>NC_082344.1:28298971-30798971 GCF_027477595.1 Haemorhous mexicanus | reverse complement strand
ACAGAATCCCAAACCATTCTCCGTTCCCGTGTCACTTTTGCTTCTGATGCAGCTCCAAGCCATCAGTCTGTGTGTGTGTGTATGGTGTGTGTGTGTGCAGCATTGCTTCTCACAGCAATCACAGGTAGTCTAGGTGAATAGGTGTGCTATTTCATTATTCAGTATTCCCAAGGACTGTTTCCTTCTTTCTCATTCTAGGTGAGGCAAAGGATGCTTGTGACTCTGTGTTTGCATTGCACGGGATGCTGCTGAGGGAGGGACATGGCATTTCTGGTTATGAAAAAATGAGGATGCCTAGAGTTCCCAGAACTCTAGTTCCCCTTTCTCTTTTTCCTCAATGCTGATGGGTCAGCAATCGCCTTAAAGCCTTCAGAGATCCATAGAAAGAGTGGGCTTGAAAATACACCAAGGAATTAGATTGAATTGTTGTTTTTAAGTTAGATGGCTGGAATAGTCTTTATGCCCTCTTCCAGGTTCAAGGAAAAGTCCAACTAAAATACTGATAAATTTTGCCTTTCACCATCAATATAGATTTATGAAATGCTCTTGTATGTCCTGTGACTGCGAGTTTATAGAAGTAAATCACCACCTATTTCTTGTCATTGCCAGACATATGCCAGGATGTGTGAATGAGTAGGACTGCTTGTGAACTTCTGCATATAGAATCATGGAAGTATTAGGCTTGGAAAAGATATCCAAGACCAAGTCTTGGACCAAACACGATCATGTCAATCAGACCATAGAACTAAATGCCATGTCCAGATGTTTCTTGAACACTTCCAGCGGTGATCAGTCCCACATTTCCCTGGGCAATTTCCATTCCAACACTTAACCACCCTTTCAGGGAAAAAATGCTTTCTGATGCCTAATATGAGCCTCCCCTGGTGCAGCTTGAGGCCATTTCCTCTCATCCTATCACTGGTTGCCTGGGAGAAGAGACCAACACCCACCTGGCCACATTCTCTCAGGGAGTTGTAGAGAACAATAAGGTCTCCCTTGAGCCTCCCTTTCTCCAGGCTGAACAACTCCCAACTCTCTCAGCTGCTCCTCATGTGAGTTACTCTTTAGACCCTTGATCACCTCCACTGCCCTTCCCTGGACATGCTCCATCACCCCAATGTCCTTCTTGTTGTAAGTGGCCCAGTACTGACCACAGCATTCAAGGTGTGGCCTCACCAGTGCTGAGTACAGCGGGACAATCACTGCCCTGGTCCTGCTGGCCACACTCCTGGCGATACAGGGCAGGATGCCATTGGCCTTCTTGGCCACCTGGGCACAGCTGGCTCATGCTCAGCCACTATCAGCTGGCACTCCCAGGTCCTTTTCCTCTAGGCAGATTTCCAGCCACCCTGTTCCCAGCCTGTAGCACCGTCTAGGGTTATTGTGGCTCAAGTATAGGACAGGGAACTTTGCCTTATTGAACTGCAAACTGTTGGCCTCAGCCCATGGATGCAGCCTATACAGATCCCTCTGTGGAGCCTTACTAACCTCCAGCAGATCAACCCTCCCACACAGCTTGGTGTCATCTGTGAACTGACTGAGGGTGCCCTCAATCCCCTTGTCCAAATAATTGATAAAGATTAAACAGAACTGGCCCCAACACTTATACCTGGGGAAGCCCCTTAGTCACCTGCCACCAAGTGGATGAAATCCATTCTCCCCAACTCTTTGGTTCCAGCCATTTGGCCAGTTTTCAATCCAGAAAAGAGTGCACCTGTGTAAGCCTTGACCTGCCAGCTCCTACAGGAAAATGCCTTGGGACACAGTATCAAAGGCTTTTCTAAGTCCAGCTAGACATATCCACAGCCTTTCCCTCATCTACTAGGCAGGTCACCAGGTCACAAAAGAGCAGGTTGACCTAGCAGGACCTGCCTTTCCTAAACCCATGCTGGCTGAGCCCAATCCCCCAGTTTTCCAGTACATGCTGCATGATCACACTCAAGATGATCTGTTCTGTAATTTTTCTTGGCACTGAGGTCAGACTGACAGGCCTGTAGTTCTCTCAATCCTCTTTTAACCATTCTTCTTGTAGCTGGGTGTCACCTGGTCAACGTCTAGTCATCTGGGACCCCCACAGTTAGCCAGGACTGATGATAAATGATGGAGAGTGGCCTGGCCAGCTCTTCCACCAGCTCCCTCAGTACCTTCATGTGAACCCCATCTGGCCCCAGAGACTTGTGAGTTTCTAAATGGCACAGCAGATCAAGTAAGGATGTCATGGGTGGTGTACTCATTGAATATACCCTCCAAAAAAAGGTGAGGGCAGAAGGCTATGGAGGAGCTGCCAGTGGAGTCCCACAGAACCAGGAAGAGTGCAAGAAATTCTTCTCCCAGAAATACCACTGTCACAGCAAAGGAGAGGGTTGTGGTGCATCTTACAAGAGAAAGTGCTTTTACAGTATTCCTTACCACACAGGTTAAGATGTCAAATGAAAATCCCAACTATTAAATGGATAAAAGTGGGAATCCTGAGCAGAAGCTATTATAACGGCTGAATTCACCGATCAAATCTGCTTAATTCTGTGCCATCACTAATTGTTGCTTCATAGGGTGCAATCAAGCTTTGGATGAACAAAGCCACGAACAGGGGCCTTACTTGTATAAGCTAATCATGTGCTTTTTGCTGGGTGGCAGACCAAAACTGTGGGGGATGTTTACATTTTTTTCCAGCTCAACTTGGAGCCCTGTTTTGGCACAAAATCAGGACATACCTCATTCAGCAAGAAAAATTCACCTTTTTGGCCAGTCAGAAAAATTCACGTTTGGTTTCTGACCTGCCAGAGTTCTCCTCATTTTGTTTCCTTCCCAAAGCCAAGTTTCAATTAGCGCATTGCGAGCGAAGACTCGGGCCCCACATGACAGTGTTTACCTCAGTGTGGAAACCACAGGAGATTGCTGAGCAACCAGGACTGCTAAATAGTTCTTGGGAACTAGTGCAGAAAGAATAATTGAGAAGCAGATGAGGAGTTTGTGTGGAGCCCGTTCACACAGGCATACACAAGCCTGCTCTCAGTTGCAGTAGCTGAAGTTGTGCCTACAAACAAGGTCTCAGCTGTAACCATCAGTTTTAAACTTGACAAAGGGTGTTTGTGCAGTGCCAAATAGTTGAAACATAACAGGTTTGGAGTTTTTCTCCCCCATTTTTATTGTACTATATGTTTTGTGAAAGCAATTACTTAGAAATCTCCATTATGTAATGCTGTCTTAAAACGTTCTTAAGCTCCATGAAAAAAATCTCTTTTAATTACATGATCAATTTCTTCAGCGTGCTTTTTTTGCATGCTACGTGCCTTTCTTTCTACCACATTATCTTCATGGGAGGATAAAGAATAGCACTATTTACTGTTCTAGGATTACAGTTTCATAAATAAAACATATAGTGAGAATTACCATGTCTAAATAGGATTAGCATTATTTTTCTACTTATTTTTTAGGTGGATTATTTTTATATAATTTATTCACACCCATCTTTTGTGTAGCAGCAGAATAACTTTAAGCTTCTAACCCTCTTCTTCCCTTCTCCTGTCTGCTGAAAGTTTTCTTAACATGGAAGTTGCTGAATAAAGTTAAAGGCCAAGTCATGTATGAAACAGGACAAGACTTGTATGAAACAGGATCTGAACCTTTTTTTCTTAACTGAAGATATAAACTTAGAAGTCTATATCTTTCTTTCATCCTTCATTTCCCACCAGAAAGCATGCACTAAATGGTGCAGTTCAGGAGAGGAAATGTGCTTTCCCTGAGGCTGAATTTCTTAGAGATGTTTCATGGGCTCTGTCTAAAGCATGCTGCTGGTGGGGCTCCACACACCCTTAGCTGTGGGAACAGCTAGGCCATAAGCAACTCCTGGAAGAATGTCCTTGCTAGACCTTGGCCCCAGCTGTGTGGACGAATGCTTTAGGGAGTGCAGCTTGAAGCCTTCACCTCATTTTCCAGACTGGTGGTAATCTGCTAGGGACACTCCAAGTAGGAATGTCCTCTGAGGATAAGGGCAACAGCTAGCTCCCATCTCCTCAAATCAAACTGAAAAACCCCCAGGAGCAGGTGCCTCTGTCTTTCACCCTGCAGACCACCTCCTGGAAAGGGCATGTGAGGGCTCAGAGTCCCCACTGAGCTTTCTGCAAGAAGCAGGCTCAAGGGGTGCTGGGAGATGCCTGGAGTGTTTGCCAAGATGACACCAGTGAGAGCTGCTTTTGCAAGTATGATACACAAGCAAAAGTACCAGTTTGAATGTTCAGAAGAGATTAGTTTGAGAGACAGAAATACAGATGCGATTGGGACTACTGCTTCCAGGGGTAGGTGGCAACTGAGAGAAATCTTGAGGGCACCTGCCTGAAACATGGAGCCATCACTGATAATTTTGTTAGACAGTCTGACTGTGTTCCCAGAGAAGTCTGGGACACATTGGACAAAAACTTTGTTGAAATATTCATTAAAATGAGAGAAAGAGAGTATTTTGCTTTCTCAACAGCCCAGAGTTTTAAATGAGCTGGTTGAGGACCTCAGTATTTCTAAGATGAATTTTAAACAACTTTAGAGACAGAGGCATCTTCAGCTCTATGCCAATGTTTACAATCAGAAGATGGCATGATTCAGATGCTTTCAACTGCTATTTCTCATCCTGAAATTCATTCTGTGTAAAGTATTTTAAATGGGATATAATAATAAAATAGAGGAGAGAATTAATGAGTTTATAATTATTACTTCTTGCTATTTATTAAGGAGCTTAAATGGATGCTTTCATATTTGAAATAGATTGCTAGATAAAAGGATAAATTTGGCTAGAATTGGGGAATATAATGTGCTCAAACATCTGGTAAGAGTTTGATTAGATCTTACATAATATTTTGATACTAAATAAGACTGCCACAAAATTACCAAAGCGCATCTTAAAAAAATAAGGTGGGTGACAAGTCTTCAGGACATATAAGCAGGTAACCATGAGCAAGCATATCTTCTTCCAGAGCGGTCAGCTGGTGGCTGCTTCTTGATCACTGTCTAACTGCCAGAAACCAAAGAGGTTTACAACAACAGCAATGCTGAGCTTAAAAGCCAGACAGAACAATGTGGTTTTCTGAATAAACTGAGAATAAGCTAAACAGTGTAAGTCTTAAACTGAAGTTTATTACTCAAATACATGGTCTGGGTGCAAAAATTTATAATAATAAAAATGAGTGGAGGAAATCTTCCTGCATCTCAAAAAGCAGCATTTATTTAAAGGATGGGAAGGGTAATTTGAGCTGCTGGGGTAATAAGCTTCTCCTTGACAGGATACAGTCTAATGCAGTCCTTGGATGTATAAAGTGAGGTAGTTCAAATAGCAATGGAGCAATGGTATTTGTATTTGGCACTGGAGAGAGCACTAATGGAATCTGTGTCCAGTTCAGTCATTAGAGAAGGATACTGGCAAACTGAAATGGGTTAGAGAACAATTAAGAAGCTGAAAATATTTATTATGGGCAGAAAACCCACAAGCCAGGAGCTAGTGTGTATTTTATGAAAAGAGAGTTAAAGGGTGCCTATTTTGCAATCCATGAGTTTACCAGGGAGGAAAGTTTTGGTGATGGCTTCCTGCAGCCTCGAAGCCAGAAAAAAATGGAACTAGAACCATGGCACAGGACCTAACAGTAAGGCTCTCATCAAAAGTTGTGGTAGCAATTGTAAAACTTTTTTTTTCTTGTTTTTTTTTCTTAAAGCTACGCTTTAATAAGAGTCAACACAGGGGAGTGCCACTCCAGAATCATCCCCGTTGGCCTCGGGAGCCACGAATCTAAGAAAACTACAGAGAGTATCTCAAACAATAAGTGAGTTAAAATTGCATGAGCATCCACACAGAGCCATAAATGCAAGCATGAGGTCAGGGTCTTACCTGAAACCAAATGCTTTGAACATTGAGAAAACTGTTCTAGACTGTTCACATGTACATAGAAAACAGGCACCTTATGGCACACTGGCTGCCAAGAGAGAGGTAAGACAGTTCCAGTGTTTGAGACTGAAAAAGGAATCCAATATTGCAAGGGAAAAGAGCTGGTTGGGCAAATAACATGTGTAAGGTGTGGAGCAATGAGAGTAGCAGAGAAGCCAAGAAACTCCCTGCCTATGAAAGGAGGTCTGAGAAGAGTGGGGTTTTATACAAGCATATAAGGGTAAAATTAATCCTGAAAGGAAAATGGATGAGGTAGGGATTTGTGTTAGGCTCAGTTTTTATGCAGGTATTCTCATTAATGTGAGAGTAAGGGGAACTGCAGATGATGTGAAAGTACAAGTAACTGCCCTGGAGGAATATAAAAGAAGATACAAAAAAGTGGTAGAGGATAATAACACATGCACAGAATAACAGTGTGAGATTCAGAGTGAAAATATGTAAATTAACTCATTGAGGCAGAGGAAAAGATGGAATTAATCCAAAGGAAGGAAAAATTGTACAGAGCAGCTATGCTGAAAGATAAGAAATGTGCGAAGATGGAAATACAGAGTCAGTGAAATGAGTCTGCAGTGTGATATGGTAGCTTAAAAGATGGCATTAGTTCTGGATTTCACATGTAAAACCACAAATTCGGAGTCTAGACCTGTAGGAAAGTCTGCTGCCAGGCCCTAAGCACAGCACGAGGTAAAGATGTCCTCCTAATGTTGTTTTCTTGGGAAGAAAAATACCATGCTGGGAGTTGAAATATCAATAATACAAGGCAATTTTGGAGTAACTGAAATTAGTTCTAGCAGGATCCAGATACGGGTCAAAATACATTTGGATCAGAATTTAGCTGAGGTATTTTGATATTGGACAGGCTCTAGCCAAACTCCCATCTGCGCATTGAAAAGTGGCACAGATTGGATTGAGGCATGTTGCTCAGGAAACTACAGGCTGAAACTTGGAGAAAATTAGATCTGAAACTGATCTGAGTCTTCCTTGGTTGCCAGACAGGGCATTTCCTTAGAAAACTTCTAACAACATTTTCACCATCTTAGATTTAGCACTTCTACAACTGTACCATAAAAATGCTTCAGAGGCAAGGAGATGGATTAGAATACCCATTGGGTTTTTTCTACCTTTGTGATGACTTTATGAAAGCACTTTGTCAGCCCTTCAGTAACTACTGTGTACTTAGCTCTGATCTGTCCTGACAGTCTATGGTTTGGGAAGTTAGATTTAGCTATAAATTCCAAACTGTCTCTGTGAAATCTAAAAATAGAATAGCTGAGAATGTACGGGCTGAATTATGGATCAAATGTGTCACTGCAGAAATCAAGGACAAAATGTATGACATTAAACTGATGTAAAAGAAAAACTCTTTACTTGACTATTTCTGTACTCATAGAGTACATTTTTCATACACAGAGCTCTGTGAAGACATTAGCTAATTAATCTTCACAAGATGTCAGGGGACCATTACTCACACTTTCATTTTTTAGGCAGAAGAGAAAGTTTAGAGAATCTTTCCATCTTCCAACTGCAATCAGGACTATGAATGTCTTGCCCGTTGCCCCATGCTGAAGTCTCCAGCCCACACTGCCACCTAATGCCCGTCTCATACATGTGAGAATATGCAGCCTTGAGAGAACAAAATCAGTAGACATTTTCAAACTATTCACAATTTTCAGTATTTAAAAAATTATATACCACATAAATTGGCTCGCAGGAGTGTTTGGACTGGTTTAAACTGGTCTGGACTGGTTTGAACTGGTTTAAACCTGTTTAAACTTGTCTGGACAGGTCTGAACTGGTTTGAACCAGTTAGAACCGGTTGGAACTGGTTTGGACCAGTTTGAACTGGTTTGGACTGGTCTGAACCAGTTTGAACCAGTTTGGACTGGTTTGAACCGTTTTCAACTGGTCTGGATTGGTTTGGACCTGTTAGAACCAATTTTAAATGGTCTGGAGTGGTTTGGACTGGTTTGGACTGGTTTGAACTTGTTTGAACTAACAAAGGCAGATCCAGCACACACAGAAGAAGAAGCATTGTTTCCTCTTGTGAGCACTCGCAGGCTGCCTTCCTGTGCTGGTTTGGTACAATGTGATCCACAGCAGCACAGGCACAGCCTCTGCACATCACTAAGGAGAGCTTGGATAACTCCTGGCTGGGGCCAGCAGTCCTTGGAAGGAGTTTCCTCATCACTTAGGGGGCTTCGGCATTGATATTCCCCTCTATCGCTGAGGCAAGCATTGGTGTATGAGCTCCACCTTTCTGGTAGAGGGAGAAACTAGGCCAGCCTGTGATTGCAAGTCTTCTCAGACCTCAGGAGCTCAGGAATCCCCAGCCATCACTCGTGATTACAGCAGCTGCTTTGCCCTGCATACTGATGAGGCCAAAACTTGTCCTGGGACCACAATGTTGAATTGCTTCTCCCTCCATAGCAGTAACTTCTACTGCATCATCAGTCACAATTTCTTCATTTTTCAGATCTGCCACAAGCAGTTAGAGTGGCTATTATTCAGAGGTCCGTGCCCAGCACAGTGATATTCATAGGCACACAGGCCTCTGCTTGCTGCCCCTGGATTGTTTGCAGCTGCTGAGGCACACAGGGACACATCTGCCCTGGCCCTGGACCAGGGGCACACTGTTTGCGCAGCCACTGACCGCGAGATGCCACTGTCCTCGAAACTGAGAGAGGTGGCACACTTGTTGTGCTGAGTTAACATTCCTGATGCACCTACACTCTAGACTTGCTAAAAAGACATGCTCGTCACTACAGCATGCAAGTAAGTAGCCATTGCCCAGGGGCAGTATAAAGCAATTGTAAATCTTTTTTCTCAAATTCTCTGACAGTTAGAATATTCCATTAACAGTAATATTTGCATGGTCTTGCTACTCTCTGAGCAATTTTCCTGTAACTATTAGGTTTAGTACTGGCTTAATGAACCCTGATATTTTATTGTCCCAGCAATGCTGACAGCATTGCCACTGGAAGACAATAACAAGGGAGAATGAACTTCTATTGTCATCTTGTTGCCATTGTTACAGAGGTGAAATTCTGTGTTGCTGTGGTTGAATAACCTTTAAATTGGGGGGAAAATCAGGCCTATACGAGCACTTTTATGTTTTCATGTACAATATGCTGAATGTAGAGGGTTGCTGACAAGCAAGGGAAGCATTCATATTGAAAGCCAAGTTTTTTCCATTGGAGAACATTTCTGTCTTTCTGACCATCATTCAGAAATCCGTTATTAATCTAATGCGTGGCTTGTCCAAAGCTACAAACGTATGCTCAGAAACGTAATGCTATGCCTTTGAGGATTTGGAGATTACACAGTTTGCTTTTGTCCTAATTCAAGTGGAAAAACAAAATTTGTTTGGAGTCCTTTATGTCAGCACTTGAAGGCATCCTTACTCTTGACTTATGTTGTCTGCATAGCAGACATCGCCAGAGCCTTCAGTCCTACAAGTACCCAAAATTTGTGCTTGCCAGAGATCTGTGTTCCAGGCAGACTAGCTTACCTCCATCTTTTCCTTTTGAAGAGAGCTGCCAACTGACTGGGAAATGGGACAGGCAAGAAACCTGCTGAAGAGGCCTTGTTTGTTTTCTTTCTCTCTAAATTTCACTGGCACAGGCACACATTTGCAAAGCATTTCAGGTTCAGTTAATTCAGCAACTTGTAGTGAAAAGAGAGTTTTCTCTGTTCTGCCCTCCCCACAGAGGTTCTAATCTTACCAGAAGATAGCTAAAATTACTGAGTATTACCTTTCATTAGAAACTGTCAGAGAGAAAAATTCATAGCCTGATTTTTAAAAGGCAATGACTGCAAACTTTCCCACTGGAGTGCACATGCTTGAAGAAATTAGGTTATTTTCCTGTTTCAGTATCTTTCAAAATAAGCCAAATTCAGCTTGGGAGGAAGTAATTGTATTATTACAGGGGAACTCAGTTTTCTGGGAAGCCAGTGGCTTTTTTCCAGGAAAACTTCTGTTGTTACTATTATTGGTAGTGGTGTTGTTTCTGTTAATTCTGTATGGCAGTCCCACTATGTTATGTAATATAAAACAAAAAATACTCCCTACATCAAAGGAGGTAGATCTCAGGAAAAAAAGAGCAAAGCACAGAAAAGAAAGGAAAGGAGAGAGGAAAATTGCAGTTTCCCCATAGGATCACATGTATAGGCCTTACTGTTTCTTATCAGTCATCTTCTAACTTTCCCCCACTGCCACTCGAGTTTAAAAAGGAAATGTTTTTGATGGCACCCACCCCCATCTCAGAGCACCACAGTGTCAGTACTCTGTGCTGGGTTTCCAAGTGCATTCCCAAGCAGCCAATTAAAGCAGACAAGATAGGTACCAAAGGAAAAAATAAATATTCGTCAGCTGCCACCTCGTTATGGAATGCAAGTGCCTGTCTCCTGTCAGAATCACTGGAAGGTTTTTGCAAATGCATAACTGCATAAATTGTGTCTGGGAAACTGCAGCTACCATTGCTCCCAGAGAAGTGCATCCGGTTTAGCTTGCTTTTTAGATAATATAATTAAAGATATAAGTGGGGCTTGTGCAAAATTCAGATATACTGAATCTAGACCATGGACTTTTGTAATATTAACAGGGCTTCCATTCTTCACATATCTTGGCAGATATCCTCCTTTGCCAATCATTTCCATTCTGCTGTTTACTAGACATGGGACAGGCTGAATTCAAGAGGAAGCAAAGCCCTGGTTTTGACTAAGAGTGCAGACACAATTTCTTGCCTGCAGTCAGGTACATGTAGTAGCCACTCAAATGTTGAGACTTAGTATGTTAAGACACACAGATTTGCCCTTCAGAAGAAATGATATCTTATACTTATGAGGCAGCAGACATCAATTTACATAATTTATCACAGATCACCCATAATTAGCCAGAGGAGCATTTGAGCATTTCATTGCCAAAGTTATATGGATATAGTATTTGTATAACAGGAATGCTATGCTTTTTGTTTTGTTGTTGTTGTTGTTGTTGTTGTTGTTGTTGTTGTTGTTGTTGCTGCTGCTGCTAAAACCAGCACATTACGGTGTTTGTACTGAGTGGCCGTGGGGAGCAGACCTCCCCTCTTCCCTTTGAGCAGAGGGTGAGACAGAGGACATTTTGGACTGTGATTTCTACCTTTAACTGCTACTGTTTTCTCCTTAGAGGTAGGTTAGATAGAAGATGTATTTCTGAGCCTGATAAAAGAAGCTGAGATCAAAGTGTTGATCTTTTCCTTCTTAGTGGTAATGCTGTAACTAACTAAATTACTTGGGAATGGAAAGATAATGGATACAGAAAATGGATGGGAAATGTTACCAGAATACCTTAATGAAATTAAAATTTTAGAAAAGCAATTCAGCAACACACTGATTGTCCCTTACAAAGTCACACATAACAGTTAGTGCGCAGTGCAAAGTACAGGAGGAGGAAGGGCCTCCCACAGTGACCAGCTTCCATTAAGTAATAACACCTAATGATGAAGGTTTTGTCCTTGACCTCACTTTTGATGAGCCTTGGTATTCTTCCTGAACTTACTTATGGAACTTTAGGTTTTCCAGGTCATTTTAGGGGACAACAGGAGTGAAAATCTTGCCATTGTAAATTGTTGGTTTAAATATAATCCCAGTTTCTTGTGGCCAGAATTCATGACTGTGTGACAGGTGCTTGTTGGCACACATGACCAATGCTGGCATCCAGGCTCTGGTAAGATAAATGTCCAGGTCCCAGAGGTCACCATGACTGGCTTTACTTGCATTTGCAAGGAAGGGATGTAGCTGGAAGAGATCTGCATTTCCACTTCTGGAGGCCAGCATGATCATGCATACTGCTTTTGATATTTCTTTCTTGGAGGCAGATGATTTGCCTTCAGTCCTATTTGAGGCTCTCAAAGACACCTCTCGGCCTTGCTGGAAGGGAATACCTCATGCAGTAGAAAAGCCTGTTTTCCCACACACACTTTTAACTCTCTGACTGCACATAAACAAAACCCTTACAGACTGAGTATCTCATACTAATGCAGTAGAAAACGAGCAGTACTTCAACTCTGTCAGTTCCCAGGTGTGTTCATGTAGCTCTTAAAAGCCTGGCACCTTCAGCAGTAAAACCCTGCTTGTAAAATCTGAGTTGCTGTTTTTCTGGTGGAGCTGAGGAAGTTGTTGGCATCCAAGCTGTACAGAACACCTTATTGTTCTGCTTGTCAGCTACGATGCCGGGATCATTGTCTGCATGCTTCAGTGCACATCTCACAAATTATAGCTGTACCTGTATGCAGGCTCAATTAGGCTTGTTTGTGTACAGGGGAGCTGAGACATTTCAGTGCTGCCTCTGCCAGTGCCTATTCCCAACACTCTGATGTGGAAAGAAAGAAGAAAAAGACTCCTTTTCACAAGAGAGAGCAGAAAAACCAGAAAGGAGACCTGCAGTAACACCGGTCACTGCTTCCCATTGTATTATCTACAGAACAGGCTGAAAGATCCAGGGTAGTAGAAAGGGCCTGGGATGTGCACAGGCAATTGGGAAAGCAGGGAAGGAGCACCAGTGATACAGTGGGGGACCCAGGCCAGACCTTTAGGGCCAGAGAGAGGTTGGGAATAGAAGCAATAAGCTTGAAGTTGATTTATAATAATCTGTTTGGTTTTTTTTCCTTACCTCTCCTCCCCAGGTAAAGAATGGGACAAGAAATTAATATTTCTCTAGTTTTCTGGTAACTGAGGTCTTTAATTTTACTCATAAGCTGAAAAAGTAATGAAAAAAAAATTTCAGAATGGAAATTTGAACCTTTAGGTTTCAAAGGCATTGAGATGAAATTTTGGCTTACCCTAAAATATGTTATTGGGGCAGAGGAAAACATGGGATCCGACCTGATTCAGCTGAATTCATGTGTGATCACTTGAGACTGAATTCTCTATTACATTTATCTGCATTTGCTAACAAAGTTTAATCCAGTCTTGTTTTTTCTTTTTTGTTTAATAATTAAAGTTTATGGTACAACTATCCTCATGATGTAACCTAGATAGTTCCCACATGTGGATGTCTGGTTATAGTTCTATTTCTAATAAATTTGGACTCCTTTTTATTTTTCATTTCTTACTATTTAAATGAAAACTATTTCTGATATTAAATAGTTCCAGATGTTGAAGAAAAGGTGCTAAAAAAATGACATATTGAATGTTTAAAGATTTGATTTCAGTAAATACACATGGGTTTGGACAAATTAAAAAAATCTTGCCAGAAGATCCATGAATTAGGTTTTATCTAGGTGGTGAGAGATGCTTATAATTTATATAGTAGGACTTGCCCTTAAAATGTCTTTTACAGTTAAGGTTCTTATGTCACCTGTATTTATGAATTATTTGAATGAAGGGGAAATCAACCAGTTCCTTAACATGTGACTGTGGGGAAGATTTGTCCGCCAGGCTCTGAAAATGTGAAGATAGTGAAGAAACAGATGTGAAGAAACATAAACATTATTATGGCCAGCAGGTGGACTGGGGCTACAGATGTGCTGCTAAGCCTGAAACCTGCATTTTCATCATCATGCTTGTACTTTGACTCAGTCTTCCCTGCTGCTTGAGCTACAAAGCAGCTTTTTGCAGACAGAGTTTGTTCTGTTAGAAAAAGAGGGTGGTGACCTTCCAGGCTGGAATTACAGATGAATGCCTTTGGAAAGGCAGCAGGAAAACTGTCCTTAGTTTCAGCTGTCAAAAATGAAAGGCATGTCTATGTCAGTCATGGTATATATAGGCACACACAGTTCTGAATTGATCTCTGGTCCTACTTAGGAGTAACAAACAGGTTACAATACACAAATTGCTAGGAGATATTTTACATTGAGGGTTAATGTTGTTTACCTTCAATAATGTGTATGGCAAAGCAAGGTGCACAGTAACTAAAAACACAGGCCTAAAAAAGAAATTTATTTTTTAATTATTTCTATACAAAAAAATCAGTGGTGACAAAGTTGAATGCATATAATTGTCTAACTCTTTCCCAAAAATAATTCCCCTTCTATTTCTGTTTCCCTTCTCTCCACTCTTCACAGACCCTCAGTAGTTTTTGTCCCTGCTATTTTTTTTTTTTTTTTGCTCAAAGCATGGCTTCCCTGCAGAGAAAACACATGAAAGGAGTTTTGCCATTGATTTCAAAAGGGACTTGATTTGACTCCAGATCATCTTCCTGGCCCTCACAAAAAAGAGTAAAGGCTGAAACACACAGTCTAGGAGCTTTTATGGAAATTCAGGTTTTCATTCTGAATGCACTCAGGTGCAGCGTTTCACAGGAAATTTCCAAAGGTTCAGCCAGATGATAGAAATCAAAAGTACAGTCTCACAGCCAGTCTGACCACTTTGCCTGAAACTGAAAATCACGAGGATCTCCTTTGAGCAGGGCTGATCCCAACAAGTGCATCAGGCCTTTGAGGTTAAATGTATTGAAAGGCAGTCATTAATGTCACTGGAGTTATAGCAGGGATGTATTTATGCTGAGAGAAATCTGTGGTGTAGAAGTACAAAATGCCAAGCTCAGTTGAAAGGTTTTGGGGCATGTGTGCTCAGATGGGTAGAAGGATGTGATTTCTTTCTGCTCTGTTTGGTATTTGGTGTTTTATTTTTTAAAATTTTTGGAGTAGTAATTTATTCTATGCAGCATGCAGTGCTATTTGTCATCCTTATTCCTTCAATTATTCCAAAGTCAAGACTTACAAGCTTTGGGTGGCACATTTCAGGTCACTAAATTGGGAAATGAAATGAAACTAGAAAGCCTGTAGAAGTAAACCACCAGGAAAAACTCCTAAAGGACTGCTATTATCAGAACATTGAAGAACAAATATGAAAAAAATATGCCTGTGTTTCTTATTTATCTGAGCAAAACAGTGACTGTGACCTACATAAGTTGTGGACAGGACAAGGTCTGTTTGTCTAGACCCCAACCACAGCATGGACACATAGAGCACTTTCTTCAGGGCTCCTGAAGGTACACCTTAGCCTGGCAACAGCAAGTCAGTCTAGAAGCTTTTATTTATAGATTCCAGAATGCCCGTAATATCGGAAAGTTTTCCAGTTTTGCTCTGCAATTGGAGCAAAATCTCTCCCATCACTGCAGAGACCATAGTAATTGTGTGTGTGCATGAGTAGTAGCTTTGCTGGAGCACAATCTCTCTATCAAGGAGTCTCCCTTCAAAAATGCCTTATTATTCTAAGGCAAATTCAAAGAGAACCCACAACCCTTCTTGATTGTGAGGGCAGAAGCTAGCCCCAAAATGCAGATCAACGAAAGTGTCAGTGAAGGCATCTCAGAAAGAATAAGTCAGTTACACATTTTATTGTTCATTTTGATCTCTCAGGGGTCTTTGCAAAATCATTGAGTGAAAATGTGATTTGGGATGTTTGCACTGGATGTGGAGGTGATAGAGAGTCCTTCTCTACATCGCTGTCAGCAGAGGAAAAAGCTGTGATGGAATTCATAGTAGACTTGAACCAGCTGATGTCAACAGCCCTGACTCCACTGACTTCCACACAGCCATAGTGGTTGACCCGCATTAAAAATCTGCCCCAGTAATTCTGGTCCTTCTCCAAATCTGTTTCTTATTAGCAAATGAGCTTCCTGAAGCACCTTCATCCATCTTGCGCCTCTCTTCCTATCTAATATTTTCCAGAGTAAGACATCCTTCGGTAGGACACATTTCACTAGGCTCATTCCCCTGAGGTTTATAAATAATAAGTCACATAAGCACAGCATCTTATTTGCTGTATCTGCTTCATTTATTTCAATACAATTCAGTTGTATTTCCTTGCATGGAAGCAGCAGGAAATAGCCTGCAAGTACCTAACAATACTCAAGACAGTACAAAAGATTGTACCGAGTAACAAGCTCAGCACAGCTCAAACATTCAGGGAAGCTGTGACAAAAGCCTCTCACAGACCACAGCTTACAGAGCCAACCTCCAAATTACCTCTTGGTGCAAGAGTCTTGATTGTCCCTGCAAAATAGAGGAGGAAGCAACACTAAAAGATAGTTCAGCAGCTGGGCCCAATTATCAGGGTTTCTCAGTCCTAAGGCTGGTGCTTGCCATCCATCTATTCAGTGGAGAGAAATGGAGTTGGAGCTGGGGAAAAAAGACTGCTAACAGGCTGGAAATTGATGTATAGACTGCAGGAATTAATTAAACTTCCACTGGAGCAGAGAGGAACTAATAGTGAGAGCTCTTGTGCTCTGCAACTAAAATTTAGGTGGGAGCAGAACACCAGAGCTCAGGTGCCTGGCTCTAGGGTTTATGCAGTGTCTATCCCAAACCAAACAGTGGCACCATTGAAACCAACAGGACCTTAAAACCAGCGGGGGAGAACTGTTACCGGCCCCATCCCTTGAATCAGCAGCCTGGGAAAGCCCTCAGGGACACATGTGGCTGGGAGGGGGGCTGTGGAAGGCCTGCTTGGATTTTAGCACTGACTGGCACTTTTGTCCAAGCCTGGGTTTGGGTCTGGTCATTACCCAGTAGTGTCCAAAACGCAGGCTCCAGCAGAGGGCACAGCCACCCAGCAGAAGCAGAGAGCTGGACCACAGCAGAGGCAGTGCCAGCAGCAGGATGTTCCTGGGAGCAAAGATCACAGAATCACAGAATCTGCTGAGTTGGAAGATACCCACAAGGATCATCCAGACCAACTCCCAGCTCTGCACAGAGCCATCCCCAAGAATCACACCTTGTGCCTGAGAGCATTGTCCAAATGCTTCTTGAGCTCTGTCAGGCTTGGCACTGTGGCCACTTCCCTGGGGAGTTGTTCCAGCGCCCAAACACTCTCTGGGTGAAGAATGTTTTCCTAGCATCCAACATAAAAGTCTCCTGTCACAACTTCAGGTCATTCCCTCAGGCCCTGTCATTGGTCACCACAGAGAAGAGATCAGGGTCTGTCCCTGCTCGTACTCTCATGAGGAAGCCGTAGACGGCAATGAGGGTCTCCTCAGTCTCCTCTTCTCCAGGCTGAACAAACCAAGTCTGTTCCTTCTAAGGCTTCCCCTGAAGGTCCCTCACCATTTCCATTGCCATCCTCTGGACACTCTCTAACAGCTCAGTGTCTTTCTTATATTGTGGCGCCCAAAACTGCCCCCAGCACTGGAGGTGAGGCCATGCCAGTGCAGAGCAGAGCAGGACAATCCCCTCCCTTGCCCAGCTGTGTCTGATAGCCCCCAGGACAGGGTTGGCTCTCCTGGCTGCCGGGCTCAGTGACTTGCCATGGACCAGGATCCCCAGCTCCCTTTCTGCAGCACTGCTCCAGCCTCTTGTTCCCTAGTCTGCATGTACATCTGAGATGCCAAATCTGGCACTTTCCCTTGTTGAATTTCATATGGCTGGTGAAGTCTCAATGCCCAGCAGAACTGGCTCCAGATGCACCCCAAGAGGAGCTGGAGTCCTTTTCTAAAAACACCCTGGTCCCTGCCACTTCCAAGAGAGGTGCAGCATCTGCTTTTAGCATCACAGCATATGAGCATCTGGTCTGGGCAGGTTAAAGGAAGGTAGCACAGCCAGAATGTTAGGGTGGGTTTTTTGGGGGTAATTTTTTTTTGTTTTGTTTTTTTGGGTGGTTTTTTTTGGGGGGGGGGGGAGGTTGGGGTTTTTGTTGTTGTTGTTGTTGCTTTTTGGTTTTTTGGTTGTTGTTTTTTTTTTTTTCCGCACTGTTATATTTGATCGTATTTTGGATACGTGCATCAGGCAGTCTTCCTAAGCTGGCAGCTGAGGTTTTCCATTTCTTCCCACTAAACTCAGGTTCTAGATTCAGGGATATTTGACCATTACCTGGTTAGAAATTTTCTTGCCTTGCAAGAAACAGAAAATCCACCAGCTCTAACCTGTAACTACCTTTTCTGCCTAGTTCAAGAGGGAGCCATGGGCCCGAGGTGTAGTGGGGCATGGAGGCCCTTCCTCTCTGAGCTGGGACAACTCTGCTTCCTTTCCTCACTATTAGCCTGCTCAGCCTTACAAAGGGACCAAAGCAAAGGGAGGCCGTTCCTCCTTTTCAACCAACATGTGAGGAGAAAGTGATAAACATCCTTCAGGGAGTTACAAATCAGGAGATGTGCCTTCCTTGTGCAAGGGAGAGCTCAGGGACCACTTCTTCCTGAGATGCCTCCAGGGCTCATTTTAGCTCTGTGCTCTTCCCAGTCGGGGCTCTCCCTCTGTGACATGATTGAAAGCACACTTGAGATTTCTGTTTGTCTCAGTAGAGCATCATGGCAAGTGCAATTGTCATATTATACAACATGACAGCAATTAACACCTAGCTACAGCACTATGGCATCTAGGTCTTTCTCCACTGATGACCACAAATCACAGACAAGCATTTACACTATGAGCACTATGAATAGGGCACACTTTAATTAAGTGTACAACGTATGTAACAGATATGCAGCATAACAAATATGCTTTGTACATATACACTTTCCTCCTAAGGCTTTCCCTACATTCAAACCTCAGTAATGAATTTAGCCTTCTGAATCAGCTGTGATGGGAGAGTTTTGCTCTTTAGAGAGAAAATGAAGCACAGAAGTGACTTTTCAGAAGCATCTTGGAAACTCTGCCATTGACCCGTTTAGGCTTAATGAATAAAACCCATAAAGTTCACAGGTTTGGCATGTAACCATAAATTGTGTTTGCACATGCCTGCTTCTGGGGCCTGACTGAAGCCCAACAAATATTCTGTTGATTTCTGTAATAAAGAATCAGCACTTTGACCTTCAGAGATCATGCCACGACACAAGTTATTAGAAGCAAGTGATGAAATTTCCTGTCTTCTGGCTGTTGATTTGAACAGATCAGTGTTCAGATAGGAAATACATTGATTTGCTGTCCTTCCTAAGGAAGCTAGTGAAGAGCCACAGATAGAAATGCAAAGAATCTTCCTCTGGTCAGTTCCTCATGCTGATGAGCGCTCATATCTGACCTATGTGTATTCAAACTTTCATTGTATAGTTGTATAAGCATGCTGGAAAATCTGTCTCTCTTCTTTGGACTGTCCTGGACAAGGGAGAGAGAAATTACAGGAAAAAGGATCTTGGGATCAAAGACAGTGGCATATTTCTATATCTTCCTATGGGAAGGTAATTCTTATCCCTGGAAGGATCTTTCCCAATATCTGCACTTTTGAAAATGCTGGAGAAAAACCCCATAGTTCCAGATTTTATCATCCTTTTTTTCATATTCAATATTACTTAAAGTGATATAATAACATCCTACCTTATGTCCATATGACAACTTATATATGACCCTCATACCAGAACTCTGAAACCCCTCATTCCCAGTTTAGAGCCAGACTTTAAACAGAGCCCTTTACCACACTGAGCATAAGTTAACTAAGCTGAGCAAACCTGAACCTATCCCTTTCTGATCAGAATAGCTGGCCCATGGCTAATCTATTTCAAGCACTCTGCTTCTCTGAGTGAGAAGTTGTGTCTGCTGTAAGCTTGCAATGCTGAGGGCTTATCCTTGGACAGCACCTGGCTGTAGCAATATGCATTCCCCAGTTTACAGATTGGTAGATAGATGACTACTGAAGCAGGAAAACAAAATTAAAACAAGCTGATAGCTGAAACTGAGGAACAACCTGTCTGCTCAGTAATGTATAAAAACCAGAGAGAACTGACACCTCACACTTTAGCACCCTTGCCATACTTAGCAGGTGGTCTTTCTTCCTTGCCCATCCCACAGCCCCTGGAGATGTTTCAAGAGTTGGCCACTACAACTTGCTGGCTCACTTGGCCCCTTTAGAAGAATGCAAGGGAGCATCCCAGTTCCAGCTGCACCACCAAGGACACTACTCACCCTTTCTATGGGCCAGACCTGACCTTTCAGGGAGCCAACACAATTCATTGCACAAGCTATTTACCTTTTTTTTTTAGATTAATTACCCACCCACTGTAGTGAGCAGCATCAGCTGATGGAGGGACCAAGGGAATTCCAGGGTTGCAGAAGCAGGGAGAATGTATGACCAACAGGAGAGCAAGGAGCAGAAACTCCCCTTCTGTGGCAACCAGGCTGGCTCAGCCCTTCCACCCAGGCCTTCCTGCCAGTGTGGCAATCGGTTGGAGTGCAGAGAGCAAGATGACATGTTATTTTGGAACACTCCCCAAATAGCATTCATCCTCCAAACAACTGTAATTCCTGTGGCTCTTCTGTTGGAATGCAAACAGCTTGAGGCACACAGGCATGGTTATGTGCCCAACTGCAGGTGATTGCATCCACGGGTAGGTGGGCTAGGGTATCCAGCGCATTTCTGGGGCTGGCACAGAGGACATGAGATTTAGGGGAACAGCTGCTGGAGGCCAAGAAGAATACTGGAGGATATCTCAAATAGCAGTACCAGACAACTATCTCTCTGGAAATGAATTGAGACTGAAGCAACTTATGTTAAGGGTCCTCAGCCATGATGTAACATAGCTCCAGCTACACTGATGAAACTGCTCAGTTATAGGATACTCCAAGGCTTAAGTAGCAGGGGCAGAGCCTGCACACAGACTTTCCCAAACCTCTGAAACAGTGACAGCAGATTTAACATACAGCTGGATACAAAAACTTACCCTTGACCCCACTGACTTCCTTGTAGTTTTATTAGCATCATAATTTGTTCTCCTTTCTTCATGTATTCAATCTAATGCTATCATAGATCATTTTTTATACCAACAAAAAGAACTTATGAAACCAAAAAATACATGTGCAGAAGATGTTCAAAGATGTGTTTAAAAATTAAAAGAAGCCCTTTAAAAACAGCTTATCTTTGCAACTGTTTCACTAAAGCATTTCTTTCTTGTACTTTAAAATGCATGCATCTCTAAAATGCAAAGTAAAGTTCTTTTCTATAATATTTTTGCACAGATTCCAGATGGCACAGAGTAAGTGACTTTGCTATTGAGAACTAAAGGTTTCAGAGGAGGTGACTATAATGATTTCTTCATCTTTTGCATCCCCTTCCTCATTGTCTGCAGGGTTTCGTCTGACTGATGAAGTGAAAGAACAAGAGAAAAGCTCAGCAATCATTCCACATTTTCAGTCTTGAAGAATCGGCCTAAGCATTATTTGAGGCACTGTTACTTTTTTGATAATTCCCTAAAAGTGAATATAATCAAATATTTGTATGGTTAATTGTCTCATTATTACATGGAAGAGCGAGACCTTCTTTTTCCTCTTTTTAATCAGTGAGCCTTTGTGCATACCTGTATGATCTCAGCAGCAGCAGGAAGATTATGCAGCATACCTATGACTTAGTCCTGTCCTTCATTTTGGTAATCTCTACAAGGCACTTGGGTAGCACATTCACATTTGATCTAATATCAGCAGTAAGTAATCATAACCTTAACAGATAAGCAATAATTAACAGGAATTAATCCTACTCCTGCTGTGAAGGAGCCCCAGTGATAATTTTCACCTATAACAGGCAGCAAGTGGGCACCATTTCCAAATCCCATTTCTAAATCCATTGCCTCAGACAGCAAATGTGCCACCACATCTAGTCCCTGCTGAGACCAGCAGGTCTTTCCAGACCCACTGCAAGATACAGCCCAAAACTCTGCAGCAGAATCACAATCTGTTTGTACTGTAAGCTGAAACAGTTGGGATAGAGCCTGTAAGCCATTTGGCAATGCCACTGTTGCATGATCAGTTTTTTTTAGGGAAGGGAGTGAACTGATTTGTTCAGGAATGATAACAGTATCAGTTGCGTTGGCTCTGGAAGCAGTTAAACCTGCACAGAGCAAAAACAGGTGAAAAGTCCAAGCCTGTTTGATGACACTTTGCTAATCACAGCTGGCAGGCAATCTCACTGCTAGAGAGTGAAATCATGAAGAAAAAAACCCCAGCACAAGATTTTCAGGATGCCCAGAATTTTGCTCTGTGGCTACTTTATCAAAGCACCTGTCAGCTTTTTGCTCACTTTCCAAGAGCATGAAATATGCAGAAGCATGTTTTCAAGGAATCTAAACTATAAAAAAGGATGGAAGGTAAAGGTTGAAGTACATACACTTGTTGCTATATTTACATCTTTTCACTCTTTACCCAAAATGCAGGCATACCTACCCAGACACTAGCAATAACAGCACTAGGCATCTGAAACCATGTTTTCTGCTTCTGTCTCTTTTGGACTGTAATGTAAAATTAAAATAGTCTGTAGAATGTGATTGCACAGACCCCATTACTTCAACCATATTTCCCATTTTTAACTTAATTCTATTAAAAAGTAGTACACAGGACTGTCAAGAAAATATATCAAATACCATAAGTCAGTTCCTCTTCCAATCTCTGCCACAGACCTTTATCATGTCCTCAGCATGAAAACAGGTAGTTCAGCACAGGCATCCAGGTCCAAGATTATGTGCCCATATTTGAACGTTTTCATCTTTTGCTTCTGCATCCTGCCTCCTTGCCTTATAAAACAGATTCTTTTTGTTGAGTTCTGAACAACAAAAGTCAATTTATTTTCTCTCCCATTTACTGATGTCATCCTACCCAAGGTTGTAGGGAAGGAAGGACACTGTTGGTGTTGTGCTTTCCCCAGCTTGTATGGCTGAAGCAATCCACAGGTCTGCAGATGTACTGGCAGATAATGCAGAAAAAGACTTGTGTCTTTTTGCCTATGAATGAATACCATCTGGGATGTGCTGAGAACTGCTACTAGTGTGTGCAAAGACAGCAAATACAAATTTGGTGATTTATATGGAAATGGCTGTAAGGAGGGAGATCTTGCTGTTGGATTGTGCTTTATATGCAAGATGTCATGTGATCTAAACCCACAAATATTTTCCACTTCTTGCCACAAACCACAGGCTAGAGGTTCAGCTCATAGTGAAGAACGCTTCTCATTCTTATGGCTGTGGAGAAAATACTGAGAGGGGCTGAGGAGGTGAACCATGTGAAGACAAAGATAAAATTACCCCACTTTCAACAGTAAGCTTTTATCAAGCCAGTCTAAACCATAGCCCTGATCATGAGGAGGGGCAGATTTCCATCTGAGCTGCCCACAAGGGCTGCACCCTGGAGCTGCTGCCCAGGCCTAGCATGCACTCTGCAGCTTGCTCCTGCCCATCATCTCTTCTGTGGTAACTGGCATGAGCTGCACTAAAAATATTTCAGAAGAGCTCAGATCTAGGTGGCTTCAGAGCACACAGGCGACTTCTCAGCATGTGATCAAGGTGAAGTCCCTGGGTTCTGTAGCATGACAGAAGGGAGTACACCAAGACATAGACTATTTTACAGGCCGTAAAGATGACACAATAATCCTGCTTTACATTCCCTTGTAACATTGTAATTCAGGTTAATGTTTACTATTAATTTATTATGTGCCACCACTTCCTGTGTACAACGGTTGGTTCACAGGGTTGCTTAGACTTTGCATGGAATCCATTCAAGCAGCTTCCCAGCTGCCCATGGTTGAGATCAGGAGAAATGCAGTGGCACTAACAATTTGCAGGCCTGAGTTGCCAGGTAGACTTGAGATGGACATAAATGCCCTTTGTCCATTTTTTGTTCATTGCCTGGCTCTTGATGAAATCTTTCTCTGTGTTAGTACCATTCATTCTTGACTCTAACTCCCATTACCTTATCCAAGAGCATCACTGAGTTGTTTCTAAATTATGGGGTATATAGAAGAACCCAGTTTTCCATGGCTTCCATTATTGCACGTTGCTTTCGTTTCAAGTATGCCAAATCACAGACATTTGATGCATTAATTGATATAGCTGGAAATAAGCTCTTGAGCACACAGGCCTCCTTCAAGTCTTTGTGTGTTTTAGTAATCGATGTCACATTTAAATCACAATGTCAACTCTCAGTGTCACTTACTATACCTTATGTTGACTTGTCAGCAGTATAGCATCTCATTTTCCAGCAGCTGCTAAGAGTTTAGTTGAGACCTAGCTATACATCAGCAAGACAACTATTCAAAATTACTTCTTACAGCAATAGAAGCCTAATGGTTTTTGCAATAAATTAACTCTGTGACACAGAGGGAAAAGTATTTGCTTTGTAGCAAATGATAATGGTAAGGTACCCAACCTGATTAGAGAGTTATCTGTAAATCTTGAATGAAGCTGCTTGCATTATTCAACCAAAAGGTCTTGGGTAAACAGAAACAGCATAAACATGTATCTGGTAGAAAATGTATCGTTTACCTGCCTTCTACACAGCCTTAGGAGACATGCTAGATAAAGGGAATAAAAAGTAATGCTCAATAACTATCCACTAACTAAATGAGATAGGCTCCCTATAAAAACCCACAACAATATAGAAGTATGCACATGAACAAGCACAGGGGGACTAACATTGTATTCCCTGCCTCTTGAGACCACGTAATTCTCCCCACACCCTTTCTCCTGAGAGACATTTCCTACTTTCACTTCAAGTTTGTGCTTTTATGTGAGAGGTAATTAAATTACTTCAAAAAAGGTTACATAAAAGTTATTTTCCTTTAAAATAGACTACATGTTTTTGTTTACTGTTCTTGACTGAGATCAGTTTAATCAACTAGAAGTAGGTCTTACAAACTCCTCAAGGCTAAGGTTTTTGTGCTCTTCCATTGTTCACAGATTTTGCAAGTGACCCCAAGCTTGAGCATAAACTTGTAGATAGTAACATGCTAGGGGAAATTTTCAGGTAGAGCAGGACAGGAAAGGAAGTAAGATTCACTGCAGATTGTTTAACCTATGCAGAAGTCGTGAGAGCTATGGAAAGCTTGGAAAAGTCCCCAATGAGCTTTTGAGACTCACATGAATCTCAGTAGGGTTTTGTATTTCCACCCTGTTTATGCATTTTCTGAAACTGTTACAGTAAATTTTCAAGTCTTGCTATGACTTACCATCTACCTGACGTCTTGCACTCTGCAATGAATGCTGAATGCCACATGGATGCTTTGCAAGTCTGGTTGGCAGCTGAGCTCCCAGGTAGACAGAAACCCTGCAGGGGCAATAGTCAACCTTATCTGAAGCCCCATGGCCATCCTAACACTAAAGGAGCCCTTGTCATAACATTTCATAACCTTCAACTTCATCCTGCGCACTCCACCAGCTCTGACACCAAAATTAGGAAGCTGGCAGTGTAAGGGAGCAGGTCTTCAGACCTCCAGGCTAATGCGCTGAAAAACATGACTCTGAAGAGTGTGGTAATCCAGTTGCAAGCAGAATCATCAGACTGGTTAGCTGTTGATGTCCCAATACTTGAGGGCTCTCTTTTTTCATTTTCTCAGTGCTTGGGTTTAATGATACGAAAAACTTCCATGTCAGTGAGAACTGAAGTCCAGCAAAGTCAAGAGCGTGCTGACATTGCTGGACCTGCTTACTTATGCTGGCTTCTTTGACCCTGTTTTTCTCCTGCCTTAAGACTCCAAGTTTAGTGGGGGCTGGGACCACTCTTTTAGCTCGGCTCGTACTGCAATGCACATCTAAGGATGCTGCTGAAGTCGGAAGAGCACAGCTGGAAACATCAGCAAGTGGCAGATGAGACGGGAAGGAAAATTAAGGCTACATAAACACCGTGTGACCCAACTTCGAGAGCAGCTCAGCAGGTGATGGTTAGACTGAGGGTCTCTGCCCCATGCTCCACCAGCCCCATGCATACTGCAACATCCAAAAGCGTGTCTGTGCACAGCAGGGGCTCGGGGCAGCCTGGCTGCTGAGGAGGACGGTACACCCCGCATGGGGATACTCAGCTACAGCCCCCGTCCCCGCAGCAAGCTGGACCTGACTGAGCAAGGGGGCCGAGAGCCCACTCCCTCGGGATGGAGGCAATCGCAGCAGGTGCGCTGGGATCTAAATGCAAAAAAGGACACGTCCGGGGTGTGTAGGCTTCTTCTGGGGGAGGGTATGCGTCTGCCCTTCTGGCTAAATTCGAGCCTGTGCTTTTTAGCTCCCGGCTGGCCGGCAAGGGCACGCAGGGCGCTGCGGCATGGATTCAACACGAGGGTGGGGGCTTCCTATTTTTGTAGCCATTTTTGACAGCCTGCGGTGTGTGTGGGGGGGGGGGTTTCCTCCCTGCCATGAGCGCAGCTCCGGCGCGGTCTACGGAGGAGTGTCAGGGCTGTGCGAGGGGCGGCGGGAGGCGGGTGTCCCGGGCGGCGGCGGCGGCGGCGGCGGCGGCGGCGGGCGGGCACTAAGACCGCGCCGCCCCCGGGCGCTGCGCGGCGGCCGCAGAAGAGGAGGAGACCGGCGGGCCCGGGAGGAGAGGCGCGGAGGGGAGCGGAGCTATGCTAAACCCGGGGTACCGCTGAGGCGGGGCGGGCCAGGCCAGAGGCGGGGGCTCTCCGGCGGCGGGCGCGCAGGGGCCCGGCTCCCGAGGCGGCGGCAGGCAGCATCTCGGCGCGGGGAGCGGCTCCGCAGCCACCGGGCCAATGAACATGTCAGTGTTGACTTTGCAGGAATACGAATTCGAGAAGCAGTTCAACGAGCATGCGGCCATCCAGTGGATGCAGGAGAACTGGTGAGTGCCGTCCCCGGGCCCCGCCGCTCGGCCGGATCGGGGAGGCGCTGAGCCCATCCGGGTGCGCGGGTTGCGCCCGGCCGGCGCGGTGCGGCTCGGCTCGGCTCTGCGCCGCCGTGCACGGGCACACGGGCGCTGCCGCCGGGGCTACCTGCGCGCCCGGGCGGGGTCTACAAGGCCGGAGCATCCCGCCGCGGGCGCGGTGTGGTGCGCTGTGGGGCCCGAGCCCCACCGCCGCCCCCTCCCGCCGCACCCCGGCTGGCCCGGCGGCGCAGAGCCGCACACGTGCCCCGGCTCTGCCCTCGGCCTCCCTCGCCTCCATCCTTGCCCGACCCTGCCGCTCCCCGAGCGGCAGCCTCGTTCAAAGAAGTTGCGCGTTTGCCCGCGCTCCCCGCGGAGCCCCTTTGCCTTTCCCCTCCCCTCCCCCAGCTCGTATTAAACTTCATTTGCAGCCATGCGGTTATTAACTTTCCCGGCGTGTGCGTGCGGCCGGGGAGCCGGGGCGAGCCGAGCCGCGGTGGGACCGGGGTTGCTCGTGGACCCGTCGGGGCTTCCCGGGTGGCGGCGAGCCGGAGCCTGACGGCCCCGCATAGGGACCCACGCTCACAGCCTGGCCCGCCGAAGGGGAGTGGCTGTGCCGGCAGGCTGCTCTCTGCCAGGCACTGCCCCGGGGGCATCCCTGGGCCTTGGCCGGTAGCAGGGAGACGAGGATGGAGAGAGCGCCCCAGCTGCTCTTCTCCCCTCCGCGGGGCCCTCTGAGCTGTCCTCGGGGCCGGGATCTCGATGACACTTGCCCACCTTGCCCCAGTCCTTGTCCTGGCTTTGTCCACCTGCACGGGCCTTGTGTTCACAATCTGCCCCCACTCACCTGTGCCTTGCTGGTGCACTGTCCCTGACCACCCTCTCCTAGAGCCCAGTCTTGCCCTTTCTGCTGCTCCTGTGGTCTCTCTCTCCAGCTAGCCCCCAGCTTTTGCATTGCCCTCCCCTGGCATGGCTGTGTGCCCTTTGGAGCTCCTGAGTGAGGACCTTCCCCATGCCACCCTCGTGGGACAGTGGTAGTACAGGACTGCCTCTGGGCCCAGGCTTTGGTGTCTACATTTGTAGAACAGAATGGTCCAGGATCCTAGGTGGATCTCAGCCAGGGATGTGCTAGAATCCTTTAGTGATTTGTCTGGGCAGTATAATTAGAATTACCATTTAAGTGCATGTATGTCTCCCTCTGTTCTGCAGGTGAGCTCATCACCTCTTGAGGGGTGCCTAGTGTCACTCATTCAGGAGAAAGGAGTCCACATAGATATTCTTGGGCTGGGAGTATTGGATGCTTCCCATTCTGTCTATGTTCCAGAAGAAAACTGGCATCAGAATAGGACATGCTGGTGAAAGAGGATGGAGGGATTGATAATGAGTATATATAATAATCAAATAACCCAGGAGAGATACAGTTTATTTTAAAGAACATGCCTAGCAACTAGCACTCCTGCATCTTCTCCTTGAGTCTCCTGTGCTTCATGATGTGACCTTGGGAACATTACATAACCTCTCCTAGGCCTCAGTTTCCCCAGCAAAGAAAGACCAGGGGAGTGGGAGGTAATAAGGCTGAAGTGCCCTTATGAGGTGCTTTAATGACTTAAGTAATGTTTACCAAGTGCCTTAAAGATGTCAGGTACCACATAAATACCAAGCAGTGTTATTGAAATCTCTCTGGCAGTTTCATGTGCTGCAGAGGTTGTCAGCTGGGATTCCGTAACGCTGGGCTTCCACTTTCCTGGTTCAGAGGAGGAGACTGTCAGTGTTACACTGCTGCTGTACAGCTAGAGAGGCGCAATCATACATATCTGCATGCTTTTCAGTCTAGTTTCACCTTCTCTGAGGGAACTGATGAATTTATGTCTTTGATTCTTGTGAAAGTGAAGGAGAATGATCTTCCTGTGTCCTGGGAATGTTTTTGGGCATTAAATAGAGCTGTGCCCTCCGAGGTCTCTGTTGTGGCAGGCTTTTCCTAAAAATGCTGCTGAAGACTTTTCCAAGTTTCAGGTTAAATTGTACATTTTTATCTTGAAGAAACGCTCTTGCTTAGTGAAACAGGTCCTGTTCAAGCATTTGGGTTTTGCAGGGAGCTGAACTGGTAAAATATAGCACTTTTTTTTACTTCCTTGAGGATGACTCAATAGGTTTGTGTATGCAGACATCAATGGCAGAGTACATGGCTCCTGCACTTCGTAGGTGTAGCCTTAATGTACACATCCTTAACATAAGAGCCATCCGAGATGAAGTTGTCAGGTAGTAGTAGTACGTAGGGAAAAACATGTTCCTTTGCTCTTTGAGCAGGAAGACAGAGTGGGGGACATGCTTAAGGAAAGACTGTGGCAGGATTTTCTACTGTAATTGTTATTTAAATCAGGGTGCAATACTATTACAATGTCTTACATGAAGGTAAACAAATTCTGTAGGTGTGGCATTTGCTATTTTACTCATCTCAGAACTATGTCTTGTTACCTTACAATATGCACACACACAAAAAAAGGCTGTGGGGTGTTAGGGGGCATGAATTGGCTCTAAGGAATGGAATTGACCCTGACTTTTGGATTTTGAAATGTCTAACTAGGTTGCATATGAAGATGTAGCCTAGTTTGAGGATGGATGTGAATCCTTTTACATATCCTCTGAGTTCTGAGCTGGTTAAAGCACCATCATGCCCTTTTAATTAAAACTGTGTAAGCCTAAAGCTGGAAAAGCTTGAACTCAAAGCCTAGGGGTAGTGGCATACAGCCCTAGGTGCTGGTATGGTTGGTCAGGAAGGATCATGGTGCAAGGTCTGGTTCTGTTCAGCTGAGGCTTGCCCCTCTTTGCCTTGGTCCTTTGAGCCTCCTCCGAGCTTCATCACTCCCTGGGGCAAGTGTATGTCCTTTGCCCTCACCAGTAGTTGGCACCCAGTCTTTTCTTTCCCATCCCAGGGCTTGTTTCCTTACTGCCATTTGCCCCTGAAAATCCCATCTGAGGGTCTGTTGGTCTAATGGCAGTGAATGAGCTCCTCCTTGCTTCATTCCAGGTGGTCCTGCTTCACTAGATGGAGGACCCCATCCTGAAACATGCATGGCACTGAGACCTCTTTAAAGCTTGGGCCTGGATTAGCAGTGCTGTAAAGAGGGTGCTGTTTTTGAGGAGAAATGAATAGTCTGTTGCCTGATACTTATGAGCGGATGGGTTTCATGCCTCCCTGAATGCCTGGCTTTATATTTACACCTTTACAGTACAGCCCTCAGACTGCCTGGTTCTCATGCAGGGAGGCAGCTTGGAGACTGCAAAGATGGACCTGCAGCCTGCTGGTCTCTGATGATAAGAGCTGCCAATTAGTTGCCTTCCCTAAATTAACAATGGTGGGATTTCAGGAGGTTAAAAAACAGCAGGTCTGTTTACTCTCATGAAACTCCTTATACTTTATATTGTGGGAAAGCTGTTGTTGATACATGTTTAAGTATAGTGCCAAGGAGGAGCTTTGCATGTAAAATACAGTATCACTTTAAGATATTGTCATGTTGTGCTCAAATCATGTGAGGTGTGATTTCAGTATGTTCAGGATTAAGTCAAATGTTTATTAAAATAATTGCTTTAAATGATTTCTCAAATCAAACTCTCTCAGCACCTCCTCCCAAACTTCTTCAAAGAGGGAAGTGATATGAAGTAAATGGTTTGCAAAGGATTTTTTTTCTTTAAACTGCTGCAGGAGAATTAATGCAACTCTAGTCCTATATTTCTTGTGGGTAAGTATATTAATATTTGTGGAGAAAATTCACAGATGTTCTGTCAGACATGCAGCAGAAAGTGTTGTAGCACTGAGATCCTGATTCCCAGCTGCAGCCAGTGAGGCAGCAAAAAGCTGGCTGGTGCTCAGGAAAGGCAAAGTGACAGAAATGCCTGGATGGAGTAGTGACCGCCGGAGTCCTTCTCCATCGTGCTGCAGAGCACCAGGTTCAGGCAGCAGCACGAAGTGACAGTCGTTCCTGTTATAATTGTCTGGCCAATAATAATTATCTTCAGATGTCTGCTGACGAGGGGCTCGCCAATGGGGAGGCAGGAGGCCTGTGCCGACCGCGCTGAGATTATCTGGGAGAGCTGACGTCACACCAGGGCTTGCCTAAAATCACAGAAACTTTTCCTCTGCTGCTCCGCCGGCTGCTGCAGCGCTCCGGACATCCCTGCTCCTGCCTGGTGTCTTCCTGCCAGCTGCTGCCCTGGGCATGCTCTCCTCACTTCTCTCTCTCTCATTCCTCTCCTGTTTTGCTTCCTAAGAAGCCGTGGTTTAACCCTTGGCAGCTGGCAGCATGCTCACAGGTAGTAGTACTGGGAAGAGGACTAGCAGGATGAAAGTGAAACTGGTTATTTCCTAAGTATGCTGCTGGGCTTTGCTGCAGAAACTGGCTGGTTTTGTTATCATTACCTGAAGTAATGATTCAGTAAAGAGAGAAGGACTGCATAAGGACTGCAGGGAATTTTTTGGTATCTGACAGCTCAGTTCTGAAATCAACTTAGTGGACCTTAGATGAGGATAACTGTTTATGTATTTGAAAGAAAACATCTGTGCAGGAAGTTATTTTTAACCTTTTGTTACCAAAACTTTTATGTGACAGAGGCAGAAAATGGAACCAGTGCTGGGAGAAATTTGTCCTTTGGTGTGATTTTCTTTGAAGTCAAAACTAGAGATAAATGTGGAAGGGCAGAGGGTCAGCTAATTTGGATTTGTAAATGCACTTGCCTTTTAATAATTCACACAAGCACCATCGTCCTAGACAGGTTTGTTTCCTAAATGCAGAACAAGCTCTCCTCATCCACTTAAGCTGCTCTTACCTCATGCAGAAATCAAGAGTGAGAGGCTGTGAGCGTATCTCTCCAGGCATATGTGCGTAGCAGCCAAAAACTGATGTAAATTACTTCCCCACCCTTCCCCCCCCCCCCCGAGTTCTTGCTAGATGCCAAGTGAAGGATGTAGAGAGGGATGCTGCAGTCACCCTGTACTTTCCTCTGTGCTGCAGCAAGGACTCAAAGGGAAGATGTGAACTGGTTCTTTTGAGCAGAGAGACTGTTTGACTTGAGCAGAATTTGGTTGGCCCAGACATTTAGCCTGCCTCCTCCACATGTCATTCTCCAGACGGGATTTTTCCTGCTTTCTTGTGCAAACTGGCCGTAAAGCTGACAGAGCCACCAGTGCATGGCAGAGATTAGAGGATCCCACTTCTTTGCCTTTATTTCATCCTGCAGGCTTTTTTGAGCCAAACCCTGATGCTTTGGAGTATCACAGGGTTTTGGCTCTTTGAAAAAAAAAGAATGGAGTCTATGAGGAATAACAGTAGATGTCCTTTCAGAGTTCAGGTGTTTTCTGTCTGCATGAGTTGGGGAAGAAAAATTTTTAAAATATGGTGGCCACCAAAATGTCATCCTGAAGATAAAAACATCAGTGTCTTCTTGAGTCAGCCTTCCACTGAAATATAGGCATTAGCCTTTTGTTTACCTCTGCTCCTAGAGTACGAATGTATCAGTCATCATGTTGCTTCCATCATTTTAAACCTCTTGAGAGTGACAACTTCTCTTCTACTTTGTGAAACACCACATACTTCTGGGAATAATAAACTTATAGGAGTGGAGCCAGGAGTAGTTTAGGAGCTTGCTATCATCTTTAGAAGTGAATATGACATTCAAGGATGTGGATGATCCAAAAGACTTTTTGGAAAGCTTTGTTAAGAATTTAATTGCTTTTACTTTTCATGGAAAATAGCAGAGATTAAAACATTATTTTTAACTGTAAATTAGTCTGAAATATAAATTTTTCACTGGCTTAGGCTATACCAACATGTGAGATATTTGTGTAACCACATTACCTCTGTAGTGTTACCCAGTAAATTTTTTCTTACCAACAGTTTTGTAAGCCCACTTGAGCCTTGCCCTGGGTTGGAGTGGTAGGGTTTTGTCTTCTGCAGTGCTGCCCCATCACCAAAGTGTCCCAGACTGCTGCTACTACAAGCTGTGCTGTTCCTGTGTGCATCCCAGCATCACATCTCCTGGGGCTTCCTGGATTCACTGGGGAATGCTGGTGCAGCCCCATGGGAAGCTCTACAGGGACAGCCAGGTAAACATTTCTCAAGCTGTCAACAGAGGAAGAAACAGTGAGGCAGTGGCTGCACCCTGGCTAATAGAAGGAGAAAATTGTATCAGTTTGTGTGCAAGGTTTGCAAATATTATGATTGCATTCAGAGCCAAAGTAGCAATGGCACCTGATACTGCCCTTCACGGTGTGCCTTGTACTATGTGCTCTGTTGCAAACCGTCAGTTGCAAGACTTGTTGACTTTTGTGAGGACACAAACCTTTTTTTGTGTGAATTTTATTTACATACTAGGAGCAAGGTGGAAGGACTCCAAAAACAACGTGGCCTCAGTTTGCCTGGAGAAGGAGCCCAGGTACCACAGAGCAGACATGCCATGAAATGATGGGCAGAGCTTGCATCTGCTGGGCAGTCTTTGACCTCCTGTGGGAAGAGCTGGTGGTGTTCAGAGTGGGGAAGAAGAGGGGGAGATGCAAGTCAGTGGTTTAACTCATGCCAGGGGAGCTGGACCTTGCGGAGCGCAGGCAGTGGTTTATGGGGTGCATAGCATGCAGGGGAATGATATCTCTGAGGATGTGGAGAGCCTGACTTCAAACTGAAGGCAGCCATAGCCACTTTTTAGAAGCTGGGCATCAGTCAGGTGCCTTAGTTCCTCTGCTGTGAAATAGGGAATAATTACTTTCTGCCATGTCGCAAAGGTGATCCTGAGGTGGTAAGACCTGTATGTAACTACAGTAAAGCAGTACAGAAAACATGCTGGTCTTACACTACTGCTATGCACCTTTACACTTGTACTAGCAGCAAAGAATACTTTGTTCTTGCCAAGGATATGGGGCAGAGTTTGTCTCCTTGAATGTGGTAACCAAGGACTGAGAAGAGTTGCTGTAATATTAGAGGCAAGACAGTTTAGTGTTGGTATCATGGGATTAAACTGCAAAAGTCCAGACCATTTTTAATTGCAAATTTATGAAAGGAACTTTCCTTCAAATAGTCCAATACGACGTCAGGCATCAACATCTGATGATAACTTTTAAATAGAATTTTTAAAATTTGTTGGTAATTAGTTTCAGTGTGTGAAGTCTGCAAACTGAGTAAAAAATGAATTGGACGTCATCCAGGTTGTGAGCTCATCAGATTGAATGTGTTGATGTTGGTATCTGATGGCCTCAGTTACCCCTGAACATAAAACTTAAGGTCAGTCAAGAGTGTTATTAAGGCCAAATGTCTGCTCTATATGTCTTGAGCCATAAGTAGTATAAATACACTTGGAAAGAGCAATCCCAGGGAGTGCCATTTAATGTTTTAAGGGGAAGAAACAATGGGCCAAGTTAATTTTTGAAAAAAGAAGACTCTCATCTTTTGACTAATTTCCTGGATTTCAGTTCTCTTTTTTTTTTTTTCTTTTTAAAAAAATTATTTAGAGCCATTAAGAGCTACTCAAGATAGCAGTAAAATCCCCTAAGTATAAACAAAAGTGGGATGCCAAAGTTGTTGCACTGCACCATTCAGATAGTGGGTTTATTAGCAAATGTTTAGAGATCTGTCTTTTTCCTTATGTGATTTTCCTTTTAGCTTTAATTGGGACTTTACCCTCTAAGTCTCCTGATGTGATTCTTCTGTATGCAGGTCCTCTGTAAACATAATTGGGAATTTTGTTGTTGCCAACATACATCATCTCCAGGCAGCTGAAAGCTGTAACTTGTCTTCCTTTTTGTTCTCCCTGGTGGAACTGGCTGTCCAACTCCTTTTCCATGTCTTTGCAGGTCACAAGCAAAAGAAATGTTAGTTATTAGCAGGAGATTACGTAGATACCTTGCATTTCAATTCCTTCTTGTTTCCTCACTCACCTTGGTTTGACAGCCAAGCAGAAAACTCCAAGCTGTTTTGTCCAGCACATGGATGCCTAGATGCTCTTGTCTACCTCAACTTTCACAAAGACTTTTGCTCTGCTGGCACAGTAGCTCTGCGGCTGCCGGCTGCCCTGGACCCTGTTGTACCTCAGCCCTGGTCCCAGCTGTGGACAAGGATCCGTCCTGTTCCATGTGCTCATGGCATCTTCCATGCTCATAAGCATCTAGTCCAAACCCAGCCAAACCCATGGGTGATTTCACTGCCTTTCCTAGGTAAAAGGAGAAGCTGTGAAGATGTGCTGAGTGGAGCTGCTGATGAGAGTGTACAGCTTTCATTTCAGACTCATGATGAAACAGGTTGTTTAGCAGGTTGAAGTATTTCAGGATGCATAAGGTTATCTTTACATTATTTTGTGAGGGCATTTCCCCATTATAAGCTTTTACAAAATACTGCTGTTGGCACTGTCTGAAACAAGATACTGCCTAATTCAACCTTTGATCTGCCCTGACTGCTCCTGTGTGCTTAAATATCCTATTTTGATCACGTCTGATAATGAAAATACTATTTTTGGTCACACAACTGTCTGGAAGTTGTGTGACCAAAACTCTTGAAATGGCAATGTACACAGATGATCAGATTATTTTGTTATGCCATTATTTGTTGTTTTAGAACTCTGTAAGTACTATAGATTTAAATAATTCTTTTTAAATCTTGCTTGGGAGTCTCATACTAGGCAAGATGCCTTCTGGGCAAGGCACTGCCCATGGATGCAATGAAAAACTCTTGTCTTGCCCCTAATTTTGGGTTTCGTTTAAGACTAGTACTGCAAGCAGACAAAACTCACTATTTTTTAAAAGTTTAAGCAAATTATTGCTTGGACTGTGACAGCCAGATCTGTGCTGCTACATTGCCACCATCTCTGTGACCCAGTGGGGAGTTTTGCTTCTGTTCTGTTGGGAAGAGAATGGCTCCAAACAGCCAAAGACCATGAAGAAAAGTAATGTTATAGCACTGAAAGGAATCTTCAGTGTCTTTGTTCACTAACTTCTAACATCAGGACTCAAATGCATATGCGGTTTTATATAAGAAATTCACATAAGCTTTCCAGCATTTTCCAAGAGCTCCTCTCCTATATCAGTGCTTAGATCATGAAAAATTTAAAAATTTTGTTTGAAAGATAGGATCAACACCAGCTATTCCTATTGTAGCTCTTGGAGCCTGAGTGACTCAAGGCTGTTGTACTGAGGATGCTCACACTTCTTAGGAAATAAAGGAAAACATTTTGCTGAAAGAAGGATTCCAAAAAGCAGTCCCCTGATGTTTGTGAGAGTGGTCCTTGTGTAATGGTGCCCCTGAGAAAAGATAGTAGTTACAGTGGGTGCGCTTCCCAGATCCTTCCACATGTGATGCCTTTTGATCCTGCTCGGGATGTTTTGTTTAATGTCCGAGATTCTGGTATTTGATGATTCAGACAATTTTTATTACTGATCACTCAGTCAGGTCCTAGGAGCATCTTGCAGGCATTGGTGATGGCATTTGTCTGACCACAGATGCCTGCTATGTGAGGTGTCTGAGTCATCAGGAAGTGGGCAGCTGAGAGAACTAAGTTTTGTTGTAAAACCACTCCCTCTCTTTCCAAATGTAGAGACTCAGGGAGCAAACTAGACCATAGTTATTTCTCCTGATCCTTCTTCCTTCTTCTCCCCCATAATGCATTTTTTTCTTTTTTCAGGTACCTATTTGGTTTTAACTTTCTCCCACCCTTTCCCATTCCTCTTTCATTTTGTGTATATCTTTTTCCCCTTTAGGAGCAGTTAAGTCAGCAGCCCAGCTGGCTGGGGAAGGGCCTGGATGTTTCTGCAGAACACCCTGCATGGTGGGAAACAGCTGGTGCATATTTTGATGTTGGGCTGGTGAGCTGGGCAGCACAGGCCTGGCCTTGAGCTGTCTCTGGCTGAGCGTAAAAAACACTGCATCAGGGTACTCCCACTGCCATCTTCTAATAAAATCACTTGGTTTCTAGAATAAGGCAATAATAACCAAGGAAGAGTACCTGCTTGTACCTTTCCACAGCCCCATGGTATACTGGTGTAAAAGGACCCTCTCTTAAAAGCCACTTCCCAGTCACTAAGTGGAAAAATACTAAAGTCATCCACGGTAAAATGGCAGTTGGCTTCAGTGTAAAAGATTTAGTTCCTAAACTTATGTGTGTTGGCTAAATGTAATGTAGCATCTGGTATGTAAAACAATTATGACAATTCACATATTTTGAAATGGTCATTACTGTAAATGGAATAATTGGAAAAGATGTTAGGAGAAAATGAAGAGAAAAGAAGTTGTGCCTACATTTAGAAAAAAATGCACCAGGCTGATAATATGGGCAATCTGGAGATCAGAGAGAAATCATAACTGGAAGAGCTACCACAGCTTTTTATTGTGGGGTGAACAAGCAGAGCTCCTTTCTCTGCTTTCTGTAGTGGCACGCCATTGATGGAGAGGAAAATTGGATGAGGGTAACAAAACAGGATCTGTTAGCATTGATCATGTATCGGCATTAAAGCTGGGAATGCAGATTTTGACCTCAGGCTTTCCAAATGTTCTTGGCTTAGCAGTTCTTGTGATTTCAGCTCTTGGGGTGCCATGGAGCATCTTCCCATATAAATTCTGGTGGCTCTGGGGTAGGCATGCTAAGTGTGTAAGTTGCTGAGGGTGGTCCTTTGCTGTGCCTCTGTTGCAGGTACTGTGACCAGTTTTCATTGCTTCCAATAAAATGGCATAAAGGATCGAGGGACATTTTTGACAGACCACAGGTATCTTGCCTGTGCTTTTATGATTGTGGTCCAGCATTTTGTCTTTACAGGCTGTGTCCTGATGACCTTAGTTACGATCCATATTTATTGGTGGAGAGTTAGACTCCTTTCCATAAACTAGATAGTGTTGTATCTGTTTACAGGGGATACAAATTTGGCTTCAGACATCTTTAACCAACTTACCTTGTTTAAATTTTCAAGAATGAGTTTTGACTTGGAGTTTCAGGTAGTTCTCATGTTGTAAAATAGCTATACATCTTGAAAGAGGGACACTTGTGTTCACTGTATTGCCATGAAGAGTTGTAGTATTTTAAGATTCCTTTTTCCCTTTGCTAAGATCAAGACAGAATCCCACAGTCAAATTCCTGGTGAGTTAGATGCTTTAATGGCACAAAGTTCTGTAATGTAGCATTTCTAAGAACAGGAAGGATGCCTTGAAAGTGTGGATCCGCACAGCCATGAGGGCTGCTCTGAGAGCTGCCTGAAGCCATTGCAGCTGTAAGTCTTCCCAAATGAAAATTACCATTTCCACTGCCTTTCAGCAGAGGTCTCTCATCTTAGCTCCCAAGTCCTGTGTGACAGTAAAAGAAAGCAATACTTTGGTTCCCAAAACTTTGGAGAGTCTCCTATTGCATGTACAGACATAAACTTGGTACCATAATGCATTTTTCCTGGCTGCTGGACCAATTGCTCCCTCTTGAATGTCAGCCAGTCTGTGAGGCAAAAGGGACAGCCTCCTGGTCAGCCAGGTTGCACAAGGGGATGATACCTGGGTGGGATGCTTTGGATTTGCTGGCAGTGGAGTAGCTTCCCAGGGCTGAACTTTGGCCCCATGCTGCACATGTGGAAGCACTGCCACAGCTGGGTAAACTGAGCTGCATTTCATGACTCCTCCTGGGACTGTGATCTCCTGTGGCAGAGTGGAAGGGGCCAGCAGAGGCAGTAAACTACCACAGAGCTCCAGCTGCCTTGCCTGGAGGCTGCCTGTGTAGCTGTCCTGAAAGCAGTCCTGGAGGAAGCACGGCATGGAGGTGATGTGTCCTAGGTAGTACTCATGGTGGCATCTATGCTCAGGTGCTCGTGTGCCCAAACGTTGTACCCGTGCAGTCTGAGCTGTTTCATTATGGCTGCATGAGTGGGGATAAACACTCTTAAGTTGTGAACTGAACAAACATCCCTCTCTAACTGGATCCCACGGCCTGCTGTGATGATGCCCTGTGGTGTGGTTCCTAGGCTATCCTGCTCAACCTGCTTCATTTAGTGAGTGGGTAAGGCACCCATCCGGAGAGCTAGAGACTGTCAAGGACCTTCATTATTAAAATTGGGGCCTGGGATTCATCCAAATCAGTGGGAGGCATATCTATGTTGGGAATGGGAAGAGAATGTAAATTTTTGTGGATGAGTAATGAGATGGTTCTACGATTACCTGTAGCTTTGGTGCAGACAGAAATCTGAGTGCTGCTGAAGTTGGACTAAGCCACCATCCCACAAGCTTCCTGCAGAAATACCAGTGAAGAGTTTTAAATGCAGGATCTGGCTGTGGAGTAAATGATTAAGTATGGGAGATCACTAGAAAGCATGAAGACTAAACTGAAAAGGGCTTGTTTCCCAGAGACAGGCTTAGATGCAATCCTCTCGGTGCAAGTGCTCCTCCTCCAGCATAAAACTACCCAGTGCTGAACGAGTTATTATGAGCAGCAGCTTAGGCTGCCTTCTGCCGTGTTCTGGGGTAGTGGCTGTACACTGCCGAAAGCCTTACAGAACAGAAAGGGGAAAGATGTCATTTGAAGTCAGGCTGTGTTGACTCATAGGAGACGTTCTGAAGGTTATGGATATATGTTAAGCAGGTATTAAATAGCTCTTGCTTTATAAATATCATTTACAAAAGCAAGTATCCTTTAGGCACCAGCATGTGAGTTAATTAGAGCTTGCATTTTCAAAGTAGTGGAACAAGAGGATTTAGATCAGAAAAACTGCAATAAGTTTGCTGATGACGTGAAATCCAGTGACTTCTGTAAAACTTCCTGGCTTTGTGCCTCGCCTTTTCTTGCCCCTCACTGTTTTCTGTAGCTGTGTCCCTTGGACTCTGTGCAGTGGGTTGTCATGTGTGTGGCCCCAGAGAGGAGCGGTGCAGTCCCATTCCCCGTGGCAGTTGCACAGGTTCAGCACTGATGGGGACATGGCAGTGCTCTAAGGCACTCAGTCGCTTCTTTTGCAGAAAAGCAGGCTGGCAGGAGGAAGAGCCAAACCACAGGCTAAAAAGGCTCGGTGGAGCATTTCATGGCCTGCAAAGTGACCGGGCTAATCCTGGAAACCTGCAGCCTTTATTGTGACACCTGACACAGCCAGCCTCCTCTGCTTTGCCAGATTTCCATGCTCACATCTCTGTCTTTCTAAACATGACACAGATTTTTTCCTCTCTCAGGCTTAAGGATGGGGGGAAGGTGGGTGCAGTGGAAAAAATCTACATTAAAGCCTTCCCAAAAGCGGTATGAAAATTTAGAGGTCCCTCTGCAAAAGGATGGGGGCCCTCACACCAGGATGGTCTTCCAGGTTATCAGGGCTGTGACTTTGCAGCGTGAGCAGCCTGGTGGTGCATTCAGAAATGCTTGCCTGACTAACATATTGCTTACATTTGCTGACTCACTCTTGCACTGCCTTTTCTTTCTTGTTCCCTGGATGTGTTGATTTTTATCTCTGTTACTAGGGCTGTGTCCCAGACACTGTATAATCATCATGTTTGTGTTTGGCTCCTGTGTCGGTGGGAGGTATTTACATTTGGATACATACATTAATATCGTTCACCCACAAGTGAATAACAGCAACGAAATACGGGGGTCTGAAGACCCCTGGCATGGGAAGGAGTGCAGGGACACTCTGCTCTTGGGCAGGGCCATCTCCAGCATCACTGCCTGGCATTTCACTCCACCACCTGCATTCAGTCTTGCTGTCTCTTCAAGCCCTGCTTGCCCAAACTGTTTTGGACAATGAATTCAAATTCAAAATCACAGAGTATTTTGAGCTGGAATGGACCCATAAGAGCCATCAAGTCCAGCTCTTCAGTGAATGGCCTGTGAGCAGCCTCGTGTTTCACCTGCAGAAGACTCTAACACAGGCAGCCTGTCTGCTACATTTTCTAAGTGGGAGCCATACATGGGCATGGCTAAGAATGTCAGCAGAGCTTCTGCGTCCCACCATTCTGCTTTTCTAGGACAAGTATGGGTGATCAGAGACCCTGCCCTGGTTGTAGCTTGCTCCTGGAAGGGCTTCATCTGGCTGCTCTTCACCAGCTGTGCTGCAGCAGCCCTGCCTCCTCACATCCCAGCGTGCTTTCCCACTTCCAATCTCTCACCCAGAGCCATTTAGTGTCCATGTCTCTTGCCACTTCAAAGAGTGCCTGTTTTTGATATGCAATGTCCATATACTTCTGGAGGTACAGCTCATTTCTGACACGTCTTTTCAAATACCAGTGATCCTAAGTGATGGTCCTAAAATGTTTGAGGATTCAGGTTAGTATACAAGGACATTATATCTTCAAGTTCTTTCCCTTTAAATCCCAGTCTCCTAAGCTTTTTGTATGAGTAGCACAGGTGATTGCAACTATCTTGTCTTCTTGATGGCTTCTAAACAAGCCACCATTTATTTTTCTTGTCCAGCTTGTTTAGCTCTAGTTTGAAGCCCATCTCATTAAGTTGTCATCACATGATGCTCCTTTCTCTTGTTTTAATCAGATGATGTTCAGTGTATTCACATAGTCCTCATGCAAGGACACTGCATGGCCAATTACCGGGAAACTAATTAGCAGCTTCTTCCTCGTGGTTCAAAGAGCACTATGTATAAGTTCCCATAAGATCATACCACACAGCACCACCTTACAGCAGCATTGCTGTAAACAAAACATGTTGTTTGCCTCTCTTCCTTCTCCTTCCTGCTCACCACTTTTGTGTCAGTCTAGGTGCTGACAGACGGCGCTCCCCAACATCACCAAGAGGAATTCAGCTTCCATGGTGCCTTTGAAACCTTCCCTGAGTTGGAGCTGCAGCCTCTCTGTGCTGGTTCTGCACATCAGCAGCTGAGCAGAGCCAGGCTTCTGAGTGCCTGGACACTTTGAGGAGCTTTAGCCTGGAAAGGACTGCCTTTTTGGTTCTTCTTAGGCATGATTGTTTTTCTCAAGTTAGACAGTATTTATAGGATTTCTTTTTGCAGGTTTCAGTATTCCAGATTCAGTGAGATCAGTGATATTTAGCATTTGCAAACAGAAACTTCAGAAAAATCTTGGCATTTTTGATTGTGACTTTTGTAAGTGCTGGAGGGAGTTAAACATGCAGCTTCTCTGGTATCTTCTGTCATCTGTTTATTCATAGTGGAAATCACTGTCAGATCCTTGAATCAAGCTCTGAAAGCCCTCCAGGCATTTCAGTGGCAATGCTGAGGACTTGTGCCCAGCTTTACTCACTTGAGCATTTACATTTTTGTCATTGATTCTGAATACATAATGGACCGAGTATGTATTCAAACAGTATCAGGACAATGTGTGCTTTTACATATAATTTTGTACACTTGTTAATGCATTTTTCTCAATCCCTTTGACAGGAGAAAGCAGGCTACAGTCTGCTTTCACTTGGAGGGGCATGCAGTATGCCTGAAATCCACTGCCCCAGTAGCAGAAATACAGCCCTACCATCTGCCATGGACTTCCCCAGACTCCACTGGAGTGGGATAAAGCTTTGGAACATCTGCAGTACATTGTGTGGGGCAATAAAGCAGAAGTTTTTCAAAAAAAGAGAAAAAAATTGTCCAAATCCTTCTGAAAGCCACTTGTTTTTACTGAGTCTCAAAAGCAGTGCCTGGCACCTTGAACCCATACAGTGAGAACTAAATGATGAGCAGAGCTTTTGTTTTGCGTTAAATTAGCCCATCTTCTCTATCCCAGCTTCCTCTGAATTTGTGTTATACTTACTGGCAAAGAGCATCTAGCATGACCCATTTGTAAGTAATATATTTAGATTTATATTGCCCAAGTGAACAGAAGCCAGTTCCAGAACAGACAATAATATGAGGGCTTTAATAATGATGCCTTATGTTTATCAGTTAGTGGTAGTGCGTATCCTGGTGAGGTCTGCTCTACTGAAATATTTCTTAATTTCTGCTGCCTAAGGTGAGCTGTAAACTCTTTCTTCAGTGTGACACACTCTCACAGGACTGGGTGAGCAGTGGTGCTGGAACAGATGATCCACCTCCAGACTGCAGCACCTGCTCCCAGTAATGTTTTACGTTCCTTTGTGCAGCTGGATGGTGAATTTCTGGGATGAAAAGCTGCTTCAGTGCAGAGTTTAAAATGGAAACCAGGACTTTGCCACCCAGCTTTCAAATCCACTCTTTTAGAGAGTTAAGGAGAAGGATTTCTTGCCTTACCAGAGTATCCAGTAGCCTGGAAACCCTAAAGGCCTGCTCCCACCCTGGTTGGCCTCCATGCTGACCCTTCAGTTTTTTGCCATATGCCTTCCCCTGGCGAGTTGGCTTTTTCTGTAAGATAAAGAAAGAGGTGTGTACCTCTGGAAGGTGCTCTAGGCTGCAGGCAGAGTCAAGGAAATATCCATATATTAGTTATATGGATAGTTAGGTCAGATTTTCCAGCTGTTTATTCTACAAGCCTGTTGTGACATCGTAATGCAGTTAGACGTTATTAAGTCCAAGTTGTTAATTTTAATGATTTTAATAGACCTGTAGCATTCCTGTTTGATCCAGTACTACTTATTGGCTTACATTGTATGTTGATACTTTTTGAAGTGTCAGATTGGCAGCTCTTTGAAAGAGTACCTGTATTTCTCAGATACTTGGATGAATTTCTTTCTGCTACTGTTAACCAATATATGCAGACTTTGTAGCTGCATTTGGACTAAACTTGAAAGCCATCTGCAGAAAGAAGCCTGATGCTCTTGTAAGCAGCATCATTGGCTGATTTTGAAAATGGTGCCTGTATGTGTCTGCCAGGCAGAGGCATTGGGTGGAAGGCTGGTTGAGAGAGAAAGAAAAAGATTTGGTTTGGTTCAAATGAGGCATAAAATATTGTACCAGCCAAGGAGGCCTAAGAAGCTGCCCAACAGACCATGCGACCTTGTTCACTGAAGTGAAGCCTAGCGCAAGATGCTTTCAGCCCTCTTCAGAATCCCTGGGAGAAACATCCTGCTGGCTAAAGCACAACAGAATAAGTATCAACCACCACTTGTTTTTTTTGTGTTAGTTAAACATCTTTTCTTTAGGCTTAAAAGTGCTTCTCCACTAATTCAGTTTTAAGTTTCAAAGTTTTTAGTCTACTTTAGCATTTAATCTGCCTTCTACTAGCTGGCAATTTCTATCCTGATTTGCAATGATTAAAAAGTAATCTAGATAGGATTTGGTGGTACTCCAGGATTCAGGCATTTTGATCTTTTAAGTCAGATTTTAAACTAAATGTACATTACATTTATTCTAAAAAAACAGAATCAGAATTTCATTTTTAATCTAAAGACTATTGATGGTTTTCTGATTTACTCGCAATTGTATAGCTGTAGCCACACAATGAGAGAGTACTTTTCATTTGGCCAGTGGCATCTTTTGTGGCTGGCATCAGAAAACTACAAGAGCAGTTTGTAAGTCTTTACCTGTGGCTGCTGCATTTTTGCTATTGTGTTTCAGGAAGCAAACCCAGGCAAAGCTTTCACTAATGCCATAAGGACAAGTTTTTTCTATACCATGAGCAACCATAAAGGAATGCTAACTCGAGAAGAGACTCGAGGCCATATGAATACTTGTTTCTCTTACAAGATTATCCCAATGTGACTTTCCTAAATATTTTGTCAAGCTTTTCTGTCTCTTGTTTTCTTTAGTGTATGTTGGCACTACATGTCTGCTGACTTTTTTGGATCTTGGACTTTATTGTTTAATAACTTCAGGTAATGTGTGCAAATCCTGGACTTTATTTATTTGACTGGTTTATGAGTAAATCCATCTCAGTGTTTGTTTATATCTGCTTGAGTCTTAAGCAGTGAGGATGTTGATACCCTGTGGATGTATTTCAGGTACTTGCACATGACAAATTTTGTTTAATTACAACAAATTACCACGTGGGAGTGCTGATTGGGGTACATGACGTGAACCTGTTGGAGTGAGTCCAAATGAGGCCATGAAGATGATCAGAGGAATGGATCACCTCTCCTGTGAAAACAGGTTGATTTTGACTTGTTTCTTCCTGGACAAGAGGAGTTTCTGGGGAGACCTTAGAGCAGCAGGGGCTCTAAGAGAGCTGGAGAGGGACAGTTTGCAAAGTCATATAGTGGTAGGAGAAGGGGTAATGGCTTTAAACTGAGTGTAGATTTAGATGGGATATAAGGAGGAAATTCTTTGCTGTGGGGGTGATGAGGCACTGGGAACAGGTTGCCTGGAGAAGCTGTGGATGCTCCATCCCTGGAAGTGTTCAAGGCCAGGTTGGAGGGGGCTTTGAGTAATGTGGTCTAGTGGAACATGTCCCTGCCCACAGCCAGGGTGATTGGAAATAGATGATCTTTAAGGTCTCTTCCAGCATAAGCCATGCTGTGATTCTATGGTTTTCCATAAATACACCATAATTAGTATTCGTCTAAATTCTTCCTGGCTGCTTATTAGTTCATAAAGGGCTACACAGCACTTTCCCTGGTTAAATTTAGTGATTAGGCATGTATGAAGAAACCCATCTAACCAAAGCTGTAGTCTTTGGTTCCTGGTGTCAGTGCTTTGTCTGTATGACTTTCATGGCTTGCCTCTCACTTTTTCATGTTACGATCTGTTTATCTTAAGATATCTTTTGATCTTTGGCTTGTAAGCAGAAGCAATAAACACTTCTGTAATGTGTCAAGGGCTTTGTAGAGAGAGGAGTCTGTTGTAGGTAACTGTTCAGTGAAATCACCTATCCCATTGGACACTGAAATGCATTGAAATAGTAATCTTATTTCTAACCCAGGTTAGGCAAATAACTGTATTTGGACTCCTCACCAAATGTTAGTGTGTTATCCAGTAGGCTGCAGTCACACTAATGTCAGACATTGTTTTATCACCCTTGAGTAGAGAAATAGTGGCATCCTTGAGTAGCATCATGCAGTATCTCAATTTTATGGCACCACTCAAAGGCAGATGTAATGAGCATGGTTTTGTTTTTATTGTGCCTGCAGTCACTGACACATGGGAATAACCCCTGTTTCCATTTCACTATGCATGGTGTGTACTCTTGTGTTTTATATCATTGCATTTTACTTGGTACCAGCCTGGGCCATGGTCCTGCATGAGGTAGTATCCTTTCTCTCACTCTGGAAGCTGCTTCCAGTTCATCTCATACTGAAGATGCAGAAAATCTGCATGCAAAAAGTGAAACATTCAGGCCCAGGTTTCAACCATATTAGAGTTTTTGAATATTGAAAATCTTTGATTTACATTCTTACTAGTTTTCTATAGTGAATGTGAACTAGGTCTAAAATTGCAACATCCTGTACATTTTAAAGTTCATATAAGTTGATGTTATTGAATTCAGAGAAGATTTAAAACTTTTTAGGGTTACTTTTTCTAAGTGAAATATAGAACAATGCTGTTACTGTTCTTTTGTATATAGTACTGTTCTGTGACTTCTTCAGTTATGTACAGTACATTTTTGGTATTACTTGGGTAACATTCCTCAGTCTGATAAGAGGTTAATTTAGAAGACCTAATTTTTAAACTTCTGTCATTTTAGCAATGTGGTCTGGAATATATTAGCAGAGTTTTCAGCATTTAAATTTGTCGTCTTCTGCAAGTAGATTCATAAATCAGAACCAAGTTCTAAGTCAACTAAGTAAGAAATAAAGTATCAAGTACAGACTTCCAGAATCAAAAAGCACAAAGGTTTAATAAGAAAAAAGCACAGGCTTTAATGAGATGTAATGTTCTTGCCTTGCAGAAAGAGCTCTCTAGAGAAAGATCACTGTTGTCTTTTGGTTATTATCTAGAGTCATATTTTTCTACTAACAGCTAATATCTAATACAATTGCTGTTCAGTTATAATTTTCCTTGAAACACGAAGGCTCTCTTCTCTTATTTAGTGTTTCTTGTTTTTGCTCTCCACAGGTGGGACCATAATAACTGTCCTACTACACAACAGACGTAGCAGACCAAATACAGGCACAGCAGTGTTTTGCCAATTTTCTGATAGATCAAATAAGGCAAAATCAGGTAGCCAAATTCCCGAGAGCATTGCAACTTCAACCTGTGATGTGTGGGAATCTGGATGCTCTGCACAGGACTTCACATTGGAGTTTACTATGGAGACAGACTCTGTATTTAAATGGTGATCTTTCAGAAGGTGATAAAATAATATCTTAACATTTACATAAGCTATTCCTCAGTAACACAAGGTGATGCAGGAACCTTCCAGGTTGATGTGACTAGACTAGAGTGTCCAATACAGAATGACAATACTGTCCCTTTACTACCTATTATCAATAGAAGAATGATGGACAGCCCAAACTGCAAACTCATGTAGACACTGCATGCTCTTTCCCCATTCCCATGCTTACAGAACTGTGCAGAGATCCATCTGTTCTTCTTTGCACTTCAGTGTCTATGTGGGGAGAGAAAAATCACAGGTTTGCAATGTTTTTAGGCTCAGTCACAGTCTTCACAGAAGGCAAATTTTGAAGTCGCTTTAGAAGATCATAATGAATGAATCAGCTAGCCCTGTACTTTTCAGTTGTTAGAATGATTACATAATTCTATATTAGATTTAGTTCAATTCAGTGTAGTTTAGGCACTTAAAATAGCAGGGAAATAAGCAGGAAGACTGGAGAATGAATCCAGAGAAAAAAACAAGTCACCAAAACCTGGTCAGCATTGCAAAGGCTTAAAAAATTAGCTTATTTGTAAAGAACTTCAAGCTGCCATTTCCTGTAAGGCCAAAAGAAATTTTCTGTATCTGTCTGATCTTTTTGGATCACTCCTTATGGCTCCAAAGTGTAAAGGTGGCTAAAACTAAATTTGCTTAATGTAGAAAAGGGCTATGTATTTTTTAACCTCTTCTTTCAGTCCAGGATGGAGAGAATTAGAAAGAGAAGAAGAGAACAACCTATGAAGCATGATCTGGACCTTTCTTTGCAGACCTGATTAACCTGGGGAGCTCTTAGCAATTATGGGGTTTCTCTTTATAGGGTCTCTTCAGTGCTGGGCTATGTAAACAGGAAACAACTGGAGAAGAAATCCAGTGCTCTATTTCCATTGCATTTCCTGTGCAACACTGTGGGCTGAGCCATTTGCAAATTTCCCCTTAATTGCAACCTTGGTTGTGAGAAGTGTGTAGATTGAGCTTCAACAAGACCCAAGTTCTGAGTCCCAGACTTCATCCAAAACAACCCTGGGCAGTGCAACAGACTTGGGGGAAAAAGAGGTTGGAAAGTAGCCCCATGGAAAATGACCTGGAGATCCTGGTCAACAGCCAGCTGAACATGAGGTCACGTGTGCCCAGTGGCCAAGAAGGGCAATGGCATCCTGGCTTGTACCAGCAATAGTGTGGTCAGTGGGACCAGGGCAGTGATGAGGTCCTCAAGTGCTGTGTCCAGTTCTGGACCCCTCACTACAAGAATGGTATTAAGGTGCTAGAGTGAGTGCAGAGAAAGATGGTGGAGCTGGTGAAGGGTCTGGAGAGTTAAATCCTATGAGGAGCGACTGAGGGAGCTGAGATTATTTAGCCTGGAGAAAAGGAGGCTCAGGGGGGCCTAATTGCTCTCTTGTACAATTATGTGAACGGAGGGTACAGCCTTGTGGGGGTTGGCCTCTTCTCCTGGGCAACAAGTGACAGGAGAAGAGGTGCCATAGTGACATAGGTGCCGAGACTATGCCTTCATGCCGTAGTCTAGTTGACATGGTGGCGTTTGAAGGTTGGACTTCATGATCCTGGAGGTTTTTCCGAACCTGACTCTGTGATTCTGTGGCTGTTTTTACCTCGCACACATGCCAACACACACACCTGCTTGGAAGTGATTAGGGCAAATTGCTGTGTTTAAGGAATGGTGTTTCAGCTCAGTTGGCTGTCTAAAAAACTGAGGGCTGAATTCAGTCCTCAGTTATGCAAGATGAGTTGCAGAGAGATTGTGACCCTCTTGCCAGCCGTGGGAGGAGGACAGCATGGTATAGGCTTGGCATCATCCTCCCTTCAGGCATTCCCGGAGAAGTATCCTCATGATTATGGCTTCTGCTGGTTGCAGGTAGCCACTCTGTATGGTTGGGGAACACACCCCTGCCCGTTGGTCACAGATGAAGTTGTGTGTGTTGCACAAATAAACCTTGCCATATATAATCCTCTAAGCTCTCTGGGATGAGCTGCACTGCTTGCCTTGGGGCTTCCTGTTTGTTGCCGTGTTGCCCTAGTAATAGTAATGACATAACTTCAAATCAGAAGAGACTGTCTGAGGCAGGCAAGTCCTTTGAAAGTTTAGTGAGTGCCAGCAAAATGAAACTAGGACATCAGGGTATCCATAACCCCTTGAAAGTTCAAGGAATTTGTGCATAATTAATAGCAGTAACCAAAGCAGAGCAGCAGTTGAACATTGGTCTTGGCTTTGTTTTGGCAACTGCTTGGTATGTCCATTTTCTTGACTGAGAAGGAGCAAGGCTAAAGGCAGGTTTCATTGCTATCAAACTCAACCCGATGCCACTGGCAAGCTTTATCACTGTTGAAGATCTCAGAATTGTGTTCTTGCATTTGCCTTCAGAGATGCATTAGTTCTGAGGTATCCAAAGGATTAATTTGACTGCATATATGGTAAAAGCTTCTAGATTTGCCCAAGATGAGTAAGATCTTTCCAGATTTCTGTAGTGTTGGTCCAGAGGAAGATGCAGGCAGTTGTTCTCAAACTGCTCCTGTAAATCTGCAATTAAAATCTATAGGGTTTTGTGATACTTGCTGGATTATTCATCTGGATTATCCAGAAGATTTAGCTGTGCTGTAGGGGTGGATGCACACATACATGTAAACTTTTGAAAGGCAATTTTAATGGAAAAACTATGAAATGACACAGCATGGGGATTACTGCCAAAAAATGCTTTAAGCCACAGAAAGGTAAGTAAAAAATAAATACATGGTCAAACTTAAAATAAATTCTTTTATGTTGGTTTGTCAGTTTAGCTAGCTGATGATACATGCACTCTTTGGTAAGATGATTTTTTTTTTTGTGTGATTGAGATATGTATGTAAAGATCACTGGTTGGATTAGAAGTTTCTGTGTGAAATTCCATTTGGCTTCTGCTCCCAAAATTTTCATTAAAAAGCATTTTATGATCATCCAGCATGAAATATGAGATTGTATTGATAATATATCCATAGCTATAGAAAACAATACCTTTTGAACCTGTGCACATGATGCAGAATTAACTCTTTTTATGTAGTTGTATTTGGAGGGATGGCATTTAAATTACAGCCTAGAATAATTACAGGAGAACAAACAATTACATTCATGCATCTGATGTTTTAGAAGTTCAGTTTCTTAAATCTATTTGCTGAATAAATGTCACCTTGCTGGAACTTGCACAACCTGGTGATGTGTTCACTTGCACAATCCAGAGCAATTCAAACAAGGCAAGAGGACAAAGATAAACTTGGTTTTGTAATGATAATGCCAAAGGCCTTTATTTTTGTGCAATTAAAATTTCACCTCAAAATTGCATAGTGAGTTGTTTGCAAAGCATTTCCTTTGATTCTTCAGCCATTTTATTCCAAGAAAGTTATGTAAAACATGTGTCATACAGGTGCTGAGCTGCACTGTGTTTGGAGCTCTCCTGGGCTGCGGTGCTTGCTTCTGATGAGGTAGTGGTTAAGGTGTCAGGTGGTGCTTTCAGGTGTAGTCATCCTAAATTTGCTTTCATATTTCTTCCCAAGGGCTGAGAATAACCTCCAGTGAAACATGTGTGGGTAGCTTAACCATTTTGCAGTTAGTCTTGTGCCTCTCGGCCTCTTGAGTGCTTTGGTATTTGTTTTTTATAGCAAGAAGGAGGAAATCCCAGCTTTTCTTGATTGTTTTCAATCTTTGGTGAAGTGCCTGTTAGAGAAATGAAGCACACACAGCCCATGTTTAATGGTACCTCCAGTATGCTTGGGGGTCCTCTGATTTCAAACAGCTCTTTTGGAGAATGTGCCAGTGCATCAGCGGTTGTTGTTATAGACCGGTCAGGTTTTTCCTTCCACAGAACATGCTCAAGCCAATGTCCAAAGAGACAAACATGGAATAAAGTAAAAAAATTGTTTTGGATATTGAAAAAAAAAATTATATGTGTCCAGCATTGACTGTGTTATTGGAGAGATGGAAAAGTTGTGAAAGAGCTCTCAGATTATTCAAGGTTCACAGAAGATGCCCTCTGAGGAAAAATGTAAGCATTTACCTGATGATTTTATCCAAAATTGCCATGTTAGCACCAGAAAAGAAAGAAAATACTGAGCACTGAAGAATTCTCCCATCTCATAAAGGGAGGATGAGCAAGGGTCTGTGCCTGAGAGGTGAAGTCCTGTGCACAGCATTTGTGGCTGGTAATAAGCCTGATTATGCATTGGAGCAAATTAGTAACCTACATAAGGAGACTACTGTAAAATGTTTTGGCACCTAGGAAAATTTTGTCCTTTCCTTAAGTGTTTTCTGTCAGTTCTTGTGATAATCACATCTTTAGAAAAAGCATATATTTTTATCAGTCCCTAGGAAGAAGCCTTTGATGTAGAATTTCTGGAATTTCAGTAGTGAAGGAAGGTTCAGAAATGGTATTACTTTAACTGCTATACACAGTTCTTCATGTGTACCATTTCATGTGTTCCCAGTGGTGATGATGGCATTCTGGGACTCATTGTCATGTAAACAGCTGCTGGAGATGAGACTCATCCCTTTCTTTACTCTTGCTCGCTGTTGTTCACAGGGTCAACTTAAATGTATGTTCAGTCTGTTACCTGTATAGTTTTATTAGTTTTATTTTTTTGTTGCTGTGGATGTAACAATATTTAGAGATATCATTGCCTTTAATTTTCCACTGGATTGTCACGTTTGTTTACCTTTGACCAAATTATTCAGCCAGAAGGTGAAGCTAGAATGAGGAAATTGAGGAAACTAAAAATACTGAGGCCACTGAGCTTTGGAATGGGTAGCAAACCATTTTTTTTTTCTGAAAGCAAAAAGTGTTTGCAGTGGGTAAAGCCGGGGGATGACAGAATTTTTGATCAAATACTGCTGCTCAGAACTGCCACTTGGGTTTCAGAAACCAAATTTTCAATCAAAATAGAACTAAATACTTGGGAAAAAATTATTAAACCCTTGTGAATTAAGTTTGCATCAACATGTAATTTTCTGCCCCATTGCTGGTACTGGATTGAATGCTGCCTATTTTTTCTTTTTTTCATAAGGCTCTATTTCTGAGAGTTTAAGAATAACAATTTAAAAGCATTCTTTGCTGATTCCTTTGTGGGCAAACACAAAAGAAGTGGACTGGGGATATTGCATCTGAATGCTGTCTGCCATCACAGGTGTGATGGGCTGGGTCTGAGAAAGCAGTTTTGGGGTTTGTTCCAATTAAATTCCCTCTCCTCCCCATACATCCCAATATCAGCATGCACACAGTGTGTATATAGGGTGTGTGTAGGTGTTGCTTTTGCTCAGTGCAAGAGACATAGATGTTCCAGATAGTAAATTTTGCAAGCTTGTCTTTCCTAAATGCTTATGTTAATAAAAAGCCCATTATTGGCTGGTTCTGGAGCAGAGGCAGGACAGTTGATGGTGGGCAGCAGAGAGGAGCCTGTGCCTTATGTAAAAGATGTTTCCCCAGTCCAGCTGCGCTCTGGGCAGTCCCTGTGGGTGCTCTGCTCCAGCAGCAAGTGACCTCATGCTCTCTGTAGGGACACAGTGACTCAGTAGCAGACACATCCCATACAAACACCGTAGCACTGATGGGAGAGTGCTCAAACACAGCAGCCAGCGGGGATCTGAACAGTGTCTGTGCTTGAGAAAATGAATCAGAGGCAATGAAAAAAACCACCCTAAATGGCTGGAAATTAAAAAAAAAACAACCCAGCAACCAAAACCAGACCCACATAACAACCATAGCACACTGATCTGCTTTTTGAGATGTGTGTGTATGTCTGTCCTTCTCTCTCTCTTTCTAGTAATCTTCTCCACTGTTACTTGGTATGCCTGATTTTTGAAAGACTAGGATTGATTTTTATTAAGAAACTAACAAAAGCACTATGTCAATTAGTCAATTGTTTTGGAAGCAGGCTGCTTATTTTAGTTTATTGTAGGAGTAAAATATGCAGCTGGGTCAGCAGAGACTAGCTAAGCCTTGTAAAGCTGCTTATGTTGTATTAGAGAACCTGTAAAGTAAGGGGAGGCTCATTATTTCTTATTCAAAGTTATTTTAAGAATGTCACTGTGAAGTGCAGAAGATCCCACTTCAGAAGAATCCCAAATATTTGGAAAAAAAAAAAGAAATTATCATTGCAAACCATAAAAAGGTCTGTCAGTTGTATAGCAGTGCCATACCTTGCTGTTTGAGGAAAAATATAAATACAGAATAAAGTGCCCCACTTCTAGAGAATCAAAGCTTTGTGTTCAAGCAGTGCTGTTAAAAGTGCACATTCTTCCTGTCAAGTCTCTGGATTCAGACAGATTTGGTTTTGCTACATTGAGGTAATTCTTCTGTTGCCTTTGCCTTGTAATATCAATATGTTTTGGAAGCTGCCATTCAATCTGTTTAGAGTAACTATTAAAGTCAATAAATAATTTGAATGTAGCTGTAGTTAAGATGACTGATGGTGTGGCTTCCTAGAGTAAAGCGCTAGCCGCTCATCAAGACACTCTAGTGTGTGAAAGGTTTTTTTGGTTGGAGCCTTTTTTAGTGTTAAGGGTTTTACCTAGGAAGATTGTCTGTGCACGAGTAGGTTTATGCAAGGACTGCAGGGGTGACTTCATAACCCAGCTGGAGACAAGCAAGTGAAAGCATGGAGCAGCTGGGTTATTACTGAAGGGTGCATGTGTAATTTGGGGAAAGCCGTGTTTGTTTATGTGGTGTCACATTTGGAGGGTTCTTAAGTAATTGAAGAATTATTTGTTTGAATCTTAACACATGGCATTCATTACTCTGCTGCAGTATTTGTGTGAAATCTGGAAATGGTGGGAAAAGAATGTGAGCAGGCTAGTATCCATGGAGTCATGGCTGCACCATGTAATGTGAAAGTTTCCCTTTGAAATTTGCATGAAGTGAGATGCTTGGATATCTACTGTGTCTCAAGGTTTTCAAAGTGACTAATGGTTATAATATCTCCCTAAGAGTTTCCTAGTCAGAAACACCTTATGAGAGTCTGCAGAAGGTACTGAGCAGCTCTGCTCTGAAAGCCAGACTGGCCGCCAAGATCTTGGCCACAAGCATTTACAGTCACTGTTCCCTGTGACATCTAAGACAACACAGCTCAAAAAATTGTTCTTGGCTCTTTCATTTATTGCCAGTTGTTGAGGCTCAGTCATATGTATGTAAATGTAAATATATTACAACTTCCCAGTTAGATCAGTGACTGGTTTTTACCCAAGCTGCAATCCTTTTTCTTCAAAAAAAAAAGGTTGAGCTAGAATTACTGTTCTATATGACATCACTAAATGCTATGTATTGATCATTATTTTTAAAAAATTCATTAAATAAAAACATCCTGCAAGCATTTAATTTATCCTGCATCTGCACCCATGAAAATTGGAAGGCTATAGGCTGTAACTACATTTGAAAGAGTGCTCTGATCATAATGTCCAATCCACAGAGGACTGGGTGCCACTCAGCAGTTTTAATTTTATCTTCCGTGGGCAAAACAATGGTGAGGGTTTATGAGATCTCCCACCAATAATCTCTTAGAAAATCCAAATAAAACTGTTCTTAGGAGACTAAAGGAGGGTAAAGCTGAGGTAAGCTAGGGAATTGCATTTGTTGCATACATTGCCTATTTTGTCAAAATCAGTCCTGGAGGAGGGTGCTTGTTCAGGATTCGTTGTGTGTCTGTTGTGACTCCATGTAAAAGCAAGAGTTAGATGGCAAGGTGAAGGAACATGGTGCTGGAGTTAAGGTTGTGTGGGCTTGACCAAGGTTATGTGTCTCACTAACATCCTGTTAGTGAGGCACAGAACCTTGGTCAAGCCAATGTGCAGTCACAAGAGAAGGGTTCCCAGCTTGAGTGCTCAGAATTTCTGTTAATGGTGTGCCTACCCGTCCTAAAGTTCCCCATGAAAATGTAATAAGTCCCAGTTCATTTAAGTCCTTGAGCAAATAATTTTGTTGCACCTCCATGTCACATTTTACTGTCTGTGAAGAGGTCGCAATATCTTTTAACGCTTGCACTGGAATGCTGTCAGGGTGAATTTATTAATTTTAGTATGTAGTTATGTATGGGCTGAATTGTATCGGTACCAAACAGAAGAGAATAAATTTTTAAAGGGATGGACACAGGATGTGTTGGCTACTGCTGAAAGTTGTGTGTATTTTGGTTTGCTGGGCTGTCAGGAGGGCACAATATACCAGGAATAACATTGTTCACATCCCTAAATGTACTTCTGAACCTAATGAGTGGCAAGCTAAACCTTAGGTGCAGTATGATCTTTTATGGGTTTAGTAGTTCTTATTTTTTCCTGTTCTCTTTGCAAGCATGCTAAAAGCAAACAATCTGTGACAGTGAGTCAGAGAGGCTAATGGTGTCCTGCACAGAAAATCCACAAGGTTTTTCAACTCCAATTATTTCTCTTTCAATTCATTGAATTCATTACTGGTGAAAGATGCTGGGTGAACAGTCCTAATGTCTGAAATGTTCTGACCACAGCTGTGTAAAAGTAGCAGTGACCTTCCTCAGCTTTGCATTTCTGCTGAGAGGAAATGATAAGGCTGTTTCTTGCTAAGCACGGGCTTAGTGCTACCAGCTTGGCTCGTGTGGATTATCAAATAGTCTTCAGGTAGTAATGACCTTTGGTCATGGTGGACATGGGCCAGATCTAAACTAGCAAACTGTAAAAGGATCTATATCCCATTACCAAGCCACTATCTGGTCTTACTCATTAACATTTTAGTGGCAAAAGTTCAAATGAGTTATTTCATTAATAGTCATGAAACTAATTACATTGAAGTGCATCTGTCAGTGGTAAAGACAGCTGATTTCTATGCATCTGAATAAATTCAGTCTGTGTCAGGAAATGTTATTCTGCTTCTAAATGAGATAAATACATTGCAAATCATGAAGATGTATTAAAAGGGAGAATGTAGATGTGCCCTACATGTAGATGTGCTTGATGCTGCAGCTCCCTAATACAGTCAGTTAATGAAGTGAATAATCAGAAGTGCGCTTGAGTAGAGGCGGGGTCTTGGGCAATATTTTGTGCCTTATTTCCTCCCACAGACACTAAAAATTCTGCAAGGTAAGAAGGGTAATGGGGCAGGAGTGTTGTTACTGACAACCCTCACATTTTGTAAAACCAAATGCACCCCAGTATCAAGACTAGTTTGGATATAGAGAGACCTGGGTATAATGAGAGTGAGTCAGGGAGGAGAGAGAAAAGGGAAGATGTCTTACATATGTTCCTCCTAAGTTTTGCCGTTGGACAGCGTTTCTCCACAGAAGAGACTCAAAAGCACAGGTAACACTGTGACCAGGCCTATGTTGGTAACACAGTCTTCTGTCTGTAAAATGGCACTGGCCTGTTCTGGGCTGAAGTAAAAAAGCGTGTGAGAAGAATGTGAGCAGTAATGAGGTTACACAGGCCTTTAAAGTAGATGAACCACCTTATATAGTAATTATGGCCAGAAGTCGGCTGCGTTTATCAACAGTCCACTGTTAGGAAAAGTACTGTATGTGGGGAGTTGTTAATGTCAATCTGTCTGTACTGACATGTCTTTATGTGTCTCATAATGCTGTGGCATTTTGCACAGGTGTGAGAAACTAGCAGAAAAATTTAGTTTTCCCTCTTGGCTCTATTGTCTCTGATTTTTGTGTTGCAAGCAGGCTCCAGCAAACTGTTGTGTTCCAGGACATTACAGGAGGTGGGGGTCTCCGAAGTTTTAAGAAGATGATACAGAGATAGAAAATATAATTTCCTATTTATTTTACTTCTGCATAACTAAATTGAGATACTTCAAGTGACCTACAGTGAAGTTCATGAGGTAGTACTTTGATATGTAACATACATGCTCCATCCAGTAAGCTGTTGTAAACCAAAGATGAAACTCAGTTACTTTTGCTCCTGGTAAGTTCTGGTTTTATTTCTGTTCTTCACACCTACTCTAGAGAAACCTCCACTAGGGTAAGTGTACAATGGAGTTGTACAATGCAGGTTCACAGTGCAGACAACCTGGCACCAATGCAAATTACAGTCTTGTAGCACTGCCACAGATGTCAGTGAAATGAACTTTAATGGGCACAGCTGGGTTGTACAGGCCAAAGATTAATAAGAAGAGAGAAACTGGGTTTTTTCTTTTGTAGAATTCAACTTGCTCCTACTTTGTATGGAATGTTCTTTAGCAGCCTGGGGACTTCCAGTTTTTCTGGGGAAGAAGCTAAGCTGTAGTGGGAGCAGGGATGATGCCGCCTCTCTGCAGTGAGTGGGAGTCTTGCAAGGAAGCAGGAAGGCAAGCCTGCATTGATGTCTATCCCTTCTGACCCCCAGCTAATTCCTGTTGTAAGGATGCAGAGGCTGTAAATGCCTTGGATTGACTCCTGTGGTTGACCACAGCAGGAACATGGTCAGATGTGTAGTTCTGCCCTTGAGATACCTTTGTTTAATTCACTCTTGAAAGCCAGGCTGCGTGAATGTTTTAGATGAGGAATAGTTTTTGAATTGTTTCTTTTTCACTTACTAAGCAATACAGATATAGTCAACACACCCACATAGGGAGTGGTAATCTTGCCAATCCAGTCAGGAAAAGGCAGAATAAAACCCTTCAGAAGTACTGCAAGAAACCCCAGGGAAAGGGAATAAGGTTCAACACACTTTTGCCTGTGAATAAGTCACACAGAAAGAGAAATCACTGAAAGCTGCTAAGTCCCTTAAGAAAGTTTGCTTAACCAAGAAAAAGCACTGGGTAGGGACTTGTGGGGCTAAGAAATAAAATAAGATCATAAAAGTTGTTGAGTTTTGCTGTCTGACTTAGGGATGTCAAAAAACAGGGTCCACCAATTAATGTGCAACGTTTTCAAAGTGCTCTGAAATTTTAAGGAATTTCTCATTGATGCCCCTAAGTTTGCACCAGACCTAAGTGTTTCTCTGGCAGTCAGAGGGAGATGAAATCTTTTCTGGCTTCTGTGCAGTTTCACCACATATTTTGGCAGCGTTTGACATCCTCTGTCTGTTATTTCCCACGGGGCCTGTGCAGATAAAAAGGACGGGATACAAATGTGTGTGTTCTTTGTCAGGAAGTAGAGCAGCTTTGCCTGCAGCATTTATGTTTGGCTTGGAGTTGCTGAGTTATGTTTCTCAGATAGAGAAATAGGTGCTTTCTCCCACCTTATACCTTAAGAGAGGGTTGTTCCCTACCCTCTCTGCCCAGTAAGTTGTACTAACTTACGAGTGTGTCCAAAGAAGGGCAGCAAAGCTGGTGATGGGTCTAGAGGGTAAAGTCCCATGAGGAGTGGCTGAGGTAGCTGGGGTTGTGTAGCCTGGAGAAAAGGAAATTCAGGAGTGACCTTATCACACTCTACAACTATATGAAAGGAGGTTGGAGTGAGTTGTGGGGTGGTCTTTTTTCACAGAGTGGTTTATGTTGGAAAGGATCCCTGGACATCATCTAGTCCAACCTCCCTGCTCAAGCAGAGTCCCTTAGCACATGTTACTCAGGTTGTGTCCAGATGGCTTTTGAATATCTCCAGAGTAGAGACTCCAGAATCTCTCTGGACAACTTGTTCCAGTGCTAAGTCACCCTTGTAGCAAAGAAATTCTTTCTCAGATGGAGCTTCCTGTCTTCCAGTTTCTGCCCATTGCCTCTCATCCTGCTGCTTGGCACCAGCAGGAGGAGTCTGGCTCTATCCTTTTTGCATCCTTCCCAAATAACAGGTGATGGGACGAGAGGAAATGACTTCAGGTTGCACCAGGAGAGGTTTCAATTAGATATTAGGAAAATGTCTTCACAGGAATAGTTGACAGGCACTGGAGCAGGCTGCCTTGGGGGTAGCTGAGTCACTGTCCTTGGTGGTTTTAAAAGTCATGTGGATGTCACACTTAGGAACATGGTTTAGAGGAGAACCCGGCAGTGCTGGGTTAATGGTTAGACTCAATGATTTTAAAGGTCTTTTCCAGCCTCAAAGGTTCTGTGATTCTATTTTTTCTTGATACATGCATGGTTACAGCTTGAGAATTATGTGGAAAAATGCGTTTTGCACTGGGAGCAAACACCAGCTTGGCAGCACTTTGTCCACCCTTACAGGTTGATCAGTGCAGGTCTCTCTACATCACCTCAGCTGTGACCTGGGTTGACATGAACTGAAGTGAGAGAGTGACTCAGTTAATTCCCTGTCAGCCCTTTTGGCATTGGCTGCCACAATGGCTGAGCTGCCAAGTGCTGTCAGTGCAGTGCCGTGCTGTCCTTAAGGAGTCTCTTGGGAAAGGGGATGAAACTACAAAAGACTTGTCAACATCTGTTGGTAAAAACTTCCAAGACTTACCAAGTCTTGAGCTCAGATAAATGCCGTTATCACTAAGAGCCAGGCTCCCTTTCTCTCTCCTTTCTGCACACAAAGTGTAGGGCCAAACCCTGAAATCTTTATCCTCTTTCTATTCTGTGGTAATGCATAACAAATACCACTGATCCGAACCAAGCCAGACAAAAACATGCTCTTACTACAACTGACATATTTGCTAGGAGTGGGCTAGCTAATAGTTTACTGTTTAGTTCTCAGGAACACACTGTTGTCAGCCCAGTCAATGCACTGATGCAGCAAAGCATTTTGGCAAAACAAATAGAAAAAGGAGGAATCTGTGCAGGGGTACTGCTCAGTGAGCTTTTTTGAGTAAGGGATTTAAACATTTGGCTCTGAGTTGCCTTCTAAACTGGAGCCCTTTAAAATGTGTGTGTAGCTGCAGGGATCTGGAGCGTTGAGCAAAGCTGGGCTTGGCTTGGGGAGGTGTGGGAGCCTGTTCGCTGGTAAATTGTAGTTCTTCACTGTTCTGCTGTGCAGGAGGTGAGCACGTGGGGGAAGAGAAGCACAGGCCAGTAAAAGACTACATTTCTGCTATGAGTCAGCCCCAAAGGAATCTTAATTTTAATTTATTAGTTTTAGGTTGAGCTACCAGCTATTATCAGTGCAGCCAAAACCCCTGGGTCTGCAGAGCACTGCGCTGGAGGCAGACTTGATACCATGACAAGAACCACTTTGGGATCCTTGCTGATCCCACTGCCATTGCAGCCACTCCAGCCCATCTCAAGGTCTAGAGTAATGAGATTTTCTCAAGCCTCATCCTACATCCTGGTCTCTGTGTCTGAGTGGTTTAGACAGCACTTATCTGCAGGGGCCCTGCAGAGAGAGACCATCCTTTGTCACCGGTCTACAAGGATGCAAAAGATGATGTAGCAGATAGGCTGGCAGTCACTATATGGCTGTGCAAGAGCAGATCTTTGTGTCTCTTAATGCTTGTAAACTTACTTTTCCTTTCCTTCTTTCCTTCTCTCGATTTGCCTTCCTTGCTGATAGCTCTGCAGCTCTCGTAGGTATGCGGTTTGTAGGAAGTTTCCTGCCCAGAGGAGGGCTGTATATCATTTTTATGCTGCTGTGCTGTGCAGGAGTCTCAGTCAGAGTTTCACTGTGTACATGTTGCTCAACAAGTCCCAGCCTTGCAGCCTGGGGGATTTGGGTTGGCACTGCAAGTGCTGGAAGGCAAAGGAGAAGCTTTTGCAAATTAAAGGTGCTAGGCTTGCATGCTTCTGTTTGCAGAATGACTCTGTTGTAGGGTAGAGGCGAGACTTGTCTGCCACCTTTGTGCGTCACACCCAGCTGTACCCAGCAGCACCGAGCTTTTCCTCTCCTGGGTCTGTGTTCCCAGTGATCACTTTCAGCACAGTCATGCAGGAGGTGATTGGGTGCAGGAGTGCCCAAGCCCAGTTTAATTTTGTAAGGAGCTTGAAGGGTCATGCAGCCCATCACCTAGTCTTTAATTATTTTTTCCCCCAAACTTGACAAGCCCCATCTTTGAAGCAGACAAACATTTTTGCACTTGGAAAGCAGAGTCTCCCAGAGTATGGGTGTCCTAATGATGGGGAGTCATCTTCCTGCCTACACTTAGTGGTGGCTGGCGTCTGTGGGTTTGTTCTGCTGCCAAGAAAACTGAAGCGATTATGTACCTTCCTCACCTTCCCTCTTGCATGACAGCAGACTCAACCTGCCAGGGTTTTTTAATAGACATGAATCAGGGAAGAGTTGTGTGAGCCTATGTAAGGCATCAAAAGATACTTAAAAAAAAAAAAAAAAAATTAAAACATGTGTGGTTAGTGCAGGCCGAGGAGCAAGATAATCCTTTAGACCTTGTGAGATCAGCCATCCACTATGTCTGTTGGGATAGATTTGCCAGCCTTTGTGCAAGAAACTGTTTCTCACTGTTATTTTGTTAGTGTTTATCATTGAATATGTATGCAGAAATCTTTAATCATTTAAGATGCTAGCTTGTTCCTCCTCTCCCTCCCAAACTAAAGAAGGCTGAAAAGTAAGACTGTACTTAAGCAGAGGTAGCAAAACCTTTTCCTAGTATTGAAAATAGAAATGGATTACAAAAAGCAGTTGCATTGTTTGTCTGTTTTTTCTTTTAATGCAGAGAAGCATGTTTCCTTTTCATTTGTTAATTACAAAAGAAGATTTACCAAGGAGAGTCTTGTTAAACAAGTCTGGCATTGAGTGGGGAAAGACAGCAAAGAAAAGGACCTGCTTTCACTCTGTAGCTGCTTGATCCAACTCACAGCCATGACCTGAATTTAGTTTTCTTCCACCACCTTTTTGTTTCCACATTTCTCCTCCATTTTTTTTGGTCCAGTATTGACAGCTCCAGGAAAGACGACAGAGCCCTATATTTTGCCCCCAGGCACCACATGGAAATGCCAATTTAGAAATTTAATCGTCAAGTTAAGTGTGGACTTATTTCATGCGACACACACTTGCAGCCCAGGGAGCCACGGGAGCAGTGATGCGTGCCCATTGCTGGCAGGCAGCTGCAGGGACTTTAATTTCCCAACCTTCTCACTGCCTGTCTGACTTCCTCTTCCTCAGACCCATCAGAGACAAATACTTCCCCAGCCCATTTTACCTCTCCATAAAATGTTTAATTTGGGGGAAGCAGAGATTTTTTTTTTTTCCAGGCAGACTAAGACGCAGTGGGTGTGGGAGCACTTGGGATGAACTCCCTTGCAGGTTGCTGACCTGAAGTCATGGAAACATCTCATGAAAAGCTTTTGACTAGTTACAGGAAAGAACTGCAGCTCTAAGTCTAAAGTTCTGCCCCCAAAGATACCATTCAGAATGCTCACAGAGTTTGCTGGAAAACCAGCTAAATAGTGGAGAAGCCTTCCTTTTGTGAAGGAGCCCTAGTCCTGGTGGGTTCGTGGAGCTTTGGATGCAGACAGTTTTCCAGGACAGCTCTCTCTCTCCAAAGTGCATTAGCATGTAAGAATAAGCAATGCAGGGACATCAAGACATTATTCTGTTACTTTCCAGTTATATTAGCTGCAGGATGATTAGGTTTTGTGCCAGGATTTTCACATTTTCATTTTGGCTGCAGGATGTATGCCGGAAGGGTGCTTTATGTGCCACTCCTATAGTTTAAACAACTTTATGGTTTAAAGTGCTTCAGTGTACAATGCTGAGGAAGAGAAGCAGCTGCTTGAGAATGTTTTTGCACTGTTGCTCTTTTGGATCAGTGCAGCCACTAAATTCACACAGACACATTACCAGATTTTTCTTGGTCTCAAGGAGCTCCCAAACCATTGCTTATTAACACATCCTGTCATCAATATATTTTAGGTCTAATGGAATTAATTCATGAGCCTTCTCAGAAAGGTGTCAGCCTAGAACAGCCTGTGAGCAGGAAATTTAGCCAAGTGGTTTGAATACAGTTTTACTCAAAGATCATGGTCTTTCTGTGAATGCAAATTTAGCACTGGGGTTTAGTTTCAATTACATGGTGCCACATTCTCAACTAGTTACCTCTTTTGTGAGTAAATCCATTTTCTTTAATTATTATTTAAGAGGCTCATTTAGCATGTTACCAGTAGTAGTATTATCAGCAGTATTTAATTTTTATCCATAGTGCTGGTGTTATTTAACTGGAGTGAGTGAGGAGTAGAAGTGGGATTTGTTCTTCACACCAGCCAAGCAAACTTTATTCATGTCTCATGTGAGACATGAATAAAGTGTGTTATAGTGCTATAGGGAATTTGGTGTATATCAGCACATTGTTTAAATACCAAGATAGAAGAACAAGGAAGCACAGCCTGATTTAAGTAGTAAGGACTGGTACAGTTGTGACTAAAGTCTAGTTATGTCCATCATCTGATTTGTAGCCACATTAATACCTTTGTTTTATTTAGAGCAAAAGCTACCAGGGGTGGGGCAGGATGGGTGCAGTGGCAGCTGTAACACAGATCCAGCATTTTCCAGGAATGTGGATGAGAAGTTCAAAGCTGTATTTATGAGAATTCAGTTCCCAAAAGAACAAACTTCTGCAACTGCAGGCTTGATGTATCTTTGAACAACACCAGGGTCCTATGAGATTGCTAAATGTCTAAGGCAGGGAGTTGCTGATTGTTTTTGCTGATAGACAGGTAGAGCAACTAAAACATAAACTACATGCTGAAATTAAAAAATTTGCAGTGAATCACAAACTAACTGTGTTATTGCTTGGTCCAACCTGTTCTGCCAACGGGACTGAAACTGCTAAACCAAAACTTTGAGCGTAATGTTGTTCCTTCTTGGAAAAAGACAGAGGACTCCATTATTTTTCTCCAGAGGTTTCTCTCTGTCACTTGTCCCTCTGTACTTGCTGTCACCTTGGTGATTCAGACTAGTGGAAAGGACCAGAATTAAGGGCTGCACTGCACATGTTCACATGAGCTGGTGTACCCCTGCACTTTGCTGACTTTGGGGACACAGCAGCCTGAAGCCCCAAAGAAGCAAAGCAGAGCTTGTGCCTGAGACCATTGCTGCTGGCTATCAGTGCAGGTACAGGCTGACTGCAACACAGCAGAACCACAGCCAGGATGCAGGCAAACACAGGTGTCTGTGTTGGTGGTCACTTGGTGGTGGTGCAGGTCCAGGTCTCTCAAATGTTTTTGTTTTTAGTGAGCTGGAGTCCCAGTGATTTGGAGAAATTGGATAAAGCAGAAAACCCCTTGCAATGGGGCAGAAGGGGAATCACTGGCATAGCTCCCTAAAATGTGAGTAAACTCTTTCCCCTCAGCTTTCAATTCCAAGACTCTGCCTTTTGGAAAACAGGCTGGAGTGAAGTGTCAGTCCAGATGCAGAATAATTGTGGAAGTCTCTTATACGCATTTATAGCATGCTTACACGCATAAATCTCAAAGCAAACTACAGCAACAGAGGAAGCAAAACCAAAAGCAGAGCAATCTGCCATTTGCTCTAGGGTATCATAGAAGTGGAAAAGCTTGTTGAATGCTCAGCTGTGCAACTTTTTCTCCAGGCAGTTATGTTTGCTGGGTGGCAAATATGCAGTTGCGTTGATCATTACCAACCTCAAAGAGATAGATAGCATTTACCGTCCCAAGGAGAGACTCATAAACACAGGCTACTGTTAATGTGTACTTAATGCCCAGAAACTGGAGTGCCCCACCCCTGGAGACTGTGCTTGGATCATGCAGGTTTAGCAAGAAAGCATCAGATATTTCCCAGTTGCATGTGTGGGTTTTGTGATGGGGCCACCAGGTGCAGGTGCAGTGAGGGTGACCAGTGCCTGGGTGTTGATTTTGTTCAGCTGGTGGGCTCTGGTGGAAGAGTTGCAAAGTACTGGAGCACCTCAGGGTGTCCTCTGAAAAAACAATGTCTTTGGGAAGATCACCTTCTTCCCCCTCTCTTGCCCACCAAATCCTGCACACAGGGGCCAAGGGACTCTTGTGTTCTGTTTGCAAAGGGAATAGAGCATCCTTGAATGAGATACTGATGCAAATGTGTTCATGTGTCATCTGATCATAGCATGAGAGAAACAGCGGGCAGATACAGGAGGCAGATTTACTGCTGACTTTACAAAAGCCCCACAAAAGAAAAGTGGTAAGCATAGGTGGTGAGAGTGGAGAGTATTCTACTATGGTAGCTGTGTGATGCAGAAATTAATGTAGAACTAGCCTGGCTTTTGACTGGAACAGATTTTTTTTAACCTCTTTATAGGCCACCCATAAGTTAGTAAACCTGCCATGGAGGGAAATTTGAGCAAAATCCACAAGTTACAGTGGTGTACAATCCAATGAAGAAAAGAACAGCAAATGGAATACATTAAGAGATGTAAAACAAATTTTGCTTATGTGACTTTTGAGAACAAACCAAGATCAGGTAACTTAAATAAGTTCTTTACCTTCACAGGAGGCTGCTTCCTGTTTGGAAAGAATCTGAAGGTTCTGCTTTTTGTCCCTTAGTGACCAGAGCCATTGAATTCTGACTGTTGATGTATGCAAATTGTTTAAAAATTCATTCATATTTATGCTATTGCTTGCTCCATTTGTCTGCCTGTCCAGAAGAGCTGGATGTCGATCACTGCTCTCTCCTCATAATGCTCCTTTTCCTTCTCTTGGGTCAGCCCCTTCCACCCTAGTCCAGATTCATCACCTTGTTTGTCTGTGATTTCTTTCCTTTTGGCATCTCCTGTCTTTTAACAGGTCCCCTATGAGCAAGATTTAGCAGAGACTATGACAGGGAGCTCTCTTTGTATATATAACGCTTTCATGTTACACTTCCTAATCCTTCAGTAACCTGGTCTTCTTATGCTGCGATGGAAAGTGAAATACGGCTAAGCAGTTTAGTATCCCATCTCATTAGGTGAGGGGGTGGCTGAGGGCAGAATGCAGTCAGTCAAAGAGTCGTGGCTGGAAGCAAAGAGAGACTCAGACTCTTTAGTTTGGGAGACCCAGTGGGTCCTTCCACCTGTTGAGAGAGACAGAGGGGCTTGTGCCAAGCATGATGCTGCAGGCAGAGGTGGAAAGGCAGAACAAGCTGTCACAACCATATTGCTGACAGGATGGAGATAAGCTACATTAATGCCTTGTACTTTGTACTGCTTTGTGCCACTCCTGCTGGTTTATGCCAATTGTTTTGGAGTTGTTCAGGAGTGCAAGTGGGATATTTGCAGGAAACGGTCAAAAAACAGCCAGGCTGTGATATTTAGTTGAGGAACAACTAAATATCACAGCAATAAAAAACAACTGTGGTGCTGGTGATTGTCCAGCTCTTGCTACATTCCTTTGTCCCATTTTTTCCACTACAGGTTTAGGAATGTCATCCTGCTTCTTAAATTTTGTCCACCTCAGATCCTGAAAATTCTGACAGCAATTGGAAAATTACTTCCACTCGTTTATTGCTCGCAGTATTTCTCATAGTGTTTAATATACTCCTCAAAGACTTATTAGTTGGATTCAGGGCAGCTTGCCTCTACCTTTGCATTTGAAAGGGTCTCCTTTAAAGATACTGCCTTGACTGATATCAGGTAAAACAATTCTGGATTTAATGGAGAAGCTATAGGTCACGGTCAGTCACATGGGACAGGTTGAAAGTACCCAGAAATTTATTAGCAGATCATTCTGGGTATTGAAGCCTCCACTGGGAATGAAAAGCAAGAAACTCTTCAGTAAGTAGTAGTGACGTTTAGTTCACTAAAATGCCATTTGGTAATGACAGCATAATCAGATAATGCTACCTTCCCTGCCAGTGCACACATTGGACAAGTGGCAAAGCATTGTACTGGAAGGAGGTAGCAGCACGTAAACCTGCCTCCTAGCTACTCCAAAATGCTTTCTATTGCAAGTTTTGAGCTCTGCTGAAACACCTTTCTGTTTGTTCTGACCTGATTCCCAGATGATTAAGAAGCAGAATGGCTGTTGGCAGAGCTCTTTGTTTTAGAGAGGTAATTGAAAAGATTATTAAAAGATTGCCCCATTTTTTTCTGGATTTTGCCGGTTTCCAATTGGTCAAGAGTTAGGTCTGGCTTCACTGCAGCATGTCCATTAGCATCCTTTGTCACTTGCTCTCTTACCCATAGAGAAAGGTCACATGTCCTTGAAGATTCTATTAGATATACATCAAGCAGTCCTTGACATCATGCATCAAAAACTACTGTGGGACCAGTCAGAGCAGGCAGTTGTTCTCAAGATGACCTGATTTTTCTTCAGTAAGGGATGCTGAAAGGTTCTTTCATTTGCTTCTCCACCAAAATCTCCTTTTTTATGAGTTCCATTTGCTGCCTTCTCTTCCACAGGTTGCCTGGCCTTTCAGAAAGTTTGGAAGCAAGACATTTTATTCCACAGTTCCATTACTGCAACGTCACTGGTACCAGTATCCCCTTTTAATCAGAACTAGGCCACCAAATGATGTTGCTGGCTTGCTCTCATCCATGTGTATGGCTTTAGGTTTTTAGGTGGGGAAGAAAAGGGGAGTAAGTGTATATCTGACATGGTTTAGGAATGGTAGGTGCCAGTTTAGAATTCCCACTAAAACCCATGCTCCTCTCACTCACTCCCCTCCTGCCCACTCCCCTGCTGCAGAGGAGAATTGGAGGCACCACAGGTTGAGATAAGAACAGTTTACTGGAAAGAGCAATGAGAAGAGAAAACAAACAGTAGCAGCAGCAATACTAATGATAGAAGGTACAGGAAAGGAAGGATTCACACACGAAACCCCCAGCAGCCAACAGGACTGGACAGCTCCCCCTGCCATGCTCACTTGACCAAGAGGAACCCCTTCTTCCCAGAAGACATTCCCATACCTCCAACCTCAGCAGTGACATGTGGTGGTACAGAATAACCTCTGGGTCCCAGCCATGTTACCCCTCTTGGCTACTGTAAAATTAACCCTGTCCTGGCCAGACCCAGGACAGTATTCTAAATTATTATGCTTTTTAGGCATCCCCTTAGTTTGGTTTCCTCCAGGATAATTTAATGTTTTCTAGCACTGAAAAAGTTATATGGTGATGCTTTTTATAAGGTGATCAAAAATCCCTGGCTGTAAGGTCTTAATTGTGTATTACTTTTTGCTGTCCTATTTCTACCATTGCTCTCTGCTCTATGGAAAAATCATGCATGACTCCTTTGGCTGAGAACACTCTCGGTGAAATCAGAACAGTTTTATTTGTTTGTGTTTTGCAATCCACTGACAGTTGTAGCAACATCATTTTCTGGGGCTGTATTGCAGAAGGCTGGAAGGGAGCAATGTCTTCTGGAATGTCTGTTGGGGTGGATAGATAGAAAAATCACACACTGCTTGCAACCCCTCCATTTTCCATGCTTCATCTTGAATGACTGCTTTTATTTTTACTTAAATATTTTTTGAGATCCAACAGACACTTTCCCAGAATAGTTACAAATTGCCTTTGCAATGGTAGAGGGACCTGAACTTGCCATTGTGGTGCTGAGGCTTTCTTCAGGTGCACAAGCAAAGGCATCTTCAGTAAAGTATTCTTACTGATCTGTTAGTTGAGTTGTGTTTTGTTCTGTTTAATAAACAAATATCTATCTGCTAAGCTGTTTAAAAAAGCAGCACCTGTCTATATAAATAACATCTTGAGTTTCTTCAGGGATCTTCTTGGATTTGAAGGATTTACATTGACGTATCAGTGTACGCCTTTAAGTGTAAAATTATGAAATGTCATAACCATTGATTAATTTGATCAGATAAAGCAGATCAAAGGAGTAAGGCAGTTTGGAAATCTAGTTATTTTCAGCTTTGTCTGTATGACATACCTCTATTAGCATCTTCATTAACTGCTTTCAGGTGAGAGGTAGGAACAAACAGAATGATTTCAGCTGGGGAGGATGTAGGTTAGTAGTCCCCAAGTTCACTTGCAGTTGTGTTTACTAGCTCCAGGTTTTTATGGTGGAGGCCAGAGGTTTAAGTTAACATTGATGAAATTAAAAGTGAAAGTACTGTAGCTTTTCATCAGAACTGCAGTGCCTATGACCTACATTAGCTTCTCTGCTTTCTGCCATCTCTCCACCAACTGCCTGAAAGTCTCAGCAGAGCCTGGAAAAACCAAGTGGAATTGGGACACCCTGACTTGTCGCCTGTTATAACCCCAGATCTTCGTCTCAAGAACTATATATGTTGTCAGAGCGTTATCAATGGATTTAGCAGAGGCTCCCAATCAAGGAGTTCCTCTGACTACACCAATCTTCTGTAAAGGCTCTTAACAGGGATAGGGATGGTCGTCATTTTTCCAGTAGGGACCTGTGGGGCTAGATTCAAGTCTTAGCACTGGCCATGTAAATCTTGGAGGGGGTTGTGCAAAAATGGTTGTTACCTATGATCAGTGTCAGTAACAGTGGGGGCAGATGCCATCCCTGGGATGTGGCCTATCCTTGGGATGTGTGGTGGCACTGAGGATGGGGTGGTGCAGGCTTTGACTTAGGCTGAACTGTGTACTTGGGATGCCAACTGGGTAGGAGGGTATGGTGTGGCTCACCCATCACCCAACCCACTGCAACTTCCGCTGTTGTCTGTGCCAGGTGAAAACTTCAGGGATGGCTGTTGTCATGGCAAGCACACTCACCTGCCATCTCCACTGGGTGGGTCCCCACTCAAAGTTTAAGTGGAGGAAGTCAGGGGCAGAGCCGGAGATGAAGCTGATTTTCCTTCAGTGATGATTTTGGCAACTTGGTTTCAAAACCCAAAGTTATGGGACTTGTTTTGGGGTCTTTTTCTGAAGTGCTTTCTATTTGAGAGGTTCTTTTCTCTTGTGACATGGCTTAAATTTGGGATTGTAACTTATGAGTTTCTTACAGATTCATGGTCTGTTCCATCAAGCCTGTATGAGACTTATAAAGAACAGGGGACTGTGCTTCAGAGCTGAGTTTGCCTCTTCTATCTGAAAAAAAAAACCCAAATTGTTCCTGAATTTTAACTTTGTTTTCCCACCCTTATGCTTTTCTTATATTTTCTCACTCACGGAGAAAGCAACAAAACTTTTCTGCTTTCTTTGTCCCTAGCTGCCCACATTTGAGGTGTGTGGCTAATACTCTCTAACACCTATGTTTTACAAACATGAGTATTACAAATTACTGGCAAACATTTCAACAAAACAGATGCAACCATCAGGGAGGTGCAGGACATGAGCCACCTTTCCCTGTGCCTCCACACTTCCCTGCCCTTGTTTCTCCTCTCTGTAATTTTAGGGCTGTTGGCTGCCCTGCCAAGGCAGGAGTGGTTTCCTGCCCCTGGGTCTGACTGAATGCAGTGTGGGCAGAGGCTCAGGTGGGCACAGCCTCTTGCTCCCAGGGGACACTTGGCTGGTGGTGAGCTGGGGCTGTCTCCACTGGACCAGAGCAGGCTGTGAGCTGGTGATATACCACAAAAAAATAGTTGCTCTGCTCTTCGGAGGTTGCTGCCCCTGCAGTTCTCACCTTTAGCACTCTGATCTGGGCAGTGGGGACCTTGTCTTCAGGCTGCCCCTCAGCTCAGCCACTGGCACTCATAGAGCAAAAGTGCATACACAAGTCTTCCTCATCTTCCATCCTTTTCAGCAATGTTGTGCTTGGGACAGTTCCCACAGCAGTCCTTCTGGCAGCCTCCTGGCCCCATGTTTCTTTCCTTTGTGTGGGTTAAGGGGTTGGGGCAGTGACACAACTACTGTCTGGCAGTAATCACACAAATTGGGCGATGGGAACAGCACCCCAGAGAGAACGCACATGTGAGGGAATAACTGTCCCTGGCCCATGTGTGTTCCCAGGGCCCTGACCCCTCTTCCCTTCCTCTCAGGCAGGAGAGAGGTGCCTGGAGAGTTGCTCCAGCCTAGGGGGAAGCACAGGCTTGCACATCCAACAGTACCTGTCACGAGGAGGCTGAATGGCCTTTGAGACACAGGCTTTAGAAATGAAGGGATCAGATGATTGGTAAGAGATACGTCTGTGGTTACTCTCTGATGGCTTTTTGCGTCAGAGACCATCATCAGTGAATCACCTACATGTGTGTGACTGTCATCATTGCTGTGCTAAATATAAATGTCAAAGGGTATTGAGCTGCAGGAATAAAGCAGACTCTTGGCATGTGTGTATCAGACAGGTCTTCCTTTTCTGTGTGTCCTTCTCTCTCTGTTTTGAAGGCTGCTACGGTCAATGGGAAGCAGCTGCAGGAACTCAAATCTAAGCCAGGAGTACAGGTTATATTTTCATACACAGATCTGGCATATCCACTCATTGGAACTCTTCTTGCTGGTTCTGTCAAAATTATATCAGTGAAGAGAGAGAGAAAGGTTTGCTTTGACAGTATTTCTGAGGTAGAAACACTGAGAGACTGAGAAGTGTTTTCACACCCTTTTTTATACAGAATGTGTGATTTTTAAATAAGCACCAGGGAGAAAGTAACATTGCCAAGGCTACCAGCCCTGGTGCCTGATCTGTGGACATGGGTATCTTGGGTGATTCGCGTGGCTCCAGGTTAAAGCCTTTGATCTAGACTCTCAAGTTAGCAGTTTCAATTGTAAACGCAAGTTATTGTTATTTTCTGCTGAAAGCTGGGAGAAAGCAGTAGGAAAATTCCCTTATATTTCATATAGCCTGACATTATTTTATTTCCTTTTTTTTTTCAGTTAAATCTGGTTTGGTTTTTTTTTTTTACATCAATAAAATGGTGATGAAGAAGGCCAAGAGAAAAACGTCAGGAACCTGAAACTGCTTATTTACTTTCCAGAAACACTCTGCTCTGGCAACTGCAGTGGGTTTTTTTTTAAACTCGTTGGGCTCCTTTTACAACAGATGAAGAAGTGCTAGTGAATTTAAAAATGAGCCTTGAATGTGCAAAGTAAATAAATCTTGATTTAAAAAAGCTTTAAAAATCCTATGGAATGTAGAAAGAGGGGGCTAACATCACTTTACTACTCCCTTACTGAAGGCTGTTATGCAGATAATCCTGTATTACATGATAAAAGATAGTTAAACAATCTGTGATAAGGTTGTCTTTTGGGCATTTCTGTAAGGACTTTCCTTAATGATTAAGGAAAATCCTGTGGAAATAGTCAATTTTATAACACATACACATACACACACACACACATACATATATATCTGTTTCAGTTTACTCATTAACATCAGAGAACTCTACAATAATGAGTCAGGCTGCTATTTTCAGGGGAAAAAATGGCAACGGTGCATCTGGACTTGAAACCACCTCCTTCAGCAGTACTGCAGTATTCAGGGCTATTTCACTTTGCATCAGAGACAGGGGGATGTCTCACGCTGCTGCACATGAGGCTCACCCTCAGGCTTTGGCCCCTCATTTTAGAATACTGTGGTAATTCTTACATTTTCAGCATTTTATAAATAAGTGCTTCTGTGGAAGTCAGGATTTCTTAATCCTTTGCCATTTGTTTACAACTGCTTTCCTCTTTGGATTATTTGCTGCCCCTTCCCAGTGTTGTGTTTTCCTGCCAGAGGCTGGGGTGCCTGATCTCTTCTGGTCACTCCATGGTGCTTTGAGTGGGATTTCCTGTGTGGGACTCCCTGGCTGGAAATGAGGAGAAGCTTTTTTTCTGTCTTTATCATTCTCAGTTTCTGCCTCCCTCTTCTCAGCTATATTTTTCCTTTTCCTCTTTCCTGTCTCTGTTCCTCTGCCACAGGCATGCCCATGGATGCAGGAAGCATCCTTCCAGGGATTCCAACACAGAAAGAACTTCAAGCCTCCTTGCCTTCCATGCTGTCCCAGCTTTATGTCTATCTCATGGCTGCCAGCTCCCATCATTAGCTGCCAAGCTTACTGTTCATCCTTTCTCTTCTCTTTCTCCCATCACACCTCCCAGCTTCTTCCTGACCCTTTGCCTCCTGACACAGCCATCTCTCTGCTGCTGTCCTGGAAGATCTGTCCCACATCTTTAGCCCATAGCCCCTCTTGCCTCCCTCTCTTGTAATAAGCCCAAACAGAGCTTTTAATAGGTTCTCCAGAAACCTGTAAAGGGGAAAAGAGCTGGCAACTTCTGCCAGAGGAACATGGAGCTGTATTCAGTAGAGATAGTACTTAGTCCCTGAAGTCTGAAAATGTAGGAAGGTGGGAGACAACTGTGAGAAACAGAAATGCCAGAAAAATGTGGAGGATTTGGCAGCCCTGTCTTTATGTCTACTGTGTTACCCTGCAGAACTGAATTGAAGACAAACATATGAATGTGCTAACATTTAAGTTATTGATGCAAGTCTGTTACTGAATTACTTTGAGGGATTTTATTTTTTTAGTTTCAAGGTTAATTTTTTTGGTCATCATTCTGCTCTATTTGGTTTCTCTTCAGGTAATAGTTTTGAAAAGGTACATTGCAGAACAACTCCAAACCTCTGTCTTTCAAAATGCTTGTTCAATATTGCTCTCCTTTGGCTAAAATCATACCAGACCTAACTGAATTCTGTCAGATTGCCATTGCTTTATGTCACTAGCCCAGCACCAGACTGTAGTGTGAACCTTTGGGAAAATGCATCATAAAAACACTAGTAGGAAACTTGTTAATACCAGTCTAATGCAGTTTATCAGATTTAAGAGTACATACCTCTGCAACCCCTTTGTAACTCTATCACCTGGCCTGTCCAGTTCTTTTAACCATTGTTGGGCTGAAAAAATGGGGAAAATTCAAAGTCTTTTGAGTGCAAAAAGTAGCAGGGATCAAAACAGTGGATGATTTCAAGATCAGCCTAATCATTATCCAGGATTGTGCTTACCTCTGAGGGGAGATAATACTACTGTGTCCCTCCTTGTCTGAAACTGCTTACAGCTGCTCTCTGCAGTTCACATCATGTGTGCAGTCAAATCTTGCCATGTCTGCCACTGCTGATACAAAGCTGCATACTCTGGGAGTACTATTTACCAGCATTGTAAATAGTGCTCTACTCATTACAAAGCTTTAATGTGACCTAAAATTTATCTCTTCTAAATACTGTAACATAACTATTGACCTCAATAAATTGATTGAACTCACAAAAGGTAGTTTCAGTAATAAGAACCGAATGAAATGTTACTTGATGTAAATATATAGATGATCTGGCTCAAAAAGAAGTGGAGAGAGACAGAACATAGTCCTGAACTGCTAACTCATTCAGACTGGAGCTGAAGTTCAATCATTACTTTAAAGTCTCGGCTGTGTTTGATCTAGAACTGAACTGTTTCCATCTTGCCTTCCTGCAAAGTGTCTTCTAGCTACTGCTCTTGAATCCTGACACCCACCTGTGCCAGCCTGCATGGGCTGTGCTGTGTTGGCAGCTGCATGGCAGCACTGCATGGCACTCTTTTCCCCTGCACTACTTGGGATGTCATCTGCACTGCTCTCAGTTGCTTTGGAGATCAGTGCAAGACAGACCTCACCCACACCCGGGGTGGCAGTGGGCTGGGCTTCACACTGCTGCTGAAAAGGCTGCAGAGGGAAGGAGATGGGAATGCAGTCCAGACTCAAACTAAGAGCCTGCTTCAATCTTTCTACCCATAAATCTTGTGTAAACAGTTAGGTGGTTCAGTACAAGCAAGCTTGAGGTGGTTCATCATTGCCCAGACTGGTTAACAAATATTTACTGATCTCCAGCCAAGTTAAAGTGCAGTCATGCTTTCAAATTGGTGATTCTGTCCCTTCCCTGACCAGTGAAGTAAAAATAAATGGTTTTTTCCTGTATTATATGAATAAGGGCCAACACTTTGTCATTTTCAAACCCTGGGCATGATAACCATCAACCTGGCAAATAGATATCTCAGTGCACAAGGGGAGAGGGTGCTGGCTCCTGGGTCTTCCTGGGGCTTTTACCAGCATGGATGCTAAAGCTCACCCAGAGGATTACAGGCATGGGTCCTCCCTTCTCAGAGCATCAGGTGTATTTTCATGCAGTTACCTGCATTTTATAGCACAGAGCTAATAATATATCAGTAGAAACAGAGTTTCTCAGCGGGCAGAAAATGGCATACTGCAGAATGCTTACATGATATGCATCTGTCTCTCTTGGGTTAGTTTTTACTTAGCTTTCAAACTTATATAAAATTCAATTCATTCATCTTGATTGAAGGTTGCATGTGCTTTCTTCGTGTTTCCAGTCAGATGTGCTACAGCTTTCATAGTTTTTCTGAACCTTCCAGGAAGACCCTTGGCCATTGAGGGTCTCGTGATGCATTACCACATGCTGTGCTGTGCACACTGCTTGGCCCTCAGGACCATGCTGTGCTGTGCTGGACAGATTCCTTGCCACGGGGTAACCTCAGCTGGCCAGTCACAGTGGAGGAGCCAAGAGGTGGCATCTGCGTGGTGCCAGTAGTGACACCATGGCACATACTTGTTTTTATCTTGAGGTGTAGCAACATACTTGGCATTTAAACATCCAGTTGAAAATCCTGTGAAAACTCTGAAGACCTCAATATGGGTGAGCCTCTCTCCCAATGGGAAGCATGGGCAGTGTGCCATGCCCTGATCATAGGCCTGTCTGCCACTGCTACCCTCCAGTGTCAGAAAGAAATAAAGGTCTTGTAGCCTGCTGCTGTTTTATCAGTCATGTTAATGAAGTAGTTACCTTTCTTGAGAGTATCTGTCATTCTTTCTTGGTGTACAATAGGAGCCAGAAGCTCCTGGTTCAAAACCATAGTCCACCCTATATTTGTGAATGTAATGATAAATTATGTAGAGAAAATTCTATTCTTGAATAGAAGCCCTTCCAGTTAGGCCACCATTAATGTTGTACATCATTAAGCCTTAGTCAGTATAATGTTGTGCTGTGTGGGAAGGAATCCCAGGCTAAGTCTATTTTAGACCTCTAATGGTTGATTTAAAATGAGTTATAGTAGCAGAGTTAAAATATTTGGTGATTATTGCTGAGCTGGACTACTATCAGGCAGTTTTAAAAATAAAATTTGCAATTTGAAGAGTATAATTGAAGTTCCTTTCGAGAGCTCTGCTTGACCTTTCAGCAAATGCACTGGATTTCCTGAACCAGCAGTCACGGGCAGGGCAATGCCACAGGGCCATGGCAGCCAGCATGGTCCTGCTGCTTAATGGGGATGTTGACCTCTCCTTGCTGATCCCGTGCTTCTTGTGAGAGTCGTCATGGTGTGTTGCAGTGCTGACGATCTTTAAGTGTCTTTTTAGGGGAAACAGTGGGAAACTAAATTGCCACGTAGGGAGGATCCTCCAGGAAGCAAAAATTTGTATGAAAAAGATAAATGGGGCACAGAATGTGATCAGCTGGTACAAGTACCAGCCATGTTTTGCTTGCAGAAGTGTGTCTGGGCTCTGCCATATCTATTCTATTCCTCACAGAAGTTCAGTCTTCTGAAACTGGTGAAGAATGGGAGCCAAATTTGTCTGTCCTTTTCCAGAAGTTCCCCAGGGTCAGTTTTGCCTGCACCCAGCCCTGAGTGTGTGCAGGTGTGTAGTTTCATACAGAAATGATAAGCTCAGCTGGGATGCAGGAATGTCTCTGAAAGAGTTTCCTTTCAAGGAAGCGCACAAGCCCTTAGCAGTGATGTCCATATGTGACTCTGCTGTGTATCTAATATTAATTAAACATCTGACAGGTGTTTTTTGGTTTTGTTTTGCAGGAAGAAATCATTCTTGTTTTCAGCTCTGTACGCTGCCTTTATATTTGGTGGTCGGCACCTAATGAACAAACGAGCAAAATTTGAACTGAGGAAGCCTCTAGTGCTCTGGTCTTTGAGCCTCGCCGTCTTCAGGTAGGCACTTCTTCACACCACCTGCCTCTGACACCAGGCCCTGAAGAGGTTTGGGCTTCTTCACTGGCAGCAGCACTGCTAATGCAACAACAGGCTCACACAGAAGTGGCATTTCTTTGCTTCTGCTATTCAGGGTTGTGTCCTGATCGGCTCAGTAACATTGAAATTATCCCCTTTGACTTAGCAGATCATAGAGCGTTTGAAGAGGGGAGAAATCGATAACAAAGGTGAAAATACAGGAGGACATGAGAAAAAGTGCTTATCGTTGCAATACATTTACCATGCAAGCTCCAAATGGCAATAAACACATGAAGATGTTAGTCTTGTCTTGCGTGCTAGTAGTATTATGTTTGTGTGGTGTGTATATATATGGACTGTTTAGTCAGGACTCTGATCCCCACAACAGTGAGGTAAAACAAAAGCCACTGCTTTGATGACAGGTAAATTAGACCACTGTAACTGATATCAGGAGCTGACTTCTGGTTACTCCATCACAAATTGCTTGTGACTCTAGGAAAAAGGTAGCTCCACAGGGAAAGGCTGTTTTTTAGTGACACACATCTCTTGGCTGTGTGTTGACTCCATATTTAGTATGGGGAATGTCATGTTTGGATTGTTGGTAGTTGTTGAAGTCAGAAGTAAAATTGGCCAATATGAACTCCACTTTATATGCTTAATATGCTTAATTTTTAATGAGGCTGAAGATAAATGAATGAAGAAACAAATGCTTATAAAAATAGCCCTTACAAACATAGGAATTGTTTTTGTACAAATTACTAGTAACAGTACACAGATAACCTGAGGACTATCCTTCACTTCAGGGACTATTGGGACTGTAAGTTAGAGCTCACTGAACAACATACAGACCATCCATAAACCATTATCAGACACTGCTTCTTGTATCTTTCTAATTTCACTATAATACTTACTGATTTTATTACTTCACAACTACGTAAAACACATTTGCTTATGGAGCCAGTGTGAATGGTGCATTGCTTTTCACAGGATGGGAATAGTTTTTGCTGAGAGACTCTACAGAATGAAATAAAGCAGGAATGGGGAAGTTTTGACTTTTTCATGGCTTTTCCTTTTGCTCTCCAAAATTGTATCACCTTGAAACTTTCCAAAACTCTGGCAGGGGAAAACAAATTGTATTTCTAATAGCTAGGGGATGCTAACAAAAGAACTTTATTTTGGCTTGGTTTTAATAATTCATCAACACATCAAAGAATATCTCAGAGCAGACAAAACTTATAGTGGTCTGGATAACTTTGAGAGCAAGTTCTAACACTGTGGAAATTTGTAATTTTCATTTGATTGCACTTGGTGCTGCATTTCTGGCTGTGTGTCTAACATCATTTTGCTTTAAGGTCCTGTAAGCAATTATCATTGTTTGTTCCAGAAATGGCTGAATCTCAGCAGCTGTTAAATTGGTTCCTATAAGACATTTTGGTTTTGGATCAGTTTGTAAAGTTGTTTGTAGCCAGCAGGATCCCAATTCTGATAGCACTTTCTTAATAAATGTGGACAGTAGGAACTAGCACAAAGCATTGGTAGTTTAATTCTCAATCTGTGGTGGGGAACCATGATTTTGGAACTCTCCTTTGCATGAGATGTCTATGGAGAATTTAAAAATCAAATTATTTTGAGATTTGGCTGACATTCACAATGTGGAATTTTAAAGCAATTTCACTGGCTAATTTCCTGCCAAAATCTCAAGTGATCAATGCAGTGATCAATGAATAGCATGAATTTACACTGCACTGCCTAGATGGGCTTGGAAATCAGCAGATTCATTGCTTGCTGTTTGGAGTTTCCCATCATAATCATATGAAGTAGCTAACTCATGGCCAGCAAGAGCTTCTGAGTGATGCTGGGTGATATAAAAATGTGGACTTCACTTTTTGAAGCTTCAAGTTGCCAGGATGAATCTACCACAGAGACCACCTCAGGGCAGGCACTCAAGGAGAGCTCTGCTTGTGCAAATGAGAAGCATTGGCCAGAAGGACACAGTTGGGAGAGGGATTCACAACTCCACAGTCTGCTTCCTCTGTCAACTCAAATGGCACCACTCAGGGACAGGGGTTCCCACCCTGCAGAGCTCACCCTCTCCTCTGTATGTTAGGAAAAGAGACAGCAGAGTGGAGGGGGTGTGTGAGATGTTTGGCCTGCACAGAAGCACTGTGCATTTAACCTGCTGGGTTTGCTGTGGGTGTCAGCTGATTATGAAAATTATATGACTATGTTTTGCTCTTCTGAGGTGCTGAGTAGTGTGCAGAAGAGTGAAATAGGGAAAGGGGAAAATCAACCCCAAATGTTTGCAGTAAGACAGCATGAAACCTTTGTAGCTTCCATAGCAACATGCAATCCCATATAAAACCCCTTTGACTTCTTGCCTGGAAAACAGGAGAGGTGACAGAGAATTCATGAGGACATGACAAAGACTTGTAGAAGTGTTCACTGGTACATCCATTACCAGCCCCAGTGTCCTTTCTGGGGCCATCTGTCACAACCTTACTGACTGTCTCAGCAAGCAGCACTTGAAATGCTGTAAACTGTCAGGTAACTTGGATTTGGTTTTCTTCTGGCTCCTGTGGTAACTAGGTGTTGTGTTTATATATGCTTGGTCTAAAAGGCATTCTAGCTTCCTCCAAAGATCTATTCAGGTATATTTAAAGTACTGGATGGATCCAGGAAAATGCTCCTTAAGTTTCAAAAGATTTCCTCTTTGGCTTTCTGGGATGCTAAAATGCTCTGACTTCTACAATACCTTGCAGAAATTCTAAGTAATGTATTTGTCTGCCCTAAGTGGTTGTACTGAAGAAGATAAACCTTCCTGGAGAGCCCTCAGTATTCTGCCTCAAGGTCAGTGTGAGGCTTTTTTCTGGACTCCTTGTTTATCTCCCCTTTAGCACTCCTACCATTTTACCTGCTTCAAATATCCTCAGAAATAGTAACACTTAGCAGAGGCTGAAAAAATGTGTTTTGGGCTTTAAAAGAAAAGGAAATTGCCCGCCAGGCAATCACATGGTCCTTCTTCAGAAGGTATCCTGTATGCCCTCACACTTGCCAAGATCATTTAAATGTGGTAGCTGCTACAGTAGGAAACTCGCCACACTTATAAATAAACAAAACAATTACACCACCCTGCTGAGCTTGCTGAGCATTCAGGAGCCTGGTCAAGAGCGAGTTTTGTGTCAACACTGGCAGCCAGCAGGATTTCTGAGAGAAAAAGCAGCTTTATTTCCCTTTGAAAGCATTGACTGGTTTTCAACATTTTGTCATTGAAAACTTTGGTAGGAGCAATGACAGTAAATCTTGCTTTTCATTTGGAAACCACTTTGAAAACATAATCTCCTGAAATCTTTGGCTGAGAAATCATTTTGAGATACTGAGGCTGCTGGGCTGGTTTGGTCTTTTGGTCCCTAGCAGGTTTGTTGACTTGTTTCAGTCATGGAAGATTTGTTCTGTTTTGGTTTTTTTTGTTTTCTGCACTTTAATTAAGTGTGTTTACCCAGCCTGGTTATGTACTGAGGTCATTGGGGAACAGAACCATGTTGCCCTGTGCTAACAGGAACCTGCTGTTAGGCAGCTACACAGAAGGTCTTTCTTCAGTCCCATCAGACCCCAAGGAAACCATTGCTGTTTCGCCTACACAATTAAAGTGAAAGTCAGTCCTATATTTCTGAATATTTCTTGGGGGCAAAACACATCAAACCTTGCCAGTTTTATATTCGTGACACTTTGAACATAAAGTCAGGGCCATTCTTTGAATGTTTTACTTGGAGTCTATCAAAGCTGAGGCCAGGACTCACAGAAGGATACAAAGTCATTAATTCATGTTTTCATTACATCTCGGATGGATTTTTGTAATTCCTTTTATAGGCCACAGAGTCTGTGTATGGGTAGCTTTTCTTTCAAGGAGCTTAAACGTGTTGGATCTCCTCGTCTTCACAGAGGACAGCAGCATGGCACCATTTTCCTATGCATCCTTAAGGGGCTTACAACAGAAGTTTCAGGGTCAAGGCTCGAACTAATAATAGTAAAAGGTTGTATTCCCTAGGGAGTGCTGTCACATCAATGCAGGAGGCAAAGAAGCTAAAAGATCTAACGTGATGCAATCATTTGTAGGCAGAGGCTAAGCTTGCCTATGGCTGGTGGGTGCAGTGAGAGGAAGAATATCTCTTCATCTAGCCAAGCCACACCACTATAATGCTCTTATCATCTCCTGAGATCACTTAGATTCTAATCCAAACCCAGCTATGCTTTGTAGCTGTGGTGGAAATGAGTAGATGTCAGTACAGGGTTTCCAGATGTCTTTCTTCCACTTTCTCTAAGCAGTAGGAATAGTATCAAATGTAGCTAAAAGGTTGCTACCTGCTTGCCACAGACCTAACCAGAGCCTCAAAAGTGAAGTAATTCCCTTAACTACAGGTGTTATACTTGAAAGACAACCCCAAAAAGCCACACTAAAGGAAGGTGACTCACTTTGCCTTTACAGAACTGGTGTTGACTGATTTCCTACTGAAAGTACGCAGCACGTGTAGAGGGGTTTGTAGCCACAGAGGGCTCCTGACAAGGGAATCTGAGACATGCCTTTATGTGAAGAGCTCAATTCTGAGCTGAATTAAACAGAAAAGACAAAGCATATATTTAAAGAAAAGATTTCAGTTGTTTGGATTTGTGACTCTGAAATACATTCTAGTTATATGCATGTAAGTGGGAAAATCGATCAACCATGATTGAGATTTGTGTCCCATCGTAAGAACTGCTGTTCACAGATTCTTGCTGTGGAGATTTAAGCACAACCTAATTTCACATGTTGCTGAGCAACACATCAAAATCTTAAAATACTCTGAAATTTTATAAGGTCCTGACAGTACATTCAAAGAGAAAATTCATTACTGAAAAGAGGAGTGTTTGCCAAATAACGTTAAAATTAATAAGCACATTTAAGGTGAATTAATAATCTTCTCACTTATAAATTTAACAGTGAGTTAATTCAAAGTGAAACATTCCCTATATTTGTAAAGTATTTGTAGTGCTTATTCTCAGGACATTTCTCAGAACCCAAATCAGTAAAAGGCTTAATATACACCTACTTAACAATTTACTTCTATAGGACCATGTTCATCTTTACATACTTACCTGATTTTCTTACATGACAGATAAAGAAACATCTTTATAATTACCATTTTGGAGATGAAGTTGAATGTTGGGTGAACAGTAGAAATTCAGAATGATTGAAGAGAAGACAAAAATCCATTGGATAAGATTTAACAGTTTAAGAAGAAAAGTTTCTTTTCCGTAAGTTATTGTAATTCTAGTAGGAAAAGAGAAACAGCATTGTGTAGAGTGAATTTATACAGTGCAAGACAGATGCTAGCTGGCATTAAACAAACTGTGTGGAGGTGATAAAAATGTACAGACTAAGAACAATAGACTGTCACAAAGAACTGCCAAGAAGATGTATCTCCAATATCTACCTTATTTATTCTAACTAACCTTATTCCAGATTTGTAACTGATGCCATGTGACAAAATGCTGTGCCCATCTTCTAAAATCTTACCCCTTTGTTCACTCTGCTGTTACTCCTGTGGACTCCTGTGTCCATCAAAGTAATTTTGAATGTAAAGCTGATTTTACTGTTTTTACCTACTCATGCCTAATTAGAAGTAAACCAAGGCGTAACTGTGAGACCTGGCTGATTCTACTTTACAGGAGATATGGATAGGACTGTCTAAAAATTATTATGAAAAATCTCTTCTCAGTGCTAAGCTGGGCCTCCTTTCTTTAAGACCTTTTCTTTTTCTCTGACTTAGCTTGCTTGCCTTTATTGCTGGAAAATGGACATCTTAGCAAAGCAAATTCAGTACATCATTTGAAAAACTGTTGTTGTGTGCATTTTGCCCCTGTTCCTTCCCCTCTCTCACAATCAATGAGTGTGTTGACACTCAGTGTATCACCTTGAATTACCCCTTTCCCATGGGCTCACCCTGTCCCAGCGCACAGGAGCCCTCACAGGTCACCCACCAGCCAGCATGAATAATACCCAAAGCAAAGCTCCTGAGAGTGAAATTTTGCTTCTCAATTTTATACAGGGATCAGACTGAAGTGCACATTTGAAGAATAAAGAACATCTGTCTGGTGGCTTAGGCAGGGAATTGTACTAGAGAGAAAGTATGTGATTAATTTAAAAGGAATCAATCAAATCCATCAGTCAACTTCTCTGCTCATGTGGTGGCACTTTGCATTTTATTCAGCCTTAACACTCGGTTCATGAGCGTGGTTGCAGAAATCCCTGGGGAACTGGCATCTCCATGTGTTTCCTTCTGAGTAAGTCCCTGACAGCTTGTGTTTGTTGGAGGCAGCGGGAATACAGCCCTGAGAGGTGTTCACTTGCATGACCTATCAAATCCAGCGCTTTGTCCGTGGCTGGGCTGTCAGTAAACCCTGCCAGAGCCAGCAGGGCTCGCACGCAGCGCTGGGCTGCACACGGGTGTTGGCCCACGGTGTAGCAGAGTCATGGTTTTGTCACAAGTTCAGCTTCTTCTAAGCAAATGTGTCTCCTTGTGCCCGTGCCATCCAGCATCCTCCCCCCAGGCTGTTGGATTAAAAAAGAAAAATGCATTATTTGCCAACTGTAGGCGAATCCCTGAGATGTGAACTTCTTTAGGTGCTTGCAGGAGCATCACCCCACTGAGGACAGAATGGAAAAGATCAGTGGCTGCAGGCCAGCAATTGGTATTAAATTTATGGATCTGAGCAGCTCATTACAATTGTATTATAACTTCTAGCTTCTTTAAGCCTCCTTTATTCTGTCAAATGCTGGTGTCTCCCTGTAACTTAGATTTTTCTTACTTTGTTATCTGCCAGTTTTACAGCTTTACTGATGGCTAGCTTCATTTGTTGGCTTGATTCTTTGCTAAATCTTTCACTTTATTACTGTTTGGCTATATTTGCATAGGATAATTTCAAACTCCTGAATACATAAATTTCAGTGCTATACATGACAGTTACTCTGCCAACTTGATACTTTTGATCCTGTAAGTATCTTTAATTTATCCTGCAGAACTAGATAATGCCACTTTTTTGGATTATCATTTAAATCACTGCAATTCTGTACCTACTCTAAGATTGCCTTGAGATGATGTTGGATGCTGAGAATAATTTCAGTAACAACACAGGAACAAGTGCAAATGCCCCTGATGCATTCATTAAGGACTACTTAAGAGGCACACTGTGCTTATGAATCTTCATGGGCTACTTTAGAAATCCTCAAATGGATTCCTTAATTCCTATGAGACTTTGCACCAAACACAAGGCTTAAGTCAAAAATTGATTTTTTTTTTCCTTTTTGGTAGTTGAGCCACAGTCTAAACTTGTCAAAATAAATATCCAAGAACTAGGAAATACTTCTTGAAAGAAAAATATCTCATTGAGTATGCAGCCTTCACAGGGTGCCAGAGAATTTCAGCTACAACAAAGTCCAGTTATTATTTAGTGATGGTATTGCTCAACAAGTAACAACTTTCATCAGGAAGTATTGTTCCTGTAAGTTCCTACCCTCCATGTGCTAGATCACCAGGAAGCAATGTCAGGTAGCAGCACACTGAATGGGTAAAACCAGGTGATAGGTAATTACTACTGATTAGTTTATAACTGACTCTTTGGAAAGCAGAGAAGATGCAAGGATGCATGCTTAGAGCTGGAAAATTATTTTTCATCCTCTGAAAGAAAAGAGTTATGTGTTTTTTGGCAGTGTATGGGTACAAGAGTGTCCCTCTGGTGTTCCTCGGGTGATGATTGAGTGCAGCTGCCCTTCAGCGTGACCACTGATCCCTGCTTATGTCTGCCAAAACCCAGTGGGCCTTGCATAGCTGCTGAGTGCTCTGGGTAAGGCTCTCCATGCAAGAATAACTCTCTTGACTTTTACCAGCTATCCTCCCCTCTGTTGCACAGAATACGGGTAGGGATCTATGCCCCAGCTTTTTTTTTTTTCTTCTGTGCTTTTTAAGCAAGTTTTTAACAAGTTCTTCCAACAGCTCACAATGCTTCACTTACTGATTTTTCCCAGTCATAAGGAAGGCAGATCTGGAGAATCAAACTACATTTATTCAGGCTCCATGACGAGAGACTGGAAGGCAGTACCTGTGGCAGATTGATTTTTTTTCCCCACATACAAATAAGCCTTACAAGTAGTAGTTGCAGCAATTGGCAGAATTGTTGAGTTTGCTGCTTTAGCAAGGGAGAGTCAGATGGATTTTCCTCTGCTGTGGTGTTAATGTGATTAAAATCTCCAGATGACAGTGTCCATTGATCGGGAGCCCTGCAGAGATGTCACTGATTGCTATGCTTAATAAGGTCCCTGGGGAGGGAAGAAATGAGTTAGGTCTGGCTTTCCTTCCAGTTTTGTCAATAAAAAGGACAAAGAAATGGTTTGGGTAGCCAGGTGAGTTGTGACTAAGAAATCTGCTGACAAGAGGGAAGGGCTGAAGGGAGTGGCCCCGCAATGAGGAATTTATTGCGAGAAGAAAAAAAAAGGGCTGATGCAGGATGCACAGTAACTGCCCTCGCTTGGAAACCACAGAGCAAGCCATCACTTTGATAGACCTCATTACCTTCCCCAAAATTTATCACATGGAATCCTAACACCACCCAGGAATGCATGCATATGCTTATGGGTCTCTATAGCTGTACACATGATATATTATTTCTTGGAGCCCTGTAAAATATTTGCACAATTTCTAAATCAGTCAGAGCTGGCCTGACTTCAGATTTTGATCCCATCTGAAAACTCAGTTGATTTTCATTGAAAAGCTTTCTAGAAAGGCATCTGGATCACTACAGTAGACAGGTCTGAAAAGCAAGGCTTGTGTGCTTGGTTCAGTGCTAGGGATCTTTTTTAGAAATGGAAGAGGAATTCTCTCAAATTTGCTTTGGGGTTTTGATAGGACTGAGCCCAAACCTCAAAGTATGTGTGAGTTTATGCAACAAGAAATTTTCTGCCAGGAAGACTGATGATAACTGCAAAGATCAGCACAAGTTGTGCTCACACACATGGTCTTGAGAGCCAGAGAACCTCATTATAAAGTACTTCCAGTACTGCTAACCAGCAGGTTTTAGGATAAGCAGACACCATATTGAAAAAAGTGTTATTCCTCATCTTCCCCTATTCCTACCTTTTTTTTTTTTTTTTTTAAACATTGCTGTGGCTTGGACTTTGCCCTGAATGAGTCTCCTTCACCTTCAAGTCTGATAAAGGATGACTGTGTGAGTGAACTACAAGATTGATTTGTTCTCCTTTCCAGTTAGGAGGTGGTCAGGAGGAGAGGCTGAGGAGCAGCTGGGCAGCAAAACATCAGAAGGAAGGTTTCGCTGTTGGGGCTTGTTAAATTCTTGGTGTTTTCATGCCTTTGCATTTGTGTATGTTTTGGAGGGACCCATTTCTCTTATTCAGAACAGTGGTTTATAGAGCTAAGAGTCTGTAATAAACATAATGGTACCTAATACAGCATTGGTACAATTCCTGCTGCATTCTCAACTGTAGCCCATGTATTTCTGAGCTTTGGAGTCACTCCTGGGATTTTCTGTCACCCTGTAAAGGAGCATATTTAAAACAAGATCCATCAGAGATGCCAACCACTGTCTTGAATTCCTTTTCAGTGGCTTCCTAGAGCAGAGAGCTGCTCAGAGCACGGCACCACATTTTGAACTCTCTAGTGCCAAGATTGGATAGTGGCAGTCTTTTTTTCCCCACAATGAATGAGAGCAATGAAATCATGTCATGAAGAAGTGGAGGAGAGACTCTTTTAGCTGCATCATTCACCAGTCCAGGCAGATGGCATGGCCATGGAGCCAGCCAGAGCAGCACAGCGGGGTGGGCAGCAGGGCACTGCAGGCAGCACCTGCTTGCAGGATGGGTGGAGGGATCGGAGAGCTCCAGCAGGAGAGGGCTGGATGGATGGAGTGCATGGATCCAGGAGCTTAGAGCAGAGGAGAGCCACGGAGAATGCCCATTGCTAGTAACCACATTCACTTCCCCAAAGAAAGCCAACATTTTCTAATAGTGCATTCCCTCTCCTCTCTCAACTGGAAAGGTAAAATTGCAAGTGGGAACAAAGGCATTAGTCATTGCAAGCTTTCAGGCAGTTTAGGAAGTTAAAGACATTTTCTAGTCAGAAACATTTGTGAAAATAGTGCTCTTGATTATAATGATTTAGTCATTTTAAAGATACCTTGTAGCCTTTGAGACGCATGGGATGAAAAGGATGCATACTGTCTTCTTTTTAAAGAATGAGATTAAAATAAGTGTTGTTAAATGACTGTTATGTTAATTTTTGAATAAGTGTTTTTAAAGGTGTTCAATTACCATATGAAAAAAGTGTATCATGGAGCCAGGTGCTTATTCCCTTATTTTTTATTTTTTCTGCCTGTTGTAAGAGAATAAATAATGGTCCCAAATTATTTTATATATAGGCTAGGTCTTGAAGGACACAGGCATGAGGGAGTTGTTCCTGTGCTTTCAATTATCTGCTGCAACTGAATTGTAGTAACTGAGCCCATGGTTGTCTAAACACAGTTAATAAGGTGTTGTCTAAACACAGTTAACGAGGGGTAAAATATGGTGGCAAAAACTTCTTTCTTTGTTTTGACAGTTTTACACTAAAATTGCTAGATATAGAATGTGCATGTAAATAGTTACATAATTCATCAGCAGCAGAGAAAACTTGGTAACATTTTCTCACATCTGTGCCCAAAATTACTTTTCTTAAAGGAAAATGTGAGAAAATTATAGCCAGTGTGATTTTTTTTTTTCCCCAGTGAAATGCAAACAATGTAGAGCAGAAGAGAGTTCAGTTTAGGTGCTTGGTAAAGTTATGATGGTCCTAAATCCCAAACATACAAAAAGAAGCATTGCAGTCCTCTGAAAGAAATCATTAGATTTTTTCATTTTATGGTGAAAGTTTAGGGTTCTGTTTTTGCAAACTGGTTGTGTCTTCAGGCTTTTCCTTCATAGATTTGGTTGGATAGAAGCCTTTTAAAAATGGATTTTTCACATACTCCGTTGCTGATGAATAGGATTAAAACTCAATTTTTGTGGTTTTATCAATTGAAGGCATAAGTAAAGGAGTTTTTTAGAATATTGCCATTGAATTTTCCACCTCACTTTTGTATCTGCTCATGTCACAAGCAGTAAAGCACCCCGTCATGGATTCTGATCTGTACCCGATTTAATTCTGCAGCTGACTGGTGCAAAACAATGACAGTAGTTAAAACAGCTGCAAAACTTCCACGAGAGAGAAAATCCAAGTATTTTCTGCTACAGTTAAGATCAGTTGCTGCAGTCTGGTCCTGTGCAAACTCAGGAGGTGTGACAGTGGGGAGGAGGTAGAAGCATGGATGCCCTTGAATCTCATTTCGTAGGTTCACATATTCTGTCACTTCTGTCCGGCTGTGTCAGTCCAAATCTACCCTGGTGTTTGCCTAACGTCCTTCCCTAAGGGAAAACAGAGGGAAGGCAAGGGTCTGACTGCCTCTGTGGAAGGCACATCTGGTGTTCAGGCTAGGTCAGAACGTTTTCAGTTGTTAGGTGTTTCTAGGACAGCACAACTTCGTAAATTTGCACTGTATGTCTCTGCACATCACTCTGTATTTTTAGGTCTTGAAAGTGTGCTGCCAAAATATCAAATGTACAAGCAATGAAGTGTTGTTAAGAGGTGTGCCAATCGCTTTTATGTCTATAAACTATTTATCTTGAAAGGTATAGGTGTACCTCGGGTGATTAAGATGAAGGACTTTGGACTTGACGGTTTATAGAGCAACTTCAAAAAGTTAAAAGAAAATCTGCAGTAGGTCAAAGAACTCTGAAGAAAATTCCTCCTAGTGGAGTGTGTTTACTGTTATTTCAGCTATGCTGTTTTCAGTGATACAGAGTGAGGTCAGACCTCTTTCTGCTTACATCAAACAGACCTCATAGGTAGGGCAGTGAACCACAACTCACAGATTCACAGATTAAGCAAGTTGGGAGGGACCCATAAGGTTCATCAAGTCTAACTCTTAAGCAAATGGCCCATATGGGGATTGAACCCACAGCCTTGGACTCATGAAGTTGCACATCATTTCTTATCCCAACTCGGATACAGATTTTTGACAGGACAATTAAAATTCAGTTTGCCTCACCTCTCTTTGAAATGGATTTTATGCTTAACCACCTTACAAGGCTATCACATAAGTGAAGGCCATAAAGTTCTGTGAGGAATTCCTGCATAAAATTTTAAGGGCCTTGGAGATGCCAACACAGACAGAAGTCGGAAGGAAGTTACCTGAATAGACCCCAGCTTATGAACAGCTTTGTACTTAGCAGTTCTTCACACAGGACCATCTGACTTAAAGCAGTTGCTGGCCTGAATATTATTTAGGTTGGTAACTCTGGGACAGCCCAGGCTGGAGGTGGTAGGTCTTGGCTGTTGGAAAGCAGAGAAGGCCAAGATTTTGGAATGGCAGAGAAAGATCTGCTCTGTGGAGACAATGGAGATGCTCTTTTCATCTGAAGTGGATTCAGTAAGGAGGCAGAGCCTTCTGGGGAGGTACCTGGATCAGTTCTAGGAGGTAAAACAGAGAAGTGCTTTACGAATGTCTTAAAACAGCAGCCTTTCTGCAGGATCAGGTCTCCCTCTTCATCACTAACCTTGGCATTGCTTGAAAGCACTTTGGAAATGCTGAAAGGCGATGAAACAATAGCCTAATTGCATTAATTTTGTTTGCCATTTCTTACAAAATAACAGTTGGGCTGAGTTCAGCGGCTGTGATTTGAACAAGTGTCTCTCTAGGATTTCACCAGAACTCACTGTTACAAAGTCCTATCTTTTAAATGCTTATAAAACACCTCAAAAATATTACATTTAGAGTTAAGAGTGACCAAATCAATACCCAGTACCGTTCTTTTCAGACTTTTTTGTGAGTACCATATCGCTGTGTATCCTTCATGGACCAAGAGACTGATTAATTTAATTTGGAAAGTTAAACACTCTCCCACAAACCTAGCAAAATATTTTTAATAACTAGGCACAGACTTACAAAGCTGGTTCTTCTAGTCAGTTATTAATACAAATGAATATTTTGTATAGGCTGCCCTTGTGTCACATTGACCTTTTAGGATGTTGGGTGCCTGATCCTTTTCTAGGCTGTTTTTTGTGAGTTTTGAGGGCTCAGTATTTTGCAGTGACTTAACAACAGATCTCATTAACTCTGTGAAATCAAAATAAGAGCCATTAATGCCATGTAGGTCACTATGTGAAACAACAGTCAAATGATAGCTTTCAGTCAGTCATTGATCACATTTAATTTGTGCTTGGTGGTCAGCTTTTCACCATACAGTACAAATACCATGATTTTGCAATCAAAGGTAAGTCTAAAGAAACCATATAGTTTCTACACCAGTTAAAATAGAGGAAGATGCAGGACTTATGGCAGTTCATGGAATTTATGTAACCTAAATCTTATTGAATACCATCAAGACAAACTAAGAGAGGAGTCACATCTGAGATAACATTTTGGTGGTCTGACAACCTTTTTGTGGCACTATATATTAAGATTTTTGTAGGCATAATCGGATCATTCTCTCTTTTAGAAGATATGTTCCATAGATTTTTTTGTTCCAAGATTTTTTCCTCTCTGGAAAATCCAACTTTTTTTTTTTATTTTTAGTACTGCACTATCATATATTGCACATTGTCCAGTGAAGTTGGTGCTGCTCTTCTCTTCCCCCTGCAGAGCTGGCCAGATGTGGACAAATATGTCCATCAGTAGAAAAAAAGTCATAACAAGACATAAGAGGTGATCATTAAAAAAAAAAAGAAGTGGAGGAACAGCTACAATGAAATCTAACCAGACAATCCACAAATACCCAAGAGCAGCTTGGGTATCAGAAATAAGATCAAAACAATTGCAAGTTCTGGTGGGTTGTGTTGCCTCTGTACCATGTTTCCTGCACATGTCAATCCCCCAGAAAGTGGGGCCCACAGAACCCACATTCTCTCTGTCATACCCTGTAAACATGTGCCCATGGACACAAAAGTTTACGGAAACTTAATTAGCCAGGAAACATATTTCTCACTTGTCCTTTGCTTCAGTACACTGGAAGGCTGGTGTGCGATTGGGTTTTTCACCATCCCTTAGCAATGGAGGAAGGAATGCTGTCTCTGTCAGACAGACTCTTAAGGAGGCTACTCTTGTGGTCTTAATTCATTCCCCAGCCTTGAAACAGTCTGGCACGTCTGCCCACAAAAGTTTTTGGAACAGTAGTCTTTGAATAAGCACCCAGGCACCAGTAAAAGTCAGTAGGCTGTTGGTCCATAATTCTGGTCATCACAAACAGGCTGTAGTGTATCCTTTCCTCACTTGTTGTTACCCAGATAAACAACAGCTTTAACGTGGACATTACCTTTTGGTATTGCTCAACTTTAAAAAGAAACTAGCCTCTCTATAGCCACATCCTGGGAGAACTGAAAAAAATGCAGTTCCTTTTTTTTTTTTCAGATGATGAGGGCAGACTCCCAGAAGCATTCTGATTTAACTGCTAAAATTTTGTTTGACTGCCTTCTCTTTTTGCCATTAAGGTTGGAAGTTTCACAGAGTGCTTTGCTCCTAGGGGACCTGAAACTACCACAAAATATAAAGACAGATTTTAGATTAGGAGCAGGCCAATGGTTCATTAAATCTTCCATCTTTCCCACTGAGCTGATAGTGTAATCACCACAGCAATAGCAATACAGCAAGCACACTGTGATCTGACAATCTCACCTGTCTACACAGGTTATAGTTTAGGTTTATCTTTCTACAGTACAGCTGTAAATATATATTTAGTATGTGGTTGCCATACAAATGCACATTCCCAGAACTGCCCTGTTTGCTAGGTAGGAACTGTCATCAGCTCCTTCCTCCCTGGAATAGGCCATTTCCCAGCACTGGTCTGCCAACTTTATCTGTAGTCACCCTGGAAAAAATAATACAAATTTGGAAAAAACCCTTTCCTCTGCTGGTTGGCAAGTGCCCCCTTCAATGCCAGCATCCTCTGGAGGTGCCCCAGTGTCTATTGAGTCAGCCAAAACTGCTGTTATTTCTCACATGGCCAAAGCAGGGTCTTATGGGAGACCAATAGAAATCTCCTACAAACAGCTTAATTTCCAGCAACAGAATCTGTCAGTTTCTTAAGAGGTCTGTCACCTAGCCCTGTCTGCTGTGTTATTTTTGTGGTGCACGTCTTTGATGGGCTGGTACTATGCGACTGCAGAAGAGAGTGATTGGAAAGAAGCTCACCCTTACCAGGCAGAGAAGAAAAATTATAAGTACTTCCAGAGGACTGCAAAACAAACCTACCACTCATGTTGAAAATACAAACTTATTTTTAGGAACAAGTTAAAAGCACAGCAAGTGAATGACTGAGTGATGTGAGGTGTTCTTTGACATGGAGATGCACCCACCTTAGTACCTGGTGCTTGGTAATACCAGGAGTTCCTGAGTTTCTTTACTCGTTTGACTACTGTCCCGTGGGAGACTTCAGCAGTGTTTGATGAAGCCACATTTCTTTTCAGAGAGTTGTTTCTGATACGTGCTTCCTCCCTGCATTATCCCAGCACTGGTTCATGGTTTGTGTGTGTTCTGTTGCTTGGCTAAGCACAGAAGGACTCTGCTGCCCCTTTGTACAGATACTGCTGTCTGCAGGTGTGCTCTCAGGACCGTCTTGCTGCTTGGAACTGACAGACTGAGGGGTTGCTGTGCTTCCCACCTCCTGTGCTGAAGCAGTGCAACTCCTTCCTCTCTCCTGAGGACTGTGGGATGTAAATCAGGAGGGCACAGCAGGGCCATTTTATTATGTTACGAGATAACTCTTCAGCAGCAGAAGGGAAGCTTGGAATGACTGCCAAGGTACTGCTGCTGACCTGAACAGGAAGGTGAACATGGTTTGATTTGTCATGAAGGAAGGTGTAGGAAGCTCCACGTTCTTCACCTGCTGCCCTTTAGACATTTCAGAGTTCTGCCTCTGTAAATATTTCACATGGTAAAAAAAAAAAAAAATTAGTCACCAAACAACTAAAGAACCTGCTTCCTTGCTTTTACTGCTGTTATGGTACAAGCAGGCTGCAGTCAGTGTGGTCATCTCAGCTGCTTTCCCAGGACCACTGTCTGCTCAATGTGGCTTTCACAAAGGAGGACATTGTTCTTTTTGCCATAGCCTTGTGCTTCCAGGGCACAGACTTACCTGCCAGAACTCCCGTGAGTCACCATGTAAGCAGAATGAGACAGAATTCATATTTTTTTTCTTTTCCAGCTGGGCCTCAGGCTGGGAGCTGGAGCTGGACCTGTGGGAGCTCTGTCTGGGTGGCTGGCTGGCTCGCTGCTGGACTGGCCCAGCACACTCACTGCACACTGTAGTCCAGCACCTCAGAAACTTGTTGAACAAGCTGGGCACTGTATATACAGTTTGCATGGTTTGTTTGGTTAAGTTTTTTTAAAACCAGAGCAGAGACCTTCCACTCTGTGATTATCCTTTAGGACCTATTGCTATATTCCGTGCTGCACTTCTAAATTTGTTCATATTTGGAAGTCACATTCCCTGCTCAGTTCTGCAGTGTTGATGCTGGACTGGGGTGTCCAGAGGTGTCAGGAGCCAAGTGCAAGGATGGGTCTCCATAGAAAGCAGCCCTAGCAAAAAAGTGCTCCTCCACTGTGAGGAGAAGCTCAGCCTGCTAAAATGCCACCTGGTGTTGGTCTGAAGGCTTGAGGTACCTGCTACTCACTTGGGCTTTTGACAAAAACATACTTCACTCCCTACTGGCATGTAGGATGGAGACAGCAGAAAGTAGCGATAGGCTTCATACAATAACACCTGCATTGTCTTCCCATCAGCCAGCTCTCCAGCCCTTCTTAATTCTGCACTTAACCCATGCATGGGATGTGTTTTGAGGCCCTCTGAGTACTGGATTTCTCTGGCCAGGTTTTGGTATCAGGATGACCATTCCTCATCTCCCTCCTCCCCTTGCCACTGGGGAAGAAGAGGTAGAGAATTCAGGAGTAAAGCTAAACCCAGGAAGAGAAGGCAGGGGGGGTTTTTAAGATTTAGTTTTTATTTCTCATTGTGCTACCCTGTTTTGATTGGTGATAAAGGAATTTCCCCAAGTTGACTCTGTTTTGCCCCGATGGTAACTGGTAAATGATTTCTCTGTGCCTTTATCTCAGCCCAGGAACCTTTTGATATATTTTCTCTCCCATGTCCAGTTGTGGAGGGGATTGATAGAGCAGCTTTAGTGGGCACCTGGCAAGCCACGGTCAACCCACCAACCCCCATTTGAAAACAAGTTTGAGATGGAAAAATATTCATTTGTACTTTACCCATGGATATATTTTGATAATACCATGGACAGTAAAATACCAATTTTTTAACTTACCAGAGAGGTCACTGCCTGGAGGGAGGAGAATGTAGGGCACTTTGAGCCTGAATAGATAAGAAAGCTGCATTAGATGATGCAGTTTCTGATCAGTCTCTCTAGTTGTAAAAGACTGTAATTGTACAGTAATTCACTGCTACCTTATTTTGAAAATCCCTGCAGATGATTCCCACCAGACAGACTGCTTTGGTAAGCAGTTCATTTCAATACCTCACAAAAGCTACAGCAGAGAGCAGGGCGAGGACAGAATGAAGCAGAAGTGATTTACTGAGTAAGCAATGTCATCACTCTGCTGCACATCATGTCTTTGCAAGATAGAAATTTGTTGGTTGATTTTACTTACAGAACAAGCAAGATTAAGTGGCAGAGGCACAGAAAGCAGGCTTATTTCTCTGGCTCCAAGACACATTTGCAGGCATGCATTAGATCTTTTTCAGTCTCAGCTGGTGCATACTTTTTGGCAAGGCAGTGTTTTGGCATGCACCGCTTCTCATAAGCTTCTACCTGCTCATGGTGTCTGTTTAGGTAATTGAATCAGTTACTTGGAGTTTGCTGTCCTTCTTTTGCATAAAGCATTCCTTGGTGAATTATGGGAAAAGGTAACTTGATTTCTATTTTGAGGGAAAAAATACAGATCAGTCTGACTCGCACCGTGTAGAACTGTAATTGGGGTCCCTTCTAGAGTCATGGAACTAGAGGATGCCACCATCCTGTGGAATTGTGGAAAAGTGTGTGAGTGTGCATCAGCGTGTGTGTGCTCCAAGGAGAGCTCTGCAGTAGCTGCAAAATGGAAAGACAGGCAGAATTACATTAATGTAATCTCAAAGACAGCAAAGGGACACTGTAATGCCCCCAGGCACAGACTCTGTGGCTCTGTTATCAGTCTGAGTTAGATCCCTGGGTGTCCATACCCAATCACAGTTAGATCATTGTTTGCCTGCTGCTCCAACAAGTGTTCTTCTTATTTGCATATTTGTTCATGGCACAGAATTCTCTTTGGTTTTAAAACTTTAGTAGCAAACAATTTTTTAAAAAAGCAATACAGCTTCTTTATAGAGAAAGACATATTGTTTGCAGCTATTTGATTTCATTATTTAAAATTTCCTTTTCTCCCCCCATTTTAATGTCAGCACTGAGATACTTGCTAGTGGGAGAAACCAGTGTATCATTAGGTATTCTGCCTGATCTTCCTCCACCCAGTTTTGCAACCACCCAAAACATAGGAACAGGCAGCAGCATGCCCTGCCTAGCCTGAGTTCACTGCCTCAGGAAGTGATCAGATCACATCTCTGTCAGGATCTCCTGTCTTCTTGGGAATGAGAAATGCAGATCCTGAGAAAAAAGAAAAAAAAAGAAAAAAAAAAAAAAAGGCTTGTTTTAAACACCAAAGAGAAGACACAGAATGAGTTGTACCTCATTTCAAAACTCTTCCTGCAGGTTTTGGCACTCTGCTGAGTTTAAATGACTGATGCCTGAAAGACGTGAGAAAAGTGTGCTAAGAGAACATTTCTGGGAGGAAACTACCCTACATGGAGAGGATGCACTAGAGCTGTGTGGATACTCAGAGCTCTGCACTGCCTCCTCTGCATGCAGGGTGGGTGAATGTGGGAGACTGCAGTGGCTCTCTTGCCTAAGCCTGGGAATATGTGCGTTGCTTTGGGCAATGCTAATGGGAAACACAGACTCAGCTAAACTTCTTCAGCACACCTGGAAACCACAGCAGGGTGGTTTTGTACTTGCACAGAGCACAAGAAGACTCATCTGGCAGCAGAGCCAATGAGCAAATACCACTGTGCAAATAGCAGATAATAATAGTAGCTTTGTAAGTGCTCACAGTCATCTGAATTTCCTTATGGTGCAGTGAAACCTCAGGCATCAGAAGGAAATGGTGCAGGAGCCAGGATGCAGCACTCCTCCATGGGTATGACCTGGCTCTAGAGCTTCATCTGTGGTGCCACTGACAGCCCAAGGAGCAGCAGGCACTGTGGCACTCCACTGGGCTGCAGATTCCATGCAGTGGACAGGGGAGAGCAAGTTGCATTGTTCCTTAGCAGCAGGCAGATTTGACTGGGTGTAGCAATGCTGCAGATTTGGAAATCTGAATACTCTGTGCATATTATATATTAGTTAGGTAGCAGTTTTAATGTGCAGTAGGCTTGCTAGAACCATCTAGTCTGACCAAGAAGCATAAAAACTGCCATCAAACTCAGCTTTTGAGGTTGCCTTGATGATTGTAAAACAGTAGTTCTTTACAGAATATTGACTTCACAAGACAAGGGCAAGTAACAGAGAATCTACAGTTTCTGAGGAGCTGTTCCTTCTTTCACACACTGTACATAAATAGTAGCTTGCATTACCCACATGTGTTTATACACCAGTTTTAGGTGGGTTGTTTTGCCTGACGCCATGTAATAGTCATGAAAGACAGTGAGGCAGAGTGGGAACCAGGTTAGGTCAAGGTCACAAAGAAGTTAGAGGGGAAATAAGATGCAGCTGGGTAGAGGGATGAGGATGTATGATGTAGGCATAAAGTAAGATATACTCAACCCCTAAACAGATTGTGTCTGTCTTTGCTCTATTCCTTTTTGAAAGCTACTTCCCTCACCCAGTATTCATCACAACTTGTGCAGGGCCACCAAGCTGCAGTAATAGACAATGGGCAGGCATGTTCTTGCCATGAAACAATGAGACAAAACTCTTTCTGCAAAGCTCCTTGCTAGTGAGACAGAAGCCTTTGTTCCTGATATGAGCTGGATGTCAACCTATGCCCTCTGTAATTGCAGTAATTAATACTACAAATCTGTTGAAGTTTCTCATTTACAGAACATTGTCATCTTGCATCTCACTTTGACGAGGTGAAGGTGAATCTGCTGTTTACAGCTTGATTTAACCACCTGTTTCCTCTATTAGCAATGACCTGTTCAGGGATGAAGTCAAGCATGTGCTCCAAAACACTGGCTCTGACTGAGATTCCTCATCAAAATCTGTGTGCCTAGGTATGGCTGTGCTCAGAGCTCCTGTGGATGTAACTAGTACAGGGAGAGATGAGAGGAAACTCCAAGGAAACCAGAAGAGTGAATTGGTCCTGATTATATTGCTAATACAACATTTTGTCAACCCATTTCTTGTACTTTCCCAGCCATCAGCATTAAAACTCTGCATGTTGTTTTGAGCTGAAATAGAATGTTTCCCTGCTCCTGAAAGCTGAAGGATCATTCCTGTGGTAATGCAATAAAAAACACTGATGTTAGCATTCCATGATGTTAGACTTGCACCAGGAGATGTGGCTGCAGTCCAGTTTACAGGTCTGAGTTCAGAGTCACTTCCAAGAAGCCAGCAGAGCTTCTTCAACTTTCAAGCTGTCTCAAACTTACTCTTTCAGCAACGTTTTGGCCTTTTCCTCATAATGGTTTGAAGTGACGGCATTGTGATTTCAAATGTCCACTGACCTTTCCTAATTTTCTCTTTTTGTTTTTAAAGTATATTCGGTGCTGTTCGAACTGGTGCTTATATGCTGTACATTTTGATGACCAAAGGCCTGAAACAGTCAGTGTGTGACCAGAGTTTTTACATTGGACCTGTCAGCAAATTCTGGGCATATGCATTTGTGCTAAGCAAAGCACCCGAACTAGGTGAGTACCCTCTCTCTTTCTCCCATATGCATTTGTGTATTTTTAGAGAAGAAATGTCCATGCAGACAGCACAAGAAGGGTCTCTTCACTGTCAAAATCCCATATAAGTCTCAGACAAACTGAGTAAGCATAACCAAGCCCAAACGACATGTTTTAGCCCAGGAATAAACTGCAGTGATTATACACAGCAGGGCAGTCAAGAAGTAAAAGCAATCTGGTCCATACCTTTTCCTGAGCTACTTGCAGGCAAATAGGAGTGGCATAATCAGCAGTCACACACCCTGTGCCTACAGAAGTGGAGGGTGGGCTAGAGCAGCTGTGTCAGCAAGAAGCTTTGAGTCAGGCTCTGCCTCCATTCTGCAGCTTTCGTTCTTTAATACACATCTAAGTGTACAATTATGAGCAGTAAGGTGCTTCCTCCCTAGACTATGAACGCTGTGGCTGTCTGCTTCCTCCAAGTAGAAACCAATTTCCCATAATATCCCTAGCTTTTCCAGTCTTGATTTTTGTAAACTTATATCTCTCCAGCGGTTTCTAGATAAGGGTACTTACCATGTGAAAGCCGACTTGAAAGTCAGGCTTCATGTGTTCTCATCCATGGCTTATCAGTGTAAGAAAGGATTGTTTTAATGGAAAGGAGCAGCCCTCCAACTTTCATTTCAGAGGATGCCCTTATTAAACCCCAAAGGACTGCACACTGTGTTCAGGTGTACAGCAAAAAATGAGACTGTACCTTTCAGCAGGTAATTTAATTCAGCAAATTAGAGGACAGCGATTCATCAGCATTAAAATTAGAATGAGACAGACACCAGTTGCCTTACTGTGTCAGGATCCCTGGGTTTCCTGCTGCTTAAATTGCTGCAAACCCACAGAAATTTAGTTGTTAAAAATGGGGAACATCAGCTAGAACTGCACAGCAACAATACATTGAACGTATGATTAGTCATTAAAATATGAGTCAACATCTTGTAGTTAATGAAGTGAATAGCAGCGTTACAGTTTATTACAGACCTTGTGAAGACACTGCAATTTTGCTTCCATCCATGACTAATATTCAAGTCTTAGATTTCCTGGGATACTTACACATCAAACTAAGTCCCCCAGTTCAAATCTCAGGGATCCTTTTGGATCCCTGAGATTTTTCCACTTTTCCACTGTGTGTACAACAGTGGAAAACAAGTAGCATACATATATATCCAGATAGCTAATTGAGATGCTCATTGCAATCAAGAGAAGCAGACAGAAGGAAAAAAAGCAGGAAAGATGAATAATACTTTTCTACAACAGTGAGATTGATTTGCAGAAAAGGAATGTTTCAACATAACCCAAATTTCTTCCTGGAAGTATCTCTTTCAGTATGGTAAGTTGCATATGCAACAGCTTTTTTGTGTATTATTTCAAAAGGCTCTACTGATTTTAACCGGGTTCAGTTTGCACATAGGCATTTGAGCCAGAGGACACTGTGCTGCTTCCTCTGGGTTTTCTGCTCTCTGTCAAGCTGCATTTTTCTTCCAGTCACAGTATATAATGGGCGGTCTCACAGTAAGAGATGATACACATACATCTGCCTACCTCACCCCAGACCTTTGTGGATAATGTTTGCAGCAAAGGGCTACCAAGTCAACCTGTGGAGTTTTCAGGTGGGGTTATCTATACAGGAAAATGTCGATGCATTGGTTTGCTAAAGATTGCATAGGGATTAGGAGCCCAACTGGCTCTCAGACAGGCTCTCAGATCTAGAGCTGAAGTGGATTTCATGTTCTAAAGTAGTACATACTCCAGCAAAAGCAAAGGCAAGAGAGCACTGTGTTAAGTATGGAATTGTTTGATATGTTTCTCATTTCCTCCCCCTCTTCTCCTTCTTCTTTTTTCCTTTTGTGTGTGTTTTGTTTTCGTTACAGGTGATACAATATTCATTATTCTTAGGAAGCAGAAGCTCATCTTCTTACACTGGTACCATCACATTACTGTGTTACTTTACTCTTGGTACTCCTACAAGGACATGGTGGCTGGCGGGGGCTGGTTCATGACCATGAACTATGGAGTGCACGCCGTCATGTACTCGTACTATGCCTTGCGGGCTGCCGGCTTCAGGGTCTCGCGCAAGTTCGCCATGTTCATCACCCTGTCGCAGATCACTCAGATGTTGATCGGTTGCGTGATCAATTACCTGGTCTTCTCCTGGATGCAGCATGGCCAGTGCCATTCCCACGTGCAGAACATCATCTGGTCCTCTCTCATGTACCTCAGCTACTTTGTGCTCTTCTGCCATTTTTTCTTTGAGGCCTATATCGGCAAAACCAGAAAAGAAAGGAAGGTTGACTAGAGGTAGAAACGAGAAGCCATAGCTCAGGGTCATCAAGAAAAACAAAATTATAAGAAAAAAAAAAAAGGCACAAGGAAACACATATATGTATGGTGCAGCTAAAACTTGGCAGCTTAGGGAAAGTTAGCATGGTTTAACCCAGTAAGTTTATGATCCTATCATGGTGAGGACTCACTGAATTCTACTCTATCTCAAAGGACTGCTGATGAAAGGCAACTTCCTTCTTGTACCTCTCTGCTCTAGAAAAGAAGGAAAAAAGAAGAGAAAAATCAAGAAAAAGAAAGAAAAAAAGAGAGAAGAAAAGAGAAATGGAATAATGTTAAGGGGGGAGAAAAAAGTACATTTAATAAGCAGTGAGTTTCCCCAAGGTGGAGTAGAGACTTTTATTTAAAAAAAGAAAAAAGGTTTCTAAATCCTTTCTAATAATTTCTCTGCATTAAACAAACAAACAAAAAAAAGCAGAGGTGACAAAAAAATCTGTCTATAATAACACCAGGATTGCAGAATTAAAATCTTTTCCATAGAAGGTTAATACCTTCAGCCAAAATGAAGCCCAAAAAGATGTTTCCTGCATGGAAACTGGCTGAACTCCACACTGTGGTTATGTATGGAAGAGATTGATTTCTCTGCTATGTACTCTGCCAGGAGAGCAGATCTGGGATACAGAGTGACCTCCCTCAGAAGGTGGAAAGGAGCAGTATTACAAGAGTTTAATGTGAAAAGATGCACTGTTGCAATACATATCTCAGAGAGTGCATTTCCAAGTGCATTTTTCAGTTAAAGGCAAGGAATTTCTGCAGCAGGATAAGTCATAGAGGGTTAAATCAATCAATATTTGCTAAATAACCAGGGGCTAATAGCGGAGGGATATTAAGAAAGGAGAGGGAGACAGCTCCCCTCGCAAGATTTTTAGGAATTATCCATTGCTCTTAATTTAGCCCGCAGCAACACCAAATTAAATCGGGGAAATCGGGAGAAATCACAGTTAGCAAGAAGAGAGTGATTTATCTGCCCACTGTTTTCAGAACAGAGCCCTGTGGTACAGTCTGGATTCTGTGTTTTTGCAGACACTAGAATGCCTGCCTGAGTTGGGAGAGGTGGCAGGACTGTGTGACATTGGGTATCACTGTGCTTCTGCATCTGCCTCCTGGGCAGTGCAAAGATGTTCAAAGTGCCCTCCTCTGGTCATGTGGAGATACTACTACAAAACATACCTGGAATAGGTTTTTCTTGAAATTTGTGTAGAAAAGAATTAGTCTAAATCAAGTAATTTTGCTGCAACAGCTTGACTCTAAAGTCCAGAGAGAGTAATCTTTCATTAAATAAATATATCTCTGCAGAATCTGTACTGTAACATCAGACTGACTGCTTAAGAAGACACTCTTTCTTCTCTGAAGTCAGCTACAGATACAAAGAGAAATGTATTTCACTCTGAACCTTAGAGAGTTAGTTGAGAACAGCCATATTCTTTCAAAGACAAGTAGATTGCATTATATGTGATATTCCAGTCCTTACAAAGCCAAATAAAATGTGTAAAAGTTCCTAGTATTTCAAAGACGCAAGTATGTAAACTTGATGTTAAATGTGTTAATGTAGTATTCTAAATTGTAACAGCTAGGTAGTTTAACTAAACAATTAGAAGAACTAGATCAACAAAATAGGGACTGCTGTTCTGCATAGAATATACACACACCTATAACTACACCCATATCCACATTCTGTGAATTGTCAACAAGAAAAAACAGCCCAGTGGCAGAGAATCACATTTCCTGGCTAATGCAAAAGATTGTCATTATCTTTCTTGCTTTAATTTGAGATTGTACAGTACAAAGGGTTTTTTTAATTATGATTTTTAGCTTTAATTGTGCTGTCATTCATGAAACGGAGCTGCTTTAGTATCCTGTTAAGAGATGACAAGGGCTTTCGGTGTCTCATTATATACAAAAGAAAAACAAATAAAGTTACATTCCATATTATGTGAATGGTCTTACAAATCAAAGGCCTTTTCAGGCTCAAATCGTAATTATAACAAGCAGAAAATGAGTTTACATTTGTGTTATTTAAGTTATTGATGTGCTGACATTATTTTATGGTACAAACCATCGCAAAATGTGATATGCAGTAATGAAGCTATGATATTCATTAATAGGACTACTGTATACGTGGAAATATTAGACAAAACCAATTAAATGTGTAAACCATTTTGTTATACAGCTTGGGAGTAGATAATTATAATGCTGAATAAGCCTTTTTCCTCATGTTTAATTTTGCCCTGGCTAAAAAGCAGGTTAAGAAGACCGGTAAAGAGTGGAAAAGGCAAAATTAAAGTTAACTACAATTAGCTGATAAAGTGTTAGTAGGAGCCCACCATTGTGCCATTTAGAGTCTTAGTCCTTTGTGTCTTAAGTCTCTCAGACAGAGCAAGAGGGGCTGGAAAGTGGTCCAGTGTCTGAAGCTGAAGCTGGAGCAGACCTCTTGGACTCCCTGAAGTCAGTGGAGGCTTTGCTGTGCTTTTAACAGAGCCGGTGTGCCTGGCTGCCTTTATCTGAGCAGAGGGGAAGGAGCCCTGCACATCTCCTGTGAATTTGAGGCTTATGGCTCATGACTCAAAACTTTTATTGATGGCAAGTGACATCACAGCATGGCAAGAACTTGCTGCTCCACTTTAACACGGGCATGAAACAGGGTGGGTTGCAAACAACAATCTGCCCTCTTTCATACTCTGTTTTCCTTAATTGCATAGGATAAACCCCCACATTTCTAGGTGCTGGATTGCAATGCTGGCAATGCCAACACTGATTTCAACAGAGCAAGAAATTCACCTGCTCTTTCCCAATGTCCCAAAGCCCTCATGGGTACCTCTGCAACATTCCCAGCATTTGCTCCTCATCATGCCCACTGCCCTCCCAGACAAGGCTGGGTGTGAGGGAGGCAGCTTCCCTGCTGCAGCTTCCCTGGTGCAACTTCCCTGCTGCCTGGGAAGCAGCTCCAGTGCAGTCACCAGCCTTGTGAGAGTGACCTCAGCAGGCAGTGCAGATGTGCCCCTGGTGTGCAGGGGAAGCTGAGCACCAATTGCAGGGGGCATCCTGGCAGGTGACTGGGCTGCAGACAAGCGTGCTTACAGGGATGTGGCAGCAGGATCAGACGTGTAAGGCACAGTGACAACTTAGGGAGCATTTGTTATCACACTGGGAGCTGGCTGTGACACTGCCATTTGCTTCAGGAAATTATAACATCACACACACATTTGCACAGGTCCTATGGCCCACTGTACCGCTGGGCTTTTCCTCTGAGGTTTCCCACTGGAGCCCAGTGGCCTAACTGGCATTAAAGAATTTGATGCAAAGGCAAAATACAGCTGACATTGTTTTTCTTACTTTTGTTCCCCTGAAATATACATGCATCATATTTAGACATCACATTTAATCCACTTCCAAATTCTTAAACACTGAGCTTGTCATGTAATGACACCTCAGCAGTACTCCTGCTGTTCCAGCCTTTGAGCCACAAGACACAAACAGAGCTAATTGGGTCCTGCTTATTTCCCCTGGCTTGAGTCTTGGAGTCATATTTTCAGATTTTTCTGTCCAGTACCAGAACTCTTTTTTCCCTAATTATTTTAAAGACATCTGTAAATCATTCACACATGCCATGGGGAACTTAAACTTCATATAAATTTACCCAGGATTATAGGACCTGTGACAGCCGTGAGAGATGCTAGAAATGCTGTTATGGGATCCATTGTTAAAGTCAGGAAAGTTCCACTGGTGATGAGGTCACCCTTCTTGGGTCAATGTCTGTGTTTTATGTTTTGATTCATTAATCCAATGTACTGAAATAAAACCAGAAAGGTCAGTATGGATTTATGCTTAGGCAGCTGCCAGCAGAATTTGGCTCTTCCTTAAAACTACTTCTGTGTAGTAAACACTTTAAGGAAAATATTTTAAACTAGTTAGTGAAAGAACAAAAGCTTGGATAATTCTGCAGCCTCCTTAAACTGCCTGTGATGAGAAGGAAACCCCTGGTTCTTACAGACCTTCTGTAACTGAATCACAAATGATTTATGTCTGGGCTCAGCGATAACACCCAACTAGGAGCAGCTGCCTCCAAAAGAGACCTCTCACCAGCATCTCACAGTAAAATGATTCAGGTTTTTTTCAAGATAAGGGCCAAAGTGTGCAAAAGGAATCACTCAAAAGAGTCAGGCAAGGTAGCAGGAATGGAATATTGCACTCAAGTTGCAGGAGAGACACAGAGGGAGATCTATTCCGTATCCCAGGGCAAAGTATTTCCAGGGTGAACACTCACTCCTTTCCAAGATGAGGAAAGGCAGTGTGGAAGGAGGGTGGGCTGCACAGTGCCAGGTGCTCAGGATGGGGTGGCTGGTGGAATAAAGCTTCCATGTAGGGGTCCCTCCTGGAGAAGTTAATTAGGCAGTTGCTCCCTGATTGCGAAGGTGGATCTGTGGATTTGTTTGGAGGAACATCCATGGTTTGATAACTTGTTCAAGTCCTGGGTGTACTTTATTTTTTTCATCTGAAAGTAAAAACTTTGCACGTTCTAGTTGAAAACAATGGTACCTTAGGGTTCAGGCAACATTTAGGTGGTTTCAGGCAACAAAGAGCATAAGAAAACAATTATTGTGACTGTGAAACAGCAGCCTTTGTAAGGAGTGCCAGATACAATGCAGTGGTGCTGTAATATCTCTAGTAGTCGTAGCCCATCGTGTACTTCTGAACCAGAAGCAGAAGTACAGCATCTTTGTGTAGAAACCATAAACACAGACATAAAGTAATGAAGATGGCTTTGATCAAGGAAGAAGTCAAAACAAATTTCAGATGATACTGCGTTAGTTCAGGACTTATTCCAATGCCTGCTTAAAGTGAGATTGTTGGTGAGATGTCCAGTGACTTCAGGTGGCTTTGCTTCAGCCCACTGGAGTCCAGTTGCAGAGGGTGATGTAAGACCTAAATTCCCTTTTTGCTTAGTGGTGACATGAACCATCTGGGGCATTGCTCAGCTCTGACGTGGGTCTTCAGTCATATTTTCCAGCCCAGCATCAATGACCCCTCTACAAGGGAAGAATTGTAACTCGGAATTGTTGGTGGGTTTCCACTGTTTTATTTCAATACATTTTCCATTCCATTTATTATATTAAAAGCAAGCTAAAGGACAAGTCCCTGATCCTGCTATCATGAACGCTCCCTTGCAGCCAGTGCACCATGCACAGGCTTTTGCTTACAGGGGCAAAGGCAGGACCAGGGTCTTGTTACTGACTTAATTTCTAGCAGAGCAAACACCACAGGGTAGGATTTGATTTCTTAAATTGAATCAACTGTACCAACGCAAATAAGATTGGATCTGCACATTAACTTGACAGCTAAGGGTAACCAGGGCCCTCCCCAGGACATCATAATGTAAAATGCTGCATGAAGAGGGGTTAGAGTGTATTTCCCAATGGGTATAAAATAATACTTCCCTGAAACAGTGACCTTCCTGAGAAATCTCCCTTCTGTCCGGTCCTGGACAGCTTCAAACAGGCCTGTCTGCTGAAAAAATGCAGCTCTGATTGACTTATCTGCTTTCTCAAAAGGGCCACTACATGCTTTAGGCTTTTTGGAGCCTTAAAGCTCAAGCTAGATTTATATTCAGAAAAAGAAAAACAACCTTAATATGTGTACAATAACTAGAAGAGAATAGTATGATAAATATCTTTATTTTACCATTTTCAAATGGCTATTTCATTACATAAAAGGAAGTTTTTATTTTTATTTTTTGGGGGTATATTGATATTCCAAATAAATTTTAACTTTTGGTTCAAAATAAAATCAGTCTCTGTGTCTTATTAATCTGTAGCATCCATTTTTTTCTCCCTACTGGCACCAAGTCCATCTATTGAAAAAGAGAAGTCATTCTCCAGATATGAGACTACAGCATGACTACTGTGTCACTTCCCAGCAGATCCCTACCAAGTTCATGTTTTTGTGCACCACACAGAAGTATCACTTGGGTTTTTTTCTGTGTTCATCACATGCATCTGTGTGATGAGAGTGAGTATCATACAGGTGCTTAAATGTCCTGACTGTACACGCCTACATTTTGGGAATCCTAATCTTTGCATCTGTGGTAAGAAACAGAATCCCTGTCCACCATGGTACCATCTGTGCAGGGAGACCATGAGAGCAGAGCAGCACTTGCCAGTGAGCCCTGCCAGCACTGTGCTCTTGTACTGATGGTGCTGAATGCTCTGCAGCATCTCTCACCAGCCATTTTCTGGATAATCCTGTATCTGTTGTTCCCTGGACGTCCCACCTACCCATCCCTCTGCCAGCAGCATGGCTTGTGCAGACAAGCACCCCTGCTGAGTGATGGACACACAGCCAGCTCTGCTCTGCACAGCAAGAGCAGTTCATGGCTGGTTTTGCTCTTTTTTTGGAGTTAGGCTAAAGCAGGCTATAAAGGAAAAGCTTTGTTGCCCTATATACACAAATCAATGAAGTGACTTGGCATCTGGCATCTATTGCAGGACTAACCAAAATCTGAGACAAGATCCAAAGGTGAAAAATGTTTGGGCTGCATCATCACCCTGCTAAACCTTTACCACTCCCTGCTGCCTTCCAGCCCCACAGCAGCTTTCTGAGCAAAGACAGCAGAAGCTGGAGGCAGAGGGAGGAGGGTAAAGTGGAGTGGGAAGCCAACAGTGGGGACACTTGGGGATGTGAGAGACCTGGTGACCTTCCTGAGCACTGGCTTGGGAATCAGCCCAAGGAGCAGTCTGAAAATGAAACAGCAAGAAGAGGCAATTGCACATGTGGACTGGGAAGTGCTGTCTACCATCTTCAGTATTATCACAGGGAGAGTGAAAGAGTAATGTAATGTAGCAAAGCAGAAGGAGGTTTACAAGGTAGGTGCGGCTCAATAACTGGTTCAAAAACCAAGCAGAAAAAAACCAGGATGTGAGCAGTATAGGATTGCTTCAGGCTTTTGGCAGAAACTACATTTTCTTTCCTCCAGCTCTCTATGCTTCTGATAAGTACCTGTGACACTGTCTATGCCCTCAAGCATGAAAGTCAGCTCTTCTTTCTAGTTTCTTCTGTCAGGCTGCTGTGGCTTGCAGTGAGCTTGTGCTTGGAAGTCCGCAGCAGAATTAGTCATCCTGGCATCCCGCTAAACATGGGCTGCTGCTTACCCAGAAAGGTGATACCAGGATGAAAGAAATTGTGTCGTGCTTGTCCTTCGGCACTGAGTGGACACGCAGGCGTCCATCACCACGTGGCTCTAGCAGTGCTCTGTTTATTGCCATCCCAGCAAGAAACATTTTCCTAAGCTGAGCACATGCAGGAGCCCAGCCACAGTGGAGGGGAGCCGTGGAGCTGTAGCTGATGCTCTCCTGCCAGCTTGTGCAGGGAGCAGGGTGCAGCCTCACCTTGATCCCTGCTCTGTCCCTCATGCACAGCGACTGCCTCAGAGACAAAGGTGAAGCTCTTCACAAAGGTCACATTAAGTCAATACAAGCAAACACAGATTCTACAGTGATGTTGGACTTGGCCAAGAAGTTTCTTGAGTCTTTGCCACATTGCTTAATGTCAAAATGCTGAAAAAACATTCTTCATCCATTCTCCTCCAAGTAGCTTGGTGACCTCTGTGCTCCCTCAGAGTGATGGGCCCACAAAATCCCTGCCAGAAACCCCCACATAAACACCTTCAGCTGTGCCTCTCTTCCACCTTCCAGCCCTTTGGAGGCCTGAGAACTTGTCAGGCAGCAAACCCTCGCTGCTGCTCTGTCAGAGGCTCACCAGAGAAGGCTTAAAAGGAGTTATTTTTAATGACTTTTACAGCGATGGAGCAGGCTCTGTTGCCTAAATTATTGATCTGGGGGAGACAGGTGAAGCCAGATGAATTCTTCTGGAGCACAGTGCTCTGTCTTGCCTCTCATCTACACTACTCTTCACATTTCCTCTCTGCTTTACACAGCCCCGGGTCCTGCTGCTTCAAGGATTCTGACAGTCTGTTCAGCCCAGGCTGAAATCCATTGCTTTGTGTAACAGGGGATGACTTTTCTGTCCACCTGCTCCAGTCCCCATCCCACTGTTGCCAGCTGCAGTTTGCAGTGCAATGCTCGAATCCTTTCTGCTGCTGTGGTCACTGAAATTCTTCATATTCTTCATGCATCACATCTCAGCTGCTGCCCCCCAGCACAGCTGGCACCTCCACAGGGTGGGGGATGAAGAAAATCTAACCACAGAAATGGCAGGAGGTGAAGTTACAGTAAAGGAAACAGTAATAGAAACTACCAGTTTTTGAACTGGTATTTTATTAGAATAATTAGAATTATTAGAATAATTTGCTTTTGCTGAAAGGACCTTAAAGGTCACACGTAAAGGATTTTTTTGGTCAGTATTTTTTCCTTTAAAATTTTAATAGAAATGCCAGGGATCTGAGGTTTGTCCCATGCAATGCTGGCACTTGAATACAAATGGTGCCACTAGAACTGCTAAGAGCATTTAAACCATTTTTCCTGAGTATTTGTTAGACAGACAGCAAAATACAGTTAACAAAGACTTTGCTGTTCACCTCTTCTGCTTTCTCACTACAGCTTTTCTTCCAACATGGCTTTATCCATGTAAGATAAGCTGAGCCCACAGAGGCTGATCTGCATTAAGGGTATCTGTCTGTAGGGTAGGTAAGATCATGGCTGTTTGGGGCTGTACTGTCTGCTTGGGAATGTTTTTTCTGTTGTGTAATGGAGTCTTTTTCTAGGGAGAGAAAAACTGTTCAGGCCTGTTATCATTAAAGAGTGGTAACACTCATCACTTGTGCATTTCATGGTGGCAACTCTGTACCATTTCAGTGTTTAATTCACAGCTGTTGATGTCCATGGAGTTTTAGGCTGGAAGGATGTTAATTCACTCCAAGTATATCTTGTGAAACTGTTGCTTCAGGTGGAGTTTTGCAAGCCCCAAGCAGATGGGAACTCTTTTGTCCCACCTGGCAATCAGCATGATGCAGGCACGGGGCTTGAGCCCACACACAGAAGCTGGAGGGTGCATCTGCAGGTGTGCTGGGCTGGCATCCTGCAGCTGTGAGAAATGCCCTGGGGGCAATCCTGACGGGTCCCTGGCCCTCTCTGTGGGCAGTGAGTCTCACACAAAGGGGTGCCAGTGCTCCCAGGGAGCTTGGAGAAGGTCTAGTCAGCCTTGGACCACGGGCTGACCACAAGACACGGTCTGTGGGCTACTCTTGGTGGGGTTTCTGCCCCTCAGCTTGCCCCGGGCAGCTGCTGGCTCAGGCTGGCAGGAGAGGACCTTGGCCCAGCCATGCAGAGTGCCTGGAGCTGGGAGACGCTGTCTGGAGCTGTGTGGCTGGTAATGAAAGTCATACAAGGATAGCACTAAGAACTTCACAGGCCTAATTTAAATCAGAAAAGGACAAAACACACAGGAAACTTGGCTTCTGTAAAAGTCTGCTGTTTTTAGCTGATGGAACATTCAAGAGAAAACTGGGAAGAATCTCAAAGACTCCAGCTTAAGGTTTTGGTCTTATCTGAGGTCCTCTGTGAACTTCCATCCTGATTTTGCAGCCAGCCCTGTCAGTACAAAACCATCCGATGTAATACTCTATGTGGGCCAGGAGAAAAATTTGCATGAGCTAAAGAGTTGTAAGCATGAACTACACCCAGGGAACAAAATTTCAGAATATCTGCTCCTATGCAATATATGTGTCTTTGAGAGAACACCTTTGAGCTGCTATTTTCCCTGCTTTATCCCAGACTCATTTGAATTAAATCAGGACACCTTTTCCTTCAAGCAAAAGAAGAACACAAGAAATGAGATGTGGCAGCTGGCCAGGACCATTGTATGCATGTAAAATGTTGGTGGCTTGTGTGGATCTGCATCCAGAGGCTGGGAGCAGATCCACACTGACCTGGCTTGCTCAGTGTGAGGAAACCATGCAGAAATCCCAAGTAGACAGCTACCATGGGCTTACACAGCCTTGGCACTGGGTTGCTCTCTTCCATGCAGCTGTTAAGCACTTTTGACCTCCCTTCACTAAATTGCCCATCCCTGGTGCAGTGGGAAGTGGTGGGCAACCTGCAGCAGCACTCTGGTGCTCAGGGGCTGCTCACTTCTTGCACTGCCTTGACAAAATATTGTTTACTCCCTGCTCTGCCACCCCATGGTGTGGCCTCAGTATGTGTATAAGTAAATGAGGCAAAGGGCTTTTCCCTGAGCAGAGGAAATGATTAATTTCTAGCAGAGAAGGAGGTAGCTGCTGTTTTAAGGCCATGTGCTGTCCTGCAGGGCAGCAGAAATGCCACTGGCAGGTCCTGCATGCTGCCCATGGGACAAAATGGCACCACACAAAATGGCATGGCTCAGAGAGAGCAAGCTTGGCAAGGCAACATTGCATGGAAGCCTCAGAACAAAGACATCTCTGTCTTCTGAAATCATACAGCACCACAGGGAGGATTCAGTGAAGGAGCCAGCAAAAACTGGACAACAAAAAGGCTCCTTTTCCATCCACCTCCCTCAGTAGGGTAATGCTAATGAACTTGAGGGTCTGAGGTTAGAAAATAAAAGCACTTTACTTCTAAAAAATTAACTTCAGATGTAAAACAGAAAGAAAAAGTTGTTGGTATTTGAAAGAGGACAAACTGGTTACCATCATTACCCAGCCAGAATTCCCCAAGCCTGTCTTTTTTATAACTGCAGACACTGCACATCTGACCAAAAGCCTCTGGCACAGCTTGGCAATCCAGGACATGCTGTGATGTCTCTGGTACATCAGCACAGCCAGAGCCACCTGCTGACCCCTGAGTCCCAGAGAGGCTGAGCAGAGAGAGCTTTCCACTCTTTTAAAGAACTGAACTTCAACCATGTACAGCTTCAGTAACTCCAAACTCTACAAGTCTCTCTCGAAAACTCAATTGCTCTCAACTGTGTAGAGTCTTTTTAATTTTTTTTTTGCTTTCTGAAACTCCTTTGTGTATAATAGTGGCAGTAAGAGAGTAAGAGGAACCAGGAGCTAATCTTGCTGCTCAAATTCTGTAGAACTCTAGAAAACTCATCAAAAGTATGTGTGCATTTATATATATAAAATACCAACATTTTAACTGCAAAGGTCTCCCAGGTGAATATTTGATGTATAGAACTTCCTGGAGTCATTTTCTTAAAATGCAGCAATGGAGTTTTTTTCTTAAAATCAGGAGATTTTGAAAACATAAAACTCATTATGAATAACAGCTCACAGCTTGAAAGTATCCCATGCAAACTTTGAACTTGCAGTGTTACAGGCAGTGCTGTGAAATGGCAACCAGCTAAAAAGTAAGTTTAGAGAATACAGTTTTGTTCCTGATTCTGCCTTCAAAAGGACTTGTATAACTCCGTATGCAGCATGCACTTGCCAGTCCTTCATTAATCCATTCTTCAGTGGGAGTTCTCAGCAGTCACAACCCCACAGTGCTGGTCAGCTGCCTGCAGAGTGAAGTGTGTGTATCAGACACCAGCAAGTTGGTAATTCTGCAGTTGACACTTTTAAATTGGGAAATTAAGCAATAATGTTTGAAGCAAATTGTTCTGTACTTGTATTGATAAGCTTCATCCTTCAGTATGGCAGACACTCTGGGTTTAAGATCTGTAATGCATTTTTTGTGGATCTTTTTTCTTTTTGTAAATTCTTACCTGCTGTAATTCTACACAGGGCTGCCTGTTCCTGAGTCATCCCCTTCTGAGTTGGAGTGAAGCACACAGGTCACCTCTGGCTTTGTGTCCACTACTCTGAGCAAACCTTTCTCCTTGTGCAGCTCCTCTCTAATACACTGGCAAGCCTAAAAGAGGAGAAAAGAGGGAAAGGACATGAATTATTTTTCCAGAGAGTCCTTTTAACTCACCACATGCCTGAGGAGACACTCACAGCCACTTTGTTGCTACCAATGCCAGGACTGCCAAAAGCTCAGGATGGCTGGGCACTTGGCTCCTCTCTGCTGCAAGAGTTAGAAAATGTGAGTCTCAGGTGTGCCCCCAAACAAGCCACAGAAATGGAAGCACTAAGAATAACAACAAGGAAAGGCTTTGCACAGGCAGCAGCCTGCAGAGATGTGACTGTGGTATTGTGATGTACTGAACCCTCTACCAAACTCTCCATTTAGGATTATTTCTATCCAGTGACTGTCTGCTTGGTGAGATGCCTTTAAGTGCTTGTGGCTGGTCAGTTGTGAACCTGCTGTTAGCCACAATATGTTTGTTGATAAGTTATTTTCTTTCTATTTCTCCCCCTGATACCACTGGGCTTAAGTGCACTTTTGATGAGCTCTCAACATTGATGGTCCTGTTTTGTACTGAACCCAATCTTTATCCTCACAATCAGTGTTAATTAGATAGGTAAAAGTTCTAATTTGTATTTATTTTAAGATTGCCTAGATAAAACAGACACTTATCTGGGTAAGGCAGTAGTAGTCATTCTACGTGCCTCCAGAACTTATTTAACTTCCTCAAAGTTCTGGTCAGGTATCTGCAAGATATTTCTTTGTTTCACCATTTGTTACTCTTTTTCTTGGCATGCTCCAATTAGATGCCTTTCTCTGGTTCCACAAAGTAAGGTAATATTATCTACCACCTTTCAAAATCCTTTACAAGAGCTGCAAACGTGAAACTTCCAGGCCTGCTTGCTATTTGGTTGAGCTGTTCCATAGCAATAGTCATAAATTGTGCAAGAGGAATACAAATAGCTCTTCTTGCATTCACAAAGACTATTTATACTGTTGAGCAATATATACCTTACAGGGATTTCAGCTTTGTAGAGGGTGGAATAGTTAGAATAAAAAAATCAATTTAAACTGTAGACCTTTATCTTTAGCAAGGAGCATTCAGTAAAGAATGACTCATTAGTTCTTTCTTTATGTCCCCATTTACAGTTTGAGCTGAATACTGCTATAATTAAATGGGAAAGCTTCCAAAACAAATATAAAGAAAGATCCAGACAAACATAATTTTGTATTTTAGCTGAAGCTAATCTCCTCATTGGTCATGTCAATGGCAGAATGGGAGCCAGTGCTTTTCTTAAAAATAGATATTTCACCAGCAGGACTGTCATGAATTCTATGCTTTTGGGTAATTATTGCATCAGGACCCTTGGACCTTGAAAACATTTCGAAAGACACAAAATGAAAATCTTGATGTCCTAATTAGAGGGCAGGGGATTTGTGTGACCTACTCTCTAGGCATGAACCATCTTTTAACAAAGTTCTCAGCACTCATTACTTTACTCATGTTTCTCGTGGACACAAATGCCCTCACTTAGCCTGTCAGCTCTCCGTCTGGAGAGGAGTTAGAAGAGATGCACAAAAAATGCCTCAAAGAACCTCTCCTGATTTATGAGAGGCCGTGCTGGTGTTTCCACTCTCTGCTCTGCAGTACAAAATTACCACAGGTGCAGTGTCCTTCTGCAGACCCTCTACTGCTCTGCCTTTCTCTGTTTCTTCCAGTCCTCCCAAAGATGGGATTTGAGGGTCAAAGGCACTGTGGCTGCTGCAGCCTGCCTGCTCACATGCTTAGCCAAGGGGGCAGTGGGTGCTGGGATGGTCTGTGATCCTACATTTGCATTGCACCTGGCTGGCCAGTGACTGCTGCTCTTCACAAGTTCCTTCTCTCCAGAGAAGGTGTTTTGAGGGATGAGGAATTATTTATCTTCCTTCTACCAGCTGGACCTGGAAAAAATAAAAGACTTTTTTTCACCTTAAAAATTTCCGGAATCTGCCATTTCAGGAAAAACACTTCCCAGCTTTCATCACAAGCTTGGAGCCTAAGCTAGTAGGTTTTCTTTCTCAGCTTGAACTCTATGAGAAGCTTACTTTTGTTCTTGTGATAATTCTCCTTCCCCTTCCTCTGGCACCAGGATTTAAAGGAAACTTAGAAAAAATTGTCTTTGTTTAAAAGTCAAGGAAAAACTGTCTCTACTCCTTCTTGGAACAAACTTTATTCCCATGAAGGAAGCCATCAAGTAGCTCCTGGGATTTTCTTGCCAAAAGAGAGCATGACTGGGTGATCAGCTAACCAGAGGGGTGACAGATTTGTAGACAAAGGACTCACTTCAAACACAAAGTATGTGGAAGACGTTGGCCTTCCAATTTTTTTTTTTTTCCTGAGTTGCTTCCCAACTGAGCAACACCATGCCCTTCCCAGCTTCAGCTTCCTTTTTGGCACACAGCATGAAGGTGAAACCTCTGTGCCAGCCTTCCATCAGCTGTTGGCAGCACATGGATTGTGCTGACCTGGATGAGCAGGTCAGCACGGGGATGTGCCTTGGTGCTGGGAAAGCTTTGCCTCTTGGTGCAGCGCCTGCAGGCAGAGCCTGTGCCACTGGGTCCCTGGGCAGGGAGGGCACAGCAGCAGCAGCTGGGCACCTTGCAGCTGGGAGGGGCACCGTGGGCTGCAACAGCAGCCCTTGGTTTGATCAGGCAGTACTTTTTCTCCCTAGAAATACATTTTGCTACCCAACTCCAGGCTAAGAGCAGAGAGCACCAACCCTAAAATCACAGTGTGCCTGGGCTCTTGCTGTTGCAGCTCAGGAGGAGAGGGAGTGTGTTCCAGCCGAGCTCTGGAGGTAGTTACTGTGCAGGAGCCAGGAGGCCAGGGTTTGCAGACAGAGAGGGAAATGCAGTAGCTTGGGCAGGCCAGTCTGCAAGGGGAGACAAGCAAGCCCGTGCTGAACCCTCTGCAGCAGGCATTAAATGGGCTTTAGTTTGCCTGCCCTGATGTAATTTCTTACTCTGTGTCATCATACTCAGTCACAGGACAGAGGAAAGATTTCCTCAGGATCTGGAAAGGGACTGTTGTATGTTTGCATTTGTTCAAACATTCAAGCAGGTAAAGGGATTTTCATGTGAAAAGTCAGCCCTGATGGAAGAAAATATGGACACTCCCTGGGAGCACAGCAGGGAAGAAGGAGTATTTTCTCTCATGTGCTCCTTTTCTTCCTTCACATGTAAGACTACCTGAGATTTTCTGGGTAGAATCTAAAGGAAAGGAAAAGAAACAAGTTTCCACCAGGACTGGGTTTTGATGAAGCTGTCCTGAGAGGCTGTGAGTGAGAATAATTCTAAGCATGTGTCCACTGTGCAGCCACGGCTCTCTGAGACCCATGAGCAAAGCTCGCTGTAAGGCATGTGCCAAAACTGGGAGAGAAAATGACTGGCACAGTACCTGACTGCTTAATGCTGCATAGCTTCCAGGGAAAAACACCTGTTTGACAACCCTCTCAGTCCCTCTAATAAAGGGGAAAACCTCCCATTCCCAAAATCTCCTGCTTTCTAAACAAGAGAGCTGAGATCAGGCAGGAGCTAGGAAGTGATGGCAAATGAGTGAAAAACAAATATCTGTGCCAAGAAGACATGTATCATGGGAAGAAAGTGAATGTCTCTGGGGCTTTCTTTAATTGTCCAAGTAGGAAGCCCTCAAGAGGAGCTCAGGGGACACTTCAAGAGAGAAGGAATCTTGATTTTACTCTGCCATGGAAATTAAAAATGAAAACCAGTGGAGGATGTGTGTTGTAGTTCTGGACTTCTGCCTTGCACAGCCTGGTGGCCACCTGAAGGCTCTCCCCAAGAAAGGTGGGAAGCTCCCATCTGAGCTGCAGTGCAGCCACAGCCCTGCTCTGTTACAGCAGCACTGTCAGTCCTGCCATGTCTGACCTGACTGAAATGCAAAAGAAAGCACCAAAGTAATTTGGATACTCCGTGGGACACCAGCCTGAGTGTAAGCGACCCTGCTAAATGTGGGTCTGAAACGTGACAGCTGCTCTGTTGTTCTTTTCCACAAGTGCAAGACTCCTGAATGTGCTAATGAGGCTGCTTCACTACCTACTAAGACATCAGTCCCTCAAATAAAAATGTACAGCCTTCACATTAAAAAAAGCCATGTTACTCCTCCTGCCTGCAGACTTCTCTTAACAGAGTTTTCAGATGTTCAGCTGGAAAAAAAGAGCTAACTAAACTGATTTCCCTCTCTAAATCCTCATGTAACAGTACAAGGTGACAAGTGCTGAACATGACAAATTCAGAGAACAGAACCAGGTAAGGGCTGGCTCAGTGCCTCTTGTCCCACAGTTTCACTGAGCTCTTTTGATCTCCATTCTTTTACACATGTTAACTAGCTACTTCCCTCTGGATAGTTCAATTTGCTTCTAGGAAAACCAGAGAAAATTTGCAATGGAGAGCCTCACTCAGTAGCCTGGTGGATCTGGTTTTTCTGTGTAAATGGCCATAGTTCACATTCCTGCTCCCATAAAAACATGGGGAGCTGTGAAGAAAACCTGCTCTGTTTACTGTCTCTTCAGTTATTAGACCTTGTCTGATTGATGAACAAATGATAAGAGATGGATTCCCTTATCAATCCTGATATAAATCAAGCAGAGCAGGGTGTGGGAGCAGCCTTTCCCACACCTTTGGGAAAGCCCCACCCAGCAGCCAGGCTGTCACCCTGCTCAGTCACACCAACAGCCCTGTGGTGCCTTCCTTGGACAGATGGATCAGACAGGTGGGAGTACCAGCAATTCCTCTCTGGTGCCCCTGAGGAGCTGGATCACTGGCAGAGCTCTGGCATGGGAAGCACCCCTGGTCCCCAGCCAGCATCCTTGGCCCATTAAGAAGGGCAGCAGGACATGGAAAAAGTGTAGCCTGCTTGCCCATAAGGGGATGGATAAAAGCATTGTCCAGAGACAAACCTGGCTCTGTGATTTCTTTGGCAGCACTCAGAGCACCAGAGGGAGGATGGCAAGCCAAGGTAACCTGGGTCAGCTTAGAGCTGGCAGCACGGTGAAACAGCCTCAGGTGTGTCAGTCAGGTCCCTCCATGACTCCTACTGAATCTGTGCATTTCAGATGCACATTCTCACTCCCACCTGCTCTCCCTTTCCTCCTCCCTTCTCACTCCTCCTACCCCTTGGCCCAGGCAAGCAGAGCAGGGGGTGATTGCACATGGACACTAGATGGGTCAACCCAGCAGTTCTCTTCTTTCATCAGATGCATGAAACAACATTTCAGACATCACTGAGGCTTTAATCTTCCAAACCTACACACTATGAACTAGCCCCAGGGTTTTCTCTACATTAAACGTGGTGCTTATGTGATTTGGGGGAATGTTTGGCAGAGCAGGAGGTGTTCACATAAATAATACAGGCCAGCCAGAAAGTCAGTGGGGAGCTACTTACTCAATGCAAATTGGCAAAGATGGCAGCATCCCCCTTGAGAAGACTCAGAAAATTAAATTGAGGCAAAAAGCTAATCTTGTTTCCATTCCCTAGGACTAAGTGCTCCAGTGTCACTTTCTCTCTTAAGAAAAATTAAAAGACTTCTTGATATTTCATCGATCAGTGTTACACACAGCTGTTAATAAGGTCTTGGGAAAGTTTGTCCTTGAAGGAGCCACCCAGAAAGCCCAAAGGGACAGACTAGCCCTTAGGAAATGGTGAAGGCAGAAGTGGCCTAATCCTCTGGGACTCTAATCCTGCACAGCCAGTGGGAGGATGGATACACTGAGGCTGGAATAAATGTGGGGATGGGCAGTGTGAGGAGCAAACAGAGGCTCTGACTAGGACTTGGCCTCCAAGTGAGCAGGAGCTCATCTCACAGCAGGAAACCAACCAGCACAAATTGCTGTCCTGTGTTTCCATTGCTTTCCATAGCAGAGGTGAGCAGTTATGCAATGATGTAAGGAATTTTATCAGGATTAGGTAATTTTTTTCTGAATTGAGAGAATGATCTTTGATCTATCCCTCAGCAGAAAGGATCTGTACAAGCATGGTGAGCACATGGACTAGCATGAATGGCTTGCATTGCTGTTAGGCAATACATCAGCCAGGAGACCAACCTCCTGAGAAGTTAAACACTTAATTTCTGCAGATCTATGCTTTGCCACAAGAAGAACTGTCAGTATCAATTTTTTTTTTGCTTCAACTCACAAAGCCAGGAGACCTTTTACTATTTTCTTTCCTCCTCATTTTCCTTCTTCTCCTTTCTGAGGAGTCTTTGTTTGTCTCACACATCTTGCCATGTTGTTAAGGCCAGAACAAAGTAGAGCAAATCAATCATTTCTTCATCTTTAATGAGGTGATCAAGGAAAGAATGAACATACACAATCAAAGCAAAGTGGATGCTCAGAGCTTTCAACAAGACAGACTCTTGTTTGGGAATAGAAGCCCCTCTTTTTCTTTCTTATGATGCAGTTACTTATTTTACAGGAATCTGCCATAAAGTATATTGAAGCAAATATATCTTTCCTAACAGCCTGACTACCACAGGGATTTTCAGCAGCTACACTAAAAAAAAACCAAAGCGCTATATTAGTGATCAAAAAAAAAAATTGCTTTAAATGGCAATGCTAAAAACTGTCAAAAGAATCCTTATTCTATGACAATTCACTCATATACAATTTAGACTGTAAAAATCTTGCCAGTGGAGAAAGATCAAAGAGCATGACTAGAATTAAATTCACAGCATTAACTGGAGTATCTAGGTGTAGAACACAGCAAATTCCATGGTTTGTTATCCCTTCCTTTTTAATCCAGAAAGAAACAGTGAGAAAGAGGAGGAGATCTGCCTCCTAGGCCTGTCCACTCCCCTGCTGTTTCTCCTAGCAGATGGATATTGCAGCACACTGCTGTGGGAGATTGCTGGGTGATCTGGGGCAGTGCTAAGGGGGGCTTCAGTTTTAATCCAGCCAGGCAGAACACAGCTACACCACACTGCAGGGCTGCACCAGCTCAGCCAGGCTCTGGGCATGTATTCCTCAGTTCTTCCTCTGCCAGGGTCTTTGCTCTCAGTGCCAGGCTGGGGGGGGTTTAGTCAGAAGGGACCTTCTGGCCCAGAAAACCTTGAGGTGCTGAAGATGCCTCCTGCCTGCACTGAAGTAGCATTTGCAAGCCTCATCTAAGATTTAGGGCTGGTTGGGCTTTGCTACATGGTGGTCAGGTCTTTAGTTGCCCAAATGTAGGCTGTCTGGTTTTACATAAAACTTTGAGGGTAGGCCATTCTCACAGTTACATCCTTTCAACATATTTTTTTTACCCCTTGTCAGCACACCAAGACATAACACAGCCTGAGCTCTTCTCTTAATTCACTGTATAATTTTCCCTTAGAGTATCAAACCACAAAAACAACTTGTAGGAAGTCTTGGCAAAGTTATTCCCATTTGTCCAAAGGCAGTCTCCACTCAGTGTGATCAAGAGCAAACAAGGATCAGTGGCTTGCTGCTCTCCCTAGGTTACAGATTAACTCTGAATTATTAACTATTTATGTATCAACTGAGATTTGATGGGTTTTTTTTATAGTGATCCACTTCCTTTAATTCTTTACAAACTTGTTCTGGGGATAGGCAGTAATTTTCAGGGGCAGCCATAACTTGTAATATTCCAGTGTCTTTCAGTCAAAACGACTGGACACAGCAGAACATCTTGTTCCATTTTGTCACATAATTTCAAAACTTTGTGAAATATCCCTCACAGAGCTTTTTCTGAAGCATGCAAACCACAGAGCACCTCCTTCTTTGGAGGAAACTAATTCTGTTTTCAGACACAAACATGCACATATATGCAAGCTGCCATTTGGCTCTTCATTTCATGCCATGCACAAAGGCTTTTGTGGAGGGGGCATTTTTCTCCACTCACACTCATAAGCAAAAATGAAATCATGTTTCTTGGTCAGACTCCTGATTCTTCATCAATCACAAAGCCCCACAGCTTCAGTGATGCTGATTTGCAAACCCACCACTTTGAGGAAGGTCAGTCAGAAAGTTTTGTTCTAAAGCAGATGTGTGGCTTGACTTTTGGGGCTCATCTATAATATTTCAAAGCATCCACAGGCCGAGTGAAGGATTTATAGCTCACACTGTCTCAAGGTGAGACAAAGGGTAGTGGGCAGAAGAGACAAGTACTGCAGTGTGTACTGCAGGCAAGGCTGTGGTGTGCTTCTTCCATCACTAGAAGTATTGAAGAATGTATTAGGAAGGTACAATATGATAACAGAATAAACATTTTTATAAAGGTAGTTGTTCTCATCCTGGAGCAGAAAGAATCAGGCAAGCTACTGGATTTCTCTTCAACCCTGTTCTGCTATGATTTTTATTGCAACCCTCATTGGGTTTTCCTCAATTATTTTTTGCAAGCTAGAGCTGTACAAAGTATTTGCTAAGAAACATAAAACTCACAATTACCAAGTTGTATGGTCAGTAGTAAAGCTGTAAGAATTCACTTTCTAAACAGGAGCAGATGGGTTTTATTCCAGGGGATTATATATGACCAAGAAAGTGTACTTAACTTGCAGAAAAAGGCCAAAAGAAGTCCTCAAGTAGCTACTAGGCAAAATAGTATTAGAAGCATAATCAATCTTTCTGTCATATACAGCAAATGATAGAAAAACTGTAACTCTCTAAAAATCAGCTGGTATATTTCCAGTGGTCACCCTTGGCCACTGATGGTGGCAGAATTTACATGGATTTTCAATAGCAAGGACTGGGGCTTAGGGGTCAAAAATGAGGCCATAAGCTCAATTTATTCACTGAGGCCCTGCTTGCACAAATAACCAATTTTTATTTCATGGGGTTTTATTTTTCCATGTGTAGGAATCTAACTTAACAATCAAACAAGACATGTCAGAGCCACAAATTGCCCCTTTTGTTATAAAGGGGCAATTCTAGATGTTGCATGAATGTAATTCTAAAACATTTCGAGGTTTTATATAATTACTTTTCCAAGATCATATCACTGCTCTACTTTTCATCAGTGTGAGCATATTTTATAGCAATTTTTGAAGCATCCTATGACTGGGAAGGTGGAGTGACGACGGGGAATGTTTTGGTAACAGACATAACAATACCGCACCAGGTGCGTGGTCCAGGCACAAATAAAAATGGGGAGCGTCTCCTGCACGGCAAATCTACCGCTAGAAACCCACGGCTGTGTTTACACAGGAGATGCTGCGAGCGGATTCCGGTCAGAGTGCTGTTCCGCGCTGCGGGAGCGCTCGCCCCGGCGCGCCGGGAGCTGCCCGCGCCGCGCTGCCCGTGCTCGGGGCGAAAGCCCCCTCTGCTGGAGCAGCCCGACATGGGAACAGAGCAACACCGAGCCTGCGGCTCATCCCACCTCCTCCCCAGGGATGGACAGGTCAGCGAAGCAGTTCTCCACCAGCTGTCCCTCCTGCAGGGAGCCCTTTCCCCGACTGATGCACGCCCCTTACCTGTCCCACATGTGAGGTGCACAGAAGGCCTTTTGTCCCAAGTGTGGAGGACTCCTGAGCTTCAGGCTGTTTCCTGATATCCTGCCAAGGCAGTTCTTACCTGATGGAGGGCAATGCCATTCCCCAGGAGAAATTCTGTGCTTCCAATCCTTTCATCTTTATTAAGAGGATCCTCTTAATACTGAGGAATGTCTAAACTGGGAGAGATGTTGGAAGGTTGAAGAGTGAAACCAAAGTGTCCCAGTGAGGTGAGCAGGTTACTCTGATACCTTGAAATCACTCAGCATCAGAGAATTCCTGGAGCAAAAGTAAAGACTACTATTTTCCTTGACATGGTGTTAAAGAGTTATTTACTCTGTACAGAGAGAGCTACAAAGAAATGAATGTGTTGCACTCCAGCTTCCCTGCTTTAATTTAGCTGGCTGTTATCTATGTCCCCTTCCCTCATGAGCTACTGGAGACAAAGGAACTCCACAGCTACCTTTGATATATTCTCATGACTAGCTGACTCTTTAGACAAGCACCATCATCACGAGCTGTCCATTTTCAGCTGGATCTTGACTCCAACAAAATCTTCCCAACTGCCCCTTTCTCCTTACTATTGCCACACCCAATATCTGAGCTGCACCCAGGGATGACTCTGTCCAGGGTCAATAATGCATTAGGACATCAGTCAATATGGCTTTTGTCAATGAGCTGCTGTCTGCAGCAGGAGTGCCTTTTAACATGCAGGAGGGCAAAGAGCTGTGGGTGCTTGCTGGACAAAACTGGATGCTGTTACCACCTGACTTCATAATAAAGCAAGTTAGGCTGTGTTGTCAGGGTGAATTTTCCTGCCAGGCACTTCTGCTTAAGCAGTTAACAATGGCACAAATCTGTGGGTTCAGCATCTAGCCGGGCTATAACAAAGTCATTTATACAACCTATGTGGGGTTCCTTCTCGTGTCTGGTGATGGGGGTTTCAAGTTTCAGAACTAACAAAATGGATTATCTTCACCATGTGTTGTTTTATAACATATGCTGAAAATGACATTTAACACAAGCCTGTAAGTGAGAGGCAGTGATGCAGCCACTCACTCTGCCTTGATGGAGACTAAACATGACAGCAACTCAAATAAACACCAGGACTATCATTAGTTTGCAATGAATCTCTCTCACACATGGCATGCTGGAGCCGTGTGACAGCCTCTCACAAAGACAAAAGAGAATGCATCCCCAGTGAGCAGAGGGAAGAACTGGAGGGGAAAGGCCCACAAACCACTGAGAGGTGAGAGTAAAAAGCAGCTGAAACATGTGACTGAGGAGAAAGGAGCCCTGTAATTTTGTGAGGGCTCAAGTGAGAAGAATGTGAACCAAGATACTCAAGGAAAGGCTCACAATTAAATTTTTGCAAATGGAGTAATTAGTAGAGCAATAAATGTAACCAACATTTTCGGTGAAGATAAAAATGGCAGAGAGGCATTACGAGGTGGTAGAAGAGAGAGACATAAGTGTGGAAGAGGTGGCATAGTTTCATGGAAGAGTATCACAGGCTTGGAGAAGGAGCAGTCCATAAAGTTGTCCAAACTACTTACTGTGAATCAGCACACCTGAAGAGCAATGAAAATAAATAATGCTCATTTCTTTTGGAAAACACATTTTAATGTGTTTTAATTTATTTAATATTTAATCTGAGCCCCCAAATGACTTAATTTCTGGAACATGTGTTGCACGTGGGCAAACTGTGAGATAATGGCACTCACCTTTCTGCCTCACACGTGCTTCTGTCATAGCACATTCTCTTCCTGTGAAATGAGAACAGTACTACTATCCTGCTCTGTCAGACCTCCTCAAAGATAAATACTCTGGTACTGCAAGGGCTCAGGTACAGTGGTGTCCTGAAGGAGATGAACACGGAGCAGTCTTAGCCTTCTGCTCCAAACATGAATATCCTGCCCCGCTGAGCCACAGGAGATAGTGCTTGCTGCTTTGCTGTTGTAGTCACAGTATGTCTCTGATGGCCAGTCTTTGAACTCCTGTGGAAATCAAACAGATCAGTAAAACCCACTTCAAAGTTTACTTTTAAAGTTCACCAAATTTTTGACAAAAAAAAAAAAAAAAACAAAAACCAACAACACAAATCTTGGTCAGCAGTGTTAGCTAACACAATATTTCCAAATTTCCTCTTTCAATCTCTTGAAACAGGAGACAATAGAAATATCTGGCAGAAGAGGGTATGACCAAAGCTTTCACAATGCATCTCCTTGACATCCAGAGGTTTTGCTACTGTCTGAAATGGTGCAGTTAACTTTACCCTTTTGTCTTCTCCTTCTCCCTATGCACTCCACATTTTTTTCTCTTTCAACCCCTCCAAGCAATTCCTTGCTTGGACCAAGGTTCAACGGGATCTCATCCCTAGTCATCATCTCAATTCAGCCATGGGGAAATGGCTCTTCTTCATTCCTGAACTTCCATCTACTTGAAATTTAAACCTGTTACAGCTCTGTAACAGCTCTGTAATTTTTTATCAGTTTAAATATTCTCTTTCATCCACAACTGGAGCTGGAAAAACTGATTCTCAACAAATAACACATCCCATGATATGAGTCTTTTTCCATCTGCAGACTATCTGAGAACAATTGTAATTTTCTCAAATGTGTTTTATTTTCTACAACTGCCAAAAGAATTGTTTTGTTCTGTAAAACTCTAGTTGCAAACACCCTTCTGCAAACATCTATGCAACTGTTGGATTTACCAATTACTTCAATAAGTAAATTCATAATTATCTGCTAAGTCAGAGTGCAAAGAAATACTTGGTGTTCCAGGCTGAGGTTTGCTCAGCTGTTATTGGCCATGTTTGGGACTGTTTCCAGCCCTTGGCTGAGAAAGCAAAAATAACTGTGTAGCTTATATGTATTTCTGTTTCACTGAATGCTTTTGCATTTAGAGTTTGAATGTACCTCCTCTCAGATATTCCAGATAAAGTTTTGTACAAGAGAACAGACAAATCAGACATAAAGTGGCTGCCAAAATTCACTCAAATGTTAATTCATAGCAAACATATTTTTGCAATACTGGCTTTCAAGCACAATCCTATACACCCTCAGCGAGCAACAAGGAGTCCCACAGGTAGTGCTAAGGTCAAAAGCTTTCTGATGAAATTACAGTGTTTATGGCCCCCTCCTTCAGAGAGACTAGGAAACCTTGTTAACAGGTTCATAAATCCAGGTGTAAAAGTTAGCCCAGTCATGCAGGCCTGTATGTCATTACTGAATGTATAGGGTTTTGGAAGATGGTAAAAAAACCACATCAGTGTTTACTGTTATGTGCTGAATGCAAATTGGAGTCATCTTTTCCCTTTATATTACAGAATATATAACAAATCTGAAAAGCTATCAGCATTCTTCTACAGCATGCTTCAAAAGAGATTTTTTTTCTTCTGGGTCAGGTAGAGCAGTTCCTGGATTCCTGATTATTCTGAGTGGTGAGCAAAGCCAACACATGAAGAAACCAGCTCTCTGTGTTGGCTTGCTACAGAACTTGCCTTCACACTTATCTGAAGTGGCAGCCCCTCTGGGTATGCACTCCCTACTGCCTTCATTTAAATGCTACAGCTTCTTGTTTTAAATGCACTTATTTTGAACAGAAGACTAAACAACTCTTCTATCCTAATTTAATCCATGTAAAACCTCACATCTGAAAGGGCTGGACAATAAAATGAAGGAAGATGTTAACACTGAGTACAAATGCCCATAACCAGGCTCCAGCACACAATTATCTTACAAATAAAAACTACATGACAAGCCTCCAATGGGGTTTAGAGCCCCATTCCTGATCTTTCTGCAAGATACTCTGAAAACCAGAGACACTGAACCCTTTGGCAATTTAAAGCTTGTTTTATCAGAGTTACAGTCAACTTCTGGTTGTTCATGGACAGATTACCCAGGTTCAGCAGCTCAGTGGGCTCCTGCTTTCCCAAGAAAGTTCTTTGGCTACCACACAGAGCCCAGCACAAATCTTCAACTTTTCCTGCAGGAAAAAGAACCTCTTTCTAAATCAAACTCTCCAAAGCCCCTTTTTCTTTCTCCAGTTACACATTTCTGTACAGAAATTAAATCTGTTCTTTATCTCTTTACCGTCATGCCTGCCATATTAAATCAATAGTTCTCGTTTCTATTCCTTAAATGCATATTTTGTGAAACTTCTTCCTAGTTGATAGTTTGGGGAGAATATAAAGTAAAACAATGTAGATACTTCCTTTCTCAAAAAGGAAAAAAAAAAAGGCAAAAATCCCCTAACATATTCAATGCTGTTGCTATGCATTTTCTCTAATATATAGTCAAATTCTCCCAACATGTCCCCAAAAAGGTTTGATATGAGCTTTAGGAGAAGCACCAAACAGGTTTTTAAGTACATGCAAATTAGTTCACATCTTTGTTTAGTGGCACTGTCAGGCAGCAATACAGGTTGGTCTTTTAATAACATCTTATTTTACAGCTCCAAAGGAAATGTAAACTCCCTGGGTTGGTGACTTGCACTTGTGCTTTTTGACATGATCGTTGCCAATACCAGGAACTGGGAAAGTGAAAGTGAAAATAAAGGACAAAGCAGTGTGTAGTGTAAAGCCAGTGGGGAGCTCACCTGAGATGCCCCAGCTTTTATGATGCTCCATCCATCTGCTGCCTTGGCACAAAGTTTCTCATGCTCAGGCTGTCTACCAGGAGCTAGAAAACAAAGAGACATCATCTCAATAACAGTGGTTAACAAATTATTTTCCTTCTGATTCCCCACATGGAAAACCACCTGCTGGAAGAGAGCCTGTACCATTCCCTTGCCCAACAGTTCCCACAGGCTGTGGTCGTGCCCCAGGCAGCTCCTTCATAGGCTTTGAGAAGTTGCAAAGAGTCAGAGACCAGGTGGGCTCCACTTGGATTCAGGGAGCTGCTGCTGACCTCTGACTTGGCTCATGCTCTCTGGCACACGTGCCCCTGGCATGGTCCAGGATCACGTTGTCCTGGTGATTCATGCAGGGACCTGGTGGAGGCTGTCACAGCTCCTTTCTCTCCTGTGCATGGAGGTTTCCATCACTTGGAAACGAGGTGCCAGCAGTAGCAATGGGTGCAGGTGTCATTGAGTGAGGGTGACACATTTGGCCAAGGCAAGCAGGTAACCTGGGACCTGGGAAGCAAGCAGGTAACCTGGGACCTGGGAATTGATCCCAGTTTAGACACATATCCTGGTATCCTGCATTATTTTTTTCCACCATGTCAATTTGTGGAAGCTTCCACACAACCAGAAAATACTGGAAGCAATGAAAAGTGCACCAGGAAGTCTGCAGAAGCAGGCAGACCATTGAAAGCATTTGGCATTTTAGCTTTAGGTAGACGACACTGAGGACAAGGAGAGAGGGATAGAGGAGGGCTAATGCTGGCACCATCCAGGTACCAAGCCCCAAGTGGCAGAATCCACCCAGCTTTCGTAAATGCAGCCAGAGAAGAGCAGGTTGCCCAGGTGGATGTAAGTGCCTTTCTGCACTCACAAAAATTACTCACTCTCCAAACGCCTCAGGTGCCCTGTTCAAAAATACAAATAATGTTTCTTTCCATCCAGGATTCATTAAGATCAGTGACACACTTAAGGGTTTGGATGGAAGTTTTTTCTCTATAAATATGGCCAATAATATTACACAGTGAGCTATTATTTTTCTAAGAAACACAACTAAAACACATTTAGTGTTGTAGAAAGGTGTCTGGATGATCTATGTACTCCCAGGAATTTCAGAATGGCTCAGAGAGCAAAGGCTATGAGATGGCTCTTCCCCATTAATGTAAGTCCTGCTCCTTTAATTTTGCTCTCACTTTTGTTGAGCAATTGTATAATTTTTCCATGATAGCACTGGACAACCCAAGATTTTACTTTCTGGATTTTAACAATAAAAGTCCCATTTGCCAGAAGTCCCTTTATTATTGCATAGTATAGAAAACAGCAACCAGTAAATTAGGAAGGGTTCTTAGACACCTCATAGCAATAATTAGCATTTTACATCTCTTCTTATGTTCCAAGCAACTGGCACAAGTTACCCAATGAATCCCAGCTCCTTGGGATTCTCTTGCCCCACTGCCAGCTCCACGCCTGCCTGCATGGCTCAGCAGCCCCTGCCAGGAGGAGGATGGATGGTACAACCCTGAGTTTGCTGCCCAGCTGCCTCCAGCCCACCTGGGCACCCATGGTGTTGCACAGACCGCCTTTCCCAGCAGGTTTCTCCAAGCATGGCCACTTGCCAGAAGCTGCTCCTCTCTGGGCTGCAAAGCAGATCTGTAGCAAAACTCAACTGCAGTTTGCAGGACCCAGAGAAAGGGCAAATCTTTGTCCAAACACCAGGTTCAGCAAATAGGGCAGGATGGGGTCATGTATCCCCCAGTGCTCTAACCCCAGACTGTAGGGGAGGATGCCCCTGACAGCCAGCACTGAAGGTGCCTCCATGTGCTCAAAGCACTGGAGGAACTCTTGGCTCCCTCCAAGCAGCCCAGGACCTGGCTGTGGGATGAACCTGCAGATTCGAAATTCGGACCCTCTGAGACCACCCACAGTCTGCCCAAAGCTTTTGCCACTCTCACCTACCACTAAACACAAAGTTTCTTTTCCTAATGCAAAATACTGAGATAAAGAGGTTAAGCCAAACAAAGCCCAAGTGTCCCTCCTGTCCTCCGTGGAGAGGGTACAAGTTTCTCCCTTCTTTCATCAATCAGACACCTTCAGACAGCTAAGTGGGTTAATGCACATGGCTGAACCACAGGGACTGTCCACGTGGGAAAAGTGAAAGCAAAAGCTTTTAGCATAAACCTTGGCAAAGGAGGTTTCTCCTGCCAGTGAAAATTTTGAATGCATCCTACTGTCTTTCCTCAGTCCCTCATTTCACTGCCAAATTAGCACCAGTTTGAGGCACGGCATAAAATACTGGCACAAGTCACTGATCTCTGCATTAAATACACACAAAGAGCTACAGAATTTTTTTAATACAAATTATTTCAATAACTGAATTGATAGCCCATCAAGGCCCAAATTTTCTTTGACATTAACAGGATCGTGGCTTCATGATATGATGATGTGTGTTAATCTGCGATAAAGCTGCATGTTTTAATGAAAGAGATCAGTTAAAGTAGTAACAGTTTATCTCTGCTCTCTAAAGATTCCTGAAATATGGATCCCCAGATCCTTATTTTATGTGCTCTCACATAAAGAGCACTGTGCAATTTCACCTCTCTCTGCTTTAATCTTCTGACAGTCAGTGTAGTGCAGTACTGTGAGGTTTTGGGGTGAAGGGGTTGTCAGTGTTTGGGCTTTTAAATTAGATCTAAATAAACTTTTAATGCATTGCAACCTAGAAAAGTTATTTAAATATCCTTGTTCATAAACAACTCAGGCTGCACTAAATTCAGACCTTCAGATTAAATCCAGGGAAATTCCAGGGAGAGCTTCAGCTCTGACTGGTTCTGTGACCAGTTCTGCAGAGCAGGTCCCAAGCTCAGAGGTACAGGTTCTGTGTACCCCAGCACACCAGCTGGAGCAGCACCCCAAATACCCTGCAGATGCTATTTCAGAAGTGGGCCAAACCCTAATGGAGGTTTGATGACATGGTGCCCCATCACAGAAAGATTAAACTGTGTCCCTTGGTCCAGCTCCAGAAGGAATGACCTTAGGTGCATTACACCAACTGCTCCTGAACAGATAGACTGAAGATAAATGTGCAACTATTGAGATATTTTAACTGGTTTTCACTCTTTTACTTGCTAAAAATTTCTTTCTAAATTCGTGTTTATGCAAACAGTTTTACATTTCCAGGTCTTTTTTTTTCTCCAAATCAGCAGGAAAGAATTTGATTTGAAACATAAGAAAAATTATTTCATTTTCTCTTGCTTATGGCAGACTTACGTTGTCTTAGTCTCCTTCAAATTCACTCTTCAAATTTTCATTTCTTGAGAATGAATTTTTCTGAAGGTACAAATATGTCTGTTTAGAGAAACAAAATCATAGAATCATACAATTCACTGAGTTGGAATCAGTCTTTTGCCTTTCTCTTACTCTTTTTCCCATTCTTTCTTCTCAACAGGCCAAGCCAAACCCCTCAGCTTAGGAGCCTGAACCTGCCTGCAGCACCCAGAGCTGAGCACCAACCTCTGCAAGGCTGGGGCTGAGCCCTCTGCAGCTCCTGGTGTTCCTCAGCCCAGCCTGGCACTGGAGTGATGGACAGGGGCTGCCAGCAGCACGGCCCTGGCCCTGTCCTGGGGCTGAGCCCAGCTTCCAGCAGGATGCTCAGCACGGCAGTGCCCAGCCCCTTGGAGAGCTGGTTCTGCCAGCCAGGAGTCTCCCAGCTGAGCCATGCTTGGCTTTTAACACGTGTAACCCTAGAAAGTGCTTGTCAGCCCTCTCCTCACTCACAGCATTTCGTGCCTCACACTTTTCCTTCAGGATGTTTCTTACTCCTTGTCACTGGTGGGAGGTGCAGCTGCATCACTTCAAGAGACTGTTCACCAGACACCACGGGGCAGTCTAGAGGAAAAACCTGAAAATTTGATTTTTGTAGCTCAAGAGTAGGTCTGTCCAACTAAAGCCCGATGGTAAGAGAGGACAAGGACATGCAAATGTACATGCAATGTGACAGGGGGCTCACCTGTGGCTTTTCTCCAGTACTCCTTTTAGTTGCCACGGATCTTTGCAAAGCAGAAAGGAGATGGATCAGGCCTGAAGGTACCATCAAGGTGTAACAGGTCCAAATCTGGTTAACAGGAATTTCCCACTTACAGCAGGACTACACCAGCACAAGGATATTCAGCCTGCCTCTGGCTGTATTTCATATGATCTATAGATACACATTATATGCAGTTAATCATGCTTACAAGAGCTTCATATTCATTACTCAGTGATATACAAAATACATTTCTTTATCTGTTAAATCTTCACTATCTGTAATTATTCCCCAGGGTACAATAGATAGTGAGTCAGCAGGCACAGATTTAATTATCAGTTTTTACTGTAAGATGATGATGTTTATTGATATCACTATCAGACAGACACTGAAATGAAGCAGATGCTAATCTGAGGTTAAGCTCCAGGAGGCGCCTAGCAGTCTGACCAAAGGGACTGATGTTCATCAGATAATAAAAGAGGAGACCTCCCTCCCTCCCTCCAGAGGCCTGCACAGAGCTCACAGATGTACAGTCTCGTTCTGCAAATTCCTCCTCGCACCATTTCCAACCTCCTCTGACAAGCAGCTTGCCCCTTATTGCAAAGCTTTCAGCCAGCTCTAGCAGACAGTTTAACCCAGCATCTTATTTTGCTTGCACACGAACTTTGTGGTTGGATTTGGTTTGTTTTTCCCCAGTATATCCTAAAGGGTGATGCCAGAGAAGTTGAAAACAGAAGTGAAGTGGTGACAAAGCTGCTGTGACATCACAGTTGTGAGCAGAGTCAGTCTGTCACTGATGCCCATCACACCAAGGTCTGCCTTAAGTAAATCCATAGCAAGGTAAAACACAGCTCCCGAGTTCAAATGGTACAATGTAATGGAAAAGGACCTTCTGTGGGGGAGGACAGGATGACAAACAGCAGCTTTCCATGGGTCTCAGAATGCCATCACTTTCTAGTGTTGAGTGCAATAAGGTGACAGCCTATAAACTAATGAAAAATATGCTGGCAGCTGACACTCTCCGAAATATATTAATGTTTAATATTGGAACTTGCAAAATGACTGGTGAGCTGCTGCAAATGATCATTTTATAGGTAAATTTCAGTGGTACACTTCTTTCCTAGCAAGAACATATCTGTCAGTTTCAGTGAAGATAACAAACCCCACATGATCTCTTTCCTACACAGACATTTGTGCTGCATCCTATGGCAACCCCATAATTTTTATTATTACCCTTTGTGGATCAGCAAGGGAATTATTAGGCCATAGCCTGTTGCACTCAGATCCTTCTGCTCTTCTTTCAGCCCAGAAAAGGCGTGGCCCAGCCTCATGCCCTGCCTGCCACAGCAGCTGGGTGATCTCCCTCTGGCCCTGGCTTTGGGTGACATGGACAAGTCTCTGGGCACAGGACTGCAGGGCATGGCATAGGCAGGCTTTGCACCAGAACTGATTATTGAGAGGTACAAACAAGAGACACAGAAATAAAACACCTCATTGACCAACATCAAAGAGCAGTTAAGTGGTGAACCTGGAACCAGAACAGAGAGTTGCTAGATCACACTGATTCATACAGTCCCTCAGGTCATTTTTGCACTGTTAAGGTCAAAGTCAGGAAGAGTTTGGCAGAATGTGAAGATCCTCTCCTGGAGGTCCTGCTCTTAACGCCACCCCAGCTTGATACCTGGATGCAGAACCCTCAAATGTTGACAGTGGCATATGTTTAAGTTAATGTAAAAGGGTTGCTTTAAATTACTGGGAAGAGAGACTAATACCCTAGAGACTAGCAGAGTTTATGAGATGGGGGAGCAATGATACTTTTTTTCAATTAGAAAGATTAAAAAAAGGAGAGAGACCAACCTCTGGAATTTCAACATATGAGAAAAGATCATTTGCGAAAGGGTCACCCTCAATCTCTGTGCCTAGCTGGAAGGAATTTGTGGTTTCATTTCAGGCCCTTTTGGACTGTTTTTCATGTCAAAATTACATGTTTGCTGTACTTTGTCGTTCTTCCAAGACTTACTGAAACAAAGGAAACATTTGAACGAGATTTGAGACAACTTCTTTCTCACCTGTCAGGAAGGTAATCCCCAACCTTCAGATAAATGTGGGCATGTGGTTTCCAGTATTCTCACTCCATATGTCTTCACAAACACCAAATAGATCTAAAGTAAAAGGACAGGTTTTTCCCTCCGCAGATCAAAAGGTTAAAGTGATGGACCTCGCCCAGGATGATCCAGACTTTCTTCCAAATAATGCCTTCATTTTCACTCCCTATAGAAACACAGACTCCCTGGCACAGAAATTAGGAGAAAGATTGAAGACACCAACCCATTCCAGCACTACTGACCTCAGCCATATCAGCAATTACTGGAACCAAAGCATTCTGCCCAGTTTAGGAATTGATCCTTACAGGTGAACCACTGCAACATTTTGACCACCGTAACTCTGAAATGAGGTAGACACTAAATTGTTGTTGTTTTCTCCTGACTCTCATCCCTAAAGAAAAATGATGCCTAATGTTTTGTGTCAGCTCTTCTTCCAGCATTTTGGAGTAAGCACTATACACTAAACATTACAGCTCAAACATCTCCTGCTCACATGAAACCTTGTGGATTTGAAATCTGCTTTCATGTGCTCATGTTCCCACTGGACTTGGGGAAATATCCATGAAAGCAGAGGGATGGCTTCCAGCAAAAAAGCAAAAAGAAAAGGTGGACATAGAAAGCCATGCTTGCACCACACTTCCATCCCCAGTTAAAGGAAAGCCTAGTCTTCACTCCCGGAATTTTTGCTTGTAGAGCTGCTACAGTCACAAATCACATCTCTTGGCGCTCTGGCCACTGTTTATAGAGTAGGTCCAGCCCTTGCCTTACCCCAGAGGCAAAAATTTCCTGTGCTATAAAATATAACACAGGGTTAAAACTGAAAGCAATGAGCTCAGGCAGCCTGGATGCACCCAAAGCCTCCTTGTTTCCAGTGTGAGCTGTTGGGTCTGGCACTGGCATGGACAGGCCAGGCAGGGAAAGCAGCAGCTGGATTGACAGCTGCCCAGCTGGCTCCACCACTCACTGGCTGGGGGTGCATCTCTCAACACCTTTGCTTTTATTGCTATATGGCTGGACAGGTTTCCAGAACAAGGAAATAGTGGGAGAAAAAATAAAGGGGGGAAAAAAAGTGCTTTACATGGGATTTTTTCTTTGGAGAAAGATGTGGATATGCAAATAGTTCTTTCCAAGAAGGCAAACACTGAGCTAGGCAAGACTTTATTCGAAACCCCATTAAAACACCAATACAACATTGAGCATGAAGTATAGGAAAGGCTGTATGACACACTGTGGTGTTTCTTTCTGACATGAATGGACAGAAGTTATACATAATGCAAATCCCTAAATGCTGACAGACATTTGCAAGAATGTTTACATTTATTTTTCATAGGCCAAAGAAATCAATCTCTAAGGATATCCCATGAGAGACTGCATTTGGCCCTGAAATACTGTCCTGGGAGAGTGTGTTTCTGTCTTCCATCTGACACATTTTACAGAGGGTATCAGCCTAGGGATTTGCACCTCAGCTGTGTCATGAGCAAAGAACTGCAATTGTTTCAATATGCTACGCCGGGACATTTAAACATTGATATTGTGAGGCACTACTTTACAATTCCCATTAGGTTTGGTGTAAAGCACACATTTATGAAACAAAATATTTCTGTACTCACCCATAAAACTCTATGTTATAACAGTATTGAGCATCTGGTTTGAATCAGAAGTCAGGAAATTCACTGTTCTAGCTGGAACTCCATCCTTTCTTAAACTCATTGTGTTTAACTTCTGCAATTCAGATGTGAACAGGTTCTTTAAAAGTCTCACTGCCCCTACTGAAAGATAAGCACTGCAGGCATAAGAGTTCGGAATTAAATGACATTACCAGGGACATTTCTGCTTTCTGGGTATTTCTGAAGGAGCAGCTTGAACAGTGCTAGTAAAGCAGAACAAAAAGACCACACAGAACATCATTGTTAATAGTCTACACAACGTGTTAATGTTGTGAAGCAGGCACATTTGAAGTCAACTTTCAAATCTCAACTCTATCTGAAAATTATTTATTACTTTTAAAGATTCTGCTTAAATTAATGCTTCCTTTCTCTGAAATCTCATTAGGGAGTTTGCCAATAAAATACAATCAGGATTAAGAACGAAAATAATATTTTTTTAATGCAAATCTATTCTAAATCATTTTGTTCATGAGTGAATCAAAAATCTGTAGATGGAAAGGAAATAAATTGGTCCAATGCCCATAAATGAAGTGGTAGAAATAATGTTGGACAAAGAGTTTTGACTGCACCATTTAATAGTTTTCAATTGATCAGCTTTTCTAGTGAATAAATGAATTTTCTTTTATGGGGTTTTTGTAAGTGCTGTGCAAAATATCTGGTATTCTCTCATTGATTTCTGTCCTTGTTCTTGAAGTTTTCTCTTCTCCTATAGCTAAGTCATGCTGTCAGCTTCAAGTTTGATTAAAAATTGGGCCCCAAAACCCTTCCCAAGAAAATAAATGGAGCATCTAAGTACAGTTGAACCTTCAAAGGTTCCTTTCAGCTGTGATGCTACACATTCACACAACTCTTCTCTGAAGCTTAGCCAGACTCTTGTGATCTGCAAAGTTCTGCGAGAAAAAACTTTTCAGAAAAGCCTGAAGGGGCCAAAAAAAACCCTGCAAAACCCCCCTGAACATCTCAGATGCTGCAAGACTGGAGCTGTGACTGGAAATCTAGCAGAAAATTAACTAACCTCTCCACTTTTTTGGTTACAGATATTTATCAAGAGGGAGATGCTACCTCAAGCTTGCTATCACTTCTCAATCCAGCAGCCAAGAAGGCAAATTGTACACTCACAATTATATTTACTTCTTAGAGTTTTAAAGAAACATGTATCATGCTGCTCAGAGCACTGGTTGATCTAACATCTGAAACACTGAAGCAATTCACTGCTGTGCCCCTTTCACCTGAGAGGGCAGAAAATAGTAAGGTACACATTTAAACTAACTCACAGTGTGGTAATGTGAAGATAGGAACACACAAACACACAGAAGAGCCTCAAAACTTTGTACTAGAAATGGTAGTTTCACAAACGGAGATAACAGGAAGGACCTGTAAAGAAAAGTTTACATTTATTTATGTCACATGAGATATGATCTGAGTTTGCCCCAGGAAAGGCTGTTCTGATTAACCACTGCCTTTAACTACAGTTTCTTCATCCTCTCTGTCTCTTTGAGAGGATTTACGAATAAAAAACCCTCCTATTTAATTTTTATGATGAGGAGATTCAAAACCTGCCAGCCATTGTCATTTGTTTCCAGTCCTTGTGGGCATTTGTTTGGCTTTTATGTTTTTGGAGAAGCAGACTGTGGACTCCTGTTATCTGTGTACAGCATGCAGGATAAATGCAAACACTTAGTGGTGCACCAAATATGACCCTTTGATTTTGCAGATGGGAAGCAGAAGAATGCTACCCGAGTTACTAAGCTATCTAAATGTAAGGCTGAATGACCTGTAAAAGAACAACAGGTGGTGAAAAAAAAACTAACAAAAACCAAACCAGAAGAAAAAATACACATTAAACTGGAAAAAGGTGAAATGTGAAATCTATCCCTTTTCTATAAACACATGTGGAAAGAATAACACCTAGCCTTTTTTATTCTTGGCTTCCACCCGCCACCTCCTTTACATTCCAAGAGAAGATCTGCCAACTTTTGGCCATATCCCTTTCTCTGCTGTTGTTTGCCAGTATTAGTGCACTCTAGCACACATTCTTTCCTAAGACTTCAAACAGGAGCCATTTGTTAGGTCCAACTGTTTGAAGGACCCAGCTGCCCTTCCCTCCTGTGCCTGGAGCGAGCTGGGTGGTTCCCAGGCATGCACATCCCCCCCAAGGCTGACATGCCTGGCTTTGGCTGGGACCCTGGCTGGAAGGGCTCCTGGACCAGACTCCACAGAGCGTGCCTTGTGTCTCTGGAGATCAGAAGACCTCTCCCCAGTACATCCAAATGCTTCTAATGCTCCCTTTGTCCCAAAGGACACGCTGAGGCAAGCATACCTGTGCTCTGCTTATTGAAGCTGCTCGTGCAGGCCTCCAGGACTTCTGCTCTGTAAAGCATTTCCAAAATCTTAGATCTGGGTCTGCTTAGCATTACATATATAGAGGGTGAATTCACCTCTGAACTACAGTTTAGCACAGTTTTAAGATTTGAGTTGGACTCTAAGGCTCTAAACAAAGGGCTGAGTTTTTACCAAGAGATTAATTAACATAATTTAAAAATAAAATATTGAGTAAGTTAGGGTGCACAGTACTCTCTCTTTGCACATAATAATGTGAGAAGGGGGTAAGATTCAAATCTCATGTAAAATGTGCCAACACAACATTTCCAAAGCTGCATCCACTTCAAACAGGTTTTAGTGTGTCCCTGGAGAAGAAAGAAATATAAATCTCAATCAGCTTGATTCCAAGCACACTGCTTTGAATGTTAGCTTTGTTTATAAGAGTAGCCCTTCTGTTGGAATTTCTTTCAAAGATATAAAACAAACCCAAAAACAACTATCATACCAAGAGCTATTACAATATAGGCAACAATTCTTGTGTCCTGCTTTCTCTCCCTCCCTCCCTCTATCCCTCCCCTCTCTATCTTTCTCTCCCTCTCCTCCCATGATTTTTTGCTTCTAGTGGAGAGGAAGCTTGCAAGGAACCTGCTGAGTTGTTTGCCTGAAGTCATCCCTTGAGCAGTGGAATGAGGAACTGAACCAAGAGTTCCTGGGTGCCCACAACCACTCTGTAAGGTAGCAGGATCCCCAGCCACACAGCCCTGGATTTGCATTTTGAGGGAACATTGTACGGAATGCAGAAGGAGAGTAGTGAACCACTGGCTGGACAAAGACTTTGGGCTTGATTTATTTTTACATTCAGCCACAAGGCCAGATCCAGATCCAGCTGCCTCAGCATTTGGTAGAGTTCAGCTCTGGGGTCAAGGTTGCCTCTCTATTATGAAAGTGGGCTCAGAGTGTGTTTTGATGTACTTCCTACAATTCGCACAGATTATTAGGTATGAGAAAAGAGAAAAGAACTATTATGATTGCAACATGCAATAAGCAGTAGGGGGTATTTTGTCACATATCTCTGTCTGCTGAAGGTGGTGTTTAGCACACTTCTGTGTTTAGGCCAACAAAACTCTCTTAGAGGTAAAAAAACATTGTATAGTGATTAAAGACACTGACAATTCCCAAAAAAATGGACAGTTAATACCATGTTTAGGCTCTCATTTAAGAGATTTTGCAGAGAAGAGTGTTACTTAAAACTAACTGCTGTTGACCATTGGAGAAATGAGGAAAGATACTATAATCTTATGCAATCCCAGTTTTGGTCTGTTCCCTTGACCTGGATTAACCTTTTTCCTTTTATCTGTATTTTAATTCCAAACACCTCACTTAAATGCAACTGTATCCAGGTCTCAGCTAAAAGCTTTAATGAGCAACACTAAGGTCAGCGGAAATGTTTGAACTTTATTATTATTTCATACAAATGCTGTAGGGATCCCTGAATCTCCCACAGTTATTAGTTATTTTGGTCTCCAGTGAGATGTTCAGCATCTGGCTGTATTAGTTTATTGATTTATTTTTTTAAATGGTTGTCCTTCAAGAGCCATTTAAAATACACGTTTCTTCTTCTTAACAAACTTACAGGCACTCAACAAAGGCTGCATGGAACTGGGTCCAACTTTCTTTTGTAAAGAAGAAGTAAACAGCAAAATGCTCTTTATAAACTTAGTGTAAATATTTCTATTTCTTTCTTTAGTGGAGAAATTATAAATTTATACATAGCACACTTCCACTACTTTTACTACATTATGGTTAACTGCTGTTAATAGACTCATGAAATATCAGCTGTGCATTCTTTCAATTTGTTACATTACAATCAAATTTAATATTTTGTGCAATCAATATTAACAAAGATCATGTCTGTTTAAGTGTGCACACTGTTTTGTAGACTGAATGCAGCACATAAAACTTGTTGTCTTTAATCAATAGAGATCCCAGAGCAGCTAATTGTTCTATAAATTATTAAGTATCCTTTTAATTTTCTGCATCCTGCTAATACCTAGGGAACTTACTACTGGACCAGGACTCCAGCTGTTCTCTTTCCAGTATCTGCTCACATAAAAGCGAGCAATTCCCTTATATGGTGTCTTTTGACTTCCTTTTATAACCAATCCAAATTGGTTTGGATAAAGACCACATGGGTGAGGTCAATATTGCAATGTGGATTGAAAACTGGCTGTCAGACAGGATCCCAAAACCCACAGAGAGCATAGAGTGAGGGTCAGGCTGGTAGGGACTGGTTGGGGTAACACCTACAAGACTATCTGTGGACTGAAGTTCCAGCAATGTGTGTGGTATAAAGCTGGGTACTTGGAAAGGTAGCAGTGTCATGCAGCAGTGAGTGCGAGTAGAAACAGTTCTAGGACTCAGATGTTCTTAAAATTACTCTTGGAGATGGTATCCCAACTTCTTACCTGGAAATCAGACAGCTGCCAGGCTACAGGGTCTTGATCTATGAAGTCTAGATATTCCTTTTAGGCTTTGGGCTAGCTTCAGCTTGCACCTAAAAGAATTGAAGAGCCACAACCATCCTCTCCAAAGAGAAAGTGGGCAAGGAGAAGGTATTTTGGTTGTAACACCTACAAGTGTTAACCTGGAGGGGGAAGAGGTGACAGTGGCCAAAGACCCACTACAAAAGGACTTCTGCATCTTTATACATGATTACTGCAGCAGTTGCCTCAAAAGTCAAGTTCCAAAGTCTTGGAGTTGCAGGGTATAAAGGATGCCTAGGTCTGGTTAGAAGGGACTAAGGCTTTCCACGGGTCTGAACCTAGTCCACCTTGGTACTGAGGAGTGTCTGAAAGTTAATCCCATGATGAATGGTCTTCACAAAGTTAGCTGGTTCTGGTCCACATCAAAATTGGCATTAAACAGCAGTCTCAATAAAAGATCAGAGAAACATAAGCCAAATTAGGCTATCATCCTTGCAGATTGTGTTTGGGGTGCATTCCTGGGCTCTGGGGGAGGCTTCTAATGCCACTAACTTCTTTCCTTTTCACATGCACAGAGATAAAGATGGCCAGTTATCAGAGAGTGAAGCAATAACACCAAGTGTGTCCTGAAGACTAATGGAACTCTGTAGGCATCACCCTGGAGTAACGTGAGATAAAATTACTCTCAATATGACAAAAACATGATATGTATTGAGAAGGCATAGGCTTCCCCTAATTAATCCCATGCTGAACAACTTTACACTTTTTCCATAGAATTTTTTGTTTTTGGGGGGGGGGGGGGGGGGGTGAGGAGGTGGGGGGGGGGGGGGGGGGGGGGGGGGAGGTTTTCATTCTGGAAGAGATCAGCAAGATGAAAAATTTTTGCCTGAACAGATAAACCTCCACAAAGCTGCAAGGGACTGTAAAAGGGATGCAAAAGTAGAGGTGTCCTGCAGTTCTATGACTAGGAACCATAGCATCCCCTGTGTCCCTTATGAAGGAGCATAAACCATTCCTCACTTGTTTACAGTGAAAAAATAGCTTTAGAGGATTGAGATGCTAATTTCAATAAAGCCAAGATTTACTGAACTAAACTGAGTCACTTTACTCTTCAAAATTGCCTATGGTTTTCTCACTTTGGACTTGTCAAGATTTTCACCCAATGTGTTTCTAAATTCCTCTTTTACAGCTTAATATAACACAGGATAATTTCATTTTAAAAAGTCAGAGTACACCAGTAGGATTTAAGATCAATACTAAGTTTGTTACCTAGACAGAAATTCTAATAATTTAAAAAGCATTTTTGACAAAGAAAGTTTAACCAAAAAAATGGAGCAACCACAAGGATTCAACAATTTTACTTCAACTGACTTGCATGTAAAGCCTGAACAGAATGTCTTGGCAACCAATTTGAAAACATATTCTGAAGCCATGGATAATATTTCCAGATGAATAAGCAGCAGCATTCCTAAGAGTCATTTAGATGTGAACAAAAAGGATTACATGGATTTTATTGGTTTATGGGAAGATATAAATAAAATATAAATTAAAACTTACCATATTCAAGGTGGGATCAAGGTGTGAGGTGGGATCTGGGCAGAGAACAAGAAACCCACGATACCTGCACGTGCTGCACCAACACATTATAGACAGTGGCTGTGTGAAACCAGTGGAGCTTTCAGCTTACCTGACAGAGTCAGCTGAGACCAGAACTGTGCATTCTCATCTCTTAAAACAAGAGGGACACTAGGGATTTTTGTCTGGCATTTTTTTTAAATTTTATTTTATAAATCAATAACTTTATAAACATACAAATAAACCAAATATATTATATTTGTATTGAAATATCATTTCAAGTTTTTACACTAAAGATTATTTTGAATTTAGAGCTGAGTTTAGGAAACATTTAAAACTCCAAACACTCTAATTACAAAAACATATCAGCTTGGTTTCCCTATCTTATTCTGTAAAGAATACTATTAAATTTAAACTTAGATCCTTGAAAGGAAAGCAAAGTAAACAAAAAATACCCTGGATAGAATAGCAAACTAATTTTTAAGGAGTCTGAAACATCGTTATTCATGCAAGATTCAAAGTTACAAATATTTATTTCCTTTGATTGGGGAATCTTCCAATGAAATGTTGACTGTCATTCAACACAACATTTGCATTTTAAGCACACAAACATACTTCACCAGAGAAACTCAAAGTGCAGGGAATCAAAGTCTTTTCACTGGAAAGCTCTCATGGGAACAAAATGCTTTTTTGGACTGGGGCCTTTAGACCTGGAGTCTCTTCACATTAAAATACAGAAGATCAGTAACTGAGAGACCAGGGAATCCAAACTAGATGCTTTGAGCAATGTTAGTGAAATTAAACAATACCAAACTAAAGTCAAATCTATCAAGTCCTAATGATTCAACACAGTTGTTGCCTGCTCCTGAACACGGTTTAGTATGCCAACACCTCTCAACTACTTCTCTTTCTGTGGAGGTACCCTTGATACCATACACACAAGAGAATAGGTCTTCACTGCTAGTAGTTCCAACTAAGCTTTGGAAATTAGTATTTTACAAATTTGTTCTGAATCCAGAATTGATGTGGTTAGAAAACAGACTCAACAATTCAAAATCGCTTTAGAAGTTAAATAAGTGACAACCCTCTACAAAACCAGGACTCAGTGTCATTACTGTTTCAACAACATAAAACAAAACTGACTTCACAAAGTTACTCCAGTGTGTAACTATTTTGGATAAGAGGAAAGAGCATTTCATTACTCTTTCTCTTATTGGCCTACAGAGCTGGTTTAAAAAAAAAAAAAATTACAACATTCCGTACCTTTCTGGCAGGATTCAAAAAGAACCCAGAAAAGCAGACTAGTAAACACAGAAATTAGTAATATTTGCCACTACTATCCATCTTATGAATTACAAGGAACATTAGTGGTGGGCACCATGGCAGAGTTTAAAGGTTACAACAGCAGGCTTTAAAAATGGAGGACTGAGAGATCCCCCACAAATAATAAAATCATTATTAGTAATTCAGCTGATGCTCAGGTATCTTCCATAATGTTCTGAAAACAGCCTTAGGAAGTCAAGACAAGTTGGTGCAAATCACTTGATATCACAGAATGCTCTGAGTGGGAAGGGACCCACAAGGATCATCAAGTTCAACTCTGAAGTGAAAGGCCCATTCAGGGATCAAAGCCACAACCTTGGTGTTACCTGCACCAGGCTCTCACCTTCTGACCTCACCTCTGCATGCTACAGAGCTTTGCAAGAGAGTAAATAACCTGATAGGTGTTAGAAATGCAGTTACAAGAAAAAATGGTTCAGTTTTCCAGTTGTTCCCTCAGGTTCAACAGGCAGCGCAAATCAGTTGAGTGGAAGTCAGTCCAAACTGAGGTGGCTTTTTTGTGTTTTTGTCCCACTCCTCCCAGTCTTTTGGAACAGCAATTGGCTGGAGCTCTTTCCTCACACTGTGTCCTATGTAATGGACCAGGTTTTGGTGCCAGGCACACCTCTGTAAGACAAGGACAGCTCCAGCATATGCCTCTCCGCAGGGCAGAGGGCAGACACAAACCCACTTCCTCAGCCCAGAAATAATCTTGTTATGCTCTGAAGGACCAGTGTAGGCTGGGAAAGAAATGGAGGAATCACCTTTCCCCTCAAATGCTGCCCATGATTAATAACATGTGCCTGAAAACCATCCTCCAGTACACAAAACCTGAGAAATTCAAGATCCTATTTGGTGCTTGCTAGACACAAGAACATCTCAGGTGGGATCCAAGAAGTTGAACTGGTCTTCCAGCAGCACTGGGGAGAGGCATATATTGTCCATAAAAATCTTTTAATAGGAAGGTCATTTTGAACTAATTTGTCTGCATTATCCTCCATTCCTGTTTCTCTGTCCTTGTGTTCCATTTTCTAAGCAGTTTCTAAATGCTGTGTGTGTAAAGATCACTACTCACAACAAGCTCCCTTAGAAAATACTTATCACTGATAAATCACCCACTTGACTCTCTTCCTCCCAGTGACATTTTAGCAGGCAGTTAATGAAGTTAGCAGCAGCGATACTTATAGAGTACTCACTGCCAACACATTCCTCACAGTAATTCCTCCAAGCAGAGATGACAGGGAAGGAGTGGCAAGAATTCTGTTTTGTTCTGAAAAATGGTGGCTTTTTTCTAAAGCAGATTTTAATGGAAAAAAAAAAGAGAGTTGCTTCAGTGTTTGTGAGTTCCCATCCTTTGCTGACTTCCTCCTTTTCCCATTCAAACACAGACTGCTTCTAGTCTGGCTGCATCAGCAAGCTGGCTGGGGCAAGATTGCAAGGCTCCCTTTCTGGCAGGGGATTGGGATGGATGCTCCAGGCAGCCTGGGGAGGGCCCTTCGCCGCTGCCGTGGACTGTCGCGATTTCTCCCCAGCAGGACCCTCTTCTCGGTGGCCTTGCTCTTTCTCCTCTTCTGCCAAAGTCTCTGCTGCTTTGTCACGTGTTACAGGCTGCTCTTCCTCTGGAGAAAACAGATATGTATTACTGAAAGCCATGTGAAAAGATTCACAGCAGCTAAGCTGAAGGAAATGCAGTGGCAGCTTTGAGAGAAGAAAGCTGTGAAACAATGCACAGAATCAGGTTCAATACCTGACAGAAGAACAAAAAAACAGGCAAAGTCAAGAACTTGCATCACATTTTAAGAAATTACTTGTCTTAGGCTAGATTCATGATTTTCTCTTATAATACATAACAGAGAAAGGCATGCCAAGACTACCTGCCTGGCAAAATTAAAATCTCAGCTTTAAAGTCAAAATATCTTAGAATTATTTGCTGCCATGGCATAAGAACTTCCTTTAACATGTTAAAAAAAATACCAAATTATTTACTCATCTTGTTGTCCAAGAGAGTGGAATCACTTCTGCTAAAATGTTAATGAAAAAATCAGACACCTGTCATGGGAAATTTCTGTTCCATACCTGCATCTGATAAAGCTGTAAATGAAAACAGTCTCCTAATGGGAAACATCAGTCTTCCTTTGCTGGACAGTGAGGTTCTACACATGTTCCCAATATAAGTGCATCTAAGTAAAAGTGAGGCACATTTTCTACTGATGAATAAAGTGACTACTCAGCATATGTCTAAGGACAGGACTGGCAATTCTGAAAATCTTGCTAGATACCTGGATGTTTGCATCCTCAAACATTTGTATTTGCAAATTTCTAAGTGGCTGAGGCAAACTGGCTTCTCTAGTAACTTCTGCAATTAGGAAGTATATATGGTAAATAAATCAAATGTCTTAGGGTATTAGTCTTTCACCATCAGCTCTCACCATCTCAGCAGCTAACAGATCCAAATGCCACCTAGAAGGCAGTAGCTCCTAAAATTCAGAGTGGTTCAGCTGGTAATTTGAGGGCCATGGAAGCCCATTCTGTGCTTCTGTGCCACCTGCTGCCTTTGGACCAGTGATGAGAGGTGCATCTCCTCCATTCATCTTGTCTTTGTTTAAGCACCAGACACTGCCCAAGCAGTCAAGCACCTTGTTTAACACAAAAAGCAGAGCTGCAGTTGCTGCCACGGGGTGAAACTTGGACCCCTCACACATTTCCAGTTACCCTGCCTGAACAAATAAGGACTGTCAAAGTGTACTGCTCCGTGGACATCCATTCCCCAGCAGTAGGATGAGCATAACTTCACCTGCAAAGCTCTGAAGGTCTATGTTAATGCAAACATCTGATATTACTCTATCACAAGAATCCTCTGGCTTGTTCTGTGTGAAAGCACTATTATAGTGCAGTTTCTCATGATTAATCTGCAAAATATAGGAGTGAGTGGTCTCTTCACATCAATACAAACATGGGCTCTACCAGAAATAAAATCTGGATTTCTCTGTCTCCTCTAGCAGCCACTGCTCCTGCTGGTACAAGGTGAGGAGAGATCTAATAAGGAAGGACATCCTACTCACCAGATTCTGAAGGACAGGCAGGATGAGGATCTGCTGTCTCACACTCAATTAGATCAACTGCTTTAGTCTCCAGAGAACTGTTACCCTCCTTAAAAACTGTAAACTGCAAACACATACAATATGCACAAAATATGCAGGGCCCAAATTAATAAAAAACAAACTGGTTTTCTGAAACCCAAGAGGCAAACTAAAAGGGCCACACACACCAACCACAGAACAGGGAAAAATGTCATCCTGGCTTCTGGGATGACCCCTCCCTCTGCAGGTAATTAAACATTTGAGTTGATGACAGCCCCAGTCTTTGGAAAGTGCACAGTCTCAGTCTAGCTAAGAACTACTCTCTTGCTTTGCAAATCAGCTTTTCCAATGGCAAGGACAAAAGTTCATGAAAATCAACCCTCTCCATAGTACTGAGGGCCATTTTTAAAGTATTAAAGATATCTGCAGGAATCTAGACATCAGAAAACTCTGTTGAACACAGGGAAGGAAGCCAGCCTCCCTTCCTGGCTCCCAGCATCTCCTGCGGGATGTGGTTCCATCACGCCGCAGTGACAGTGAAAGCAGATGAGACCCTCTGGGGGAACATGCTGAAAAGACCAGGGGCAAAACAGAAAAAAATGGGGTAGAGGAAAGCAATGTGAAGCACTATGATGAAATTGTACAGAGGAAAAATGAAAAACCCTTAAAGGGGGGAGATTTAAAGAGCAGAGACAAGGAAGAAAACATCTGTAAATAAGATGTTCCAACCAAAGGACTGACAGTTTCAGGGGTCCAGGTGGATAACTGGTGGATTTATGTGGATAGAATACACATCTAGCAGGTGCACCTATTTAGGCACCAGTTAATTTCTGTAAAATCTGAACTCTTACATCTGCTAACCCACATGTGACCAACCCCTGGCAGAGACACACACAGTTCTGCAAAATGTATTTGACTGTGCAAAGCAAAACAGTTGGTGGATGAAAAGCCTCAGAATAGCATCAAAATCCAAGCACATGCAGAAGTTACCAAGGCTTACATATCAGTAGGACTAACCCAGCCTGGCTTATGGAACTCTAATATGAATGTAAAACAATATGCAGGTGTACCCTCAGCTAATTGCACCCTCACCTGGCAGAAAAGATGTAAAGGGAAAAGTGAATGATGCTTGGTCAATTTGTAGATGCAGTTTCAGTATCATGATACCTAAATTTTGATGTGTGTGATAGCACAAAATCTTGTTATCCTCTGCATCAAGCCAGACAGGCAAGACCAAGCAAGTCTTCGCACTCTCTCTCAGCAGCCTCACAAATGAGCAGTGGCAGTGAGGACCACAAATGAGTGAAATTCATGAGCTCCTTACAATTACTGCATACACAAGATACAGTCCCAATATGAAGTCCTTTGTTAAGATCATTAACATTGTGTAGCTCAATAGTACCCAAAAACCTTAAAAGTTGAGCAGCTATAGTTTTCTGTCCTTGATATAGTATACCTTCTTCTTTTTTTTTTTCTTTTTTTTTTACATAAAGCTCTGCAATAACCTCCTTGAAGTGAACAGCACAAATGAACAACTTCCCACAGCTTTTTGGCAGCTCTAGATGTTCTAACCTGAGTGCAGGCATGCATGAAGCCCTGGTGAACTTAACGATCAATGGCTACATCAGCACAGAGAAAATCACAAGCCTGAAACCACAGCAATCGTTACTGAGTAAGCACCAGTAATTAGCAAAGGGTCAGTGATTTCCTCTTCCAGTGTGCAACAAGCCATTGCAATAAATTCTTTTATTAATGTATTCAATGTCTCCTGGTGCACAGTGAAATGTAACACAGATGTATAGTAGATGTAAAAGCTTGGCTTGTTTTTGTTGATTCAGTCCATTGCTTAGCTGTTTAGTTACTTTATATACAAGCAAAAATGTCACTGGTGACCAGCATTAACTGCAGGGTCAGCAGGAGGCAGAGACAGAGCTGATGGGCTGCAGGCCACATAGAGCACTGCTCCCAGGCAGTGACCTGTTCTCAGTCCCAACAAATGTTTCTACTTTTCTCAACTTCAGGTATTTTACAAACTGTGGATTTTACTTCTGCGCTGGACAAATTATGGCATTGCCATGACTCAGCTCATTTGCTGTCCAACACCTGAAGGAAAGGTGCTGATAATAAAATGTGCATATGAGCATGCAGTTGACTAGCTAAGGAACAGTATGCCATAACCAGGGTCAAGTTCTACCAACACGTTTGACAGTGTGCTTCAGTGGCTACCCACTCACAAGTCCTGCCAGACACTCTCACTAAATCATTTGCGAGGCCATTCTAAGAGTCTCAGACTGAGCACAGAAGCAGCCACAGATGCCAATTATGTCACTTGACAACTTCAAGTTCCAACTACAATCACCCAGCAGTGTAATATTATTCTAATGCCAGTCAGAACTAGATCCTTAAACCAGATTTTATAGGGCTAAAAACAGCTTCAAAAATGACAACAGCCACAGGCCTGTACAACCAGACCATGTCGACATTCTTACCTACACCAGTGCAAAATTGGAACTTTATATATCCTACCAAGCTGCCTGATAAAATCCTGGTTGCTTTTCTTTACAAGGCAGCAGCTTCTAATACAAGATATTTAATTTCATCAAGCCTCAAAATAGAGTTCAACATCTCATGTAGCACACACAATACTTGGCTTCCAAGGAGGCTTTTTTCAGAGGGCATACTTTCCTGTGAAAATAACTGTGTGATATGCCATGTCATCACATTGCCATTTCCTTAATTTAGAACACAGCTCCCCAACTGTTGTGTTCAAAGCTAACAATAACACTGGCTAATGGTTGCAATACATCCAGGCAGCTGTGAACTTTGAGGGATAACAATGAGGTAAGATGAACTAGGGTTCACAGCAAAGCGCTTGATGACTCTAGCAGTTATTTAATGTATTTAAGATGTGAATTATTTGATGGATAATCTCAAGTGGATCCCTAACACTCTTTGATCCTTCCTGATTCCCTCTCCCCTCCACATTAATATGGTTACCAGAGAGTTGTTGCCAGTAGGTGCTACGCTCTCGTTGTCAGCACGGCTGCTGGCGGCTCTTATCACTTCTGCACAGAGATTCTTCTTATACAAATTCTGACTTCTGCAACAGAACAAAAGCTGAAGCCAATTATTTTGCTTTGAGAGGAACAGATGCTTTTTTCACACATTATCCTATCAGTATTCACAGAAGTACATATATTTTGTTTTCTCTCACTGGTTTGTGTATTGCTATCCATTACCACACAGTGGTTGAAACAAATAGCTTGTCAGAAAAAGAAGTCAGTAAGAAGTGCACAAATGCTTGTTCCAATGTGACATCTGTAAAGGGTCATTCATTGGAATTAACAATAGCCCTCATAATTTTAACTAGACCCTTTCATTTTCTTACATTTTTCTATTTATAATACATTTGTCTTACAAAGATTTGTTTCAGCCAATGCAATGAAGAGTGATTGTGGGTGAAGCTCAGAAATAAAAAGCTGACTGTATTTTTGTACACTGTTTGTAGCTACAATTATGAAAGTCACTTTTGTATTCATCTGCATCATTTATGCAAAGCAACAGTTTCAGATGTTACTATGAAATAAACAAACTGAAAGCCTCAAAAAGCTTGGAAATGAGTTCTTCCATGAAAAAAATTAATGACCCACAGAACTGGCTTTGGGGAAAAAGCTATGAGTACAATCTGGAGCTAGAAAAGGTAAGAATAATCAGCTCTAAGAGGCTACTTCCAAAAATTCAAAGACTGTAATTTTTGCAGTTAAACAGTAATCACTTATAAGGCAGTATTAAAAGCCCATATAGGCCCAAAGAAAAAAAAAATTATTTTACTTCTCTTGAGATCCAAATCAGCATATCTTTATTCACTTTACAAACCCATTTTTGCCCTTCTAAGCATCAGCTAAAAAAATTAATGTTACAGTCGTCAAATTCCAGAAGTCTGAGTTTATAACATCTTTTTGCTTGATCTATTTTAACTAAAATTTAATAGATATTTACCAACAAAAATAGGAATTTTCCTTTTGCTTAGAAACTTTCCTTTTATTTCTACATAGCTTTTATATACTAACTGAGAAAGTTCACATGGCATAATTATCATATATTGCTCCCTTCATGAAAATACAATGTAAATAAATGTTGCTTTGTGTGGCCTTGGCCAACTGAGCTGGAGGAATTGTCGGTATTGAATCTATGATTCAGGTTTGGCTTTCTTTTTTTTGTGGAAAAGAGTTCTTTTCTTTCCAAGAAAGATAAGAAACTTGGCATTCTATACAGTCAGACTGCATAAACCTAACATTAAGAATCACACAGTGCTCTTCAGCAGACAACAGCGACTGAACAAACCAACACAACTCTGCAGCACACTCGGCCTTCAGCTCCCACATTTTCAAACTGGCAGGTGTAGACTTCCATCTTCATTTCCTTCAATTAAAAGGAGATTGGCATCTCCTTTTTGCAGGGGAAGGAACGGGACTATCAAAGACTTAATCGGTACATTTTGAAATACAGTAGATTATCTGAAAAAGTAGTATAGCAATTTCAACCCAAATACTGGTTCCCAGACTCCAGTTAAATAGGGATTTTAGACCAGCAGTTTAATTTTGATCTGGTTATACTAGTAATTGCTGCAGTTCAAACTCAGTCAAGTGTGTAATTGAAAACCTGTTGTTGTGGTAAATAGTTATATTGATCAAAAGCATTCGGCAAGAAAGAAACATAAATCTGGGAGAAATTACAAAAGAGAGAGGAAGGGAAGAAATTTAATTCTTTCAGACCTTTAAACAAATCATATTCTGTCTATTTTTCATAAGACAACATATGAAATATATGAGAAATATAGGAATCTCACAATTTTTCTGTTCTTTATATATCCACTGATTGAAACTGAACCCCAGGTTATGAGAAAAAAACAGGGTGCACTTAGCTTTAATTCTGGACACCTATCACTAATTTATAGAAAATAAGAAATGTTGCTGCTTCCCCATTCTTGTGGACTAAATGTGCCAAGAACCATTAAATAAGAATGAAATATACTAGCTTCCATAGTTAAATTCTTTTGTAGCTTAACTTTTTATGTCTAGGAGAGTCTAATTTTAAAATTGACCTAAACCACAAACAAAAATCCTGCATTTAAATCAGCCTCTGAGAACAGCTGTCTGCCAAGGTCATGACCAAAAGACTCTAGCTTAAATGCTTAATACTTTCCAGTCTAAGGGACACCGATGACATTTAATTTCACATCAGACTGGGTTCTTAAATAGTGACCGTTGGAATTCTTTCTGCCACAGGAAGAATCCCAAATCTGTGCAATTCATTACAGCCATGGAAAATGCCAGGGAGTACTTTTAAAGCAGATGTGCTTAGACTCACTCCCCTGATTTTACTCTCTCTCCTGCCAGGAAAACTGTTTCCATGTTCGCTGCTGGAAGCGTCACTCTGTAAGTTTACCTCGGGAAGGTTAGTAGGCAAAGAAATTTTCAGGTGGAATTCTATGCTGGGGAAACAAAAACCAACTCATTGAATAGCTGGCAGAGAAGAGCCAACCCCCACCATGAGAGTTTCAGACATCTAGAGGTGCGAAGGGAAACCCAGGAAGAAGTAAATGGCATCTTCCTGAGCTCTAGCAAGGTCTGCTCTCCTTCCCTCCAGACACGTTTGCCCACTAACACCAACGAGGGTTCTGCGGGCAAGGGACACGCCAGAACTTTCTCTATTATTCCCAGAGCCAGTTACTGAAAAGGAAAAGAACAGGAGCTCCCATCAGCTGAGGGGCAGCTCACGTTCTGAGTCCCCAGCCCTCGGTGAAAGGAGCAGCAGCAGCAGCAGCAGCAGCAGCAGCAGCAGCAGCAGCAGCAGCAGCAGCAGCAGCAGCAGCAGCAGCAGCAGCAGCAGCAGCAGCAGCAGCAGCAGCAGCAGCAGCAGCAGCAGCAGGGCCCTGCTGTGCTGGCGGCAGTACCTGCGGCAGTAGGCGGCCAGGGCGGCCAGCAGCAGCAGCAGCAGGGCCAGCGCGGCGGCGCCCGCGGTGATGGCGATGCTCCGCGCCTTGGCCCGGCCGGCGCGATGCTGCTCCCACCACTCCAGGTCGCTGAACTGGCAGCGCTCGCCCACGTAGCCCGTCACACAGCTGCCGAGGAAAGAGGGACACGCTGAGCGGCGGCAGGGCACGGCCCCAGGCCATTCCATCCATCACCTTGCATTGATGCACCACTGTTCACCACTACAGAAACATCTGGCTCACTTTAGCATGGGGAAGACAAAATCATTTTAAAGGTATGCGGTTGAAACCTGCAGAATCCAGTATTAAAAGTCTTTTTATTTTTCTTTTTTTCCTCTCTTTTTTTTTTTTCCCTGTACTGTTATTTTTTACTGGTATTGAATTGTCTACAGAATTACACAGAGAGGTTGTCATTACCAGATTCCTATGGGTTAAAAAGTAGGAAAAAAAGTTTCTTAAATCCTGTAAATCCTGCTGTGTGATTAGTGTTTCCCTAGGATTTTCCATTAAACTTCTTTCAGCAGCAAGCTTCCCTTTCTTTAAAGTAGTCAGGACAGTAATGACTTGTATTTTCAGAGTGACTTGATTAAGAGAATCAAATTTTAATCTGAATCTTTACTGTAAAATTAAAGATGAATGTGTTTTAAAAACCCATGTGTTAGAATATCTTCATTTAGAAATATCTTCAAAACTTTGAATACAAGCTTCTCCTGTAGACAGTTTTTGTTTATTTGATTGGTTTTACCATTGTAAAACCCAACACAGAAATACCCTATCGATGCATGAAACCCTCAAATCAAAATTACAAGAAAGTGAGAAATACATCAAAAAATAACCTCAGCCTAGTTTTACTACACAAGGCAAGACATAAATAATAAATGGAAAAAACGAGAAGTCTATTCAGTTCATAGCAATCCCTCAGCAATGTAGGCTCAACTCATCACAATTCTAATTGGTCTCATTTTACTCAAGTCCAAGAGCTAGTCCAAATAAGAAAAAGAAGCAGGATTTGACCTGCAGCAGCTTTTACCCAATGTCCTGAAAACGTTATATCAGCATTCATTATTAAGTCAGGCACAAGCACTCTCATTCTGTTAAAATTTAGAATGCATGTGCTCCGGAAGGCAGAAAAAATGCTAATTTTTTAATGTTAAATTACAATGAATTTCAAACATGCTGGCAGATCTACTTTCTAGTGTAGGATCTTTAATTAATTAAAATACAAATCACATTTGATATGTGGTTTTTGCTGGATAACATTTTTCCATTCCTTCCCTTCTGTGGTTAATACATCAGAGCCTACATGAATGAATGCTGCCATCTAGTGAGGATTCAGCGGGGACAGAATCCAGCAACGCCCACGCACAAATCCCAACACCATGGCTGAGCACGGTTGCTCTCAAATTTTTTTACTAATTCCACTTGCAAAACTGAAAAATATGTACATTTCAATTCTCATTATGCACTAACACCTAGCAAATAAAAGGGAAAAAAAAGTGATCCAATTTGAAAGTTCTGCAGGTTTAGATTCTTCGAGAGAAGAAACTTCTGAAGTGAAAAATGGTAGTTTACTTTGACTCTAAAAGTTACACTAAAAATTCAAATCCAGAGATAGGTACTTCAAAAAGCACCAGAGATGACCATGAGTCTGTCTCCTGTAATGTCTTTGCCCAAGGGCTTTGCTGAGCTCAAGATATCCACAGCACAAAGCATTGATTTCATTCCTATATATGCACATGAGACACATTCCTTTCATATTCTTACAGGTACACAGGTCTGTAGGCAGGGGAGACCACTCATACTTCAAAATAGGAAAGCCTGAGACACAGAGAGAGATTTTCCTACCCTGGAACAGCCTCCACCCCCTGTACAGGTCCTCACTTACCACCTGGGGGAGGAGGCAGGCATTGGATTTGTCCCATTGTAAAAATTTTATGCTTGATTTTGAAGAGAGATTCTGAGTACAGCTTCAAATATAATCAGGTTACACACTTAAATGCCAGCACTAATTGTTTTGAAGAAATGATTACCCCATGGGACTAGGTTGTCACATTGACCAAGCCAAGGCTGACTTCTGGAGAGATGAGATTCTCCTTGCTTTTATCTGTACCTGCATTTGGGGAATCCAGAATTAGGCTTCACAAAAATATTGACAGAGGAAGCAGGTCTCAATTTTGAGGTCTCATTGTAACTCTCCCTGGTTTTAAGAGGGCAGTTATATCCTACCCATTTCTGCCTTTCTGTAGTAGAAGATGCTGACACCAGAAGATTGCTTCCTGGCCCCAGTCAGAGAAGACAAGACAGAGGAGTCCTCTTCCATCCCAGTGAATGCTACCCATGAACAGCAAGGCCAACAGGGAGGTGCAAGTCAGCAGGACATGTACAGGAGACAGAGAAGGCACCTCTTTCAAGTAATTTAACAACTTACCTCCCATTTCCAAAGTAAAGAATCAAATGCTCGGGGAACAAATCCAGTCCTTGCAATATTAATTGCAGTGGATGTGAATGGAGTGGCCATGCACCAAAAATTACACTGATCACTTACAGGAAAGAGGAGATTCGAATGCTAATGAGTGACATGAGGGATGAACAGATCATTCATGGACAAACTCTTCACTGCCTGCAGTAAACTGAGGGTAGCATTCCAAGGGTGTCATTGTTCAGCAGAGAGAATACAAATTTCTGTACTTACTTGCAGGCATAGTCTTGTAGGTCAGAAACATAATTGCACACTCCACCATGGAGGCAGTACGACTCGTACGAAGGAGGGCATCCTACAACATCACCTTGCACAGCCTTTGTAGGGTACTCACTGCTGACAGCAGCTGGGGGAGCAGTAGATTCTGAAACAGATGGTTTCACAAGGACACCTCAAATCTTTGGCCTCATTGGCAACATAATCTTACTAAGGAGTTCCAGAACTTCAAGGTACTAAACTAGATAAAAATATCCAATTTCTATTATTACTTGGTTTTACCGATTTTATTATGTTGTTATCAAACTTAGGCAAGCAGAAATATGGATAAAATTACTAAATATGATATAGTGATATGGAAATATTATGTATAAATAGATCTTATTATTTATTATTATACTTCATTATTTATGAAACTATAAATATTAGTTGATCATTAGTATGATACAATAATATATTAACATCTTAATATATTAATATAATATCTAAATATCTAAATATTTTAGATTTACAGTGAAAAACCTTCAGTGATTGACTGAGTTCTGTGTGTTTAGATGTATGAGCCCAACCCTGAAGAAAAACTGCACCAACTCTCTAGAAGCTTACTCGGAAACGATTTTTGCAACTTATGCGGCTTTGACATACGGTAAATCTCTACCATGCATAAATTAGCAGGGTGAGAGGCAGAGGTGAAGGGTGACTGTATTTCATGCACTGGGATCTCAGACTCAGAAGCTTTCACAAGAAACTTGTCACTCTTATGCAGATTGTTTGTACTCTGCTGCCGTTCTCCTAATTGCACTTATGTGTGATGGCAGATCGCATTTTTTACTGTTTCAGGCTAGCTCAGGTACAGATAAGAGCATCACTGGGGGAGCAGAGAGCCCTGTGGTTTTGCCAAAGCATTCTGCAGCCTGCTCTGAATCACACTTGCTGCCACCTACACACCTATCCAAACTTAGTAGTTTTAAAGGTAGCACTAATATCTCTGCACAGCATGACCACAGTGCAGACATGCTCTCACAGAAAAGGAGTGCTTTCATGCCTACTTGGACTCTACAACAAACCTGTAGGTCAGAACAAAACAGCTACATGGCAAAGAATTTGCGGCAGTATGGATTAGCAGACACACACCTAATCATTCTCAAACAATTATGTGGTCAGTTCTATGACTCACACCAGTTTTATTGCAACATGACCTTCAATGACATTTGGGTTTTAAAATTTCATTTGCAGGAGAACTGCCATGGCAAAGAGCCTGAATGGAAAGGGATGAGTGATTATAGTGAACCCCAGGTGTGCATGCATTCAGCAAAGAAAATTTCATCTTGCTAAAAGAGCTTATTAGGCAAAGAGCTACAACAGTGTGATAACGTCTATGAAGACATGGGATCAGACCGACACTTGAGGGACCTAGGAAACATTACTTCTAGGTCATGCATCATTTAAAATCATCATTTCCTGAGTGACACTTGAAACTACTGAAAGATTAAGTGACTGAAATGGAAGTGGGAGTCCTGATAGGTACTCTATTTAAGAAAGCCATAATTTCCTTGTTTTTCTGAAGAAACAGCTCTGTGACAATGTCCCTCCATCATCAGAAAGTCACTCAATCTTGAGTAAAATTCACCCTGACCAAGAAGGTTGACACAGAGTAAAAGAATGAGTCACTCTCATGTTCAGAGAACGCTGCTACCTCATTGAGGCGCAGAATGCAGGCCAGATAGTCACTAGTGCTGAACTTTCAGCAGTTCTCTTCAGTAAATTGATAATCAGATTTCTGAAGGAGTTTCAGAGCCCTTTGGAAGAATTAGTGACTAGAACTGAAAGACTAGCTTATACTGAAGAATCAAATGGCACTTAAATCATGTGCATTTCCTCTGCTAGCCCTCTGCTAAGTAACAGAAGGCACGGGGAGTTTGAAAAACGGCACAGACTGAAATTACCCTCAAAAAATGTTACTTCCAAGGAGAATTTACTTCTTCTGTAGATAATAAATGACATTTGATAGATTTGTTGGTACATTTAGATAGTAAAAAATTTACATTGAATCTTAATGTACATATTTCCTTATTAAACTTGGATCTGTTCTCCTTAGTTCACCACAAAACAGCCTCCTAAAGGCAATGCTAGATGGATCCACAATCTGGTCAGGATGCTACTATACATGGATGACTTAGTTTCCAGGTATAACAATTTATCCAAGGACACAGCTCTTAATTTAGGGTCGCTTTGCTTTATTGGCTCACTCCATTTACTCACTGCAACCATCACCAGTTCCTGAAGCATGATCAGCACACGAGCAAGTGAAGTTTCCCGCTGTATTTGTGCAGGTCATGTTCTCTCCACAGGTGTGGGACCCCGTCTTGCACTCATCAATATCTGTCAGCCAAAGAGTCTGCAGTTAGAAGAATGAAATGCCTCAGAGCATCGGCTAAAAGGGCAGCAGTAGCAGCACTGCTCCCCCCAGGCAGTGGGGAAAAGCACCAGAGACCTCTCCCTCTGCAAGTATGCCTTCATGGAAAGCCCAATGGAAAAGCAACCAGCATACTTCCTATAGCAAGAGCATGCTGTGCTCTGCAGAAACTCTCCACAGGGAGAAGGAGGGAAAGGCTTCCCCATGAAATGTAACAAGTACAGCAGTGTTGAAGAAGAGACTTATTTGTACCAGATGTGTTCTCCTGGCATTGCTAGTCCTAGCTTGCAGCCTGGATCCATATGTTGGCATTCTTGCAGAAGGGTTTGGGAGGAGAGAGCTGCCCACCCCTGTACCACCCACCTACTTCAGCCTAACAAGAGTTAAGGCATAAAAAAGTGTCTAGAAACCTACATGTTTATTCAGTTTGTGTAAACACTTCAATGAGTGAGGTTTTGAGTGACTGTGAAGAAGCTCCCTGACTACTAGGGTTTCCAGCCTCAGAGACCATGTTAGGTTCATACACATCTCTCACCCCCATTCTGCTGCACACCCTCCTCCTGCCCCCACACCTTCTCTCCAAAGCCCACAGCAGCAGCTCCTGCCAGGCTGGCCACCTGCACCTTGCTAAGTGCCAAAGCACCCCCTCAAAGGTGAAACCTTTGGTTCACGCAGCAGAGTTAGGGAGCTTCTAATTCATTTTATGAACCATCAGCAGAATAAATGTGCCAGGTCTACTTCGGGGAATCCCAGATCTGCTACCCCAATTTTTGTGAAATAATTGCTTAAACTGCTTAGAATTTTTCTACAGCAAAATTAACACAATCTAGCTCAAAACAGTATAGAAAATTCAGAGCACTTAAAAAAAGGGGGAGGGGAGGCTGGAAGGCAAACACAACTGCTGCAGCATATTTCAAGAAATGTGATTTCACCAACACCACATGAACTCACCGTGTGTTATCACTGAACATACCATCACATTCCTGGGCACTGTGCGTATATGCAGGTGCTTACAACAGAAGCACAAAATCACTTACTAATTTCTGGCTTTCACAGCACATTTCAAGTCATCAAACACAAAATTAGTTTCAGTTATGTTTACATCTTAGTAATATTACATCTTTTATCAGCTGAGAATCTATTTTCTGGACTTAAGGACTTCAGGAAAATAATAGACTGTTTTTCAATGACAGTGGAAGGTACGACATCCTGAACAACTATTCCACAGTATAGTGGTAAGTAAGACAATAAGAACCCAGGGCTGCTTGAGGACTTCCCTTCTAGGGTGTGCTGGGTCAGCAAGAGGACCTTGTCACTTCTGAGTGCACTTCCATCTGCACTTCCAAACACCTTCAAAGACATGAGCTCTGTCTCTGACCCCTGCAGGCAAAAGGCCTCAATTCTTCTGCCTCTGATACTTTCCACATTCTACCCATAATAATGATATTGTTTTTAATTTTTCAGTCCTAATCAGTGTTGAAGAACCAAGTCCAGTAAAGGTCATGTAAGAATTAGCTCAAACGTACTGGGCTTTGAATTAGGCTATAAAGGAAAAAAGTAAAAGAAAAGGACAAAAGAGAAGGCAAGACTCTCATAAAGCTCTGCACAAACTGTGTGCTAGTCAAATACTGGAGAGAAAAAGCTTCCTGTTCATATTTACCACTAAAAGGGATTAAGAATTTAAGAGATGTAGGGAATGAACTAAAGACCTGGCATTAGAGCTAGATGGGAAAATCAGTGGGTCTGATTATTAACAAGACTCTAAATGTACTCAAGTTGTCAGTGTCACACCTTGAACCTCATGCCTATTAAACAGACCTGGAATTATTTGATGAGTATTATGACACACTCAATACCTGCTTTCGTTTATATTCATGGCAACGATTTCCAATAAAGCCCTACTGCCTCACCTCCACTTCCCTCCCCCTCTCTCTCCTTCTATAGCCACTAAAAAGAGTGCAAACACTGAGAGGAGATATTCACTGACAACTACAAGCTTTGCATATTGATCAGCTGCTGATGTTACCATGCTTCAAGCAGGGAGGATAGAACCACAGAGGCAGAAATGCCTTCCAGGCAGGGCAGAGCCCTCACACATGCCCCTACCATGGCAATGGACTCCATCTCCAGTGTAGCCCTCCAGGCACTGACAGACGTAGCCCCCTTCCGTGTTGATGCAGTCGGACACGCTTCGGTTGCAGCGGTCCGTGCGCGCCGCGCACTCGTCCACGTCTGGGGACACAGCAAGGGACAGCACACGTGGGTCAGGAACCAGCACACCGCTCGGTACACTGAGGCATCTGCACCATGCATCTCCCTCTGCTGTCCCTTGGCATTTGTGCACGTGAAGCAAATGGGAAGAGAAGGACTTTGTGGTGGGTTTTGGTATGAAGTTTGATGGGGGTGTGTTCTAAAATCCAAGAGAGTCAACAAAATGATATCACAAATAACATTTGCTTAAAAAAACCTGTTCAGAGGAAATTAGCTGATTCAAAAATTGCTTCATGTTATAGAATCATATAATCTTTTATGTTGGAAAAGACCTCTAAGAGCATTTAGCAACTTTGTTTTATAAAAGAACACACAGGCTTAAAAAAAAGTACTACAGTGGAAAAAATGTGTGCCCATTTCAGCTTACAATTTTTTCCCTGTCCATAGTAACACAGATTCTTCTGAGTCTCTTCATGCTTAGCCACCAAATGGTATTTTTTTTCTGTTTCTAACATCTTCCTCTCTTGACCCTTGTGAGAGCAAAACAGTTATTCCATTTATGTTGCAATCAGGACCAGAAACCTAAAACCACTCTAAGCAATGTTTTACATGGCTGTTGGAGTCTTTCTAGTGCTTGAAAGAAACTAGAGCAGCACTTTATAGAAATATTACATCAGGAATACTAATTTTCAAGAAATTCCTTATGTCTAAATTATACATTAATTATCATGTCTGTGGACTGAGCTTTTATAATTAGTCAACTTTTACAAATAATTACATTATACTTTCTATCCATGCTATTGCTTGTTAATATTAATAGGATTAACACTCATGGCTCAAAGGCAGAAAAAGGTATGTGATAATTGGCCATTTTATTTCACATGCTTTCTGCTCATCATCCCTTTCATACTATTGACCTTTCTCAGCCTCACACAGCAGAGCTGCCAATGTGAAAGGAGAAAGATTTTCTTCCTCCCCCCCCGCCAGTCTACAGTTTTTCAAAAGTTATTATAATGTTTTTTATTACCATAGCATGATTTCCCCTTCCTGGTAAATCCTTTCAAACACTGGCACATAGCACCATCTTCCAGCAAAACACACTCTGCATTGACATAACATTCTAGTGCAGTGCAGTCATCTTCATCTATAGCATCAGCAAAACAAAACAAAACAAACAACAAAAAAATTAGATGTATTTGGAAATATCAAAGGAGGTAGTGTATATCTATATTACAGAAAAACTAAGAAAACCAGAACATACAGGCAGAGTTTGAAACTTAGCTCTCCAGGATTAATAATGACAAGCCAGTACAATCACTGCAGCTGTTCTCTTTGTCTAGATGGAGTTGACATGTCGCTTAGTATCAGGATTTCTGAATATTTTATTCAAAACCTATTGCAAATGTTAATGATCTAGTGTCATCAAAGATATGTAGAATTCAATGGGCTTATTTTAACTTTTTTAGAGGAAAGCAATATAATTAAAAAACCCAAGGGAGAGACTTTCTCAGGTGTTCCAAATTAGAAATGTTTGTTCTCTAGACCAGGATAATATTATCAATTGTTGTTGATATAGCCAAGGAATAGAGACACAAAAAAAGCAGCCCTACCTGGAATAATTGCACAGATCCAAGTTCTTGTTAGAAGCTTAAGAGTGTGAATACCACCAGTCTCAACAATGAACCCTTCTTTCTATAAGGTCTATTACTTCTTTCTGCTCTATGAGCCTGTTCAGGGCCTCAGAGCAAGCATAAGGAAGATAACCATCAGACTATACCTGATACCATGATTTCAGCTGTAAAAGAAATTATTTTCTGCTTTTCCCCATTGTCTGCATCCTTAAAAATCCCAGTGCTCCGTGTGCTCTGGAGCACAGTCTCTGGTGGTGGCATTGGCATTATCTCCTTGTGCACAGAGACACTTCCTGAAAAAGACAAGAAAAAAATGACATGGACTATTTAAATATATTGAAATAGCCATCTGATTTTCAAATACTTGTGCATTTTCCAATAATCATGGTGGTTTCCTTTTAAAATAAGCACCAGTATCCTCTCAGACTAACCTGTTTCTGATGTCAAATTATTCCTAAAAGCACTCACTGGTGAGTTTTCTCAAATACAAAAGAGAGGAAATGTGACTCATTGCTCACAATAATTGTCTGCATTGCACACACTTTTTTCACTGCTAAAATGCCAGGGAAAAATTACAGTGTTCAGACAACATGTCTGTTGCCTTGTTGTCCCAAAGACAAAATTCCAGCATTTTCATTCTTCAGAGAAACCGTCATTCCTTATGTTAGAGCAAGGTGAATTTTTCCAGTGCTACCCGTCAGGATCCTCAAGGGTTTGGGGGGGGTGAATCTTTTTGGGAACTGGAGGACTGTACCTGCTGTTGAGTTGGAAGAATCCAGAGCATGACAGGATTTTCCACCTTGAGTTTTCACAAATCCTGGATAGCACTTGCAGTGGACAATTCCAAAACTGTTTTCACAGATCTGATCACAGCCTCCATTCTCATAAAGGCAAGGATTTGCCCCTAGTGAAGAAAAACAGGAAAATTAACCAGCTGCTTCTTCAGTAAACACCTCTGTTTAGATATGCAGAGTTGAAGCAGTTGGATAAAGGGCTGACAAAAACTAAGATACAATTTAATTTTTTTATATATAACAACAAATGCATACAGTAAAGCATAGATATTATCACCTAGGCCCTGTCAGGAAAAGAGATTCATGTACTCTGTATCTAATGCATGTACCACATGTTTAAATTTTATTTCCTTTATTGTTTCTCCTTTGATATTTAGAGTCCTAATATTTCAAGGACATAAGGAACCTGTGATTACCTTATCTCAATCCTGGTCTATGAATTACTTATTTCTGCTTACAGGGAGATTGTTCCCAACAGAAAATCAAATTATTTGATCAAAAACTAATAAATCTCACTAAATCTTTCCCCATGTCATTTGTTATTATTGGTGGGGGGGGGGAGGTGCTAATAGACTAGGATAAATAGGAATTAGAAGACTGTGGTAGCCTCATGGCAATTGATCAGCATCTATTCTTGGGCATGAGCATAAATCTGTCAGCATTCCTGGGACACATGCCCAGATGATGCTTTCAATAAACACCAGTCTGACTACACAAGGCTTTTTAAAGAGCCTATTTCTGAGAAGATAATCCTCTACCCAGGGACATCTATTCTACTGGTACCAGTGAACAAGAGGAGGCTGGAAGGGAATGACTGCTTGATTTTTGCAGTGTACCTGGTTTCGCCAAAGGATGAGCTACAACCACTGAAGAGGGTCTCAGCATGCTGCCTCGCAGACGTACCCTGTTTTGGCCGGTCTTCTTGTCCACCCTCACTAGAGATGGCCTAGCCCAGTCAGAAAACCACAGGTGGTCCTCAAACACCGCTACAGCAAAAGGGTGCCCTACAAAGACATTAGGTTTGTCGTTTCCACTTCTGTAGAACACACACAAGAAACCCTGCAAAGGAAAGCGTTATCTGCATATAGATCAACTTCTAACGGGGGCCATAGCTTCTAACCTAGCCATAGCCAGTGCTCCCTTTGATTTCCCATGGGGAGGGGGACGTTTTCATGAGCTGTCATTGTCATATTTTCTGAAAAATCCCTTCACCAGGATTTCTTCTCCTGGGAAGCTGGGAAGCCTCAGAGAAAGAGAAAAACAATATTATCTCCTTTGCTTCTCCTGTGTTCTGCTGCTTTGGAAAGTGGTTGGAGATTGTTTACCCAACATGTGAATTGTTTTTACTTTGTGACCAATCACCGTCCAGCTGTGTTGGGACTCTGAGGAGTCAGTCATGAGTTTTTCATTAGTATCTTGTTAAGCCTTCTGTAAGTATCCTTTCTCTATTCCTTAGCATAGTTTTAGTATGGCATTCTTCAATATAATATAAGTACGTAAAATAATAAATTAGCCGTCTAAGAACATGGAGTCGGAGTCAGATTCTCAATTCCTCTTTTGTCCTGGGGACCCAGAAAATACCACAATGAGCAATGGACCACAGGCAGAGGTTACTTGTGCTCTTAGCAAGGGAAGTTGGAACACTTGCCTGGCTCGGTACACACTCTATGCTTCTGGTGACTTCCAACCAGATCTAGTTCACAAGATACATCATCCTTTCTTGAGGCAGCCTTGGGACCAGCCTTTCAGAACTAGAGTACCTCACTCCTCTGCCACGACGTGGCCTGGCAGAGAGCTGCTGAGCTGCACAGCCCCTTTTGCAGTCCTCACAGTGCAGAGAGGAAAGGAGCTCATGGCACATGTCATCCTGCACAAGCTGGCACGGGACAGCCTGGGAGCTGCAGACACTGCAGCCACTGACTCCTGGTAGGGCCCCAAAGCCAGTGTGTGGCCTCTGCAAGTGCCAAAAGTACACACTAGTGCAATGCACAGGGGCATACAGCCAGCTAACATAAACCACAGGAGGCAATAGGCCATCCAGGTAACTTCCTCTCTTTACACTGATGACAACAGGATCCTAGACATCAGCTTCAATCAGGCTCCTAACTATTACAGGACTAATTGTAGCTGCAAGAAATTCCACCCCAAGTTCAGACCACAGGAATTTTCCTTGGTACCACAATATTATCCGCACTAGGAAAACTCGGATCCCTAGTTTGACCTCCGGAGATAAGCTCAGCAATTCAGAATCCAAAGGGCAATTTCGTATAAATAATGGCAGACATAAAGATCTTAACAAAATTATTCTGACTCTTTTGAATCTCTCATGATAGAAAATTTTCATTAGTCCACGTGGGACTATGCATTTTTTCTATACACTCAGAAATCTCCTGCTTTCAAGGTAGCCTTTGGGCAAGCTTTTTGCAATGGAAGGTAAGAACACATGCTGCTCTTCCCTGGATGCACACCTGGCTTCAGAGTGGATGCTTCCTGGCTGAAGCAGGTTAGCTTTGTTGTGGTCCCTAGAGCCCCAGTGGCACTGCACTCTACCACTGCAGTCTGAGCCCCTCTAAAAAGGTGGTTTTTAAGCACATGATTTTTATGGTCTGTGCTTTTGCTTCTTGATGTAGACCTCAACTATGTGGTGTTTAATTTCAGTAATGAAATTGGGATCCCAACAGGTATTGGCTTAAAAAACCAAAAAATCAAAGGCAAGCAAACAAGAAAACAAAACAACAGCTAACCAATACAGACAACAATTAGAACCTTGGGAAAGGAGTATGTGTTGGTATAGCTTAAATTAACCGCATAAATAAACTGAAAAAAATAGTCCTTTAAAAATGTCTAAGACACTGTGTAAATGCTCTTTAGTGTTATTTGAAGAGTGTATCATTGGCACCTAACTACCTCCACTGACCCATGATTAATTACTGATCTGGGTTCTTACCCTTTCTTCCCATTAAATTTGAACAACTAGACCAAGATCTAGATACTGCCCCCAAACATACAAACATTTCCTCACAGTTTTGGATCTGTAGTTTGCACTATTTACAAACAGCACCCTGCTTTGACCAACACTTTATTAACCTCTTCTTTTGCAAATACACTAAGGATTAAAATCAGAAGTCTAGTGTCAGTCTGTGGAGAGAGCAGGAACAGTGCAAATGCGACCCACTGCATAAACAAAAGGGATGGTTGTGTTCTTCATTGCCTCGGGCAGGTTGTTATGGGCTGTTGTAGTTACGGCTGAAAACGGGGTTGGTGGAAGAGCTGAAATAATTTATCTGTTTTGCATGCAGCTCTACTGAATGAGCTCTCAGTACAGGGGCACTAGAGGGAGCTGCTGTAGTAAAAATTCATGTTACAGCAGAACACCTATGAAGAGGTGCCACCTTCCCGTCCTCCAGTGTACAGCTGTTCAACAACAAAATCTGAATTCTAGTCTTCACTAACAGCATTAGCAAATGATGATTACATGCTTTTCTAAATTCCTACCCCAACAGGCCTTCATCTCTTTCACTTCCTTGCATACAGATCTCTCACCTCCAAAGAGCTGTATCACTGCTCCTTTCACATAATCCATGTTTCTGTAGTGCTCCTAGCTCTCCTCTTTTTTCTCCCTGCAAGACACTGTCTTACTCCTTGTGGAGAAACAAAATGAAACTTGGATCAGATTTCAAAGTCCTCCTTTGCAGATCTGCCCCGTGCCTGGAGGAGGCAGTCACCGTGGGAGCAAAGGGAAGAGAGAAGAAGGCCGGAAATTACTAGGAAATTACTTCCTGGGCCTTTTGATGTCTTATAAACTGGAGAACACTTATTCCTCCAGGACCTCACTTTGCTCACCTCCAAAAGACTGGGAGGGTATCTGGCTTAGGTGATGAACACAAGCCTTCCAGAGCACAGACTAGAACAGAGGCTGCTCGACAGAGTAACCATAAGGTTACCCATGGCAGTCATGGCATTGAGCTATGAGTCCTCACTCTGCCCGTGCTTTGTATGCACACCTACAAAATGGTCCCCAGAGAGATCCCACAATCAAAAGAAATTGTCCTCTCCAGAAACTAATTTGCCATGTACAAGATTCTTAAACACATGGTTTACTTTAGACATGGAACAACATCAGTTCCTTGTTGCTACCACCTCTGTTCTTTTGCTTCAGAACAACACATTTATGTGTCAAGCAGGAGAAATCTTTGCCATAAAAACTACCAGCGCATTGTAAAATCGTTTTTCATTTGGTATCTATTGTGTGTTTAGAATCCTTCCAGTGCTCAACACTGCAGATACAGGTTTGCTGCTCAAGGACCTTAACAACCCAAATTAATTCCCTTTCTTCCTGTGTCAATATAACTCACTGACACAATAAACACAGCAAAACCTAAATTAAACTAAGCAGCCATGTATGGGAAAAGCAAACCACATCTTAAATTTTTTGATTCTTTTCATTTTTCTGTGAAGGCAGAAAAAAGGCATCGCACAAAGTTCTCTGTGCAATGAAAAGTGACTCATTAATAAAAGCAGAGAGTGAAAGAAAGACATATTTTTGTTAAAATTAATAAAAGTCAGTTGGGTAACAGAATGGAGAACTCAAGTGCTGTCATTAACCTCAACACAGCACGGTATATGTAGCACAGCAGCTGGCCAGTAGTTCTCATGCACATACACAGACACACACACACACACATGTGGACAACCAGCAGTAGGTAATTATCAACCCCAAAGCCTCACCTACATCATTCTGCGCAAGAATTCGACGACCAGAACCATCCAGGTTTGCGCTCTCAACCACGGCCTGTTTAGCATCACACCAGTACACCTTGTCAGCCAAGTAGTCCAGAGCTATTCCACTGGGCCACAGCAGGCCAGTGCTGGCTACCACCCGGCGATCAAAGCCTTCTAATGAAGAGCTGTCAATCCGCGGATTGACCCCCATGTCAGTCCAGAATAATCTCCTTCAGAAAACAAAATGAATACAGGCAGTCAGTAAGTAAATGTTTGTCCTCCTCTCCATGGAGTTCTTTCAAAGCAGAAAGGTCAGATCAGAGCAACCCAGGCCTGACTCACAGGAGAAAAAGTGCACGTGTCAAGCAAACATATTGGCTGCTGATCTTTCCACGCTTGCCATAAGACTCCAGGTGATTGCACTGGGACTTATGCAGAATCCTCACTCTGCTCACTGGCATAAAACCTTTGGAAAACAGCTCCTGACTATGTTACCTGCCACAGCTCTTCGTATCTGCTTTTTGTTTTTCCATGTGACAGCTGATGGTGTTTTAGCAAACCCAGACAACAGAAAACGATGCATTAGCCAGACCCTTGACTAAAGAGGGGTACAACAATAAAAAAATTAAACTAAAATTACCCACTACCCATGGAAAACAAGCAGAAGTAGGCAGGTTGTTTTAAAAAAAAAACTACACCAGCATCAGGTCCAGAATCCTTCTTCCTTTAATAAAATCATGGTTCTCAGGGTCTCTCTAGAGTCCTGTGTGTTACTCACTGAGTGTTTAGGAGTTTTCAGTGAACAGACAATGCTAGAAGGCGACTCAAAATGGGGATGGCTATAATTGCAAATAATGTCTGAAGTTTGGGCTCATCTTCCCAGGCACCAGTTGCCTCTGTCAGGTTTACTGAAATAACCCAGGGATTCATTCAGCTTTAGTTACACAAGCAGTTTTGCTCTAACTAATGCAGGGATAAGTATTTTCAAGAATTCTAATTGTGTTTAATATCCCTCTTTAATATTTACATCAATGGACATTGCCATAATGTCTGTTCATCCTTTCACCATTAGCTTTCTAAAAAGTTAGGTTTTAATGACGTTTCCTCCTCCCCTTCCCCTTGCATGCTTTGCCTCTACCAATAATTCTAGTAACAATCTGTCAGAACCTACATTTTTTCAAAGTTTTCCTGCAAAATGTTTCTATAGCATTCAACCTCTACTGAAACGTTTTATGGGCAGAGGCAAGCTAGAAAAACACCCTCCCCAAACCTGCTTCTTTCTGATTCATCAGCACTTAGTTATAGTAGGATATGAGCATCAAAACAAACTTTAAAGGACCAGATTTAAAATGCTCCTACTACAAGCATATTGACTAAAAATCCATGGGACTTTGCCTTTGATTGAAACAGCCAGAATTTCATCAAGAGTGTAAACACATGGGATCATTTCAACACTAGTTGAGAAGATACAAGGTGCATTTAAAACAACAAATCTCCAGAACAGTAAATTAGGTTTAGTTTCCCCTGAAACTGAAACATGGATGAAAAAAAAGACAGTTTTGTAAGCACTGCTGGTTAAAAGTGATTACCTTCTTCACACTACTAGATACGGAGCCATCAAAGTTTGTAGTGTGGCACCTACAGGTGTCAGTGACCTCAGTTGCTCATGCTTATCTTTAGCTAAAATTGCATGTAGTATCATTAATGCTCCAATTACTTTCTTCTAAAATCTATATGAGAAATGAACATGTCCCAGGTAATGAAAGAAACCCTGCAATAAAACATTACAATTCACACAGCTCTGCTAGGCAATGACTAATCCAGCACAAGACTAATGCAAATTTTGACTGCCAAAGCTTGCACATTCATTTTTAAAAATCATCCACAAGCATTACATGATTTACTGTGTTTATCACTCCTTACTTAGCAAATGGGTGAATGGCAATCCCTCGGGGCTGGGAGAGATCCTCCCAGATGATCATTTTTCTTTGCATTCCATTCAGATTGCTCCTCTCAATGCACACCTTCCTGCAACACACAGAGCACTGTTAGGCCCTCCCTGCCATCTTTTTAATTGCCTTCTTGGGCTGAACGCACTAAGATTTTGCATTGCTTTAGTTTAGCTGTAATAAATAATTTCACAGCGACAGGAAGTAATCTTGCTGATGTAGGATGTCTAGTTGTTTTATCAGCAAGTAATTCATGTTACAGCTTCATTATCTGGTCCAGGGCAGGATGATAAAGTACTTGCTGGTCGGCAGAAGACATGAAGTTCTCCTTCTTTGGGTGAATAATGAATTGCAAGTATGATCACTAATAGATAAATGCTAGTTTTAAAAGGATTCAGGAGAAAAACCAGCTCCTAACTGAATACCATTACCAAATGTATAAAGAATTTTTTAAAATAGTACTTTTACATAACATTTTTCATCCAGAAATCAGTGGTCATTTAACATATTACATCTATTTTGCAGGAAAGAATGAGGCTAAGGTTCTTGATATTGCTCATAAAATCTGTGGCCAAGTCAAATATAAAATCTACATTGCCAATCTTTCAATTCACCTTTTTTTCCAGAAAACTGATTTTATTGCTGCAATATTCATCTTCTCAAACAAATATCAGCCTCTACCTGCAAGCAAGCCTACAGCCTTCCATGCCTCTTTGAACCTTCAAAGAAAGGCCCCACAGAGATGGAAGGAGAAATATATTCCTGCAAATGTGGATTACAAACAGGTAAATGCAGTGGGTGAGAAGGAATTTGCAGATTCAAATTGTCATCTTCCCCCTGAATATGTCCTGTCTTATGGAGAGAAGCACCATAATCTCCCATTTCACAAGAAACACTGGCATATTTCTACAGCAGCTCAATCATGTGACAATATTGGAGCTAAAAGCAAGGAAATGGACTAGCAGAATATTTAAAACAGAGAAGGAGGGTGGTCTAAACACTCAAAATTACTTTCTATTGCCTAATGAATTATGGATCATGTTGAAAGCTCACGACCACTCTTCAAGGAGTCTTCATTATCTGTTGTGATCTGAAACTGCCTTTTCATCAAAGCTCAGTTTTATTTCCCTCTGCATATAAGGTTAGGTATCAGCTGAAAGCTGGTCTCATTTTCTGGCAGCAGTCATTCCTCTTTTATCAGAGATAATTGACAAAGACTCTCCAATAACATGATTCTAGCTGCCAACAACACAGACTTCTGCCCAAGATGTACTCAATACCATAATATTCTTTTTTATCTGTATGTACGTATGTATATACAAGGATATACCTGTGCACACACACTCACACGCCCAGTATGTGTATAAAAAACAGTGTAAGGAAATACATTCACATGCACATGTGCACAGGCATATATGTATGCATGCAGTGCATGCTTTAGATTCCTTGCAACTGAGTTCAAATCCTTGCTTCTTGGAAAGACAAAGATAAAAACACAATACAGACTGCCCGTGAACTTGTAGCATTTGAGTTTTACAGAACCTTCCAACTGTATATACTTGGGACTAAAACTACAATCAGAATGTGAAGCACTACTGAACTAGTGATATCTCAGCTATTTCTGCATCACCAGTCATTTATTCCAAATATTTTGTGGCATGCTTCAGCATAAATGCCCTGTGGAGCATGTACCCTCTGTCTGTCCAGTACAATTTACGGTTAATCCAGTCCACAGCAAGGCCCTCGGGTGTATCCAGAGCTCCATGAATAACCCTTTCGCGATCTGAGCCATCCAGATTAGCTCGTTCTATCCATTTCAAGGCAGTGTGGGCAAAGTAAATCTGTAAATAAATAAGAGACAAGGTGTCATTAGTTCCCATCCCACTTTCTACTCTACCTGCTCTGTCTAGTAACTCCATTCTAAAACACCTTTTGCATCTGGAAAGTTCCCTAAACTGCTTATTCACAAGAGGCTGCACAGGTAACCCGTGATCCCTGATCAAATAAAAAGACACTTATCCTTCAACCAGGATGACTTCTAGAGGCAGCTTGTGCTTAGCTGTAAATCCTGGCTGCCCTATATACAGCCCTCTGGATATCCTGTAGTTTTGTTTCAGCCAGCAGCTACTTCACATGAAGCACAGCTGAGGAAGCAAAAGTAGGAACAGGCAGAAAGAAGCATGTTGTCATTTCACTGGCTGCTCATGTTGAAAAGGGAGAAGTGTGGAGAAGATAGAAGCACTCTATGTATATCAAGGAGCTGTGAAGGGGGAAAAGAGTTACAAAATTTGCTTGTATTTTTTCCATTCTTTTATCCTGCAGATATCTTAATTTTTTACTAGGTGTCTATTCTATAAGGCTCCAGCATTTCCAGAAGAGATTCCTTAGCTTGGGGTCAAAAGCAAAGTTCTTTGCTGGTAGGGAAACCAGGTTTGCATTTTCCAAGGATGTGTAAATTTTATCTTGTATCCAAATACCAGAGGGAGGCAAACATTACATGGCACAACCATACCAAAAGCAGTGCTGAGGCTTTCTTTGGAAATGGTAACAGAGAAACAAATAACTTTGCTTTGATGCTGGCCATGAGGTCAAACAAAACAGGAGGGAGCCTCTAGCCTTAGCCCAGCTAATTCAACACCCTGGGAGCACAAAGGAGTGCTGCCTTGCCACTCAGCTGACACAACCAGGCTCCTGCAGCCTGGCTGGCCCCCTGCATGTCCCCCACCTCTGTTCTGCCACCCAACACCACAGGAGGGGATCCCTGGTGCACACCAGAGTCACTGGCACAGCTGATCCACTCTTGGCACAGCACGAGGCAACTGCTGCCTCTCCAGCAGGGCCCTATTTTGGGAGCAAGTGGAGATGTTCCAGAAGTGCCTGAAGTGCTCCTCCTGTGAATGCAGATCTGGTAACATTCACATTTGTTTAGCTGTGTCCATCTGGGCCTTGAGGTGCTTCCAACAACTTAACTGAGCTCCTCATCAGTTTTCACTGTACCATCCAGTATTTCTTTGCAACACTTTTACAGTGGAAGTAAGTCTCTCCATGGGAAAATATAACTGTCTGACACAGAAGGCTTAGCGAAGCACTGCTGAACTCCTTCCCAACTCTGCAGGCAAGGAGTAGGACATTAGGATATGGCCACACAGACAAACAGGTCTTTATACAGAAAAGATTCCTGTTTCCAACAGCACTATCTAGTATGTGAGGAGTGCATTTTAGAAGAGCAATAGACTCTGGGAGCATTCAGCAGTTTTGCTCAATAATATCAGGACATAGGAAATAATTCTCATTGAGATTACTCCAACATTTAGTAGGGATCATACAGATTTATCTGGATAGAATAAAAGATACGTTTGCTTGTACCACTACACAGTGGAAAAAGCCCACAATATATTTCCAGAAAACAACACAGCAGTCTTAATGCAGAAAACTCACACAAAAGTTCTTTAGCATTGAAATCATGCCTGAAGTGAATTTAGACATCCAAATTCTCTGTGAACTATCATTTTCAGCATCCAAAAAAGAAATAAATAAAGGATGAAACTCTTCAGCTAATGTTTGGCAGCCTATACCAGTTGTGCCCCTAGACAGGCAACAGAACAACGAGCAGCATAATGTGTAATCCAGATCACTGACAGAGGAAAGGTTAAGGCACATGAAAGCTCAATCCTTTTGTCCTTGCAACACTCCAGAATCCTCTCATTTTTAATGCCTTACCTTATTTTCCACCGGGTCAGAGTCCAGTGCTAAGACTACTCCCATCTGCCAGTCAAGTAAACTTGTGTAACCTGTTCCATCAAAACTGATCTGGCGGATATCTTGGCCATTTGCAAACAACAAAAATGGCTTAGGACCTGTTGATTAAAATTTGCCAATGTGTTAATTGCACTAAGTTCAAAGGGATCTCTAACTCACATTACTACCTAAGTAGTGCTGTAAATAAGCAACAGTAAAAGACAAAATGGGGAACAGAAACAAAAAGAAATTACAGCAATTTTCCTACACTCCACTTGCCTAAGAAATTAAAGATAAATGTGAATATAAGTTTACAGCATCAGCCTCAACTTTTCTGACAAAAGGAGTCACTAGTCCTGCTGCATTTCAAACTGAGTGCCCTAGCCTCGAGGCAACCATCTCTCTCCATTTCACAGCATCATCATAAATGCCAAAATAACTTGGATTTTGCATATGGAGAAGTACTTTGTAGTAAAAGCAAGAAAGATACTGTCCTCTAAAAAAAAGAAAAATACATAGCTTTCCTCTTATTTTGGGCACAAATCAAAAGCTTCTTTTTCCTCCTCTCTCTTTGGTAATTGCTCATACCTTGCTGGTCACCAGAGTCTGCCCTTTTCTCAGAAAGAGCAGAAGGGTCTGGAATCCAAAAGTGCACATCAAACACCTCAGCTTCCTGGGGCCAGTGTGGGAGAAATATCCTTATATGGAAAGTCCTTTGCAGACTATTCCCTATCCTATTCAAAAATAGACACACTTCAGCCCCAGTTCTGCAACACCAGGCAGGAACTATGCCCATATTTATGTGAAGGCACAAAACCCTGTGAACTGCAGAAGAGGCCTCCACAGTATGGGAGCCCGGAGTGAAATGCTGAAGATGCATCACTGATTGAACTTTCTGTGAAAGAGACAGAACCATGCACTGGTGCTTGTTCTGGTTTATTTCCAAAATAGGCTGTCTTTCCTAACACCCAATACTTCCCAAGTTTCACTAAGTAACCTGGAATCAGTGCAAAAAGGGATCCCTGTTGATCCACCTTAAAGAACTCGAAAAAGGTTGCTGTTATTGGCAGAAATATGCATGCATACCAAGACACCAACCTATAGCAGTGCAGTGCTTTCTGTCTCGCTGAAGCTTATATCCAGGAAAACAAGCACACTCCCAGGAGGATGGGCTTAAAGAAGAGCATATCTGACTGCAGCCACCATTATCTGGAGATGTACAACCTTAAACAGAGCATTTGTAAAATTTTACTGTGCCGTTCTAAAAGAAAAATAAAATACAACAAAATCAGAGGTATAAGAGAATGGTTCACTCTGCTCAGGATTTCTACAGTGCAAATAATCTCAGTGACTGGTAGATTTACCTAAAGGTCTCCTGCTGAAAGCAGAAGCTTAGAGAAGTGAAAGCAAATGAGTAGTAACTTGTTCCAGAGTTTTCCTGAAAATTACAACACAGGATGTTGTGTTGTAACGCAAAGTGGGAGGGTGGGATATGTAAAGAGAGAGGGTCTTTCAAGTGTTTCAGAGAATTCTTCTCCCAGGCAAATCTCACCCCGTCTACAACAGAGTAATACATTTTATCAGACTTTGCTCTCCTTGCAGAGAAACAGCAAATTAATGCAATTGTCTCCCCAGAAGTTAATTAGGCTTGGATGACAAATTGATACTTTTTAAGAAAACAAACCAAGATTTCATGCAAAAAAGAAACCATTCTTCTGTTATTTTTTTCTGCTATTTTCTCAATACCAGCATGAGCTAGGGAAACAAAAATAATGACTGAATCTATGTATAAAGTACAGCCCGCAATATGAAAGTCATTAAAAGGGAAAGAGGATTTTTCACAGCATAAGGCTGTCAGTGAAGGAGCTATCTGGACCCCTAAGACTGAAAAGATGCAGTTGAGAAGCTATAGTCCCCTGAATTTGGAAAATTGCTGAAGTGTGGAATGACAGATTGAGTGTAGCAACTTCAAGTATTCTGGCAGCAAAAATTCCATTTGTGGGTAGTTTAGGGTGACTATGAACATGGGGTGCATGACATCAATAAAATTATCACCTGAGCCTTAATTTTGTACTTATATGTCCTCACAAGTATAAATTTTAGATGTCTCCCACAGCAAAAATCTGAGACATGCCTTGATCTGTGCTGCAACAAAAGAACTTGGCCAGCAAATATTGGGTGTTGCTGCTACTAAAAATCTATTAAAAAATGAAGATGAATACTGCTCATGTCAGGACTCAAATCACCTTAAATTCTATTATCTTGTACAATCATTTACAGCTGTTCAAAATGAGTGTAAAACACCTTCATTCACTTCTGGCTCTTGGTGCCAAGAATAAACAGAGACTGGCAGTCACTTCAGCTAAGAAAAATGTTCCTTACCTGTGCATGTTTTGCCATCCACTTTGAGCACAGATCCTTCTGGGCAAAAGCAAACAGGGCCTTTGGATGTTTGAAGGCAGCCGTGACTACATCCCGTGTCATTACTTGTACAGGTAATTAGCTCTACAGTAATTTAAGGAGAAAAAAAAATCCTAAATGATAATGAAAATTTTTATTAAGCCCCCAGTAAGAGATGTTAACACCTTCTTAAATAGCAAAAGAAGAAGAAAAAAAAATGGAAGGAGAAGAAATGTATAAACAAAAGTGTGATAATGAGTGTACAACACTTCTGCAGTCTTTCTGTGATTTGTTATGTTGTGTTTCTGTTTTCCTTTTTCATTTTTTTCCACACCTCCTCCTGATTACAGCCCAGGAGAAATCCAAAATTGCTGAGTCTGAAGCCATTATACTTATCAGCCCTACATTTTGCAAAATACTCTGAAGATTTGTTAGCAAAATATAAGTAGTTTTGAAAAATTTCTTTCTTGTACTTCATCAAAAATAGATCAGGTTCTAAAAGCTACAAGGAATCTATACTGAAAGAATAAGTATAAAAGACCAAGAGAATGAGGAAGAACTACTTTCCTACTACTCCAAGTATAAAAGAGCTTAGATCAATCAAAACAGGGGGTGAACCTTCCAGAAACAAAACTATGCTCCTTAGTGTCAATTTTAGCAGTTATAAGGGCAAAATCATCTGAGGACTTGGCAAGAGCTCTCCGTTACTTGCTATTAGAAATATTGCAGTGCCAACATTTTTTTTAGTATTTCTTCAATGCAGTTTCACAAGATGTGCTCCTTCCACCTTCTGCACTGCAGTACTCCATCTCTTTGTCCGAATTCTAGTGCCATATGACTGGAACCAATGCAAGACTTCCACAACTGCTTCTGTCAATCAGCTGCACACATTGGCCTAAATGGTGCACAGCTCTTGCAAATATTGCTTCTGCAGGGCAACTGCATTCTGGACTGGAGGGTGCCAACCACTTCAGCACGGAGAATGGGGTCCAGAAAATTCCTTCTGACCAGAGCTGGTGGCTTTAGGTGAAGAGCTTCACAAAGGACTTGGAGGACAAAGCATCAAAATCTCTGGCCAGTGTTTGGACTTCTCATTCTGTGTGTGTGTGTCTCTCCAGCTGCATAGTTGGTGAATATTTGCCTTGTGCTGCAGGTCACATTGTCCATTCTGCATCCCTAGCCTGTGCTAGAAAAACATTATTTTCTATCTAATTTGAGCCACCCAAAATGCAGGCATAGAGTTCAAGCTGGTCATCCAAAGCAGGACTGAGTTTCACAGTGTCTCAATGTTGTTTTGGAGGCAAAATGATATCCCATCTCCAAGAACCTCTAGCTGCAGCCCTCCCATAGTTCGGCTGCTGCAGCTGGCTGCCTTCTGCAGCTGTCACACTCACCCTGGACCCCCACGCTGGGGTCACTGGATCCTGCTCCTGGCTCCCTCCAAGGAAGAAGTGGCTCTTACAGAATAACAGAATATCCTGAGTTGGAAGGGATCCACAGGGATCATTGAGTCCAACTCCTGGCCCTGCCCAGGACTCTTGGAGTCTAAAATAGACTGTCTGCTAGAGTCTGTTAGATTCTATGGCTATAAATACTCTCCAGTAGTGATATTTAATATACTCTAGATCCTTATCCTGCCATGATCCACACAGACCTCATTGGTGTGCACTGGCACTCCTGCTTGGGCCTTATACCAATGCTTAATTTCAAATAAACAAAGTATAAGGACCTTTTTCCATGCACAAGCTTCACTTCAAAAGTGACTGACAATATTCCAAGACCTCAAAACTTGGAAGCTTTTGATATTTTATCTTCTAGACTTACTTCAGAAAAGCTTAATTCATTTGTAGGCTGAGCATAAACATTTAATTCAACTAATGTCATGCATATTAGCAATGCTGTCAGCCCTGATCTGAAAAGAAAATACGGGGTGCTGCGAGCTGCTCTTTCAGAGACTGGGCAAATCCTTAGAGAGCGAGCCAAATTCAGAGACCACATTTACAAATACATAACTGCTTATCCACCTGGAATGTGTCACCAGGCCTAACCTGAGAAGAGGTCTCTCTGGAGACATGACTTGTTTCTTTTTTCCTCCTCTGAAGAAGTGCCCACAATTTCCCACGTGTAACTTCTGCTTCCTTGAACACGACACCTGAAATCAGTTCACTCACTCTAAGCCGATCCTGCTTACATAACATGGGATTGGAAGCAGCAACGCAATACACAAAACTTTCAGCAGTTCCCAGTGTGAAATGAGGACTGTCTCCAGCAGGATACTCCAAGTGTTTGTGTATTACAGCTCCTTACCATGGCATGTTTTCCTGTCAGGCAGCAGAACAAAGCCTCTCGGGCAGGTGCAGTAATAGGAGCCAGGGATGTTCACACAGCCCAAAGTGCAGCCATGATTCCAGAAGCCACACTCATTAATGTCTGCAAAAAAAAAAAGAGAATTTGTTGTGCCAGAATAACCTCATCAGTCAATGTTAGGGAATAGATTAATTAAACAAAATAAGAGTCTGAAAAAGTACATCTTTTTTTGCATTCATTTCACAAAAATGTGGTTTTTCTAATGAACCATAAGAAAACAAGTTTGCAGACCTCATTCCAATCAGTGTTAAAAACCTTCTAGCAAAACATACTCGTGCTCTATGTGTCCAGCATAGGTGCCTAGAGGACTTTGAAAAAGATGCCTTTTCATACAGATTTCAGTGCCATTTAAATCCTGTGCACATCCAAAACAGGTACATTAGACACCTTCTTAAAACATAGGTTCTTTTTAAAAATTTGTGTTCAACATGACTTAAGTAAAAGCCTCAAAACACAAATGTATTAAAAGCTGAAATTCAGAAATCAAACCTTAGAATTTCCTGAGAACTGGAATGCTGGTGCTCAGGCAAGTTTGTAAATCCTGTAAGCTAGGAATTCTGATGCCATTATGTCTTATAAAATCTAGTCATGTGAAAGAAGTGCTTTAAAAAGCAATCTGTTATCTATTATTAATAGAAATTTTAGATTTTTAATAAAACAATCCAGATTAAAATATTTAGAAGCATGTTAAGTATTTCTGTCTTTTTTGAAATGATACTTCAGACAGACTTCTTGTTGCTAGATTATTCCATGTTTCACCTTTGGTAGTACATCCAGTTTCATCCTTCTTTTAAAATTAAATTAGCACGCATAAGCATTTCTATTTATCTGAAGCTCCTTTACCTACGACCTAAGACCAAAATTTCTCACAAGAATGGCATCTGTGACACTCTCACAGGTCTTGTTTTAAACTATTTCAGACTTAGAAGGACACAAAACTGAAATGGCAAGCTGAAATTTTTAAAAGATCATAGTAATATTTCAAACTCAAGATACTAAGTAAAAGAACAGAAGAATTTTTTCATGTGATGGAATAAAGTGGATGAGAAATTCATGTATTACCTTCACAAAACTGTTTATTTCGACTTAAAATAAAGCCACTAGAACATTTACACCGATGACTCCTTAAGTCTGGCCTGCAGATTCTTCTTCTGCACTTTTCTCTGTTCAAATCACAGATTCCTTTTTCTGAAAGAACAATTACAGTATAAGTAGACTGGAGTTCTTATCATAATAACCCTCCAGTAGAAAGATGGTAAGAGATATATTTTCTTGTCAACATCTGCTTGCTCAACCAAGCTGAGGAACTTCTTATTAATGCAAAATAACTTCATTTTTTTTTTCCATTGGTAAAATCAGGCAAAAAAAAGTCACTGTAAGAGTGAAAGTACTTGGAATACTAGGAGTAGGTGTATCCAAATGATAATTTTGAGCTCTATGCCAGGGCAACAGATTTAGAGAGAGCATGAACTAGGGGATGGTTTGGTTTGGGCATACCTAGAGTGACTATGAAAGGGAAAATCCAAGTTTCCTATGCCCCCAGTCCTGCACAGTATTGCATATTACTATGTAAAACACTCAGAAATAAGAGCAACAGAGAGGGAGAGCACATGCAAAAAAGAGAGGGAAGAGAGATTTTTAAGACACAGCATACAAAGACTGTTGTTGTTGTGGTTTATTATATTGGAGTATTATTGCCACAATAATATTCATATTATTTAACAAAAAAGATATTGGGAGATTTTAATGACCATGTGTTTCATTTGGGCAAAAGGTCCATTTGGCCCATTCTAGAGTATCTGTATTGGTGTGGCTCTATGAGAAATACAAGCATTACAAATGCTGAGCTCAAATTTCAAACTCAGAACCTTTCTTCAAAGGAAGAACTAAAAATGTGCCCAACAGGCTCCCAACAGGAGCCTTCCTATTTCTCCTGCTTCACAGGAAAAGCTACTCCAGTATCCTTTCTCATGAGAAGGATTTGCATAGCCTCATGTCTGTGCTCAGCTATCTTTCAGGGCTGGTGCTTTCACAGATATGCAGCACTCCTGATTTTATTTTTGTCTCCAAAATGGTTATTTTTGTTTGAACTGATGCTACTGAATGTGGGTGTGCAGCCACACAAAATGCTGTCTTTGCCCTGGGCTGTGAGTGTAAGACATCACGGGCTCGTACAGGCAAAGAAATGCATATGTGATCAACTTTCTTCTGCTGCTTCCCATTCACAATCTAAACTCCAAGAAATGGAAAACTGCATATTATTTAAGCTCCAAGTTTATTCTTCTGCTGGTTACAACAGAGAAAACATTGGCCCTTTCGTGGAAATACAGATCCCATCTATAAATGTAATAATATATAATTTCCTAGACAGACACTGCAGCTTGGCTACAGGCACACCTTGCACATATTTGGTTAAGTCTTCTCTAGCAAAGGTCATACCATTAAATGCAAAATTATGGATGGATGACTAGGTAGGTATTATCTCTGTTATTTAGCATGTTATCTTTTAAGACACTAGAATTTTGTGTGGTTTTAGGTGAGCCTCTTGTTTTGTAGAATTTATTTTAAATTGGACACAATCTTTTTCTACTGCAACTGAATTGGGAACATACAGAGTCTAATCTTCAAATAAAGAACTCATTAGAATGGCAAAAGTGCAAGTGCATGCAACCACAAAGAAACAGAATTCACAAACAAGACCACATTCAAGGCTGCATCATATGTTTATCATTGTTTCTCATTTTTCTCCCCATGGTTGTACCATTATTGATCTAGTGGTCTAAAATGACCTAAGACACCTTGGAGTTACAGAATAAATAATAGAAGCTATAGTTTTGCCATCTGGACAATCTCTGGAAGATAATAATTCTTAACTAGAATTATTTATTAGAACTCTATGTAGCTATATCAATACCCAAAACTCCAGTCACATTTCAAAGCTTAATGGTGATTAAATTATGAATCACAAAGTTTATAATGTAATATTTTCTAGAAGAACGCCATTACAAACCACTCTTATGAACTTATTTGTGTTTTGTGGGTTTTTTTCCCCTCCCATCACCTGTCTTACATGGAAATACATACACTCAGATACTAGCCTGATGCTTGTATCTTACACTGGAAAGAAATATAACATAATTTCTCAAAAAAAAAAAAAAATTACAAGAGTACTGAATATCATTAATGTGTTAGGAAAGATTCTTTCAAAGAATTCCAGAAGCAGTATTTGAGATTTTAAGGTATTTCAGATATTTTATGAGCCTTGATTAAAAGTGGCACACCAAAGTTGTTCTTTGGGGTTACAGCAAATCCATAGATGAATTAATGTTCTTCTCTCTACTAATTGGCCCTGACCAATCCCAGGAAGTAGCTTGAAAGAGAAAGGGAAAAGGTAACCTGAGGAATTTAAGTAGCAAAGTAAATAACTCAAATGACAGTAAAAAAATCAAATCATATCAGTTGCACACTTCTCCTAAGTTCCCTTTTCATCTGAAGGAACTCACTAGTTATCTGCTTTAAGAAGACTTGATAATTCACAGCTGATACTACATTGCAATGTACATTTTCTTAGCTTGTACAGAGCATCCAATTAGTCTAGGTATGCTTTTATCTCCAGGTTTCTCTGTTGTAAGATCAGCTATAAATCTCATTTGAACTCCCGGCTCATTAGTCCTCCTTTCATCCCTGTTCTTGCATTGGATAAGCCAAGCAATGCACACACAAAGTCCAAAAGGTTCATCTGGATTCAGCCTCTTAAGCTTCTTTCTTTCTACTCCACCATTTCCCAGACATTTTACAAGAAGTTATTTGGAATTATTTTTAAAAAGTCTACTGCTGACAATGCTTCCTATCTTACAAAAATTTACTAAACATGTAGGAAATATACATACATTCAAAAACATTGGTAGGTCATATATGAACAATAGCAGGGAAAGCCATTTTTCAAGGAAAGAGAAATGCCAGAAAGCAGAATGTCCCAGTGGAAGAAGTGGAGTAAATCTTCTGAGAGAAGAATAAAGGCTAAGTGCCCACAGTCACTGAAATTAAGCTGCACATTCTTGCCCCAGTTCCTCTATGTGAGGGCACCAAATGTGTCAGCAGAAAAAAGTGCTTCCATTTGCCAGGACTGCCATTTTCCCCAAAGGAAGGACAGATCAAGTATTGTCTCTGAATAGAGACTCCCTGTGCTTACAAGGGTAAGCTTGATTTCCAGGAACACTATCTTCTGCATCTCAACACGTCTTGGCACTGCAAAGAAAGCATTTGAGGGGGAAAGCTGCTTTGAAGGTTTTGATTTTCCCACTCAGACCAGTTCTCATAGGGCACAGATTGCATGGTACAGCTGTTGGCTGGCATGAAGAAAGACAAAGCCTATTTTATAGTAGCTATTTAGGAATAGTTCAAAGATACATTTACAGTTTGATTTTTGCTCATATGAACTAAAACAAACACTATGTTCTCCCCATGTATTTGTAGCTCTGGGAATCCACGGCTGTCTTCCCTTGGGAGCTGTGCAACCATTGCTTGGCACACAAATGCCTCCACACTCTTTGCTCCATTGCTCTTACCCAAGCAAAACTGGTGACAAAAGCTATCCCATTAAAGCAAGAATGCTCTGCTCCCCAGAGACTAGGGGGCAAGACATTATTTATTTCCCTGGACATCCCCCCACTTCCTACTTCCTCAGCAAGAATCCCCAAGGAAGGTGAACTATTGATAGTTATTTGCCTTCATTTCTGGATCCACAGTGAAAGGCAGTGAGATGACCAGCTCACACTGTGGGCTGCAGTTGTTATCAGTTAAAGGGGCAGGAGTCTCTTATCCTATAGTTGTTATAGCAGCTTCAAGATCTGCTGACTTTTAATGGAATCATTTCACAGGAAAGCTGAGACATCCATTTGTAGAACATTCTGTGTGCTCAAAATTCTTCGCTGCCTTAATAGTCAGAGTTGTTTACATGCACCTTAGCCTAAAACCTCCAGAATGAAGCAGACATTTGGTGAGGATAATGTTGGCAGAGGGTTAAAAATCTGTATACTTTGTGCATTTTGCAGGAAAGCATAAAAATATATTTGTGTGAAGAAAAGCTAGAGAATGAGAAAGTCACATTTATCTGCATGTGTGTATAGATTAATGAAGCAAGCAGTTCACGCTTTCAGGCTTCTACTCTGATACTCAGCTGGAACTGCACACACCAAGTGGAGCTGTGGACCATTGAAGTGAAAAAAAAACTTCCTTTATTTCACTGAGGTCTGGAATTTTGCCAAAGAAAATTCTTACTGCAGAGAATCAGAGTGTATGACATTATTATTCTGGCACATAGCAGCATTACATTTACTTACCCAAATCCTGAGAATCAATCCTTGCCCCTGGCTGCTTAAATGGGTGTACTATTTTTATTTCCACTGGTGGGAAAAATGATGGCTTCAGGCTAATTGTGACTACAACGTTCCCAGTATATTTGTTGGCTCTCCATATCATGCCAGACTTCAAGTCTGAGTAGTACAGGTGCTCAGCAAAGAGAGACATACCAAGCAACTGATGTCTACAAGAGAAGAGAGCAAAGTGGCACATTACCTGATCCCTATATATTTACTCACTTCAACATTTTCTGAGTGCCTAGTTCAGCCAGGTTCACTAAAAATTACCTTTTTTTTATATTGTGTGTATATATATATATATATATATATACACACACACAAACTATAGTATCTTCTCTATATGAGAATCAGAGAATCAGAAGAGGTGCAGAGACATTCCCAAAATAATTCAGCGCTCAATCCTGCAAATTTGCAAGAAATAGACACAAAATGGATAACCTGCATTTCTCACAGGTTTAATGATCTCTTGGTCAGGACTGACTTAACCAGGAGAGAAAGCCGAGGTGTGACCCTACTTCTGGTGAATCCAGCAACCAAAATGGAAACTTGGTCTGTTGAAGGACGTAGGTCAGATCAGTTCCTCTGTTTCCCAATACCCAGTGCCTGCTCTGACAATCCTGACTGACTGAGGAAATCAGGGTTGAGATGGAGTTGCAGGAGTAGGGCACTCCTAAAATCCATATTCTGCTGCTTCTTCTATCTCAGGAACATTCACTGGTCATTTATAGCAGCTAGCAGAAATCACTAAAGGGCCAAGTTTCAAATAAGAGAAAAATCAGAAAAAATACTGAAAAAGGTATTTTTGTCTTCTGCTTTCCAGGAAAACATAATCCAGGTGGAAAACAGAATCCAGGTCTTCCAGGCTAAAGGATTAATACTCCAGTGAACAACCAACTCAAGGGATAAAGGGAAAAAAAGTAAGGAAAAATCCAAACTGACTGCTGGCATTGGAGGGAGAAACCAAATTTGTGTTCATCATATGAAAATGGTGGACCACATATTTAAATAAGCAGATCAGCAAAACTGAATTTTTCTCAGTCGAGTGTCATAAATCCCTTTTCCACACATGGAGACCCAACCATACTGGAAGACACAGTGGTGACAACATTTCCTGACCCCCTCACTGACCCATGGCCACCACTGGGCACCTGTACCCCTGCACAGCACGAAGACCAAAAGGACATGGGTCTAAGAGCCCCCTCAGCCATGCTCAGCACTGGCACTGGGGCAGGACAATGCTCTTTCACAGCATGGTTTTCTCCACATCTGCTGATGCTTCTTGGAGAGCCTGAGCACAGGCCAAGCCTCCCCAGGGAGCAGCAGCTAAGGAGGACAACAGGCTTAGATGAGGATGGAGTTCAGTCTCCTGAGCACAGCTCAGACACCTGAGCTCACCCACTGTGACCTTGGATAAATCATTTAATCTCTCCTTTTGGCTCCTCTCTCGGCAGAAAAAGGCCACCAATACACACTCCAAGAGGATTTCTAAGGATTAGTTAGTTATCATTTGCTGAAAGCTTGGAAGTTGGAGAGTGCTGAGTGGCAGTATTATCCTCATAACAGTGACATTTTCGCATTTTCCTATCATTAATGTTACATTTACAGTCATAGGCAATTTGCATTACACTTTATACTCCTCATGTTGTGAACTGACCCAATAAAAGGGAGGATGAGGGGGAGAGCATAATTGCATCCCTGAAATGAATGTTTTATTTCTGGCACGTTGAGGAAAACTCACCGGACAGAATTTCTGAGGAAACGAACAGCGCCACCGTCATAGTCACAGGATCCAATATGGGAAATCTCTTTCCCGTGGTCATGCTGGATCCAGTAGAGCCTTGTGTCAACCAAATCTAGTGAAATGGCCTTTATTTTTTCTGTAGTTTTCAAAATATTTATCATATCACTTCCACGGAGGGATGCTCGGTGTATGCTGGAAACTGAACCATCTGAAGACAAAAATAACAGCCTGCAGGCAAGAGAGGTGTGTTTAAAAACCAAAACAAAACACCCCACAACAAACAAACCCTACGTTTTCAAAATCACATCACAGCTACACACTCTTTACTAAGTTTAGTTGTTCCTGTATACAGAATTTCTCAGGATGGTACTAGAACTACAAGTACTGCTGGAGGTACTAGAAACTAGCATTACTAGAGGTAGCAGTAATTTCCCTCAAGTAGGTCAAGCAGGAATCAGCCCAGCTTAACCACAAGGCACTATTGTCTGCCTCTCTACTTTGTTCAGCCATGCAGTCAAGGAAACTGGAATTACTTCTCAAATCTATGGGGAGCTCCTGCAAATTTGAGGAAAGGCAGGTCTGATGTCCAGGCTCTAAATCCCACAGAGATGGCAAGATTCCAAAGAGTATTAGAAGTTTGGTTTATGTACAAATGTGTTAGGAATGGACTCATGAGTCTTAATATTAAAATAGTTGCACACACATTGAGCAGCTTTATTGCAAATCAAAAGTGGCAACAAAGACATGCTCTTGCTAAGCAAAACAGAAGCATCATTTCCAATTCTGCTCAAGCGTTTCTTTTCTTTTTTTTTATTTTTTTGCAACTTTAATGCGAGAGGTTTTTCTGTAAGGGGAAATTAGCACAGAGAGACCACTGTGATGATTCACACTGGTAACCCTTGAGGAGCCAGGCCTCTCACGTGAGCATGGCTCTCCTTGTAAATTACTTGAAGCTGAAAGGAGCATTCTATGAAGGCCAAACTGCTAGTGATGCTAAGCAGCAGCAGTGGATTCAGAACCAATATTTGGAGACACTGATAAACAAACAAGGGAAACAGCACCAAACTGTCAATTTTGACCATTTTTTTCAGAAAATATACCGATTTATGTTCTAAGTGTGCTGGGTCTGAAGCACAAGTGACTCCCAGCATTTGCAGGCATCGTTACCTTTGCTTCTCCAATACTGCCTTCCTACCCAGAAACTTTGCTGAAAGAGGGTAGATTGAGATTGGATATTCGGAAAAAATTCTATACTGTGAGGGTGGTGAGGTGCAGGAATAGGTTGCCCAGAGAAGTTGTAGACGCCCCACCTCTGGAACTGTTCAAAGCAGGTCAGATGGGACTTCGTGCAACCAGATCTAGTGGAAGGTGTCCTGTCCCTGGTGAGTGGGTTGGAGCTAGATGACCTTTAATGTCTCTTCTAACCCATTTCTATGATTCCATGAACCACAATCCTAGTACTTTACATGTTTGGAGTCTATTTCAATGAAATTACTGACCCCTTTAAAATTACCTTTGCTCAGCATCAATGGCAATCCTTGTGGGACGACCAACAGCTCTCAGAAGAACTCGGCGTTTCTTCCCATTCATGTCGGTTGCTTCTATGGTTCCTTTCTGTCTGTTGGCCCAGAGAATGTCTTGATTTATCCAGTCAATAGCAAATCCTGAAATGCCTTTGTCTATGTAACATAATCTCTGTAAGACAGAAAAAATGAGTTGACAAGAGGAATCCTAATGACCACTCTAAACTTGGCTTTCATTACAAGGAATAGAAGATGCAGCTGAAACTTTCCAGTTCATTCCTTTGCCTGCTTCATTTTCTTTCAGACCTGTAGCTATTTCTCTTTCTTTTTCTTTCATGACTTTCATTTGGTCTTTGTGCTTACACACACCCCCTCTGAACTGAGTGACTCCCTGCAAAAGGAGAAACTGTTCTGCACAGGAAATATACTGGATTAACATTTAGTTAATTTTTTCGCATTTGGCACATCATGAAGCGCCCAGGCCTGTGCTGTTACAGATGGAAATCTCCTAACACACTGCTGCTGGACCCAGATTCCTTAAAATCAGTGAAAATACATGAGCGAAAACTCTACAGAGGTAAATGATACTGGCAACCTCTCTCAAAGAAAAGAACACCCTCACAGCAATAATGTTCAGCCAGAACAGCCTGTCTGTCCTTCCTAATCAGCCAGATGCAACGAACTGCACATTTTTTTTCTAAGCAAAGAATAAAGTGCTAATGGCATTTATGCAACCATAGAAACCAATAAAAGGTTTGAGAAAAAATTAGTAGGAATTCAAGCACATTCTTTGCATAGCATTTGTGTCAGCTTGCATTACGATAATCTTGAAGACAATGTTGTAATGCCAGAGAATAATCTATAACTGATAGAAACATCAAAGTCTACAAAGCCTTAATTTGTTTGAATTTCCTCTCCTGCATTTTTAATTTGATCCTCTCCTGCATTCACCTGATCCTGTATGTACTGAATGTGAATGCCAGTAAAACAGCCTGGGCTCTGGGTCAGAACCATTACAACAGCAAAAGCAAAGGCATAATCGATGAACAGTAAAGGCAGAACGGCACTGAAGGAGCAGGTGGTTTCCACAGAGGGGTTTGCACCATCATCGAGGAGAATTCCAAAGAACTGATTTCTTTACCTCTTGTTTGGTGCCATTTAGATTAATTCTTTGAAGTAGTCGCCTTTCGGAGTCTACCCAATACACTTTCTCTTCTATATAATGAAAATCCATAAGTGTTGATGGACCAGTATCAGAAACCAATCTTTCGTGATTTGTCCCTTCAGTGTCAATTCTAAAGATGTCATTTCCATGGCTAAAAAGCAGGAATGGTGCTGGGTCTGGTGTGAAGAAAAAAAAATGAGACCAATTAATTGATAATCATTGCATTTTTGCTGCACTAAATTCTCATCAGTTGCATACTAGTCAAAGAGAAGGTTCAAGATTTAGATGTCTCATTTCTTAATAGCAACTTTCTAGGTGTACCACAGAGAACCAGTAATATATAAATGTAATGGTCCTTTCACATTTGATGCTGAAAATTATGGTAAAAATCTGAGTTAGGAAACCAAAACGACAGTGGATGTTACCACTTATCCCAAATCCTACAGCCCAGTCAGAGGTCAGAAAAACTGCTGCATGCTTGCCAACTGAGGTTGAAAGAAGTTTGCCATGGATGTGCCTCCAAGTTTAAGATCACTTCAAACTATTGTGCTATAGCAAGAATTTATCACAGAGAGGTAGCCTAGAACCTTCCTTTAACTATCCAAAAAGGGAAATTGAAGATCCCAAGACAGGAAAAAGGAAGAAACTGGAGATTGGGGAGGTTTCTTGTGCTGCAGAAGGCTGAAGGAAAACAAAAGACCTGTACTTAAAACTCTGACAGCTCAAAACCAACAACTTCTTCCAGACAAAATCTCTATTTGTAATGAGCAAAGGGTAAGAGTAAAACAGTAACTTAATATAAAATTTGTTAAAATGAAAGGTGCTCCAATTATGCCCCATACTCCAGAAAACCAATTAAGGCTGAAAGTGGTGAGCAGCTAGGATGATCCCAATAGCCTTGATGCAACCTTAAAACAAGGTGATAAGTATGGAGGTACAATTAGTATGGCATAATGATTGGGGCTGATCCAGTTTTATCAAGTCCTCTTTGTTATTTTTAGGGTATCACTGTAGAGCACAATTAAGATTGTACAAGGAACCTTAACTACAATGAAGACTGCTCAAGGAACCCTAACTACCTTTCTAAACCACAAGGGTTTTAATTTAGGCTGTCTGTCAAGTGCCTATAGCAAAGCAGATCTTATGTAACCAACACATTTTAACTTTCATTTTGAAAATAAACATGAGTATGTTGTTTGCCTTTTGGTTTCTTTATATATCTATATCTATATGTGTATATATATATATATATATATATATATATATATACACATATTTGTAGGCATCAAGTCTATTCTTTAATTTACTGCTACAAAACCATACAAAACATAAATTCCATTGTGTTAGCAATGTTGTAATTTTAGATCACGGTTGTCTGAAACAACAGATCCTGGCATACAAGTAGTCCTGAACCCAGCTGACTTTGAAATGCAATTATTGATATAGATCCAACAGAACAACAGCTTTCAAGCCTCTGTAATCAAGTGCTGAATTATTCCACAATGAAGAAGCAACTCTCCATTTATTGGGAATGGATGCCATCAAAGATGCAATATTACCAGTTTTCTTACACATGCACTTTTAAAAATTAAACTGGTGTTATTGACAAGTTTCACATCTTTTTTTAACTAAATATCTTTACTATTAGCATGAAAACTGAGAATTTAAATTCAACAAAAAGCTCTTCCACAAAATTGAGACAGATGCTTCACCTTCATAGTTGCAAGGATGTTTAAATCTTTTTTCGAAGCAGAGGAATGAGACAAATTTTGATTTCTCCAAGTCAAGAAAGTTTTGATGAGTACCCAAGATGTAATTTTGTCTTGTTCACAGGGAAGATGGTTGGTACGCTGTTTCTATGTTGGCAGAATGTTTCGTATCTCAAATTTTAAAGCTATCAGCTAATTATGGCAGCTGCTTGCAGGATTTTAATTGCTCCCTTTTCCTGCTGCTACTTGAACTGAGCAACCCCATATGTGAACAATGAAGACTTGCTTCATGTGAGTGTTAAATGAACGCTGAAGAGTGGCCAGGCTGATTTATCTAAGGGATTTGACAGCTACTGCCTGCAGTCTTGCCAATTAGTTGACCAAGAACATTTATACACTTTGGTTTTCTCCTTTCCGCTCTCTGAATTCCCTACCAGGTACCTGTGAATGAGGGCTCTAAATGGAACAAGAGCTGAACAAAGCCAGCTTTTGCTACAGAGGCACCAGTCAGATTTAGGACTCGATTTTATCAGGTGTTTAATTACCAGGTAAACCTTATCTGCACCAAAGGTCTTCCTGCCTTTATAACATGAGGGTATTTCACCTGGTATATTACCCACGGAAGGGTTTATACCTGACTTAAGGGTTCCTTATCCATCACAGTATCTCTATCTGTCACTTTCTGCTGTCACTGTGAATGTTAGTAATTACATGTTAAAAAGTTGAAGCACTCTAATATAAAGGAAAGATTGTTCTTTGAAGGACATCTGTGCACAAATATCACTGGGAAACAACACGTTGGTTTTCACTTCAGTTCAGAAGTGGAGAGCTTGCAAAGGAGCTATGGATGTTTGGGCAGGACCACAAAAAATCCAGTTTGGGTCTGTGTGAGTTACATGTTGCAGACAATTGTGATGATTCTAGGGCCTGGACTAAAATAATTGTTTTGATGACAGTTTGGGAGCTCAACAGAATAATTGTGGTTATGTTCATGGTCCCAAAGTCTACACACATAGGGACTCAAGTACAGCTCCCACTTCTCAGGTCAGAAACGTGCCTTGTCACATCCCATCTCTGCATTAGCAAGATAAACACTAGCCAAAAAATACTAGCCAAAAAATAGAAAACTTGGGGTCCTGGATCAGAAGGGAGCTATGGAGTATCCCAGGCAGGAACCAAAGCCAAGCATTCAGGGAGTCAAAGTGGAGAGGTAAGAGATGAACTTCAGAGCACTCCCACCTCATACTCTAGATGCAATAATTTATTGATTAAGCTAACCAATAAAATCTCTTTTTTTTTTTCCCTGGGTAGCATCAGTTGAGGACAAAATGAGGATTAATCAAAGGCTGCAACTGCAAATATTTTCTTAGAAGAGCTAAAAACTTTAAAATTTAAATGCATCTCCCACATTTAAAAATCAATTTATATGCTCATGTCAGAGGAAGGGAGAGAAATAATTCACAGTAGGACTCAAGTGCTTTAACTGCCAATGGGTGAAAGCAAAAATAAGGGCTTCATGCTTTTAATCATACAGCACTGTCCCTAGAACCTAAACATACTGGGAAGACACCCATGCCAGCAGACTGAAAGCAGCCAAGGGAGCAGAGTCTTGTGTATTGCCATGTCTTCTTGGAAGTAAGAATGGGATTAGAGAATTTACAGTTTTAAAGTGGCAGAGAGGGCAAATAGGAAGTAATTGTTTAGTGGTTTGTTTTCATATGTTCATTCATCTTTCTACCACCCTAGTTTACATTCTTCACCATCATTCTTCTGTGGCACTCATTTTTGGCCTTGCCTCTTACCCACACAGTAGCAGAGGCAGTTTTTTGTCAGCAAACCAGAGAACCCCAGCCAGTGACAAGGAGGGACCAGCAGGCCTGGTTCACTTTGAAAAGGAATGCTAGCTGAATCTCCAAAGCCTTTTTTCAGTTCTCAAAAAAGAAAATGCCCTTACCGTTCACATAGCAAGACTGCTTGTCAATAGCCAAGGAGTAGCCAGGCAAACAGGAGCAGATGTACGACCCTGGAGTATTGATACAGGTTTGGCCACAGGTTCCCAAACCACCTTCAAGGCACTCATCAATATCTGAAATAGGTATTTGAAAAAGATCAGGACAATTCAGCTAGCAAAAGCAGCAATGAACAGGGGGAATGAATACCTTTGACAAACTTATCTAATAATAAGTTGTCACAAAATTTAATATCCCATCATGAAAAAATTAAATGAGGCTGGCTATGTATTCCTTCATGCATTGGTTTCAGACTTATAGTGGGGTGGGGGGGGTAATTTATCATTGTCACATTCACAGTGATTTTGCAGGGTGTTGAGTTTTTATTTTGGGTTTTTTGATTGCCCAGGGAAATTACCCTTTTCCCTGCTGTCTGGGCACTGCTCTCTAATTGCTCAAACACAGGGAACAGACTGGTCTTGATTTGTGTTATTATTTGCTATGCAAATGCAGCTTGCAGCTGCTTGCTTCTGTCTTTATCCCTTTTTCAACAGTAATAATTTCGCCAACAAATTAACAGACTTTGCAAAACAGCAAAGAGGAAAACAGATTGTCACAGCACTGAGGTCAACACTGAGCTCATTTTTGTTTGAGTCAGATCTCAAACAGACATACAAAACGCTGAAATTCCCACTGTATTCTGACAGAAACAAGCCCAAAACAAGGCACTGAGCAAATTAATTAGAAACTAGGCTTTTAGCTGATAGGTTAGGCCAGAAGGTTTAGGAATTGAAAGACATTTGAAGTACTTATGGTGTTTTGTCAGGGCTTGAGGAAGTGACTATTAAGTACTAAACAAAGGAATCTGGTTTAAAAAAAAGACTTCCACTGAGGATTGTAGTTTAAGGGGGAAAGATATTTGCAGCACCATGGATAATTGTCCCACAAAATTGAGATAAATTTTAGTTCCTGCACAAAACAAAAACATCTGATAGCAACTTCCCAAGGTACCACACATCTGACAGTACCATATGATGGCATATTTCCTGTATATTTTCCTTCTTCAACTACTGTGTGATGGTTGCCCTAAGGAGCAGCTTTTTTCTTGCCCAAGTTCTAGTTGAAGTCAGTGGCTTTTGTTCTGTACTTTACCATGTGACTCAGCACATGCAGCAATCAAGGAATTAAAACATTTTATTTTAAAGAGATGCATTTGAATAAGTCACTAAAGAACCTGGATTCACGACCAAAACCAGGTCTGTGTGTGTTATTTGAGAATTCCCTTAGTTTAAGGAACAACACCTTGACTACAGGGAACAGCAATTTAACCAACTCACAAAAGACTTTGAAAGAAACTTTCTCAGCAACTCAGCAACTGCTTTAAGAAACTATGCTTAGAAAGTGTTACAGGGGGTTTCATCTGTGCCCAAGTACCAAAGGTGTTCAAAAAGAATGTCAATGGCTACCTAATGTGTCTGTACCAGCTAGGGAAAGCTTCCATATTGTTTGCAGAGTTTTCCCACAAGTTTGTGCTCCAAAGAGCAGCTGAAGTAATTTGACAACACATGAAATGTAGTCAGAACACCTGCAACTGACTCTAGTTTGATCACCAAGATAAAGCAGAAGCATTTTCAGCAATGTAATTCCATAAAGTACTCTAATTCTAACTTCCAATGTTCTCCAAACAATCAGCTTTCAGGAGCATATTTTCCCACATGTACTAGGATTGCACATTCCATTCCCCACGGCATTAAAAGAGAAACTCTTCCAAATCCCCTCTAGGAAGGTTTGATGGGCTTAGAAGTGTGTTAATGTGCTACAGACACCATGGGCTCCAGGTCACCACTAAAACCAGATACTCCTGGCAAGAACTGCCTGGGTGCCACTGGCACTGAAAGGCTCTTTGCTGGCCCAGGAGGGAGGGCTGTGATGACCTCAGCTCCTTGTCCAGCTGCTGTCAGAGTTAGACATGAACGCTGTTTGCCCCTCCCTCCCTGATGCACTGGTTGTTAAATCAAGTAACAGGCTGACTAAGCTGGACACTTGACCTGATCCAGCCACCAGCAGCACAGCAGGTGTGAGAATGTGTTGATAATGTAGCTTATGTTTGTCAATATACTTTTATTACAGTAATTGCTTGCTAAATGGGGTTATTTCTCTGTGGAAATCACAAGTATGGGTGAAAAATGCAACTGTGTAGATACAGGATTGCTAAAGAGAGAGGTTTTTTTGATTAAGCAATGTGAAGCACTGATGAGCTATTATTCAATCACAATAAAGAGCTCATTAACTAAGAGTAAAAAAAATAGGCCTGGCCTATAGATTGTATCTGAAAGACTCCTTTCTCTGAGAACAATTTTTGTTCATAATGGACAGAAAGCTGACAAGAAAATCACAACACAAATAAACACAGGAGAAATTAATGACTGTGAGGAAAAAAATGCTTTTCTATATGGCAGTGGTCAGTCTATATTGGCACTGTGTTGTATTTTCAGATAAAGGTCGTTAAAGGATCATGAAAAATTAGAAAGTGTGTACAATAAGGATAGAAAGCCTGATTTGAAGGTAAAGAAAAGTGGCTTTCTATGAGAAATTCAAGAGCTCAGAATGCTTAAATTATCAGAAAGAAGCTTGGAAGAAGGATTAAGCACCACAAATTAATACCTTCATGAAGAAAATGCAGCAGATTTTCTAAAAGACACCAAAATCTTTTTCAGGAACAATTTAACAAGCACTGATAGCTGAGAACTAAAGCCAGGGAATTCAAATTCAGACATTAAATTCACATTTTAACAGGAAGGGTGAATCACTAAGCGAACTAGCTCCTAGGGAAAACCCTGAAGGCAGTGAATATTCTAAAGCCAAGGTCAGACTGGGAAGACATGCTTAACCAGACACAGGTTACTGAGCAACAGACCAAGGTAAAAGGACAATGACCCTTTATTTCCAGGGGGAATTTCCCAGATTTATGTGAGTATACAAACCTGACTGTCCAAGAATGAGAACACTGGTTGGTCAGGCCACAGGAATTCATATTCCTTCCCCAGTAATTGTACTTGAAGAGAAGATTTCAGTTTTATCAGCCTGTCCATTTTCATCACCACCAAAATTCACACAGTCAAAGCAAATCCCACACATACTGAAAAGCAAGCTGTGGCTGCAGCTGAAGAATGGCTCTCGTGGAAGGAGAGGTGACCAAAAACAGAGCAGGGCCACAGGGCCACAGGCAGCTCAGCCACTGGACAGTGCCCTTCCAGTGGAAAGCAGGAAGAGCCAAGAGACAGTGTTATTGTGAAACAAGCCACAGCACTGTGAATGTTTAGCTTTATGGGTTTAACAATGGAAGAGGATCCCATGCTTAACACATTTTCTGTGTTGTTTAAAGTACAAAAAAAATCTAACCAAAAAACCCAAACCAAATCAACCAATCAACCAATCAAACCACCAACCCCAAAACAAAATAAACAAAACAAGACTGGTTTTTAAGGTTTAAGAGAATAAAACCATCCATCAGGTGTAACTAGCAGTTCCTTCATCTGCACTCTTAGTGCCAAAGGAAAGCATGGAGTTGCATCCTGTTGAAGCTGTTTTACGTGTCCTGGCAACCACATCCCCCAGTGGGAACTTTACCCTGTGAAAGAAATCGGCTTAGTGAACACAAAAGCTGTCTGCAGTGCCCTGACAGCCAGCCCTGAAAGGAAGAATGAGGTTCTGCTTGGTTCTCAAAGACTTCTTTATGCAAAAAATGCCTTGAGAATCAGCAAAAACGATGAATCATGTCATCACGATGTTGGCAGCTCTCAAAGACTTTGCATACAAATATACTACTTTATTGAGAGTCCTGAGAAAGGCTCTGGTTGCAGAAAGTTGAAGCATTAGTATGCCTGGCAGGGACACAGAGAAACCACAGTGAGCCAGAACTTGAATTTCATTATGGCCCCAAATACATACATTATATACATAAAGTATACGTGCAGATACATACACTCAAATAACCTCATGCAAAGCTACTTCCTGGTGAGTTGGACTCGTGATTAATTCAATCAGCTGTGTCCAACCACCACCATAATCTTTTCAGCAAGGCTGAACATGAAAATTCATCTGGGTGACAAAGCAGGCAGCCCATTGCTTTTATCTATTGTGTTTAAAGCATCCAGCTCAAGGAATGGAAGACAGCTAGAAATGGAAGAAGACACTCCAGCTATCAGCAGGTCAAAATGAAAGAGGTGATGCACAGTATAATGTATTTTATTTCCAATTTTAAATGAGGCTTAAAGTACAACCTGATCACTCACAATTTTTGAGAGGGTAGAGGCTGTGAAATGCTCATGTATGACAGTAAGAAATACAGTATGAGCACAATGAGGGCGTTACAGCTCCTGGTGTCTTCTAGCCCAGAGATGATCATGTCACAGATGTGACACCAAGCGACAACATATGATTTATCAAGTATAAAATGGAATTAAATTCAGAATTTAAATATAATTTAGAAAACAGTTGCAGACCTCTTGTAGAGAAAGGGCAAAAGAGAACCCCAGGAATGACAGCATCTTTTTTTTTTCTTTTCTGGACTCTCATCTCAAGTGTTTGCTCACTAGAATGGAAAAAAAATTCTACTCTTGAAATAAATTCTGTGTGAAATAAAGCCTATGTGTAAATTAGTAGCTACAAAACAGGCCTCTACTTCCTGGATCATGCAACTTCCAACATATTATTGCTGGCTTGCCTTTCAAAGATGGAGACCATGAGGCATCATCTAATACTGTCATCTAGCTCCCTTTAAAATCAGATTTCAAATTAGGTACTAAAAAGTAGTCAGGTTTTTTTTTTTTAGAACAGAATATGAAATTAGTAACTGCTATTTTACACTGGGCAAAACAATGAGTTTTTTAATATTAGTTACTGGCTGGGGAGTCTGCCCCTTAGCCCTCTTTAATATTAGGCATCATGTGATGGGTGATGCCATTTCTGTCTTTTCTTGTTACATATTTGCCTCCTTCCTATTTTGATCCAAGTTTTCACAGCTGAAGATAGTATTTCTCCACATTCAGCCGGATCCAGCTCAATGTGAATCTTCTCATGAGTTGGTCTGTGGTTCAGACCCACGTTCAAGAATTCCTGACTACCATTTGGCAAAAATCTTTTCAAGCTCCTTCCCCCACGTCAGTATAATAAGAAGTGAGCTAGCTGGAAAACAGCTGCTAAAAACAAGGAAAAAACACACCTCCACTGCAGCTCTTCTGAAATACTGAGGGAAGCACAGGCATCTCATCAGGTTTATCCCTGTCATGACAGGGGTAGGGAGCTGCTGCTCATTTCATTGGCTCTTACTGCTCCTTATGAGATGCTTGCAAAGAAAGAAAGGAGTTAAAAAGGTTTTGGCATTTCATATTTCTCAGAATATGCACAAGAAGTTTTAACAGCATGTCTTCAGAAGTATGGAGTAAAGTGGAGACAGGACTTAGATAGTTAGGAGGAATTTAAAGATGTGAAACAAAGACTAATAATTTATGTTCTTCATCTCTGTGGTAGGAGAGAGGTGAACAGGAAGAAAGAAGAGAGTAAAGCTTGACACACAGAAGGAAGCATGTGACCAAAAGAGCTGACCTAGATAGCTGCAGTTGTCACCTTCTAATTGCAGGCTGTAGCTCTGTAGGAATGAGCAGCATGTTAGCTCTGTAGAAGTGACAAGGGCTCAACAGTTAATGTCAGAATTTGGTAGAGATGTGCTGAGCTTAAGAATCTATGATTAGGCAAAATCTCAATAATAGGGGGTTTGTTTTGCCTTCTCCAAGACTTTTTTACAATACTGTTGGGTATCTTAAAAATTATTATCTTTCTTCATTTTTCAAACTTACAGAGTATTTAAAGTCAGCCCTGAAGCCAAAGTACAGTCTTGAAGTACCAAGAAGATAATATATTTGCCTAGGGTAGCCCAAGACTAACAGACATTAATGTCTACTCTAAAATTGATAATGCAAGAGGCTGCTCTAGGGCCTTCTTCAGACAGACATGGAAAACTTTTTCAGTTTTGAGTAGGGAAAGCATCTATGTACCTAGAGAGAATAAAAAATACTGTTGTTTACGTGGTGTTTCAGGAGGGCACAAGGAAACTGGTTCCAGCAGGCAGAGGCCCATCCTCTGGTACACGGTGTTATGCTTACATTTTCAAATGTGTTACAAATCAAAGCTATCCTGGGACCAACTATGCATGTGGTTTTTTCTTTGCAGCAATAATAGCTCCTCTGTAGGCCAGACTATTTGTTTTCAGAGGTAGAAGGTTCAATGTTTCCACTGGAGTCTACAAAACGAGTTATTGAAGGTGACTGATCCACAGTCCTCATAGCATATTAAAATAAGCTATTAATTCAAGCTGGCATGTCAAAAATTGCAGAAGTGCTTCCAATTCTACCATAACTTGTCAATATATTGATGCATTCATTCACCAGGCCAGTTTTGCTCTGACCTTGTGATCTCTTCTCCCATACTTTGTTTCCTATAAGCCCTGCTGTTTTGGGACTAACAGTGCCTCAGAAAGGTCCCTTCTTTCTTGTCACAATAAGTCAGGATTAAAATAATCTCTCTTAAAATAACTGTATAAAATTATGTGAGACATTTAGGGTTAGATTTCATCCTACTTCCACAGGATGAGGAGGTCTTTGATCTTTGAATATCTATAGAAATGAAAGAACTAAATAAGGAGTGAGCTATTTAGCAACGTAAGATGACGACCTAGACCTTCGTCTTAAGCCACAGTGTGGAAACCAGATCTAGAAAAGCCTACACACATTCTGGCATGTATCACTTGTAGCAGCTCACTAACAAAGAGCAGACACCTTCCCAATTCAGGGGAATCCTTATGGCTGGCAGGTTGCCACCACAGCCTCAGATGATTAAGAGCCTTTTGCAATTGTTGTATCTATTACAGCTCGCCAAGAATGGTGGCCAAGCCACGATTCAGCTTGCTGTCATTGTTCAGAGTGCAGTGGTATGAATCACATCTCCCACTCACCACTTTTATCTCCAGTATTACCTTCAAAGCCTGCCTCCAGCTTCCTGCCACTTGCTTCCACTGCACCCTCTGTCCCACATCATTACTGAACTAGAATATCACGCGTCCGGTCTTCTGCTCGGAGCACCAGTTGTGTACAAAGGAAAGAGAGAGGGAAATCCCTTACACCAAAGCATCCTGCAGTCTTACATTTCATGTCAAAATTTCACCTTTGCTTAATCGCCTGTAATCCAGTGGCCCGTAAGTGAAAAATTGCCTTAATGCTTCTCATTTTTCACTTACTCTGTGTCACATGGAATTGCTCAGAGTATGTCACAGTAACATCAACTCTTACGCAGGAGAATTCTTCTGCTGCTATTTCTTGGCAACTTTGCTGAGCTACCGGCCAATCTGTTTCAGTGCTTTATCTAGAGTTCTTCACTCATACAGCAGCTAATTTTCAACAGAAAAGATTTTATGCAGAACTGGTTATGTCTTCATTAATGGAAGAGCAATATGCATCAATGTGCAAAATATGTCCACTGGGGGAAAAAAAAGCCTTTGCAGCCTTTTGCATATTAATATTTAGAGTGGGTTTTTGACTCATTGAACAGTTGCCAAGCAATTCCCTTCATCTCAGTAGGATTCTCCCATTATACACAAGCACTTAATTGGGAAACCCAGTAATGCAGAAGCCATAACTAATGGACATCCTGAAGAGCTCTTGGAGGCTAAGTACATGCTAGCAAATGGTATGGATCTATAGGAAAGGCTGTGTAAACAGCAACAGCTGCTAAGGATATGGCACACCCACTGCATGTATCTCAGCCTGAACTTACAGAGCACCGGGCCTAGGCTGCTCCCATGGACCAAATGGCCACCAACACCAAAAAGAGGGAAGATGATCCCTACAGGGACTCCCTCTGGTTTAAGTTTGCCTAAAGGGAGTCCAGTCTATGCACTTTGAGAGTGTTTTTCAACATGAAGCGAACCTAGTAAGAGGTGGCAATATGGAGATTAATTTCAGAAGTGTGCTTGTCGTTTGAACTGAAGCACCAGGGTAGGAGCATTCTAGCTGTGTTTGGCTCTCAGATAAACCTTCAGTCAGGTTTACAATTTGTACACAAAAAATGCCCAGCTCCTCCCCCCTCAACTTGACAGCATTTAACATGCAGGCTTCTATTTTGTGCTTATAAGATGATATTTCTTGGCAGAAAGCACAGAGGGAGCACCTGTTACTGCATCACTAGAATCGTGACAAGAACTGAGTCAGAGCCTCTGAAGCCCAAGGAATCAAAGGCAAAAGCATTAACTCCAAGTATCAGGAGCTGCTTGAATCCTTGCAGAGCATTTCCTCATCTCCCAATTGCAAAGCTCACGACTTCATTGGCTCCGGATTTCTTGAAAAAATTGGATCTCACGGTAGCAGGGGAGGGAGAAGCGTTCTGTCATCCTTTGTCTTACACTTTGTAAAGAATTGGAACCTGCATGTTATGTGCTCCAAATCACTGGAGATGATCACAGGAGTGTTAGTGTTGCACATTTTTCCCAGACCTCCCTGCCACAGTATTAAGCAACCTGCTATCCACGTATTGTACGAGATGCATTATTAGCATGAGCACACACTTCTATATGTAATAATAGGCATAGAAAAAACAGCTTTTAAAGTTGTCTAGCCCACATCTAAATGCATCCGAATAAATAACCATTAAAACATTCTTCATATATGTATACAGAAATAAAAAATACACCTATACTCAAACTTTTCATATATTGAAGCATGAATACATGCATGCTCATGTACTGAAACTATGGAGACACTAAAGCTATGGCAAGGATTTTTGGTAACTGGAGACCAGTTAATGATCATATGAAAACCTATTCTGCTTTCTGATAGTTAAAGCAACAGACAAGTGCTGATTTCTGAAAGAAAAAAAAAAATGTTCTGTTCATTTTGAAATGCAACAGATATTGAGAAGCTGATTTATCAGTTCTGCCAGTACAACACAAAATCAATCTGTAAAAAAACTTTTCAAAAATTTTAAAGCCAAATTAAGAGACTATAAATGCAGTTTTCTTAATCTGGGAATGTTCAGCAACTTACCTACACAAGCAGAGTTTTCAGGCTTTAATCTGTATCCATTAGGACAGTTCCAGTGCTGCAGAGCTGAGAGGCTGACAAAACCAATTTTAAAAACCACTGGCAAAAAAGCAACAAGGAAGAGAAACATAATCTTGAGGGGTTTTTTGAGCTGTCACTAGAGAAAAACTAGCTTGTATTCAGTCATATCCAGGACAAGATGAGCATGTGTAATCCCAAAAGTTTTCTGCAATCTGTCACTTTAGACTCAGGCATCTTATCACAATTTCAAGTTTTATCTTTGCCTTGCTTTTCTTGTCACTTTAGACCTTACTGTGTCTTACTACAACCTTGAAGAAATTCCTGGGAGATTTCTTCCCCACACACATCAGGGCTTTTTTTCTCTCACTCTTTCTTTCTCTTTTTTCTCTTTTGGAAGCCAAGTATGAAATGCCTGACACTCTTGCCACAAATTTAAAACAGCTCAAAAGCTGTGCTCACAAGGATCGCTTCAAATTTCCTTGCAACAAAGCTGCTGTTTAAATCTCTAAAGCAGAGAATTCAGAAAACTCTTCAGCGCAGCTCTCAGTGGAGTGCAGGGAGCAAAATCTCCAGGTACCGTCCTTCTCCGACACGCAGTTGTTTTTTACATCCAGACTTGGATGGACTCCTCTCTTCTTTTTAAAGCTCTGCTTGCCCCACCTCTTCTCTTTTTAGTACCACTTGAGTGAACCCTGTGTTTGCACATAGTAATGTGGTCAGTTCCTTACTACAGGGAACTGAGCCAGCATGCAGATATCCAGCCACCCATAATAAATACAGTCTCTTTAGAAAAGCAACGCCTCCTGCTTGAGAAGCACCTGCAGCTTGCCAGCTAGGTTTTTTTCCACAGAGATTGTAGGCAAATCAATTCATTCAATTCCTGTTCATTCTTAATTAGTTGCATTCCTCTTAATATCATCATGTGTTTTACCACCAGAAACGAATTTTTTCATCAAAACATTTCTTGCAAAAATCAGGGGAGAAAATCCCTCTGGTTTCTCTGATATATTTTTACTGGAAATCCAAATCAGCTTAAGGTCAAGTTCAGATCCAGGGTATGTGTTTGTAATTTTGGACTGAAGCTCTCTCTCTCTCAGGTCTGAATTTGGCCCTCATGCATTTCCAGAAGAATACCTGTTGTCAGAGACTGGGGTAACGTGTTCTGAGCCTGCATCACCCACAGATGTTGCAGACATTTCCATGTGCACTGATGCTGCACAAGGCTGCTGTTGGGGTGCAGTGCTTTTTTACACCTGTTCCACTGAGGTATAAAAACTAGACAAATTCCAGACGCCCATATTTCTTCAGTATTAAAAAAACTCCTTTTTCCCAGTCCCTCAGCCTAGACCAGCAAAGCTCTAAAGCACAAGCATAAGTTTGTGCTTCTAAGATTTACCAAATTTTGAAAGGGCTGATATTTAAGCATGTGTTTAATTGGTTGACTGTGCCAGGCTTTGTTGAGCTAACTACTGTGAGGCAATCTGGTTCTGTCACTTTTTTCTTCCCTTTGATTTTATAGAATTTTATTTCTGAAGTGTTGTCCTGGAATGAATACTAACACAACAGCTGGATACAGCAGCAGCATCAGAAGGTACCTACAACTGTACGAGTTCTGTCTCTCAGAATTCTCCTTCTCCTATCCTCTCCCCAAATTTGTCTAAATCAGTAAGAGTCCAGACTTGTACTGTCAGAAAACAGGATTAAAACCTGATAAAGAATTGGGCCACTCTCCATTAAAACTGTTTCTTGATGCTTCTGTCTGTGTGCAGGCACATTCTGGTCTCTCAATCTTCACTGCTACAGCCACTGCAATTAAATCCAGGCTGACAAATGGCAGCCACATTTCCATACACTCTGTTCAGAACCCAGTCTTTATCCCACATGCTATGCTATAAAATACAATAACAGTAATGTAAATTATGCAGGGCCAGACTCATGCCAAAGAGCATTTGCTTCTCCAAATAGTCCCCGGGAATACAAAAGGGCAAACAATGTGAAAGCACAGTGCAAAGCCATCCCATCTAGGATTACAGAATCCTGCTCAGGAGCTGTGGTATGTTCCACATGAACTTCTTTTACTAATTCTGCAGTCATCAGTTCCTCCTCACACAATTTTCTTCGCTGTTCAAGCTGGGAGCAAGCAACCCTGACAGTTTCAAAGGAATGTGTCACTCCTTTGTGAGCAGCCACCAGCAGAATGTTTGCCAGACTGTGAGGGTGGCCATCCCAGCTCATCCCTGACCTCTTCCAGGGCAGACTTAGACAAACTTGTTGAAGGAGGCAAAGAGAATAGGCTCTCCCTTTCCTTTTAAAACCAAGAACAATTTCTGTCTCACATTCTTTTCGTCTCTCATTTACACAGATTGTATTTTCTGAACATCTCCCTCAATCTTCCCCCGCCGCTCCATTTCCACATTTGCCTTTACACAATACGCACATCCCAGAATTTCTCTTTTTTTTCCCTCTAAATTAAATATAAATACAGAACTTTCTAACATTCCAATACCCCAACAACCTTTCCTGAAGGAACACTTCACTTTAGCCAAGTAGAGACCAGTTAATAAAGTTGTTAATTTTACCATCCTAGAAGTACAGGAATGGCTTTAAAACAGGAAGAAAAACACTTTAATATTGGAGTTTTTTTGGTTTTTTTTTTACCCTTAAACCCCAAATTTGACTTGGGCCAGAATTAGTTACCAAACCCACAGTGTGATATGATGTGATCTAGGCCAAAGAAGGTAACTATCCATTGGAAGTGGATAGAACCAATCTCCTCTCCTACAACAAACCAGAAAATGCTCAGTAAAGTATTAAATGCATCAGGCTGTGTCACACCTACACTTTTAAAACATATTGTTTTTCACCAAGTGGTTCAGCATACTGCTCACAATAATTCCTTCAATCCTCAAGTCCTTAAGCATTTCAGAAGTTGTTCAAATAAGTTTCTAAAAAGCAAACTATTGTGCTCACCTTCAGGAATTAAGTACAGCAATCTACATTAGTCAGGCACTCATGCGATAAATTAGACCAAATTAACTCTACAGTCTAATTTGCAGGGGTCACTGCAGAATCAGTCCCAACGATCTTAAAATCACCCCAGTTCATCAAATGTGAAGAATTTAGTTGAATTTGACCTGCTGACTCAAGACATTTATGAACTAACAGCAAATAAAAATTTTATCCCTTTCTCTTGGAGTTCTTTCTATCTTTGTTGGTTTTGGAAGACTTTTTTTACCAAAGTTGGAAAAGATCATCTAACAATTCAAATACCGGGGGGCTTCTTGGCAAACAGCTGCTGCAGTTCAAGGATAGTATATTCTGACTGATTCAAAACTGTGGAGGAAACAGCCTCCCTCAGCTTCCCATTATCTACATTGTATTAACAAACACATTGTTTAAGTCGTATATTGGCTTTTATTCTTGCTCACTACACATTACACTAGCTTGTCAGCAGTTGGACTTCTTTTTCTGTCAGCCTCTGAAAGGCTAATTCTGGCCGTAAGCATATTCTAATATGGTTAAAGTTATATTTTATAGTCAACATAATCCAAATTACCACCAACACAGGTTAATTATTAAATGTAAATTCACTGTTGTAGCATAGGAAATGTGTAGCAGCTATCTCTAGTTCAAATAGCACAGAGCAGTGAGGAGCATTCAGATCCCACAAAAATTATTCCAGAGCCTCTACAATGGCCCCAGAAAATCTGCCAGCCCCTGGGTCAAGATGCTCATGTATGTGTCATTCGGCCAGAAAAGCTATTGCCACCAGAGAAGCAGCAGATTGACACCAGCAACTTTTGTGATGATACTGGGGATTTCTCACAGTCTTCAGAAAAAACCACCCAACAATTGCCTAAGCCTGCCTTACACCTCCTTGCTGAAGCCTGACCTCGGGGTCAGCGTGGGGCTAGCTGGCTGATCACTGTATCTCCTCTGACATGACAGTGCTTGATTCAGTACTGTAATGTCATTTCAGCAGGTTCAGCCTGCATCGTCTGTGATTCTGACAAAAGGGACTTTATGCAATGCCAGGTTGCCTGTCAGAGCAGAGAGAGGCCCAGCATGAGAGACTGGCATATTCCAGTGCTCTCTCAAAGCAAGAATGCCTGAAATCCCCTCCTGAGGTATGATGGCCATTCTGGCTTTGTCCTCAAGCATATCACTCGTCACTTCAACAGTTTGAAGATTATGTTTGGCTGGCAGGATGTTTTAATTTCATTTACTAATACAATTAATTAAAGAGTGGGGCTTTAAATCATGAAACCTTTTTGAAAACCAAGTGTTACTGTAAGTAATCTCTTTCCAGTTGTCTGTTGCACAGCAGCAATTATGACAAATATCCACTGGATTTTTTTGGAAGTTTGAGTACCATAATTTTTCTGCTATGGTTGCATTTTTTCCTACTACAAACTGATCTTAAGCAAAAATTTAAATAATCTGTGTTTAAAGCATTCTGTTAACCATAGCCAATACGATCATTTTTAAAGCAGTTCTACATTTAACATTTTAACAGGCACCTTTCACCAGCTGCTATACAGTAAATGCTTATTTCATCATCTAGACCACACTGGAATCCACAGAAGGATCCAGAAAGAAAGTTAAATATGCTTTCTCTCCTATCCTGACAGCCAGAACAAGAGTGAAACATTCTGAGAAAACCACATAGCACATTACTGACTTATGACATTTATCAATGCTGGATGACTGCTTCAGGCCCCCGTGTTAACAGACATGAAGGAGTAGTTAAAATAGCATGTTGAAACAGTCAGTTGGCTCTCTGAGGTGGGAACAAAACTGAAGATAAAGCAAGTCATTTTTTACCATGAATAAGATCTATGCAGCTTGCTATGTGATAACATTTAACAAAGGATCTTAATAACAGGTATGGCACTAATTCACTATCAGAGTTAAAAAATGTATCCTCTCTGTGTGTTTTGCTGTTTCCATCCCAAGGATAGCCCTGTTTCCCTCACAGCAAAATGATTTCTAGTACACATTCTAGAACAGCTGCTCTAACAAATCTCTCAGAACAAAGGCACTGGCTGGAATCTAATTTCACTAATTTTTAGAGTTCCTGAGCACTCACCATTTACACTGATACCAGTAAGAGATTAGGAATTTATCTGTCAGTCCATAGGCTCTTATTTCAAGTCCATCTATCACAAATATTGTTACTTATACTTTTCTTATCCCATGAGTTCTGGTCTGGGAAGGTGAACAATTAAATTTAGTTTTTTAGTCAACTTTTTCTACCTCATTACAGACATTTTTAGATGGTTTATTCTTCTTGTGACCATAGAGAATAAAGACCACGGAACATTTTGTAGTTTTGTTTCACAGTTGCCTTGCTGGCTGTGTGGAACAGAATCACTGCACTTACCAATCCAGTTCACTTTGTCCAATTCACTCCATTTCACCTGGTGCACCTGTAACATTGTCTTGGATTCAAGACAATTCCAGTCTTGAATTGGAATTCAAGAGAGAACTGAGGCCTTGCCAGTGCCCAGTACTGAGCTCCTGCAAGCAGGTTGCAGGATGCTCCCAGCTGCTGCTGTACTCAAACACTCTGAAGGAGGCAATGACACCCTGAGCACGTTGCAAGCTACATCCTCTTTGTGGAAGTTCATTATTTTCCTACAAATGCCCATGCAGCTGGTGTCAGAGGGATTCTCTGATGAACTGGTGGGCAACCAAGAGCACGTATAGTAAAATACACTTCTGGCTGCTGGGAATGTTCAGTTGTCCTACAACTCACAGAACAGGTTCAAGAGATCTCTGGAGGAAACTTTTTCCTGATTGGTAGATATTTGAGCATTGAGCAGCTCCTGAAGTATTTGCTCAGAGCCTGCTGAAAGTAAACTTGCACTTGGAAGTACAAATTTTTGATGCAATGGCATTTCTTGTGTGAGATAATTTTATAGGTGCAATATAAAACAAAAGCGAAACAGTAAATAGGGGTCAGACCCTACCCAGAGGGGCCAGAGTGCATTTCTTATCCCAAATTGGGAAGCAGTTGGCACAGAGTGATCAGCAAGGGCTCTGCCATGCAGGAGGCAGCTTGACCTGACAGCACCTCAGGGAGCTGCAGGCAGGGCAGTGCCAGAGCCTATCACAGACCCAAATGCCTCTGTGAGCGTGATATCCCAGGACTTGGCATCCAAATCCTGCAGCTACCACACACACCCTGCCTGAGGCCACAGCTGCCAGCTCTCCATCTAAACAGGGACAAGGAGAGAAGAGAAATAGGGAAAAAGGCTGGGGCATTAAGCACAAGCAATAACCCACATTATATTTAGCTTCTAGGTAATGGTTCTGTACTTCAAAACTTTGAGCAGATTCCATGTTGCTGGTTGGAGTGTGAATATGGAAGCTCCAGGTCAGACTCAACTAACAGTGGTGATTTCAGAAAGGGGAGAAACCACTCCTTCAGTTTTGATTTTTCCTCTGGAGTCCTATAAAACACTACTGCACAACAGGAATCCCCTGAGACTGCCTGCAGGAGTCAGAAATTGTATTATTTCTACAGCAGTTCTGAAGAAGTTGAAATGACCTAACAAAGGCTTGGTCTCAGGGGGCTGGTCAGGCAAGTACTAAGAACTGTGTTAAGCATTAGGGATGGGAGAAAATCCCTTTGCAATAGAGCAGAATGAAATAATTTTGTAAGCAACAAACAAACAGCAAGCAAAGTGCTCACTCACATTCACACACATTCTCACAGGATGTCCCCTTGGCCGCACACAACCAGCAATGTCTGTCTGGCTGAAGGGTGAATGAGCAGATTCCTGGAAGCTGCAGCTACCTCCTTTACAATTGCCAGAGTCTGCTGGCTGGCATAGCCTTCACATCACACCAGGCTAGGAAAAGCAGCAGTGAAATCAATCACAGTTAGGCTTTGCAAAGTAAAAAACCTATGGATGCATGGAGATGTGGATATGGGCTATAACTACATGCACAGCATATTAAAAGGTTCCTTCATTTCACCTGCATCCCTGCCACAGGTTTCCTGAGTGATCCTGCAAGTGGTCCAACACTTCCTTTTACATGAAGAAATGTTATTTAATTTAAGAGCTGTTATAAAGTACACTGAGACGCTTGCATGTAAAGGTGTACTCAAAATTGCAAAGTAGTTGTTCATGTATCCCTACTAAGATCACATAGAGAGAGCAAACTAGGCCAAAAAATACAAGGTAAAAGAGAAAATTAATTTGGATTTGTATATGAGTTGTATCAGAAATCCAGTGGTGCTGGAAAGCACTAAAAACTTCCAAATATCACTTGTTATTCTCAGAATGCAGTATATATTTATTTCTATATGGAAAAGCACAGTAAAAATACATTTCCTTCAAAGGAGGTATGTTAATGTTTGTAGTGCTTTTATACCCAAAAATCATTGCAGTGTATTGTAGAAACTTATCTTTTTTCAAAGTGCAAGCTAAGTTTTAATAAAATTCCTATTAGTGCTATGAGAGCCTTTTTGAGAGCCCCATACACTGTATAAAATATGCTCCACACTTTCAAGTCACTTCACAGGCTACCAAACTAAAGTTGCTGTAGTAATGAGCACAGTATCTAACCCAAGACCACCATCTATAAGAGGCAACGCAACCTATGACAGCATCTTTACTAAAAAATAAAGTATTTGAGGGCCATTCTGTAAAATGTTGCAAGTGGGCATGAGGAAAAGACTCTAAAAAGGAACCCTCATGCAAATTCTCCTCAGCAACGTGCATGGAGAAGGTTCCTGTACCTCTTGGGCAGTGCTTTGCAAATTAGCCATAGGTGCCCAGTTTTCCAAAATGAAATAAGACTCCAGTAAGGGGAGAGGGGCACAGGAAATCTATTCTGGGAGTCTGCCTTCCCAATGGTGAAGAGACTTGTCCATTTGTGTGTTTGCATTTGGCTGCCTTATTTAGAGCTGGGCTGGCAGGCAAGGCAGGACATGTCAGAAGAAACCCAACCACACCAAAATATCTGGGGCTAACACTAAAATTCTGTTGCAATTTATCTATTGAGAGAGACACTTATAGAAGTGCCTACCTTATGTGTGTTGGCACAGAAGAAGTCAAAGACACTCATTCCTGCTTGCATTCCCAATGCTCACAGCCACTGAGAGCTGCAAAATGTACTGACTAAGGGCAGGGGCTCTCCTCAAACGTTGCTGGATCACAAGCTTACCTTCACATTCCAGGATGAAATACCCAGAGTGACAGCTCTCTGTTTTCAGACATGAAGGAGAAACTGATCCTGAGCTCACTGATACCAAATTCCCACCAATTACATAAAAAACACTGGACCAGGCCTACCTTATGGAAATGACAGGTTCTTGTCTTAACCATCAGCACAGCTTAAAGAAGTGCCTTTTTTTTTTATCCCTCAGAAATCAAAAGTGTTTAGGTCCTTTGCTAAGAGAATATCCCTATCACATGCTTTCCAGGGCCCACCTAAGTTGGTTTTTTTTTTTTTTAAACATAATTTAAATTAGGCCTGACACTGAGAAACAAGAGAAAAAATGGAAAATGTTTCTAATATTTTAGAAAATATTAGCAAACATAACAGCAAAGGAGGACAATCTGATTGAGGCCTTGGGATATGGTTTCCCTGTCATGCTCTTTTACACCTGTCCCAAACAAGGTGCCACTGCACGAGAATACAACATGGACACTTCTTTTCCCAATCCAAAGTCTCCAGGAGGTTCCACCAGCAAACAGTAGCAATTGGCATCAGTATTCCTTTCCCTCTACTGCCAAAAGCAGTCACCTCTTCACTTATATCAATAAAGAAATAACACCTTCAAAAATGATCAGTTATTAAAGATTATTCCAGGCATGGTGTTCTGTGGATCAAGCATGCAGCTGCTACTAATGCTTTTATAATAAGATGAAGAACAATCTATTAAGTGCAGAACCCTTCAAGAGAGGGAAGTCTTATAAGCATTTAATGCTCAGTGGTTTGCCTGTACTGACACTTGGCCATTGAAAACTCTTGCTGCTGCTGCACCCAAATGAATAAATGGCAACATTTATCTTTCACATCCCTCTGGTTTTACCAGGACTCATCAGATTAAACATTTTGTGCAGACTAATGTGCAGAGAGGAAAATACTGCCATATCTTAGCTTCATGTGTTTAACATAGACAGATTAACCATGAAAACTTACCTCCAAAATTGTCAGGATTTCTCCTCCCTAGCCAACTGAACTTTTCAAAGAAGTAACGTAGTACTTCAGGAGCTGAATAAGTAAAGTCTTTTTGATGTAGCAAAGTTCTTGGCAGTCAGTGCTCAGGCAATGTTCTTAGGGCTTGAAATAACACTCTGGAGACTGGAGTGCTGGACTCAAAGCAGTTTTCTGTGCCCAGCTGGATTGCAGACTTACTGAGAAGCAGCATTTCCACAACTAGAATTCAGCCTACACTAAAGAGGACTTGGTGTGCTACGTTGTGAGTGGCAGTCACTTCTCCTTTCTGCAGCATCATTACTTACACTGTGGATGTCCTAAATTCTGTGAGTGGCAACTTAAGGGCAGCTGGAAGCACTGTTTCTCATTAACTGCTGACCTTTGAGGATGGTGGAACTGCTATGAAACACCTGCACATAAACAGAAAAAGCCCTCTAGCAGAAATGTGCTGGGCAGAACAGAGGTTGCTGATGGCAAGTAAGGCCAATTCAAAAAATCACAGAGAATTTTCATTTGTTTGCAGTCAGCAATGATTATTTATCCACACCAGGTTTGTACAGTGACCGTTCAGTTGCCCCTCCATGGGCTCCCTTACCCTGCTCAACACCCCAGTCACCTGTGATCTCCTCAATAAACAATCAGTCAGCCTCAGAGGCTTTCTAGGTACAACATTTTTTGGGATAGGTTTAAAATACATTAATAAGGGACATTTTATCTATCACTTTTTAATCAATACTGCAGGAGGCTTTCCTTCTACCTGACACATTGCTGAAGAGATGTGGAAGCATATTCTGAACCTCCCACACATCCCAACCTCTCACCAGACACTCCTGCTATTTATGCCTGCTTATTCTTGGTGTCTGAGCACTGCCTGAAACAACGTGGGACAGTATTCATTGCACTGTAACTGGAGCACCGCCCCCCTGAATCTTGCCCCACTGGCATTTGCTGAAATGGCTGTGGGCTCAGAAACATTGTCAAATGTCAGTTCCCAGGATGTTGTCAATAAATCATTTAGAGCATCTTTTCAGAACCTATTCCTATGTTTTCTCGCCAGCCCACACAAGGCTGGCATCATACAGTTCACAAAGAACACGGCCTTTTGAAGAATTTACTCCAAACATTCATCAGAGGAAGAAATCTCATCATTTCAGCTATATTTTTAGGTGGTGACATTTGATTTCAGCTTCCTCCAGGCCTGTCCCCCTGCCCTTTTGATGAATCACAAGCTATTTGTACTGTAATGGGCTTCCTATAGTCAAAGTTTTGTCAATTCATTCTGCCCAGAACTATTACTGGGAAGGATCAGAAAGATATGCAAGGTATGTTTTGAATGTAACATATCCAACAAAAGTACATCACCTACATAGCTTATTTCTCTCTTCAGTTTCACTGAGACTGAAAATCATTCAGGCAGCACTGTCCAAGTTCACTTTGACTATCTTTCTAGCTGCCAGCTGTTATCAAATACTGGCCTAGCTTTTCCCACTTAACATGTGGCCCATCTAATTTTTACAGTTCAGTTAGATTCCACTGGTGAGAAAGGTGTCAATCTTGCAGCTCCTTTCTATGCAGACTCTTCTTCTGTCCTTCTGCCTAAGTTTTCCCCATCCCCAAGTCTCGTTGCAAAGCACCTACCTCAGCTTCTGAATTGATATCAAATATAGTGAAAAAAATCACGTCCAACAATAGAGTCTTTTATCCCCCAGGTCAGATTTCTCTAAAGTCTACTGAAGAACTTTCCTGGATCCATTACTGGAACTGGTGAATTGTTACTCTTCTTTCTCCTCCCAGTTCTTGCCCATGTCTTTATAAGCCAAACGATTGGAGGGTGAGGTCCTTCCACTCAGGGAAGTGCGTTTTGTTCAGCAGGCTGTTTTTGTTCTTTACTCATTCTTGCTTGTGTGTTTTCTGTAGGACTCTCCCTTGCTTCTCATGCATTCCCCTCCACCACAGCGTTTTTGTTATTTCAGAATCTGTGTTTGATCAGGTGCCAATTTAGTACTCAACTTCAAGATAGACTTGCTCATAGATAGTTACAATAAAAATTCTTGCTTCCTGCTCCAGCCACAAAACTATCATTTCTGTGTTCTGTTTATACTGAGCACCTTTCTAAATGTTCATCCACCAGTCCTGGGCTTTTCCACGATTTTATTTTAAAAAGAGCAATTGTTTAACATTATTCCTTTTCTGGCACAACTTCTGGCTGATTATCCCTTAAAAGAATTTTCAGGACCATTCTTCTAGTTTCTTTATGCAGGTCAATGAGCTTTAGGTATCACCCTTTTTGCACTCATATAATTTGATTCAGATTTCATTTCTAAATCTCTGAATCTTCAGTAGGGAGAAACCAAAAACTTAATCACCTTGTGACCAGCCAAACTCTTTTCTCTGCCAGTCCACATTCAGGCATTCTCTAGCATTAAATTATTATGAAAGGCACAAGAAAATGTCACTTTTCTATCAATGAACAAGGGACTTTATTACTTACCTCTCCTCATGAATTCCTGTTACAGTTTGAAAGAAATAGTTCATATAGCTACTGGATACAATGTCTATTCAATCATTTTTCCTGACCAGAACAAAGACCATTCTTTTTCTGGCTTGTGAAAAATGTTTCTTTCCTTGTTTTTGCTGCTGATTACTCTATCCAAACGGAATGTCTGCTCCTCTGTCAAAGAGTAAAAAATGCTCAAGCAAGGAACAAATAAACAGCACTTTTGTGTATGAAAATATTCCTCCACCATTCTAGAGAGTTCCTTTCCTCATGTTGAAAAGTAATTTAGCACAATCTTCTACTGAAAAATGCTATGCTCAGATTTTAGGCTGAACCCAGAATGATTGACAGAACTCCAGGAACTGAGTGCTCTGGAGATATTGATCCAGACACAGCAAACAGTACAACTGCAAGGTGCTGTGCCTAAGTTCATGTGGAAGTTAAATCACAGAGGAAGAAAGAGGACAAGATAAGAGTACAGTAAGCAGCCAGCTATAGAGAATGGCAAATTAAATTTAGGATAATACTACTTTCTCTAATCCTCAGCTATGAATCATGATGCTCAGAACAAACAGGAGTGTGACAATTCCTGTTTTCACATTCACGTTTCAGCAGGAGGAAATCACTCCACCATGTCACTTCTGTGCCAGAGAACAAGAAACACAAACAGTTTTCTTTTTTGGAGAATCAGTGAGAAACCAGAACAGGTCACTCAAGACCTGAGAGCATTCTCTGTATTAACACCCACAGATAATGTCATTCGTGTGCAATCTGAAACAAGCAATGCACTGCAGGATTAGCTTAACATGGAAGAAGGCTCTATTCAAAGAGAAAAATAACATTGAAAGACATTAATGTTATTCTGAATTTAGTTTGCCATGCGATGTAGCTGCCTGTTTACCGCACACTTATATTGCCTTCCTTCTCTCTCTGTGATTTAACTTCCACATGATCTTAAACACAAGGGACTGGGCTATAAAACAAAAAATATAATTGATCCAAGTTATTTTTGGAGTCTCAAACAATTGGCCAAATATTAGCAGGAAAAAATTCAAGACACATGACTCAGTAGTCCATCCAATCAGTCCATGATACTAGATTTCATCATCATTAATTAAATCAGGTTCTTACAAAAACCACTACTTGTGAGTATTGGATTTAATTTCCTTTTTCTTCAACAAAGGTGTGACTGTTTTAGAGACTGGAAAATAATACAAAGTAGACTATACGTAGTGTTTTGTTCCTCTTTTCCAAAATAATACTAAACTAGAAGGAATAAATGAGAGACAAGCAAGAACCTGATCTAGAGATTTGTTCATGAATTTACTTTTTGAAATATTAGAGAAATTTGTTTCAGGATGCTGGAGGGTTTCTTCAACTGTGTGTCTAAAGGAATAAAAATACTAAAAAAAGATAAAAACAACAAACTATTCATTTAGTTGACCAGACAAGCAACGTATTGAATTAAAATTTAAACTAGAGTAGCACGAAATATACTAGTAATTGTCATCTTGTTCTTACTTTCCATCTAGTCCAGCAGTATTCTCAAATGCCAGGAAGCCTATACCAGAGGCCTTAGAAGAAACTGCTTGAACTTTTCAAAGATCATAGCCAAAAACCCCCCCAAAAAAGAAAAAAAAAAGAAAAACAAAAACAAAAAAAAAGAAACTGAAAATTCCTTTTCCTTCTCCTTAGAAAAGAAGATATTTCAGTAAAATATTTGATAGCTCATCATGCTTTAGAATAAAGTATTTTCCTGTCAGAGCCTCTTCTGCAAAATGTAGACATTCATACACTGTCAGTAAACTGGTATTCCATTATTATGAGAGGTTAGTTGTAGTTGTTTGCACAGTCAGCTCCTTTCATAATACTCTTAAGTCAATCAAGGATCTTTCAGAAATACCAGACCTCAAGTTAGAACAAATATACTTAAAATATATACCTGGCAAGTGCTATTGATCTTGCTGCAGCAATTCTACATTCTTTTTTAAAACACTAGGTTAGGATGTTATTTCATAAAAAATAGAAAGTGGAGAAAAGTGCAGCTACTTCTATATTGGAAAATATTATATCCTTTTGTTCATAGCTGCTTTCTGCCTTTTTAATGGAAATTATTCCCATCTTGAACACTTATGAAAAATACAGCTTTGTAAAAAAAAATAAATAAATCTCCTTCCAGCATGATTTTCCTCTGTTTAACAAGGGAGTCCTTCAGATATATCAAAATGACATATTATTTGTGCCTCCGTTCTGAAGGGAACTCTGATCTCTTGAAATTCAGAGTAAAAAAAATTCAGTGATTTGTAAATAAAAAAGAAAGCCTCTGTTCTATGGAGAACTTCTCATTTTCAACAAAGGAATGTGACAATGCTGACATGGATTCAGTGGCTTCCTATAACTCCTAGAACAATGCAATGAATTCCATGAGAGAAGGCATCCAGGTCAGCAGGTTTCCAATCTACACACAGATAATTTTTTAAAGGTTCATTTTGAAATTTCATCTCTGGTCATGAAGAAGATTCAAGTTTGTGTTTAGCTCCAGCCACAAATCTAACAAAACTTTTGTTTTTAAAACGAAATCATAGATCAAGATGGGTGATTGTAGCATATTTTATCTTGGTTTCAGAGTCTCTCCAGAACTGTTGCTGATGCATGCCCCTCTTTTTTGCAATAGACTCACAAGCTACCTGCTCATCCCTTTTCACTTGAAAGGCAGTGGTCTCCAAAAACCTCTCAAAACTTTCACTGGGGCACAGGCAGACTTCAAGACCAGCTTCAAGTGCATTCTTCAAATTCCCCCGGTGCCATTGTCGCACACTCCAGTTTTATGGCTGCCCCCACCTTGTCAAAACTGGGCATGTGGAGAGCTCCAATCATTGCAATAACCCAGCAGTATCTTCATGCATCATTTTACAGCCACTGCCTGCAGATGCCCAGCACCCCTGCCACGTAAATGGTAGAATTGCAAGTAAAGGACATTGGGCACACAGTCACAGAATTCTCTAGGACATCACCCTTCTGTTGTTTCTAGCCTTCTTTCTGTATTTTCTCTCATTTCTTTTCAGACTTCCTTTTGTCCCCACAGTTACACTCATCACATCTTGTCTAAAGCTATAAACAAAGACAAAAGGGTCAGGAAAACACACTGCCTTGTATAAAACCAATTTTTTATTTTCATATGAAAACAACTTCTATTTTACTTACTTCTTTGAAAAGGTATTGACTTTGAAATTTCCTCTGTTTAGCCTCCTAGACATAGTCCAAGTGTTAATGGTTTTGCTATTACAGACATTCCCATGTTACACATCAAAGTTTTCTCTCTTAATTCCCTCCCCGAGAAAAGTATGAGGATCTGATGATGGTGCAAGGAATATAAAGCCCACTGAGAGCAATGGCAAGGACTAAAACAGATGCACAGATGCCTTAAGTTTGGCTTAGTAAGTACCCATTGAAGCCAAGATTATGGTTTAATATGATAAAGTGCTAAAAAATATTATGATAAGTACTATGCTCACTAAAACTCTAAGTAAAAATGACATTTACTTAGAATTCAGCTCACATTACTCAGTTATTTCATTAGCCATCCAGTTTTGACACACCCATTGTAGGTAATGTATAAAATGATGTCTAACTTTTTTCTGAATTCATCCTGCTTTTTAGGAAAAGCAGGATGAATTCAGAAAACAAAGTGCAAAGTATATGAAAGGCAACACATAAACACAGGCTAAAATCTCTCTGAATTTTCCTACACAGATTATAGTCCTCACTGTTCATATCAATGCTTGATCCAGTGCTGCATTTCAGAAGACACTATACAAATGATTAAGGGTGACAAAATCTATCTCACAATGGTTCCATCATCAACAACTGACAATATAAAAAATTACATCTGTTAGCAAAGTATTTCTTCAGCATTTTAATTAAACCAGCTCTGGTTGATACAGTGCAAATGTCTTTATTGTGTGATTTGCCATTTGTGTCAAATTCCTGACAAAATTGCCCAGCACATTTGGTGTTTTGAGATGAGTTGCAGAAGCATGTCTGGATTATGTAACTCTTTTGTCATGAGAACTGTGGAAAAAATAAGGTATAACATGTTTTCTTGAAAGAACATGCTCTTGATAGTAAATTTCATCTTTGATACACTGATAGCCCATGTGGCCAGAGATTAATTTCTGACTTTAGGACATGCTAATTCCACAAGGATTAGTAAAACACAAAGGTTTAACGTCCACAAGTGACCTCTCTCCAATGAACTGTGCACCATCTCCATTTGATACATTGATGTATCACCTACAAGTCAGGTGATATCAATTTTGAACTTCAGAATTAAATTTAGAGCTTTGAAGCCTGAAATCAAATACTCTCCAGGAAAAAAAGAAAAGTCAAAACAATTGTTCTCATTAACAAAAAACATGGTGGTTTTAATTGGAAACACCTTCAACAACTACTGACTACGCTGTCTATCAAGAAAATAGAAGGCAAATATTGTAACACTTCAGGTCCTGCACAAACCTGGTTCGTCATTAACGTGTCAGATGAACCTTGGTTTTGACACACAGAGAATCTCTTTTCCCTAAAAAAACATATATTAAAAAACCCAAAACTGTCAAAGTAAAATAACTTAGAAAGATAAAACCGTGATCATTGCAATCAAAATTATTCATGGAAAAAGTAAAAGGACTGATTTTTCACCACACATACTTGTAACGCAGAGAGGAACACCAAGGATAATTCTAAGTAGGCAAGCTAATTTTGCACTTTTGAACATCCCACCTGCTTCTTTATTACAGCTCCCATAGTCTCAAATACTCATTCTGCTAATCCTGGTCACTGGACACCCTGGTGTAGGTGCTACAGAGATTTTTCAGTGGGTTCATTTCCTGCCATGATTTTGTGTCAGAGGCTTTTTGACACCTCTCACCAAGCTATGCCTTACAAGATAAGCTCATCAGCATTCCAGCAGGCAAAATTTCATCCTACATTAGTGACAATGAGAAAAGCTACTGTTTTGAAGCTGACAAACTAAGGTTTGGTTTGTCTGGAAAATGTCAATTCCCAATTTCCTATCATAACAAACAGTTCCTCTAGGCATAGAAAGGTCCAAGAAAACAACACAGCTGTAATTTTCAGGAAAAACTGTGGCTCACAATTCATACATACTTCTAAATATAATATCTGAACCTGGAACAACAAAAGTTTTCTTATTTACTTCAGGCATTAAAAAAAAGCAGCCTCAGAATAGACTATTCATTATTAACATTAACAGGCAATTCTGAATTCATTGTTACTATTAATTTCTGATTTTTAAACATGGGGAAGCATATTCACAATTAACTTTCACTATGCTCATTAACTTCACATCCAACATGCCCTGAGGACAAAAACTCCTCTTACTGTATATCAAAAGGTATTATATTACTGCAATGTAGTGCATAATACTGTGCAATATCTGTGTCATATATTTACATATAAAAGTGTGTGTTGTATTACACAGTACCACAGAATTTTCTGTACAGAGATTTCTGGAATTGAGGTATATAGACAGACACATCCAAGTAAATTCTAAGGCTGAGATTTTGGAATAAAATCATCTGATGTAAGTTAATATAATTATCTAGTGTCTCTCAGTTACTTCAGGACACTAAAGAAGCTTCTTTGCCCTTTGCAATAACATCTGCAAAATGACAATAAGATGTGTATTGTACCTCTCAAGAGCCCATAAACTGTGTCTTCTATCTTGACTGGCCTGAAAATACTTCAGCCCAAGATACTGTACAAACAGCTGTATGACACCTCGAAGCGCAAGCTGATGTCAGAAGAAAACTTGTATATTCAAATAAAGCTTTGATCACAATAGAAGTAGTTAAAACTGTTTTCCTATTATGTTGAAGAACATCATTTCCAAGAAGATTTTGATTCATGTTTGATACATGCCACTAGCACATCATATGGTAAAACGAGAGGAGAGAAAACAGAAATGTTTTAATAAAAGAAAAAATATATCTTTACCCATAGAACCATTTCATGCTGTATTTTTCTTTGGAAGAACATCACTCCTTCACATTCAAAATCACAAACTTAAAAAATAAGAAAATAAACAGGCAACATTTGTCTTCTATTCCCCCTCCTACCCACCACCATCCAGTAAGACTCTATTACACCAGATAACGTATTCTGACCACTGTCTAGCATCAGCCTGCTTCCAGGTGCAGCATCACCATTTTGAATTAATTTTACCTATTATTTATTTGATCTCCATCCTCACCCATGTTCAGCACAGATACTCAGACCTGGAGCCCTCACTTTTGAAGGTCATTTGAGAATCCATGCTTGACCTAGAGCAAAGGAGAAGTCTTTCTGACTCATCCGTGTACCTTCGTGCCCAGAGCTGGTCTCCTGCACCCAGTGCTCGAGGCTTCAGAGACAGTGTTTCAAATTGCACATAAGTCTCTTTTGCAAGTTCAGCTTCCTTTGCAGATTTTGGTTTCAAATGAAGTTTTAAAACTTTGTAGAGTAAGAAAAATATCAAAGGTAAAGCAACCACACATGCTGCACTGCTGGCCACTATCAGAATAGAAAACTCAGAGCTGCTTTCATCATTTAACCCATCAGTGGAGAAAACAACACACTGCTCTTTTGTAGGTGGCACGCCTTTGGGTGAGACACATGCCATATATTGAGTACTAGGTTGCAAGCCATCGATTGTGACTTTGTTTTTGTTAGAATCAGTGCTGAGAGGCAACATATCTTTCTCACCATACTTGGAATATAACACAGTCACAGCAGAGTTGCCTGTGGCATTGACAGTTTTCCAAGTTAAGGTCACTCTTTCATCAGATTCACTGATCACTCTTAGGTTCTTCACAGTAACATTTTGCTCAGCTGTACCTGCTGTACTCAATGGAGTATCCTTCTTTCTTGAATCTCCAATCAGCTTTTTGCTTCCATTTGTCACTGCCTTTGAAACTTTCTTTCCATCTAACATGAGCCTGGATTGCTTTTTGTCAGTAAATGTCATGCTGGTTGACCTTTCAGTGCTCACCAGAGCTGTGGTGGTCGGTGTGATGGGAAGAGGTGTGGTTGTCCTCTCGGGTTCCTGCTTGGATTCCTCCTGAGTTGTATTCTGCTTCTCAGCCTCTGGCTTCCTCCCAAACTTCTGTGGTGATACAGTTGTAGTAACTACACCAACCACTGTGACAGTCACAGCAGCTTCTGACATTCCTGCCAAGTTCTTGGCTTTACATCTGTATTCTCCTGCGTCCTTGTATGAAATTCCTGTCAAGCTCATTATGGACCACCTGACACCCTCTCCAGGAGTTTCTTGAATTACTATGGGAAAGTGCAAAGAGTAAAACATTATGAATGGGAAGTAAAAAGGAAGTAAACATTATTAGAATACTTCTTACCTTTCTGCCAGAAGGAATTACATGTATGAAAATTTTAAAAATGAAACAAAAGCAGTCAAAAATCACAACAACAACAACAACAAAAAAAAAAAAACCCCAAACTTCTAAAACAAACTATGGAATTCCCAGCCATACTCTATTATTAAATAAAAGTGCTCAGCTTGGGTCAAAGTGGAAATAAATGTCTAGAGTAATTAGAATATAGTTTGCAGTTTCACTAAAAAAACCAAAACCACATGAAGTGAAATCAAATGTCTTAAAGCTGCTATTGACTCCTAAATACAAGACCCACTGACTTCCTGTGACACTTACCATGCTACCCATTTAAAATGCTATTGGAAATTTCCTTTGTCCTAAGAGATTTCAGTTCTCTAACCTTCATCACACCTATGATAACTTTCAACTACTTGGCATTAGCAAGTAGCATTTTTTACATTTAAGTTACTACATAAGTATCTGTCATAAGTATCTGCAGCTAGAATGATGGCAGATAATGATGCCTTGCACCATTTGCACACAGAAAACATGAATTTGGAAAATTCTGTGTTTATAATGCTGAGTTTTAAGTTGCTCAGTTATGGCCTCACTGGCTTTTTTAACACGAACATTTTTGAACAGAGGTTCAAGCAAGAAATTCTCCTTTCTACTTTCTAGCTTCTGAGTTAGGGTCCAACTAACCCAAACTCCATTTCCCTCTATCCTTCCCCCACTTCACCCATTTCTCCCTTCCACACACATTGTTCTTGTAACAGACCACATCCACAACCAAAACAGTCTGCTGGACCTGTTAAGACCCAGAACTAGACAGAGAATTTCGTAACAGCTGTTGCACAGATACAATCGCCAGATTGACACAATATATGCAACCCAACAATTTTTGGTTCTCCCATTTCCTATAAAAGAGCAGTTATACCTGTGTAGTTCACTGGAATGTTGTCTGACCTATTCCAAGTGAGCTGTGGTGTTGGGTACCCCGTGGCGTCACAGCGCAGCAGGACGTTGCTGCCCAGAGGGGAGGTGATTTTTGTGGCCGAGGTCATCACAGATGGTTTAAGACACTGCTCTAACTCAGCTCTCTGGAACAGGATTCCTGCCAGGCTCTCAGGTCCACTACATGAAACCAATGGATCAAGAAGTACAACGGAGGTGTCCACAATTTTAGAAAATTCAATTAGCTTTGAAATGCGACAGTCACAAAACCACGGGTTGTCCTGAAAACCTGAGGCAAGGAGGGAAGCAGGGAAAGAAAAAAAAATTGTCAGTCAATATATGGACATTGTGATCACAGTATGACACATAACTATCACCAAATACAAACAAGGACAACCCTGGACCTATTCTGAGTTAATCTTTTCTCTTTCAACTTGTGGGTTTTGTTCAGCTGATTGGTGGGGGAATATTTTCAGAGGTTGGGGAGAAGAAGTTTATGGGAGCTTAGTGATGTGCTGGCATTACCTTTGCTATTTATCTACCACATTTAAAACCACTTTGAAAAGATGTCTTCAGACTGATGATACATTTTCACCTGCCTGTGCCTCCTGGAAAGAACAGCTTCTCTTTGCTTCGTGTCACTCTCCTCTCCTCTTAGTCCTTCTTTAGGCTCTTACAGCTCGACCTTCCCTGACCCTTTTTTCAATGCTTGAGGAGAATACAATGATTTAAGGGTTTAGAGCTTACACCAACATCTCTGCCCCTTGAGAAAAAGGGATAAAGGCTAAGGAGAAAAAAGCTTTAGGCCAACAAAATTTTTATCTGGCTCTGAACCACATCAATATTGTTAGAAGTTGGCTTCACTACAGCCTCTGAAATATATTCAAGAAGAATAACAGAAGAGTAGAAAATAGGGAAGACCACAAAACACCATAATGACTACAATATTTTTATGATGGCACATAAGAACCCTCTCTCTTCTGTCAGAGCCAATAACATTTGTTTCTTGCTTCCAGTATATTAATTAGAAGCTTTTCCCTCTTTGTGAATTTATGACGTTGGAAGAGACTAACCATTTCTGAGGAATATCAGTCTAAATCCTCAGCTGATATTAATTGCCCCACTATGTTGACTTTCATAGAGTAACAGTGGCTTCACCAGGTAAAACACAACACAGCATATCACTCAGGAGTTCAAGTATTTTCCTATTGGACTCATAATTTTGAATATGCCTTTCTCATTTCCTCCAAGTACTACTAATAAACAAAACTTATGATCTGAAACAAGGGATGCAAGGACTCCTCACTACTGAATTTACTGATCAGTACAATAAACAAGTCATATAAGTCAAACCAGTGTTGAAAGAAAAAAGAGCCCTGAATACCTGCAAATATTTTTCAGAGTGTAATTTTAAGAATTATCAAAACAGCTATGGGAAGAATGATGGGTTTTTCTGGAAAAACCTGCAGTTGAAAGAATACATGAATATTTAACTACCTCTTCCTTTTATCACCAGACCAAGATTAGGTTATTTTAAGCACAATTGTAGTGATTGGTTAAAACTATGGTAAACCCTGATTAATCCCTGCTCTTTAAAACAACACTTGACCTGAAGAGATTCCATGACTTTGACATCACAATCCAATTTCACCCCTTCCAGACAGAAGAGATTTTACATCTATTCACTACTTATTGTTTGTGGGGAACAGAGAAGTCAAAGGAAAGTGAGAAAAGCAGCAACTGCTTTTCCTCAAAAATATCTCCAAAACACAAAAATTTTGCCTTTGAACTTCACACACATATTCATAAGGAGAAAAGACACTGTCCAAGTGTTTTCTATACCTAGGTACATCAACTGCTTGTGCTCATAGAAATTCTGCTCAGTCAAGCACATGTATGTAACTATTTGTGCTCTTCTTTTTGATTAGGGAAACTCTGTAGTCAGAGACGATACTCCGGTAATTTTCTTTTTGTTCTCACTTTCTTGCAATTTTCCTCATTATGTTAAGAAATTTACTGCAGGAAAGGAAGGAGTTTATTATTGTTTTTAACCTACTTGAAGCACTCAAAGCCTTTGAAATAGAACCAAAGAATGGTTACATTAGAAAAAGACCTTTAAGACCATTAAGTCCAACTGCTAACCCAGCACTGTCAAGTCCAGCACTAAACCATGACCCTGAGTGCTCCATTTAAATGTCTTTTAAATACCTCCATGAATGGTGACTGAGCCACTTCCCTGAGCTCCCTTTCAGTGAAGGAACTTTTCCTAATATATATACACCTAAACAGTTTTCATATTGTCCCAATATGTTCCAATATTGTCCCAATGTCCTGAAGAAAAGCCCAAGTCATTATAATAGGTATCAGAAATTGCCAAAATGAAAGGAATGATGAAGCAACAATGAACAGTCCTTAGATTGGATGGCTGTTTAGTCCAGCCTGGACACAGGTTTGACCATCTAATTGTAGGGCAAAGGAAAAGTTATGTCAGTCAGCCACTTCATCTTCCCCATCCATCCTGCTTTCTGATGAAACTGCCTGAAAAAGCAGGATTTATACACATAAATATAGTAGATACAGCTACATTAGTTCCTTCCTTGCCCCCCAGAACAGCCCCTCAGTTTATCTGTGTCTTGCCAATATCTGACAGTATTCACATTATTCCTAGCCATTGTAAAACACCAAGTTATGTGAATTCTCAAAATGAAAAGATGAAAGCACTATTGAGTTGGAAGCAAGATAAAACACTGAATTTCAGTTAGTGTTGAAGAGAACAGAAATGTGAATGCAAACCTAGTTTCCAAGCTACAAGGGGCATTTTGAACTTCATTCAAGAGTTTGCCCTGACAAGATGTTAGAAGTGAAAACAAACACGTGAAAGAATAAGGAAAGGTTAAAAGGGAGGGGGGGTGGGCGGGCAGAATTAGAAAATTGAAATGAGGGAGCTTAAATAAAAGAAATAATTTCTTAAGAAGCAAAAATTAAAATAATAATAAATCTCTGATGGCACATGTATCTGAGGAAAGAGAATGTCTTTATAAACCGTGGATTCTTTTGTAGAAATATCAAGGCAGCTTGTTGATCTGAGAAAGAAATACTAGCCAAGGTAAAACAAACATTGATAAATATTTATGCATTGCTATATACCAATGCAGTGCTCTTTTAATATTAATTATTAATTATAAATTGCTCTAAAAGCTTTTATTCTAGATTTAGCATATTTTATATTTACTCTCACACCTTTATTTGTATGCTAGCACGTACAATGACAAACTTATGCATATGTGTGTCTGTGCATCCACATTTTTGTAGTCTCCTCAGTAAGCAGGGTTTCCCTGGGCTGTGTCAATATGGACTTTAGCTATAAGCAAAATTTCCTTTGTAAATCAGTAACCAGACTAAGACCATAACTTGCGTAACACACTGAGTTTTAGTTGCTGCAAAATAGCAAGATGTAAAATATTCAAGTTTTAGGCTGATAGAAATATGCACCACACCACAACTTGGGCCAGCCTACCCCAGGCTCTTTCCAACTCAACCTACAGATTTTGATCCGGGGCTCTAAACAGTAAATTCCATATCCAACACTGTGTCACAGCATTTTCACCACATGGCAATTGCTAATGGAATACTTTCAGGAAAACCATCATCTACCCAGCTTAACAGGTAGGAGCCTGATGGACCTGCAGTATTCCAAATTTTTGGCACCTCTGCATATTACAGAGGCAAGATCTCACATAACTGCCACTCTGTCAAATACTGGACTATTCTGTTCCTCTCAATGAGTCCTCTTCACTAGAGTCCACCATATCATTCCTGCCAGAAAGGTAAATCTCTTGTACAGCAGCCAGTACTGAAATTTAGTTGTGATTTGGATCAAAGTATCAGGCTATGGCTCCAGAGGTAACCAAGAGGGCCAGAGGAATTCACACACTGGTCCCCCAGTCATTTGCACTGTTTAATTTTCAGCTCACTCCAGAGCTTTGTTCTGAGCTGTTCCAAAGGGCACTTTCCAAGACAAAGCCAGACATGGGTGCAGGGACAGTGGGCACCCCAGGGTCGCTCTCTGAAAGGTTTATGGATGAGACCACACCAAAGACAGCTCTCTCTATCCTGTTGTTTCCCCCAAAGCAAGTGCAGCAGGTTTGGTACCTCCAAATTATTCTGCATGTCTGTCAGCCCTTCAGGCATACAACACACCCCTGCTATTTCATATTCCAAAAGCACAGATGAATGATTTCCAGTGCAATTCTCACATAACTTCAGGAAGGTTAGACTGAAGAAAAAATATCCCCATTCCCAGAATTACATTTGAGAGTAACTGTAGCAACCTGTAGAGCCCATAGAGAAGGGCTAAATCTTACAAAGTGTGGAACAGAGAGTCAGCTTTAAAAAGACCTGCCCCTAAACTGTGTGGATAAGAGCCAGAGGGAGACACTTGGCCAAAGGGCCAAGAATCATTCCCCAAGCCTCTTTCATTTGGCATAGTGCACACACAGAGGAACATCATACAGTGGGAAGAGGTTAAAAAATCCAAAGCTCTTAGTACAGAGATGATGAACTGGAATTAGGAGATGTCAACATGCCAGTCTTCTGGCAAAAGTAGCCTTTGGCTCCTCCAAGAGTCCTTGAAGTAAACATGGGGAACCTGAATTTTGTCATACGAGCAACTGTCTTGATGCTCAGTCAAGACACCGAAGACAAAATTGCCACCTGGTGTTAAAAAATACGTTTGCACAAACATAGGAACTTAGGGCCTTACTGGTTTTGATCTTGTTAATTACATGCACATGACAATCTTGTTTTGCCAGAACCAGGAGAGAAGACAGCTCAAGTCACAGTTGATTGTACTAATTAGAATCTGACTGCTGTGTTCCTGACTAGACAAAACCAGCATTTATTTACTCAGGGTTTCAGCTTCCAGCGGAGTTCTGGCTGCAGTTATCGTTCCATGTAGGTACACAGGTCAGGCTGAATGCTCCCCCAGGAGCACATAGGACACTCGTGAGCATCAAAGGGTGCAATTGTGGGCATCTCATTTTAAGAGAAACAATTTTTAAACCTAAAGGTGTCCAAAGGGAGCCAGTAACTATGGTAGAAAACGAAAATAAAAATACTACACAGAGAAAAAAAAAAAAAAAAAAGCCAAACCAAACAAATGAAAAAACCCAACAAAACCAAACCAACCAAAAAAAAAAAAACCAACTCAAACAAAAACCAACCAACCAACCAACCAAAAAAACCACAAAACCTTCACATTATATTAGAAGTTGGTGAAAGAAATTGTGTGGTTAGTTAGGATGGCAAACAGTGGGGGAAAACCTATGATAGCTTACAATAAGAGATGGTGATTAGTTTTTCTGTATGCCCATGCCCTGTAGGACAAGAGGTAATCAGCTTAGTTTGCAGTAAGGGAGATTGAGGTTAGATATTAGGAAAAACTTTCTTACCACCCTGATAGATAAGCAGTGGAGGAGGTGACCATGGAAGGCTCTGGGGTGGTCTGGCCACAGCTTTATGAACAGCAGACCTTACCAGAATGGCTCAGCTCCTCTGGGCCTGTATCCCTGTGGGCTAGGTCCTTCCTGACCACATATCTCTGTGATCCCTATCTGCAGCTCAGAGGAAGAGGAGGAGGAGAATATCTATGGGATGCACTTCTTTCTCAGGCTCTAGCAAGCCCAGTAGAGAAAGGAGGGCCATCAGAAAGGAAGCACTAATACCCAATGGAGTCTAAATAAACTTGTCAAAATAACCCACGACATAAAGAGCACAGCACTTTCTAATCTCCAGAGAAAGGGGATGTTTTCTTATTCACTATGAAGTTTCTTATACAGCAAGCACTGTCTGTCTGCATTGGGATAAACTCATAGGAAAACAATGATGTCCATCAAAAAATAAAAAAATAATTCAGCTAATTGATTCACAGCTTACCCAAGGTAAATTTACTCAATATAACACAAGGAAAGTACCACCTGGCATTTTGTATTCTCCGGTGCAAATCTAAAATGGCTGCACAGAGCCTCCCTTAGCACCTAACAATAAAAAAAAAAGAGAAGCAAGGTTATGTTTAAACCCAGTGTGTGTTCCTCTCTGGAGGCCTGTGTTAAACCCAGCTGTATTTCATAATAGAAAATGGTCCAAAGGTCACATCCCAAGCCTTCAAAGAACTCAATGGTGGCAACGGAGGGTTTGCCAGGACTACAGGAGGCTGGAAAAGTGCCTGCACCAAGGAAGCCCACAGATGATTCCCAGAGTTAAGGGGAAAGAGTGTGTGAGGGTTTAAGATTTTTTTGGCCTTTTTTTTGTGTTGGGGGTTATTTTATTTTCTTAGTTCCTTTTGTTTTGCCTGAAGTGGTGAGGGCTATGTAAGACCAGGAAACCAATTAATCTCCAGGACTCCCACATGAGATCATGAAGATTAGATCTAGCACAATCAGCTCCCACTTTACAGCCTCCTGTAGTCTTCAGCGTGGGGACAGGGATCTGAGATATGAGATGGACTTACTTTTACAGCTTTTACTCTTTTTTTCTAATCCTGAATAAATAAAAACCCTTTATCGTGCAAGCCTACAATTTTCATATTTATGAAGCCATGCAGCCTATTTGCATGCATTAAGTTACTTATATAAAATATGATCTGAATGAGAGTTTCAAACTGCAGCTTCTGCTGTGAAACAAAGCAGCTGAACAAATGGACACTGCATATTGAGAGTTTAGATCAAGAAATTGGAAATATTGGGCAGTACAAAGCAGGACAGATCTTTATCAGTGCTTTTAGAATTACTGCAGTAGAGACAGCCAGCTGGTTTTCCTCCCTTCCACCTGCTGCACTACAAACACATCAAAATATACATTTCTATGATAGAGAAGAACAGTATTGATAGAACTGCTCCAGCCTGAGACTGAAAAAGAGAAAGGGGTTACCCTGGCAAGACTAGAAAGTGGAGATAAAGTGTCAGGTAAAGCACAATGCCACAAACAGAACTGATGCAATTGCATACTAGAGAAGGGGATCAAATTATGAAAAAAATCAGTCTGACCAAATTATTCTTAAATACTTCCCTTAAACACCATAAAAAGTTCCATGAATACATAGGGATCAGACTCCTATTTTCTCTCATATTCAATATGTAAATTGTGAAAAACTTCAGGATAATCAGTCAGCTTTAGAGTAATGCAAGGTCAGCAGAGGTCCCAGAAAGACCAGAGCTGCCCTCTTCTAAGCCACCAACACTATCTGCAGCATTGTGTCACAGGACAGGCTTTATAAGAGCATCAGCTCTAGCTGCTTGCTTGGCTTGGGAGCCTCTGGAAAAGAGCAGTTGCAAATGGACATGCTTATAGTTGCAAACACATACAAAGATGAGGGAAATGTCACCAGAAACACAATGTAAGTCCTGTATTTATATAGCTACTGAATGGCCTGCATTCCTGCAATCTGGATTCTCTTAGCTTTTACTTCAGTTTTATAGCTTTGAGGTAACAACACACAGGGAGGTCAATGTCTTCATTTTATGGTTTTCTGTTACCAGTAGAAAACAAATAAATGACCACAGAGCAAACCACAAGAGTGACCTGAGTAAAACCCCCTTTCCTGAATCCTATGCTGGTCCCCTAACTGTTCTCAATTGCAATTTAATGTTCAGGTATATTTTGGCAAGGAATGAGACGGGCTGCTCAACATACCCAAGATTACTCTCTGTGTCACCAGAATGTCTGTGTTCTTGGACACAATAGCTCCTGAGAAGGGGGGCCAAATGTCCATGAGGTCTGATGGCAAGGTGGTCAGCTTGTTGCTGGATAGGTCCAGGTAGGTGAGGTTTCTCAGGTAGCGGCCAGCATCAGCGGGAATGCTGGTCAGCTTGTTGTTGTGGAGATCCAGAGTCCGTAAGTTGGGCATCTCGGCCAGGGATTCCCAAGGGAAAGTTGAGAGCAGATTACCATCCAGCCTCAGCTCATGCAGCTGTTTCAAGTTATAGAAGCTGCTGATATCAATGTTGGCGACACAGTTGTAAGTGACCCACAGGTATTTGAGATCTACCAGGTAGTAAAAGGCTTCAGTCGGAATCCTTCGTATGACCGTTTTCTCTATACGCAGCTTTACAGTATCCACAGGAACATTCACAGGGATCTCATACATGTCAGGGTCATTACAGAGTACAGACCTAGCAACAGGGAAGGGATATAAAAAAAAAGGGAAAGAGGCATATTTGCGTTTATTTACCAGAAGTCTGAATTTCAGATTTAAATGCAAATGCTGTAACTTTCTGCAACACTACTACCAGAACAAAGAACAGGGAAACCAAGAACGGCCCTCTGCATTTCAAAGTTGAACAAACTCCACAAACATGGAGTCTCTAAGGACAAAAAGAATACAAACCAGAACTGATCCTTTCAAATGAAACCTAGATTTGCTTTAATCTGAAGTATACAAGCACCACCCTCTATCCACCCCTCACTCTACTGACTACTGAGACAGAAGCCATTGTACAAGGAATATTACATGCATGCATCTCAAGTGGGAAATGCATGCCCCCTGATTAAAAATATAAAAATTCAAAATTAAGATTACTAATCTCTAATTTTTCTGTATGATGAAGATTCAAAGTATTTTCCATACTTACCTTTTGGAATAGACTGAAAATTGAAAATATACCAAAGAAAATTCAATGAAGAAGAGCTTTTTGTCCCTCTTGTTGATGCCTATGTACAAATTACTTGCTTTATAGAGATGAACTTTCTGCTCACAATGATTTCAGTGAAATGGGATTTCTCAGCATTTTCAGTTATTTGATTTCAAGAACAATTTCTTTGGGGTATATTGTTTGCACGTACTAGCTTGAAGTATCTCCTGCCTTCAATAAGTCTATCCTTCATTTTGTCCCCGTTTCCCCTTGATTATTCCTCTACTTTACTTTTTCCTCATGCAGCTTTATTCCAGATAGCCTGTGATAATAAATAGCAATGACAAAGAGTATCTCCTAAAAGTGACACGACAATACCAGGTCACCACATTTCAAATTAACTTCCTTACTATCAAAAGTTACATAATTTACTGCAGATTAAAAAAATAAAAAAACTACTGTATTTATTTAACCAGAATCATCTTACACTAGTTAATCAGTTTGTAGAAATAGAAAGGACATTGCAATAGTAGGAATGTCATGGAACAGAAAGAAATTGCCACCTGCAAAAAATGAAGATTTAGAGTAGCTGTTTGTTAAGCACAAAGCCATAATCACCATCTGCTCCTGTTCAGGAATGCTGCTAGCCATAGAACACTAATGTAAAATACGCCTTCATTGCAACTATGCTAGAAAAAATTTGCAAAGTCTGAGAATGCTATATCCAATTTCTTCACCCCTTTTCCTTATAAATGGCCCTATATAACAAATAATAAAATATATACCTTGTTCCAGTGCCATCACTTCTGCCATGGTAAACACAAGTGCATTGTGAAGGACAAAAGCCATGAAGTTCTTCAAAAAAACTCATTAGGAGGTAGAAGCAAATAAACAGATACATGGCTTCCTCCCAGAAGAACTGACATGAAGAAATGTGAAGGTTTATTACTAGGCATTCATGTGCAGTGTGCTACAAATGTGAAGGTAGCCATCCATTTAGTAACAGCAGATTACAACAGATTAGCCCAGATCTGTGGCTGCTTAACCTTCAAATGTATCCTGAATGCCATCAGTTAAACCAGCTCACTCTTTACTCTGTCAGAACACACTCTGCTTCAAATCACATCCAACCATGTTCCAAGGTTGTTTTAATATGTAGATTGCAAAGTTAGTGTGTAATAAAATATCTCTTTTCTTCTCCTAAGAGGCAGTGCATATAGTATACTGTCTATAAAGGGTTCCAAGGTTCCTGAAGGAAATCTAGTACACCATGAGGATATTGCATGGCATCTTCTTTAATACTGAAAATGGAAAATTAATAGGAAGCCTAGATTCCAGAGCTTTTAAAAAATCCTGTAAAAACAGGGTTTTGCCAAAAATACATATATGGTTTAAGTTTTACACTGCAAAGCCAAACTGCATATACACACACACATAATAGCTGAAGCTAAACCTACACAGTCATCTTTTTCACCCTGAATAAATCCATTGCTCATACTGACAAAGGTATTTCTTGAAAGCTAAATATCAGATCTACATAAACATAAGATTGACTTAGAAGTGATGAGAAATTACCATAAATATTTACTCATTGTTATGCACCACCCAAGTGAGAAGCTTTAGGGTACATTTTGTCACATTTTCAGGATTTGCTGTGCAGTCACAAGAACTAGAAACATGCTACTTACAAAAAAAAAAAAGCTGTCTTGAGTACAAATTAATTTAGTTCTATCAGTCAATTTTTTTAAAATATTTTAAATATGCTGAAATTCCTTCAAAACCCTAAAACCTAATAAAGGATTCTATGGGGTCAGTGTAGATATTTTGACAACCCAGCATATTCACAGAAACAGAACTTTGCATATCCAGAATATCTGAAGTCTGAAAACTTTCAAGGGAAGCAGGTGGAAAATACCTCATTAAAGAATTAATACATAAATAAAACCTGGGGTTACTGAACCTAAGAACTTCGCATTTCTGTCTTTCCTGTTCCCTCTGTCACCTTGTCTAGCTCTGTAAGAGCTACCCTTTGCTCTTACAGCTACTTTGCTACCCTTTTTTGTTTGGGACAGACATATTGGATCAATAAACCTCACTGTCAAAAACTAAAGTCTTGGCAGGTTTTGTCTCCTTAGCTTCTCTAAAAAGATTACTGTGACTAACACAAACCAGCTAGCTGAGAAATATTATTATTCAAAAAGAAATTGTCCAAAAGATTAATTAACTTGAACCCAGATTTCAGTCCTTTCCATGTAATTATGCAGGCAAATGACTGGAGTTCTGCGATGTCAGTGCACTTTGAGACACACTCATGGGCAAAGCATTGTTTATGGTTATCTCTTGCCTTGTCTGACATCGCACCATTGCCAGGATCGCCCTCCGAAACCTGCCAGGGCAAGAAAGGGAAAACAGAAAGATCATTAGCTGGAGAACCAAAGAGAAGGGGAAAATTTAGTGAGATGGTCTTAACTATTACAATAGTTTTCAATTTTAGTAGAATGTACTTAATAAAAAAAACATGTATTTGGAATTCAAAAGGACCTGAGTCTTCTACACTTCCAGGTACAGGAGTGTAAAGCTAATTTCATTTCATAAATAGGGATCACAGCAGCTTAAGTTTATCCCAGGAGAGCATACAGCCTTAACAAAGATGAACTCACAGAATGGGAAAAAAAGCACAGATATTTTTCCATTGACTCAGTAGGTATGTTCACCTAGGCAGAGATCACAGGCTCTGCTTGAAGGGTGGTAGCAGAGAAAGGAAGAATGCCTCTTTGCAAAACACAGTCCTCAGTCAGAGACACTGGCTTGATTAGAGCCATTTGTTATGCTTGCTCAAATCAGAATAGGCTTAACCTATTTACTTTAATGAAAAGGGTCAATCCATCCTAATCCATTAGAATATGATACATCCCAAATCAAACATGAAAATCTACACCAGTTACATGTCACTAAGACCACACACTTAGGCCACAGTCATTAAAACCAGTCTACTACTGATGCAACCTAAATTCTGTACTGAATCCCCTTGAGAAAGCACAAATGGGACTTTCAAAAGTTAGTCTGTTCTCAAAAATATGTATCATTTCAGGATGTTGCGATGATGGTCATAACAATTTTCTTTAGTCTTTCCTGTCCAAAAGGTCATCTTCAGTAAATTACCAGTGGCATCCCCTTTGCTCTTCACTAATCAGCTTGCCATGCTTTACAGGTGATCCTTCTATACTTAGATGATATGCTAAAATCATGAAACAGACAAATTCCAGAACACTTACTTTTTGTTTGCAATGACATAAATGCAGGGATTATAGAATGTGGAAGATTTTGCAAAGAGAGGAGCTATGATGGCCATTGCAGGAGAAATTTTCTTTGGGTCTCCAAAGGAAGACCACAAACACACAATAGAATATGGAGACCATGCCACCAAGAACATTATAATCATCACAACAGACATCTGTAAATGAGAGGAACAGGTGCACAATCAGTATTACCTCAAGATGAAGACCTCACAGCAAAACCTCATAACAAAAGCACATACACCTCGTGAAAACAGAGCTATCCTGAATTAAATAATTTATATACAAGCACACCTGACACATTCTTACAGTTTACACTAAAATCTCACTTTGGGGATTTAATAGCACACCTCACTGCATGGTGTCATTTCATTACATACAATATTCCTTCAAAATCAGCACTACTCATTATGTTAAATCTGCCCATCAGGAGTTTAAATTACCAGAGAGGACTTCACACATGAATTACGACCCCCATAATAAGAAGTCACTCTGCGATGCTATTACAAACAATAAATATGAACAGAGACAAAAAATTTAGGCCAAATATTTAATTTGGCTGTTAATAAAAATGTTTCATAAGGCTTAATTATGGTACCATTAAATAAAAGAAAGCAAATGCTCTAGGACATATAGTCAAGGAACCCAGAAGTATCTGCTTGGTTTAATGAAGCATTATAGACACGTTCAAGAATGATACAAAGGAGGTATCTGAGCTGTCATGTCTTCTCTGCCTGCCTCCAGAGAGGACAACCTGGGCAGCTTGGGGTCCACACCCCAGGACGTGTCATGCCACAGCCAGACCTGGACAGTGACAAACTGGGGGTAGCAGAGGGTAGGAGAGGTCATCAACTGAGACAGACTTTTCTGGATTTCGTCAGGGACGTGAATCAGTAGTGGAAACTGGAATGGGAATCTCAAATGAATCAAGAGGACAAAAGAAACCACTAGAATACCAACCAAATCTGCAGGACTGCATACACACAGGATTCTCTAGTGCTGCTCCTAGTTAGTCTTTCAGAGATGAACAAAATGAGAAACCAGAAATAAACAGCTACTTTGTATGAGCTGCTCTAGAGCACAATCAGTACACAAGCAGACTCTCACCGAAGATCCCTATTTAAATGCAAATACAATACCAAACACAACACCAAAATATATGACAGAACCCTTTCATTTAGAAGTTCGGTGCATAGAAAGCTTAGAGGATGCTAATTTGCAAAAAGCAGAGAGTAGTCCAGTTCCAAAAATGGATATTGCTTAACTCCAAAGCATTAAATTTTTTCTCCTTTGATTTATTATAACTTAGGGTCTTCAACTGCAAAATAGGGAAAATGCATTTTCTTCACAAACATGAGTCTAAATTTTTAACTCAGTCCTTAGTTTCAAGTATTCTGAAAGTTCTTCACAAAAGTAAAACACTCAAATTAATCTTTTTAGGTAAAAATACTATTCTTCAGTACTTAGCAATGAGAAAGTTTTCCAAGGAATGCTGTTTGCACTGATAAGTAATTCAAAAACATAGGTACATTCTCTTCTGTCCAATTCTCTCTCACTTTTTCATCATGCTCAACCATAAATCACATCTTTACACAAAATCAAAGGAGCTGGTGAACTTCAAGATTTCTCAAGGACTTTTATACATTAAAAGAATGTCAACCTTCCAGGCAGGATATATCATTTCATGCCATAACTCACATTTGCTACTGCTTACATAAGAGATAAGCTCAGCAGACTGAAAAGAACAAGGGATTGGAATTACACAGCTTGGGAGCTGGAAATGCACTCTCATTCCTAGGCCAGGAGTTCAAGTGAGAGTTGACCAATCCATTTCAGACCAGACACATCTGTGAACCAAGCAGGAAGCCTAAGGACTCTGCAGACACAGAACAAAAGTTCTCCTAGGGCACCTTGGAGGTACATTTCTAGGTAATGACAGAGGAGAGAGGCAAGGAAAATTCACAATGTTCCCAGCCTTCAAAGCAGCTATTCATCTGGAGAGGGTATTAGACCAAAAATAAAGAATTTAGTGTGGTAAGTCAAGCTAAGAGTTTTCACCAAGGCTTAGTATCAGCCAATATTTAGTATAAAAGAAAAGGGGGGATGTAGGAAACCGAAATACTTAAAAGACTGCACCATCCCTTTGCAAATAGGACTTTAACACAAAGAACATGCTTAAAAGAAAACATGCACTCATTTACCTTTGTCACATCTACTTGGTCAGACCAATCTATGTTAATGCTCTCCAGGCAGTTACTGCTGGCATATTGTTTCATTGTCCGGGAAACATTGTAATAACAGTAAAACATGACTGTTAAGGGCACAACAAAATTAACAGCAATTACACTCATTGTGTAGGAAATAAAGGACCTGATAAGACAGAAAAACAAAACACAGTAACTTACAAATAGCCATCCAGGAAAAGTTACCAAAGAATTTGGTATTTTGATTTGATTGTGACATTTTGTAACAAGTTCTAAAACAATAAGGAATTTTTTTTTTTTAATTAGAAAGTTTTGAAGCATATCTCAACTTCTACTTCTGCTAGACTTGCTCTATGTTATTTCTATTGTTTTAAATTATTGTTAAAAATTTTACTTCATACTTCAGAAAGAAGTTATGCTCCTACAGCAGTGAATTAAACAATCTTAGACTTCAGTCAGCCAGGAAAGTTAAAAGAAAGAGTGAGGGGGAATCTTACGCATCATTTTTCCTCCAATTTACAGTGCACGTTGCTCCGGTGGGATCCGGAGCGTAGCTGGCCCAGCCTGCAGTAGGCATGGAAGACCAGAAGACTGCATTTATCCAAGCAGCAAGGATGAGAGTGGCATAGCTACGGGTGGTCATTCTTCTTCCTGCAGCCAAGCACAGACACAATTCTCATCTGCTGCTTCTTTCCAGGGTCAAACTAGAGTGACAAATGGCTTCCAGCAAGTACATAATGAGTTAATAAAGACCCTTTCCAGTCCCAAACACTGCAGCATACCTGTTTCGTTCTGCTGCCTCACATCTCAGTCCCTGCAGCCTTTAAAGCCACTTGAACACCAGTCATCACCCATTCCAACTCAGCATACAGGCAATACCTGATCCCAACCCCACGCCAAAAGCTTATTATGCAACACTGCATTTAATACATCCTTGGAAGATTGCAAGGGAGGAATTAACTGTTACAACACAGCTGCAACAGAGGAGAGAAAAACACCCAGGGGGTGTTAACAGAGGCACACACCTGCTTGACAGAGGTCAAAACCTCACACAGCCAGAGGCTTTTTGTGTGCTTCTCTGTATGGATGTGGCCTTCTAAAGACTGAAAATGGCCATAAAAGCACAATTTATAAACAGAGTAACAACCTAATGATTAATTTTTCACTTTAACAAGCAGTATACCAACTAGGTACCTTACTTAACCAGGTACTGGTAGGTTCAAGTTCTGCCCAGCACTGTAACTATGGAGTCATTAATGAGAAAACAATACAATCAAATCAGAATTTTATTCCTCCCAACAGTGACTGAGTTTTGACCCTAAGTCAGTACCTATGTCAGGCCTGCAGATGGTCAGGTAACGATCAACAGCAACAACAGTCAGCAAACCAATACTCGCCATCCCAAAAAAGATATTTAAGGCAGCATAGATCTGAAATTAAAAGAAACAAGCAAGAAACCAATTTCTGAAAAATCTTTCAAAGATGCAAGCACAAACCTATGTACTCAATCAACACAATTCAGCCGGAGTTCTCTTCAATAAGCAAGGTCTTAAAGGTCTTAATTTAATGCAGGCAATTTGAAGCTGGGTCATTAGAAAGTAAACATTTCAAAAGCACCTGCTTGTGTGCACATTAGAAATCCTAAAGACAGCAGTCTCAAAATCAAAGAAACACTGTCCTTCAATAAGTAAATTTTGAGATTCAGAGTTTGGAGGGGTTTATTTCATGTTATCAATATATGTTAAGGAAACCTGAGGAGCATTTGGTCCATCAGAAAGTTACAGCTTTAGCAAATGTGAGGTTCTGAATTATCACTCTTTCATCTGTTGTGATCATTTCACAGATGTGGCCCACTGATTTACCCCCTCAGGCTCCATTTTTAAGTGTGTCAGGTCTTTTGCACAGAACAACACATGATGCAACCCCAGCATGCTCCAAATGCATCTGCCCGGTCATCCCACGGGAAGCCTGACCAGGAAGGATGACTGGGATGGCTGTGTTACCACTGGCACCCCAGTAATACAGAGCCCTGAGCCAGAGCACGTGGCACTAGCAGTTAGAACAGAACCACATGGCATTCAGCCATCTCAGATCACACGATTTGTTTGGGTTAGGTTCATGTGAGCTGTGCTTCAAGTGGTCTTAACTCTCACTTCAGTGAGATCTCTCATCAACCTGAACACACCACCAGTCAATCCAGACCCAAAGATGTTAAAAGTGAAGCTTCCTGCCAAACAATGACTGAATTTTGAGCTTAAATGTACTGTTACTGAGGCAAGTGATGTCAGGTTGTGATGAGCATCTGTTAGATAACTGTCCAAAATTTTTGCCTTATGGCACATTTTCAGTATATGCCTTCACATTACTACTCAAACTTCTGGGCAATTAAACCCAACAGTCTATCAATTATGTAAATTAAAATCACAATACACAGTGAGCAGAGGCCATCTCTCTGCTATGGAAGTATATGTATTTCAGTCAGTCTATTCTTAAAAATAGGTATCTCTTAAAAGTAGGCTAAATCTTTAACGGAGGCCAAAAGCCTTAGAGGCATTCACTTTGTATATTCTATTAGTCCCATCCAAAAAGAACATGCATTTCCCAAGCAGAATTCACCAAGATCTGTCAAGCTCACCATCAAAACAGTAGCCCATTATCAAAGATTTTTAGCTCTCAGCAAAATCATCAAATGTGCCTGTGCTACTATAGCCATCTTCATTTCAGGATTTGATTTTGTAAGCCTTCTTAAAGCTAATTTAAAATGCCTAGTTGATAGATATAAGGTTACACTTAAATGTTTTCTGATTGTAAATATAAGCTTAAAGTGAAATTCACACAAAACACCGTCTCCAGAAATTGCTGACATCACAAAACATCAGCTTCAGGTCCAGAGTCACATTCTGCATCTCCACCTTATCTCTTAAAATAATACGAGGTAGAGCCATTACTTCTCAGTTTGCTTTTAAGTGCTGAAAATTTCTCTCTAACTGAATTGCAATACCTGGCATCCAGTATATCCAAATTTCCAGCTTCCATGCAAGTCTGAGGCCGCAGACATGGGGTAACCAATGCCACTAACACCAATATCAGTAAAAGCCAAGTTGATAATAATTGCGTTGGTTGCTGTCCGAAGCTCTTTGTACTTAACAAAGATGCCTAACACAACAATGTTACTGCAAATGCTTATCACTCCTGTAAAAACAGAAAAAGGAAAACTTTACAAAAGGTACACACCAGCCAGCAATACACATGCAGAAGAAAATGCAGCCTATTGTAATATGTAGGTCCCAAAAGAGACTTATTTTCAGTCAAGTACAAGTTTGCAAAGAGGATAGACACCTATCCTCTTTGCAAAGGAGAAAAAAGCTTTTCCAATTAGGCAACCTTCACACGGATTCAGCCAACAAGACTTTTGATGCTCTTTTCCTTGCATCAAAAGAGCAGAAATCAAGCAGAGCAGAAATTCAAACGCATCTAGGATTACAATTCAGACACTCTGGCCACCAAGTACAGTGCTGACCTCCATGGTAAAGAAGAATCCAGGTTGGTGACTGGTAAAAATAAAAAGGTTATAAAAAAAAGTTATGCACCTAATCTAGAAGAAGGCCCCTGCCAACCCCTGAGATTCAGTAATTTTAAAATCAAATGAGGCAAACTCATAATTACCCCTCAGCTATCTCTCTTTTAACACCACCAAGGATGTCTGTTCTCAGGTGCAGGCCTCCGGTTGGAGGTCCAACAGCTTTTGGCCCCACAGATGCCATCATCTATCATATTCATATACTCCCACATTTCAGGAATGACACTGATCCTATGTGCTCCTAAAATTTAAATAAACAAGGAGCTGAGGATCTGATTTGAAATGAACACCACAATAAAAGAAACCCATGCAGTGCCAGTTCTGTCAGCTCTCCTGTTGACAGATAGCATGTCATCTCTTGGGAGAGAAGGAGCAGAGGAGAATTACAAGTTTAATAATGCAGACTTCTTACAAGGCAAGTTTTAACAGATATTACAGCTAATAATGAAATCAGACATACAACAGGAATGTAAACTCATATCCTCAGGGTGAATGAAAGATCTTTCTAGACACACTTAAATTTAATAATTCAGAGTCCAGCCTTAAAAGTAAGGTGGGGAAAGGGGAGGCAGTGAAAAACAGGGAAGAAAAAGTGGAACATATATTAATTCAAAGTGTTAGTATCACTAAAATAAACTAATAACAGAGCAAAAAAAGAATGTTTTGAAGAACAAAATATAAGACGAAAGACGGACTCCATCTTGAACAAAGTGAGAAAAAACATGTAGATACAAGAAATGATCTCTTCTCTGATTGTGAGGAACAGGTCAAGCAGGTGAATGAAGTTTCTCCAGGTAGCAGTTAAGCAGTGCCCATTAAAAGAGCACTGAAGCTGGTCAAAGTGCTGGAGGACAAATCTTATGAGGAGCAGCTGAGGGAGCTGGGGTTGTTCAGCCTGGAGAAAAGGATTACCTTATTCTCTACAACCACCTGAAAGGAGGTGAAGTCAGGTGGTGGTCAGTCTCTTCTCCCAGGAAACAAGCAACAGGGTTAGAGGAAATGACTTCAAGTTGCCCCAGGGAAGAGTTCTTTTGGATATTAGGAAAAATTTCTTCACTGAAAGGATTATGAAGCACTGGAACAGGCTGCCCATGAAAGTGGTTGAGTTGCCATCCCTTGGAATGTGTAGATATGGTGCTTAGGGACACAGTTTAGGGTAGGACATGGCAATGTTAGGTAGTAGCATCAAAGTAAAAAAATTCAGGTACATGAATTTTTTCATGTATGGAATTTACCTTTCCACCTAGCATTTTAAAATTATACCAGAGCATTCACCACTACATGCAGAAAGACATCCATGAGGCAGCAGAGCTTGCTGCAGCCTGAGTGTCCCTGCTGTCATTACAAAAATGAATACACTGACCAGTGTAATGCTTAACAATTACTTCCTTCCCAGAAAACAAGAGAGAAACACTTAAGTCTTTTAAAGAGCAGCATAATGATAAACACTGCACTCAGACTTCATTCTTATTCTTACACTTCTGCTTATTAACAAGGCTTAAATCTTCCAGATGTGAAATTTGCTGCAGTAAGGCTAGTGCAAAGCAATCAATCATACTTTCAAATATTTTATGGACTTCATTGTCAAAAACATTTCTCATTAAGAAAGTAAAGATTTATTAGACTCCCCCAACTATAATTAGAAAAAATTGGGAAAAACCTAAAAATGCAAAGTAATCCAACTTTTTTTTTCCCATGACATTTAATTTCCATGCAAGATTAAGAAAGAAGAGCTGGCTTGATTCTGGCTAATTCCATTGATACCCTATGATCACCAACGACAGCTTTGATCCCGAACTCTTTGACCAGCTGGTCAAAACTATCTGAAAATATCACCTTGTTACATATTACATAATCAATTTTAATAAAAATATAAGAGGTATATCTAGGCTTCCAATACTTGGCAATTATTTATCTCTACAGCTTCTTAAGAAACCTATTGCTCTGTGTAGCTCTTCTATTAATTTCTCCAAAGACCTTAAATAAATTATTGTCTTTGCATTCAAAAATACCCACTTCTCCAGCACAGCAACTTGATACTCACCACTTCAGACATATATGCTAAATAAACATTTCAACCATCAGCAATACTATTTCATATAAATGTAAAATACATTAATATTTTACAGTATTTTAAAATCTAACAACAACTTGGAAAAATTTGTGGTACAGTCAATGAATAAAGACTAAACTGATTTGATTCCCCATAATAAAGGTATAGAAGGCCAGTTTTTAAAAACAGTAGGTTTCTGTTTTGGTTAGCTGGATTATCTCATTACTATGGCACTTACTGCTTCAGAAGCTGTGGTTATATAATGAATAAGTTTTTAAGGGGAGAATTAGAATAATTTTATAATCATTTAAGTTTAGCCAAAGACCACTGCAGTCACAGGAAAAAACACGATGTAAAGCCTCACAGCGTGCTTTTCTAACACGTGTCACTGGTGAAAAATACAGCTGCAACTGGAATCTGCTCTTCTCTGATTAATGACCAGCTCCCTCCCTCTAAGTCACATTCCAACCCTTCCCCTTACATCCCCTAACAGACACCCGCTCACATGCTCAGACTACACATATATTACTACAAACATGTGGCCCAGGAGAAATCTCAAGATAGCTTCAAGCACATCACAGAAAAATGCAAGATGTGACAGCTATGCCCTATTTTTATCTATTTTGCAAGCTGGCAGAAACTAATTCTCACTCTCTTCTATAATTACATATCAACAAAATGTATTTTTTGAGACACAACGCTGCCTTCAAATATAGAGCAGAAAACTTAGATTCTGCACACTTCAAATGTTTCTGCATATTTCAGTCAGGCAGCTGATTGCTAACTTGTCAGTAAACATGGAGAAAAGACATCAGACAGCTTTCTAATACAAAATGAAATACCATCACTCTTGCTGTACAAAATGAGCATTCAGATCTACAAGTTCTATTTTAAAAAGTTACATACCAATTTGCCAATGCCCATACCTGCTGTTATTAAGTAAGCTGCAACTATGTTGTGCTCAGTCTGTGTGAAGGCTGAATGAGCTTCATTGTCACTTTCTGAGGAATTGGACGAGTCATTCCAATGCATTGTCGTCTATCCTCTGAAATAATTCATCAAGAAGACGAAACACTGCAAAACCCTGTCAGGCAAATTCTTTCATTATTCAACAGACTCACTGAACAATTAAAAGAAGGGGGGTAGGGAGGAGTTCCCCCCACCATTGACAGCTTCCAAGCATGATTTAATTGGACTAAAGTGGAAAGAAGTTTACACTCCCAATCTATGCAAGAGATTGTTAATTAAAACAAAGAGCAGCACAGAACTGAGTAAATTTTGAACAGTGTGCTTAAACTTCATTCTTACTGCTAATGAGATTAACTGTCACATGCCCCCAAACTTTTTCCCCTCAAACCTCTTGTGCAATGCTTTGGAAACCTCAACAAAAGTTGACTCAGTTCAATCAATCATCAGCCTGGCTTGGAACTAATTCCCATCATCACGCAAAGCACAAAAACCTGCAGTACAGCATGAAGAGACAATGTCTGTTTCCTTAAAATGTCTGTTTCCTTAAAAACAGGATACATTTACTCTAAAGCCCATCCCTTCAAATCTTTAAAGACTTACTTCTTCAAGGTTCTTTGTTTGATTTAAACTCTCTGACAAAGACACAAGAAAAATACCAGTATTTTCCTAAGTGAAGCATGACTTCAGAAAACTCAGCTGCTACATCTCTAAAATAGCCTGGTCTATAGAAAATGGTTGTTGAATATGACTTCCTTTCTTAAACACAATACATGTAAGCTTACTTTGAGCAAATTTTTCAACGCCTCTAACTGGGCATTTTTCAAAGATCTGAGCAGCAAAAGCTCATGTTTTCTTCCCTTCAATGATGAGGTACCAGCACACCAAAGCAAAGACTCTTTAAAAAACCCTGTATAAATAATTGCCACAATAAGTCCTTGCCCAAAGGACTTTCTATACAGAGTATCAGAAAGCAACTGGTCCCTCTCAGTCCTGTTTCATACAGTTTTTGCCTTCAGTCAGTATTCATACTGTAAAAGTGTAAAAGTGACAAAGATGAGCACCAGTGGTTCTTCAGTTGTATGTGGTAGGTAAAGCAGGTCCCAGGCTAGGGCTGTGCCTTCTGAGCAGCAATAAGGGTGCAGCGACACAGGAATACAGTCATTCCATGGAAAGTATACCTGAAGAGCTCTCTCTTCTCTAACCTGTGAAATACTCAGAGCATGCCCTCCCACTCCTCAGTTCTCCAAAACAAACATCCTGCATCTTTCTTTTGAATATATAGGTAAGAAAATCTTTACATAAACTTGTGCAGTCACAGCATTTAGCCATCACTACTACACATATCCCGTCACAATCCGGCGAGCAAACATTTCCTTTAATGCCCCACATCTACACTCACAGCTCTTAGGGTATTTGTATTATTACAGAATTTTTCCTGTCAGAAGAGGATTAGGCAGGAACAGGGTGGGAGGGTTCTGAAAGGAAAGATGATCCATTTGGCAATGAAGCCACTTTCCTCATGCAACATGGTCATGCACTGAAAGATTTGGCACAGCAATAATTTGATATCTCTGCTTTCCTCCTCTGATACTTTGGCAAGATTTTCAAAAGCACCTCAGATCTTGCAGCTTCCAAAAAAGTCAGAGCTTGCCATGTTGAAGCCTCAAAAAAGCAAACCATTACTATTTTTACTCAGGATTCCAGATATACAGTAGCAATTAACAAAAAAATGTTATACTTGTTGATTTAAATACAACTTTCCAATACATGCAGTCCCTCCTATGTACCAATTGTTTCTGTCTCTTCTCAAATTTGACTACTTTTACAGCAACTAGAATTGACAGAGAAAAGCCAATACTAAAGGCAGACATCATCAAAAATCTTCTTTTTCTTCAACACTGTAATTCATAAAATAAAGTCAAAAAGATAAAACAGGAAATTAAATACTGAAGTATAAAAATAATCCACAGCTTCTAAGCCAGATAAAATATGTCTTACCACATTGCTTATTAATACTGGTATAAGAAGATAAAATCCAAAACCTCAGGCTGTTTTTATTCTTCAATAGCACTACAGGTGTCAGAGGGGCACCTTATAAAGTGATGCTTTTCCTTCCCATCTGTCCCAGATCAGTAGCAAAATGTAATTTCTATTCAAATCCATTCTTCAATTTGCACGTATCTTTCCATATTTGTGAGGCAATGCAATGTGAGGTTTAGCAAGCTGCTTTCAGTTATGTGTAAAATATATTTCAATGCATGAACGATGTGAGTAGAGAAACGTATCTTTTCCATTAAAAATAAATAAATTGGAAACCAAAACCAAACCTCTTTCTGTTTCCAGTAACCCTGCTACAAATCCATCCCAAACCCTTCCACGTTTACTATCCCCTCCACCGCTGGAGGGCCCTCTAAGGCAAAACGTCCCTTTAACCTTTTCCCAAAGGGATGCAAATGGTTCAAACCCCAAGGAAAACAAATGAATAACTTACTTCTTTCTCCTCATTCACAAAGACTTTTACTAGATTTAAACTGTTGGTTAGAAAAGTTTCGCTCTATAGAGAACTTCAGTTGACAGCCCTGAAAGATGCACGACCCCACTAAGATTTTTACTAGCCATACATGACACAATAGCTATGCTTTTTTTTTTAATAAACAATGCTCTTCCTTGCCAAGACAATGATTTTACACAACTGCAAATTACTTTGCACCAGTATATGTGCGACAGTCCAGCATTTCTTCAGGCAAGCATCCACATGTACAAGTCAGTGCCAGAGAAAATCCTTCCCGTTCTACAACTGCCAGTGTTACAGACTTACATTAAAATATCCCAACTATTTTCTGCACTTCATCAAGTTTCTATAAATAACATAGCAAATCTATGAACTACATTGAGCCATCTTATCCCAGAAAACACAAGGAAAATCAGCAACTCCACAAGGAATGCAGGGCCACAAAAGCCATTCTCATTAGGTAACAATTTAAGCCTTATAATACACTGCCATGTATTACCCTCTGTTTAAGGAGGATTTAGATCCCAAATAGAAAAAAAAAAATAACCCCAAAATTTTGCTGTGTCATGAACAAAAGGCTCCAGGTCTTCTAAACACTTGCAAGCAATCCTGCTGATGCACCAGGTATGTTTCAAAATCAGCCCAAAGTCAGAGCCTACACCTGGGTCAAACACTGCCATGGGAGTGGAGGACGCAGGTAGGTGACACCACTACTGCTGCGTAGAGCTGCTCTAAAGCCCACCTGAGCTTCGAAGGAATTTCCAGGACAGCAACCCCCCCTTGTGCTGCTAGAACAGATGGCAAATCAGAAGCTATTTAGACAGTCCAGCTATGTGCTCCAAGGGCTACCAGAAAGGCGAATATAAATACAGGGAACACCAAACTGTCATCCAGAGCCTACAGTAACACCCTACCCCCACTCCCCTCACTTCAGACTGCACTCTGACTTTTCTTCCCCAGACACTACCACTACTTGAAATTTGCCATTTCTGCCAACACACCTATTTCTGTCACAGTAAATGCGAGCCCCTCTCCTATTCTCTGCAGCAGCAGCACAGAATATCTGTAATGATGCGCATAAATAAATCCAGAACATTTCACTTACTAAGGTCAGGACCACTGTGACAGACTCACAGCTGGAATTTGAATTGGAAGTTCAAGACTGAGAGAAAGGTGCCATACAAAATTATAGAGAACTTCATATTTCATTACAGTGTTACACTGCAGACATCTTCATTTTTTTGAGACTGAATTTTAATCTGTTACTGTTAGCACCTTACTTATATTAGAAGGGGAGGGTCACACCATGGCACAGAGAAGACAACACAGAACAGGGACTTACTGTGCCTTGCAAATACCCCCCTTCCCCAGAATGGAGAATGAAAAAAGGCATTGTCATATGGCAAACACATCTGGACAGATTCCTCGTATGTTCTTCCATCCTAAGAACATCCTACAGCCTCCGTGGAGATCTAAGATTCCTCTGGATATTTGCATGAAATCCAAACAGCACTGTTTCTGTGCACAGGCCATGCCATAATGCTCCCTTCCCTATATCCAAGAGGCCAATCTTTCCTCCAGAGCTGCAATGGATATTGCTGTTTAGCCCCTCTGCACACAGAGGTCAGAGCCTTTGCATTGCCCTTGCAGCGCCTGAGGCTGACTCACTGCTCCATCTGCTGAGAGACCCGGCACACTCTCCTGCTCCCGGGCTGCCAGGCCACACTGCCTGCAGCCAAACACTGCCGGTCACACCCTGCACTCCACAGGCCATGGCAGGAGTCTTCTGACACCCTGGCAAAAAGCATGTCCCTAAAGAGGAGCAAAGTGCAGCATGGATTTGGGTGTAAGAGTGAGGCCTGTGTTATGCTAGTCTTTAAAAGTCAGAAGAGTAAGGAAAGAGTATCCAAGCCAGCTGCCCACTATTGAAGCATCAGTGAAGAAACCCAGTACAGCAGAGGATCCAGCTGCAAACATGACAGAAGTACTGACACTGCAGATGCACTTGGTTTGTGTTGTTCAGCTGCAATATGGAATGTCCAAAATGCAATTACTTGCAAAGAATTTAGATAAAAGGCAATTTTACAAAGCCTCAAGTCAAAGCCCTGAGGCACTTAGGCCTAGCAACAAAAGCCTAATGATTCAGTTCTGGATTTAACTGACATGGCTAAAGCTACGCTTTTAGCAATACCAGGAAAAAAATCTGAAATCCCTCATTTCTTGAATTTCCTGGGGTTAAAAGTAGAGTCAGCTTCTTCTCACAAAAGCAGACCTAGCAGAACTTCAGTGTTCTGTGGTTTATTTTTTTAATCTGAAGAACGTTTTTATCTATTATCCTTTGCAGCATCTATTCACATTTTAATGAATTCTTTACTGTTTGTTTTCCCACTCTTTCAAGTTTTGTTCGACATTATTAAAAGTAATGGTCACATTTGTTAAAAAATGCAGTAACTGTCCAATCCTGGTACTGAAAAATTACCTGCTGCCTTTGTTAAGCAGAAGGCTAACATAACTAAACTGCCTGTTACTGCATTCATCAATTAAAAAGCGTAAGAGTGCAATCAATTCTGAAAGGAACTTTTTTCACACTGAAAAAGATGTTCAAAATACTTGCACATAAATTATTCTACAGACCCCTTTTCAAAACTGCTTGGTAGGAGAGTCTGTGAACAGACTCCTGGCTCCAGCTGAAAGAAATGCAGGAAGTTCTATTTTCACCTATTTTATTCCCAAAGCTCCAGAGCAGAGGCACCCTTGTCTCCTCCATCCTTAGGAAGACACAGTAACTATCTTTCCAACAATCCTCATTATGCATCCATTTAAAGAGACCAAAGACTCATGCAGACTTTGTCATGCCTTTCTAACCAATACATAACTGAAAGCATTGTGTGCAGAGGAGCCCTATGATGAGCTATTTAACCTCAGCTCTACACAAACGGAGAGCACCACAGAGGTGCAGTACCAGCACATCAAACCTCAAGAGAAACAGGCTAATGGGGAGATGCAGGGCCAATAAAAAACCCTTAGCATTTTAATATCACTGTAATTAGATACCATTAGATGACTGAAGTATAGTATTAATCTTGTCTTGTTCTTTAGACAGCATCTTCTAAGAGGACTATGTCTTAATGCCTTTGGCTTCCATTAATATTTATACAGAAAAATTCACAAAATATACTCTGCTGTCTTCTCTCTTATACATTATTATGCATTTAAAAAATTATCAACACAAAAGTTTGAAATTTAATTTATAAAAAAAGATTCACAAAGGTTGTTTAAATGGCACATCCATTTCAGAGCAGCCCAGAAGATTCAATACAAAAGGAGGATGAGAACCAAGGATCAGTCACGCACAGGTTCACACTGAAGTATGTGCATACAGTGAACCTGTAGGGTCTTTTGAAAACCCATTTCAACTGATTGTTTACTCCCAGCTCCAACATGGAGTTAAGCACTGACTGCACTGACTGCTTGTCAGAAACAAACAGTTTAATAATAACATCAAATTGTGGCTCCGTGAGAAAAGTTTACACATATTCTGAGCAATCTTCAGCTCTTCACCTGGGGCTACACTCTCCTCACGCGTCCATCAACAGTCATGAAGTGTAAAAATAACTGTCATTTGTAGCTTCAAGTTCTTTATAAAAAGATTTACAAGGTCCTTTACAAAAAGTTTTTCATGGTTCTTTGCTTCTGCAGATGACATGATAGACAATGAGGAGATACTCATGGCTCCATTTTTAATGTCCTCTTCCTATTTCAAGAGAAAAGAAAAATACATGAAGTAATTCTTATCTTAGTTGTGTTTAAAGCAAATTCTACACATAGCATTGAATGAATTGATAGAGTAAAATGCAAAAAACTAACATGGTTTTACACATGCATCAACAAATGCAGAGTACTGTGCTTCAGTTTAAACTACCAGGGTGCACAGAAATGTCTTGCATAGAACTATAAACATCTATAAGACAATAAAAACTATAAGACATTCAAAATCACAACATTCTGTTAATATTTACAAGTTTTAAATTATTTTAATAGCTACAAGCATTTTAATATTTACAAGCTTTTTTAATAGGAGCTATTCTTATTACTGAAAGGTAAAAACCACACACTCACCCCGAAAGCCTCCTCCACCACCTCTTCCTCCTCTGAATCCTCCTCCTCCTCCGCCTCTACCTCCTCTGAATCCTCCTCCTCTTCCTCCACCTCTGCCTCCTCCAAATCCTCCTAAACAAAAGAAAGAAATTATCCTTTGAGGAGCATGTAAATTCTTGGTTATGTACAACAATTTATTTCATAGACAGCTTCTGAAATTAAACAAACAACAAAAAACCAGAAACTATCAATTGCTGGACAGTTACCAGGTCAATTACTACTAGCTGGCTTCTTCTAGGCTCCATCTGGAGCATTTTAGGTATTGCTTAATATCTGATACACCATGTCCAAAATACTAAAGAGACTGCAAAAAATTACATACATTAACCAGTAATTCATTACAACTATTAGTAATTATTATCTATTAATTACAACTCAACATTAAAGCAAACAAACCAAACGACTTTGAAACACTTGTGCCTTGCTGCAAAGGGGCAGGGTATAGAAAAGAGACAAGAAACTGTGATGTAAGAAGAGATAAACTTCAGCTTTAACTGAAGACTTAATCACAGGTCTTTAAAAAGTTTTCTGTCTTTTATAAATCAGCATTTTCTCCTCCCTATGCTTTGGAGCTGTTATTTAGCCAGTCTTGCTACCTGAAAGGTATCACTGCCTTTATTTCTATAAAGTCATGCCGAAACATTTTTATTTGCCATACAGCTGCTGATATTCAAGTACTCACCAGCAGCTTTAGAAAACAAAACACAAATACTCCACAGAACAAATGACCAAAGCAACCCATGGCATCTCAAATAATTCCAACATCCTGCAGCTTTCATTCTTGTGATCTTACCTCTACCACCACCTCTTCCTCCACCACGTCCACCACCACGTCCTCCTCTACCACCTCCTCTGGGAGCACCTTTTTCTCCAGGGGGCCTTGGCAAAAATCTCTGAAGAGGCAGCAGCTTTGCTGGATCAATGTAAAACTGCAGGAAGAGAATTCTATTAGGCTTTCAAAATATCAAGACTAAAAAGCACATTAATATCCCCCTTTACAAATATCCACAATTTGGTCTTATCCCATTATGTCAAACAGTCCTCTGCAAAAAGCCAAATAGAGAAAGCACACAAGAAGTAAATCCCAGAATTAAAAACCTGCTAAAATATATTGATATTGTGATTTTGTTGCATCTTTTCTCGTGGGGCAGGAAGAGGGAACAATGTGGCAAACACAAAACTGGAAAGGACGAGGAACTTAATTCCTATGTTTACATACGACAATCTGCTTTTAAAGTCATTAAATACTTAACAAAGCTTTTATTATCTACTGACAAATTAGCTAACTGATGACATTCAGTAAAATTCTGTTATTGAGATTGACTTACCTTTTGCATTTTTTTAAATGAAGAGGCTTTCATGTTTTCAGACAGTTTCACTGAAAAATACTGTTGGTTTGCTTAAGGAGCATTGCAGTAATAAAACATGCAAAACTGTGATTTTGATCAGTACATAGAAGGAACATTCAGAAATTTTCTAAGTTAGTATTTTATAAATTCATCTAAATTTCATCACAATTGCAATTAAGGGTGATTTAAACCTGCACATTTTACTTCACATGTAATGTGGGAGAGGAAAATGCACATAGCTAGTGATTAGTGCTCAACCAACCACCACAGGCTGAGTCTTAACTGGGTTACTCCCCCAGCTATCCTGCTTTTGTCATGGATTCTGTCCACCTGGCAGTGACAACAAAATGTACCCAGTGTGTCTGTGTCAGGCTGGCTCTGCCAGAGATGTTCTGGCACATCCCACTTTTATGGGCAGGTTAAGTAATAAACTGGACAATGAGCCACAGGACATCTCAGTATAAACTCACTTTATAATTAAATAATGTGCTGGAGCATGAGCAAGGTCCCCTAACCTACAAAAAAAACCCCCAAGGCCCTTGATCCAACTCTGTTATAGCTTAGTAACCCATAGCAGAAAATTTGGTCAGTTAGCCAGAAAAAGCAACAAGCTGAACCACCATGGATGCAAAACACATCATCAGTACTGCTAAAGAGCGAAAATCTCTGATTGACTTCATGTACTCTGTCATATCAAAAAAGCTCTAACGCACTTAAGGTAAATAAAGCACCTGCAGTTGCAGCAAGACTCACATATAACTGCAGCCAAACCCTGAACTATTTTAAAATCCTAGAGAAATCCCACTTTATATCCAAACAACTGAAAAAAACCCAATATTGTAAGTCACACATTTCTATATTTTTTGAAGGATACAAAGTCTCTCAGCTGTCCAAATATTTCATCCACTTTGCCAATCTGCTCCTTATTATCCAGGTACACTGGGGCATTAAAATAAGGCACTTTGTTTTCTTCTGTTTTACATTTACAAACTATGTCATCTTCACAGGGATGCATGAACTCTCCCAACACTGAAATAAAGGACAAACAAGCTAAAGGGCTGGAGCAGACAATCTAAACAAAATAATAAATGAAGTTTCTCCATGTAACTTACAAACTACCCTTTCTGGAGGGCCCTGGTCATATCCTCCTCTGTTGAAGCCTCCTCTTCCACCTCCCCGTCCAAAGCCACCTCGCCCACCGCGGTTGAAGCCACCTCTGTCACCACCACCTCCTCCACGGTTGAAGCCACCTCCTCTTCCTCCTCCACCTCCTCTTCCACGAAAAGACATTCTCTACTGTTTCCTGCATTGTGAACAAAAAAAAAGTCTAAGATATAAAAGATGTGCTCCATTTGGTTTGCTGTACAAACTGCAGTCTCCTGTCAGCCTGGTTTGCTAATTTATTGGTTCATCCTTTTCAATCCTCACTAAAAACATGCTGGCCTATGAAAATCAAGTTTGCACCTAAGATGTCATCCACTGCAACATCCAACTGCAAAAAGTGACTACCAGTGATCAGCTAGTCATCTTTCACTAATCTGTATAAAGATGCCACATCTGATGGCAGTCCCCAGCCTCACAAGTGGCACAAAGCGAGAACATCATAGAATGGTTTGTGCTGGAAGGGATCCTAAAGGTCAACTTCTTCCAACCCCTCTGCTATGTGCAGGGACACCTTTCACAGGCTGCTCAGGGCCCCATCCCACCTGGCCTTGAACACTCCCTGGAATGGGGCATCCACAGCTTCCCTGGGTAACCTGTTCCAGTGCCTCACCCCTCTCACAGTAAAGAACTTCTTCCTCACATCCTATCTCAACCCACCCTCTTTTTCTTTTTTAAACCATTTTCTCTTATTCTACCTCTATGTGCCCTTGGGAAAAGTCCCTCTGGAGCTCTGCTGTAGCCTCCTTCAGGCACTGGAAGGCTGCAGTAAAATCTTCCTAGAGCCTTCTCTTCTCCAGGCTGAACAACAACCAGCTGTCAGCCTAAATGCAAAGGAGAGGGGCTTCAGCCCTGCGACCACCTTCGTGGTCTCCTCTGGGTCTGCTGTAAAAACTCCACGTTTTTTCTATGCTGGGCATCCCAGAGCTGGATGCAGCCCTGCAGGTGAGGTCTCACCAGAGCAGAGCAGAGGGGCAGAATCCCCTCCATCCCCTGCTCTGGATGCAGCCCAGGAAAGGTTTGGCTCTCTGGGCTCTGAGTGCTCATGGCTGGGTCATGTCCATCCTGTAACCCACCAGCACCCCAAGCCCATCTCAGGAGGGCTGCTCTCCCTCTGACCATCTCCCCCCTCCCAGCCCGTGTTGGTACCAGGGGTCGTCCCGACCCTTCCTCTCGGCCCCGTTAAACCTCGGGAGGTTCCCTCGGGAGGCCGCACTGCTCGGGCTCGGCCGCACTGGGCGCGCACCCGCAGCGCCTCACAGGGCCCTCGGGACGCGGCCAGCAGCCAGGGCAGAGGGACCCCAGCCCTCGGGACCATCCTCTGAGGGATGACGGACAGACAGACGGACAGACGGACACGGCAGCAGCTCCGTCCCCTCCCGCGCGGGACGTACCTTCACGTGCGCGCCGCGCCGGCCCGGAAACACCCGCGCTGCCGCAAACGGGGCTGCCTGCCGTAAATGAAGGGCGCCTGCCGGCCGACACTGTCGCAAAGGGCTTTGCGTTCCCGATAATTGCGGTGCGCCGGGAGCGAGCGTCCCGCGCTCCCGAGGGATGGGCGGGATAGCGACAGAGGACTCGCCATAGGTACACACCCCGGGTGTAACAACACTGATCTTAACAAGGCGGTAACCCGGCACTCGGGAACGCCTACAATCAGGGGAGCCGGTGCTGTGGATCGATCGGACTCCTGTGCGCAAAGAAAAGGAAAGTGCAACCGCAACAAGCGCTTCCTTTAAATCATTTACTTCAAGGGCTTTAATTTGTTATCTCGTCATCCACTTCCGATAAAACCAGTTAAGGCAGGCTCTTTTGAAGAGATCCGATTTATCGGTTAATAGTTGAGGATCCTGTACTTTATTTCTAAATACGCTTGAAAATGTTTTTCTAATGGTTAAAAATTAACCCCAAATCTAGCAGCTGACGTTCAAAAGAATCCCAGCCAGAGGAATTTGTCTAGGAAGGGAGATAAAATTTCATCATGCGAGTGCTCCCAATTTGCTTGCTTTTCTTGTGTCTCTTTTGTCTTTGTGGATCAGAGGTAAGATATGTTTTATTGTGTTCACAGTAATTTTTTAAAACGTTTAATAAACAGTTTATTGTTATAAAAGCAAAGCCAATTGATTTCTTTTAAAAAGTTCCTTTTATAGTATTTGTGCTTCATACATATCTTTTAGCCCAGCCTGAATGTTTGAAGTTTGCTATTTCTCTTTAATGTTTTCATTCTACCAGGGGCTTATGCTAACAGGTCTGTGGAAAAGATTTAATCATGATCCTATCCTAAACCAAATTTGCAAGCATGGCTGACCACAGAAAGGTGCTGCAATTTTTCCCACCTCCTTTTTTGAGAAATGGGATTGCAGTCTTGTAATATGGCAGCATGGGATTCTCCAGCTGCCAGAAGGTTTCCTGCAGATTTTCTCCAGGCAGAAGTGTCCAGGAAAGCCAGTCTGGGCTGGGCATTCAGAACAATCCAAGCCTTTCAGAGAAGTTCTGATTAAATATCAGCACCTGCTACTCCCCTTGAGGAGGAACACCTAGCACAACATGGGAGTTGTGCCAAGGCGGATCTGGCTCACAGTTTGGATTCTACTGACCCAAGAACAGCAGGAGGAATTTAATAAAATTATACAGCCGTGAAAAGGAGAGGTATTAGATTGAATTCTGCCCCAGCTACATCCTCCCTGACTTTACTGCGGGCAGGATTTCTTCATGAGAACTTTAAACTTCAGCTCTATTGATCCAGTTGACGCAGTCAAAGCTGATAAATCACGTCTGAGGACTAATGTTTTTACTTCCATTTTTACACAGAGGCCATCCATATATAGTTTCCATATTCAAAGATTCATCCTACCCACAGGTGTTAGTAAGCAAAAGCACTCAGGCAGCACTGAAGTCAGCAGAGAGCTGCACAAACACAGGTGCCACTCACCCAGAGGCCATCAGAGGGAGGGTCACAGTCTGTACCTGCAGTCCAGTGATGGCCAGCAACCACCCTACAAACCCTCTGCTCTGCAAGACGCAGGAAAAACTGATGAGGATGAGCACTTAATTTTCAATTTGCTTTTGGGTACTTGTTAAGGTACTTGAGGTACTTGTTACTTGAGCAGTCACGTGGACTCTGGAAAACAAATCATTATTTATAGATTCGTTTGCTAGTTAGTAATTCATAAATATTTACACATGATATTTAAATCCAAGTCAACCAGGCCAATAAAACAAATCTTAGGAAAAAAGCCCAAAATTGCTATTTTTTTTACTGGTGCTTAAATTCCTTTATGTTTTAATCTGCTTACAGTCCCATTGCTGGGATGTGTAATGAACCAGTGCCTTTAGAAACGTTTATAGTCTGCTGTGCACTTCAGCTGATGTTTGAAAAGCAAAAGGTATAAAGTTTGTGGGAGATCAGGAAGACTGAAGATCACACCAGGTAAATAATCCAAAAAGAAAAAAAGGGTTCAGGAAAACTAAGAAGGACAAGGTGGCCAAAGACAAGGGAATAAACTCTATAAATGGTATTTAGGAACTTTTGATTAGATAGGAAAAGGCTTGTAAATGGACACTTTGCTGAGGCCAGTGAAGGAATCTGCAAAACTCTTGGTGCAGTCCCTAATCTTGCTTTCATTTAAATTCTTTTTTTGTAGCAGCATTTATTATTTTTTCAGCAGCCTCTAATGCTGAAGAAAACCATTTTCAACAGGTTAAGCCTGCCCAGCCAGCTGAGCAAGACAGCTACCTCATAGAAGAATGCTTGGGCAACCAATACACCCACAAGTCCTGTAAGAAAGTTTTTTGTCACCCATGGGAACGATGTGTGGAGGGAAAATGCCTGTGCAAACTTCCCTACCAGTGCCCAAAGAACGGCTCTGCAGTTTGTTCTACCAGTGGAAAGAACTTCCGTACTTACTGTCAGCTGAAGAGCTATGAGTGCCAGCAACCCAAAGCAAAGTTTCTGCACAGGGGAACATGCGAGCCTGAAGGTATTCACACCTCCTTTTCCAAAATCTATCCATCAGGGGTGGCTGAGGAGATGCTTACACTATTTATGGAAAGTCTGTTTGTTTTCTTGCACTGGTAACAGCATGAAACAGAAAATGAAAAGTCACTGAAAATGGGCAGAATCTGCTGATTTTCATAAAAAATAAAGTGATTGACAGGTCCAGGTCACCCTGCTGCTGGTTTTGCTACACAGAGTGCTGCAGGCATTTTGCAACACAGGTAACAGAAGTAGGATGTGGCCTTCTCACTTCAAGTATTATTGGTTGGTTATCAAAAATCCCCTAAAGAAGGTCATTATACTAAAATGCAGCCCTTTCTTGGTAGATCTTCAAGTATTCCTATGGACCCATTACCCTCATTTGTCCTTAAACTGTCATATTCTGAGAAAATAGCAGACTCAAAGACACAAAGTCAATCCTCAAAACTAATTCAGGAATAATGCCTGAAGCTTCTGATTCCCAATCTACTGTTCTTTCCATAAGAACTTTGGCTGTAAATACAAAATTAATCCTGATTTGGTTTTGTGCTGTCTTTCCACTAAATACATCTATATAATATGATTTTGTTTGGGTTTTTTTTTTTAATTTCTCTCTTTTTTATTTTTTAAGAAACATTTTCAGTCTCTCTGGATCATGAAGATTCAAGTTTGCTTCGAGTAAAACCTGTGAATCATAAGGAGGACAGTCTTGTGTGTGCTAGTGAATGGACTATGAATGAAGCAAATGTGGCTTGCAGGCACCTTGGCTTTGAATTGTAAGTTTGGGCAATTTATCTCTGGATAACTGCCGGGGATATGAAAAAGTAGGGCTGCTTAAAGAAGTGTCTGTCACAGCCAACAGTTAAGAAGAAAACTCATAAACGATGTTTTGGCTACAATATTCTGATAAAACTTCCTAAACTGACACCTGAGAGCGAAAGCCAAAACACAGATTTCTGTGTTCTGTTACAGGCTACAACTACACAAACCATAACTGCTTTGCTTTAAAATAAACATGAAGACCAGTGTGGAGGTGTTCTCTCAGGCCTGTGTTAGGGAAAATGCATGGATGGGCCACTCCCAAGTAGCTCTGAGCAACAATCTCTGTGCAGGGAAAGGTTTCTCAGGACAGCTGACAACAGGGTACAGCTCTGTTTTGCCACTTGCATTAGCCAGACTAACAAGGAGCAGAACGTGGAGCTTTTTCCTTCACCCCTGCTGTCACTGCTTGCTCTGGCTCCGGGGTTGGCTGAAGTCATACCCAGCTTGTTATTTTCCTATGACCATAATGATAACCCAAGGTGCATATTCAGCTCCTCATAAAGTTACCTCTGTATCCTGTACATAATAATTTTACACCTGTACATTTAACATAACTTGTGTTGCCTTCCCAACCTTACCAGAAAAAAAACCTAAAAAAAGTCCCCAGAAAACTAAAGCTGCTATTGCAGTGCCTCTCTAGGTGAGAAGCAAGTGTTTCCTAGTCCTGATCAGTTTATCTTCAGATAGCAGAGAGGGGTTTGCCCTGGACAAAGCATTCAGCTGTGGAGTCTCATTAAAAGCCCCTCTAGTAATTTATTTACTTGATCTATATTTCTTTAAGGTAGGGGATACATACACTGTTAGGAGAATACTTCTCAGGTAAAACCAAGAAAGATTAAAATTTATCAATCCAGCCTTGCAGTGGCCTGAGCTTCCTCAACATTCAGTGGATTGGATGGGACCAAGGATAGCTGACCCCATGCAGGAAGGTTCCCAAGTTATGCCTCACTCATGTCCACACAGAGACAGAGGTCTGAGCTTACAAGTTTTGCTACATAAGGAGACTTTTCTATCCATCATGATACACAGTGACTTTCATAGACCTACATATGCATCTGGGGACAGATCTATGTAGCAGCCTGCAAAAATTAGCACTTCTTCCAAAGTAAACATCTCCTATTTACCCCTAGACAACTCCAGTTGCTAGTCCGCTCTTTTGCTTAGCCATGACCAAAATTCTTTGACACTGAGAAAAATCATATAAATTCTAAACAATAAAAGCAGTGGACAATCCATTGTGAAATTATATAATTTGTTGTTATTATCTTCACAGAGGTGCTGAATATTACCAAGCCACTTCCAGCATCACAGAATCTGCCTTAAATTCATTAAACTGTCTGCAAATAAGTTGCAGGGGCCTAGAGACAAGTCTTGCTGAATGTCACATAGAGATGAAATCAAGAGATAGTAATGAGGGACTGGTTAGCCTGCAGTGCCATGAAAATCTCAGAGGTTAGTAGATCTTTTTAGTTTAGTTTTAATATCTATTTGGTGGTTTTACATTTTAAGTATATTTTAAATAATGAGGACCCAGTTTGCTGAACTCTCAGCCACAGAAAACCTGCACTGAAACCTTTTGATCACTTTAAATCATCATTTTGCAGACTTTAAGATAATTGAGGCAATCTGGAGTCAAGATAGTCTTGAGTTTTCAAGTTTGAAAAATCACGCTGCTCCTGAAGTATTTTTACAGATATTTCCCCAAAGGAAATTTATTTCATCCATGGTTCTGTTTGTTCCACCATCCCTTCCAAGGGTACCAAGGTATATTGTATCCCATGAATCTTACCTCTCCTGGCTTAACTGGTGAGGAGACAGGTGACACTGTATTGCTCACTGTTTGAGAGACATCAATTAGCACAGCACTAGCACCACAGCCAGACAAGCATGACTACAGTGGGAAACTGCTGGTGTCTCCTGCTGGGTTTCAGGACTCCTCAGTTTCTCACTGTAAAAGGGGAATCAAAGTCTTGTTTAGAATTCTAACAGCTTTTCATTCTCTGTAGGGAGCTTTCTTTGGCAGTGGTGAGCATCAGCCTGAGATGCTGCTGACTGGAAGTGCTATGAATCATCTCATTTTTTTTCTTACAAAAGCAGTTATTCACAGACTCTTGATGAGTTCTCTCTAGAGGAGGAACCTCCATCATCCTAATCCCTTGAATCATTTATAGCGGTTTGAATTGATAATTTCTGGTTTAGTCCTCACCAGTCCTTTCATTAGAAGAAATTAAATTCCCTTTTGCCAGGCTACTGGCAAATTTGGAGGAAGAAAATGAGTGGACATGCTGAAACCCTGGTGAAAAGCAACCAAAGCAATAAAAAATTCTTCCTATTTACCTGACTGGTCCCCAGCATACCTACTGCCAATAGGCCAAACTGCTGACAGAACCCAACATGCAGGCACAGAGTATTTCCCTGGGCAATTATGAACCTACAGTCAATTCCACACTAACTTTATTTTCATCTTGCTGCACAGTTTGTTCAGATGGGGAGTTTCACTGTGTCAACCAGAAGTGCATTTCTCTGAATAAAACCTGTGATGGGATCAATGACTGTGGAGACCTGAGTGATGAACTGTGCTGTAGAGGTAACAATTTCCTTTGTCAGGTGTTTCAAAATAATTTCAGCAGAAATCCACCCACAAGAATTTTTACAGTGATGTAACAGCTAAATTCTCTTTTCCATTAAGTCACTACATTAAACAAATCAGACCATAATTTATACTTAGGCAAGTGCAAAAAAGCATGGCATGAAATAGCATTTTGAAGCAGGCAAGTGATCTCTTGAGAATTTGGATTTCTTCAGAGAATGAGAAAATACAATGAGATAATTTAGGAGGCTGTTAAACATTGGTACAAAAAATTTGTCCTGATAGCATGAAAATGTACTTTTACCTGAAAAAAAAAATAGTGATTAAACAAAGACACTTGTTTTCCAATGAACTATCTTTAAACCAAAGATCTCCCTTAAATTTATTACTAATGCAAGATCATCCATGACACATCTGTGATGATTTATTTCCTGGCATGCTGCTTGCTCATGAGCAGTCATTCCTTTAGCATCTGCAATTCCAGCTGTAAAAATTCTGATTAGAAATGAGGAATGGATCTAGCATGAACTGAATGCAGGAGAATACTTTCAAAATTTGGGTTTCAGGTGCCAAATGCTAATGTCGGTTACAAATCCCATCATTATCCCTCCATAACCTTAATTTTGTAGTGTTACAATTGTAAGTCATTTTAATGAGATAAATGTGGAAACAGTCACAGTAATTTTAGAAAAAAATGTAATAAATACCTGTGATTTCATATATTTAGTGGACATGTATTTGGACTCCATGTGACAAAAATAGTGCTGTTTCAGCTGAATGGGCTGAAAACAATGCTTCCTGAAATCAAAATATTTCAACTGAGTTCAGTGGTCTTAGGATCATCTTGGGATATCTGGATACTTTTAGAGAACTACCTTATTTTCTATTAAAGACAAATATCTTAAATAGGAGATTGACATAAGACTTTAAATTAGCTCAAAAGATCCTGCCATGAATTCATGCACTGCTTTGTTTCTGATAACATTCAAAGGGTTCTCAGGTTCATAATACCTTTTCATATAACCAAGAATTTTTGAAGATGTAAGTTATTTCATCCAGTGTTTTCCTGTCAGGACTCTTGATTCCTAACCCTGCATTTAGGCATTTAGCTCATTCAACCAAAAATCAGCTTGGTCTCTTATTTGGGGGGTGGGATTTGGCACAAGCATCGTCAGTTCCTCATTTGAGGTGATCAGTGATGCTGGCAAAATTGGAGGTCTTTTGGCTGGGGTTGAGTGTGGCTGTGTTATGGGTGAAACTGGTATGGAGTGACACCAAGTCTAGCAGTACTGCAGTGGTAACAGAGATCCACATTTTTCAAATCTTTCAAATAGTTTCAAGAATTTAAAGTGAGGAAAGCCAAGTATTCATTTTGTTTAGCTGCACAGAGCCTGCTTTTGTAATCTCTTTATGAACAGGCGGGTCCCCTGTAACATTTGGTTTACCTTGTAAAAAGCTCTCTGACAGTGTGAGGTTGCTGAACCAAATCATGCTGTGATTTACATTTGTAATTCTCCTGTGTTGCAGAGTGCAGAGAAAACAGTTTCCACTGCCGGTCAAACATCTGTATTCCAAATAAGAGTGTCTGCAACAAAGAAATTGACTGCCTCACAGGAGAGGATGAAGCTGGAGTTACCTGTGCAGGTCTTCTGAAATATGTTTTTGTTTCTTTCATTCAGCTCAATTTTAACTGGAGGCTACACAATGCATATTACCATTTTATTTATTATGCAAGAATCAGTCTTCCCAATGTTATGCTACACAAAGTAGGAAGAAAAAGTATGGAATTTTCTCTCATTTCTGTCTGGAAAGGCCTCACAATAAAACTAAAGGAAGGAAGAAACAGATGATGTTTTGGGAAGCTTAAGGCAGATTATGTCTTTTGTTTATGTGGCCAGCTATCAAACTGGTATCCCCTAAGAAAGTGTAAGAAAGCAGGAATACTTTCCTCACAAATGAGGAATTCAACTGTTTTGTCAATAATAATTCTTCTGTGCTTTTCCCCTCTCTGTTGAAAAGATTATGTTTTGTTTGAAAACTAGAATGTTTTTCTTGCTCTCAAGAGAGACAAAGTCTAAGGCCAAAAAAGTAAAAACTATTGGCAGGTGGTAATTAGTACAGGTAAACTGAACTCTAAATGTAAACATTACTGTCAGTGACATGAGAACAGACACAATGCTCAGTGCCCATACAGGGACTGAATTCAATGGGCACTTTGTTTCAGTAAAAGCTGACAAACCAGATTCAGCAAGCATTTAATTTACCTCTCATGCTGAATATCCTCCCTTACCCTATTAAAGGAGACACACTGTACCCATCAGCGTAACCTAAACTGGGGGGGAAGACCAAATAAAAACCTGTTACTTAATGCTCCTTTGAGTTTTAGAAAGTTTCAAAAGGTCAATGGAGCAGGAGGAGAAATTTTGGTTGTTTCTGGTGGAGGAGAATGGGACATCTCCCCAGAGATCACAAACAAAAAAAGGGCAGTTTCTCAGGGTTTCCTGGCAGAACGGCCCCCTAGGCTTGGAGAGCAAGTAGATGTTGTGTAGTTATGAACGACTGGCTGCTGGTCATTTGTAGGCTGAGGCAGACAAAGAGTGCCTGGCAGGAAAGGAAAGGAAAGAGCAGGCACCAGGCTGGAGAGTATTGCTCTGCATGAGAACAGTATGCCCTTATGCATTTAAAATGTGTTCTGTGATCGTGGCACACAAACATATATTCAAGTAAATGTTTGCCGATAATTTAAATATTTTGTTAATACTACAGGCGAAGAAGAAGGTGCTGAAAATGACAGTATGGATAAAGGTATGTGTAATTAGCCCTCCAAAATCAACAGCATACCCTCTTAGTAGTGACTTTCTAGCTACCAGCCAGCTGCTCAGATCTAGAACACTCAGATATTCTGACTTTGTGATTTACTAATACACACTCCGGGACTTACTGTTTGTCTCACTTTTCACTGATTTCCAGAATGCCATAATAATTCATCCTAGCTGAGGACCTACATCTGCATGTTTTGGCAACTGGTAAACTTTCAGCTGAGGTAAACTCTCAGCAAATCTAGGGGAACATTTGCCCGAATGCAAAGAGCATTGGAAAATGGACAGAAGTAATGTGATGCTCAGACACAAGCAACTTTGAAAGCAAAAACAGATGCCAAAATTTTTGGTCTTTGTTTTCCTGCTATTTCAACTACTGGCCTATTCACAGCACTCAAATTTTAGCAAGAATGTATACTTGAATTCTGAAATACATTTTTCCTTTTTGTTAAAGAAAGGAAAAGGATAAAGACGCTTCTTCCCCAAGTGCACTGTGGTGTTAGGAATCACACACTAACTCGACGGAAAAGAATTGTAGGTGGAGAGATTGCTGGAAAGGTAAAAAACATCTTTACCAGATATGACTTCATTCAGCATTGATTTAAATGGGCATTATTTTCCTTCTGTTAAAGTTATGGAAATAACAAAATCAGCTACAATGCTTATGTCATGTTTTGCAGCAGTAGTGGCATTGCACTGAATGAAAGTAAAAAGAAGCACGGTTTATAAAGTAAAATATAGACTTACAAAATTAAGCATTGAAGTACAAGCAGACACTGAAAATTACTCAGAGAAATTATTAATACTACAGCAAAAAATAACAGTTCTGGCAAAATGGAATTAAATTTCGCATCTTTGAAACAGAATTTAACAAAAATGTATTCAAACCAGGTGAGATCCTCCATCTGTTTTTCTGGCTACAAGCTGGAGGGAAGGACACATTGCACAAAGTCAGAAGATTGAATAAAATTACTGAATTTTTGTATATATATCATTTATATCTGATGGAGCCCAATTTACAACTTCTGGATAGTACATCTTTTATTAAAACCAGATGTTTTTCCCTGTATGCACTAAAAGTTGTACAATTGTAATGATTTCTCATCATTTGTGTTTGTTGATTGAATAGGGTGAATTTCCTTGGCAAGTGGCAATTAAAGACACCAGCAATGAAGGTTCCTCAGTGTACTGTGGAGGGGTTTATATTGGTGGCTGTTGGGTTCTGACTGCTGCTCACTGTGTCAGGTAAAAACAATTAATTCTGAAATTATTTTGTTTCTGCAAAGCAGAAAAACTGGTTTGGATACTACTGCCCTTCTCAGCTACGTGTTTGTTAATTTCTATTTGTCTGTTGAATGGAACAGTTTAAACCACTGATTCACCCACATTAACGATGAGGAAGATTGAGAGAAAACAGTGTTTTGGCAGTGAATAGAAAGATAAAAAGTAACCATGAGTTTGAAGAGACATGGCATATTTCAGTCAGATAGCAGCAGGCAGGAAAGGTTCATTGTAACCACTCTGCTTGAAGTTAAGTGCAATGGATCTCTTCTCCATCTCTACCTTGTGGAAGTCCAGGATCTGTTCCCAGAGAATGTCCCTGGGGTTATACATTCCCCAGAATAACCCAAGAGCAGACATGTAAGATTTGCCAGTCCCATCCACATCTGCTCACTCTTTTATCAGAGCAGCATAAACACCTGTTTTCAGTTTGTCACAACACTAAACAGAGCCTGGATTTAAACATAATTTTCTGTATTAGTTGCAGTACTCAGCCTGTGTCATCTGCCTTGAATTTGCTACATTTCAGAAAAACCTAGGCATAAAGTCCAGAAAGAAAATATATAAATCTAATATAGATTTTTATTCTACAGAAATTTTGATAAAATGCAACAGTTTACAGCTTTAAACCAGTTGAAATGTAAGGCTTGTGTTTATTTCACTGTTTTTTTCCAGGGCAAATCGGGTCCATCTCTACCTTGTCTGGGTTGGAATGTTGAACACAATAGCATACGATAAAGAGACAAATACTTTCAAACTAAACCAAGTGATAATTCATGAAAATTACAATGCATCAACGTATGAAAATGACATTGCTCTGCTGGAGCTGAAAGGTTCTGGACTCGGAGAATGCTCCCTGGAAGACAACAGCACACCTGCCTGTGTCCCCTGGTCAGAGTATATGTTTAAGACTGGTGACAGATGCAAGATTTCTGGATGGGGACTAGAGAAAGGTATTTGCTTTAGTGCTCGCTTCAGGAATGTATTATTTGCATAACTCATTTCCTAATTGTGGTGAGCTTTCATTTTGAAAAGGCTGAAGAACAGTTGTGCAAAAGTACTCAGAAGAGGCTGAGTACAGAAAATGTAGCCTGTGGTCTGGCACTCAGGTATCACTGTTGGGTTCTCTTTTCTGTACTGCTTCCTCTGCTGTTTCAGCTACTTTGTAGATTGATATAGAGGACACACCTGGATGAAAACTACCCTGAAAGTAAGAAATTTTCCTTTTGCCCATCTAATAGTTCTGTCAGCTGTGAAGATCTGTTAAGGACATGTAACAGATGTTGTGTGGTAGCTCACAGGGGCCCACAGTCACGGCCTGTCCTCTGTCCCCTTCCCAACAGGATCTGAGCTCCAGCCAGCAGTCATGAAACTCAGCACATCCTCTCTCTGCCATGCTTGGGTTCAGCCCAGAGAAGCTTGCACAGAGACAGATAAGCCAAATATAATCATGCTCTCAAAGATTTAGGAAGCATTTGTTTTGGATCACAGTGTTGCAGCATGGCATTGGAGCTACCACATACTGGTTGGGAGGTTTCTCCTCTCCATACTCAGTAGTATCCACCCAGCAAATGCAAAGCTGGGAATTGCTAACAAACAGACAGAGAACAAAACAGAGCATCTCTTTAGACTTGTGAATACATAGCTCACCCATATCTTCAGTAACTGCTCCGTAAAGATAGAGCAGAGTTGGAAAAAAGGTAATAAGGATGAATCTCAGCCATATCTCCAGTTCACAAAAAACAATGTACCCATTTCCAAGTTCCTGGATACCTTCATGTGGAAAACACAGGAAAAAAGCCCTGAGGAACACAAGGAAATGGAAAGGGTGAAAATGTCACAAAATGAAAGCACTGTAGTTTACACTGCAATTAAACCATTCTGCTTTTATTTTGAAATATATGGCCAATGCACTGTAATTCATAGGGGGTAAATATTAGTGGTAGTTTAAGGTTTCTGGTTTATAATACTGAAGATTATATTCTGTAAATAAGTAAATAACTAACTTTCAAATTGTTATATTAAATGTGTCTAATGTGTACTTGTCATTTTAAATTTTGATTTTTTTTTTCTAGGTTACACAAAACAATTTATCCTCAAGTGGGGAAATGTTAATTTATTTCACAATTGTTCTGAATTGTATCCAGGACGATTTTTTAAAAAAATGGCATGTGCAGGTAAACATCAATTTTCTTACTATAATTTCTCTACCATCAAGCTCTCAGTTTAGGCCAGACCTAATGGCTGGGAATCTTCTAGACTTAAGAAAGACAAAAAATGAACTATCACAATATCACTGTTGGCTACATGCCACCCACTGAGCCTGTGGCATCCACCATTATACACTTATTTGTAAACAGAGTTCAGATGACAGCATGACAAGTTTCTGTGATTATTTGGGCAAATTTTTGCATGTAATTTGAGTTATGTTTCTAAATACATAAGCTCTTTACAACCTACTGAACCTTCTGCTTTTACTGTATTTGATTCTGATTCAGCAACACATTTAAGCAAATGACTGTCCTAAAACACACACCCCTGTTGAGCAGAATTCATCTGCTTAGACATTTGTCTCTACCACACTGGATGCCAGGAAAATACAATTAACTTTTCAAACTTAGATTAGTCTGTCCAGGAAACTGGTTGTCACTCCTAGTATTAAAATGAGGATTTTGAATACACATTTTTTGCTTCTCAAGTGACAAAAAGTGTTGCCAAATACATGACTAAAGTTGAAAAGTATATTCAACTCACAGGGCAGATGGTTTCAACTGTTTGTTAAATCAAAAAGTGAAGGCAATCTTTAAGCAAACTACTCAACAAGAAAAGTGAAACCAGATATAAAAGCAAAATAATTGGTGATAATTTCAGGATGTTATCTGTAAGACACTGGGTTTATTTAGTGCACCAGTTCTTCTCCCTTTTCTTCAATATATTTCAAGTCATCATACTTTACCATGAGGGGACAATGACAGTACCACATGAGACACATTCAGAAAGGGGATATCTGGGGATAACATCCTTTCCCTGGTGCAAATAAAAACTTTAAAATTAAGGGCTGGTATTCACAGGAGTTAGTAATACAAGCAAGTATTAATTAAACTGATTAAAGGCAATACATTCTTGTTTCGTAGGATTAACAATCCTAACTCTGAACAATTTGCATAACTCTTTCTCAGTAATGTACAGATTCAAGAAAGAGCTTCTTAAAAGCTTGGGGACTTGTGCTTTTTATGGGTTCCTTCATACTAGGACAGTCAGCCAAGGAGGAAAGTGTAGTAAGGGTGTTAGAAATTAATAAACTTTTACTGAGTATATTGGAAAAAACCCATTAATCATATTCTAGCTCTGTAGCAGCATTTCTGTTCATATCACATCCATCTTGATTCATTTTTTTTCATGAACACTGGGTCTGCTGACCTGCAGATGAGTAGGTTTGTGAACCGACTCATTTGAAGTATAAAGGGCACTTGATCTGCACACCTGGGCCTCAGGGCTGCTAACTGGTGCTGTTAAAGGTCCTCACTGAGACCAACCATGCAGTGGGGGCACTTAGAGACAGCTGCTTTCCCCCCCATCCTAGGATTCATTTGCTCTCCTTCTTGTACCTGCCCACCTGTTTTCATAGAGCTGGTAAAGAGAATAATTGAACAGATGAAACTGGACGATGAATTACTGGGTAGAGAGGACACCAAAGGCAGACACGGAGGTGTACACACATTATGGTACCTTCACTTCCAAAGGAATCAGTGCACAAATCTTTATACCTTGTTCCATTTTTATGGGCAAATTTTTACAGTAGGCAATGTGGCTGAATTCCTCTCTATTGCACTGCATAAAACAAGACTGACGAAAAAGCAAATGAGAATTTGGGCCAGCCAAAAGTATAAAGAGAGACCCTGCACTTGAAATGAGAAGTAACAGACTTGAAGAGGTTCAGAATCTTCTTTACTGGTGACCATTGGGCAAACAGCTGTCAGGAAGTGACACAGACCTGAAAAATCTCCTGAGCTCTGCCTCGTGTGCCAGCTGGTACCTTAACTTACTTTTGCTTTTTATTTCCTCTTCAGGTACTTACGATGGCTCCACAGACAGCTGTAAAGGGGATTCAGGAGGCCCCCTGGTCTGCTTTGATGCAGAAGACGTGGCTTACGTGTGGGGCATTGTGAGCTGGGGTGAGAACTGTGGGGAGGCTGGTCACCCTGGTGTGTACACACAAGTTGCCAGCTATTATGACTGGATTAGCCACCATGTATCGAGGGGTCTCATTTCACGGTACAATATCTGAAGCTCAGAAATTTAAATGCTTTCTTCATATCACCTATGCAAAAATAGTCCTTTTCCACAATCAGCTGTCACATAACTTAGCAACAATCAGTACAAATCTTCAAGAAATGTATTTTGAAAATTCTTAACACTCTCTGAATATCACAGTTTAGCAGAGCCTGTGGGAACAATTCCACTGCAAAGGTCTCTAATAAAAGCGGATATTAAATTATTTTTTCTCGTAATATTGATTTTTTCCACTTTTCACATTGCATTTCAGTTGCTGTTGTTTATTTAGCTAAAAGGGATAATGATACTGGAAGCAGTGATTGGAAAATGACTGCACTGGCATTATGTGAACTTCACAGAAAGGACAGCAGCCAGCCTGCTTTAAAGAACTTACATCATCTCGAGGTCTAATCACCAGAAACCTTCAGCAGGCTACCAGGCTTGGCACTTGATTCCTTAGGCTTATTGCAGAAGTAGACTTCAGCCCATCTATCAATCAACAGATTGGCGAAGACCATGAGATTTGTTGTAATGGAACAATTACTCAAATAATAAATCTTGGTAGTTTTTGCAGCTACAAATTCAGACAATTAATATCTAGTCAATATACATCATACGATCATCTAGCCTGGGGCAATTTTTGTAGCTTTTAAGTTTTACAAATTTAACAGCAGCTGTTAAGAAACAACAAAGGAATTTTAAAACTTAAATCTTCAAGTTAAATCAAAAGCATCTTTACATCTTAAGATCTCTGTGTATGTATTTATATTTCAGGTATCCAACAAACTCTCAACACCAAGTAGAGTTTTACTGTACACACTATTACACACTCTATGTGCATCTGTATTCTTACACACATACATTTTATATAGCAATATAAATATATAAAAAGACAATACCTTATACATTTAATTCTACAAAATCATGTAGCACATACAAAGTTAGACTTCTTGCTGTCATAAAGAAAACATCAGGCTATACATAAGACCTTCCCATTCAGCAAGAGCTGTTCACAAAAAGTGTGCAGAAATTCTTTTTGGAGCAGTAGAATTTGATTTGTGGATTGGTACCCTCAACACAAAGCTCACATAGCTCTAGCCAGTTGTATGAAAATTATCAATAGCTTTAGAACATTTTTCACTGTATTCTAATGACAAATACTTTCAATATCTATTTCACTTTATTTCTCTAAATTATCCTGCGGAATAAATTGCATATGTTCACACAACACAGTTGTTGTGGTGCTATTTCTTCTATAATTCACCACAGTCAGACAAGAATTTTTACACTTTCATTGACTTTTCTTCATCTTCCAGACTTGTAAAAACCCCACATCAGCATGACTCTGTCACATAAAGACACCATCTGTCCCCAAAATAACTAAAGTAAGGGTATGAATTCCTTCTCTTAAACAAATACACATACCTTCAACAAAGTTTATCATTTAGGAAAGCATTTAAGTACATTCCTGCACAGAAATTATTTTGCTGAATCAGGGTCTTGGTAAAGAAACCCTAAAAAGGAAAACGCTGGACAGATGTACAAAGAGCTCCCTCTTTTGTTTGACTGAATTTTTCTGTGACAAATTTTTCCCACCAATTTCATTAGTTAAGTAGACATAATATTAAATGCTGAGGCTGCAAATAAAAGAAAAACAAACTCAAAAAACCCCCAGTAGAATAGGCATCTTTATGCTCTATCTGTTCTGAAAGTCTCCTGGTTGTCTTTCCATTGCTGGTTCTTCTTTCCATTTAACTTTGGCCCTGAAGCCAAATATTACTGTTTTCTGAGGGATACCACACATCATCAGAGTTTTCATTACAAAAATTTAAACAATTTTCACGTGGTTCCAATTCAGTTCATCTGTGAAGCTTCTAGCATTTAGATAAACTTTTTTTTTAAAAATTCTGAAAACCAAACCCGATGCTTAGTAAGCAAGTTCATTTTGGTCTGATTTTTCTTTTGAACAAATCAACACTGGACTTTTACCATTTAACAGATACACTTTCATTTTGCTCCGCTTCACAACCTCGCCTTGCAATTTGACGATGTCATGAGAACCACTCTCATGTGCAAGCACGGCCGGGTCAGTTTCCTTCCCACCCAACATCGGCACAAAATTCGGTACCTCCGGGGCAGCGCCGATCTGCGAGGTACCGGCGCAGGCCCCGCTTGTCGCTGCCCAGGTTCAGAAGGCCGCGCCCGGCAGAGGGGACCGGGCTGAGAGGACATGGCACAGGGCAGAGGGGACAGGGCTGAGGGGATAGGGCTGAGGACTGAGGGCACAGGGTAAAGGGGACGGGGCAGAGGGGACATGGCACAGGGGACAGGGGTAAGGGGACAAGGCAGAGGGGACACGGAGCGCTCCGCGGCGCTGCCAAGGGGCGGCGGGCAGGGGAGGCCCCTCCCTGCGGGCGGGCGCTCGGGCGGGGCCGCGGGCACCATGGCGGCCCTGGCGGTGGTGGCGGTGGCAGCGAGCCGGGCCGGGCGGGTGGCGGAGGAGAAGGCGGCGGCTTAGCGGGCTCGGCATGGCCCCGGCCCGGCTGTCGCTGCTGCCCCCGCTGCTGCTGCTGCTGCTGGCGCCCTGCGCCTGGCGGCCGGCGCGGGGCCAGGAGGCGCCGCAGACCCCGGACTGGCGGATGACGCTGAAGACGATCCGCAATGGGGTGCACAAGATCGACATGTACCTGAACGCGGCCCTGGACCTGCTGGGCGGCGAGGACGGGCTCTGCCAGTACAAGTGCAGCGACGGTGAGCGGGGCTGGCGGCGCGACCCTTGTCCGGGCAGGGCGGCCCAGCGCCGCTCCGGGGCGAGCCTCGCTGACGAGTTCTTCCGGCGTGCACTCCTATACATAAATACGTGTACGAACCGCGGCGAGCAAGCTCCTGCACGTGTATGTGTGTTTAAATACGTGTGTAACGTGTACGGAGCGTGTGTACACGTAAGCAGTTCTCTTAAGGCGACTTTTAAGTAGCTCCTTTTAAACGTCTCCAAGACGTTTCCTTTGGGGAAAGGATTATATTACTGTCATATATGTAGCTGATGCGTCCAGGGGAAAACCCTGGAGTGGGAAGAGTTACTCTCTCCCTGCTGGTTATTTACGAGCACTCCTGAGCATTTCGGTTTGAGACAGGAAAGGTTATTAACTCTGAGCGATGGGACATGTTTCGAAGTCACGCTTTTAATGGCAGCAGCCTTTGCCAGTGGAAGGAATGCATCCTGCTGTTCGTAAGTGTCCTGCTACTACCAGCAGAGGACATCTGTGATCTGCGCTTTTTCCCTGAGCTTCAGCTGCCTGATTTACCTGAAGTATAATTGAGGCAGCTCAAGTTGGCACGGCTTGATAGATGACGATGGTTATTATTATCATAATCATCATTATTATTATTATATTAGACTATTATTATTAGGATGACCCTGCTCGAGCAGGGCGTTTGGACCATATGACTCACTGTGGTGCCTTCCAGCCTGACCCATTCTGTGATTGCCTCCCGTGCTGTGCCCATCCCTGGTGCCAGGCAGGCGATGCTCCAGAAATGGGATTTCTTTCCAGGCTTCTCAGTGGTGCCTGAAGAGCACCCCTCAGAATGGGAGGCTGGCTTAGCCTGTCGTGGTGGAATCACATCACCCCAGTTTACTGTGTCAGATTATTTGTTAAGTCAGGAAAGGAGTCTGGTGGTGTCACCCTGGCTGACTCTACAAGAGTGGCCAGGACACTGTGACATTTGCAGTTTGTACTAAAAAATGCATCTTTCAAATGTGGCTTTTTTTCCCTATTATATTTAACTGTGCCTTCAGATTGTTTTCAATACTGAAATGAACGGAAGGGTCATTTTTCAAATTAACTCCACAGTCTTTCTTAACTTGGGATGCAGAATTCCTTGGTTTGCTGCGCTAGTGAGTGTTCAGGGAGATGTGAGTTTAGCAGTCTCTACTAATTCAAATTCTATTAATGTTACAGCTGTAGAAATAAAAATGATGTTTCATCCCAGTTAAGATAAAAAAATCAGAGAATTACTGTTGGTTGCATATAGAGCACAGAGCAATGAACTTACACTAAAGTTCTCTGTTATACACTCCTATATATTGCATACTTAACCAACACATGGATTTCAGTAATTTTTTTTTTAACATAGGAAGCAAACATTGACACTTGCTCTGGTGCCTTGTCCCCCTTTCTAAAAAAAAATTGCTTAGTACCCCTAAGTTGTAATTTGAAAAGAATTGTTGACATGCAGGTGCCTGAATATATGTTTAAGTTAAAAATACAACTGACACTGTCTTGAGCCAAACAAATGTCTGTGGTGAGTCTTAAAACAGCTAAAGTCCTGTGCAAAAAAATCTATTTGAGACATGACAAATTACCTTTTTCAGGATCAAGACCTGTTCCTCGCTATGGATATAAACCATCACCACCAAATGGCTGTGGATCCCCTCTGTTTGGAGTTCAGGTAAGTATTTCCATTTTGGGGCTCCTTTGTGTGTCTTTCATACATCAGCTTTCCTCAAAGGAGATGAAGACAGCATCCATATACAAGGTCCCTGTTCTTATCAGCTCCTAACATGTGCTCTAGTAACAACATATGGGAAGTGTTAGTATTGTAAACAAACCTAGCATAAACATTTTCAAAGATTACAAGCATAAAATGTAATGATGATAAACTTCTTGGGTTTTGAGTGTTTGGTTTAGTACTTTGTTTACACAGTGTTGAAAGCATTGCGTAGCTGCAGCTGTGGCCCTGTGAGACTGGAGGGTTTGGCTATGACTTGCTGTCCTTACTGACACTAACCCTTTTTCCTTAAAGCTAGAAAGAAAGTAGGAGTCGGCTTCTTGTCCTCCATCTTTGGGACTTTCTTTTTTCCCCAACTCTGCCCATCCACCACCCCAGAGTGTAGGCTGGGGCTGAGCAAGAGGCTGGGTGGGGCTCAGCTGGGCAGCAGACCTGCACTGAACAGAGGGATACTCCACACTGTATAGTAGTACCCAGCAATAAAAACTGGAGCACTGGGAGAAGGTGGGGAGGGGGTCATTGCAGAGCTGTGTATGACTTCCAGGTGGCTGTTGCTCAGAGATGGGCTTGGTATTCCCTCTGCTTTGAAATGTGCTGAATGCTTTTTGCACTGCTTAATTTGGGATACTTTTTTTATTCATCTACTGTGTACACTTGAACACAAGCACACATGATATTAAATGCTGAGGCTGCAAATTAAAAAACCTCAAAAAAACAGTAGAATATGCATCTTTATGGTCTGTCTGTTCTGAAAGTCTCTTGGTTCTCTTTTCATTTCTGGTTCTTCTTTCCATTTAACTTTGGCCCTGAAGCCAAATATTACTGTTTTCTGAGGGATTCCACACAACATCAATTAAAGTTTTCATTACAAAAATTATAACAATCTTCATGTGGTTCCAGTTCAGTTAACCTGTGAAGCATCTAGCATTTAGATATAATTTTTTTTTAAAAATCTTAAATTTAAAAGTGTTTAACTAAACAATTAATTTAAACTAATTTTAATTTAAAAACTAAATTTAGACAAATTTAAAACTAATCTAAACTAATTTTAATTTTAAAACCGTGTACTGTGTACTACTTTGATTCATCAATAAACTGTCTTTATCTCAACCCATCCCATTAGTTTTAATTTTTAACTGTTACAGTCTGTCCACTGGCTATATTTTCCTTATGCTGGAATACCAGTGCAGGTGTGTGCTTGTTTTCTTCACAGTTTGACATCGGTATCCCTTCAATGACACGGTGCTGCAATCACCACGACAGATGCTATGATACTTGTGGCAACAAAAAAAATGATTGTGATGAGCAGTTTCAGACCTGCCTCTCAAAAATTTGCAGAGATGTGCAGAAAACGCTTGGAATTTCAGAGAGTGTCCAGGGTAAGTGTGAAAAAGCCTTTATTTTTTTTTTAGTTTAACCTGAGCTTGACTTGGCAAAGAATCTTTGTGCAGTGCAGCAAAGCCACATTTTCATAAGCTGATGGAAGATGCTTTGTTCTGTCCTTCTGCCGTGCAGCCCAGATGCTTGTACAACAGAGCAGTGACACAGCATAGGAAAATGATCAGGGTTAAAACTAACTTTGAGTTAAGGTTAGTTTTAACTATAGGGGAAAAAAAATGCTGCCCATTGGGAATATGAATATTGGAATACAACTTGATCAAAATGTGTTTATAATTCTTGTATTTACTGTAACAGCTGTAAGATGACTGTTCTGCTAGGTGATTTCTAAACTTCTATGTGCGATTGCTGGTAAACTGTAGGAAAATACAGAATCTTTCCCTGTATGAAATTAGGTATTAAAATAATAAAAAGTAATAGTGGAAGTAGTTAATGCTGTCCCCTAGTGAATAAATGTTAGGTTTCTCAGTAACAGGCCATATGATATTTCTTCTGGTTGTTGGCCTGCATCTGATGGATACATGACATAACCACTTTTTAACTTGGACAGTGGCACTTTCACAGTAAATACTCCCACTGAGAGCAGTAAGTTTTTACAACAGCCTTGTGTTTGAACTTCTCAAATTTATTTAACTGTAAATAAATTATCGTGTTAGTCTTCAATGTCAGAACTGGTGAATATTTGTTCAATTCTGTTGAGCTGATGTTAAAGATAGCAACCTCTGCATAAACTGGGATGCAAAGAGTGAGAAGGTAAACCAGCTCTTTCATCTTCCAAGACTCAGTTTGTTTCCAACACAGATAACATTCCATATGCAATGAATTTTTATTTTGTTTGGCATATAAAAAATCTTTACTCAAAACTTAAATGACTCTGTGCTAGTTCAGTCTTTCATTTGACAATCCATTTGCTTTGCTCAGAGAGGATTGCTTCTTTCTTAGAGACATTCTCAGTTTGCCGGAGTTTTCTCCTGATAGTTTCATACTCCACTCAAAGAGTACTTTTAACTGAACTCTTCTTTGCTTGCAGCTTGTGAATCAACTGTTCAGCTGCTGTTTGATGCAGTTATACATTTAGGATGCAAACCATACCTGGACAGCCAGAGAGCTGCTTGTATGTGTCGTTACGAGGGCAAGACAGATCTCTGAGAGAAGACACCGAGATCTCGTGGTGTAGAACAAAGCTGAAGATCCAGCCAAAAGGAAGCAAGGCTTTCGTTACAAACCTTTAGGCTTTTCAGACAGTGATACATTAAACACTGACATGAATTTACTGATTTAAAGATCACTAGGATATTCTCATTCATGTAAAAAAGAAACAAGTCATCCTTCTCTCCATTTTATGCCAGAAGCTTGGGAACTGAAATTGCTTTCCTTTGGTGTACGTCCACCTAGGGCATGCCATTGTAAAACACTGCTGCCATTTTAATGTTCCCAAGAAGACTCCATAGTGGGGACATCAGAGGCACTGAAGAGTTATATTGAATTCTCAGGTGATTTTTAATACAGGTCAAATTTTAGTTTTACTAGCAGTTGAAGCATCTGATGGGTTCAACAGGAGAGTGTGTTGTGTGTACCAGTATGAGACATCTTACATAGCCTGTACCTACGTGTTTCTGCTGCAGTTGCCTTCAGTTCTCTCTCATGTATGTGGTCCTGGAGGTTTGTTGTTAAAAAACCAGGAAAACGCCCCAAGTCAATGTACATGCACTACATATTTCTACCTGATTCTATATCAATGCCTTACTTCTGCAGCACTTTTGAGATCAAATACCTTGATTCTTTTAAGGGCTGTCCAGTAAAATGAACGGTTTGCAGCCTAAGGATATACTTTTGATTTGACAGAATGGTGAAATGTAGTTTCTATGTTATTTTTTAAAAATTCATCAAATGTCTGTTTTTGAATAAAACATGTTGTGTTGTGTATTATATGCACAGAAAGGATATATGTACAAATATGTTGATTTATATTTCTGTTGTGGCACAACTTGGCTACTGTATTCATCTTTGCTTTCATTTAGTCTGTTCTGATGAAAACTAAAAGCAAGTTCCACAGTCAAGATCAGTGTGCCCAAAAAGCTTATTTAAGATTCCCTCTGTGAGGCTGATGGATATATGAGCCTATACTTCTCTCACTTGTTCCCTCTCTGACTTCTCTAGCTAAAATCACCTGATGTCTGAATTATGTGGGGTTTGCTCTCTGTACTTGTTGCTTATCTACAGGTGTCAGTCCTTAGTTGACTTCTGCATTAGGTCCTCTGTTAGAAAGATAATGATTTGTTTTCACTAAAAAGCAATTTGCTTTAAATATTCACAGGAGAGGAATGAAAATTAAAATATTGCATCTGTGAACAGGCAGTAGAAATTAAATGCATAAAATTCACTGGACTATAGACTATAATGTGATATAATTTTGTGTGTTTTTTCTTTACCAGTTGTGTTTTTGGTTTGTTTGTCACTAGCTTAGTGTACATGACAGTGAATGTAAGGGCTTCATAAACAAAAAGTTTCTGTTAAAGTTCTTTGGTCGTGCCACAAGGTTTCTTTTCTTATTTGTGGATATGAAATAGCACTAAAAGAGAAGTATTACTGTAGAGCTTTATGAAACTTTGCTAGATGAACTTGTACTTCTCCTGACGTTGGTGAGAGAGAAGTATTACTGTAGAGCTTTGCAAAACTTTGCTAGATGAACTTGTACTTCCCCTAACTTTGGTGACATTCATTTTCTACCATAGAATTGAAACAATTCTGCATTACCCTGGAATTCCATGGTTGTAACCCTAAAAATCTTTTTAACGTTAAAGCAGGGAATGTTAATGGCATTGTTTGTTTCAAATGACAGAAGTACCACAATGAGTTCAAACCACTAATTCAACTAGATGACTTGTTGAGTTCTGTACAAATGGGCTTAAACTAGGTGCTTAAATTAATGCATATCCTGGGTTTGGATGGGATAGAGTTAATTTTCTTCCTAATAGCTGATGCAGTGCTGTGTTTTGGATACAGTGTTGATGATTTAGTTGTTGCTGAGCAGTACTTACCTTAAATCTAGGACTTCTCAGTTTACCATACTCCACCAACGAGGAGGTGCACAAGAAGCTGGAAGGAAGCATGGCCAGAACAGCTGACCCAAACTGCCCAAAGGTATATTTCACACCACAGAGCATCATGCCCAGTATATAAAAAGGCAGGAGTTTATATCCTGATCAGCCAGAAGGCATCAGCTGCTGCTTGGGGACTGGACAGGGGGTGGTGAACCACTGAATAGTGTATCACTTGTCTGTCTTGGGATCTATACATCTTTCTCTTTATCCTTTTCATTTTTATTATTATTTTTGCTTACTTTATTTCAGTTACTGAAGTGTTCTTACCTAAACCCATGAGTTTTACTTTTTCTGATTCTCCTTTTCACTATCCCACGTGTATGTTTGTGCCTGTGTGTGTACACATATATACTTAGTCACTGGCTGAGGTTAAACCATGACAACACAGAAAATTTTCACTGTTGGAAAGAGCTGGGTTTTGTTCCCTTCTGTACTGACCTGTACTTATACCATGAAAGCCTCCCAGAGTTTCTTTCAAACCACATAAAACACTAAAAGAGCTTTAATACTTCTGGATAGCACTTTGATAGTTCTGCTTGCAAACCACAGGAGGCATTTCACTTCTTCCAGGTAGTCTTTACTTTTCACAAGCCTTTCCTGTAGCAGAAATCATTGATTAGAGTTGCCTGCAAGTTATACAAAATGCACTTTGCAGACCATAGCCCTAAGATGAAGGCTAGCTATCACCCCTAGGATCAGTCATACCCTTTAAGAACTTACATATTTATAAATATATGCAAAAATGTAATGCTTGTCCTGGTTGTGGCAGTTAGTTAATGTTTTACTTAGCAGCTGATACGGTGCTGTGTTTCGGTTTGAGGATGAGAAAAATGTTGATAAAGAACAGCTTCTCCTGCTGCCCTGCCAGCAAGGAGGCTGATGTGCACAAGGGTTTGGGAGCAGACACAAGCCAGGTCAGCAGACCCCAGCTGACCCAAGGGATATCCCACACCATATGGAACAATAAAACTGGGGGAAGTTGGCCAGGGAAGGGCACTGATCACTCCTTGGGGATTGGCTGGGCATCAGTCAGTGGGCAGTGAGCAATTGTACTGCATGTCACTTGTCTTGTATATCCTTTCATTATTATTTTCCCCTCCTTTCCTGTCCTGTTAAACTGTATTTACCTTTTTTCTGGTTTTCTCCTTCATCCCATGGGGGGAGTGAGTGAACAGCTCCAAGCATAACAATACTATAGACAGCGGCTCATTTAACTCAATACTGCATGTTTTTGTGTAGTCAGTAATACTGTACAGCAGTGTGTCCACAATCAGACTGCAGTTCCAATCTATCCATAACGGTTTTTTCCAAAAAATACCCACCTACAATCTGGAAGTGTTTCCAAACCTATAGGCATGTCTCACAATATTACAATGAGCTGGAAATGCATACCAGCCCAACGCTACCTGGGGCTGCACACACTGTGGTCAAGTCATGGTGACTCAACACAGTGGCTGAGCCTGCTCTTAGCCTCCAGCAAAACAGAGCAGAAGAAAACTCTGTCTTACAAGGATCTAAGCAAACTGTTTGATTGAGGAACATGGCTGACAGAGTCCTGGATTTTGGTTCTGCAGCTGCAGAACTTCACACAGGAGTCTGGCTGCCAGTGGATTCAGGAGCAGCTCTAGCATGAGCTGTGAGAGCTGCAGTTGCCAAAAAATGAATCTGTTCTGTAGGAGTCCAAATGTTACCCAGTATAAGATGCAAACTTTGTGATAGTGTCATGTTCTCACTAAAGTTTGCACAAAGACAATTGAAACAATGTTCTATCTTGATCCAGCTGCTTACTGGCAGTCTGAGGGTAACAAGTCTGAACAAGTCAAAAACAAGCAAAGGCCATTAAGACATCTTGTCTAAAATCTTTACCCATGCAAGAAGCCGGAGTAAAACCAGACTGGGTAGAAATGCCTATAATTCCACTCTAAATCTGCTTCTTTTTGTGCTTGTAGCAGCACTCTCCTAAGTGCACATTCATATCTGAGTTTCATATCTAAAAGTAGGCTGGATAAAAAAAAATCAGATCCCTCTAGGGTACAATCTCTAATACAGAAGAATGGGTTTTGTCATTGGCTTTGGTTTAGAAACTTGTTTGTTATGCAATTGATCGGTGACCGGCAAGTGCCACATAATTCGCAGTTGGGGAATACTCGTTAAGACACCTGGGCACTCTCGTCAATACCTTGTCCCTCGCCCCGCAGTTCCGAAATCATCAAAGAGAACTGAAGCGAGAACAGAGCAAAGCTGCAGAATGACCCACACATCCAAACCTCCCAAGGCGTGTGTGCGAGTGCCCGAATGGAAACGCACTTTGAGGAACAGGAGCCGTACAGGGAAAAAAAAAAAAAAAAAAACTACACTATGGGCCTGAAATGGGAATTTGAGGGCAGTTTTGAAAAATTTAAACTAAGTGAATACGGAAGGCTCTCGCCATATTTCAGGACGATGGTACAAGCCGGTGCAGTTACTCGACCACGGTCTCAAAGTACCAGCCCAGGAGCACAGAAAACACAAGGCGCATTTTTAACACGGCACCCTTGCGCTTTCCCGGCTTTTCCGCGGGAGCCAAAGGCTAGGGGCGGGGCGACCGGGGGAAACCACGAAAGACGAAGAGAGGGAAGTCTTCAGTGGGAGAGGAAGACAGGGAGCGCTTGGCTTGCCTTCGTTTGTGTCGGTGTGCAGCCGGTGCCTCGGTCCACGGCGATGTCGGGCTCGGAGCAGCAGCCGTCGGCGGGTGCGTGTGCGGAGGGGACGCGGTGGGGAAGGGCTGGGAAGAGCCGGGCCGGGCCGCTCGGGGTTCCTGCCGGAGGCAGCGCGGAGCGGGAGCGGGACGGGAAATGTCTGCGAGGGGCCGGGAAATGTCTGCGAGGGGCCGGGAAATGTCTGCGAGGGGACGGGAACAGCGGGGCTGCCCAGCCGCAGCGCCCGAGCTTCCCCCAGAGTGGGAGCGCGGCCCGGAGGGCGCTGCCGGCACTCACGGGGGAGCGGGAGCTTTGCTTCTACTTTACGTTCCTTCATTCCTTCCTTCCTTCTGGAGAAGGAAGGGAACGGCGAAGGTGCGAGGCGAAGGACGGCGGCCAACTAGGAAATGATCTGCAGTAAATCCAAGGCACGCCGCGCAGGGGAAAACCCCTCCGGCTCCCGGCACGGCCGCGGGACAGGGAAGCGGGGAAGGGCCCCGGCGTGTAACTGGAGGGCAGGAGAAGTCAGGGCAGCAAAACTTGAGCTGGGTTCCCGGAAATGCGGCTAGGCTTAAAGGGACTTCTTTTGTGTGCCGTTCCCTTGTTTCTAAGTGCTTTGTGCTTTGGTCTTGATGGTAGATCTGCTGACATGGAAAGGCATCCAGGGATAGACCCTGTGAGATTCCAGTGTAACCTAGCACATACCTGATTTTTGATTCCTTTGAAGCAATTCATCTTCACGAAATGAAAGACAAGTAATCCCGTTGGTGTCAATCAATTTTTGAACAAGATTGTTCCTCTGTAAGACAAACAGAAAACTTTTCATAAATCATGATAATTCAAATAGTGTTTATGTGAATGAAGCTGCGATACGAGAGTGACAATGAAAAACCAAAGACTAGGAAGTTACTAAACAGGAAAACCATCTTTTCTAGTTTCCTGTCACCCAGGAATTCTAGTCCTCCTGTGGCTACATCTTCTGTCTTAAACTTTGATGACTATAAAATTTTATTATCAGTTTTGGGGAGGAGTGGATCGCAAGAACTTTTGTCCTCTATCAAGATATATCTATGTTAGTTTTGCAAAAGGCATTAATAATATTTGAAAAATAGATGTGAAAAGCTAGTACTGTACGTGCAAAGTAGTTTGCAAAATATACCTACATGTGACTCTTCTTATACTTGCAGGCCATGTCCAGCTGGATAGCAGACCTATATTACCAACCACAGGTACAGTGACATATACAGTTCTCATAATGTGGTAGTTAGTCTCTACCAGTAGTAGTAGTGATTGAGTAGCCCACTGAGATGCTTAAGTAAGAGGAACAAGGATTTTGGCCTAACCATGTGCAAGTCTGTAGTTCTGCACACTCCCAAGATGTGCACATTCCTTGTTGTTCCCACACTGTTACTTTTATGTTCCTTCTGTACTGGAGGTACTTAAAGTCTGTATAGTTCAGCAGAAGAAAAGGTTTACATCTTGCATCTTCTCAGTTGTCAATAGCTGTTACATTATCTATTGTGGCTCATGTGCTGCATCCAACCCCAAAGAGAATGCTCAGCTTTGTATTAGCAGCATTATTGAAAGAAAAGTAACACCAGTGTATTTTTAAGTTATGTAAAATTTTAACTATCGAGTTACAGTATCATTAAAAAAATACACCGAGCTCGTTATTTATATAAAATCATCATCTCTGAATATGTAGGTACAGATAGAAAATATGCATGTCTTGACCACCTGAAATTCAGACTGCTGGAGTCAGAACTTCCAGAACAACCTCCAAAAGCTGTGGGTGCAGACAAACACTAATGAGACTGTTTACCTGCATGCCTACTTACCTGATGTGTGAATGAGCTTTTGGTTCACATTAACAGCTAAACTTTAAGGCTGGATGCATAAGTTCAAATTGGTTTTGTTTGTTTTTAATGAATGAGTTTGTGGCTAAATAACTTTTTGATTTCTCTAACAGATGGAAATGAGAACATCACAGAAGTAGATGCATTCAATATAAGGTAAAGCTCTGGTGGCAGTGACAGAGATGTCCCAAGGGACTGAGGTCAGTGCAGGGTTTTCTGATTTTTGCTAAGAATTGGATAGAATTATTTGATTCAACTCCACCCACTTACAAAACACGTTTGTAGTTTTAGCTACACCAGCTGCAAATGTGAAGGCATGTGGAAGAGGCTATGAGGAGTGTTCTCTTTTTATTGTAGGCAATGTGCAAATCCCATCACATTCGAAGGAGCCACCGGACAGACTAAGTGTTAGATTATAGCACAGTAACTTATTCCTCTGGAAGGAGGGGAAATGGATCATGGAATAGTGATTCCATGAAAGTCCTGAAAACAGTAAACTACCTGCCTGATAACTTTGCCTCATCCATACAGCTGAGTAGAGAAAGAACTATTTAGGGAATCATCCTTCAATGGTCATTCACAGGATCCAGCGACCAAACTTTCCAGAATCCCTACTAGCCATGCACCTGGCCAAATCCTGAGGAAGAGAAATTGCCAAAATCTGAAAAAATTCTGGTTCAGGTGAAATTGTTCACAATTACAAGGCTAAACTTTATAATTTTTGCATTTTATCATGTTTGGTACTCAGAATGGGAACAATGTGATAAAGCACCCAACTTCTCTTATTGGTTATCCAGCCAACATTGTAGAACCTCCCTGACTTTGAACAGTCATCCTAAATTCCTGTTCTCTGTCTGAATTCCTATATGTTACAAAAACATGTTTCATTAAGAGGATTCTCATAACAAAGTGGAAAAGCAGAGATAGTCTGTGGGTAACGATGGTAATTTTGTGGTGAAACAAAAGCACTTGTCAGTGAAACTCTGATCTTCAACATCTGCAGGCAAATATTTTAAGCAACTTTCTCCTGTAATTGCTCCAAGCCTGAATACTCCATAGCATGAAAGAAAGTATTAACATGACAAAAATGACAGCTCTGACCAGAGCAGTCCTAGGGCAGCATGACCTGGACTGTCTTTCCATGTACCTCGAACTCTGGACCTGTCCATTGCCGGTGCTGTTGTCAGAAGCGTTTCAGTTTCTGTTTTCTGCACTAGTAACTACAAATGCTTCATCCTTCTAATTACAGCCATGTCAACACTTAGGATCTTTTCGGTGCACAGTCACACTGTCACGCATCTTATGATGTGTTCTGCTCATTAACCAATAAAATTGCAGAATGCTAATCCCAAACACACAGGTATTCTGTGTGTTTGCTGCCATCATAAAGTCCTCTACTTAGAAGCTGGGTCGGTCATTTATTCTGTCCTTAAAAAGACCTCTGTCCTTCAGGATTTTGTGGGCTGGTTGCTAGAATCTTAGATGAACTTGTCAACTTAAACTAGTCAAATTAAATTGTCATAGCTTTCATTTCATTAGGGTAAATAACAAATATTTGTTCACCTTTTGCAAGATACACTACACTTAGCACCTCATCCCCAGTTTATCATCTATTGATTTCAATGCAGCACTTGATTTACTTAGAAAAACTTGATGTAAATCACAGACAGCTACAATTCCAAGTAAGTGCATGTGTACTGTCCAGTTATGTTAATATTTAGCTAAACACATAACATGGAGAACAGGAGCCATGTCTGAAATTATGTGCCTTAACTAATGACACAGCCTCGTTTACCAAGAATGTTTTCCATTGTGGCAGCAGACAATCACATGATCTTGAAGAGAAGTACAAAATGGGCCATCAAAGAAGAGGAGTTGCATTAATCTTCAATCATGAGCACTTTTATTGGAAATTAAAGCTGCATGACAGACGTGGGACTAAGGCAGACAGAGACAATCTGAATCACACGTAAGAAACTTGGTTGCTCCACTAACCCTTAAAAAAAATCAGAAATTTAGAAATTGTGGTCAAATTAAGGAGTTAACTAAATCTTTTGTTTAAGTCGAGACCAGAAGATTTTGCAGATATAGCACCTATGCAACTTGAGTGAAGAAAGCTCTAATTAAAAAGCTTCAAGAGACTTTTTTTTTAGGTAACAGAAACTGCTGGCACAAGTCCTGTGAGTTCAGTGAGTCCAGAGCTTTCTTTGGACAAACTCTTTGAAGTAACTTGAGGTGTTAGACCTCTACTTGACACCAGTTTGAACTCAAAATCAACCTTAGTAGTTTTGTTCATAAATAATGCATAAGAATATTAATTCCCCCACAGGGAAAGAAACTGAGTTGGTAGCAATTGATAAATAATTTGAGCAAGATTTTTACTAATACTGATCTGTTCTAACAATAGTTTGAGAGACCTTGGGTTTGAAGTCAGACTTTTTGATGACCTGAAAGCAGAAGATGTGCAGAGGAGAATTGATGAAGGTAAGAGACTGTGTACTGGTTATGTCTATTGCAGCAGAATTCCCAGATACCTTTTCTTCTAATCTCTCCATTCATCTAACTTAAAATAAATTTCTGTGCACAAGGAAGGACTTAAAGGTTAGACCGAAAATTATTTTATTGCAATGTAAGTGAAGCATCAGTGAGAGAACTAATTAAGTCACTAAAAGCTGAAAGACAGTACGTGCAGCTGGGAGAGGATAATTACATTCTTCTTTTTATGGTTAGTGCCCCTTCAGCCAGGTTGAATCAATGCACCTTGAAATCCCTACAGTATGGCTTTTCCTGAAAATGGCATCCATTTGAAAAAGGACTGACTGGGGATTCAGTGATATGATACAAATGTGCAATTTTTTTAGACCTGAATAAGAGTGTTTCATCATTTAAACACCACTTGACTATTTCAGCTTCTAGGGAGGACCACAGCAATGCTGACTGCTTTGTGTGTGTGTTCCTGAGCCATGGTGAGGATGATCACATTTATGCCTATGATGACAAAATCAAAATTCAGACAATGACAGACATGTTCAGAGGAGACAAGTGCCAGAGTTTGGTAGGAAAACCAAAGATATTTATCATTCAGGTAAGATGTCCATTTCTGAATTCAGTGATGTTAACACTGACTTGTGTCTTCCTGCAATACAGATGTCAGTTTTCCTGATGCAGTCTTTCCACAAGGCATTTAAGACAAGGATTCTTCTCTTTTTATAAGAAATCCTAATGTATACTACTGTTATTATTATTATTATTATTATTACAGCTGTATTTAATAAGTAATTTTACAAAAAGAAACACAGATTAAACCCATGTCAGATCTACTGTCAGTGTGTATTTAATAGCAGTACAGTGTTTTTTGCAGCCTCAGATCAGTTTCTATTGGTCACTCTTCACAGCCCAAGGCTAAGCTGATAAGCTATCTAGCCTTTGTATCTTCATTGCTTCCTTCCAGGCAAGTCCCTTGACTTGATCCTCAGTGAAGCTGGGTTTTGCGTTTGGCTTTTCTGTCTGTTTTCTTTTTTTTTGTGGGGCTTTTTGGTTGGTTGGGTTTTGTGGTGACTTTCAGTTGTTGTTGGTTGGTTGGTTGGGGTTTTTTTGTCTATGACCTATACTCGGCATCTCTGTAGAATCCAAGGAATCAAATTAAGGCTTTATTGTCTCAGGAATGTTTGTGCTAAGTGGTCAGATAAAGACCATATGTAACCTCCTGTTTCTTCCCTTGGTTCATGGGAGAAGGAAAGTTGAGCAGTATCTCAGGAGGTCTCTGGTCCAGCCTCCTGTTCAAAGCAGAGTTATGGGGTCAGACCAGGTCATGCAGGGCTTTATCCCATCTTTATCCAGATTACAATTAGCAAATATGAACCTGAACTTCAGCAGATTGTCATTGCAGTAGTTTACAGAGTATTACCTTTTTTTTTCCCAAAAGCATGCTTCCTTAGGGCACAGGGTTGCTGCAAGAAGCAGTATATTGTTATTTCACCTTTCATTAGGACTCATTCAGATTTCCTTTTTTTTTCAACCTGGTGCCAAAGATGGAAAAAAATACTTTCATATTTCAATTTTAAGGTCTAAATAATACTTGGAAACATTTAAAATATATACTCATCAAAAAGCTCGTTAACTGAGTTCATCGGCTGAGTTCTTTTCCAGCACAACTGGCATAGCAATTACCTCTGGAAATCAGAAACATCAAGATGAAACTTTATCACTGTAAAGAAGATTCTTTGTGTTTCCTTTTTTTAGTGGTAGTTCTGAAGTAATGCTCCTTTGTATCTTTTGAGTGTGTTCTCAGCTTGTTATCCTCCATGTGTAGCCTTTCTGCACCACTGACAATAGTGGGATCACTACTGACTTCTCAGAAAAAGCCTTCCCTCAACAAACACACTTGAGACTGCACTAAGAGCAGAAGTGTAACAGCATGTAATGATTGCTGTGCTTCAGAGCAGTAATTCAGCACTGCCTTGCCAGCAAGGAGGCAATTCTTCCTCTCTACTCAGCAGTGGTGAGGCTGCCTCTGAAGTATTGTGTCCAGTCCCGAGTTCCCCAGTTCAAGAAAAATGCAGACTTACTGGAGTGAGTCCTGCAGAGATGATTAAGGGACTCTGGAGCATGTTTGATATGAAGAGAGGCTGAGAGAGCTGGACTGTTCAGCTTGGAGGAGATGGCTCAGGGGAATCTTACCAATGTTCTGTCTGTTCAATGTCCCTGGTGGGAGGGAACAAGAGGGAGACAGGCTCTTTTCACTGGTACCCAAGTGACAGGTTAAGAGCAACTGGAACAAATTAAAACACAAAATTTCACCTCAACACAAGAAAACACTTTTTTTACTGTGAGGTTGGTCAAACACTGGAAGAGGTCACCCATACAGACTGTGGAGTCTCCACCTATTGAGATCCTCAAAAGCTGACTGGACATAGTCCTGGACAACATGCTGTAGCTAACACTGCTTGAGTCAGGGGGTTGGACTAGATGATTTCAAGAGATTTCTTCCAGTTTTAGTGATTCTGAGATAATCTTCAAGCTTTCAGTGGACTTTGTCCTTGACATTTTAAGTGACAGAGAAATAAATGTGTCTTTCTGAAGGCAGAGTCACGTTGATGTGGCACAGCTAGCTGAACAGAAGTGCCTCTGGTTAGTGTCAGAATTATCACATTAACAGTGAGCTCAGCAGGGGTGCAAACATAACAACACTTCTCACCAACAGGCCTGTCGAGGTGATAAACACGATGATGCAGTCATTGCTCACGATTCAACAGACAGTGAATCCCCTGTGAATGAGACTGAAGTGGATGCAGCTGGTGTCTACACTCTGCCTGCCGGTGCAGACTTTATCATGTGCTACTCTGTGGCACCAGGTGAGTTCTGGTATTTTACATCCAGTGCCTGATACTTCACTGTAACAACCTGGAACGTCTTCATTTTGCAGTCCAAAAAATGAGAACAGTTCCATGTAAATCTGATTCACATGTCTGATAAGTAGCAACTTGTCTGGGAAAGAATGTTATGTGCTAAAGAAGAAATGAAAGTAAATTATCAAGGTGCATTAAATTTGCCAAACAAAAGCACTGTCATCAGTCTTGAGGCTGAGCTGCCTCCTGACAGCCAACATCCACCTCTTTTCCAGGATTCTGGTGGCTTATAAATTTCCCTGCACTACATGGCTGTTCTCTCCAGTCCCCCATGTATGTTGTCCTCAGTCCCATCTGCTCTCTTATGAAGCAGAGGTGCAGTCCTGTAAGGTACCAATCCCTGAATCATGTTCCTCTTAGCTGAGCACCACAAGTGGGACCAAAGCCATTTCCCATCTACAATTTGCTGTGTAATTGGCAAAGTAAGATTTACACCCATTAGTAATTCCTTATAGATAGTAGCTAGCAAACAGTGACTCTTCACAATATTTTTCCAAGAGGGTTATCACTACTTACATTTGGATCTAATTTTATGTTCTTTTTCTACTCTAGGCTACTATTCTCACCGTGAAATTTTTAATGGCTCCTGGTACATCCAAGATTTGTGTGAGACCCTTAGGAAGCATGGATCTTCTGGGGAGTTCACAGAACTTCTTACTGTTGTTAACAGGAAAGTATCATATCGCAGAGTGGGTATGTGCAAAGACATTAATGCTATAGGGAAAAAACAGATTCCTTCTTTTGCCTCAATGTTAACTAAAAAACTGTATTTTCATCCAAAATCTAATTAGATTATTTAGCAGTGATGACCATTACTATTACCTGTTGCAGAGGAAAGAATACCATCTTAGTTGAGTTGTGATATTCTACAAGATTGTCTGTACAATTACTGGGATCAAACATTACAATTTGCATACCTAACAGTCTCTAAAATCCTGAAGCAGTCCTAAAACTAGATTTATACCAGGGAATTCATCTCAGGGAATATGGGAAAAGTTGACTGGGGCCAAACTATTAGAAGGTACTCAGATTTTATTGAAACTGAAATCAATTGAAATTGATTTTTTTTCCTAAAATCATCTTGCTTGATTGCCATCTAACTATGGCACATTTTACTATTTCCAAAACATTTGTAATGTTCTGTTAGAGTAACTTGTCTTGCTCCTAGAGCACAGTTTACAGGGAATATGGTTTGTAGGGCATCTTTTTAAATTTGTGGACAGCAGAATCCACAACTTTTCTAGCTTCATTTGGCTTTTTAGACATTGCTTAATTTTCTTGCCACACTAAAAAGGAACTTAATTCCTTGAGTACAACTATAGCATTAATATAGGATTAATCAAATAGGGTTGATTAATAAAGGGTTTCCTTTTACTTGAATATAGTTTATACTTGAGGCACAGTTACAGTTTGCTGGTGCTTTACATGCTCAGGAGAAAAACAGCAGTAATGAGACGAGACCACGTACAGTTTGCTCAGGGTGAGCTTGCTTTGTCCGTATCTCTAAAGCTAATGCTGCTGAACATCTCTAGGCAGCTCTACAAAATACAACAAGCAAACCTTCATACTTCAGGCCTTTGAGTTGCATCAGGCCTCCTCTTGGCCCTGGAGAAGATCAGCCATACCTCTGACCATGCGCCAAAAGTGATGGTACATGGTCACCACAGGGTTGTTACTGCTGCAGTAATTGTGGTGCTGACTTGAACCAAATATTTTTTTTTTCATGTTATTAATTGTTCCTCTGAGGGACAACAGAGAACTCAATCTGAGCAAAGTGTCACTTTCCTGGGGAAAAAATAATCAGTTTACTGGTTCTGCTTTAGTTAAGTCTTTCCATATACAATGTTCTGAGTCATAAATGCTGTACCTTACTACACCTGCTTTTAAACAGGTGTATAAATCATGTATGTTTGAATGTTTTGATAAATTCTTTCAATACAATGCAACAGTGAAACATAAATGATTTTATAGCAAGTTTGAGATACCTTACTTTTCCAGCACTAATCCACTTTCCTGGGGAAAAAAATTATCTGTTTACTGGTTCTGCTTTAGTTAAGTCTTTCCATATACAATATTCTGAGTCATAAATGCTGTATCTTACTACACCTGCTTTTAAATGTTGCATGATTCATGCATGTTTGAATGTTTTGATAAATTCTTTCAATAAAATGCAACAGTGAAACATAAATGATTCTATAGCAAGTTTGAGATACTTTACTTTTCCAGCACTATTTACTAAGAAAGCTTAATTGTCATGCTAATCTGCACTTCACTTGTGGTGTCACAAAGAGTCAATGCACAGACCAGGGAAAAGGAAACAGTAACTTCAGGAAAAGAATCTTTACTACTCCATACAGAAGTTAATTATCCTATGAGCTACTGTTATATCATAGTAAATGGTACTAAAAAGGCTGTCCTTGTTTGTTCTGTTATTTTACCAGCAGTAAGAATGCCTCCATTGTACTAATGAGATTTGACAGATACTTAGAAGAACTTTGCTTTAGCAGTTTCTTCATAGAAAAAAGAAAAAAAACCAAACAAGCAAAACAAACCCAAACCAGAGTAACATCAAGTAACCAAATAATTTTTAAAGCTATTTATTGCAACTTTTAAAACTTCAGTGGTCAAAAATATCCAGGTGCTTTGGAGCAACTAAATGTTGCTATCAGCTTTGAAAGGGCATCTCCAGTATACACAAAACCAAAGTCAGTCCTTGTTGTTGATTTCCTGGATGGGAAGCCTCAGTTGCAGAGGTTGGCGCAGACGCCTTAGGGATTCTTCTGCCTGCCAGTGAAAGAGAGAGGGAGAGTTCATCCTTCTGCAGCCTCTGTTTTCTCCTCTATCACACATGCACATTCTTTTCTCAGAAGGCACTGGTCTTAGGCAAGGAACCAAACCACTCAAACAGAGGATGCTGAACACTGACAGACCTGCTCAATTCATGCAGTCTCCAGAGAAAAGCATGAACCCTGCCCATTAACCCACTCACCCACATCTCAAAGTATTATTTTCCTGAAATGACAGTTTAAAAATCCATACCTCCAGGCCACCAAAAAAGCATCAAACTATGTCAATTACAGCACATGAAATTACACCCTGAACTATGGGTTTTGAGCTAAAGTTAGAGGTAGTTTCTATTTTATTTTATGAGACATTGAACACAAGGCTGTCAAGATGGGATGGAGGAGTGAGAGATCTGCTACAACTATTTCATGAAGGCCACCAAATTTCTCCTAGGTGTACATACCACCTTTTCCATCCAGCCACACATATTCTGTAAATCTAAGTCTTTTATGTACAGAATTAGGCTATGATGTCAAATACTGAACACTGTGCAAGGCAATCTCCTTCCAAGGAAGGGAGGAGATTGGTTTACCACAGCAGTGCAGCAAACATACTGTGCCCAAAATAAATGCAGCTATTGTATTAAATGGCCAGAAAAGCATCATTAATTGGAGTATGCAAAAAACAGATGTCATGCTGATAAATGGACTTGTTTTAAATTAAATTCATGAAGGTCTCCCTTTCTGATGACCTACAGAAGCAGTTTATACATCAAAGGCAAACACTGTATGAATAGCTGAACAGCTGAAACTGGGCAACAAGCAATACAGAGTTTTGGTAGCAAGCCTTGAGGTCAGTTTTCTGTTAGCTGAGAATTTACTGGAAAAGTGTTAAGCCAGAAACTGCATCATTATTGCAGAACTGCCCCTAAATACCTCTGCAAGGTCGTCTTTGAGCTTGTTGTATCGTTCCACATTGAAACGCTGCTTTTTGGATTTGCGGTAGAAGTAGTGGAGGAACTGCCTGTCCTTAGCGTGAGGATAAATGTAGTCCTGGGGAAGGAAGGTGGACATGGATTTGTGGTTAGCAAGGAAACTGAGTAGAGGTCAGCAGATTAGAAACTCAGCCTGTTTCAGGAAGACTTACCTTGTCCAGCACCTATGTATGTTTTGTAAAGAGGCTACATATGAAATTCTGCTCTTAGGGGGACCATAAGGGCTTTCTAAACACATAGTCGGAGTCACTTCTATCATGTCTGAAGCAATTTTAAGTTATAATAAAGACACAGTGTGATCTTTGTGACTGGAGCCACCTTGGCCAATGGAGTCTACTTCCAAGGAGTCAGAGAAAATTCAGGAACTACTTCTTGAGGACTTATTTGAAAGTCTTAAGCAATGGCACAGGCAGCTTTTCAAAAAAGCCAAGTAGTAATCTCTTTATCTACTCACAAAAAGTAGGAATGGCTTAGCCTTCTTAAAAACCAGTCAGAAGGAGTAAAACTCACATTCTGAGCCAGCTCTTCATAAAAACAGATATGTCTCTCCTTTTCATTGAAGGAACCTGATTTCTCACACAGTGTATAGATCCATTGGTACAATGGAAGAAAGTATAGGTTACTCTTCCAGATACTTCCACAACAGAAAGAGTTTTGTATCATAGAATGTTCAACATCAAGATGTCCACTTTGAGAGTAAAGTTCAGAGCTAAAACCGGAAAAAGAAACATCTCTCAAAGTCTTAAGAGGATTTCAGAACAAGTTTGTATTGTGAAGCTAAGTTAAGATCTGAGCAAACCTTTTACTTTTACACAATCCCTGCCTCATTTCAGCTGTCCTAGATTTACCTCCATTCATTCTAAGTCACAGAAAAGCGGTCCAATTATGAAGAGCAGAGCAGTAACATTTTTTCAGGCATTAAATACACTTCAGTATATTTCAGTAATTCAACTGCCAGAGTTCCAAACAGTTTGGTACTGTGTGCACACAAACTCCAGCAAATAAAAAATGCTGTTGGGGTGATTTGCTGATGTAATGCAGCACTCACAAACTGGCACAGCACTATCAGTTGCTCTCCCGTTACTTCAGTGAGCAAGGTGCCATTTACTATGCAAAGTGATCTACAAGCATTTTAAAGGAGAGACTTTCCTCCCTATCTTTACTCACCTTTCATTCCCTAGGTTATGAAATCTTACCAACAGTAGTTATGCTCAGTAGCTGGCCTGCAGTTAATGTGCAGCAGTGCCTGCTTGACTCTGCATGATGTAATGTTTGTATCCAGCTGCATTAGGGATCAAACAAGTCCCTGTCTGATGGCAAGGCCACTTACCAAGTTCTGTTTTCATGTGAGCTCAAACATTGTGATTCAGAGACTCAGTTTTCCTCCTTTTCCATAATCCAGACATTGAGAAGAGCAGGACTCACTCACCTGCTTGGTAAGAACGAAGTAGGCGTAGAAAGCCATGGCACTCCCGTAGGTGATGAAGTACGTGACTGGCTCCATGATGTCCCATGAGTAGACCCACCACGTCAGCCACGCCAGCGCTCCCCCCTGAGTTGACATCAGGGCTAGGCCAACCCATAAAAGCCTGGAGGTTTTTGCATCTGCACTGTCCATGATTCTGGCTTTCATCTGAAGAAAAGAAATGCAGAAACCTGTTCAAATAAACATGAGTGCTCCTCTAATGAACAGCTCCTCAACTGTGCTTTCTCCCCCCGGGCTAGATCCTTTCTCAGGATCTCTTACCAGCACCTCTTACTGACTTACCTGCTGAGAAAATAAAAGCACTGAAGTCCAAGGGCAACCACATCTTCCTCCCATTGTGCACCAAGAATTCCTGCTATTAATCTCCCCTTTGCTCTACTAGGGATCTATGTCTGTTTGATTTACACTTACCATTCAAAGCAGTTCTGGGTAACACTGAGGCTGGCCCTCATAAAGCAGGAGTCCTGTTGTCCACTACCCTAAGCCATGGATGGCAACCCTACTACTGTGGTTTTTTGCTGTCATGGGTATTCAGAACTCATAAAGCAACAGGTGACTTTCAATGACATTTCAACAAATGGCCTTTCAATCTCAATACTAGCCATGTTCATGACAGCTTTCTCCAGGTGTTGTGGTTTCTACCCCATTAAGGTCCACAACAGGAAAAAGAAGAACTGAATTGAAAATAATTTGCATTCTACCTGAGTTGGCTTCATTTACATAAGAAACAGAACAGACACACCCTAGCCATTCATGCTGATTTTCTTCTGTCACAGGACTTACTTCTGATGAAAGGAAAAACTTTTGAGTTGAAAAAAAAAGCACGCCCACTTTCCAACCTGTTCAAGAGGAAGCAGCTCTCCTTTCAGATGGTCTAGTTTCTGCAGCAATTCTCTCTCTTTCCTGATCTGGTGATCTTCTAAATGTAGAGCCACAAACAGTCTGTGAACCAAGGATTTTATATCTTCCATTTCAGTAGCATGCTCACTACTCAGCTTATCTGAAAAGAAAATATTTGTCATATAAACCATTTCAAAAGTACACCCTTCTTCATTCTCTCCCCACCTCCAACCCCAAAAGCAAGACCATCCAAAGGTAAAAAGACAAAGCCAAAGAGAAAACACTTTTCCCCCAGGTCCCAGTTTTCTGAGACTTCTCATGCCTTTCACTAAATGAAGTGAGATGATCAGTTATTAAGGATTGCTCTTACCTTTTACAGGTGGTGACACACTGTATGCTTTATTGTTGATAACAAGCTTAAAGTCATTCATCAATAAGACCTCCATTAAGGTTGCATCAGAGACCTTGCTACCATCTGCAGAAGAAAGATTTAAATTCTAGATCACTTATCATGAGGAGTTTTAAACAGATAATCCTACAGAAAAGTGCTGGGATTCTTCACTAATAATGTCTGGAAGCAACTCCACTGTTAGAACTAGTAGCAAATACTAAACAGTCAGGAGGAACACAGGGTGTGATTCTTGAGGCTGTCCTGTGCAGGAAATGGATTTGAACTTTGATGCTCTGGAGAACCCTTTTCTACAATTTTTTTTTTAAATGCAGAAATTTACATGAATGGTACCCCACAGATTTTACATGCAATTTTACAGCTCCTACCAAAAAGGAGCTCTGGATTCATCAGCAGGAACATGGATCAGTGGCTGCCAGGAGCACACTGGGGCTCAGATGGCCCAAGAGCCCCCAGAGCCACACACCATTGCTGCTGGACACATCACTGTGGCACAAGGGTTTGAAAAGCCATGGAGCAGCTGCCCTGCAGTAGCTGTTTGAGATGATTCTCCTTTTCTATACACAAAAAGGGCACCTTCCCCTGCCCTTGCCAAAGGCTAGGCAGCTTTACTCCCAAGATGAATAACCAAACAGGCTACAAATACCAAGATTTTTGTATGTTGGTATTTGTCACAGTGCTACTGCCTCAGCTCCTCCACCTGTCCTCACAGATCCACTACAGAAAGGCTCCACAGTCAACCCCACATCTGCAATTATTTGTTCACCAGAACTCTGTTCTCAGGCCCCATCTGATGAGGCTTAGACTACTGAACTCTGCAGGCAAATGCCCCAGCTGGCCCACCTGCCCACTCTGTGTGGGTAGCAAAGCAAACCCAGAAGCTGATCACTTTCAATCCAAAATTGTAATGTGCCTATCCACTCGTTTCTTTTTTTCTTTTCCAGTGCAATAAAACATCAAGGCTCATTTGCATGCACGTTATTAAGGTGACATTTATAATTCTTTCTGTAACATTTAAGGGAAAAATGCTTTTCAAAAGAAGTGTCAGGCTCTTTGTTCTAGATGTTCTGAATACACCACTGATTTATTAACCTGTGCAATCTTATATTAACTGAAAAGAAGTTTTGAGGAAAGGGAGGTATTTTATTTTAGAAAATTCCTCACAGGTTTTAAGCAAAGACTACTTTGTGGTTTTCTGTATCTAAACACAAGTGTTCCAATGTAGACAATGGGTCATTTTTTTGTCTACAAAAGGTTTGCAGGATGAAAATCAAATCCACAGATAATGAAAGCGAGTCATCATACACAGCACTGATGACATCAGTTAAGGTTAGGTCCATTTAATGGTTAAATGACATAGATGTGTGTCTACACTAAATCAAGGCTTCATAATCTTTCCTTAATAATTAATGTTTAAGTTCAACTCCCAGTACTTGAGCAGTAGTTTCTCTTTACAGTATCAGTTTCCTAATGAATTAAACATCTCAGCTGCTCTATAACATTACAATTGCCCAGCACTTGACAAATACAGAGCAGAGAATTATTCTGAGTCAGTGTTTTAATCTAAGTATTTCCAAATCAGAGGGGATGGGGGTTTAAGCAGATCAGACAAGGTGAAAACAAAAATTGACCTTTGGAATCTGCTGCCTGTCCATGCCAAAAATGCCAGACTTGTAGGTTTCTTACAGGAATTATCTCATGCTTCACAAGGGACCCATGTTTGCACTGAAGCAGGAACAGTTAGCTTTTGCTGACATAGCAGAAAGGAAAGCAATCCAGCAGTGAATCCCAAAACCTCCTGTCCTGGATGTCTGCACAACAGCAGTACCCAGAGGTTCTGCCCCACCCCACTAAGAAATCCTTTGTAGGGAAAAACTTCTGTGTTACGGGGAAGGCCAGCTGCTCACAACGGCCATTTCTTACAGTGGCTCCTGAAGATAAAGAGTCTTTTAAGAAATCATCTTCAAGAGAATTTTCCATTTTTGCTCCCTAGCAGACACTGTCAAAACAAAGCAAAACAAGACCAAAACAACCCAACACCAAAGCTCGGGTATCCACAAAGCTCCTGAAGCTCATGTCCACACTGGGATCCACACAGATCACATCTCCATTGCTCCAGAGGATATCAATATTCTATGGGGTATTTTCCTGTTTTACTAAATATGCCACAAAGGAAAATAAAGCAGCTTCTCTTAGGTCTGTGGCATCCTGACCTTCTAGGAACATCCATCTATTTTCAGTTTCTTTAAAAGTCCCTGCAGCCCTCTGCAAGGATCAACCAGAAAGAAAAGAATATTACAAATATTCTAAACCCAGCTATGAAACCAGACCAGCTTCCATTGACAACTTCCTTTCTTCTGCTTATGTGTTACCTGCTGTTAAATAAATCTTTCCAAAGATACGTAGGTATCCTTATTTTTCTTTCTTTTTAGGGGTGTGAGTGGGGAAGGGGAGGAATAGATGCTTTTAATTAGCCAAATTCAAGTACCTATTCTACCAGATTCAGACAAAAAAAACCTACATCCCAATTCTAGTTTTAAGACTGAATCCTTCCCTAGTACCAGGGCAGGGGCTGCAAGAGCACTGCCAAAATACAGACCAAGTTTTCTTGGAGGTAAAATGGAGAATAAGGTTAATTCAATATTAGTTTTATCAATGGGCAAACCAAAGAGACAAAATAGAAGAGAACAGTTAGCAAAGCTTGAGAAAATTATCTGAAGACTCGGGACAATGGGATAAACAGGATATTACAAGGAGGAAAGGCTACACCAATTCTAAAATACCCTAGCAATCAGTTTCCTTTCAACCCAAGGGCCCTGAAATATTGTACTCCAGCTGAGAAATGCAATCTCCTCAATGTCTTAAAAAAATTTACTATCCTTTACTATTGCACACATTATCTGGTTGCTTAGCTCTTGAGTTTTTCATACACAATTTTGTATTGTAGTAGCTCTTGGTAACACTGAAGAACTGGCAGGCATCACATTCAACAGCCTGACAGGTTGTCTTTTAAAAATGATCATGGAGTACAAGGAAGAAAGAGATACCAAGGAAATCAGGAGATACTTATTTAAACACAGCATTACAAAGAGATACTAATTGAAAAAGGTAACAGAGGACCACCACTGGGATAAAAGAAGAGTTCCAGCAATAGATGCAATTCCGTATTTTTAATCAGCAATAGTGCTAAACCTGATGGAGGACTGAACTTATTCTCCAGAAGAGAAGTACAGTTCATTTGAAAAGGAATGCATTTACCTCAGGGAATAACAGAAATAAAGATACCTGTTGCAAAGACTTCAGCTCTCTCAATTCCTTTATCTTCTCTTTGCACATCCTGCAGGAATGCTCCTACAGTGGTCACTACTGGCTTGACAGTGAACTGACAGCGTTCACTTCTTGTGGGCAGCATAAGAGTTATCACAGGAAGACCATGTCTGTAATTAATAGTTACTTCTGGGGGGTAAAGAAAGAAAACTAAGTGAAAAAGTTGCATTGTAGATTGTAGCTTAATGTAAAACTGCTTTTAAAACACAGGATAAATAAGAAAAATTACACAAAACATTTCTAGATTTTTAAAAATTAATATAGTATTTCTATTTCTGGAAGATATATAAAAAGCCATACAACTAATGTGACCTCACAGACTCCCATAAAATAAATACAAGGCTTGTTGACACCGACGGGAAGAGGGAAAAGTTGCTGGAAAGCTTACCATCAGATGGCACCAGCGTGCTGTAAGGTGCTCCTTCCCGGCCCCTCCAACCTCCGGTGTGCCTCCAGAGCCCCACCTGCAGCACAGACACAAGGAAACTTGCCTTAGAATAGTCAGGATGCAAAGAGTACCTGGTTAAAGGCAGCACCCAGCCTGTTCACGGCGATCAGCTTCCGTGCGATCTGACATCACAGGTGTCTGTCTGAAGAAAAACCCCTTACTTGGCAATTCCATGAAAAAGGTGAAGCCATCCTTATAGAAAGCATAATTTTTGCTAAAGGTATGGTAATGCCCAGAGAAAAACTTTTTGTCTATTGTGGTTTAATTAACTCAAGACAAAAAGAGAAGGGGAAGAAAAGAAAGGAAAAAAATTGCAGTGTTTCTGAAGTGCTTCATCCAACTTTTGCAATAAAACCTCTCCTCTCCCCACAAAACAGCCACTTGAAAAACCTCTACCTCGTGGCACCTAAAGGCAGAATTCCAAAGTGTAACTTCCAACAGAGAGCATGGCTTCAGTGAAAACTAGCTGTTGTCATGAACAACAATCACAAATAAAATAAAAAGGGCCTGAGGTTGCTTCATAGTTATATACCGTATGCCAAAAGCTGGCTGTTGAGACTTGTGCTGCTCAAGGACAAAAACAACAATACAGCCTGAAGATCTTTTATGTCTTAAATATGAATGGCTGTTTCAACTGCATGCTGAGAGATCCTGCTGCAAATACCAGCACCACTGTGCTCTGGTACGACACTGAAGGAGGCACAGCCAGCTGCAGTGAGTATCCTCTCTGCCCTGGACAGCAATGACAGCGGGTTTTTGAACCTGCAGGGCTACATGCCAAAGCTTGCCCCTTCCAGAGCCACTGGGGAGAACTATCAGTACACTTCAATGCAGTCATCTCAAAACACAGAAGACAAACTGCTCTGATTAGACCCAGTACTTAAAGCTGTCCACCTAGGTTGTGGAAGGTGCAATGTCCTTTGCACCCACAGCTAATCCCCCTGCACAAGGAGAGTGACAATTTTATTACAGCGATTCCACAGAGCAGATAGTTTAGACAGGTATAGCAATAGTATATATATATCTATATCTATATATAGTATCAATATAGCAATAGTATATCTATATAGTTTATTGCAATAAACTATATAGATATAGTTTATTGCCATAAACTAAGAGTAACAGGTAAAAGAAGGGAAATCATATCCCTGACCAAGCCGGTTACAAAAACCACACATGGGCTGGACCAAGGCCTGGGATTTGAAATATGATAGCTGGGGAAGGTGGAAAACAATGTGGAGGGAGATGATAAGGATCGATTTTCCCCCAGTGAGCTTTATAGCTCATCTTTCTGAAGGCCAAAACATTTCAGTCTGCAAGATAACAGTCTTTGACAAGGCAGGAAAACAAAACTGTAAATGCACAATGCCCTGGCTATTCAATATGCCAAACACTGCTCACCACATTCACATGATTTATTTGTTTTTAAAGAAATACAGCCTTGGCTGTCTGGATAGGAATATACTATTAGGTTAAATAAAGGCATCTGTAAATGAATCTGTGTGTTTCATAGATGCTGACACTGCCCTAACTTTTTATCTGGAACAAGCACTTTTCGGGATCTAAAGAAAGTAGTAATTCCGGGTGTTTTCAACACTAAGAAATTTGTGTGTTGTAATCTTCAGGGATGAGAGACAGTCAGAAACCTAGACCAAACAGCAGAATATCTTAAAAGTATTGCTCAAAGAAAGGTAGACAGCAGGAGCACAGGAATGCTGACAGCCACCCAGAGCTAAAGATGCATCTGTTTCTTGAGCAGAGCAAGAGACCTTCACTGGAGCAGGGCAGGACACAGCCCAGTTCTCATCCCATTTGCACGGGGCACCTGCACCCACAAAACATTTAGGAACACACAGCCTGGAGCAGGGAGACAGCCCTCAAAATCGGATCTGCTTTGGAACAGTGTGCAGGAAAACTCAACAGCTTTGAACACAACAGCAACTCGTTTCTTCATGGGGCTATAAAGGGATAATAAGGAACTAATTTTATTACAGACACTTAATGTGTAACTTTGCAATCAGTATCTAGATACTGATCATCCAACACACCCCAGGCAATGAACTGCACCCTGCCTGCATTTGAAGGTTACCCCAAATTCCCAACAAAAGGAATGAATTATCTACTTTACTTATACTTAAGGAAACAATGCATTCAACAATTAATGCAAATTAAATATGTTAACATATCAATTTGAAATACTTATTAAATCACATTTATTGAAATAAGATCTTTACAGTAGTTCATTCTATTATTCTTTAGGTTTTGACATTACTATTCATGATCCACTGAAAGAATGTCTATATACTGGACCAGTTTTGGTTTTTTTTTTTTTTTTTTTTAGGTTGTTTCAAAATGCAGAACACCCCTTAAAATCACCTGCCACAAATAAGGAAAGCAAAAGCCATAGAAATATGGAGTTGAAATTATTTCCAAATAATTAACTCTTTCCATATTAGTTCTAGGTTGATGAATTGGGAAGCATGAAGGGCGCTGGGTTAACTTTTTCCCTCTGTTTCCAGATTTAAATCTCCACTTTCAGTGAAGTGATTACACCATTAGCTTGTGCCCTACAGCCAAATCATTGTGCTCCTTTTGAGATGCTTGGAATGACCCCTATCCTACCCCTGGAAAAGAAATGGTAGTCAGCAAGCATCACAGCTACAAGGAAGACTTGAACTACAGGACCAAAGCAAAGGGACTGCTCTCACAACAACATCAGTGAGAGCTGAAACAGGAATGTGTGCCCTGAATTAACTGCATCACAAGCCTTGAGATACTGCAAGGAGCACAGCATACTGCTAACAACTCTCCTATATGCCAGTGAGTGCCTCTAAGCTAATTCCTCTAACCTCACAAAGGCTAAGCAAGCTATTCTACAGCTTTCTGCAATTTGCACACACAAGTGGCAGGACATCTGGCTAAAACACTTCTGACACAACCACAATTATGTTCAGGAGTCAAAGGCTGATGAACAGCATTTAGCAGTCAAACACTCCCTCTTCCTCAGCTATACCTTCAAAATAGATATAATAATGCAAAATACATGGGAGCAGCAGTTGGCCCCATCTCTTGATTCAGTTCAAGGCATGGACTCTCCTGGAGTGAAATCTCCTAAGGATTTAAGGCATAGAGTGTTAATTGGGATTAAAATAATCCAACATAGTATTTTAAAAATACCAGTTGGTATAAAACAGAAAATATATATGAAGTTTAAAGACATACTTCCTCTGTTAAGGGCACCTCTGGTCTCTAACAGCAGAGAAGTTGCCACTGTTAAAGCCAAGAGTGGAAATTTCAACATTTTCTGGCGGTTTACAGCAAAGTTTTAGGGACTAATGCAGCATCATAACTGAGCTGGAAAAGCAGGCAGCCAGACATGACAAGTGGGAGAGACTGGAATAGAAATACTGTATTTTTCACTTTTGAGAGTGGCAAATGACTGAAACTACCTACACTGCAGTTTCTGGAGCTAGCGGTTCCAAATAATCTACCTCTTGTGATGTTGAGTGATTGTTCTTGCAAACTTAAAACTCAAATTCACTTGTGACAAGTTCTATCTAAGAAATTGATATCATTACCAGTATATGAGGTGACATGAAAGCCTCTGATCTTCCTCAGCACCACATATGCAAATAGTAACCTCACCAGGAACCACAACTTCTGTTCTGTAGAATGTTATAATGTGGGTGGGAAGAGAGAGAGCATAGGAATAAAATATTTTTTGCACCAGAAAGTCATCTTGAATATGGAATTCTACAAAAAGATGTTATTAGGACTTTCTGAGAACACTTTCTGAATTGTTGCTTACTTAATTTTGACTTACCACACCAAAATATTGTAACAAATCTGAATCAAAATGCAGCTAGCCAGCAATCATATTTTTGAAATTTTTGCCTTTGCTTATATGCATCTTGGAAGATATAGTAGTTTTTGGGTTTTATTTCAACAGCAATAAAAAATGTAACACACCTTCAACATTTAACATCCCCATTAATTTGCATTTATTAGAGAAAGCAACCAAAAAAGAGTCAGCTCAACTCTGTCTGCCCTCTTCCTGAAGGGACATGCAATACTACAAAGTGAAATACCATATTCCTTCAGTGTGAGATCCTTTTGAGATTGCCTCAAGTCAAACTCATGGGCAGTCATCACAAAAAATAATGCAGACTGTTATGCAAATGGTCTCCCACATTCTCATTTCCTTCTCTCTGAGGCAATTATAAGAATCTGATATGGAAAAGCACCATAATAAAATGCCCTACTCCACAGAGCACCAGCATTTTACCCTTAATTACACTGCAGCAAAACACATTCTAATTAAAACATATTTTGCAGTGTGCTTTTCCATAGTAATATAGTGCTACAGGCAGAAGAGGAGAGCTCAGTTATCTCCTGGAGTCCTTGTCCAATGCCTGGTACAGCTCCCTCACACAGTTACTGAAGAGGACTGCATGAAAGGAGCAGGAAGTGACAATTCATGGGCGAAACTAGTAGTTGCAATGCCTAAGAATGAATTTTGGGGCCTTTTTTCCCCCTGAGTCTCATCAGACAAGCCAACATCCCCAGTATCCATCGTTCTCATGTGCTGATCTCACCCAGTTTGTGAAGCAGAGTGCAGGACAAGTCACCTTCCTGGATGCTGCCTGCTTGCAAGGGCAGGAGAAACATGAGGGCAGGTACGTGTTAGCCACCATTCAGTGAAGGCACCTGCTATAAATAGCTATGTGTATGTATTTTCCATTGTGACTTTCATGTTTTTCTGATAAACACACTTAGAGTTCCCTGCAGATGAATGATGTTGGCTCCCATCTGATTCTTTGAGGGAAACCAACCAAGATTAATTAATTATGGACTAACAATCTGTAGTTTCACAATAATCTAGAGACATTTCAGAATGGTTTAAAACCAAGGGAAAGGAGGAAAAAAAGCAAGTGCTGCCACAGTCTACTGAGCTTGCAGATCATGCACAACCAAGCTAACCAAAAATGAATCATTGTTCCGACCAAGTTTACAAGAAGCACACATCAGGTATTTCCCTTTTTAAAATGAGTCACTGAGGCCATTTTGGAGATATCTGCTATTAAACTTCTGTGCTGATTTTGTAAGCAATCCTACATGATCAGGAAAATAAGACATATGGAGCCCTAACAACTGCCTACAATCATCTTACGAGTGCCCATTTGAGATACAGATGATTTCTCTCTCATTAACTTTTCATTTGTCTCTTCTTACACTTAAAGGGTTGTCATTGTTTCTTTGCTGGTCCCAGAACTGATTGAGATGATCATGCAACAACAGCCTCAATGAAAAGAGCAGCTTCAGAGCACATTACTCAGATTTAGCCATCGTTCAGATTTCTGGAAGCCCAGCTTAAATTAAACAAACAAAATCCTTCAAAATCCTTGCAACAGACACATCACTCATTCTGTCGTAACACCCCTATTCCAATACACCAGTTTCAGCCAGGGAAGATACTTCTGACACCTGGGAGTGTTCAAGACAGATTCTCTTTCCTAGGACAAAAAAAAAAAAAAAAAAAAAAAAAAAAAAAAAAAAAAAAAAAAAAAAAAAAGAAAGGAGGACAGATTTTTTTTATTTTCCTGAGAGACAGCTTTCCTGTCTCAAATGGGCCATGCAGTGAATACCTCTTCCCAGCCTTTTCCCAGCTGTTCCACAAGGCACTGTAGCCACAAGGCATTATAGAAACTACACTGCAACATTTATATTTCAATCCTTTCAATGCAGCTAATTTAGAATCCACAATATTTTTAACCCCTTCCTCAGCACAAATCAACTTTAAAAGAAGTAGCCAGCAGGTCTCTTCCAGCAAAGCAGTAGTTTCATCACGAGTATGTACGTTCCAGTGATCCTGAAGAAGCAAGAGCAATATAGGATTCATATGGTTTTTCCTCAAAACTCACTTGCCTTACAGCACTGTTAAAACCCAATAAAAGAGCCCAAGCCATCAAAATTTGGGTTTCATGTGCCTGTTATTTTTTGTGCCTTTATCATCCCTGCTGATCTTTCATTTCCTGCTTCTGCTCAGATTCCAAGAACAGCTGCCACCAGTTTTAATCAGCCAAACATTACCAATGACCAAAATGACAGCTATGATAAGAAGTACACTGAGGCAACTGGCCACCAAGAACATCTTTTATGAAGGTCCAGCAGGTCAAACCCACCACTGCAGAGGGGTTTTTCCTGGGAGACCTCCCACCTAATCTCCTGCTGGGCAGGTGTGCCTCTTCCAGCTGCACTCTGCCCCCTCACTACTCCTTTGTGCTCTCTCACCCACTCCCTGCTCTCATGCACGCCCCACTCCACTGGGTGCATGCACATAGGGGAGAGAATCCATTGTGCAACAGGGGCAGAGGTCCCTCTTCTTGAGATGTATCTCACTGAGGTCACCTGACTCTACACCAGGCACCTGCAGATGCAGAGCTCTAGGGAAGCACCAGGATTTGCACCCACATCCATTTAACAAGCCACAAAAACAGTTGCTGAAAAAAGTGACATTTAAAGCAGGCTGAAATTAAGCCTTGCCCTCCTTTAACCCAAAGTATGATTTCAGTAACTCCTCACTGCAGTGACTCCTCACTGCAGAGAAGCAACACCAGAAGTGCTGAGATGAGAAGGATGAACATCAGCTGACAGCATCTGCCTGTATTGTCTTCTGGGGACTGCTCTGAAGGTACAGACATTCCCCCTTTTCAAAATAAGCTGATCTCCAAACCAGTGTAAAAACAGACCTAAAACCAAGACAGCTGTGCATTTTTAGGAACAACATCATTGTGTCTTATTATTTTCTCAAACCTTTTTCTTCTCTTCCTGCAAAGAAAAGCAAATCTTCAATCTCTTCTGAATCTAAGGTTTTACATTATCGGAAATATCACATCTTCATCCAGTTTCAATGAAGTCTGCTTGTCTGAAAGCTGATGTTCTTCCCAATCTACATTATTTTCAGAGGGAAAGATAGGACGCAACACCAAAAAGGCAGTTTGCAAATCAGACAGGGGTAGGAATTTGAGAGGGAGGGATTATAGCATGAAATTATATTTCTGCTTTATCAAAAGCAAAGGCAAGCCTACATCCAAGAGCTGTACCATCTGTTCCCCAAAAGAGTCTAGGTCAAAATATTAATGTGTCAGCAAAGACAGGATTTTTTTATTTGTCCCACAGAACAGATCTTTGCTCTTGTGCTGTGCCTTTTCCCAGATCAGCATGCCTTCCCAAATGGTGGAAAACTTTAAGAGTAACAAGAATGACTTTGTTTTCAAAAATACACTTATATTTTATTAGATAAGAAAATGGACTTGCTGCACATTTTGTTACAAAGGTCTTAGAAAGACTGTATCTTAATGTACATAGCTGCTTTCATGTTTCTTAAAAAGAAAAAAAAAATGCTCAAACTCTTCTCTAGGAATAACATTATTTGTTCAAATTGCCAGACAAGAAAAACCTTGTTCAAATTTCAGCTGAAATGAGATAACAAGAGAGACAAGGATGCAAAGTCAGATGAATACACTTATATGTTTATCAAAGTTACAGCCAAGTCTTCCTTTTCTCCCACAGAACTTTTCAGATTAAAAACACTGAGCAGGTTGTAGTACACGGGAAAAAGATGATGTAACTCAGAAAATAGAACTGCTTGTCAACATTTTCATTTATAATGGACATTTCTGTTTACAACATAAATAACCCTGTTCCTCCTCCCCACAACTCACAAGAACTGGGTTTTCATATACCTACAAGGATGTACTTCTCTTTCAGGGGCATTCTTTCCCCAGGCTTTTCTTTACTCAACTGCAGATTTCAAAAGCCTTAAGGCATTTACTGCATGGCTAATACAGTAGAGACTGCTTGGAAAGTTTGACTGACTCAAGGCTTAGAATTAGCATCTAATAGATGTGAGTGAAAAGTCAGTGAGAATTACCAGCAATGACAGCTTTCACCCAGATTTTCAGAAAGCTTTCTAGCAGGTAACACACTTCAGAATTGCTCCACTAAACAGATCTTGGAAAGGGAACCAGCTGAGCAGCTGCTGAAACGCCCCAGGCAAGGAAAGCTGGCTCTTCACTGCATCCCTTCCATTCCTCACCCAGCCACCTCTCCAGCAAAGGGTTTCTATCTCTCTCCTGCTGGGGATGTTTCCCTTCCAGTCCCCACTCCCAAGGCCTCCCCCCAGGGTCCAACCATAAGCCATGAGAAACCAGAATATTCTGGCAGAATCAAAGCAACCATCTCCCCTGTTCACCTGTATCACTTTTTTTCTTCCACTCCCTGAAAACTTAACTGCACTATTCTATAAAATAGCAGAGAAACTTTGCTCTCTTGAAGAGCACTTCCCACAGCTAGCAATTTCTCCTGCTCAAACACCATCACCCCAAAGAAGAACTTCTTTTGGCAATGCAGACTGTCAATTATTATTTGGAGGGGGAGGAAAATGTTAGGGATCAAATCTAAGACAACAGAGGACAGTAACAGTCCATGTCCGGCTTAGTCACATCTAGATTTGCTCTAAATTATACTGGGACTATCTGGTGTTGCACTATTAGAGAGGTTTCTCCTTTTTCTCCTGCCACAACAATTCCAGAAATGCAATGTCTATATCATTATTCTAAAATAGCACATCATATATTGATGGTTTTAGAAACCATCATAATTCCTTTTTTTTTTTTTCTTTAAAGATCTGCAATAAGACTAGTCCAAACACTTAAGAACTCATGTTTTTTGCAGGCAGCTGTAAACAGGTATCTTTCCAAAGGGAAAACACATATTTCCTTATTTCTTCTGATTGCTTAGCTAAAAAAAAAAAAAAAACCCCAAAAAAAAACACCCCAAAACAACTGACAGACTAGATCAAATCAAATGTCTTTCTCTCTTAGCAGCTGGCATTAGGATGTAGATATAGTGATCTGTATCCTTTATAACAGATAGTTATAAAGCAATTCCAAAATGGAACTTAGTTTATATTCCAGCTTTATATGCTGCTGCACTCCTGTGGAGGCTCAAATTACTTGCAAGGAGTACAGAACACACTTTTTATCCTTGTTAGAAAGTAACCCAAGAAAACAAAGGCAGAATAACTGAAGTAAACAGAGAATCATATTACTTTCCCTTTTGATAAATTTCTAATGAATAATGTTTTTTAAAAATGTCTAGGGCAGACACTGTGAGAACATCCACAGTGAGCAATCAACTGCAAACTTAACATCATAACTTCAAAGAAACTTTAACAGGTGGTGTCAGAAACCACAGAGCCTGACAGCAGAAATGTAAATTAAAAAATCAGACAAAACCAAAGGAAGTAAACATTTCTAAGGAATAAGATCAAAGGGGAAACTACAAACTCATCAGTTTCAAGAGCTTCCAGCCTTCACGGACATTTTGCAGAGCTGTTACAACAAACTGGGTTTAGCAAGGCAACACTTCACAGAAGACAACTTCATTCAAAGTCCTCATCAGAGATCTACAGTAACAATTTTAAAACCACAAAACTCATCCAGCAGGCAAGCTTAAAACCATCCATTTGTTTTCTTGAAAGAGAGCTCTGCTGGGAGAAGTAGCTTCAAGAGCATTCCTGACAGAAAAGTAGCCACAGCAGAGGTACTTAGAAAATCCAACCTTCTGGCATGAAACTCAAACCTGCTGCCAAGAGTGCAGAGGTCTCGCCAACCCAATAGTTCAGCCAAGGTCCCAATGAGCAGCTATGTTCCTGGCACTTCCTTTGTGTCTAAGGACCCATCACTCCCAAATACTTGTGGACAGAGGTCTCAACATTGCCATTGCCAAAGACACACACCAAAATGTTGTCAGATGTCAAAAAGGAAACAATTTTGCTTTATTTTTTAATTTTCTTTTGGAAATCTATGTTCTCCCACTGCCATTCAAGCTTTTTTAATCTAAAACGGGCAAATGGCTGTGGCTTTGGTGATACTACTCACTTCTGTGTTTCAGCTGTTGGCATCAATGTTTTAAAAACATAACTTAGCTGAACCAGTGACTGAGTGAACTCATTTGCAACACCAAATCCATCATGAACAGATTTTTACCTTCTTCCTGCAAGAGTAAAAGCACTAAGTATATAGACAGCAATGAAACTTTGAAATCAACAACCAGTACTGAGCTATTGTTCTGACCTTCAGTTTTACTCTGTACAACATGCTTGCACATTTATCCCTTTCTACTGAGCAGGCAAAGCAAACAAAAAATGAAGTTCTCCTGTAAAGGTTTCTAGTGGTTTTTTCTAGAGCTTACTATCGCAAGAAAAACAATCACAAGCAGTACAGGAAGATGAAAGGCTCTGTGTGCCCCGGATGAACCAGAACCTGTGTTCTGATGAGCCCGCTGTGCCTCCCAGGGGGGAAGTGAGCAAAACTGCATGGTAGCTGCTCCCTTTGCACCCCAGAGTCTTTGAACTCTAGCCAATTAAGAGCTGTTCTGTTTCCTCTTCCTCTACTAATGCATTCAGGACCTGTATCTGAAAGACTGATGCAACAGACAGGGCAAGAATCTGGATCTTCTGAATGCAAGGTTTATCATGTGTTTTTAGGATTTTATCACTACAGCAAACAAGAATTTGATGCTACACAGAGCAAGCAGGCAGTGACCCAAAGCTGTTGCCCTTTTTCTCCTCAAGCCTATACCAACACCAATATATATATTGGATCTTGTCTTCCAACACAAGCAGATTGCTGTATCAGTGATTGCAAGGCAGAACCCCTTACCCAGCTCCATCTTTGGGATACATTTAAATGCAGGTGCCATCTATGAATCAGACTCCAGCAGAGAGCAGAATCTCTGCCCTGCAGCACTGACAGAAGCCATGGTAGCAAGTTTCCTCTAAGGTACCTCCAATTGTTGTGGTGTAAAGTTATATCCTGTCCCTTAGCTGTGACTACTTCCTCCTTCCCTTCCCCCTGCCCTCTTCCTAATTGCTGTCTATCAAGTTCCACATTCCAGCTAGGGCATCGTGTGATTGGCAGAAGTTCAAAAGATGCTTCTCAGGCCTGGGGTCACTGGCCTGTCCAGGTGTCATTGTCCCCTGAGACCTTCCTCCTTCACACCTGGTTGGTGGCTCACCTATCCTCTCCCTCCCACCTCCCTGTGAGTTTAAAAGGCACTGGAAACAGTGCGGTTGCAGCGGTCGGGGTCTGTCGGAGCTGTACTGAGATTCAGAACTGTGTCACCTTGGAATAATCTCTGGATTTAACCCTCCGGCAGAACCCGCTCTCTTTCTCTTCACCATCGCCTGAACCTTTTCCACTAGAGGTAAATTGAGTTTCTACTCTGCTTGGGCTCATTCTGAGTGCCTGACTGCAACTGCCAGCGAGCTAAGGGTGTCTCTGAGGTGAAACATCCCCAGCAGTTACCTATAGCTCGGTGCACTAAGGCCGGACGAACCCAGGCACGCTCCACTCAGCAATAATATCCAATAAATCCTCTCAGGCTGTTAGTTAATAAAGTTAAAGCAGAGTTTTGTCCCTTGTCTTGCTCCTAATTGAGTGGAAGCATCTTATTCAGCAAAATTACTACTAGAGGAAAACTCTAATAAAAGATAAATAAATCCCACAGAATACAGGCTGAATCTACATCAGGCTGTAATATAGCTGTACTCCAGAACAAGCCACAACACTGTCCCAGAAAATGACTGATCAATGGTCACTCTGCTTATCTTCACCTCCCTCCCAACATGCACCCAAACTCACACAGGAATTCTATGTAAAGTCCAGTTTCAAATAACTTAGAATTGTGGGCTTTGACATACACATCATTAATGCTTTACTACTCAGAGCAAGCAGTACTACATACTTGCATTCCAAGGACTTGAAAACTGCTCAGTTTTTAATCTTGGAATTTTAACACAGGATCACTGGAAAATTAAAGTTATTCCTTCCCTCTGTTACACAAATGTGTATATGCAAAGAGATTTCCTAACAGGAAAATATTCTGCCACTATATTTTGACATGAAGCACCAAAGAATATCAAGTTCATCTTATTTTGTAAAGCATTATATATATATACAGTTTATGAAAGAAAAAAAAAAAAGGCTGGGGGAAGCCAAGAGGTGTTCTAACATGTTGCATCAAATTTCTCTTGAAATAGCAGAGAGATTCATCCCTAAAACACTAACACATAGGGACAACCTGTATTTTTGATAAATCAACCAAACCACTTAGTGGAAAGCTATTAATTGTAAATTGGGGAAAAAAATATATAAAATGGAATTCAAAATTACACTTAGTCCTTGAAAATTATGGATCCTGTTTCTCCCTTGTTTCAGCTTTGATCTGAAGGAAGACATAGAGTACAGGTTTCTATCAGAAGCTACAAGAACTCCTTGTTCTGAAGAAATCTGAAGTGTCTTCACAGCATTAAGAGCTTTTTAAACCCATTAGCAAGGCAGCTCTCTGTTATCTATCTCATTAACTGGCACTTCTGAATTTCTAAGTGACCTAGTATTTTCCAGGTGAAGTTTCTCAGTTCATCAGGGGCAACTCAAAGCCTTACTAACTCTGCCAAAGGAAGAACAGGAAAAACCCCCTATAATTAATGTCCCACCTGAAGGCAGGATTATGCAGCGTTATGAATGACCTGGTTTGGTTTTGAGGTTTTTTTTTGGTAGCGTGGTTTCCTAGAGGAAGGAGAAACACAATCACACCACGTCTGCCTACCAAAGGCAGCTTCCAGAAAGATTTAAGATCATTTAATTATGCATCTTACCAGCCACTCAGTCAGAAACAGTTAACAAGTGCTCAAAGATCCAACAGCCTGCATTGCCTCTACTGGGACACATGATACTTTAGCACATTAGGGATGTTAATTTTAAATTAAATACGATTAGAGAGGTTACTCAAAAGTGACATTTAATATCTGCTCACTCCTGACAGCACACTTGTCACCCTGCATCACTAAAGCAAAAGGAAGGAGCAATGCTCGTCAGGAGCAAGGCTGAGCTATTCCACCTTGGTGTGTTTACCCAGTACCTTCTAACACCAATTAATTTGTATGTAAAATAGTTTTAACATGTTTTTCTGTGCATGTGGACAAAATTACACCCAACCAAACAAAAAACCACTTTCCCCTTCTATATCCCTGTCAATGAGGGAAGACTCTTATCTTCCACAAAGGTCAGTAGGTCAGCAGCAGGATGGCCTGCACAATGGGCACTGGTGCACTGCAGATACTGCTGTGTGGAGTTCCTGCTCTCCCACAAAGCCTGAGTGCTGGCAGGGTGAGTGCACTGTGGGCACCATATTCAAATGCCCTTCTTGGAATAATCAAGTTATAACAAAGGTGTTGTCAGAACCATGGAAAAGATGTGCAATCTACACTGAGAAACCACTCTTGTGTAGGAAAATGGCTTAATAAACTGCCTAATACATTTTTCATCTTTCCTGCACTTTTCAGGCTTTTTTCCCCCACAGTCCTTTTGCAAGCTCTTCCTAGTCTAATCTGCCCTTGGACAAGATTGTTCCAGGATTCTGTTATAGGAGTGTATCTTTCATACCTCAGCAAAGGTATCAATTTTAACATCCATAAAAGTGAAAGAACCATGCTAACATATTCTCTGCCATCTTACAGTGCTGCAATTTTCTTCCTGCTGCCAATGCAAGCAGGTGAGCTGGAAGTCAGACCAAGTGGTAATTCTGGCTTTGTCTCACAGTCTAGACTTGGCAAAGGCATTCACATCCATGTTTTAAGGTAGAGCAGTACACTCAAGGTATTTCACATTTGAGGTGTTTAAACCTGGCATCCAGCACCCGAAAGTTACCACACACTTCAACCTCAGTTTCACATGCCTTCCAACTGAGCACTCCAGATCTGCGTGCACATCATAAAATGTTGGGGTTTTCAGTTTCTAAACGTTCAGCTTCACACTGAAATATAGCTCTAAGACTTCCAGCAGACCACAGAGCCAGCTATAACTTCCCATGATCTGTAACACACATCACTGAATGGTTGGACATGATTATCTTTTCAACATGAACAATTCTGTGAGGATGAGATTCAACAAGGTCTGTCTCATGGGTTTTGGCTTAGCACAGAGCAGGCTGAAGGACACAGAACTAGAGATTTCCATATGGACCCTTATAGGAATTTGTACAACATTCAACACCTACAATGCTTCTGTTTCCTTGGGGCACGTAGCACTCACGGGATAAATAGATTCGATTGGAAGTGTACATTGGTGCACCATGTTTTCATATCAGTGGGAGGAAAATACAGAGTACTTTATGCACAACTAATGGCTAGCTGAGGGGAACTGCAGGATGCAAAACAATGAAAAGTCTAGCTGTAAATGCCTATCACAAACAGAACGGTGGTGACTTCAGAGGATATACCAGAGAGCAGAGGACAAATGGCATACAGATGTACTGGTACTCCTCAGTATGACTGAGAGTGCCTAACACCACTGCAACACTGCTAGCAATGTCTGAATTCAGTCTCTTTTTTGCCCCACATTTAAAATGACATGAATAAAACTTACTTTTTTAGTTAAGGTTGAAACCTCAACAGCCAACAGGGACACAAATTAATTTGTTCCAGTAGTGCCCAAAAAAACCCCAAACAATGTCTTTGCAGTAATAAAAACGGAATGTAACCAAATATCTGATTTGATCAGATAAACACACCAGGACAGCAAAGAACTCTGGCTGTTGTCAGTTTTTATCTTCCCACATTTTTATTAGAAAAAGAATTGTGAATAAGTGTCACAGTACATCAACACAATTTCTGTATTTCCAGTACACAACTGCAGCCAAAACGACTTAGGACAAAACCTCATTTAAACTCCATTTACACTATTTCAGCTTAGGCTTCTCACAAGCAACCAAAGCAAGCACAGAAAAGCAGATACACTTATTTCCACAAAAATGTACTATCTGAAGAGGAAGAACCTTTTTGTTTGCTTTGGGGACATTTTGCTGTCCTGGACAGCTATTAAATATAGCTCAGCAGTCAAAACAGCAGCACAGCTCAGCAAACACACCCGAAGATATTAAGGCCAGAATGGGCCAGAGAGGACGATCCTATCTGATGCGCTGCACATGTACAGCATGGCAATTTCTTCACAAAGCTCAGCCTAAGCTGGAATTGCATTTTAGTCCCCAGAAAGCATTTTTGCCTTGATTTAAAAGATTTTAAGAGAGAGATGTTGTGGATTCTCCATAAATCAGAGATGACAATAATGAACTAGCATAATCAAAAAAGGCCAGGTGCTATATTTTCCTTCTAAGAATGGAGCCAGTTAATCTGTAGAGTTTAACCTGTTTAGATTAACAACTCTCTAGCCTCAGATATGTCTCCTGTTTGTAGGTACCTGCAGACTACAAGAAGTTACTTAGATTGATAATCTTCAGGGTTTTGTTGTAAAATATCTTTTTTTCACTCTGGTAATAATTCTTGTAGTTTGTTTAAAGAAACCTCAAAACTTTCCAGTTTTCCAGCATTCAGAATTCCAGACTCACTAATGTTACATTGAGAGACTAATACTCCTAAGTCACAGTACCCTCCCCATACTCAAAAAATCCCCCCAAAATCTTTTGAATAAAACTTTTACGATGGGGTTCAAATACAGCCATCACTATCCTCATGCCCTTCCCAATGGCCACTTTACAGGACATACCTATCATTTACGTTCTCTGTTTCCAGATGGTGGAACTTATTTTTTACATCCTACAAATTTTTTTACTTTTTTTTTTAAACTGTATTGAAACAACACTACTGGGTTTGGTAGCTTACTGGAAAACCTTGGACATGTTACTGCACCTCAAATATGGAAATAATGACACTTAACCTAACTTCTGCTCACCTTTACATATAATATGGGATGCAAAGGAATCAATTTTAGCAAGGACACAGAGTTTCCTACCACTGACCTCTCCATCAATCCACAAAGCAATGGGTAAAACATATTGTTTGGGTAATCTGTATATCTTACCAGTAATTGTATTTTGCTCTAGACACTGAGGATACTAAACCATAAACACCGGCAGGTAAGAGCTCTTACACAGCCACACCAACCTTGTGGCACCACTGCATCCAGTTTATTTTGTGCCATCCTGTTTACAAATTCAAGACATACATTTTAGGAGGTCTTAGTAATTGGTATGCTGGGAGCCCTGTTAGGCCTTACTTGCTCCCACCTCCAGTTTGTCAAACTTTAGAATCTGAAATGGATTACTGCACCTTTTACAGCATCAGAGATACTCCTTCACAAAAAGGAGGAAGACAGCTTTCAAGTCAATTTTACAAGGACAATTGGCTTCAAGGATATAAATTAAAAATGAAATGCAACTGACACAACAGCAAAAGGTTTCACACCATGCAAACATAATGACAGCTCAAGAATCCCTTACAATCAGAAAGAAAACAAACACTTCTTTCTTACAGTCTGGCTAACCTGCCATCTCTTACCTCTGTTACATTATGCGTGATTACCCATTTCCTAACAAAACTGTGCAGCAGTCAGAGCTCAGCTTTTGTCAAACTGAGTAACTGAATTTCTTTCTTTCTGTTTTGAAATACCAAGCTGCCAGCCACAGGCAATTTCCAAACTAATCAGTAAAATGTCTTTTGTGCCATAATTAAAAAAAAAAAAAAAAATCACCTCACTTTTGTTTCATAATTAATGTCCTACAAGTAAAAGCAGTGCAATCACCTATACATGAAAAGAATCAGAGGAAAACCATTTACTCTCTTCAAAGAGCTTAACGACTCAATTATTTTTCCAAGGCAAGGCAGGCAAAGTCTAAAGCTCAATGTTATCTCTAGAAGATTAAAGCAACAAATCAAAGAATACATATTCTTTATTATTCTTTATAATTATTATCCAGAGCTTCATGTTAACTGCTAAAGGTAAATGACAGGCCACATTGCAGAGACTCATACTCCTGTTCTGCCTAGAGCCAAGATAAGCCAATCCAAACCCTGAGCTATGGGAAAATGATATCAGAGGCACTTCAACAGCTATTTCATACCTATATATATAGAGAGAGATCTTCATCTATCTCTAAATAAATAAATAAATAAATAAATAAATAAATAAATAAATAAATATATATATATATATATATATATAGCCTTCCTGTCCTTAGCTTAAATTAGAAAAGCCTGAAAACCAGGTGGATTTTGGTCAGTGAACTCCCCAGTTCACTTCAGAATTCTCTTCCGGTACAGAAAAAAAAAAAAAAAATTATTTTGGCTTGATTCAACTTGATCTATTTCTGTTTTGCTGCTAAACCATGCTCGTTATTTTCAGAACATTAACATTTGCATTGCATCCTCCCTATCTGGAATCTGTAACTTCTGGAAATGTGGCATCCAGTTTTCCAAAAGCAGCACAGCATTATTCTTGCCAACCAGGAATACATACATAGAGATTGTGACTACATTCATGGATCTCCCAAAGGCCTTTAGTACCCTAAAGATTACTTTTTTTCTTTAAAGGAAGTCTCTTACACACTTTATCAGGGTGCCGAACAACTGCACATTGGGAGACATTCACCACATATCCCACCACTCATCCAAATCCACCTGACCACGGTCATCAAAATACTAAACTGACAAAAGGAAGAGAAGAATCTCAACCCTTGGAGCTCCTGAACCTGCAAACAAATTTCCACTCAGTTTTGAGAGATGGCAGGCACACAGACAGTCCTTGCATTACCAACTGGGGACCCACTAATGCTTCCCACCCTCAGCTCAGCATGGCATATCCTGTGGGCATGGGTGACTAGGGGAATACCTGCAGAGAAACAGCCTTGTTAGGTCTGTGAGCCATCTAACTTGGATGGCTTGTCCTGTGCCACCTATAATCACACCATTACAGGCTACCTGAATAGAAACATCAAGAAAAGCTGTTAAGGGATCTTTCAGCTCTGCATCAGTTTTACACATACCTTAAATGTACACAGGACAGAGAGTTCCCACAAGGCAGGACTTACATTGTTCTGGTGTTCCAGAGCAATTCAGCCCAAAACAAAGCAATACTTCAGTGAGAGCATGGTAGATAGAGAAGGGAAGGGAGTTGCTGTAGCTATAAAATGGCTCAAGCCTTCACAACATGCTACAGGTCTAAAGGTACAAAATCGAGGTACATTGTTCCAGCAATGGTGTTTGGATTTTCTGTACTGTTTGAGTCTATCACAGGGAGTTCAGCAGGGCAAACGTGACCAGCATCACAACACTAACCTACAGCACCACAGCTTGCTGCTTTTTTCTCTGCAGCCCCTTCTGAACCTTGCCTCCACACCAGTGCCACCATTCCTGCAGTGACACTTCCCTCTCACTCTCAATTTGCATTTTAATAACCCAGAGATCCCACCTATATTTTGCAATCACCTAAATTTTACAGGTATTCTGTACAGCCTGAATTTAACAGTGCCTGGGATGTCAACAACAATAAACTGCAAATTATGGGGTTAGTTTCTTTGTTTCTAGACTTAACATTTGACTCTTAAGAATAATCCAATGTGGGCAGACCCTCCATAATAAGGGTAAGCAACCTTTCTGCTGGAGCTCTGCAGGCCAAGATGGACAGATGCCTGCCGCAGGAAAAGAAAGGCTTCAAGGAAGCTGTTGGGAGCACTGCTGTCAATCTTCCGTAGTCCTGCAACTCTCAGTTCACCTGGTGGGGCTTACAAACATAGTTCCATCTCTCCACACTCTCTCATAATACTTTTATCCCAGATGAGACCATTTACACGTTCCTATTTCCTAGGACATTTTCCATGTTCCTATTATCAGGACCATGAAAACCAAGTAGATAAGTACAAGTGCACCATTTCCCTTCACTTTCTTCATCTGAAAAGTAAACCCGTGTTTAAGAAATCAGATAGGAAACAGCTGACCTCAACTGCTGAGTGTCCAGTTGTTAGTACTTACTCAATTTTATTATTAACATGACAATCTCTTTTGAAAACTTTAAAAAATTATATTCAACCACTTGTCTTCAGACTATGGGGTCAGGAAGTTAAGCTGTAGCAATTCACCATGTATTTTTATAACACATGTTATAAGTAATTAGTCTACTAACTTTTTCCTTCTCCAAAGAAAAGCACCATGAAAGGCAATAGCCAGATGACAGATTTGGACATATCAAAATTCTTAAAAAACCACAAACACATTTTGCATATTATGTTTTTCTCAGAAATGATACAAAATGCAAATGGTACTGAAATTTCTTAAGCGAAACGCTTCAGCCCAGAAGCTGCCTGCCACTTCTCTGAAAGCTATTTCTTTGTCATATACAGGCAAGTTGTTTTGACAGTTTCACTTCTGTGTTGACTATAAATCTGCGAATATTTCATGGATGACTGAACTGGAACAACTATCAACAATATCCATCAGCTTGGAGCACGAAGATTTAGTCATGGTCCAATAGCTAGCTGCAAACCTGTGTGAGTCAAAGTGCTGAAACCTGTATTTACTTCACACTGTGTAGTTTATTTGGATTTCATAAAGTAACTGTAAACTACCTGACTAAATTAACGATGTACTTCATTAACTGCCTTTAAACAAAAAGGAAACAGCTCAAATGTAGAAAAGAGGAAGGAAGAGCTTTCTGAAAATTAAACTAGGACAAGAGCAAAAATTCTTACAGGGCTGCAGCTTTCCTAGGTTTCCATGGAGTGCTGCTTCCTTACACCAAACCATTAGCTTTAGTTCATGCTGTTGTTTAGTTCCTGTCACGGAAAAAGCCACGCTCCTGTCTCAGTACAGCCGATGTCTGAGGAGCAGCTGCTCTGGTAGCTCCTGCACTTTCAGCCTGTGACAGAGAGCAGCTGATTGGCACCTGCCAAGGAATGATAAAGGAGTGCCCTAAGACAACCCTCTTGCAGCTCCTCACTCCATGTTCTCTGAAAGATGCCTCTACTTGAACAGCCTGACCCTACGTGGTAAGCACAGCTGGCATCTGCAATATGAGATGGAATGAGCACCTGGCATCTTGGCCCTTTACATGGCTTTATTTGCAACTGCTCGGGGTTCAGGCACAGACAGCAAAGAGCACCTCTGTACAGAGCATAACAGCTGCCAATATCTGCAGCTCAACAACAGAGCAATGAGCCTGCCAAAAGATGGTATAGAAAAAACTGCTTTGCAGAACAGGGGAAGGTTGGAGGCAGGAAATATATTCTTTAAAGAACTTCCAGCTAATTTGATTGTAAGTCTCTTCTTCACAGTATAATTTATTGATTCTGAATCTCAGACAACTGCTGCAGGCAACGAAGAACAATTGACTTCTTTATCAACTTTGAAAAACCAACACAAAGTTTAAATAATTTAAGCTACTTAAAGGGAACATAGAAAACTTATGGTAGAGGAAAGAACAAATCCGGTTTGTCTGAGTGTCATCTCTGCATCACGTGTGAAAGAGTGCTGTGTGCTTCCCTGTCCTAAGACTCAGCAGAAAAAAAGAACCCTACCAAGATAAACAATACATTTTAAACAATCCACATATAACTTTGGAATTTTAAATCTTTGATATCTAAATCTATTTCTTTTTTAAGTGCATATTTTTGTTGACTTAATTTTTTTTTTATCTAGGGCCCCTGGGTTTTTTGGAGTGTTGTCAAAATATCTGCTGCCTGTATTTTGAGGGCATAGCAGATCAGTTGAGAAGAAACAAGAACCACAAAACCAAGAACTACTCTTAAACCCTCTGAATGGCCCTCATGGTCCAACAACAGTCCAGCTAGCTCAACAACCTGCCAAAATCCCTTAGGGGTACCCAAGGATAAATGAGAACAAGGAAAGGATATTTTCACTCCCTTTCACAGCCCATTTTACAGGTTTCCACTGAGAAAGAGCAAAATACAAATAGCTTTAAAGTGGCTATCACAAAATGCAGCAGCTTGACATCCCTGCCACACTCTGATTCTGCTTTGTCTCACAGCTATTACTGCAAAGATCACATGCATTGAAGACATTCAGCAACTTGCATTTAGGAGATCTAATTTCATAGGCTTCAGCTATTTTGTCAAACATAGAAAACAGCTGCAACAAACAGAAACAACAAATGCAGCACAGAGGGGCTGCACACACTGCAGCCAGCTCTGCTCCACACTCTGGCCTGCTTCAGGCAGACTCCTGTCATTCTCACATGCTTCGGGGACCATACACAGCAGAAAATGCAACTGGCACATCCTCAAAGAAGAACACCAAGGAAGAGCAGAAAAAGTCTGTGAAAGAGTCCCTGGGCAAGGAGGAAAAGCTGTTACCACCGGCAGCTTCCTGTCTCTGGCAACCACCACCTCAGCATGATGATTGCCTGGCAGTTTTGTCAGAATCCTAAGGAAATGCTATAGACCCAACATCCTCAGCTGACCCAAAAAGCTTTTGAAGCAGATCCAGCAGCAGCTGGACTGCTGAGGCTTTTGTTCATCTCAGCGAGATACCCGCACTGTGTGGGAGAAGGAAGGATCAGCACTACCAGCGAGGTCACTGCTTTGCTCACTGGTGCACAAGTTACAAATGAGAGAACTTCAGAATGTTACCTATGTTACTTTTAAGTAACTTAGATTATTTAAACAGTGATGGTTTTTCAAAGCACATAAAGAAGTAATTGTTCTTCCCTGCCTGCAGCAGTTGTCTGAGGATCACAGACAGAGGTGCTCAATTATACTGTGAGGAAGAGACTTCTAATCAAATTAGCTGGAAGGGCTTTAAAAGATAATCACTCATGAATGAAGTGATGAATTAGTGAAACCGTGTTAGACTAGTCTATTCAAAGAGGATTGAGCTCATTTGACATATTTGGTTGCTTTAATTCATAATAAGCTCATTAAATAAAGTTTAGTTTATAGAGTATATTGTCCTGTAAATGTGAGAGATTGAAAAGGACTGTTACACTCCTTCCCCCAGCTTGGTGTTCAAGGATGAGAAGAGAGTGAGGAGTTTGTCAGGTTTCAGGTTTATGTATCAGCATTTGTCCGCAGGACCTAAGATGAACTCTCATCACAGTTAACTCTCGATGAACACTAGCTTCAAATAACGCTGACAGCTCACGTGACTAATGTCATGGGATGAAGCCAGGCTCAACAGATACCTCTAGTCACCCTAAAAAGACAAGATACTCATTGCTACATATTTACTAGATATCCACCTAGAAGTCACAAACAGGATACTCAAAGATTCCTTTTAAGACATAGCCCCAACTACCTGCAGAGCTCTTTTTTTTGTTTTTTTTTTTGTATGTGCTTATACCTCTCATGCTTGTTAGATTTATGAACCCCAACAGTCACTGCTTAGGCAAGTTATACATATTTAATTATTACATTTTTCCTCATAAATTATTCTATACAGCTTCTACCCATTTACTGCTTCAGAGTTATCTTCAATGACCACTGTCCTTATAACATGAACACTAACATAGTATTTCAACTCCTCTAGTACCAGCGCTCTTCTTCTCCTGCCCCCTGAAACAATTCCTCCTACACATGCAACACAACTACACTGACATTTCTACCACCCCAGCATATTCACAGGGATTCCTCATTTAAAACCTTTATTCAGGAGTGCCAAAATTCAGCGACCTTCCTCACAAGGAGATGGGGAAGAGTACGACAAAGGTTTTACATTCCTCTTTTTCTTTTGACCAGCAATTTTTTGTCTGGCACTGAGATAATGCCAAGTGAAATGGAGTATCAAGTGACTTCAAGTTTAATTTATTACAACAAAAATTACAAAATAAGCCCTATGTTAATCTCAATAAAGCCTCTCACAATTCAAGTGCCTTTCAGATTCAACATCTACGCCACTTGATTCCACTGGGGCACAAAAGGAATTTACAGTTATTAATCTCTTTTATCAAATGGCTCTGTTTTCAGCACCAGTGAGACAGCACAGCCTGGAAAAAAACCAAAACCATCAGCCACTTCAGAAATTCATCTTGTGTTCTGCCTATGCAAAACATAAGGTACACATAAGCACAGTCTCTTTATTCAGCAGCAGCAGCTGCAGGGCGATGTTGGCAGCTTTGTTAAGACACAGCAGGCATTGTTTCGCTGCTGCTGCTCTTTTCCCTCATGTAACAAATTCTGGACCTCTGCAGGCACATTAAGAATTGCAGTCCAGAGGGAGAAGCCAGAGTGACTATAAGGGGGGCTGGGAAGGAGGACAACATCAAACGAGGCCATCAAACTCATGACCATACCTGCAAAAGTCATGTATGATACAGAGAAAGGCCTTGAGTGATTGGCATAAATTCAAAACTTGGCCCTACACCAGCCACTGTGAAGAAAATTATCTCTACCCCACATGAAACCAGCTGTGCTACATCAACTCTATAGCTCAAACAGAAACTTGTTTTCTGGTGATTCTCAATAAATACTCAATGTATTCTAGTTTCTTTCTTAAAAGAACTGGACATTAACTGGCCTTGCTCAAGAAGCAGGAGCCTTTGCAGTCGCTTCCCTGGAAACCTATATAATCTATGCATGGTTTATTACCTCATTATACCAATGCCTGGAGAAAAATGAGACTCTAAGAGCTATCTGCTGCTGGTAAATATTTAACTACCAGAGCCATGCCAACAGACTTCTCAGCTTGATTCTCCTTAAATTTACTTCAGAATCATGCTTTCCTCATCCCTTATGGCCTGAAGTAGGGAGTGTATCATATTTAGCACCTTTCTCCTCAAGGATGTGAACAGATCCTACTAATATATTATGACACCATTTACTTTAAAATGAACTTCAGTCAGATTATCTCTTCAGATAAAGAATTATCTGAATGTTTGCTCTACACTTGTTGCTTTATAAGCTTCAGCTTCACAGATTAGAAAAACTTTTCCCAACTCTTAACAGAGGGAGAGAACCGTGCTTAGCCTCAGAAATTGTTTGAAGGAGACAGGGGTGCCATTTCACAGTTATGGATGAGGTGTTATCCAGCTGGCCACAGACCAGGGAGATGAAGGGCAGATGTGGAAAAAGTCATCAGGCAATTCCGGGGCCCAGAAGCTAGAGGAAAGAAAAGTATCAAGTGAGCTGCATAGAGCAGCCCCAACCTTTGCACCATTCTGAGGATGCAGACAAGTCCTGGCCACTCTCTGTTCCAGCTGTCTGTTCCAGGCCCACAGCTTCTCACACAGCAAGAACTGCAGAACAAGCCACCTCCTTTTCTATAAGGAATTTGAATGAGAGAGCGGCTGTCATTCTATCACTTCTCCCTTTCTCTTCCTCTTTTCTATCTCTTCAGCCTGTTAAAATTACACTTAGCATATCCAGATGTCCTTAGGAAAAAGTCAGTTGAATCCTCTAAAGCTCTAGTCCTCAGGTCAGCATTCCAAACTGAAAAGACATCACTGGAGCAGCTCACAGAAAAAAACGGGCACCAAAAAACCCTAAAGCTGGAATCACAGGGTCCTATCTAATATGTAAATCTATTTGCTAAGAAAATTGACTACATTCATAAGGATTAGAATGCTACAAAGGCATCAGATCCAAAGGGCCAATATGAAATACACTTCTGGACACATCTGTGGGTCTAAGCAACATTCCAATTTCTTTTTATGCCTTTTATGTGCCACTGCAAAGACAGGACAAAGAAGCTTTCTTTCATAGCTCTTATTTTCAGCAAAAAGCTCTAATTAGACTGTTTTCAGCAGAGAAAAGTTGATAGTTTTAGTTTTTTAAATGAGGATTTCAAACATCATTTATTTCTGTAATTCCAGCTCAACTGTCACCAGCACCATTATAAGAATAATGCCAGGACTGAACTCCCAAATATACCTTCAGATCCATGGCAAGCAGCAGGTCTCATTATTACACCAGCTGTTTTAATTCTGTATTCCACTAAAAACATGAGACTCACACAGCAGGCATTTTATGAGCATGAGTTAAATTTGCTTAGTATTCGCATTAGTAACAACAAAACAGATGATTATGTTGCATTTGGCAGTGGGCAAGGAAAAATAGCTTCCAGTTTGACCTCTGTCCTTTCTACAAAGTAGACATCAGCATCCCATGGTGCTGGTGCAAACAGAAGTGCTGTGGCTAGTGCTGCAGGCCATGCTGGCAGGCTGGTACAGGGCCAGCATCCCAGTGCATCCAGAGTCCCCATCAGCCCCCAGCTCCTGACTCGCACACAGCTCTGCACTGAACAGAAACTGAGAGTCACTGGGGAACACAGAGGCAAGATATTGTCAATTAACTGGCTGGCAGCATCTTTCTTCTTTGAGAGACAGCACCTCTGGCTTCCACTAAGTACCCATCAGAATTCTTAACCGCTGCCTTAAAAAAGAAAAAGACAATTTGACTTGCTAAAAGAAAACCTGACATGCTATTCTTGACAAGCTGCTCACCTGGATTCACAGCATTGCTGATAGATGTTGTAGGTGTCCAGCTGGCTCAAAACCACACTTAGCTCTTGCCTCTGTAATTAAGAACTTAAAGATGCAGTTCTATATTTTTAAAATGTTTTCACATTAGCTCTGCTAAGGCACTGTAAGCATTAAAAAGCACTTACTGATATAGCTATCATCAGGAAACATCTTTACAAAGACAAAGGGTATACTTCTGTGTGAGTGCCTTAGCTATTACTGCTGGCTCAGAAGTATCTAATTAAAAAAAATCCACTAAATTTTTCTTCCCCATTAATTAAAGTCATTAGCTGCAATACAGAAAATGATCAATGAATAGAAATGGAATAGGTTTCCCAGAGAAGTTGTGGATGCCCCATCCCTGGAAGTGTTCAAGGCCAGGTTGGATGGGGCTCTGAGCCCCTCCGTGGTCCAGTGGAAGATGTCCCTGCCCATAGAAGGGGGGTTGGAACTAGAGGATCCTTGAGGTCCCTTCCAACCCAAACCATTAAATGAATCTATGACAGTAATATGCTATTCTAAGTATTTTAAGCCTAGAACTTTCAAAGTAAACAAATAAATATCTCCTGCTTGTCAAAGTGGCCACGAGAAAGATTTATAGTATAGTTACAGCAGCAAAGCCTTTCAGTATAGCAAGAGCTCATATGTACAAAACAGGTAAATAATTACACTGTTTTTCCTTCAAACTAAGATTAACACCAGTTCCTTGGCTTTTTCCAAATCTAGGACTTTGGGTGTTTGTTACATGTTTCAAAAGGCATAAATTTCACATTTTTTTATTTATAATGAATCGTGCTAGTACAATTTATTGACTTCTATTATGTAGGAGAGGCTGAACACTGAAATTGAAAGTATTTTTAATTTTTGAATGTGACCAACAATTACTTTGACAGAAAATACCTGAAAAAATACCAAAGCAATAATCAAACCTCCTTTGCTGTAAAATCCATTTGATGCTGAAACCCATTCCCTTCTGAAACAACACCATTCACATTCTGTCAAGTTAATCCTTAACTTAGGTCACCTAACCTGACCAAGTTAAAAAAATCAAAAATAAAGTCCAATCCCAAAGAGTAAAATATATCCATTGGCAATTCACTGACACACACACTCCAAATCTATTTATGTCAGCCCTTCTGGCATTGCTTGTTTACAGGATAAGACTCTCAGTTTTTATAAAAGAATGTATTATCCTCTTGATTGTGAAAGAGCTTGAAAAAAAACCCCACTATTCAAATCGATCTCAAAGGATCAAATCTCAGTGGAAGGCAAGTACAAAGAATCACAATATTTTATTTAGCAGATAAGTGCCTAAAGTTTCTGAGAAGTTATGACATTAAAGAAAGATACACACAGAAAAATATTCAAGGAGCTGTGTGCCATCAAGTGACTGAAGTGGACACAGACTACATCCATCAGTAGAAATACAGGGAGGAAAAAGGTTTCTGTACTTTATAACCTGCTTTGGTTAAGAATTTTTTTTTGTCTCTGTTACCTTGCAAATTTGACACTTGGACAAAAGGCTGCATCCTGAGGCAAGAGCCTCAAACAAGCACTGGCTCACTGCTCTCTTCCCCAGCCAGTGATTAGGTGCATGCTACATGCCCCCCATACAACACAGAAGGGTTTCTGGTCCAGGTGCACCATCACACTGAGAGGCTGTACGCTGCTTCCAGGTTCACAGCTAGCCTCTCCATATGGACAGCTTTTTCTGGATATTGCAGCCCACTCAGAACAAGACACAGTGAAAAGCATAATCATGCCCACAGAGCCCAATCTGCATATCCAAGACCATCTGCAATATGAAAGCAGACACCCAGGACTATTCCACCTCACCATCCTTCTTAGCGAAATGGAGAAAATGGCATTGGCCAGGCTCTCAGACTGGCTTGTTGCTTTGTTGTCAGGAAGAAAGACAGTGGGAGCTGATCTGAGTTCCCCTCAGTCACACAGTAAAAGGATTCTTGTAAATCTTTCTCACATTATAAAACTTCTTGAGAAGAATGTAGTCTGCAGAAGCTACAGCAACATATTGAATCCTAAAGGCCTTTATTTTTTCCCAGAGTGCAAAATAGTGTCAAGATGGCTTATTAAAACTCTACAAAAATTAGAAAAAATATCTAATCAACAGAAAGTAAGGAATAGAGACTGATAACCATCTTTGCAACATGTCATCCTGGAAGAAAGTACAAGGGAAAATACAGTCATAGTCTCTTTGATACCACAGGATTTCACTGGGATATGGTTTCTCAGTGTTCCTGTTCCAAGAGTGAGGATTTGATATGGATAAACAAACATCATAAAAAAACCTCTTTCCTCACTTGATCAGTATCTGTAGGTTGTTTCCCCCTTATGTTTATTATCTTTTACTCTCTGAATGAGTGAAATTCAGTTTAAACCCTACTGCCGTATTTACCTGTTGCTGCTGCAGGCTCTGAGGCAACATGCAAACACCACTGAAATTTAAACAAAGGCATTAAGTAACACTATCAAAAATAACTTAAACAAGAAGGGATACTCTGAATAGTTAGTTCTGCACTGATCAGGGCTTATAAATACCACAGAGTGCATGTTACAGTAGACAGAGAATGCTACAACCAACCAGCAAAAATGTAGGTGAACTGCTCAGTAAATATTGATGTCTGGGCTAAACATAAGAGTCCATTAATTCTGTGCTTTTACCACTGCCTTGGAATAAGAGTTGTTCCATATTTCTCTTTCTGAATATGTGCTGTTGGGCTTTAAACATATTTCCCTGAAGTCAGACACACTGGATTTTTCTGCTTCCATCAGCGGAAGGCAGACAGGGAGAGGAGCAACAAAGCAGGGAACAAAACTGAAGTTCCTCCAACTGCAGCATCCCCCTGAAGTGGATCCCTTGAGGACACCAAAAACCACATCATGACCCCAACACAGGCTGAGAAAGCAGCACTGCAGAGGTGTGACCCTCACCCCCTCAGCAAGGCTCTGAGCTGCTCTGGAATGAAAGCAGTGAGGTGCCTGGAGCAGGAGCTGGAGGCACACTGAGGGCCAACTGCAGTGGGCTGGTCAGCAATGCTAAGCATGATAAACTGGCATAGGGATTTTTTTAATTTTAAATGACACACACTCTAACTTCAAGAACAGCAAGGGAGGCCTTATGACACCAGCAGCCAACTGATTTAAATAGAATATGCAACCTGCCATCCCAGTTTTGAGTCTGGCTGCAGATAAAAAAAAAAAACAGCAGATAAGATGGATCCCCTGTCAGCTCCAGGCCTAGGAACAGCTGCTGGGTGACTCCCAGAAATTTGCATATGGAGTATTTCAAATTTGTGCCATGGAAATACATTATTATTATTATCATCATCATCATTATTCTCTGGCACACTTGCAGGTAAGATTAACTTGTACCACAGCTGCATGCACTGACCTATGAACCAGCACATTGCTCCTGGTTCCTTCTAGTGGGTCTTGCTGGTCTGACTGCTGCCACAGGGTGCAGTGTCATTTTCTTAAGAGTTCAAGTCCTTGAGCTGTGGAATTACTCATCCAACATCTAAAATCAGAGGCACCACAAAGGTCAAAAGCAGTATCTATTGGTTTGAATTCTAAATGTTGAATGACATTCAAAGTTTTTAGCAGTATATCAATACTCTACATGGGCTTTTTTTTTTAACCTGTTAATAGCTGTTGATAGCTTCTACCTTATTATGTACCTTTATGCAGTTACTTCTTTTATTAGTTATGAGTATTCCTAAGTTCCACAACATCTATTTTACCATATGTCGAGAAAAGAATTAACTACTGATACTTAATGATATGTGAGACAAGTGAGACAAGTGAGACTAATACAAGTGAGACAAGATGAGCTGTAACTGTTAGCAGTAGAGTGCCCAGTTATAAGGTCTTACTTCCCAACAACCCAAAGCTGTATTTGTATTAGAATGCCAGTGAGATCACAGTTTTCATCTGCTGGCTCAGTGGAATCCCCCAAAATAGTTGAGAAAAGTTAACATGGCTATTCCAGAAGGAGAAGTAACCAGGAACTCACGAGGAAACAAGCTACAGATTGTGCAGCATTATGAAATGCTGAAGAATGGCACCACTGTGAGGGTTTGCACAGATTAAAGCTGTATCAGGGTCTGATCTATAGCAAAATACATGCACTTAACACTTCCACTGCCATGAAGAACAGCTTGGGGTCAGTACTCCAAGGACCATGCATGGTTTAATAGGTATAACTCAGTTTTAGAGCCTGGGTTATTTGACATCTCTTTCAATTACTACAGCTCAGTTGTATTTCCAGTGTGCTTAAAGCCACAGGGTACTGCAAGACCAAGCCTGAAACATCAGCCTTCAAACTGCAATCTTCTAAATATGCCTGATTTTATTTTACCAGAAAGGCTACAAACACTGAGCACACACCTTTGGCTTCTGACTGAAGCCCACAGATGTCAATATGAATTACATTTTCATATCCTTTAGCCTATCAAACTCTACGACATCAGATAAAAAATGTTACCGAAAATCACTATAATAAAAAATGCTGAAGAATGATCTCACACCCAAAAGACTAAAATAGAAAAAAAGGCAGACAATTCAGTACAGAAAATTTCAGTCCCTTAACATTAAATTTGAACTAGCCCCAGCTCTGCAAAAAATAACAGCATTACCTGCCTCACAAAAAAACCTTGTTGACTGAAATCCACTGCAGCTACCTGAGAAAGCACATCAGTCAGAGCTGACTGCAAAAGATACTGCTGTGGTACCAATGCCTGGGAACATATTCTGGCAGGAATCTTGTCTCAAAATTTCAATTATAATTATCTTTGTTTAAGTGAATTTCAACTCATCCTAGAGCAGCTCATATCCCAAGTCAACCGAGGGCAAAATCCCCAGGAACCTCCCCATTTTCAACATCACTGCCTCTTTGTGGGGCACTTTTAGCAAGGTTTAGGCCTTGCAGTATTACAGTAAGCACATTATGGCTTTGAAACACTTTTCAAAACCAACCTTTGGCAAACTGCCAGAAGGTGTGCCACAAATATATGTAACCTGATGCCTTAATAGTTCAGGACCCATCTGAAAGCAGTTTTTGGGAAAGCACTAGTAGGAATCCAGGATATTGCCAGCAGCACCTAAGATTAAAAGAGAATGTGTGACCTAAAAGCAAAGCCCCATCTAACAGTCCCATCTAACATGATTCAACCCTGCACTGTATTTGGTTACTGAGCACAAAAGTTCCTCACAAAAGAGCTCCAAGGACTTGATTCAGTTTTCCTGTTTCAACACAGCTGTGGCCATCCAGCAGACAAATGAAAATGGGAAGGCAGGAAAGACATACCCTCTGGCTGCAGGAAAAAAAGTGATTGTTCAAGATCAGTATTTGCTGTGTCTGCATTCCCTCCCTTCCCAAATTTAAGTAGACTTCCTGCCTTTAGTTAGAAGTACTAGCATATATATTGCTCTGGAAAAGTATTTACAGAGCTGTGGGAAGTCCTGATCTCAGCATAAACTTTAAAAACTGATTCTGTCTTTTCAGAAACTGGCAGCTTCCCGGTAGTTTTATCTGGAATTTTCAAATTCTGAAAAGCTGGAGTGAGAGGAGGAGAGGAGCCAGTAAACTGAAATGTATCCACGGAGAAGCAAAGATAAGCTCCACCTTGCCATTTCACAAATATCTCTTCTACCTAAAACACATCAGCTATGCAGACCAGATACACAGCTCTTACAACACAACTGTGAAAAGCAGCTGCCTTTAAGTTCCGACTGTTTTATCTATGTTAAAAGTGTCAAGTATTTACCTGAGCCACTGATCAAGATCCTTGACTTCCAACATTTAGCTGACTCAGCATCACCAGCCTTGAGTCCAGCATTCAGGTCAGCAAGACCACTAACTTCAACTTCTCACACAGCATTTCTTTATAACAGATATATAGCTTCTATATGGCTTATATTTTTGTATTGTAAAGCATTCTTTAAGCTTATTTCCTTGTCAAGGGAAGGGCAGAGGCAGTATCTGTAGGAAATGAAGCTGAGCTACTTTGTGGTTAAGCACTGGGTTTGCCACCTTCTCAAAACACTTTCAGACAGTTCAGCCCATATTTATAGCAATTAACCTGTTAAAACCACATACCTCATGCTAGCCAAAACCTGTGCCCCACTCCCAGATGAATCATCACCTCAGTTCCCAGCCTCTAGCTAGATCAGCCTGGAGATTATCCCACTGCTACAGCCACCTTCCCTCTGTCCCTGTCAGTGCATCCTCCACAGGAGCCACAGCTACAAACCCACACCTGTGCTAGGTTTGCCCCTGGATCAGGACCACTGTCGTGGCCACATCTCCCTTGAGGGACTCCAGCCTACAGGGGCTGGCTGAGGAGCAGCTGAGGACACAAAGGCCCCTAGAAGCATGAATGCTGCTGTGCCTTGGGGGCCTGGCACCTTTATGCTTCTATTTAAAGCAAACACATAAAGGTGTTTTACAAAAGCCTTCCTACCACAGGTAGCACAATGGAAAGTGCTCACAGCTGTGCTGTCACAGGCAGAGAGCAGCTGGTTCAAACAGCAAGTACAGAGTAAAAATAACTAACAGTTTGCATGAGAAGTGCAGGGAGGGTCGGGTCAGGCCCTAGAAAAAAGAAACCTCAAACAAACCCATAGGAATGTTGTTCTGTGAACAGTATGGCATAGGCACTTTGACTACAACCAGTGACTACACCACACAAATAACACTCATCTTGGAGCAGGAGACTGGAACAGGTTGCCCACAGAGGCTGTGGAGTCTCCCTCACTGGAGACATTCAAGAACCATCTGGATGCAATTCTGTGCCATGTGCTCAAGGATGTCCCTTCTGGAGCAAGGAGGCTGGACCAGATGACCCTTTGAGGTACCTTCCAACCTTGAACATTCTGGGATTCTGTGATCTTTTCCTCACCACAGCACTCTGGCCAAAGTGAGATCCTCATGATATATGGAGTTTGATTTGCCAGGAAGAAAGGCAATGTAATTTTTCCTCCACTCTGGCAAACACGATTTACATTTAAGGATGCTTCTGTGATCTCTAAATCAATTTGTAGTCTCTTCAGTCTTAGGTAACAAAGGGGAGATGCTGGGAAGCTGAAATTGCTGCCTACTTTGCAGATAAACAAAATACTTCTTAAAAGAAGATAGTTTATTTCTCTCCATCTGACAGGAATGTGAGGACTGATGTAATTTTGATCAAAAATTACAAGATAGTAAATGTGAAAACAACTACTTCAAAATTGTTTTCGAAGTTGTTCAAAATTTGAAGGAAAAAAGTAAATTATATCTTGCCTGTGTATAATGTACTCAATTTTTCTGTCTCTTTGAAGCACTGCCTGTGCTCATGATGATAAATTCAACTTTTCTAAAGGTATAAATATCACATTTATAGAGTGATAAACATCATTCTTCCATTTCCATTTGAAGAAGTACTGAGTATTTCCTGATCACTAAGGGGAGGTTGTGCTTGCCAGTCCTCATCACACAGGCACCAAGCCTTTTGTTTATCCATGCCCTGACTGCTGACAGCTGACAGTGGCCTGCTTACACCCAGCCTCACTTGAACAAAGGAGAATTAGTTCATGGACAAAAGCTACCATCCTTAGCAGGCAGGCAGCCAAACAATGTTCAATTTAACTTCTCTTCTTCAGCTGCTGTACCACAGAGTCATTCTAACATGAGGAATTTATTTCCTAGCAATGGACCTCTGATCTTCAGAGTATAGATCCATGCTTTCCCAACACCTGGATGGCAGGAATTTCTAGGGACCCAGGACTCAGGCATGAGCTGAGAACAGAACAATTCACAACAGATAACTTGCAGCCTGAAAATTGTCCTCCTCCCAGCTTCCCTATGCAAGTTCACAGAACAAGCAGTTAACTTCAATTCTTTGCTGGGCTGCTCAGATCTGCTCTGAGATACAGAAACAACAAAGTGAGTAGTCATATGAATGGCAGAAGTGACCTTATAAAAAGCCACCTCTTTCCTATGCAAACCTAATGACCAGGTTATTACTCAGTATCTTGACAGCAAGACAAAGAACAAGACACAAACACAGAGAACCTGCCTCTCCCTTTCATCTTTCTGGAAAAGAGCAAAAGACAGAAGAATCCAACCCAGAGCAAGAGCTGCTGATACATACCCTTAACAGACACTTAGTTAACCTCATATTATAAAAAGGTACAGAAGTGACCATAAAACATCTCGGAAAAGTTTACTGCCTTCTCAGATGTAGGGACTTCCCCCAATATGAGCCACCCAAAGAGAAATTCACCTTTGATGCTGTTTCCTAAGAATGTCTTCAGGGTGAAGATGATCCTAAAGAAAGCAAGCCCAACTCAGGCACAGCTACTCCATTCATTTTCCTTCAGATCATTCTGCCTCAGTGGGAAGGGGGAACTGAAAATTTTGCTGTTTAACTAGATATTGAGAACAGGTGTGCTGTTTGCTTCTTTGATGCCAGAAGTCTCACAGTGTAAGGAGGACTTCCGGAGGGGAAAGCCTCAGTACAAAAAAAGCAAAAACCAAAATACAAACATCTCTATTTCCCTTTCCCTCTTCTCCTATCCCTTCAGAAAGATATTATAAACTCTAGGACAAGGTCTACATTTTTGCCCTATAAACTTTCAAACACCAAAATGTAAAAAGAAAAAAAATCAGAAGAGACTTGTATTCTTAAAACAAGGTTTGTCAACAGCCTTAAGTGCTCAGCACTTCAGTGATTTGTGGTAAATCTTCAGAGCACCTCAGACAATTGCAAAACAATTTTCTCAGACATCCTCTAGAGGTTTAGTACTATTTTTTTTTTGCAGGTATAAAGATTGTGAGTGAAGTCTTTTAGCACACTTGCTAAGAGTGCTGAAAGGAACAGTGCCAGACTTAGCTTCATCTCATGAGCAACAAAAATTTATAATTACATCATTGTTTGTATGATCACAGCATCCACTGCAAATGAAATCACAGCATCATTTTCTGTCACCTACTTTATTAATCATGGAGCACCCAATACAGGTATCACCTTATGACTATTTCTACCCCCATTCTAAATAAAATATTTTTTTAAAAGTCACTATCAACAGGAAGTTATATAAATTTTCATTTTCCTTTAAAACAAACCTGTTGAATATATTTGGAGTAATGTACTTCCCAAACTTTGGGAAGCACAGTCTGTACTCTACACTCCTACATCATATATGAGAAAGCTCTTCGAGAAATCTGTTTAAAAATTACACAGATTTTGCTATGGACAATAATGTTAGACCAGCATTTCAGTTTTCTTTACATTTCCTGCAACACCACACAGCCTTGACTTAGCACACAAAAGCTCTAACTTCCTTAGGCTTGTGATGCTGAAGAGAATGATCACATTCTTTCCAGCCTTCCAAGAGCTGGTTTTCATTTCCTTTCCTTAGGAACTGCCATATTCCCACAACCACCAAAGACACACATCTGCTGACACTCAGAGTAGGCAAAAAAAGCAACACAGTGCAAGAAAAGCTGATTTGATCTACACATTCCAATTAGCTGCTTTTATGTCAATTGCCCCACTGGAAAACAACACCATGAATTTGAAGACTCACTGTTGATGTGTGTTTCAAAGCCTGAGTGAGGCTGGTTTTTAGAAATTTCCCAAACCTCTAGGGGAATGAGTGTCTTGCAGGTAATTGCATGTGCACATACAAGAGTATCTCACAGCCCACTACGTAACTACAGCATCTGTACTGGAGAGGGAAGACACAGCAAAACAGTTCATGGGAGTACCTGCAGAAGTACAAAGAGAGATTAATTTCTGTGCTATGTATTGCATCTCTCCCCAGAAGTGTATTTATCAGGGAAAATGGAGCCATCTCCCAGCTGCCAGACGAGAAGAGACAACAGCAAATGACTAGCAGCCATTCCCAATGCCACCCTGTTATTCTGGCACAGACAAAGCAGCAAAATCAAAAAAATGAACTTGCTGAGACAGGAAAATTTTTTGCAGCAGAAGCATCAGAGATCTTCTAAATATGTTTTTCTAAGACATTCAGAAATTAGTATTTGAAAGAGTGAACAGTACTTCCATAAACAAACAGTTCAGCAATTTGTATGTTTTAGTTGACATATGCCAGTATGAGCAGGAGGCTTCTGTTTAGGAAAGATCTGGATCAACAAGCTAACTTTTGTTGCACCAGGCTTTCAAAGTGGAGGAAAGACAAGGGAAAACACGCCCAGCGGCCATAAATTACTCCCAGTTCTTGGCTCCAATTAGATATCAATTTCCAAAGGACTTAAGTGGGCTGAAAAGAAAAACTAGAGACTCAAACCACAGTTATGTGAAATATTTGGCTGCATAAGAAATTCAATGACAACCTACTTCTCTGTTGTTGTCTGGGATGTCCTGGGGTTGCTGTTTGTCAGAATATCTTAGAAATCCCAGCAGTAGGTCATATGCAAAAGAGAAAGAGGCAAAATTAAAAACCTCCATGGAAATATCCTGAGGCTATTAAGGACCCATTCAGATCCTTGCTTATAAGACTGTATAAAACTCAGAGACAAACTGGATAGGTGTAATGCGAGGAGAATTATGGTGACTTGAGAGTAAGAATTACTATAAAAACTAACAGGAAGGACAGGAAAAAAGTTCAAGCTAGTCTGAGGAACTGGGTAGTCAAAAACGTATCAGCTGAAAGCACTGAATAAAATATTTTTTGGCAGATATGGATGACTTTGGGAACTGACCAAAAAAAAAAAGCCCCAAAACAAAACCCTCACTACTCTGCTTTCTGCAGATAAACCCAATGACTCTCCTACTGGTTGCAGTTTGCAGCTAGGAAGAAAATTCCCCTCAGCAACAAGCATATGCAATATCCCAATCAAGGAAGAAAATAAATCCATAATGTTTTTCACAGAAACCTTTGCAATTTGCTCTTGCCAGCTTACACACGATCTTTCCCGTTGCCAATATATGCCAGAGGCACAGTTTTAAGAGAATTTTGTTCATAGAAATGGTATGTATTCTAAATTAATGATGCTAAATAAAGGTACATTTTGAAAACAATTCAAGTTTTGCCATTTTACTTCCCTCACTAATACTTGCTCAAGGCAAGCCCTGCCTTTTGCAGAGGAAATGTCACGATTCCAGCACCTTCACACAGGACAGAAACAGTTTTAGCAAGACACAGGGCTGAGTGACCTCAAAGAAACCTGGTTTTAAGCTAAGAAAAACCCTGTAAGCCAGACTTCTTCATTTCCCATGGTTGCCACCCATCCTGAGCGATGCAGGCATGCTGGTAGAGATCTCCATAGCACAGACTAAACTAGAAATTTCACTTACGTGAATGGCCATAAAAAGAAACACAATTTTAGACCAGTAGGATTCAGCACTATAGAGAAACTAACCAGGACCATCTGAAAAAATAAAAATTAAATCCAGTCCCTTCAATGTTTCCTGGCTTAGAAGGTTTATGAATTAAAAAAAAAAAAAAAACCAACAAAAGCTGCAGTAATTTAAAGCCTTGATTCTGTGTTAACAAATGCATTCTCCATTGAGATACGGTGAGGGGAGATGTTCCTCGTGGAGAGCAGTGCAAGCAGGGCATTTCTTTCAGCGTGAGCTGCAGGAGTTAAAACATGCAAGTCAAGAGGAAGCAAAAGAGTTGGCAACCTTTAGGTTTCACCACATGCAAAATAACTGCAGAATTACAAATCTGGGACTCTAGCAAAATGAACTGCAGCCTTTGGGGAATGAAATTATGCGTAATAAGAATGCCTGTCCAAAGAATACAATATAATATGCTTCAATTATTTTGAAAAACTGCCTATGCTGCTAAGCCCTTTTCTCTTTTGCACATAGCCTGCTGTCCAGATTTCTCACACATTCTTGTCAAAGCACCAATCCCAGGACATCCCAGGCAGCTAGAGTCTGTCTAACAACTAACCACTTTAAATACAGAAAGACCCACCTAACAAAAACCTCAATTTTACAAAATGCAGAATTTGTATAAGCATCCCTCTGAAAGGCAAAGCAGCTAACAACAGCTTTAGGAAGAGCTGTAGTTCTCGTTTAAAAGTGGAGCTGAGAAACTAATGATTCAGGATACAGCTCCTTAGGACAGCAATCCCTGCTGTAATCCTGAAAACCTGAAAAAAATTACACTGAATTAGCAATAATGGCTCTTTTATCCCCACAGGTGTGTAATTATTAGTCAAAAACACAGCACACAAACACACTGTGCATTCACACACCTGGCCATTAACACCTGAGTAACACGCAGTATGTGATGACCAAGTGCACATCCTACTACATGGGGTAGTCACTGAAGTACCACCTCCAGCTATATGAGTGGAAACTCCAGTCAAGGCCCTAAAAGGCACAAGGGCAGACTGATTCCCATCACCAAACACAGCATGAAACAAGCTGCACAGACCATAAAAAGTATTGTATATTAATTTATTCCAAAAATTTCCACTTATTTAATAAACCAAATCTTGTATTAAACACTCTTCCCAATTAGATTTTTCCTCACCATTACAACATCCCTCTGCTTCACCTATTTGATGCATGAATTTAATTCCCATCCCAATGCATGTCACTGTCGTTCCATCCCTCAAAGTAACAGACACGATCATTTTTTTGCTCTTTCTTATTATGACAGTGGTGCCAAAGTAAGAGCTTTTCCTCCTCCACCTCCTCCTTCTCCTCTCATTTTTGGTGTCTCTTCTTAAAGCTTTATCAGCTTTCAGTCTCGATTTAGAGCCTTAGAAAAGCACGAAGCTTGTCTGCAAAGCAGTACCCTGGAGAAGTTAGAGGTGGCAAACTGAATAGGTAGTGTCAGTGTGAGCTGAATGACAGTGTAAACGCTCTCAGCGAGGTAAAAGGTGTTTTCAGCACACCCCACTAAAACCTCAGATTAAGGAGGCTAAGTCAATATTTACCTTAAATTCCCTACTTGGATGTCCTCATATACCATGATGCATGAGAAAGCAAAGAAGGGGCTATTCGCATTAAGGGATGTGGGGCAAATTAATGCAATGGAATTTTGTAATAGGCTTTTCGAATGATTTGAGGAAAAAAAAATATTGGGGAAAAATAGAAAGTTCATTTCGTACAACTCCACTCCACCCATGCCGCAGGCTTCGAGACACGGGTTGTGGAAGCTGCTCAGTAAGAAGCGCCAGATCGCCCTGGACTTCCTTCTGTCACCACACACACCCCAGCAACTTCCTTGCCATGGGAGGGCCCCCGACACAGGGACGGGGTTCTGTCGTGTTCCATCACAGCAGTTATTTCCAAGCATAAACATGGCATATCTCTATTGTTAAGAACTTTAAAAAAAGGACTGAATTGCCTCCTCTCCCAGCAATTAGGAGTCGCTCAGGACTCAGTATCCCACTATCCTATCTGCGCCAGCAGATCTTTAAATCCATCGTGCGTTGGTTTGTCTGTATTGCTCCTAATCACAGAACCTCTGGGACTTCTGCAAGCCCGGAGAAGCTCAAAGGCAGGTGGACTTCAGCACTTCACGTACAGAGCGGCGGCAGCAGCAGCAGCACCGCGACAGCCCGCAAGCGAAACTTTTTGCGCCCTGGCGTTTCACTCCTCGCTGTTTACGGAGCAGCCCGTGAGTCACCGGGGCAGAGCCCCCGGCTCCTGCCGCCCGTGAGTCACCGCGCCCCGCCGGGCACGGCCCGGGGCGAGCGAGGGGAGCGGCGGAACCCGGCAGCCCGTGGGGCCCCAGCCCGGCCGGGGGGACACCTGCCCCAAGCTCCGTCCCCCTGCGCCCCCGCCGCACCCCGGGGCACAGGCGGGCGAGGCGCCAGCAGCCCTGAGGGGCAATTCCGCCTCTTCCCGCCGCTGTCCCGCGGGGATCCTCCCCCGCTCCCCGTCTTACCTGAGGCGCCGAGGGCGGCGGGCAGCCTTCCCGCCTGCCCAGCAGCACCGGGAGCTGCCGCCGACCGCTGCGCAGCGCCCGGCCCAGCCCCGCCAGCATGGTCCTGCACCTCCGCCTCCTCCTGCCCCGGCGGGCTGCGGCCCCTGCGGCCTGAGCCTCGGGCCAGGCAGCGCCGCTGCCGCGCTGGGCGTGGGCGAGCCCGAGCGCACGGAGGGCGGCTCCGCCGGCGGCCGGGGCGGTGTGTGCGCCTTCCCTCGGCCCCTTCCCGCCCGCCGCCGGAGGGGCCGGGCTGGGCTGGGCTGGGCTGTGCCGCTCCCTCCGTCCCGCGGCTCGGGCGGTCCCCGGCGGCGGCGATGCGCTGCTGCCCGGCCGGGAGCTGCTCTCGCCCCGCCGTGCCCAACGCACCGCCCTTTGCTTACAGGTGCTGGCACCCCTCCTCCGCGTCGTTCTCCTTATAACTGAAACGGGTTTTCTATACAAAAATTTTCAAATAGGCATTAATGCCTGTCTTACCAGAACATATGGCTTTTCTGTCGTTGAGTATTGCCTTTTTTTTTGAGGAACGGAACTATCGCTGTTCCTGGGTTTCGGTGAAATAAACACATTCAGGTACCACCGAAACGAACAGCAAAGCAACGGAACACGCTCTCGTAGTTAGTCAGTTTATGTGAGAGTTTTGTTTACAGCAGTAGAGCAACTAGCAAGGCTCAGCGTGTTCCTGTTCAGTCATTTGTTGGGTATCGCCTCGATGCCCACAAACGCAGGTTTTCAAGTTCAGTACAAACCGCTGAAGCACATCAGACCCTCGGCACAGCGTCAGGGAAACGTACCGGGAAGCTTTGTTGTATTCCTCTGCTTTCTCCGCCCTTGATGGTGTTCCTCCAAAGCAATACTGCACAAAACAAAATCTTCCCCGAGGATGTGAAAAGGGTCTTAGAAAATGGGCTGCTGTAGAGCTGAAAGTGCCACCGTCATGGAAAAACTCTGCAACTGCACACTTGGTGGCTCAAGGGGACTAAATAAGTCCCCACTTGCGTTATCTTCTGAGCTCTGGAACAGAAACCTCCAGCAGCTTAGACCTGAGGTCACGTAGACATTCACTCACATTTCAGGGCTACTGTGATCTATTAAAATGAATGTGATCCCAGGAAACAGTAGAAGAGCAGCTGTGCTGTTAGCAGGCACTGACTCCCAAAGGTATCAATTTGTCATACAATCACTATTAGTATTTACTGTAGAAAAAATTCTCTGAGTTTTTTTTAATAATTTCCCTTTGCAAAACTAAAAGTTAATTTCTCAACCTTATGTATTTTATAACATAATTTATATTAGGATCCACAAAATTCCCAAAGGTGAAATAAGGATTAAATGGTTAGCTATATTAATTCAAGATGTAATATTTATGGTTTTATCAAGCAAAGGTAATTAGGCCATGGCTTTCTTTTTTTTTTTTTTTTTTTTTTATACTTCTACCACATAATGATGGCTTTATCAAAGTTTTCTTTGGAGAGGAAAAACAATGTCAGTACTAGAAAACATAATTTAATTTTGGTCATTGTTCAATGCTGTATTTATTTTTTGTACTTTGGTTTCAAAAGTTGATAGGGAGCAAAGAAGCACTGATGCTCACAGGAACTTGTGGATGTTAACTTATGGAGGGGACTGGGAAACAAGGCTTGTATTTTTATATACAGGCAGGAGAATTAAGAGAACATTAGTCACTGCCAAGTTTGAAAAGGTGACTTTGATGCTTTGAAAAACCTATCCTAAATTTACCTTTCACACCTGTGCGTCTCATGAGGCAACTCCTGCTTTTCTGGCTAAGCAACATGCTTTGTGTCTTACAGTTTCCACTGTAAATACTCCCTGTTCACTGTAACTTAGTTGGGTTTTTTAAAACGATATCTCAAAATGCATTTTCTTGTAGTTTAGGTCTAAATTAATGTCATCTATAACCAACACTTGACAAAGAAAACTCTGCATAAAATTATCATGGTATTTATCTGTTCATAACCCCTGAGTACCATACAAACAAATATTGCTATGAAACATCACTGTGGGCACAGACACCATTAAAATCCCTAAACAATGGAGCGAAAGGCAAAGTTTCTAGAGTGTAACTGCTAAAACAGGGCCTCAACCTGGAGTGTGTTCAAGTGGGATAACTTTTAGCTAGTTCCCAAATTTTTGCCTGTTCCTCTCTCCCCCCGATGCTTACAGTAGTTGGTAACAAGAAGGTAAATTATATTAACCTGCAACTATCTTTGAAGGAGTTTTCTTGTTCTGTGAGGTGCAGATTCATCTCTTCCCTTCTGGTATCTATGTGCTCTGCCAATAAGAAACAGCACTTCAAGGGAAGTGACTTAGGCATGCACAGCATCCGGGTTCTCTTCATATCAGTCAGACATGACTGACCCCAGATCCAATAAGAAAATTACTAGGAAAACAAGCAGATTATTACAGACTTAAGACTTATGTTTCAAGTTATATTTTATGGGGTATTTTTTAAGGACAAAGCTATTTACTAAAAGAAAGCCAGAAGAAGTTCTAGGGAAGCCTGAAACTAAGGGGGAATAAGAGGGACCCTGATGCTTCCAAGTGGAGAGGGGTCTGTCTTTTAAGTTTCATAAATTTCAAAACAAACTTTAAGATATGACAGAAGGACACAAATAACCTTTTGAATTAAAAAAAAAGTTTTCCTGTGCCAAATAGCAAGCCAAGAAGTGGGTCCTAACATGCCTCACCTACTGGATTGTCAGAAACACATGCCTGCAAGAGCAGAGATCACCCTCACCACAGAGAGGAACATGACTGAAGGTGATATGCATTATATTTCAAATCTGTACAGAAAGGAAAGGCACACAGATTTTGGGTAATGAAGGTGATCACCTTCATTAGCCAGCTATAGAAGTCCAATGACAACTTTGATCAGGATCCCAATTATAGAATGATGTTCTTACCACTCAAGGAAACAAATATGATCAGATGTAACTTCAGCCATGATTACAGGGAAGCCCTTTTCCTAATCCTCTGACTTGTTTAGTTCATCACAGTTCTGTAAATGCTTCGGTTTTTGTTCACCGGTACTTTTCCAGACCTTGTGGGTAAGGGAGAGATAGCAGAAAAAATCTGATGACAAGACTTAAAACTCCCCCAACAATACCAAACCCACAGCAGAAAGTTTGAAGTTCTCTCTGTAAGGCTGTTCTGTTCTGTTCTGTTCTGTTCTGTTCTGTTCTATTCTATTCTATTCTATTCCATTCCATTCCATTCCATTCCATTCCATTCCATTCTCCTTCAGTGAGCAGGATTCAGCATACTCCTGGGACAAAATTTTCCAATGCCTCTTACTTGAAAACCAACAGCTACAGGTTTTTCTTTTTAACTCTTGCACACTACAGTTCAAAACAGAAAATGTAATGCCATAGAAGAAAATTCTGAGATATCTCCCAAAAAACATGTCTATACTCGAATTTATCCTGTGTCTGGTGATGAAAAGTTGCTGCAAAATCTCTCCTCTTCAGCAGCAAATATAAGATCTCAAGCCTTGCTTGCAGAACTCGAGGTAAGGTCATTTACAAGTCATTAGTAAACAGCCTGAATTTTCCCAAAAGTCTCAAGAATGAAACCCAAACTCCCATATTTTCATGAAGAGGGGAGCACTTCTGGACATGGTATCAGCAATGTGCCATTCAGTGTAAAGACAAGAGTTTTTCACCAGGGAAAAATTATGTTCTCTCCCATGACACAGAGCAAAAAAAATCTCTCTTCAAGGTATAAAAGAAGAGTTCATTGCGAAATATTACCTCTGCCAGTACTAATATACTAGTCCTCCTGCTCTACTAAAGAAAGAATGAGATGAGACCTATCACTGCCCGGCACAGAACACAAACAAAAGATCTGGGTTATTTATAGAGCAGGGGATCATGCCAGTAAGATTTCCTAAATAAACTGCTCTAAGGCATGACGTCACATGGGAAAATACCTGGACACCAATTACACAGAGAAAGTCTTACTCAAGGCAGAAGTGCTTAGAGGTGGAGGCTCATAAAACACACTTTTATTACAGTGTTGCCAGGCTGTCTAAATCATACTGGAGTATTAAGTCAGTAAAGCAGGGACCCAAATCACAGTTAAAGGGTGATGGCATCATCTCCCTATTCTGAATCTTTTTACAGTGTGTCCCTTCTTATTTAGACTTTCTGATATGCTTCCTCTGGCTTGTAAATATATCTTTGAAGTGGTTACATGACTGTGGATGGAGGGAGCTGGTAGGATAGTGGGGAGACAAGGCAGAACATCCCTTCTAGCTGCCACTGCACAGGGAAATTAGACTAATCTGCCTCAGGTGCCACAGCTCCAGGGAGAAACACACAACAAACAGGCCAGAAAGATATGGGTGGAGACCTCCCATTTTGAGTTTCAGTTCTGGATCCATTCCAGGCCCAGCTTGTGCTCAAGGCATCTGTCATCAGACAGCAGCAGCGTGATGGAAAAGTTAGCTGTTTCCCTTTCCCTGGCTAAACCCAAAGCAGAGCTTTGGCTGTTTCCAGGCTTATTTCCTTCTGCATCACTCTGCCACAGAGACAGAGCACAAGTCTATAGCTTGGCACCTGCAGTATTAAAGAGATCATAGAAAGAAACCTAAGTGGTTTTCCCCACACAGGCAGCCTTAATAACCTACACTACACCTGAAAGACTGATGGCTTAAAACGTGAGAACACGCAAATTTAATGTCATCAGTGCTGGATAGGAAACAACAGCTGTTCAGAAATTAGCAAAACCCTTGTAGTGAGGGCTCCTCACTGAAAAGTCTGCCTAAGCATTCCATGCTAGTAAGTGGGAGTGGTAGTGGCTATGTACACTTCAACATACATCACTCAAATACAAAAAACGTAGAAGCAAGGGGAAAGGGGAACGATCTTTTCAGAAACAGACAGGAAATCTTGCGATTTCAATGGGGATCAATTTGGGCAATCTTTTGTGCAAGTCCCTGCAGTTGGTGGCATGCCATGCCTGTTGATAGCTTTGACTTTGGCAGAGATTTTGTTGGTTTTTTATTTTCATTTTTTAAGTATCCATGCCATGTCCCTCATATCTTCCCCTCCAAGTTGTGTCTGCCTCCTTGATTTTTCCCCTGCTTTTGCAACAGCTGTGAGGTGAGTTTTGGCCTCCTTTGGTCTTTTGCACTGCACCTCATTTCAGCCCAGACCACTTTCTTGTAGTCACTAAATTTCCCAATTTTCTTTTTTTTTTCCTTCAATATCATTTCCTTGGATGGTAACTCCATTCCAGAGTTCCTAAGGCCTTCCTTTCCGTTTTGGCCTTCACTGGGGATCAATTTTTGCAAGCCTTGGTGTATTTTGTGCATGTTCCTGCAAATGATAGCATGCCATGTTTTTTGATGGCTTTGACTTTGGCAACGATTTTTTTTTTTTTTTTTCTTTTTTGAAGTATCCATGCCATGTCCCTGATGTCTTCCCCTCCAAGTTGTGACTGCCTCCTTGATTTTTCCCCTGCTTTTGCAACAGCTGTGAGGTTCCTTTTGGCCTTTTTTGGTCCTTTGCACTGCACCTCATTTCGGCCCAGACCACTTTCTTGTAGTCACTAAATTTCAAACATTTTTTTTTTCTCCTTCAATTTCGTTTCCTTTGATGCTATCTCCATTCCAGAGTGTTCCTAAGTCCTTCTTATTTGTTTTGGCCTTCAGCGGAGATCCATTTTGGAAGCCTTGGTGTATGTCGCGCATGTCCCTGCACTTGATGGCATGCCATGACTTTTGATGGCTTTGCTTTGGCCAAGATTTTTTTTTTTTTTTCTTTTTTGAAGTATCCATGCCATGTCCCTGATGTCTTCCCCTCCAAGTTGTGACTGCCTCCTTGATTTTTCCCCTGCTTTTGCAACAGCTGTTAGGTTCCTTTTGGTCTCTTTTGGTCCTTTGCACTGCACCTCATTTCCACCCAGACCACTTTCTTTTAGTCACTATGTCTCTGGATTTTCTGGTTTTTTTTGGTTTTTTTCAGTTTTATTTCATTTGATATCTCCTCTCCAGAGCCATTTGTTTCTATTTGGCAGGATTCCATTGCCCTTCCTGAAAGGAAAGTCACAGCCCAAACCTGGAAATAGCAGTAACAAATTACTGCTCAAAGTAAGCATTCATTATGGTAGAGAATGTAATGCACAGGCACAGCAGCATGTTCTTTTTGTTAGATTGCATTGTCTTTTCACAGTAGTCATTGCAAATGACCACCAGAGCTGAGCTCAAACTGCATGAGTCAGAACCATACTCTGTCTAAAAATTTGACATCCTGTTTTATGTAAATACTTAGGGATGAGTATCCACTCCAACCCCCATCTCTTCCCACTACATTCTTCTCCATCTGCCTGTTCTGCAGAGTGTATTTGTGAAAACATTTCACGGGTTTTTGTTGCAATCTTCTTGTTTGGGTAACACTCCTCCCTGCCTTCAAGGTGGTATAATGTTGTCTGCCCTGTTAGTGTTTTAGGCTGAGGAAGAAAGGCTTCCAGAAGCATAGCAGTGTGTTTGAGAAAAGGCTGACTCCTAAGATATTTTATTTTTGTTTCACATAAAATTCACAAGTTGAAGCTGACTGACATTCCTAGAAGTTCTATCTCCTGCTTCAAGAGGTCTTGCAGTCATATCTGGAACTTTTTCTTTTCTAGAACATGCAGTTTCTACATATACCTACAAGATTTCAGTAACTTCCAGAGTTTTTTTAAGGAAAGTGCTAAATTTTGAAGGAGCTGAAAAAGTCTTTATCCAGTTTTAGTAACTCCTAACATTGAGGAGGGCTGAGAGTTAACAGGTTTCTGTTTTGGGGGATTTCTTAGTTGGGTTTTTTTTTGTTGGGGGGGGGGGGGTGGTTTTTGTTTTTGGGTTTTTTGGTGTGTTTTTGTTTCTGGGTTTTTTGGTTGTTGTTGTTTGGTTGGTTTTTTTGGTTTTGGTTTTTTTTGGTTTTGTTTTAAATTTCTCCATGAAGGTAACACAGAACTTAACTTATTTTTTATAGCACAAGCACATTTGCTTATTTAAAGACATAGGTATTACTGGTTAACTCCATTTATGGTAACAAGAACTCAGGATGAAAAAGACTAGAAAAGGGAAATGGCTGGTGATACCCACCTTCATGTAAATCAGCTCATGCAACTCCATTTGTGATAGCTTGCATAGTAACTAGGCACCTATGTCAAGTATAATCCTAAGAGGTGGTATGGAAAGACAAATGATCATGCCATCAGAAATTTAAACACACTGAGAAACTGAAAGCCACAGAAGGCAAATTAAGTAGAAGACTTAAGAGAGTACTAAAGAAGGAAAAGCATAGAGCAGCTTGCTAGCTCCTGTTGTCCCCAGTTCAGGAAGGTACAGAACACTTGGAATCTTTCAGAAAGAAGGAAAAATTATACTTTTCTCCACAGGTAATTATACCCAAAACCACCCATTAGAAGAAATGACTCAGTCTAAGGCCAACAATACTCAGTTACTCTGATAAGCAAAAACGCTGACAGGGTTTTACATATCCAGCTGATGTCTAAATACGTCAGGTAGAGATGCATCTCAGGGTAGGACAACTTGCACATGAGGGATTTCTAATGTTTCACCCCAACCATCGGATAGTAGTCACTCTTAAAGGAGACAGGATGCTGGGCCAGGTGGATGGGCAGTGCTGCTTGATGCTCCAGCTGCAGCCTGACAGGGCTGGAGCAGCTGCCAGCCCCCTCATGCTGCTTTTCCCAGGGCTGTGTCCCTCCTGCAGAATCGATCCCGCCGCACTGCTGGAGATGCCAGAGCCTGTGTTGCACAGGGAGTTTCCACTCTTCTTCCCGGAACTTAAAAAGTTTCAAAACATGTTTGGAAGGCTGAAAGATTTCATGCTTGCTCTCCAAGAATAAATTACACTTATATGTACATGGTTTAGTAACTTGAAATAATAGCTTGGATGAGGGAAAAGGGAAAACTTGCAAACTCAAATGGCTTTTTATTTTGAATGAACATATAAGGCACTGTGAAATACAGCCAGATTGTAAGAAATGCCTAAACATCATCTGGATAGGAAAGCACCAATCTTTCAGAAGCTCTGCACATGCTCAGTAAGCTGGATGAGGACATGTACCAGAGATTCCACTTTTAGTTCTGGCCTCTCCTAAGCTCTACTGCAGATAATGAAGGCATCATATTCTGGTGCCGAAAAGAGCAGAAAGAATTCCTTAGCTACAGACGACTTCTACATATTTTATTCCTTTTTTTTTTCCTTCAGCATTAGGTCATCAGGTAATTTTTAGTAGTTTTTTGTATTCATAGAAGCTGAGACTTAAAGCCTGCAGAACTTTTTGAAAGCATTGTATCTACAGAAGTTATCAAAAGAAGAAAGTATTTTCCTAAATATTACTTTCTCCACCCAAATGATAATTCAACATGAAACAATTTGTTAATTTTTAATATATATTTTCAAGCAATATGAGAATAACATTTCCTATGGTTAGCAGATTACCAAGATGGCTAATTATGACCAACTATATCTCATACTTGAGGATTTTTATGCCAATAAACACTTAACTCAAGAATCCCACAAGGCCTCAGTGTCTTGCAAGTGGAAACTTTCTACTCACATTGATAAAGAAGTATTATACTGCTTGCTAACCAAACAGTACTTCCTTCCAACACTCCTGACCTTTGTAAAATTGACTCTTTTCTTTTAATGGTAGCATGATTAAGGGTGTAATTGGAGATCTGTATTTGATGATGCCTCTAGGGCAGGGTTCTCTTAACATCTGAAAAAAAATAAAATAAAAGCCTCAAATGTAGCTTTAAGTAAATAAAAACCAAAAAATCATAAAGGGAAATAGGTGCAAGAAAATAAAATTTTAATCCTTTCTCCTTTAAAAAAAAAAATTTAATAGGTTGTGAAATACTTCCAGGAGTTCTGCCACTTCCCCTATTTATCTTCTGCAGAAGTGTGCACAGACTAAAATCCTGTGCATGACTGGTACTGCTAATTAGGCAGCTCCTTTTGCTAAGGTCTGCCAAAGGAAAGTAAGAAGAAATTCTGTGTAATATTTACTTTTTTCTAGTTATCAAAACTGTAAAGGAAAAGATATCAAAGGCCCTGCAAGTGGATTGAAGCATAAAATGAAGAAAGACCTATTATGTAGTTATTTGAGTTGTCATTGTTGTTGCAATAATCTTTTACATGATGCTAATCATGTGAGAATTCTCTTGATACACTCCAAAAAGTAGAAATGCCTTTGGATTTTTCCATGGACAGGAATCATCAGTATCTCTTGAGGAAAAATAAAATGTTCTCAAAAGAGACTTCAATCCCAGTTATTTGCAAAAGCTGTAACCGCACTTTTCCAGATTCCTGAATTTGAATATGACATAACATCAGTTTAAGTAAAGACATGGAAGACTGCTAGAAATGGTTTTCTTTTTTTTTTTTTTTTTTTTAATTCTAGAGGCTGAGAGGTAAAGAAATTGCATCAATAAATCATTATAGTTTGCCCATTTCCTTTAAAATTCCCAACACAAGTCTACCAAAGATCCTGGTATGCTAAAATCAGAAACTATCTGTGATTCTAATTACTGTCTACCTCCTTTAGGAAAATCTGAGATGCAATAGGGCATGTAAAACCCTCTCACACTTTTTTAGAACTGAATAAACTAGCAGAAAATACTATATAAAAAATTAACATGTATTAAAATGTAAAAAACTAATTTAAACAAAACATCATTTAAGTAATTTTTACATAGTAACAGATACATATTTACAGTATTGCATCAATTCATTGCCAGCTAAGCCTCAGACCTCCCCGGTCCCCACACTGGCTACTGAATTTCTGCAGGGCTACTTCCTGCCTGCAGTGACAAATACAGTCCAAAACTTCCAACTGCAGAAATCAGTGACTGAGGTTTTAATTAGTTCCTCATTTATCCACTTGTGCCCCATACCTTGAAACTTCATAAGAAAATTCTTAAAATCTACCTGATGTGAAAAAACTTGACTCCACATTTAATATTATTGAAGAGCTCTTGGCTCTCAGGATTACTAACAACTGATTTTGGCTTTTTATGAACACCAGCCATGACAAAACTATCATTTTGGTATCTAACACAATTTACAGAAAGCCAAGGCAAAACAAAATTATTTCCCCCAGTCATCTTTCCTTCACTGCCATGAGAAGTACTGCACCAAGTAATAAATAGGTTTATTTCAAATAAGCTTAAGAACTAAATAAAGAATTGAGTTCAATAACACTTCTTAGGGAGCTGCATCACATGTCCTACCATTGTAAGGGTAGGACACGTGATGCAGCTCCCTAAGAAGAAATTAGAGCCCATTCATGGGCTCTAATTTCTCCCACAAGAACTTCCATACTGCTTCCTAGGTAAAACACATCTAAGATGTTGCATTGTAAAGCAAAGACATGAAAGGGATCCCCACTGTCAGTATTTAAAATACTGAACATTTGAACCGATCACCCAAAGGCTTACTTAGCTGGGGCTGGCAAACATCTTCCCTGGGAAATCTTAAATTTCTTATGAAGAAGACATGCATTATATTATGCAGTATGGAAGACACTTAGGGAAAAGTTAAATTCCTAGAATGGCTAGAGAGCTACTTTGGGCAGTTCAGCACTTTGTTAAAGCAGATATGAAAGTATGTCTTTTAACTCTTCTCCCAAACCTTACTTAAGTAGGCAATAAACTTGTTGAGCTTCACAGTACTCCCCTTGGTGGGATTAATCTTCAATCTGTATCTTCTGTTACAGTGGCGTGATCCAAACCATTTTAACAGAAATTGTCTTTTTGATCACAGAATGCTGAGCTGGAAGGGAGCAGGGCTTATCTGGTCTGATACCCCTGCTCAAGCAGGCTCATCGCAAGACACATGGCACAGGATTGCATCCAGATGGCTTTTGAATTATCTCCAGTGAGGGAAACTCCAGAGCCTCTCGGGGCAATCTGTTCCAGTGCTCAGCCACCTGTATGGTAAAGAAGTTCTTCCTCATGCTCAGGTGGAACTTTCTGTGCATCAGTTTCTGCCAGTTGTCTCTTGTCCTATTGCTGGGCATCACTGATGCCCATCACAGGGCCTGCCTCCACCCCCTTCACATACTCATAGACACTGATGAGTTTCCTCCTCTGTCATCTCTTCTCGAGGCTGAACAGACCCAGCTCCCTCAGCCTTTCCTCATAAGAGATGCTCCAGTCCCCTCATCGCCCTTGTGGCCTCTGCTGGACCCACCCCAGGAGCTCCATGTCCCTCTTGTGTTTAGGAGCCCAGAACTGGACATGGCACTCCAGATGTGCCTCACCAGGGCTGGGCAGAGGGGCAGGATCACATCCCTCGACCAGCTGGCAATGCTCTTCCCAATGCACCCAGGATGCCATTGGCCTTCTTGGCCACAAGGACACTGCAAGCTCATGGACAGTTTGTTCTCCACCAGGACACCCAGGTCCTTCTCAGAGAGATACTCTTGCCATGCCTACAGATACTCTATTGATTGAAGACTAAAATCAGTACCCTGAATACTGAGATGTTTCAAATTCAAGGTATTTCCATAAGACTATCTTGTTAAAATTTAAACCAAAAATCAGTCAGAATGGAGATATGCTCTATAATTAATAAAAAAATAACTATATTCTCTGTGCTGTGTAATAATTTTACTGAACAAATAGCTCTAAAGATGTATTTTTCATAGTTTTTATATACAAAAACTATACTAGAAGAATAAAGCTTTAAGAAATGATTTTACAGAATATGTTGCAATTAATCATGGCATAACATGTTCCCAGATATCAACACCAAACTCACAAATCAGAAGCATCTTCATGGAGCATTTGAAATGTTAACATGCTCTTCTCATCTTCACAAATACAAATGATTTTTAAGATGCCCCACTCTTCAGCAGCACTTGGCTTTCACCCAATGCACATTACTTTACAAACAAGCACTGAAATCCTGAAGGTCTTATTTCGGGACAACATTCAGCATTGCCTCAGATGTTTATTTCATGATAAATTAACTTACTAAATGGAAAGTTTCTCTTATGTAATTCTTTGGGTAACTTAAACACATTTAGTTAAGGACAACACACAAATATAAGGTATCTTCTCCAAACAATGAGTTTGTGCTAACATGCAGAGTAACACTACTGGTGCAATTTAACTGTTGTAGCTTTTAAAGCATTTGCAAACCATAGCTAGTACATTTTCTCCTTGGATATTTGACTGAGGGGCTATAGCAGTTAAAATACAATGTTAGCATTTTCAAGGCTACATTAAATTAAAATGTAATCATACTAATAATAATTTACTTTTTTGTACTTAATTATTCCATTGTAGTCACATTTCATTAAACCAAACAGATAAACAAAGTTCAGGAAACTAAGTATGATTGACTGTGCTTTATGAATTAATTCTATTGTGTCTCTAAAAAAAAGGCCAAAGAAAACCATCCCAAATTCACCAAACTGAAAAAAATCTGTCATTAGTCTATCAAAAAGCCCAAACTCTTGAGTTACCAAAACATTAGCAAGAATAAAGTTTCTGAAATATGCAAGTGTGATTACATTTTGAATTTTGTCATTTTAAAGCCTTTACTTTCACTGATGTATTGTAATTAATTTTTACATCCCTTCTTGTTTTTCCTTAGATCACAGCAGAATTCAAATCTATAAGTGTGTGATTACCCACACTTACTCTAAATGGCAGACAACACAAGTTACAGAAACCTGGACCAAGACTACAGTAGTTATAAAATGCAAAACAAGATTAACAGATATGCCTTCTTTAGGATAATACATTAGAAGGGGTTTAGGAACTCTGTATCAAAACTCATTTCAGATTATGTGGTGTTTTCTCCTACCTTCCCAGGTCTGTGAAATAAGGTGGTAAACATGTTTTCTTCAATATTCAGTTCGGTAAGAGTTTAGCTGGAAAATTATTATTATAGTTGCATAAATATAAAACCACATGATAAAGCAAAGTATTTTAATTAGTAAGCCAATCATAAATAAATTCACCTAAAATTAACAGAAGCAGCAGCTATATTCCTTCTACATTGATACTTTTATCATGTTTTAATGGTCAACTTCATTGTCTAGCCTGGGACAAAACAATTCATCATCATCGAGTACTCAACAATTCTGCACAATGAGCTAGGTCTTTTTTTAGTTACATTTTTTACATTTTCTTTACAAATGTAATACCTATGTACATTATATATTTTATTTCTACAATTGATTTACTTTACTGAAACTCTACAACTTTCACAGGGAATTTGCTGAAGTCTTGAGGAAGTATGAACCATTCCTTTTAAAAAGAAATTCATATAAACAACCAACATACATCACTGCCCTTTGACATCTCTGTTAAGGATTTGGATCTGGAAGGGCTACTATAACAAATGTAAGAAAAAAGGCTTTACCTAATTGTACATTTTGTTAAGAAATATCATCCCACATAGCTACATAAATTCACCAGCTTGCAATAAACAGAGCACCATACCGCTGCACAACTGGAAACGTGTACAAACCAATTTTAAAGTTTACTAGTGAAACAGCTTCATCACTCGTAGCACTTTTAGACTGAATGAAATCTGCAAAACTCTTTTGGAAATGTATACTCCTTTAGCTGTAAAGCTTCCAAAACAGTGCTGGTCACTGTGTATTGTAAAGAACAAGCATCCACTTCTGTAACTTCCCATATGGTTCTCTTGGCCCATGCTTGTCTGGAGTCAGACTTTTTACTCTACCTCTTCCTTGGTCACTTACAAATCTGCTGTTGAATATTAAGTAGGAATTCATAATACGAGAAAGCTGCTTCTGTCCGATCCTCAATTAAATGCTGAAAAAAATCTGTTTTGGCAGGGTTCTCATCTCTGAAAGAAGAAGAGAAGGTACTGAGCAAAATCAAACTTTGAGCAAAAAAATTCACTGCAAATTCAGAGAGATAAGTTCTAATAAATTGCTGACTGTCTGTCACTTGGAGTATAAATTCAGTCCAAATAGATTACAATTGCAAATAATCCAAAGTCTAGAAAATCTTGACGTTTGCAATACACTATAAAACAAGAGCATCTTTTTAAGTATATAAAACGGTAGAAAAGCAGGTGAAATATAGCACTTAGAGTATCTTGAAGAAACACAAAAAAGGAAATGTAAAAATTCTTTTGTCTATGAGGCTAACAAATATGCTGGTGGCAATGAAAAAATGTAAAAACTACATCTCTGTTTACATGTAATCTCAATTGCCTCCCCAGATTTTCTTCCTTAGCAACAGAATAGAAAAGTTAACATGTCAAAGACCTAGTATCCAAAATTACTGCCCGATAAAAATTTGTTGGGACACAGTCCTCTCTGTTCCAGTGTTGTGCAGCATGCAGTAAAGCTCTCCTACTTATCATGGTCTATCAGAAATTCCTACAACTCAAGCAGCAGCCACAATGCCAACAGCTCAAGACCTTCAGTCCTATAGTTCAGTATCATTTCTCTGAGCAAGTCATCTTACTCTCTAAAAAGTGATCTCCTGCCCAGCTCAGTTAAACAAGTACTCTACAAGTGAAATGTAATCTCAAGTATAAACAGTTCATAGAATTTAAACCTCCTTAAGCAAGTCATAGCTAGAAAAGGCTTCAGAAATTGACTCATCTATCAGCTGCTGTCCTGTAGATCTCATACAGGACAAATACATACAATTACTAAACCATCTACATATTACTAACTTTACTTGAATCTTTTTTATACATATATAATGAAATTATAAAAGCTATATCAGAAACTAACCTGGTTAACACCATTGATCAAAAGGGCATCCACTGAGGTTTAGTATATTCCTAATAAATATATGCAATTAATTTCTACCAATAAAATTATGAGCAACTGAATTTTCACTAGATTCAAAGAAAACTTTTGTCACTATGACAGTTTTATAAACAGCATTTTATCAGTTGGGAAGGTGATGTTAATCAGTTTCTTCCAAGACAGATACACTCACTTTTCATCAGTCTTAATTAGAAATTGTAAATACAAGTTGCTAGTAACAACTTAGTGCATAATAGAAATACTTACTTTATTACTTGAAGAACTGGACTTAAAGGTCTACTATCTCTAAGCCAAGATATAAAAGATCGTGTCCTTTCTGAAGAAGGTGCATCCACCTCAGGAAGCTGTGTCTGGTTGAAGATAATTGAAAGAAACCATCACCTTTTATTACTGAAACTATTTTAAAAAAACAGATCCTGAAAGTTGTAACATAACTCAAGCCACAATCTCTGTTAAGAAGTTACTAACCATGGATTTACATACACAGATGTTTTTCTTCAGCTTAAAGGACAATACTTCATATAGTATCTGTGGTGCACTGCTATAAGGAGTACATCTTTAACTTTTAAACATCTTTAACTTTTAAAAACACAGTTTACTGTGTTTTAAGTGCAAAAGATTTTAGACAGCAAAGTCTCTTCAAAATGCCGATTTTGCAGTTTTCTTGCCTGTACCTTATTCTGTCAATCAAGTTTCTATATGTTGCACTTTGCATCACTGAAGAAACAAGAAGTAAAATCTGAATTTTATCTAAATATCAATGGAAAGATGCTACTGGACTATTTGGTTAGGGAATAACCTGAAAAAAATAGACTTAAAAGGGTTGAGCAATTCACTGAGCTAAATATATCACCTCTTCAGCCAATACAATGCTTAAAGACAATTAAATTAACATGACACAAAGGAATTTATTTCAGTTAAAGTAGTTCCACTGCTACCTTTGTAGAATGAGGGCATAACTTAAAAGCAAAGATAACTTTATGTAACTTTTTGTCTCATTTTCATTATAATAGATGCCATATAACCATTAGAAAAAAATTATCATCCTTCATTTATCTAAGTTCTTCTGGACCACCAGCTGGTCATAGGGGACAGTTCTAAATTGCTAATACATGCAAAATACAAAACTCTGAACAAGCAGTCCAGTTTTATAGTAGTCTTAAAGCTTACCACTTTTAACCTGTTCTCCTCACTTTCCTTCCTGATACTATGCAACTGTTAGCAGAAAATACCTACCTATGTGTTCCTATGCCACAATTTTTTGGTACTATTTGGATATAACCATTTGATTCTGAACTTTCCTAGAGTGTCTTGAAAGGGTCCATCCTTGTGGATATTATGGAATCACTACTTACTGAAGAGGAGACTTCTCTTTAATTGCTGCTCTGTTTCACACACTAGATTAAAGGTACAGGTTACACCATAAAAACCCCTCCACCAAAACACACATCCAAGGGTTTCTGATGTTCTAACAGCCGAAAGTTTCTCTTTCTAACATTGAGCCAAGGCTTGGAAGCTGAGTAAAAATTAACTCTTACCGTAACTTACAGGCCTATTGTGTCATATCACAGATTTAGTAACTTATACCAGGTTCAGAGAACACAAGGCTTCTGAAAACTATGTTATCAACAAACTAACTCTAATCTTAATTATTAACACATCTGAAGAGGTAAATTTTGTACTTCCATTAAATTATTAAAAGCAGTTATATTATAGAGCAACTGTTTGGCATTTCATGAATGATGAAATTTACATGTTTACATTCTTTCCTTGAAAAGATCTGACAACTTCTATCTGGCTCCTATGAAGCTGACAAGAGGTTAGAAGTTACCTAACTATGAAAAAACCCAACCTAACTCATAGTTACACAATTAAAAACTGCAAATGCAGAAATAAATAGATTAAATGCACATTACAAGTGTAAGCAGTTTACAGCTCAGCTCATTAAAATGCCTACCATTTTCTGTGGCACTGATGCATAATTCGGGTATCCAAGGACATCTTTTATGAAGTTGTTATCACAGTTTTTTCCAATCCAAAGGTAAAAAATCTGTAAGATGTCAGAATCAGTTTAAGAAAAGGCCCTGCATACATTTTAGAAACAGGTAAGTGGTGATGCAATAGGAATAGTACCAGAATAGTAACTTCCATGCAAATGTATCACTTGAGTGTTCCAGTTGCAATTCATACATACATGTCTATATTCATAAGGAAGTGTGTAAATAATCAGTACATTGGTAACAGAGTAAGGTCATTAAATATATTAAAAAATATAGCTAGAATTCAAATACTGAAAGAATGATGTTGCAGGACACATTTATAATGGAACAGTTAATGCAGTAATTTCCCATGTTACCTTCTTAAATGAAACCCCTCAAATTATCTGAATTCACACCATTCTGTTGGTTACTGCACACCGGCTTCCCAATCTAAACAAGCTGTAGCAAAGCACTAATTATCAATGCTTATTGTAGTAATTACTTCAGAGGTCTGGAGACAAAAGCTGGTTTTACATTGACACTCACCCCTGAAGTGATTCAAGGTTAAAAGAACCTTCTAGACTGCCACTGGGTAGCATAATGCTTTATCCAATTGAGTGTGTTTTAGTGCAAATTCTACAAATGCCTTAAACTGTACAGATTTTGTTCAGTCTCCAATTCCCTCTCACTTGCAACTCTTACATAACACAGGCTACAAATCATAAACCCACTCTTTGTGCATATCTGAGAACATTCCTGCACCAAGTGTTTTGCTAAATCCTCTAGTATGCGCAATTCAATAGCCATTAAAAGAAATTCTGGAAAATTAAAATACATTAATTCCATAAAAAAAAATCTTTATGTGATCTCTTGGTATATTATAAAATCAACCTCTATAGCCTCAAAGACAAATATAGCCTCAGATCAAAATATGAAAGCTTTTCACTGGAACACAGATTCCTGTTAGGTTACCTGGAATGCTGATTCACAACACTGTTATTGCTGAGAGCTGACTGATTTTAATAAGATAGCAGGCACTGCTTTTTGGTTTTCTTTTTCTCCTTAGAAATTTTTTTAAAAAGCATGTGTGAAATTTTAACTTACTGAACCACAATCCATAAGAAAAGCTCCTTCTCTTGTCAACTTCTCTGCAGACAATTTCTGAAGGGGTGGCTGAGGAACAACTCTGTCATTTACATGTACTGTACTCTGTAACAAAAACCCAATACTCAATAACACAAGAATTATACCCTTAAAGGTAAAACAAAACAGGAAAAACACTGATAATCTCTAGCAAAATTCTGAGGATTCTCATGTAACAAAATACTATGCTAAGCCTAAAATGATTATGTACATCAAACAGTTCTAGAATGTTACTTATTCTAAGGGCTACTTTATTAGCTAAAACATAATAATGCAAGTTAATTTAAGATGCTTATGTAACATTTTTGATGCTACATATGTCAGAATTTCAAAATAATTACTACTGGTGACTTAAGTTTTCTACAAACAACCTCTGTTTTTTTTCCCATTGCATTCAATTTCACTAGAAATGTTGCAATGGCAGAAAACCATGAAATTCTACTCCCTGTAAGGAAGGGCTCCATATATTATTGCATTCAAATAACAGGAAGTGCCCTGATTTAAGATCCTGCATGAAGTAATCCTTGGGTTTGTCCACAGAGCCCTATGACTGATCTGATTAAAGAATCTGGCTGTTTGCACTAACTATTAAAAAATACCCTGCCTTTCTCCCCAGCAATAAAACAAACAAAAACAATAATAAAAAAACCCCATGTACACAACCCCCCAGTATTTTCATAATAAAGTTGCCTCCTCCTCCAATACAAACACAGGCCAGATATCTCAAGAATCTCTGAAGCATTCTGCTAATAATATAGGGGAAAAATACTCTACTGACTAAGCACATGCCCATGTAGCATAAAATTATTTAAAAAAAAATCACTATTTTAAAAATTTCATATGATGATGCCATAGATTAACAGCATTTGGGGATTTAGACATAGTTATGAAAATCAAGCTACTGAATTCCACTTGGGGAAGTTCCAGGCTTGACTCAATACTCTCAAGAATCAAGTATTAAAAGAAAACTAGCAAAAACATTTTAAAGGAATTTTGTAATATTTAAAAAAAAATTTAGAATTTAAATTTAAATTAAATTTTTAAATTAATTTTTTTTTTAAATTTCATAGAGTTTTTTGAAGAAACAAGACATTTAAGAGCAGCCTTTGTCACAAATACTTTAAACTGAAGTAGTACTAAATGGCACATTAGCATTCTGTTATGATTTAATATCTGGTTGGTCAATTAATTTCAGTAGTTAAAAAAAGCCCTATTTTTGTATTATTGTATTCCAAAAAATTGATCTGGAACCCTTTGCTAATAAAACTGGATCTCCTAAAGACACTGCAGATTCTTTACAGCAGAAGCACACTTAACACAGTGTTTCAACTTAAGTGCCACAAAAAGAACTTCACAAGGCCAGCTGAAGTCGGTGTCTTGAAGACTGGTAGGGGTGGAATATAAAAAGAATAACTCCACTGAAGAACACTGACTCACCTATTTGAGTTTATGAAATATCTTAAAAGAAACTTTAAGACTACAAATAGCTCAGAGGTTGTGCTGAACAGAATAATACAATACCACTGCCAGTGAAACTACTCAGTTTACCCTATAATCTTTTATCACTAAGAAACAAACTCCTACATATACTTTTCCAAAACTAGGGACTAAAAAACTCTAAAATCTTACTTATAAACCCCCTTATTTTTGCCATTATAACTAACTTTCACCTTAAATAAAACCCCATCTCGCTTCTTACTATTTAAAAAATGCATCCATTTCCTAGGCTATGTCTGTAGAAGAGGAAATAATAAAACCTGGTTTTGTACATGAACTACTTTCTCAGTCTGATCACAACCATCTTGAAGTAAAATTCTGTTTTATCCACTTCAGTCTGAAAAACCACTAGAAGGTTGTTATTGCACGCAACTATATCCAATTTCTGTATATAAAACCTTGAATCATCCATCAGATCTACTACACCCATTTACCTCAGACAGTTCTAAATAATAAAAGCACACTGAAAATGTCTCCCATACATACAAAATCTTTACTTTCTTTGTATGATAATAAATTATGGCATTACTGTGGTCATTGAAACAAGATGAAGTAAAACCACAGTTCGGCTCATATCACACTACTGCACATGCAAGTCGAAACTTGAAAAAAATGTTTTTCTTGATTTTTTATAACTTAGGGGAAATGCTCCATTTGTATTACAATAACAACATAAAATTACTGCAGCACAGCACCAAATTTAATGGGCCATTAAAATTAGGAAATGCTATTCCCCAGGCTTCATACATTACCTCATCAGTCAACTTGTCTATTCTGTACAAATTGGGATGTATCATCTTCATCAAATGAACAAGAGGCTGGCTCTTCATCTGGCACATTGCATAGACACGATCATCCAAGCGTGTACTTGTGCCTGTTCTGAAGGCTTTCTGCAAGAGAACATTACTACTCAAACAAATCCTGTACTTTATGTCACTTGTAAGAGTGCATTTCAGACTTTTTCAAGTGTCAAGCAAAGGTGGCAAAGCTTTTGTAAATAAATGTATCTTATTGGCAGAATCTTAATCATAGAGTTTGAGCAAGATTTTTAAAACATAATCTAGCTCCTCCTTATTGGTGCCGGAGAATAAATCTCCCCCTCAGTTTGTCCAAAATTTACATGCAACTGGACCAGCATTTCCCATTTTTATTCTTGACAAGTGACACTGGCCTGTGAAACTCACCAGTGGAGGCTAGCACAGGAAAGATACGAGGCAAGCAGAGTTCAGGCAAGGTACGTATGCGCACAAGATTAACTCTGACTTTACGTAGTAAGAATTCAATGTTAAGGAAAAGTTGTGGAAAGGAAACATACTTTCATGTTTTATAGGAGAAACTAGACTCCCATGGGATAAAGATTATTTTTTAACTCTCTCCTACTGAATTTTTCAGATCTCCTTTAGAAGCAACTGGTACACAGTTGCTGTGAGAAGCAACACAATGCATTAAACATCATATTCTAACTCAATGGAGAACATTCCTATAATCAAAGTCCAGATTCACTTCTACAACAAAGCTAAGGACATCACTCCTTCTTGGCTGCCACAAGCATTTTGATTTTGGTTTCTCAACATCCCATCCTTTATTTTTGTTAATAATGATAATAAAAAAATCCAAACCTAAACAACTTTCCCCAGCCACTCTTATTTCTGTCTTTTACACAGATCTCAATAATAAATGGTCTGCCTTTTCCTCGACATTAACTGCATTTGTTATGCAAGTATCAAAAAATCATAATCAGTATATTAGAGACTGAAGTAATCACTAAGCCAAAGAAAATAAATTATTATGCTTAGATCTCTTACAAGACTTATATAAAAGGTTTATTCATCATAACAGAACCAAGAACTGTCAGACATGAAAAACTTTAAGCAGTGAGATTTATTCATAACAAAACCAGGAAGCTCTCTCTTTTTAAGTATGATGTTCAGTAATCCAGAAACAAAGACATCATTAAAAAATAATAAAAAAAAGTACTAACTACTTCTATGTCAACTTTCAACTTCCTGTAAGTTTTACTGTATTTCCATGGAAACTCGTCTTTCTTCTTGGAAATTTAAAGGACGAAAGATATGTACTGGAAAATACTTGTTTCTGCCTTCATAAAATAAAAATGAAGAAGTACTAATAAGCAGTTTCCAACAACCTTTATGGGTTACACTAATGAGCTGCCAAAATCTGAGAAATGCTGATTGTAAACTATACATTTATTTTAATTATAAAGCAATATAACACAGAACATAAGATATTCAAAATCAAGTAAACTAATAAAAGGTTCAGGCATTAACAATTTAAAATACACTACTATAGTAATCTTCCAGGCAGCATAAAGATGGCAATCCAATTTCCATAATTTTAGAGAAGTGCAGACAATCCTTGACCTAGAACTGAAGAATTCCTCAAATGGAACAATGAACTATACATCAAACACTAATCCACTAGATCACACATACCTGTTTGAGAAGAGCCAAAATATAGAGTGGGAAAAGCTTGAGGGAATTTGGTGCTATCAGCATGGACTGCTGCAGATTTGAGGCAGTTGACATGTATGCTGCCAAGGAGTCCACCACAGCATTGACTAAGGCATCTCTTGCATCTGCAAGGCTGGATGAAACGGAGCGATCCACAGCTGGGGGATTAGAAGGAGGGAAGAAGTTACCAGACATGGCCTCACTCATTCCCTTGAACTTTGAAAGTTTGAGTTGTGCTTCCAGGTCATGTTTTAAGACCAAAAAAATCCCCCAAACTGCCTCTGTGGTCCTAATTTTTTTTAGGAGTAAATTAGATGACTGTCCATACAGAAACTCACCTTCATAATGCTAAAATATATAGTGTAGGCAATTTTGGCTCCCTGGTTTGTACTCTTGGAGAATTAAAAGAAATTTTTAAAGCTATCATACATAGTGAAGTCTAAATATAAACTTAAACCTTTTACTAACAACTTAGCTATTGTTGAAATGCTGTTGCCTAACCCCCACGAAAAGATCTGCAGCAGTTATTTTGATTTCTTTTTCCTCCCTCACATAAGAAATTTCTTCCAATACTTCAGTGGCATAATTGTTATTACTGTAAATGCTGCTTCATCTTTCTCTGCTGAGCAAGGGCTGCAAATCCTTGGCTGGAGGAAGACACCTGCTGGACTGAATGTGTATTTAAGAGGAGATCACAGAATGGTTTGGGTTGGAAGGGATCTTAAAGATCATCTAGTTCCAATCCCAGAAGACACAGAATTATAATTTACTTCTTCTGATTTCAATATTAATATACAATATAGAACATGTTAAAAAGCTGCACAGAGTCATACATATTTAACAGGAGAGATCAGTCTATGAAACAGCTACTTATGACCCACAATTAAGGGATAAGTAAGAATCCTCAATCCCACAACAACAGAAGGATAGAAATCAGTATCTCAGATACACTGCTGTCAGAAATTCCCTTTTAGTCTCCAGCAACACACTAAACTGAATCACTGTTTCTTAAGTAATCCTAGAATACTTAAGTTTGAGTGAACAACAATGATAATGATGATATAAAAATGAGAGTTTTGATCCAAGTGTGTTATGATTCTTTGTCCTTTACTAACAACCAGAGAACAAAGTAAGAAGGCTCCTTTTAAAAGACTAAAGTCAACTAAGTATTCAGAACAAGGAGTATTTCAGTTCACAATTTCAGTATGAATTTGGTTTTGTCATCTTTTGCACACACATGCTCCAGTGTGTTGCACTCCAACCTTTTTTGATAATACCCAGGCTCCATTCACTACTTAATTTAAATGGCTGGCAAAATTAGGAACATGCCAAAAAGCACGTGAATCTTCCTGGCCTGTACTCACCCATGTTTGCTAAGAGGCACACAACTGCTTGTACATCTGCTCCTGCATACACATCAGACAGGGAACTCACTACGGGCAAGCAAAGTGTGTGCACTCGAATTCGACGCTCACCTAAGAGAAATTAGTGGGAAATCATTTTGCATTCTCTCCTGGTAGAATTAACAAATTCAGTCATTACAGCATCTCCTCCCATCTAAGATGCACCCATTCTAGCAGTCAAGAAACTGCTGCAACACTGTCTCCCATTCCTGTCTCAACTTATTAAAATTCTACTCTAAAGCAGCACAAATTGATAACATAAACTAGCAACATCCACAGTGTGTGTCTTTGATCCTACAAATGAAGTACACTGACATCCATCCCAAAATTTTGTGGCATCTTCTACCACAGAAATTAGCTGCTATTCTTTATGCTCACCCAGTGTAGTAATTGCAGCTTGATCCAATCCATCACAGGTCTGTGTGTTTGGACAAAGTGCCTGCCAAACATGTTACTGGCTGTAACAATGGCCAGACTTTTAAGTGAAAAAGTCTTGCTGAATCAGCACTATGTCAAAGGCAGATGAAATTTTCACTTTAAAACAGTGTTTTTAAGGATTTCCATTATGTGATTAACTGCCAAGTAGGCTCACTAGCCCTGACAAGATTCTTTTAGGGTACAGAGCACAACAAAAGGCTGTGGAACAAACTTTACAAACATTACACCATAAAAAGAAACAAAACTCCCAGTGACCAATTAATTTGAATTTATTTACCTTTACTGGAAGTATACAAAAGAGCTGTTTGAAAACAAACCAAGGATGTGTCAGTCAGACTTTCCTCTATGGACATTTGTACTGCAAATCCAGCATCAGGATTGACATTGGCAAGGGACAGTAAATCAGTAGATCGTACAAAAAAATTCCCATGGAAAGTGTGTATTGAAAGACCTAGAATCAGATTAAATATTCAGAGTGAGGTTAAAACAGCATGGAAAACTCTCACCAATAACTAAAACCCCAGTCCTCAAGCTAAGGTCAAAGAAAACAGTAAAACTTCTATCATGTAGAACCAATTACATGAATCATTAGATATTTCAGCATGATCGTGTAGAGTACATGTTCAATTCTGAACACTCCAAAGTGAATGATGCACTTACACTACACATATCAACTTATAGAGAGATGGTACTATCAACTAAAAAAACAAAACAAAAAAAAAACCAACACCAAAAGCTAACTTAGCATAAAGAAGATAACTCTTTTACTCTTCAAAGAAAGGAAAATAACATTGAATTTAATGTTGCTAAAGACTAAGCACATTCAAAATGATTACTAACACATTTACACCAACGGTTCCATAGGAATCAGTATTTAAGACACACCTTTTGTACATCTTATGCGCATAACTGCTTCAAATCCAATCTTTCTTGTAAGGTATCTTTTCAGGTCTTTTTGCAACTTTTCAGCCTGAGCAGGATTATGGCTGTGATGGAAAGATGGATAGTAATAGATGCATCCAGCAGAATACTTGGACATGCACGCTGTGAAGGAAGGAAAGATACAGTTAAGAAGTAAAACTGTAACATGAAATCAGGACATAAAAATTGTGTCCAGACTTCCACAAGTAACATCTACCTTAATCTTCTCAATATCACCCACATCAGAAAGACAACTGTCCCAGACCCAGGCAAGTGAAGATGGAAATGAATCACCCCAACACATAATGACCTAATTATACACCAAGCTCAATAAGCATCCTACATTTGGCAGCTAAGAATGAAGCTCTTGCAGAAATATCTAATGGTGCAGAGGTAAAATTAAGTGTGTGTACAGAGACAAATCTTAGATAATTTATCAAAGGATGAAAACTCTGTTCTACCCCTATAATTAAACTTCATTTATTCCTTGACACGTTTCTGTTCTTGAGCAGAAGAATACTTCTCATTTAAAACTTTTAAACCTTAGAATAAATTGTCTGATACCACCAATGTAATATTTCTGTTCTTTACTTCCATCAACTTCAACGTCAATTCCTTTGCAATATGAACTGCAATTATAGAAGTGCTAAAATATTTACATGACTTTAGAATTCCTGAGGTAGCCCGTGCTTCTTAAGAGAGATAACAGTGCAGAAAGAGGGAATCATGTACTCCTTACCAAGAGAAGCTAGATCAGAATATTGTGAACTTAAGAGAAATAAATCCACAGCAGTCTGCTGGCCAGAGCAGTCCAGTGCCAACTTCTTATAAAAGTCTGTTGCTGGACCAAGATGCTGGACCACCTTTAGTAAATAAATCATACAGGGAGGAGTTATGACAACAATCATGCTTTTTAGACTTCATGGACCAAAAGACATACTATTCAGAAGCATCTGAGTAACTGAGTTGTGGATGCCATGGGGCAGGGAGAGAGAAACAGCAAGCATTTCTCACAGCGGCTTGTGAAAAATTTTAGAGAGCTGGAAAGATGTGATAACTTGTTGACTATAAACAATTTGCAGGTGGTGTTTTTCTACTCTATTTTTCTGTTCCTCTCAAAGGCAGTGAGTGAGAAAGACGTTTCTGTTAGTTAGCCAATAGAATATAATCTATCATACCACTCTATAAAAACAGCGCGGTTCTTTTGAATAAAGTCTTCTTCTCCTTTGCTACGATCCTGCCTCTCGTCTGTTCCTGCCCTGACCCCGGCACACGAGTGACACTGAGTCACAAATATTTGCAGCTTCTTTTGCTTGCCAAGAAAAATTATTGGCCATGCACTTCAAAAGAAGTAATACCACACATGCATGTATAAAGTAGTGATCTTAAATGCATAAACATAATTAAAATTTAGCTAATTGCTATAAATGAAGACAAAGCAATTGATCTGCAGAACTGTGCAAGTCACAAAGACATGGCCAGTCCTTAGTCTTTTGAAATGAATAGTAAGGGAAATTTTTTACCTTTGTGCTTGATCTCTGATTGGGATCCTCTCTGGAATGCAAAAGCCCCGCTCCCAAAGACGGTAACTGAGTTTGAAACACAGAGATCCGACCACCCGTTGGAGACATCAGTTTAAATGCAGCCTGAAGAGCAGGGCCTAATGCACTGTGTGTTTCTCTTGTATTGGTGAACATGTTTGGTAACGCATTCAATAGATCTTTTATCAGCTGCAGAACAGATTGAAAGGTGTTTTATGAGATTCTGCAAGCTTGAGATTTTCTGTTTCCAAAAAAATTTACTGCCACGACTGAAGTGGCAGAATCAGTACCAACTATTTTGGTTCTATTTTAACACACAAAGGAAAACAAAGTTGTAATTTTAAAAGCTATGATGTATCAATGAAACATTTCCATAAGAAAAAATTAGCATTGGAACTACATATTATGAAGATTAAGTTTGAATTCATAGTTTAACAGGAACATCTGTTTTGAATATTTACCACCATAAATTTAAGGATGTATTTTGAGCAATCATACCTCTTTGCTTTCATGGAGATTTACAAGTAAACTATCTGGTGTAGGTAAGAAAATATCTGTGGAGAGAATAGAAAAAAAAAAGATTAAAGAAAAAATAACACTACAACAGAACAAAATATTTAATTGCCCACTGCTACAAACACCATGAGACAGTATACTTTTCTAATGTGTGTGTTACAGCTAAATATTCCTTGCAGATAAGTAAATTATATGCAGATAAAAGTGTGTTAGAGTAATACAGTCCGTACAAAGCTTGTCTGATTCAAAGCAAAATTAACTTTTGAATTTCACATTTTAAACATCACCTACTCTGTAGTTGGTGCAAGACTATTTTTCAAAAAAATAGTCTTATTCATTAACATAGACCTAATACCAAATAGTTGAGAGATTCTAACCTTTTTCTGGGGAAAAGAAAAAAATAATAGGTTCTCAAAAATTCAGCTTCCATTTTCTTTTTACTTACCATCAATATCTGAGACAATCAGCATCTGAGGCTGTGATAAACCTTCTTGCAAGTTGTAAAACTGAACAGTGCTGTCAAACGTTATGAACCCTATTCTTGTTCTTGAATCTCCAGGCAGCCTGAAGCATTAAAAAATAAACTATTAAGCCCTAAATCTCTCTCTCAAGACATGTAGATACTCAGGGCTCCTGCTGATGTTAGAAGAAACTCAGTTCATGTGTAAAGAAGTGAAGGGAGAACATAAGAAGGGAGATCTGAAACAGGAATACAATCAATACTTCCTCAACATTTTCTGAAAAGCTGGGGTAATGATCCAGCTTACAAGACCAAGTGTTACAGATAAGCACTCACTAATATATTGATACTTTGTTCCACAAGAGAGCTTAATAAGTTCGTTTAAACATTAGACTGACACATGAAAGAAGTCAGCCTTCACAGTTCTTTAATAGAAACCAGTGCATTCTGCCCTTTCCTGATTCAGAACCCCCACTTACTAATGTAGTTACACAGTACTTACAGCTCTAAACCAAAATCCAACGCCTCTACAAAGCAACACGTTTATTTCTTATGTAGACCATATTTCAGTGTATGGCATAAGACAAAATTAAAGACTACAGGGGATTTCTCAAGTAAAATATAAAAAACATCATGAAGTGCTGAAAACCATGACAGTCACCAAGAGCAATAAAGGCAAATATTGCTGCTACCATCTGGGTATGTAAATGAGGTGGATGCACTGATTCTCCTGTGCACTTGGAATGGGATTTTATGAATTTTCCTAAAATAATTAAGCATGTTTCTGAGATTCTGTTGATAAAATAGCCATAAAAAACTGAACAAAGAAAGACTGAACCAAAAAAATGGAAGCAAAGATTTTTAGTGTATGTTGGCTTCTTCATGAGAAAACCAAGTTCACCAAGAAAAACTTGTAGAAAGGAATTTTTAAGGCAAGGCCTCCACAGGATTAGTTGTCAAAAGGCATGAACACAGTGAAGCTCATTAACCCTCACTCAAAATGCATCAGGAACAATCCCATACACGCTGTCCCAGTGCAAAAATAAAAACAGAGAAATTGACACAGGGTAACTGCGATCTAAAAAAACCCAAACTGACAACACAGCTCACCCAGGCAGTCTTACTCCCGTGGTTACAATGTTCCAGTTTGCAGCACCTCAGAACTCTCAGCACAAAAACCAGATAATTTAACTGTTGTAATTTATTATTTTTGTTGGTCTTGGCAAGGGGGAAGAATGAAATTTAAAAATCTTTGTACAATCAACTTGTTGTTAGAAATCACAGCTAAATATTCCTTGCTGATAAGTAATTAAATTTTATGCAGATACACATGCAGGGAAGGAATTCCAGGCAATGGAACTTCTGCCCTTTAGGAACAGAATGTTTAGACATTTTGAAATTTCCTTCAAATTTTTCAGTTACAATTTTGCATAACAAAAATGTTAGCTGATTTCATAAGGTTATTTATACTCTTACTTGTCTAGGTTTTCCAGCAATGACTGGCAGAGTATTGTCAAATATCCAGCCTCCACTGCATTATGAGACACATCTAAAACAAATAAATATACCGCAGGCTGAGGAGGACGAAGCTACAAATTAAAAAAAAAAAAAAAATTCAAAAATCATATTCAAAGAAATGTTAAAAGTGATTAGTCATTAGAAAGGGAAGTAGGAAAAGGAAATACTTAGAAAAATGCAAGGTATACATTATGCAATAAAGGTAATTTACTAAGCAATATGCAGATAGATTCAACCACAATCCCCACAAGTGGTTAACAACTGTCATTTGTAATAAACATAAAATGTTATACTTCGGGGGAAAAAAGGATATTTTAGTCCCTCCTTCCAAAAGTCAGTTCAAACATGACAAAAGAGACCAACTTCCATCTTTTAAATTCCATTGTTTTTTCAGTACACGGACAATGTGATCCATGAAACAGGGTTAGAGCATTCTACCTACACTGTTCCCCCAATTATGTATTGAGCTGTTTATTCACTGTAAAATGTCTGCCACAATGTTTCAATTCAAAGACAAGAGAACAATTTATTTTTGCTGCTGCTAAAAATGTCATTCTGAAGTAGGCCTCTTCCCAGGCAGACAAGACCACCATCCCAGCAATTGTAAGCTGACTCCTAATAAGAACCATTTCTTCACAATTACTAACTAGAAATTTGAAGCTGAATTAATTTGCTCATTATCCTATTACTGGTCTTTCAAAACATCCTCAAAATGAGGGAGAAAGGCAGAAATCACACTGCATCAGATTCAAATCTGACTGTGCCACATTAAACTACACTGAATGACAACACACATCCAATTACTTTATCTCAAAAGCTTCTGACTCTTTACATCAGCCAAAACTCAAAATATGAATTTAACTATTCCTTGGTGTTAAGAGAAGCTTCACAGAAAAATTAATACACACCACTGGATCAATAGGAAACATTAATTCCATGCACTATTATATTAATATGCAATTGCTGTTGAAGTTACTATGAAAACTTTTTCTTACCATATAGTCTGAAGAAGCAATGAATTCCACTGTAGAATTTTGCACCTCTGGCCGTTTGTGAGGCTCTCCATAAGACCGTGTCAGAGGATTATACATAAATTCTTCAGGAACTATTAAAAAAAAAAATTACCCCCCATAAATACAGATTATATTTTTGTCAGAAAAAGCCCCATTATTGCAGCTAAATGCAAAGTAATATGGGCAATACTTCAATTACTGCAATAGCAAAAAATTTACATTAAGGATACATAAAAAAGGAACATGTCAAATATCTCAAGCATATCTTTAACAACAAAGTTCAGCAACTAGAAAGAAAATTTATTTATTTTAAATGACAACAGATCCCCAACTATAAAACAGCAATGCAAGCAGAGCATTTCACAACAAAGCAGCAGGCTGCACTGTTCTCATAACCTCTGGCCTGGATTGTAGCTGTCATCATGATTCCATCTGCATATTGCAACAGCAGTCAGTGGGATTAGCTGATTTCATTAGACAAGGAATCAGCATATTATGAATACATTTTCTTCATGTCCACAAAGATTGCAAAACAATCTTTTGCTTCAAGAAAAAGCACAACATATCTGTCTTAAGATGCTTTTCAAAATCTCTGGATCATAAGGACATTGTCACTGTAGTTTATGTTTTAATCTAAAATATCCCATGGACTGATACAAGGTAAATACTTGAAAGAGATTCTACAAATGCAAGCATCTCCTGTTACAGTCACTTACCATCATTAACTCTATAGCACAGGTTGCATTTCCACCGCCTTTGATCGATGAAAGAAACAAAAGGGTTGATGTAAGTCCTGCAGGATCTGCATCTCACTATTGTGCTTGATGTTATTACTGGCAATTGCTAAAAAAGAAACAATGAAAAGCTCTCACAAAGGTATGTAATAAACTTCATGGAAAGCATCTCTGTGCAGTACAGTTCATAAAAGCTTTGTGAGACTTCATTTTCTATCATCTTTCCTTTTAGCCATTTAGTTCAATTTCATAGAGTAATTATGATGTCTATTAAAAACAATCTCCCCCTAAAACAAAAAAATTTAACACTTAAATATTGCCTTAATATAGTCTCAAAATCAAAGATGTACTAAGATCTTAAATGAAACTACTTTAAATTATAGCTACTATGGCAAAATGAATTATGAAAGGACAACTTTTGAGTGACTCCATAAGAAATATGATGGATGGCAAATCTTACACAAAGTACACACAATTAATAAAAAGAAGTTATACCAGAAAGTTATTAACATTATTACAAAAAAGCTAATAAATTACATTGAGAGGAGTTGCTTAACATGAATGAATGAATGAAGCTTATGAATATATCTTCAAACTTATACTGTGTTTATGTTCTATTGAAAGCAAGTATCAGGCCAGTCACACATTCAAACTGAGTACTTCTCCTCAGGAGAGCTTTGTAAACACTTTTTTAAGATGTATCTGACAGCTGTGAGCCCAACACACAGAGTGGCAATTTTTCGGAGAACCACAGGCAAGCAAAGACTTCCAACAACAACAAAAAAATAAACTTGAAGAGCTTCTTCCTTATGCATTCCAATGAAGTAGCAATTTCAAGGCTTTTTTTGCTCTCCTCCTCTCTAAGTCACAGACAATTTTTTGTAGTTCTGCTAAACTCAGGACTCAGAGTTCATTATATTTCATTGTTTGAATGAAAATAGAACAAATGTATATATAAAACAAACACACACACAAAAAAAAAGTAAAGTACTTTACCGTCAGGTCCCTGAAGGGATGCAGCAACAAACCCAAAGGAAGTTTAGCTTTGTTTAACAAAGCCTGTGTCTGGGGAATATTTGTCAATGTACATCGAAATGAGCTGAAAGGAAATAGAAACATAATGTTAAAAATGAAATTTTAAGAGATAATGAAAACATTGTGTTAACACCTCATTTTAAAGAATTCAGAAATTTAAGAAATCCTATGTTTTACAAATTATTTAATTAAAAAATGCAGAAAGATTTTTAAAAAGGCTTCATAAAGAAACACACAAAAAAATACCAGCCTGCCCCACCATTTAATAGTTCAGCAATGCAAGTATACCAAAACCAACTTGCAATTAAGAGACAGGACTGTTTTAGATACAGCACTCAATGAGAACTATGTATCTTTCTGTTCATTATAAAGATTTTTCCAGTGAACCAAGAAAGTATTTAACTAGTACTCAGAATGTCATATTTATATAAGAAAACATTAGAAAAGGATCCCAAATACTGAAAGAGTCAAAACCTTTTGTTCTGTGAGACACTAAAAAAGCCCAATGCACAAATAGTGCTGTCAAAAGTGTTCCACATGTAAGAATGATTCCCAGGCCTTCAGTTTTCTGATTTCTGTTTTCTGGTGGGACCATGAACTCTCACTACAGGAATAAGGATGCTGAGTCATTTTAAGGCAATGAAGAATGCTTATTTTGGAATTACAAATAAAATCTCTGGGGAAAAGCACTTTCCACTGTACTTAGCTGCACTTCACTAGGGATACTTGATAATACTACTTAATGTTAATTAGAGGTAAAAGGATACCTGATTGCAGAATTATCATAGTAAAATATACTCATAAATTATTAAGTGTATTCAGGCCTAATCATAATACTTTTGTGGAAAAAAATCCTATGCAATATTACAAAGTATTGTATGAAACATATTGTATAACATTAATGTGTTTATTAAAATATCTTTTTTTAAATGGATAAAACAAGGTGAAGATTTGGAAAAATTATTAAAATACTAAGAAACTAGCAACACTCACTGCATATAATATATTGTGATGGCAGGACAGTTCCAATATTTGTGTTATGATTCAGAGGATGAACTTACTTTCTGTTAAAAGGCTTTTTATTATTTATTTTTCATCACTAAGATTGAAAATTAGGAGTCAGCTGAGACACTTTTTGAAATTTTAAGTAATTATTGCCCACTAAAAAATATAAGACAGTATCCTAGACACAGTAAACTTACTCTGGACTGCAGTTTAATTTCCTAAGATCAGAATTCAAGTTAGGCACAGGTGCTGGAACTGAAGACACTGGTAAAATATTTCTATCATGTGTAAGGTTTACTGGTCTTAAGCTTTCTGGCTGCTGAGAATGCTGTAGACTTAATCCTCCTAAGGAAGAGGACAGCTGGTTCACACCTGGATATTGCTGTAAAGTTAAGAGCATGACAAACACGTGAACACACAATCATGTTCAAATAACAACCTTCAATCTTCTTTAGTGCCCTCCCTTCCAGACACGTATTTAGAAAAGATACAGCAGCCATTAGTAACAAACCCAAACAAACAAAAGGAGTGTTGTACTGTAGAAATTTAAAAATGCTACAACAAATGTGATGCACCTTCCAAATGTGTATCATCGGACAAAATTCAAATTCGTTATGCAAACCAACACTGGAAGTCACACATAACCCATCTCTTCAGGCATAAGAAAACAAGTTACTAAAAAGGCTGGAACAATTTCTCTCCCACTCTGCTCTGCAATTTAACTTTTGTTACAATCAACTTTTCCAAGTTACAGACACTGACTTTAAAAATTTATTTTTAAATTAAAACAAAACACCATAGAGGAGGAGAAAAGGTTAGGTTGGATGGCACCTTTGAGGTCTGGTAGTCTAATCCCTTGCTCAAGCAAGGCTAACTTAAAAGTTAATTTAGATTGCTCATACAGATTCACCCAGCTAAGTTTTCAAAATATCTAAGGATGGACAATTTCACAGCACAATCTGTTCTAGTGCTTCCCCACTTGCATCCTGAAGCATTTTCTCCTTTTATGTACAACCTGAATTCCCTTGAAGCAACTCCTGTTCTTTTACTGCGTGCTACTGAAAGAGCCCAACTTCATCTCACATTACAGTAAAGATGAAGCCAACCCTTTCAATTAAAAAAAAAAAATTAAATGAAACATTTCTTCCAAGTCATATTTTACATTGTGCCTGTGACAGTGAGAGCCTTACTGGATGTCATATGCAGTAAGGAATTTTGATCACCAACCACAGCAGTTTCACTGTCTTTGCCAGGTGGCCCTTACTTCAGAGAGCAGGATTTGTGTATCAGTATGTTTCTTTTACTAGACCCTTCGCACATACATTCCTCTGCAATTCTTCAGCATTTGTGTCTTGCCTCAGTACCTGGCTCCTTTTCTGCCACTGTTCTTGGGGAATTCATGTGAACAACAGAAATCAGGTGATTGTACACCATTTCTTGGGTGTTTGGAGCTATCTTTCTGAGGAAAACAGAGCAGACGCAGACAGCCTGCTCCACTACACACAGTCAGCACAAGCTCTACAGAGTTCTTTTATTTGGACCCTATACCATGCCTTGCTCATAAGGTCATTTAATGCTTGAGATCGTTGCCTATAGCAATGCCCTATGCTGATCAAGTACTTTCTTATGCTTCTTCATTGTTTCCTATCAATAAACTTCAGCTCTTTCAAACATCACATCTTAACAGTGTGGAGTTTGCTAATAACTGGTGAAGCAAACTTGTTAAGCCTAACAACTTGGAGGCACACTTAAAATTTTCCTTTAAAAGCCTTCCATTAAGTTTAGAACCAGAGATATGATGTCAATATTATACCTAATGTTTATTGTCTCAGAAATTATAAAAATGTGAAAATAAAGGGGAAATATATCACACAGAAAAGGTTTTTCCCAGGAATTTACTTCATGAAGTAATTTTAAAATGAAAAATACAAGCCTGTGCATAGTGCTGAAAACCAGAATGGTGTCCTGGATTACTGGGCTGCACAGGAGTAGGTGGTGTTGCATTTTGGTAGCCTGGCTGCAGTGCTGGATATCCATAACCAAAGGGCTTAGAAGCTTTTGATGTTTGGAGGACTGACGGAGAGGGAACTGGGCTGCTAGTCACAGAACGTGTCTCTGGAAACACAAAAGAAATGCCACAGATACTGAATACACTTATTATTTCCGTCTTAATTTAAACATAAACTCCTAAATACTTCAAAACAACATTAATATTAGTAAGTTTTTTCATTATCCATCAAGTTATTTTTATGCACCGAAAAAAGAAATTTAAAAGAAAGATTACTTCAAGAATTTTGACAAAGACAGTGTGTATGGAAGATGACCAGGGACTTATGTCACTACAAACAAAATGTTACTTTACAAAAAGAGGCAACTTGAAAAAAAAGTCATTTGAATTGAATAACAATAGAACCACATTTTATTCCAATATATACATTTGATATAAACCACAAATGAGACCATTCACACTTAGTCTCTCCTCCACTTCTGAAAACTGTCATAGCATGACTAGAATCATTCTGTGATTCTATGATTACTTCGTGAAAAGCTGTGCCTAGAGTTAGTGAATAGCTCCATTGGCTCAGACTTATGTTTGGACAGTATTCATAAATGGTAGAGGAGAAATAAAGCATGGCCTCTTTTGAAGTTTTAACCTGATGCAAGTTTCTCTTCTATATGAATGCAGCACAGCTTAGTTCTGCTATTTTTCAAGGTCAAACTGAAAGTAATCTACAGTGAACTTAACAGCTGTAAAGAGATGAAAGTACTCTTTAGAAATGTCTACAGATATGAGCTAAGTTTCAGAAGAATTTAAGCTTGGTGAAGTCAACTGGGAAAAGTGCAAGCAAAGGAACAAAGCACTTCAAGAAACCAACTGCCAAGAAACTATGTTTGTTATGAACAGTCCATGAGGGAAAAAAACCCAATAAAACCATAAAAAAACTGCAACAGATTTAAGAAACCTAATGATGACTGTTTATCTTAAAAAAAAAAAAGAAACAAGTTTTTTTTAGAATATGGTTTCAGCAGAAACAAAATGGTTAGTTATTAGGCCAGAGGGTATAGAATTTGTAGTCCTGCTAGACTCTATGTGGATAACAATACCAGCTTTCTAACTGAGAGAGATCTCACTTTAATCAGGAACCCATCAAACTATGGCAAACTGCTGTGACACTCCCAGGGGCCAGAACAAGGCAAAGTAGCCAGGAGGGGGTAGGTCCTCCAAATTAATCCAATTACTCATTTAAAATAGTGGCTAAAATACTTTGAATAGCATCTTTTCCCCTTGCTCTCAATATGGCAGCTCTACAGATTTCAAGACGTAGGTAGTCAGCCAGTAGGCTCATTTAGAACCAACCTGACAGTCCTGATATTTTTAGAGCTAAGAGTAAGCAAAACAGCAGCCATTTTCTTTAAATGAAGAAAAGTAAAAGAAAATAACCTGATCCAAGCATCTCTGCAAGCTGATATTGTTGGTCTCCCAAAACTTCTGTGATGTGTCAGCAATTATTATCAGCTCCTAATGTCAACAACACAATCAGGCATACAGTATAATCTAGAAAAAAGATGCTGCTTTCACACTTAGCATATTTCAGCACTACCCTCAATACTATAATGGAAAGTATGGCTTATGATTCAGGGAAGTTTTATTACATGGTTATATGAACTTAAGTCTTAAAACCGTGAGAAATTATTTAAAAAGACATGTATGTTTCCTCTGATGATTTCCCCTGCTCCTTTCACAGGCACTGCCTTTCATCTACTTGTTAATTAACAATAAACAAGACCAGAAACAATAAAAAACCACATTTATATACTTGAATAAATAATTCAAAACAAACTGCTTACCTGGATAGCCACCTCCTTCCAGAGCATCATAATTGTTCAGAACAGGAGAGGCACTGCTTGTAGTAGAGGAACTATCAAGTGCTGGGGGAGGAAAAGAGTTTAACTTTAGGGATATCAGAAATAGCAAACTTTTGTTAAACAAAAGACTGAGTTTTTTTTTTTTTTTTTTTCCTAAAACCTTTGATAAGAAACTGTCAAGAAAGATCCTGGGAAAAAAAATCCCACCACTTCCCCCCTAAGACTTGAAAACTATTAGCACTGTAAAGAGGAGAGGGAGAAAGCATAATCAGCAAGATACTAGAAACAAACAAGCACATGCCCAACAAACAGCAAAAGAGATCAATGGCAAAAAGACAAAAACAATGAAAAAAGTTGTTTCTTGAAATAGAAAATATTTTTATATTAAACCAAAAGTTCTTTCTAGACTATATCAGCTGAGGCCATGCACATTTTAAAAACAATCCATTCACAACTGCAAGCAACAGAAGATTCCCATCATCTTCAGAGTGATTATCCACCTTCAAGCCAAACTAAAAAGGATTTAATTCTTCTCTCTTTTCTGTACCATTCTAATTCACAGCTAGCTTTCCTCTCAGTCTAAAAGTTCTATTTTCCATTATTATTGACAAGAGTGTGAACTTCAGTTGGTATAAACAATTACTCTTGGCTCAGCCTAAAGTAGCTGAGTAAAAAGTAACTATGCAAAAATAAGTACCAAAAGTTAATTAGGCAGATATGAAAAAGCACAATGAGCACATACATAGCTGTTAGGACTGAAGAGACTTGATTGCTTAATTTTTAGTTCAACCTATGCACAGATCTTGAACATCTTATGGTAAAACATCTGGCAAACAAAGAATTATTTTAAAACATCTTTGCCAACACGATTTCACACACATTTATTTCCAATGAAAAAAGGGTCAAGAAGATTAAACGCATCTTCTCTTTAAAACACACCAAGCCATGAAGTATGATAGAAAAAAAAGCGTCCATTTAAGAATTGAGAAAAAAAAAGAAAATTTTATATATAATTTTTGTGGCAGAAAAGACTGAAAAGATTCACTGATACTGTTCTACTTGGAAGGATCAACCATGACCACATATCCCATTGCAAAGTTGAAAGTATTTCAAGGGACATTTGAGACTTCCAAGAGAAGAGACTCTGCATATGAAAACATAACATCATTGACATTTGGGACACAGAAACCATGGCACCATCCTGACAGTATAGATAATTCTTGAGCATTTTGCCTTTAAAGCATTCAACTAAGAAACAGAAAAGCTATTTAAAAAATCCTTACGACTAACAACAATATATTATTTAAAGGAAAATTTAATTCTGTGATATTCACACAATCTTAGTTTTCAGATTTTCACTGTAAATATTCTTTTTTTGTTTAATCCTGGAGGCTACTAAAGAACATAATTGCAAGATTTTATTTTCTGTTCTAGAAGCTGAAGGAATAAAGATTCATGACTTTTTTTACCCTGATCAGGATTAGGGCTTTTAAAGCTTTGCTAAGTCTTACTACAGAAAAGTCAAAATATACTTTTGTTAGGTCAACAACACAGTTGAGAAGTTACACAAGCAACCAGATTTCCAGAACCTACTCTTCATAAAACCACTGTGACAGTCTGAGCCAGAAATTTGTCTACTGAAATCTGTTAAGGATTTGCATTAGCTCCTGCTGACAGGGCATAAAACAGTATGTGCTTATTAATCAGACAGCCTCCGTATGGAACCCGGGCACCCTTTCACTCTTTTCCGTAACACAAATTTAAATGCAAGGATACAGGTTTTAGTAATGTACAGAACTTGAGAGAGAATGATGGTAGGGAGTATGAAGCTTTGTTTAAGGAACAAAGTAAGGAGAAAAAGGTTACAGTTGATAAAAAACCCAATCAACACCATTTGGACAGAAACCTTGACATGCAACCCAACACACTGTTCTTAATTATGACTTGGATGTCGTCATTGGTTTGTTCCATTCTTCACAGAATTATTATGAGTAAACTACACTATTTTCACAGTATTCTCAGTGATTATTTCATTATTTTAATAAAACTGGCATTGTTTTTGGTTTTTTTTTCTGACAACATGTATCATAAAATTAAAGAAAAAGCTACAATAGTTTCCTATTCCAAATTTATACTAAAAGTCAGCAGTACAAGGTATGTGCTGTTACTTCCATCTATCAATAAGGGTAGTAGTCTTATGTTTATCTCAAAAAAAGCTTTTTATACTGTTACCACTCATGCAGTCAGTAAAGACTTCAAGTTCCAAAAGAAAAGGTTACCAAAATTGAAGAAACTAAACTGGTGCGAAACATTAAACTCACAAAACCAGGTCATTTTGACAACAGGCAAAATGCAACCAAGTATGTAACACCTCAACCAATTAAAAAAAAAAATCAACAAACTTTTAAAGCTTTCTACAAAGCAAGCTGATTAAAACTGTACCTATGAGCCTGAACCATTGAGACATACATCTTTAGAAGGAGAAAAAATCAGCACAGATTAATTTACTGTCCTAAAAAGCACACTTACAACCTCTCCACGTTTAATTGTTTGAGTTCCTTATGAATAAAATGAGAAACAAGGTAAACACTCTTCAATGTAATGATACAAATGGCATCGGATAGCTTAACCTGAACAATTATCTGTGTAAGTTCTACTGCTAGTTATCTTCAGTTAAAACTCACTGCAAATCAAAATACTAAAAATATGGGAGTCTTGCAAGTTGTAAACATTACTTTGTTAGATTCATAAAGCATCTGATATTAACATGACAAAAAAAGGGACTTATTTGTTGGTCACTACTGAAGTCCTTTTTGTTTACTATACTAGTAACAGCTGGGAAATCTCAAGCTGAAGAGTCAGCATGATGCTTTGTCTTAAAGAAAGAAAAAGTTTCAGGGGATGGAAATATGGGGAAAACCTTGAGTAGGAAGAGAACAAGATACTGGTGTAAAGCTAAAGCCAACCTGCTTCCTCATCCTCCTCATCCTCTTCCTCATCATCTGAACTTGATGACAAGGGAGCTGGTGCAGAGCTAGCTTGATTATTAACATATCCACCATACTGCATGCCTGTGAATTGGAAAGCACAAACATCAGAGTCAGACAGACAGGAAAGACGAGAAACGGAAGTCACAAATCATTGCATTAAAAGTGAGAGAAATCAGCTGTTCCAGAGAAAATCCCAGCATGCAGCAAGTTAAATCTACAATCCTAGAAGCAGTTATTAGTGGGCTAGTTCAGTAAAATATTAGTAGCACATGGAAGTTAGCAGAAAATTTTACATGTGTGTATATGCATGTGTACCAGGAAATTAAACACACAGACTTCCTACCTATCTTTTTAATACTGGTTTATCCAGGGGAGTACTTGTATAAATTAATACACAGAAATAAAGGAGTTGTTTCCACATAAATTCAAATTATGTTATGAAAATGTTTAGTATTAACTTTTGCTTGGCACACCTTTTAAGACAAGAGTAATTCATGTTGGAATTCTGTCAGAAATGAATGAAATATACTACTGCTGCCACATGCAAGAGTACAAACACACATACAGAGAGCACAACACAATCAGGGAAATTAAGGCCAGGTAAACCGAAAAATTTGGGTTGTCTTATGTTTACATGAGTGCCTAAATTCGGGCTCATAAGCACATGATTACACCATGCATTTCTAGTATCTGGTGACAATGCAGCAACTCTTTGTTACTGCTGTCACATTCACAGCACAACTCATTAGGTTTTTTTCAGTTTTTTGTTTGCTTTTACAATATCTTCTCTAAACATATGTGAGCAATACACAAAAGCAACACAAACACACTGTTTCAAAACAGAGTAAAGCAGGCAGCAATGGCTTATAATTAATTTCCTACATCACTTGTTATTGATGCATTTTCAGCATCTTCAAGAAATCTTAGATTTCTCTTGTGACAGGCAAAGTTAGCAAGGATTTTAGATATGCTTTTAGTTAGGCAGTGACATCCTAAATAAATGCAAGTAATCACTGCTTCTCTCTTATCAATCTAATGGATTGCTATGACAAGAAAATATCCTAAATATTCAAAACTCTTCAATTTGGGAATTTGAGGTTCCATCGCTCTGTAGAAGTACTGGGGCACCAATGAATAGCATTCTTCATTTTAATACTATAAAGCATTACAGAAGTGTTATACATAATCTGAAACCATCACAGTAACTAATAACATGCCCATCTATGACTTCAATCAACTGCATCAACATTTATTTTATTTTATTTAAAATATGGTCTATAAATGCTGTTAGTTTCATTGCTAACCCTTTCTTTTAAAAAGGGTTAGCAAATGAACCCAAGAGGAACATTTAATTTCACATAAAAACCCTAACAGAATCAAGGTGAAGAGTAGCTACTCAAATACTGGAAGTAAAAAGAAAACAAAGCAAAACAACTTTCTTGAGAAGGTGAACTTTCATAGAGAGACTGGTGCAAGAAAAAATTGGCATTACATTCCTTTATCTAGTGCATTAATACTTGTACAATTCCAATGAAATTCCTCTGTAATTCAAGTAGTCACATGAAAAATCATCCCAAGTGCCACTGAGTAGATTCAGTGCTTCAGTTTTTCCATACTGTTAAAACACAGGGCTAATTTGAGTAATTTCTAGTCCTATCTTTTATAAATTTACTGAATGCATTTGGGAAGGAGAATACAAGAAAATCATTATCTGTGCAAGAACAGACTATGTCTTTTCTCAGGCCTGGGAGAACTACTGAGGAATAGAACAGAACTGCATTACTGTGAAAGAGGGAAAAAACCCTACCTTAAAATAAGTAAAATACAAATAAAAGGGTTAAAAGTCAGGATGACAAGAAGGGCTGCACTGTAACAGCAAGAACCAAAGTAAAAGCAGATGCCCCCAGTGTGAGAAGTAAAGAATGTAAAGACATCGTGTACATGGATAAGAAGAAAGGACATCTACCTGTAAAGTGCATGCCAATGCAAAAATTCCAAGCATGCACAGATGAAAGAAAAGGACTGGATTACTCATTACTGGTCACATGCATTAAGGATGCAGGTGCTCAGAAAGAATAAGGAAGAAAAGAGATTGAAAAAGTATGCTAGCAACATAGAACTTTAGGAATCATGAACTATATCACTATGAACGCTGTGAAGAGTGGGCTGGTTTGATTCTCAGGAGCCTTATGAGTTTGCATAGAGTTATTTTCATTGCCAACAGTACTACAGATTTCTGCTTTTGAGACTGTGCTGTGCTAGTACAACTCTCCAGTCAAAAAGAAACCTCTGGTGAATAGATCTGGCTAAAAAATAACATAGTTTAAAAAGTCATTGTCAGGTGGGGAAGTCTCCCTTTCTAGTTCACTGCCCAGCAATGCCAATAGTAGACTAACACAGGGGAGAAAGCAACTGAGGGCAGAAATGGGAGGCTGCAGACAGCAATTCCAAGTGCCATCATGTTCCAAATAATGTTTTCTGTTGTGACAACTCAGTTCTGCTTAATATCTTTTAAAAATTTGATAATGGTGTTAAAATCTCCAACTTTCAAAACTGTAAAAGCCAAATTTGAAATAGTTATTTATTTTGAGTCATGTTATCCCATAAATCTGGCCTAAAATGCAACTACATAATTTAAATCATCACAAAATTTTTGGACTGGAAATTTCTAAACCCTGCAAGCAGTGTACCTGTGGTATAATAATATTGCACTCAAAGGCTTTATCCCACTATAATTTACAGACATCTAGAAATGTAGGTGGCAGGACACAGAAGATAAACTGGGATAATAACACATTTGCCTGTGAAATAAACCAATTATTTTGGTATTTTAAGTTCAATCACCCACACCATAAAAGCCTTTCAAACATAAAGTGCACATTAATTTTGTACGGATAGTTATGTAAGATTAAATAGGCTTCAATATATTTTAAGGTTTTTGTCCTGTTGAAGATAGTCAAGTAAACAATTAGAATTTTTTAGTTTTTACAGGAATGCCCCAAAGAGGTGCTTAAAACAATGAAATGTTTTTCAAAAATTAATTCAAACTGCATTTTTTCAGAATGCTTTCATGCAGGCAATGGTATTCCATAATTTAAAAAAATATTTTAAAAAATCAAGTCTATCTGATTACTGCAGCTGAAACATACTTGGAATTCTAACCCAGACAAATATTTAATACATATGTGCTGATTTTTCAATAGGTTCACTTCCACAAATAGATAATGTACTCTTGCTTTTTTAATCAAAAATTAAATGTGATAACTATTTCAGACTCCTCAAAAAAAACTAGAGAAGAGTTTGAAGTCTTCCAGTGCTCATAAAACCATCATCTGAACATAGAAACTTATGTGTGATGACATGTAAATAGATAAAATTAGATCAATAAAAACTCCTGACAACTTATCTTTATACTGCCAACATATTGTTGTTTTTAGAATGTGCTCATTCAGCTACTTACTGCATTCACCTTCACTTAGTGGAAGCATTTGAATTTAGGGAAGTTCAGCAGCCACTGCACTGATCTGTAGCTGCTGTACCAGGCGTTCACACATTTCACAGGAATCACTTCCAGAACACACACATTGCACATCAAGGCAATCACAGTTAAAGAGCTGAAATCCTTTTTCTCATTAAAAACATGGTTTGCAATTTCTTTGAAAAAAGAAGCAACAGTTTTTTCTAGTAAGCACACCTACAACACAAAGTCTATCAATCACCAAAATCAACTGTAAAACTGTGTAAGGGCCACACTTCCAAAAATTGACATACTTTCTTTAAAATTACATGCTGTACATAGGACTTTACAGCAATGAATAATTTTTTTTCCTCTAATAGATACAGAAATGATTGATGAACAACCTGTAATCTGCATTCTACCAGAAAAATGAGGAAAAGGGGTAATTTAGTTATTTACGTCAGAGGATTCTATAATTTAAGAATAAAAAAATACTCTGTGACAATCACACACCATGGGGTTGCCAATTATTTTGAACACTAGAGATACCATATTCTGACAAAATTAATACCTACTTTAACCCCTCAGGCAGAGTTCTTTATCCACAAGAATTTAAAATTCTGAAATTGCTAAGAGAAAACATGGCCAAAATAAAAAAAAATCATGCAGTCAATTAGATTTGGAATACCAGATACAGAAATACGTAATAATCAAGAGGCAAGTCAAAACATCAGTGTAAAGTTTAATTTAACTGAAGAAGGCTCAAGAGCCAATCGATTCTTTGTCAAGATGCTGCCAACAAAATAGGAAGGAGCTTATACAAACACTCAGGTTTTCCCACACGAATTCTTGCAGCAGCTTTCCATGGGCACTTACAGCTAGGCAGTAAGAAAACAATTCTACCTTAATCCTAACTTAATCCTCAAACTCACTGCTTCCACATACTAGCAGATTTCTAGTCTACACTTCATTTTTCAATACAGACTAATTACAAGCTAATTTTAAGATCTTCTTCTAAGAAATTAAAGTAGTGAGCAGTTTTTTAAAGTAAGGGAACTAAAAGAAGGTTTTTTGAGCAAGAGACAAGTAAGACTGCCAACAAGACAAACAAGTCAAAGGCAACAACACATGGACAAAGGAAATCAAACACAAGGATTAAGAGAATCTAAAACCAAGGTGACATAAAACACCACCACTCAGGGAGCCTGATGAGACGCCAGAGATGTGCTCCAGTTAAACACAGAAGAGCAGCAATAAAACTTCCAGCATTCATGTGTGCATGTGGAATACAGCAAAAGCCTGTAGTGTGACTTCCCATTCCCTTTTAGTACCTTCCTGAAGGGCCAGCTCTGGTGACTGTGTAACAGACGGTGAAGATGGTGGCTTTGAAGACAGGCTTGGAGCAGGTGACCTTACTGACGACATCACAGCAGAGGCAGCAGATGTTCCAGGTCCAGGCTTGGTAAATGGAACATTCTGGCTCACTGAGTGCACAGGCTGTGAAGAATCTATGCCACCTGAAAACAACATCAGAAAGCAGGAACCCTTTGTATGTACTTGCACAGACAATTATACAGCACAAGCAATCACACTTGATACCACAGTAACTACAAAAAACAATACAGTACTTTAAAGAGAGATGCCTTCAAACAAGTATGTATGGAAAGATTGGTTGCTTTAAAAAATTCAGTACCTACAGTGCTAAAACTCCGTTATAATGAACAAATTGCTCTGACAACAGCATAAAAAAAAAAAAGAAAGCATGATGCAGTACAAGCAATACTAAGCTGAAGCTTCTTTTTGCTACATCCCCACAATGCTGTGCTTTTATAAGTTACTGTTCCCAGGTAAGTGGAATGTAGTCCACCCGAAATACACCCGTCAACATTCTTCCCATGGGAGGAAATCTTGTGCAGTAGACCAGTACTATGCTTCCCTTGCAGTGCTGGCACTTGCAATATGGGTATTCAGTTATGAGACTCATATTCCAAGCAATCCGTTGCAATCAACCAGTATTCCACAAAACTTCTGATGTGTTTTAGACATCTGGACTAGATATAATCTGCTTAAAAAAAGTCAGATTAATGCTTTGAGAGATTTGACATAGTCCAGCTGAAACTCCAATCAGACAAGGACAACATAACTTCAATTAAGTTAGCTCTCAACTAAGGGTTGCTCTTTGCTCATAAATTGAGAAAAACTGTATTATGAGTCTTTCTAAAAAAACTCTGACCAACCAAGCTGTTAAAAAGAAGAGAAAGGAAATGGTTTTACCAAAAGTACTCAGTAAAAAACCACAGAAATTAAGCAAGAGCAAAATTCTCCACTTGTAGAGTACTCGTTTAAGTTACCGAATTTGCTGTAGGAGGCAGAGTTAATATTAATTTTGCACCTTCTGCACATATAGCTGTGTAGTTCATACAGTCCCTGAGCTTTTCCTTGAATAATGGAGGTGATATCTCAAGGAACTTCATGGCGAAGTTGAGGTTTCCTTTAGAGGGTGAAGAAGAGGAGGCTTAAAATGATCCTTCTGTTTTTATTATTTACAGTCAAAATTTACAGCACACATCTTTATTATCTTTTATATATTTTTCAATTTTAAAATCTGCTGTTGAGCATACACACGGCTTTTTGCAAGTCTTATCAAAATCAAAATGATGTCTTTTTCCAATGAACAATGAACATACACAGCATTTTTTTACTGCAATGGACTTGCTATAACCTTTGCTTCCACACAGTGTCTTGCAGATTCCCCATGGCAGCTTCAGAACCTGTCAGCAGGAATGCTCTTATTACAGTAGCTTCCTCAAGCAAGACATACAAGATGACAAGAGAAGTTCTCTGCCACATTCATGTGCTCACCCAGGTTTTGTAGAGTTGTTTGCAGGGTGATGGTATTTTCCACACTGGAAGGCAATATAGCCATGCTGGCAGCATCAAGCACTGCTATAGAGAGTGTTAAATGCTGTAATGTCAGTGTCACGTGCTCAAAGCCAAAACCAATTTACACCTGGATTAGCTGAAGATGTAATACCTTCCTGCCAAGTACTAATATCTATTCTCAAGCAAAGGTTATCCAATTGTCTTCAAAATTACGTAAATCCTTTAAATGCATTGTAAAATAAATATTTCTAAACTCTGAGAAATAAAATTTATTTTCTCCTTGTACAAAAATCCAACCTGAAAAATCAAATATTAAACTTTATTTGGTAACTCCATAAAGGTTTTAAATGCTGTAAGCAACCAAGTCCAAAGGAAACACTAGAACAAAATTAACATTTAAAACCACATTTCCTCACCTTCAGTGTGTACTTAAGTTTTTCCTTCATGGCTCTCAACCAATAATCAAGCATAATGATCTACAGCTAAAAGGCATGTTACAGAAAGAATCTGCAGAATTGGGCAAATTAGCATTGTAATTCATATTTTTTCCCTGTACATCATCACAAAGTTGTCATTTAATTTCTAACTGGTGATACCTAGAGGTAAACTATACATAGAGGTCATAGTTTAAAAGTATCACCACAGCATCTCCTCAGAATTTCAGAAGACATGCGAGCATTATCCCTCTTGACTTGCTTCAGCTTGAAGTGGTCTTGATTTCCTGCCCTCACAACCCCACACATCCCCTACACCCAACACTACACAATTTCTAAGGAGAGAGGCACCACCTCCCTGCAGCCTGTTTTCCAACAGCATCCTTTGCCCCTGTCTTTCAGTACTGGCTGCAGTCCTTCCCCTTTTTTCAACCACACCTATATTAGCAGATTTACAGGATTATAGCCTACATTCCTATGGAACTGGGGCAGTAAGGACTTTACATCCTGATCTGACATAAGGGGAAGTATGCACGTGAGCTAATGAAATTAGAGTGTCTCCTGCTTAAGCAGGCTGTCCATACCAGGATGCAAAGAAACCCATGCCATATACCCACAGGAGCTCTCCAACTCGCTCTCCCCATGGAGGAGTCCAGTAAAATTCAGACATCCTGGCTGGCATCCATCCTAAGTTGAAAAGCACCAACAATAATGAGAGTGCTCCAATTTCAGCTGAAATAAACTGGAAAAACATTTAAGAAAGCTACTGACCTAAGAAAGACAAAAAACCAAAATAATACAAAGTATGAAATTTACATAGCATAACACTCCTGAACAGATTTTTATCAAGACTGTTCAGGTGAAATACAGGTTTTAAAGATAGAAGAGGGTGATTCTGCAGGGTTAAACTAGTTTAAACCTCCAAGGAGAAAAATCTTGAATTAGAGATATTTATATTCTACTTTATTTATACTTCGTAAAGCAAAGAAAATTATTCTCACTGGCTATTATTCACCAAGAGCAGTCAACTACCAGCAAAAAAAAAAAAAAAAATCCTCTTAAAATAAATCTGGTTTCTTCTACTGAAATCTTAGCACACTTGCTGAAAATACTTCAGATATTTCAGAAAGAGGCTGCTGAAGTCCTAGGAAAATACTTTGTTTCAGTTTTATGTCCTTAGTACACAACATATAGAAGTTAAGAGGTTTGACCTTAGTAAATTCAACATGCTGGAAGCTTTGCAAAGCTATACATAAAATTGGATTTTTAAAGAAACCAATTCAAGTCCAGTGGCGACAACTTTTTTGATTAAAGTAAAAAACAATTCAGAAATCTAACAACTTCTGAAAAACTCTCGCCAGCCTAAGTTTCCTGACTAAGTTCTGTTTGGACACACAGATTTCACCAACACATCATTCTTCTACAAAAAGGATTCATTTTCATCACAGAGAGCTTTCAGTGCTGACTGTACAAAACTGCTTTAAAAAAATACACTAAAACTGTAGCATCTTGACTGACAGTCTGTCTGCAATTTGCTTATTTATAATTTAAAGATTGTAAGGGCATCTTTCACAGCACAGGGGCAATGACACCAAACTCTCATTGGCACCCTGACAAAGAGGAGGACACTGTATCCAAGTTTCTTACACAAACAGTGGAGAAAGCATGCTTATGCATTTCAGTAAATCTTTCTTTTTTTCAAGTAGTTTAGCAAAAAACTATACACAGAACAGATGGCAACTGTTTCCCATCATTGCTTCTTCCCAAAGAAATAGGATGAAATATTCAGAAAGTTTCCTTCCAACAGATCATTCATTATTTCCTTATGCTCCTTATGAATTGTATTCAGACATTTTCCAAGGATGTACAGGAACTGGCAAATAATTTTCAAAATCCAACTCCTTTTCTTAAAGGCTGTAAACAAATAAATACGATATATAAAATGACTCTATCTGAGAACAGTAAGACTGCACTAGGAAATTTAGAAAGCATCTCAGCATCTCAAAACCAAACTAATTATGCCAGGATCAAACAATTACTATAATTACTTTACAATTTTATTATTACGCATTTATTTGTAGTTATTTATGTAAATATTTTACTATCCAGGTGTTGTAGCAATTGGAGTTTTAACATATTTTAGCCAAAGATGTTGAATTCTAGATTAAAAGAAATCAGATATCATTGGAGGCAGTTTGTTTAGCCCCACACACCAAAAATGGTTTAGTATTCAAGGTTTTATTATTAAAACCAGCTCTTTCTTCAGCCTTGCTGTCAGCTTTGTGTTTATCTGTTTTTTTAGACAGGAAATATGGAATCATCTGTGTTCTGAGACTGAACCAGAATCCAGGGGGAAGAAAAAAAAATTATTTTGCAGATAAATCACTTCCAGAAACCTGTGTACTGTGCAATGAAGCACAGGGCATGCTTCTATCAGCAGAAAGCCCAGAAAGAGTCTGCATGTGGTGTAACTGCTGAGGCCGACAGTCCAGCAAGCCAACCAAGGACTGCAGCACTACCCAAGTACAACAGAAACAGTGAATCAGTGTTTATTTTCATACTGCAAAGTAAGTATCCATGACACAGCATTATCACAGCCAAGCCTATCACTCATTCTTTGAAATCCAAGTGTAATATTACTACTTTTTCTTGAGGCCATAAACTAACTCAATCACCCCTTAAGAGCAGCACTGAATGGTTCAAAAATAAAACTGCTGCTCATATTGCTCTTCACTGTCTGGTCAGCTCCACTGTTCCACCTTTAAAACAGCTGCTCACTGCAAAAAAAACTGCTATGAATAAATCACTTCAAGATACCTCTACGGGAAAGAAAATTAACAAGCATTGGAATGAAAAACTTCTGTAAATAAAAGAGAAACAGTCTGAAAAACAAAAAGTTGTTTTCATATGCCTACTGCATATTGTGCTATTCTGGAAAGATACCTGCATTCTGTCAAGTCCAGCTGCACATTCTGCACTGAACAGAGTCAACTTTTTTGGCCAGTCCTTGAAAGAATCCATTTTTATGAACAACCATGAAATGCTGGTAACTTCAGGAGCTTTTCAAGGAGCTCCCTGTATTTCTTTTTTTAAATGATATTTTGTTTCATAGTTTGAAAATACTGGAGAAAATTACACAGAGCATTTATCAGTACAGAATTCAAATCTACTAATATTAAATGACACTCTACATCCTAGTCTTGGGAGGGGGGAGGAAATTAATATAGAAACTAAATTCAAACTCTGGATTGAATGAGCTTCATTTAAGCTTAACTGCTTTTCCCCCCCAAAAAAATCTTTACCAAACCCATATTCTTTCTTAAGTCCCTGGTCTGAGAAAGTCTCAGCTACTAGGACTCCTAACACACTTTCAATGTTACACTATAATCTGAAATATCTAGCATTAAAAAAGAAACCTACAGTTATGTAACATCTGTCTTTAGTTGAGAAAGCAAGCTGTAGTCTGGCACTGCTTACAGGTCAAAACTGTGTGAAGTCAGAAAATTCCCAGTTTAGAAAGAAAATCAAATCAAATCCTGCACAGACTCTCTCCGCTGCAGAGTGATATATTTCATTGTGAAGGTATTCTCACATCTCCAGTCTCTTCCATGCTTCCTACTAAGTACTGCCCCATGAACTCATACTCGGTTTTCCTATGAAACAGAAGCTGAAAGAACTAACAAGGTCTGAATGTACCTGCCTTCAACTGGCACCATCACAACCTTATAGCTACATCCATACTAAAACCATCGAGTTGTTGCTTGCAAAAATCAGCTACAACTTCCTCTTTCAAATGCTTATCAAAAATATTAATTAAAAAGACCCAACTGACTTGAAATCTAAGTAGGGTTCCACTTGTTTCCTGAACTTTGTGGGAAAATGCAGATATGTTTATATCTCTTCCTGAATTATGGCGCAAATGAGTCCATATGCCAAAGTCAATAGTATGAATTTTATCTAACAGTAAATGTGGAGAGAGAGAGAGAGAGAGAGAATAAAATAGAAAGAGAGGAGAGAAAGGGAGTGAAAAGCGACAGATTAAGACCCATCAAGAGACAAGGGGTAGACAAGAAAAATACCTCAAATCCTGCAGGCACTGCCAGGCTGAGAATGGAACATGCTCCCACATCATTGGGAACTGCCCAGTTGTGCAGGATACAAGAATTAAAAGGCACAATTACATATGTGAAATATTATCAAAGGAAGCAAAAAAGCAAAATTGGACAGTATTTCAGGAACCATGTACAAGAGATGACAGCAATGAGTTATACAAAGCAGACAATTTTTGTGAAGGAAATTCAAGCATTCACGGTGGATGTGACTGTGTGATACAAGTGTACTGACACATCCTTAGAAGAAGCCACTGTAGAAAAAGTGAACAAATACCAACATCATCAAAAACACATCCAGGAACTCACAACTGTGGCAGACATTGTATTTGTGAGTGTTCCCTGTGGAGTGCAGGGGAAATGGTATCACAGAAACTTGAGGGCTCTGGGTCACTCCAAGTCAAGGCAGGAGAAGACAGCCCAGGCCCTGGCCTCAGAGTGCTCCACACTTCTGCAGATATTGTATGTGCTGTTGTATCACCTCAGCACCAATAAAGTTTCAGTGAATACCAGTGGTGCTGGGCAGCCACAAGCCAGCTGACACCAGGTGTGGACAGCACATGCAGATGACAATGGACTCATATCATGAGGTGTCTCATACCATCCAAATGGGACTAAATTCTACTGATTTTCACTGAAGTGGGCGGCCACGTATACTTAATGTGAAAAAGCAATATGTACAAATTATATGTATTGGATAAATAGAAAGATATCAACACCTGGGGATCCAGACAGTGTCCTGTTAGTCCTCTTCTTCTGGTCTTCTTGGTGGCAGGGGTCCCACACAACAGAGCTCAATGGGTTAATTATGTTCAGGTGTACATGGGAACTCCAAGCACTTCCCCGTGGATGTGGGCAGGAGAATTTTACATTGTTTTTTACAACACTGTGGATCTATTGCAACACTGTGGATCATGCCCACTCCTTTGGAAATTGAGTCTGGGGGCATTCTGGGGGTCTTTGATGGTTTCGGCCCCTTCTAAGGCACAAAGCTGCCTCTCATGTCAGCACACTTGAGTCTGTTATGCCCCATCAGAAGGGATGAACATGCTCAGGCTTACGTGTGACAGTTGCATAAGGAAGGACAACTGGCATGACAAAAAAAGTACCAGCCCGCCTCCACAGGGCCTGCTTCTTACCTGGCCCAAGATCCAGCTTGTAGCATCTGGCAGTGGGTGTTCACTCTCCCTGTCTTGTGTGGATTGATTTCCCATCACACACCACACCCCTAACTCCGCACCCATAAACTCTCCTCCTACTCCATGGGAAAAGAGTGCAAACCTGGCCTCAGCAAAGCACCCTGCTGCCTCCACAAATATCTGATTGTTTTGAGTCACTGCCACTAACATTTCAGTCTCTCACAGTGTCACTAAGGCAAAATTTAAAGAAACAACAATCATGACTTAAAGAAATTCTCTAGCCAGAAAAGAAAAAAGTATCTTTGTGAATAACAGACATATTTCAGAAATTACATATTCCTTCAGAACTGCATGCAAAAGCTCCCTTCTGAGGCCACTCACATGAAAACCGCACAAATAAACTACAACCATCCCCTAAATAGTGTATTTTTCTGTATCTCTCAATAGAACAGAATTCCACACAGTGAACACAAACAAGGCAACAAGAGCACACAATTACTTATGTTTCCCAGACAAATCTGGCAGTTCACTATCTTTCAAGTAACACCATACCTGTATTTATTTGGTTGTTTACTTTAGGAACCGATCCAGTGAGATTCCTGCTGAGGTTGTCTTGCACAGCCTGAGCAGATGAAACAGTTGATAACGTTGTACTATATCCCACGGGAACGTGCTGTTGAAGGGAATGAGGTACTGATGTACTCTGGCTAGAAAATGCATTTGTCTCTTTGAACTGTCCAACAGCAGGTAGACTCTGAGAGGTAAATGTCTGCCCATACACACCTCCAGCAGCCATGGGAGGATAGGAAACATTAGGATACATGGCACCAGAAACCACGGGCATAGCGTAGTGATCAGAATTAAGGGGAAATCCCTGAGATGCAACTGAAGAGCTGATAGAAGTGCTGTAGTGATTATCAAATGCTGAATATGACTGCTGAGCACTCACATGCAAGTAGGATGCCGATGATACTGCTCCTTGAACAGGTCTGTCACTGGAGCCCCCTGAATGGGGAGGAGTGTTGTTGTACAATTGATGCGACTCCTGTGCATTCAACACGTTGCTACCCACAGATGTCATAACATTTTGTGCTGGTGCTGAATAGTAACCAGGGTAGTAACTGGCTCTGTACTGATTATCCAGATGTGAAGCAGCAGCTTTATTGGGCACTTGGGAATAGTGTCCTGAAGGCGCACTGTAGCTTGGAAGATGTGAGCCATAGCCAGAGGGGAACTGCATCTGACTCTGCATAGGACCTGAAATGAAGAGAAAACATCACATGTATTAAAGGGGCATCTGCTAGTAGTACCAATGGACTCTGCATTTGAACTAACAAACAACTGCTTTCTTCTTTTCTATTTTTGAGTTTGATTCTCATCAGAAGAGAGAGAATAAACCAAGTATAATGAGTGCAAATACAGTATTTGAAGTAATTTGCAAATACACAAAGATGCCGAAAAATGGATTGCTTCCACTCTTGAAAGAGGCTTCCATTCTTGAAAGAGGCTTCCATGCCAAGACTGTTTGCCTCTTGTTTGTATTTTGACTATTTTTAAGAGTTTATAGGCAGTTAATATTTAAAAAATAGTGACCAACAATAAGCACCAAAGTGGTATTTTTAAGTGTTTGAACCTCCTGAATATGGAAACTGAAAAGCTGCAGTCAAATCAGTATGTCAATACCTAACAATACAGGTATTCTTCTCTACAAGTCTTCAATAGAGAAAGAGTTGCAGGACAGTTATATTTGTCTTCTATGTCCTTAAGTATTATGCTTTCAGGAAAACTGATGTTTTTATGAAACTACAGAGTATTTGACAAGGCACATCATTTTTATTTACTGCCTGATACTCACATGAGGTCTAAGAGATGTTGGCATCAGAGAAACTGACCTCTGGTATCACTGCAACTGGTTCTGCAACATTAGAGTTTAATTCCATACTAGCCCAGCAAGGGTCAAACCAGGGCTTGCCTGCTACAGACCAAATGTTAACTATGTCCAAACTGATTTTCTCAGCCAACTGCTCAATGGGAAATCTCAAAGTTCTTCCTCATGTCCCATTCCTTAACCTTGTTTTTATTTTTAGTGAACCATAGATGCTTTTGAATGGATAACTTGCTTTCTTAAAATTCCCACACCCTATTGCTTCCATCACACAGAATGACTACAGTGTTATTTCCCACTCCCTGGCCAATAAAAACATAAACACAGCACTGGCCCACTCACAAATTAAATGGCAGCTGAGGTAATAATGAATAGTTGACTCCCCTGCTTATATTTACAATGATTATAAAACTTAAGCATTACTTCTCTTGTCTTGAAATTCTGAAAAATCACTGTTCTCCAAGGAACCTCTAGATGTCCTATGATTAACTTGCAAGTCAATTTTAATAATAAAATTGTTAACAGACTCCTAAAAGCAAGTTGTGGGCTAATACTGCCCAAAATTACTTTCTGGTAAAATTAAAAATGCCCTTTCATAACTAACAGGAAGCTGAGCAGAAGAGAAAGGAGCTAAAAAATTGCAGTAACTTAGACTGTGGGATGACAAGACAGAAGGCACTTGGGAGAAAAGCATAAAGAGCTTAAAAAAAATTATCTCGAGTTTTGAAGAGAGCATGTATGAGCTATGTTTCTGATTCACCTTCTTCTTGAAAAAGTGGGAGCTGCTTTACAGAGCTACATAGTTTTTTCTCCTTTAAAGGAAAATGACTTTGAGTTAGCCAGCCATTAACAGCAACATGAACTTTGCCAGACTTCTGATCTGCTTTTTAAAGTCTGAAAAAGCAAACCCAAAGATACAGCAATAATTTTCAAGGGTCAAGGTTTATGGCTTTAAGCAGCTATGCCACCTAAGGTGGCACGAAGAGATATTTTATTTGAAAATAAAATGTGCATCTGTTCTACTGATATATGCAGATTTAACTAACTGAGCAGGTATAGCTTAGAAACTGGTTTAGGAGCACCTGACTCCTAAATAAAAGGCTACATATCAAATAATCTACTGCAAAGTCTTCTTCTAGTATCTAGCTCTTGTTTCAAAATACACACCATAAACAGAGATTAAATTACCAATACAAGATATCAGTCTCTGCATGACAGAATGCAGAGTCCTTTTTATTCATGTTTTTAAGTAGAAACATCTATAAACACACACATGAAAACCTCACTGAGACAGACAAAATTTGAAAAATTATATTGATTTCAAGCTGCAGGTCCTTTGAAAGCAAGTTTTACAATTATAGATGAAAGATTATTCTCATTATCTTAAATGAGTCTTTTGTACATCTGATTACAAAGAATGTGAGTGGAAAGTAATTTTTGTACTGCAATTAGTAGCTGAAGCTACTAATGGTGACTAGATAACTGGACAGTTTTCAACACTGGAAATCAAAATATATCTTCAATGTCATTTCAAAACCTGGTTAATTGCACAATGAGTCCCGATGTCTCAGGTATTCCATCCTTCCAAAATACCTGAAAAATATCTCAAAAAATTCCATAAAGGAACTGTAAACCTCAGCTGCACACAGCAGGTATATCTCTAAAATGTCATCTCTGTAACAAAAGCAGTGCATCTCTCCTTCTACGAACAAATTAATACTTATTATATAAAGTATGCATTAAATAAAGTTACAATGTGTAACTACATAGACATTAACAGGTGAATCCCAAAACTCCTAATTCTTTTTAAGGGAGGGGGGAGCCACAACACAAAAAATTCCAAACTCCCAGAAAAAAATAAAAGGACCAGTGCTATGACTATACCACCACATGCATTAGTAAAGTTTTGCTTGCTAATGTCACGTTTGGTTTTTATGTCCAGGCATTCCCCCAGCAGCATAATTCAGCCATCTGCCATATACCCTACCTACATGGAGTCTATGGATGCTACACCACCAAACTGCCTTTCTATCCAAATCCACCTGTGAGCTTCCCAAAACTCCTAACACCCCTTTACCCACCTCCAGAGAAGACCCACGGCCTCCTCACACGTCCTTTACCCCATGAGCAGGGGGCAGCAGCACCACTGCCCCTTGTTTACTGCTGAGCTCTCACTGCAGCTCGGTCACAGAACTGGTGTCTCCTTCTTCAGGAGGATTCACACAGCTTCCCATTTGCACAAAATATTCAGAGGTTTCCCATCTTTCACATCTCTGTTCTCTTTGTTCAATTGACCACAACTATCTCCAGTCTGAGGAGGGATGAAAAACAAGACTAACCAACATAATAATGAAAATTTTACTTCCAAAATGCCAGTAGAAATACCAATGGCAGCCTTACAAACCAGTTGTAGACAGCACCAGGCAAAACTCTTCTTAAGAGTCATGGGAATTCAATACAATCATCCTCTCAGTGCTGCATTCCAATACATTAAATTGTTAGCACTGAAGTCCTTCATCACTACTGAAGAAATCATCCTTCAGTACTGATTTACAAGAACCATTTTGTTATGCTGAAATTAGGAAATAGGTAATTTTCCACTTAGATACAAAGCCACTTTTAAGACTACAAAAAAAGCTTCCCGAACTTGTTAGAGAGAAGGAAGAAAATAATACCATGCACACAAGAAATTACTTTCAAAAACTCAACAAAACAATCATGCCTAAATTTAACAAAAACTGAAGTCTCCAAGGATCTCAAATGGACTTGGTCATTGAACCAGGCAAAATTCAGTAATAACAAACCTGAACATCCTTTTTAATATCATTCTATGTAAAACAGGCTGCTTGCCTCCTGCAAAAAGCACTCTCTTTCATTAGATGGCAGCAACTACATAGTTTTATCTGAAAAGTTCACATTTTATCAAATTAAAACACAGAGCATGCTAAAGAAAAACATATACCTGTATTTTCTTTCAGCCAATACAGAAACAGCTCAATTCACATCAGGATCTTACATTTAAACTCCACTCCAATGACATAAAATTAAATTTCAAAAGCAGTGACAATCCTCTTCATGAAATTTAGTTTCTATAATACAGTACAGAACTTTCTGCTAGTCTTTTTCTATCGCTATTCCCCTCTACTTCCTCTCCTATTTCCACCAAAAAAAAACCCAAATCCACAAGTCCTGTGTTGTAACTTTAGGAGATTACTACTCACACAACAGACAAACCGACCAAAAATTTTTGGAATGCTATTGCTAGATGTTACAAAATGAAAAATTCAGGGCATTTTCTGATCAATTTTTACAAACCCCAGCATCACAATACCAGTTTGGATACAACTGAGGCATCAGTATCTACTTTTAACCTAGCATTTAATTACCTCCATTTTCTTCAGTGGCTGTTAAGACTTGTACTGTATAGGCATTTAAGTGCTTAGCACTTAACTACTCCTTTGGACAGGAGAAAAGCTCACAATTCTCATGTAAAACATTTTGTAGGTCCCCACCCTGCACAGAAAACACACCTGTGCAGAAAATAGCATGACTACAAAAGATTTAACAGTATGAGCCAGAACTCTAGGCAAATAAGAGGCCAAATTTAGATACCAAACCAATATTGCACAAAGAAAATTATTATATAGGGATCTTGAAGAGTTAACGTGGTGTGTCAATAAAGAACTGATTTTATAGCGCACCAATTTAAAAATGCGGAAGTGTACACGCACTACTTTCATTCATACTACAGTCAGCCTCACTTCCTCTCTGCCTGAAATGGGCGTCAGTATTTTGTGACTTTAAACTATTCTGCCTTTGTTTTTCGGTGACCCACATTTCACTGGCCCAATGTTCCCTGTTCAGCTCAAATCCCAAGATCCAGTTATGTGAACGCCTACCCACCCACTACTTTTAAGTTCAGACATAGCTACAAAGTGACTACTCTCGCCCCTAACACGCGATTTTCTCCCCATTCTCACGGACGACAGCCAGCATCGAGGCCTGGAGGTGCCTCGGCCTCCAGAGCCTTCCTGAAACGCCACAAACAGGCTCCACAACACCGGGCAGATCCAAATCCGCGAGGAGATAAATGCACGGATACCCCCTCCCTCGCCCCTGCAGCGAAGCGGGAGAGGCTGCCCCTTCTCAAGTTCCTTCCGCACGCAGCCGCGGGGGCCCGCACCTTCCCCGAGCAGCTCCGCGGGTCCCGCTGCCTTTCAGCCAAGGGGCTCCGCTGCGTGCCGGATCCACGGGCCCACACCCGCCCCCGGGAGGAAGGAACAGCGCGCAGGCCCTGGCACCCACGGGGGTCTCACCCCTCGTGGGAGAGGCGCGCCTCGTCCCGGGGACCCCGCGGGCCTTTCCCCGCCCGCCCGGGCCCCGCGCAGGCCCCTCACCGTTCTGGCAGCGCGGCGCGCCGCTACCGGGGGCCGCGGCCTCCAGGGAGCTGCCGGGCCCGCCCGGGGAAAACGCGGCGGCGGCGGCTGCGGGCCGCGGCGGAAGCCCGGCGGGCGCGGACATGGCTCCTCGCAGCGCTTCTTCACTGCGCCCCGCTCCCGCCTGTTCCTCTCCTTCCTCCTCCTTCTCGTCCGCCGCCCCGATCCACAGCCGGGCGCCGAGCGAGGCCGGGAATCGCGGGAGGGCCCGAGCGCCGCGCGCGCCGTCGCGGCCCCGAGCGCCGCCGCCTACAGCGCCCCCCGGCGGCGGCTCCGCCGTGAGGCCGCGCCCCGCCCGGCGCCGCCTTGCCCGGCCCGGCCGCGGAGGGTGGGCCGAGCGGGCGGGGTGGGCCGAGCGGGGAGGGCAGGCCGGGCCGCACAAGCGGGTCTCGCGTTCTGCGTGGGATTCACTCACCCTGTCCCGGCGGGAACGGCCCGTGTGGCGGGGAGAAACCGCTTAGTCTGTGTGTGGCGGGGCTCTCTGCCTTATCTGCGACTCCGTGGGCAGGCCGCGGCAGGGTGAGGAGGGGCTGGAGGGATGTGATCCTGCCCCTCTGCTCGGCCTTAGTGAGGCACATTTGGAATGCTGTGTTCCAGGAGCTCTGTGCTCTCTCGTGCTGGGCTCCTCAGTACGAGAGAGGCATAGAGCTCCTGGAGAGGGACCAGTGGAGGGCAACAAAGATGATTGAGGGGCTGGAGCATCACTCAGGGAGGCTAGGCTTGTTAAACCTGGAGAGGAGACAACTGAGAGGGGATTTCATTTATATATATATATATATATATATATATATATATATATATATATATATGTATCTATATAGTGTATGAATATGTAAAGTGGGAGTGCCAAGAGGATGGATCCAGGCTCTTCTCCATGATGCCAAACAATAGGACACAAGGCAATGGGCAGAAACTGATGCACATAAGTTCCACCTGAACATGAGGGAGAACTTTATAGTGACTGTGCTCTGGAGCACATTGCTCAGAGAGGTTGTGGAGTTCTCTCTCACTTCTCTATCAAGAGATGCTCAAGAACCCTCTGGGCACAATCCTGTGCCATGTGCTTTAGGGTGACCCTGCTTGAGCAGGGAGGTTGGACCAGATGATCCACTCTGGTCCCTTTCAATCTCACTGATTCTGTGAGGCTGCTGCATGTCCCTGCCTCAGGGCACAGACATGTACATATGCAATACATACACTTGTCCTTATTTTGTGTGAGACATTTTTGTCTGTATAGATAATATATGCTATTTTAGGTATAAATGTACCCTGGAACACACAGAGAGGTAATGTGTACTGCACAGGGGAAAAGGCCTCACAGGTGAGGTGAGGTGAAAGCTCTCCTTCTGTAATTATTCTTGTACAGACAGAAAAGCCTTAGTGAGATGGGGTGAGCTGAGGCAAGGCTTTTCTTTCAGTGCTAGGAGTGCTCACTGTATTCTGTCTGTCTCCAGTGTGGATATATGCTATCTATAGAGACAGGCCTTCACACGAAATGGCAAGGTGAGATAAGGCAAGACTTCAGTCTCTGTGCAGAATATATACTTCATATTCTCTAAACAAGAAGGCAAGTGTTGGAGAACCTCTGCCATGTTTTAACCTCATCCAAAAACTGAGCACCACACAGCCCCTTCCCCCACCCCCCATCCAGTTGCAATGGGGAATCATAATTGTAAAACTGAGAAAACTCCTGGATTGAGATAAAGTCTGTTTAATAGCTAAAGCAAAAGCTGTGCACACAAGCAAAGCAAAACAAGGAATTCCTTCACCACTTGCCGTGGTCAGGCAGGTGTTCAGCTGCCTCCAGGAAAGCAGGGCTCCATCACATGTAAGGGTTATTTGGAAGACAAACCCCATTACTCTGAATATGCCTCCCTCCCTTCTTCTCCCTCACCCAGCTCTATATGTTGAGCACACCACCACCTGGTGTGGAATATCCCTTGGGTGAGTTGAGATCAGCTGCCCCAGTTGTGTCCCCTCCCAGCAGGTGCTTGCCCAGCTCCCTCGCTGGTGGGTTGGTGTGAGTGGCAGAAAAGACCTTGACACTGTATAAGCACTGCTCAGCAGTAATGAAAACATCTCTGTTTTATGAGCACTGTTTGCAGCAAAAAGCCAAAACATAGTCCACACCAGCTGCTGTGAAAAAAATGAACTTTATCCCCTGCCAAAACCCGCACATCCTTCCTCGTTGGCTGCCGATGAGAAAGGATTTCTGTTCAGTTTAGCACCTTCCACAGTCTAAACCACACACTAAACCATATTAATTTTGACTGTTTATTTATCTCTATCTCCTAGCTATGACCTGTCATTCACTCAGACATTGCTCAAGACTGGGTTAATTGCTCAGGTTATTTAACTAATTATGCAAAAAGTCAAAAGAACTATAATATACTGGTGATTTATTTTGTCAACACTAAATCAAACGATACTGAGTCAGTTTTACTTTTTGCATACATTGACCAGTCCCTTCCCTGTGTGTTTGCTGTTCTTCCTACTGGTGACTATGCATGTCTGTCCTTAAGTACTTTTTTAATTACTTTGCCTTTATGCTTAGCATATGGCCCAGTTATGACTGTTACAATTATTACAAAGCAGGCAGGGCATCTTTTAATACTGCAGGAACTGACTGTATTGGAATGTTTCTCAGCCTTCACACCCTATCAGACTACATAGGGCTGTCTTCTACAGGCCTCTATTAGTCCTTGGATTGTGGATCCATATCTGAAAGAGTTTCTTCTCCATGACCTAATAAGCTAGGGCAAGAAATAATAGGCTCAAAATGCAGCAACGCTCAGATAAGCTATTAAGAAATAAACATTATTAGGATACTAAAGGACTAGGTGGCATGGGAATGGTATGACATTGCTGTAATAGAAGGAATCTTAGCGGGGGCTACACAAACATTTTGAGAATCTGACTGTCAACCAGCAAGTGACCTCCTGAAGTCCCTTCAGGGCTGTATTGTTCTGACAGGTTTAACAAATTCTGTGGTTAAAGTTGTTCTTCCTTCATTGTTACCCATGTTTTCCCTTCTTTGTAGCCCATACTCTGTCCTACACAAAGTACTTCTGAGAAATGATTGCATGACAGCAAAATATTTCAGATATCTGGACAAATCAGTAGCTGATTTGTCTTTTTCCCAGTGTTCTTTGAGAAGGTGTTCTAACTGCTTCCTTGTACTACAACTATATTTTGTCACAGCATGCAGCATATATGAATCTTTGTTTTGACAAAGGTTTTTCCTTTCCAAAGTCTCATTTCTCTAACTCCTGGTACTGTGAAACCATAAATATATCATATATCCAAATCTTTGAAAATTACACATCAATTTAGGATCAAGCAGAAGTAGTTAGAGATCATTGTGCTAAAAGCAAGAGGAGGCAACTGGGAATTTTCCCATTTTTTGAATGCTTTTACAAAACCTTTTACATGGCTTGATCAATTATTTTCTACAAACAACAATTACACTGTGGTTAAGCCATTATTTCCTAGGAAATCCAGATGAGTTGGCAGCTAGAGCACAATCAGAAGCTTCAGAAGGAGAACGACAAAATTAGGTGCTTTTATAACCTCCATCAACAAAATATAGCTGTGGGTCACGCTGTCTTACTAATAAATTTTTAATTATTGTCCTGTATTTCTGACAGGAACTGGGCCACTTCAGTGCAAAGCAATAAGGCTTCACATTTCCACAATAAGAGTCTCCAGTTGTGTTAACATCATTGTGTTTGTGTTGGTTGCCTCTAGTCACTGCAGTGTGATTGCTTTCCAGAATGGCAATGGCAAATCAAGACTCTTGATGTCACTGTGAAGTGTGTCTCTGCTTGGGTGACCTCTATATCTGACTGACAGATAAATCCCTGCATCTACTGGGTGAGAGCTGTGCTATACTTCATCTGCAGCTGGCTAATTAGCAAAAGAGGCCCCAGGGTAGTCATGCTCCACTTAAAATAAAAATCTTTCAAACGTCTAAAACATACTAGAGAGCAAGATATCAGTTGTGATGCTGCTGCGTTTTCTTACACATGTACAGATTTACTTTCCATGCAGTTTATTTTATTAATTATCCAGACAACTCCAGAGGAGTTTTTTGTCTCAGCAGTGAGAATGTCTGTCTGCCTGAAGCCGTTGGCATGCATTCTGGCTGGGTACACAAGACTGACCTGTGCTGAATTTTTGTGAGGGTTTTTGTTGTTGTTGTTGTTGTTGTTGTTGTGTTTTTTTTTTTTTTTTTTGTTGTTGTTGTTGTTGTTTTTTGCCTTTCCCTCTTTTTTTTCCCCTGGGGTATTTATACCTGTAATGGAAAAGGCTCAAAAAAGCAGCAGGATCTACCTGGCTGTGGTTTCACCAGCTCTAAGTAAATCTTACATACGCATACTGTTTTTGGACATCGTGTTTCCTAATCACCATACAAATTATAGGATAAAGGGGTCTGTGACTATCAACATAATAGTGGTGATCCAGCTACTTTTGACTGCATTGGCATCAACAACAGTCTAATTGTCATCATCCTAGGGTGGCTGTAAATGATGTAAAATAATTATTTAGCTCTTTGCTGGACCAAGGCAATGAGATCTGCTAACTGTTACAGCTGATAGTTGCTGGTGATGGGTGTTGTCTCTGCTCATACTCCAGTCCATAATTTCCACAATACCTCCTCATATCTGGACATATGACATAAATTCTCACTTAAATTGGTACTCCTGATTGGCAGTTATGCCTGGTAAGCCTCTTGAGTATAGAGTGTAAATAAACATATACGTCTGTATCTAGGCTTGTAATATTCCTGGGTGGTTTCATCAGCTGCAAACTTCAGTCTATGGCAACAGTACTTAGAAATCACCAGGCAAGCTACCACTAAGGAAGAGCCTCAGCTCTATCCTGAGATCAAAATATTTTCATGAAATTATGTTCAAAGGGAAACTCTAGCCACAAGCTTTCATGTGACCTTGGGGCACAGCTAAACAAAAGCAAGACAGTCTGGGAAATTTCTGCAGCTGATATGCCACATCCCAGCTGTGCAGGCATAGTGATGCTGTGATCCAAACAGGCTGAGTTTAAGCTCATGAAACCCTTTCAGTTTTCAGCTATCAAAATTTTATGATTTTCCAGTAATTTTTATAAGGCCTGTAAAAATAATAAACCCCTGAAAGATTTTATTCTCTGGCAGTTTCATATTTTATAATTTTCCATTAAGAGGGAACAATGACTCATCCAAACCACTGGAGCTGCCTTCTTCTTCCTGTGGCTCCTGATGTAATACTTGCGCCCAAAGCAAATCTTGCCATTACTTCTACGAGAGAAACACGCTCCACATATGGGAACTTGTGTCCAAAAATAGTTTTCCTGGATGTGTACATCACTGATCTCCCATGTATCTTTTTAAAATATAATCAGTAAGAAACCAACAGCCCCAACATGAAAACTTAGTTCCTCCTCTGCATTATCTGACTGCACAGGCTTCACTGTTTATGTCCATCACAGGTCCTGAGGAGCTTAGTCACATGGTAACACCCTTGACTTCAAAGGATTTCTTACATGAAAGATGGCAATGAGATAGGCTCATGTGAACTGTGGATCAAACCTTCCAAAACTAAAATAGAAGATAATTAAATGATTGAAGCACTCTTAAAAGTCCCATGCTGTGGATTAGCAGCTTAATGCTGTAAACCTCAAGGACTTTGCAGTAGTACTTTATAAACTGTGGGTTCTTGTATACATTTGAAACAACATAAAAAGCTGGAATTGTCTGTCCTTATCTGAAGAGACTGCTGTCCTCTGAAACAAATTGAAAAATTCCTCTCGCGATATTTGGCAGTATTTGGGAAGCTTGTCATCCAATTAAATATCACGGACAGTGGCCAACCAAGGCCAGATTCTGCACCGACTGTCTTTGCCCTCTCGTGAGACCAGCTGCAGGAGGCACATGAAGCTCTGCACTGGTAGAAAAAACATTGCTCAAAGGCATCACATCAAGTGACACATTTTCCCTCTACAGCAGTACACCATCAAGTACCACTTATTTAAGGTCAGGCTATTTTCATGAGTAGCAGTGCATTGTCTTCAGCCAAGGGAACCTGGAGAGTGATTTTCAATGTGCAGAAGAATAAATAAGTATAATTAATGAAAAACTTACTGATTGAGCCATATAACATTATATGCATGAAAAAAAATTAAACAGCGATGATTAGTTTCATTTTCAAGCACAAGCTAAGTAATAACATTCATGGAGAAAGACATGTTTACCTGTAAACTTTTCAGACATGTAAACTACTCATCTGAAAAAATGCTTCTGGGCTTATAGTTGCTCTGACTGCCTCACCACTCAGTCTTACTTTGAGCTTTTTTGAATGCTGGCTTTTTACTGTTTGTAGCTTGTTCTCAGCTGTTGCCTCCTAATTTAATTTCATTTTAGATAGTGGGTGAAATTCACATTTTATTTTTGTGAAATGACTTCCATTGAAATAAGTGTTGGCATTCTAATTTCAAATCCTCTGAAACATGGGGAAGTGGGATGAGTGCTTCTGTTTAGCACATCTTTTACTAAGACAGCAACATTTTTGACCTCATAACATGAAATTATAAAAGTACCAATAAAAGTCAATGACTTGCTTTCAGTAATAAAGTACCTACACCTAAATACTTTTTTCTAACATAGAATGTAAATTTTCATGCACAAAGATCAACTTACTTTTGGTGTGATGCTTTTGCTTTAAAAAGAAGTGAAAGTAGGTCTTTGCTACCTTATCTTTTTAGAGCAGCTGGTGCTGTGTGGTTTCACTTTGTACTAGAAATAGTGCAGATTCAAATCACACCTGCGGGAACCATTTTGTTTACAAAAGAACAAGTAGCACCCTTTTTGTGCATTATTTTGTAAGGCAAACTATTTTTCTGTGGATGGTTGCTAGGACTTGGGACAGCAAGACATTGCTGCTTCTTAGTCCATGGTGAGAAACATGTCCATTTTTCTCCTCCTCTGACCTCCATCAAATTGCTTTCATTGTAACTGAGGTCCCAATTTGGGACTGGCTCTACAAGTAGATGAAAATTTGCTGACAAATTATTTACTTAGCTGCAAACAAGACAGCTCTGGCCTGACAGCACTTAGAAATGTGACTGAATATTTTCAGTTTCAAAAGCACTTTCTTTAGCATTGTGCCTGCTGTGTAATGCAGTATAAGGAAAGGTGATGAACGGAACGGTAGCATGTGAAATGCAACTCAATGATTCATATTGAGTTCAGATCCCTGTGGGAGCTCAGCACATCACTCCTGATGTTCAGAGCTACTGAGAGAACCCTTGGGGGGCTCGGGAGTCCTGGAATGTTGCCAAAAGCACTTGGTGGCTTGATTTTGATCCATCTAGAGATGTGCCACCGATGTATGAGGAAATGGAACCTGCGAGAATCACTCGAGTGTAAATGGTGAAGGGAAGATATCATTATAGGGTGAATCACAAATTTTGGGGTTTTGGTACAGGGGGGTTGTAGAGACAAGATGGAGGAATCAGGGTGTGCCACCAGGCTCTTCCTTCTTCTTCCTGTCTTCCATCTTCTGGGGTGGTGTTGGCACTTGTGGATTGGTCTGGGATGAGGGTGTACTTAGTGACGAAGATGATAGGTATTGGGGATAAAAATGTAAATATGATATACGTAGTTTTTGTTATAAAAGATGCGGCCACCTTGGGGGTGGGCAGAGTGCCTTTGGCTGCCGTGCTGGTCAGATCCTTCAGGCAGGGAAAAGGACTTTTTAGATAAGAGATAATAAACAAAACTGAAGACCGAAAAAACCTAGCGTCCAGTCTCATCCTTTGAAGCCCAGCGTGCAAGAACCATCCTAAGCGTGTCTGGGGGCAGAGACAGACAGCCGACCCCAGAGATCCCCTTGCCCTTTTCCTCCCTGATGTCAAAAAGCCTTTTTTTGTCATATCAATGTGACTCAAAAGATCTGTTTGTTTCTTTGCATTTTGGCCAAATTATCAGGCCAGTCGTTTTCTTGAATCCCTTTCAGTATTTAAACAAGACTGCTTCAGAAACATGTGTCCAACGTTAACCATGGGTCTAAGTGCCCTCTAAATTAAGAATGTTAAGCAAATGTCTGAATATGTACCTGTGTACTTTCTGAGGACAAAACCCAAAAAATTTTTCTGCCAGAAAAATCAACTGGACAGGCCCCATTCACTGAGTTTGCTTGTTCCTAAGAGTGGAGGATTATGTTTTTAGGGGATAAATTAAGCTGATATGCTCTGAGGTCTGTGAAAGTGGGAGTAATCACATTTGCCCCTGAGAGTCTGGAGTTGTTCAGGAAGCAGCAAAAAAGAGTGTTTTTTTTCTTTCCAGCTCTAGGATAGGCTTGAACAGGGCAACTGGGGTTAGACTTAGCTTTCCTGTTCAAAATTTCATGCTGTTAACTTCCTATAGCTGTGACAACTTCTGTTGCTCTCGTTGCACAGTGTTTGGTTTTACACACCGGTGTTGTGTCACTAGAACAAAACCTTTATGTTCATAGGGGTGAAGAAAGCAAGAGAAATTGAGGGACATCTTTTCCCTGCTCCTTGGAGACCCATCAGCAGCTGAAAAACTGTGCTCAAATATTTTATTCTGCTATTCCTGAAGTAAACACATTCATGAAGAGAACTGGTCAAGCTCTGTGTGAACCATAAATAAACTGCCCTCTGAGAATAGTTTTTGCATTTCCCAGATGCAGGAGCTGTTACCAACATGGATTCTGGTAGCTCTGGACATGAATCTATCCCCAGGATTTACATTTATTGTGCTGAGGTCATTAGTCCTTAAGGATTTAAATTAGAAAATGTATTGATTTTCAACAAATGGCAGAGAATAGTACTAAATTTAGAAAAAAAAATAAAGCTGATAGTTTGTTTTCAGAATTTAAAAGAGAATGTGCAGTTTACTGACTTTTTTTTCTTTCAATTAGCACATAGCATGTCAGAAGTAGTGTAAAATATGGCAGGATTACTGGCAATAATATAAGAGGAGAACCAGTAGGATGTCCCAAATTTGAAATAATACTTGAACTGAAGCAACATCACCAGTGAAACTGGTTACTAATGGTATATAAGGGCTTTTATTTGCCTAGTTTGACAGGTTGCACAATACTTCAGAAAAAACTGATTTCTCTGCAATCTCTGCAGCCACTTCCCTCCACTCCATAAAGACGCCTTCTTGAAGTGGAAGGAGAGAGAAGGAAGAGAGGCAATCCTGCTCCCTTTGTCCTGCACTGCACTCTTTATGCTTTGAAGAAAAACAAGAGAACCAGTTCAGATTTAGATTTAGATGGAATTTACTTACATGGGAGAATACAATAGAGGTAGGGAGACAGGCAGAGAGGATGAAGAGCTTTTGTCACTTTAACATATCAACATTTAATGTTTCTAATTCTTACTTCAGACTGATGAGACATTTAGTTATTTTCAGAACTTTTTTTTTTTTTTTTTTCTATTTATTAAGGAGTGCCAACAGCCAATCCTTTTGAAGATTTCATCCCTTAGCTCCTCAAGAGTGCTTAGTCTTTCTGGATGCAATGAAAAAGCATTTTATCTGCCTTTTCTACTTTACCGTTAAATCAGTCTACACTTTTCCTCCAACACCCTTCATCTTCTAAGACTTTTTAAATTGATCAGAAAAAAAAAAAACACCAACAAACCAACCAAAACAAACAAACAAACAAACAAGCAAAACAACTTTTAAATGTAATGGAGAATGCTTTGAGGTTCACATATTTGGCTCCGATTGTCTGGCCAATGACTTTAAGCTGTGTTGCTCTTCCAGGCTGCAAGACTCTTGAGACAAGGCCTGTGTCTCCCCTCAGGTACTGTAAATGTCAATCACACAGAGAGTGCTCAATAAATGAATAATTACAGTTTTCTTACTGCTGTGTGATGTTTCCCTTGCCAGAGATATTACAGTGGAGCCAAGATCAAAACCCATATGGAAAAAAAGTACTCTGATTTATCTGTGCAGGAAACCGTTCAAGACTGCACTCCTGCACAATTTCAATGTTACTTCTTTGCTTCTTTTTTGACCTCTGGAGATTGAATGCTCAGTCTGTTTTAATGTTCTTCAGCAGGCTTCAGAGAAAACAATACCAAAGCTCTAAACATTTGCAGATTGAGGTATTGCAAGCATGGATATAATGACCAGGATTAGCAATTACTTCAGTGGGCAAGTATCCTTCCAAGTAATTGACTTTGCTTGACTCTGGAAAATCCCGAAACATGTGCCTGACATTTAATCTTGACTTCAACAGGAGCTAAGAGGGCATTTAAGCTGCTCTGAATAGTAACTGTCTCTTGAATATGGACTTTTTGCATTGTGCCCAGCAGTGGCAGTGGCCACAGGGAATGCATGGGTGTCCAGTGGCTCAGAAGATTCCCCCCATCTTGTGAGTGTTGGACACACCGTGCTTGGTTCTGCACACACTGATGGACCCAGCTCCAGCCTGCCAGCTACAGATTAGAGCTGCAATGTTAACAGCATCTCTAATCTCTCTGCCACTTCTTGTGTACTGAAATCCTATGTATCTCTCCGTCCCGTCTACAGAAAGTACCAAAGCATTCCCCCAATCCTTTGTAAATTGTTTTCTGTCTGGAAACTACCCTCAGTACTTCTTTAACTTCATGCAGCACTTTTCCCAGATAAAGCAGGAGTACACTCTTCATTATTAACTGCTCAGAAAGCAAGCAGACACCTTTTCATTTAATCTGTTAAAAGTCAAGAATTCAGTAGTGTTGCACTGATATAAGTTAGCACAAAATTATATCAGATAGCAGATTCAAGCCTTGAAGAAAGTCTTCCTACAGAGGACCCTTGGACAGGGCTGTTCAGCAAAGCCCACCCTGCCTCTTCCAGCAGGAAAGATTATAACCCTCGCACTGCCAGGTCCTGTAACTCCGGGGCAACCCACACGTCCACCAAGCTAAATACTGATTTTTATTATGAATACCTGGTCCCAGCTGATTCCTTTTATTGCATAAGCACCCGGAAATGCAGTGAAACGGTGAGAAACAAATTTCCCTCTCGGCTGCCTTTCCCACGCAGTAAAGGCAGGACGGCCACTAGGAGATGCTGCTGCACGCAGAATGCACCCGGCACCGCGGCAGACAAAAACCGAGGAAGAAATACCTCAGTCCAGACTGAGCCACGGCACTTTTTTCTTTTTTTTTTTTTTTTTTTTTTTTTTAAGGCATCTAGAGAGGAAATCTGAGACAGAAATATGTACAAGACTGTTGTGTTGAGTGAAACAGTAACTCATAGTTTGCAGTAATTTGTGAGGACTTCTTTAGCACTTAAAAAAAGGCATTGCCTCTTAGTTTGATATAAATTACTAACCCAGGAATTTACTTCTCTGATCTAGAGTAATGACTGCTGGGATTTGGGTAACAAAAATGTCTGTGTCTCTGTATGTGGAAGACTTCAGCCCACTCGATAATATGACTGCAACATATATTGACAAAAACCTTCCAGGATAAAATGAAATTAAAATTCAGGGATGTAATTAAACAGAGAAATTAGAAATGCACCTGGGATTCAAGTAGGGGGATTTTCTATGTCTAGGAAGAAATCTGATAGGTTTAATGGTAATTCCAGTTCAAAACTAAGGTGTTAGAAAAGCTTTTTACTGGAGCTCTGCTGAAGGTTTTCCAAAATATGAAGAGTAACTGAAAACTCCATTTATGTGTTTATATTTGCCTGTCACTGTAGCAGAACTCCAGCTGCCATGTGGCTTTATCACCCTGCACAGTGACTGGGGATGCTGTGAGTGCTTATGTTGGTCATTTGCCATCAGATAGTATTGTTTTCTGCTGGCTTGTGATGATTGCTGCTATAAAATGAAGAATGTGACAATTAGTAAAACAACGTCAAATTTGTATTGTCTTCTGGCAACATAAATGGTTATTCATCTGCAGGGAGCCCACTTATAACTAATGATCTTTCTCTGTGCCTTTCTTGACATATTCACTCAGCTTTGGGAATTTTTGTGAAGATTTTTTTGTCTTCATGAGTTTTGCTCATGGGTCTTTGAGGGATGGGTGGGAGAAGGGATTCTTTTTAGGAGTATTTTGGATATTTAAGTTGCTGTGGTTCTCTTGCCCCTATTTTATAAAATAAGATAAATATTTTCATACTTGTGTGTTTATTTTTAGATACCCTGGTTCCATATTTAGTAAATGCAGTTCTCTGTAGTGCAGAAAAAGAGGCCATTTATTTGTGTATCTAAATATATAGAATTATAAGTCCAGAATAGTGTATAAATAAGTATCTCAATTCCCAGGCAGGCTCAACTCTCTGTGCAGCTAGCTCCTCCCTCACCCTCCCTTTGGGTATTCCATATTGTGCTCCTAAACCAAAAGTATACAGTGCCATTTTAGGGGACATTCTCCAGTGACTTTCTCCACACAGCTTCCATCACTGCTGCTGCCAGATCCCACTTGTTGCCTCTGCTGATGGCAGGCCTGGCAGCTGCATCTGTGGGAAACAAGGCATTGGTCCATGACAAAAGAGCAGCACAAGAGGCAGGGGTGAGATGTGGGGAGTTGGGGTCTGAAGTTCCAAGGAAGATGGAAATTGATTTGGTAAAATCTCATCCTGTGTGACACATTTAATATTTTTGTGTGGGTCAGCAGTAATCAGGTGTTACAGCACAACTCCAGGTCAGCTTGTCAATAAGCCAACTGTAATTCTGGGAGGCTTTGCAGGGAGAAGACAGGGAGATAAATATATGCTGAAAGGATAAAGTAACTTTAAATTTAAATGGGTAAGCTGAAAAACTTGTTCTTGAGCAGAAAGCTTATGCTGATAAGTCCTAAGCTTCCAAGAAAAGTAGGCCGTGTAGAACAGGGACCATAACGAAGAATAGGTTAATTTTTGCTATTTCCATTTTATAAGGTTTACAGATATTCCTTGTGTGAGAATGTACTTGTGAGGCTTCCATGTGTTCTTATGTGCAATATAAATATTTCCTTTTTTGTTTTCTCTGTAGAAACTGGTTGGAAGATTGTGCTGTTTTCTTCACCTGTTCCACTGGCACGACCCTGCTGGAAGGTCTGCCATCAAAATTTCATCCTGGATTATATCAGTTCCTGGTTGCTTTTTGTGAGAAAGGAAAGGGGATGATCTTAAGATACATACAGACTTTGCAAACAGACTGGGTCCTTCTACAGGCAGCACAAAGTCTACTTTAGGCTCAAGTTGCTGATATTACTTTACCATAAAGTGGGTGCAGATGTTATTGGTGAGCAGAGGAACACTGGAAGCCTTTCAAAGGAAATGTACTTAAGGAGGGATTTGAAGGAGGAAGTGGTGGGAGCTTTTCACGTGAGAGGTTATGATGAAATGTTTATACTTCATCCATAAATGACAGGATGACATTCAGAACTGTGTCACCAAACAAATCACAGGATATTTGATCTGCAAGTGTCAAGCCTGAAAAGTCCCTTGGCTGCTTGTGAGAATTTCACAGAGAATTCCTATAGAAGTTAATCTTAAATGTTTGGTCTCCTTTGGAAGAAGGATTAACAGTGCTCCTAGGAGTATCAAAGTAGAAGACCTACTCAGTTGGACAGGAATCTTGATTAACCAGTCTACAGTCACAGAGAGTGAGAAAGAAACTAAAGATAGTGGTTGATGCCAATGCTGATCTTCTTGCGGACAGGTCACTTATGTTATATGACCATGTTATATGAAGCCTTTTGTATGAAATTAATTTCAAAGATAGCACTGGGGAGATGAGGGCCCCTTTAATGTGAAGAAGATAGTATTTCCAATGCTCATCAGAGCAATCAGGAGCTTCTTGGAGCTGAGTTTGGACAATTTTTCTTTGCCTTATAGAAGTATGAAAGCACCACTTTAAACTTAAAAGTGCATTTTTCCCTAGTGATTAATTAGCAAAAGAAAAATACACAACCTGATTGAAGGAATAATATAAAATATAAGAGGAAGTAAGGAATTGGTACAGTTAACTGAAGACTGGTCAAATCCATTCTTCCCTCCTTTCCCATGTTCCACTGTTTACTTTAACTGTACCCAACTGCAATGTTCAGTTCAGTGTGCATAGATTTATAGGGAGTCTCTTCTCTATTTTTAATACACAGATGTACCTGAACAAATTTTCATAGAAGGAAGAATTTGTTCTTACAAACGCTATTAACATTAATGGAAGCTGTCCTTTGATTGCCCTGAGACTCTCCAGATGGGGTCAGATCCTTGTCTCCTATCAGTTTTCTACTGACCGCTCAGCCAAGTGAGTTACTGCAGGCTCATGCAACTGTGGGACTGGGCCTTTTGGTTCTCTGCATGTACCCTGCTGTGTTGATGATTAGTCTTTTTAAAATCAAGAGAGATGAGATAACAGCAGTAAGTTCTGCTAGCACAGCCAAGTTTTGTGTAGACATTGGGTGCTCCACTCATCCTAAATCACTGCCTGATTTCTTCAATTACTCAAAAGCCAATCCCAGAAACTAACTATCTATGGCCAAAATATTTTTCTCTCTAAAAAAGCCAAACATACGCAGATTTGTGGCACTTTTTGCTGTTATGATTTTAAGGTGTCTTCTGAGCAGCTGCTATTTCTCATTGCTGTCAGAGCAGACCAGTACTTCAGACTATTGCTGCTGGCATTGTGCCTTGTTGCAGAAATAGTTTATTTGTATAGGTTTTTCATTCTTCATATGTTGGAGACCTAATGCATTTTATTCATTCTTCTTCTGTCTGAAGGTAGCCAGTTCTCATTCTCCTTTTATAGACTGCATGTAGATAACAGCTACCAACTGCTCTCGTGGTATGAGGATGAGGGTTTGTAGTAATTCTCTGTTCTGTTACTGCAAAGAGCTCTCTGGGTCTGTGCCAGCTTCTTCAGTGCTATCCCACTGTGATCCCACCTCTTGTGTTTCAGATCCCTCTCTCGTCTCTCCTTCGCTATCTAATTCTACGCACTTGCTTTCCAGCGAGCTCTCTCAACATGACACCAAGGAGTGAAGCTAACACCCTCCACTCTGGGGTTTTTTAGGAAGACTTGAAAGAGCCTCTCCTGCTTTGGCAGGCTGGCATCTGAAAAGAGAGAATGTTGGCAGCTTGCTCTTGGATTGGCCATTCTGGAGAAAGTAGCTTCATCTCTTAATTTTTATGCCTATTACAGTCTCATGTGTACAGAGTTTAACTTCCTTTCTTGGTGGAATAGATTAAGAGTTGTTGATTAGGCAGAGACTGCATCACAGCTGGTTGAAAATCGAAGGTCAAGATTTTCAAAACGTTGAGGAAGATGAATAAGCAGCACACTTCCTTTGTAATTGTCTGAGCTGCTGGAGCACCGAATGTATGTAATTTGGGCCATTTATTCGCATTCCCAAATATGACCTTTTGAGCTAACTTTAGGTACTTCTGAAAAAAAATCTTGGCCAACTGTCAACAACATAATCAACAAGCAGAGAAGCTAGTTCTAAGTAGACCACCCTGAAATAGTTCTGCTTTTGCTGGCAATTTATATTATTCCCCCCTGGATCTCTCCCTTGAGCAGAATATCCGGTTGGATTTATTGTGGCTTCACCACAAATATGGTAGCAAAGTTCCCTCCAAATTTTCTCATGAGGAAGAAATCAGATACAAATGAGAAAATAAGGTGTTAGAGATAGCATACAGCTTGTTTATAACCTTTTTCTTGAAAGAAAACACCTTTCACCATCTTTAAGCCTTACTTTTTTGGATTCTTTACCCTGCAGGATCAGTAAATCTCTGCTAGGCAAAGCTATTAATAAAGAATCAATAACATATATTCTGGCCCTGCACAGAGAATTTGGAAAGCGGTGTATCTCCGTTGTGGTGGACAGAAAAGATATTTTTAGAGGATATTTAGACTTCTGTGTTACAGCTGGGAGCTGCTTACCTTCTTTTATGAAAGACAGAGGAGCACTGAATTCCTAGCAAACCCACAGGAAACAGTAGAGATGTTTCTGATGCTTTAGAGCAGAGGTGCTCCAATGGGCACTCTGGCATGGGTCAGGATTTTAAGCACAGCTTGCCCAGACCTCACTGAGTCTCAAACTGACATGTGGGAAACTTTTTGGTATTATTGGTATTTATTGCCAGACCTTACAGGTCTCCCAGGGGGCAGCTGCAGTTCACTGCCTCAGTCCCCAGCTGTGGAGGTGACATGTGGTACTTTTTCAGGAACCAATCCTCAGTAAAACTAACAACTGGCCTTCAGCCTCCCCTGTCTGGGGACCCTTCCTGTGGGTCACAGTTGGGAATGTAGCAATATTAGTTTCTCAGGGGTCACAAAGAGTTGTACCATTTTGTAAAATGGTGATAGGTTTTGTAGATTAGATCCTGAAATATAAATTTAAACTTTATTTTCCAAAGGTTTAAACCAGCAGTGGACTATTCACTTTTGGATGAGTATCATGCAGAGGCATTAGTATTAAGTGTTGAGGGCATTACACAACCTTTTCTTTCCTGCTGGATGGGAAGTCTTTATTAACTAAAGCCCGTGATGGAAAAGTTGAGAGTAAAATGACTGGTATTTGGTGCTGACACTGAAGAAATAATTAATGAAAACAAGCAGGTATGCAAAGAAAACTTTAATAAACCCCATGATAATTAAGTTTAGTACCAGTATGGTGCATATTCATACATTATACTCCATGAGCCTCTAGTGTTAACCACTCACAGACAGAAAAAATCCACTAGTAGAATGTGAGGAATCATTTTCAGTACTAATTGAAACTGCACCTCAAGTGCAAAGTACCTTAAAAATAGATGTATGTGAGAAAAACAGTGTTATTTGCACTAAATATTTTATAGTTGTGCATATGAAAAAAATAATTACTTTGTGCTGTAAGGATAGGTGAGTTTAACAAGAAAATCACATATAATATTGCCTTCAATTAAATTGGTATTCCACACCCATGTACAACTTATTTTGTTAACTGCTTTTTACCTTTCTTCTAGCCTCTGATTAAATAAGAATCCATTTTGGTGTCTTTTGCACCCAGAAAACATCAAATCTGAATTTACTTCACAATTTTGTACTTGTTTATTTTCTACTGATTTACAGCTTAGTTATAAGTAGCAAACCTTTTTTTATCCCTATTTATTTCAGAGGAGGGTGTTGCGGTGGGTGTTGCAGGTTCCCACCACTCTTGGCACTCTACATGCAGAAAACAGACAAGGATCCTTGCAGGAATGCATATCCCAGGGTAGGACACTTCTGCTAATGTGATTCAGGTGCATATATCCGTAAGACAGAAGCATAAGAGGAAGGGAAGACATTCTCTTGGCTGATGGATTTTGCCAGCGTGGTAGGACTGTGGTGATTTCCCACCTTGTTAAATTGTTAGCTGGTGTTTGAAAGGAATGCATACTCATCATTCCAGAGGTTGTAGGAGAAAAAGAGGGACCTGGTTTGTCTCATTATGAAGAGCAGTGCAGGGAGCAGGGTGAACTATTGAGGCACAAACTTGTGTCAAGTCAGCCGACATATTTGGCTGAGGCAGTATTCTAAATTCACACTTGGCTACAGATTATTTGTGAGCCTTGCCCCAAAGACTGAAAATGCCAAAAGGCTCCTGAATAAAACCTATCTGGAGAAGAAGAACTGTTCGGGATACTGGTTGCTGTTCGGTTCAAGGACACATTATTAGTAGGTCATTGCTTATTTTCTGGTAGAGGCAATTGCTTTCTTGGAGGCATTTCATTCCCTCTAGGACCACAATTTTTCCTTAGAGAATGTTTGCTTAGTTTTAAATCTAAGCAAGAACAAAGCACATTGAAATTGTAGACCTGTTAGAAGGAGTTATGTATTTCTTCTTTTCAGGGAGTTGGGCTCACTTAGAGCAGGTCTGAATTGATTTTGTGAATCTAGGAATGAGATGGATTTAGAGATACTTTATTTTGATTAATTTCTCCCTACAAGATGATTTTTACTACCTTTAGATAAGATCTTTATATGAAATAAATCTCATTCCTACCTAAATTAATTTAGATTTCAAGTTGTTAGCATTTTCTTGTATTGAGTATAAATCAGAGAAATGAGTTAATCAGTATTAATTTTCTGTTTCCTAGCACTATAGGTAGCTGTAACACAACAGTGGGACAATGAATGGCTAATTCCCTGAAGTTTCTTGAGATGCCAGGGCTGCGCTGTAATCTCCTCGAGGTTTAACATGCATTTACTAACAGTGAAAGTTCTAGCCACAGAGGATATGATTAAAAAGTGCTGAAAGAAATGTTGATATTTAATTTCCTTTACATTAGCAGTGGCATTCCAAAAAGAAATAAGAGTTCAGAAATTGAACAAGCAAAAGGGAGAGTTGGGGAAAAGCTTCAGCTTTCTACTGTGCATTTGATTTTACTTAAGAGAATGTGATTTACTTATGCATGAGGAGTGAGAAGGCAGTGGTACCTCTCTGCAGGATCCTGGGGTAATTGTGCCCTGTTCCTGGGTATGTCATTGCCAGAAGAGTCAGTGGCAAACTCATTGTATTGTTTTCTTCTGAGTTGTCTCCAGTTGTGGTTCGAAGCAAGCTTGGCTAAGCAATAGGCAATGTGATATCCACATATTTTAGCCAAAGCAGTAAAAGCTGATAGGAATGAGTTAATACAGCAGGAGTGGATAATGTAGGTGAAATTGAGGTCTTTGGTTTGTGACCCCTGTCAGAGTTGACAGTGGCAGCTAAATCCTAGCTGCCCCAGCTGGCTGACCTACCTTTTTTTTTTTAAGGTTGCTGCTCCTGTGGCAGAAGTGATGGAGCTGCTGTATCTGCTCCTCAGAAGCAGTATTTTACCATCAACTAAAACCAGTAGTACTTTACATTGATATATTGTGCACTGTGGCATCAGTGGAGCTGATGTGTTGCCTGCCCTGCTATCTCTGCCATTGGAGTAGCAAGTTTTGACAAAGGGACAGAGAGGAGTTAAGGGGTAGCAAACTTTCTGGATGTTATTGCTATGTATGCTGGGAACTGTGTACCATAGTACTAATCTAGGAAAATGCAAACTGTAGGAAAAGGGGAAATAAAAATTCCTTGTTAGTGCCGTATTAGAATATTACACCTGTCTTATATTTTCACAATTTTGCCTACTGTCTTTGACTTTGAACTGTAGCTTCACGGATTGACATTTTATAGTGGAATGTCACCTGAATTTTGGTTTCCAATGTCAACTGGCAAGGCTGTTAATTTATCAGACTCTTTGCTGTTTGCTTGACTTCATCACAGAGTTCAGCATTTTGCAAGGATACCAAATTCAGGTCCTAGCTCCAAAGGGAGCAATAAACAATCAGACCATGACACACAATTAAATCAAGGGATGGATGCAAGTCTTTTTCAACAGCATGGTAGATAGCTTGCCACAACCATATTACCTGAATGAGAAATTCTGTGGCTGGAGAGGAGCTCAAGCAAGCTCAGGAGGGAATGACCTGACCATTCCAAACTACAGATTAACCATTTCAAGAAAACCATCTGAAGACATATTGTCTGAGAGATGCAGTAAAAAGATGGGACCCAAGCCCAGAGCAGGACAAAAGATCACAAAAAATATGACTTGCATTTCTTGTACCTAGGTTTCATAAAGCTCTAGGGATCCCAGAAGTTGAAGACTCCACAAGAGAATGAACACTGTTTTTCCTTCACCCTAAGGAAGTAGGACAGAAAGTACCTCCTTGTAATACTTCCCATAAGAGTGAGTCTCCACTTTTGGTCTGTGGAGATCCAGAAGAAAAAGCAAATAAGGTTAGGTAGCAGAGAGAGGGTGAGACCCACAACAGTCACAATGCTCTGAACTGCTGCCCAAGCATGGAATTTATTTTGCATTCCTTGGAGGTGTACATAGATTTTAGCAGTGGTGTTTGCTGCCTTTGAAATTGAGCAAGACTAAACTAAATGCAGAATATGTGAAATGCAGTCCAATATGCAGAACGACTGGGGTTAGTGTGGGAAAGCTAAATATAGACAGTGCCTCTAATCAGAGTTGGAAGGCCAGGAATGGAGCAGTATGGCACACAAGATGCAGAAAGACATTCAATTAACCTTAATTCAAATTCGAGGTTTCAGTCTGTGCTGCTTTGCTGGCTGAGCGTGTGCGTCAAAGTACCCATGATATTTTGGTGAGGGCATTGCGATCTGTTGAGATTTTCACAGCCCACATCTAAAATCTATTTTTAGACTTCAGCTCTTAAAGGAGAAAAAAAATAAGGGCAAGCTAGGATAATTTTCTAACAAAGTCTTAGAAAAAGATTCATTTTTAGGCTGACAACCCTAATGGCCAGTTAGGGATGAGCTACAAACCCCAGAAAATGGGGCTTATAATGGAAACTGCAATTCAACCATGTAACGATAGCATTGCAGATGGGATACAGCAACACACAGCCATTCCCTGCCTGACTGAACTGGCTGTCTCAGACTTCTGAGGAACTTATCCACTCTGTATCCATCCACTCTGAGCTGGAAGGGAACCAGCAAACATCTCCTTAGATGCTAAGCTTCAAAGATATCAGCATATTGAGTAGTATCATGGTTGATTTCAGGCCTGGAAATAGGAGAAGGACATTTGGGATAGACTGTAAATAGCTGGCAAACTGAGGAATAGCTTGCTAGGAGAGAGGGGAAAGAGGAAAGAAGCATCACTTCAGTGGCTTAAACCATGCCCATAGAAAAGGAACAGATGTTTCCTATTGGAGCATCCCCTTATAAAACAGCTTCATCCCTGCAAAGCAGCACACTGCAGCTTCTATATATAACTGCAGAGTAACACAGCATGGCTGAGGGTTTACAGAAGCCTGTTTACTTGTAAAACATGAGGGACAAAATCAGATAGCTAGGGGCAGGTGGGATGTCTCCTGATAAGCACCCAATATTTCCATGTACGGCAGCACACTGGTTTTGTCTGCCTTCAGAGAAGGTGCTGTTACATTCCTGCAGCCAGCGGTGGTTGTCAGTTCGGATTGCTACTTTTTGCATTTCTGTAAAAGCATCCAGAAGGTTGAGCTTTAGGCCATCCAAGGCCAGATAATTGAGGGCTAATGTAGTCTCCATATCCTTAAGTCTGTTTCCATGTGCAAGTGCATTATGGTGTTTCATTACCAGATCATATAACAGTGTGATGTGACAATGTGACATACTATTCAGCAAAACAGGAAATGTTGAGAAACCTTTCTGTGTTATTCACATCAGCAGCTTTCAATAAAAAAGGTGGCATGCCCTCCATGATGGAATGAGTACAGATGCATTAGTATTCCTCATAGAGCATCACTCTTGTCATTATGGTAATGACAGATTTTGCATGCTTAACCTATCACTCATAAAAAGAGTATGTTTGTTTCCATAGATCCAGATTGTTCTCCCCCCACATGTACTCAAGTAAGTGAGACAATTCCAGGATTAAGGCTCTCAGTAATGTCAGTAGGATTAAAGCAAACATTTTTCAGAAGTGACTGGGATTTGTTAAAAGCCTCTTTCTTTAAAGTGTTATTTTTGATGCATTCCAACAAACCCATGTTTTCACTAGGTACATCACATACTGCAGTGCTTCAGCTGCAAGATCTGGATTCAGATTCATAGCTGGACCAAAATCTCAGGTCTTCTGCCCTTCACAGAAACAAAATAATTTGTTTTATGACAGCCACACTCCCTAGGAGCAGGACTTAGTATCAGGAGATAAGGACTCCTTTTCCAGAAATACTCTCAGGTACATAATTTCACTTGTATATCAGTTTCACCATTTCTGACAAAGATGTTAAGTAAACTTTTTAATGTGGTGAAAGAACCATATCTGTAGGATACATAAAGTATATTAGCATATCTATATTCAAAGCGTTATTTGATAAAATAAAATATTACACTTCAGAAAAAAAATTTCCTTGAGGACACAACCTTATAAAAAAGTCCAGACTTATTTGTTTCACAAGCATTTCCATTCAGTCCTTGTTAACGATTTCTGTCCACGAGGTTGCACAGGCAGCCCAGTCCCAATAGGGCACGAGCATTTGGAAAAGCTTTCCCTGACCTGACTGTAGTTGGCTCGAAGTGCCCCTTGCTGGAAAAGCGCGGCTGTGCAGTCAGCAGGGGCAGGGGATGGTGCTCGCCAGGGTGTGAATTTGCAGCACATTAGCTGCTCTCCATTAACTCCCGGAGTAGCAAATGCGTCATTGTGCTCACAGGAAAGTTCTTAGTACAGATTAAGACTATCCACACAGGAAGCTGGTGTGGAGTAACTAGGGCTGTATAAATTCACATCTCAGCTTAGCTGGTACTGTAGACAAGTCTGCTGTCTACCTACCTACTAATTTTGTGTTCTTGCAATACTACTTTTCTTCAATTGCCTCACTTACTGAATATGATTGTGGAACCTATCTTCCTTTTTGTCTTTGAGAGTCATTTGTTGCATGCTTCCCACCAGGCAAACCTTCAGCTCCTGCAGCTGAAGGTACCTGTGTAGTACCAATGGTCTCTGAGCTCTCAGCACTAGGTTGAAAATGTGGATGCTGTAGGCTGAAAGCTCAACTTAAACCCACTGCCATGTTTCCAACTGCAGCTGGTATTCTCTCTGTGGCCATCCTCCTCCATCCTCCACAACCAGCTTCATCTTTGTCCTCCTCCTCTGCAGCCCTTTGTAGCTGGCTTGTTTAGAGCTGTTTGAGAAAAAAAGTCATAATGCAATCTAAGAGTGAACTCACTGATCCCATATTCCGAGAGCAACATGCCCAGGGGACCACATGGAACCGTGCCTGATCAGAACTGATATGATTTAATTGCTCATTTTTTAATAAACTCAACAATTCTTAATTGTCCAGACTCCGTTGGCTGGAAATAAAGCTAATCATTGTAGCCCAGAAATGCTGCAAACTTTCCTTTAGCACCTGCTCTGCCTCACTGCCAGCTTTTATGCTGTTGCTCAGACTTGTTGCCTGGTGGTTGCATGGTAAGCTGCCTGGGACAGGATTGATGTCCTTTATACTTCATCAGGATCTGGGAGAATGGGGGACCCCTATCCTGTTACACGGGGCACAGCCGCAGCGCAAGTGATGGTGATCGTGATTACAGCTGACAACTGAAATAAACGGTGCTCTGCAGACCTTGTCCACTTCAGCTGCATTAACATTGAAGGGCAGAGAATACAGCCCATGCTGAAAGCTAGGATGAAACTGGTAGGGTTACAGTTGTATTTTCCCTCCCCTTTTCACAACCAGATTACACACCTTATTAAGAACATTTTCCTGCATGCTTTGCGTTATTCCTTTGCCCTCAATGGTGAAGGAATGCAAGTGCAAGCCTAGTTTTTCTACACTTTCTGTCTTTCTCCCTTACTAAAGTGTGTGGGACTCAATGCCTAATCCATACAATTTCTAGGGCATGCTACTCGAAGAGAATACACCATTATTAATAGAGGACATCACCAAAAAGCTTGAACAATGCCCCATTGTGAGGGTGGAGAGAGATTGTTGATGGTTCAGCTCCAAGCCTTGAATTCCCTCTGTTAACCCTGCAACTGACCCTCGGGAACCTTTTCGCCTTTCCTGCTTCCCCTGTCTTTTCCTGAAGAGTCTTTGTTGCCTTTCTGTTATAAGGGTCCTTGGTGTACTCATTTGCATGGTGATTTGCACTTCCAGCTCACAGATAATCAATAGTCAGGAAGTTGCTCGAGTTCCAGAAATAAAAAATAAAGGCCAGAGACCTTAAATATTGTATTTAAGGATGTGCTTTGCAGAAGAGAAAGAAGACTGTTCCCCACCTGCTCCCAGTTTCTGACTGTACCTCTTTCAAATACAGGGTTATTAATTCAGTAAGTAGGAAATTCTCCTCAAAATCCTCTCTGAAAGCTTGATGAGGTGTATGCCCACTTCCCTGTAACTCAGGCAGGATTCTAACTTTTTATCACAAGGCCATCATAAATAATGGATTTTAGGGGAAGGTGGAATCATTGCTAGAAAGTCTTACTGCTCCCCAACCGCAGATGGAAAGCTCTTTGAGATGGACACCTTGTACTGATTTCCTTGCTGAAAACATTCATAAATATAGATTTTGGCTTCCTACCCAGGGCTTTGAAGAAATTGCTTATAAAATCTCTCCTTCCCTCGCTGAGAGGTTTTTTTCCCTTCCAAAGCTACCAGTGTCTCAATGCAAGTAAGTTTAGCCAGGACGTTTTGCAGAGCATATATTTTGAAGAGGGTGTAGCTACTTCTCACTTTTGACCCTGCAAGCCTGCACTCAGGCACTAAGATTACAAGCTTACTTAAATGCAGCTTTTAAATATCCAAGTGAAAAGTGTGTGTGTGATGATGGTTCTGAGTTTCTGGTTAGGTCAAGTAGGTAAGATTTATGATGGTCTTCAGTTTTAATTTCCGTGTTTCAAGTAAACACTTATTACTAGTTTTGTAAACAATGTGATGAATAAACGTGTTTCTGAGCTTCAGCAACTTTAACTTCTTTGATAATATTGGCTTTTAATTTATTTATTTATTTTAAAAATAAGTATAAGCAGATGAACTACTGCCAGTGTGAATGTTTTGATTTATCGATTTGACAGTTTAACATTGACCTCCTGTCTTGGTCAATATTTGCCTAGGAGGTTATTAAATCTTAGTGTCTTTTTACAAATGTCAGTATATATATGGTAACTAGAACAGAAGAAAATTGCAATGCTAGAAGTTTTATTAACCAATAATGAAAGTTTGGTAAAACTAATTATTTTCAGGTTAAAGTCAAATTAATCAAACCACTGGGCTGCTTTTTTAAGAATGGTCAAGCATCTTGACCTGCAATTTAGAGATGCTTAGTTTCAATTTATCTGAGTTTAATAAAAGAAAGCATGGGGTGAGGGGAGAAGAACCAACCAAGACATTTGATTTATAGTGGAATAAAACATTTTGTTTAACCACAGATTAATATATTTGTTTGGATGTGGAAGAAAAGCCAACTGAAGGAATAAAAAGAAAACCACAACTCTTTTCCTCTCACTTCAGCTAACAAACAGAAAAAGTAATGCTCTGAGCAGTGCTTGTTATTGCATTTGCTATATTTCACTAGACATATCAGGAAATTTCTCTTCATTATGGCAGTCTAATTTAGATTTTAAGGGGGCGAAAAAAGACAGACAAACATTTATCTCCAGGGAGGAAACAACTGATTCAGCTGCAGCCAGCTGTTTCCATACGTTTAGCAGAGTACATTCCTCCAGGGCTCCCACACTGCTGACCTATAAAAGGTGAGTGCAAGTAGCTTCTCAAGGTGTTATCTTTCCAGGCTAGACACAAGACTGTTAACAACATGAAAAAGGGAAATAGTTTCCCTTTTTCTCATTGCTGGAGGACTTGTTTTCCTCCTTCTAACAGGTTTCTCACAGCTCTGTCACTTAATAATAAAAGAAGATGGCACCGGTACCCATCAAACATTCTTCCCATTTCTCTGGGCATAGGTATTTAACAAAAAGGAATGTTCCTCTAAAGTTTTGCCCAGCTCTTCTCTGAATTACTGCAGGACAGCTCATGCCATTCCACAGCTGTTGTCTTGTTTACATAGCATGGTTTAAATGGACATTCCCATCATGGGACATATGGAGCATGGATGTTACATACTGCATTCTAGAATAAGGCTAGTTAAATCCCATTTTTATGGCTTGAGTTTTCAAGTCCCTGGGAGACTTTGTGGCGGGAGACTGACAGGAGGGACAGGTGTATCGTGGCTTCAGCCTGGTGACAAGTTTTCACATTCAGCTGCATTCTTCTGGCAGCAAAGGACCGAGCAGCTGGCAGCCCCCAGGCCTCCTTGCCTCTGCAGGAATGCCTGTGGCAGGGAGAAGAATGTGCTGAGTCCCTGCCCCATCACGCAGCCGCATTGCAACACGGGCATGGCTGCTGATCCTGCTCCTCAGGTGAGGCCTCCCTTGGATGCAGCCTCTGTTACCCTTATTTACCCTGAATGGGGGCCTGGGCTCCTTACCTGGAGAGATGCTGAGCATTTTTAGGCAGTGAGCAAATCTCATAACAAAGAATATGCAAAAAATAGGGCTTGCTGAAATCAGATCTCTTTTTGTGAACATTTTCAAGTTTGGAAATTGAAAACAAGACATAGTTTATCGTGTTTCCTTTTTTGCTTAAACAGAGATTTTAATAGGAATATATTACACAAGTTTTTGCAGGATACAGTGTGAAAAGGGTCCTTCTGAAGTCCATTCTGCCTGTGGGCAAGGTAGGTCCAGTAAGTGAGCATATCTTGATCCTTTGTGTGCCTACACTAGGAAGCTCTTTTGAGGAATATGTGTATAACACAACTGATAAAGCCCAAAAACAAATAAAGTGTTTCTTCATTTGGTTGCATGGCATCTAAGGGCAACTAGATATGAAGCAAAGGGCTAAATTACACTTTGTACTACATGGATGTGCTATGGAGGAAAGTACATCCTCTCCAGTCCCTCTCTCACCCTCATGTTGCATCCCTCATGGTCTGCAGAAAAGTTTCTTCACAGCTCAAGGAGAGGAGCTGGCACTGCTGGCCGGGTTGAGAAGTTTCTGTAGAAGCATAAAGCTGGGGTCAGCAGGCTGGGCATATATACTGGCTACCCTGGAAGAGCGGGCATAGGGAAGGCTCCCTGCAAGGCCCTTCCCACAGCTTTCACCCAGGCTGTCCCTCCTCCTTCTCTTGTGCCCGTTTGTGGTGCCATGGCAGTGAGCAGGATGAAGTACTGCACCAGATCCCTATCCTAACTATTCAGACTATGAACCCAGCCATTGGAAAAATAGCCGAGAAAAAGCAGGAACCAGTCAGCATGTTTGGTTGTAAAAGAGGAATGGTGTGAGAATCCAGGATGAAGTTCCAGCCCCACACCCCATCACATCAGCTATAGCCGGCAGGCAAGCGCTCTGCCGAGTCTTTCCCTGCGAGATGTGTTATAGGTATTTCTGCATACAAGCTATTTCCTCTTTTTTGTTTTCGCCTTTGAAGGTCACTGTAAGGGTGAGATGCGTCATTGCACAGCTCAGGAAAGGCAGGTGCTACAATTGCCTAGTCTAAAAAATCAGGCAAGAGCATTAGCTCTTTTGCAAGGAGAGCAAGCATCTGGAATCCTTCTCCTTTCACAGTAATCCCATTTGCTGTGAAATGATTGAACTCAGATCCCTGAATTTTCCTTGAAGACTATCTACAAGTACCAGCCAGCTGATCTGCAGTAATCTAGGGGGTAGGGGGATATATAAATCCCCTTCATTTATGGCCACCTTCCTCCCACCTTCCTCCAAAATCATTTTCTCTCCCTCCCAGGAGCAGCAGCAGAGAGGGATGCATCCACGCCATGGCAGGGAGGACAAGGCGGGTGTGGAGTGCGGTGTTGCCTGGTAACCACCTGCGGGGAGCACGGAGAGCAGGCGCTGGAGCCGCGGTGCCGCATCTCCCTGGGTGCCTCGCAGCTGGCCTGAGCATCAGCAGCGCTCAACGTGGAGCGCTGGTCAGAGCATTCGAAAAGTTTGGCTCCTCTTCTCGTCTCTGCAACTGATGTTGCGCCCTTCGAGCGTGGCTTTGGAACAGGCCAAGTTCATAAGCACGATGCAAGCCTATCCTGCACAGATGGATAAGGATCTGACCCTTAACACCATGACAGTGGGGCTCAATGGCACAAGAACTCATTTACTTATGAAAACATTCCTATTTGGTTATATTTATCATATAACTTTTTATGATGTTCAGAGAGTCTGTTATGTGATATACTTAAAATACATTTTGGGATTCTGACATATTTGGATTTGGTCAGATGTGGAGCTTGGCTCCAGATCAGAATCTCACTTACATTAAATCTAGTTGCGGTATGAAACCCTAGAACTAGGATTTGTATTCAAACTAAACAATACTAGAATCCTACAAGCAGTTCCTGTAAGAGCTCAGCTATATTTGGTGGCTACCTGAGCAGCTGAGGGTTTAAATAAAGCCTGTAGTGCTTCTCAACTTTTAACAGCATGATCAGCAGTCTTGTTGAAAAGAAAAAAGAAATTAGGCTTATTTTTGAGACCTAAGTGAAATATAGGCTTCTCCTAAAAAACCAAAAAAACAACAACAACAAAAAAGGAAAATGTTAATTATTCTTTCTCTAATTATTTGTAATTATTCTTTCTAGGACTTTCCTTTCCCTGTAATTTTCTTAGCAATGTATGAGCCAACAACTTTAGGGGAAGAGGAAAGGTGACCAAAGCAACATGAAGTATCATATATTTGATGGTGTTGAACACTGATACCAAATTAGTAACTTTGCACATTACTGGCTTAAAACTCAGAAGGAAAATCCAAACCAGAATCAGAATGTAGCAGAACATTTATTTTGGCACACTGAACATGGAGGCACATATTTCAAACAGCTTGCAGAGGAAGAGTCACACCTTTAAAAAACAAAGCCTGTGTTCACACCTCACTTGTGAAAACTGGACCTAAAAGTAACATAAAGGTTTCACTGCATTAAGCATTCTACAGCACATGGAGCCATCAATAACTTCCTTAGTTCCTGGAAACTCCTACCTGTTTAAGACCTGTTCCTTGCCATGATCCCTGAAAAGATGCAGGTCAGGATCATGGGTGCTCCTGACACAGCACTGGCACTGTACAGGCTTCAGGGGCTTTCTCCTCAGTTTCATACCCAGCCACATCATCCCATTTTGTTCCAGCAAGGAGGCATCCAGACTTGTGCACCCAGACTGCCAATGGAACATGGTAATGGAAGGTAATCAGGCAATTCACTTGAAAAGCACACTCCTGGTCTGAGCAAGACCATTAATGTCTGCCCAGCCTGGTGGGGCAGCAGCAGCTGAGCACCTCTTATTGTCACTGTAGGCAGGGGTACAGCCCAAAGGTGCCCCTTTCTGTCTCTGCCTCTCTGCTGGTGATCTGGTAATACAGTAATACCTTAATTGGTTCCTGCCTTCCCTCTCTGTGCTCAGTGTCACTGTACATGCTGACATGGTGAAGCTCTGCACGTGCCTGTGAAGCACAGCAGGCAGCATGGAAATGCTCCGTGCTCTTTTTGACAATTATGCCATTTTATTTAATAGTGCACTGGCTAAAGGTTCCCTTGGATGTTGCAGATAATCCCCCAATATTCCAGCCTGGTGAATGAGGAGGAGTCATCTTGTTTCCTCCTGGTGCTGCACCCCAGGAGTGTCTCCTTCCCAGTCTGAGCTCCTCACAAGGGCCAGTAGGTCAGGCATGACAAGGCTCAGCATAATGTTCAGACAAACCTAACCCCTCTGCCTCCTGATGTGCCAAAGGTGCCTGCCTGCCTTAGTAAATGTGTTTGTGGTATCAGCAGCAGTGAGAACAAAGAGAAGGTAAATCACCTGTTTAGCCAGTGGGAAGAATTCAAAAAGCACAAATGTAGCAGGTCTTCATTAAAAAGGGATGCCACTGTCTCTAAATCTTCAAAGCACATAAAACTAATTTATTTTCAAATTCACTAATGGTCTGAGACTTCAGTACTCACATTTTCAAACTCTTCTGAGATCTGAAGGACAAGAACTTTTCTCATTCTTTCTCCTCTCTGAAGGAGCTACCACCCATGATGCTGTCTTGCAGAAAAGGACCAGAGGAAAGTGTTTTACTGTGGGACATTCCCAGATTTCTGGCTACACAGTCCTGCTCAATAGCTGAAGAAAGCACACCCAGAAGAAAGCACACCCAGAAGAAAAATAAAGACATGAACAAAAGCCTAAAGAGGAAGCCCATGGCATGAGTGATTGTGTATTTTGACTTGAGGAGGAATAGCAGAGGCCAGGGACAAGTCAGCATGTTGGCATGAGATGATGGCTCAGAAAACTACTTCCAGAGTCAGTTTTGGTGGGCTGCCACGCTGCATGGCTGAGGTGCTTGGGTGCTGCTGGGCCCTGCTTGCTGCAGAGGAGCTGCCTGCAGCAGAGCACCCAGCCAGGGGCAGCCCTGCAGCACAGCCCTGCAGCTGCACAGCCAATGTGAGCCAAAGCTCTTACTTTGTTGGTGCTCACAAGGCCCCTGTTACCAGGAGAGGGAGAAAATATAAAAAAATAGTAAAAAGCAAACAGCAATGTAGTAATTTTCCTCTCAGCACCGGGACTGTGTATCCCTGTGTATGGCTCACACAGCCCCTTTATTATGTACATCTTTGAAGTGCTGTCTTCAAAAATAGGGTCCATGTTCTCTCTCACCCCCCAGTGCTGTAACTTTTCCAGATGGAATGATACTTTATTAAGCACTCCTTCATTACCCTATCTGCTACTTCTCTCACCTGGGAAATAAAGGTTAATTGGCCGTGTGCAATTACTGATTCATATCACAGGCACATGAGATTGCTGGGATTAACTAACAATCATTGCAAAAAATGGCAATGACTACGCTAGAAATGCCTTGTAATCCTCACACAAAACCAGAAATTGTGACCAGCATACTACCCAGGTAACTGTAAACTGTGCGGCCATTCAGACATTTCTGAAGCTAGGTACATGCAACTAAAGAAGTCATACATGATGAATTGCAACATCCTCAAAATCTCAAGTGTTAAGTGCCTTCCCTCTAAGATTTCTAAGCTACGGTTCATATATGCCCAGACCATTTTCCTTTAAAACTAAATTTCATGCAGGTGACCTATCCTCCTCCTCCTTGGTATTCTGTTCCACTTTGTTAGCAATTAGTACTATAGAAAAGACATCTTTAGTCCAGAGCAGATTTCCAACTCATTTAACAGTTCATTGTTGGATAATGGAAAAACAATTTAATCAAAGGCTGGAGCTAAATGGTCCATCTGAGTACAGAAATGCTGTTTATTATTTTGGTGCTATGTAGAAATGGCACTTGATGGCTCATGCTACCATTTCAAGAAGGAAACAGAACATGAAACTGGGGATTAACCCCTCATTCTGCCTGCCATAAGCAGCATCCCTGCCCATGGACTGAGACTGAACTTCATAGGAAAACACTTCCTTTCCCAAAAGGACCCACATGAAGCCATCTACTCCAACAGGGCTGCCCAGCCCTACAGCCTACAGCACTTTTCCGTCAATGCTTGAGCTGTAACTTGTGAAGTACTTAAGGATTAAAGACACTGTGGGGAAAAAAAGGGTTGTATTTTTCAAGCTCAAAGAAGGCTAATAAATAAATGAATCTTTATAGGAGTCTTAGAACATCATATGGCTTCAGGCAAGTACATGTTCCTTTTCAGATCAAAACAGAGGGGAAGCATTTTTGGTCTCTGAACGAAAATGGGTTTGGAGAGGAAGCAAACAGCATCTCTTAAATGGAAGTGAAAAAGAAAACAGCACAAAGAGCCATATGCCTGGCATCCTTGAGGGTCCTCAAGAGGGGAGGGAGGGAGGGAGTCGTGTTAGAAGAGTGAGATGTGGTCTACCCTTGTGTAGACAGGGAAATAAGAAAATAGCTTCAAAAGGTAAGAAATGCCAAAGAAATAAAATAGGTGTGTTAAAAGAGGTGTTAAAGAAGATTATTTTCCCTCAATACATTCCCTGAAATCCTATTTAATATTAATGGGACTTGAATATGCAGCTCATGGGGAAAGAACAGTGATCTTTGTGGCCTTAAATAGGATCCTACAAAATTCACATCAGCACAAGAGGTAGACAAAACAAGTTGCTAAATGCTAACAAAAAAATGCAGACTTCAGATGCACAGAATAAGCCATTGGGAAAACAAATTAAGATCAATAAAACAGAGGGAATAAAGAGTTGATGTGGGAGTCATACCCTAAATTCAGGTAACTTTTTTGCCTTTGGCAGATCTCATTGGCCTGTGGCAATGCCATTATGTGGCCCACAAGGAGCTTCTACCAACAGATAGCTGTGAACACATATTCCTGTCCATCAGCACATCACTGTTTCTTACAGCCACCAGCACAATAGGTCAAGAGACAGCACTGCAAACATTTGTATTGAGCTACAATCCTTCTCAAAGTGTTCAGGAAGATGTAACAGGTCTGTCTTCAATGGGGGGTTGGCAGTAGAGCTCTGCAGAGACCCACAGAACTTGTATGGGGTGGCATTGCAGCTGCAGTTGGAAAGGGGACAAACGGCTGGAAAGAAGGATGCTGTCTCTGAGCTAAGGGGAAGATGAGACAAGCCTTTAATTGGGGGAGGATCACAGGAGCCACAAGAGAAAACAGTGAAGGTGTGACATAAACACAGAGGGTGATTTTGATGGGTCCCAGCTCCTGACTGTAATAAATCAGTACATGTTAGCATCAAATCTGGAAGAAGAAACATTCAGGCAGGCTCCTTTGAAGAGCTGATTGCACCAACATGCTGTGATTCAAAAGGGTATGAATGGCAGCAGCAGTAAGCCTGCCCACAGCTTATCTGCATTTCTTTGTCAATATATCTTTTCAAATGAGCTCCTAGTGAAAAATAAAAACAAGAACAAAAAACAAAACCCAAACAAACCAGCCTTCAGATGAAGGCATTAGGGCAATATGGAGCTCCCCTGAGAAGCAGAGCAGGAGTTTGATTATGGTTGAGTGTTGAGGAGCAACTAGACTGCAGCACAGCTGCAGTCTAACCCTAACCCTAACCAAGAGGCTGCAAAGGCCCTTGGACTCTCATATTGGTCCAAGAAACTTTACATCACAGTTGTAGCTTGTGAAGTTTTACTGCTGATTTATGGTATGGTTTCAGAACTCTTCACTTTTTTACAAGTGCATGGGACTTTTCCCATAAATACGGATTGAGAAGAAGGCTTTGGAGTGTTTTTTACACATTGTAATCACATAGAGGCATACTATCACTTGCAAAAAAACCAAAAAAATTCCTTCTTTCTAAGTGTGTATATATATTTATGTATATCCCCCATTTTATTTTAAGCATATGGGCTGGTATTCCTGTGGGTAAACCACCTAAAAATTAGTTCCAGAACAGACACATTAATGGGGACTCAAATGACTAAAATGTAAAGTACAGCTGAGGAAACCTTGGCAGCAAAATATTCGAGCATTGCCAGAAAAAGTAGATTCCTACCTTACAGCCAAATTTCATTACATTTTGATGACAAATACTACCAGTTTGCTTTGGTCTTAGAAACTTTAAAGAATTTCTTATGTTCTGGAGATTAGGGTATCATTGCTTGCAGTTGTAACACGTAGAAGTGTGATGCTGAGAGACTTCACTGGTTGAGTTGGGGTCAGCTGAGCTCGATGCCCAGCTGGGGCATTTCCCAGATGCTCCTGGGTGGCTGCAATGGGTCTGTCAGGAGCAGCACAGCCTGCCAGCACTGCTCCTGTGGGCACTGCTGCTACCATGCTGCTTCCAGCTCTCCCCACGTGGCACAGGGCTGACAGGTGCTCGTTCACAGCCACTAAAGATTCCAGGAGGCATTTTATAGATGAGTGAGCTGTAGATGCCTATTTGCTGGTTTCCTGCGGGAAGATGCTCTGATGCCGGATTTTATATTCATCACAAAGTTCATTGGAAAAGGTATCTTCACTTCCTTTCTGATCTTTTTGCAAAGCATCTGCTATGTTTCATGCAGGCTACAGCTGATTTCTTTGGAAGGGAGTGATTCCTACATAGGATTTACACATGACAGCAGCAGGCAGAGAGAGCATTGAGGGGCAGGCTTAATCCTCAGCTGTGCTCCAGCTGATATCAAAGAGCTTTTATATTTAAAAAGTCTCAAGCACTTAAAATCACAGAGGACAGACAAGTACAGAAAAATACAGCAGAACCAAAGTATCCTCAAGGGCAAGATGAAACGGAAAATTAAGAGCCTAAGATTTCTTAAATGAGTAGAAGTCCACATTCAATAAAAATGAAGAATTATACACAAATCATCCTGCTGTTTCAGGAGGATAGTTTATCTAAATATGATGTCAGGCAAAAACCATTGGAGTGCTGATGTTGAGTAGGTATGTGTCAGAAAGCAGACACACAAGTAAATACTCTGGGAGAGGACTTCTCCCCAAACCTTTTTTGCCCTCTCTTTGATTCAGGAGACTGAACCCCAAAAATAATAGATCTTTCTCCAGAGAGCCTTTCTGTGCTCTGCTACTCTGCTCACCCACCTGGCCTTCCACATCAAGCAGAAAATAGTTCAGTTGCAGTGATCAAAACATTCCCTTCCCTTCCTCACTGGGGGAATGCTACTCCCAAAGCCCACTGGGGTTGTTTCTGTCCCTCAACACAAGGACGGTTTTAATTTTGGACTTTGGCTGTTATTAACCAGAAGCATCAGAAAGACATGTTTTTAGAGGTTTTAACCAACCAAGAACAAAGCTCTCAGCTGGAAGATACTCTTTCTTAAGTCCATATAACACTTTCTTGCTACAAGACATTCACAGCACTGTGTGCAGGGAAATCTCTCCACTTGTGAGAGGCACCATCTTCATCTGAAGATCTGCTGAGACCAGACAAGACGTCTTCATCATGTCCTCCAGTTAGCTGGTAAAATACAAGCTTCAAAGTTACTATATCTGCTCACAGTCCCTGTATATATGAATATAGAGTCTTTTGTGTCACCATCATAGATCTTTTATGCCCCTCTGCTTTTTCATCCATAATGCTACCACGCCCACCATCAAAGCCTGTCCATTCTCTTCTCTTGGTCCTATTTCTGCTCCATGAAGAAACAGTCTTTAGGAGGATTAACAATAAAAGTCTGTAGTACATTTTATTTCTTCATATTTTCCTCATTGTTGCTTTCTGCAATGCTAATGTAGGGTTAACTCTCTCCTCCAGCTTTCTCCTTTATCAGCCCTCACCAATACTCACATTTGCTGTTGATCTCATATGAGCAGTTTACAGTATATTCCTGCTCACTTATGAAGATAGGGTCTCAGAACTCCCTGAGAGACTGAGACAGAGAGAGCATTTAACTCACATGTAACTTTCAGTTGACTGCTTTTGACAGTGCAATCAATCTTGGAAAGTTAGAGGAGCGGGAAAGTTGGTGTTGACATCCAAACAGACATCTATAATGCAGCAGTGCAACTTTCTGTAAAGTGTACATGTGAAGGGCTCTGGGTGAGAAAAAAGCCTAGCAGGGCTGTGGAAAATGGAAGTCCTGCAGAAGAGCTCCAGGAGTGAGGAGCATGAGTTATACCTAGGATTGTAAATTGAGACATTTCCTAGCAGTCCCTCTCTCCCTTATGTCAGTACTGACTAGGTTAGACCTCCATAGCCAGAATAATCATCAAAGACTTAAATTTTCTTACAGGCACAGAAAATAGGGAAGACAAAGCAGTTTTACTTTACCTTTAGCATAAAAATAACACAAGTAGTGCAAAGAATATGACAGCTACAAGAAGTCTATGACAGCAATTTGAGGAATCTATGCCCCTGAAGGATTCAGTAAAGGCTCTGGCAGCTGGCGGCCTGATGGAGCTGAGATGATGCAGACACAAGGCTGGGACCTGTAATCCCAAGCAGCCGGCTATTTTATTGTGCTTATTCTTGTGAAATCTACAGGAGATCTATGGATTCTTTAGCTGATAATTTCTCTTGACTGGCCTCCTTTATCTCTCTAAGCACAGCAAGGAAAAATGTCCTAAATGTTTGTGATAAGGTTTCAGACACTTTTCTGACCACCAGCTTAATTGTTTAGCTCTGCAGCTCTCAGAGGCTGTGCTCAGATATCTCAGATCTGTAATTTTCATAATAACTTATATTTTGTCTAGATATGGCAGCTATCTTACCCCAACCTCCTTCTCTGAAAATTTTACAAGGAAGAGATCACAGTGCTGTTGATAGATGGAAAGACATGAGAAAGAGACCTCTAACACAGATTTTTGGAATCAGCCTCAATGGTTGACCATCCCATTCCCTACAGAACACCCTTTAAAGTCTTTTACAATTTTGTAACCTTCAAGGAATTGAGATTTTTTTTCTCCCCTCCTTTCTCTCTGTAGAGAGAAAGAGAAGCATAGCGAGTCACCAAGCCAGGAGCTCTGGAAAGCCTGCTGACCATCTCCTTGTACTCCCACTCTACAGAGTGGCAGATTTGAGCTCATTGCAAAGAGAGGGAAAGTGGGTGATCTGGCAGCTGGCAGTTTGGTGGTGATAAAAGGTGTGAGAAAATCAGGATGTCCCCTCAAAACCTCTGAAAAAGAAGTGAAATTCATAACACACTTCTTTTACACCTTGTATTAGTAACCCTGCTGTGTAGGTTTTGTCATGCATTTGCAGGCATCTTAAGATTTACTTCCTTCTGATCCAGAGAAGATAAGCAGTTATTTTGCAGATGTCAATATGCCTTTAAGAGAAGGATTTTATGTTTGTTTGTTTGCTTGTTTGCTTGTTGGTTTTGTGTTTGCTTTTTTCCCCCCATGATGCAGTTGGGCATTTTTTTCTTACCAGGAAGGGAGGTACTATATACAACTGATCTCAGCATGATTGGGAAAGAAAGGTTTTTTTTGTTTGTCCATTTTGCATGAGTAAGCAAAAATTTCTCACCAAACTTTATGTCCTTCAAAAGTGCATTAAAATCTTCAGCTGATAATGGCAGAACGTTTTGAAAACGCACTTGAATAACTGTGGAGGGGACCACCATTGATGGAACTTGTCAAATTAGGGATTAGCTCTGAAAAAAAACCCACCAAAATTGTGATTTATGTTGATCCAAGTTTGATCTGTTTGAATTTTTTGTATTTTATTCAGATCTATCTTCTGACTGAATTCTGTTTGTCCTCAGAAGAGTAGGATAAATTTGCCTGTCATCCTTTATTTAAAAAGTTATATCAACATTTCATTGAATTCTGTAACACAGGAAACCAAATCTGAAATTAAAATTAGTTTTCAGACTTCCCTTTCATCATACAACAGTTTTGGGAGTTATGACAGAGAATTTGTGCTTAGAGCACTGACTTTTTCACAATTTGCTGAATGATACAATGCTTTTTTCCTGTGAAAAGACTGTCTGGGAGGTAGTAGTGAGCATGTAGACATCTGTTCCCAGATTTTACTGAAATAATGAGAGATTCAACAACCAATTAGAAAAGACAAATCTTCCGAGCCCACCACTGCCTTCTTCAGGCCCAGCAACATAAACCAGAAACCTCCAGAAGTGTCATGGACATCCTGGTAGGGATTTTCATTTTATAGCATCATTGTAATTTAGTTAAAGAGAGAGAAGGACATGGCCCAGAACAGAATTGTGGATGACAATGAAAAATGATGCGCCGATTGTCAGACATGCAGCTCTTAGAGGAAGAAATTTTATTCCAGGTAAATTATTCAGAGTATACTAATTCCAAATTGTGGGGGGAGGGAAGGGGGAAATCACCAGACTTTATCTGTCTTTAAGTCACTTGGAGGACACCACCCACTGAACCAAGGAAGATTTCCTGCTGCAATAACCTCCTTCACCCTCTTAAAATCCATTTAGAGATTTTAATTCTGCTTGCTTCCTAACACCTTCCTTTTAATTTGGCAATCAGACCTTCCTCCTTCTGTCTTCTGCCTTTTCTTATTCCTACTTGCTTGTTCCACAATAATCTTGTCCATTTTTGACCCAAGTCTGTAGATTGTAGAAGCTTCCACCTGTTTCAAGTATGTAAATCATTGACAGTACTTATAGAAATGTTAGTTTATCTGCATTATAATGGTTCTATATTTGCCAGTATCCTGCAGGAACTTTACATTTTTTCTAGCTGTGTTGGGGCATATAAATGTACTCAGAGTTACTGCTGCCTTTTTTAGAGGTGGTTTCCACTGAGATCTGTCAGCAGTTTACTCTTTATTGTAATAATTTCTTGGAGAAAAAACACTAAACAAGCTCTTCTTAAATGTAACTGCTTCTGCATACAAGAAATTTGGAATTAACAAGGTGAAGAGAATTTCTTTGCTGTTTAATTAGCTTTTTGTGTTGCATTCATCTTGTCCCTCGTATTGGCGTTTTTACACCCTCCAAATACTCAGCACATGTGAAAGTTTACTTCCATGACTAATCCTATTGATTTGGATCAGACTACAGATGTGAGTGAAGTTATGTGTTAATATAGGACTTTGCAGGCTCAGAAACTCTTAGTCCAAACTTTGTCCTCCCAGCCTTTCACCACGACCCAGGAATTCCAGTGGTGTTCATTCATACACAAATAAACAGATCAGGGAACCAAGGGATATTAATTGGCCTGGAGCCAGGGCAAGGAGACCTTTCTTTTTTTTTTTGTCTGTCTGTCTGAGGTTCTCAGGTCTGTTCTCCTTGTCCCAGTTTCTGATGATGGCTCTCCATTCAGTAAAATTCTTGCCAGAGCTTCCCAAGAATCAGCTGCATTTTATGAAATAATCTATGAAAAACGTAAGACAGTTGATTTATCTGTCATGAAGTGTTTTGTAACACATTCATGTGAATTTTAGTAAAGAATGACACCCAGGGTTTGAATTTTGTCTTGAATCAGTTTGTAGGTCTAGGAGAGCTGGTTTCATCATGTTGAAAAAGGAAATGCTGTGAAATATATTAAAATCCAGATGTAAGGTTTTGGGGTTTTTTTTTTTGTTATTTTTTATTTTTAAGATCAGGTTTGCCAAAATACCAGTAAGGTTATGAAACTAATAAACTAAATCCTATGCTCATGTGACTCAATTGCCTCCAGTCAGAAGATAAGTCTGACTTAAAAATCCAAATATATGAAGTGTTTGTACAGTAGATGTGAAATGAGAATATCTAAGTATTAAATCATGAGCAAGTGTTATCCATCTGCTAAGTATATTAATGTACTGCATCATGTATACTGTAATGTGCTTATATTAAATTTAAAGTGACAGAAGGAAATCAATTTGGATATTTGAAAGTGAAAGGCTTTTCCAACTTTCTTCCCAAAACAGTGAAGTAAGTTGTTTTTCTGGTGATTCTGAGCTATCTTGGCAGATATTATGAGCAGGTCGATGAGAAATACCATACTACCTAACCTGCCAGAGAGCTGAGAACTGAGAGAAGTGCTGGATTCTGCTTCCACCTTGCATTTTCCCTATATAAGTATACAAAAGTTGAGTTAAATCTCATTTAGGGTGCAAGATGCACTCCAATTTGAAGGCAGAAAGAGAGCAGGAGAGAGATGAATGGAGGAAGAAGCAGAATGCAGATACAATTTGGCTCCACATAGAATGAATAATATATAAGCTCCATTTGAAAGCGGGAACCTCTGCAGAAGAAGGGTTTGCATAACCATTATTAACCATTTGAGCATTTATCTTTGTGTGTGTTGCCTCAGCTCTAACTCGAGGTCCTAGACTCCAGTCCCTAGTCGTATTTCCTCCCTGCCTTCTGCCTTTCCTGATCATATGCGCAATATATATCACAAATTGAACGTGGCTTGTTGTTTCAGCAGATGAATGCTTGTTTTTCACACATCTGCTTTAGTCACAAGTTTATGTTGCATCTGGTAAAGAAATCCAGTAATGGACTGTAGATTGGTCAGCCAGAATACATCATGCTGCAGACATAAAAAAATGGAAAGAACTCCAGACACTAGTCCTGTCTGGTGGAAAACTGTTATCTGCAAACACCATCCACATCTTCAAACACAGACCTATGAAATGCAAACAGTAGCATCTTGTGTCAATACCTCTGGCCTGGTCATATACAAGATCTGCTGAAATGTGGCCTTTAGAGATTTGAGTCTTCAAAGCCAGAGCACTTCCCTCTTGGTGGGAAGTGTGGCTGCCTTAGGTCTCTGAGCACGAGCACTTCAAGCAGACCTTACTTAAAATACTCCTCCTTTTGCTGCTGTTTGAGTTGGAGTGCTGCAGATTTGCCATTTCTTACATACTCACATACTCTACCTATATGTGTTAGTGGCCAGCTCAAAATACCTGGTGTACAGGTATTATTTCAAGCTGCTGTATTCTGGCTATCCAATCCAAAATAGACTTTTAAAGCATTTTAAGTGTTTTGTTACCTAAACTTGCGTGGTATATCTTAAATGTGACCAGCAACATCTGAGATACAGTTCCTGACAGCAAGCAGTTAAATTACTGCTTGCCCATATGAAGTGCTGTCTGGTTTACTCCTGGAATAGAAGTTTAACTTGCTAGACCAAGTTACTCCCTCTAATTCAAGACCTATAAATCTTCACCAATAAAAAAGGTTAAAAATATAGTGGCTTTTTTTAAGATAGAGAGGGAAAAAAATAAAAGAGACCCAATTCTTTCATTGCATGGATAGAATTCTCAAAAGTGCTACAGCAATCTGGTTTTAATCTTAGTTATGATCCTAAGTAGATGCCTTCTTGACTCTGGCATCATCATGGCTGCAAAATAAGAAGCAGGCTCACTGGCACTGAGCATATGCCTGTCCCGGATTTGCTCTGCCTCCCGCTTGTGGAAAGCTGGCAAAAGCAGCAAATGCTGTGCTTTAACACTTTTTGCCTCTGCTTGATTGTGTTTAGATGGGACAAGCATACTGCAAAGCTGCTGCTTGTCCACTTGATGGTATCAAGTAACTGAGCATGGGAGGGTATGGCTGCTTTAATGCTCTCAACTCAGGCAGACGTGATCGGAGATTTTTATAACAGGTAAAACATCTGTGTTAAGTTCTTCACCTACACAAACAACTCCTGTGCTAGATTTAATCAGGCTGTGCATAATTTAGCTTGCTGCTTGGATTCTGCAGTCCAGTCCAGTCTGTTCTGGACCAGCCTTGCTGTGAAAGTGGATAAATAATGCCTCCATCAGGAAAATCACCATGGTTTTGCTGCAAGCAGAGGACAATGCTAATTTGCATTTTCAAAATCTCTGTTATTTATTTCTACGTGAAAACACATTAGGGAAAAAGCTATGGGAAATAATTTGTTCTCTGCCATTATCATGTAATTTCTAAGCATTTTAACAAACTTTTAGCTGACATCTTTCCAAGAACCAAGCTTTAGCAAAAAGAAAAATGTAACTTTAACTGGGGCAAGGAGGAAGACTTGACACTGCTCTTTCTCCTCTTGCTCTTCATCATGTTTCCCTTTGTCTGAGGATATGTTTGAGCAGACCCATGTACACATGAGCATGAGCCTCATCTCTTTTCAGAGCTGAGACCAGGCAGGGCTAACATTTCTCCCAGTTGTATAAAAGTATAGCTACCCATTGTGATAAAGAGCATGGAAACAGTTTCTTGGGTATTTTAGAGTTCTGCTTCCCTGGCTTGGACTTTGATTCTAGTTTGGCAGATTTTTCTTTTTGTACCGGACAGAAAAATGAAAGGTTTCCCATCATACCTCTTCAGAATAAAAATCATCTAGCATGGTATTGCTATTCAATAGGAAAATGGCTTTGCCCTGTAACCCTTAGAAACATGGTAATCTGGCTCATTTGGCAACCTTTATGATGGCTAGTATGTGCAAATGTAATAGGATTTTCTGGGTCAGGCTATTACATTTCTGATGTAGAATATGCCTTGTCCAAAAAGAACGCATGGCATGATGCTGGGACAGAAAGATGCTTGGGCAGAAAGATTGCATCATTTGGCCAAGCAAAACATTGAGCCACGTCACACTGACCTATGGGTAGGTGGTTGTCTGTGCCCCATGTGGGGCACTGAAGCAGCCAGAGGATGTGTGTACCTGCCCTGAAATAGGAAGAGCTGATCCCAGGAGGAGAAGTCACCCTGGCCCTGATGAGCAGCACCCAGTTGTGCACCACAAGTGAGGCAGTGCTGCTGTGAGGCAGCAGCAGGCTGCGGGCAGCCATCCTGCTCCCTGCGGCGCCTCGCTGACCCCCCGCAGAAAATGGCAATCATATCCCGAGGGTTTGCAGGGTTACTTTGCTGGATGTCACCACGAGCAGGGGTGAGTAATGGTGCTGGCTACTAACAACAGGGGGTAATGTGAAGCGCTGGAGCTGGCGCCAATGGCTCCCAGCGCCTCGTGTGCTGCCAGCCACTCTGAGGCAGCCTGGGCACTGCTCATACCATACTCGGGGAGCCCATGCTGAGCACCAAATAAGAGCATGTCGGTATTACTTACTTTCTGCTGTCAGTTTATTAATTCCAAATACTATTTCAGCTTCATATTGCCGACAGATAGTCTGTGAGCAAGTCTTTGTTTTGAAAAGTGCAGTTGTTATTTCCAAGTCCCGACCATAAGGTATGTGCTGCTTGGTGGAATTTGTTTGTAAACTCTCCCTTGCAACCCTTAACTGCTTATTGTGAAGAAACCATCACCTAGGGCTATGTAATCATGGTTTCTTCTCTCTGACTATAGTACACAAAACTTTTTGTTTAGAAAGAAGAGACAAATGATGAAGAATAAATGGCTAGCTATGAACTTCTGGTACACTTCATTAAAAGTCCAAGTAATTAGACTGAAACCCACAGAGCTTTTTTGGATCCATGTCTTCATGGCAGTTGTGACTGCTTGAATACTTGGGAAACAATAGGTAATAAAACTGCACAAATATGATTCCACAAGGAAATTTGATTCACAGTATAAATCAACACTCTTGGTCTTGTCTGAGAAGGGCCATAGTTGGACAAATCTCTTTTTCATCATATATCTCATATGCGTTCACATAAGTAAACGCCAAACCAGGTAAGCTATGTGTTCTTTCAACATCTGGTCCTGCTTTGAGAAGTTTCTCTGGGTCAATAAAGTGTACCCAACACAAGAAATGTAACACAAAAGTGCCTTATAGGAGACGCACTGCAGTACTGCCAAGGTGAGAACCAAACTACAGCAGGTCAATGCAGCATTTGGGCAGTAAGAGGCAGAGAGGAAAGGACCAGAAACCACTAAGCTTCCCATCAGGCCACACCTGCAGTTCTCTGGATGTTGATGCTTCTTTTCTAGTCAACCAAAGCAGGCACAAAGAAAACTTCACAGTCTGCATGGAGTAGTGAAGAAGCAACTTGATAAACAAACAAGCAAAAAGAAAACTGGATAAAATTAAACCTTCATACAATGGGAAGTTAGTGCAGGCTGCCTCTTTGGAAGTGAGCCCTCACCTCACCTGCCTGCGATGGTGAGTTAAACACGTTTATCCTCCACACTCTAAGAAAAGAACGGGACAACGGAGCACTCCCGTGCTTTATGCCCGCACCGGGGGCATGACAGCCCAGCCATAAACCGCCGTAAATTTGCTCGGTGGTCCAGAGCTGCCCCAGCGCGGCCAGCCGCCCCTTGCCGCCCCCTCCCCGGCACCACCCGGCATGGCAGCCCCTCCCGAGGCCTCTGAGACCCTCGCCCTCCTAATTTGTGAGTCTGATGTCCTGCACGCCGTGCAGACATTATGCAAAGAGAGCCCCCCGCGGCCCGCAGGCCGCCCCTCCGCCTAGGTGAATAAATTATGCCGATGAGGGCGGGGATGCGGGGCGGCGGCTCCGCGGCTGACAGCGGGGCAGCGCGGGCTGCCTGCCGCCTGCGGGCTTCCCCGCCTGGCGCGGCGCGGCTGCTGGGCGCCGGCAGGCAGGTGGAGCGGGAGCAACAAGTCCTCCGGCGGCGGCGGCAGCGGGGAGGGGAGCGGGAGGCGGAGGGGGGGCGCTTCCCGCCCCGCGCCTGAAAACCTCTCTGACAAGTGGCAAAGCGCTCGCAGAGCACGCTGCTCCCTCCGAAAGACGGCTGGAAGCCGCGGGGGCACGCCTCGCACCCAGCCCCGCTGCCGGCTTGTGGCTCGCCGCCCCCGCCTCCCGCCGCCGCCTCTGCCGCGGGGTGGGTCGCGACCCGCTGCCGGCGGTGTGCGGTGCTGTGCGGGCTGCGGAGCGCGCCGCCGCTTCGCCTTCAAAGCGTGTCAGCCGGCTGCGGGCTTTGCTTCTACTTGCCGCGGTTTTTAAATTTTTTTTCTTCTTTTAACTAATTGTTTTGCCGTTTTGTTATTTATTTTTCTCCTACTTCGTTGCTGTTATTTTTGTTATCGTTGTTTGTAAAGTAATTGCCTCCATGGGGGGCGGAGGAAAGGAAATCAAAGCTGCCGCAGCTGAAGGGTGTGCGAGCACGCTGGGGAAGAGCCGAGGAGCCACAGGACAGGATGGCAACGGGAAGCCCGGCGGCAGCGGGAAGCCCGGCCTCGGGAAGCCCGGCTGCGGCGGGGACCGCTGCCCTCGGCGGGCCGGGCCGGTCGGCTCCGCGCTGGCCGCGCTCCTCTCGGCGCTGGCCGCGGCCTCCTGCGTCTACCTGGGGGTGCGGACCAGCGACCTCCAGGCCAGGGTCGCGGCCATCGAAGGCGCCCGAGGGGACTTCTCTGCCGCCGCCCCGCTCCCGCCGCTGTCCGGCTTTTCCTTGGAGCAGCTGAACGCGATGATGCAGGAAAAAGTGGAGCGACTTCTCGCCCAGGTGTGCGGGACGGGGGTGGTCGCTGCCGTGCGGTGTGCGTGTGGGGGCACGGGGGATGCTCGGGGCGGGGGGCGGCCGAGGCCATGAGGAGGGTGCCCGGGGGAAGCTGCTCGGCTGAGCTGGAGGGGGAAGCGGGAAAGTGAGCCCGGCACCCCAGGGGGCGGCGGGGCCCGGGGAGGAGCGGGCCGGGGACGCCGCGGGCTGCAGGAGCGGCGGGATGGGGATCGGGGGGAGCCCTGTGTGCGCCGCCGCTGAGGCGCTTTTCTCGTCTGTAACTTGCCGCCCTCCCTGCGCCTCTGCACCGCGCGTGTGGAGCAGGCGGAGAGAGCGGGGTCACTTGGGCGGCGGTGCGACAGACCCCAGGTGTCGGGCTTGGCGTTGTTGGTGTCGGGTGGTGAGGTCACTGAGACACCTTCGGCCGAGTCCAAGCCCAGGAGCCGCCGCTGGTTGCGCAGCCTCTGGCATAGCGGTAAATTCCAGTGTGCGGCCGCGGTCGGGAGCGCTGCCTGTGGCGGGCGAGCTCGCTCGCCAAGTGCCCGCCCTCATGTCGCTTCTCTCGCCCCCAGAAATCCTACGAGCACTTGGCAAAAATACGAGTAGCGAGAGAAGCGGCTCCAGAGTGCAACTGCCCACCAGGTAACAGACGCAGCTTGGAAATCTCCTCTCGGAGGCTTGTAATTCTGGGCTGTTTGGTGTCCCACGTTTTTGAAATACACCTAAATCAGGTCCAGGGCATGCCTCTTCAATCAGCTGTTCCTTGGGTGCGAAAGATGTAAAGCTCAGAATGACTGGTTTTCACTGTGGCCCTAGATTGGAATTAATGCTAATGAAAACCACTCATTAGGCTGGATGTTGCCAAACAAGAACACTTATGAAGACGTTAATGATCCACTCTAACAGATGAAATATATTCTGTCTTAAATGGAGTAGTGCTGAATCAAGGCACTGTGTACTCAGGTTGGGAAGTGGAGCAAAAGCCCCTAGCAAAAATATTGAGTGATTTATAACATGGATTGAAATAGGTGGAGGGTCTGTTGCGAGTTAGCAGCAATATATACATGAGCCTTTTAATCTTGTTTTTCTGTAGTGTTGGTGGAAAGGAGTTTCCTTAGGAAGGAATTGCAGGTTTTTCTTACTGAGGGTTCAAAACTGTGTGTGTTTGTGCAACCAGGGATGTTGCTTGACTTTGGAAATGGGCCCTTCTAATATTTCACAGTTGTTTGTACATTCGTGCTGCAATGTTTCTGTGGTCTTTGTACTCCTTTGTGATAGTCTGACAGCTGTCAATGTTGTTTTAGCTTTATAAACTTCTTCTAACCTATATCTTATCCTATATTAATCTAGTATCTTAGAAGTCAAGAAAATAATGCCAGTGTTTCACAGGGGCATGTAAGAGTTCCATCATCCTTTCTGATGAAGCACACTAGATGCAGAGGATGCTTTGCATGTCCTCTTGCTCTGTATGAAAAACCATCTCCTTTACAGGTGGAATATCGACTGTCAACAGGACTTAAGCTGATAATGCTTGCCAGCAGGATGTGTGATAGTACTTGTATGTAAGGAAGGAGCTTTCCTGGTTTAGGATTCAATTCCTGCCAAATTCATCAGTCTGAAGGGACTACCGAATCTCAGTGTTAAAGCTGCCTACAGTGGCTGATACTCTATTTTTGTGATGATACAGCTGAGAATAGTGCACTTGCTGGTGTTGGAGTTGCCACAGCTATCATGGGAAGGGCAATATATGTGACTTGTACAGTTTTAAAAGAGTGCATAGAATTACTCAACTCCCAGTTAGTTTTGGTAAGGAATACTGGTTTCATGCTGTAGTGTGTATATATATATATTTTCCTTTAAGGCTGACATAAGCAAACTGATCTTATTTTTTCTGTTGCTTAACTGCAGTGAATTACAAGACACAAGTTTGTGCGCAGAAAAGAGAGTTACTCATCGTGTTGTTTGCAGTGATGCATTCTGTGAGCCTGAAATTATGTTTAATTTGATGCTAAGCTCTTCCCCTCTTTCTTCTTCCTTGTTTAAATCCATCTGTTATCATATTTTCACTTACTGTTTTCCTGCTAAAGGTCAATATCTACTTTTTCGTGGTTGGTGTTGCATGCTGCTTTACTTCTTCACTACCACTAGAGCTCCACATTATACCAATTTTTATCTGACCTTTTTTCTTAAGTGTGTGTTTTCAAATAGATAATGAGCAACAGAATATCTCTTACATGCATTGTAAAAATCCTTGCTACATGAGAGTCAAAGCGATTTGGGGAGCATATTTGAGGGAACAAGTTCAGTAAGACCAGGAAAACTTACGTGAATCATTACCAAAAAAAAGTTGCAGAGAGGAGGGATTAGAAATGTGATATGGAGCTTTTCACCTCTTGGTAGCTGTTTCAATTTGGAAGCAGGTTTTGTAGTGACTGAAAGATGTTGCCATGTGGTAGCCTCATTTTGCAGTTGATGCTCTCATGCTTGTTGCCAGTGGACAGGTGTCTACCTCAAAATGGAATCATCTTGGGAGCCTTGTCTGAGAGAGCAGGGGCTGAGTGGCACCACCACCTGAGGACAGTGCCTTCCTAACTGCAGGCATTAGGCAGAGCAGGAGGGGATAGAGCAAATAAATTGTTGCTTCTTCATTTGGTTCCCTCTGTTAGAACTACTTTTTGGCTGCACAGGATGGGCTTTTGTTTTAATTCTTAATGTTGCTATAAACAGTTATGTTCATAAAGGTATTTGGTTTAATAGGAAAAGTATCATGGTACATCAGTACATCACTGGTTTTTCTGTTGCCTGCTATTTGCAAAGCAAAGAGTACATTACTTCTTTCTCACGTGGTTCCCTTTTGCTTCTGTATTCTGCTCTACTTCTTAGTTTCTTTCCTGTGTTTCTATAATGATAAAATGCATGTCTCTTAGAGATTACTTTGGAAGGCCTTCATGGTACAGGGGTGGTTTTTGAAATGTCTCTATGCTGTGAGAAAAGGTCACTACTGAACGACCACCAGGACAGCTTCCCTCATCATTCTCTTCAAAGAGGAATAAAGATTATTTAAAAGTAGGTTACCTTGTTCTCTGCCAAAAGAAGAGAAGGAAGTTCAGTCTACAGACAGGAGGGTGAGAATGTGGCCTCTAGTTCAGGATTAAAGTTACGCAACTGGCATAGATGTGATAAGCTTGAGATTGTCATCCCCTTTTGCCTCTCTATGGTTGGAACCTTCACATTCAAAGGGAAGTGGATTTGAATGGCTCAGATACCTATGGAAACCAGATTCACAAGCTCACAGCTTGCAGAACAGTCTACATGTAGCTCCTTTTAATTCAGTGGTAGCCTTGAATTTTATCTAGAGTGAAGAGGGATCACATTTCTCTTTAAAAACTTTATTTTCACTTAATGTGATTTTTCTTATTCTTTAGTTCTATTTTCTTATGAAAGAAACATGATGTAGGGCGATGTTAGAGTTTGGTTTTAACTCTGTGCGACTAAAACCAGATACCAAAGATTTTGTAAATATTTTAAAAATTACAATAGCAGGCATTCTTTCTCTTCTTAAAGCAGAGTAATAAAGTTTGAAAAGTAAATTTGTGATGACATTCCTCTTAAATTACCTCAGCTCTAATAAGAGTGCCAGTGTAAATCTTATGCTTTTAGCTGGTGCTGCAGTCACTGCTGGTAGTTGGCCTTTCGCACATAGGATTGGGGGGCAAACTGAGTGGCTGAAATAATTTGAAGCATAATAAATTAATTTTCGTTTGCCAGGTGTATTTTTTATTTTAGGTTGATGTTTTTCTACTTTAAAAGATGAAGAGAAAATGTAGGTGTGTAGGTACTTATTTCATACTTCTAAATCTTCCTCTGAAGTGGCTGTGGGAGCATAATCAGCTCTTATGAGGAACAGTCCAGCACCACGCTGGGTACTTCTTACTAAGTGCCAGGAATTACACAGTTGTGGGAAGAGTAACACATACAGAAAGCACAGGGATGGTACTCATTCAATGGAATTTAAAGAATTTATATATTTTTTTGTAGTTTCTTTCAGATTGTCCTCATCCCAAAGTCATTCACATGTGAATGTACCTGTAGAGTTCAACGAAAATGGACGTATGCTCATGTGTTTTAACGATCTGATCCTTTATATATTGTAAGGGTCAGGACACTTGCAGTTCTGTGCCATGATATCTTATTGTGTAAGTGGTCCTCAGAGCCTGCTCCTGGAGTCACACTATGTTGACAGGAGTAGGAATCAAATCTAGTAGTACAAGAAGTTCAGGCTTTCTCAGCAGGAACGCTGGCAGGCGATTACGTATGTCCCTTTTGACCAGGGACCAGTTTTAGGAAGCAATTACTTTTTTTTTTTCCCATCTTCTATTTTTAGGAAGACCTTTGTAGTGAATTTATTCCTTAAAGGCACACATTTCTTTAGTTCTGCATTGACAAAGTATAAGTTACGTAAGAGATGTCTTTAACTGTATAGCTATACAACACACTCTGTATGAATGTTCACTATAACTTGCATGTAAAGTTACGGGGTCTGTAGGTTTTGAGATTTGTTTTGGGTTTTTTTTTTCCTTCCCCAGAACATCAGGTGAACTTCAGTGTTGGATACTTGTCAAAGTTTTTCTACAGTGCCACAAGTGCTATTTCTTTCTTTGTTCTTTCTCTTGTATATTTCCCATCAGGAAACGTACATTTTTCTTCCTCTTGTGACTTTCAGGGCCTTCATAGACTCTTTCACTTTCTGTACCTTCAAACGCTTTCCACAGACACTCTGGTCATTCTTTCTTATCCACCTATTTTGTGCTGTTTTTGTAATCATGCCATCTTGATTTTCTGTTTCGGTTCTAGAGAGCTTTATGGTTTGGCATTTGAAGTACCTCCAATTTTACTATGTAATTTGCTGCCATCAGGTTTGTTTCAGTGTAGTTGCATGGGTATAAGCCTGTTCATTCAGGATGAAATGCCATAAGCCAAGGGTGGGTTTTTTTGAGGGAATATAGAATACCAATTGGTCTTTCTCTTGGTTAGGGTAGTTCCAGTGCAAAAACTGTGTCCTACAGCTGCAGTTTTTCGGTGGGATGATGAATCTGCTATATTTATTTTGATATCAGCATGTATAGCAAAAATCAGTGTATTTTCTTAGAGTCCCAGTGCTATTTTTGTTGTCTTAAGCATCTAATGTTTGTTTTGACATGCAATGCAAGTACAATTTAGGTGCTCTTTGTTATTTCCTCAAGGACTGCTCCCCGAAGCATTTCAATTAGTGAGGCTGAAAGAATGGAGGAGAAAGCAATTTTCAAGATTAAAAGAATCACCAAATAGGTATCAGCAGGGTATTAGTCTTTTAATTTTTTTTTTTTATTATGCTTACAGTGAAGCAGTCCTGGAAAGAAAGACTGAAGAGGTAAAGAAAGAAAAGAGGAGCTGACTTACGTGTTTACCAGTAGCGAGACCTAAGAGAAAATGTAGATGTATATAAAAAGTATCCAAAGTGATTTTTTTCCTGTTACTGAAAATTTTGGAGTGTGCTATCTTAACCTAGCTCCCAGCACTACTTACTTCTGCAATCTCTGTGTCATCTATTTGCTGAATGCAGTGCTCAGCTCTAATTTTGTAATTTTTCTGACAGGTCTCTGAGTCCCCCTTTCATACCTTCAGTGGTTTGATATTTTTCATTTCAGTTTCTAGATCAAGATGCTTATTGATGTGCAGCAGCGTGTGACCTTCTGGGTAGTCTGTCTTCTTTGGATGACTGCTTAAAGATACTGTTTCCTCCCCTCAAAATAGCTAAATATATATTTTATTGGCTAAGGGGTGACCTTTTAATTCCCTTCCCTCTGGGCAAGGAAGTAGGGTGTGCAGCATGATGAATGAAACACAGTGTGGCTCAGAAGAGAACTGATTGACAGTGGACTGCACCAGATTTCTCTCCTTTGTAATATTATTGATCTCAACAGTGCTGTAGCAAAGGTTGGTTTGACTGCAAAAGTGTTATTAACAAAAGGTTTTTCTATTACTTGTGTTGAATAAATTCAGACTTGTGGAGTTATGTCAAACTAGGCATGTTAGAAGAAAGGATGTTTATCTGCACTAGCTGTTCCTATAATGTATGAGGATACTCTTATGTATTACATATATGTATTCTTATATGTTTTCTTATACACCCTTTTTTTGTGCCACTGGTCCATCTCAAACTGGTGAGGTGTCAAAGGTCTTCAAGTTCTGTGAGTGTTGCAGTGGGAGAAATGGCTATTAAGCCAATTTCTGGAATAATGCTTATAGTGTCTGTGGTGGTTGGGTTTTGGTTTTTCTTTTTCTTGTTGTCTTTCTTAAATTAGGAAATACATGCATCTGTTTCCTTAAAAGGTCTCTAAAGCTTGTAGAACTGAGTTCTGTTTAGCTATACTTAACCCCTGTCCCTTTCCTCTAAGATTAGTGAGTTCTTGGAAATGTATTGCCAGAATGGCGCTGATAAACCTGCATTTCAGCACTCATCTTCTTTCTCACTCCCTTCTAAATTTACTGGCTGCAGCTTACCTGCCTGTTTTGTCTGTACTTAGCACAGTAAAAAACCAGCTAAATCTGAAAATAGCATGACTGACAGAAGCTGTTTTTATAGGGCCTTTTGGGTTACCAAATAGAATCTTATAACTAATGTGTTCAAGTTACCCACCTGGTGAAATCATCCATCACACTTGAATGCGCACAGACCTTGAGTCGTGTTGCTAACTGCAGTCTCTTCAGGGAAGGCTGGTCGACACAGAGCACCTTTCCCCTTCATCATTTCAGTTGATTTCCTAAGTCAGCCACAAAAAAGGAAATCTGTCTGCTTGCTTAAAACTACAAATAAGAAGTAAGAAGGCATAGAATAACACAGGCTGAGGGAAACACTTCTCTCTCAATACAACTAAAGCTGCAGCTTGCAGTTAGAAGATACACACACATACACACCAGTGAACACGATGCTGAAGGCTCGTTGTTTGGAAACTTGTGGACTCTCATGTTTTTACAGGTTAGACTTACAGTAGAACAGGGTCTGCTTAAATTTGTCTGCTTGGGACTTTTAATGAGATTAACTTAAGCAGAACCAGCTGTTTGTAAGAGCTTAATCAAAATAAATGTCAGGACAAATTTTCGGAACAGAGTGTCCAACTTGAAAGTGTGAGTTTTTTATATCCCTTTCATGTAAATACTGCCTTTTTTTGCCCCTGTAGATTTGAGTAACTTTAGAAGTGCTGGTCAGGTTGATATTCCAGGAGATGATCTGATGCACGCTACTGGCCTCTGAAGGAAGTGTATCTAGGCCATCATTGTCAAGTGTTTCCTTCCAGGTGGTTCACAACTCAAGTGTGTAGTCATCCATGACTCAACAAGTTGTTTGATCTGCCTTAATCTTGTAAATAAGTGCTGCAGCCTCATGTAAATAGTCTCTTTAGCTAAAAATAAGTTCTGCTCTGTAAATAGGTGAACATACAGGGCAAGAAATTGCTAGTGCATAGGTGTGCCTTTGCTAAAATAATCTACTATTGACATATTTCCTAAGATTACCTAGTTTTTAGCAGGCAGACTACAATTTCCTCATTTGTGAAGCAAACCACTTGTTCCATCTGTTGTGCTGATGAAGAAAACCTGATCATTGTGCTCTCCTTAAAACAGCTATCAAAATATGTTAGAAGACAGTCTTGTCTGTGATGTGCACTATAAAACTTATTGTGTCTGCTCCTCCCTTGTTCTTTTTTTTTAGTGGGGTTGGATTTGTGCTAAAATTGTTTCTTTTTTATCTGTGCAGATCTGTGTTCATAGAAGGAGACGTTTACATGTAGGTGTGAGTTTTGCATGCATGTCTGCATGTAACTGTTTCTTCTTGTGCTGGGGAAGCTTTGAAACAGATGATGATGGTAATGCCTTTTAAACTCTTTGAAGAATTGTGAAGTTACTACACACTATCTAAATTTTTTTTGCGAGACTGAAATATATGTTCTTATAATTACCAAAGATAGCAAGACATCCAATCGTAAGGCAAAGGAACAATAAATGGAATGAAGAAAGAGTGTAATAACAGAGGCGATAAAACTGGGATATTACTTTCTATTTTAGAATCTTTGAAAATTAGTACAATTATTTCAGTGACTTCTGCTTAGACATGCTCAACCAAGAAGCAGCAGATTTTAAGTGATAATATTTTACCCTGCATCATGTTAAAATTTGTCAGGCAGTTGACAGATATGAAGAAAGTATAGATTTTATTTCATAAGGTCATAGATCAAGTGCCTTCAGTTTAGGTTAGTTAGCCATTAGAATTATTTTAGTTTGGTTATGCATAAATATAATCTTGTAATTAATATATTGGGTAAGTATATTAGAAAACTTTGACTGATTTGTGTGTTTTTTTAGGTGCTTAGGAATTAAAATTGGGTTTTTGGGAATATTACTTGCAAATTTTTTTCACAAATGTTTACCTTTGCTGACGTATTTTGGTTGGGATTACATAGGAGAGTGGATCACAGATTAACAGGTTAACAGGTTCTTGGGGAGGCTGTAAAGAAGACTGTATATGAAATAATGAATTGAGTCTCTCTAAGTAGCTTCCCCTCCCCTTCTGTGGCTCTTCTACAAGCTCAGCTGAGGAAGTATTGAGGAGAAGAGTGTCGAATGATCTTTCTCTTTGAACCTTGGTCCTCCTTTTAATGCAGCACACAGGACTGTATACCAGTGCATATATATAGCAGTATGATGGTTTTGGTAGTTTGTCACACTCTCTCCTATCTTGGACACGCAGCAGGCTGCCTGCTAAGTCACGGCACCACAGTGTACAGCACAGCTCACCTTAGCAAGGAAAACCTGCATAAAGCCAGGTTGATCCACTGCTTTCTGCTGGCTGAAATAACAGGCTGTGCCAGGTACAGCTGCAGTCTCTTGATACCTGGGATGTGCTTCCTCTGATCAGCAGATTTGTGAGAGCCGAGTATTTTCCTTGTCTGCCTTTCTTTGTGTTTCTGTTTGTTCTGTTCTTAAACAAGTTCATGAATTTGGCACTTTCTACCCTTTTAAATAGTTTTAGTACCCTTAGGAGTAAGGGGCTGTAAAGTAAAAGCTGTAAATATAATGGAATAAAGACTGTAGAAGGTAAGACTTAAAACTGTAGTTTTAAGACCTTTGCTATTCTACCATTTGCAGTTTATACCATCTTAAGAATACCCCCCCCCCATTTATTTTCCTCCCACTGGAGTATTTTTAATATTCCTTCTCTGAATATAAAAGCGCAGAAGAATCGTACAACAAGTAAAAAAAGTATATGTTAAAGATTTTGGTTTTGAATTAGGTTTCTTTGATAAGCATAGTCTCTTTCTCAGCACAATGTGCTTGAGATTGTGCTGGAAAAATGCTATTTAAAAGATCTTTGTAAAATTGGGTGTGGGGAGGAGTGAGGCCTGTGTTCGAGGAACACAGAAGAAATTTTGAAAACAGGAAATTATATTGAAAATTGGAGACCAAAATATGTTATCAGAGGTGTGGCTGCCATTGCAGCGGTGACAGATTTGTGTATCTGAAAGCAGAACAGCATCCTGTAACTTGAAGGACACTAACTGAACACTCTAAAAAGATATTTATGGTTAAGGTCATAGCTGGCTACAAAGGTCTTGCTTGTGCTGGTAGTACTAGTTTTGTTGCTAGGAAATTATGTGGGGCTTCTTCCTGTGTCAGTGTCTCAGCTGGATGATGGTAGGGTCCTCACAGAGGACTGCAGTGCTGAAAGTCCAAGTGTGTGCCTCTTAAGTTGAGGAGGTATTTCCTTCAGCTGGAACCTCCAATAATCTCTTAAGAATATGAGAACCAGCTGCTTGAAGGCACTTCTCCTCTTCCTCCCCACCCTGTGCCCTCAGTCTCTGAGTATGCTCCTGTTCAGATTCCCTTGATCTTAGAGGAAGCCTTGATACCTGAGCATAGGGGTATGGCCACAGGGGATTAAAAGGATAAACTCCATAGCCTGTGTATTAATATTTTCTTCTCCAGTCACAGAGCTTACAGCCAGATGATGCCCACTGGCATTGCTGTGACAAATACTGTTTGGGGCTGGCTGAAAAATCTCTATTCTGTCAGCTCTTCTGGTGCTTTTTATCAAGGGCTCCTTCAGTGTTTTCAGTGCCACTGCTGATCTGCAGGTTACTGCCGGTTGAGGGGAGACATATGTTGAGAGCTATCACTTCAGCTTGACATTGAGGTGATTAATGTGCTATTTATTTAATTCCCTTCACCTTTCAGACAGGATAGCCTTCTCAGTAAAAATACTCTCTGGCTACTAATTTGGTCACTGTAGCAGGAAATGTGCTGTCTGCACACAGACTCAAGTATAGACAGAAGTGGGGTCAGTGTTAAGGTGATCTTTATGGCAGTGGTGAGCTTGAACTCAGCTATTATTTGTTCTCTGTCCTGGTGGATGCTTGGTGGTTGTTTGTATCAGCTAATAATAAGCTGCTCAGGAAATGGCTGTAGTTGGCACTTAAAAATGCAGTGTTGTCACAGAAATGGATCATGGTGTGTGCTGTAGCTATCCATGTGTGTTTAGGAAGCCATCTCTGCTCAGTGAGGATCGTCTTGAATATGTTTCCCAAGTGATTCCTAGGAGTAGGCACACTGAATACTGATGAATTAGAGAGACTGAAAAATGCAGTGGTATGGCATCAGTTTCAAATGAACCAGTGCTTAGACAGCCATTGTCAATACTTACTTAGTTGGTGTCTTTGTAATGATGACAGCCATGTTTGTAGAAGGCTGGAAAGGTTTCTCTGTGTGAAGACGAAGTGTTTTTCTAATGCAGCAAACATGTAAGTGCACTGTGTTTCTTTAATGTAGGGAGACTAATCTTGAGAGAGACCAGTAGTTAAGTCTGACCATTGTGGATTTCACTTTAGGACAGCTCTGTGTAATTCCTTAGTTTGAATTCTATGCTGAGCCATGTCCTAATGTGTGGTAGAAGGACTTTTTTTATCACATTCAATTAAGAGGCTGCACATAAGCCATTACAGTGGCCAATTAAAAAGAAATGTGAGCCTTGAAAACTGAACCACCAGCAATAACAGAGAAATAGAGCAAAACTGTAATTCTCACTTTTTTTATCTCTTAAAATTGGTTTGCTGCTACAAGGTGGTATTTTTATGTATTTCCAACAATTAAAGTCCACTTTAGGATAATAAGGAGAAATTAATCTGTTTTCAGTGTGTAGTATAACAGCTGGAACACTCTAGAAAAAAGCTCTCTTACAGTGAGTTTGAAGCAATGCACCTTAGAGGAAATAGTGTGCCTAGTGAATTAGAGCAGGGAAAACGAAGTAGGAAGTAGTTGTTCTCTATTGTCACTATATTCCTGTACAGGACTGTTAGGATGGGATAGAAGTCTTCGTACTTGAGACTTCTTGTATCTTTAAAATATGATTGATGTAAATACATTAATAAAAGTGTGCAAATGACATAGTATTCATAACTTTGAATAAAGTTACTGTCTACAGGAGCAGAAGTTTGTCTCCATTCCTTGCCTCTGCTTTCTTATTTTTTGTAATCAGCTCTCTGCTCCATTTTGATCCATATGACAGGACATAATCAGCTGGAGTCATCAAGTGAACATAGTTGTAAAAACCAACTTGTGGCTATAGAAACCTTCTGGGGACTTTCTTAGAGAATTTTTTAATTTCAAAACAACCCATCCTTGCAGATTCTCTTTAATTGAACTGGTAGGCAATGTCAGCTCAAATCACTTATATGTAGAAGTAGCTGCTTCTGCAACTACAATTTCTGATATCCAAACAGCATTTTAATTTGATCTGAAGGTTGCTGAAAGAGGTTTTTAATTAATATTCTGACCTGATATGGTCATGTATATTGATCAGACAATATATGGACCTGATACAGACATGTACATAATCAGACCTGATACGGACATGTACATTGCTTCAGGCACATTAATAATCCCAAAGATTTTAACTGAAATCACTAGTTATTCTGGAATCTGAGGGCAAAGTGTGGCCTCAGTGTTGGGTTTTTTTTTCGTTGGTTTTTTTTTTGGTTTTGTTTTTTATTTTTTTTTTTTGCCTTTTGTTCTTTGGGAATGCCTGTTTATGTATGCCGCCATTGCCATCTACTTTAGGTTTGATAGGTAGTTCTTTTTCCATGATACAAATACTATTTTTTATTCATTTGCCATTCAGTTTATTGTTTAGCCTTTTCAGTCTCTGAGCAAGAACGTTATGTCTGTATCCATTTCTGGGAATACTGAACTAGTTTTGTAATACTGTAAGAATTCTGGCTGCACTCGGAGACAATCTGAATAGCAAAAATTACTAAACTTACTTATCTTCATGGAGAAATTGTCTTCTTGCATCTTAATTCATAGTTCACAGACCAAGGAGTATTGTTCTCAGGATTGTTTATTGCTTGAGGTGATTAGATAAAACCACTAAAAATTGTGCAGAAGTGTTCAGAACTTCAGTTCTGAGGGATAGGAAAGGAAGACCACTATATGCAGCTGGACCTTCATTTTAGTTTCCTTACCAACATAAATGAAGTCTGCATATCCATGTGTTTCTACTCAAATAGATTTTCATACTTGGATGAGAGGTGGTTGAAGGCAGTCAGTTCTTTTACCTCAGTGAGCTAGATCTGCCATTCTCCACTTTGCTGACGCTATGCTTGAAAAGTCATTATTTGCTTGACACAAATGTTCAATTTTTTTAAGCTGAGCAATCTAAGTGACATCAGCGGATGTCACTTGAGACATCTTGAGACCTTTCACTGTTCTGTCCTCTGGACACTCACATAGTCTGATGTCCTGTTGAGGTGCCCCAAGCTGCACACAGTCCCCGAGATGAAGCCACAGCAGTGCAGTGTTGAGTGAGGCAATTGATAGTGAGGTGCCTGGTTTGTTTATAGAGATAACGAAGAAGAATTAAGGACCAACACAATCCAAAGAGAAAAAATAGTGAAAAAAATCTTATAATGTTTTTTCTGTGCAGCTTTTCTCTGCAGCATCTGGGAGAGGTTAGCTTAGGGTGCATTTTGATGTTCTGAAGGTCATCTCGATCTCATCTCACGTCACTGCTCACTCCGTCTGAGCAGTGGATGGCAGCAGGGTATGTTGAAGTGTAATCTGCTAAAAGGGCTCCTCAAAACTGAGCAAATGCAACTCCTGTCAAGAAGAAATAAAAAGGGACTCGTCTGTGGGGTGTCATGTCTGAAGCACATCTAAGATGTGTACCTCTCTAAGATGTCCAGGTGTAGTGGCTTAAGGGACAGATGACCTGGGGACTTAAGCAGTGGTACAAGGTGGGTAAGTGTCGCTTATTTATGGGGTATCTCCTAGATGATGCATATAGTCATGGCATATTGTCAGCTTCTGGGAAGTGCTGAGCAGGCAGAGTGCATAGCCTGGTTGTTGCCCTGACGGAGGGTGCTGACAGGCTGTGTGGTGCTGACACGGGATTTACAGAAGATGATGGCTAGTGGGAACTAGCAGTAAGGAATTCTCTAAGCAAGGCACTGATTGTAACTCCAATTCTGCATCACTCTCTTCTGGTCTTGGCAGCAGGACTATAGGGGCAGAAGCATGAAAACAGTGCATGTGCTGGCTTCCTCTGTGGTGAGAGCAGTGTTCCTTAAAACCTGTAGGAGCTATCACACTCTCTGTTACCTCTGTTGAAAAATGTTAGATTGTCAAGACCTATGGTCTGTAGTAGAAGTTAATGTTAAGGTCCTAAAGGCACACAGATGGACTTGAATAATTTCAAAAGCTGTTAATCACTGCTCCTTGCCTAATCATGTCTCTGTGAGTGCTTTCTCTGTTTAATTTCCTGCTTTATGTACAGCAGGAAGGACAGCAACAAGGGCCTGAGTTCTGATGCCTCCTATGGATTGCTCTTCACTACAAGCAAAATTTAATTATAGTCCCAGTTTTTTCTTTCCCAGAGTTGTAGTTTGTGTTTGTCTTAGTAACCTGGTGGCCACATATTGACATGAGTTATTTTCCTAAAAACGCTGCAAAGTACAACTAGCTACTGAGGTACTGATCTGCAGCAGGCAGTTCATGTTAATTTGCATTCATTAAATATTCTTCATCTTCTGTGTTGGTCTTGTAAAATGTGGGACTTGACAGAAACAGAGGGGTAAGTATAATACTATTATGTTGCTATTAATTATGCTTTGACATGAACTGTAATTGTTTAACTTCGGCAGTTACCAGTAATAGCACTTGGACAGGGACTAATGCAGCCAAAATTTTTCTGACGCTCTCTGAAAATTCCTCTAGGTTCTAAAGAACCTTTATCTTTCGAGTGAAGACAGCTATCCCCTCAAATAGGCATCTCCAGCAATATGATTTAAGGGCCATTGAAGGCAGGGAAAAAGAGAAATTGCTTGGGCATCTGAAAAAGGTGGCACAGAAGGATACTCACACCTCTGTGTTGCACTCTGTTCAGACACAGTAATCTTTTTGTTTGTGATTTGTCAGCTCAGTCTAAACCCAATGAAACTGCTGAGTAAAAGTGGCTCAAGCAGAGCTTTGGTGACACAGAGCCATCAGTTTGAAGTTTGCAAGGAATCTGTCATGACCTGTGAGGAGAGGTTCTTGGAGCCCCTTTTATGAATGAGGAATTTTCACAATATTTCCAGCCTTAGCTGTATCGGTCTCCCTTTCTCTCAATGTGTACTACAAAACAGTCACAATTTAGGATTTGGAGTTAAGGCCAAATTAAAATTCAGGTACATGCCAAGTTTCTTTTTCCTTTTGTCTTGTGTCAGGGGAGCTATAACAAATAGCAGCTACCAGCTGTAAAGACCCAGATATTCAGCCCAGCAAAGCTACAAGTGCTGTAGCAAAGCTACAGGTTTTCTCCACCTGTTGAGGTTGTGCAGATTATACCAGCTGGCAGCAGCAGCACATGTCCACACCAAGTGGGGTTGCAGAGCTCCTTCATGGTGGGAGCATACACTTTCCATAGGCACTAGGAAGGGGGCATTTACGTTCAGCTGCTTTGCTGAGAGAATGACTGCTCTTTGGTGAAGTGAAATAGGGTTCTTAATGAAACAATTTCATGAAGAATAACGTTGTATAAATGTGTACCTTCTAAATAACTGGCCCCCATTTTCTTTCTGAAATGCAACCAGAAGGAAGACTAGAAACATGTAGTTCCATATTCCAGATGTTTGTGTTTTGGTAAAATACAATTTTTTAAAAAATTGTGCTGTCAAGTGAGTGAACTGAATAAAATGGCAATTTTTTTTTCCCACAGAGAAAGTTAATTACATGCTCTTGATTAGCACAGAAGGGATATAAATTATTTTCTTAAACATGCTGCAAATACAACTACTAATGAATGGACCGGCAGCAGGCAGCTCATATTTATTTTCATTCATTATATATGCTGCATTTTACCTTTCAATTACTTTTCAATTGTGTACAAAATATGATCCTATGACATTGGTCTTTCCAGAGTCTAAAAATGTCTCTTGGTTTAACTGTAGGGAGAAATAATTGATTACTTATTCTACTGCCAGTTGAGAGCAGTTTCAAAACAATGAGATGGAAGTCAGTAGTATTTTATGCCAACATGACACACAAGGTAGTATGAATTTTTTCTTTAGCACAAGTCAAACATCTGTTATGTGGATCAATGACAATATTTTTTACTAATAATGCATTAATATCACTTCTTATTTGTCCATTCAATATGTGCATCAGGAGTTAGTGTAAATACAAATCTTACTGGTTTGTTTGGTTTTCAACAGCTGAACACATTTAATAAAATAATTATTAAAGAAGTTTTCTCCAGGGATTAACTATATAGTTACAAGTGTTTACAGGTAAAATCTCTTTCTAACCTGTATTCATATTTAATGTATTTTTCATTGATCATTTTTAAAAAAAACTTGGAATTTGGATAAGGGTATATGATTGTATATTATGGATAAACCAATTGTTTTTTTAAAAAAACATCACTGAACAGACTAGCAGTGGAAATTTTTTTAAACAGAAGAAGAACCAGGAAAATTCTTATACATTTGGAAGTTACAGAACTCATAAAAACTTTGGACCCTGAAAAATTTCAGAACCTTACTTGCCAAGAAGGGTGATTGAAAACCACAGAAAATTTGTCTGTGAGCAATTACCTCTCTTGACATGAAACTTTAAGAAAAGCTTAAACAAACCAAAACCAAAAAAGCTCCCTTTTTTACTAGAAAACTTTTCGTTAAAAATTTGATAAATGGCTGAGTGAAACAGGAGATTGACTGACTATAGGCAAAAAAGCATCCCTCAGTGCTGTACAGCATTCCTAAATGCTTGTGGTCTTACAGGATATCAAGGGAGTGGAGGCATGGAGTGCTCAGAGTTTTATTGCTGGTTTCTTCTAGCCTTTATACAGGAGCTATTGACCTTCTTACCCAAGTGTGTCCTCTTATGTTGCAAGGAAAAACAGTTCCTTGCAGCTAATTTTGTGAAATTTTATCTTATTTATGGACTCAAAAGTGATCTTTCTTTGGAGGCTTGATCTCTTATTACTTGATTTGATAGAAACATTTTAATTTTAGTGAATGAGAACTCGATAAAGTTTCAGTACTTCATATGGTGAAGTAATTTACAGGGTTCTTGGAATATGCTGAGGTCTTTGAAAAATACTGGCCTTTATTTATTGGTGTCTTTTGCTTTTTGTTGTTGGGCTGATGAATCCAGTGTTAAGGCACTGCAGATTTAGTGGTTGGTGATGGAGTACTACCCATACTGAAATACCTGATTCTCAAGGGTTACAAATCTGCTTTGCACAGTGTGCAAGTTCTGGGTTGTTACTGAGTTGGATTTACAGTACATTGCACTTACTCTAAACCCCTTCTACTACACTGCATTTAACAACTTCAAGTAGCTCTGTGCCTTGTTCTTCCTGGTAGATCTGTGGTACTGCAGGTTCCATGGCACTACTTGTTTGACTGACCTTAATTTTGAGTTAGAAAATGTGTTTGCTTAAGGCAGTGTAGTTAAGATAGATGGGAAAAAAGCGACTTTGAGAAAGTGAATTCTTTGTCTTCCATACATGTGTTTAGTTTGCAGGTGAGAGAAGGTTTTTTCCCTCTCTACTTGGCAGTGTTGCAGCTCATGCTAACAAGTGGAAAACAAAGCTATATTCAATGTAGTTCCTTTCTCCCTGCCTCCCACCAGGAATCACTTTCAGTAATAACACTTTCGAGGTAGTTCTGATGAACCAGGAGACGGAACAAGCCATTTGCACTTTTTCTGTTTATTTGGTTTCTAGGGGGATTCTCCTTTGCATGTAGAGATGGCTGTTGAGATGTAAGGATATGTAGACAGGAAAGAAAGCCTTGGTTAATAAAGTGAGACATTTCTAAGTTACTTTCTTGTTTTCCATTAAAATAATGACTGGGCTGCCATTTCTAAGATGAAGGTGCAAGTTCCCCAAAGAGATGTGTATTGCTGTTTGGCTGGATGTGTTAATAGGGTAGGTATTACATATATATGAGGTGTTAGGTGCTTAGCTACTTATTTGCCTGTGCAGCCATACAAATATACTGGCACACTCCTGTCCATGCATATATCATATATGCTTATAGCCCTTTTTTATTTTTTTTTCTTTTTGAGTTCAAGGATTTAGGTTAGCACCTAAATCTCCTGTTGTTGCATGCAAATTTTTGGGGTTTGTAGTCAATCCCAAGGTAAGCATAAGTTAAGTTTTCTCCTGTTCTGAGAAATGACAGACAGCATGCATGTATATTAAAACAAGCTATCTGTGTGAAATGGTTCTTTCTCTCAGTAATGTATCATTTGCAGAATTTTGTCCCGTTCTGGGAAGCATTTAAATGCAAACGTGGCTCCCATGAGGAGAATCCAAGCACAGCTACTCCAGCCATCAGAAGAAAGTGACCTTCTGGAGTGGTTTAGATGAGAAAGGATACAGGTGTGCAAATGAGGGGAGGAATAGGCTTTCAAAGACCTAAAAAGGAACCAAAAAAAAAAAAAAAAAAAAGGGAAACTAAGTGGTGTGAATATTTCTTGTTTGTTCCCTCTGCTGAAGGCAGTTCCATGTAAACACTGGAACTGATTTTATTTGATAGATATAGCATCTCTATCACAAGATGTCTTCAAGGCTTGTAAAGATCTGTCAGGAGTGGTATCAATAACTTTTCCCCTTACTTTATGGTGGCAGTCTAGTTGATCTTTGAAAACTATTTCCAGTTTTGCTTCTCATTTTTTCAGATCTTGAGCACCTTGTAAGTTAAATATGGTTTCATTGTTTCTGGTAGATAACATTGCTTCACTGGTTCTTTTTCATAGATACTGCTTTTTAGAACCCCAGGATTTTTTCACTGCCATCTTTACACTTCTATTCTATTTAAAAGATAGGCTGCCTGTAGATGTAGATGATATCAGAAATGTATATTTCCCCCACACCCATTCAGAAAGGAGAAAGCCCCAGCTTTTGAGTTTTCTAAGTACATCTTGTGTATGAGAGAAAGGTTCCAAGGAGGCAAGAGTTTGGCAACACTCTCATTTCCAGTTCTGTCTTGTTCCATAGAATAGTAATATTGAAACATTTCAGTCAGATGATTTTATTTTATTTCATAGCCTTTAAAGTTGAGGGGTAATTTTCTAAATCGCCAAGATAAAAATAAATTCCGCTGCTAGCTCAGTTTGGAGGAGAGGGTAGTGCTTTTTGAGCATGTGTTTTTTTTTTTTTAGTAACATTGAAAGGAAAGTTTTATAGACCTGCTTGCCAGTGTTGGGTTTCTTTCTATTTGGCCTGTATGTGGGATTTTTTGGGTAAGAATTTTTACTTCGCTTTCAGTAGGGTTGTGTGGTTCTTCAGTGATATTTTTACACACAAGTCAAGCAGGTATGGCCGTAGTAAGTACCTGGTTGGTGGACAGTCAAGTTAGAAAAGCAGACATGCCACAGGAGATAAGACAGCAAGTTAATTTTCATAGTGTTTCCTCTACTGTTCTGTAGCTGACTTAGTATGCTACAGTGGTGTTTACAGCAGTTGCATAAAGTTATGGGTTTTTGGTTTGTGTTTTTTTTTTTTTTTTTTGGTGAGATGCATGTTGAAATTGTGATCACTGATACAGCAGATGTAGTTCTGCTTCTAAAATAACCCGTAAAGTATATTAATGAGAGTTAGGATGGAATATACCTCTCTAAACCCTCAGTACTTCCAAAAACATTGGGAAATGTGTTAGGGGAACACTTGGGTGAGCCATCCTTTTTACATGTATATAGAACCTGGAATGGTTGTGCTTCCTGTATTCCTTTAGTCCTCTTTCCACACAAGCCTTTACCTGTTCCTTCTTAACAAATTATTTTACTTCAGTGGGAAGTTTCCTGCAAGATTTAACAGGCTCTGAGTCTGATGTGTTTTTTTCTCATTTCTCCCCACGTCTTCCTTACACCTTTAAAAAGTTGGCATGGCTAGCTAGCTGCCAGAGTGGTGGATGAATGCTCCTTAGGTTCAGAAAAACCAAGGGCCTCACAGCGAGGGGAGCCTCTATTTAGTTTGAGTCACAGTTTGATCAAACTTGGTGCTTTCAGTGCTTTTTTGAAAAAAAAGCTTGCAGTCAAAAACATGGTACTGTTGGCATCGTTTCTGTATATATGAGGTGGCAGCAGTGATTAAACAAACATGACTTTAAAGCGTGGCTGGATTCTGAAAACTGACTTGTAAATTAACGCCTTCACTGGCTGTTTGCTCCGTATGTGCACGAAGACATGAAGTATAATAGACAGAAGAGACAAAACCACGATTATTCCTAGTCCTGTCAGCAGTAGGGTAAACTGGCTACTATTTCTCCCTAAGCCTCCTCAGAATTGTTGTATGACTTAAAAGGCTAATGATTCTTACCCGTGCTACCCTCACGAGGTCATGTAGCAGAGGGCTCTGCTAATCAAAGGACCGATATGTTTGGACTTAAAAAAGCTTTATCACAACAATGTGCATGGAAATGAGAATGATCTTGTCTGATCTTGTGGGTTTTCTTTTAAAACAGGTTATAGGCTATTTTTTTACTTCTTAATAATGTCTGTACGTTTACTGTTGTATCTTTTAACCAGTAGCAGATCTGCAGAAAGGCAAAGAGTGGATACAAATATATTTATGTGTAAATCATAAACATGAAATGGAAAACATCACTGTTGGCTGTATAGTAAATTTTTCTCAAAACACACTTACAACCTTCGATAACTTTATTTTTGGACTGAGTTTCAGCTAGAGGTGATGTCTTTTGGGGTAGGCACTTATATTTTAGCATCTGAACTAGTATCCAAAATCACGTTTTAAAAAATTTTCACCTGAAATAAGCAGTTTAGAGGTTGTTGCTGACTGCTAAAACTTGCTTTTTGTCCATCAGCCAGCACATAGGAGAAATTGTATTTACATTGCTGCTGGAAATTTAGGGGTCAGGATATCCACTGTGTGCATATATGAAATGAAGCATCAAGACCAGTTCCTTAGCAGTTGTTTTGTTTCAGATCTGGGAAGTATATTTAGGGATTTCATTAAAAAGCTGCAATTTTAAAGCTAGATGCCAGTGTGTAAACTGGCCTTTCTATTTTGAGAGAGTGGTAAGAATGATAGCAATTCTTGCTGAAGTTTGATTCTTTGCTGTTGCTAATGATTATGCCATTGTTATTTATGCCTGTAAATGAAGGTTTTAAAGATGAAAAGAGATGAAGCTATGAAGCTTCAGAGGCAGCTTCTGGGACTCCATCCTCAGAGGAGTAAATCTGAGATTGGGGGCGGGTCCTTGCAGGACCCTGCTGTTCCTCTCACGAGTTTCTCTCTCAGTTGGTTTGCTTTTCAAAGGAGACAACTGTATATATTACACTAATTAATATATTTTAACAAGAGGAACACTATTCCCACTAGTTCCTCTGAATTAAAGCCCTTGGACAAAAGAAATCCTGTAGATGTTTTTATTGCCAGTGTTTTGTACAGATTTTGTGTGATTCTCTTTGCCTCCCTTTCTCTTAAAAGTGAGATTAACATTTCTGCAAGAGAAGGCATCCATTTGGCCTCATTAGGTTTGCTTTTTGCCCTTGGTAGCCCTGTGGTGATGGGAAACTTGTCTGTAGTCTTTGGGGGATTTGTTAGTGTGAAGGGGAAAAGAGGAAATGCCTTTGTGATCTAGATTCATTCAAATGGGAGGGTGGCTGCTTCTCTTCTGTGAAAGTGCAAAGGCGCATAAAAATTGCTTGAATGTGTCAGTTAGGGGGCTGATTTTTGTAACCAGTGGATTATAGGCTACCTTAAGATTTAAGCAATTTAACTTCTTAAACACATTCTATGAAGGCATATCTTAGAGCAGCACTTGTTATTTTATATGGTCTTAGACATGTGAGTCTAAAATAAGAAAATTCTTAATTATGTTTTGAAAAAGTAAGTAATGATTTTAATTGCTTTGAGAGGGTTTTGTAAGTGTCAGCAGTTTTCGTGTGGTTTTGGTGTTGGTTTTGTTTTTCTTTTAATATAGAGAGCAGAATGTTGATGATATTTAATGAATTCTAAAGAATTCAGCAGTTGCTTATCACTGAAAAGTGAAACAACTTCTCACATCATAGCTGTGCACTGCAAAGGAAATTTCCATATGTCATCAGTAACTTTTTGGGTATAGGAGAGCTTGGTGGGTGTCTCTGAACCATCTCCTAATCCCAGTACGTATAATTGGCACCAAGCTGCTGCTCAGGGAAGTTTTGAAGGAACAGTCCTAACTGCTTGGAAAAGTAGGAATACCTTAGTAGAGAGGTGGTGTGTTTCCAAACACAATACTGAATTCTGTTACCATTTCAAATCCAGTTTAGGTTTCTAGGCAGTTCTTAAGGTGCTATTTCCTATGTAGGAGAGACCACAGCAGTGATTCACCAGTGATAAATCGATATAGTCCTATGTCTAGTGTATTTATTCTGTTTGGTAGTACCACGGTGCTTAGGAACTCTGCTAAAGACAAAGATTTTGTTGGACAAAGGAAATGGGAAGGGGGGTGAAGAGACAGGCAATCTCTGTTCCTGACAGTTTACAATCAGTGTGAAGAGTAAAATTTATGTTCAGTACAGGCTCGTGGGGACTTCAAGAAAGATAATGAGGAGGCTTTGCTGATCTTTGTAAATGTCCAACAAAATGGCAAGGACAGGATGGAGGATGCTCTTTTAAGAGGTATTGTTTTGAAAACTAGAAATAGTAAAAGCAGGCAAACACTGCTGTTTGCTGTTTTGACATCAAGACTGATGTTTTGGAGATGAGATTATTTGGAATGTAGAACTTGATGGGTTAGCATTGATCTGCTAGAGAAAGGAGCACCAACAGAGATATGGAGAGACAGGACACTTAGGGATAGATTTCCATAGAGGTCCTCACATCTGCCTTGAATCCAAGATGACGTTCAGGCTATGTTCCTGAGTGACCAAGAATTTATGCACTGCTTTTGGATTGAGAGACACAGAGAGAAGTCTTGTGAGAGAAGGATCAGGATGCCTATTTTTATTCTGAGTTGAGAAATAAGAGGTATCTAGGCATGTGCTGCATATTATCCCTAGACACTGGTATGACTTCACTATGGAATTCTCCATCTTAGTCATACTATTGAACTGGAAAAGTTGGAGGCAACTTAGAGAAGATTCAGGGAAGTAGAAATAGTAAGAACCGAAGAAAGGAAACAGAGGCTTCCTCTGGTTTAAGGTGATAAAAATTTTTGAGCATCCTTTGAAGTAATCCTTGTTCTTGAAAGTTCCCTGTCTGTAATAGATGGGCGCTTTACCCAGTTCCATGGGTTCGGTTTGTACAAGCTCTTATGTTTTCCTGGTAGGTATATTAACTGGTTTTAATAAAATTACTACTCTCTGTATAGTTTCTCATTCTTCTGAAATGCTGCCTGGCCAAGCATTCTAATGAAAGTAGGAGAACTGAAATTTTAAGTACCAAGAGAAGGTTGGATTTCTGAAGCTGTTTTGGAGCCTTCTTGTCACTGACTTAATTGAAAAGGGCAGTAGGTACTGAAATCAATGTAGGTGCAAGTCCCTGCTATGATTATATGTGTCAAACATTTGCCTTATGGGCACACACACACTTCAAAAGTTTGTAAATCCAGGGCCAAGATGTAAGAGACAAGTATCTATTTTTTCACCGAATAAATGAAAAATACACTCACAGTTACCCTTAGCAGTCTCATGCATGGCTGAAAATTGCTGTTCCATTGGCAGTGATACTTTGCCTGTAGCACAGCCCAGTCATACCAGACTTAATGACAGAATCATCAAGCCAAGAGCATCTAGTCTAGACTCTTGAGTACTTTGGACTCTTTCACTTCCAAAATACTAGATTGGTCAGTGGTCTGTGAAGACAAACAAAAAGTAGCTGCACAGATACAACGTGTTAGGACTTAAAATTCTGGCTGTTTCAATCAGGTAGGCAGACTCTGCTGAAATGAGTAAATCTCAGACCTTGTTTCGTCCTGGTAATGTTGTTCAAATTGAAAATGTCACAACTGTCACCATCTGAGTGTAATGTATGAACATGGTGCTTTAATTACATTTCTTAAAAAATGTGTTTACAAATGATCAGATTTGCTTGGAATTGCAATGAAGTCCTATTGCTGTTCAAGACTGAAATGTAACATCAGTTTCTTTGCTGAGTATTCACACATCCTTCATGCAACACACAGAATGATTTGCTCTGAAACAATAGAAGCCATTTGTAATTTGAAGGTAGAATGCACTTTAGAGTCTAAGACACGATGAGGCATAGGCACATGACTTGGAACTAATATTTCAAGGCTGGATTCTGTAGAGTAGTTTCAGAAGAAGAAAGATCTGAGTTTGAGGCTTTTTCTGGTTTTTTTAAGGGTTACAAATATAGCTGAGCTTTGCCATGGAACTGCAGTACACTTACTTTTTGAATTTGAGCTGTAGAGTTCTCAGAGTGGGTGGAAAAGAGGATTTGAGAAAACACCCTCTGCAGACCTCAGATCCTGCATTTATTGCATGTGGTATTAAAAGCTTCTAAAAAGCACTTTTTGTATGAGAATGACGTTGCTATAAGACCTTTTGTGAAGATTCATGTCAGCATGTTGGTTTTTTTCTCCTGTCTAGGAACTCTCTGACAGTTTAAGCTCACAAATCTCAGTCTAAATCTAAGTTTAGCAAACCTTCTTTGGTGAAGAATGTGATTTCTGAGGTGAGTTTGTGAGAATTTGAGCCAGTCTGTGTTTTCAGCATAATATGGTATTTGCATCTAAAAGTTGTTTTTTTTTTTTCAAACTGAAGTTTGAATCCAGACTCTGTGATTGGACCCTGGCAAATTAACTCACCCCAGTCTGAAACAAATGGGCACAATTACATTATTAAAAAACCACCCAAAATGAACACAGAATTTCTAGAAAGTGCTAGTGACATTTCATTACGCCTTAAGTGTATGGTAGCTTCTGATATTACTTTGGGATAATTTTTTCTGAATTTGCTTTATAAGAATATTTTCATCTTCCTGAGAAGAGTCTGTCTAAGAGTTATTTTCATTCTGTGAGGTGAGAAGTTGGTGTTAGCAGTAGGGGTAGTAGGAGATGCTGTTATAATTACAGTCTTAACAAATGAAGAGAAGCTAAAGGGGGAAAGATTGTGACAATGACTTGTCTCATGATTTGTGAATGTTCAAGATCATTTTGCTTCTTCAAGTTCAGAATCAATCCTGATAGCAAGCAAGTTTATAGTGCTTTTATATTTCTGAATTTTGACTTGTTTTCCTATGTGTAATGGCAATTCCAGTGAAAGGGTCATCATGTATTTCTCATACCTCTTGAAATGTCTCAGCAAATCAGGTGTCTTTGAGCATGTTCATCCACATGTTCCTCCAAACTTGTGTGTTTGCTTTAAAACATATAAAATGTATTGCAGGAAAACTGTTTGCCTTTTTATTTCACTCTGGTGAAAGTGAAGGAAGGTGCTGTGGAAGTGCCCAACTGCAAGAACCAAAACCTCCCTCAGCCAAGGCAGTTACTTTAAAACAGACTGATGCACTTGCAGCAGTGTTGCAGTGATCCAGCCATGTTCCATGTAGCGCAATTTCACTGGTTCCAGTCCTGGAACTGCTCTTTTTCAAAAGTAAGATGTGTTAATGAGAAGTCCCTGTGTGTGTGTGTGTGTGTGTGTTTTGTCTGATATGGTTGCTAAACTTGAAACTGTTTATAGATAAGTGTGCTACTTGTGAATAGAAAGGAAAACTTGTATTCCTATCTGCAATTCCAGATAAAACTCACAGGCTGTAAAGCATACCAACAGGCAGGGATTCTGCATGCCTGACCTGGTGTCAGCGCTGCCTGATGCACTAGTTTGTGCCTCATGGAATATTAATTCCAGTGTTAACTCAGGTGCCTGGATTGCACAGGCATATATTGCTTTTTCCAGTCTGAAGGTTGTTTTTCTGAGAGATGATGGAAAGTGGGTAAATGTGCCTCTGTTCAGCCAGATTTATCCATAGTAGTCTTTTGACTGGAAAGGAAAATGTGTTAAAATCAAATCCTGTCTATAATTGTGGGTATGATTGGGTGTTGAAATGAGGACACTCAAAGTTAAGAAGGGGGAGGATACAATCATAGTACCTGCTCAAAAGGGAAAAAAAAATCTAAACTAAATCAATTTTTTTTTCCATCTGCACATACCTGCTCCTTACCCTTGGCCCTAGTGCTGCTGCTGAATGAAATGATTTCAGAAGGTCACTAAGGGATCTGATTTTTCAGAAATGAGCAAAAATCAAGACATACACCTTTTCTGTCTGTTTATGCTAGCGAAGAATAGTTTGTTATTCCTGCAAAGTTATGTGAACTTTGGAGGGGAAAAGAAGTCCATTATTGGCAGTATTTTTTTGGAACAAGCTGTCTGTGCTGTAAGTGGATTTGCTGTGATTCTTATTGCCCACACTAATGTGATAGCTTTTCTACTGGTTCCAGATGTGTAAAACACAATATGGGGCGGGAGGAGGAAAAAGCATAATGAAAAACTTCTGGATTTCCTTATCATAGACAGTTGCTGTAATTTTGCAGAAAAAGCTTGTGGAAGTTCATATGATATTTAATGGAAATGCAGTTATTTGATTAGATCTCCTCAAGGAATATAGAGGAAAAAAAGATAATTCTGGACCCTCCAGATGGCCCATATGAGTGCTACTAGACAGTCTGCCCATAAAAGCAACTTGCTTCATATATGAAAAGGAAGAGATTTTGGGCCAGAAATTGTAATGTAGGTGGAAATGTGTCTGAAAGGATTCCTGAACTATGAAACCATAGAGAAAACTGGTGGCAGTTGTCTTCCTTCCTTCCTTCCATGCCCAGTTCTCCTTGTGAAACCAGAGCTCTCTGGACTCTCCTCTAATACATTATTAAATTAATAATTACCTGCAATCAGATAATAATTAAGATAACAGCTAATTGTCCTTGATGCACAGAAAGGAGCAACCATTTCTGCTGTCATCTCTGTATCTCTAACTTTGTGTTATTGCCATGTGAGCTTTCATCTCTTAATTTACTAGAGTCTAAAGATTTAGCCAGATACACACACTTCAGGAATACTGTTGGTCAGTAGTTTAAATATTTAGCTTAACATGTGCCTCCTTGTAAAACAAGGCAAACTCATCAGTTTCCACACAGGTCAGGTTAATGTCAAGAAAATTCAGAGGTACATTTCCCTAAATAAAAGCTGACCTGAATAGAAGCAGCTGTAGCACTCTGTCAGCCATGTGGAGAGCTAGGGAAAAAATGTTTTTTTCTAAAAGCTTATGATCCCTGAGAACCATGTGCTTCCTTTCCTAGTCTTTGAAGAGAGATATATGTAGGTTTTAGGTTAAATTTTAATAAAAGATGTAGATACACAAAATATCTTGTATGAACCTCAGCTTGTTTATTCCTGTAAAATCATAACTATATAGTCAAGATATAGTCAAGTTAGCCACTGCATGTATGTTTTATTTTGTAGATTAACATTTCATATTAATTGAGGAATGGGGTGAAAGTGTCTTTTTGATCTGTACAACTGCAGGTGCGTGTTAATAGCTTTAAAATGCTAAACTAGGACTTGAAAGCAGTCTTAATGGTAAGTTGATTTCCTTTTTAATTGCTTTTCAGAGAGAGGGCAAAAGTTTGTCTTTGAATTTAATTGTGAGAAAACTTTAAAATTCAGTTTAAAAAAAAGTCACTCTTGAAATGACAGATGACAGGATCCTTTATCATCATTTAGGCAAATGAGGCTGACTTAGTGACACAGATCTTTATATTGGATATGAAAGGGGTAGTGCAGAAGAAACCCCAAACCCAAGTGGTGCTATGAAAAAAATTATAGTAAAGTGTATAAAGCTACAGAAGTTACTTACTTAGAAAATAATTTGCCTATAAATGGGATGCTTTTTATCTTGAAATATGTGTGTCCTCAGATGTCTCAATGATCAAACAGACTTTCAAAATACTTTATCCTGGCAAATGAAGGAGCTGGGTAGAGGATGCCTCTCAGATCAGTTTTGGTAACATGGTTCCTACCTTTACTTTGATAAATAAGAGGGGCTTCTCAGGGGTAATCCTTTCATCACTTCAGGCACATTATTATTCTGACCATCTCAGATAGTTTGTGTGCTCTTAAAACTTAGTCTTTGGAAATAATATGTTGTTTTAATAAATTTTTAATTATGCAGCATAGAGTAAAACAACCACAGTTTGTCTTCATTAGCATTCTGTGTGTTAAGCATGAATTTTCACTGTATTGACTAACATGACTCCAGGGAATTTCCTTTATACTTGTTGGTTTTACACTTCAAAGTGATAGGAATCCCAAAACTGTTTCAGAAAGCAAGTTGACTGTCAGCATCCTCTCCATTGTGGAGAAGTTAGGCTCCTTGTAAAAGATGTGAGGATGGAGAGGATAGGGGAGACAAAACAAAAAAAAAAAAAAAAAGAAAATATCTCTTAACGGTTTAATAGGTTTTGAGATATATGGTTTTTCTCGGAGTTTTTGTGAAAAAAACTTTAGGAATGTGATTAAAGAAGATTATGGTGGTATGGTCAGGTCCTTTACTTTGCAAATGTGAAATTTTAACCCTTAAAATAATAATAAAAAAATCCTCTTATGAAAAAGACACCTACTGCAGTAATTAACAAACGCGTGCTTACTTTTTCCAAAATTTAAGTTCACTTTATTAACTCTCTTTTGCTTTCTTTCTGTAAACTTTGTGGGAGATGGGAAAGACTGCTTGTTGCATAAGCTTTTCATGAAAAACAATTTTTAGATCAGGTTGCTGGCCCTTATAGAAAAATCTGCTACAGAGAAAAACAGAGACTTCAAATGTTGAAAGGAAATGGGAAGCCTGTACCATGAAGGAATGAAGCTGTTCAGGTCCTCAAAGAGCACTTAAAGACACACTCTAAATCACCAGCAAAACAAAGTCATTCTTTGGATCTTGTGGCTTGTGGGATTCTGAATTTCAGGTGTCACTGCTCAGGATCTCAAGTGGGAAAGCTGACTGTTTCTAAGAAATGAGGAAAAAATTCAAATTTATTCTGTAGTTAGACATCAAGGATTGAATGAATCCCTTTAATAAAAGGGATTCCATGAAAAAACAGTAGCTAGTGATTGTGTATATTTGGTGATTCCAGAAGCCCCAAGTGTGCTTTATAGTACATCATTAATAAATCAATTTGCATCAGTTTAAAGAGCACCAAACAGAGCAATGTAGACAGTAGTATATTTATTCTGACATTGTTTAAGAGCACCACCCCATAATTTTTTTTCATAGGAAGGAGGATTGAGGAGAAAATAATTAACCAGGACAGGCATTCTCAAAGCAATCCTCTGATTAATGCTGAATTATCAACCAGGTCAATATTTGAGGTCACATCTCTCCTTTCAGAGAGTAAAAGCATCCAAAAGTCCCGTAAATTTTGGAAAGATAAATGAGGAGAAGTAGTTTATTTTAGATGTTTAGTTGGAAATTTTTAATTGGGGTAATTGATAAAAAATATAAAAAAGATTAAGAAAAGCTGGACTGAAGACTAAAAAATGTTTTTTATGCAAATGCATGCCGGGAAGCAGTTTGTTCCTGAGCTTTGAAAGACAGTTACTGAGATGGAGAGACTAAAGAACTCCTGTGGTACTGGGTATGGCTACAAGTATGTTTATTTCTATGCTCCAAAAATGCCATAAATTTGTTGCAGGCTTAGTGGGGTTTTGTGTGGCCTTTTCTTGACTTCTGTAGCAGGAAGGACTTTGACGTTTTTCTTAAATATATGTATGTGGGTTCTCCTTCTCTTCAGCTCTCTCTCCTTCTCTCTTCAGAAAGAGAACTTTTTCACCTTTTTCTCTCTAATCTTCTGTTTGCACACCCATTTTAGTGTAATGGAGTTGTAGAAACAATTGCTACAGAAGCATATTACTTGATGTACTTTTTTTTTTAAGTGATGCTCAAAAAATACTGATAAATAAAAAAAATATTTATCAAGTTTTTGTTTTAATCAAATATTGAAATATTGATGTTCTTCTGTTTTGTCTGAAGCCGAATTGCAGAGCAGGAGAATGAGTTAAAAGAGGAAAGTTTAGGTGAGAGTGTGAGAACACATACACAGGTTTGTGCATTGGCTTGGTATTTTCCATTTAAGTCCTTTTGATGGAGCTTTTTACCAGTTCTTTCCAAGAATCCAGGCAAAGCAGCAGTTTTATGGCTTGTATTTAGGACAGGTTATTAAACCAGTCAAGCTGGTTCCTTGTTTTGTGAACAGCCAGACATCTGCCATGTCTCCCTTGGGAGTGTGTTGTGGAAAGCATTTTCCAAAGGGAGCTAGATCTTTGTGCCCCCTGAAGCCACTTTGTAGTCTTTTTGGCAATGATATGCAAACCTACCTTTCATGTTACCACATGCCATCTTAATAATAATTTGAGTGATTTGTGTGTCTAGGCATCAGGGAAACCTCCATTGTTGCCAAAAAATTCTTGGTTTTGGCTTTGGTCATAAGCTATTAATAGATGTGTGGCTGTTGTTGTGCTAAAGTAAAGCACCTGCTGGTAAAAATACTGGCTAGAAATGGGGTTGAAGATCAGCATAGAACCCTAGAGGGGTTATGGCTTGACTGTGCTTTATGTTAGAGAGCTGTACACATGGCACTCTACTTTGGCTGTTGTCTTACAGGCAAAGCAGACTGATGGGGTGCATGAGAAGTGTGTTGCAAAGACATATGGTATCCCACTTAGGTGCACTGGAGCAGTGATGTTGTTTTTACAAAATGTGATGTGCTTGAGAGAAAAAGCAAGACTGTGTTAGTAACGCTCAAGAGGAAGCTTGTTGCCTCTGTGTGTGTTACTCTCTGTTGGCAGAACTGAAACAGATCAAAGGAGGGCGATGCAAGAATTGAAAGGAATAAATGCTACTTTGTGATGACACATATTTTATGTAAAAATCTGTTTAGGGAGTGGGGTGCTAAGGTACTGTGGAAGAAAAGTAAAATTGTTACAGTAAAGAAGACTTAGGAGCCCAACAGGAACTCAAGAAGTTAAATAATTGATATTGATGTACCTGCCTGGGGGTGAGATCTGAATTTTTGGGGTTTCACTTGCACTGCTTCAACAACAGTTGTAAAATGTGTCCTCTACTGTAAATTAGACAAGAATCAACTTCAATTGTGACTGTCTGGGAATGTAAGGGGGACTGAAATTTTGGGACCACATCAAGGTGCGAGCAATATTTTGATAAATTTATATATTTATAGCAGTTTGTTTTCAAGGAAAGAACTGTCTCCAAAGCAGCATGATAAACAGAATGAAATAATTACATTTTATTTGGCAGTCAGGTTTTGCTCTTTGTGGGTTTTTTTTTTTTTTGTTTTGTTTGTTTTTTTGTTTTTGGTTTTTTATAGTGTTAGGAAAGGTGAATTAGAAAGAGGGAGGTTATAAGAGGCTATTTGACTGTATTTGGGGAGAATATTGATTAAATGTGAATATTTCCTTTGCATGGTGAGTAATTGAAACATAGATTTCATCTTGAGTAGTCTACTATACTAAATAGTATGTACAGGACAATGCAAAGGTCTTTTCAACATCTGCACATCAAAGCCTGTAAGATTAAAAAATTAATTTTGGTTAATTTTGGTAATTAATGTTGAACCAAAGGTAGCGATCAATTTTTGTGTGCTTCTAGATGGCAAGATAAAAGTGATGCTTCACTTGACATGGAATGGTTTGTCTGACTAGAAGCCAAATACTTCATTTTGGACACTCTGTGTCCAAGTGAATAAAAATGGAGATTTGAACTGCTGAGAAGGCATCTCCTTTCACCTGATAGCTTGGGCTTTGTTTTAACTGCCCTGGAAGTGCTAGGTGAAGCCCAGGTTTCCCACATATCCACAGTACTCTGACTGGGTACGATTGGGTAAGGAGGGAACAATTCCAGTCTCTGATGGAGGTTTTGTGACACTAGCTCTTAGTTTATTTTTTCCCAGATGAAGTTAGTCAGTGAATTTGACCTGGATTCATTAATCCTTTCAAGCTGGCTGAAACCACATTTATTGAAGAAAAGCCTGCCTGCTTGAGCCAAATGCCCTTGTCTTGATTGCAAATGGAGAAAAAGTAAGAATAGCTCTATGAAACATTCAGATTTGTAAAATCAGGTTCAGCACTGCTGCCATCCTGTTGGGAGGGGGAATAGAATTGAGCAGCCTCTTACCAAAATTTCCCACAGTGATTCTCTGGTGTAGCACATGGTATATCTAATGCTGAAAACACTGTACTGTTGAGAGCTAATTTTCTTTATTTAGATTCAATAGTTTGCTTATCCTGCTACAGCTGATAAAGTTATATACAGAGACTTGAGGTTTGATAAGCAGAACAAGAATTATTTTAAATCCCATGGATATGGAAATGACAGTATTGCTCTGTTTTGTGTTCGTTGAGTAATGGAGAATTTACTGTGTTTTTGAAGTAAGAACACACGGACTTTGCAGTTGTAATCCGTGGAGTTGTGTCAGTGTGCACAGGTGCCTATGTGTATGGCATAAACATTGTTCCCCTTTTTTCACATACGCTATGCCAGGATCAGATTCCCAGCTAAGAGCAACTGAGATATGTCCAGCTACAGTAGTTCTATACTGATTGCAGTCAGCTGAACTCTCTTGTAAATCACTGTCTGTTTAGCTCATGTTCCCCTAACATGTAGTTTGATTAATGTTGCCAGAAGATTTTCAGTGGCACCTGGATGTTTTTAGGTGTCAGTACCATGGGTAGGCACTTACAAGAGCTGATGTGCAGATGTTTGTTTTCTGTCAATGTGTGAGCACGGGTGTGTGTGTGTCCCTGGAGCCGTATAGAAAATACGAGTCTTTCCATGGTAGGAAAAGAGGCTGACCTCCTCATTACATCACAGAGCCAGACACACTGGTGATGTAATGCCTTATTCCTTCTAGTGCTGTGAAGATCATACGTGTTTCTGTTCTTATGCCTTCATCTGAAATTAATTTGCAGACTTTCCCAGCCTTTTATCTGTACTGTAGTGCATATTCTCTTCTGCTAGTTCAATGAGAATCCAGGCTAACTTCAGGGAATTCTGTGGCAGAACTAGGAGCAGATGACTGTTTTTTCTCTGGAACTGCAGTATATCATCACCTCACCTAAGAATGGGGACAGGTGTTGCAATTGTGAGAGAGAATCCTAGAAGAAAGAAAGATGGAATACCAGAAAAATCCCATAACTGTCAGTAGACAGAATTCCCACTGTCTTTCAGTAGGAACAGAATGGCTTTACTCTTGTGACAGTGCCTGGCTGTATTTTTAGGTGGAAAATTCTGTAATGTTTACACCTTGTCACAGACCACTTCTGTGGTTCTATTACAAGAGTAAGGATGTAGATAAACTTTTCACCTTGAGCACCTAACATGAAGCACGCCACTCCGTATTTGGACACTTGCGTAAGCAGTTGATTTCAAAGTGTTCCTATTGACTTCAAAGGAAAAATGTGTCTTTTGATGTGTATTTAGATGCCTAAGAGTAAAAACTTTGGCATCCAAAGTTTTTAAAGAACTACATTGTCAATGTCAGTGTAGCACATACATATATATGTGTTTATATGTATATAGAAACAAAAAAGTTCTGCCTTCCAGAACATACCTGAAAGGATTGAAGGCTGAAGTCAGAGTAGTTGAGTGTGGGAATATAAAGCCCCAGATTCTTTTATGAGCAGTGTAATTTCTTACAGGGACATGAGAAAGTTTCTTTTCATGGGTGGAGTCAAAAGTAAAGGCAGGCATTTTTGATGTTGAAAGCCTGCTTGTGTGTTTCATGTTGACCTCTTTCAAGAAAAGTGTGTCCATACATACAGGAATGCAGTGCTGACAAGTTTTAATAAAGTTTGTCTGAAGTGCTCTAAAAGAAGTGGCTGGAGGGGAAAAGTTAGGATGCAATATCTACTTTTTCCTCACAAATACCTTTCTGAAATTTTGTTTTCTGTCTGCCATTGGATATCAGTTAAGGCAATTCCCACCCCCCTATTATTTAATTTGACTCCATAACACTTGTGCAGTAAATTCTGTTGCAGTGAATTCCATTTGACCCAGCCCTGGAAATGCTTGTATTAGGTGTGCTCTGGACACTTGGACACTACCCTGATTAAATTTAATAAATCAGTTCCTCTGCTGTACCTAAAAACTGAGACATCTATAGAGGATGATGTCTGAAAGGTCCTTTTATTTTGTAGTCCTATTCAGTGTGGCAGTACAGTGTTGTTGTAGCTTTTTTCATCTGTTATATGGAATGTGTTTTTATCTGATACCTCTCACCTAGTCAAAAAATTGAATTGAATGGAAAATGTAGATGTTAGGTAAAGAAATGCAATTGTAGCTTACAAGTCTATCACAAAATGCATGTTCCATAAGACCAGATGGAGAAAGTTGAATTCTTCTGTTTTAATCTTGTTAAAATGCTTTTAATGCTTATTTATGGTGGAAGTGTTCAGTGCTACTAATAGTTCAAGATTACTGCTACACTCTGCAATCTGAAACTCCTTTGGAAAAAATATTCTTATATGTTATATATGTATATGCTTTTGCCCTTGTCTTCGTTCTTGATATGAAGTGGGAAAATGGACCTCAAGTCTCACATGAAAAAGGGAAAGATCTGATACAGCAATTTGTGCAGAAGATACTTTATTCTTAAATAAACTATTTCATTTGGAGGCGACCTACTAGTTAACACATCTAGTTAAACTGCCTGACCACTTCAGGTCTCCTCACAGGAGATGCCTTCCAGCCCTTTCACCAGCTTTGGTGCCCTTCTCTGGATGCATTTGAGTATCTTCACATCTTTCCTAAATTGTGGGGCCCAGAAATGCACACAGTGCTGATGTTCAGTGGAATGTTTGCCTCTCCTGACTGGCTGGTGGTGCTGTGTTTGATGCACACAGGATGGGGTTTGCTCTCTGGGCTTTCAGGGCACGTTGTTGGCTCACATTGGCCTTGCTGTCAGCCAGCTGCCCCAGATCCCTTTCTGCAGGACTGTTCTCCAGCCCCTCCTCTCCCAGTTTATACCTGTACCAGGCATTACTCTTTCCTAGCTGCAGAATCAGGCTTTTTTTTTTTTTTTCTTTTTCAATTTTACACCATTTAATTCTACAATTTATTTAGATCCCTCTGCAAGGGGATCCCTCAGAAGAGCCAGCAGCAGATCCCAGTGTGGTATGATCAGCAAACTAGCTAATGGTCCCTTTAACTTCCATCTCCAGATCTTTGATAAAAATATTGAACAGAAGTGGTCCTTGGTATTTTGCCCTTGTGAGCACTGGTGGTGACTGGTCACCAGCCAGATGTTAGCTCCAAATATCAGGTGTTGATATAACTACATGTTTAATGAGAAACTATTTGTCAAACTATTTTTGATCCATGCAGCTCAGTACCTCTGCTTGTCTGTCCAGTCATGTACTCTGTATTGATTGCTAAGGAAATCTTTTTTAGTGGACTTTTTCTCATTTGCACTATTTTACAAAGGCTAGCACTGGCCAAAAGCATGAGAAAGGCATCATTTAGCTCATGTTCCCCTAAAGATTGTCTGAAAGTCCTTTTCCTACCACGGTCTGTTTCCTCTCCTATTCCAGAAACGATTATATCCTGATGGAGGCTAGCTGCTCAAAAGAAGTGATCCTTCTGGGGTTGGTAGGAAGGGCACTTGCCTCATATTGTGCTTAATGGAGCATAGGAAAAAAGTCAGGAAAGATGAGGGGGAGCAGTTGGCTGGAGTTTGCTTTTAGAGAAGGGTGGAAGTATTTTTCCTGATATTTAACCAAAATTGAATTTTTTCTGTATGTATAGCCATGGTGACAGCAGCAGTCATGCTGGTAGTGGTAATTGTAAATATCTAAAGTCTGAATCACAGTGTGTTTCAGAATGCTTTATAAAATATTTATGTATTTCTTTACTTAAATAAACCACCCTTTTTCTGTGTTTTTACATGCATGTATATATAGAGAGAGAGAGAGTGAGAGAGGGAGAGAGAGAAGCTCACATGTACCAGAATTAATTAAAGGCATTTCAGTGATGAGGGTATCCTCTCATGGTAGTACACTTTGGGCTGTGGGTGAGGTGCAGTGGCTCTCTGGAGGAATTGGGTGAATCCCAGGTGGGTGAGGTGGCCTGGAAAAGGCAAGGGAATTTTGGAGTGGGGTAGAGCAGGGAACCTGGCTTTCTGGAGGTGTGCAGCCTGCTTTAAGGAGTTTTGGGTATGAGCATGGGGACTTAGCACAGTGTATCCACCTCTCCTTTTGCATTCCCTGGGTCATGGAGCTGCTTTGCACCTTTCAAGCCATGGAATCCCAGGTTCCCTGCTCTGCCCATCAGCACTGGCCTGCCTCCCCCCTGAAGTCCTCACAGAAAGCATTCAGCCTACCTCTTGGCTGCTGGGGAGGAAAAGGGATGGGGGAAGAAGGGGCTACAGCCATAGCTGAGTTCTCCTTTCATGGGAACAGGAGGGAATCAGGTAGAAAGGGAGGGTCTGGTGCAGGGAGCTAGCAAGCTGTGTCCAGAGAAGGGAGTTTCTCTTCCTGAGGTTGCTTGGAGGAGAGTAAAGATAGCAGTCCTGCTGTGGGCAAGAAAAAGAAATGAAAGAAAATAATGTTGATGCTTTAAAAAAACTGTGTTTTCAAATCTGGAGCTGTGGAGATTTTCAATTGCATTTAAATTCCTACATGACAAATGGCAACCTTACCATCTGTACAGTTTGCCTAGAGGCCATGCTGCGGAATAGTAGTAAGAATGGTGAATTATCACTATTAGCACTTGTAGCTCTCTGGCTACTTTGAGTAAGTAATAACCCAGAGGAATTGTATGTGAAGTCTCAGAAAATCATAGCATCTCAATCTGCAGCCTAGGTCTTTGATGTAAGGAAAGATCCTGTTCTTTTTCTTTTTTTTTTAACTCCTACACTGGTAAGAAAATGCATTTTCTTTTCTAAGATAATGGGAGCCTTTGAAATAAAGAATGCAATACAATGTTTTACGTGGCTTGTTTTCCTAATGTACTGGCAGAAGTGCTTTGATGTATGGTTCATCCTTAATTCAGAAATTATTTGTTGCAATGTGTCCATCTAGTTTTTGTGTTGTAGTGATGCTTGTCCCAATAGTCACCTTCAGTAAACCAGAATTCTTATCTCTCCAAGAACTCAATCACATTTTAAATATTTTTTTTAATATGTACAACCATCTGGTTATCAATTCAAGGAACAGAGGTATTTTTTACATAAACAGAACACGATCTAAGTTCTTGTTTTGTGACTGGCATAGACCATACTGATTGAAGTTTTTTAAGGCAGATATGTTTTCCAGAATGAAGAGGGTACCTGGGTCCTATGGTAAAGAAATCTTACAGTTTCTTTTATCTGGCCCTGAATTTGCAAGGACCTGAAACAATGTCAAGTTTCTTTTTCCCATAGTGAAGATGCATAACTGTAACAGCTTGCAACACTCTTAGCATTCATTCACCTCGGTGCTGTCTGGTAGTTGAATTGGGAATGACAGGAACGAACGAAATGTTTTTTAATTCTTTCCTGGGACTGAGGATGTTGAACAGGAAGAATATTAAATGTCAGATTATCACTTCACATAAATTGGAGTGATGTCACTGAAATCAAAGCACCGATTTCCACCTGCTGAGTGTATTTCCATAGTGTCTGTACTGTGAATAAGGGCACCAATTTCTCCACCACCTGCTACTAGTTCTTACAATAAATGTGGATCTGCAGGTCTCAGGAAGAGAAGTTTCTTCTTAACAATAAACTAATTCTCATAAGCTGTAACTTACTTTAAGCAGTCTTTCCATTTTCAAGAAAATTGTGATAGTTTGGGACTAATCTCTAGAGCCTTTGACTAATTGAGTTTTGATGCAATTTTGTGAAGTGTTTCATAGGATGTGTACTAGTTATTAGTATCCTCTAACTTTCTGAATTTATGAAATACTCAGGTCCAGTGGGCAGTGATGACTGTTGGCAGAGACTTTTGAAAACATATGAGAAGTTACAACTGTACTGGGAGTCTTAAATCTCAGTTAAAAGTGCCCTTCCAGACTCAATTTTTTGGCAGTTAGAGGAATACAGATCTCTTCTTGAAAGAAAATTGGTTTTATGTGTCTCTTATGTAACATATTTGTGCACTGCACTAAACCATTTTTTTGTCAATAACAAAAAATTTTTCCAGTTACATATATGCATTGGGTAGCACTCTGACAAGATGAAAAGCGGGTGCCATGCCAAGAGTTCAGAGTCTTTGAAAAGACTAATCCCATTTTGAGTGTGCATTCATAGCACATACAGGCAATCTTAACGTATTATTCTACAATGACACCCTTTCTTTTGAAATGTAAATTGTTCAAGAACTTAAACGGAGAGTAGAGTAATAGCTTTTAGATGACGGAAAAATAGCAGGTTGGTAGCGTTATTAACTCGTGTCAAATGGAAAACCTTGACTTTTTATTTAGACTTTAAACTGTGACTGCAGCTGGAATGTGCTTTTTGCCACGTGCCTGTGGTGAGAGGGCAGTGCACAGGGGAAGGTCCAGAGGCACAGTGATATCCCAGAGGCACAGCCTGTCCTTGGTGCCGCTACTGCTCCCAGTCACGTCATAAAAATGTGCAGGGCACTTCGTGTTGATGTGGGTTTCTGTGCTGCAGCTATGCCAAGTAGTGCACCCTTTCTCCAAGCAGACACACACATATCATTTTATGGGAGCCAGGTCTACAGGGAGGCCCTGCTACAAAATTCTGGTGTTCAGGTAAATCAGGAAGGTTGACAAGGCATGGAAAGAAGGGCTGAAGGGATACTCTGTTTTCATAGAATAGCCAGAATACCGTATCAGGAATATGCCATACTTTCTGACATGTTGCCAAACACAAGGCTAATTCAGGTTCTGGTTTCTGTCGTTTACCTTCTGTGTTTAAAATCCTTTATCTCTTGGAAGATCCCAGTGTTTTAGTTTGTGCTTACATAGCTGTTGTGTTCTAATCTCAGATGGCCACTCAGCCTCACATAGCTGCCTGTTCTCTCCCATGATGGGATGGGGCAGGACTCTGAGGAGTAAAGATGAGAAAAACTGTCTTTATCTCAACCCACAAGTTATCTCAAAAAGAGGTAAAACTAAAACCATGCAGACAAGCAAAGCCAAACAAGGAATTCAATCACCACTTCCCACGGGCAGGCAGCTGTTCAGCCATGTCCAGGAAAGCAGGACCTCATCATGCCTGATGGTTATTTGGGAAGTCAAACACCATCATTCCGAATATCCTTCCTTTCCTTCTTTTCTCAGCTCTAAATTCTGAGCACAAGGACTTATTGTATGGAATATCCCTTGGGTTAGTTGTGCAGATCTCCTGACTTTGTCCTCTCCCAACCTCCTGTATGCCCCCAGCCCTTGGAGGGGAGGTGTGAGAAGCAGGAAAGGCCCTGACACTGTAAGCCCCGCTCAGCAGGAATGAAAACATCCCTGTTTTATTGACAGTGTTTCCAGCACAAATACAAAACTTAGCCCATGCCAGCTGACGTGAAGAAAATTTAACCCTGTCCCAGCCAAAAGCAGCACAGCAGCATGTACACTCAGTCCCACCCTCATACAGGTGTAATGAAGGATGGATCTACAGTGTGCTTGAAAATTGTTATTGTAGTTGTATGAAGTACCCTGGCTGTCCGGGGGATAACAGTAAAATGGGAAACAAGGCCAGGTGATGTCTGTGCACCTTGGGAAGATTCTGCTGCTGGTTGTTGTGGTTCCTGTTATTTGACATCTGTGTTGTGAGAGTGGAGTTAGTGGAGTCATTAGTTGTCAGATAGACACTGCAGTGTCTGGAGTTGTGAAGAACGTAGGGCTCTTACTTGAGTGGCATTTCTTAGCCAACCTGACAGCTAATATGGCCTGAGGAGTTGACATTAGTAACTTCTGTTTTCCTGTGTTACAGAAGTCATAAATTTCTCCATATGCTTAATAAGCCTTAGAAAAGTGCTTTTTACATTGATACTGAACAGTCTGTTGTACATACCTGATGCATGAATGTGTTCTGTTCAGACTTCATGAAGTTCTGGGCATAGTGTTAGATACTTCTTACACCATAAGAAAGCAGGAAGTTATGTTAGGCCTGAAAAACCTGTTCCCAAAATCTGTTGTATGTTTGGAAAGAGCTGGAAGACAAGTAATGGTGTGCTGAGAGAGGAAAAAGTTGTCGTTTAGAGATGGAAACAACTGGTTTCTGCTTTAGCACATCAAGTTAATTAGTTACCAGAAGCTAGAAGCATAAGTGCAAAGATACAAATATCTCCCTGTTGTGCATCCTGTTTTCACCCTTATTACTTTTGTGCTGAACTTTTAAATCTAAATGTGTTCTGGAGTACACCCAAGAGAGATGATGGTTGGGGACTGAGCCTTGGGAAGCAACAACTACAAAAGTTCTGCATCTGGAGGTTCTGTTAAAGCCTGGAGAATTGTGAGCCTTCAGGTTCTTTTTCTCTGGACCTCTGTTAACTGTTAGCAAGTCTGTGACTTTGGCAGTGTCCAGGAAGCAGAAGGCATGTCTGTCTGCAGTTGAATGGAGCCCTATCCTCTCTCACTCCAGCAGTCCATTACTTCCTCTTTCTCACTTAAGACTGCAATTAGCACTTTCTTATGTCTTTGAAATATTAGAGGGGGAAACTGTGATGGATAGCAATGCAGATGCTTGAACTTTTGAGGAACATTCTTTTCACGTGATGGTGGTGTCAGCTGCTTCCTTGGCTCTGTCTGGTTAATATTTTTTCTCCTGGTGGATTTTAAAAATGAATGCACTCTGAAACTAAGACATCAAGGTTATTTTAGTGCTCAGTAGAATAACTGGGTGACTTAAAGTGCTTAAAATGCTTTGTTCTTCAGCAATGGGTAGAAGTTTCAAGGCTTACCTCTCAGTAATCGTTACCCAGCAAGGTAACTAAATACCCTATAGAATATAATATATTACAGTAGTACATATACTGTGGCCATGAACTCTTGCATCAAAACCCATTCTAAATGTGAGCAATTAAGAGAATCTCCTCTGTGGTGTTTTCATGAAGAATGTGGTTCCCTCAGCTCTGGCTTTGTCAAGCCAGCAGTTCTTGATGATTTTTTTAATTGAGTGCCTACTACCTTGGTTCACAGTGCAAAATATGTCATCTGTACGTGTTCTAATAAAAGCATGAGACTTACTGAAATTTTATTTTTCAGTCACATAAAATTGTAAGTTTCTTTCCAGTATGTTAAATAATTCTGACTTTTAAAAACATATAATTTTGTTTTTAATAAAATTAAAAATTTCGGATTTTAAAATCAAATCTGCGTGTAACAGAAACTAGCCCAATGTGCTGATGAGATGGTCAACTACTGTGGGCTTCTAATAAGGTGCTTAAGACTGTGATTATGTATTTTATTAGGTCTGAAAATTGCACTATGGGCACTTGTACTGCAGAGATGTTTTTAATGATTGGGGAACAAAACTTAGATAATGAGAAGGTGATATAGAAATAATAAAACTTTTTTCATGAGGAGCAAGGCAGAAGTGTTACAAAGGCTCAGGGTGAGGGGGTAATGAGAAAACTAGCTAGCAGTATCTTTAATGGGCTGGTCTGGATGCTTATAATATTAAAGGACATGAAAAAGCATCAGATTGTTTTGTATTTTAAAACAGCTGAATAACAGTCACCTTTTGTTGATTTAATTGTGAAAGCCATATCTAATTTTCAAACAAACCCTGTTAAAATGACTTAGAATGTGAGAATGTTGTTTTGACGTGGGAGGTGTGAAAATAAGTTTTTGCAGGGGAAGTGCTCTCCGTAATGTCAATGCAGCATTGTCAAGTGCACTGACATTGTAGCATAATCCTGCACTAGTGCTGGGTGAAGGTTGGGTCAGGTTCATTCTACTGATCTGTGAAAATAGCAGCCATAGCTGCAGAAAAATGCTTCAGTTCAGTCCTATCCCCATTAACTTTGTGGAAATATTCCTGCAGAATATCGAAGCTTAGATTGACACTGGGCTATTTCATATGTAAAAAAAGGAGCTCCTGTAAATTTTACTGGGCTTGTATATCAATGAGATCTCATTACTGTCCCTAACAGCAGTGCATGTTAGTCTAGTGGTTAAAGAAAGAGGATCCCAGGCTACCAGGACAGTAAATCATCATAGCTTAATATTGAAGATGTCAGTGAAGATCCAAGTTTAGGAAGAGTAAAAAATCATGGCCTAATAGTCTGTCTATGTGGAATTGAATCATTTTGCTACATCATTGCTTTTGGAAGATCTAAATATCAGCTGCATTATTTGAAAAGTGCCAGACTCTAAATAGCAATAATAATGATAAAAGGTTTGTCTGAAGGTGATAAATGTGTTGGGGAAAGCTTTGTTGATGTGGAATCAATTTAATTACTGGTTTTGGTTGGGGTTTTTTGTTTGTTTGTTTTGGATTAATTAAAAAGCTCAGTAAGAGTAGCTGTCAGATAAGGTTGGGTTTTTCTTAAATATAGCCTCTGCTGTACTTGTTTGTATGGTGGCTTCTGTTACTGCTCTGACATGGATGAATCATGTGGAAAGTAACAGAGAGAACAAATTTGTCATGGCATGGCATAATTCCTTGATGCATGTGTGGTCCGGGTCCCCTGTCTCAAAAAGGATGAGGTAGAACTGGAAAAGTCACAGAAGGGGTGAAAGGCTGGCCAAAGCTGTGGGGCTGGTTCTGTGCAGGGAATGGCAAAGCCTGGGTTGAATAAGGAGTGTGTAGCATCTCCATCGATCCAGAGAACGTGCATAGGTAGTGACAGTGCACTTGTTTCCCTTCTGCAAGGTCAGAAGTGCCTTGCTCGCAGGAAGCAGGGGTGAATGACTGCTGTGCAGTGCGCGGCTCAGCTGTGGAAGTCCTTGCCGCAGATGATGGATGCTGATGGTGTGCATGGATTCAGAGAGGATCTTTATGAATTTATAAAATAAATGTTTATGCCTGTTAGGCTTAAACCCTTGCCTCAGAAAATGCCTGAGCTGCAGTGTTGCTAAGATGGTTTTCTGAGAAAACATCGTTACGTGCTACCGCCCTGTAACAACCATCCCCAAACATCCTTCTGTGGTCTGATAAACAAACTCTCTAATGGCTTGAAACTAGTGAAGTATCTTCAGAATTGCATGGCACATATAAACTTCTCCAAAAGTTTAGAAAATACATCACTACCACCGAGAAAGGTACACAGTCAAATTTAGAAAGCTGCATTCTACAAATAACTTGATTAATTTTCATTTTATATGGTGCTTTTTTTTGCCTGGGCTTTAAAGAGCACTGCAAAAATTGGTGAGGAGTGTTTATTCTGGCTGCATGTGGAGTTTCCAAAGAGTGAAGGATCAAACTATATTTCTCCTCTCCCATGTATTGGCACAAATCACATAAGGTTTACTATATAATACAGAGGTTGAACATGCCTTTATTTCCTGTTTTCTACACCAGTTGTGCAGGTATCTGTCTTTGCTGGGGCCTGGTTTGGTCAGAAACAATGCATTAACGACGCTGTGGAAGGAAACAAAAATTATAATTTGTATTTATGCCTCTGATTTTTTCATTTCTAGAAGTGGCTGTCATTTAAGAATAGGACAGCAGTCCTACTTGTCTTCCATGCAGACAAACTAAGTACCTGCATTAGTTCTGCTTGAGTCGTGTCTCTGAATAATTTTCTACATCTTGAGATAAGTGTTGTGACAGAATCCACACAGAAGATTTCTCTGTGGTGAATTACAGAAATGTTGAATTTGTAAGTTTCCTGCTTGAATGTAATGTTGGAAATTGTGTGAACCTGTGTTAAGCAGCAGGTTTGTCTAGACACAACGGTTCCAACTCTGAGAATATGAATTGATCTCCATAAATTAAATTCTAGATTATGGACTTCTATTTTCTGAATATAAATGGTTTTGGTACTTAGTCAGGTGCAGCAATTAGAAGATTAAAACTTTAGTACTGGGCAGTTCTTTAATGCTCAAAAATTCAGTGCTTGTTCTCAGTGTGTAAATTAGATTTGAATTTTGCTTTCAGAAGCATTGTCTTCTAGGGCTGTACAAATTTTTTTTTTTTTTTAATAATGCCATTTACAGTTTACAGAACCACAAAATAAGGGTTAGATGATCTTTTATGGAAAAAAAAATCAGTTAGATACCCTAATAAGCAAATAAGGGTTTTATGTAATATTTTTATTCAGGGGTACTTCTTCGCTATTGCAATTATATATATATATTTTTTTTTTCCATATTTGAGTGAGGGAATGAACCGAAAATCCATCATTGTTCCCAAAACCCACCCCCAACCTCTCACCTCTCCTAATACTTTTAGGCTTTTGCAAATAACACTAATAACTGGTTATTCCCTCTAATTTAAACAAACAGTAAAAATATTTTTTTATAAATTAAAGGCGAGGCTGTCCTTAGGTATCACCAAAATAATTTGAAAAATCTTGATCTTTGACGTCTTAACACAATATGGGAAGTGAGATACTATTGTTTTTGAATTAAATATGAATGACCAATGATCCAAAGCCAGAAAGCATTAAATCTGCAAATGTTTCTTTTATTTCTGTGTGACTGGCGTACTGTTGAGGAATTACATGACTCCAGAGTTTCTAATTTTTAATTCAGCTATGCTAGGTAGTAAATTGGAAAACTACATGGTGGATAAATGTGGATAAATGTGTCATTATTACCATCAGAATGTCATTGAGGAAAATTGTTTAGGTTTTCTTCCCACCCTCATCTAAGCATTAATGGATTTTAAAATCTTGATTAGATGTTTTGGGTTTTTCTTAGGAAGGAAAACCCAATTTGAGCTGTAACATCACTTTGATTCTTTTCTTCCTTAGAAATTACACCATATGTCGAGGATTTTTTTTTATTCTCTTAATTTTCTCCTGTTGAAGGAGAGATTTAAAACAGAATAGTGTCAATTAAAAACTGCAATGTGTCTTTTGATGCAGTAGATTTTCCAGCACTTGATGCACTTCAGTCAAGATCAAATGACTTTCTGAAAGATGTGCTTTATCTCCGCTAGAAATTATGGAGCTGTTCAAAGCATCAGCTGGTGAAATTCAAGAGGTCTAATTAGATGGTTAATCATAACACTTTCTTCTAGGTTTCAGTATCTGAATTTGTTGAAGTTACTGGGCTCTTTGTCAGCCAGTTCCATCAGATTTCTTGGAAAAGTTCATAGAACAGGCAATAAGCCATCGTAATAGCCACAGAAGCATAGTGCTGGGACAGAGCTCCTCCCTGGCATGCCCCGATTACAGCCTGAATAAGGATTTGCTTTCTGGAGTAAGACCTAACAAAGTGTGAATTGTGCTGCATAAATGCATTTCCAGTGCAGGGTTCGGCAGGAGGTCAAAGGATGAGTGCCATTCACATAAATATGAGTGTGAAGTAAAGGAATTCATTTTGGGTAACTGTGCACAGAGAAATCAATGGAATTGTTAATCCCAGCAAGCTATTAATTGCTGTTTGCTCTGGCAAGAGCTATTCATTTTTTTTCTTTTTTAATTGAAAGGAGAAATAATTCCAACTAATTGAAATCTTGAGGATTTTTTTTGGAGCATTTATTGAGTCGTACCTTTGGAAGTGTTGGACTTCAGTTTGCTAACGAGATTAGGCTTCTGGTATGCCACGTTCAGCAAGTAAATGGGAGAGATCTTGATTACAGAGTTTATTTACTTGAATAGGTGAACTGGTGGTGTTCTAGGAACCTGTTTCACTCTCAACCCCAGCTGCAAAGTTGATGCATGATTTAAACTTACACCAGTGATTCTTTTCATAGCAGGCCAGTGTAAACTAAACGAGTCCTGAAGGACAGTTCTGTGTCATACCTGTATGACATCCCTCTGCTTCTCTGTCTCATTTTGGTAGATCTGCTTCTATAGCTGACCTGGGTGCAGTTCTCTGAAGCACAGGTCTACCCTTTAGTAGGCTGTTAAGGTGAATTTAAAATGCAGGAGTTTTTCTTTAGAATGGGGCCTGGATTTAGGAATGGCTCACTTGATTTAACCTGAGTGAGCTGGGGCATCTGAATGAGAGAGTACATCAGGACTGTGTTCATGCACGTCTTGTCTGGCAGTAATCAACTGCATAAAGAGTTTGGCCTTTCAGCTGACCTACAGCTGAAAAAAAAAGTATTTGGCAATGCGTATCAATTTGCTGAATTAGCTGGGGTAGCTCAGTCCACAAGGAACTGAATTCAGGTGTGTAATTTTACCTTAAAGGTACCATTATTTCATTACGTGTAGCTTACTGGACTTTACTGCAGATCATGATGATGCCTGGTTATAACTGGACGTACTGTAACCTGATGTAATTAGGCCAACAAAGTGCTGAAAAAACTCAGAGTTAAATAATGCTGCATGCTTGCCTTACAAAAGGAAAAATTAGTTCCATCTGTTGAAATTAAATGTTGATTTAGACCTCATTTTCTGAAATGGAAACTGTGCTTTTGAAAGGATTGCTTGGTAAATACTTTTGGTTTTATTGTATGGATTTAGAAATAAATTGAAGAGAGCTTCAGGTCTGCTTGTCTTTCTCTGGAAAAGGTTTCATTCAATTGAGCAATGTATTTCAATGTAAGTATATACAAAACAGCCCCTTTTGTCAGCTCAGCATTTGTATACCTGATTAAGGGCTATTAAACTCAAATTGGATGCACTGGCAGAGTTAGGCGAGTCTTGTTTAACATAATTAAAATTCTGTGGTCAACTTTTTTCCCCTTGCATTCCACAGCCAAAAAAAGCCAGTGTGTGCTGCATGAATGGCCTTTGTAGACAATCTGTTTGTCTCTACTGAACTGCTTTGTTTTTAGTAGATGTCTTCTGTATGGTCATTTTTGAATGTCTCTTCAGTGTGAGTTAAACTGCTAATACAAGTACCTAGCGTGATCTGGAGGTCTGTTCAATCTCAAGGAGCCTTAATGTTCAAACAAGGGTCTACTGAAGAGCAAATCAGTTAATGGTTAAGACAAAATATAGTGAGCCAAATAAAGAAACCAGAGTTCACATAGCTGACATCATCCCATAATATCTCCCAGACAACACTGTGCTTTCTAATGTGTTTGATCCATTTTTTTCTTTGGTAGACACAAAGACTTCAATTGACTTGAGTGCTCCAGAGTCCAAATTCTCAAAGGTATTTGAGTACTTAAAGATACGCATAGAACTTTCTTGGGTTTAAAAAAAAATGCATAAGCACTTAATTCCCATTTGTGATTTTAGGGGCACTGATTTGCATTTCTAGATACTGTAATACTTTAGAAGCCCAGTAGACAAGAAGGTTTTCCATTTTTCTGTGTGGTCTCTCAGGCACTCCTTTGCCTACTACACAAAACATCAGTGTGGAAAGAGGTGAGAAAAGAGTGGAAGCTGAAGAGCTGATGTTACTGAGCTTGTTTACCACAGCGATCAATCCGTTTGACATGTTTGGGGCTTGTTTATGGAGATGTGATGTGTGGGTGGAGAAACTGTGACTGTCTGATGTTTAAAACATGACTGAATGCTTGATCTCTGACATTCTTAGTGTTTATGTTGACAGCCAGCATATAGACAGAAGTCTCAGACATTGCCTTATAGCACAGCCTCCTCTTGGATACCAAAATCACTTATGAGGCTTTTATGAGCTCTTTTCTTGGGCAGCATAGATGGGCTGTCATTTTTTTGCAGAACTACTCTGTTCTCCTGAATGGTGGTGAGAGACTTTTCAGTCAGTGTGCTCCTCCTGGTATTTTTTGTTGTTTTTTTTTTTTTTTTTTTTTTGATAGGCTGGATTGCAATCTTTGAAGAGAAAATGTTCTGAAAAGGCTATAGGAAAGTAAAAGTGTCACAGGGTTTATTTCCCAGTAGACTGAACATACAAAAAAAAAAAAAAAAAAAGGCACTTCTGAGTTAAGGTAGGAAAACTCACTGTTTGTGTAGCTGCTTCCTCTGTGTCCTCTGTGTTTACCAGGCTGGGTGTTTATGTGTGCCCTGACAGTGGCTGGTTTTCAATCACTGGAGAAGTGCTGCACAGAAGTGTCAGCCTTGGAGAAACCCACTGTTAGAGCAGAGTCCTGCCATTGTGTCTGAAGAGCTCCTGTGTGTCCACAGATCACCTTATTTTGTATAAGGCAGGAGTCCTGTTATAGGTAGTGCTATAGATACCAAAAATTTGATCAACTTTTACATTAGCTTTGTTGCTATCTGTCATGATGTAGCCTGTCATTTAACTTTCAGCATCATTATAAATGGAATGTGATTTTTAAGCTGGTAACTTGGTAACTTTGGCTAATAATGCATCATTATGATTGTAATGATTAAGTCCATGTCTGTGCAGTGCAGGACAAAGTCCTAGAGCAGTGGTGAGTTATACTGCATACAGCTATCTGGAAAATAGCTTAAGTATGTACTCTAAATGTTGTAATGGTATGAATATATTTAGAACTGAATTGATATAGATAGCTATTGTTCAGCAATCCATTATGTTACAGTCTCTTTATTACATGGGTCATATTCTGTGTTATGAGTGCATTTTTAGAGTCATATAAACTTTTTTCTTGCTTATGTCATTAATAACCATGATGGTAATGAACATGTAAAGTTTCTGGGTAAATAGATCCTCAGTCAGAAAGTACGGAGTTTCAAGGAGACTGGAAAAAACATCCAGTGGGAACCTATTTTCAGAATTGTCTTGCTTCTCTAAAATTGAGTAGTTTGTTGGTTTGAAATTGCAGTTTGTGTCGAAGAGAAGATGCATTTAGGGAAATATGTTTTTTATTACAAGTGGGTTTGCATATGGGAAATTGGAAAATATTGTTTTCAGTGATTTCTCACAATAAATCTAAATGCTGTGGGGAGAAAACCAGATGAGCTATCAGTTTGGCATTCCTGTAGCAAATCTGAATGGAAAGTTCAAGTCACCAACACAACTGTGAAGCTTACCAAAGCCCAAAGGGTGATGAAAGCATTTCAGTAGTATTTTGCTCTTAGTCCTGTTGTGCTTAGGTGTGGGGAATAATATCTAGGGAGAAGCAGAATAATATATCAGGATATGCGATCAGCTTCAGTGACTTGTACAGGAATGCTTGAATAATAATCATAATAAAGGTAATTAATTCAGTCTTTGTGTCCCCCTCGGTAGTGCTACAGTAATAGATTGTAAGGACTGGCTCCTGCTATGGTCAATGCAGAGATTTTATGGCTTTGCTTTTGAAGGCACCAGTAAGGATTGAGATTCTGTAGCACTAAGTCCTGTCCAGCAAGAGAGAAGTTGCTGCTGCTTTAAACAGAAATGAATAAATGTGCTGTACATTGCTGCTTTTGTTGCTCTGCTGGCTAAACTTGGTCTGTTTCTTACCTCATAATCATTACAGACAGTCAAGTATCTCTTCATCTCTAGGTGAAGATAAAAAGTACAAGGTGTGGATGGCTGTGGAAATTGTCTTCTAAAGATCAGTTCATGTCCACAGCTACTGCTAGCTCAGATAAAATGCTGTTGCTGAAGCATCATGACATTCCTCTACTAAAACTGTATTATGGACCTCAGTCACTGGAGTGTGCCTATAGCATTCTTCAAATGGAAATTATGGGTCTAGAATTTATTTATTTATTCTGAGGACAGAATTTAATCACATATTCAAATATAGCTTAGACTCACCAGTAGACGAGATAGTGTATGGACCATCAGCATAGGTATTCCTACCCTGTGAATTTGTTGATGTGTTCAGTCTGTTGGAGGATAATGCCACTGGATGTAGTTTTGAACAGATATAAGTATTGTTCTCTTTACTTCAATGGCAGTTTTAAATTTAGGATGGAGATTGTGAGATTCCTGGGCTTCCTGAAACTTAGCTTTTGTCTATTCCCTGTGGGTCTGCAGAGTGTTGCAGGGGAAGCAGTATGGGAATGTCTGCTCTTTGCTTCATTAGCTGTATTCAAACTGTAGCAGCTGTTTGTAGAAATGAGAAGGGTAGGGAGGATTCTGGTTGGTTGAACAGCCCTTGCTTACTTCCTTGAATAGTACTGAAAGCTGTGTGATTCCAGGTCCAGCTCTGAGATCAAGGAAACATAAACATAACATGATGATCAGATCCTATCAGCCTCATGTGGAAAAAAAGTGACATGAGAATTGCAGGCCACTTCCTGAGGACAGCATGTTAAATAGGGAACTTATCCCATGATGCACTTTGTAAGGCCTTCATCAGCTAGAAAATCCCAGCATATCCTAAACATGACAAGCAGAAACATGAATGTAGCCCGTGCGTACAGACTTGGACTTGGGTGAATTCCTGAGTAAATGGTTCTTTGTGTACCTTCACCTGAGTTATGCCAGGATGCTGCTTTTCCAATTTTGTTCCCTGTATGAATTTTTTCTGCTATTTCCTAATCTATTTACCAGTCAGAAGCAACAATAACAACAACAATAATGATGTTTAATTTTGACTAACCATGGGAAACAACACAATAATAATGATGTTAGCATTGCAAGTAGAATACCCAGATGGTTACAGTTTGGCTTGTAAATATAATGATACCTTTACTGTAAAAGGCAGCCTTTTTTCATATGGACATAAGTTTCAGTTCTCATTTCTTATTTGAGCTTAGTTATCTTTCACACTTTCTTTCCTTGTGAAGGGAGACAGAACCAGAATTCAGAAATGACCATGTTACTTGGTAACATCGCAGTCTTTGGAAGGAGGCATATGGTAACTTCACATTAAAATGGGAAATGAATGGAAGGCTGTATCGGAAATGGAAGTCCAGTTGAGAAATAGAGAGGGAGACACTGTATACTTTTGCTTGGCAGAGACTTGGAAGCTTCTTGCAGATGCTGTAGCAGAGCTCAGACAGAAGCATGTGTAAGAAAGGGCGTGGTGACTGTTTAATAGTAAGACCTTGAATGTCCCTTCTGCTATTCATGAAGGCATTGATATTATTTACATCTCTCTGACCATACTTTAGGGCTGTGCCAAGATTTTAAGTCTCCCCCCTCCAGCTAATTGATTATCTGATGTGAGCTCCTTGACTTGGCAGTATCACATATACACAGGGTGAGGTACAGGGGCAGCTGGCATGCTCATTTCTAATTTCAGGGTTTGGCAGCTTCCGATATCAGCACGGGGCACACTGAAACACTTGGCACTTCACCCAAAAGTAATGAAGTCTTTCACTTAACCCAGTGTGAGGGTAAACAGGATGTTAGCCAGAGTTGCTTTGGTGTCAGATATCAGATAAGGGTAAAGCACACAATAATTTATGGACTAAACTAAAAGTTCCTCTTTTACTTGTTCATTTTCTGTTCACATTAATATTAATCCATTTGTATGTTTTCTTTGTAGCGAAGTTTTAAGTTATTATCTTTAGGACTACAAAAATAATTGAAGTATTTCTTTAATATGAAGCTCATTTCTTCTTCCACTTGACAAATTGAAGAGAGGATACACATTTTCCCTCATAGAACACATGCTGTGGCTTCAGAATTCTTCCCTAACCTTGTGTTTCTCAACTTTTATTTGTGTAGCCCATGCCAGATTTATTTTACATGAAATGGCAATTTAAAATGAAATTATGAGAGGAACTATGGATGCATGTAACGGCACAGAACAGAATATGGGTTTTTCAATTAATGAAGTATTTGCCAGTACTAATAAAAATTATTAAGAAAGTACTGGCAGAGATGATACTTAAAATTGCTCTATAATAGAGTTGTCTTGTTGAAGACAGAAGGTATAATTGGTCTAATGTGGACTTCCAAGAATTTGGTAAGGACCTGAGATATTGCTAATTTAGCTGTAGATGATGCAGTTGGTTCAGGAAATGTATGTAACCAAGTACACAGGAAGATAACAAGATTTTGCAAAGATGTATGCTGTAAATGGGATTCTACTGTTTTCATTCTGTCCTCAATGAAATTTTATTTGATACTTTCATTAATAAAATTAGCTCAGAAATACAGCTTTCTGCCTATAGGGAGTTGAAATATAAATATAAATCCAATCAGAAAGCTGTATATACAGAACTGAATGACCATCAGCACTAGAATAATAAGACAGGGATAAAGCAGTCGATTTCAACATGAGAGGTCATGCATTTGGGGACTAACAGTCATCATAATTACAACTGTGAGATGGGGGACCAGCAGGTGGAATCCCTGAGAAAGCGGAAAACCTTGGGTTTTATTCAGTGAAGGGCTAAGCCTTCATCTCTGTATTTAAAAAGCCAAAAAAATTCATTTCCCCCCAAACAAACAAACACAAAAAGCCCCCCAAAATAAGAAAAATCTTGAGAATACTAGTTCCATTGTGCAGGGTGTTGCCAAAGCCTTATCTGGAGTATTGTACCACCATGTTCAAGAAGGTGAACTCCTGCTGGAGCAGGGGCATTCACATCACTGCAGGGAAAAGAGCTTGGCTTATGAGAGGCTATAGAAACTGATTTCTGTGGCCTTGCAAAGTGAATATGAAGAAAAATGCTTCCTGCCTGTAAATGAATTGAACAGGGCTATTCACCAGGGAAGAAAAGGATATTTAAACTCAGGGATAATGTTGGCACAGGAACAAGGAGGTATAAACTGTTTGCAAATGAACTGAAGCAAGAAACCAGGAATCTGTCGGTTCAGAGTTTCTGCATGTTTCTTCAGTAGAAACAGGACTAGGAAAATTAGACTAACTGGAATAGGTAGGTAGATCTCATTATGGCAAGGTTCTTGGGAGCCCTGAGAAATTGTATGTGCTTGACAAAAAGGCATACTGAGCTAGATGAGTTCTTTTAAGTGCCATGTTTTTACTATGAAAGTTCAGGTATCTGTGATCAAGCATAGCTTGATTTCTATGGTAAGTCTAAAGAGAGAAATCCCAGTCCTCCTGTGTCTGGGATAATTGCTGATAAACAAAACAAACAAACAAAGACTTCTTAGGTTTCCATCTGCTTTCAGTGTCAAATGCTTTCTTTGTCTCTGGCCTTTGTACAGTGTCTACATTTACATGGCCTCCAGCCAGACCTCCTTAGTCTGTGATTTTGTGACCTTGCAAAGTTAGCTTGGTACTATACAGCTGGGAAGTTTCCAGGAAAAAACTAGTTTTTGGTAGGGTATATTGGCACTTCAGTAGGTGGCACTCTTCACTTTGGGTCTTGCCCTAAATCTGATTTTTCCTCAGGAATGAGGAGTTTGCAATTTTGCCTGTGGCCTTAGATGACTTCTGTTTTGTCAAGTGTTTGATCTCCCTGAATTCCTCTCACTGCATTGTTTCTATGATCTGATTTTTTTTTTTTTTAAGTGAAATATTTGGAGTAAAATCATCCTAACACTGGAATTAGACCAGAAAAGGACCCAGTAAGTGGGACATAATCAACTTCTCTTGCACAAAGGTTCATCCTGCAATAATGCCATGGTTTCAGTTAAATTGTTCCAGATGGATTTGGGTAGAGGTGAACTGTAGTTGTCATTACTCCTTGAAAGTATTTTGTATGCTGTCCAGGCTACTGTGAGTGGTGCCACAGTGTTCAGCCCATGGCATAGCTAAATCTTTGTGTTGGTGGTCTGTAAAGGAGCCAGGCCTGTTTATCTGACATTCCCCTTACACATGGGGTCTTGGTCTAATGTAACTTAACAGGAAGGAAAGTTTGTAGTTAAGCTGCCTTTAGAGCTCCCCAAACACACTGGCTCGACTGCACCACTTCCTCAAGCTCTAATGTTCTGGACCATGGTTTCTCAGTTCACCTTTTCAGGAAATGTAGTAAGTAAGAAATATGACTTTCAAAAACCCCCAGAGAAATTCCACAGAAGCTTGCTGAAATCTATACAAATCTTGTCCTATCAAAAGAAAACGGATGCACACTTTCTTCACTCTATTTCCTGAAGTTTGGCCTTAATTGAAGCTCCTGATTCCTTTGCTTGATTCTCACTTACCCAGATAATTTTGTTTATCTCTCTTAATCAATGGTGGTCTCCCTCTGCATTTTGTTCTTTATTAAAGGTGCTTTCCCCTGAAATAGGAGAGAAGGGGTAAAAGAAAGGAAAATAAAAAAATGAGGTCTCTTGTTACCTTTGACTTTTGAAAAAAATTAAGATCTTAACTATGTTGCCTCTCTTATGTTTTGATGATATTCTAAATCTCATTGGCTGCCAATATATAATAATAATAAAATTAGATTTCAGTTTGTGGTAAAACTTAGTTCCTTTTCTGTTTTTAGCACTGTACAGTTAATAAGTTAAACTGTCTCTTCTGTTTGTCTAAACTGTTCTTCTGGTTGCAGTCAATGATAAGATCTTCTTAAGCTTTGCACTGTGTATTCAATCCTGAGGCATACAGTAAATAATGTTATAAACTCATGTTGATGAAATAGTCATGTTTTCCAAAATGATCAGTTCTACATGGCTGCCCTGTGTTATGTGTGTTTTTCCAAGCAGTTTTCCTAAAGATGAGAGTAGGGACTGAGCTACATTTGTGTGAAAGAGAAGACTCAACACTGATGACAGCTGCTGCTCAAGTAGCATTTCCATTACTCTGTAACCTCTCAAGAACGGTATTTATCTTGTTTAGAAAAGGTTTCTTCAGAGAGTGTGTGACTTGAGATAACTGTACCTTCTGATTTGGTTCTAATAATTTTTGAAGTTCTGGGTCGTGTTCTTTCAGGATGGCTTTGCCTGTGTCTGGTCAGTTATACTGTAACTTCTTTCATCTTCATAACATTCATTTTATGATAGGATTAGGTTGATAACAGGAGAGGTCAAAATTCTTTAATCTTCCCCCTCCCCTCAAGTTTTGACTTAATTTTTTAGAAAAGTTTCTCAGACATCTATGCACTCTTGCCGTTGATAAAAGCAACACAAAACGTGTGGCTTGCTGTGGGGTAAAAATTTTGCCGTGGCAGTGGAAGTTTCTCCTTGATGTGCCACACAGTGACAGTGGAATTTAAACTGTATCCTTGTAGCCATCAACTTCCAAACAGAGATTTGTATTGCAGCTCTTTTGTGACCGATAGCTATTGTAGCATGCACTGAAAACACGCTGACCTTTAGCAATTCCCCCTCTGACAAAACAAAGGGCATGTCTGTTAACTCCAGCCTGCTTAAATTCTGCATCCACTTTTAAGCTGCTTCTGTGTATAAGTGTAGATTTAAAAGCCTAGAACATGTTTTTAAGAACTGACAAAAAAGAACTGAGTTTCTAGGCCAAGAATATCTACAGAACATCTGCAATTTTAATTCTTCTGTGGCAGTGTTCATGTAATAACATGGTTGTGTGAGCAGCTCCTTTAATGCTGTCAAAACATTTTGACTCTCATCACTCTTGAACACGTGACTTGTGCACGAAAAAGATATGCTTGCTGGAAAGGTGTAGGTATAGTGCCCTTTGCAAATGTTTGCCCAGATCCTTTAGCAGTAAGCAGGCAGCTCCCCAGAAGTACAGTGTCAACCTTGTGACCTTCATATCCTCCTTAGGATGACACTTTTGTAATTCTTGCCTTTCTAAACCCCTTCTGTGCTTTACAGAAGTTGCTTCTGTCTTTAGTGTTGTATCTGTCCTCAGGTTTTGTATCTTCTCTGTGTGTGTAACCTTCTTAGAGTACTGAATTATAGCTAGCATTTCCTTCAAATCCTGCAGAATCTCACTGGAATCTCCCTTGCTGGACTGTGCTTTTCAGTAGGTTGATGTATAATCAGGCAGGTTTGAGGTTAATTTAGGGTTATAGATATCTGAAGGAGTATGAGTTGCTTCTAAATTGGCTTTAAATGGGCATGATTAAGTTCTGGCTGCAAATTAAAAAAAAAAATTGCTCTTCATTAAATCAAAGGTCTGTGGTGGTCTTCTAATTCGAGTGTTTGCATAAGAAATCCCAAAGAATTTTGAAATGGAGTTTGCTAGGTATTGGTGGTAACTGTTCAGCGCTGCACTTGATGACCTGAGAGTGCTCCCATATTTTTGTGTTCCCAAATGCATCCTGTTGTGGCCTGAAAGTACAACTTGACCTAGTTATAAAAGTAAACTGTTAACTGGAAGGGATGGAGTAATTCCATTTCCCAAGTTTTAATTGTGTGTCTGAACTGTGGGGAGCTGTGCTGGCTTAATCGCTGAAGAGCTTTTCTGGGTGCTTTGTAAATGACAAGGAAATTGTGCACACCTTCACAGCTGCAATAAAACAACTGCAAGCAAATTTAGAAAGGAAGTAGAACACAACGTATGGAAATATGAAATATTCTTTTAAAAAGCCTAAATACTTCCAAGTAGCAAAATGTTCTTGCATTGATTTTGTATGGAAACAAAATGCAGTTGGAGATAATAAGTAAATGCTGTTGAATATAGCTATATATGTAGCATGAATAAATAGCTGTTCCCCTGAGGATTTTGAATATGCAGGGAAATCTGACAGTGGTGCTTTATGATTTTGTCAGGTTCAGAGGTGGGAGGAGGTGGCGGTTGCCTTTGCCAAGGGCTGTATATCTGCATTGTAACCACGCAGGCTTGTTAGTTCCCTGGAGATTAAGTGACTCTTTTGGCACTTTCTATATCATGTTTTTTGGGTAGAAAGAGAGAGTTTTCCCAAAATTTCATCACAAGGCTGGATGTGTGCCCTTAGAAGATTTAGCTGTCTTGCAGTGATGTCCTGGAATACTGGCCAGAAATGTGCTTTCTGTAGATATCAAGTTCCAGTTGTATGTTCCCAAACGTGGATCTGCTCCTGCACAACTCAAGTTTTTTTTTAGATAAATTAGAAATAGTTTCTAGAAGTAACTTATATATGTACAGATGTACACACAGTTGTGTTGACATAGTCACTTAGTCTGGTTTTAGACTCATAGAAACTTCATAGTTAATAAACTTTAAGTAGTATGTGAGTAATGAATACAAATTTGCTAGGGAATAGCTGCGTGTCGGTGATTGTCAGCAATTAGATTTTGTAGCACAATGCACAGATGTTTGCTAGACAGGGGTGTGAATAATCAGGTGGCATTTAATGAAGGAATTAGATGAATGATTCATCATGCTAACAACACAGAAATAGACTGGCAATTTTTGTGTTGTAATAACTTGTTGATATTTTAAGTAGTAGTTCATATTACTGGACAAAGAAATCAAATCTAGCATCAAAATCTCTCTTCAAACTTTGACATTAGAGAGCAGGTTTTGAAAGGTGACTCAGATTAATCAGATTTGTGCCTAGACTGTGCTTATTTTAGTACCAAAAAACCTCACAGTTTTATTAATCTGCTCTGTTTATACTATCATTTTGACTATGCTTAGATATACTGTTTGGTGGGAGGAATGTGCTGCACAGAAAAAAATAATTTCACATCCTCTTTCTTCCTTAACCTTTTTCTATGCTGAGCATGGGAGAGCTGTCTAAACAGTTTTGTTTTATACACATGCTTCTCAGACACAAGGGGTATGCAGCAACTTCCCTGTTTGTTCTAGTGGAATGCTCTGGGACAGTAAATTGTATAAAGGTATCCCCTGAAACTCACTGAAGGAAGCTTAACTTGCTGGAGTTGGTGGCACTTCAGTCAGTTGCTTATAAATAAATGAGTGTGGGTGTGTATTCTTCCAGAAGGAATGTATTTGCTGTACATATGGTATCTATACAGCACATAATTTTGGGTAAATCAGATTTCTCCCTTCAGAGTAAACTTCTGGGTGACAGCCAAGGTGTACAGTCATCTTTATGTTGCTGATTTAACCTTGTTAAGAGGAAAGGGAAAGCTGCCTGCCTGTGCTGCTGTCAGTTTTCCTCTGCTGTTGTGATTGCCAGGGTCTCCAAGTCCAGCTTCACGTCTTGTTGATCCAGGATGTGTACAGCATGTGTTCTGTCTACTGTACACATTAATTTGTCTGCCCATGTGTACATCAGTGCCAGAGTAGCACCCTCAACTGGCTTTGAATGGGTGACTCTTCTGTACCATCTGCTGTGAGTGGGGGTGAGCATACACCAAGAAGGAAGACGAACTGGCTACAAAGATGGGCACTAGTCCCCCTGCCCCTCCAGGCTTAATAATAAAAATAATATGGACTGAATCCAAGTATATTTTGTACCAAATTCACTTCCTCTCCAGAATACAGTTAAATGAAAAACATCTGGAGTAGCTTGTTGAGTTGATTTTCTTCTGTCCTTTGTCCCAGTAATGGATTTGTTTTCAGAACTGAGCATTCTGCATGTTTCTTGGTGGATGCTAGTAGGCTTGGAAATATTGCAGCCTGTGGAGCCCAGTAAAACATGAATTCCGTTTGTTTGCCTTGGCTTCTGTGTGTCGTGATGTGTTCAAGATGATAGGGCCTGGAAAGCTGTAAATTTTAGTTCAGTCTCAAGTATGAATCCTGAGCCTTGTCTTCATGTTGCAGAGGAAGTCTGGTAGTTGGAGGAAGGCTGTTCACTCTGCTCCTGAGGGTGTGCTGTGCAGCCTATGTTTTGTTTACATTAGAGGTATGCTGACAAAGCTGCTGGCTCTAATACTGGACTTAATAGTTTTGTTTGGGTTCGCAGCTGTGTCTCCCTGGCCTTTCACTCTCCCTGCCTGCAACTCTTCATGGAATTATATTCTGCAGCAGCAAATCCCACTCCAGTAGTGCTGCTGAGGCCAGGATTCTGGTGTTTTTATGTGTTGTCCATAGAGTTTTCCAGGCAGGTTGAAAAGATGGAGATAAGTGGATGGGCATCTGTGTGCTCTCATTACTTTGTGGCCATTTAAGGAGCTGTGAGCTGAAATGAGCCTTATGACTGTTTTTCCTTCAGCTTTGTTCTTGAGAAATTAGGACTGGGGGGTGAAGATGATTGTACCTTGTTCAGCTAAGATATGTGGTTCAGAAAAACAAAACAAAAAAAAAATAAGATTTAAGATCTTGGAAGGTGAAGTTTTCATAATGAATATGGAATGGAAACCCCTGAAACGTGCGACTTCATGTTTTAAAAGATGTCTTAAAAAATTCAAACATTAGTTGCTAATATTCTAATACTTAGATTCTAAAAAAGGCTGCAGTGATAAGGGATTGAGGGATTGTGTTCCTGTTGCTGCCGTGGAACCAAATTTTTGTCCTGTGCAGTGCAGAGTGCTGCTCTTCAGGACCTTGCTTGTGCAAAGCATGGCATTTGTGGGTACTTTTTGAAAGGCAAGGTTTTGAAAAGATAGGCTAATGTCAGAGGGATAAGGAAAATTGCTAGGGAGAGAGAGAGGACTGCTGGCTTTTTAGGTACTGATGCACATATGTTTGAAAGAAATCATCCTTCAAATTTTATTTGAACGAAGAACAATTTATGGGGGATTTCTGTGTCACTTTTCTCTTCAGTAGTCTCTTATCCAGTAAAGTAAGTACTTTTAAGTAGGGTAAAAATGTTGGTCCATCAGCCTTTTCTGTGAGTCATTTGATAGTACTCAAATATGAAAATTTAGTGGTCTAGTCAGCAGGTCAGATAAAAGCACAGATTTTTCCAATCTGTTCATGTGGACCTCATTGAAACTCTGACTGAGGTCTCAGGTGAGATATGCAAGTCCATATCCTTAACTGGTGATCACAAGTCACTACTTACAGTTCCCTGTTTTGGAGTGTATAGGATTTCCCAACATCCAAGTAGATAAGAATTTGATATTACAGGGAAAAAGGCAGTGGTGCTGCCAGTGAAACTACACTATGAGGAGCTTTCACTTTACCAGCTCTTGGTTTCCATCTACTGCTCTAATTCCTGGAAATTTGAGTAAGGTATTCTATCCAGCTCATCCTGGCTGATTGGCTGCTTGGGGTGGTCTTTCTACATTGCTCATAAAGGAAAAACAGATTTAAAGTTTGGGCACTGGAGGAACTTCAGAGCCTGCTTGTTAATTTGTGAGTACTTGGTCTCTTCAGAACAGCAGCTTAAGTTCGTCTCACTTCTCTCTGTTTAATTTTGGATGAGGAATGAAATCTCTTTGGGGGACAGAGGCAGAGAGAATTAAGAGATACTGGGGTTCACAACCTTGGCTGTTGAAATTCAGCACCCTAATCTGATAACTGGGATTCTCTTCTGAGTTTCCCATGGGGTATTCTTCCTGCCAGCCTACAAGGTCATATGTATAATTGGGTATTGCAGTGAACTTTGGTCTAAATCTGCTCTGGTCATGTGAAGAGTAATCTGAAACGTGACTTCTACTCAGCCTGGCAAGTCTGTCAACCTACAGGGAGACTGAGCTTTTCAATACTTCTCCAGGTTTCATTGCCTCACTGCTACACAGTGCAGGCAGTGTAGTTGAAGGTTGGCTTTCCTGTGTGATGGCTGCTGTCTCTGCAGGCAGCTAAAAGGCCCAGTACCACAGTTTTTCAGCTGTATGTTGCAATCAGAATGGTCTGGCTGATTATAATGGTAGATGGTAGGACAATGGCACAGGTCCTTTTTGCTTTCTGGCACAAATGATATTGGTTCTGATCTTCTGTATCACAAAGAGTCTACATGTCCTCAACAGTGTCCCCTTCCCCAGCCCTGCCTGGAAACAACCCTCATTCTTCATTGCCCACTCCGCAGGCTCTGCTAAAGCATACTGAATGCAGGTTGTACAAAAGCCCTGTGAGGCCTGAGGTCTGCAGTCCTGCAGTGCCTTCTAGGCTTACTTTTCTGTCCTGCTATGGCTGCATTAGCTGCAGTTAACACTTAGAGATGATTGTAGTGCAAAGATGTCACTACATTTTAATGGCCACTCAGCTGGCATTCCTTGGAAAAACCACAGTGCTGAAGTGAGATGGCACCAAGTTGCACCAATTGTGGATTTGGCCACTATGCTCATCCTGACTTTGAACTGGAAGTGGTATGAAGTCTATTCTCTTCAGACGGCAAAGTGTGGCATTTCTCTGTATCATTAAGCTTAGGAGGGACTAGTGGGTAGAGCTCTGTTTACAATAGCTGGAAATTCATGTGGAGAAGATGGGTTCAAAAGGTCTGCAAATATAGTAGAGCTTGAGTAATGGCCCCTTGTGGTTTTCCTCTGTAATGGCACTATGTTTTTCCAGGCATTTAAACTATAGGGAAAAAAACAGAAGTCAGGCTTCCTCTTCAGATAACATTTTAAAACTCCTATCAAGCATAAATTTTGAGTTTGTTCAGCAAAAATCAGGTTTTTTCAGAAGCTTAGGTTTTGGTAAATGCTTGATTAATATGTGCTGTAGAAATACAATTTCAAAATGTAATGGTAATAAAGTACGCCTTATTTCTTAGACTTGATTAAACATTTATCTACTTCCTTGAATTTTGTGTGCCAGCCTTTTGCTCCACAAGGAGCCTCTCTTAATGTGACTAGGGTTTAATATTGTACTGTCTTACCAAGCTTTAGTAATTACCTGCTTTGGCAACTAATGCAGCAGCTTGCCCCAGTTTGGATGGGTGCTTAATCACACTGTTAACCATAAGTCCATAGTAAATCCCACTGCTGTTACTGGGGTTTGTACCACTTGTGAACATCGCCTTGTATTATTTGGAGTTATGAAGTTCTTGTAGTTCTGCATATGCTTTTCGGAGACTGAGTGTTGCCTCTTCAGACTGCACATTACTGTTTTGGCATGAGGAATTTTGTAAAAGCACAAGATATTAAGCACAAGATGAATACTCTGAAGGAAGAATATTTTTTTTCCTCCTTGTAGTTCTGTAATGTTTCCTGTAATGAATCTGCTTACCTGGCTGTTAAAGAAACGATATGTGCTGCGACTCACGACTTGTTTTTGGCACAGGTACAGAATGGTTATGGGCCCTGGCCACACACTGACATGTGAATTGGCATTCTGGCACCCTTTGGCTGTTTTTGCAGCTGCAGTGAGACCTAAATTTTATCCCAGAAAGGGCAGTTACACTCACTGGATTTGTAAGGGAGCACTGTTGCATGCTTGCAGACAGATTGAAGTCTCCCTCCTCCACGTAGCTTCAAGGTAGGAGTAACAGACAGGAGGGCAAGCTGTCCAGAAGTATCATAGAACATGCTGAGTTGGAAGGGACCCATCAGGACCATTGAGTCCAACTCCTGGTCCAGCATGGGACACCCCAAGAGTCACACCAGTGCCTGAGAGCATTGTCCAAACACTTGTTGAACTCAGGCAGGCTTGGTGCTGTGGCCACTTGCCTGCAGACCCTGTTCTGGTGCCCAGCAACTCTCTAGATGAAAAAAACCTTTTCCTGATATCTGACCTAAACTTTCCCTGACTCAGCTTCATGCTGTTTCATTGAGTCTTGTCCCTGGTCACCACAGAGGTAAATGCCTGCCCCTTCTCTTCCCCTCATGAGGGAATTGTTGACTGCAGTGAGGTCTCCCCTCAGTCTCTTCTCCAGGCTGAACTGACCAAGTGACCTCGGCCACTCCTCATATGGCTTCCTCTCAAGGCCCTTCACCATCTTTGTATCTCTTCTTTGGACACTTGTAATAGTTCAGTATCTTTTTTAGACTGTGGTGCTCAAAACTGCACACAGGATTTGAGGTTCTCAGTCTGTACACATCTGTACATCTGGGGTTGTCTCGTCTTAGGTTGTAGAGTCCAGGACTTGCCCTTCTTAAACTTCAAGCTGTTGGTGATTTCCCATCTCTCTCATTTGTTTCTGGGTTTCTCTGCCCTTGGGTTGTGCCTGTTTAAAATTTGCAACAGCATGCTGTTCTAACCAGCCCTAACTCTGCCTCTAATATTTTTGGAAGGCTGGTGGAACACAGTTTTTTCAAAAATTCAGAGGACTAACTGGCTATTGCACCCCTCTATGCTGTCTAGATAAGGCAGTCAATTTAAGCTCTTAAAGTACTTGCTCCCAAGAGTATACAGATTTCAGTATTAAAGGAGGGTAGAAACTTGACTTTTAGCTTGTGGCTTAGGGGTGAATAACATCTAATTCTGATAAACAAACAAAGAAAAAGCTCATATGCAGCACTGACTTTGTGGTACATTTCAGGTGCTCTTCGTATAGCTCAATGTCTTTAACAGATGCTTTAACAGATGCAAAAGGGCTGGGCAATGTAGAAATGTGTCTCTCGTACTTGCAGATAAAACTGTAAGCATGTGCCCAGTTGGAGACTGTAGTGAAAGGGATCTCCTTACCCAGAAATCATGCCTACAAGTATCTCTGCTTTGGGAAGTCATCTTGTCATGAATGTGGAATATGCATTTGACATGGTGAAGTATGGCCATGAAGTTGCTGCATCCTGATCCTATTGAGCTTTCCAAGTAAATCTAGTTTTCCCCCAAAGTTTTGACATTGAAGCCTGTTCAGGCTGTGCTTTAAATACTCATGACTGCTTTTAGCTGTGAAAATACCAGTACTATACTTGTGTATTAGACACCAAGGGACTCTGCAAGGGAATTATTTTCTGCTTGGCCCTGTAACACCTCATTAGAGTGGGGTCGCAGTCCTCAGACTACATGCCAGTACATCCATTTTATTCCAGTGCCAAAAAAGAAGAGAAGAAACTAGGCTATCTTACTGATAAACTTCTGAAAGCACTACCTGGCTTTCAGAGAAGTATTTCAACAAGTGTTCTGGACCTGTTTGTAAAATTTCCAAATAAAACCAGACATTCTTTGTAGGAAAAATAGTAAAGATAAGAAGACTTTCAGAAAGTGTGCAAACCTCCAACACATTCTTAAACTAACAAAATGCATTATCCACTTAATATTTAGTTGACTATTATCCTACAAACAATATTCCTTGAAGTCTTAGTACTGGAACTGATACATTTGTATGGTTACAGGACCACAAAAGCCAAGAAGAGCACAGCTTGCTCTTTCTGGGGTGTGTTTGAAAAAAGGAGGGAGAGGGAAAACAGGGCACCCTGGCTGCTGCAGAGATGCATAATCCTTCCAGGTTTGCTGTGGTTTGCTTATGGTCTGTCTGGAAGAGATCCTTGCAGGTTCCTTTTAGAAGGCTTTGCTTATTTTGCCACCTTTACTGTTAAAAAGCTAGTTTTCTGTAATTTTCATAAAGACCTGAGGAAGCAGCTTCTGTAGTGTCTTCTGTTCATAAAAAGGCACGTGGAACAACTGTCTTCTATGGAGTCTGTATCCCGCATCATTTTAAAGGAAGGTACCATCACTGGAGCAAAATCCAGGCAGCAAACTCAGCATGATGTAGGTGCAAAGTTTGTTGGGGTCAGACCCCTCTTTCTCTCTCTGGTTCCTCTGATGGTGAAATGGTGAGGGCACAGCAAGGTTGTCAGCTGAGAAAATAAAAGTTTTGTGTAAGGTCTCCAATATCTGTTAGACATGAGGTCACTTGGCAGGTGACCTCTGAACTGGGAATAGGATCCAAGAAAGCAAATGGAGAGGTAGGAAAACCTGGCCCCACTGATTAGTTGGGCAGCGAGAACTCAAATCTCAGGGGCAGGGCCCACAACTTTATTGCCCAGTGCTGTACAGAAATGTGAGAATGCTGGTTTTGTTGGTCTTTCTTGGCATCTTCGTATCAGCAAACTTTTAACCTCTTCCTTTGTTTTCCCTTAGTACAAAAATCATCTGGCTTGGTATTAGCATAAAATTCTTAATTTATGAACATTCACTAATTAGTCAAAAAGTCTGACAGCTTTTTTTATTTCCTTTTAAACAGCTCATGCATTTACTTATCTCTGTAATAGAATTCTCATGCTGAAATAACCAGACGCATAAAATGAGTCAGAAAATGAATTGTAGCCTACTTCTGTCTTTCTTTCATAAAAAGGAAGTTATTTTAATGTAGAATGTGGCCATCTAACCATAGGAAGGGCGAGGGAGGCTAAAGGCCCTGTAATTAGCTAAGAACTGCTGGTAGGCTCCTCAAAGGTGGTTGGTGGAGCAGAGGCTAGCACCCAACATGCAAGATAAGATTTTGAAATCTTGAAATGCTAGCAAAAGCAACAATCCAACATTCTGTCTTAAATGCGACCCTCACCCTGCTATACTTGCACCTTTGCTAAGGAGATGGAACAAGAGCAGGAGAAATAGATGTAATCATTAGGATTTTTTTAAAGTTGTTTTTAGATTTAGATAGGACACCTAAATAGCAGGTTAGTTCTTACATTATAGAGCAGCAGAGACTGGTACTAAAAGAGGTTCTAGTATGAAGGTGTACATCAAAGTTTTAAACAGGATTAAGTTTCTGAAGTCCCAAGAAGATGTAGCAAATTTTTGGGACTGTGACTATCTCTCAGTGGTTTTGGATGCCCGTGGTATAACCAGGACGAGACCAGCATGTGTAGTTTAACACAACGGAGCTTTGAAATCCGCAGTGCTGGCTGGAGCTGTCCAAACAGTTGTGGTGTCAGGTGCAGCTGGGGCCAGTCGTGGCAGTGGAAGGCAGTCTGTGAGGTGGTGCAAGATGTACTTTTGCCATTTTGGAGGAATTTCCAAATAGCTGTCCAGCCTGTGGAGCTGGGAGGGTGCAGATGGTGCCTGCTGCATATGGTGGTCACAGCCTGACAAATGCTGACTTGGAGTGAACAGAAAGTGCTAACAAGGTATGGGGAATGACAAGAACATGCTTGTAGGAGGGTGGCAGAACATGTTCATAGTTTGTCAAAGAAGAAGTTTTCTCTTGTGAATGAAATAAATCTCTAATGGTGGAACAAGTTAATCATGCTGCAGCATATTTAAAAAAAAGTCCAAACAGTTATCAAAATGAAGACATAGATTCCTGGAACAAAGGCCAGTTCATAATTTGTGGAGTTCTGAACACACAGCCAGTTGTCAAAGTGCAGCATGGAGTTGAAGAAACAAAACAGACCCCAAACACTTGAGAGTGTGTATTTTCTTCTTTTAATAGAATGGTCACTCAGTGACCATTTCTGCTGTTCCAATTGAACTTTTATTACATTACCTATTCTGTACACTGTGCCAGCCTTCTGTGGTATGTGGAAAGATGGGAGTAGTTACAAAAGTGAACAATTATCTGCCCATGTCTATTAAATTGTCTAATAAATTGTAAGGCTTTCTGTGCCTGAGTTACAGTCATTAATGGATGTGTGTCAGACTGATGCTATTGCAAAAAATAGTATAAAGATGCTGAGAGTGTACCTGCATCCCCAACTTAGGGATTTACCAGGGATTTGCATCAGCTCCAAAGCACCTAAATACAGTTTTCTGCTCTTCAGAGCTGCTGTTTATTCTGGTTTTTAACTTAGCAATTCTTCTGTTAGTGCCAGCTGTTCTGAAGAATAAGACTAGTTTTATTCAAGTCTGACAAAATCTCTTTAATTAGAAATTGCACAAGTTCAGTGTATTAAACATTACAAGGAGAAGAAAAAAACTACAAAGCACACACACAAAACCACATTAAAAAATCCAATCCCAAACTCGCTATTAGGTTAAAAACTCATTTTAAACTGAAAAAAAATGTGATATCATTATTGGATTTTCAACCGTATTTGGGGTCAACAGACTTCAACTCTTGCAGTTAAGAATGGATTTATCAAAAATACTCACTTGTGGAAAGGTAGTTAATGGCAGTATTTTCCAAGTTAACTAGTCTAACTAGTTTTGAGGACTTCCAGTAAAGGTACAGTGTGGCATGATGGGACCTATCACCAAAGACAGTGTCCTAAATATTTATTTGTTTGTTTTGAAGCACCTCTTTGATTCACTTTTTTCTTGCTGAGTGGATGGTGTTGGTAATACACTTCCACAGGCAAGCTAAAAGGAAAAATAATGGTATTTTCTTTGAAAAATTTCAGGGCATAGATTTAGTCAGCAGTGCCCTTTATCTTTGAAAGAAAGCAAAGCACTCACACAAATACGTGAAGCCTCAAAATCAAGAATATGGGAAATGTATATAGCTTGTGTCATCAGCCTTGCTTATGCAGTTGAAAGCAAAGTTTTAAGTTGGCTTTTCTTCTTTTTCCTTTTGCATTATTTATAAAGTTAGGTCTGATGATGCTTTTGCAGTCTGTGTTAGTAGTAGATGCCTGTACATTCTGCTGGCACCGTCGTTAAACAATGAATTGTATTATCTGGCACACCAAGCTCTGAAGTTTTAAATTATTCAAAAATGTTTTTGTTGTGAGCTGGCACATTCTCATTAGCATGTATCTGGTCAGCCGGGCTGAATCAGTCATGCAGGGAAAATTTGCAAACTGGCAGGCTTGTCACCTTCTGTTAACTCAGGAAAGAAGCTTGGCCTGAAACAAGTCTTGACTGGGAATTGTGTGGACAGTATTGATAGCAGATGGTACCCAGTTCCTTATCTCTGAAGGAACTCAGCTGCACATTGATGGGCTGGGCTGAAGGGCAGGGCCGTGGTTAGGACATGATTTTGTTACTCATTTGAATATGCAGAAGTAGAGAAGGAAGAACTTTCTGCCTTGTATTACTGGAGAATAACTGTCCAAACTTGAGTGATGTAGGCACCTGTCACTGACTGGTTGAGTGCAGTACTACTGAGGAGAAATTATGGGCACTGCTGTGATCCTGCACCTAATTCCTCCTTAAAATAATTTCCTGGAATTTAAAAGAATATTGCCTAGTGTTTTTATTGCTTTAAATAAGAAAAAAAATCACTGTTATTCCCATAACTTCTATCTAAAGCAAATATTGGCATGTTTGTTTTTGGCAAGGAAACAAGAGCTCAGTAGCCAAGTCTAACTTTAATTTGCATGAAAATTGAAGGCATCACAAATAGGAAACAAACAGCAAAGCTCTTTTGCTTTGGTGCTGGCTTTCATGATGTATAAGGATACTGATATATTTGGTATGGAGGATGAAATTTTGGTTATTTTGAAATCAAAGAGTGCTTTTACAATGATTCAAAGATAGGAGGAGATCAGAATTTCATCCCAGAGATTACTGTCCCAGACTCTTCAAGTATTTTCAACTGAGTTGTAAGGATGATAGAGAATGGTGTTTGTGAAAGACAAGTAATAATAATAGGACAGAATTGTGCTTTTGCTTGGTATTTCGGTCTGCTATGAGAGAAATGGTGAAGATCAGATTTTTTTTTTTTTGTATACCACATCCTTTTTTTTCTGTTTCAGAATTTACTTGGTAAGGCTACACCTGCAAATAACTGAGACTTAATGCAAGTTTGATGGCTGGCTCTGACAGAGCTTGGTGTTTTATCAGCAAATTAAAGCATGAAATTTAATCTGTATTTTCCTTCAGCAAATAATATTTCTGCAATGTAGAGCTGTGGCAGCTGCCCACAAATGAATCTTTGGTCTGTTGTCTAGACTTTGCTTAAGCTTTCTTTCAGGTTACATGGGGAGCAGTTAAATGCTTTTTTCTACAGCAGTATCAGGGGCTATAGTAATCTTTTTCAGGACCCTGATTGGTATCACAGGAGACTGAAAGCTTTGTCAAATAAGCCAAGACATTTTTAGGGGTGGTCTCTGTGGGTGGGAGGTCAGGTCAGTGGTTCAGAGGTGATAGAAAATCTGTGGAAGGCAAAGTGGAAGGACTGAGGACTGTATATGCATGAGAGGGAATGGCTTTGCAATTGTCAAAGAATGGAAACCCACCTTGAATTTCTCATCCAAGATACTTGCTTCTCCTGCTTATTCATTGAGTATACTACTGTAAATAAATGGAATGGTACCAAATAAATAGCCAACCTAATAGTTATGCATTTTTCTGTACATTTGGTATGACCCTGTGCTATTTCAGGCTTTGACTAATTTCGTGGGTCAACTAGCAGTTTTATGTATATTAATAAACATATTACTACTACTTCTTTTAAAAAGAATTCATGGTATTTTGCTGATCAACCTTAGGTGCTTTTTTTTCTGTACCCACAATAGAGAAGTCATGGCTTCCCAGACACTGCAGATGATTGCTGGAGAGTATTTCAGATGGCAATCTTCCTGAATTGAAAAAAGAATAAAATTCCATAGTGGTGATTTGGCAGTCTGAGATAGCCTCAAATCTCCGCTGCCAAACTGAAATGGATTTTTACTAGGGAGAGAAAAGTTGAAGGCAGATAATTAGCAGAAAAATTGTGTTGTTAGTTGTGTCCACACCAGAAAATGTGACCTTGATGATTTTAACTGGATTTAAAAGTAAGCAATTATTGCCACCCTGACAGACAATACCCATAAATGGGATAGCATCAATATTGTTTCAGTCACTCCAGCTTAATATAATGGTGGACTTATTTAAAGCCATCAGTCTGTGTGGTGTGCCACTGTTAAATAGATGACCAACATAGTCTGTCTGTCATGTAGTGATTTTTACACAGAATCCTCAAAAACTGATCACCTGTTACAGCTCCATTGCCTTTAAATTAAATCAGTGCTGCCAGATGAACTAGCAAACAACATAAAAAAAAAATCCACACAGGTCCTTGCATTTTCATCATCCTGCTTTCTGTCCTGCTTCAAAGGTCTAGGAACAGAATCATGAACTGTGTCAAGGCTGCTAATGGCTGTTCAGCTGATGGGTGGAGAGAGTGGTGCTCCCAGTCTGTCTCAGGAGACAATTCATTAGTGTTCTTCTAGAGCAGAATGAGATGTTTTTCTGGAGCATGTCAGTAACTTCACATGCAGTAAACACTGCCAGCTTTTCTGCAGCTCTGCAGTATGTGTCCATAGCGTGTGGACATTGAGGAAAGTTTCTGAGAGCTAAAAAGCCATGTTCAAAGGTGATTCTGAAGGGTTTTAAGTCATAATCTGTAAGAAGTTATGGGTGCATTTGTTTTATTGTACATATGATTACTGATAACATGTGGTGCTGCTTCTTTCAGAGAAGCATGAAATGTGTAAAACAACTGTATGAGTACTAATACCAGGGTAAGGTATTAGTAAAAATCAATATTGTGGTTAAGCTAACTTGTTCAAGTACTTAAAAAAGGAGGCATGAAAATGTCATGGATGGCTAAATCTTTATTGGATATGGGAGTTCATAAATCAGAAGGTTCCTTTGTCCTTTAATTTGGTTTTAGATCTTTTTGTTATATTAAGAATAAATATATTAACGATACGGAGAGCGTAAAGAAGAGAGAATACGTTTTACTACATAAAATAACATGACTTTTTCATTTAAACATCAGTCATTCTCAGTGCATTAACTAGATTTTATCAGATTGTTTGACCTTTGCTGTCAAGGGAGTAAATGTAATTTTACTTCTCCATAATGAAAATAACATCAGGAAATATATGCAAGAATGCTTGTTTAATTTCCTTCTCCCTGCATTCTTTTTCTGGAAAACTATGAACTGTTGTCTCAGTCCTATCAAGCATATATTTTGCTTGGTCTTGACTTTAAAATATGAACACATTTGGTTTTACTTCAGAATAAAAAAAAAAAAGTTGGTTTAAATGGGGTAAACAAATTTGTGTCTTTCACTGTTCAGGGAATGGAGGTAAACCACTGCTTAGTCTTATGGTTAGTGTTTATAGATTTATGTGTGTGTCTGTATATGCATTTTATCTTTAAAACATTAATATGAGCAAGAGAAACTAATTTACATAATGGTAAATTTAAGTGATGAACCTGTCTTCTAGAACTAAGTTACTGTTACTGCAGAGGGATAGATCTAAGAGAACCTGAGAGTAGTCTAAGATGATAGTATTTGTCTTGGAGAAATTGAGTGAATCCTAAAATAAAGCTATAATTAAAACAAAAGGGGAGAATCCTGGAACGGTTTCAGGCTCTTCAGAGAAGTGAAATGGGAAATCTGGAAGAGGAGAAGCTTTTGAAGCAGACATACCGTTAATACTAAATCTAGGTAGTGATAATGAGAAGCAAACGTGCTACCAAGTCCTGATGGTGAATGGCCCATCAAGAGTGGAAGCAGTGAAGATGATCCAATACCCCTTTCCTCCCAAATGCCTTCTTGGAGAATGGCACATGGAGTACCAGCCAATTACCCGGGAAGGCAAAATGTCTGTTCGTTAAACACGCTGCAGATGTACACTGGTGTTATCAGCTAAATGAAAAGTACAGAGGGAACAATTCAGATGTTGAGAGAATGTTTTGCTCTGAAGAAAAATGAGCATGTTGTAAATAGATGTTTGACAAGGTGATTTAGTATTAGTTGGCAAATACATGGTGCAGAGAAGACTTAACAGCTGCTTAATGGACAAATGTAACGTATCCAACAGATCCTATGACTAAAAAAAACATAAGAAAATGAAAAATGTTGAATGAACAATTAATATTCTCTCAAATGCATTCAAATAATCCCAGTAAAACCACTAAGTTGTATAATTAATTGTGGTGAATTAGTGAAATTCCCACATAGCCACACCCTCCACACCTCAGTTGGATGGGAAAACCAGGAAACAAACAGAAATCAGAAAACTTGTGATTCAGGATAAAGGCTTGGGGGGGTTTCTTACTGATTACCTTTGCGAGCAAAAAAGGACTTGCCTTGGGGATAATTAACTGGCTGCCAATTAAATTTGATTGGGGTAGTAAGAAACAAATAAATGCTAACCACTTACACCTGTTCCCCAATTCAAACAACTTCAGTGCTTTACTCCACATTCCTCTGCCTGGCCCAAGAGGCAGAAGTGGGATTTCGGAGGGGATACAATCACCACAAAACAGTTTTTTCTCTCTTGTTCCTTCCCTCCCACTTTTCTACAGTTCCAGCATGGGTTCTCTAAAGAGACTGTTTCCTTCAGGAAATATCCATGTGCTCTGGGCATGTGGCTCCTTTATGGACTTCTGTGTAGACATCTGCTCTGATGCCTGGAGCACCTCCTCCTCTTACTCTGGCCTATGCTCAGTTGCCTTAGTCCATCATATTTGGACTCGGTGATCTCAGAGGTCTTTTTCAACCTAATAGGTTCTGTGAAATTGTCTCCTGGAAAACTGGGAGGGAATAGGCAGTAGGGAATAGAGTTGTCTTCAGTGCTTTTTTTTGGTATTGTTAATGTACACCTATTCTGTGCAGATCATAAAGTCATAGAGGGTAGAAGAAGAGTGTTTTGTGTCAGAAGGGACAGAGTTTTGTTATTGCACATGTATTATAAAGTAAGTGGGTTTGGCACTCCTAGATTTACTTATTTACTGATGACAGAAGGATTCATAACTCAAGAAGGATTCATAACTCAAGTAAAGTGTTTCACCTTAAGAAAGTTACATGGTCTTACAGACCCTCATGCATGAGCACACAAGAATGAAAATATTGACTCGCAGGCACTCAGTTTTATTTTGCTTGTCTCTTGAGACTCAAATGCTCCAGACACTGCACAAAACTTTAAGAAATATTATTGTCATTTTGAGGATCACTTGGCTTTTGAGCTGCACTTTGCAGACAAGTTTGTCGTACAGAATGACTGCTCACGTGGCAGCATGTTTCTGAAGAAGCTCTGATTTATGGACTTTTCTGTAGATACCAAGCAGGAGACAACATGTAGCTGGTCTGGCTTTGGAAGATACAGGAAGTGTTTATTGTTGTCCTGATCTCTCTTACCCCAGTAGGGTACAACCTTTATAGACCAGAAACCTGCCAGGTAGAAACATCCCCAGGCAGGCTGCTGAACTTTCCAGGGCTCATTCTTGCTTCTTCATGCCAATAAAATAAAAGGTTACAACACAGTATGATCTCAGCCAGCTTTCCTGAGCCTCATCATTCTATAGACATTGCATGTCCTCTCTACATCTGTACATTTTATTGGCTCCAGGAGAAGAGAGAATGAGAAGGATTACATAGTGGTAGAGACAGAAAAAGCTCTTCAACAAGAGCTTCAGAGAGAGTATTTAGTCTATATAATTTGTAGTAGTTTAATTCACAATGGAATAATTACATTTGTTGTTCTAGATGAGTGTCTGTTAAGCCTTTATATGATATAATGGAATTATATGTGTTTAATAGATGTTACAAAACCTCCCAGCATTTCTTGGATATTTTTTGATACTCTGAAGGTGGGAATAGGACTGTTTCTTGGCTATAATTTATAAGTTAATTCAAGAAACAGCACAGAAGTCTTTACGTACTTCTCTGGACTAAAGGTTCCTCAGGACTTGGGACTCTTGGTGTTTCTATACAGATTAAAATCCTGTATGGTTTATGGTCCATGAACAGTAATCCACATCTCAAGAAGATACAGATTGTAACCATCCCTCTTCTTCTGCTGTGGAGATAGATTATTTTTTTTTTTCCCCCCCAGTCAGAGAAAACGTTGTTTCCTTTATAATCCTGCAGAAGCAGATAATGTAGACTCTTTTTTGTGAAATGTGGATATAGCAGAGGGCAGTGTTCTGCAAAGAGAGTGTTTGTGGCTCCCTGTTTTCAGGATTCATTTAGACCTAAAAGTTTTTCCAACAGAAGTAGAATATGTTCAGTAAATTGAGTCTTTGATGTTTGTCTCTGTCTGGAAGATGGTACATGGTTTGTATTCCTTACTCAGCATGAGCTTCGTAACTCCAGGGGCCAAGAAGTAAACTGATAATAAATCAGTGCAGTCTGTTCTCTGATGTACATTGAGAAGAAATTACTGAATGTGAAAGATCACTGTACCAATTTCCCCTCCCTTTTGCTCACAAGTTCTGCTCTGATTAGATAGTTGCTTTTGTTCCTGCTGTGGTACAACCAAAAAAATCTCAAATAAGTTTAAGAGGACAAGCATGTTGGTGGACTAGAGTTTAGTAATTCAGCTGATGGACAGAAACAGAAAGGATAACAGAATTACAGTGAGCAAACTTATGATACTCTAATTTTACTGGCTTTAGAGTAAAAAACCAAGGCACAAAAGTAGTCTATCATTCAGGGAGAAAGCTGTGTCTGTGTCTGAACTAAAGAAATGCATTGCAACAAGACTGGTAAAAAAAAAGCTAATGAGTTACAGCTGTATCTAAAAGAAAATCTTTCAGGTTTTGAAAATCAGCTAGTGATGGATGGATGGAGGCTGTGGCAATTGACATGGGGGTGGTGCCAAGTGAAACACATTTGTTACCAACAGGGAATAAAATATATGCTACTGAAACTCTTTAGCATGGCTTGGTACTTAATATAAATAAAGTGTATTTTAGAATTATGCCAGCAGTCATTCCCAAGAAACAATTTCCCTCTCTTTGATTATTTTTTGCCCCTTCCTTCTGCATCAATTTGTGCATACATATGTTTTTGTATTGTATTTTAATAAAGAATTATGGTCAGATTTACTATAGTGCATCTAGGGGTATGTCAGATACACAGGCTCTCCTGAAGTGTAAAAAGTCTCCATTCAGTTGGTTGTGAATAATCATTAGTAGTGAAAATACTTTTTTTTTTTTTTGTGGTACAGAAGTGCCTAGAACCTCTAGTTATATGCTGGCAGAATTCTTGTCAGTCATGGTATGAAAATGTCATAAGAAAATGGTGGTTGCCCTAGGAAGTTCACAGTATAACCTCCCATCCTGTTGTATAATTTTAGTTAGATTCTGCTTTTCTTTATTATATTTTGCAGATTTCTTCTCCACCCTGCCCCTCCCAGTCAGAATAGGATTAAAAGAGAATAAATAATCTAGTGCTGTGCGACATTATATTTCATCACTGTTTCACTCAAATTTGAATTTTATTCCTGGTTGATGCACTGTGATTGGAAAAGATGGATATAGCAGGCTTAAATCAATTAGGTAACATGCCTAGTCTCCAGGGTTTTGGAGGGGGAGAAATAGTAGACAGAAAGGAAGAGAAAGTCTTTTTTTTCCTCCTGTAGTACTTTATTGCTCTTTTTAGGGAAGAAATGTATATGTAATTGAAGGAGTAAAATAGCTGAAATCTGACTTCAACTCTTTAATAATACATTGAATTTTTAAAATGCTGTTAAAATTCAGGTTGTGTCCAGTATTTGCAGTGAAAATGTAAAAATCAGGACCAGAACCAGCGCAATGATTATGGAAGTTTCAGAAGCTTTTAAAATCTTATTCCATGGTTGGACTCCATGTGCCCAGCAGCTGGGACTGCTCTCTGTTGGTAAACCTGTCAAATTTGAATGGATTGATAAACTCATGGTTAATTGCTGCTCTGCTACCCAGCAAGTAAAGTTTCATGTGGAATGCTGTCAGAACTGTCTACTAAAGGCTGTTAAAATAGTACCAATGTATTTTCTCCAACAAATCCCTTAGCATTATGAATGGATCTTATGCTCAATAGACATTAAAGCAAATCTCTAACAGATTGAAACCTTTGAAGAGATATGACTGAGCCTATTCTGCAATGAATCTTTATATTACTTAGGCTTTACTTTTTCTTCCAGGAGGCTTATTTACTGGTTGGAGCTTTGGATTGCTCATTTACTTCTGTGAAAGTACTGCATAGAATATTGATTGCTGTAATAATACAAATGATCTCATTTTTTCCTAGAATTTACTTTAGCAGACAAATATAAAGTGATATCCTTTTTTAGACAAACATATCAGATAACTATGTGAATGTAGAACTGGGTAATGTTTTGGTTCTAGATTGTGGGAATGCTGCAGGCATAACACATTCAGCCTATTGGAGTGACAAATGGAAATGAGCTTGAAGGAATTACAAAATTAAAAATGAGATCTCAGTGCTTGGAGGAGATGCAGAGATTAATGGTGAGTGCCAGTAGTGTGATTAAACAAATATATCTTTGTTAAGGTTTGTATGAAGTTATGGAGCTGCAATAATTTGTATTGCTGTGACTGAGAACACTCTTGGGTGGTTGGAAGTATCTAAGAACTTGAAGAATTTTGATTTGAGATGCTATTTCTACTATTCTAAAAGTAAAAATGTAAAAGGGGGAAGGTGTTTTTATCCAGATGCCAGCTTAGATGGGTGAAAACTCTTAGCAGTGTCTGCATATCAGCAGTTCATGGAATGTTTTGTACCTAAAACTTGGTGGGGGTTGGGAGGAAGTATGTGATACAGGGAAGAACGATGGGTTTACAGCCATACTCTGCCAGTGTTTGTCCTTCACAGTAATAGTTAAATGTACCTGTTGCCAGTTCAATATTGATTGAACTAAGCTGATTGACAAGATGAGCCTTAAATGCTCCACCTAGAAGAATTAGAGGGGGAAGAGGGATAAAACATCATATAACGCAATGTTTTATGAAAAATGAGACTAGCTGATGGTGCTGGTGAAAGTAGAGCAAGATGTGTTTTCTGCTACCTCCAGTCCTTCTGTTGTGGCCTGAGGAGAAAAATGTGGAAGCTTTTAGGACTTCGGAACAGGGAGCAGAAACTCAATCCACCAAAACAAAGAAACTAGGTGATTGAAAAATGGTACTGAGTAATGATTTTCATGGCAGTTGAAAACAATTCTGACATTCTTTTTCACTCTGAAGCCAGTTTTTATGGATAAGCTTCAATCCAATATGCAGGCCAATTCATATAGACAGGTTTGGAACTGCGCATGCAGCCAAGAAGCAGAAAATGTGAGGAGTTCAAACTTTTATAAAGGCTGACAAGATGGAGAAGAGAGAGCAGTTGATAAGGGCAGCAATTTTAAGGAGGAACCTTGTAAGAAAAGATTGCCTGAAGATAGTGCAGAGATAAAAACCTGGTTTTTAAGAATAAATCATATAATGAATAAATCTTTCTAAAAGGAAAGAAATGGCTATTTTAAACTGCATGTAAGAGCAAGTAAACATTTGCATTTTAATATTTTCATTTTCAATTTGAGTGACTATGCATAAAGACTGTACAACTGCATTAGCATTTTATGGGTTCAGATTTCTAAATGTCACTTTCCTTTCCAAAGAACTTCTTTGTCATTGCTTGCTTTTAGTTAGAAGACTGTAAGATGTGTCTCCTGACATTACCTGTAAGTACCACTCAAGATTAAATAAAACTAAAAAAAGAATATGGATAAACTATTTTTTATAGTACGTAGCCTTGTCAACCTTTGTCCCAACCAGGTCTGTCCTAACTGAGTGATCAGTTAACCTTTGCTTTTGTAGATTGCTTAGCATTTTTCTGTGGGACTTTAATCACTGGCCTCATAGGAAATGAAGTACTGAATTCCTGGACTGAATGCAGTATTTCGTGATTCCATGTTCTCACTTTTGCAGTGTATGGATTCTCCATTAAACCCTCCTGGTAACCTTTTTTAAATTAAGTTGTGCAATTGTGAACTCAGTTATCTCCATGGATATGTGCAGAAGGGTATTACTGGTGGCCTCTCTGGCTTAAAAAAAAAAGGTGGAAAAAAAAAAATTGAGTGTTAGGAAGGGAATAGCAGGTGTCCAATCATAGTAATTTCTCCAGCAGTTCCTGAGATTTTCTGCCTAGTAATTCTGGAATTCTTAACTGATTTTTTTTCTTTTGTTTTGTTTTTGTTCTCTACAGGTATATTCTCTAGATAGTTGCATGTGGTCATTAAGTTGACTGTGGGACTCTTTTTTTATAGGATATGCTTTATGACAACGGTTACATTGTTCCATAAATGGCAGAATCCCTGACCTTATCCTAGGTTAATATGCAATCATCCTGCAAGCCAGAGTTCCCCCTGAAGGCTGACAGGTGCTCTGCTCACCCTCACTGCTGAGAAAGATGCTGAAGTAACTGAACAGAAATGTATCAGACGTGATTCTGATGTCAGTTGCACTGAAATACAGCAGATGAGAAGTACAGCCCCTCATGAAAATTTAATGCCCTGTGGTTTTGGATTTAGGAGTTGAGTGTCTTCTATTCACTATCAAATTACATAACTTCTGCAATTAATTGCAGCTATCTGTGGTGTTAACTTTTGGTGACTAGGAAAAACCAGTGCTTTACTGGGATATTTGGGTCTTTGTCTCTTTTTAAGTTTGCCATCCTTTGCAGATTAGAGGAGTTATGGAAGGGAATAGGGTGGTTTTGCCAGCAAACTCTCACATAGTGGTGACATCTGCAACGTCCTGTCAAGAAGTTAGTGACTTCTTTCTAGGGTTGTGAACTTGTGAGAAAAAATATATATAAACTTTGCCTGTGCTGTGCTGGAATAAAGGTTGATAATTCATAATGCTGAATTGCACATAATTCATAATTGCTGAATTGTTTCTGGCACAGCATACATTTTGGGCTGACAGAACAGATTGCTAATGACTTCAAAACAATAAGAGGCAATTGTCTCACTTGACAACAACTTGAGAAAGCATGCTTTATTTTCTAACGATTACAGCTTGTTAATTGTCTCTTTTTCTGAAACATCTTCCCTGGAATTCAAGTTTTTGCAAGCAACAGTGGGATGCTACAAGCAAAGCTCACTAGCTCGAACCCAAAATTCAGAATAACAGAGAGTTACGAAAGTCACCTTTGCTTTGCAGGTGGATTGTATTTTAATTATGGAACCCAAAGTTCAGAATAACAGAGAGTTATGAAAATCACCTTTGCAAGTGGATTGTATTTTAATTAATTATTTTAATTATTTATACTTTGATCCATAAAGTTTAATTTGAATTCCTAAAATACAACGAGAAATTTTTCCGTGTAATTCCCTGTTAGAGCAAAGAGGATTAGAAGTTGAAAAGATACCTCATATCTACAGGTAATAAAGCTAAGTATTTGGGGCCTGAGGGCCTTTTGATTGAGCAGTTACTCGTTTGGCCTACCCTGAGAAAACCATTAATCATAATGACCATCTTACAGTGTCCCCTTTCCTTTTTGGGCTGGACTGCAGAGGTCATCACCTCGTCATTCAGGTCAGTGGAAAGGTCACATGTCTCCTCTTGCTTCACTACTGGCCCAGAGTGTAAGCTGACACTGGGTTAACAAATGACCACTCTTCTCCTAATTATAGGAAATGTGTCCAGATTGTGCCAATGGCCAGGGTTCAGACTTACGGGAACATACAGACTGTGTCAGGACCTGTGGTTAAAAGCTAAAACAGCAATGTCAGCTGAATGAGTTTCACTCTCACCTGATCCAACCTAGAGTTTCTTAAATAGTTCTGAAATATTCTTTGGCAGTTTTGCTTCATGTTTGGTATAAATATGGTGTGGAGAGAAAATACCCATAATTCAAACTGCTCATAGTTTTGGTTTTTAGTTGTTTTTAGGACTCTGACCCCTCAAAGATTTAAATATAATTATTTATAAACTTTGCTAAATCATGCCGTAACAATACTTGGTTTTACACATTTACACTATCTGTGTAATCAAATGTTGTGTATTCCTCCTTATACCTTTATGGCAGCGTTTGGTTTGGGTAATCGACCTTGAAAGAGGATATTAACCACACAATATTGTTGAGCATACGAAGACTAAATAGTATAAGTGTGATTTGAAAGAAAAATATCAGAGTACCACTTGTTTGTGCACTTGTATCTGAGATGTGTAAATTCACATTGGTTTTGTTTAAGCTTCTGACTGATGGAAACATATGGTGGGAGGAAAAAGAAGCTCAAGATTTTGGGTCATCTTCCCGAGGTTGATTAGATGATCCCTAATCCCTAATTCCCTGTATCATATGTGTGCCTATCATGTTTTAGGAACATAGCTTTCCAACAAATATTCATCATTTGAAAGGTCAAATCTTGAGCAAACTAGTGTGGGAGCTCTCAATAGCAGTGTTAGAAACGTGTTGTAAAACCGTGTGGGACTGGCGTGTGTGAGGCGTGCTGAGGTGGCCGTGTAGGGGCAGCAGGAGCTGGTGCACAGGTGGGTGGCAGTGCTGTCAGTGTGGCTGGGAGCCCAAATCCTGTCCCTGATTGCCAGTCCCACGGTCATACGGCCAGCCCCTGCCAGGACTCGCTTTGGACCTGGAGTGAGAGCTGGCTGTGTGCTCCCCGTGCTGGTGCACCATATGCTGCTGGTTCTGATCCTGCAGTTCCCCTCTTGTGTGCAGTTTTACTTTTACTTGGCTTGTCCTTTTATTCCCTTTGCAGCAGTTGGCTGATAGTTAAGACTGAATTGCAGTTTAACTTATTATGTTCTTTGGGGGGCTAATACAGTATGCTGTCACCTGTAAATTGCCTCAGCGTGATGCAAGTTGTCATTTCAAATGGGAATTTTCCTATCTGAAAGGAGCTGTGTGGATTAAGATTTCTTTCATTACCTTGAGAAATGTACAAAGCCTTTTTTTTTCTGTAGTCTCCTTGCCAGGCTCTGTAAGGAGGAAATACATGTGCAGGAAAATAGGCTGCAGACAATGTGTGGTATCAGGTACTTTGGCAAATATATCTTTATGCCTCAGGGTGTATCTATGTGTACATATATTTGTGTGTCTGTGTGTTTATGTGCCTGTGATTCAGTCAGCATATTTTCATGTTTAATAACCCAGCAGTCTTACTTTTGAATTAAAATCTGCCTCTTTCTTCTGATTTTTTAAAGATACTCATCTAATTCAGTGAGTTTACTAGCTGGCCTGGCTGGCTTTCACCTCACATCTGTTTGTGGCTCTGACCAGACCAATCAGTGCTATTTTTACTTCAGTGAAGCCAGCAGAAGGACAATGTAATGAGAGTAAGTGATTTTTGCATAGACCTATCATGCAAGCTTTATTGGGGGTAGGTTAGACCCAGGCTCCCCTGCAATAGCTAGCAATTTTTAATCTATGCTTTACAGAAAAGCTAATCATTTTGCACAATGAATATGCAAGTTTCTCCCACTGTGTCTGCCTCAAGTTACAGGGAGGCTCTGGAGTTATGCTTAAATGGGTCAGAATACGCATCAATTGTTTGGGGTTTTTTTTAGTCCAAGTAAAATCCCTGTGATTTAGAGTAGTTGTTAACATTCATGGGGCACTATAAATGTAAAGGATATTTAAAGAATCGAGGAGGTGAGCCTAAAGGTTTTTACACAGACTAATTCATTGCTTTGTGGTTAATGGCTAACTGAATACTTTTCCTCTGAGCAATCCCATAACTTCCTTTTGCAGGTGGTGTGCCTCATTGAAATCTCCAAGTCTTAGACTCAAGTTGCTGCTGTTTTAATGTCTTCCATAAGAAGCAGTTCTGATAGTAATTTTCTTCTATTTTTCTCCCCAGCATATCCAAATTCAATGGCTGCTGCTTCTTTTCTTCTGTGCATTGTGAATTATGTATAGTATTGAAGAAATGTTGAGAGCAAATGAATCCTCAAACATGGGGATGCAGGAGTTGCTCTCTGCATGCAGAAAGTCAGTGGGTTTGGGGATTTTTTTTCTGGGGGGGGCTTTATTTTGTGATTTTTGGTTTTATTGCTCTCCCATCTGCTGCTGTCTGCTGCATATTGCTTCTCCTCTGCTGCTGTTTTTCTTGTAGATTGTTCTTAGGCCTGCCTGTCCACATCCACTTCTGGTCAGCTCAGAGCACTTGCAAAGACCCTGTGTTCAGTAAACATGTAATTCTGCCATCTAAGGTGTACTTTTCTGTATTTACCAAAGTGTTTTCACTTCTGTGCTTTTCTAGACTCAAAATCAGATTTGAAGTCTCCTGTCTCTTTTCCTCTGTTCCAGAACTACCTGTTAGAATGCAGCCAGAACACTTTGCACAAGGCTTAGGTTTTATCTAGGCTTCACAAAAGATGATCGAGCTAGTTTAAAATCTATCAAGCTGAATAGAGTGGTCTGTGCTGTGCCTCTATGAAACTTCAGTCATAAATAGATAAATAAATATATCCTCAAGATTTAGACCTTCACTATTAGTGCAAAGCTGCTTGTATTTCCCACTATTCTCTTCTGGTTTTCTTTCTCCATCCTTCTGCAGTAAACAGCCATCCTACACAGTGCAGCTGCCATGTTTCTTTTACTGCAGAAACCAGGGGAACAGGGCTGTCACTCCAGACCTGTTGAATGTTACAGCTTCTTTCAGTTCCTGTGTTTCTCAAGCCATGTCTTTGCTCTCCAGGTCAACTTGTTCCTAGCTTTTACAGGCAGTTAGCCTTTTGGTTCTGCATATTTAATGAAAACCATCTGCTAATACTTACTAGTCAATCCCATATCCTCCAAGAGCTCAGAACTGCTGAATTTACCTCCATTCTACTTAAATACCTTCTTCTGTAGTGGTACTCATATATGCAAAGGAATTGTTAATACCATGCTGTTCTAGGAACAGATTTTAAAGACTTACACATTCTTATTACATGTATGGTGAACCATCTAGCAAGTTAAAAAAAAAACAAACACCGTCTTTCCTTATAATGCAAACAATTACAATTAAATCCACAATTACAAAGAGCAAAGTTCCTAGATACACCTGCATTTCACAGAAATGAGGCAATTTGTTAAAACTGAGATCTTTGCAATTAGAATGCAGTTGAAAAGGTTGAGTTTTTTAAATGTGGATTCGTAACTGGATATAGAGTCTTCCACTCCTGGGTCACCAGTTCAAATCTATCCCAGGTCAGTAGTCACTGAATCCTGGTACCATCTAACAGCTGGTGGTTTATGTGAAATGAGTAGCCTGTCTTACTTCAGTTTGTACTGAACAGGTGTCCACATTGCAAAAAAGTTACTACAATTGTTAGCTTAGCTAGCAGTCTTTGTAGGGGAGCAAAAATCTGTGTTGTAGAATAAAATCGCAGCCCTTAAAAATGTTATCTCCAAACTGGCATTGAAATTTATTGGGCTAAAGGATACAGTTCAACATTCTCATATTCTTTTCTTAAAATATAAATAAGGAGAGCTAGAACACTTACTGTGGTTATCAAGATGTCTCTGTCAGAAACTGTAGTTTTCTAAAGAGAGAACAGCCTCATCTAAGTATCTAAAGATCAGAACTCACCTATTCCCAATAAAAAGAGGGGTTTTATGCTCTGCAGCATTACTTTTAAACTTTAAAAAAACAATGAATAAAAATTCAAGGGGCTTCCTTGAAACTGTGTCTTGTTCTGTGTTGTAGTTATCGTCTGATATTGTCTTCCAGATCCTTTTTGACAATCCCAGTCTTCTGTTAGAATGAAGATACAGTGATATTTGAGCTTATTGAAAAGCAAATAGAGAACATTAAAGCATGATATTTTCAACAGATGTACACCCTGTCTGTAGGTGAGAGAAACTTTGACAGATGAGAATCTGAAAAAATACAAATAAAAAGAGTCACAGAGCTGTATAATTTAATATAATTTAATATGTCTTGGTCACTCAACTTAAGAACACGACACATGGACTGTGAATTTTTTTAGAAGCTTCTTTTCCAGTAAAGCCCCTGTGAGAGTTAGGAGCCTTTTCTTCCCCCTAGCATTTTGTCCCATTGGAACAGAGAGGAGATCCAGCCCGGGGGGTTGGCAGGACCTGTGCGTGCCCAGGGAGCGTGCCCTGGCTGAGTGAGGCAACGTGCTGCTTGAGCCAAGGCCACTGCAGGGTGCCAGCAAACATCACCAGCTCTGCCCAGCCTCGAGCACACACCATGGTGAGTCACACAGCAGGGCTGGTGTGCTGGGGAACAGGAAAAATGTCAGGAGGACATGCAGTGAAAGGTGGCCTCACAAGGGTACAATGTTACTCAGTTTTTCTTCAGCCTAACAGGTGGCTTGTCAACATAACTGTAATTTTATATAGAGGTATTCAGAAGCTTTAGAGACATAGACTATGGCATTTCAGTTATGTCCATGCCTTTGATACTGGCGCTGCAGTGTTGGGAATGGTATGGCACTATTTAAACTTGGTGTGTGTCAGTGCTGGCTACATGGTTGTGTGCCTGGTGCCAGCTCAATTCTTTCTTGTGTCAATGACTGCTCATGCTGTGCATGTAAAAGGCAGCTGGAGTAGTAAAGCTTGGGTTTCGCAGATTTGTTGATAATATGGATGAGCACCATGTTACAAACATCACAGTAAAAAAAGCCCCTTGCTAATGCATGACGTTCCATCAGCTGAACAGAGGAGTTTAATAAGTGGAGAGATAATCACACATGGTTTAAAGTATCACCTTTGTTAATGGTTCTGGTCCATGTGGGCTCTGAGTGTGTGTGTTCTATGTTTATTGTCTCTCAAGAGGATCAATATTTAATTCTCTGAAATATTTAGGAAGAAATAAGAACACTTTTTTGATTTGAAGAGTGGGTTAGGGAGTATTTTAGATCCCTGGATTGTAACAAGCCACGTAACTTGAAATCTGTTAGATTTTTTTTCAAATTTGTAAATGGTATTATGTTTTTACAGTTTTTATTCTGACAGAATTTCTTTCTTATCTTATTTAGCTTGAGTATCTCTACTGACTTTGTTAATTCCGATCAGAATGCATGCAGGGGGAACATGATCACAAGCACTTTTACTTCTGCCACATTTTTGATAGCACCAAGGATCCTTAATGTGTTTAAAGTCTGATTACATCTCTGTAAAAGGAATTGATTAGCAGTGAGCCTCATGTTGTTTCCTTTACAGTGAAGAGAGGTTTTTTTTTTGCTGGCAATATTAGAACACTTGATGCAGGCTATGCTGCTGTGCCTTTTTTGTGAAGAAGATACTGTGAGATTTATATTCATGACACTCTGCCCATCAGCTTGAAATAAAATCATGTCCATTTCTGATTTCTGCCAGTCGGTGTAAATGGAAGTGAAAAAAGCTCTTCTAACTGCTCATCATGATTTCTATGTCAAAAACTGTTACTTGTCTGCTTTAGCCTGAAATTTTTCATTTTAATCTGAACTGTGAATTTAGTTGTTTCAGTGAAGGTCCCCCAATAACATTATTGAAACTTAATTTTTTTCCCACTTTATGGCTATTGTGGCCTTAAAATCACAGTGCAGAGGAGATACCCTTCTACAGTAACATCTAACTGTAATTACATTAGATTGCTATTTTGTAGCCACTGAAATAAAAAGTAATCATTCTAATGCTTAATTTTTTAATTCATTTGCTCTCAAATTTTGCTTAGTGTATTGCTGGTGGTCAATGTATTCTGGAGTTGCTTCTCCCTTTTCACTTGCAGCTGCTTTGTTTGATGCCTTGGAAGCTGTAAATTAAAGAAAGAGGAGTGGTTGCTTAGATCTTCCCTAGCAGTGCTTGCTGCACTAAGAGCAAGGAAGTGGCATGAGAAACACCACCCCTGTGAAACAGAACAAAACCCAAACACCTACTTGTTATCAGGTTTAGAGCTTCAGAGAGGAAAAGACTGAGCTTTCTTTGGATACACTTAAATCAGAACAGATGAGGGAAAAAGAGCAGTGTGAGGGTACATGAATATAGAGAGAAAAGTCAGTCATCCTCACTTATTATGACATCATTCAAAACACATCATAGTGTTTCTTCTTGTCTGTTTAAAGCACCCTATTAAGGAGCAGGAATGCCAAGAGGGAAGATAAATGAGCACTTTAAGCCTGTGTAGAGGAGCAGTGCTCAGTGCTGTCTTCTTACTCTCTTTGTCAAGCAACAGCTCAGCTGTGTGAAGAGGAGGATGCTGAAGTTGAGCCCCTGCCAGGGGATATTCTCTTCCCACTGTGTGGAGTGGCCTGAGCACCCAAAGATGAGAATCAAAACTGTTGAGCAGGAGACAGGATAAAAGACAGATGCTCCTTTTGACCCTTATGATACAGGCCAGGGTGCTGACAAGTCCTAGGTAACCCTTTCCCTTTCACATTGGGGTGTTGGACACTTTGTCCGGTGTTTGCAGTACAGTGTGCAGGATTGCTCATTGCAGTTCAGTCAGACTTTTTTTTGTCCAAAGTCTGGGCCTGTTGTTCCTCACCATAGCTACTGGATTCTGAATCTTCAAGTTAGTAGAGATCAATGTTAATTTAAGCGATAAAATAGTATGTCATTTAACTAATTTGGGTGTTACCAGAGCAGAATCACAATTTCATAATTTGGTGCATATAATAGCAGCTCTTAAAATGGAATAGATATGATTTTCATAGGTGGTCTCATCTGGGATTACTGATGATGTTAAGGAATATAATGCTGGAGAAGTGTGAGTTTTTCAGGTAAGAGTGTGAAATGAACGATCTATTGAAGCTTTTGTTCCTAACTGATCAAACTCTTACTTTCCTTCATAAAAGAGAAAATTGTGTCTGAATGTTTGCCTTGTGCTTGCCCAGGGTAAAATATTTGAAGGCCACTTCAGCTTTAGTGACAAATACATCTGCCATAGTGAAGAGCTGGAAATTTAGGATTCAAACCCCCTGAATTATTGACATTCTGGTACAGCAGCTTCTAGAGAAAAAGAGACTGGTCAGGAGCTAAGAACAGACAGAGGATTACAGACTGATGATTTATCTGGGAATTTACAAAAGATTGATTTATTTGAACAACTTCAGTATGTAGCACTAACACAAGAAATAATTTATTATTATTAGGGCAATCAGGAAAGTTAGAAAAAGGAAAAATGCAGTCCATAGGATCAGTCATTGAGTTCTTCAGAATTTCAGTGGTTGCCTAAGATTGTTATGTAATAGACTTGTTTTCAAACCTAGCCTGTTCACTGCACTGTTCACCTAAAAAGGCAAACAAGGTTAAAGGCAGATTTTATATATTTAATTGCTAGGTTGTTTTTTTGTTTGTTTGGTTGGTTGGTTTTTGTTGTTGTAAAGACAAGATGCAATATGAGCAGGTCTTTATTGTCTGCATTAAAGGAATGCAGACAGTTACCCGTCTAATCTCAGACCCTTTAGAAAAACCTGTAGGGGACTGTTTCTCTCAGGTGCTGGGTTTTGGAAGATGCCTTCAGAAAGAGTGGCTCAGTGTGCTTACAAGTCCCACCTGAATATGTGGAAGAACTTCTTTACTGTGCAGGTGGCTGAGCACTGGAACACATTGCCCAGAGAGGCTGTGGAGTCTCTGTGAAAGGACATACTCAAGAGCCATCTGGATGAAATCCTGTGCCATGTGCTCTGGGATGACCCTGTCTGTGATGTTGGATGGCATGAGCCACTGTGGGCCATTCCAACCTGGCTGATTGTGGGATTCTGTAATGCCTTTTATTCAGTCAAAAGCAGTTCCCTGTATGCACCAAATCTATTGTGTGAAGTGTTATCACAGAAAGAGCTTGATTCCTAGGATAGTAAAATAATAAACAGCAAGCTAAGGAGTGAGTCTGTATTCCCACTGGTTTTCTGCCTAACAGATATTGATAAACCTTTGTGTAACTCTTTGGTAATGGTTAAAAGGGTGGTAAAACCCAATATATGTGGGTGCCATCCAGATCCTCCACCTTCAACAGTCATTTCATCTTATGCATCTTCTTAGTGAAGGTAGGAAAGGGGATTGACGCTTAATTGTCCATTTTATGTATTGGGCACATTATCACATTTTTTGTGAATTCAGCATTCATATAGACTGTCTTAGTTAGTACTGCACCTCAATCTGTATTAATCACATGCACAGTTCTCCATTGGGATCATTAGAGGATTACCCTGCCATAAATCTCCTGTAGCAAGTGTTTCATGCATAATCGCTGGTAGCAAGTACATCCTGTACAACTGTTGAAATAAAAATAGGTCTTATTGTCATAATCCATTCAGCAGAAAAGGGATACTATTAAGATTCTCTCATTTTAGTATTTTGAAAGAAGACAAAAGCTTACATTAAAAACTTTGAAAATTATTTCATGTTATTTTAAAGGTAAAGGAAATACTAGGGAAATGTGTAATGTAAATGTGTGTGAATGTTTTCTTTCCCCAAAATGAAAACAATGGCTCACAATTCCTCGTGCAACTGGCTATTAGGCACTACTGCCATACATTGAATATTGTATGGGTGAAAAATGATGGTGTGGAGGGACAGAAGAGACAATGACTGTCATCACAGCTCTTGGCATCTGATGAGTTCACCTTTTAATGCATTGTCTACAAATCCATGTGTTTTAGTGAGAATGGGGAGAACCTGGGTGGGTGGTTAACTTTCACTTCACCCCAGGAGGCCACTGAAATTTAATTTATTTTCTCATATTGGTGACCTAATTTATAAAATTTTTGTTCTGTGTGACTATATAGTTTTCACAGACTTCTTGGTATTGCTTGCATCTGAAAAACTAGGAGTTTTTGATGTTGGATTTATCAGTGTTAGCCCTTGACAAAGAGGATTTTGTAAACAAAGCTGTACTTAAATCCCTGCGGCAAACATAAATGAATGCTTGAAGTGGGGGTTTGACTGGAAGGTCATGAAGACTTTTTTTGGACTGCTGAACAGCATCAAGTAATCTGTGTAGGTTTTTGAAAGATGTCATTTGTACAGTTCTTTCATCTGCTAATCATATTAATAGTAATAATATTGCTGGAAATAATTCAAAAACAGAAACCAAAATTATTTCGAAAAAAGGAAAATTAGGACTAAGAATAATGATGATAATTCTTTAAGATGTTTTTTACTGTGTGTCTGCCCAGTGTGTATCAACTCTTACTTCAAGAGCTGTGTCCAGCTGAGACCATAGTGTATTACTTTGCTTTAGTTAAGAAACAGAATTCAGTTTCATCTTCCTTTTACCTATTACCTTCCTGTTACCTAAAAACCAGTGTAGTAATGCTCATGTCTTTTGGAACTGGGATATTGCCTTAGCTGATAATCTAAGATCTCTGATTTTCTGGTAATGTCAAACTTCTCTCATTGAAACAGTTTTTCCTTGTCTGTCATGGCTCAGATAAAAAGGTGTCTAACTGAAATTTTATACACTTCTTTTTCTCTTTTACCTGTTTATGGTCTGGAGTCTACAGTTCAGCCATTTGGATACTGTGTAAAGTCCTGTCTTGTCTTTTGAAGGCCAACTTTGTATGTCTGTATGATTTGATTATTGGTGTGGCATTGCTGGGGAGATGCTGTTTCAGAAGACAGAGTTGAGCTGATGCCTGTGTCTAAAGCTGTCTGTGCTGCTGTGATACTTCACATTAGAATATGAATGTGATAAAAAGTACAACTTCAAGGTGCTTGGAGATGGATCACAGATGCATGAAGATGCCTAACTGCATTGTTCCTCAGTTACTTGATCTTCAAATACTTACAGGTCAGAGGAAATGAAGATATGTTTTAGTCGTGTCTGTGTTTGAGTCCTGGGAAGCCCACTTCAAAAGCTGGGTCTTAAAAGGTCTTTGCTTTTATCTGGAACACACAAACCCCTTTAGAAACTTTCTTTATCTTTTTGTTTCACTTGACACCTACACATCAGCTTAGCCTGTGTGCTAAACAGAGATGTTTAAATCTTTCCTTTTATCTGTTTCTAATTGTACTTTTTTTTTTCAGAAGGGTCAAATTAGAACTAGTACACTGAACTGTGGCAGTGACAGCTGACAGGATCGGTGCAGTTCTGCCTCTTCAGGCTGATAGTTGGAAAAGCATCTTTTGAAATGGAACCAAATTTCTAACTCTGAAAATGCATCTGCTAGACAAGTTTGTGGTTACTTTCCCATGGATTGTTTTCTTAAAATCTAAGAGATTTTGTCCATTTGGTGGGATCATATAAAGCTAGTGCCTTTTAAATAAAATTTGTATTGGTGAATATGGTTGTGTCTGTGTACAAGAGAAACAGATAGAAGAAGTGGATAGCTCCCTGAAATTTGTGAATGGTTTCTTTAACCTCATATAGATGAATGCTTAATTGTTTTACCTCTTTTCCTACTCTGCTAACATTCTAAGCAGAATTTCTTCAGAGTATTGTGAATGCATTCAAAAGCAATAGCATGCTGTAAAATTAGACTAATGTATCTCAGTTGAACAGATCTGCATTTTCAGAGTTTGCATTTTCATTATTATGAAGTTTTAGGATCACTAAGTCAAAAACCAGTGGAGTTTCTCTGGGTATGGAAAGGGAAAACTAAGAGTAGAACTTAAATCTGGAATTCATATGTCTATAGTGTTTTTGTACTTCAGCATTAGTTTGAAAATATGGTAATGAAACGAGAGTAACTCAAAAAGAGCAGGCAGGGTCAATGGAATGCTTTGTTTAGACATATTTTGTTAGTCCATACAATGCTATTTATGTAGGATCAGACTTTGCTACCAAATACTGCTTCTTTTTCTCTGTAGCAAGGGCAGTTCACTTATGAATTACAGCTGTTGAAACCAGCTCTTATAATAACCAAATTTGGTGGGGTGGTAGGATGTTTAAAATTGATACCTAAGCCTGAATAAACTTTCTGGAGTTCTAAAATTTTTACTGGATTATAACCTGTTGTTTTATAGCATGAAAAGTAATTTATGGTGGTTAAAATAAGTGATAAATGGGAGGTTGGAATGTGCTGCTCCTGGTAGGCTAAGGGTTAGATGTGGAGGTCAGACAAGCTGTACAGGCAACCTTGCCTTTTCTGTTAGAATGCCTCAGTGCTTCCAGTTTGAAACAAGCCAAAAATCCAAACAGGCCAGTTGACTAGAACAATTTAGGAAATTGCTTCAAGGTTGTTCTGTTTTTTCATAGTGTAAATTTTAATTTTACAACTATTACTGCCTTCTGTTGTGAATTTCCCAGCCTGTTGCCAGTGGTACCATCATCAAAACAACTTGTGGGCTTAGGTTTTATTAAATGCCGTCATAGTGCATTAGTTACTGTTTGGGAATGGTAGGGAAAAAAGGCTGTAAGAGCAAGTTCATCCTGTGTGCTGCCTTTCTCAGGTAGGATGGTGCTTTACATATGTGCTGTCCAGTCTTGTTTAAATCTATGTAAGTGCTACTAAGCTTTTCCCTTTTTCATTGGTAATGAAAATCCATTCTGTGGCATTTTCATTGTTTATCTGCATCCAGTAGTCTTTTTGGATTCAGTCCTTAGTGGTAGCTGTTAGAGAAGAGCCCCAGACAGACAGACTGGAGCAGTCCCTTCTACTGGCAGAGGATGACTGGATGAGCTTGCAGTGAAGGATGGGTAGCCAGCTATGGGTAGCCAGCCTTGCATCCTGCCTTTCCATGATGGAAGTCATCATGAAGTAGCTGGTGCAGGCTATGGGCTCTTGAATTAAGGTCTGTTCATGGCAGTGTCGCCCTGATTTTTTAGGATTTTCTAAGCCTTCTGATGTTTACATTCTTGTAGCAAACTTTCTCACACACTTTCTATGAATAACTCATTGTTTGACATTCTTTTATAGAGGAAGAGAAATTTGATAGACTGTTAGTTTGTCCAGTGTCATTGGAGAGGTGGCACTTTCACCCTCCAATCCACTGTCACTTTGAGAAAACTATAAATGTTAGAGTCAGAAAAGAAACTTCCCTTTTCTTCACCTTAAGAGCAGCAGTATGTGCTCATGTTGTTTCATGTCCTATAATGACAGCAGAGTGTAACATCCAGTGGTACCATCACCAAACTGCTGAAAGATTATTTCAAGCCTGTTCTCATCTAGCAGAAGTGGCATTTAGTCAATTTTCAGTCTGTAATGAGACGTGTTGATTATTTCTTCAAATAAAAGTATTTCTGCTTCAAAAAAACCCTTGATGGATGCTGCATTTTTCTGGGTGATCTTTCATTTTTTGTAAGCCAGATGGGCATAAATACCCAGGCACCATTGTTCTCAGTGCATAGATTCTTCAGAAAGAAGCTGTTGATAAATACCTAGATAAATGTATTTCTACTTATTAGGGCATTAAAATAATATTTCAGGTGATGTAGTAGGTGCATTCGACTCAGTTTTATTTGTATTCATTTTTGGAGCAGTCATGTAATTTAGTTTCTTTATTGTGATTGAATGTTTCAATTCTAGCATCTGTGTTCTTTAAAATACTGATACTGGGAGGTACAGTATGAGATGAATATACTTTATTTGAGAATTAAATGAATCACTAAATTACAGAGTTTAACTATTGAATCTAGTAGTTTCAATATTTTAAAAGTAACATTAATTGGTAGGGTCGCAATTATTTCAAAATGGTATTTGGTCTGCTGTCCTATGTATTTTTTACATTATTTATTCCTGTATTAGTGAAGCTAGTGGAACTCTTTGTTCTGCTCTTAAGTGTGTAATGTGAAGTCTGTGAAGTTCAAGGAGTCCTAACTAATTTAACTTTTATCCCAGTGGAATCATCTCTAGCATCATCTCTAGCACATTAACAAAATAAACATTGCGGCTAATGAATTTTCCCCTAAGTTCATTATTAAAGTAATTTCTTAATTGCAAGTAATCATTATGCAGCCAGTTTTACATATATGGTAATTATGCTTTTTACTGAACTTTTTATGTATTATGAAACAAACATGCTTCAAGCATGGGCATTATCTCTGAATGCTAAGTGGAGACAAGCCTCATACCTGGAAAAAAGTAGCTCACCCTATAAAATATTTTTAAATTAAATGCTGAATAACTTAATTGCTTAACAAATGTGGGCTGAATGTGACTTGGTTCCGAGTTAAGACTGTTCTCCAAATACACTATTAACCATCAGCAATATCTGGTCTTGAGTTATAGATCCTCTAATACTGTACCTGGCAATATTTATATGAGGATGCTTGCAGTCACAGCAAAACATCATCTCTTTCCGTGGCTCGTAAAATAAAGATCCTGAAGACTCCATCCATCATCTTGTCACTGTCTTTGTTTTAAAAAAAAGTGAATTAATGAAGGTGTGGGACCTGCACATAGCATCAGGAGCCAGTGGCTGTTGTAGGTTTGCTGTCCAAAATGTCCAGACAGTGAAAGTTTACTGGGTGTGGGTTTTCTGAACAGGTGTGAGTGCCCTCTGAGAACATTTCCCTCTTGCTGTTCATACCCTGTGTCTTTGGCTTTACTGGAATTGAATTAAGAAGAGATATGATAGGACCTGGACACCTGTGCTGAAGTCAACAGTTGTTTGCCTTCTCCTTGTGTGGTTCCTGGAGCAAAGCTGTATTCATGGAGTTCTTTTAATCACTTTTACTGAATAGGAATGTTCTTTTTCAGGACAGGTTTAATGCAGGCAGCTTCTGCCAATGTGCCTCAGCTGCATTGCAGAATGACACTTTTCCAGGATTCTGAGGGCAGTTCATTCCTCATGCTAGTCATTGGCCTCCCTGCTCAGGCTGCCAATAAACTAAAAATTAGGATGGTGGTTTTTGTGTGGCTAGCAGGTGTTCCTGAGGAATTGGACCACCAAACCATTTTACACAGTAAGGGACAGAAAAGAGTGAATATTGCTGTATATGCAAATGAACTGCTAAGTGTATTTAGTGTTTATACATCATATTATGAGTTTTGCAGAGAATGTTTTTAATTGACACAATAAAAAGTTGCAGTTGATTCTATATTATGTGTGAAAAACTATAAGGCTGAACTTGTGTGACAGGTACTTCCTGTTTGTGAGCAATTTTCCCTGTTTAATACACTGTAGGAGTAATTTTGATACCAGGAATGCATAATAGTCATGAAAGGCCATTTTGTAGCAACCTACCTGTTTCCTCTTGTGGATTTCCCTGGTGCATACCATCCCTAGAAATGAAGACCAGTGCATATGGACCACCCACAGAGATGTTTCTGTGAGGTTTTGGCAAAGGGAGGCAGTGCAGTGCTGGCTGCGTTCTTCCCTCAGATTCCTCCACTTTGCCCAAGCATGGGATGGGGGACAGACTGTCTTGTGGTTTAGGAAAGACTTGGAGAATATGTGGCCTTGGCCCTTGATGGTCCAGTCCAGTTCACATCTGATAGCACGGTGTTCTAGTGTTTGTTTAATTTTATCACTTCATTGCTGTGGCATTTTGAATGTGTTCCTAATTGCTCTTGCAGCCCTCTCGTGGGTGAAGGTTATCACTGTGTGTTTACATCAGCCAAATGAACTGCAGGCATGAGTCAGAAAAAGTACCTTGAATATTCTTGTCACACTTGCAGTATGGTAGAAAGAGCTGGAGGAGTCCTGGTTTGGGCTTCAGAGATTTGCACATTTTGTGTCCTAAGTCAAGGTTGTCCATATGAAGCATGTGGTAGGAATGAAGGATTAAAATGCTTGCTTTTATGGAACCTTCCCTGGACTTCTAGGTAGAATGATTTCACAGCCGGGCAGAATTTAATTTAAAATCTCAGTTAATTGATGAGTAAGTTGCTACGAACAGCTTTGGGTGTTGTCCCACTAATTCATAGCTGTCTGATAGGAAAATGACAAAGTATTTTGAATGATGCTGGGTTATGTGACAGTGAAGTCATTTAAATGTGAAACTGATGATACCTGTTTAGAAGCTGTACTATGAGTGGCATAGAAAATAGCCATTATTGAGTTCTTTTTTTGGCCTTTCCAAATCTACTCATTTGGTTCAAGAGAGATTGCCCACTGCTGTCCTTAATTTGGCAAACACTTGTTTTCAGAATGTGAGACCACAGTGAATTACTTTTCTTTAGTTAAGAAATAGAAAAGCCGGTTTCATCTTCCTTTTACCTACACTGAAAATCAGTGTAATGATGCTCATGTCATATGGAACTGGGATATTGCCTTAGCTAATAATGTACTTTGAGATCTCTGGGTGTAATATATACTGCATTCCTGTGATATGGTTTCTAGTGAATAGTAATATAAGGATTTATATATTTGTCTGTGACTTCAGCATGCTGTGAAGTTTGTTCCTTGGAGGTTCAGAGTAGACTTAGAGAAGTTATTTCCTTTTTTAGCATGTAATTACGTTTCCCCTGCTCATTCTCTTTTTGAACTGAACTATTTCTGATGCATGCTGTTAAAATAAATTAGAAAGTTGCAAAGATGTTTCTTAAAGTAGATATACTTATCTTTTTGCCAAACAAAGTGCTGTTTCATAGATTCACTCCTGGGTCCTATCCCACACATAACGACTGGGTCATAATTCCTTGAATACACTGAAAATGGGATTTTTAGATGTCTCAGAAGAACTCTTAGGAGGTATTAGTTAATTAACTAAGTTGAGGAGAACTGCCAAAGACTTTTGAAATTCAAGAAGCTGAAATTTTTTAAAATTATTTTTAAAACTGCACTGGCGTTAGCTGATTTTCAAAGTACTTGCAACAAGGCTGATCTTGAAGTATATAGTTATATTATCTTGATGGTCTGTGAATGAACTTTTGTTTTTTCCCAGCTTTTTCTATTAGGCTCTAGTTTGAGATAACCAGAGGTTATAGTTCATCTTTCCCATCAGAATTCATCCATAAATGAGGTTGTAATTTATAATCTGGTATAATATATATTTAAGTGGAGGTGATTTAATGATAGTTTTATCATCTTGTAGACCACTTCAATGTTCTTGGTCATGCTTTGCTTATTTCCCCCCCCCCCCCCCCCCCTTCCTTTTCCGGTTTTGCCTCTTGCCAGGAGGCTGAATGTAGAATTTGACTGAAAGAGATGCAATTTAAGTGTTGCAGTGCAAACCCTTTGTCCCGTGTCTCAGAGTACATTTCATATTTCTTTATATATAGCACAGCCTTATGTGTTAGGTATGATTGCTAGGCAGTGGTTTGTTAGCCACATGCCTCTGTGAGGTTTACCAAGGGAAGGAATGTTTGGAGTGGACTATGCAGCAAGAGTGCTGAATTTTATGCTGTGTTACAAATCAGAGCATCTCTTTGGTCACACAAGCTGCATGTACCTAGAAAACAGCACGTTCCCATGCTAGAGAAGTCTTTAGTGGGGAAATGATCAAGGCCTAGTGCTGTTGAGGTACCTTTTTTTGACTTTAAAGTCCATGCCAACTTAGCTCTGTGAAGTTTAATGGTACATGGGGGTGACCAGGAAACATAGCACTTATATGTGTGTCCTGGTGTTTCTTTTTCTGCACTGTCTACCACCGGAAATACCATTTCTTACCATCTCTCTCAAACCCAGTTCAGCTACTCAAGCTGTAGAGTGTAAGGTTAGACTAGGTTAGACTGAATTTCCCTCTATTGCAGCCTTCCTCAAATGTTGTCTTCCACTTAGGCCACAAAATAGTTGCACAGACAGCAGCACGAGGGCTAAAAAGAGACCTGTTCAGAGCAATCTATCCCATATTACTCACACAGTATGTGTCAGGGAAGTGTCTCCTTGTGGGCCTTTTTAATATATTTTGAATTTTTTTCCCCAAAACCAGAGAGTTTAGCCAGAAATGGCTGAGCGACAGAAGAAGCTGTGTAAATAGTCAATATAATGGATATGGCATTTGCAGGAGAGATTTAAGGGCTTACAGTTAAGTTAAAAATCACAAATGCACAGCGTTTTAAATTTTTATGTCTTTCAAAATAATACACTTTTTCTTCCCCCTGGGATCCATTGTGGCAATGTGATGTTCTGACCTCAGGGCCCTGATACCTCAAAAGGCAGTTTGATCTGTGTGCTATTAGATCCTTCTCTTCATTATTCTCACATAATGAACTGTTGCAGGAAGTACTGAACTCTCTTTAGATCAAGCTGCTGATCTGAAAGGTGCCAGGAAAATCTTTTTTAAATCAGTAAGAGAAAAAAAAAAAAAATTTTAAAAAAATTTTTTTCCATATTTAGCATTTATTTTACCATCAGTATATAAAAACTGTGGAGACATCTTAACTCTAGCTTTGTTGTACCTTTTTTTTTAGTATTTACATATCTTCTTAAAAACCAAATACATGGCAGACTTTCATAACAATACCTTGTTACCTAAGAAAATGCATTTTTTTTTAATTGTTTCAGATAGTTTTTAAATAGTCCATGATATGAGCATCACTCTTACACATTGCTGTTCATCTCTGTATCTGTACTTGGCCTTGCATGCACAAATTTCAAATGAACTTCTGAAAAGTAACACAGTTTTCATTTTTTTGGTCAGCATTCTAATTCTCAGGACAGCATGTAGCACAGTTCACACATGGTCCTGTTTTTGAAGCTGTAAATCTCTCTGGAGTAATCTGGTCTCTGTGGCTTTCACTGGCTGAATGGAACCTTGTTTCTTTTGAGCACTCTTTTGTGTTGGTTTTATCATTATGTGCCTCTTACTTGTTACAGGCTTCTGGAACACAAAAGATGAATTTTGTCTGTGGGGCTGTTCCATATGTCAGAAATCATTGATGAGAAATCTTAAAGTTTGTAAAAGTGTGCATATATTTTAAGGGGAGCAAAATGAAGGAAATGGTTACGGGAAACCTGAGGCAGAGCAAGTACATGGAGAACTCTCTGTGTATTTAAGGGCAACTGTTGTGTCGGGCCATGGTATGCATCACTGCTGCCTCTTGACAGGTTCACCGTGGAGAGACACAAATTAAATTCTTTCAGTTGCAGTTTTGAAGCTAAAAGTGTTTGACTGGTTCAGCCCCTGAATGGTGTTTAAGGAATAAAGGGAAAAAGAGCAGGAAGTTCTAATTGGCAAATTACTTCTTGTTATTTAGTTTGGCTTCCAAATTGGAAATTACGATAATGAGGAGCTTTGTGGGCCTTGCCCTTGAAGAGGACCAGGCAGCTTTTTGTTCAATTCCCATTTAATGTGAAGATATTCAAGGAACATATTGTAGCATTTAAGCCATCACTTTCTATTAAACAAGTATTGTAAAGTAATGATTTTTAAATCCCTCTCTGTGGATGGCTTTTGTGATTTTTAGATGTCTAAGTGAAGTGTAGATTGCAAACAAGAGCTAAAAGGATTTTCTTGTTACGTAATATTTAGCAAAGTGGCTTTCCATATATTTCTCAAGATGTAAGGAGAATACTGTGGTGTATGCAATGACAGGAGGGCTTTGCATGAACATTAATCCTCAGTAGCTTAAATATATAAATTATGTATGTAACTTTCCGTAATTGTAATTTTTATTTTGTTTACAATTTCTTAACAACAAGTGCTTTAGTTGACTTAAATCAAGGTCACTGGGAAGGATCTAATCCTGGAAATACATATGTTAAATTGCCATTAATATGTGAATTTTACCTTGCAGATCAAGGTTTGAAACATGAACTGTTTGGTGTTACATACATTCATTAACACAAGGAGAAAAGTCTGAAAAGAGATATGCAAACTTAGATCTCTGAGAGAATAAAGTGAGAGTTCTTATTTTTTAAAACATGCTGCTAGTAATAGGTTTGTGTATATTTCTCTGTTTAAGGAACAGTGAAAATCCAGTTTATGGGTCCACAGATGCTGGACTGGGATTGTATTCTGTGACATGCTTTCATTCTTCCTCTTTGGTGCTTTCTTAGTGCAAATGACTCATTTCATTTTTTATCTTTGAAGTCTTATCTACTTTTTTGTTCTGTGGACCAGACAGCATACCTGCTTGGTAAAAATCTCAAGATTTGTACCTCCTGAGCAAGGAAATGCTGTAAACAAATCCACTACCAAGTTCTGTTCAAAATCTAAAGGCAGAAAGTATTTTGTGATGATGCTTTTAATGGACCACTAAATAATTCTATGCTATCAAGAACCAGTTCACACATGCACATATTTTCTTGCTTATGGTTCTGTAATTGACCTTCTTGTTAAGTTGTAAGCTCAGAATAAACAATCCTAACTAGCTGACTTTCCACTTTTCAATGTTCACATTAATTAAAATGGTTAAGTAGAATACTGGAAGGGAGTTAATTTGTTCAGCATGTTTCCCTCTGAATTGGTTCCTTTCAACCCCAAATTTAGCCTAAAGCAAGTGCACTTACTGCCATCTTTTAAAACCTCTTAAAACAGAGGCATGGGATAGGAACACAATTCCTGAACTCCAGCAATCATGCTGGATGCAGTTCTCAGACTGTCTTTTATTGTTTTGGTCTCAGTAGATGACCAGTGGATGATTCATAGTTTTACCCTCCTGTCCAGCACAGAGAGCTATTTGAGAGCAAACCCCAAGGCAATTTACTCCATGGTTTTTCTTTGGTTTAAGCTGACTCAGGAACAAGACAATTAATTCATTTAAAAAAAAAATAATTGTTGTATGTGCTGTTTAGCTGCACTTCTGTGTTAATTCATGTGAGCATACAACTGTGGATCAATGTATATATAAATGCATATGTACATTTGTGTATTCAAGGAAACAATAGCAGCTTATAGCAGTAAGTTATTTAATTTTCTGCTGTGTGGATGAAAATATTATTTGGAATTAGCCCTTTAAAAAAATACAGTAGTTAATATCCCCCTTAAAAAATATAGTAGTTAATATCAAAGTTTCATAGTCAGGCCATGAAGAGGCTTCTAGGTAACCTATGCTGACCTCTTCCTGTGCATCACAGGCAGTACCAGAGAGCATAATGAAAATATTTTATTCCTCTGGAAACCGCATGCTGTGAGCAGTAAGCAAGAGCAACAAATGCATTGGTAAACATCTGAGCTTTCTGTATCGTTCAGGTTGAATAGAACATATCCCAGTGGCCCCAAGGAAAGCCTCTATTCTGTTCTGGAGGAGGGAATAAGGAAATAAACCAAAGGCCTTGCTCACCTCAAACAGGGGGAGACTTTTCATATTGGAATGGCCTGATAATCAGTAATGCCTTGGACGTGTGAACTGGTCACACACCAGCCAGGTATCTCAAAGGCGGATTCCTGCTGCAATTTTTGAACAGTGGGGCACTTCATCTTCTGTCTGCTTTGAACCTGTGCCTGGTCTCTGATGGTCCTTGGGAAGGACTGCCCAAGCGGAGGGAACTGACCTCACATACATCTGGGTGAAGCCCTGGAGCATGAGATTTGGCCACGCTGAGTGTCGCAAAGTGTTACAAGCCTGTGGAGGTCAAACCAGCCAGTTTTATTCTCCCCTTTTGGCACTTGCTAGATGGAGATAGGCAGGGAGTGTCATAGATCATGAGGTATCAAAGCTAAAATGACATGCAGCAGGGCCCCTCACAAACAGGCCATTGTTTGGGTTTGGTATTTTTTTTTTTCTCCCAGGAAGTAGAGGATAAAAATGTCTTAGATATTATAGTCTTTCTTAGATGATTCATTTTAAAGTTTTACAGAGTTTAAGATACATGCAGATAAAAGTAAGGATGAGTTTAAGTAGACCTTGTTTTGACATACATAAGATACTTGAGAGACATTGTGTGGGGAGTTGCCTATGTAGTTTATCTTGGAAATTCTCACTACCAGATCTTAGTACAGCCTTGAGTATGAATGTGTCCTGCTGTGGAGGACAGCCATGATTAATTAATGACACTAAGGACAGAACATAAAAGTACTGCTCGGTTCTTCCATCTCAGACATTACTAGATCAACTTCCTGGTGATGCAGCCTTTCTAAATATTTTTTTCTAATAGATAAGAATAGTTTCTGTTTCAACAAAAAGCCTAAATATAATGGGTTATTTTATGCATGTGTGAGTTTCTAAGTATAATGGGTTCAGACTTTTTGGAGGGTGTCTGGAACACCATAGAATCAATAATTATATTGAAATATCTTTCTGTGCACTTAGATATCTTTGTGACTTTTGCTAAAGGAAGAAGATGGAGCTTATTAAAACAAAAAATAATTCTTAGTTTTTGCAAAAAAATATTACGTACTGTCTGCCTTCTTTTGTAGACATGAATGGAAGAACAAGGGCTAACGACACTTAATATCAAAGAAAGCTAGAAGCATACAAAAGAGGCTTAAATATTGGAGCTCAATGCTTTGAAGAGAAGTGGTGTCTTTCTATTTCAATTGTCATCTTTTCATGACTGAATGCCTGTAAGGAAAATGTGTTACAGTGAAACATGGGGCCCAGTACAGAGAAAGTTCATGCCAAAGTTGTCCAAAGATGAGTAATACAAAATAACTCCCTAGCTTTAGCACTTTAGAAACACATTATGCAGAATTATTTGTACTGTGCTGTTTTCCACTGTAACCCAAGACATGATTATAGTATATCTTGACAGTATAATAGAAATGATAGAAAATTGTTATTTTAATCCTCTGTTTAAGAGTCACTTATGCTACAGGTAACTTTGATTCTTGGTTTCTCTTCAGAAGTAATGCTTGAAGAAGGTGGAATATTTCATGTTTGTGCTGAAACAAAGGTGAAGCAGTATGGTAATTGTCATCTTGGTAGAAGATTTCATGTCTCTTTTGCATAATTCTGAGATCTGGATGCAAAATAGATTAAACAAATGATCAGCTGTCATTACGATGGTATCTTTGAGAGGTTAAAAAAAAAATAGTACCCTTGATTCATTTATATATCTTTGTCCTGTGACTGTTATAAATGAAGATGGTTAATTCTTCTGTCAGTAATCCTACTGCAACTCCAAAAACAGAAGCACTGCAAACACTGTAAATGGAATTTCACAGGGGCAGTGAGGCAACTGCACAATGTCTCACACAACAGGCCTCTTGGTAAAGTGAAAGAGCTGTCACTTGTAATTTATTGAGTGAAGCACACCACAGTTTTGGAGCCAAGAGGATATTTTTTTAATATAGTTTAAATGATGCTGTATCATCCTTCATAAAACCCTACCATTTACAATGTGCCACATAAGCTTCTGGTAAGAAGGGAAGGTGAAGAGGAAAGGTAACACAGTTTGTGCCTCCTATACTGGGTAGTATTTCTTGTATTACTTATTTTACTGTTGTTTTTCATTATCTGTTTTTTTTTTATTTGCTGTGTCACTGAGAGTAAATTCCCCCTTCCTTTTGTCATGCATCTTTATTGATTTTATTTGTCTAGTAATAACACATGAATACAGCCATAAATTATGGAAAAACAAGGTTTTAAATAATGAAGTCATTAAAGATTAATCTGTCTACTTATGGTTCTTACACTCTGAATATATATATTAAATGAAAAAATATGCTAACCGTATTCCAAAAAAGCAACATTCAGCTTTTCTATCTTAAGTCCTAAAAAGTTGTGTGGCTTAGTCAGATAGCTTGGTAGATGGAAGAAGGAGAAAGGAGAATTGTCATCCAGGAAAATCTCAATGAATCACCTTCTCTCTACCTTTTGGGGAGATTATTATATATCTATGCAAAAGAGGAAGAGAAGAGCACAGAGAACTGCAAAAATTGTAAATCCCCTTGGGAATGGGCTTATCTATATTTCCATATTTCTTCATATTTCCTGGAGGCATGTGGCAACAAAAAACAGTCATGAAACTGAAGCAGATGCAGGAGCCAAGCACAAAACAAAGCCCAAACCAACATGGTATATACCCTGTGGAAGGGTTTAATTACAGGCACATTCCACCAAAAAAACCCGTCACAGATGTAGAGGGCCTTAGTTGTTATCACCACATGAATTTTCATCAGCTTCTGCTGGCCTTTATGTCGCCAGCATTGCCCAGTTCCTCATGAACACCAAAATCCTCCTCCTCATTATATTTTTCTCATGAACCATAATTAGTTAAGGAGTAAATTCCTTGCAGTAAGATAGTCCTTTGACTCTTCTCAGTCCTGAAGGTCCCAATGCAACCCTATATTGTCTGTATCTGTAAACCTAAAGACACAATATAGTGTTATTTCTCCTTTCCTGCTATTTTTTTAACTTCTTGCTCTTAAAGAGATGTACATTGTGTTGTAGTTATTCCTTGGATTGAATTGTTGAAGAGCACAGCATTTCTATTCCATCATTTTTTTGTCTCTTAAGCCTGCCATCTGACTTTCTTCCTCACTTTCAGGTTCAACAGACTTCTCAGGAAAACTCAGTTTTAACCTTTCCATTGCAGTGTAATGCTCTGTTGAATTTTCATTGTTTGAAAATAAAAGTAAAGGAAATACTGACTGCCATACACAAATACAAAAATGATATTTTATCAAACATGATTAAGAATATTAGTCCTATGCATTAAATTGTAATAATTTTACAGTATCCTCAATTATTATTATTAATAATGACAACAACAACAGCAGCTACAACAACATAATAAAAAGCATGTATTCTAAAGAGCCAAACAAGGCCATACAGGATATCATGGTTCAGAACATCTCTCCTCAACTGTTTTTTTCCATAGGAATCCGATCAAAAGTGATTACATTGGCTTTGTTTTTTAAATGCATTATGCTGTTTTTTGCATTCTGATATCCTCTTTGGCAGTTGTTCTGAGTAGGGATTGAGAGTTCAAAGGAAGGCAGACCTATTTTGTCTAAGCAGATCTTAGTGATGCAGAAGAATTTAAGAGTGAAATAGTTTTTCTTGGTCTTGTGCTAATAAAGGTACACAAAGAAACTGTAGCATGAAGCAGTCACATAGCTTTATGTTGCCCTGTGATCATTATGTTGAACTAATACTGCCAAGGGAAAGAGAAGGTGCCAAAACTGTTTAGCCTTATGGATCTTACTGCTTATATTTTATATCTTGGTTAAATTATTCTTTAGGCCAGAGTTTTATAGTGAGCAAAGTTTGTGAACTTTGCAAAACTGTTTCAAGACTGCTGAGGTTTTGTGGGGGGGGGTGTGTGTGTGTGTGTGTGTGTACAGACAGGTTTGCTTATTTGCATTTGTGTGTCAGTACTTCAAAGTGGAATTGATTTTAGACAGAATATAGATGAGATAATGGAGTTGCCTTCTTTTTCTGACATCTCCTTCCTGGTGTGTAATTACCCAATACTTTGTGTTGATCAGTTTGCAGCCTGAACTGAAAATGTCGCTATAATGTGAAGGCTGTTAAGTCCTCAGGTGGTAAGGACAGTTCTTTTCTTCTGATAACAGGCCATATAATTTCATCTGGTAAATATATATTTAGACAATGCTTGATGGCTAAGTGCTCCAGTGTACCAAAAAAAAAAAAAAAAAGAAGTCTTACCATAATGGTTAATTAATCTCACTTAAACATTTATACTTTCACCTTTTTCCCAGCCCTTGGTTCTAGCCATGCATTTATCTGCTGGAGTAAATGGCTGTCTAATCTGAGGAGTCTGTTCATGTGCAGCTACTTATAAACCATAATCAGGTCACATCTTAACCTTCTCTTTGATAAAATAAATAGATTAAGTGCTTAAGCTTTTCATTCTGAGGCACATTTCCAAGCCTTGACTAATACTATTTAGCTGTTCTCTGAACTGTTTCCAAATAGTCAGGTTCACATTATAAAATTGGTACTAGTACTGACCTCTTAATTTCAGTAAGAATCTAACTAGTATTGTGTGAAGTACAAGCATTACCTCAGTATATGTGTAAGCTAGAATGGCCTCAGTTGCAGCATCTGCAGATGCTCCTCTTCTTTGGGTAATTAACCACAATCACGGCAGCCTCTTCCAATTCATAGCTGTCTCTGATAAGGTTACCCTGCCATAACTCTGCCCCTCAGGCTTTGCCCCTGAAGACGTGACTTTGCATTTGGCAGTGGTCCAGATTTTTCTGAGGAAAAATGTCTCTGTATGCAGTAGTTGGTTTCAATCCATTTTCTCTAAGTACCTGAGAGCTAAAACCATGCCGTAACAGTGGAGGCACTCTGGTTGCTGAGTAGTGTTGGCAAATGGAGTCCTTTAACTCTGAAGTGCTAGAAAGTTCTGTGTGCGGTCTAAGCAAGTAGGGTCCAAGAGAAGCCCTGCTAAGGATCAGGTTTGAGAGATAGCTGAAGTCTGTTTAATATTTAAAGCAAAATTAAATACAAGGCTAATCTCCACAATGCAGAGTTCTCATTCCTAACTGAAATGGTTTTTGTAGTTTGCTAAGTAGGAATTCTGCTTGAAGTTCAGCAACAGCAGAAGTTTGCAGATGCCTGAACATTCAGAAGCTGAATTGACCTGATTCATTGACATGTTTCTGCTCCCATTGAGTTTTGTGCTCAGCTTTAGAGAAGCTTGTTGTGGTCAATGGCAAAGGCAGTTCATCAGGCTCGCATGGAGCACCACACCTGATGATTTACCCTGCTGAGAAGCACGTCTTGACTCTTACACCTTCAGTGGATTCATACAGAGCCAGCTCCTGTATCTCTGCCATGCACATTGGACCCTTAGGCTATTCTGAAGATCCAGCCTGCACTGTAATTGGGAGAATAAGTCCTCCACTATCTATGCAATGTCAAGTCCTTTAAAACCTATTTTAAAATGTTCAGTGATTATTAAAATTAGTCTTTTTGAATAGTTAATCTTGATGCAGGGTGGGCAAATAGGCATCTATACATATGTTCACGTGCAAATATTTCCACACATAAATACACACGTGCATGCACTGCAACTTCTGCAAAAGCAACTGCTCTTACAGCCAGGTACATACCAGGCTTCACTGATCCATCATAATGCCAGTGAGTTCCATGGACAGCCTTTTGTGGGGCTGTTGTTATCATAGCACTGTGATTATGCTGTATTTGATATTCTTGGTGTGGGCAGAGGTGACAATGACTTTGAAGTAAACACTGAAGGGTGTTTAGTCAGCTGTGTGTTAAAAGTTATGTATCGTCATACCTTATTGTTTGGAGATTTACATTCTTGCCAGTACTAACATGCAGTGGCTTGGCTTTAAGTGAAGATGCAAGTAAACAAAGCATGTTTTGTACCAAAGACCAAATGTGGAATGCATATGTGAAATATTTGTTTGATTTTCATTTGAGGGAGTAGGAGAAACTTTTACATTAATAGGTAACAACATGAAGTTGTTGATATGTGAAACTGGGATGGAAATAAATTTTTTGATTTGTTCAAACTGAATCATCTTGCAGAATTGCGGTATGGGACTTTCTCTCCTTGTTTATAGGGTTAAAACGAGAATCCACAGAGTTCATCATCATCTTTACTGAAGTATTTGTTTGTGTTGTAGTGGAATTCCCCTAGTTTTTCCTCAGCCAGAATGAAGAATAAATTTTCAGTTACATTGGTAGAAGCAGGGAAATACCAGCAACAAGAGTATCAACAAAATTTAAATACAGAAAGAGTAATCTGTGCATCATCTCAGTTTGGATGGAAGACATGATATTTTTAAAAAATTAATAATGACTGTACTAAATCTGTGTGAAAGACTGATTTTCTGAACTGTAATGTGACTGTCTTTTTTAGTCTCTTACTGAAAACTTTAATCCCCTCTCAGGCAATCCAGCATGATGTGGCTAAGTTAAACACTGAAATTTTGATTAAAAAGATCTATTTTCTGTGTTGATTAGCTGAAAGTATAAGATTTTACTAATTTCTGCCAGTTAGCCCTGGAGCCAGGCTGTGGCTTCCCTTGCGGCTTTTGAAGGTGGGTGCTTTTAGACCCAGATTTTGGACCAGACCAAACTGCATGTGGATAGACAAGGGCCAGATGAATCTGAAAGTAACATTTTCTGCAGTGTTTTGAAAGATCATGTGTTTTCTATGCTTTTTATTTTTTTTTTTTTTTTTTTTTTTGAGCTGTAGTAGCTTTGGGTTTCATTTTGTCAGACCAGTAAGAATTTGGATTTTAAAAGATGTATGTGTTGCCTCTGGAGGAGTTGATCTGTCTCTGCAGAATAGATAAACCCCCTTTTATGACACCTGCTTCTGTCATTTGAGGCTTTTGCCCTTGAAGTGATACTAGTGAGGGGAGAGCTGCTGGGGAGTGAGTTCACAAATACAAGGAGTGTCTGAAGCTGTAGGCTTAACTTCATTTGTATTTCAGTTTGTTTTGGCTGATGAACTGAGTCTTCTCAAGATTTGGCATCTTTCACTTCTGAGGTGTGCTGGCTTTTGGAGTAAAAGACTAAGATGGCCAAAGACACTCTGTCCTCGTCCCTCTCTCACAAAATTATGTTGTATTTGAGTGAAAAAAGAAATACTGCCTTTCAAACACAGCGAAATTTACAGAAACAGAAAATAAAACCCCGAACTGTTTCTGCTTGGGAAACTAAGCTATAATGCAAGTGTATGTAGTCAAGGATAAGCTTCTGAATAATATGTCTAAGACAGACATGCTTTCAAAACTACTGTACTGTCCTGAAAACCCCCTTTTCCATGGCAGCATAGGAATACATGTCCAGGAAAACGTGTACCAGGTCTTAACGCTTTGTTCTGATCCTGAGCAATGTACCTCACTTCTTCTGACAGAGGTTTCTGTTACAGTATTGCATCCTGAAGGAATGTGCTCTCTTCCACTGAGGATAAGGTAGGTGTTAAATAGATGTTAGAGGTTAAAGGAATAGATTTTTATCACTGTGTTCATTAGTCATGCAGACACATCGAAGTCTTTCCCCAGTGGACAGCGGCCTGCTTTCTCTTCCTTCTCGCCACCTAGGAATCAGCAAGGAAAACTTAGGTTTATAAAGCCCTTGGATATATCTTATGGAAAAAAACTCCCTATTTTCATCAACTGTACTTAAGCTCTTCCCAGAAAGTATGATCAGGTTTTTTTCCCCTTTCTTTCTTGTTCTTGACATAACACCTTTTGCTTACTTTATCCTAAATATAGACTGAACTGTAATCATTGAACTATTTGTTCTGAGCAGCAGTACTGGAGAGAATAATAAGGCAGATTTGCACACAGATTTCTTGCTATTTTTCTGTAGTTCTGACAATTTACTTCATGGACTGCCTTTGAAATGTAAGCTTTCATAGGGTCTTTTATTAACCGCCTGAACCTCTGGATTTGCTAAAAAAATTTCTACTCTTCCACAGCAAATTTTCTTCCTATGCTTAGTGGTAAACAAGTGTATATGAAATACTTGAATACCCTGTTATGCAAATTATAAACAACAATCTCTTACATAATACCTCTTCTAGAAGAAAAGGGACATTTTGAAATTAAAAAATGTGTGAAGTAAAAGAATCATCCAGTAAGTCTACTAGCTTTTGATTAAGAGTTGCTTGATTTATATAGGTTTCTCTGTTAAGTACCCTTCCCTTTTGGTAGTCGTGCTCATAATAGTGATATTTTCTGACTTTACTGATAAAAGGGATAGGGTGCTTTTTTTTTTTTTTTTTTTTTAATGTGGAACCTAAGGCTTGTGTTCTTGGACTACTACATGCCAATAATAGTAGCAGTAGTACTTAATGTGATGATGGCATCTCTGAAGGTTATCAGGTGCTTCAGTAATATAGAGAAGAAATAGTGAACCATCTCTTTTCCTTTGTGCTTTGATACATTGCTGCCAAGTTTTAACGCACTGTTCCTGAATACTGTTTTAATTCTTATTTTGAAGCATTAAGATCTGTAGAACCAAGAAAGTGTAGTAACAGGAAGAATATTTGGAAAATTTTTTTTCAGATTTTATTTGGCCTTTGGCACAAGGCAAGATCTACGTGCTTTGGTGAGAAAGGTGTTTTTATGTACTTTTAATTATTATAAAATTCTTTGCATCATTTAAGGGGATTCATAGCACATGATGTTTAACCATAGAGGTCTTACTCTAGAACTTTATTCTCTGTAGAATTACTTAGGCCTTTTCCACATGATCTCTTCTAGAAATCAGGGAGCTGAGTAGTGCACTGCCCTGAGATTAATCTCTTATCCAAACCTCGAATGCTGTTCTGCTTCTCTCACTAAAAGGAGAGAAGGCACTGGACAGGTTGTAGAGATCTGCAGGTGAGACTTCCTTGTTGTGTTTGCTGGATGCTGTTAGGTGTTCCTGCAGAGAAGTGGAGCCATGGTGGTACTGTGGTTTGCCTGGCCATACCAACTGGCACACAGGGCAGGTAGGACCACGTCAGGCTCATCTGCTTCTGCTCATGCTGCAAAGAGCCAAGGCAGAACCTTTACATGGCACCTTGAGTTACAGCTGTGGCTCTGCCTCATCCTTTCCCCTTCTCTTTTCCCCTATCTTTTCTGATGGAGCAATTTTAATTGTTCTTAAGTAAGTCTAACACTAAAGCTGAAGAGTTAACTAGCACTAGTTTTACTTGCTATTATCCCAGCATATCTTTATTGGAATTGAGAGTTATGTTTTCATAGTCTTTGCTGTCTGTAGTTGTATGGTGGCAAGGATCCAGGATGATAATCATCATTTTCCCAGGTACACAGTAGGGTTTGTTAGAGAGTGGTGCTGTTATCGTGTGGTGAAAGTTGAGAAACGCTGGGAAGTCATTGCCTTCTGAAGGATAAAGTATCAATAAATTGATAGCAGTTCATTGATAATAATCTATTTATTTATTAATCAGAAGATCAGCAGTTACATGATTCATCTAAGAGCAGGCATAGAAGAGGGCAGGTTTGAATTTGAATTTGTCACTATCCAGGGCTCCAGGGTGTGGCTTAATATGAATTATGTTCTCATTGTGATGTGCTAGAGCCAAATACTACAGAAGTACCAAAGTCATTATCAGAATCTGTTTTACTGCAATGCTTCAATAAAATGTGACAATCCATGCAACCTGTGAGTATCCTTCTGAGGGCAGAATATGGTCCTAAGACTGCACATGTATCTTGGGTTTAGATGTCACAAACTATTTGAGTTTCTGATTACACTGAATGTAATCATATCCTTTTGATGTGTGTGCATGTGGACATATAGTTTACGTGTACTGGGGAGCAGAGTATGCTCTCCTTGCTGCACACATTTGGTTGTTGGTATGTTAATGGAAGCCTTTGTATAAATTAAGAGGAAATTATGAGTCATAGTTTCCTTTCTTTCCCTCTATATACCTTTTACAATAGTAAAGAAGGCATGTTACTGCTTAGTACAGAGTGCTCTTCACAATCAACATTCCCTAGCATATAGGTTCTTCCTGACCTTTCTGCAGTGTTAATTACTTTATCAGATTATTAGAGGGAGGATGGAGGAAATAAATTAGCAATGAAACAGTTAAGCAATGACTTCTGAAGTGTTCTTCTCTTACATGTGTCTGTAACATGCAGATGTTGTAGTCCACATTCTGTAACATCATATCCAACGACACTTGTTGGGCCTCTAATTTAGCCTACAAAAGGGTGAAGGAAAGCTCTCTGCCCTTGTAAAATGCTTTATTACTTAGTCTTGGCTGACTTGTATACCACAGGTGATGATCTTGTAGGTTTCAAAATGTATTTCAGACATGTACAGATATTAGCATTTGTACTCGTGACCTAGGGACTCTTCTTTCTTTATCAGCTGAGAGGTGGTAATAGAGCACTTATGAATCACCTTAATATGGTGCCCAGTGAGAATGTAAAGAAACAAAGAACAAAAAATATCCTTGAAAAAACATTATTCAAATTACTCCTTTTACAACTAAACCAAATCCTTCTTCCAGCTCTGTGCATCAGGATGAATTGCAATCTGTGTGGAAAACCATTGAGCAGAGCCTGAAGCAGAGCCTGAAGCACCTGTGGCTCAGACTCACTGTCTCTGATGCTCAACTTCTGGCAGAACAAGTCAGTCAAAAATACTGCTTTCTATACTACTGAAAAATATTTTACAATGCATCTGGAGTAGATCCACTAGAGACTTTCTCCTCAGCTTGTTACTTAGAGTTGAAATCATCATTAATGTTGTAGGAAACATATCGTATTTTTCCTGAGGAAGGCATAACCTGAGGTAGAACAAATATGGTTTCTGGGGCAGTTTCGTCTATCCAGTTCTCACATGCAAGAAGTTGGAAGATAGGGCCAAAGCCAAAGTGGTTTTTTCTACTACAAACTTTACATGAAGGAAGAGGCTTCCTGCATATCTGTGTTCTCATTCCTCATTTTCATTTTGAAAACTATTATCTATTAAATCACAAAAGAATGTATCAATTACACTCATACTTCCATCTGAATCAATCAGCTGGACAGAGATGTCTGTGATGGAGTTTTCTGTCATACAGAGAATCTTTTTTTGGTGATGACAAGGCCATAGACAGAGCAAAAACCACAAAGGAACTTACCTTTCCACCTTCTGTGCTTTGCTTGTCACTGGGATAAGTGCAGCTTTCATGTGCTGTTGGCATTCTGGTGAATGCTAAAGTTGTTCTTTTTCTCCCTCTTATTTCTGTCTTGAAACTTGCTTACTGAAGGGGAAACAAGAACCAACCCCAAAAAGCCTGTACAAATGCATACAGAATGCAGACGTAAAAAATATGTAATGTAAGTAAACAGAACATGTCATGTGGAGGGTTGATAATGTAGCAGTTATGGCTACAATTAGTCTTTCACTATTTTTGCTGTTCATACATAAACTTTATCATTAATTGGAAATGCTTTTTAGACATCATTAATTTTAAACCAGATTGTAAGCTCTTTATTCTTAGTGTTGAATAGGAAGTCATTCAGTTGAGTGATTTTATTGAATGTGCTTTTGAGAAGTAGAGGCTTGGAAACAGACTTGAGAAAACAGCAACAGACATAAAACAAATAATAATTTTCGTAGTGTATTATTGATGGTTTTCAAAGGAGTTTATTTAAAACCAGAACATGTGTTCTTTTAAATCAGCATCTCTTTGGGCTTTTTTGTTTCTTTTTCTATATATATATATATATATATATATATATATATATATATATATTTTTTTTTTTTTTTTTTTTTTTTGGCTACAGAGTTCAACTGAAAACCAGAGAGGCAATGTTTTTAGAGGTTGGGTGGGGGTGGGTTGCCAACAGTAAAGGACACTTCAAGGTATAGATACTTTCCATAAAGTAAAAAACCTTTGTATCACCAAGGAGCATGCCAAGGAGAAATAAACCTGTGATTGTGGAAACTGCTGTGCTGTAGTTCTATGTAGTAGCAAGCAGGAGAGATCTGTTTTGCACATTCATGGCAGATCTCCCCTAATAGCTACAAAAACAACTTGGTTCTTTCATCAGGATGTTAAAGTAGGACTTGTCTTCCTGTTCTGGTAAGAAAAGTGTTATCCACTCTTAGTTGTTCAGGGAAGTACATCACAGGAAACAGATTATTCACAGTTGTCCAATACTTCTATTACATTTCCTTTTAAAAATTTGTCTTTTTGTTTTCTTTGTTCATCCAGCGTTGAGAAAATATGGAACTTCAAGTGTCATCTTGTGAACTCCTTTATTTTTCCTGTCTTTCTGAGCCATTTTTTATTCATTAGTAAACTTGTGAAATCATTTGACTGAAAGAAATGGGACATTTTTCAATTAATGTGGTCATCAGCCAGGAAACAAAGTTCATTCTGTGTCATGACTAAATGCTGTAATCTCCAGAGTTCTGACTTATTTTAGATGTATGGTTATCTTAATGCATAGCCTGACTAAAGGATGTTTGTGGAAAGTGCTGTCTGACCTTTTGGGTATGCCTTCAGTAATTGATGATTCAACATAGAGAAGATTATTCTCCACAAGAGTGTTTTGACAGTTGATAAAACAGAAATTTTGGAGAAGAAATTTTTAGTAATTTATGGATATCCTTTACTGGTTGCCATTTCCTTTAAAAAAAAAAGAAAAGGAAAAATAAAGGTGGAAAATTATAATTTATTTTCAGTTATGGGGCTCCACACTTTCAGAAGTAAATTCTTACAGGGAGCAGGAGTAATTCCTTGCAGAAGTTAAGATTCATGGGCAATAATGCCTACCTAAAAATTTAGAGAAACTGTTTACAGTGTTGCAGTGAGCTGAGAAATGATCTGTAATTCTTTTTCCTAAAAAAGTACTGGTTCTGTTTTGAGACCAGGATCAAGTAAGGCTAGTGAAGTAGGAAAGGTGAGAGTGGATACTGATAGTTGAATGGGGCCAGCAGGTTGCTCAAATGGAAGTATGAAGGAATCCTTTTTGCCACCAATATTTTATTTTAGAAAAATGTTTCTGGCCTAGCTGTTACCATGAGAGCTGTACAGCTTTATGTATACATAGCCTTTGATGGAATTGAGAAAATGAGCACTCATACCTTAGGAGAGATTTTATAATCACTATGAATGATTGTTATTTAAAAGATTCTCTACTACAAGAATTTTTATTGCTGTCTGTTGCTTCTCACAGAACCTGAAGTGAATCTAAGTATATTTTATTGTAATATACTTTGTGAATTTTAATAGATGATACTTGATTTTGCCACCCTTTTATTTTTAGTTAGAAATATTAAATACACAACTATAAAGCAATCTGAAAAGTAACTAAATGAAAAGCCTGAAGTGATGGTTGATTTCAGAACTTAAATAATTCTTTATTCTTCTTTGTTTTGGCTTTTTTTCTCTCACTGACATGATGTATGGGTTCAAGTGAACTTTTCTTGTGTTGATTGCTTGAATATGGTTTTGCTGATCCAATGAAACAGTGATACTGCTCCCTCTACAAGAAAAACCAAAAAACCCCACCAAAGACACACAAATACACAAAATCCCAACACATCCCCCTCCCCCCCCTGCCCCCCCAAATCAAACAATCAAAAAATCAGAAGCCCTACAACACAAAAATCAGGGAAAAAACCCAAACCAAGCTCTCTGCAGTAGCCCTCTGTATAACACTGTCTTTTCTGGTCTAAGAGGTGGGGTAGTGGTGAACGGGGTGGCGTGGACACTGAAAGAGCAGCATAGAGATCTTCCTGGGCTGTCACTTGGCATTCAGCTAAGCTCTCCTGCACTGCACAGATCTTCTGGGAGTGGGCAGGGTGCCTGCTTTTCCACTGGCTGCCAGGCTTGTGTTAGGGTAGCAGGAGAGCCCTCCTTCCTGGGGCTGCTTTCGCCGGTGGTGGGAGGGTCGGTCTCTGGAGTCCCTGGCCTGGGCTGGCAGTTTTTGCTGTCCAAAAGAGAAAGAGAAAAGTACAATTCATGTTCTGCTGAAGGTGACTGTCGTTCCTCTTGCTTCTCTCTTTTGCCCGCTGTTTGCCAAGCTGCCTGGACCCAATCCAGTGGTTAATGAGCTGTAATGGGATGGAGCTTCTTAGTCTGGGCTTTTCCTTTTGCAGCTTTTTGAAGAGTTTACCTGGGAAACTATCTGCTCAGACAGTCTTTAGATCAGCAAGGGTCAACAGACAACTGTTGAGGCCAGCCCTAGAGCCTTGTGGGGTACTACTCTCAAACTGTCTGGCTTCCTTTGACCATAAAATTCTGAGAGATGAAGAGCTTGTTCAAAGAGAAACACATATCACTGCTCAGTGGTAATTGTATCTGAAGGTCTGTGCTTTTCTGCAGTCACTCAGGCTTGCACAGTGTCAAAAAATCTGTGTAATGAAACATAGAGCTATTGAAGCAACAGGTTAATTATTTCCAGAACCCAGATGACAAATGATCTCAGCTGCAGACTCTTTTTGACTGCATTCCCTTTGCAGTGCATGAACGTACAAAAAGAAATTGCAATAATCACTAAACCACCCATTCTCTCTGAAGAGAAGGGTTAGAGGGATGGTATTTGGGAAGAGTATGGGGAAATAAAAGGTGATAGGAGATTATGGCCAAGAAATGTGGAACAAAGTGTTGTTAATACCTGGCTATCCAGGCCTTTTGGTGCGGCTGGAAGGTAATGAAGGTACAGGTACTTCCCTCCAGTTCACCTTGTGACAAAACTGGTGGAAAATTATTGGGAATCTGCAGCTGGTTCCCTATAATAGTTTTGAAGGTGTAGCTAACAGCCATAGTCAGTGTTGTGACAACTTAAGACATTGGAGTAGCACATCTGACAAAAGATTGGTGTGGAATGACAGTCTTTGATGATCAGATATGAATGTAAGTAAGGACTGGAATAAAAGAATTCTCTCTTCTTGCCAGAGAAGTATTCTGTGTATCTTGAAAAATTGCATTTGTAGCATATTCACAGCATTTGCTCTTTAAAATCTTATTTTTAAATTAAGCTCTTTTAACCTATAATTTGATGTACTGGTTAGTCTTTAAGTAATCTTTCAGTTCCTGGTTACTGTAATCTACAGGAAAACATAAAATAAACTGAAATCTTGTAGATAACACTGTCTGGAAAACAGAAAACTGTCTTATACAGCATCTGGAATGATCTGTTCCCTCAAATTTATATGTGGAACAGAGTATAAATCAAAGCTATACAGAATTTTTCAGCAGAGCCAAACCAAAAAGCCTGCAAGAGAAAAACTACTTGAATTCATCATGAGGTGCTAAAATCAAAGAAAGGTTTTATGGAAGAATTCTTTGTGAAAACATAAAGAGTTAAGTGTCAAAACTCTGCAAAACTTAAGTGTTTTCTTCAGCCTAATTAGGTTGCAGTTTCAGTGACTGAGCTATAATTTCTTGTTTAATGGAATAGCATAAGAAAGGAAGAGGATTATGAATACAAGTTGAAAATCTCTTTTCAGTAACGTTATTGCCTTGTCAAGCAGCAAGACTGTATTTATCACACTTTCTCCTTAGAAATATTATCTGGGTGCTGAAAGGTGACTTAAAATTTTGCAGAAAGACTTGACTAGCATTCTAATTAGGATGAATTGTGGCTATTTTTGTGAATAGGGAGAACTACTAGAAACACATTTCCAAGTGGAAATTAATTTTCTAAAGAATATAATTATTTCTTTGATGCTTGTTTTTATTTTCTAGAGGAGAAGCTTGTTGATACATTTGCTAGTTCATTTTGTTGACTTTTATTGTTAGCAACTCTACCATCTGGGTGTGGCATGTTATTTGTGGCTTTTCTTAGTTTTTCAAAAAGTAAGCAAGGAAAGGTATGCAGATAGGTTTTGCTTTTTTTACTCTTTGTTGCAGGTGCAAATTTTTATTAGCTGATGTAAACATTTTGAGCATTTTTTTTTTGCAATTTAGTAAACATTTAGCGTTCTCATCTCACTAGAAACTGAAGACATTAATGAAATATAATGTGACAGCTTAATGGGGCAATATCTACTTCACCTGCTAGTCATTTCTTTCCCCATAAAAAACATTGATAAGTCTCAGACTTCATTCAGTTTTTGACAGCAAGCTTTATTCACGTGTTTATTCCATTGGCAGCATTTGCTTCAAAATATCAGAGACAAGTAAGAATTGAGTATTATTTATGCTATGTACTACCAAAGATTTTAAGGAAAAATACTTGGCCTAAGGCTTTGCTTTTTTTTAATTTTTGAAGCTCTTCACTAACAGAGTTTGAGCATCAGAAGGACATGATTTTTTTTCTGTCTTTCACATGTAGGCTGGAATAGGAATTAATTCCTGACTTTTATTACATTTGAGGTGGGTTGTGTTGATATCAATTCTGGATTCTTTCTTTTTTTTTTGATGGGTAATATAATCAAAAGTCTGTAAAGTAGAATTTATGGTTTTTAAATTACATGATTATTCCTTCACTCTGCAGCAGAGAAACCATTAGTTCTCAAGCATGTTCCATAATGTTATCAGTTGTGGGACTCTCTGTCTGTTGATAAAGCCCGAGGTTTTGTTTGGGTTCCAGATGCATAATACTTAGCTGGAATGTAGCACACTGTAGGCAGCAAACAAAGCATATGTTCCTGTACCTTTCCTGCACAATATGACTTTTGCAATGTCTGGAGGTGATTAAGAATATGGAAAACAAGTTCTCATGAATATGACCACATCTGTCTTTTTAATGAAATTCTCCTATGGGGTTTGAAATTCCAGCATTCTGAGCTCCTTAGAAACCCTTTCAGTAACTGAAGGATTTTTCAGAGCAATATTTAATAGGTTGTATTTAAAGAAAACATCATGTATTGTGGCAAAACAGAAGGGAAATAGTGTCTCAGTCATCAGCTACAACAGGAGCATTTTGTGGTTCCTTCCTCAGTAAAATCACTGGTGATTTTAACTGCAGTTTTCCTTAAAGCAGATAAAACCAATTGCTTGATTTTTTAATTTATTTTATTTTTCCAAAGGCCTAACATTAAAAATTTTAAGTCCAAGTTTTCTTCATTTGTCTAGTGTGTCTTAATCTGTGACATTCGGGTCAAGTGGAAGGTTAGTTTCTATCAGGGAATTAACCAGACTATGAGACAGTATTACAGTGATTAAATACTACTGTAGGTTCCTTCTCTTCCTGCTCTGGAGTATGTGTGCAAAATAAAGCTCTGCTTTACATTAGTGTTTTTATTTTTTTGTAGTCATAAGAGCTCCTGAATGGATGGATGTGCTGCAAATACAAGGACTTTACAATGATGTCAGTCCTGAGTGGCCAGGTACTCTGTTGGTGCTGCTCATAGAGAAAAACAACAGCCTGTTTGTCATGAGTGATGTGCTCTGGTGTCTTAGACATGGAAGGCCAGTTCTGCAGTGCCACAAAACTGGCAGTCAAGTTGCAACATGGAATTCTGCTGTTTTCTGCCAGTTTTCTGCTGTTAATGTTACCTATGTTGCTTTTAAGTTTTCAGTGAAAATTAGCTACCCAAATAAGCTTATGTTAGAAAATGGAAACAAAAAACAGCCCCTTGAGGTATTGTGGATTTTCTCTGTGAATCCAGCGCCAGCATTTCACTGAGTGACAGAGCACATTGTCCCACAAGGAATCCCTTACAGTGGGGAAGAGATTAAGGTACAATTTCTGTGATTCTTTTGAATACCAAGGTCTTGGTATAAATGCAAGACCAAGCTAAATTTTTCTTGTGGTAGAGTTTAATGCTAGTAGCATTAAATGGATTATTTTGAATTTATTTTCTTAGACTGGTGTGTAAAGAAGAACCATGTGAGACTGCGTATCTTTCAGACTTTTTCACAAGGGCCTGGATGTGGCCTGATAACATTCTTCTTAAATATTAGTGAGATTGGAGCTTCTGAGACTATTATTGGCCTTCAATGGTATTTGATAACAGTACTTCCAAAGAGTTTGTTGAAGGAAACAGTACATATTTTATAGTATTTAATAGTACAAAAGGTTAAGTTTCATGACATTTATTTGAAAAAATGGTAGCAACTTCAGCATACATTTCCAATAAGGTGAGACACAAAGAACTGCTGCTTATAAATTTTTCACCAGGGAGAGAAAAGAAAACTCTATCAGTAGCTCAGTCAGTCTGGTGTGTATGCAGGGAAGGCCCAGGAGAAGCAGAAAAAGACAGCCAGATGTCAGCTTTGTGAGGAAATTTTTATCCATTTCTCTTCAGGTTATGGGCTGTTTCATGAAAGAATCAATGGCAAACATATGGAATAAGTTACAGGGAAGTTATTTTGAAGTAAAAAGCATAAATGAAGTCAAATGACACCTAGACTTCTTTCTAGAGGAAGGCAGTATTGAGGGATGTTCTGAGAACACAGGATGGATGAATTAGCGCCATCCCAAAGTAAGGAGATATTGAGAGCCAGGTGGCATTTTAGTCCTAATGTTTCTGTGTCTTTTTTTTTTTTTAAATCCTTGAATACTTTTGTTCTGAAGTATCCATCTCCAGCCTGGTTCTATGGAAGGGAAGTTAAAAGATGGGTATTGTAGTGTTGTAGTAACAACTGGATTGCCATGGACAATAGAGTAGAGAACATTTTGGAACTAGTTCATGTTTTTGTGGTCTCTTGAGATGTCATGAGCTGTGATCTTAATTTCAAAATATGACAAAACTGACAAGTTAACTGACACTAAGGTTATTATCCTTAGGCAACTGGAAGGAATTGCCCTTCACAAGTTGAGTACCATTCCACATTACGCTCAGGTATAGGGAAGACTCTGCTGTATGGAATGCTTAACAAGAATGCTCAGTATGGTGATCAATTTATTACTCAAGGAGACAGTAGGGAACCATTTATAAAAGCTGTTCCCTGTGTTATTTTGGTCCATTTGGAAGGCTACCTAGTTACATATTCCATCACTTTCTTTGTCATCTTCACATAAGTTGCTATTTTGGTCTGGTCTTACTTTGTTGAACATAACTAAAAATAAACTTTCCAATCAGTGTAATTTGCTCCTGTCTGAGATCATCTAGGACTTATGTCTTAAGTGTGCTTTGTTGTAAATGTGATATGGTACAAATGAGGCAAAATGAAATATACTCCTTTCCTGCTTGGGGACCATCTCTCCGTGGTGCTATATGTTTCATGACTTAATTTTCAATAAAATTGTAGGGGGTTTAGTTTGGAATTAATACCCTCACAGTCCTGTGCTCACTGCAGAATCAAATAATTGATTTAGGTGTAGCTAAGTGAAAAAAAGCTTCTTCACATTAACTGCGTTACAGTTTTACAGTGTTCTGTGTCATGGATCTCACATAAAAATTGTAGAAAAAAATGTTGTTTTGAATTAGTGCAAGGGTTATTGAAATCTGAACATTCATTATTGCTCCAATGTCTCTGGTTTTATTTTGTTTTCTACCAGAAGCCTTTGTTGAACTGCAGTATTTAAGTTCAGAGCCTTTGCTCACAAAGGAAGACTCCCTGCAGTAGGTGATCCTATCCTTGTCTGACTGTGCTTTTACACAGAATAGTATGAAATAAAAGCCTTAGTACAAACAGCACAAATAAATACACTTAGTGTGCATTGTAAAATCGAGAAATTTATGTTTATACTTAAGTGCTGAAAGATCTCACTGTATAATTATTTTTAAAAAGAGTGAAGAAAACTTTATGTTCCTGTGGACTACTGTATCTGGCCTCTCCTCCCATCTGGCCTTCCCTCCTTCAGCCTCGTACCCTCCAAGGGCCTTGCACAGTTGCTTTCCTTGCATGTAATCTGGCCCTTGAGCTTTGTTCTTTTAAATTTTTCTTCACTTTCATAAGTCAAAATCTGCAATTCCGCTTCCATGTGTTTTAGATCAAGATGGAGAGATAGGAATAACTTCCTAAAATTCAAGGGTGATTGTGTGAAATCTGAAAAGAGTGATCAGTGTTAGTGGAAAAAAACCAGCATCACACTGCTTTGTGAGCTGAAGCATCTAATTGTAACTAGAGGGGAAAAGCGAGTTAGGTGTCAAAATGTGTTTAGTGTTTATTTTTGTTAGTACTAAGGCAGCAATAAAAGATGCAGTATTACATGATGGTGGGAGAATCAGGAGTAGTATTTGGTGTTTGTTGACTGAAGAAATAATTATCTCCCCAGAAGGAGACACTAATTATGTGGCTCCTTGGAAGAGGAGTTCAGAAAAGCTTTGTAATTGTTTCAATGCTGTTCATGGCAGAATCAACCATTTAAGCCATTATTACCTTTCCCTCATTGGTGAAGCACTCCAAAACTCCTGATGAAATGACTCATTTACTGAAGATGCTTAGAGGCTTCCTGTAGCCTGCTGAGGTCATTTATGCAGCTGGCGGTGGCATCATGTTTGGGTATGCTGAAGGCACATCATCTGATCATGGACAGTGGGAGGATCAGATTCCCTCTCTTTCCCTGGAGGAGGTGGCAGCTGGGAGGAGGTTGCTAAAGGTCCGGTTGATTCGCTTCTCAACCTGCTGCAGTGAGGTGCCAGTGGGAAGGTGAGTCTGTAGGAGAGAGCGGATGGAGGGCAGGAACAGCTGGTTCCTGCTGTGCCTGCTCAGCCAGTGGGGCTGGGATCCGCTGCTCCAAGGCCATGTGGCTTCAGAGTGTGAGCATGAGGCAGCTGCTGAGGAGAGCGCGGGCACAGCAGCACTGACAGCGGCACTGAGGCACAGCTCTGTCCAGCAGAGCTTGGACACTGCTCAACTGCACTGCCTCCAAAATGGGAATTAAAGTTAGCCACCCTCCAGGGGAGCTTCCTCTTACCTTTGTGATGGTTTAAGTTCAAAATATGCTCCCTCTGCAGGTTTGGCCTTGGGAGAAGGAAGAGGTTGAGGTTGCACGTAGTTATTGCTGTTCCTGCAGAACTGAGCTCTTATTCTGTTCAGCACCAGAGCATGCAACAGTCCCAACCTCAATCAATTAATTCACTTTATATTTGTTTTCCTGTAAAATAAACCAGGTGGCTTGATTCCCAGTTGCTTGGCTTTGATCATTAAACTATATGCCTTCTTAGACATATGAGTCTGAGTACCCTATGATAGGCAAGCCAAGTGGATCAATGGAGCTGTGTGTTTTCTTGAAGTTTTTGTTAAGTTGTGGAATAAAACACAGCTTATTTTGAATTGAGACAAAAAATATATTTCTCCTTCTCAGTGATGTAGGGAATCGGTTGAGCGTGGGTTTTCCTTCCAAAAGCACTCCTGCAGTACTTCATACTTTTTCCAGTTTCACGTGAAACTTCCTGAATTTCTCTCTCACTACATGTATAATGTAATATATGTGTGGTATTGAAATGTGGCTAGAGTATTGTCTTTACTAAAGACTAGTATGTTTGCTTCCATGAAGTGATTGTAATACACTTGCTTTGCATGAAAAGCTTGTTCTTGTTCCATTAATGGTTATGTAAGCAGCACTAAAATATTGCCTCTCCCTGTCTAGACATCAAAATATTGGATTTGGAAAGCTCATGCTAACACTGAAGTTTTAGTCAACACTTGTTGACACAAGTCAACACTTGCTACCCAATAAGTTGGTAACCTCTTTTTTCCATAGATTTACCTTTCCCAACCAGGGAGTAAGATCCTTTGAGCTCAAAGTGAAACTGCTTTCCTACTGCCTGTCTGCCTTCCCCTAGAAAGGGAAAGTATTGCCAGTAGAGCAGCCATTGCATAATACCCTGTAGACAAAATAGTGGAGGCGGCACATTGTTCAGTAATCTGACGTGTTCCTTTGCCAAACAGTGATTTCCATGAAAAAACTTGTTGGCATAAGGAACTTGATGCATTGTGTCACTTTATCCTTGTCTCTCCTTCACCGTAGGTATTAAATTTCTTACAAACAGGTGAAGTGATCTGAGTGAGATTAGCCAGTGTTCCAAGTTGGCTAAACAAAGAACTGGAAACAGCAGGAGTGCTTTCAAGTGATGGTGATGACGGCTGGTGTAAATTTGGGATCAAAGCTAGTCTCATACTAAAAAAAAAAAGTTTAATTATTATTCTGAAAGAAAGAGAAATGGAAAGGAATACCTATTCTGGCATGCCCAAGATAATTAAATTAGATTCAAGCATATTTGCTTGCACATTAGGAAATATTTCCCTAGCTTAGAGCACAGCAGGTGGTTCCTCGTGTCTTCTAAGTCACTTCCTTTGGATGTGTGGGCTTTGACAATATATTTTTAGAGACAAAAGGTAATACAATTCAGCAGCAGCTAGGTCTCTGAAAATTGTAGGCATTCCAATGCTCCTTTAATTTCCTATAGTCTTCTGTGTTCAAGCAGGCCATTGCACTTCAGCTACCAAATGCTGCTTTCTCTGTGGACAGACAGACTCAGTTGCTTGTGTCTTCCAAAGCAGATGCCAGCTTTAAGGGATGTAGCAGCACTGCATCTGCTTTAATAAAAGCAGCATGCTGTAAGTCCGGGATTTTTTTCAGGAAGCATGTGATCTTGATGGAAGACTGTAAATTGTTGCCCAAAGAAGAGAAAGCCTTAGTGAACACTCATGATAGAGTGATACAGTAGGACGGCGTGAGGAGGTCTTTGGAAAGTCAATACAGCATCTGTCCCACTGCGGATGTTGTTTCCTCATTGTTTCAAATGAATTTCATTTGCTGCTCTAAGAATGGCATTTCTTACTTACTTAGGATAATGCAGTATCTAATAAGGAAGTTCACATGCCAGCAGCAGCCCTGCGATCAGAAACAGCTCCTTGCTGTGAAGTATTGCTGCTGTGGTGGTAAACTCCTGTGCAGACCTGCCAATAAAATGAGTAGAAGTGAATATCTTATGTAAAGCCCTACAACACCTAGAAATGAGATGATGACATAACTCATCAGTAAGTAATTTCCCTAGTTACTGTTTGAAGTCAAATGATGGAATTTCTGTTTCAAGTAATGAGATCAGGAAAACAAGTGCTTGTCCTCAGGAAAGAAATCAGTTGACAGACTCCTGAAGAGAAATGCAAACCTTGTTTGTACCTTGGGTTTTCCCTCATCACACAACTCCTGTGGCTATTAGATTTACCCATCAGCCACTTTAAACTTTTTGACGGCAAAATCTGATGCAGTTTTTTTGTATTTTCCTTTTAGGTATTGAGCTCTTACCAGGCAAGGATTGATTTTCTCTTCTTAGATAGTACTTTGGCTTCCTTCTTTAGGGAGCCATTCTGCATGAGGAGCTGGATGACCATTCTCAGGCTTCAGCTGTGTGAAGAGTGCAGGTCCCACCTTTCCACCTTGGTCTCTTCATTGTTTTGCTATGCTCAAAAACCCTTGTGTCATGTGGCATTTACCTTGAGCCCAGGCTCTGTTCTTAACCAGGTCAAAGGATTTTAGTGTTGTTAACTTAAAAAAATAGTACATACAAGATTCCTCTTTCTAGGGATTATTTTGTGGGAGTTATTTCTTTTCATGAGCCCTTGTCCAAAGTAAAATTGCTTCAGAAATTCTTCAAGTTATGAGTAGACAAAAGCTGCAGAGACTGGAGTTAAAATATTATCAGATTTTTAAATCATTTTACCTGATTCTCTGCATGTGGCCAATATAAAATCAAGCTAAGTGGTATTTTTTTTTTATCTTTTCCCCCTAAGGTCTTGAATTGTAAAAGGTATCTCATAGTTATAAGTTAATTCTTGGTTTTGTCTAGCTTGTTCACCTGAGTTTACAGATGATCCACCAAATTATTTTTGTTTATTTTTTTTTAGGTTGAGTTAATACTTCAAAGCTTGCTTTCCCTTGTGGCTTATTGGGCAATTAAGTATCACAATATGCATTCAAAGTAAGAATTAGCAATTCTGTTTGACTAATCTCTGAGCTCTGTAAACTTTTCAGACAGATGGCATGAAATGCACTGCCAAAGCCCCTGCATTACTGCTGAGTGATGTAAATTATTTAATTGAACTCTGACAGCTTCCTAACCAAACCATAAACCTTACATTGTGCACTAGGTACACATATGGATTAAGATAAACTCTTCTGTAAGTAAAAATAAATGAAGAAGGATTCCCACATATGTTGCAGGAAGACATGCTGTTAATATTGTTTATAAACAAGACAATCAGTTGCTATTAGTGTGCCATACTGAATATAAGTGGACAACCTCAGGCAACCTGCTTAGTGCTTGAGGGAAAGACTGGACTACCTGGACTCCAGCAAAGCATTCCCCTGGAGAAGCTGGCAGCCTGCACTTGGGCAGGAGCACTCTTCGCTGCACTAAGAAATGCTTGGAAGGCCAGGAACAGAGAGTGGTGGTGAATGGCATTGCATCCAGCTGGCAGCCAGACACCAATGGTGTCTCCCAGGAATCTATGCTGAGCCCAGTCCTCTTTGACACCTTTATTTATGATCTGGATGAGGGGATTGAGTTTGCCATTAGCCAATCTACAGATGACACAAAGTTGGGTGAGAGCAGTCATCTTTTGGAGGATAGGAGGGCTCTACAGAGGGACCTGGACAGGCTGGATCCGTGGGCCAAATCCAAGACTATGAGATTTGACAAGACCAAGTGCCAGGTTCTGCACTTTGTCCTCAAAAAGCCCCTGCAGCGCTGCAGGCTGGGGACAGAGTGGCAGGACAGTGCCCAGGCAGAAAGGGACCAGGGGGTGCTGATTGATGGCAGCTGAACATCAGCCAGGGTGTGCCCAGGTGGCCAAGAAGGCCAATGGCATCCTGGCCTGTGTCAGGAATAGTGTGGCCAGCAGGAGCAGGGAGGTCATTCTTCCCCTGCACTTGGCACTGGTGAGGCCACACCCTGAGTGCTGTGTCCAGTTCTGGGCCCCCCAAATTAGGAGGGATGATGAGATGCTGGATAGTGTCCGGAAAAAGACAAAGGCTGGCAAAGGTCTGGAACACATGAGAGGTAGCTGAGGGATCTGGGGGGTTTTATCCTGGAGAAAGGAGGCTCAAGGGAGACCTTTTCACTCTCTACAATTCCCTGAAAGGAGGCTGTAGCCAGGTGGGGATCAGTCTCTTCTCACAGGCAGCCAGCAGCAGGACAAAAGGACACGGTCTTAAGCTGTGCCAGGGGAGGTTTAGGTTGGACATTGGGAAGAAATTCCTCACAATAGGGGTGGGTGACTGGTCACTGGAATGGGCTGCCCGGGATGGTGGAGTAACCATCCCTGGAGGTGTTTAATGAATGATTGGATGTGGCACTCAGGATGTGGCACTCACTGTGGTTGACATGGTGGTGTTCAGTCATAGGCTGGACTCTGCGATCTCAAAGTCTTTTCTGACCTAGCTGATCTTGTGATTCTGATGAGGAGAGGCTAAGGGAGCTGAAGGTGTTTAGCCTGGAGCAAAGGAGGCTCAGGGGTGACCCTGTTGATCTCTACAGCTACCTCAGAGGAGGTTGTAGCAAGGTAGGAGTCAGGCTCTTTTCAGAGAATCACAGAATGGTTGGAGTTGGAAGGGACTTCTCAAGGTTCACCTAGAGCAGGTTGTACAGGATTGTGTCCAGGTGGATTTTGAATATTCATGAAGAAGGAGGGTCTACAGCCCCTCTTCTTTGATCTCTTAACCTCTAGTTTTTCTAAGGAACAAGAAGTAGGATGAGAGGAAGTGGCCTGAAGTTGTGCCAGGGGAGGTTTAGATTAGATGTTAGACAAAACTTATTCTCTAAAAAGCTTGTCAGGCAATGGAACAGGCTGCCCAGGAAGGTGGTTCATTTGCCACCTGTGAAGGTGTAGATGTGGCATTTAGGGACATGATTTAGTGGTGGACTTGGCAGTGCTGGGTTGGACTTGATCTCAAAGGTTTTTTCCAGTCAAAATGGCTCTGTTATTCTAAGTTGATGTTATTTCATTAGTGACCTCTTTTTTCTTCCTAAGGTCTTTAAATGAGGTATAGTAATGTCCCTCACTTACGTAATCTGGTTTGTATTTATGTATTAAATAGATGAAAGTACAGTAAGAATCTGTTCCTGTAGGGGAGAAGATAGCTGTGTTAGCTTGTTACATAACTGACCCTATAGTAACTACGATGACCAGTTCAGAAAAAGTAGTGAATATAAGTTATAGGGTGCCTCTGTGTATGGCAAGGTACACTTTTCGTGCATTAAGTGAGCAGTTGCTGAACATACAGACTTAAGTTTGGCTGCTGAGCAGTTTGGTAGAAATAGCTGTTTCTTTGCTTCTTGAAAGGTAAGGAAATAAAACCTAAGAACAATGTACATGAATCCTGCTATGAAGTATAAATAAAAGGAGAATTGCAGCTGGACTATTTGTAACCTTTGGATAATTGCTTTCAAAACCAGAAAAGCTTTTAATTCAAACTACTTAGTGAAGACTAATGTAGGAAACGTCTATCCTTTATTGGAGTTTGGTATTAGATACTGTGGATTACCTTTACACAGAGGTGTTATTTGTTCAGAACATCCTTCTCTTTCTGTAGCTACAGTGCTTTGTTTCTAAAGGTGCTGTTCTGCCTTCTTTTCCAACAGTGCAACCTTAAAACGTTTTCAGCTCAATACATGACTTCAGCTATCCTAGCAGATAACTAGAGGGCTGCATTTGATAAAGGAGAAATAGCAGCACAGTGCTGACACAAAGCAAACGAAGGACATGGTTTTCTAGAAAATGGAGTTATGCAATGGTAAGAGAATTAGAAAACAGTGGGACATCCAGTCTGCAGAGCTCCCCTGAGACTTTTTCTCCTAAAACAACTAGGAGAGATGTGCACTTGCTTCCAGACACATTCGCGAAGATTTTGCTTAAATGCCAAAATGGAGGAAATTAATTTGAAAGCATAAACAGTTTGTGAAATAAAAAATAGAAGAATAAAATGCAGATTCACAAAAGAACCTGCTAGAATCACTCAGATGCAGGTCAGACTATATCTAAAGCAATATGAATATTTCTTTAAGGTCACATTTGACTTATATTTTCTCTTTTTGTCCTTGACTGAAGGATATTTATATCTCACAAAGCATTTAAAAGATAAACAGAACAAATGCACAAAAATAGTTTTTTAAATCCATCCGTAATGTGTTCTCATGCTGTAGGATGAAAGAGGATAAAATTTAGATTCTACCAGGCTTTTTGACTGTGCAGCTTTGTTCCAGCAAAATAGTCTCAGAGACAGATATTTCAAAGCATGAAATAGGTATATGGTCCCTAGCCTTTTTATTGAAACTCTTCTTTAGTTATTGGATCAAAAAGCCTGTTACAGAGTTTCTAAGGATTGAGCATTAAAATGTAAATTGTTTTTTTAAAACTATTTTTTAATTGCTTGGTATTTCTCTGTAATCTTGCTTTCAAGCAACAACAAACATTAAATACAGTTCCAGAATTGGCACCTCAGAGAACCTGATGTATACAGGGCTGAAGCTAAACTAGGTTTAGTGGAGAAATTATTCTGATGTCTTAGTAAGTCTCCAAGTCAATAACATATGCATGGCTACCACTGGATGCTGTCACAGGACAGTCAGGAAGGTCTGTTGTCTCTGAACAAACAGTGACCCAAAATAGAGAGTGCCTTTGGTTGCTGACCTTCTTCCCAAGCTTTTTTTGGTGTTTTTTGGATTTTCTTTCTCTTTTATTTAGCCTCTGCTGCTGTGTCACTGAAAGTAAATAATTCCTTACAGAAGAAGACAGAGAGAGCCTTGTGACGGAGGCCAGAGTCAGTTCCTCTTAAATGCAGTATAAAGTATATTCTGGAGAATTTTTTTGTGTTATTGTGAAGCTTCTAGAACTCATAAAATAGCTCTAATGACTGTGGGTTCCCAAAATATCTCTACTGTGAGACTGCAAGGTATTTGTTTGTTTTGTGGGCTAGGTGCCAGATTATTTCTGCATAGAAATGCATTTGGAGAACAGCTTCACAGGCTTTCTTAGCCCTGACAGGACATTCTGTGCAAGAATGCAATCTGCTCTCTCTCCAAATTTATTAAAATACTTTTGATTGACGGTGAATTTATTTGCTGATTTTAACAGAAATAATTTTCTTTTGGTGAAAAGAAATGGTCCTGTGTCTCTCAAAAGACAAGCCCATCAATGTGCTTAGAGAGCAGTCACTTTCCACCACTTGAACTGCCATCTTTTCCCAGTAATGGCACTTCAGGAGTTCTGCCCCCCATGTTCCAGGTGGATGGTAATCCAGTGTTGTACAGATGCCTGACTACACCTCCTTGAAACTTTGGTTTGGCTGTTTGGTCAGAAGGTTGTAGGTAGCCTGTTGGCTGAGTTATTTGCAAGTTGTGTAAGGCCAGGTTCACATTTGCTTGTTGTGTTGGTTGACATTGGTCTGTGGGACTGCCTGAGCACCAGGAAGCACAGATGTCACTCACCAGGAAAGAGTTGGGTGGCACTTAAGTTTTATTGTGGGGGAGAGGGGGGAGAAGCTTGCCAAAGCTTTAGTTTTGAGGGGATACTTCTGAGTACCAAAAGGAAAGTTGTGCGTCATGCAGGCTTTGGTTTAATCTGTAATGTAATGCTTTTTTCAGTTCTTGCCATTTTTCAATACTAGCCATCTCTGACACACCTCTAGAGATTGGCCCTTTTTATATGCAAATTATCTCTCAGGAAAGATAAAATTGCCTATACTAAAAACCTTTTTTCAAAATCAGGGTTTTCCTGTTCTTGTAGAAGTCCACTTTGTCTGTTTTTGGAGCTTTTTATCAGATGGGGAAATCTTGTTAATGCTGAAGAAATGTTTGTAATAAAGAGAAAAATCTGAAAAGAGTGAAAACTTATTTCTCAGGAAGGCATAGCCTTTATCACCAGAAAACCACTGTTTGGTGGATCCTTTGCTGATTGTGGAGCTGTTTCTGAAAGCTTCCCTCCTTCTGGGGACTGACTGTCAGGTGCAACAAAGCTTTGAAAAGGAAACCTCTCAAAGTGAGGAGGCAGCAAAGGTGGTGGATTAAGTGGTGTTTAATTGCCCTAATGCAAGTAAGGAGGGTATTTGGTACTTTATGAGGTCTCTGTACCTTCACATTTGCATCAGAAGTACCTTTTTCTGCAGTGGCCTTTGTCCATGCTGTGCCCATGATAGTGGCTGGTACTTAATGCAGCTATAGAAAGATTGCTGTGGTTATGGTTGTCAGAGCTCAAAAAATTCCACCTGGGCTTTGCAGACCCTGCTTCAACCATGACACAGCCAGAGAATGCTGAGTCAGGAGTTGCTGAGGATGAGTTGAGTTGTGAAATGGGAGTTTTTAATCAAAAATCCATTGCGTGCTGTGTTTTTGTGCTTCATGGGATGACTCTAGTACCTCAGTACCTTGTGTCTTTGTTTTCGTCTATTCAGCAGGTGGATTGATAGATCACATATTTTATATGATTAGTTTCTGGGAGATGTGTCAGCTGTGCCTGTAAAAAGTTTTCTGTAATGATATTGTGAAAGAAAAAATTAGTCAAAGGATGGGATGATATTGAAACAGGGTTTTTTAAAGTAGTAGAAGAACAGTGAGTTGCAAAGATGTGTTGAAGGGGATTCAGTGAACGTTGACCACCCGAATTGGGAAAGTCCAATCCTGCTTTTATAAATTTGACTAGTTGCCCTAAATGGCCAAATTCACCTCTCCATAAGTGTTTGTGTTGAACTATAATGAAGTATATAATTGACCTTATTTTATGCAGTCATCAAATTTTCCATTCCATCAAATTCAGTGAGAAACAGTGTTGTGGAAATAGCACTGTACATTTTCTAAAGAGTGTTTTTCATAAAATGAAATGTCTGAAACCAATTTGGGTATCTGGATTATCTTATTACTAAAAAAAAAAACCCAAAATTTAAGAACTTGGCATATAGTGATATGTTATATGGGATTTGAAACATAAAATGAAAAAAAGGTCTCTTTTCATAAAATGTAGTCCTTTGTTCTGTGTTTTTAAAAAATTCTCTAGGTATGGCAGTTTTGAGTTTTATGCTTTCATCCTAGTATAAGCCTAAGCCACTCTCTGATCAAGTAGTTTGCCAAATATAGTTATGTTTCCATAATATTCTGGATGTGTGCCTAATCTCTTCTTCACATATGACTCCTGATTTTTACAGAGATTGACATCAAGAGGTGTTTCTGAAGTACAGAAATGTAACTGATACCCACATTTCTCCTTCACATGCTGTTGACATCCAGGCGGAGGGTCTATTTCAGTAATAGTCCAAGACATTAGGTTCTTCTGCCTGTATTTGGGCACCTAGATGAATACCATGGGTCTCAATACCATCAGGGGTTCATTAACTTTCAGTGTTTCTGGTAGGTTCAGATTTCAGGCTCATTTCTGATCTATGATATTCAACAGCACAGTGTTGTTCTTGGAAAATCTTCTACTCAGCTTGCTATGTGCAAGTCTGGTGACAGACCACTCAAGATATATGATGAAATGCATCAGCCTGTTTGAGATGGTAACTAATTAAACTTCATCAATTCCTAAAGAGTGAAATTGGTTAAATGACTGGTTTAGCTGCAGAACTGTCATTTGTTGCAGAAGGTGAATAGAGTATTTTGCTACCCATTTTACTTAGGCTGTGAAAAGCTGACCCAGGACCCTACAGTAATTTGGCGACCTCAGAAATTACAAGAAAGTTCTTCATGTCTTTCTAAAGCTCTTACAAATACATGCTGTAATTTACTAATTTTTCTCCCCCACAACACTAAAAAATTAGGAAATGATTCTACCTACTGGCCACTGCGGTTATAAAAGGTATTTTTTTCCTTTGGCTAATATGTATGTTTAACCTTACAAAGGATTCTTCAAGAATATCATAAGCATTGTTTTCCTGGTCTTGTAAAGTCCTGTTCTGTGTCTTTCTGCTTCCTTTTGCCTTCATCACGCAGTGCCTCATTCTCAACCCAAAATAATCACTCATTTGGGTAATGTTAGTTTTAAAAGCTCAGATGATGTTGATTGAGAAAATAAACTTTCAAGTATAATTTCAATCTAGCATATTATTCTAGAAATTCAAACTGAAGTGTTTGTATTTCAATTGAAAGTGACAGGGAAAGTATTTCTTTGTAACGCTTATGAATAAATTACCACGATGGTAACACAAAAAACTAGAGATGAAGGAAAGTGTTCATTTACATTTCAGTAGTTAGAAGGGCAGTATTTTCATGATTGCCTCATGTGCCAGAAATGTGCCTTTTAATTTACTCTTAAGTAAACACAGATGAGTGAGATTTTTTTTTTTCACCACTGGTTTTCACAAATTTCTGAGGAGCATGGTTACGTTTGAATGATGGACTTGTTACTTGCTGGGCTAATCAGTGCATAAAATCACTTCCAAAACTAAAAAGTAATTATGTGGGGTAGGATATGGAAGGGAAATAAAGTAGTAAAATAAAGTTAGGAAGCTGTTTGAAGATTAAAGCTGCAGATTAAACATTCATGAATAAATTGTCGAAGGCTTTATCTAATGGCTAAGCCTTGGAAAAAGCTTGACAACACTCCTATGTCTGTTTTTCTTGTTTGTCTAAAATGCTTACTTTGTATAACTGTAGAAAGACTTTTTTGTTCTAGAGAAATAATGTTGTTTAAAAACATTCTTTCTCCTCAAGGGATTTCTGTCATTTAAAGGAAATTTTTGTTTGTAAGGGCATACATGTGGCAGTTTTTCAGATGTGAGGCACAGGGCTCTGCATTTTTTTTAAGATTTTTTGTAGCTAGTCTTTCCAAAAGAAAACGTGATATTTGTATGTTACATTGCAGACTTCATCTGCTTGGGTTTTTATGAGGTAATTTAAATACAATTTTTTTTTCTCCTGGTTTCTTAATTCTTCTAAGAACATTTATGGAGGGGTTCTGCGTATTTTTATTATTACATGTAATACACTGAGTTGCTAGACCCTGAAGTAGTCATGGGAGGTCAGTGAGGTGGCCACTGGGAGACAATCTCACCCCATATAAACTATAGCATACTTATTTGGCAGGACAGGTTCAGTAGGTACAGCAATTCCTGTTCTACAGAAATGCATGTATCCCAGATTAGAGCTTCAGTCCTACACCTCAAACCAGTCCTGTGGCAGGGGAGTGGGATACTCACTCAGCAGTGTGCGGATCACAGCTCGGTACTACACATAGCCGTTGTTCTCCTCAGACTGCAGATCCTACAAGGTATCTGAATTCCAGGCATTGCATTTCTCCCTTCTGACCACTCTGTGGGCCCTGGGACTATTGTCTTAATTTTTTATTGCTCTCTACATTAGATCATTGGCAGAGTCATATATCCCCAGGCCAAGCTCTCTGACTTCTTCCTTCCTTGAGGGTAATTAGTGGTTGTTGCTGTGGTTTCTGTCACCCTCTGGCTGCCTGCTTGTGTGTGATAGAAGAAACATTGCCTTTGTTATCCAGCACAGGCTGCATTCATCCAGTCAGTTTGAGCTGGACATGTTTGGTTAAGTCTCATTTATTTAGGTGGTGCCTCGGGTACGTTAACGCCAGCTGTTGTGCAGTGTGTAAATCAGAATTCTGGGCAGAATATTAGCTAGAGAGGCTAATGACAGCACCACAGGAAGGTGGTACAGGTGCCTGCTAGTTGGAATATTGTAATAAAGGGAGCATTCTGCACTACCCACCTGTGGTTCTGCTCTCCCTATCCTAACCATGCCAGCTTTTGTGTTCTCATGTGGAAAGGAGCCACGGAGCTCAAGTAGTTGAGTGGTTAAAAATTGGATTTTCAAAGGTATTTTGTAGAAGCTTTTTTCTTCTCAAATGTCTTTGCCTGAAATACAGTACTTCCCCAGTAATTGAGTTTTGGCAAGATGGAAGGGGCCTAAACCAATATTCTTTTATTTTAAGACTGACACTGAAAGGTGGTTTTATGTTTTTTATCGACTTGGATAATTTTTTTAGTGATTTTTAATTTATTCTTTTTAGGTAAGCAGCGACTGTAAATTGGCTGAAGAATATGTAGAACATCAGAGAAGTAGCTACTAATTCAGTGGCACTTGGCTGAAATCCTTTTCTAGAAAGCAAGACAATATCTTTCAGTGCTGAATATGTCTGTACTTCCAGCTTATAAAGTCACTTTCTTGGGGACCTTCTTGCCTATAGGTTGATATTCATTCTAAGTGTGTAATAATGATCTGAACAGTACAGTATGCCTGTCTTTTTCCTAACCTATAAAGGTAGCATATATAATTCCTCAATACATATTGAACTATGATTCTATGGTAAAGAATCCTTTGGACAAATTTCTACTAATCCTCAGGTTTTTGAGATTTAAGATGGTTTAGGAAAGAGGTGTAGAGTTGTTAGGCCTTTTTTGCAGAATGTACCAGTGCAGTAAGTACCAGAAATCTTGCAGATCATATTCAAGGAAACATATCTTCAAAATTGATGGAAACTTTCCTAGAATAGAGTTGACTGTTTTTAGAGACAGAAATACTGATTCAGATGGGAACTCTCAAAATCATTATTAGAATTTTTTCTCCTCCTGTGCAGTAATATCTTAAGGGAAGAGAGAAAATTAAGACTTTTGATTTTAGTGGGGCTCTGTATCCAGCTCCTGTCTGTAGGTGTGTATAAATGTTTTCCTTTGCTTGCTTTGAGATGCTGAGGAAGCAAAGTGCAGAAGAGGGCCCCTAGGTCTTGACCACACATCCTGTACATGACAAATGAGCACTTAGGTTATTTCCATTTTGTCAGAAGGTCTGTCCTGCACCTGTGCAAATGATGGCTTGGGAGGTGGATCCAGAGTAATGCACTGGGTCAGCACGAGGCAGCGGATCAGGCTGGTATTACTGAGGCAGCATGCCTGGATGTTCTGCAACACTTCTGTCTGCGCTGATGGTTCCATTTAGAGATATCAGTTCAAATTCTTTTCGGTGCTGAAAAGCTTTAAAAGTGACGGAGGTTTTGAGTAGTCCTGAGGGACCATATTGACTCCATGTATGGGACTCACACCCTGAAAGGTTTCACAGAATTCAGGAATAATACCCACAGCATGAATCACTAATGCCATTGCTGAGTTGCTGGGATCCAGCCATGATTCCTGCATTTCTTGAATGTCGCCACTGCATCAGCTTCTCAGGACATTTTGTCCAAGCACCGGGAGGTTGACAGGCAGGTCCATGTTTGGCCTGCAGCATTACTTACACTCTGGTGCTGTCAGTGATGAAACTGTATAGCATGGACTCAGAGCTGGCTATAGGTGACAGCAGGTGTTCCATTCCTCACTGTCTGATAACCCTTTTCTTGCCTCAACCCCTGCTGACCAACACAATGCAACATACCATTCCAGTGGACCTCTGATTTAATCTGTTTGTGGCACTCAGATAATGCTCTCTAGGTGCCTGAAGAATGCTGGTGGGGCTTTTTACTGGCTCCTTGAAAGATCCATGAAGGTATTGTGATTTTCTGTTTTACTGAAACTGGATTCCCAAGCATGGAGCAGCAGCTGATGATGAACTAGTCCCCAGTTTGCTCTTTTGCAGTATGTTGATCAAATATCTCAAGCTGCTTTGCTCACATCATATTTACCAGCATTATCCAGAGTCTGAGATGGTTGTGCCTGGGGCCTGGAAAGGTTTTACTAGCAGCCTATAATCACAAAGAAAAAATGATTAAGAATTTGGAATTGTCTCCTTCCATGATATTGTGGCCCCAGTGGGTGCTAACAGCACATCATATGGATGGTCTGCAATGAAGACTTCATAAAAGTAGTCCACTTCAAAATTTTTAGGGCTTGTTGGTGCTGCACTCTGCAGACCTTTGCAAAGACAGAGGAAGCAGCTCCTTGTTTCATTGTGAACATCTCTCAGGTGATTTTAATGCCTGGTAGTGTGAACCCTCTGAGCAGGATCTGTAGTGGAAAGTTATCCCTTTATGGTATTTAAAATATTTGCAGCTTATATATGTGCTTACCTTTGGGATAGGTGTTCGTAGTTAGTTATATTTGTAGAAACATATTTTTATTTCTAAAAAGATGTTAATGTAATTTTCATGAGTTTTTTTATATGGCTGCACATACTATTTTTTTCCTATAAAATGTGCATCTGGTATGGTCTCAATATTTATAATCTTTTCTATAGTGAATCATGTTTAAACAGTAAGTTTTGTTTGGGGTGGGAGGCAAAGAGTGAATTCTTTCTTATTCTTCATCCAGGACTGTTTTCTAGACTACTCCATATTGGTTATTTTCCCCATTTTGTTAACCAGACAATGCTGAACGAAGATGCTGTGTCTTTCATGGAATCATTTTGGTTGAAAGGGAATGCCAAAGGTCATCTGGTTGAACACCCCTGCCATGTGCAGGGATGTCTTGCAAGAGCAAGGGACCTTGCACTTTGGCCCTTGGGAACCTCATGAGGTTCCCAAGGACCCCCTTCACAAGTTGGTCCAGGTCCCTCGGAATGGCATCCAGTCCCTCCGGTGTCTCAGTTCGACTGTCTGTGTTACAGATGAAGACATTGCAAGCAGCTGCTTAATGCTCACAGTCCTTTTGTTTGCTGTACAGAGCATTGCAAACCTTATTCAGAGACTGTAGGTTCAAGTATGTAAATAGGCAGTTGTGTTTTATTTGTGGTAACATGGATACTGTATTTTATTTGTTGCATTAATAAGAGTAAGCCTTGGGAAAAGGCTTACTCTTGGAAATCTTGGACTGCACTGCATTCTGTGGTAGCTGAGTAACAAAAAGATACTTGGAAGCCAAAAGACTTTCTAGTTGTGAATACAACTGGGAGCTGTTGCTGTGAATGACTTCTGTCTACTGTTTCAAATTTTGAAGGTCTTTTGCCCTAGTGGATGTAATATGTGATCTTTGATCTAATAAATGAAGTGGGATCCTATTGAGGGGCCTGTTAAATGTAATATGCCATTCTACTTGCATGCTCCTATTGCTGCTTTGTTAAGAGGGTTGGCTGTTCATGTCTTGATTTTCTCAAGTATATTGCACTGTAATAGTCTGTAAGTTTGTTTAGCACCTGTTCAGGATAAAGTGCTGGCAGGGTGCACAATAGAAATTGCTTCATAATGTGACCTATGAAACTCTGTAGAAACACATTACAGTGCTTTGAAATTGGCACAGTCCTGTGCCATTCCAGCTTGCTTCCAAGAAAAAAATACCATTGACTCTGGCAAGATAATGTGCCCAGATATGAAATCCATCACCTTAAACAATGAGAAGCTGGCATAGCATTGTAATTGTACCAGTGTGGGCATTGTGCCCAGCTGCAGATGTCTTTAGAGTTCATTGCTTTAGACAGGAATAAAATCCCAGTCTGCACGTTTGCACGTGGCTGTTGTGGAGTTGGCATGAGCTCCTGAAGAAGAGAGCTGTCTAATGAGAAAATAGTTATGCCTCCTGTAGTGATAATGTTAAGTCACTGATGTGAAAACATGCATAGCTATCTGGGCTGATACAAGCTATTGCTCTGGAGCAAGTGATGTTTAGATGTGGCCTTTTAAAGTTCTTGCACTGCTTGGTAAATGATCCCTCTTATTAGCACTAGTGAATTTTGAGACGTAGATCTTGACATTGAAATATCTGAAGAATTTATTTTTAAAAATATTTTAGTATTGAAAAAAAGAAAACCTGCACATACTGGTTGTTTTTTTGTTTGTTTGATTGGCTGGTTTTTGTTAACTTTGGGGGTTATGTTTCGATTCCTTAAATACCAGTACGTATTTCTTAATCCTATTGCTGTAAGGTTTGAATTGAAACACATCCTAAAGACTGCTGTGATAAGGTAGGAACTGTACATTTTAATTTCAGAAATACCCACAATATGGTGAGGAGATTAGGTATTTTCAGGCTTGAAGTGTGGAGTAGTGTATTAATAGTACGAGCATTCTAGATAATAGCTGTTGACCTTGCACTGACAGAAACAGTAATAAACAGTGTAATGTAATATTATTCTCATACATAATAATCCTATTAAATAAACCTTCCAGATTCAGCTCATTATGATTTGTGAATACGAACCACTTCATCTCTTCCCTAATGTAATAGTTTGGATATTGGGGGAAGCAGGGACAATCCCCTTTGGAAAACAGAAGGTAGGTTAGATGCTTTTAATGTTCTTGACTACAATTTTGCAGTAGGTGGCTGATCTAAGAACTGCTAGTAAATTGCCTATCTCCACATGCAAAGCATAGGAATTGTAAATACTGAGTGATTCATGTTCTAGTTTGAGCTTTTAGCTTCTATATTTTCCAATTCATATGTTGATGACATGATCCTGAGAGCCAAAATGAGTGACTCCTGATAGAAGGAAAATAAAAAATTACTGCAGAGATGTTAGGGGTGCTGAAAAGTTTCATAATATTCACATATGCAGCAGGATTATAATTTAGATACTATTTTCAGTCTCAGTTTCTTTAGGCTGTGAAACTGAGTTTTTGTCTCGACTGAGAAGGTAGTTTGAGCTTTTGTAAGAATGTTTGGTATGGTCCTCAGAATGCTTTGTTGCTGTGCTGATGTGAAGATAACAAAGTAACAGTTGTGTGCTTGTCAGATTTCCATTACTTTAATCAAAAACCCCAACAAGGAGCTACTAATTTTGAACACTACATATTATATCCTTTAATCAAAAATTGCCCTTCTTCTGTCAGGTATTAACTGAAGGAAGTTTTCAACATATGGTTTGGCAATTGGGAAGACAAATTGACAGTTGCTTGTGATGCTGTACAAAATGTGAACATGGGTTAAGAAGGATTGCAACCCTCAGTCTGACTTTTTTTGTTAATTTACTTATGTGACAGCATCTTGGCTTTGAAAAATTAATTGTATAAAAAAGGTGTGATGCCTATGCACTTCACTGCTATGGGATGTCTTGACAATCTCATGCAAGGAAGAAGCATTAAGGTAAGTTGGGTCAAGCATAGCCAACTTTTGGCTTGAATTTTCATTCTGCAAGTGTGCTGTGAAGACTGTCCAGATACCCTTAGGTCTCATGGAAACAAAGAAGTATCTGGAAGATGGTTCTACACTGAGTAACAAGCAAAAATGAAGTAGTCCAGAAAAATGAGACTGATCCTTACTATGAGTAGGTGCTGGCTGTGATGGAGTAGGTGCTCCTGTGATACCGGAGGCTGTGATGAGTCTTTGGATTTCAGGCAGAAGGTGGAACAGAAATATCCTTGCACCTTTACTGTAATGAAAGAGCACTTTGTCCTCCTGCAAGCTGTTTTCTACCCTGTTTTGTCTATATGGTGCAAAACTTCATAGTGGAGGAATGATACTTTTGTAGTCATGGCTGAAGTTTTCATCTCTTTATGATGTCTTGAAAACATAGTGAACATGATTTTGCATTGCATGCTGAGCAAATTACTTGGGTACCAGTGCTAATTTAGTGCATCTTGATTTTCTGTATGATAAAATCACTGTGTGGGAGAACTGCACAGCAGCATTGAGCAAACTCTTAGAGTTGTTTAAGCACTTTAGAAGACTTTGGAAGGTAATTTCATTAATCCCCTGCTGATCCTGCTCCAAAAAATTTGTATTAGCCAGAGGATATAAATACATGAAGATTTACACAAGCTCCATATACCTGCAATTTTACTGGTGCTAAGACACTGTTTTCCATATTCAATCTGTTTCTTCAAGCAGAATTAATAACCTTGTTTTCCTCAAGTATTTACATAGATTGCATACTTTAGCATAAAAAATTTGGAATGCACACTTCCTGATTATGAAGAAGAAATAATGACTTAATAGCCTTAACATCTATAGCAAAACGCTTCAGAGGAAATAAGTTTTTGCTATGCATGGCAGTCTGATAAATGAGGCAGCTACTTATGAATTTGTTGTCTCAGTGTTTTTTGGTTTTTTTTTTTTTTTAGATCAAAGGTATCTATTTTTACCTTATCTTTTTTTTCTCTATTGAATGGTGAAAATTATGTTACTGTGCTTCAGAACATGAACTCAGTCTTATTTAAGATGGACAGTGTACCAGTGGCACTGCTGGTAATGGTGCCAACAGCAACTGGGTTTTACTTAAGCATTTTATTCTCTTGATCTCAAGGGCTTTATAGAGGAAATTATAATAGCCTGTATACTAAACACATGTTTTTCTCTTTGTTGGGTTTTATTTTTAGAGGAAAGTTTGCTTACATCTTGTTGTACCTTAGAAGAAAGTAAAACATCTTATTGAAAGCCTGAATAATCAGAATCAGGGCTTGATCATAGGGTGCTAGTTGCATTTACTGATTGTTCCATAAGTGAAGAAACAATCTGTTTTGTTGGCTGTTGTGATAATTAGATCCCAAAAGGCATAAAGCTTCACTCCCTCCTACCTTTCCCCACCAAATGTTTGATTTTAAAAGGTAACAGCCTATTAAAAACCCAGACTCAGTATCTGGGTGTCAAAGCACTCTTTGTGGGGAATTCAGCAAGAGGTTCAAGAGCTTAAGAATAATAGGCCACCCCTATTGAACTCTGATTGAGCTTTTAAGTGACCCTGTTTCAGATTTCTGTCTTCTCATCTTTCCTCATCCAAAAGCAGTTTTAATGGTGCTTGTCTGACATCACACCAGTAGCTGAGTGGATGTTCTTTTCCACAGGAACTAATACAATTAATGCAATCTTTCAAAAGGATAAATGAATAGGTAAAGGTCTGCCTTTATCTAATAAGTTGCCCTAATTTTAAATTGTTCATACATTTGTTGCCTTTAAGATTTCTCATGACAGTTTCTGAATCTGACTGTCATCTAATTCACTTAAGCTTGTTTGGACTAGAGACTCATATTCACTAATCATGAAATTTGTGGGTGATTTTACTTTGTGGACCACAGGAAGGGGCTGCCTCCCCTGGGTCTGCAAAACCTTGCTTCCTTCACTGTGTGTGCCTGTGCACTGTAGCACTGTCTGCTTTGTGGCTGTATTTGAAAGGCCACAGCAAACAGGTGGCTTCCCAGTGTCTTTTCACATGGGTAGGTTTTTGCTGACTGCATTCACTATCACTTTAACTAGGATAGGTATTTTGGTCTTAATTCAGCACTGATGTTTGGGCTTTGATATTCAGCAGATGGTCATGACCTTGTAGTAACGTCTGAGAAATATTGCCAGACCCCCTAGCATGCTTGCTCGTGAGTGGCATTGAGGAGTTAGTCTGTCTCTTTATCCAAGAGAAATTATTCCAATTGCTGCCTGGCTTGCCAAGTAGGTTTATGTGCAAACTGTAACATGTTCCAAACATCATTGCCAAGTTAGTGTTTTGTTCAGGAACATATGAGTTCATGTCCCTGATTTTGGGACCTAGGTAAAGCTGTAGCCTTTTTTTTTTTCCTGCCTGAGAGCTCTGCTCAGATGTTTTCCCAAGAGGAAGACTGGACTTTTAGCAGGTCTGTGGCCTTTGCTAGGACATAGCTGTGACTGCAAGGGGGTATGAGGATGACTCATTTCCCGACTCAGTCCTAAAGTTTAAACTTTAGAGAAGATTCTTTGATTACTGCTTAACCTTGACAGGGGTTACAAATACAACTTCCCATTATATGATGAATATAGCATTTCCCTGCCTCTAGTAAAATGCAACACTTAGTCATAGCAAAGTGCTAATGTTTAACTTCTTTTAAGTTCTACTCTCAGGACGTTTAGGTACAGCACCATATAAATTTACTAACTCTGGACAGCATTCTAGATGTAATGCAGAGCCTAGTGCTTTTCAACATCCCCTTCTTTTAAGGCTGTGTTAAGTCACACTGTCCAGTTTCACTAAGAAAGATGTTTGTAAAAAGTAGTTTATTCCTTTTGTGACACATTGCATATGTCACAGCTGGGCAGGTTAAGACTGTAACTCTTGCTCAAACATCTGTACAAGGAACAGCCTTCCATTATGGTCAGCTCCCTGAAGGTTCAGTTGTGGTGCTGAGAGCCTGATTTTCAATAGTTTTGCACGTGTCAGACTTGTTGCAGCTTGACTTGTAGGTAAAAAGCCATGATCTCATTGTTTCCAAGCTTGTTATGTGTTATTGTCATTTCACTCCCAATGTTACTGCAACTAGCTGGTGGTGGAAAGCTGCAGTTGTGTTTTGTAGGTAGAAGACCAAGAGCAGATTGCCCTGTTTTGCAGTGAGAAGTGTTTCCTTTGCAACTGGCTTATACTCATCCTCAGTCATGCATGGATACAATCTAGAAAAGTGTGCTGCTGTCTATACTTTGATTAACTTTATTGACTTCTAGCCCAGCTTTTATTCCATGCTAGTAGTAGGTATGTAAAAACTTTGTTAATGTCTTTCTTTTACTTTCTGAAAATACTGTGAGTAAATTTTGCACCTAATCTTCCTGCATAAATAGTGAGTTATGTGTAACTAGTGTGTTATTTATTATCTTATTTACAGAGCAGCATATGTAAACTATTAGATGTTAGAGGACAGTTAGTTTTGCAATATATTATGAAGAATATCCATGACATGCTTTTTGTTTGAAACTCTGCCAAATCTCAAGATGCTTCTTTTAAATTCAGAACTTGTCCAAGTAAAAGCCCCACAGCTTCAGGGGAAGATTTACCTCAGTCAAGGCTGATAAGGCCCTCTGGAATTGCCTATAAAGTAGAAAGCTCTTCTGTGTGTGTACTTGACTCTGAGTGTATATTTGTGTGTCTGGCAGTCTAAAATGATAGCTCAACTCCATTTGCTTTGCTCGAGATGGAATTTTTTAACTTATTTATGCTAGTTAATTTTCTTTGTATGGGTAAAGGATGAGCTATATAAATTAATATGAACAGTCATTTGATTTTTGGTGTCTCTTATTGTGTCACGGGAAGGATCTGGGTAAAAGAAAAGGGCACAGGTTCCACCTGTGAAGAGGCAATAATAGAGTGGATTAAGTTCTTTAGGTTCAACATGGGGTTACAGTTGGCTGACAAAGTTACCGCATTGGATGGTTTCCAAGCTACCGTAGATGCAGCTGGTCGCAGAGAAGCAGCTGAGAGCATCCATTCTCTTGTGCTCCTTTCTGCAGGTTCTCCATATGTGGGATGTGTACTAAGATTTACATTTGTATCAGAACATTTTTGAAACTTAAAAAACATTGAAAAAGATATAATTAAATAAGTCACTGCAGTGGTATGAAAGACTTTTATGTATTAATTCTTTAATCTTACTCTGAGCTTGACGTAGTACAACTTCCCTTTGCTATCCTCTTAAATTACGAAAGAGACCTGCACAGCAAGAATAATCCCAAATTCTGGTTGGTTTGGCATCTGCTGGAGTCTTCTTTTATTGTCATTATGCACTGCACTCACATCTCAACCTGAAGTAATGTCCAGTGCATGAAAGACAAGCTGCTATATTTCATGAGTGTAGTCTCACGAGAGTGTTTAAACATGGGAGGTTGCCCTTTCTTTGAAGGTTTTTTTGGGGAGGACATTTGCTATTGGAAATAATCGAGACTAAGGAGCAGGATGTAGCCCAGGATAATAAAAATATTTTACTGGTGTCTGTCAGGTTGAATAATCTCCTTGGAAACCAAAGCCTATATCACTGCTAAAGTTCACAGGCAGCTGTAAGATGTAGACCAAATATATTGCTTCCTCTGAATAATTTTTGGTCTTTTTCAATTGTGTACCTCCTGTGTTAATTCAGGCAAAATATTTGGAAGCATCTGTCTGCAGTTTGTTGTTTCCCCCGTCTATAGGTGAATGATGCATCAAGAAAGGGAATTTTTTTTAGAATATACAAGAGAAGCTAACATTTGTAGTTTAGGAGTAAGGCAATCCTAGCACAATTTTTATTTATGTCTTTACTTTTGCTTGTAAGCAATAATTGTGCTGCTTTGCTGCTGTTATGCAACAGAGACTTACTGAACCTTTTAAAACCACTTATTATTTTTTGTAATTAGAACTAACTTGTGCAGCTGTCACTAAGCTCCTCGTCAGATGATATATTTATTATGTTAGAAATGAGAGGAGGCACGTGAGTAAGACTTTGAAAGGAATATGCACTGCTCAGGGTAGGGTTTTATGTTTAAATGGGTGATCAGCATGTGTGTGAGACCAAGATGATTGCAGTACCAGTGCCTGACTAGTTATGTGCTGCCTTTAATCCTGTGATATTGTGTTTCATTGTCTCCCAGTACACTACTGTCACAACTGAAATAAAAACCCTCTGAATTCAATGAACACTTTAATCTGTCATCATAATCACGAACTCTTGTCAATCATGGCTTAAAAGTTAAGCATGCGGATCAAATCTGCAGTAAGAGGAGACACCTGGACTCCACATTGTAAGTGGAGATAGTCCAGGATGCTAAAAATTGGTTTCATTTGTGTTGTACAGTTCTAACTGAACACGGTGTTGATGTTGTTGTTCTTCACCAGTAAAAACCTCGAAAGGTTACTCTGTGACTTTGCAGGAGAAAATTTTTAGAATAATATAAAACTGATATGACAAATTATGTGATGGGAACTTTACTTGTTCGTGGCAATACTTTAGATTTTAGGTGTGCTCTTGAGCTGAGAAAAAAAAATCAGAATACATGGAAAAGTTGAATACCTTATAAAAATATCCCGACTTTTACAAATGCACTAAAACTGAAAGAGACCAGTCACTTCAAAGGACTTTTATTAATTAAAATCTGTACTTGTTGAAAATTGTAGCAAAACTCCTGTTTTATGATGAGCATTCAGAGTAATCTGAATTGTGATCCTTAGATAATTTTATTTTCATTACTGCCCGTGAAAATAACATCACCAATTGTGATCAGGGTTGTGAGGACCTGACGTGTTGTTAGCATTGCCTCTTCCCTGTCATTTTGAGGCTGGGTTTTCAGTGGCTTACCTTTTTGCCAAAAAGCAACTGCAGTCTGTTATTTTTTTCTTTGCCAGCAGGACCAGATGTTTAAGAATGAAAGCTAAAGGAAACATATTCTGGCTTTACCTCTTCTTTGTCAATTAAGTCTCACACAGCTGTAATTTGGAGTGAAAGACTGAGATTTTACCTTGGCTGATATCAGGTCTATGCGGCCTTCTGCTGTTGTCATGTGTGGTTAAAAAATGGCAACCCAACTTTGACAAAGTTAGAAGCCTTGGAAAAATCATTCTTTTCATATGCTAAACATATCCCATGTTTGCACTGAGGTGAGCTATCCCAACTGTTCCAAAGTAAAACTAGCAGCCTGTGTTTCATCTACCAAGAGTACCAAGAGTGTGTTTAATCCTGGTGTGAGTGCTTGAGCAGCACTTTTGTCCAGCTGTTGCACCTAGCTTGCTGCTGTACTTCGCCAGGCAGCTGAGAGACACATGGCCAGCAAAGAAAAAGAATGCAAAAAAAAGAGCAAAACAAGCAAACAAAATCAGGTTGATGAAATGTGAAGGGAAAAGGACATGAAGAATGTGGTGGGAAGTCACAGCAGAAGGAATAAATTTGTGTAGGACTTTTGAGGAAATAGAAAAAGCCTTTTTAAGTCTACCATGGTGTGGGGATTTCAGGTCTTGTGTGGCCCACACATCTAAGCCTATGATCACACTGCTGTGATGTGGGACAGATGTCCTTTTTTCTTGAGGAGAGATGTAAACATTTAGTTGTTTGTGGAAGCTTTGAGGCCATGGGTTTCCTCAGGTTAGAGTGTGCCTTCAGAGAAAGGAATGACCAAAGTCTCCCATGCACATGCAAGGCCAAGAAAGGCTTAGATGAAAAATCACTCAGACATACAAGTAGCATTGAATCTGCAGCCAGGATGAATGGCTGCTCCCTGCTACTGCGTGGAAAGGTAGCTGCCATTCACTGGGGTTGAGGGAGGTACTGAGTGCCATGGAGAAGTCCTCATTTCACAGCTACACAACCTGGAATGCTGCAGTCCTTCTCCATCCTCACCTGTATCTGGTGTTACTCTGTAAATAGTAGAGAAATAATGACTTGTTCTTGGGGATTACAATTTGACTCTCTACTTGAGCCCTATTGCTTCCAAAGTACTGCATTGAGAAGGATAATATGCTTTGCATCGTTGTTTTGTTCTAATTATTTTTTATTATTTGTTCTAGTTATTTTCCTGATGCCTGAACTTTGACACTGAGATATAACATGACTTCCTTAAAGGTGGATGGAGGATTACCTTTTAAGGACTTCTAATTCTGAGGCTTTTGCTTTTATATGACTGTGATTGTACCGTGTAGTTACTTTACCATCTGGCTGGCTGTGTGTCTTCAAAAAGCATCTAAATTTCTTTCTAAAGTTAATTCAAATTCTGTTGAGGCTATAATTTAATTCTGATACCCTATTTCTTATTTCATCCACGTTATTATCTGAAAAAGTTAAATGAAGCTTAAATAGTTTTTCTCAATATGACATATGCTTTTTGCATCATAGGGCCAACTATTGATATGGCATGGTAATAATACAATGGAATGGCCAGTTGAAATGATAATACTGTCATGCCTTGCTAGTATAGAATAGCTATCCCTACACGGTTCAGCTGTCCCTCAGCAATATTTGTCAGCCAGGTGATGGCAGCTATTTCTGTGTTTGCAAGATGACCATGTGTTCTTGGAGTGTTACATGTTCATTAAAATAGTTTAACAGCCTTACCAATAAAATTTGGTCTGTAAGAACCATCAAACTGTTCCAGCTCAGGCTACTGGGATCTATTTCAGACTACTTAGGTAAAATAGACCATAATTATATCTGGATAGAAGTGCTGGGATTTGACATGCATAATTTCATTGGTTGCCTTATAAATGTGAGTCTTCACCTCTGACAGTCTTTTAACTATCATTAGTTACTTGTGTTCTGCCACAGCTCTGTGGTGATGCAGTAACCTGTAAAAAAAACAAAGTTCAAGATTCTATTCTTTCTGCATTGTTGAATCTTCCTAAAAGGAGCTCACAAAAGCAGCAAGGTTTCAAATGCAAAATATGCTGTAGCATAGGGATAAAGTTAAATGCAAAATACTTCTGTTAGGGAAACCAGTGGCTCCACTTTTGCTGTCCCTACAGAACATGAAAATCACAATAATGTAAAAATGCAGAGGAAAAACAGTGGGGGGAGGATTGGTAGAAAGAACAACTTGCTCTCACACCTCTTGCCTGTGTTAATAAGGTCGTGTGTGGTATCTGTAGAAAGCAGATAACCCACCTTATATTGTGGCTTTAAGAGAAGATACATGCACCTATTCTATGTCGTGTTTAATGAACTTAGGTTTCAGGTTGGGATGGGAACTGGTAGCCAACAGAGCACCTAAAAGGGAATATCCATTAAGAACTCAAGCATCTAGCCCCTCAGAGCAGCACCAGAAGCATTCTTGAAGTTCTCAGGCAGCTTCAACCCAAAGAATCATCTGAGGGATTGGCAGGGAAATTGTGACTTCAGACACTACAGAGCCTGAATCTGAAAAGAACCAAACAGGTGTAACACATTCATGCCAGAATCGTGGGGAGAGCAGCTGGTGTGTTTATGGAATGCTCAAAACCCAGGATTACTGTGAGCCTTTGACTGTAGCTGTTATTGAAGGAAAGCATCCTTGGATTTACAGGTGAGCTGGAAAACAGCTGGTGACGAGGGGTATCTCCCTCACAGCTCCCTCTTGGAACTGGTGCTCTTTAATTTCTCTGTCAGTGGTATAGACAGCAAGATGGAGAGCACCCTCAGCAAGTTTGTAGATGACACAAGCTGAGCAGTGCAGCAGACACAACAGAAGGACAGGATGCCATCCAGGGGGACATGGACAAGCTGTAGAAGTGGGCCCATGAGAACCACATGAGGTTCAATGAGTCCAAGGGCAGAGTGCTGTACCTGGGTCAGGGCAATCCCAGATGTGAGTCGAGACCGAGACAACTCATTGAGAGCAGCCCTTTGGAGAAGGTTTTGGGGATTTTGGTGCATGACAAGCTGGGCATGAGCTAGCAGTGTTCACTCACAGCCCAGAAAGCCAACTGCATCCTGGGCTGCATCATGAGTAGCAAGGCCAGCAGAGTCCACTGTGGCCAGCACTGAGCTCCCCAGGATAAGGATATGGATCTCTTGGGGTGAGTCCAGAAGAGGCCACCAAGATGATCAGAGGGCTGGAAACCTTCTCCTGAAAGGACAGGCTGAGAAAAGTAGGATCTTCCAGCCTGGAGAAGACTCTGGGGACCCCCCATTGTAGCCTTTTGGTACCTAAAGGGGGCTTATGAAAAAGAGGGAGAACAGCTTTTTTACACAGGCAGATAGTGCTAGGGCAAAGGGCAACAATTTTAAAGAAAAAAAACAAGAGATTTAGATTAGATGTTAGGAAAAAAATTTTTCCTGAGGTTGGCAGAACAGTTTACCCAGAGAAGCTGCAGATGCTGCTTCTCTTACAGTGTTCAAGACCGGGTTGGATGGAGCCCTGAGAACCTGATTTAGTGGTTGGCGTTCCTGCCCATGGCAGTGGGGTTGGAACTAGATGATCTTTAAAGTTCCTTTCAAGCCCAGCCTTTCTATGATTCTATAATATATGGGGGGGTGTGTGTGTGTCTGGGCAGGTCTGGCTATTTTGCAGGTGACGATAATTGGATTCTTCCTCAGTGGCATCTGGTACTATTGAAATTAAATTATGGTAGATGTCTCTAATCAGGTGGTATTTAGCATGTACAGAAATGGTACAAATCTGACTTAGGGCAGTCAGGTCGCTTTGCAGTGGGGATCAGACAGACTCAGTTTTGACATTTCCTCAGCCAAGTTGCATAATAGTTTCTGACACATATCCAAGCCATGCAATGCAGTGATACTTCATGGCAAGCCAAATAGATGATGTACTGTGTGTGAAACAATGGATGTTATTTATCCAGCCAGGACTCAAAATGGGGTAGATAATTTTATGAGGTAGGAAGTTCAGGCAGGCTGTCACAGAGAGACTGAGGTACAAAGAGGACTGACATGTCAGGTGGAGTGGTTATGCAGAGTGTGAGGAAAGATGAGCCCAAGTTTTACATGAGTTAAAAAAGCTGAGAAAAGACGGGAGAGCAGAAAAGGCTGATGAAGGAGCCTGGAATAGATCCACGCAGAGTTTATATGAACATGCTCAGCCTTGGAGATAGAAATCTTCCCACTGATGGCATTGCTGTGAGAAGGGACCACAGATGTGTCTGTTGAATCTCAGGTTGCCCAGACAGACATCCGCTGGATGTATGTTCAGCCCACTAGGTTGTTTTGGTGCTGTTTGCTGGAGGTGATGACCATCTTTGCAGGTGGAGGCTGGCAGGATGGGGCACTCAGCATTACCCGGAGCCACTACACTGCTTGTGGCATGTGTATTTCACAGGAGGAGGAGTCAGGGTGTCAGGCTCAGCAGCTGCTGCTCTGCTCTCCTCCCTACCTGCAGAGCTGGTGCTCCCACAGCTCTGAGGCAGGGGTGCCAGTTTGCTGGGAAGGCTCTCCTCTCCCTATGAGCAGTGAGGGATTGGCTCCCTTCAGTGCCCTACTCCTTCCTGAGTCAGTTTGACAGGCAGAAATGTGAAGTGGGATAAAATGATGACAGCTGGGTTGTACTTTGGAAGCGGAAGGGAAAGAGTTGGATCCATTTACAGCTTGGAGTGATGGAGCTTGTAATGCAACCAATAGCAGTTATTTTACCAGCGTCAAAGTTGAATCAGAAAGGATGCTTGGTTGGTATAGTTCAGCTGATTGCTGGATATTTTAATCCAGATGATTTCAGCAAGGCTGACAGTTTCATGACTGACAATACTGAAGTAATTCTACTACCTTCAGCAAAGCTGCTCAGGATTTATTCTGAGAATGTAGTTGTGTTAATTCATTTTTCTGACTTGACGGGCAAAAATCCTGTGTGGCTGTGACCTTCATGTGAAACGAGATGTCCTTTGAAATAGCCAGGAAAATATTCTTCTTCTCATGTGCACGTGGAATACTTGTTACCTCTAACAGTAGCTACGTGTATGTGTGAAACCACATATGAGTGATGTGCTGGGCATCAGTAAAATAGGGAACGGGGTTCTGAACTCTTGCGTTATTCTTAGGCTGGTGCATGGTTTGGTGTAGCTCTTACTTGCAATGACAATGCAAGAGCTTAAGTAAGCTTCTGGAGGTTGTTGTAACCAAAGATGTTTCTTTTGATTTGATAATGCCACTGTAATTCTTTCCAAAATTAGGAGAAACTTGACATTCTAGATCAGCTGGTGACCAAATGGCCAAGCATTTGAGGTTCCTGGCAGGTGCTGATAGAGGAACTCTATGTCTCACCCACCAAATGTGGTGGGGGTTTAAATTTTTTTTTTTTTCTGTCTGCTGTTTCTGAAATGTAGATTTTTTTTTTTTCTGTAAATATATCAATAAATTTAAAGAGTACAGGTGGTTTTGTCCATTTTGTGCAGTGTGAGAGGGTTTTTTATTTGTGGCAGTTTTTTGTTTGTTTGACAGAATCTAATGGTAGGTAAGAGCTACTTTTTGAGTCACTGACATTTTGTGCTTGAGAAGATAAATTTAGATAAATACTTGACTTCTGGTTTCAATTAACTTTAGTTTCTTTCAATTCCAAAATTCTCTTCATAAATATGGAATAGCAGTGGCATTATTTTTTTTTTAATTTAATGGAAAAAAATCTTTTCTAAATTTTCTGTTGATAAGAATTAGTTTCATAAACAGTTTTGGAAGAATAAAATAATTTCAGATATTTTTTCAGATATAATAATATAATTTCAGATATAATTCAACTAAATTAGGTTGAAAATGAAAACCAAGTAGTCTGGCCTTTTATTGTAACTCCCTACAGGTAAGTAAATGTAGTGATCCTGGAAAAACAGTGTTTAGCCAAAGTTGGCTGCTATAAACAAGCTTTTGCTTATTGCTCAGTATCATTAGTGTTTATTAACCACTCCACTTCGCTGAGATTCAAACTCCAATTTTTTTTCCTAATATTTCTGTTTTTATTATGAAAATATAATTTAAAACAAAATACCCTTAAAATAATCTGGAATAAATTCAGTTCAGCGTAGACATTTCTGATATTTTTGAAGGGACTTTTTTTTACCCCAGGCAGGAAAGTTCAGAGTAGTTGTGTCATGTTGAGTGTTTTGTGCAAGCTGTAAAAATCTGTGGACTTGATGTAAGCTGACATTGTCCATAATACAACTTTATTCCCTTCTCCTTCTTCTGTGATGAGTCTCCACCAAATCCTCCAATTAGTGCAAAGTTATAAAATTATAGACAGATGGAAAATTAGTATTTATAGAAAAATGCCCGCGGATTTGATAGCTTGAAACTCTTGCAGCTACAGATGATGTGTTAGCAGTTGAGACTTAGAGAAGGCAGCCTGTTCAGGAAAACATGAAAGCTTGTGTACTTTCTGAAGCAGTAGGTCATCTAGCAATGACCATAAATTTCAGAGTTGGTTTTCTGTGAATTGAAACCATCTGTGGCAAAAAGTTTAAAATGAATTCGTTTGTATTGGTAAAATGTAAGTAAACAGATAAATACACAGCAATTATTTCCTCAGATGATTATCAAAATCAAAAAAGTTTGCAAGATCCATCTCTTGGCTCACAATTAATTAGAGTTTTGCAAATGCCACCACCTTGAATAGTCCACAAATCAAAAAAGTTTTAATGAGAGAGAAGAGATACCTGTCACTCAGTGGCCCTTAAATACTGTTGGTCTGATGTTCAGGGGCAGTGGTATGGTTTCATTAATATTGGTCTAAGTCCAGAGTAATTTTCCTAACCTCACAGTGTGGTTACTTTGGAAACATAATAATAACAGTAATTTTTCTGATGATTCACATATTTAAATCTAATAATCTTAGAATAACATCTTAGAAGGGATCAACATTTGATGACAAAGGAAAGAGCTGAACTGGAGCTGTTTTTTGCTGTCCCTGTATACAGCTAAACTAGCAAGAGTGCTCTATGAAAGTCTGGTTTCCTGGACAGATTTCATTCTTTCCTAAAATTCATAGCTTGAAGTGACCTTCAGGATTTTCTCTTAGTGACTTTAATGTGTTTTGCTGGTGTGTAGCCAAAATTTTTACTTTCCAAATGCTGTTCCTTTCTCAAAAGCAAACCTGGTAGTAGACTTGTTTGTGTGTGTGTGCACACCTATAGCACAGTTGAATTTAAATAAAATAAAATATCACCACCCTGTTTAGGAGAATGTTATTGCTATATGCACAATGACATGTCATTACCTGGAGAACATTCTAAGTTTCTCCTGCACGTCCATGTTCTTGTTGAGTCCAAGTTGCTCTACATCTGTGTTGTGAGCTTGGGTAGAGCCCAGGAAATCTCCCCAGAGGGCCTCTGCAGGGCTGTATGCATGCAGGGGGACTCTGAGAAGTTTTGGTGTTGTGGGGGGAGGAAAAAAGGAGGTGCAATATAGAAACTTTCTGTGTCTGTAACATTCTATTCCCTGTGTAGGAAGTTTTTCTAGATATCCCTTGCAGGATGCAGTTGCAAGATTCTCCCATACTTAAATGTCACTTTTGCTATTTTCCATGGTGCTAAAGTATTCGTGCCACTGATTCTGAATATCCCGTGCCATTCTTGCCTTGTATGATATTGTTGTCTTAAGCTTCTGTTGCATCATGCCACTAGTGTAATTTTTGGAACAGGCAAGAAGGATTTTAGTCAAATTTATGATGCTCTGTTAGGAGTAAACCTCCCTACATTCAAGACAAAAGCTACTTTTTTATATTATTCCTCTTCCTTTTTCCTTTCTCCTCCTTTTCCTCCTCCCTTCTCCCTTCTCTTTTCTTCTCTTCTCCCCTCTTCATTTTCAAAGAAAGCAATGGTATTTTATTCACCTGGACAATGAATACTGTTTCATATGTGTCTTGAAATTGTTTCACTAATGCTACTTATCAGCATCTTAGTCTTCTAAGCCAGATTGCTGCAAATATAGGATGCAAAGCTATTTAAAAGCTATGGCATGTTGCTTCAGATGATTTGTAAAGTTTAAAGTAGCAGGCCATTTGCACAAAGCCACCTGTGCATCTCATATCCATTACAAACGGTGAGAGCCAGCCACAGCAGAGGTACTTGTGCTCCTGCACGCCTCGCTGCTTCTGGAAATTCCACCCGTGCGCTCGCCTCTCTTCTGCAGCTCTGAGAGTCCCACCTGTGGTTCTCTCTTCAGAGCAGCCAAGTTTCAGGACTTGTGTCACCCCCACAGCTGCTGCTTCTCCTCCAAGCTGGATGTGGAGAAGTGCAAGTGTTCTCTCCTGGCACTTTCAGGGACAGTATGTCAAGGTTACCAAGTAGAGGGGGGAAAGTGTTTGCAGTCTGACACCCAAGATCGGCAGTTTTTGGAAAAAGATATTGAAGGCAGAAATGAAGAACAAAAAGGATTTATTTTTCCTTTTTGTTTTTTTTTTTTTTTTTTTACATTACATTACATGAGGTGACATTGGAGGCTGGTTGTAATATGTAAACATTTGTGGAGAAAGGACAAGGAGAAGTAAAGCCTTCTCAGCAAAAAGCAGAAAGACACTAAGCCATTGTGTTGGCTGATAAATAATGGAGGCAAAGTGCCGTACACTGGGTCTGGCAACATGTACATTGTTGTTAAATGTTTGGGGGATGGCAAGCCAGGTGGTGATTTCTTCATCTCTTGCATGTTTTCAGATAGAGGCTGAAAGCAGATTCTAGAGGATTTACTCTTACAAATAAATACTAATCTTTTGGCTTAATACAGGAATAGTTTAATAAAACTTAATGTCCCACAATATATTTGGTTTAGGATGACTACAGCTATTCTGAGGAATATAAAGACATTTTTGAGAGAAGAAAAGGAACAACTTCTGTGGGGTTCATGGTGGAAGGCATGAGAATTGACAGGCTTCAGTGCAGCGAGTTGGCCATAAAGAAAATTGTTCCACTTGTCAGAACAGTGAAATATTGGGGTGAAAAAAAAGCCTGTGGAAATTGCAGTAAAAATTTAGATGTGTTTAACTTTTTTCTTGAAAAAGAGGGACAAACTGGATGACCTTTAAAGTTTCTCCCAGCCTTTTTTCAGGGAGCCTGTAGTGGGTACCACAGCTGTCAAATTTATTACAAACTTCCTAAATCTTATTTGGGTTATCTTTTACCTCTGCTCAGCCAAAGTCTCTGAACATCATGTAGTAGATCAGTCTAATGCCCTTATATCCAAACAAATTATATTCTAAATTTAATTTCAAGGGGAAAAGTTACTATCCACCATCTTCTTTTTAGGTCCTCCAGGGAAAAGAGGTAAGCGGGGAAGAAGAGGAGAGACTGGTAAGTTTTTAATTTCATAAGATCTGTTGTCATGTGATGTCTGTTTTTGTGAGGATGCATACCCAGCATGCCTTGATTTTTAGTTGTACTGCACGTGTGCCCTGAAAAAGAAATCTGAAACTTCTCTGGTAAAATGTTGTGACCCTTGGCATGTATCTGGTGGTCTTCTAGATATTTCTCTAGTCTTGGGCACCCATAATTTGCAGGCACACTTCATAATGCTCAACAAACCCTTCAGGGGTGTTCTCACACATGCAGAAGTTAGAATAACTCCATATGAGTCAGTAGTTGGAATACCGTGTCAGTGTTACATCAGGTCCCTTTGGTTGGAGGAGAACAATTTTATAAGGAATTAACAAAGGAAATAAAATTTCTTGTGTTGAGAATGTTGATAATCAGGGACATAATGTGATAAGTAGACTACTCTGCATGAGAGAAGTTTTACAGAAATGAGCAGTTAAGTTCTAACAGAAATAAGAAAAACATTTGTTGGTTTGTTACCCTTTACCAGGGAGGTTGCTGTTGATAGAAACCTGCTGCTGGTGTGTAGATTGAAATTTCATTTGAGGCAAAGTTAGGAGATGCTGAGCACCTCTTGCTGTTGACATTCACAGGAATTGAATCAATTACGTTGCGGGATTGAGTTTTTCATCAAGGTGAACTTTCTGGAGGCAATGCAGTAGAAAATGAGCATTTCTCTTCTCCTTGGCTGTTTTGTCTAATCTGCCAGCTAGGAAAGTCTTCCAATCAACTTGATCTCTGTAAATCTTCTATAGCCTTTCTTATCTATGTAAATGATAATTTATCTGGCTCTTAAAAACTATTTGCATATCTTCCTGAATCACTAAAAACAAGTGAATCACAAAACTAAAACCGAGCCCTGCCAAAAGTTGATACAAATCACCTTTGTGTTTCCATTCAGTGCTGTCTTGGTATCTGCTTCAGAGAAAGAGGCTATGATACAGAGGGAAATTCTGTGGTTGAAGATTGAGTTACAAATGATCCTGGAAATTACTTTATGGGATGCTCATTGATTCATTTTAAATCTGGAATAAACACGTGGTAAACTATTAATAAAGGAAACGGATCTCTCATTTAAAAACAGACCTCCACCTTAAAATGCTGTTTAAGAATGTTTGCCAGAATAACAAAATTACCTTAGTTGCTGGACAATAAAAGTTGCATTGTTAAAACCAAAAGGCTGTCAGTATTAAAAGCAATCTCAAAGTACAGCTGCTGCTGTTTTATACTCCTTTTGCACTTCACTTTATTCAGAAATTAGAGAGAGGCATAAAAGCTTAATGAAATGCCATTGATTTGGGAGCTGCAGCTGCTCACCTTAATAAGACTGAAATAGTAGATTTGATTTGTGGCCCTTTGATAATGTTTCCAAGAACTGCTACACAAAAGTCTTTGAGGTCTAAATAATTGAAAAAATGTGCAAATATCACTTCACGAAGTGTGACATTTTAATGGGGAGCTTTTTATATGTGTGCCTTGAGAGAGGAAGGCGATGAAAATAAAGTTCAGCACTGTCAGGTGGCCACTGAAACGTCCCCTCACAGGCAAAGTTGGAAGTCTGGAAGATGCTGGTACACATATTCTTGACAAGATGCCCAGGTTAAATGCCAAGGGTACTTTGTGCAATTCCGCAGCCAACCTCTGATCCAGTGCTCGCTGTGTGGTTAACTGAAACTGGTGGTGGTTACATGTGCTTTATGTGGAGCCTGACAAAATGAATTGTATCCATGGCTGGTATTTTTGGACTGGCATGAAATTGCATGGAAATAGATGGAGAAGCAACTTTCATAAGCTTGCATGACTGTTATTGAAGATTTGTTCAGGTAAGTGCATGCATTTAGGCAGTAGTCATACTTACAAATTTCAGAGCACTACCAAAGCACAAGATTACTTGTTTGGGAAAATGTATGCCCTGTATTACCAGTGCTGCTCACTGACAATCCCAAGGCCTTGTGCTTGACTGTGTGTGTCTTTCTTCAGTAACTTCATAAGCTTACGTGTTCTTTTTTCTCTTTTTTTTACCCTTTTTTCCCCTCTCCCCCGCCCCACAGGACCTCCTGTAAGTACAGTGATACATTGTTGGTTCTTCCAGAATCAGGCAGAAATCTGTTAGATCCTGTTAAGTTATCAGCGTGATAAAATGATCATGTATACTCAAGAGGGAATTTTGGCATTTATACATGCCCTGTATCTTGGAGCTGAATAATTTAATCAGGAAGTTGGTTAAGAAAAGAGTCTCTAAACCTAAAGCTTTATGTTCAGCGCTCCAGATTGCCATTTGGATTCACAACTCCATGTAAGTATGTTATGTTCATTTTGCCTGTGACTTCATAACAGATACTTTACTGAAGTATGAAAATGTGTGAGTATCCTATCTTAAGCCCAAACGTGGCCAGTTTTGCTGGGTAGTAACTTCCTGTGCATTTAGCACAAAGTTGTGGGGTACAGGCTCCCTGTTCTTTAGAGGCATGGAGGCTGTCCAGCTCATTTCACTGTAATTGCTACTGAAGCAAATAAGTTATTGTGTAAAATTATTGTTAAATAGTGCTACTCCATTTAGTAAGTAGATTGAATCTTCTTGTGAGAAAACGTTTTCTCTCTTCTAAGATTTTGAGGTTGTTTCATTTTTTACTTGGGTTTTTTTGTATGTCTTTTGTTTGCTTTTTTGTATATTCCCAGAGTAAGTCAAAAGTCTGACTTGAAGGACAGGACTAAGCACATACTTCTCAAACCTTTGTATCAGTCATGCCATCCATGTGCATCATAGGGTGTAGGAATGCGACTGTTTATGTTTTTTTCCTTAATAGATGCAATATTTCCACAATATTTTCAAGACCCTGTCATCTGCCTATTATATGACACATGCATGTTTAAGAATATTTAATTAATGTGTTGAATTCCTGCTGTGACCTAAAGATTTTACTGTAAGCTGCATATATTGAGTCGTGATATAACTTACCCTTTTAAGACTTTGACCATGTGCTCAGCAATTCATAGTGACAAATTCATTTAACAAGCCATCAATGAAAAGCCAGGCTTAATGCATAAAGGTGCTGTTTATTTGCAAGAAACACTGTTTTCCCCAATTTCTTTTGCAGTCCTCCTGTGAAACACAAAGAGCAAACATAAATAATGATATGAGCTATTTTCCTGTACCAAGGCAATGTGGCATGAGTTCACTATATGCCTCATTAAAAATCTCTCTGACTTTAGCTCCCCACTGCTTCAGTATAGATACATTAAAAAAACCCAAACAAGTAAACAATCCCCCCAAAATAAGTTGTAATCTTGGCAGTATTAGCACAAACCTGAAATAGGTTCCAAAACTGAATAATTTTAAGAAGTAGTGACTTTAAATTCCAAGTTTCATACTTGAAACCTTTGAAACTTCATATTGCTGACAGGCAGCAACGGTTTAGGTTGTTACAAGGCATAAAATAGTGTAGTTTCTCTTCCTAATTCATTTCTATTTGCATAGACACTGGCTAGGGGCAACTGTTGTGAACTTAAGTATTGTTTTCACCTGGGAGACTGTGGTAATAGTTTTCATTTAAAATATCAAATATTTGTATATCCCACATTAAACTGGAGAATTAGGTGTATGTTGTACTTTCAAAGGCTGCCACAGTTGCTCTGTTTATTTTCCTTGTACATGACTACTGAGTGGCACATGTAGTAGCAGTCAGAGGCTGGGGATTTTGAATATTTTTATGATCTTTTACAGCAATCTCAGATTTCTTCTTTGCCATCTATGTTCTAGTGGAATCTAATACTTTATTGCCTAAGCACTAAACCCTTTTTTTTTTAATTAACTGCATATTGCCTGTCAGTTGACATGGATAATTCTCTTCATAAAACCCAGTATTTCAGTGGGCATCAGAAGTAGCCAGTAGCTTTTTAATCAGAGGGTTTATATAAGTTAAACCACATAATTTCCATTGCCAAAGACTCGTTTCTTCACTGTGTAGTACCCAACTCATGTTTCTTGATTTGAAATATCATCACATGCAAAAAAGTCAAGCAATACACAAATTATAATTTCCTGGTAATGTACTCTGCATGTTTGTTATGTCGTATGTCATGACTGTGTTGTTAATGTGTCATACCATTTCATCTCATTCAACCAGGGTCCACCAGGGCGAAATGGCTATCCGGTAACTCATCATATATTTTTGATAGCAATTTATGGTTTCTCTGAAATCCTGTTGGTATAGTTTGGTTTCTCTTTATTACTGTCAAAAGGACTCTTTTTTTTGTTGTTTTGTTTCTCAGATGTCTGGAAAATGCAGGATTTCCCTTCAAAAACAAAGCAAAATAAAGAGCTTGTGACGAGTTTCCAGAAAGAACCAGACTATTTACAATGCATAAATGAGATGCACTGCTTGTTTGATGTTGTGCATATTTTGTGTTGAGTTTCTTCATTCTTGCATACAAAATTCATAATTAATTAATTGAAAAGCTTACTAAGATACTGCATCTCAATTTTCCGTATTAGAAAGCTGTAGTGTTGCCATATGGAACCTCTGAGTCCTTATGGAACCCCTGACTCCTTTCTTTTAATTCTCTCCTGTTTCACTTGACTGCGTTGTTCAATGCATTTTGAGCAAAGTAAAGTGTTATGACAGAGGTCCTAGCAATTAGCTGCAGTGACTATCACAGAGTAATTTTTGATAATGGATACAATTCATTTTTCTGTCAGTTTCATTCATATCTTTAGCATTCATTGCCTAAAAATATATATATATATATATATATATGAAATAATGCATCTTTCTAGAATCTGTTAATAATACATTTCTTTCTAGTAGTCAGGCAAACTGTCTGCAGTGTCCCATTCATTGAAAGAAGTATATGCCTGCTGTCACATGGGTATTAGAAATCAAGTGACTAAATGTGATAATATATGATATAGTGACTGTTGAAATATAGTAATGATCTTATTTATAGCACTTAATAGTGGAGCTTAAAGGGCCCTCACAGGCTGATTTGCCCCTGTTTTTCAGACAAAATATGTGTAATTTTTCAGTGTGTTTTAAAAATGTTTCCATTGGTAAAATATAAATTGTACACCTTCAGTACCTGCAATTAGAGAATTTTGTAGAATCACAGACTCTCAAAATGGTTTGGGTGAGAATGGAAATTTTTGGAGAATTTAGTTCCAATCACTCTGCCATGGGCAGGGGCACCTTCCACTAGACCAGCTTGCTCAAATCCATCCAGCCTGGCCTTGAACACTTAGAGGGATTGAGAACACTTCTAGAGATGAATCATCCATAGCTTCTCTGGGCAATCTGTTCCAGTAGTTCACCACTCTCATAATTTAAAAATTCTTACTTCTATCCAATATCAACTTTTTTTTAGTTAAAAGTCTTCACCCTTGTCCTGTCACTACAGATCTTGGTAAAAAAAAGTATATTCCTCTACACCTTTTTTCATTTGATGCAGCCTATTTCAATGCTTTTACCTGGGCAGGCTCTGGAATTCCAGAGTGGTGTCACCCATGGGTCATGATCCAGTATCCATCTTTCAAATTACAAGTAGTTGGAAGTCAGCTGGTGAGGAACTGATCATCAGTATCAAGAAACTTGCTTGGATGTACTAAAACCATTATCAGGTTTCCGAGTCCACATTCCAATTTCTCTTAGAGTGATTGATCTGTGTAGGTGAGTAGAAGTTGTTTTCTTGAAGAGATTTGTTGTGGGATCTGAAAACAATGAAGGTACTTCAGAGCCATGGTATTGAAATTGCTGTTTCTAATGGTGTTGTTATGGGCAAACTTAGTCTGAATGCCTTTCTCCTCATGTGTGATGTGAACTGTCAGTAGTGCTTAGCACTTGATTGAGTGCTGCTTCTTACTGCTTGAAAATGACTGGGTATAAAATTTGGCTTTGCTTCCTGAACCTTGTCATGTGGCTGAATGTTTCAGTCTTTTCAGTCACAGTCATACTCTCCTGCTTTGAATGGGAAATATGTAACTGCAAGTGCCATGTACTTGAAAAGTATCTTTACAGCCCTGTAGAGGTCTATTAGTAGGCTATTCGTGTTCTGAGGTATTTCTCCAGAGTCTTTTGTAGCTCCATAAGAAGCCTTTTTGCTTAAATCTGTATTGGGTTTTATGGGATAGTCTGTGAGGATAGTGAGGTATATGTGCCACATGTAACCTAAACCTGGTGTAGCTCTCTCACAAAAGCAAGTGGCTGTTTTCTCCAAGGCTTAAGTGTTCTTTGAATGTGTTCATTCTAGTTCTTAAAGATACTTTAAGAATAATTATAACAGTGAAAGGAATTACAGTCAGAAATCTAAGTGCCCAGGAAGATACATCATCAAAAATCAATAAAATTAGGTGGGGTTTACTGCTAATGAGTAACACAGTTATTAAGGGGATTAGAAACAATTATCTGACTAACTGGTTATTATTTAAGGCACCAGGAATATGAAATAAGTGTACACTGGTGCAACTCTTTTTTTTTCCCTCATAACAAGCTATGTATAACAGACAGTGACCAAATTCAGACTTGTAACCCTTTCAGCTTGAGTTCAAAATTGAAATAGACCATCACATCTACTCAAATAAAAGAGGGAAGAGTGCACAAGCATTGGAGAATGAGATGACAGGCAGCTTTTGCAGGCATTTTGTATGACAATGTTGCTTTGCAAATAATTTTAGAACTTGGAAAAAAGTACACACACACACACATACACACACACACATATCCCCTAAAGAAAACCTACACCAAACCCTCTACCCCAAAATTACCCAGCTGCTAAAAAAAAAAAAAACATCTTGTGAATGCAGTGAGGAGGCCAAATAAACAAAGTGTTGGGTTTTTTACATTTCTAGGTTGAATGGGTAGCAGATTTTTACTGTTTTCCATTGAAAAAATGAAGCAAACAGAATTTTTTTCCTTAGCATTTTCCCAAGCTGGGCAAGATCAAGCTCAACATCCAAGCAAACCATGCTGGAAGTTGCCATGTGTGTGGTGATAAAGCTTCACTTCTTCAGAATTAAGTTTCAGAATATGGAAATACCCCCAGAGCATTTCTCCGTAAACAGAGAAATGTAGAAATTTCTCCTTCATCTCTCCATGACAGTCAGTCTGCAGAGCACTTTATGCATTTACAAGACTTTGAGGAGCTGTGGAGGGTCATGGCTGCTCCAGGTGACCGTGTGCCTTGTATTAAATCCCATTTCTTCTAACATCCTCATTTCATCTTCAAGAAGTATAGACAGATTCCTCTCCAATGTCTAAATTGGAGATTATGCTTCTGTAAGTGTCAAATATCATCACTTCATAAAACCTGAAATGTAGTTCTTTGAAATTTCACCTCTCCATTATTTTAAATTTTCCTAGCTCTCAAAAAACATGCCTCAAGATAGCAAAGGGGCAAAGCTTTGGAGTGCAGGTAGAAAATTTCAGTTATTCTGTAGCCTGATATTATTCCTTCTAGATTACAGAATGTCTTTGTCATCACACTTCTGATCTTTGCACCCATAAAAATTTGTCCCACTATACATTAAAAAAATAAGAAAAGCTTTTATCCTGTTCTGTAATGAATTTCAGGTTGCTGTTATGTCTCTGATTTTTCCTCACCTCATTTTCTCTTCCTATATCACAAAAGGCAAAGAGAATTCCAGGTAGAACAGTGAAGGGCATTTGTGTTGGAAAAAGTAGGCCTGGTGGGGAAGAACATGAAAACCACCCTTGTGAGAAATTGGTGAAAGGTTTTTTTTTACCATTCTGCTGTGTTGCTTTGTCTTTGATGGTGTTTCATATTTTCTTTTCTTCTGTGTCTCCAGTTAGAGACTGGGGCTACCTAGGCAAATGTGTAATAAGTAGCCATGTCTCTGGATATACATAAAATTAATTTCAGCCAAGTGCAAGTTTTTCTGCCTCAGATACAATGGCAACTCAGTTGCTGTAAAACAAATAGAATTGGAATAATCAAAAGAGAAGAAATGAGCAAAGATTGTGCATTTTTCATCTGTGATTAAACATAGCCTGTGGCAATGTTAAGCATTTTTGCAACAGTTGTATTTCTAATAGCTGATCAGCTCTCCTCTTTTTCAGAATCGTTCAAAAATATAAATGTCTAAGCTCAAGGAGCAACTATCTCAATTCTTTACCTTGCCCTGAGCATTTGGCTTGGTGATCCTATAGAAATTTTCCACTTCACAGCAATTTTTTTTCTTTCTCAACAGGTGTCTTCACAGACCACCTTTTATTTCTGGCATTTGCCCAAAGTAACTCTTAGACATATGGCAGCAAAACTTTTGCAATAAATTTCAGGTTAGGTAGTGAAACACTGATAACTATTTCAGGTTTTACTTCTTTTTTTTTCTTTTTAAATGAACGGAAAATTCAAAACATACAGAGTCTCAACAGCTTCTTTGTGCTGTGATTTCAGTATGTGTTTTCTCAGTTTCTGTGCTTTGTCTTTGTACTCAGTCCCAACAGAGGGGATTGCCATAGGAGACATCAGGTTTTCAGTTGATCTGTTTGCCTCAGACTCCTTGCTTGTTCTCAGGGAGTGGAGAGAGACATGAGTGGTCAGCTGTCCGTCTTAAAAGATACCTGGGTTTACAGATTTCTTTGTTTGGTACCACATAGAATAACAGTATCCTCAACAAACCTCAACACTGTTCCCAAACAGATGCTTCAGGTTTGACAAGTGTAGTGTTAAACTTGCTGCCCTGCAGGTTAGCTTTGTGATAGTTCTGTGCTATGAGAACCAGAGGAAGGTTGTAAAAGTGTGGTAAGTTTTGTAAACATAGTGTAGCTGAGGACACATGATACTATTCAGAAAACAAACTTCTAGTTCTTCCTAGAAATTGTGGGAGGATCTCTAAATCTGCATGGCTGAGTACTGACTGTGGCCTTTGTAATCACATCAGTCACATTCATACAGTAATGGGGTTTTATGACCTTTGGTTCTACAAAATAATATATGTTGCAACTCGCGAGTTTAATTTTTTCATATGCCAATATTTTCACAGTGATTGAAGATAATTATAAAAGATGATTCTAACAGAAGATTTTGAGACCTCAAAATGACAGTTGCTGTTAATTCTGTGTCACAGGAAAAAAGCAACACATCAGAACACATTCATTAGCCACTTACAAGGCAGTATCCATTTTGAATGAACTATGAGCTAAATCCTCTCATTCGTTACATTTGTGTAATGCTGACTGCATAAATAGGAGCAGGCAGTGTTTATTTCTGCAGCTCCTTGGAGGAAACTCAGAGAGCCCCAAGCTATTCCTTTTCTGTGACTACGACAGTGAAGGAACAACTTCCTCATCTGCAAAAGCCAGCAATATTAAAAGATATCTCTACCCATTTCTTCACTGAAAATTATAAAAATAAATTGCCATAAATAAGCTAAAGGAGAAAGTCCACATGGAGATTTAAGAAAAATTTTTGTGCTGCAGTAAATGCCTGTGTACATAGTGTCTCCTGCTTTTAATGTATTAAACTTCCTAAATTATTTGAGTCTGTTTCATACATAGCATTACAAATAAAGATGTAGAAAAACAATAGAAGAATGAAACAGCATTATGATAAAAAACCTCAGTAAATGATTAGTAATACAGACAATTGTTGCCATGTGCTGGATCCACCAAGACCCTCTTTGAACTGGCAATTTCCATCTCAGATGCGTGGATTCTGGTACTATAAAAATCCACATCTCTGTATGGGACTTTCTATTTGTCAGTGTGTGATTAAACACTGAGCACAAAATGCTAGGATACTGAAGGCTGGTGTGAGTCAGAACAGTTTTGATTCACAGCTGACGTCAATTCAAAATGACACAAACCCATATATCTATCAGATAAATAAAGATTTATAGCTGATGGTAGATAGATAGGGGATAGGTGTAATTTAAGAATTAAATGTATTTTTTCAGTGCTTTCCTCTGCAGACTTAGAAATTTCCCTCTTCTCTATCATAATAAAGCATGTGTAGGTAGAGAAAGGAATTAAGCTAGTTTGTCATTTTTTTGACAGCATACATACATTTCTGGTCTCTTTGGGCTACTCCACTGAGTTCAGCTTGGCAGCTTAGCAGGTGCCATGCAGAATGCTGTGGTTAATATCTTCACATTTATGCTTTGATAGTCTTAATTGATGCTTGAACTGTACCTGCGATCATTCACACTTGCTTTTCGTCAGGTCTGCCACTTGAAATTTTCCAGTCATTTCCTCCCAGTGCATGATGTAGCTCTCTGGTAGAATAGAACAAGCTTTACTTATGAAATAAACTACCTTGGAGCAAAATTTCGTGTTCCAAATGATTCTTAATTCTATATTTCACGTTTTCATGTTTGACAGTTGTGTGTGGATGTAGAGTGATTAACCAGTGGTGGTTAAAAATGCCTCTTGGAATTTGTCTGAACCATCACTTTCTCACAAGAAGCTTGGAAATTCAAAGACAAGGTTAAATCAATTACAGTAGAAATCCTGTATTTAATTACTTAATGGTTGGGCTTGATGATCTTAAGGGTCTTTTCCAACCTAAATGATACAATGATTCAGATTACTTCTGTCATAAATGTGAAGGAAAATCCTAAACTGCCCTTAAAGAATTCTTAAGTCATCAGTTCCTTGCCTGGAAGGGGAGTTACACAGATGATTCTGAGGTTTTCTTTCATGCTGGATTTTTAATTTTGATTTATGATACTCTGAATGATGTGTAAAACTGTATTACCCATACAGCTCCCAGGTGACTAATCCTATGTGGGAGTTTAAGTGCATTGTTAATCCTAGCAGAGGTCAAGGAGTGTAAAATTTCATTGTAGAAACTCGTTCCTGAATTACTAGACTAGGTGGTTGGATTCTGTGATTTCCAGAAAGTGCAGGGGGAAGATTTCCCTTGAAGCACTTCTGTTTCCCTCTGCAGTCAGTGTTCAGATTCTATTTAAGAGAGAGGTGATATGAGGAGAGGAACGTCTGGAGCAGGCAGTCACCTGAACTGGCTCTTCTTTACAAAGCTGAGTGAAGAAGTACTTCCCTACTGGGAATCAAATCATTCTCTGATACAGCTCTGCTGGGCCCCACACTGGACAGCGTCATTCAGTAATCACACAAAAATTATTTGGCTAGTGTTTGTCACGCTTAATCGGGTTCTCAGCTCTGTGGTTTTGGATTCCTTTTTCACGGTCAGGAGTTAGCTGGTAGATCAATGACTTTAAGTACTTTTTCCTCCATTGTGGGGATCTTGGGATGGACATATTTAGGGTGTAACTTTGCCTCTTGAACCACAGGGAAAATTCTAGGCTGTTTTTTGGACTGTTCTTACTTTCATTTTTTCACCTTTCTAGCTGTGCCTATTGAAATCAAGATTAGTTAATAACATTTCTGAAAGCAAACATGGTTGTCTGGAAGGAAAGATATATATGAGCAGTGTGGAATGTCAGTTGGAAGGTTTTTCCATGACTGTGTAGGATACAGATCATAAATGACCCCCAGAAAATAGTTTTCAGATATTTTTTGTTGTTGTTTTTATTTTGTTGGTTCCCTCTCCCTGCCCGCCCAATTTGGCTTTAGGTAAAGCAGTTAAGATTCATCATTTAGGCTAGTACTGAGAAAGTACTATAAAGTACTGACAATCTAACAGAGAACTATTGAGTTAAAAATTATTTTTGGGTTGTTTTGTACATTTTCATTATATAAATCCCAGTGTAAATGAAAGGAATTTAGCCCTTTGCTGCTTTGACTCATGAAAAACTGTCATGTGTGTGACCAGTCATGAGTTTGATGTAGAAATCAATTTCTTTCTGCCGCATGATATTCCAATGAAAATAAACTGCTGTTGGAAGGCTGAAATTCTAGCAAGTGAATAAGCCTAGGGAGAATTTGGAAATTTTCAGAAGTTAAACTATTTATCTGTTACAGTTCTTCATTTTATAGATCAATTACAGCTAAGATAAGCCAAATTTTAAGGGTAGACTCTTCTACTTCTCAGTACACAGACTTTTGTGAAACAGGAGTTGTATCACTACACTGGACTTAAGCTTACATTCAATTTAATGTTTTAGTTCAGTAGTATGAGATATGTACACTGAGGTTGTGGATTCCAGCAATTGGAATGATCTTGGTTTGCTACATGCAGTTAGTTTCTAAGGTTGATATTAATAATGGTACAGTTTTCTATTGGTGAGAGGGAACATTGAAAGAAAGTTCTCCAAAAGAAGCAAGAGTAGCATATAGCAGTTAAGTAACTTTTGTTATGCATAATGTAGTATTTGCATTCCTAGTCATTGAGAAAGTGCAACTGTAGCTTCCTTTTTTTAATAGAAAAAGGCACGAGTCAGACCTGTGGTTTTCATTCAGGTACTCTGAGTGATTAGTCAGTCTCCAAAGAGAAAATTACCTCAACATTTCCACTTCCAGCTGTGTGGATCAATTATCCTGATTTTTTTTCTGATCCACTCTGAATACTAGGTCTCTGCCCTTAGGGTATGTTAAGTATAATCTGGTATTGCCATCACATCCAAATTTTTTTCTCCCTAGATGGGAATGTGAGCAACCACTTTTTTTTTCTTTTTTTTTTTTTAATGCTGTCACCAGCTTCTGCCAAAATCCTTTTATAGTCCTGAAAGTAATATTTTTTATTACTTTCAGGACTATAAGAAGAAAGTAATATTTTTTATTTAGAGGTATTCATGTGAAGATCCACAAAATGTAAGAGAATAGTCTAGAGAGTTTGAGATTAAATGAACTCTAATGAGTTTGGTAAATGCTTGGATATTTTAAGTTGTTACACTGAACTGCATTCTGCCTTTGGATTTACCTTTTCAGCTCTGGTGGACTTCATTTTAACTTGCATAATTTGACTGAAACTAGGAAATAGCTGAGAGGAGTGTCTGATTTGCTGGAGTATGGCTCAGAAAGGTACAGAAAAAACATACTTGGATTTTCAAGTTTTCTTGGCTGGGGGTAGCCCACGTTCTTTTGTAGGTCAGATTTCAGGAACTTTTGCTTCCCTGGTTAAATGTTCTGTTGGTTGAATTTGCTTTTTCTGTGCAGCAGTTGTCAAGGAAGGAAGAAAGATTTCCTTTTGTGCAATGAGGATGTACTTGGACTTTAAAGGAAATTTAGAATCAAAGTAGTCCAGTGTTTTGTGTGACAGGCCATTAGGACTGAGGTCTTAGATTGATGGCACAGGGTATTAAGATGGTAAGTGAGGTACTATGCAGCTCCCCAGTTAATATATCTAATAAAAGCACAGACGTGGAAATAAAGCTGCTGTATGCCTGTCTGAGCACTTCACAGGCTTAATGATTTTGTTTTCCAAGTCACAGTAATAGAAGTTCCTTATGGAAAATGATGGTGATTCGTGTGAAATTTCTTTTTTCAAGAACCAGACATAGTCTTTTCTTGCAATACAAATTCTTTTCTTTGCTACATCCCTCTTTCCTTGTTAAACCGGGGAAATAGAACAGGTGGTGCATCATTAAAAAAATATATATAGGGAATTGTTTCAGGAAGAAAGAGTGAAAAAAATCTGTATTGCATTCCTGAATTCTGCTTTATTTCTGTGATTGAAATAATCTTTGTAAGTGTGCTTCCTGTAGTTTTTTCCATGATGCTTTATGCTTTTTGAGAATTTACTGATTCCAAGTCATTTTGGAGGTGGCATAGTGTTATACAGCACCAGCCATTGTTATACAGCACATTAACAAGTGATTTAGGTGTAATGCAATTAGAACAACTGGAGTGTCTTTAGATTAGCTGCATGCATGTTTGTGCCTTTTAAATCTCATAGGTAAATGCCAGAAGTATCTGAATAGACTTGCATGTAGGGAATTTTATTTTCCAGTATTTGACCACATATGGCAGTCCATAGCTGAAAGCACCTGCTTTGCAGTTTTAAGTTTTAATGTAGTGTATCTGCATGAGCTTTTTTCCCTCATGCTGGAATTCTTCAAACAAATCTTTCTTCAACCTAATGACAGTTGAAAGAGATTGTGGTTTTATCTTCGTGAGTTTATTCTTAAATGCTTCAGTACCTTGGCTCTTATTTTTGTTCTCTTTTAAACCCTTTGTTGTAACTGTGCTCTTTTATGGAGATGTATCCACTCCAGTTGATGTTCTTCATTGCAACTCAAATGAGAAGTGTCAATGGCAGCTGTATTTTTTCTTAATTCCCCGGGGGACTCATTCAGAATATTTGCCTCTCTAGGCAGATAAAAGGAGTGTGATGGTAGGATTCTTTGGTCCTAATGGAGCAAAAATTGTTTTATGTTCCTGCTCCTGAGTTTATCAATCTTCAAAAGCTGATGTTTCCACTGAGGCAAGGTGAAAAAATTGGTCTCTGAAGGTTACATCCATATGATACTGTGTTATGTACCCACTCTAATTTTATTTTTCCTTAATAGACCTTATTCCCTCTAATAGAAAAGATTTGTAGAGCCAAAAAACAGGTTGACTGAAAGAAGCTAAAGGGATTTTTTTTCCCACATTCTCTAAAGCTATCAAAACCCCGGTAATAAGAAAGATTGTTCTTTAAGAGGGTCTCAGTGATCAAATGGATTTGCTTCCATGGTGGTGTGAGTAGACATATTCTTCAGAATTACTCCAGAAGAACAAAAATCTAATTCATCAAAGTCAAAATGCCACAGCTGTTACAACAATCTATCTCCTACTGAAGGCTAGCCAGCTAATTTTGGAGAAATGACATTTTTCACAGTTTATTGTTTTCTCATCAACATGGCACCAACCACATCAAATACAATCACCCAGTGATGTTGGCATTGATGAATTAGCCATGTGCTTTCTATTTACGGATACAGGAGTTTCAATTTCTTTGGGTGAAAAGAGAAGTTTTAGGTAGAATGTAGGAGTTTTCTCTCTGTTCTGTGTGAATGTTTTCCGTGTTCAAGTACTTGTTAAGCTATGCTGGAATTCAGTAGCATAACTGAGTGTTTTTACAGAAACACATAGTTCTGCAAAACTTCACTGGACTGTTTCAATGGATTATGGATGGGTGAAGCATTTTGGCTTCATTTGTTGCCATAACTTGAACTATGTCGCTCTTACTCTTTCTGGGGTCAACAGTAGTTTCCCTCTGCAGTAATTTGTCATACAGATATGACTGTACAAATGTAGTAGATGCTGGTAAGAGGCTTAGGCTACAAGAAGGAAAACTACCTGGAAATAATCTTCTTGCTAGTCTGATGTATGAAGACAACAGAAGTACTCCACGGTTTGGGATTCACACTAATACAGGGCCCTTTTTAAAAAATATATTTGCAACATATACAGTGTTGGCCATGATAAACAGAAGCATGTCCACCCACACTGTTTGAGAAGAGGAAGTTCCTTCCAACTTGGATCTGTCCAGGTCTTTCTCATGATTCTTTTACATACAAATTTCAGTAGCAAGAGCAGCCACAGTGCTGAGATACTAAAAAAAAGCATCTGCACCACAAGAAACTGCCTTTCAGATCTCCTGCATAAACTATAAAAATAAAAAGTATCTTCGCAATTATTTTTTGTCTGTGAAACATGCTTTTGTAAAGCTGTGACAGTAATTTTTCTTGCACAGAACTCTTTGTACTCCCTTATTGTTACCATATGCGGAGTGTTTTTGCAGTTCAGCCACTCCCTGAATAGCCAAACTCTGAACAATTTCTTTTGTTCTTTAACTTGCTTATTTCTAGACATAGCCAGTCCATCTTATAATTGCAAAGGAATACTCTGTTAAGAGTAATCAGACTGCAGGTATGGCTCTCAGCTGAGAGTCTTGCAATGTAGAGTGATGTTGCTTCAAGAAGTTTTGGAAATGGTACCTGGCACTTCTGGTTTACTTTGGAATATTTAAAACTGTTCCTCATCTTCCATCTTACTCCATTATTGATAATTTTCATCCTCTAATTTAGGTTAATACGGACACTAGAGCCACTTTATGAAAGTCATGACTTCAGGTCACATGTCCATTTGTTTGTTTAAATTCAAAGTACCTTAAAATATGGAAAAATTCAAAAATTTTCTTTTATGTCACAAGATCAGCAAAATATGTGTTAGCTGCCACTTTTGCTCAGCAGATAACTATTATCATTGCCATATGGCTTTGCATGTACATGCTGCATATTTCTCTGCACTAAAGGCACTGCACTTGACAGGTGGATTAAAATGTAAATTTGAGTAACTTCTGGTTATGTTCAGGAATTCTCAATACTTAGAACCTAGTTTAGGCATGGTGTAACTTTTCTGGTTGATGGAGCCTTAATTGTGGTGTTGCAAGTCATCACTCTCCTGGTTTTATCAGGACGTGGCTTCCAGGACTCTTCTGTGCTTCCATGGTATGCTTTGAGAAACTTGCTGGTTTGGTAAAGGTGATCTTGTAGGAGTTTTGTACATGATGAGAGAGTTGATATGTGGCTTGCAAACAAGTGAGAGATGGCTGGGATTACAGGATAATTCTATCAAGGTATTAAGAAAGCCTTTCCATGAGAATGAAATCAGTGAGGTGTTTTTGGGAGGGTTTGTAGTTCAGATCTTGAATGATTAATTTTGCACCAGTGTTTTGAATGAGTCTAGGAAAAACAAGGTGTTTCTGAAGGCTGAATGTGATCAAGCCTCTAGTAGTTAGGATGGGGATACATAAGTTTCTGGTCAAGAAAATCAAGCAGCCTAACAGCACTGTCGATTTTGTTTTTAAAGAAACCACTTCATTTAAACCTCTGCATCTCTACCTCAGAACACAGTTATACTTTGCAATCTCCAGGTGATGATCCATCTAGCTGAATTTTATGTCTCAGGCAGTAACTGATACAAACTGCTTGAGGGAAGAATTCTGGAAACTGAAATTGGCTTTTTTTGAAGGAGCCTAGTAGTGCTTCATTTGTCATTGTCAGTAATTTTTCTTTTTGCAGTAAAGGGGTTTTAGAGAGGCTCAGCTCATCTTTCTTGTACTCTTTTAGTCTATTCTTTTTACAGTAAATTTTTCTCCTGCCCAAACGATGTGGATTTTTTTTGTTCATTTGATTGGAGTTTTTTTCAGTGATAACCTGACTGCTGGGCAGAGAGACTTGTTGCAGGTTGATTTAGTGCACTTTTCTTTTCCCACACATGGAGCAAGTGACTTCTGTACCTGGGCTGTTGTCTCCGACTGATCTTAACAGTAATCATTTTCAGTCGTTGAAAAAGAAGCGATAATGTTTCATCAATAGAAGAGATTTAGCTTGTTGATGATCTGAACTGTGCTTATTGTTCACATAGCTCTAAAGCAAAATTTCGCTAAAGAGGAATTTCATCAGACTTGCTAGGAATTATATACCCTTCCTAGGAATACTGTATTAAATCCAAAAAAAGCATCCTTGGTAAACCTGTAATTAAACAAAGGGGAAAAAAAGAAATCAATACATCCTTGAAAGAAAGAAACAATTAAAATGAATAATTTCTATCATGATGAGAAAACCTGACAGTGGTGGGGTTGTTTTTCACTTTTATCAATCTAAGACTGAAATGGGTGTGTTGAAAAGGCAGTGTGTCCTCTTTCACCTCACCAGAGCTTAGATGGGATGATGTGCAAGCCTGCAGCTTGAGACAGATTCTCTTTTTTTTTTTTTTTTCCCTCCAGATAGGTATTTTTAAGCTCAGTCTGACATAGTAACTGGCATGCTACTCATAAAGCTGCTTTGAAGCTGATGTGTGTTTTCTCCTGAATCTCCAATTGTGTGTGTATTAACATGAGAGATTTTCAGGCACCTGCAAGTAACAATTTAACAATTGCATTTATACTAGATAGTTTATAAATGTGGAAAAATTCAGTCACATAATTTTGTCAGGATAAGAGTTTCTGATTTCTGAAAAAACCAAATCAAAACAAACAAAAGATCAAATGAAAAAACACCTTTCTTTATATAGGGTGTAGGTTTTTAGCTTATAAAGAAGGAATCATATCTGTTTTCTGTTTATTATTTGTCCTTGCCCACAACTCAGTGTTCTGATGAGTATTCATTAATTAAAAAAGATCACTGAAGTATCAGTGGAGAAGTTAAGAGTAAGAAGATAATCCACACCTTCTTTTTCTTTGCTTGGAGGATTCTTCTATCACACAGTAAATTTGAACATATCTCTTTTCTCACCTTTTCAGTGAGAAATTTCTGAAGAAATCATTATTGCATTAAAGCTGCTATAAGTAATAACATTTGCCATCTATTTGACAGAAACTCTTCAAAGGTTTCTGATGCCCTTGCTTACATAGTCACTTTCTAACAAAAACCCCTAAAATCCTTAAAATACTTACCTGCAGAGTGACAAAAAAAGCAAAAATATATTGCTTAAATGGAAAACAACTGATTTTGTGAAGCACTGAAAATATTTTTCTCTGAGAGACATCCTATTTTAAGTATTCTTGAGAAGTGGAAGCTACTTTGTGCAAAACCAGCCTGAAATGCTGCTCATACTCTGCTATGTCTCATGTGTTGTCTCTGTCCATAATAGGGTTACTAGACAGGTAGTTAAGTGCTAAGTAAATAGTTGGGTACTCCTGGGAAAAAGAAATCTACTGTACAAACAACTTTTGAGGATTCTGGGGCAGCAAAAAAAGGTGCATGTAAGAGTGTAAGTAAATAGTGTCATGGTTTAAACCCAGCTGGCAACTCAGCACCCACACAGCACTCCAACTCCCCTGGTGGGATTGGGGAGAGATTGGAAGACTAAAAGTGAGGAAAACTGTAGGTTGAGGCAAGGACAGTTTAATAGTTAAAGCAAAAGGTGTGCACACAAGCCAAGAAAAACAAGGAGTTAACTCACTGCTTCCCATGGGCAGGCAGGCATTCTGTTATCTCTGGGAGAGCACAGGTCCATCACACCTGGTGGTTATCTGGGAAGACAAAGGCATCACTCTGAATGTAAGCTTCCTTCCTTTTTGTGCCTCCAGGTCTATATGCTGAGCATGATGCACTGTGGGATGGAACATCCCCTGGATCAGTTGGGATCAGCTGTCCCAGCTGTGTCTCCTCCCAACTCCTTGTGCACCCCCAGCCCCCTCTCTGGGGTGGGCTGAGAGGCTGAAAAGGCCTTGGTGCTGCATGAGCACTAGTCAGCACTCACTGAAACATCTCTATATTATCAACACCCTTTTCAGCAGAAATAGAAAACACAGCCCCATATGAGCTGCTGCAAAGAAATTTAACTCTGTTCCAGCAAAACCCGCTGCATCCAGCCCTAGCATACATTTAAAAGTGGTAGTGGAAACCTAGAGGGGAAATGCAGAGTCCAGAAGAAACATTTTTAATACCATCTGTACTATCTGCAGTAAGTGAAAAAATATTTAGTGTGTATGTGTTGTCTAAACCTCCTCATCCAGTTCTTCATGATTCATTGTCTTGTCTAGTTTTTTAAACTGCATTACAGGGATTGTGTTAGGGAAGACCATGTATTTGGTACTTCTTGGCAAAAATTACTTGCTAATCTGTAGTGGCAGTTATTTTATAGAACAGAACAGAAAGTAGTTTGAGCTACATAGCATGGTTCTGAAGACATTCAGGTTTAAGTGAAAGACAGACTATGGCTTGAATTCTTTCTCTAAAAGTCAATGAAAAAATTAAATTTTCCTTATTTCGAGAAAACTACTTGGAATTCCAGTGCAATCTTGGAATGAATTTCAATAAATATTGTCATATATAGGATTTTTCTCAGTGCATCCTGAAGCAACATCATGTACTATTTCAGCTCATCTTTGTAATCTAGCCTGTATTTTTTGTGGACATTCTAATCTTTTATATTTTTTTAAAAGTGCTTTCTCTCTCTTCGAACACTAGAAAGAAGTAATTGAGGAAAGAAGGAAATTGCCATGTTTGGCTGTTAAAGAGTCAGTATTTTTATAATGAAGGAATAGTATTCTGTTTCACAGTATTTTTTTCTTCTGGAAGGCAGTGTGTCCCAAGACAGTTTTGCTTTCTTCCTGTATTCTACAAAGCAAATCCCAGAAGACATTTTGAGATGTCAGACCAAATCGCCCTAGTAAAAATGGAGTCATGGGAGAAATACCTATTATTTCCATTCCTGTAGAGAAGCAGATGCTTCTCTGCAGTCTGCTGGGAATTTCTGAATCTTCTTTCATAGACTCTTCGAGATGCTATGTACAGTCCTTTAATTCAAATACAGGAGCTATGTAGTGTGGATAAAGAACAGGCAAAAATCCAATAGTAGTTTTAAAACACCTGTCATTGTAAAGAAGCAGAAATAGTATTTTTTTTTTCCTATGATAAAGAAACATTCCCTAAAAACAGTGCTTATATTGACAATACAAGCACTAATACGGGTCCAACAACTGTTAAATGGTCCCTGTAAGCCAGTTTTAACCCCCTAACTTTCCTTCTACAAATACTTGCATAATCATTTTCTGCATTCATTCATCATAAGAATAATTGCATCTTTTGGGCGAAGCTTGCAGTGGACCTAACAGTTAAACTTATCTGCTATCCCACAAATCCCTGTGGGACACTTATTATACTTACCACGACCTCGCTGTTGAGTGTTTTAACTGCTAATATCTCCAGCTTGTCTTTGAGAAGTTAAGTTATGCATAGCCAGAGTTTAGCTCAGTCTTTGTTTCTCTTCCTGCAGCAGACTGTGTGTGTAAATATTACTAGGTAAATATCCTGTAGTACCCAGTGCTAGAAAAAAATCTGGGATAACTAATAACTTGGAAAAGGCCTCAATTTTTGGGGTGTATAGAACCGTATTTAGAAATTTGCTACATAATTATGAGAAAATGAGTAAGTGTTATATGTGTGCTGCATGTGTGGACTCAAGAGGCACAGAGGAAACATAATAATAAAAGCTCTACCTTTGTAATCCATCCACAGTGCTGCTTTCTTCTTCCTTGCTACCAGGGAAGGACAGTTCAGAGATAACATCTGACAGATAGTGTAGGTCATCCCAGCAGTCACAAACTTCCCTAGGATGTCAGCACATAAATAGGGTAGTGGTCATGCAGACAGCCAGGATACTGATGACCTGTTTTACACTCTCAGCATGTCACCCACTCATGATGTGACAGGAAACCACAGCGAGGGCTGGCGGGAAAGTGAGGTGAGGCATTTTATTCCCACAGGGCTTCCCAGACCCAGTAACTTGTTATTGGATCTGACAAGGAGGTTGGTGCACAGCCTTCTTACAAAGGCAATACTGTACCAAAAATAATGAGTGTGACAATGAGTGCATCCATCTGATGGCCCTGTTCTTGTTAAGTATGTCTGGAATTTTTGGCATAGTCCAGGATCTAGGGTGGGAGAAGACAGATACGTAGGGAACTCACTAGATGATATGGCAGCAGTTTTTCATGGTACTTATTGTTTTCTTGATAGCTTGTTGAACTAGCTCTATATATGTCTACCTACATGTAGTACATATTATTATTTATTAGTCATAGTGCAGAAGGTATGAATATACACTCCTGGATGAAGTAGTCACCAGAACCCCTGCAGACCTGATTTAGACTAAACATTTACACTGGTTGTTAGCTCACAAGCCAAAGTGGTGCTTAGGAAGAGGGCTAAATGCAGCAAGGATAAAATAGATCAACAGAAAACCAGCAAGTATGTTATGTGCTCTCTTCTCGTTAGCAGTGATCCAAACCTAGCAGCGTGAGCAGTCAGCCCTAAGGGGCTGTATGCTTAGGAGGGGCAGACTGGAGAGGGGTGCCTGTGAAGCTCCGGGGGGAAAGGGCAGAAAAAACTGCCATGCTCTGCCTGCAGTTCCATTCCATTGCCAGTGAAAGTTAACCTGACTGTTCATTGTCAGAAGACATAGCAAATAAACATCACATTTAAAATTAATCCAACTTTCTTTAGTCCTCTTCTCTCTCGTCTGATCACTTAAACAGACAGTTGATAAAAGATCAATTACTCAGTTACTGCAGAATACATCCACTTTAAATCTTTGTATAATTTACATTCATATAACTGCAACCAACTTCTGGATTCTTAAGCAAAATGAGTAACTTGTGAAATACTAGTGAGGAAAATTCCAGGTTTCCCAAGGGAGAAAAGAGAAAGTAGGGTAAGGTGCAGGACTTCTCAGAGAAGGTGTATGTGGAAATCTTTAGTATCCCTGTGGATGGTGTGAGCTAAAGTTTTTTATTAACAATAATTTCTATAATTTTAATTTAAATATAGATTAGTTATGAGATTTTATGTTGCAACCACATAAATAAATAGGCTAAGTAAGTAGCTGGTTTCTGTTATTTAAAGAAATAACAGAAATAAAATAATAAAGCAAGATGCATTATTTCATATGTTTGGTTATGTTGGACCACTGTGATTTGCCAGACTGACAATTCCTTCATTGCATGTTGAACCTGTCTTTTGTTAAACATCAGTTATTGCCTGGCTACTTCCCACCATGCTGTTTTTATTAATCCTGTCTTAGGTCTGCTTCTTTTGTTGTTTCTTTTCTGTGCCTTCATTCTCAAAATGTATTGCATTTAGCTGCTGACACAGTTCCTCATCTTCCAAAGTCCACAGTATTCCCCAAGTCTGTTTTTTCCCCCCCTCATCTTCAGTGTTACTCTGATTTAACTGTTCCATTTTGTTTTGACTTTTGATTATCCCAGGGTCCGATTGGTATGGATGGAAAGCTGGTAGGTGATTTGTTCAAAACCAGTGTAATTTAGGTCTTTCACATATTCCCCTCTTTGCTTTTTTAAATTACCTACACTGAAATGCATATTAGTCAAATACTGGCTTACTTCAGCATAACTTAGCACAGCAGTAGCAGTCCAGTAGCATGGATTTTTAACAGGTTGCTGAAAAGCCACTTCAGTCTTTTATGCCTATGCAAAGAAATGGAGGTCAGTCCTGCTTCTCCTCTTCACTTCTCATTTTCTGTCTGAATTAGACTGGAAGGCAGATGTTCCTCCTTGGGTGCTCTGTCCAAGGGTAATTTGGTGGTGCCTTTCAAACAGCAGGATATCACTTCTGACTACATTTCTGTGACTCCTCCTTCTTTCACAAGTTCTTAATTTTTATGTTTTAATTTCTGTGCCTGGATTATGTTGGCTGATTAAATCTGAACAGCCTCATGTACCCCAATAAATGCATTTGTATGATATTCCAGATATTCATTAGGGATATGCTGCTTGAATTAAGTTAGAAATAACATTTAATTTTATAGTATGCATTTGTTAATGCATTTCTACTTTGTCTATATTTGTATAGCTCTATGTTTAGATGTATAAGCCTGGAAGTTTATGTTCCCAGCTCTTTAAAGATTAACACCATGGCAAAGGTGTGAAAATCCAGTTTTGTTACTTAAGCTGTTCCTTTCACTTCCTCTCTTTTCTCCCTTCCCAGGGCACCCCTTTTCACTGATAGCTTGGATACCTATTTTCTTTTCTATCCTCTTACTACAAGCTCCATTTCCTTTGCAAGCTCAACTTGCTAACTTGCAGTGTCAGCTTTCATTTTCTCCTGTTTCTCTGCTCTTTGAGGTTTCTTTCTACTTTGAAGTAACTTGTCTGTAAAGTTTGCAACATGCAGTCAATAAGCTTATTCTTTAATCTCTTTTAGGGGATTGATAACTTACCTGTTGGCTTTAGTTACACCATGGATTTTTTCTTTTTGTTTTAATATCATTTATATATCAGCAGCTAATAATTGGTTTCAGTTTCTAGGAAGGGATTAACTGACAACAGTAGAAGACCTTCAATCATGGCAATTAGAACAGGGTGCCAAATCTCTTTGTTTGCCTCAAAAGAGTGTATTAAGCCAGTAAATAGGAATATAGAAGGGAAAATTGTTCTGGAGTTTTTACTGAAACCATGAGATATTATGCAGTTATACCCACTGTAGTAATATAGATTAAAAAAAAAAACAAAACCAACCAGCATTCAATTGGTATAATCAAGTATATGGGGTTCAAAGCACCAGCCACCAAAATGCACCCAACCAGTGGGTGGTGGGACTGGTCCCTAAATGCCTGCAAAGACATCAAATAGTTGGTAGCTAGAGTCAATGAATCAATTTTAGAGTATGTACCAGATTTGAATAGAGAGAGATTCATTAGACAAAAATCAGAGTAATGGTGACTTTTCAGTCTTGAGCAGTATTTTCTCCCTGTTGGTTATCTAAAATTTAGAGAAAGACTTACAGCTAAAACATTTTAATCCACAAGTAACATGAACTGGGGGCAGTTCAGGCAGCAATGAACCAGACTGATTCCAGAAATCCTGAGGCCATTTTGAGAACACAAGCAGATAAACTGAGATTGAGCTTGCTCCAATGAGTTATGATATCAGATTGAATTCATGTTAGAGGGTTTTTTAATGAACATCAAAGTAATTGAAGGAGCTTAATTCCTGACCCTTTCACAACATGCAAAAAATTAAAGATGGCAAAATTAACAGTCTCTTTTTTGTGTCCCACACTATAAATTGCTGTTGTGTGACAATAACCCTTCACAATTAAAAATGTCAGTGTCGTGACGCTTTTCTACCCATACCTTTGTAAGAAGAGCTGATGAGTTCCATAATTCAGTGCTTGCTGCACCTTCTGGGTCTTGTCACTAGATCACTTTTGAGAAGGGAAAATTCTACTGTAACTGCAGTGGATAGTAGGGCAAGAAGTAGATAAGACTGCTCAGAAATATTGAAGGGTTAGGAACCATTGTAAAAAACAGAAAATAATTACATTCAATAATGCAAATTTCCTTCCATGGTGAAGGAGCTAATAGCCAAGGGGTTAAAATTATCCTGCTTTTTAGTACTTTTGTATTCAGCATCTGCATTTACAGCTAAATGCAGGATAATGGTTATATTGGCAGCAGATGTAAACTAAGAGTAATGCAGTGATTATATTCCCCGGTATCTCATAGAGTTTTCTGTCTACTTGAAAAAAACATTGTCCTATAAAAATTCATTTTCCAGCTTTTTCTGTATTGGAGTCATGAAAGAAGAGTAATTATAAATCCTCAGTACCAGAAAGGCAAAGTAGTGATGCTGCTGAGAGTAGAAAACACTTTTGTGGGAGCATGGCTGCAAACCTCACCTCATATTCCATTCAGGATAAGTTTGTGTTATGTGTGTATGTCTCTTGTGTCATACATATAGCATGTACCATGTGGACACTTAGCAGCCTCTGGGTCTTAGTGAAGAAAAAAAAGTCAATTTTCAAATCTTATTGTTAAAATATATATGCATACATTCAGTTCATTTACTTTCTACTGCTTCAAATCAACTCTTGGTTGAAACATTTTGGTAATTTCAGACCTTCATTTAGGTTTTGGATTTTAAATATATATATATATATGTTGGAGGCAGTCTTTAATGATTTGGTCAAAATCTATTGCAACTTTAGATATTTTTGTGAGCAAATGTGTTCTGAATTTTATGTATGAAGTTTGCAGGCACAGACCTCAGTTTAGGTAATTTATACAATTTTATTGTACTGGCTGCCCAGTACTGCATCTATGAGCAATTCCTGATGATTTTAAGATCAGGTATAAAATAAAATAGCTTAAAACCTGCTGTGAGGGGAAAATTGAGGTAATATATGAGTGCTGAGGAGTCTCAATCATATTCATTAACCCAGCATGATGTGCAACTTCATAGAGCTCACCAACTCAGAAAGTTTTAGCTAATACTTGAACTGCCAACCTCAGCCAGTAAGCTTAGGTTTTTTATATTCTCTATGGTGCAGTTTTGTTCTAAGGAATGAATAGAAAACTGCAGCATCCCCAACAAGGAATACTTTATGCTGCATTCAGTGTAAAGATTAGATAGTCACAATAATTCTGTATTTTACTATTATTCCTCTGTAACGTGATTGCATACATTTAAAAAAATACTTTAAAGCTTTGTGTGAATTTAAATACCATTTTTTTTTGTGGTTTTTCATTGACACAGGAAGTTTTATTAGTTACTATAAAAAGCATTTCTCCATTTGTGTTTCTTGTTGATAATGGTTCCCAGTTGAAATGCTTCTGCCTCCCACTCCATCTAAAATTGCCCAGAATCACAGGATAGCTGAAGTGGGAAGGGACCTCTGGAGGGCATCTGGTGTAACCTCTCTGCTCAAGTAGAGCTGTCTCAAGCAGTTTGCCCAGGATCATGTCTAGATTGTTTTTGAGTGTCTTCAAGAATGGAACCTCCACAGTCTCCCATGGTCCCATGCTTGGTTAACAATAAAAAAAGTGTTTCCTGATGTTCAGATGGAAAAGTTTCAGCTCTCTGTAAAAGTACCTTCCAGCTGAAGTGGTTTTATATGATTTAAAAGAAGTCTCCACACTCAGTTTCTGTCAACAAAAGGAAACATAGTTTCAGTTTAACTGAAGTATTATTTTAATTGTCATAAAACACCAGAGGCTAAGCTAGCCCTAGGCGTTTAAAGGAATTCTCTAAGGAGACATATGTAATTATTTTTCTCTGTCTTACAGTGTGAGCTGATTGTCTGGGTCATGTTGTTTATAGTCACAGCTACTGTACTGTTTGCTAAAATCATTCTGCTTCATGCAAGTAATTTCTGTTATGGGCACTAAAATAATTCATGGCTTTCATTGGCTTTTCTGGTCTAGGGGAATTAGGGATAGGAATTCTGCTCTGTAAGGGCTTGCAGCAAGAAGAAATACAGTTCCTCAGTGTGCAAAGGGTGCCTTTCCACTTGTCCAGGGGTGATCTAAAGGTGGTGTTGATAAATGAGAGGAAATGTATCAGCTGTCTTCTTGGATTGACTAACAAAAACTCATCTCAGACCTTCCACTATTGCTGGTTTAAATAGGGGTTTATACTTGCTTAGAATTGTGGTGCCTGTGGCAATGGCAAAAAGACTACTGTTTGTCCAGCAGTGTGTTCCTCCAGGTTTGAGACTTTGTTCATTCAACAGGCAGTAATTGTAAATAATTAGCATCTCCTTGGAGTATGGTGGGGAGCCGTAATAAAGAAATGAGAGAACAAAAAACCCATAATACCTCCTTTCAATCATCTCAGAACCTCTGGCTTCTGTCTCACTTGAGAACTGTCAATTAAGTCCTCCTATCATTTCCAAATTATTAATAATATCTAAAATAAGAAGTTTCTCAAATCCAGTTTTGATATGTTATTGTAATTTATTTCTAGAATCAGTTAGTTGCAAGAAAGTGTATCAGTTTGAATTAAAACACTCAAATTCAATATCAACTTAAGAGTCCAAAATCTGACTTCAATGCAGTCACTGTATATTTTGTTAGCTTCTTATTAGAGAGCACTGTAACTAATTTCTACTATTTAAGGAGTTCATCCTTGTCATAACTTTCCATAATCTTTTGTTTTTCTTGTCTTTTTTTCAGGGTCAGCCTGGTCCCCAAGTAAGTGCCATCTTTTTTTCTTACATAAGTATCAGTTAAATACAGGACCCACTGAGCTCAGGTTGTCTACAAAGTATTTTACTTTATTTTTTGATCCTACTGTAGTAAGATAGAAACTGATAACCATTGCATAATTCTGTGAGAAAAATATTTCCCAGGAGAGAAATATGCCCCCCACATATGGTTAAGTTCCCTCAGCTGTCTGACCAGATGGTGGGGTTAACAACATAATACTGAATAGAGCAAATCTCCTAACTATGGCTTGAAACTTTGCCACCAAACTTTAAAGCAAGATAAAATAACTTAGCAAATGTGTAGCAAATGTAATACTTCAACTGCTTATTAATCACATGCTAATAATGTTGCTATAATCCAGGCAGCCCTCAGTTATTTTAAATATTGCACTGCTAGCTGTTTTGATTAATTAGATACACTGCTTTGAATTAGTTCTGCTTTATTTAAGAATAGTAGAACTTTGTCTTGTGAGCTGTAATTGAAGACGTGGAAATCTAGGGATCTAACTTCAGTTCTAAGGAAGAAATAGACCAGCAGAAAGGAAACATTACATGTAGTACAAATGAAATGTGAATTATTTGAGTGCTATAAAATTATGGATGTGCAAGGAAATACGAAAAGCAAATAAATTACCAAGCCAGTACCAGTGCCATACTTAGCAAAATCAGTTGAGAAACTCAGGCTTTTTGTATGCTTCATAAGCTTTGTGGGAAGTAAGCTTTGGTCTATGGAACTGTCTTAGCACAATTTAGTTGCCCAAACCAGGATTTCTATGAGGGCCTTTTATATTTCAGAATCATAATTGAAAGTCAGAGCTTTACCACTGTATTGACTGGCAATTTTTTAGATTTCATTATGAGAAGCAAGCATTTGTTTTAGATTTTTTTCGTTTCTAAACATCATTTTCTGTTGAAAGACAGATTGATTTACAAACCCTCAAACCACTTGGCCTGAATGCACAGTAGCCTTGCAGTGCCAGGCTCCATTTAACAGAATTGTGTAAGAAATCCATATGATACTGGAGATGGCTACTGCCCATGGCACTTATGTTTCACAATAGGCTCTTGATGTATTGGCTCTGCAGAGAGGGATCTTCAGCCTCTGTGCTGCCAGGGGCTGGTGAAGAGAGAGATTGTAATTCTGTGTGGCACTGTAGCTCTGAACAAGCTCTGTTGAGGACCTGAGGCTGATTCTTGAGCCTGTGGGCTGCCCTCCAGTTGATGTTAACTTATGCTGCCACCCGTGTCCTTTCCTTCTGGGTTTGGACCCCCACCTCCCACATTTCAGTTGCTTAGAGAGTGTCTCTTGCCTGCTGCTTGTAAACAGCTGCTCAGACTTTGGAGCTCATATCTCTACATGAAATGCCCTGGGATAGCTGTAGGCAAGGAACCACCATGGAGATGGCAGTGTTCAGTGCTCTTACAAGGGCAGAAAGGCAGAGAAATCTCATCATGGATGTAAGAGAAGTGAGGTGCAAACCAAAGAAAAAGCCCTCTAAAACTATTCCCCATACTATTTGGGAGAATTCTTATATGTTAACTTCTGTAATTCCTCCCAGTGGAAATGCTCACCTCTGGGTCATCACCATTGTCCTCAGCAACACGTACCGTTATCCTTAATAATGCCTTTTCCTCCTTTTCAGCTCAAGATGCTCTTACTGTGTCAGGAGGATATGTGTGTGCTCAGTCATTTTGAGTGGCTGATTAAGTCCAGGAATAATTCTTTTGGGAGCACAGGTGGGGAAGACATAAGGGCATGAAGCAGAGTTGTGTTCAGCTTTACATTAAGATGCCTAAATCCAGAAGCTTGTCTTGTGTAGGTGTTGACCTACATGGTGTCTAAGCACTCCTGGCAGCCACTGAAGGTTAAGTCAATACTCAGTGCACCTAGCAACCTGTTCAGCTCATGGTGAGCTCCTGGGGCTCAGTTACATTGTCTGCATTCAGGCTTTTGTTGGTGAATGAATTGATCTGGCGTCTCTGTCCTCAGCCACTAGCTGTTTTATGTACAGGCTGGAGTCTCTGTTGGGCTGTGGTTGTAGCTGTCAGTCACAGGCAGCTGTCTTGGATACCTAGGGAAGCTCTCACGTGACACTAGCTGTGCACATTTGTACCTCCTAATTCCAGATTCTGACTGTAGGCAGCTACTGAACCAGATAACCATTCTGCTGAATTGCTTTCTAGCCAGGGTTGACATCTGTCTCAGGCAGCTACAGGCAGGCTGTACATTTAGAAGTTTATCCCCTCAAATTGAAACTCAGATCCAGATAACTTGGTGAAACAGCATTTTTTAAATTTTAAAAGCAAGTTTTTTAAGTATTGGAAGCTGTGGTTGAAAATCTCAAGACTTTTAAAAATCAAAAGTATCCATAGAAAACAGATTTCATTCCCATACAGATAAAATCAAAACCCCTTGGCATGTCATTAAGTAATGCAGAAATTCCAGCCTATTATGATTGTCTGCAATTTCTCTGGTCTTAACTGCGTCCGTGAGAAACTCAAAATTGAAAGTATTGATCAGTTTGGTTACTAAGTAAAGTCTTTCTGGCTTCAAAGAACAGAATTGTTATGCTGATTGGAGAAGCACTTAGGAAGTTTCTGGTGTCCTAGCCATGCTAGTCCATGCTCAGGTCAGGGATAAATTCTAATCATTTCTATACTCACTGTTTTATTAACCCCTATTCTTTTTCACTCTGGTTTTATAAAGTACACACTATATTCACCTAATGCACACCTAATTACTGGGCACATCCTCTTATCATTTTAATTTTTTTTACTGCTTATTTTCTTCAAAAAGAGATGACAAAAGATAATTTTGCTTCACATTTTCTCATTTTAAGTAACAACAAGATTTATTACAACTTATGGGCACCTTTTTTTTTCTTCCAGAAGATGATTATGGTTTTGTTGCATCTCTGAAAAGTAAAGACCACAATAAAAAGCTAAAGAATTTCTAGCCTAATCTTTAAAAAAATTTAGTCTCTTCTTATGATTTTGGTTTTCTGTTAAAAAAAAAAGCTACTTTAAATACCATGTAAGCTGTGTTCTTCTTTAGAAGAGCAAGTAATAAAATCTTTAATATTTTTACTGAAATTAAATTCTGACTCTTGAGTGACCTAAAAACTGTCTGCTTTTTCTTATCTGGAGTATAAATATGTATTTAGATTAGCTTGAACCATAAAGGGTTCTTCTCCCAGTAAATCTATACAACCAAATTCTGCCTATACTTTCTCTTTTTTAAATAATAGAAATATTCCTGCTTGTCAGAGAACAGAGTTTATCTTCTAGTCTAATGTTAATTCTGTAAGACATGTGCTATCTGGGTAAAGAGAGAAGGCTGGCTATTTTAAACTTTTTTTGTTGTTTAGAGGTAAGGTTCATGTAAATACTAGAAGCCATGCTTTTAATATCATGGTGAGGGAAGACAAAACAATCCTTTAAAAAAATCTTGCTGAACTAAAGCTGCTAAAGACTGTAAGTGTGGGGTTAGGGTGGTGTTTTGCTTGACTTGCTCTCAGCCAGCCAACTGTTTCCTTCTTTGGGACAATATCCTCTCCCTGGCCCATCTCTAGCATAACATACTTTGTCTCTCATGTCAGCATACATGAGCACTCCCTGTGTGGGACTTTGACATACAGCAGCCTCGCAGATGCTTCTCCTTTCTCTTTGGCAGCTGTCCAAGTCTACATTAGAAATGGACAAAGTGTTAATGATTGATACTTGTTTTCATGAGATTCTTGTTTTCCTTTGTGTGGCACGTTCATGGACGTGATGTTGTAACAGCCTGAAATTTCCCAGTGCCTGGTGCATGATAAAGGTTTCCATAGCAATTCCAGTGACAAATGTATGTGTGTCTTTTTTTTCACCATCAAGCATCAGGGTATGTGACTGGAGTATTTTTAATTTCTGATGACAGAGATTCTGATTCATGGTTAAACTGGCTATTACTGGCTTGTGCTGTCAACAGTGCTGGTGGGAACCATTTTAACTTTTAGTTTTCTGGTTTTTGTCAAAGGACAGAGAAACACAGCAGGCCAAAGGCCCTAATTTTGAGTGGGTTTGGAAGGCAGCAGTGTAGGGAAGATATTTATCACTTCCTAGAGAACACTGTGATGGTAGGGAGACTCCTAGATCTTAGAAAAGAGTATCTGACAGTAGGAAGGATGGGAAAGGAGATGTATAAACAAAGTGTGTTTTAATTCTTTTGAGCCTCCCTTTCAGTTTTGGTAGTTCTGGATAGCCATCTGCATTCCACAGCCTGTCCAGTATTGCTCTCAGTGCATGCCCTTCAGTAGTGGGGCAGTTGATAACATCGAGTGATCGTGTGTGCTTTTATGGCTGTTTAAGCTATGGGTAAGATACATAATGTCCTATTGATCAGTGCTGCAGAGTGGTCTCTGCCTGTCAGACTGTTAGAGTTGGACATGTTTATTTTGTTCTGATCACCATAAATTGAGGTGTAAACTCCACATCCCTTCCTTTCTAGCGATTTCCTCTAATGAATGCCTCAAGACTCTTTACTTGCATGGAGAGTGGGGGAAGGAGGCAAGAAATACACTTAAGAGGGGAAAAGTCAGCTGAAGACTGAAGCAATAGTTCACTTCCAGATACACAGTGCAGTGAAGTACTGCTCCTGGGAGAATCCCAGTGGTTGTACCCAGGCCATCAGCTGTTCTCACTGTTGAGAATGATCTTGTGGGGTATTTCTCCCAGAAACTCATACCCTCTGCTCCTTTTTGAACTTCTGAAGAATTGTATTACTCAGACTGATTATACAAATGCTAGTCTCCTTTTGAGTTACAAGCTGCAGGTCAGATTTTGCTGTCAAACGTCAACAATTAGTCTATTAACATTAGGTAGCAGACTAGTAAAAGTATTTTTCTTACTTTCTTTGTACAAATAATGAAGATAAATCCTTGATGCCTTTGCTGCTAATAACAATTTACTGTAAATTATGAGATCAGAAATTAATCTGAGGGCATCACATAAATGAACAAGCTTGTACTCTTTGATAAGTTTAAGCAGGCAGAGCTTGAGATTAGTTGCCATTCTCCTTTCTGAAATGGTAATAGCATTTGTGAACACCATTGAAATTGTGAGACCTTTTTATGCAACAGCCCATGTTGATTTGTGAACAAGAAGAAACAAATGCCATTTTCATGGCTTTTCATTTTACGTTAGTTGCTAAAAGGAACCACATCAGAGAATGTTAAGAGGAGAAATCATGCTCAAAACTTCATTTACTGTATACTTAAGTGTTTATGACACAAAAGAAGCCAGAAATTTGTCTTCTCAGAAGGAGATTGTGCATTTAATTTTTTTGAAGTGTGGTGCTTTCTCAGCTTCATATGTAATAAAATAGAAGTTAATTTTGTTAAAAAGCATTTACAACAACAATGAGCGCTTTCAAATATAAAACACTCCAGTTTCCCTTGGTAGACCAGGAGCACATGTGTAAACCAGAAGAGCTGTGAATATTAAATGATTTTCTTGGCTATGCAGACGGTTCTAGTGCAAGTAAGAGGATTCTTTGGTTTGTAAAGAAGAGAGCACAGAATTGGAGATTTAGGGGGAAATTGTTCTGAACTATCTGTTGTACCAACACTAAGGAAGCACCACACATAATTTAAAAAGGCAGAGGAGAGTAGAACTTCCAATCATCAATAAAAAAGTTCTTTTAAAATTTGATACTATGCTCTGCTTTCAACGTATTTTTTTACTCGTCTTTTCCCACCCTTTTGTCAGGAATTGCAAAGGAGCCTCAATGGCAGATTGATGACTTCCCTACAGTACCCTGCTAAGTGAACTTAGTTGGGGATAATTACACTTTTTAGAGCTCTGCTTATCAGGCTCTGTCAGATACCAGGAGGAGGCCAGACTCCTACCCCAACTGTGCTACTGTGCTCTTTTACTTACTCTGGTAGGCAAGCTTTTGAGTTGCAATTTCAGTGACTATCTGGTGCTGAAATGGCAAGATGTTCCACAGCATTTCCTGAAATAGATAATTTATTTCTTAATTTCTTGCTTGATTCAGAAAGTATCAGACTTGAATTCTGTTAATTTTACAATTACCAATTCAGTCTAGGTTGTGATTTTCTACAAACAGAAAAATAAGAATATTAATTGTACAAAGTTCTGTGAAAAGGGCTCCTCATGTAAAATAATTTTCAGCTCTGGATGCCCTTGTAAAATAAATTCTGCTCCTACAAAGGTGGCTTCTTTTTCTGAATCTGCAGATTTATTTTGGGAGTAGCTGTATGCAAAAGATAAAGAAAGCTTGGAATATGGGCTTAGAAAACAGTTTGATGCAAAACTTCTAGAAGTTGATTTCCTCATTTCGTAGTTCACATAGCAACAGTTTATGATACTGTTAGTCTGAAAAAACAAGCCCTAAAATTAGACAATACATAAAACTAATATTTAAAACTCTAAATGAAAATATGCATGAGAACTTTCTATTTGTAGGATGTTACCAACTTTTCTTCATGGTGGCATCATTAATTTTTTAAAAGAATTGGGTTTGTTTTCATAAAATAAACATAAAGATCTGATTCACTGGTTACATATGCTAGAATAAATGTGATGGAGAATCACACATTAGCATTCCATCTATTCATCTAGAAGTTCCAGCTGTCACCAGGGCATAGTAGATCTTCTAATAGAAAGTGAGAAACTGTGAAGCAAAAATTACTTGCAAGCCTTAATTTGGTAAACCTTTACTTAGCTTAACAGAGTACATATGAGTACAAAAAAGCAATTGCAAACTTTGTATTGTGGTTCCATTATGACATTACAAAGGGTTGTCAAAATATAATTAAGGACTCTGAAATATTTCTTGTATTCCTAAATAATTTCTTTATCAAATGACCTTCATACTTTTTTCCTCTTATTCTACATATGGCAGAAATACACTCATGGGTTCTGTGTTCCATTAGGGATTATGTCAAAGCAACGTATTGAACTGTGTTCAGGAATATTATATAGTATTTTACTATCCTGCTGCGCATGTTTTTAATTTTATTTTAAGCTCATGCTGGCTTATTGTTTTTAGTGATCTTCATGCTGTATCTTAGCTTTGAAATCCAGTTCAATTTGTTGCAGATCCCAGTAGTTTCACTAGCTTTAATTAAAAAAAAAAAAGAGTTATAAAAATGTGTATTTCATCAAGTTTATTGTGAGTTGAAGATAATGCTGTGATGTCTAAGACATTAGTCTTCTACAAGGTTTTCAAAATATCAGAGTTCCTTTGAAAGCTATTATCATTTCAGAGGCTGGTGATCCTTTGTGCTAGATTCTTGAAAAGTCCTGTAGACTTGAGCAGACCTGGGAGATACGGATCTCAGGCTGGTAGAGGAAACATTCAAAATTTATATTTCCCTTTTTGAAGTGACACTCCTGTGAACTGAAATTTTACTTGAAGCAAATTGATGGGTTAGTGGAAATCCTTACTTTTTTTATATTGAACTGATGCTGGCAATAAGAGCTGTGCTGATATGTTACTCTTTCCTGTAAGTATGGGTCAAGTTTCAAGAAGGAAGAAAAAGGCAGAAAATGCAGCAGTTACTTTCATTGGAATATTTTGTGTATTGCCAGTGATGTTACTGTTGAGCACGGCATGGAAATGTCCATTCTGTTTGTGGGCTTTGATCCAGATTGCCAATTTCAAAAATCCTCTGTCTGTCCCTACAACACTGTAGGATTTCCTAATATAGTTTTTTACTGAGATCCATCAGTAATATTCAAGAGCTGTGAGCTGCTGAGAGACATGTAAGAGAATCACATATTTTCAGAAATACAATCCAGCTATATTGCCCAGTATGTCTGCCAGTGATCATTTGCCAAGAAGAATGAATATCCATATAAGTATAAATATACATATGTGTTTAATTTCCCCTGAAGATGTTCTGAATTTTCTAGTCCATACTCTTAGTCTTCAGGAGAAAACAGTTTTGTTTTTAATAAACTTTATGTTGTCTTAAATTGCTTCCTGTATAAAGATGTTTCCAGCCTTATAGGTTACAAGAATTTATTCAGTCATCTCACTTTTACATATGTCTGCATATAAAAGTATGTGTATGTTTGAAGTTGATATAAAAATTCATCTGCGTTTATCTGGTGTTCCATCTCAAACTTCACAAATCTGAGCAGTTCTCAAAATAGCTCTATGAAATACATCATTGTAGTTTTCCCCTTTGCAGATAAGGGAATTGGTGACAATAAATGAAAAATTTGGTTCTTGTACTGATATTTGTTTATCTTATTGTAACGTAAATATTATTTTATATGCTTTTTTTGTGCTTTTCTTTCTCTACACTATTTGATGTTAAATACATTAATTTGACTAAAGGTTGACACATCCCCATCAAGACTAGAGTTATGACTTAGCGTGTCAAGCTTTGCCTCTTTCAGCAATGCCTTTTACCTGGAATAGCTCAGAAACATTTGTGGTAACTTAATACTTGCAGGTCACTTCAGGTGGGTTTGTGCAGTGTACTTTTTATCACTGCATTTGTCAGACAGTTCTTGTGAAAAGGCTTTTTTGGGTACCAATGGAGCCCATGCACAGGAACAATTTAAGGGACTACAGAATTTGCAAGGGGTCATAGGAGAGAAAAAAGAGTAAGATTCTCAGAGCAATGTAGTGTTTTGCTGAAATAGATTTTTCCCAAGCATTAGCATACCCTGAAGTTTAAAAAGTTTCCTGATTTCTGAAATAATTCCATTGCTCTTGATCTGTGGATGTCTCAGAAGCCTTTCTACCCTGGTGCTATTTTTTACATGGCTGTGGCTTTATACTATTTTTATAGTATATTATTTTTATTTTAAGTGTATTAGTATAATAATAGTATACTATTAGTATAAATAGTATATTTTTTTAATTTTTATACTATTTTACTGCCATTTTCTTTTAACCATTCATGATTTAAGCAATCTAACATCTTTCACAGCAGCATTTTAGAGTAGCATTTGCAGACAAAACTAAAGGAATATATAAATATTTCTTTGACATTCTACTACCCTGAAAGAGAAAATACCTCCTGTACTAAGTAGCAAAATTTGGAAAAGAAAAACCAGTGTATAGACAGTATGCCTTTCCTTTGAAATACTGAGTGAAACTCCGAGCATTGCTACTGAAACTGGTGTGGAGTCACCACAGTAAATGAAAGGATGGAATTGGCTTCCCCTGTTTCAAAGTCTGTATTAAAATCCTCTCGCTGAAAATAGGTTTAGTGTTAAAATACAGCAAATACATGTTGTCTGCAAAACCTTGCTCAGATGGGAGCTGTGCAGGTTTGCTTGTTTACATGAGTTCAGCCTTTATTACTTTATAAATTTGCCTTGATATGATAGCAGGTACAGGACAAAATTCTTCAAAAACCCACCTGGTTTTTAAAGTAGCCCTTATTTCAAATAGATTAATAGGGAGGGTTTTTTTGTGGAATTTCAATCATCTGTTTCTGTGCAGTTACTACTTTTTTGGTGGAGCTGGACCATGTGCAGCATCTCTTAATGAAGTACATAAATCTCCTAGAGTCAGCTGCTGGTCAAAGGAGGATCCACCTGGTAGATACTTGGATGCTATTCCATCACAGAGTAGTAATGCAGACAGCAAAGCTGAAATATCCAAAAGGCTAGGGCTTGTAAGATGTATTTTGATGACCATAGGTACTTCTGCTGTAGGTAGTGAAGTGGCAGTGGTGGCTCTCCATTGGTCTGAAACTCCCCCCTTCCCTTGCTTTCATCCTTTGTCTGTTTCCTTCAGAGTATCTGAAGTTCAGCCTGCCATCCTCATAGAAAAGGTTCTTTTAAGTAAAAAAATATATATATTAAATGAGCAAAGGGCAGTGTCATTTCACCTGAATTATCTACCGGCTGGTAAAAAATCAGGGAAACACCAGAGGTGTTTGAATTACAAAATCCACCATCCAAGTTTTAGGGTAAAAATAGCTGAAACATTGGAATATGAACTACTGTTTCTGGAAATAAAAGAAGTTGTTAACTCCCAGTGAGGAGCTTTTTTGTTACTAAACTTTTAGGAATAAATGAGAGAACTGACCTGTCAATAAAAATCTACCAAAGGGAGTGTAAAAAGTACTTACTTAATGGTCAGGTTGAAGAGGTTCCTGCTCATTGCAGGGGGGATGGACTAAATGACCTTTTTAACCCTTCCAGCCCAAACTGTTTGCTGATTCTAAGGTAGCATGTGATGTTTTTTCAAGTCTCAGGTGGACATCTAATGAGACAGGGATCTGCTGGAGGTCTCTAACATTATTAGGGAGTTTTTGCTTCCCTGACAAGTAGGAGAACAGGAAGGTGCATTGTGGACAAGGCAATGAGGGCTGAGATTCAGGAAATATATGTGTTACAGTGCATTGAGCAGTAAGTGAAAGTCAGAAGGCTTTTGACTTTTTCAGAAGCCATTTTCTTTTCTTTAAGAATGTGCCAGTTTTTTTCTGCCACTGTATAACTGGTCTTACTGTCACATACAGCAGCTACTTGACTCACAAGAAACTTAGCAGATTTGAGTCATAGTGTTTACTTAAATTAATTTGTGGAAATAGTAAAGCTGATCCTTGTTTTTTCATGCTCAGGCAGTGGATACATAGTCACATACCCTCTGTACCATAGAATCTTTGTAGGGCTGTTTGTGTTATTTTGTAGGCTTTCAAAGCAAAATGTTATATTTGTCTGCAGAAGGAAAGGAAAGGGGAGAAGATGACAGTCTTACTGATTAATCAAAAAAAGAAAGAAAGGAAGAGGAGATCCCCTTTAGCAGGTTCTTGCTTGGGACACTGGACCTTGTGCTTTTTCCTGGGTACTGGATCAGTGAGTTAGCAGCAACCCTTCTGTGCAGCTTCTAATGTGAGCTGGTGGTTTTTGTGAGCAGCATTATAAGTTTCAAAATAAGCACCTTATCCCAACCTCAGCTAGAGCACTGTGTGAGAAATGAATGTCTAAATGAATGTCTAAATGGTTTCTTGACACATTTTGGGTAGACTGTGTTCTCCTGCCTGTAGTTTATAAACTTGTCTGATTTATATATGACTATAAATCACTGACTTTGAATACAATTGTATGGATTTACAGCAGGAGTCATTTATAATTTGCTTGTTGTGAATGGTAACGGAGCTGTTTATCTAGATTGCTATATAAATCAGTTTTATGTTTCTCAGCTTAAATCATTTACATAATATTTAAGGCAGTCACCCTTATTGTGTCAATAATTCAGGTTTCTTTTTCTCTGCCTTAGGATTTTGAACAAAAACTTCAGAATATAAAGGAAGAAAATGAGATATTATTAAGAGTCCTTTGAGAGGTGGTTAGTTAAGTTTTCACCGTGAGTCAGTCATGTTACAGGAGGAGAATGAAACGTGCAAAAAGGAAGGCACTTCAACAGTAGAAGCTGTTCAGATTCACTGAAAATTCTTCTGAGTACTTATAAAATTGTTGCAAGGTGAAATGTTGGCATTGTAAACTAGTATATGTAAGCACTGGCTAAAAACATGGCCAAGCTCAGCAGGTGCCAAAACCACATTGCCTCAGTAGCTCAGTAGTAGTTCAGTTTGCATAGTGGACACAAGACTGAAATGAGTGAAGGAACTTTGGAATAGTTATGATACACAGCAGTGTTTCATAATGCTCATAATGTTTCACCTCCTGTGATTCAGCATATCTGATCCTAATATTTTGCAGAAAATACAGGGTAGGCTGAGGACTGTTGTTCCAGTCAGATTCTTGTAATTTATTGAAGTCATGAGTCAAGTTTCAAAGAAAGAAAGTTCAGCTTTTGTGTCTGATTATTTTGTTGTTACGTGCTAAAGCCACCTTTTACCTTAAAGTCATCTGCAATATTGAATTAACCTAGACAATGTATGGTGTGCTGTTTAGTTGTGAAAACATGCTTAAACTAAGCTGGGAAATTGATTCCCTTTTTGGATTTGTCTGGATGACACTGGAGTAGCTGGTTCACCTTTCTGTTCATCCTGCAAGGCTGCTCTTGCCTCAGGCTGCCAGTCACACTGGTGCTGGCAGGGATGACGGCGCTGTACTCCCCTCAGTCCCAAATGAAGATGAAGGCTGGACCTTGCCAACTACACTCAGTCCTCCAGCTGCCAGCTTGCCTTAGCCTGTGGCTGTTGTGGTGGGAGGGTAGGAAAGCAGGGACTGTGCCTGAAAGGTTTTTATCACCTGTGTCTTTTGTGGTAGCTCTGTCTGATGGGAGCTGTCAAGTTTGGCAGGTCACGTTCCTTAGGCAGTGGGACCTGGGACTGTCACTGTCCCACTGATTCTGTGGGTTGGTTGGCTGTCACCAGCTTGTGCTGGGGACTGGCTGGCCCTTTTTACAGAGGCATCATATGACTGTCTGACAGTCAGGGAAAATCTGCACTCCTCTCCACTGACTGCGGAGCTTTTTACAGAACCTTCAGCATTGCTTTGTACTCTGTTCTAAGAATCCCTTACTGTTTTCAGTTCTGCTGTCCCATCAATTCTTGGAGCCTTTTGGGTGAGTTTGCAGCAGAAGTTCCTGTATTATGGCTAAAGGCAGATCTGTAGCAATAGGTTTGTGGAGAGAATATATTTGTAAGAGAATTTTGATAATTATGAATGTTTGTAAAACCAATGTAACTCAACTCCTGGCTTTTTAAGATGTCTCTGGATGTAACTTTTGCAAAACTATATAGGTGGCAATGGCCTCAAGGGTGAAATTCAAAGTTAGCATCTTTCACAAAATGAATTACAAAATTTTATCTGTGTGGAAAAATTCATGCTGATCACACTCAGTTAATTTTAAGGGAACATTACTTGATGAAGACTGCAAGGATCAGTCTCCTGTTTTCTTGTATTGCATTATCTTGCCTTTCTATTCCTGTACATCTATTTATAATAATGTAAAATTTCATCAGAGTATGGAAATGGGATTTTGATAGCAAAAAAAAAAAAAAAAAAAAAGCGGGGGGTCACCTGTCAGCAATCCTGAATATGGCTGGTTTTTGGATTTGACCCTGATTTCAGCTCTGTTCTTAGCTGGCAGGTGCCTGGAGGCCTTTCAGTCTGCTGTAGGAGACCTTGTTTTAAAAACAGTAGTATTTTTTGCCTAATTATGAATGCAGATTTTGCATGTGTTTGAGATTTACAAGGCCTTGCTTATGTGAAACAGGCTATAAACTCTCCTTGGAAATGTATAGTAGTCTGGAGTAGATAATTACACTTTGAGAAAAGAGCCTCTGTTTCCAGTGAAAACACTGTGAAGTTATTTCAGAAATGCTCTGACCTCAGACGTTTCATATAACTTACACAAAATGCTTTCACATTTGTTCGGCAGCTCGTGGCTTGATCTCTGCCATCTCATAAACGAAAGCACAGAAGTCTCCCTGGGAAAAAAAGCAGCAAGTCCATGCTGTGGCCTACAAAACTACTGTTATTTTACTCACTCTGTGCTTTGGGTCTGTACCCTTAAACAGAAGAAACCTTGCCCTCCTTTAAACAAATCTGTCTCCTAATTACACCCCACCCCCACAAACCCAACTTTCCCTCAGATTTTTTCTTCCTCTCTGCCTCCACTCAGTGTACACATACTAATAAACTCTGCAGTACAAACCTTGGGAGAATTTCTCAGCACAAATGGAAAGAAGATGTCAAAGGCTGAGGATAGGAATTTTCTGTTTAAAGTTGCAAAAACAATAGAGGACAATTGAAACAGTGGGGGAAAAGCCAGAGATGGGTGAACAAGCCATGAAAGTATTCCATTAATTTTTATTTTGATGAAACCCCACTGGTTCTCTTCTATTGCATCCAAAAGAATAATTTTTATTTGCATTTGTTTGTTTGTTTTTCAAGACTCTTGCAGAAAGCAAAAGCATTGCAAATACAAGTGAAGAGACTTGTGAGAATGTTCACACCAGACGTGCTTTTGTGGGCTTTTGAAAAGCTGTTTTTCACCCCAGTACAATAAAATTGTCAGATGTTTATGAAGACTTCTATGAAAAATTTGTATGCTGGAAGGGTGGCTTGTTAGCGATGACCATGTGTGCCACTCAGGGAGAGAAAACACCAAGCAATAAAAAACAAAGCAAAATCTGATTATGATGTGCACAGACACAGAAAATCCTGAACAGAAGAAAGAGGAAAAAAAAAAGATATATGATTCAGTCTTATTAAAAAGCATGTTTGGGTATAGGTTGTACTTTCAGAGAACTCTCAGTAGAGGAAGATGTGCAGGGTAGAGGAAGGGGCCAGTTGTGCACTGGTGATGGCTGAACATAATTGCCAGCAGTCGTGCCAGGGAGGCAGTGCGGTAGCCCTGGTGGCTGAGCCCCTCGTGTGAGCTCTGCCTTGTTTCTGTTCCAGTGAGCCAGCTTAGTTTAGGCAGCTGATGTGATCTCTCCTGTTGTAGTTTCTACCAACAGGCAGAGCTGTGGCAAACACGCTTCAGCAGAGTTAGGAGCCAAAACCCATCAGAAACAGGGCCACTCTTGGGTGTAAGAGCGGCACCGAGCATCTCAATGAAGGCAGCAACAACCCCCACAAGACAACATCTGTTTACAGTCTCAGTCATTCACATTACCTATCATTTCATGCCTAGGGCCTGAGGAATAGGATTCTGGCTGTAGCAGATAGGGGTTTTGCTGTTTGCACTTTGCAGGCAGTGAGATATTCAGAGCCAGTAATGTTGATGGTTCAAGGAGGCAGAAGGCGTGAGCGCAACCCTTCGCTTGTGCTTCGCGGTCGCTGTGGAGAAGGCAGCAACAGCCTGCACTGACTGATTTTAGTCCTTCCCATCCTGCAATTACTGTGTTACTGATGTCATGAGTTCACAAATTCACGAGCTCAGTGGCATGTATGTGTAAGCTTTAAAGCAACACTGCTCTACTGTAGTGTCACGTCACAGTACCTGTATGTGGAGACTGCAGCTAAAAGTTGACAGTGCTGCACTTAGTTTTCAGTATATATTTATGTGAACTGGGAAAAGACAGTGGGGCTTAAAGCATTAAAAAAAATATATGGAGAGACCTTAAAGGTGCAGCCAGGTTGTATATATATTAGCTAAATTATTTTGTTTAATTTCTTTTTAAGGAGGCCAAGTGCATGCAGGGCAGTGCAAAGTGGGCCGGGGTCATAGTTAATTGAGCAGATATTTTCCCCTCAGCTGGCTGTGAGCTCTGTCCTTCCTTGAAGGAGATGTGGGGACATCAGGAGGCAGACTTGTTTCTGTGTCCTCTGCAGCAGACAGAAGAGATGTCAGGCCATGGAAGGAGAGGCATATGCTTTAATTCCTTTGATTCAGCAGCAGATGCTCTCCTCTGGCATGCATCAGAAACCCTTAAAACTAAGCAGAAAATTGGCTACAACAGGGATTCTTGAAGACTTGCCTGTGGTTGTTCACGTTTTAATACAAAGCACACTGACCTCCATTCCACTGCATTTATGTGAACCACATGAATTTTTTACCAGTGTTGTTAGAGACAATTTTTCTTGTTCTGCATAAACCCTCACAAGCACACACACACTGCCACACACTCTCTTTGTGTTATCACAGTGAACCATGCTGGCTTGAATGGCTCCTTCTCTGTTTACAGCTGCTTTCATATGTATCTCAGGTCCTTCTTTGTAATGAAACACCTGCATATCTTTCAGAAAGCTGGAGGTAGAGTCTGCACTGTGTAAGCAGACAGTTTTTTGCAGACTGATAGCATTTTTATTCACAAGATACTAACCTGAAAAACTGGTGGTTTAGAAACCTGCTGCTAGCTTTCTGAAAAGTGCTTATTAAAAATGGAATAGGAAAGGACTTCCTTTTCGTGGTTCTGTCACCTTACTGTTTGTTGGGTGGTAAGGAACAAAAAGTAATACTCCTGCAAAATCGTGTTACACAAAGTGCTCATTTTGCCTAAAAAGTCTGCTTGAGACTAAACATCAGTATTGCCAAAGAAAGGAATGAAAACCCTACTTTTAGGATTTCAAATCCATTTTTCTTTGGCAATCTGATACAAGGAGGGTGCCAAAATACATGACAGATTTATATGCATTTGAATTTATTAAGTGCTCTTGCAAAGAACTTTTACAGTCTAAGAAAACTTTTTTTTTATCTGATAGGAGATAAACGATTGTCCCTAAATGAAATCTGTAGATATTTTGCCATTTCAGGCATAGTTTTGCTTGTCTAAGTAGGCTAATTCAACACACATTAGCAAACTATTCAAGAAATGGTGTGCAGTTCCTATTATTAGTACAGTGAAGAAACCATCTCTGGAATGGCACTGGCATTCGGGGTTAAAAATTATAAGGAAATATATTGTTGGGAAGAAATTGCAGATTGACACAGACCTGTTTCTTGCTGTATCCCAGGACTTCATCAACATCAGCAAATAATCTTTGCCTTTTTTTCTTTCAGGGCCCTCCTGGTCCAAAAGGCGAGAAGGTGAGTTGATGGTCGGGTGATTCTTATAAGGTGACTGGAAAGTCCTCCCAGCATGAACTCAAGAGACTGTTTGTATTGATGCAGTGAAATGTTAGATTATGTAAGAGAGCTGGGTAGCACACAGATGCTGTGTTAAACCTATCATCTCATCTTTCCACTTTGCAGGGAGATCAAGGTGATCAGGGCCCTCGGGTAAGCATCTTAAAAAAATGTTCCACTTCCCCTTCGCTGAGTAGGCAATTAGTCTTCAGTGCAAAACTAAATTAAAATACACTGTCTGAGCTAATTATGCTTATTAGCTGCATTTACCCTGCATGTTGAAGTGTCTGCAGGACAGTAATGCTGAACGTGAGCAGGAAGTGTCTGGGAAGATGTGAGTGACTCCAAAGTATCGAGTTTCCATTGTGGGTGGAAGCAGGTTCCACAGTGATTTTGCTCTGCTGTATAAAGCTGGCTTTCCTAACCAAACCATTCAGTTTCCCCAGCAGTGTGTTCATGCCATGCATGGGCTTCCACAATGCAGAGGGCCAGTGGGTTTCTAATAAATATACTTCTGGATTTCATGTAAAATGTAGCTAATATTTAGTGAATTATAAACAAATATAATGTATGCATGTATTAGCTTTTTTCCTGACATATATGTATTTAATATTTTTAATAATAACAATATTATCACCTTGTAGTTACAATCCAGACAGTTAGAACATGGTTTAATTGCGGAAAATGAGAAGGTTCTGTTAATTTCTAAATGTCATGTTTATTTTAACAGAGAAATAGAGGAGTACAGGAGTGTAAGTTTGAATGGATTGGCTGTGCTAGTTCACTCTTCTTTACATCTGTGCTTCATTAGAAAACACTTGGTTACATTGTTCAGATGATATAGGAACTCTCTTTGGTTACATGTTTATAATTTTTCCCATAACAGTATGTTCCATGGATTATTTTCTTCTGTTAACTATGTTAAATATTTTGAATTTGCAGCTTTATTTCATTCTACTGTTTTGTTTCATATAATTTGATTTAATTGGATTTTTTTATTTTTTTCAGCCAGTAAGATTATCTAAAGTCACAACATGCTTTTACAGCTGATTTTGATGTTCTGTTAACTGCCAGGGTGCCCTGTTATGCTTGGTGCTAGGGCTGCACATCATAAAGTCACCAGCCTGAAAGTGAACAACTTTAAATATTATTTCAGTTGAAACTCAGTAAGAGTTGGAAAACTACTTAAATAAAAAAAAAAGAAAGTAGAGAGTAACAACGAGAGCTTTTTTTTTCCTAGGTAACTAATATACAAAGGTTCTGAATAATGTAAAAATATCCTTTTAACTTCTAAGCAAATTTACTGTCTCAGAGGTCATAATGGGCTGTGTATTTTGTTTGGTTCTGTGCTACAGAGCTTTGCAGGGAATGTGAGGAGAGAGAGATGCAGGGGAGGAGAGCAGTGCAGTGCCTGTGGCTTAGGAGAGGAGGCTCCATTCAGGTGGCATAAGACAGGCTCGAGTGCAAGTGCTCACACTAAGTGGCCTTGCATGCAGAAGAATGCATGTTCTTACATTCACAGGCTTTAGATTCAAAAGAACAGGAGGGCAGATTTGATGGCAGTATCAGAGAGGGTGCAATAACAAATATGGAAGAGCAGTGTTGTGAAGAGCATTACACAGCTGAGGATAAGAATCTGGAATTATGACTGTCAGAGAACTTTCCAGGGAAAGCCCCAGAGGTCTGAACACTGGAGAACAAAGGAAGTGGTATCAACACAAGGGAATGATGATGCAGAAATCTTGGCAAAATGTTGAAGAGATGTAAGAACTGTTAAGTGGTAAAGCATATGTGGCTTTCAGTTCCTGGTCTGGAGGTGTCAGCGATGCCCAAGAAAGAAGATGCAGGTTTGGTCAGTGTTACTGCAATGGGACCTCTGCTGCACAGAGATTGTTGAGTCCTACTTTGCCAAGACATATTCCATATACAGGAAGGCAGTAGAGTGCTTACTGAGCCATACAAATCATGGTTATGACTATTTGTGGGTTTGGTAAATCAAGTGCAGATAAAAACCAGAAAATGTCCAACCTGAGGAATTCTTATATAAGGACATCACAAAGTTGTATCTGCAGCAGCAACTGGCACTTGAGACTGAATTCTGTATCTGATTACAGAAAAGGAATTCAATAAGGTCAGCAGTGGGGAGGAAGAGGTGATGATTAGCATCTTCTGGACAAGCTAAAACTTCACCAACTCTTTAGTCAATGCAGGTTGTAGTAACATACCTCCTTTTTAATTATATGGATCAAACTTGGGAAATCTGCCCAGTGTTGTTGGTTTTCCCTTAATCTATTCTGAATGTGTTCTACCCTCCATATTTCACAAGTAGTAAGTACCATGAAGCCTCTGACCATTTTATGTTTCGTGGTACAGCAGTTATCTCTTCTGATAACTGTCTTCAGGGTGAGTCTGCTCAACCTGCTGTGCCAGGGGATTTACAATGTAATTAATAGGATTTTTATGTGTAAGCCACTCATGCACCAAATGAAACTAAACCCATTTAGTCCTGGTTGGTTACCTTTGCACATAGTTTTCCATCACTGTGTGTGTAAAATAAATGGATTTGGAGGTAATGGCACACAATATTATTTTTGAGAAATATTGTACCTGAAAGTAACTGGGGCATGACATTAACACTTGGATTTGACAAGTTTGCAGACAGATTGGATATAATATCTAAGAGCAGTGAATGTTTTAGTGCTAATTCATCTTTTACAGGTAAGGAGCCTGAAGTTTCTTTGGGTTTATATTTTTACATACTGGCTTGAAACAAGCATTTAACTTAGCAAAAACTCTTAGTGTTCCAAGCTGTGACTGAAATGTCAAAATGACCCTTTTTCTTTAGAAGAGCTGCTTTCTTTCCTCCAGGCATTTTTGTAAAAGAAATCAAAATAAAATGTAAAGACTGTCCAAGTCAAGATGAGATCTTAAACTTCCAAAAATCTGCTGATAAGAAAATAGGAAGATATTTGTGAAAACATTTTGCAAGAGGAAAAGATATTGTTTTCTGTACCACCCAGGTTTTTTCACCATGAGATTTTTGAGGGATCATTCTTTCTGAAATAATTTCAAAACCGTAAAAATAATAATCAGTTATCTCAAAATGTTCACAGTCACTGGACGTGTAGAATATATGCTGAACTGCTTTGAAGTTCAGGTTTTCTTGAAAATTCCTTCACTAGAGTCATACTAAGAACTCAGCCATGCAAATACCAGCCAGAGGTCAAGCACTTGTATATTTAGAATAATGTGGCTGGGTTTTTGTGGGGGTTTTTTGTTGGGGTTTTTTTTAGGTTTTTTTTGTTGGTTGTTTGGTTGGGTTTTTTTTAAGAATCTGAGAAGTTTTCTTAAGTGTTCCGATGTAGTCTGTGGATCAGTCTCCTTCATTGAGCAGACATGGCATAAGGGTTCTTGTTTATAATGCCATGCGGCTTGATCTACCAATGTCCATGTTATGTAGAAAATATGAGCCAAAACACATTCTAGTGTGAATGGTATAGAAATTCATGCCCTGAGTGTGATTTTTTGCAGCAAGTTAATGCAGCTTTTAATCATGTGAGACCACCAATAAAGTAGCGATGGTGAGTCCTGATCTTATTTGGAAAAATTCTTTTTTTATCTCTTTATGTATTTTTATATCAGATCTCTAATTACTCTAAAGTTCTGGTTGACTAAACATTTAGGTCAGATGCAGAACTAGCTTTCCTTGATACCAGTGCAAGAAATGGTAGTAATATATCTTTGGGATGCTCTTCTTTTTGCAGAGGGCATGGCTTCATGAAATGTCCATGGAGGTTTGCTTTACTGTACTGAACCATGAGAAAATTAAAAATGATGGAGTTTCGCCTGTGGACTGTTAGGATAAATGGTGATATGAGGCTGCTCAGTTACAGTTGTTCAGCTCTAGTCCAGTTTAAAAAAAAAAGCCTTTGAAAATTTCATGATGGTAGAATTTCAAAGGATATATTGTCCAAGTAGAGACTGCATCTTGATAATGGAAATAGGTTTACAGAGGTGAATGTTAGGGAACAGAACAGCTAGTATGGAGTGTCTTACTGGATGTGGAGGGGAATGTTGTAACCAAAGATGAGGAAAAGGCTGAGGTATTTAGTGCCTTCTTTGCCTCAATCTTCAACAGAAAGACTGGCTGTCCCAAGGGCAACCAGCCCCCTGATCTGGTTGACATGGATAGGGATCTGAAGAGACTCCCTGCAGTCCAGGAGGAAGTAGTTATTCCTGCTGGGCCACTTAGAAACTCACAAGCCTCTGGGGCCAGATGGGGTTCACATGAAGGTACTGAGGGAGCTGGAGGAAGAGCTGGCCAGGCCACTCTCCATCATTTATCATCAGTCCTGGCTAACTGTGGGGGTCCCAGATGACTGGAGGTTGACCAGGTGACATCCAGCTACAAGAATGGTCAGGAGGAGGATCTGGAGAGCTATGGGTTTGTCAGCCTGACCTCAGTGCCAGGAAAAGTTCCGGAACAGATCATGTTGAATAAGATCACACAGCATGTACAGGACATCCAGGGGATGAGGCCCAGCCAGCATGGATTCAGGAAAAGCAGGTCTTGCTTGTCCAACCTGTTATTCTTTCATGACCAGGTGACCTGCCTAGTGGATGAGGGTGGTGTTCAGTTGGAAATTGGACATGATGATCTTGGAGGTATTTTCCAACTTCAGTGACCCCATGATTCTTAGTCTTTTCTCAGCCATCTGTAAATGACATAATAAATATCTTCTGTCCTTTATCCCAGATACATGAGAGATTTCTTTCTTATCAGGGCTAGAAATCATTAGCTAGAAGCTGGTTTTAAATTAGTTTTGGTCTAGGTGAAATGAGATACCACCCAGAAGCCATACTTAAGTATTTCTGTAAAATAATTTTCTATTTTTGGTATGTTGAAATAAATTATCCTATTGGCTGGGGTGGCACAGAACTGATAATATCTCTAAAATATCTTAAGCAGGAAAGATGAAGTTCTAGAAAAGACAGGAACTCAGAAGTTTATTTTATTTTGTTAACCTCTATTGACTTGAAGATTAAAAACATTCCTTGAGTCCTGTTAAAACAGTTAGGTTGAGAAAGAGGTATAATGTTCTTTTCTAGTTAACCCTTTCCCCTGTTTACTTTTAATCTATTTGCTACTTATTGGCTGCCTGATAGAGAGAAATCATTGCTTTGCAACTTCTACTCTGCTATGCTGACAGACCACTTCAAAATTACCTAATATCAACAAAAGTAGTCCTGGAAGCAGTCTGTTTACTGGAATAACTAAATACAAATATGTGTGTATATATAAACATAAGCTCTCTCTTCAGATTGAAGTATTGATTCACTTGTTCTGTTATAGGCACAACTTTTATAAACTGTGCCATATTAAAGGGAAATCAAAGGTGTGCAAGGAGTAAATTTGGACTTGATTTTTTTAAATGAAAATTTAAAAAATACTTCTTTTAATATATGTGCATTATTATTAGTTAATATATTTCTAATATATTTCTAAATATATAATAAGTATTTTGAGTCTTTTCCTGCTCCTAGTGACAATGCATGGAAAACCTGTATTCATCTCCTTAGAATAAGCACCTCAAATAAATTAGAAAATAATAGTTACTGAATGATGATTAAACCATGGCCATTAACTTTTCACCCCTCTTTAAAGCCAGTCTATTTGGTACTATATGGGGGATTTTGTTTTTGGTTTATTTGTTGTTGTTTGGTTTTTTTTAAAGAAAGGAACAGGTTTGCTTCACAAAATAAATAGTAGTATATAAAATAATCTGATTTCTTGCCCTCCCCAAAAGCAAATCTCAGTTTTTTGGAGTGAGGTCAGGTTGACATTGCTAGCTGTAGTGAATGTAGGTAAATCAGTTACATTACAGGAAGATTTGTTCCCAAATGTTTCATGCTGGTAATTTTGATCCTCATTCCACATCTTGCCAAAGCAAAAATGTATAGTGGAAGTATGATGTTAATTAAATACAATTTTGCATAATTTATATTCCATTTAATGCTATGAATTTTTTCTGCTCTTGATGATTCCTATGTCTAAAAGCATATTTTCTCTTTTATTTTTGTTGCATCAAACATCTAGCAGACACAGAGTGCTGCTTTAATTTCATACTTTACCAGTGGGATTACACTCATGGCTGTTTCTTCTCTTGTTAATTGACCTGTTAAGATCAAATTGTAAATCAAGTTATATAAGGTATATCTAGCTACTGTTTCAAACTGCACTCTTAGTGGGCCACAACAAGAACATTAAAAAAGCATTAGTGATTCCTTCTGTTACAACCCAACTTTCACTGAAGCAGAATCATTGAGAAAACTGCTGGACATCCGGTTTAATGGCAATTTGTCTGTGAGCAGTTAATTTAATTCCTAAGACTTTGTTTCCTTATCTGCCAGAAGGCAACAGGGGTATTTACCTACTTCATTCCTGGGATTAATTATCTGCACTTCACTGGCGTTGGGCCGTTGTGGCTCCCCTGTTTTCCATTAAGGCAAAACTAGGGTAACAAATTGGAGCGAGGTAACTTGGTGCTCTGTAACTAGGAGAGGTTAGGAAAGAACTCAGATGGTGCTGGCTGCCAACTTTGTCTGAAGCATTGGGACACTCAGACTTGAGAGCCAGAGTTCACAGGAGTGCCCTTTTGGCTGTGAATGACTAGGGCCAAGCTATGCCTTTGATGTTCAGCTCCTGAAGTTCCCCTGGGGAATGCAGAACAGCTGTGACACTCCAGAGAAAGTGCCACATACCTGCTCCCGAGAGGAGGATGTTGACATTCCTGTCCTGAGAGCTGGGCAGTGCGTGTCTTCACTCTCCACCACTTGGTTTGCATCTTGCCCCTTTTTAGTAATGCCAGAGGAATGGTGAGGAAGGAAGTCTCTGTACATCCTGTTCCTTTTTCTACAACCCTGTCCTGTGGCTGAAAATACATCATGTGGTTGTTGTATCTCAAACTCCAGCTGTCACGCAGAAGTGCTGCAGCACTGAACATTTGAACTAGATAAATCTGAATGTAAACAACTCTAAAAAAATTTAATCCAGTCCTTATAAACATCAGAGAAGAAGCTTGAACCACTTACCTGTATCACACAACTGCAGCAGGTAAAAAAATTGAAGATAAACATAAGCCAGGAGAGAAGATTTTTGTTTTGAGAGCCACCTTGGTTATGGACCAGCCTGTCTTGCAGTTAGCTGGATGCCTACCACCACTTTCAGTGAGAGTAGCAGGTTTGCCTTCAGGAAGGATATTTTATGGAGGTTAGATGTGTGATCACTCATCACAACACATAATTGAGTTGTGTAGAAAAGACATTTTGCCTCACTGAAAATTCATCTAATAACAGGACAAAAGTAGAAAAGTGTTGGCTTTGTCCACTTTTATTCAGTTTGAATGCAGTGTCAGGTAGATTTCAGAGGTCATTATAGGAAATAATGCTTTTACAGTGATCTGTTTATCCTAGATCTTAAACACTGCATTTTTACTGGGTTTTTTTTGCAAAGTCTGGATCATTATATAATGTATTCAAATCAGAACTCTTTGCTGAAAGTTTACCTAAGTGAAAAGAAATTTCTGGATTCTTGTCTTGTTGTGGTGTACTGTTTTTGTTAGCAGATTTGCTGCTGGAGAAAGCAGCAGTTATGATAAAAGGAATTATATAAGAGAGCTCCTGCTGGGAGTCTGTGGCACTGTACAGGGTGATACCAAACACTGTATTCCCCAGGGCAGGTATTAGCCACAGGACTGGCACTCAGTCTGAGGGATTAATTAGAACTGGGGTGGTGTTGGAGAGAGGCAGAGCAGCCATAAAGAGTGTCAGGATCACTCTGGCCTGAAGCCTGTGTGATTTGATGTGAAATAGCAGCAGCTGGCTGTAACCTTAGGAAGTGCAAGAGAACAGCAGGTGGTAATTCCTGTCTCATTTACCATGTCTTCACAGGAACATGCAAGCTTGTGCAGCTTGGGTTTATTGGCAGGTCAGAAGGAAAATCCTAGAGAGGACTGTGACATTTACTATACTGAGCAAATGCAGTAGTCAGACTGGAGTGTGTGGAGCACGGTGTAAAACCAGCCACACTGCTGCCTAATGTTATCATACTTGCCTCTGACAAGGTTATGATGACCTTACAATATTGACCTCATGTGGACCAATGGACAAAGCTGAGAGCACTGTGCAAAATCCAGGACAGCTAGTGGGAATTGCATCCTTCAAGGCTGTGGTGACTATAACAGGACTGATTTCATCCAAGTAAAAAAAAAATCAGACGGGGGAATGTTTTGATGTTCTGGCATCCCTTGATTTTCTCAATAGCCATTGTATGGGGCAAGTAGGCTTTACCTGCACTTTCAGGTGGCTAATGTTGTCCCATGGCTGTTGGCCTCCATCAGGCATCGTGTTTTGCTTGGCATTTGGGCAAAAATGGCAGCGAGGCATGCAGCAACTGTGCTAATTTAGAAATTGTAACCAGCTAGCATTTCGGGGTGAGCTTGAGTAGCTGTCAGCAGAGGAATTTAGTAGACCAGTGGTCGCTGTTGATGACTGTAGTGTTTTGTATTCTGTTAGGGCCTCCCAGGGTGTAGAACAAGAACCCTTCCTATGTGTAGTTCAAGAATCAAACCAAATAAAGAGAAAATTGAGTAACTTTGAATCCGTCGTTCAGAACAGCCTTCGATAGGGAAAAAATAAAACAGATCCAGGGGATATTTGTGGCTATATTTATAGCAGAGTGACAGGAAAGGAAGAGAACTCATTTTGTGGGAAGGATAGCTCTTTTTATGCCCTTTTAGAAGCTCATTGTGTGCCAGCATTATCTTTCATGGATGCCAGAGGGTGCAATGCCTTCTAAAGCCTCCCACACATGCAAAAACTATGGAGCTATTGTAGTGTCTTTGCTGGGTTCCATTTAGCGTTCCCGTGTTTCTGGCTCTCTCCAAAGACACGTGTTACTCATGGGGAGATGATCCAGGTCCAAACTGGCACTGCATGTGTCTGACTGTTGGGTCTAAGATTATGACCACTTTGGGCAAAGGAAGGAAAGCTTTGTCCTACTTGGGAACAAGCTGGAAGAAGTAACTAAGCTGCAGATGGAAGAATGGGAAGGACCCTTTTCTCATGTGTTGTTCATGTAGGCAGAACGCTGCAGTACTGACAGCTAATCTTGAACTTGCCTGTGTGGTGTTGGGAAGCTTTGGGAATGCTGGGGCTGGACTGTGAAGTGCTGAATGTAAATGGTTCTGTGTACACTACACAAATCTTTCCAAAGTCTTTCATTTCTTCGCAAGGAGAAAGAAAATCTTTCATGACAAACCACTGTATTTTCTGAATAAGCGCCTTTCTTAATTAATTCTCAGTTCTCCTTCATGTTGAAGATGAAATAAATCAAAATTAATATGAGTTTAAAACATCAGATTGCTAATATGCTAATTTAGAGGTAACTGAAAATTACTGTGCTGTAATTCTAAAGGCTGATGAGTAAAAATGAAGTTGTTTAAAAATTTTCTGTTTATCCATTTTTTCAATAAATGTCATTTATTGCTTGCTGTTCAGATTTATCTTCTTATGTAGGTTTCTTGTTTGTGCTCATTTCCATTACGTTGGTGTTGTAGTTCTGTCTAGAGGAGAAATGGATCATGTGCACAGCAGGGCTAATGAGTCACAGATGTAAAGATTCTGACACATTACTCTCTAATAAAACTTCTTTAACTTATATTCCATAATAAGATAAATGAAAGCCTGATACATCTGTTTCCTAAATGATGTATCACTCCAGTCTTATCAGTGTCTCAGGAGTGAGTCCCATTATATGTTGTGAGTTTAGCCTTTTTGGTTATGTTTTCTGTTTATTTGTTTCTAAAGAGGAGATTTCAGGTCACTGAGCAATGCAGTTAGCCACACTGCAGTTCATCCCAACAAAGTGGGAAAGCTGCATTTAGCCACTGGCTTTATAGGATCAACTTACAGGGTCTCAGCTTCATCTCATGGATGTCGAGCAGGAATAAAAATGCTAAATGCAACTCCAAGATGCAGTGAAGACATGTATGCATCAAAAAGTAACTCTCCCTTTTTTATAAAGACTGGTGCAGTCTTTGTGATCCACAGGCTCTCTGGTGTGATGAACAGAGCAAGTATTTGCTACATTAAAAGAATCTGCTGCAGCTGAGAGACCTGGCAGGCTGCCCCTGGCCTGTTGGTGCTCCCCAGCAGGCCAGCTGGGCTGCAGAGAGCTCATGTGCTAGAGCAACATGGGCTGCACCAGCAGAACCTTCACACAGGACTCCTCAGGAGGGCCCTTGCCTGGCAGCAAGAGCCGGGCACAGCCCTCCCTTCAGGAGGTGCCCGGCTGGCATGGTGCACTGTTTGCTCCAGGGGGAGCCCCCAGAGGGGCTGTGCTGCCAACTCTACCTCATCAAGGTGGTCTGTGGGCATGTAGGGGCCTTAGAGCTCCCTGGATGTATTTTATTGAATGTTCCTCAGGCTAATGTCTCTCTGCCATTGAACAAGCCTCTGCTTCTAGCAGTGTGTGTTATGCTAAAGGCAAGGAGAGGACTTAGGGATTTCCTCCTCTTTAGGAATTCACTGCTCAACTGCATAAGGTTTTGGCTTTATCAGAAGGTTTAATTCACACCCTACAAGACAGCTCAAGAAAGGTGTTGAACTGAGAGCAAAATTCACCCCCTTATAGTGTGACAGCAGGCCACAATCACCACACTCTTCCCTCTTTGTGCCAGCACAGTACAAGTTCTGCAAATCTTGGTAGAGCAGAATATGAGAAACCATATGTGGCATATAGCAACCGAGGGGGTAAAAATGGATGTGAAAATACTGCTATGTATGTCTAGAAAACTTTGACCATGGCCGTTATGGACTACCCAAGATCTAGCAGTAGATTTATGTTCAGTGTTCAAAGTTGTTTATGTGCTACCACTTTATGTGCTGAATGTCATATGTTAAACAGAATGTGAGGAGCAGGATATTAATTATGCAAAGCTCTTGAGAGCATACTGTCATTGCTGTCAGCTTCTGCAGCAATCCAGAGTCAAGGCTTTCCACACAGATCTCAAAGTGCTGTAGTACATTTTAATTGAAAATGGCTCTACCGTCTGCTGGCTGATAGTCTTAACAATTTTCAAATGATCATAACAATTTATTGTAATTTTAAGAAGAGACACCTTCATAGGATTGCTCCTTCTAAAACCTCTTGATATTCTCGTTGTGAAGTATCAGCTTGCATCTGCAGTGCAGTGCAGACCTCACTCTGTTTCCCATATGACTGAGAGGCTGTTTCCTGTCTGTTGGCAGTGTGGGGTGTACTAAACGTGGTGTTTGTTCTGTTTGTCTCTTAGTAAATGGTCTCTGTGATGTTTGTGTCGTGCTGTTCTCGTACCATGTTATGCTGTGTCCCTAGGGTCTGCCAGGCTTCCCCACAGTTGCTGCTCTGCACAGTAATCAGATCCTCACCGTCAAGGTTTGTGGCTGACGTGTACCTGTTCAGTCAGGTCTCTCTCTATCAGCATAAAAGTGCACATGAAAAATTGTTTTTAGCATGGAATACCAGTGAATTCTTATGGTGGATCTAAGCCAACCCTCACTGCTTTTGCATTGATCTAAGTACTTCTGATGCAGAGCATGGAGTCAAATCTATAACTGTGTACCCCTGGAAATGCCTACATTCCCCATGGTCTTGGTCAGGATTTTATTTTCAGATGAGTTTTTCCTGTTGTTCTGCTTCCCTGAGGCATACATGAGTGTGGAAAATGTCAGTGAACTCTATACTGGTTACATGTAGAGTCAGATATTTGTGTTAGATATCAGAGGTTTAATCTGTACATCCAGATTTTTTCAAAGTGGATTTGCAAATTAAGCAGGAAACAATGTGGTTGTTTCCTGATGGAACTTCAGACCTTATAAAAATAACACCATTCTTCATGGCACACTATGCTGGTTAGAAAATCTGACTGAAAGTTGAACTGGTGCTTTGTCTCTAGAAGCTTTGCTGAAAGAACAATATTTTAAAATACTGATTTTTAGAGCCTGGGTAATGAAAAAACTAATACAAATGCAGAATTCTCATGCAAAATCTGGGGAGAAAACAGTTATGCATTTAAGTCACTGTATATGATTTAAATCATAGAAGTATGTCCTGTACAATAGAGGTAATCTTTTTCCAAATTAAAGTGCACAGTTTCTTTCAGGCAGAAGCACCAGTTCATATTAAAACAGCTATTACAAATCTAATGAATATGTCTTTATTTCTTTCTCGGGCCTTCTGATGTCTATTCTTCAATTCTCTCATCTCTGATCTTCAACCTTTGACCTCACCTGCCTGATCAGATGGTGTTTCCTAAAATCAATCATGGGTTTCTCTCTGCTGATCAGCAGCTCATTAAACGCCGCCTCATTAAGGTAGTGCTTCATCTCACTGGAGTCTGGTTCTTCTTTACGTTCAGTTTGCTCTTTGCTGTACCTTTTTGTCAGGTGCCTTCTTATAGCAGGTTGTTCACTTGAAAATGCTTTGAAATGAAGCAGCTGTTAATGGTATTAACAGTTAAAAGACTATGGGTGGCTTTGCTAAGGGAGCCATGTTTGAGATGCCAGCAGCTTTTTTCCAGTGGTTTGCAGTGATGTGCTGGAAATAACTAAAGCACCATTTTGGGGTGTCTTTTCTTTTTTAGAGGGGAAGGCAACATGTTTTGACAACTCTCTTGAAAATTGACTTTTAAAAATTAATAGGTAAAAATGAAGAGAGTTAGCTAATTGTCACTATAAAACAGCCTCCCAAAACAGATGGAAAATTATGTACAACTCCATCAAGAAGCAGTTATTTTCCAGGCTCAATTTTGAAATCTATCTATGTATCATTCATGGGCCTGGAAAATTGCTGTGCAAATCTGTATATTCTCAGATGCAACTTTCCTTTTTCGCCTCAGCTTTGTTATGATTATGCAAATCATGAAGCGAACAGATGCTTATCAAAAACAGTCACTTGCTCTGGAGAACTAGATTAGTAAAATATTTCAAGACCATCCCAAAATTTGGCATATGTGCTGTGGTAAAACAAGCAGTTTAGGATCTGAACCTTCTTCTCTGTGGCTGATTGCACCAGACCTATACAAACTGTTGGTCTTCAAGGCAAAGTGCTGTTTCTGGCATAAGCAGTGAAGAAGCCACTGTCCAGTTCATGGCAGCTTCTTCCAGCCTGTCTTGCACTCTTTATGGGCGAATTGAAGTGTTTTTTATGTGGTTGATGCCTCTAAAGCCAATTTGTGATGAGTTTTTTATTGGTTTAGGGGGACCAAGGACAGGCTGGACCCCCTGGACCTCCAGGGCCACCAGGACCCAGAGGTCCCCCAGGAGATACCGGCAAAGATGGTCCTCGTGGGATGCCTGGCTTAACGGTGAGTTACTCTGTTGCTGCTTTGGTGTGCACATTTCTCTCAAGTGTACACCAGCAGTGTCAAAGACATTTTCTGAGGTCAGATTGGCAGGTAAGACATGTGGAAGCTGAACCACAGGCAGGTTTCAGGGTGTACTTGAAGTCACACACACACAGAACAAGTGTATAGCGGGGCCAGAAGTAACGCCAAGGTTCCTTGCCTCCCACCCCTGGCAGTTTCCCTACACTTTCTAAGGTTTCTCAGTCACTCAGTCATGTTTAATAGCTGTGTGAGGAGAGTGTGCCCCTTTCCACAAGCAGTAAATGTTCCTATTTAAACTTCAAGATAAAACTGAATTTGAGACCTCATAGCATGGATGTGCTTGACTTCTCACTTCTTAATGATTTAAGCTCAAAAGTCATGGAATAAAGTAATAAACTGCTAAAGCTGCCCAGGGTATGATGAAGTTTGGAGTTAGATTCTGCCATCTTTAAACAAGAAGAACAGTACCATTTTCTTTGGCTCAGCCCCCATACTTCATTAGGACAAGCAGCAGAATCCAGTATATTGTGTATTGTTTGTATTAGGCATGGGATGAATCCCACACCTTTTAAACAGATGCCTAAACGTTTGAATTTTTAGAAAAGTATGTGTTTGATTTTAGTTTCATATTTTGTGGCCTCCTTAATTTTTATTCCTTTGAAAGAAGTATCTCTTTTCACCATGAATGGCACTATGTTATCAGAGGGGAAGTGGAATTACAGGCAGGAGAGAGACAGGAAAAATGAAATGGCACATGTACAGATGCACACACAAGTTCATATCCATGAACAGTGAAGATTGTGGCCAGGAAGGCACACAGGGAACCAGCAAGGTGAGGACCAGAACTGGAAACAGAAATTGATTTCTGGAAGAAAAAGCATCACTTGTTAAATGAGGCCAGGACAGCATACATTTTTCCTGCAGGGCCTTTTTAATTAAAACTGTGAAAGAAAATACCTATACTCCTGTTCTAACCCAATTCAGGTATTAGCTGTCTAAATGTAATATAGCATGATAAAAGTAAGATGCTACTAAAATTTCCTGTGAAAATCCAGCAAAGCTGGCCAGTTGAGACATCTAGGACTCTAGAGCTGCTGCTGTTGTCATTTTGGCTTGTCTTTTTTACCACTCCTGCCCTTGTAAGTTCTAACTCAAGGTTATGAAATGACAGTAGAAGACTGTAGCTCTCATGATGCTTTACTTGGGCAACCTTCTCATTTCCTGTTAGACCTGTGGCACATCAGGCTCTGGGCCTCTTGTGGGTCTACCTCATTCTTTTATTGTGGTTAAATGGACTGTGGTCAGCAGAGTGGGTGCTGGTTTGATCTAGTAAGGGCAAGACTGAAACCAGAATCCGTTTCTGACTGCAGGGATGGTGTTTTAATAATTCACATACGTAGATGGGGCTGGCAGAATCAGCTGACCTTGCTAGTTACAGCGTGGCTGCGTGTTGCTTTGTGCTTTTTAGCAAAGGGATCACTAGTGTTTCTCATAAGAGGAAAGTCATGCATTTTATGCAATGAGGTCATTTCATTTTATAATAGTTCTGTAGTGATTTTGACTTTAGATGGCAAGAGAGAGTTTCTTTTTATAGTTTTTAAGCTGTGGCTATCTTAAGCCCTATAACATTATGGAAAATCAGTTCCTAATACTGCTTTAGAATCAGATACAAACAAGCACTCAGGTAAAAGCCGTCCAGTTTGCTGCCCCTTGCTACTCTTCTGTACCTTCAGGTAAATATTCCTGATTCTCAGAAGGTTTGTTCCTCCATGGCTGTGTGAAACACACTCAAATAGGAGAGCTCTAAGGGGAGAACTTAGCTGAGAGGGAAGGACAGCTTTGTCTTTGAGGTAAAGGCTTGTGTGGACCTGGTGAGCTGAAAACAGCAGCTGCACTGTGCTGTGATGTGTTGCAGCACCACACAGCTATAGGAGGGTGTCCTTAGAGTGACCAATGCCCATTAGGCAGACACTGCCTCTTTTGCAGGGTTAGACAAAGCAGGGCTTCTCTTCCAGCCTGTCCTTCTCAAGCAAGAAGGTTTACAGTTGCCACAGCTGTAAGATGGTGTTTTGGGGCATAAATGTGTGTGCCTCCCTGGCTTCTTGCTCCCAGGTGTCCTTGGTGTGCTTGCAGATGCTGCCTGTTTGCTTCTGAGTGCAATGCACGCACAGCCAGAGAAGCAGCTCTGATTCTTTTCAGTTGCCAGGAACAACGACATCAGAACAGCTCTCATTAATTTTATGACAGGCTTTCTTTTATGACAGAGCTGCCTAAAGAAGACCCTGCAGCTGTGCTGATACAATAGTGCATGGACTGCCCTGTGCTCACTTGGGTTTTCAGGGCAGTGATGTATAAACCAGACCACTAAAGTGATAGGAGCTCTGGGTTTTTTTGGATGGGTATTTTTAGCCCATATTGTATGACTGATATGTTTTACTGTATATGTGTTCATATGGGAAGAAAGGGGAGAAGATAAATTCTGACTGGATGTAGAGTTGTGCCCACAGAAAGAGAATACATTGGGGAAATGATGGGTTATCATTTTGAAAGCCAGTCCAGGTATTTAACAACTGAGTAATTATTTCATGGCATCAGAATACCAATATGCATGGTTTTATGGAACATGGTAATTGACAACAGTAAGTTCTGCCTGCTGACTGAGGTGATGATACAGACCAGTAATCTTGGAGTAGATAAACTGTGGGATACAGCACATATGTGAAAATAACCTTTCTCTGTGTCCTTTAGCACGGTGGAATGGAATATTATGTTTAGAACCAAGGGACAGAGTCAGAACACCAATACTTAACTCTTGCCTTGAGAACTATACCATTACATGATTGTGAAGCAGTACTTCTTCAGATGTCTGTGATTTGGACTACCTGGTTAAAGAGCAAAAAATTAATATGTTGAATGTGTAGTTAGTTGCCATCCCTGTTTTAGGATTGAATTTTTTAAGGTATTTTATTACTAGATATAAAACTGGATTCAAGATGTGTTGCTGAAATAATTCACTTTTTTTTTTGATTTGAAGGGTGAGCCAGGAAAACCAGGAGAACAAGGATTGACAGTAAGTATCCTTCCAGTTTTCTAAGAAAGTATAACATGACAGATGCCTTTTAAAATGAGAAATTCTAAAAAGCTTTATGGCTGTGTACTTCCTGGTCTTCCTATGTCACTGGCTATTTGAGGCCTTATTTGTGAAGAAAACAAAAGAAAGAAAATGTCCTCTGTTTATATACTGTCACCTGTCCCATAAGGCCAACTACTTTAAGCTTGGAGAAGCAGAAGGAAATAAAACAGCTAAGGGCACAGTAAAACAAAAAAGAACCAAGCCAGGATTTCCCAGTTCCTGGCCCCCTCTTCACACTGGCTCTGCAGCTGAGCTGTTTCTACCTTGAGACCATTGAGCAGCACAAGAACCATTTACATGTTTTGCAGGCCAAAATTCAGGCTGTCTCTGTGGCAAGGGCTCTGGACCTTTGCCTGACAGAACAGCGAAGAGGCAGCAGTGAAACTGTCAGAAAGTTCTTCTGTTCTGAGCTTTCAGTTTTTTTCCTCTGTGTGTCAAATACTTCCATTCATTTGGAATGAAATTGAAGCTCCACTGGTTGTAAATCAGCTTTAGCCACAGGTTAAGGCTAAACATCATAAGTTTCTGCCTGTCACATATTCCCAGAACAGTGGAACATGCAGTGCTTCTTCTCCCTTAAGATCTCTCTAAAGATGGTCGTTTTTATTTTTATAAGAGATGACAGATTGTAGCTTGGGGCATGTGGTTTTGATTCCTGAGTGCTTCTGAGGAGGAGGATTATCAGCAATAATCAGCTCAACAATCAGTGCAGATATGATTGCTATCTGAATTTGTGAAGATCTAAACAGGTGTGATGATATTTTACCTTGACAGATTGCAAAATATTTTCAATTGACAAAATCCAATATCTTTTGAAAGAAAAAAAATGAAGATTCTGAGACTTGGAACTATCTGCTGTGATCAGGTAGTTGAAGTCCTGTACTTTTTCATTTTGCAGTAAAGGTTTATTAATTTTAAAATCAAAGCCTCCCAAAGGTACTACCTCATGTTTTAGCATGCTGCTGGGCTCTTTTTTACTCTGTTCTTTTGGTTTCTGAGTGCCTGTGAAGAATAGATACAGTAGCTAAGAATGTAGCTTTTTGGTTTGTTTTCTTGTATTTGGAATATTCTCCAATTTGACCTCTGGACAGAACTCACTCAGGTTCTGCAAAAGTGCTCTTCTATCCAACACCAGATCTGCAGAGTCACAGGATCCTTGAGGGTTTTTTAATCCATCACCTTTTAGTCCCTATGTTCAGAGCATCCCACTGCTCTAACGTAACCATCTGTGTGTAAGAACTAAAAAAAATACTGCTACTACGTTTCTCTAAATGCAGATATGTTTAGATAGGAAGAAAAGGTGTTTAAAAATCAAACCAGCAAGCTTGAGTTGGAGAAAGATCCCAGACTACATGAACTTCCAACTCCAAATGTCTGCTTCAAAAGTCAGTCTGATGGTTTAAATGTTAGGTTTTGTATAGATCAAGTAAAGAGCATCAGAGTGTCAGGGAGGTAATTAGTTTCTTTTTATTCTTCTTGGTGCTTCTGACATACTCTTTATGCCAGTACAGATTTGCAGACTTCTCTTCCCTGTGGAAAATGTTACAATTATTCAGGGACTGTTCAGCTGTTTCTGACAACTTCTGTCATGCATTCCATGTATTTCCATATTGGAAATTCAGATACTGCTCCAGGAATAGCTGATTTCCCAATGGGTGTGTTAGAAGATTGCATTGCTAGAAAAAATTAGTATATTATGTAGTGAGGACCACAGGCCTTTTCCTGCCTGAGTTTCTTTTTGTGCATTTTTCACCTATTATCTTTTCAATGTAAAGGAAAACGGAGATCTCTGTCCAGAGGAGCTTCTCTGTTATTTCTGCAGGAATACTTTTGTAAGGACTTGCCTTTGTTTCACACCGAGAGTCTCCAGTCTGAGTTAGCTTCCTGTTTTAATTCTTGATGAAATTGAAACTCGGAATTCAATGAGTTCCAAAAAGTACTATCAGTCCTGGTCTCCCAAAATTCCATATGTTGGAGTGTGCTGTGGTTTCCTGCTTGTCCACCTGTCCAAGGCCCTTTCCCTTAAGAAGCAAGTATTGTGGCATATATTCTGATTCTTCCTCCAAGACAGAGGTAGGATGCTGCCAAGAAGAGCACTGAATGCTGGAGGAGAATCCATACAGTTTGGGTGACTTGCTGAAGGTTGTGGAAGATGAGGGCTATTTATGGCCCATATGGTCACACTCTCTGAGGCTTTAAATCCCATGGTGCTGTTCAAGTTAAGGAGAGCAGCAAGCCTGACCTCTGCATTATAATAATGGGGACAGAACATTTTTCTCTTTCAAAAGCATTTTTTACACCTGTATTTGGTAGCATGCTTTGGTATTTCTAGATGAATGTACATGGTGGTGATAGAGCTCGCAATTTTAGTGTGAACCTGTGAACCAGCAGTGGCATAGCTTGAAATTACTTCATTTTCTATTTTCTCACAAAAGAAGGGGAATAAATTTCTTGAAGAGCACAAGATATGGCAACAGAAATAGGTAGCAGTGTTTTCCAGCTTGTTCCTCAGGATGTACCACGAGCCTGTGACACACACTGAGTAATGAGATATGAATCAATGCTTACAGGTAACCAGGGCAACCAGGAAGCCTCAGCTGAAAAGCACAGAGCAGATTTATTTCGTGTCACCTCGCTGACAGCACCGGACAGCGGAGACACACAGAGGCCCAGCTCTGTTAGGCTCAGTTTGTCCTAGTGAAGAGAGACACACAGGAGCACAGGCTCTGTTAGGCTCAGCTCATCCTAGTGCACAGCAGGGGTGGGGTGGGGCGGCTGCTGGCCCCAATATATCAGAGGTTTTCCTGCAGGAGTGAGCAGTTTATCACAAGACTGTGCTTCTGTGCTTGCTCCTTCTCCCAGCAGAATGAGGGCTCAAGCATGTCTGTGACAGGGTGTTGCCTCCACACAGGAATTCTGCTGCTCAAAACAGGCAGATGAACAACAGCAGACGCAATAACTGGAATTTCCCCACACCGAAATTCTTAGTGTTCCCAGCTGCAAGGTCACTTAGAGTGAAATTATTTCCTCCTTAACGAATCTTGTGGGTTTCATCCTTTCCTCCCAGCACCTGCAACAATGTGTACCTTGATTTACAGAAAGTTGAAATTATTTTAATTCGTTTGGAATTCTGGGAATGTTCATGTTCTTCTTTCAATGAAACTGGAAATCCAGTGACTCTAGTGAAAAGATGGCAATTTGCTGCAACTGAGAATCTGCTGCCATGTTTTTCTTCATATTTAATGAAGTTCTTTCTTAGTAAATAAAAAAGAAAATGATGTTTCGGGGTGATGTTTTGGGAGAGGGCAGTAATAACTTTTCTCCCTCTCAGGCAGGAGAGTTTTGCTTGGACCATACACAGAGAAGGACAGTGTTTGAGTTCTCTGACATGAGTTCTGCTTTGGCTCAAGAGAGTTCATCTTTGAGACAAGGAATGGCCTTTCTTTTTCCCTGTTTTTGTCGTAAAAAGACGTGTGGGTTATGGCATGGTGGTGGGACAATTTAGGATGTGGGAGATTGAGTTGTGTCTTACAGGAGTCTCTGTTAAAAATCATTCCAGGTTGTTCTAGTGCCATCATGCTTCTTTTGCTGGTCTGTCCTTGCAGTTGAGATGTTTGGGAGAACTCTTTGCAAGGGTTTTTTGACTCTCTATGTTGCTGTATCAGGAAGAATATGTTTGCTCTTTGAGCCAAGAAATTTCAGTTTCTTTTTAGGTGAGATGGAGGTTTAGCTTATAAAGATGTGACTGCATGCCTCTTTAATGTTAGAAGAGAATGAAAGAATGACTTGTAGTTGAAATTTTCGTCTGGTTTCCATGACATTGGAAAGCCCTGCAGATGTACTTTCTTAAGAGTTGAAGGTATCATTCCTCTGTGCAGAAAGGATTAAGAAATTTCAGGGGGAGGCCAAGCAGTGGGGTGACCAAAGGGATTAAGTTTTGAAATATTATGTGGAACAAGAAAAATGTGTGCTACTCAAGAGAGAAGGGCAGTAGTTTCCGTAGCTTTTCAACCTTTTCAGTTAAAGTTGTGTCGTGCCTCTCATAATTCATCCTGCTCTCCCTGCCATTTGTCTGCAGTTCTTGGTGATAAGGACTCTTAAGTACCATGCAGGAGTTTTTCCAGTTTATTTTCTCATTTGCAGAGTGAATAATAGATGGATTTGTGATTCCTTTCTACCCAAGAGTTAGGATTTCTGGTTGCAGACTATTCATGAGAAGTTAGAGTCAGTGATGGAAAATGTTAAAGGCTGACACTGGCAGATGGACATGTTGAGATTCATAAACTGCAGTGGGATAGAAGGTGTGCATGGGATGGATTGTTCTTAATTTCCATTTAGGAGATCTTTTTTGTGCTTTTATGTGTAAAGTATTTTAAACTAGTTCCTATTAATAAAATTCTGGAATATTAAAATATGCTCTGTTTTCAGCTCCTTTTTTCAGAAGAAAATTTAAACATGTTTAGTGTACAACCACATTTGTCTGTGAAAGAAGACCTCAGTGTATTATTTTCTTCCCCAAAATGGGCCTTAAAGACATATAAGTAATTTTGCATATGTTTTACATGAACAGAACACTCCGGAATAACCAGAAAATTCAGGTAAAGGTGCCTCTTTGCAAAAGAAATCTATACTATGATTATTAACCCAAATGCAAAATCCCTCTGCTTTAAGATACATTGTTTTCCAAAGTAGTACCTTTGTGCTTACACAGACTTGCTGGGCATCTGTTCAAGAAAGTAAAACATAATGTTATTGCTTTCACTGGTTTTGCAGAAAAAGGAGGATGTTCTTCCAAAGGATATAGCCATATTTGTGAAAGACAGTGGAAAAGTGTAACCTTGCAGTTAAGTCAGCAGAATGTCACATCTTTAAAATGAATTAATACTATTTTTCATCTTAGGTTAAAATGAACTCTCGGGGCCAAGGCAGAATTGTCTGGGAAGTTCTGCTGGTTTCAATCCAGCCTTTCAGCCAGTGGTCAAGGCCAGATTCTCAGCTGCTGGGAATCTTCATAGCTCCTCTGGGAAGCTACTAATTGTGATTTTGTTTTCAATGGCCAGAGTTCTGTAGGCGCCTTCTTTGTTTTATTCTGGTAGCATGTTCATAGTAAATTTTATAAGGTGTTGTTCTTAAGCTGTTTAGCTGCAAAAGTTTATGAGAACTAGCAGATGAAATGGAAATTCTCAGCCTGTGCTTCTCACAGCAACTATTCCTTTTTTTCACCAGTACAGTTGCACTGGGCTTAACTTGCTGGAGATCACGGGAAAATAGTTGGGCATTTTGTAACCTCTGCACTTTGATGATGGCTGCCACAACAGTGACTAGAAGAATGGTGATAATAAGCTCTTCTTGAGCACTAATTAACTGCAGCATCAATTAAAGAAGATAGCACAGGATGGGGTCACTCCTTTTTGCAAGGTTATAAGAGAATTTTTGTCGTAGTTAATCTCTTTTCTTAACTGATCATTCTTATATCTGGGTGATGCATCAATTATACAGTACTGAACATTTCAATACTAGCGTTCTAGAAGCTGTAATCTTTATGAAACACTCCTCAACCATGCAGGTACATATTTTCAGAGTTTTACACAAAGGAAATGGGATCCAGACACAGGCTCCACTGAAATGCAGATTAATGCTTTGTGTGAAACATGTGCTTTGTCTTCATGTATATTTGCTAGTTTGGGTTTCCATTTTTCAGTTCTTTTTGCCATTAGACTGGTAAGAGATGGGTTTGTGGGAAAAAGGAAGGGATCATCCCCCTCTGTTTGGCACTCGTGAGGCCACACCCAGAGTGCAGTGTCCATTTCTGGGCCGCTCACTCCAGGAAGGACATTGAGGCACTGTGGAGTGTTCCGAGAAGGGAGTGGAGCTGCTGAAGGGTCTGGAGCACAGGTCCTGCGAGGAGCAGCTGAAGGAGCTGGGTCTGTTTTGCCTGGAGAAAAGGAGGCTCATTGAGGGACCTTTTGTTGTCTTCAGCTATCTGAAAAGGAAGCTGCAGCCAGGTGGGGTCTGATCTCTTCTCCCAAGTAACAAGTGCTAGGACAAGAGGAAAGTGCCTCAGGTTGCATTAGTGGAGGTTTAGATTGGCTATTATGAAAAACTTCTTCATGGAAAGAGTTGTCAAGCATTGGACCAGGCTGCCCAGGGAAGTGGTTGTATCACCACCCCTGCAGTTATTTAGGATGTGCATAGATGTGGCAAGTCAGGGCCACGGCTTTGTGGTGGACTTGGCAATGTTAGGTTAACAGTTGGGCTCAATGATCTCAAACATATTTTCCAATTGAAACAATTCCATGATTCTGTTCTAAGTGTTTAATGAATCTTACAGGCAGCAAAGGGAAAATCTCTGTTCTCAGGAACAGTCCTGGAACTTCTTTTGTTTCATAGAAATACAGACACAATACTTCCCAGAGGTTTTCTGGTTACAAAGAGCTTTTACTTTCATAGAAGGTATGGAAGTAAAAAAAAATTCTTCTGGTTGTTTTGTTGCTCTTCAGTTGTGTTTTTTGGGTTTTCTTGTTTGCAAGGCTTTGGAATAAGAGAGTTTTTGTATGACACTGTATTGCACCATTGTGACCTATTTTGCTGTATAACTTATTCAGTGTACAAAAACATTCACATTTTCATTATGTTTTTGTTAGGCATTTTCATTTGGTGTTTGTGCTCATTGTCCATGAACTCTAACACCTTGTAAAACAAATCATTATTCCTGCCCCAGACCTGCAAATTGAAAATGCCCCGAGTTTTTAATTCATGCATTTCTTCAAACATTAAGCAACAGAATCTCTAGAAATTGAATACAAAAGGTTGCTAATGTATCACACCCTGAGTTACTCTCTCTCTCTTTGAAACCGCAGCTTTAACCTTTACAGGACAGAATTTTCTTATTTTCTGGCTTGCTAAAACACAGGGAACATATGAAGCATAAAACAAAAATAAAACTGTAACATTAGAAAGGAGGTGTAGTAAGAATGCTAGACCCCAAACTTTGTTTTACTACACTTAGATAAATCTTTTCAGTTTGGTTTGATTTTAGGGGGGGTGAGGGTGGGTTGGGGTTTGTTAGCTTTTTTATAAGGTTTTTTGGTGTATTTTGTTTTGTGGGTTTTTTTTGTTTTAATTTATTCTGAATAGTTACTTGTTAAGGACCAACTGAAATGTCCAGCTTCATTCAATCATTTCTATAATGCAAAGACTTGACATGCTCAATCTCTGGAGGTTTGGTTGATTTCCAAAAACAGCGATTGAAGAATTGCACGTCATAATGGATATATTTTACCTGTTAAAAAATACAATTGCGTAGAAGACTTTTGTAAACGTTTGTGTTTATCCTCAGTTACCCAGTTTTCCAAGTGTTTAGATATTATCAATAATTCTCCTTCTCCAGAGAAACACAGAGGGCAGTTAAATTTCCTTGGAGCAACACACCTTGTTCTTCGTCCTCCTACTGTGGAGTTATTCGAACGAGAACCAAATTCAGTGAAGCCCTGCAAGAAGTTGTCACAGCTGCCTAGCTAGTTTACTCGATTGGACATGATGGCAAAGGGCTCTTTTGAAATGTTCATGATGGCTGAAAGAGCAAGAACTAGATTTTATTTTCATTATATTTAGTTATCTTCTTATTCTGGGCTATTCAAGACTTCTTGCAACCAAAATTTTCAGCCTTCTCAGTTAAGTTCCTCTGTGAATATGTGTCAGTTTGAGGAAAAGTGTCATAATCCTAGAAAACGCTGAGCAGTCGCTTCATGTGAACAATTTTCACAAAGTTTCTTGGGAATTCTTGAAGCCTAAATGCTCTTTATAAAAAGAGTTTTTTGACATCAGTGGCCAGTGGTTTAGGAGTTGACTCTAAGCATACCATTGTGGAAACTCTGGCAGCTTTCAATGATTCAGGCAAAAGTCAAATATTTGCTATCAGCATAATCTGTCATTGATCAATGACAGGTATCATATATATGTATATGTAGTTTGGAGGTGAAAGAATTCTGTACTTCTGGGATTGTTCTGTTTTCTTGATCAGCCAGTGGTTGTAAGGGGCTGTGTGGTTCTGTTTTGCCTCCTTCATACACCAGATATGTTGGTGGCAGAGGGGCAATGTGTTCCATGTGGTGTAGATGGAGCCTGCAGCTGGTGGAGATTCCAGCAGGTTCTGTGTGTGTGTGGGGTCAGTGCAGAGCCGAGGCTTCGGGCTTGAGGGGAACAAGGTGGGGACCTGTGGCAGCAGCTCTGCACTGCCTGCCAGCACCCAGGGGCAGAATATCTGTTCAGGGGGGAGCTTAGCTGAGCCTGCATTTGCAAAGGATCCCTTTGGATGTGCTGGAGCAAACAGCAGGGCTAGGATATTGCTGCAGCTGTTTCAGAGCACAGAGCAGCTGAAGGAAAACAGAGAAAAACATCAAAACAAAGCATCCTGAGGAATTGCTTGGAAACATTCACATATTTCTTGCCTTCTGCTTCTGTCTCTAGACCTACATGGAGATTTTGATTGTTGGCCTTACTGTCTGTTCATCAGGTGGATACCACAGGATGCTCCTCAGCTCAATAGAGTAATATGGGGGAAAAATCCACATGTTCATATGGAATTTTCTACATAGATTTTTTTAAAAGCTGTCACTCCCTCCTCTGGAAATAAGCTAAAGCCTTGCTGGTTAGGGGTTTTTTTGGTGGTTTTTCTTAGTGGGTTTTTTTCTTTTTCTTTTTTTTTTTTTGTTGGTTTGGTTTTCTGCTTTGTTTTGGTTTTGTGTTTTAAATTTTTAAAATTTAATTATTATTAATAATCCATTATTAAAATAATTTAATTTTCATTTTTATTCTTTCCTATTTTTTCTTTCTACCTTATTTTATTTACTTGCTTGTTTCTATTTCTCCAGTGTCATTCTGTGCCTTGATCAGAGATTTTAGGTAGTTCTAGAAAAATAAGCATCATTTTGAGGTGTTCTGTACAGGTGTTTTTGTTTTTTTCTTTTTAAGAAGTTTTCTGTTAATAACCTGATTTCATGTTTTCTTTTAAATGGTTGCTGGCTTGTATGGAGGAGGGACGAGAGCTGTCAGTGAATGAGCTGTTAATTTTCTAGTGACTTTGAGCTTCTTTCCCAATACTGGAGAGCAGTGCTTTAAAGAAAAATTGGTTCTTTGCACATATGCTTTGCAGTCAGAACATTCTAAGGATAAAAAGGACTTGTTATCCTTTGTAAATAATGAAATGTATCAATTTAGGTAAACCTATACTTGAAATTGTTTTTTTCAATCAATACCATACAATTTGTGAAGGTAGCTGTGCTGTTGGGGACTGTTCCTGTCATCAAGTGGCTCAGTGACTGTGAAACACCAGGGCTACTTCCAGCCTTAAGTAAAGGCTTAAGTACCAGAAATGGAAAACTTCTCATTGCGTAAGATATTTATTGACAAGTATCTGCTGCATCTTTTCTCTGAATGAGTCATTTTAAAGTCACCAGTAAGAGCAAGGCTATGCTACTATGTAAATATTTTTATATTCAGTAACTCATCTGGAGAGGCTGGAATGATGTCAGGGATGAAGAGGAAATTCTGGGAAAAAAATGTTTCCTGCAATGTCTTGAATTGTATCCATCCCTGACAGCTGACAGCTGCAAGCACCAGGCAGAAAGTCCTCAACAGAGAGTGCATTTAACAGGTTGCTTTGGGGGCTAATATTAGTAAGTGAATTATCATTTTTCCTTCATACAGTGGTATTGTATTAAGGGCTCCCAAAAGGTAATTTAATATAGCTGAGCGTCTTTAGAAGGTTTTAATAGCTTCTTAAGTAGCTAGAAACTGATATATCCATCCCTTGGACATAAAAATAGCTGGTATGAGCTATGATGGAGGTCTTCAGTTGTTCTGTATTCACTTTGGCCTACTGATGGAGAGATTTTTCCCAAGACCTGAAATAACCCTGAAATGTAGCAGGTTAATTTGCAACAGGTCAACAGACGACTGATGCCCAAGATGTAGACATTTGGAGCCTGTTTTGATACCATTGCTGTAGGGAAAGCATTCGTTTGAGCATTAATTTCTTGGCATTTTTAAAATGCTAGGCAAACTTGTGTCTTTCTTACGGAAGAAGAGGAGGGTGGTGTCAGGCACTCGAAGAAAGGGAAGAGCACTGTTTGTGGACTTGTTGTTCTATTTGTGATTCCTTGCCCAGCAGATCACTTACTCTCAAGCACTTACTGAAAAGAAGACTTGATTTAAACAAGAGTTTTTGTGGAACACTGTGAGCTGGGGACGTTTTTCTCCATCTGAAAGAGCAGATGCTCACTCTGTTCATTGCTCTGATCATCACCAGTGCTGAGTGCTTAAGTACTTCTGCTTTCTTTTGAAGGCAAGGGAGTAAGGGTGGGTTTCCTTTATCAGACTCTGTCTCTGCAGTCTAAAGGAGATGCTCACAATACTTGTCTTCTGTTAAAACAATCAGGCAAAACTTTGAAGAAGCAGCATTGATCTATGCTTTTGCAAGGCTTGATACCAAACCTTAGACATACCAATCCACATTTTAAACTGCAAGGCTTTCGTCCACGTCAGTGGATGCAGCACTCAGAATTACCACCAGTGGAGCTTTTCCTTGTTAGCAGTTTAAAGTTGCATCAGAGCAATGTTCCAACAAGCAATATTCCATCTACTGACAGTGGAGGATTCTGCCTAACTTCACACTAATTTAAAAATAAAATCGGCATCACATTTTGAGCCAAAAATCCATTTGTTTTCCTGAATAATTGCAGTTCTGGTATCAATCAGTTCTTCTTTCATTCTTTCTCACATCAGAAGGATTTGAATTCCCCAGTTTTTGTGCTGGGTTTTGCACCCTCATGGACTATGAATTCACTTTGCTTGGTTCACCACCAGCACCCAGAGTTTGCGCCAGTGCCCATAGTAGGAACCTGGGGACAAACGTGCATAGAGCTGTGGTGGACGTGGTCTGTCTGTCACCAATACAGACTGACAAAGTGTCCTAGATGTGGCTGTTGATATACTTTCTCTCTGTTCCCCCTCTCCACTGTGGCCACCTGGGTACTTCAGAGACACCAGTTGATAAATGGGTCCTCTTAATATCAACAAGACTTTGACTCCTGCAGGACATTAAGGAAAGTTAAGCTTTCCTGACCTATCTCTTCCTGCCTTCTCAAGTCATGGGGACAAAATGGTGGCTCTTTGCTTCCCAAGAGCATTCTTAAGAATTTCTGAAATTAAAGATTTTTCTCTTAACTTGCAAATGATGGCACACATGACAAGTTGAGTATAACACGGTCATGTGTGCTGATACTTAGAAGGTGAGAAGATATTGCGGTTTATGCTTCTCTCTGTTGCAAAAATGGTTGTTTGCATAAACCTTGTTTTTATGCTGACAAGCTGATATATTTCTGTGGACACACAACTGGCTGTTGGCTGATATAAGAGAGAAAAACCACAGTCATCTTAATGCTGGGAGATTTGTCAGTATTAGAAAAAACAGATGTCTTGGAAGAGAAAAGATTAGAAGGGGGAAAATTTGAGTATTCTGGGTAGTAGTTAGATCAGTTCCAAAAGTGGAGGAAAGATTCATTGTGCGTTTTGAGCATAGACTCTTACTTTTCTTTGATTTATAAAACATCAGCTGGTTTCAGTCCAGTATCAGAGTGCTTACACAATAAGACAGTCTTAATTAGTCATTTCAGTTTAAATTGGCTGGAGTTTTGATGTTAATTGAATTGTTTTCCCTTTGCAGGGACCTCAGGGGCCTCCAGGACAAAAGGTATAGTATAAAAAACAATGCAGTGAAAGTGATTATTCCTCCCGTGCCAAATTGCATGCAGAAAAGGTGAATGGAGTAAGCTACTGTACACTACATTGAGTCAATTAGCTTAGGTTCTGAATTTTGTTTTTGCAAAATGGAGCCATATAATGTGAGCCGCAAGATTTCTCATTTCCCCCATCATAAGAAGTTCAAGCAATGCAGAGCAGACTGTTTTCAATCTGTCTGCTTAACTTTCAGGTGAAAAGGTCACTACAATTTTCTCATTCATAGACTGGTACGATTAGGAAACCAAAGTTAAAACGTTGTGAAAGGTGGGGAGATAAAGTTTCTGATTAAATGCATGTCTCTACTCAAGTAGATCAGTGCCATATGACTAAAGAATTGACCAGCTGAAACAAAGGACGGAGGTGTTGCTGATAAATAGTGCTTGGTCGGTGGTGTTCAGGTGGTCTGCTGGTGTCTTCCTGTTCCTTTGGTAACCTGAGACATCACTTCCTGGGAATGCCTTCAGCCTTATTTACACTCATTAAAGCTGACTGCCTTGGTTTGATTGAGTGAGTTTAGGATTTATGGAATTCCACCATTAAAACAGTCCTCAAAATATCAGCAGTAACAGCTAGTGAGTGGCACTTTTCCAGCATCTGACTCGTGTACCACCAAGGTGAGTAATTTTCTAGCTGATTTCAAAAGATCGAAAAATTGTATGAAAGATATTTAATAAAACAGCTGTAATTTGTATAAAGGGAAAAAAAAAAAAAGAGGAAGGATAAGTAGTATTGACATATGTGAGAAGGGTGCCTGCTTTCCTTCTTCTGAGATAATGTTCTTTAAAACGAAGCATCTGTTAAAATGAAACTTTTTAACAAAAGAAAGAAAAACCTGTGATATGTAAAAACATAATCCCAAAGTACACAAATTGGTGGAATTTTGGCAGCTGTGGGCTGTGTAGAGTTTGCAGGCTGAAGGAGAGGACTACCCTTTGTGTTTGGCAATGAAGGAATGTGGCTCGTGTCTAAGTTGCCATTGCAAAGCTATACTCTGAGAATTGTGGAGGAGGATATTTTACATGTACAACATCAGCAAAACCCACGTGCTGATGAACTTTTGAATATCTGATAAACATTTACTTATCACGGTAGAATCAGCTTCATTTTACACTTTCTAACGTCCTGTGTTTCGTAAGAAAAATAATCAGCTGCCATTGAGAGGAAGGAACTGTTATTCATAGGATAGTTTATTGAGGCTGATGGTTAAATACCCTCCTGAGCTTTGCCCTCTGATTTTCTGGAAAAATGATACAGAGATGTGAAGGTGTTCACTCAGGCCCCTTTGCAGTAGCTTAAAGCCATGGCCATGCATCCAGCAAAAAGAGACAACAAGGATGCCAAAGTGGAAGCTTTGGGAGAAAGGGGAGAGCATTGTGAGTCTTGAAGATAAGCTGGGATGCATTGTATTATTTCTTACTGATTCAAAGCTCTGTTACTAGCTCTTGGAGGGTTCTTGAGACCCTCATGAGTTGGTTCCTTTTCTTGTTTCACAGGATTTCCCAACTCAATTAATCAACAAATGTCTGCATCCATTTTGAACGCATTTCCTTTGGATGTTGGTGATAATTTTAGTGATACCTCTAAGCAAAATAGAGGGGGAATTGCCATGCAGCAATTCTTTCAGTTGCCTTGCTGAGCAGCACCATCTTTACAAAATAAGAGGAGAATGCTGTACAAGCAGATGCAGCTTTCCTGCTTTCCTCATGATTTGTGTTTTCACTGAGCTTCCATAGCAAGTTGCACAAGGTCCTTCAAAAAACTTATCCATCACATAGAAATTTACAGTATGATAACTTTTGTAAAAAAGATCCCTCCAATGTTATGTCATTGGTAATTTTTTGTCCTTTTTTGTCACTTGTGTTTGGCCTGTATTGACCTTTTAATTCTGATTGTGCTAATAATAGTGCAGTTTCAAAGTAATTTGTTCTTTCAGACTGCATCACTGCATATTGTCTCTTAAAAGCCTTGAGACTGATTGGTGCTACAAGTTATTGAGCTTGAATGATCCCTTTAGAAGCATTAATAGTTTTGTTCAGGTGCTATGTTTGATTGCATGGGATCAGTCTCAAAACTTATTGAGAGCATTAAATGGGATAGCATTTTAATTCTAACATTTCTTGTGAAGCATCCACAACATTACAAAACATGCTCTTGAAGCTTGTTTCTGGAAAAGGCCATGCAGTCTTTAAAATGTACAGCATGAGAATATGTCTAATTGGTATAAAATCTCAACTGAAAGGAGAGCTCAGCGTGGATAAAAATGAGTTCTTGAAAAATTTATTGCAGTTCCAATAAGCAAACATTCACCATTATTTCTAAGCACTGTATTATGAGATGAAAGGTTTCATGACCTGTTTAATTTGCTAAACATGGGCATCTGTTTCCCTCCAGGGTTCTGTCGGAGTGCCTGGTGTTCCAGGGAGAGATGGACAAGTGGTGAGTTCTCTGACTTTTTCAGCACTGCCAGTATTTATGTAGTGGATTAAAGCAATTTTGGGCTTGTTCACGTGAGCAATATGCAACCTTATATCCAGAACTGTGGTTTCAAATTGGCTTCATGGAAAAGAACATATAATGTGCTTTGTGCTCTGAAGTAATTTTTTTCTAGTTTTACCTGAACAAGCAGCAAATGTAATTAATTATGCTGAAAGTCTGGTGTTCAAATTTGGTGATAACTGATAGGCTGTAGAAAGAACTGCATATTAATAGTGTATTTCTTGAGTCAGCATATTTACAAACAAAGGGTTTTTTACTTTTTGTTAACTCAGTCCTATAATGCAAACACTTACATTGATACTGGGTACTGATGTGGTGCCAATACATTGTTAATACAACCTATAAATAGAGAAATAAAAAGAAATGGAAGTGCAGCTGAGGGATAATTTGAAATTGAATTTTGGGGATGAAAACACAGAGGAATAAATCCAACAAATATTTTTGAATACAACCCGGAGGAAATGCTAATTTAGGCAAGTCACTATCATAGTTCAGAATGGCCCTCCATAAGGAGAGGTCACAATAAAGCAGCAGGGCTGTGTTACAGCATTGCTAAGGTTTCTTGGCAAATCTGGGTGATGAAGTTTAAATAGGATACCTCCTTGACTGTAAAGAGTGTTATCCATCTGTTGTTCTCACAAGCCCTAGCATTCCTAGTGAACTTCACAAGCACTGGCAAGGGATGCCAAAAAGAAAATGTATGATATATATGTTCACCAGGTTCAAGCAGCAGCAGATGGTGGTGTATAAGGGTTGTATTAGCCAATCCTCTCTTCTGCTTCCCTCACCAAGAGCCTTAGGAATAAGTGTTGTTTCAAATAATTTACTTTTAGTTCTTCTCTCCTAAAAAAGAAAAAAAAATAATGTATTGTTTCTAACAGCATAATGCATAATATTAGATCTGTGTTTTCAGAGTGGTTATAAGAAATAATGTAATAATCATATATTTCACTTTAGTGATAGTGATAGGAATTTATTTTAAACTATTCCGAGTATTACAAATAATGTGAAACAACAAAATAAGAAATATTTAGAATTTTATATATATATATATACACACACACACATATATACCTATACATAGATGTATATATTTTTAATACCAGAATTTATAAGAAAATAATATGAAACAAATTTGCAATAAGTCCTCAGATTTTTTCCTTCATATTTTATAACTGCATTCACTTGCAACAGAAATACTAGACAGTGCTTACCAACTGACATGCTCTTGCTGTACATGATTCAAGTAATTTTTGTGTGTGACTGAAACTCCAGTGAAAGTTTACTTTGTGGCGTATCTGTAGGAATATGTAAGAAGACTGGATAGGTGAAGTTGGAAACTGCTTTGAATAGAACAGAACTGATGATTCATATTTTATTCAAGAATTTTATTTTTAATAGTAATCATGCAAACTACAGCCAGAAAAATTCATTCAAATAAGCAGAAAAAATTGATATTAATGAAATGTGTCAAATGTGTGATTAATGTGTCATTTTGGGAGACAGGGAATTTTTTTAAGCTCTTTGGCAAGGTTGTTGCATGTCTATTTTTAGGAGACCACATACACTTATCTGCTGTCATGTTTCAGGGGGCATAAAAGGAATGTGCAGTTGAACATTACGGGAAGATGAAAAACACATCTTTAAATGTTGGTTAATAATTTTAAATTGTGCTTTTAAAAAACTCCAAACTTTTCAATTTATGGGTGTCTATTTATTTGATTTACTTCAACATTCATCACATCTATAACTTCGCAGACATTTTAAAATTATTACCACTTTATTAAAGATGTCAGTGTGGTTTTAGTGTAGCTGGACTGCTTTACTTTTGACCTTTAAAAAAAAAACCTGAATTACTAAAGTGAAACATAGGTACCAGGACAAAAGCCACACAGCTAAAAATAAATTGCTGTTGCATTCTTTAGTTTGATTTCTCAACTGTTGGTCGATATTGACTAGAAACCACTTCCTTATTTGCAAAAAATACATTATTTTCATGTAACATTAGGCAGATGAAAGTTGAATGTTGCTATCTTTTAAATAAATAGATTAAAAAATTCTGTTAGCTTGGAAACAGTGGTAGAAATGAAGTTTAAACTGAAGCAGTGTTTTCTAAAGCTAGAAAGTATAATGCAGTCTAGCAATCCCATGTTAGTATTTTGCTATCAAAAGGTCAGTTCTTCCAATTCCTATGAAAAAACAGATTCTCAGTGCAGTGCAACACACAAGATGTTGATGAGGACCAGAGTGGTGATTTTAAAAGTTGAGCTGTACTGTGAGCCAGATGCTGGCACTTCTGGCTTTACTCATTCAGATTCGTGGTGACTTGCAGAATAGTTGGGTTCAACTTGCACGTGTGATGCGAGTCATCCCCTTTTTACAAGTGGCGTAGTTAAAGGATCTTACAAAAGCCTTACTGTCTTGGTTGCCTTTTGGTCAGTGAGCTCTCTCTGTCAGACAGCAGCATGTGCAGTGCACTAAGTTCCAAGTTAATATTTTTCCTTGGTTTAAAAGGCAGTGAGTGTTAAGCACTTGCTTAAAATTAAGTGTGTGAATGCTTTTCTCGTTTGGACAATGAAGTGTTTTTCAGCCAATGAATGTCAGCAGTGAATTAGCTTTGCTCTGTCCTCAAGCAGTTGAACAAAACAGAGTTAGGTAATTTCCATCATCTATGTGCCTCTGTAATTTTCCTTTTTCTTTGTTTTCACCTCTTCTTTAATTGAAATACTGAGCTATGGGAGATGATTGACAAGTCTGGCCATAGGTCTGGGAATGAGATCATAAATTCTGAGTGCACTTAGAACAGTCTTTTAATCCCTTAACATATGAACCCCTTGTCTTAGACAGTCTCTAGATATTAGAGTAAGTGTAATTTTACACAACCCACATGTTTTTGCAGGACTGTTAACTAGCAGATTTTTCTTGTATTTAGAGTAGCAAAATCACTGCCATAAAACCTTCACACATTAGGCCAAATCCAGTGAAACATTACAGGTAGTCTTGCAAGGATATTTACAGTCTTCATTTGTTCCTACATTTGAGAAACGACAGCAAGTTTTTCTTGAGAACAGTAACTGGAAAGGAGCTGCTTAATAATACCTGCAGCTGAAAAGAGTGTTGTTTTTGGGATGGACCAAAACCTGCTGAAATAAGGAATCTTTCTGAGTGCTCTTTTTCCTTTGCAGACTGTTGTGCAATCCACAGGTTTCTTTCTGTCACGATGCAATGGCAGATAAACTTCCCTTTCTCCATCCCTGGCAGAAGCTCCTCAGGCACTTGAAAAGCATTGGTTCTGCATGGAGCTAGGAGGGTGCAGTGATCTGAGGATACCACATCCCTACATTAATCATGTTGAAATGGCCACAAAGGGCTTCTTGGAAAGTTAAACTCTGCAAGTATAGAATATATATTCTGGTATTTGTTAAGTGGTGCTGATTTGATAAGGGCTGTCAATGACTGCAGCAGCACAGAAAGACAAAAACAGAGATTCCTTAAGTTAAGATGGTGTTTGGCCTGAAGGAACCTAGTTTCTGGAGTTTGTGCAAATAACTCTCTTTGTTATAAATAAGAGTTTGTCTGGAGTGCATAAACCCCTCACTCTGAACTTCCATAAATGGCTTTTTCTTACGTAGTACTGATATTTTGGTTGGGTTTTTTGTAAGGGTATATTCAAAACAGGATGAGTGGTCAGGATAGATCCCTTCATTTCAAATTCTTTTTAGATTTGCAATAGCAATATGATAGACCTCAGAACAATTTTTCTTCATATCAGTAGATTCAGAGTCTGGGTGTGCCCATTTCTTACTGCTTTCTTCATGCTTTTTGTTTCTCTAATTTACATGTATTTCCTTATTACTGTATACAGTGCTGTGTGGGAGCACATTTGGAAGGTGGCAGTATCCAATTTCTTCAGCAAAATGAGGAAGGGTATGCATGTACTAACATTTTGTTAAATAAAGAGAGGAAACATTATAAATGTAGTTCACAAATTCTCAGACAGGTTTGCAGGCCAGCTGAGTCTTGTTGAAGAGCCTTTCCACTTCATTTCAGTTGGTGAGTGGGCCAGGAGAGATTTCCAGCCCTTAAACAATTTTAAGTTACTTTTGAGGGGCACAAGAAGCCAGTTGAAAGAAACTGAATTCAACCCTGGTTTAAAATGGAAATCATGGTAACATATCTGAAAAACTCTTTTTTACCTTCTGTCCTCATCTATGTACTTCAGAGTAAAATTAGAGCGGATTAAGTTTGGGGCCTCTTGCGTTTCCTTATCCTTAAATTGATTACATTCTAGTGACTGAAAAATAGAGCAATACTGACAGCCTTTCTTACAGGGTGAGGTGGATATCAACCAGCTGGTGTAGAGCGTTATTGCATCTCACCAAAACAAAACCTGTTTCAGAGCTGCAGCCTCTGGGCTGTTTTCCTGTTACAAACAAGAAAAGCTGGGGCCTCCAGCCATGTTGTTTTTAGCTGATTAATTCTGGATATGAAGGTATATGCCTCAGGGGCAGAGAGCACTCCAGTGAGGAGAAGCATGCTTTCAACTGCCTCAACTCCTTTAATATGGACTCTGGTGGGTAATACATTTTCTGGCCTGTTATGAAGTAGATTTTATGAGTTCATATTGACAGATTTCTTTCTCATATTACCAGCAGAGCCTAAGCAATGCTCTCTACACTTGAGTACTCACCAAATTCAGATTCACTTCAGTGTAAGCATTAAGACTGCCCCTACCACAAGAGCATCTGAGGAAACTGCTACGCCTATTTATTGAGCAGAGTGCTGAAAGTTTTCTTTGCCCAAATACAGGAAAGAGTTAGGGGTTGGTCGAGTTACACAGAGGCAAGATAAAAATAACTTCATATGAAAAAGAAGTCAAAGGTTACCTAAATAGCATTTCTAATGCAATATTTGCATGTTTACCAATGTGGGGCATGATGTTTGTGCATCTGGTAGTTTTGTTGCTGCTTTGGTGCAGCAGAACCTTGATAGAGAGGATGTTCAGATAAGATGGTGCTGGTACCCCAGCATCCCATGGAGCTCTTGCTCTTTCCATCATGGTGTCAGTTTAGCTGCACATTGCTCAGGTGGCCTTTGGAAATCACAGCCAACCTCAGTGCCAGGAGGGAGAGTTGTTTTTTTATTTTGGTGCATCATGGTAGTTCCACACGGTGCTTGTTGCATAGGACAGCTTCTGCAGTGTGGTTTAGCTGAGAATAAGAATGCAGAAGGGCAGAAGGGGCAAGTAACAATTGCTTTAAATTGTACTGAGACACTTCACACCTCACTACAGCATCTTCCCCACTCTCCATCTCTTTTAGAGAAAAGTTCCAAGGGGATGCTCTGAGGGTACCTTCACACAATTTCTCTGTGTCTTACATCTTTTTCTTGCGTGAGGGTGCAGTTTAGCCCTCATAAATTCTCTGACTGGGATCATGGGTTGGGTTTTATAGACACTAGAATGTTTTAGAATGATTGCCATCACTCTGTTACTGAGCAGTAATTTCTCAGGGGTTCATGACTGGAGAAGGGCGAGCTATGAGCTAAAGTTAGATGTACTACAGAAAAAATTACTCTTTAAGTGGGAAAAAACACTGTCGAGGCCACTCTTGGAGTACTGTGTCCAGCTGTGGGCTCCTCACTGAAAGAAAGACATGGAGGTACTGGGTAGAATCCAAGTAAGGGCCTCAAAGGTGATCTCCAGAGGTGCCTTCTAAGTTCAAGCATTCTGTGATTCTATGAAAGAAGAGATGAAAATATGCTGCCTTGGTTTGAAACCTAGCTGATGTGCAGAAGACAATTGTTTCTGCAACCTAACACCTTTGCTGTCAATGCAATTAAAGAGAGACTACAACAGCAGTCAGGAAAGACATTAGCCATGGCCTGGTGAATGTAAAAAACATGTGACATTGAGGATTTAGCTTTATAGCTTCTTCCATTTTATCAGGTTGAAAAGCAGTCTGATTTAAACTGTTGTGTTGAATGACACTGTTGAGTGTCTGGAGTTCCCTTGCATGCATCACTCCTTGAACAGCAGGGTCATCATCTTCAGCCTCTTAAAGGTCAGCTGGGCTTTTTGCTCATCTCCAAAACACCAACCTGTGGAACTGAAGTGTACTTATACAGCATTTTACACTCCAGCTTTACTGTTACAGCATTTTGCACTCTGGTTTTAATACGTGCTTTTAGTAATAAATAGATAAATTTTAAAAAAGTAACTAAACAGAAGAAAAATAACTAACTATACTTCCTAACAGAAATATTTTAAATTATTTTCACGCCAAGAATCAAAATATTTTTTTGGGATGAACATGTCTAAAATGACACAGTATCTGAGTAGGGAAGAGCTATCAATCTACTCATCTGCAAAAGTTAACAGCTCCTTGCTTCATAACTACTTTGAGCAAAGCATTTTTATTTTTGTTTTGTAGTTTGGTTTTCTTGTTTATTTTGGGGGGGTTTATGTTGAGACCTACTGGAATTGTAAAAACATTGCACATAAAGCCAGACTGCCATGCCTACAAGACATGCAGAGTGACAAAGGGAGGCTCCCTGGCACAAAGCTTGTTTAGCTGTGCACTAGGAATGTTCATCAGGGCTAGGGCATAGAAATCTTATGGGCTGTACATTTTCACTTCTTTTCACTGATTCTTTTTATAGACAAGAAAATAAAGGTCTAAAATAGAGAAAGCAATAATTTCCCCGTTCTTCCGAACATTAGAGATGGAACAATAATCACTTAAAAACATAAAGGTACAAGGTCATTTCTGTGTTATCCTTCTAGGTTTGCCTTCAATCTTTCCCATTCCCAGAGCTAGTTTCTGCACTTCAAGTATCTCTGCCTAGTACTTGCATTACTTGAAGTGTAGTGCTGAGCATAGCAGAGTTGCATATAGGTCAGAAATGCAATTGCTGGGATGAACGGGGATTTACCATGACTAGGTGACAGGCTGAGATTTTCACTTTTTCCAAAGAAAATAATTTTTTTGTACTGTTTTTGCAGTCTCCTTTTTGTCACAGCCGTAGCCCTCTGCATCCATAGCACTGATATGTAAACCTGGGAGGAAAGTGCAAGCTTGGAACTTCAACCTTTAGATTAGAGATTTAAGCCCCTGAAAGCATCAGCCGACAGCAGCTGTTTGAAAATGAAGAAGCAAGCGTGTTTGGGGTGTGGGGATGAGGAGAAACAAGTGTATATTCATGGGTCCCTTCTGCTTCATTTTGTCAACTGGCAATTTTCTTCAAGAGCCTTTTAGGTCAATCCTTTAGGACACTCACACCTAATCTCCAGCAGCTTCAAATCCTGAGCACTCATATATCAAATGCCTGTGCCACTTTCTCAGCCTCACAGCTACTGTAGTACAGAGGGGCCTTGAGAAGGGGCTGACACAAGGCACTGTTTAACTCCCTGAGGGCTTTATGGCACCTAACATTTTTTGCTCTGGCTTGGAAAATGCCTCACTAGAATTGTGCTAGAACTTTGATGATTTTGGTTTGTTTTTTGAAACAGTGCAAGTCTTGAGGAAATTAAAATTGAATTAATGATTCCGTTACCTAATTTAGAAATACAATGGAACTTGCTTTCATGGACAATCAGAGTTGATACATCTATGATTAAATCTGCCTGCAGAAGTAAGAAAGATAAGTTCTAAATAGGAGAGTTCTGTGGAGGACTAGAAAATATGTCTTCTTGTGTTTGGAAGAGCCTTTATATTAATGCCTCTCTAACTTTTGAGTAGAGGATTGGTTCATCATGTGTACTTAGTTTGAACACTGTGTGAAAATTGTTCACTGAGTTACTGATAGAAATTACTGTTCCAAATGTGATTGCTATGTTAGCTATTGGATTTAACTTTTCCACATTTTTCTACACTCAAATAGCAAAGGGCAGGCTTTTAGAAGGACCAAGCTGCAGACTTTTAAAAATCTTTCTTTGGCTTTTATTTTAATGTGCTTTGCCATATTGGAAGTGTGATGCAGTTCTCTATGTGAGTGTTATCAAAGGTATTTCTTGTGAAACTGAGATGTACATCTGCAGAAGCTTTTACATAGAAAGCCATAAGCTCTAGTTGCTTTACAATAAAGTCTAACCATTACATTATTTTATCTAAAATGAATATCTGTCATTTTCCCATAAATGTGGGATATAAACACTAAAAAATATTTTTAGAGTGATTTTTTTTTGTTTGAAATTTTTTTTCTTGTTGGCTTCTTTTCTTTATTTTTAAAATTGAGGATGGGAAAGAAGATTGAAAATAAGTGTTATTTGCTGATTGACTCATGAAAATAATTTATGACTCCTTAAACTGTAGAAGAGTAATACACTACCCATTGAACATACCCAAAACTTGGAGCATTGATGTAATGCTGACAGTTTTTAAATCTTTTAAAACCACTTTTCAACCACTGGTATAAAAAATGGATAAGCAAAGTATATTTAAAAAATTGAAAAGCTCTCTGCTTTTCCAAATTCTTACATTTCTGAAACAGGCCCTTCTCATTTTTTTTCATTATCTGTTTTCCATCTGAATCCAGAAGCACAAATGTCAAAATAAATTAAGACAAGCCTTTCTTGCAGCATTTCTAAGTTGTAGAGAAGAGGAAAGCATTGGCAGTCTTGCTGGGAAGACTGTGCTTTTAAGGCTAATTGAACAGATTTTAAGAATCAGGAGTCACAGTACTCCTTCCTGTTTAGTGTCACATCTGTGTGTTTCCACCTTTTTCAGAAGAATAATTTCTTACCTTACATGGGTTCGAGTTAATCCACCCTAACTGACAAAATAAGTCATTTTAGTGCCCAGCTGTGGACTACATCTTTGCAGAGTCTTTTAAAATTGTGTTTATCATTACTGACCCATTCTGAGAAGGTCTATATATTTCATCATGTCTTTCTTAACTTCATCTTTCTTTTTCTTTGCCTTTAGGGTGAACCTGGTTTGCCTGGCATAGCAGGAGAGAAGGGAGAAGCAGGGCTCAAGGTCAGTATTGAAAAGGAATTAAAAACAGAAGCACAGAGCATGTGAGTGCATATTGTAGATGACAGTTGTGCTTTCCAACTTGGGTTTATATTCTGACTGGCTTTTAATGATCTGCTCCCTCCAGTGATCAGTGTAAGAGGCTTTACACATCTCACCATAAAGAAGCATTTTCTTCTGCTGTGCATGTATAATTCCAGTCGGTGGCACTGATTCATAGGCATCCACTGCCAGCTGAATGCAATGTGCCTGCAAGTGTTTGGGAATTTGGGGACCTTTTCAGAAAGGCTTTGTTTATGCCCCTTACAATGTGTTTCAGGCTTCTTTTCAAGAGCTGCTGCGGTCAGTTCTTTGACAAATGTCAGGGTGAAGTCTTGAGGGCTGATCCTGCTATTCTGGAAGTTAGCAACAAGCCTCATTAGGAGCATGTCTCAGCCTGTATTTGTTACATCAGAATGACTCTTTGCACTTTATTGTTCTATAGTTTGTTCTGATGTTTTAATATTGAGAAAGAGAAATAGAATATAAAGCTTATGATGATAGCTTCATTTAAAAGCAAACTCGACATGTCCAAGATGATGTGATCTGTGGGCCTCTGGGAGGGGGTGATGCTAATTTCTAATCCCATCAGCTGTGAGTGAGCGTCCCTGGTGCACATATGCTCCTCAGCTGATTCTGTGCATCATGCTGCTGCTGACAGACATGCAAGGCAGCCTCTTTGCATTTACTGACTGGCTGCTTGTCCATCAGGAATGAAAACAAACCATTTGGGAGCATGACCTTTTCTTACTTTGTATAGAGAAGAAGCCAAATTATGGCAGTTGATGCTTCATTCATATTCACAGCTGTAGTCCCTGAGTTGCCTAGCGACTGCCAGCCATCAGAAGGGGCACAGATGAGCCAGAGTGCAGCTCTGAGCCACAAATGCAGAGATGAGTTGTCAGGGTCAGGCTGGCGTGCAAAAGTGCTTTTGCAGTTTCTCAAGCACGTTTTAATTTTGGAAAAAAGTAATGGCTCTAAGCCATCGTTTTGTTACAGAGATTGTTACAGAGAATATAGAGAGCACTGAAGGCTCTTTACTCTGGAACAGTCATGAATTTGTTCAGGACACTGAAGGCATTTTCTCTCTCTTGAGGAACCTTCTGAGCTGTTGACAGAATCATGAGACTTCCCCTTCACATCCAGACTTTTTGTTTCTGTTGTTTGTTCCCAAAACAAGGAGCCACCTAAGTCCCTGCAGGCTGCTTTTCAAAGACATATGCCTCTTTGTCAGTGTAGTACAAAATAGAGAGAGAGGTCTTCACATGCAGACTGTTGAAGCTTTTAAAAAAAAATGTTGAAGTTGTATTGTCCATTGAGATCTGTTGAATTTACATTTTTTATTGACCATTGGAGATTTTCTTGTTGTATTGTGTCATCTGAGATGTTGTCATGGTAGTGACATAATTATTAGTAAGGATAGAAATACTAACATTAGTAATAACTAATGATAGTAAAGCTAACACTCAGATTTCTGCCTGAGTTAGTAACTTATGACTTCTTTGCTTCAATTATTTTCCTTAGGGTGACCCTGGAGAAAGAGGAGAAAAGGTGAGATGTTTCATTTCCTTTGTTGTGGTTCTGTTTTGGGTAACTTGCTTGGAGTGCACTGATCCCGAGTTTAAAAATAAAAAACCACAGCTCCTACCTGGAACTAAAGTGGCACAGTGCAGCCTTTCCAAGGGTCAGATAATACCTGCTAATGGAAGTTATTGATCTGTGACCACTGCAGTGGGATTAGTCACAGAGTGGAGTGATTGTGTGTTAAAGGCTGCACAGATGAGCAATCAGGCAACTAATCCTAACTGTGGTGAGTCTCAGAAAATGATGAGCCTGACTGAATAAATTAGAGATCCACACATTTCTCATTACTTGGTTTTGATGCTCTGACACCTGTGTGGAATAAAGCAGTTAGGTAACAGAGTGGTAAAACTACCTAGATTCTAAGTGATACCTGGATAACAAGCTCTCCACGTACTAAAAAAAAAAAATTAAAAATTAAAATGGAATGCTCCATTTGTGTTTGCCTCAGTTTGAGTAAGAGCAAGGGAGTCTGCCCCCATGATCTCCAGTGATGCATTCTGAAGAGGCACACTGATGGGGCTCTTACTTGCAGTGAGTTACCAAGAAATTGCTTCTCTGATGTCCAGTCATAGCAAGGCAAGACAAGGGGGTGGAACAAGCTCCATGCTGCAGAAGGGGAGTATAATTCTGCTCTTCCAGGCATATTGTCTGGTAGGAGCACAGGGAGTTCAGAGCTGAGCTTCCTCACCTGCTCACAGGGGCAGTTTGAGAAATAGCATAAGCCTTATTTTGAGTAGGAATCCATGCACAGCCTCATCTTCTGCAAGTATACTGAGCTTATGTTTGAAAAGTTTTGTACTGAGCTGCAGTTTGCCCTTGAGAAATGTTTACCTGTGTCTTTGCAGCTACAACTGAATTTCACTTCCAGATCCATGTAAATCTGTGTAATAGCAGCTCTAAGCATGCTTTGCCAAGGCTATTAATTTCACATTTTCAAAAGCACCCCATAAAAATAATCTAGGGAAATCTTGAAAGTCTGTACCCCACATGTAGAACTATGTAATCATGAACTATGCATAATGAAATAATTTTTTCTGTTAAAATGATATTTTTTAAAGTACTTCAGTAATCCTTAGTTTGTTTCAGACATAAAGGGAGTAATAATGAATTTTAATGTGTGGTGAATTTTTGTTACTTAAAACCATTCTATTTTTCCATAATTACCCTTTGTCTTTTTCTAAAAAGTGTAGTTACAGATCCCCTCAATAAGTTTATCATGTTAATGAACTTGAGCAACATTCTTCACTGTTATTCTTCCATGTTTCATGTATGTTTCCTTAATTAAAGTGCTGCTAGATTGTTAGCTGGTTCCCATTGTAGCAGTGGCTGTGATGTATAAATTGCTGAGTCTTCTCCAAAAGGATTTCACATAAAGGTTTTCAGAACAATATGACAGATACTGAATAATGTTATTTGAATAATACTACTGGTTATCAGACCAAGGCCAGAAATGTGTTTTTAGTCTACTTAGGCTCTGGTTTTATCTATATTTTTGGCATTTTAAATACTTATTGCACTTTACATGAACCTCAAATCCCACAGAAATTTTTAGCTTGTATTCTTAACATAAACCAACATATAACATATTTGATGTAGTCTGGACTTCTTATATGGTTTCCACATGACTAGGTGGAAATTAGGTCTTTTTTATAGATAAATATTGTGACATTTTATTTAAAAATTTTGGGACTTTTTGAGTAGAAAATGTCTACTCAGCAATGAAGAGGTGTTATCTGAATGTCACTTCTTTAACAAAAACAGAGCATAGAAGTTATGTAGAGATAAAGTCTTTTGGTAGCTCCTTGGAGGAGTGACATTCAGTAATTTTTTTAGTTTGTGAATCATTCATAAAGGACTTCAGACTCAGAGAGTGTATGCTATAAATTACTTGAGAACCCAATAAAAACTACTGGGATTGTCTAACTGTCATCTGAATTTTATTAGATGCATCTAGGTGAATGTGTCTGTGTTGGGAAGAAAAATGTATATGTAATTTAAAGTGCTGAATCATCATGAAATCATTAAATCATTCCTTCCTTGCTAAACTGCAGGGAACTGAGAAAGATGGTAGATTATAGCAGCAGGTATTTTGATGCTTTGTGGTGGGACTTTTTTACAGATCTGTGAAAGGGATTGCAGTTAGAGTGAAGTCTGTGTATGACATAGCCACTTCCTGACCATGTCACTGAGACTGACTATCTGATGAACAAAATCAACTTGCATTGTTAATCATGTTGGAATGCTGACTCTTTTCTGCATACTGTGTACTTACAGAAAATCATTAAAATGTAATGTGTGTTTCAATTGTAGGGGGATGCTGGTGAGAATGGACTGAAGGGTGACACAGGAGAAAAGGTAACACGTCTTAGCAGAGAAGAAAATGTGTGCCTTAGGCATGCTTATAGTATAACCAAATAATGAAAATAGTAATTTTTTCAAAAGAAAAATGTATTTTGAGATGATTTTTTATTTATAGGTGAGTGATTTGGTTGAGTTCATTTTTATGAACAGCAGAAAAATTTTCACTATTCTGTCCAACTGTGCATAAGATTTCTAGGGCTACAGCAGTAGCCCTAGTATAGAATGTATCAGCATGGTTCTAGCTAGCACTCCTCTTTGTTGAAATTTGCATCATACAGAAGCTTTGGTCACAACCTGCCAGCTGGAATTGCCCCTTTGAATTACAGCCATGTTTTCTGGTGTACCCTTTATCTTTTCCCCTTCTGTGTTTCCATCAAAGAGTGGGACCAAACCAATATGGGACAAAAATTGTGGTATTGTGATAGGCAGCTTCCCTCCCAAACTGGCAGCTGGAAAATCAAGATTTGATGATAAACACACTTTAAATCTTTATTCCAAATGACATCAACAATAACCTCACTTTATACCTTCTTAGTTCATTGTTGAAGAGTATGAAGATGTTGTAGAAATCACCAAAAAGAGATTCTGTCAAAATTTTTATTTTCTTGAGTTTTATTTTATGTGAGACTCACGCTTAGAAAATCGAACTGGAATTTTCAGTGTGGTTTCCTTACAAAAGCCAATCTTTAGCAGTCAGGGTAAAGGCTGTGTTGCCCATGAGAAAGGGTCTGGCATATTGATGTCTTCTGGCCATCATTTTTGAACTGATATGCTTCTAAAAACCATTTATTTTAATGACTACGCTTGGGCAGGAACATAAGCACTTCTTCTTGTACCCCTGCATGTGTGATGCTTAATCAATTTACAACATTTCAGTTCAAGGAGAAATTTATGATGGATTTATCAAGCTGGTAAGGAGTGCATGCAAATCCCTCAGGAGCTGTCATTTGGATACAGTAAATCTGTACTTTGAAGAGCACAAGGATTTTAAGGCATATTCCAAAATCAGCCGTTAAAAATAGACATTAGATTTAGGAACAGTAAGTTACTGAATTTTTGGAGTTAATTTAAATAACACTTCATTTGCAGTCATGCTTATTGATAGAGATGAAAGTCTTAAGAACCTTATTTACTTACTTACAGGATGTATGCTGGTAACATAATCTTGATCCTCTCTTATGTGTTTTAAGAACATAATTAGCTACAAGTATGAATTGAAGTTGTTGTTCAGATAGATAGTTCTACAGCAAGTAAATGGGAAGGTTAAAATCTAGGAAGCCTAGTGCAGCTTCACCTGTTGCTTTTCTACTTCGTTAGCCATGAGGATGAGCTTGCATCCACAAGGATGCCCATATTGCCCTATGATCAGCAGCTTGCACATCCCCCCGTTTGGGATCCTTTTTGAGGAAAGAAAAAAGTTCTCTCCTTCTTTCAGTGGGAGATCCTTTCTGCTCAAGTATAAAGTTTTAAATATTGCTGTGTGAACTTTCAGCAGTTAGGCAGTTTACTTGGGATCAACCTGTGGAAAGTAGAGGTTCTCAGGAGACTTCTTATATTGCTGTATATGAAGAAATTTCAAGACACCTCCTGAACTTCATAATGCAGAAGTCTCCCATCTCTTCTAGGTTTCATATTATTTTCAGAGGTGGGGTGGTGACATAGGAATATATTCTGTTCATTTGGAGTGCACTGCTTTAGCCATAATGGATTAGAGTCCTCTGCATTCATTTTTGCCAGACTTTCCAGAGCTGTGACTTCATTGACTTTCAGTATTTTTTTTCTTTTTCCCTGCCTACAAGACAATCTGCCACCCAGAAGAAAAAGATGCAGTTCTTAGAGGAGAGCTGCAGCTTAAAGTTTCTGATAGGTAGCTTTGCAAACAGCACTTTCTAGAGAGCTTACGAGGGTGGTTTTTGACAGATAATTTAGGAGTAAGCATTAAACTTGGTGTCATTACACTTGAGCTACTTAACAGGGTTTGTATTCTTTCCTGTTCTTCACCATAGGGGGAAGTTTTTGCTTGGGAGATTTAATCCATAGTCCATAAAACTTAAATACATTTCTTTGAAAGCTTAAATAGAGTTTCTGTGAGGTAAATAATAAAATTTTATTCATGTGGTGGGAGAGTAAGATAGCACATGACAACAGATCCAGACTTGGTTTAGGAGCAGGTTCCTGTTTGTGAAAAAAAATGTAGCTTTGTTTACTGAACTGCTGTACCTAGTGACACTCAAAAATAAGGACCTGGGTCCTTAATTCTTGACCTGAGACTACAGAATTAAAATGTCTTTGTTGAGTTGTTGAAGACAGTGTCAATGCCAAGCTTGAGTTCTTGCTTCTGTTCTTCCACTGTAGCCTTAGTCCCTAGAAACTACCAAGGATCTTCCTTTTTTGTACATGTTCCCCTGCTAAAGTTTCTTTATTTGCAAACTGTCTTGACTCAGCAGTGAATTGTGAACATACTGTACTGTACTTTTTTCTTTGATCTAACTTTTATTCTTGCATGAAGGTGGATTATAAATATTTTGTGTCTTATCTTCTCCATATCCATCATTGCCCTTTGAAATATTTAAACATTTAATGTGTCTTACTAGTTGCTTTGGCCCTTTATAGCTATAAAAGGTTCTTGAGGCTTTCATTTGTACGTGCTTGTAGGGGATATTAGCAGTGTCACTTGCATGTGTCTATTAAAATGAGGAAGCTCAGGTTTCCATGCATGTATCAATCTCATAATACTGATTTTTGTGTTTTCTTCACTCACTGCAAGCTGCAGTAACTGTGTATTCCTATTCTTCAGAGGCCAGTGAGCATGTTAACCAGCACAATTTAATTGTATAAGACCATCCAAAAAGATGCTGTGCCCAAACCATCTGTAAAGCTGTGGCATTCACAGAAACATCAGGAATGGGTACCCCCTATTTGTATTTTGTACAAAGATTATTAAACATTTATACTTTGCTTATATATCTCTGCTTCTGTCTTACCTATGTAAAGCACTGGCAGGCTGCTCAGAGGTTGAAGTTACTGCTATGTAAAACTTGCTTTTTCAGTGAACAATGTACATTTATTCTGCATAATGAATAATTAAACAGTTTTTCAAATAGAGGCGTGCTAGTCATCTTCAGTAGTACATAGCCTAACTAGCAAACTTTTCAGTAGGTTTTTTTTCTTTTTTCTTTGGCATATTTTTCAAGGAAAAAAAAACAACTGATCCTCTGTCCTGTGCATATCAGTGCCTGTGAAATCCAGTCAACCCAGCAAAATGTAGGCAAATATTTTTGAGTGCTAGATGTCCTCTCAGAACAGAGACCTTTCCTAAATATGTAAATTTCCATAGCTGTCTCATCATGTAAAGTATGGCCCTTCATGCATTAATGTATCCATTTAAGTACCCTGGAGTGTTGAGGAAATAAAGCTATGACCTGTCCTGTTGGAGATAAACTCATAGGTCAGTGGGGTTTTTTTTCAATGTGAATCTTCACTAGCACAAAAAAAATGTTATCATTTGAGTCTTGACACTTGCCATCTATAAAATTAGGTCAAATGGTCGCTCATATTCTTTGTAAATAACATTGAATTATTTTTAATGTAGATCAGCAATTTAGAGATGTCAAAGTATGTCCCATATTCTGGCTGTGTGAAGTACATTTATACAACATCTGCAATTATTAGATCTACATTATTAGTTGTGAAATTTGAGGTTAACTATAATAGGTGTTTGGGTGAGTGAAGCTAAATCTCTCTGCATGGTCTTGAAAACAGCACTGCTCATTTTCTGAATCACACTGATGTAATTAATTAGTTAAATGCCTATGAGGCAGCACAGAAAACAGGCAGCCTTGCTATGCAGTTATTTTGCTATATAATGTTGCTGTACTCTTACATGATTTATGTGCTTCCTGGAAAATAGTTCATGTAGTAAGAGTGATTATTTCTTGTGGATTTTGTATCAGGGTGACCCTGGCTCTTCTGCGGCTGGAATTAAGGTAATGGAGATCAAAAGAAGTTGTGCAGGGAGAAGAGGGGTGGTTGGTCCATGTTACTTCACAGTGTCATAGACATTTTGGGTATCATTAATGTAACAGGTTTCCACAGCTCCATCTTTACTTCATTTTCTCAGATCTCATGTCTTCAATCTGTTTTCTTTTAGGGTGAACCCGGTGAATCTGGGCGGCCTGGACAAAAGGTACTGCTTGGAAATGTTCAGTTTTCCTTCTCTGCTGGATTTCTGATAAATGATGTTACATCTGTATTACCAGTGGCACTTACCTGCACTGGGATGAGTCCGAGGCAATACAATATAGCAGCCCAAGGCTGTACACATTTGGTTTATTTTTTATTTTAGAAAGGCACAGGAATGATGATACTAATTAACAGGAAGAGCAATTTTGACTAACCCACCTTCCCTTCTAGCCCCAGCACACTTCTTGCATTGAAAGCTTATCCTCTTGCAGCTAGTGAGACTAACAAAGAATGGCTCTGCTCCTTGGGTCATCACAAGCTAACCCTGCATGTTTGACTATTAATCTTTAATTTGTGGTACACTGTTAGATCTCATCAGGAAGGAAATAAATATTGAGTAGAATCCCTTTCACCTACACCTGTGAGGGGAATCAAACCATAAGTGGCACACAGTGTGTTTGGAAGGACACAGACCAGGTAATGCTGCTCTGTTCTTCCTTCCAGTGAAAGAAACTCCCTTGGGTGCTGTGTGGCTGAGGCTGCTTCTGCAAGGAAAGGTCCTGCAGGAGTTACAATAACAGTACTGCACAAGGCCCTGTGAAGCTGGGGAATGTGCTCTTTGAATGCACAGTACATCACACACAGCAAATGCTGTGCCTTGCAGCTGCCTTTCCTGAGAGTAGGGGGCAGGTCCTGCAGGGAGAGCAGAGAGACAGTGAGAGAACTGGATTTGTGCATTGCAATATTTGGTTTCCCTCTGGAGCCATTGGCACTGTTCTTGCCCCTTATAACATTGAAAATTTTCCACTGCACACTGCTACCAGAGTTGAACAGAGTCCTTCTGCCAGCTGAGATATTCCAGACAGACAGTCAAGAGCTAAAATGCTATATAGTGAATGGCAAGACAAACATTTTCTAATACTCAGGATATTTTGGTAACTAAGCAAACCCCCAAACCACATATAAATAAGAAATAAATAAGACATTAAGTATTTTTATTTAAGAAATTATAACTCTCATCAGAGACTAAATAAAACTATTATGGTTGCAAATGCAGTTCCTTAGTAAAGTGCAGTTTTAATTAGGAAAGGTAATCAAAGTAGTTTAAAGCTATCTAATCCACAGAATCATTCAGTGTGTGCATTCTGCAGCATGTGCTTTGCTTGGCTAATAAACTAGAAAATGCACTTAAGTGCCTGTGGAGATTCAGACTCTCATTAAGTGGCTGCCGTGGAGGCAAAACTAGCAGTGATTTATCAGCAGGCTCCTGGTTCTCAGTCTCAGGCACTCAGATTTGATCTAATTCAAGCAGCATGGATAAGTGAGAGGTATGCAGTTCAGACTTTCTATATTCTCACCTTCTTTTTGACACCAGAGGGGGGCTTAGTGTCTTCCTGCCATTCACCCCATGATTTCCTATTGTGTCACAACTCCTGTCCCAGCCCCAAACACCAGCTCCCATAACATGCCCACTCAGCATGCCTCCTCCAGCCAGGTGCCCCACGTCTGTACCCTGCTCCCCTGCTTAGCAGGGACTTTTTCACACCACCAGGGGTTGTGGGAGGCTCTTTTTCCAGTTGGAGGCATGTCTCTGCCATCTGCATCATCTCAATGCTTTTCTCCCTCTCTGTGTTCCATTCATATTTCCTTTCTCTGTCTTCTTTTCTTTCTTATATTTTCCTTCTTATCTTCTAGTTGTCCCTTATCCATCTCCTAAGGACAAATATGTGTTGAGCTGCACACCCAAATTCTGTTTGCATGAAATGAAACATGACAATGTTTCAGCAGTCTGACAAGGCTGTTTGGGCCACATTGTGTGCTGAGGTGACAGAATGACCTGCTCTGCCATTATGTAATAGAGTTAGTATACAGCCTTGGTTTCTTTAAAAGTCATTCTTGTCATAAATCATACTCAGAATTTTTATATTAGGAAAGGTCCAAAAAAGTAAATACTCTGCATTCATCTCTAATGCTAGCTGTAATTAAGAAATAATGATTGATTTAATTGTGGTTCATATTGATGTATCTTTCAGGGGCATTTTAATTGTTTTAGATTACTGTGGCTCTGAACTGGCTTTGGTGGATCCTTTCTGCTTATTATGTGTGAGTCTATGGGGGTTAGCTCTGTCCCAAGGCTAAGGAGTAACCTACTGCAGCAACACTAATATAATATCAATTATAAATATTCCAGTTCTGTGCTTGCAAGTGAAATTTAGTGCTTCCACAATTAGGTGGGTAAAGTTGATGGTTGTAGTGCTGTATGTATGGCTGATCATGCAAAAAGTGGAAAGACAGAGTAGGGCTTTGGAGTTAAAATGTTGTTAGTGCAGTGGAGCATTATTCTTTTGCAAGAGTAGTAACCTATTTTCTGCTTTAGAAAGTGATAGTCACCATTCCAAAAACTGTCTATTGAAAATGGCATCTCTGCCTCTATTCTTTCATCTGATTTTATAGTTAATATTTTGAGTCTAGAATCTTTCCTGTGCTTTTAGGCAATTTGAGCAGTTAGAACTTTGGAGAAACTAAAACAGGTGAAGAAGCTTTTATCAGATCCTTCTATACCACTTAAAAATCGTTCCGTTTGGTGAAGTGATTTGCAGACCCTCTATTGTGTTTTTCATTTTGTGGCAGAGTGTAATTTTGTTTTGTGTTCCAAGTCTGTGTAACATCTCTGCCTCAAAGAAGTGTCTCTGGGTCAAGCAGTTGGATGGGCACCTGCATTAGGTGTAGGTGTGTTTGTTTTTGTGTGTGTGTGTACACACACATGAGTGTGTGTGGGTGTATGGATGTATGTAAGCCTGGGTGTACACAGGCACAGAAAATATTTTATTAGAACAACCTGTAGGTATCAGCCCAAACCACAGAGTTGGAGTCTGGATTTCTGTAAAGCTCATGAGTGTAAAAAAATCTGGAATATAGCTCAGTTCATTATAAAGATAAAAGTTGGCTTCAGAGTTCAAACCTGAGCTTCCAGAAAGTTCAGGGAATATTCAGATCCAAGGTGCTGGTTAGAATCCATCTCTGTGTTAAAATAAAGTCCCCAGCCTTTAAAATAATGTTTTATTCACATGTTATTGCTTTTTTTTTTTTCTGTTCACCATCTTTATTTCCCTAGACAACATCTTTTCATTTAGCTGATATCTCAAAATGACCATTTATGACAATGTTGTCATTCTTGTCTTAGACTATTTCCAAAGTTAATACATTCAGTTTTCAGTGCTTGTTACAAAATTACCTTGCAAATAGAGTTCTATAGGTCTTTCCATTGCAATTTTAAATAAGCAAGGTTTTTCTGGGGAAAGCAGTAAAAGGTTACATTCCCACTATCCTTCATGACACTGTGTATGTTCACAGATAAAGAACAAGCTCTGAAATGATGCCATGGATAGCTCTATAAAACTGATGGCCCAGGTATAATTAGGCAGTCCTGCTTGAATTGTGCAATTTAAAGCAAGCACTTCTGAATGGCTTGGTAGCTAAATCAGAGAGTCACACAGCACAGTATCTAGCTCAGAGCTGAAAATGGAACAGAATTAAACATCTGTCATAAGTATGGAACTTAGATGGCAGTAAAATGAACCAGTGCTGCTCCTTTTCTTCTCCTTTGCTGAAGTATAATGTGAATTCATATTTGGCTTTCCTGACATGGATTTTCAGCCCTGTGTGTCATCTTCCCATTGAAGGTTCCCAGAAGATATCTAAGTCCTTAACATGACTCTTACTAATTGTACATTTAAGTCACTCATTTTGAAAAAAACAGTCTTGCTGGAGCTGACTAGCAATCATTCATGCTCTTTTATCTTCCTGCAGAATTTACAGGGCTGTTCAATGGATAGTGACCCTAACTGGATAATGTCTGTAATGTTATGTAATTTTCCTATGTAGGGTGAACCAGGCCTTCCTGGGCTTCCTGGACTCCCTGGAATAAAGGTAAATACTGTAGTACCTGTTGTACTGGGTGGGAATACCACAGAGAGGGGGGGAAGTGCAAGAATGTGGCTCAAATGGACTTACTGTATTGTGTTATATCCTTTTCTGTGTCTCTGGTATTAAACTGGGGGTTTTTTACAGCAAGTTCTCACGTGGAAAATTGCTTAAGTGTCTGTGAGTAGGCAAACAGTATATCTTACATTAAAATGTGAGGCAGAACATTCTAGTTATTTCTTTAAAAAAGCAAAAAGAATAGAGGTTCTTTCTTTTTTTTTTTCTTTAATGGAGAAGTCTTGTAATCAAAGTTTTAGTTGGTTTCCACTTCTATGTGTGCTTTCCAGTAGCAATATTCTACTGAATTAACCAATCCTCCAGCCAGAGAACTGCATTAATTATACACAGGCAGTGCAGACCTGGCTCTGTTGATGAAAATACTCTGTGCTCCATTACACAGCAGTGATTTCCACTGACAAGTCAAAATGTTTTAATAATATTCTATTCAGTATTAGCTACAGTCCCTGACACAATACCTGGTTTAGTCCCTGGCTTCCAGTTTGTCTGGAATCTTTAGGTAAGGTGATACAAAAGACCCATAGCTGGTTTGCTTCTAGCCGAAGTGCTTGCATTAGGATCTGCAGACACTTGCACAGTTGGAGCTGTAACTGTGTAATTCTGCACAGAGTGAGCAGATTCACATGTCCTGAGTGAGTGCAGATTGGAAAGGCCACTTTTCCTTTGTGTCAAAGACTGTCCTTTCAGAAAGCAAAATCTCTTGGAAACCTTTTCTTTGCATTCCACATGGGCCTGTGTATGTCTCGAGGAGAAAGTTTATAGGATTTCCCCCTTAACGAGGAGGATAAGTCAGAGACCAGACTTGTCCATTGTGGTAGGATTCAGGATTTATCTCATGGAATATAACCTTTACAGTGATTTTCTCAAGGGACCTGTGAGTTGCCACAGTATTGAAGCATAATGTCCCTTCTGTGTTACTAGTGAATTATGGGGGAAAATTGAATGTGCGTATTAAATTTTGCATTTTGTAACAGCTTAAAAAATAGTTCCTGTGGAGGTTGTTCATTTTCTGCAAGAACAAACTCTGTACTGAGTAGTGAAGATCATGCAGGAGAAGTCTTGTGTGATTGAACTATTTTTATTAGGGCCTTTGGCAGCAGTCCCTATTCTGTTTACTTTAACAGTGAGCAAAGAGGTAGCTCAGATGGAGGTCAGTGGGGCACTTGCCTGAGGCACTCATCCCAGGGACACCTGCCAAAAGCAACTGGAGCTGTGGCTGGTCTTTGGGGTTCCCATGTTCATGCAGACCACATGTCCATGCATATAACCAGTAAATAAAAAAAGTCTACATCTGAGTGGCTGCTCTGGGAAAATTATTTGTTGGCAGTAAGAACGGCTCAGAAGTGCAGCTTCCAGAATCACCTGAAAGATAAAATATGAAGTGTGGGAGTTTTGCCCAGTGAAAATTTGTTTCCAAATTCAGCGAATACAGTGGAAAAACAGTGCAGTTGCCTGCAGAGCAAGATGGAATAATTTGGTCAAATGTTAATCATTTAGGAAAATACTTTCTCCTGTTTAAAATCCAGTCCAGAGGGAGACTGGTGGTGTTTCAGTGAAGAAATTTCATCTGGTGCAATTCTGCATTGAGGTGGTTACCTGCAACCTGGATGGTGACAGGGAAGCAGAACATGCACAGGATGGAGCAAAGCATATCTGGTCACATCAGACATGCAGGATGGTTGCTGTTCATTTCAAGGCATTTGTAAGCTCTCTTTTATTAAGCAGTCTGTAGTAAAAATCCCTAGATTCTTCTGAGTCGCTGAGACTATGTTTGTGGCATGAGAAGTGGTAGCAGAAACCAGAGAATGGCTGGAGTTAGGAGTATGGGCACTCATTAGCAAAGGTAAAGTAGGAGTTTCCCCTCTTTTCTTACCCTCCCTTTTAGCACCACCATGGTAAGATCATTACGTCAATTTCCAAAAACAACATCATTGTTATCTCATGGGGAAACAAATTTCCAGTGACCTGGTGTTGCTCAAAAGCTACTTTGAAATAGCAGTGACAGGATGAGAAACTTGAGCGTGGAGGAAACTCAATTGTCTGGACTTGGAATCAGTTCGTGCTGTCATCTTGTACAAAACCAAGAGGAATCTTACTTGGAGCAGTGACTTCTTTTTTCTTTTTTTTTTTTTTTCCTTCCTTCTGGAGTGATCCTTGTTGTCTGTTACAATATTTTTCTGGGATTTTGGGTTCTGTTCCCACATGGACTTTATAAAACTCTCCAAGCTCTATCTTACCAGTGATATGCAGTGGTGGTATAACATCAAAGACCTAGCAGAAACCTCTCACAGTGTCATTGCAACATCTAAGAACTTGTTACAAAATTAAAGTTTCCATAAGGAAAATTTTTCCTGACAGATTATACCATTCTCATGCATTTGCATGCCAGCCCAGTAGTTGTTGGCAGAGATTTTTCAGGCTTTTTCCAAACTTTGCAAGAGGTAAGGAAAATATCAAGATACAGATTTATTCTATACATTGAGTATTCCTGGATGTAGTTCTTAAATGTTAAATATTAAGTCCTATTTTCCTTAAATCTGTTATCTGAACTTAAAATTGTTTCCTTGTGCATGTTTCTCTACAGTGGCAGGCTGTATTTTGAAATGTTTTAGGTAACTGTGCACATGCACAGCACTCTTCACAAAAGCTAAACCAACCTGTGCTACCACAAATGCTGTGCCAGGCAGTCTCTCCAGCTACAACTCATCTTTCTTCCCATGGCTGAACAAGCTTCCCAAGACATTCAGTCCTCTGTACTTCAACATACATGAAGGATTAAGGAACACTAATCACTGAGAAACTTTCAGCTTCTCATAATGCCATTTCAATTAATTAATCAAGGTTCCTGGGAACCTGTAAGGACTTGGCTGAATGTGGTACTGCAGTCTGAATGAGTGGCAACATTGGACAGCCATGCAAGTATCATATCTGAATTCAGGGTATACAGCAGGGTCTTTTATTACTTACATTTCTAGACCCATTCACCAGGCACATGTGGATGTTTTGGGAGTTCTTCCTGTTCCTTTTTGTTCTCTCCTCCTTTGTCAGTTGGTGCCGTGGAGGAAGCACAAGTGCAGTCAGTTATTTCCAAGACAGTGTAGAGGCTGTCTGTGACATGCTGGAGAAACATTTCTCAAGCACCTGTTGCTGTTTAGGAATGGCTGGAAACTTAATGAGCCCTGAATGTGTTCCACCTAAACTCAGAATATTAACTCATCGCTCTACTATCCCCCCACTGATGCCAAGCAGACACAGAAGCCTGTCTGTGAAACACAAACTTCATATATCTGTTTTACCTCATAACTTTTGCAGGAAGATACTTACAAAGCAGCACTTGCTTGCTGTGATGGAAATCATGCATGCCCTCATTCACTGTAATGTCAGACCTCTCAAATCTGTTGCGTTGCATTTTCTGTAATTTGGCCTGTACAGTCCTCAATTTCTTCACTACAGTGAGAAGCCTTCTCAAAACACAAGCCTCTTCTCAGTAACAGCACTTTTTTCAGGATCTAGATTTTCTGTGGTATTTCTGGCATTTGTCCCTCAGATGTTAAAGCAAATACTGAACCGAAGCTTACGAGCACATATAAATTTTAATTTTATTGTGTTCAAGAAAACTGAACCTTTGAGTGGTTTGACATGAGAAGAGAAAGGCTGCTTAGCCCTTCTGCTTTTGGGAAGCATGGAAAGCTTTCTGTGTTTTGGAATTCAGTGGATGTAGCTGATTCAATAGACTTGCCAGTATGCAGTGTCTTGCATCTTTCTATACTTACTTTGAACTTCTATACTTAATTGCTTTGAACTTCTGTGGAACTGTGCCTGAACAAGGTTTCAGAAAAACCTGGATAAGGATATGGGAATTTGAATCAATTTTATATCCTTTTATTTTTCTTTTTATAAAAGCAAAAGCAGTTCTAATTTTTTCTGTATCTAAATCTCTTTTTTTTTTCTATACCTACTCAAAGATCTTACCCTCTAAAGACTAAATGACTCTCTGCTCCGCAGAATTTATTTTTTTAAGGTCTAAAAGACTTGATACTACTCTCACCCAGTTAGTTCTATAAAAAAAGAGAAATTTTGGAGGAAATGAGAGAGAATTTTCCAGCTAAATGCATAGAAGTTAGTCTCCTATTTAAACTCTTGTAGAAAAGAGAGCAAGTGTTGTTGAAGCTTATATGTTCAAGTGCTGCTTTTACCATCTGGCAGCAAAATGAAAGGAAATCTGAAGTGAATAGTAGTTCTAAGCATTTTGGTTTTGAGTCAATGCCATTTACTGCCTACAGGAAAGTTTGGTAAATTCTCCTTTTCTCCCAGGAGTTCTTAGGAAGGCTGTTCTTTTTCTAGTTTTCCTAATGCATTTTTCCTTTTCTGTATTTCCACTGTTCTTCCTGTTTTTATTTCTTGATAGTGTTAATAGTAAACCTGCAGGGTGTCTCTGTCTCTTTCTCTACTTCTCTCTCTCTTCCCCTCTCTGCAGGTTCTGGGTGTAAATGGGAACTGCTCTAAAAAATAGGACTTAGTGCCCATCTTTAGAGGGCTGGGTTTCAGAAGTGTCTCTGTGCTTTGGTAGGTAAAATACATTGCACAACTGTGTAATGTGTTTTGAGTATTCACTTTCCATAATGGAAGTAGATATACAAGCATGTATCTGTATATTACACTTTCTTCATTGATTCCTAGCTGTCTGCTTTCCATATATTATGGCAGTAATCACTTGCGTGGGTAGACATCGAATTTCCAATAAGTGATTTTGAGAATCAAGGCCAGAAAATGAAATCATCATTAACATTGGGTGGCATACTTGTGTCTGGGTTGCTTGCTTGTGTGTAAGATCTAGGTAAATTCTTCAAGTTCTTACTGATTTCTCACAAACTATATCCTCCAAATCTCTTATTTTCTGTTCTGGAAATAACTAAAACATAAGGAACTGAAACACAGAATGTGGTTTCCTCTAAAGCTATTAATAGTTGGAAGACTGAGTTTATAAGAACTACTTCACAGCATATGTTTTATAGCATAGCTTAATTTTTCATTGTACAAAAAAAAGTGCCAATCAAAAATTTTGGAAACAGTTTAATGAAGTCAGAATCCAACACCTTACTGTATTCAGAAATCAAGTATTTTGTCATCCAAAAAGAAGACTTGACATCAGTAATCTGAAATTATTTCTCAAATACAAATTTTTATAAGCTCAGAAATAAGACATGCAATAAAGCTCCTTAGCTGTCAGAAGAGCAACAAAATTCCTTAGATTTGTCATGTAAGGCTTTTTTAACAGAAACAATTTGGGCCCAAACTCTTCATCATTTAGCAGTTTGGTCATAGAAAATAATTAAAAATTGGGTGCTCCTTACAACAAGTGTTTTTATTCTATCCTTAAAAATAGTTACCATGCTGACTTGGATTATAATTAGCCTTAAAGTCAGAAGTCCCTTTTGACTTTCATTATGATTAATGAATGCAAAATTAATCAGAATCATTACTGGTTCTGATAGCATTCTCCCAAAGCAACATACTTTCTAGGGAGACAGGACTTAAAAGCAAGAAGAAAATTAGGCTCACTAAAAAGCAATGTATGTCATACAAAGTGAGGCTTGTTGTGAAACCTCAGGGTTTCAGCCAGGTTGTTTAGCCAGGTTTTACTTCCCCTAACTCCAAATGAATCATAAAGTCTAAATACGCTTTTGGAAATTCTAAACCACAATTGTTATTCTAAGTTTAGAGAACGATTAGGGAGTAAAGATATTGTTTCAAATGTGATGAGTGAGCCAGACAACCTGTTTTAACTGGCAATTTCTGGAGCCAATTCTAAAGTGATATGAAAAGCCTTAAGAAAGACTTTATGAAATGGGGTTAGGGTTACTTTTTTTTTATCAGATTTCCTTGTACCTTGTTCATTTCCTTCTTAGGAGCTGAATACTGTAGGCATCCTGAGAGGAAAATTCCCATGGACGTCAGGCTATATATATAAAGTCCCCCTAATGCCCTTCACAGTGACAAAGTACTCTCTGACTTGTATAGTCTAAGGCCAGCTGAGTTTCTGAGACATTGCTTCACTGGAGCTGAGTGCTGCACGCAGAGGGAGGGCATGAGCAAGTGCAGCTCTGTAGACCACCATGGATTGCTGTCTTGCAGGATCCTGAGAATTTGGCCTTCTCTCCAGAGTGGAGGAGTTGCAGTGTTCTGGTTAGATAGCAACCTCAAAAACAAAGTCTTTTAGGACAGCAGACGGCAGCTTATGGAACATCAACACAGGTACCCATGAACCAAATCCAATTTATTACAGCTTCATAGCTGTTCTTCAAATTGTCTTGCATCTGGGTTTTGGGTCTTTTTTGATATCTCTTCTATATATCCCCACCTTTGCAGAGTTCTTTTGGTAGTGTTAGGCAAGGAAAGGGCATCATACTGTTTTTGTTTTAAATATGCTCATAAGTGAGCCAGGGTAACACTGAAGACAATCACTGCTCTCTTGATGTTATTAAAATGAGGACCCTTCCACATCAGTCCTCATCAGAAAGGAACTTTGGGGTCTCCCAAATTCTATTGAAGAATTTGCATGCTGGCCCATGCTAGACAGGAATTTTGGAGGTGCACTAGACTTGCAGAGAGGAGTTTGGAATCTCCAAGCCTGTCCAAAGCTGTGTGTTCAAGCATGGTTGTGGTTTTCCTCCAGCCCACACTGCTAGGTTTTCTGTTAATGGGAAAAGTGGGGTGCATCCTCCTTTCTGGAGTCCTCCACAGAGATTCAGGATGCTTTGGTGTGGTTTGCCAACTCAGAGGTGTGCACACAGGAGTCTTGGCCTTGGTACATTTGGATTTCCAAGAGAATGCCAGGAAAAGGTGTTTGTGTGCCCTGCCTTGTGGCAGATCTGCCAGTCAGCCCAGGAGGCACAGAACTTCCATGGTGTTGGCAATGGGGCCAACACTGAACAAAGTCTTTCAGGACCAGTGAACAGTGTAATAAAGATCAGAGTTAGACATTTCAATTTCTCTGGCTAATTCTAGTGCATAGCACTAGATAAGAATAAGGCTTGAAATTACATTCTCCTTTCAAATTCATGTCTAAGGGTTGCTTTAGTCATATTTGTGTAGCATGGAGAAAATACTGTAATAATCTGATGCAGCTGGAATATAGTCAGGTAACCATGGCCCTTACAAGTAGGATGGTAATTTCAGAAATGGAAGAGAATTTATTTCATTGTTATAGGAAAGTTGAGGTTTGGATGTCTTCCTGCAGCACAGGTTTATTTTTTAGGAATTCATTGATCTGGATGTGAAAATGTGTTGTATAGTCATTAGGAGAGTGATTAAAGGAGGAAGAAACTTCTGTGGGAAAACAGTGTACCCAACAACTGCTGTTCTCTGCTGATTGCTTGCATCAGCATAAAGCTTTGTATTTCAAGCACTAGGAGAGGAATAGGTGTGTCTGTGAGAACAAAGTTTCAAATAATGATGGTGATGTGTGTCCCAGCTGTGCCATGGAGGCTAATTCTGACCAAATATGGTATTAGAACTACACTGTTAATAAACATTTGCCAAATTAGTGATGTTTAAAACAGAAACCAGCAGTGGAAATGTTATTTCAATCATAGCTGTACCTTTTTTAAGGAAAAGTCCAAGTTTTAGGCATCATGGGTTCTGTAAAACTTAAAGCTGACAGTGAGAGTGAACTAAAGTGGTTCTTAGGGTTAACCTCTAGTATCAAAGCTAGCCTCTGCTTCAGCCCATGAAAGCTTTGCTCATCATGAAAACCAGTTCTAATTGTGTCTAGACAATAACCCTCATAAAAATCTGACTATCCTCTGAAGTAAATAACAAGGTGACTTTTTAATATTAAATTCTGATTGCGCTGATATTGCGCCGGGTTTACAGCATTTTAGGGCCCTTTTCTACTTCAGACTTTTATAAGAGGTGAAAATGAACATTAACAATGCTTGTGAATGGTAGTATATAATTTGTTATCTGACCCTCTAGTATTTCCACAGTCAGCAAATACTTGAGAATGAAAATGAGCATGCATGGGGGTAGTCTAAAAATTATTCTTAATATCATAACACATCACTTCTGTAGACTGGAAGAAATTCACAAGCTTGTTGTTTGTTTTTGATTTTTTTTTAACCAAGTTTCCCCTGTTGTGATTAGCACAAATTGCTCCAGTCTAACAGTGGATGAAGTTTGAATGCTGAAATATGCCTTGTTGACATCTTGTGCAATGTGGTGGTTTCTAAGCAGTGATTTCATAACTATACCAAAGGGTTAAAATAAAAACTAAAATGTGTGACAGGGTCATCATTTGCTGATGGCTTTCCATACAGCTGCCAAACAGTACTTCAGATTGCAGTATTACAGATTTTGTGTTCCCTGTCCCAGCTTTAGCAGGCAAAGAAGATTGCTGTACATTCTAACTGGATAAAACCTTAATTTTATTATAAGAAATTGTAGTGAGATGTTTGGAAAAGTATTTTAAGTCTTGGTGACTCTGATCCCTCGCATTCCTCTCTGCCTTTCACAGTAGCTAGAACAAATTCTGAGTTCATTTAAGGAGGGGACTTATGAACAGGAGGTGCTTCAGTGAACACCAGAGCTGCAGTGTTGTCAAACCACAGTGCCCTCCCAAGTCAGCCTTTACCCTTGCTTTCCTGCTGCTATGTGCCTGCTAAATCAAATATGTCCTATATTTACAAAAAAAGCTAAAGCCTTTAATTCTTAATTTTCTAACCACATTCCTGTACAGCTCTGGAATCTTTTTTGTGTCATGGACTAATCATAAAGATCTTTCCCTGTCCTTTGCATAACTGGGACACCAGCATGCCTTACTAAGAGGAAACTGTTTTCTTTACATTTCACACATCACTGGTATTGCCAATTTTGATCGATTCCTTTTATGTTTGGCTGTTTTTTTGCTATCTGAGTGGCATAAAAGATAGCATAAAGCACAAAGTCATCAATATTATGGCAGGATGCAGAAGTATACCCAATGAACATTTTACTTAGTGCCTTACGCCGTGGTTGCACTCAAGAGATTTGAAATATTAGAGAAGACATGGCTTAGTTTCAAACCATTCAAACATGTTGTCTTTTTACTTAGAAGCTTAGTTCAGATGGCAAATCAGATCTGTTTTTTAATCTACTTATCCTCTCTAACACTGGATAGAGGGAGAATTGCATGTTTTTCTTAATGTAGCCAGGTTCTAACTACTGCAGTTTGTTTCATGTGTGATAAGGAGACCCTGTTGGATCACGTTCAGCTTGGCATCCACCGTAACTGCTGCATCTTTCCCAGCAGAGCTGCTGCTCACCCAGGCAGTTCCTGCTCTCTGCTGACGCACCACTTCTTCCACTCCACATTTCAAAACATTTTAAAGCCATATAAGACCTGTATTCTACTTATGCTAATTAAACTGCCAACTTATACCATTATCGATTCCACTAGCTTTTGCAAAGCATCTTTTTCTTCTCTCTTTAGAGATTTTGGGGGAAGGTGGGGCTGCTTCTTGGACTTTGGCCAGAAGTTTTCTTGTAGTGTGCAGTTGGTATAGTCCTGAGCAAAGAAAAGAATTTGACTCAAAAACTGCATCAGCCTTTGAGTGACACTTCTAAGCCTTACCACTGAAAAGAATCATGTAGTCACTGTGTAATTTTTCTGCCTGAAGTCATAATAAGCTGGCCAAAAATTAGCCCAGGCAAATTCAGTATTAAAACAACATGGGGCTGTTGAGTACCCTCTCATTCTAAAATAAATGATTGGAGCTGCATTGTTCTTCATTTACTGAAATTAAAGTGCTTCCATCTGCAGTGTGACAACCTTATGTTACTCTTGCTGGTATGTACTTACATAAAGACTTATATAAACTCTTAGGTTTTTTCCTTATGAGAGCAAACAGAAAACCCCACTTACTTCTCTGAGACATGTTTGTCTCAGTTTATTTCTTTACCATATTTTGAATCACAGCCAGCTGGAACTTCATGTGTGAAAGCTCATTATTTACTTGTATTTTTTTATAAGCTAAATGGAGGTCTCTGGGAGCTTGCTGTCATCCTTGATATAACCACTGGGAAGATTTCTTTGGCTTTGAACTGTTAATGATGGATTGCTGATGAGAGCACAGATGAATGTGTCCTAATTGCTCTCCATGTGCAGCATACCTGTATTTCTAAGGAGGGGAAGAGATGAAGAGAAGTATTATTCAACTGCTAATATGCACCATCTCTGTATGTTGTCAGTAATGATATCACTACAGTATTATGATCTATCTGTCCTTTAGCTATTTTAAGAGGCATTTGAGGGGTAATTTTTAGTCATTAAGTTCAGGGATATTGCAGAAAGGCTAATTAAATAAATATTAATTGGGTTACATAACTGGTTTTAAAATTTGCAATAGCTTGTAGATATATCTTCTTGGTTCAAACATATCTGAAAAAAATGCAAGATTAAATAGCAGGAAGGCTTATTCAGGGGAGTTTGTGAAGGAAAGCATATGGCTTATTAATCTTGCATTGTCTCTCTTCAGACATGGAGATGGGTAAAATAAAAAATAAAATATGGCCTTGCTCTTCTGCTCAGTGCTGCTTCTCCTGCAACTCTGCTTGATTCTTGCTATTCATCTGTCCTCTTAGTACAATTGAATGGGAAGAAGGGGGCAGAACAAAGAGGGAATGAGAAGAGCTGTGGCTTATTCCCAGCTGTTCACAGCCCAAGAAATTGTCTGGGCACAGAAAACTGAAGTATTTTACTGTCAGAATGAGGAGGGAAAGTACCATGGTATTGCAAGTCTCTGACTCAAAAGGAGAGGCAACACATCACAACAACAACAACAATGCCATCTCCATTTGTCACTGCTTTGTCACACATCATTTCTGCCCATCTATTCACATGCTGCAGTAGGAAACCACCTCAAAACACATCACTGAAATGAACTGTCCCTTTTTAAATTTAGGAACACTCAGACCTCTCCTCCTGCATTCAGGCTTGCTTGGATAATAGTTTGATGTGTTACATTACAGACCATGTTGCATATTAACAGTCCTTAACCTCATAAACCCCATGTTTGGCACCTTCTGCTTCATTTGCATCTCATCTGCTGCGTGGTGGCTTGCTACAGGAATTTGTGCTGATGAAAGTAACCCATGACAAAAAGTACTTCTGTAAAACTGTTTCATCACAGCTGGAGAGCTGTAAGCTGTACAGGGGAAAATACTGCCCAAAATAAACTTGTGTTATTGGAATTGTGTGCTGCTAAATAAGTAACCTTCTCATACTGTGTTTTTTAAGGGTGAACCAGGTTTCATTGGTCCACAAGGAGAACCTGGGTTGCCAGGGCTACCAGGAACAAAGGTAAGGGTAATGGGCCAATGCTCTGGTGTGAAGCCCCTTGAGCTGATGTCAGATTCAACTTTCCTCAGCAAGTAGCAGAGACTGGGGCTACTATTGGAGAAAATGTGAAAAGTCATGGACCAGTGCTATGAGATAGATATATAGATATTCATGTAGGTACCCTCAAAAAATGGGAAGGCAGATGTTACATCATAACTTTAATTAAGAAGTCATCTTTTTTCATGTTAGAATCCCCACATTTAGTTGTTCAAGAGGCAAAATAGGCATGATTGAAGAAACTATATTTTCATACACATGGGTTTTTTTTAGGAAGATTACTTGAAACTTTGAGCAGGAAGCAGAATTTTGATACTACCCATCAGATTCTGAAAATACACATAGACTAAACCACTGTTTCTGCTGTTGGCTTGGTTTCTTTGATCCTGCTGAGTTGGTGGTGTGCTAAAGGCTGCCCAGTATTTTGTGGTATATGTGTGTCTTTCAATAGGGTGACAGAGGAGAGGCAGGCCCTGTTGGGAAGGGTGAGCGAGGTGAACCTGGAATCCCTGGACCAAAGGTCAGTCTGATTTTTACATTGGAAATGTTTTGTTAGTTTTACACCTATGAACACATCTTTGCCTGCTGAAAAGTAGAACAAAACTTGGTGAGTGAACTTTCAAATGAAAATGCTGTCAAATAATCTACTTCAGTCCGGAAGACAATGGCAGTTTTGTGTTCGCAGCTGTGAACTGCAGTCTGAATGGACTTTTATTTGGTCTACAAAGTAAAGACACTACCTACATACACTGTCATGGAATTGGCCTAATTCATTCCAGCTGAAGTACTGACCTCCAGGTCCCTAACTTTCAGCATTGAAGTTTGAACTCTTTGACCACTGTAGCAGTTGAATGCAGAGAAAATCCATTTTGCATGCTGTTTTCTAACTCTCTAAGAAAGAGATCAGTCTAACTACTTTTAGCATTGTCTTAATATTTCCCCTGGTTTTGATACTGTCAAGTTTTTCTTTCCTGATGGATTTTGAAAACAATAAGGTTAATTTTGTGCTCCTTGGCCAGTTAGTTTGTATTCACCTGAACTGTTAGGAAAAGAAGTTGTGATAACACTTTATTTTAATCTCCTTCTGTTAGGATATTTAACTACCTTCTCTATCTCTCGGCTATCATTTCTCAAGAGCAGTGGAATGACATAGCTCATTCCTGAAAACCAGAGATAATGATGCCTATCTTTACTAATGCCAATACTACTTTTCCTTTGGAAGAGTCTGTGACCATTGCACTCTAGTGTTAAAGAATATTTTGATCTGGGTGCTATTAAAATAAATGCCCTAAAAGTTCATTATCTTGGTAATATCAATATAAAGTATTTCTGCTGTTCCAAACTGTAGTTAGTGATTACTAATTTCTTTTTCTCTGCACTCCCATTTCTCTACCATTTTTCTCCTATCTTCCTTCAAACAGGGGAAAACAGGTGAACCTGGATCTAGAGGCCCCAAAGGGTCAAAGGTTAGTAGAAAAGAAGCTCTGATCAGGGGACTAATTACCATGATGATTTTTAGGATCAATTATTTGTAACATTTCTCTTTAAAAGAACCTGTAACAATCTGCAGTGTTCTTTGTAAGTGAAACCTTCTGACCTTCAATTCTAGACAAAAAGTTTAGTTACGTCACTTGGGTTCTGAACACTGTGATTCTAATCCTTTTTCTGTTATAACATCCATTCCACTCTGCTGCTGTTTTCCTCATGCAACTTGGTTTCTCTCTGTGTAACCGATGTGTGTTAGTCTTCCCACATGCCAAGACCCAATGCCTGACTGTGCTGTTATTTGGTTTGCAATAATTTTATGGATCCAAACTCTGATGAGCTAGGAATCAGAGGTATTCCAAGTACTGCAGGCTGAGATATGATGGGCTGAAGGCTGACAAAGGCAAGAGTTGTTGATTGTGTTGCTGTTTTACCTGCTTTGAAAAGATAACTTTGATTATATCTATCTTCCCATTTATCTTTCTGTAGATATAGTTGGTTCACATACATGGAGAGATAAAATGTATGGTTCTTCTATTACTTTGTCTGCTGTGCAAATACTGTTCCCACTGGATTCCTTCATGTTGTATGAGGGATGAAAATGTACTTGTGTAGGTGGTTATTGACAGGTCTGCTGTCAGAATAAGGGTGACAGGACAGTGTAGGCTGGTGTGATACTGTTTGCAGTACTTGTAAGGTCCTTGAGGAGTGGCCTTAAGTGCTTAAAGATGTGATTAAACAAGTGCCATTTAACCTCACTCATTCCCACCAGAAAGAAGCGTTGGAAGGCAAGGGAACTGACGAGGGAATTAAAGGATCAGAGTGAGAGCAGAAAAGTAAATCAGCCTCTCATTTCTCTACAGTACCTGGCCACCTTCCACATGCACCAAAATTATAAAGATATCCCCTTTAATTCCCTTTTTATCAAAAAGGGATATGTGATTTTCATTTTACCTGCATACCTGTCATGAAAATCTGGCCTACAGAAGTCAGTCTAGTGGCGGGGAACTTCATTTTTCAGCAGTTCCAATGTTCTCCAGCTTCTGCCAAAGCAGCCCTGAAGGGAAAGGCAGATGGCACAACCTTGAGCATGCCCTGCCACCAGCCTGCTCTCCATATGCCTTCATTAGCTCTGTGAAAGTTTTCTGGTTTCCATTACCAGAAAGTTTTCTGTTCTGTTACCAGTGGTGAATTAATAATTCTTCTCCTGACTTTTACCAAAGTTCTCTGGATGTCAACAGGAGCAAAGTTTGCAGTTCTTACCCATGTTCATTTAGAGTAATATTCAAATTAAAATATAAGACCTTGCTATGAAAGTGACTGTGAAATGAATTGTGGATGCTGGGATATGAATGTGTACATGTTTGAAATTCCTTCCATCATTTGAAGCATATTACTAATAGCCAGGAATAAAAAGCTGTGTGTAAGCTGGTAATGATCTTAAGCCTGTCACAGAAAGGGCATCAAGAAACTCTAAATCTGTTAGTACAGTTGTGTTTGTAGGGGAGACAGTGACTCAGACCAGGGAAGTTCAGAAGGTTAGTACAGGCATGATCACAGAAAGAAAAGTTTATATATTTTGTAACCCACATTTGAAGAAGTTTTTGACTGGTTTCAGACTGAGTAATTTCATTTCTCTAGTATTCTCTTCAGGCTTTTGATAGTAGTGTCATAAAGAATAGAGATGTTGCACAAATTGTTTAATTGGTAATCTGCCCATTCTTTTGGTTCTTTGCAATTTTTTATTGCAAACCAATACAAGTCTCTAATATTCACACAGAACCAAATGCATCATTGTCGATTCTACCAGTACACAGATTTTGAAGGACTTTTTTCCTTTCATTAAATAAGAGTCACATTCTGTTTATGATAAGAGGCCCTGTAAACCAGTTCATGTAAAAAAACATATTTAAAAGGGAAGAACCATGTGATATATTGTCAAATGACATATCTGTTTTTTTTCATGTATAATTTTTACATAGGGTGATACAGGTGAGAGAGGTGACACAGGATCTGCAGGTCCACGGGTAAGTCTACTTCTTATCTCAGCTCTTTGTTTTGTATCCTTCGATTCAGTCCAGGTGAACTGAAATTGTAGCAGTAATTCTAGTTAGAACTCTGGGTGAAATTGGGCACTTGACGCTGTGGGAACATGGTTGCTAACTGGACCTTAATATGACTAACAGCACTTGCCACTATTTGGAGCAGTCTGCAATCCACACTTTGTGGGCAGGATGTTATTACAAGCCAGGTGTTCTGACACTGCTCACTGCCAGTTCCTGCACTCAGTGAACTAGAGTGTAGGAACATCCTAAATGCCTTCGTGCTGAGTTTTAATGTATTTCTTTCCCACTGCAGCACAAGTCTCTTTGTAGTGACTTGCTTATTTATCTTTATAAAAAAAAGGTTTTCCTTCAAATTCTGTGTTTTGCAGTAGTATATTGCAAGTACAGTTAGAGACTAACACCCACAACCAGGTCAAAGCATGTGTCAGTAGTTAAGAGTCTAAAATAGTCTTCAGCAGTTGTCTCAAAATTCTAATGGAAAATGTATTACAGGGACCACCTGGACAGAAGGGTGATCAAGGTGCAACAGAGATAATTGATTATAATGGCAATATCCATGAAGCTCTGCAGGTATGCAAACCTAACAAGGCTGAATTGGCTTAGTCTGGTCTGGGAAAAAGTCATTTGACAGCATTATATTTCTCTTTTGCCTAGAGCTGAAAGCATTTTGTGTGCAAAATTGTTGAGCTTATTAATCAGGAATTGCTTTCTATATTTGGAAACCAGGTTTTCTGTGCTAGAAAAACTGTTTCCCTGATACAAACTAGCTGAGTGAATTAGTTTCGTGTTCCCTGGAGAGTACTGACATCACCTAATCAGGACGAAACTAATTCATTGTTGGCTTTGGTGTTTAATGCTGAATTAATGTAATAAACCACATACACAGGTTCAACAGAAGTGTCTGCTTTTCAATTCATATATTGTAATATTGACATTTCTTTTTTTTTCCTTGTTTTCCTCCTCCTCTTCCTGTAAAATGCAAAGAGCAGAATATTTGAGATTTGGAAACCATGTAACACGGTTCCATTAGCAAGCTGTGGATTCAATCAGCAACCTGAGTACATTAAGTAGACCAAGCACCCGTCTTCTCACTTATTCATTTCTGGAAAACCTATTTTGACTGGTGTGCAGAAAAGTGTGGAGGATTAAAGTAGGGTTACCAAAAGAAAGAAGGAGTGTTTGCATAAAAGCAAAGGACCAAGATGACATATGTCATTGCAGTCAAGGTGATTTACATTGCAGCATACTCAGATGCAAATTCTGTGCAGTATAACTCCACTACAGTGAATGGCTTGCTTATGTGAAACTGAAGACTGGATTTGGCTCATTGTGCATCTAATCACTTTCTCACTGAAGCCACTGAACTTTTTTCTTACATTTACGCAGTGGGAGTGGGTAAATGTCTGACCAGTCATTTGGTTTCCAAGATGCTTTCAAAAAATAAAAAAAACTCACTGCCTTTACTGAAATCTAAAAGCCTTGTATGTCACTAAGGCTGAGTCCGTTCTTTCATGGTGTCTGTGGGGAGGCCTGCATAGTCATGTTGTGAGGCTCTGCATTATGTTTGCCTCATTTGGTCTGCTTGTAAGGGACTTCAGACACACAAATTTCAGTCACCTAAATCCCTCTCCGAGTTACGTGCCTAAAGTAGCCTGAAATTCATGTTGTGTATTACCAGACAGAGATTTAGCAGGGGCTTTAGCCCCTGCATCTCCTATATTCTGTCTTTGTATTATAACTCTGGCATTAGTGTTAGTTTCAAGCTTCCTCAGAAAAGCTGCAGCACATAAAGCAGCCTTGAAAGTGGACTAAAGCCTTCTGCTGTAGTTGAAACATTCTAGAAAACCTTTATCCCATTGCAAATCGTTCCAAATGTCATCACCTTCTGATCCAGGGCAACAAATAATTGATATTAATGGGAATGGCTGTGCAAGGAGGGTGTAAGTAAGATTATATAGGATCAGTCAAAAATATCCTTGCCAAATCCAGCTCAGTCCTTTCAGATGGCAAACACCCATTCCTAAGTCTCGTGGTGCCACATTCTTTGGGGCTCTGAGGTTTGCAGTTCTCTCACAAAAGCACATGAGAACTTCAGTGCTCAGCGCTGAACTGTGAACTTGCACAGAATTTGGCCTGCAGATTTAAGAAGTTGACAAGAGTTTGCAAGATACGGACTGCTTGTCTCTTGCTAGAATTCAGTAATAAATCATGAAGCAGTCTAGCAATCTAGTTACTTTGCCTTGTGCCTCCTATTCAATCTCATGTGCAATCTTAAAATCGTCATCGCGGTTTGAGCAAGACCCCTGCTGAGAATACGTAGCTTTCACTTGGAGGATCAAATACAAAATTCATCTCTCTGTCAAAATTGCTCTTCACACCTATTCTGCAGAATTTCCCAGGGCAAAAAGCAGTAGTTTCAAAAGTTTAACCTTCGTAGGAACTACAGCATTAGGTATTAAAATATCTGCCCCTGTAAAGGGATCCGTGACTGTGAACGTGTAAGCAGTTCTTTGCAATGGTTATTTTAGGTTTTCATACCTAGGTATGCTCGTACCTGAACTTTTCAGTATTTTGAAAGTTCTGGATATATTTCTATGAACATGTTGAAATACAAAGAATATGAGTATATTAGAGCCACGTGTTAGAAAACAGCTTTGTTCAGGTGCTTTGTTTTGAGTAGGTTCCAGATCTTTGCCAACAGTGCGTATTTTTGCACCGACGTGGAGATTCTTTTACAGCTTAAAACAGAAGATCTGCAAACTTTTATTTGCTCATTGGATAATAATTACAAAAGCAAGATATTTCTTGTTCCACATAGGCCAGTAAGTTCTTCACATCCAAAAGGAAAGCAGGTGTGAGCTGCAATATATGGGAGTTTTACTCTGTTGTAAAATATAAACAAGCATTTAAATTCCATTTTAATATTTTTCCACTTGCTTTTAGATTCTTTGGTTAAAAAAAAAAAACCAGTGACAGGTCAAGGTATTTTGCCTCCTTCCATGATGAAAATATCTTTTGTCTTTCCAAGAATTCAAAGTAGAATTGTATCAGGAAAGTGTATATGTCTGGGATGTAGAATGGCAGTTTTGGATTTTGAACTGCATTTTTATATGAAAATTGATGTTACAGCTCCACTCCAGAAGTCATGTTTATTAGTTAAACATTGGTGCAAATCCTGCAGATATGACAAAACATAGGGCTAGTCTTTTGGTCAGCTTCAGACACCAACCCATTATGTTTTCTTACCTTTTTGAAGCATTCTGGTTAGATTTGCCAATTAGTCATTGTTTATTTGATCTTTTGCATTGTACAAAAGTACTGCCTTCATCTAATTCCCACAGAAACTAAGCAGCTAATACAACACCAAGATTTAAAAATAACAAGGGTTTTATTAGTGCTTTTGAAGGCATGGTGTCTCCCACGTGCAGCATAGGTTCTGTGGAGATTATAACTGTAGCAAACAGAATTCCTTGTATCATTGTTTAATTCTGCCACTGACGACTCTTGTTATTGCCTTTTGCCAACAGAGGATTGCCACTCTGACTGTCACGGTAATTCATTACTGTTGCATGACTTACTGTTCTACTGCTCTAGAACTTCTTTGTGCTGCAGCATGTTAGTAATTCTGCTCAGGACATGTCAGCCTGGTCCATCATAACATGTGTTGACTTCTTTGCTTGGTGTTCCCATAGCAGAGGACCCATTGTTGAGAGCCAGCAATGGAACCAATTCTGCTCCTTCTGAATTAATGGCAGAACTTCAGTTCATTTAAGTGCAAGACTGGGAAAGCACATTCTTTTTTGTTTCAAGTTCTTCTCTGCAAGATTGCTGTTAGTTGTATTTTCCTTTCTGGACATGCCCTTTCTTTGTATTAATGCAGGGAAGTTTTAAATGTTGTTGTAGGTTTTTTTTTTAAATCATCCCCACTATGCACCATCCAGACCAGTGTTTGATACATGACACTGTGTCCAGAGCCTGAGGTAGAAATGAAAGAAATGGTTACAGCTTATTCCATGGCAATTTTACAAAGCGCTGAGTGTCCCCAGATGCACTTAGCATCTTTCAGCAGAATCCTCTTTACAACTGATTGGAGATTTCTCTTGGTCTCAGATTGTTTTGGATCAGGCAGTGAGGTGTGGCAAATATGACTGGGTTTTGGTCTCCCTTCCATTAGGGGAAGCAGTGCCATTTCATCAATAGGAGCAGAGGACTTTATTATAAAATATGAGTTTTACTGTTATTTTAACACTGTTTTTTTGTGGTAGTGTTGTGGTTGTTTAGATCTGTCATAGGTTAACAACTTGTCCATAACTAGTCTTGGTTCCCCTTGTGTTAAAATTCTAACCCATTTTGTTACAGTAGCTGTATTAACATTCACCCAGTGCTTACATGACAAGTTCTTCACGAGTTTATTTAAAAGCTGAGAGGTTTGTGTCTTTCTGTTTAGGGACCACCAGGACCACCAGGACCCCAAGGGCTTCAAGGGTCAAAGGTGATCTTCCTTACTTTACTCATTGTATCTGAAGGGTGGAGTATTTTCTGGGTTTTTTAAATGATGTATGTGTACAGGTATGTATGTACAGGAGCTTTCCAGCACAGTTGTTTAACTGTTAATCTAACAAGTATGGCATGTTTCCAACATTATATCCCAGGTTCTTGAGATGCAGCTTTCCAGAATAGGTGCCTTGTTTAGTTGCCACACAGAGGTGCTTAACTAAGGACCAGCAAAATTAATTAGTACTGAAAGAGTGCAGAAGCATCTCACTCAGGGATCGGCACCACGGTTGCTCCTGAGGACTTTGCAAAACAGCCATGCAACCAGACAGTGGCTCCCATGCCTCACTTCTGGCTGAGTTGGGAGTGAGGTGGGCAAAACTGTGTACAAGACCACTGGCCACCATGTCAGTGCATGTGAATGCAGCTTTTCTATCACAGGGGCTCCCACCCAAATAAGTGTAGCATTGTCTAATGTCAGTAAAAATTACAGCGTACACACGTGGGCAGGAGCCTGGCTGGAAACCCAAGCCTGCCAATTCCACCTGGCTGGTGCTTAAAAGTAGTACAGAAGGGTTAGTGAGCAGCCCACACATAGACAATGAGTACCATATGCTGCACTCTTCTATAAAATTTAAATAATAATTTGCCTATACTCAGAAAAGAAGTGTTGAAATTAGTGGACTCTCCCTAAATGCTTTTAAACTAGTTGATATGTTTCTCCTATTTCTTAAATACTGCATCTTCTCCCAGTGTCTCTACACTATTCCAAGAGCAAATGTGTGCATTTTCAATAACAACATTAGACATGTCAATTATAGACTTTATCCAGTATTTCATATGGAAATACATCACAATACACATGTACATTGTTTTGAGAAATTGTGAGAAACAAGGTTCATTCTGTGCAAAAATTGATAATAGAGTATACAGTTAAGTGTGCAGAAATTGCTTTTTGCATTATCATCTACCCAGCAATTCTGCAACATGGAGTATGTAGTAAAACAGAAATTGGAGTGTGGAAGAGGTTGTGTTCCTTTCTATAGGTGAGCGTTCTCATTCAAAATTTACAATGTAAAGCAGAATTCAACATCACAGGAGCTAATCTCTAATGTCATCAACTCCGTCCATCCCCATAACTTGCTCCCTTAGAGAATGGTACCCAGGAACTGGTCATAAGACAATGTGGTGAATATGAACTCCTTCAGTGGGTGATTTATAATGGGGAAAAAACCATGAAGTCTTTCTCTACCTTACATAAATCAGGAGGCATGATTCTGTATTTATTCTTGTAGCAGGCAAAGTTTCCACTGGATTAGGGTCCTTTCACCCCTGGGATTTTGTCTTCTTTTTCCTTTTTTTTTAATGCACTTGTCTGGCCTTTATACAACCCAAAGTTTGTGTAATGTCATAATCAGGTGGGCTGCTTATTTAATATAGATAATAAACATATGCTTTTGACAGAATATTCTCTAGCTTTGTTGTTGTTAATTATGGGACTTTCTCTGGCTCTTTGCTCTAGTATCTGGGGCAGTTGGGATAATCCAGTTCTTTCTTATCTCTTGCAGGGTGAACCAGGATCCCCAGGAGCTCCAGGAGTTGATGGAGAGCAGGTACATTTTGTTTAAAGCATATAGTGAAGAACATGTGGGCAACCATAGGTTGTTTTAAGAGATTATTTCCATGGTTCCAAGTTGTAACTTAGTTTTCATAATCTAAGTATTATGGTTATAATAATTAATAAAGATCATTATAGTGCTGCTGCATACTTTGTGGTCTAATAGTGTCTGCATTTCTGCATTTTACTAGCAAAGTTATAGCATGCACATGACTTGTGCTTGTCAGGATCAAAGCTAGAATTCTGGTGATGTCTCTAGTGTTTTACATGACTTGCTGAATAAGTCCATATTTTAGGGTCCTAAGGGCTCAAAAGGAGACACAGGTGATCCTGGAATGCCTGGAGAAAAGGGAGGAATTGGACTGCCTGGCCTACCAGTGAGTATGAAAAGTTAATTAATTAATTAATTATAGCAAAAAATATCCTTTTTTTTCTCTCTTCCATTACTAGGAATTTCCAACAGTGCTGATAAATTGCAAATGCAACAGAAAGCACTGGGGAGAAAACTCTGAGATTGTTTCGCAGCAAATCTAGCAGAAGGTGTAAGATTGTCAGAACTTTTCATTCCACTTACAGTGAAAAAAAAATACTATGTTGGGAAGAAAGAGATTAGTTGGCAGGCTGACCAAAATTGTACTTCTCTTGTAATATATAGGACAACTTGGGCAAGGAGAAAGGAGCTGTGTTTTGGATGAAAATTTCAGGTGACTTGGATTGAAGAGGGAGAAAAAATGCATGAATATTTACGGGATGCAGTCTTCCTATTTTGTGTGTGTGTGTATATATATATGTATAGATTTATATACATACACATAAAATTTCTCAGAAAAAATATAAACAATTTCAAAATTGTATCCATAGTACAATATCATGAATGGACTGCCAGTTTAAAGAATTGTCATAACTATCATGCCACAATTGATAGGTATCAATATAAAATCATATGTTTATATTGGTTAAAAATTATTTTTCAAGTACTGCTGGAATTTTTTGAAAGGATTTCCTTTATATGTGTGCCGTGTTATTCTTTTTTTAAATTGTAATTATTTGCCAATAAATATTATCATTTCCAGATTGGTTGCTAGTAAGATTAAAGCTGTTTATAAATGCTGTTTTGTAATGATTTTTAGGGAGCCAATGGCATGAAAGGCGAAAAAGGAGACGTTGGTTTGCCTGGTGCCCAAGGTCCTTCAGTAAGTCTTAGTGTGGCATTGCAATGAACACAGGAGTCCAGCAGTGGTTCCCCAGCTTCTGATTCTGAGCAATACTTGATATTAATGACTGATCTTTCCTGAGAATAAACAGACTTCTGGTAATAGAGCTAAATACAGTTTAAGAAATTTTAAATATGTAATTCCTGTTCTGCTCTGTTCTGTGACTATGAGCAAGTCCTGCTCACTTCAGTCAAAGCCTTCTGGCTCTGTAATGAATCAAAAGATAAAAGAGGAAGAAAGGAAAAACCCAAACAAACCATAATCTCTCTCTCAACACCTTATACTCTGGGAATCTCAGACAGTCCAGTGAGAACCAGACTAGACTGACTTCAGATATGTGCCCCAGGGTAGTGAGCTAGTTGTATGAGACCAGACATTCTCCTGATTTTTTTTTCAAAGCATTATCAAGGCATTAAAAAGAAACAAACAAACAAAACCAAACAAACCCCAAAACCCCAAACAAACTGCTACATAGTGCCTATATGGTGTGGGTGACTTTCATTATCAGAGCACAGTAAGACGGGAGACCTCAGAGCAGAGGTTAGTGACAGAAGCCAAAGCTCTGAAAAGTCAAAGAGGCTGCCCTGTGCCATCACAGGACACAGGAGGCACCCCACATCTGTGACTTTCTTACTATGAGGAGAAGATTAGTTTGTTAAAAATTAATTCACTAATTCATTCATCCTGTTCTGCTTACTTTCACTTGAAGGAAGACTTAGAGTTTTCAGGAGATTTCACAGCTGGTGGGGTCTGTCTTACGTTTCAAAGGGCTTCTTGTGTCTGCTCTTGCTGCCACCAACAGCTGCTACAGCAGTGCATGAGTCTGGAGACCTGAATTAGCACCCCTGCTGCCACTCTGCAGGTTATGGCAGCAGCCCATTGGGAGTAAATCCAGGAAGAGAGGGGATATTAAGCTGGATATATCATCATGAAATTCTTTCCATGCATTTGTTAAGAACATGGAAAACCAGTGCAGAAAATGCTTGTACTAAATGCTGAGCAATCAGATTACCTGTTTTAATGACCTCAGAGAATTTTTGGTGCAAGTGGGCTAAAAGAAATAAAAGGAGAGACAAAGGGCAATTTTGAAATTACTCCAAAGCCCAGCTTGAATTTAGTATCTTTTCCAGTCATCAGTGTTGAGGGGGAATAAAATAACACATCATCACCTTCTAGCTCTGTAGAATAAGTAGTACAAGGGAGAACTACAGAGCACATACCATGAAATATTAACAGTTCAAGTATCCCATTTCAGTATTGTTTATTTTACAGGGATTTATTATTTTTCCCCCATAGTGTCTTAAAGTGTATCATAGACCCTAGGAATAAGAATCTGGAGGCAGACACATTGCCATATGGCACAGGCAGATCTGCACTTTGGGTACCCTGTCTTTCAAATCAAAATAATTCCCATTCCTAAAGCCCTGTCTAGATGCGCTGTCAGCGTTCACTGTTGCATAGCTATTTTTGTACGTGCTTGCCAACAAGGGTCAGCCTGACTTCTGGTATTTTTGTGGGAGTTCTTTGCTCTGCATGATTTAATACCATTGTTTTTTATCTGTAGATGATAGGACCACCTGGACCACCAGGGCCACATGGTCCTCCAGGCCCCATGGTAAGCTTGGGAGGAATAGAGGGGCTAGAAATGGTCTGTGCCTTCTTGCCACTTTATTGCCTGCTTACTAAAAGTGTTGTCAGAATATGGGACCATTGAAGAGTGGGCCTAATTTGGAAATCTTTTTTGCATGTCTTAAAATTCTTAGGAGGTGGAGAAACAAATTGCACATTTCTGTAATTGTTCACATGCTAGTGGTCTGGTTCCACCTCAGAATCAGGTGTTTACTGTTGTTTTATTGACAGCTGCCTTTCTTTTGAGAGTAAAGAAATACAGGGGTAATTTGTATCCCTACAAAGCAAAAAGTCAAAAAAATTGTGGTGTATTTTTGTAATGAAAAATGTTACTTTTATTTTCAGGGACCTCATGGACTGCCTGGCCCAAAGGTAAGTTAATAGCTGTTTTGAGTAGACAAGCTTTTTATGTCTGCAAAGTGTCATGCTTTGCTCTTGAATGCATGGAGCTATATTTTGTCATACCTCATTTAATAAACGATTCTGATATTCTTAAACCTTAAAGCAGATTTTAATATTAGCAGCTTAAAAGCTTTTTTAATTGTGATTGTTTCTGAGTAGTATTTCTCCTCAGCATCAGCTGAGTCCATTTTTTTAATGAACATGAGGAATCTGGCACTGAATTATTTAGCTTCTTGTTTATGGGCAAGCTACCATTGCCCTTGGATTACTTTGGACTAGAGAAGCATGTTACAGGCTCGGGAAGTGAAGTCAGATAAACTCGACTTCATTTATGCTCTCTTGTATCTCCTGCTTCTTCCAGTCTCCATGGCCTTTGTTAGGTGACAGGGATTTTGCTAACCAGTTCCTTCACATGTTACTCTGGTTCGCCATCACAAACTGATGTGTGCATTTTTGTGTTTTCCACACTGGATTCATGGTCAGACAGGTCTGCAGTACATTTTGAACAATTTCCACAGCACAGATATTCTTTAGGGACTCTCTTGGCCCATCAGAACAGCTCAGGAGAACGGAAGTACATTTTGGCAGAGTTGGAATATTTTAATTTGTGCTTTAATTCAGTAGTCACCAGTAAGCTAAAATTCAGCATGACACGGTACTTATTAAGGCCAGTGTTCTTGCCAGGCATGATCATTTAAATCACTATGGGTCTCTAATCACACCTTTCTCAAAAAGTAAGGAAGAGGAGGAAAGAGTGTTTTGTTTAGTTTTGGGGGTTTATTTTGAGCTTTTAAAGCTACAAGACAGAAAAATCACAGGTTGACCCCTTAGGAGACTGTGTTACCTTGGCTCAAGAAACCTAAGTCATAAATCATTTTTTGAAATCAAGTATGTTCCATTTTAGCACCAGCCCTGCTTTACCTCAGGCTTTTGGCCTGAGACTCAGGCTTTTGTGGGATTTCTCAGGTCTGTTTCCAAAACTTCAGCCTTTCCAGTGCTACTGCTCTGAAAGTCACATCGAGTCAAATAGAATAAGAATGAAGAAATGGCTGCTTTGGGTGCAAAGCAGGCAGATGATGTCTGGAGTTACTTAAAGGAGCAGACTGGGTTGTACTGAGATTTTTTTTTTTAAATATGAATATAATATAAGGTAACATAATACATCAAAGGGAAATCTAGCAATGAGGCCGTGGGGAGAAGCCTGGATGAAATACCCATGTATTTCTGTTTCCCAAAAGAGGCAGGTGTGGTCAGTACTCTCTTTGACTGAGCAGCCCTCATGCTGATGCAGTTTTTCATTTTGAGAGCATGATTTATTGGCAACTCTGAGTCCATTGTTATCATCTTAGTGATGTTTAGTGTAATAGCCTGTGCATAATTTAATAATCACAACAAGTGCCATTTCTTACATTGTTAAAATTTCTCTGTATGAACACAGAAACTGTGGACCTCCCAAACAGCTTGGCATTGTGTAACCTGTGCTGTTTCTTTTAACTTGTTACTGTTTATTATGTATGCTTAAAGGTTTAAAATATCCTTATGTAAGATTTTGCTGCAAATTCCAGTTTACTGTAAGGAAAAGTATTGCTTCCTTCCAAATGTACTTTTTGGGAGATCCCACTGTAGAAACTTTCAGTTTTGAGGCTTACTTTTATGAATGTTTTCTTTCAGTTTGAATTATCTGCATAGGGTGGTTTATGGGATTTGAAGAATTTCCAAAACCCCCTGAAACTCATGCTTAATTCAAACCATCTAACTGTAGTGATAATTATTACGAAAATATTAAAAAAAACTGTTACCCGTAAGTTTCCTGTAGTTTTTTTTACACAGAATTTAAATCTCGAGCAAACACCTCCCCAATACTTTTGCCCACTATTAAATCAGTATGTAAATTACCAGTAAGCTGAGAAGGTTGAATTTGTTTCAAACTGGAATTTGCAGCTACTTCTGAGACTGGCTTCTTCTATCCCAGCTTAAACACCCATTATAGCACCAAAACTTTGGCATTTATACTTTTACGTTTAGGGTGAACCAGGGTTAAATGGTCTTAAAGGATTGAAGGGTGAACCAGGTCAAAAGGGTGACAGAGGGCCCCTTGGTCTTCCAGTAAGTAAAAAACCCCAACTATTCAATTTCAGTGCAAATCACAAACATCTCTTTCTACTCCTCATGAACAACTCTGATTTACTCAATGGCATACACAGAATATACTGTGTTGGAGCAGAGCATCAGTCTTGTTTTGTTTTGTCCCAAATCTGTGCTGTCATCCCAAGTAACATCCTGTAAAACCCAGTGCTGTCAGGTTTTGGTTTATTTTTTGTTGCTGTTGTTGCTGTTGTGTGTCAGTTGAGAGTGTTCAGTGTCCCAAGGATGTCATCACCCCCCTTGCGTTAGTCATGCTCTTGTAATTCAAGTGTTGTATGGTGTTTCCATTACAAAAGGAGTCTTTTCTTTCCCCCATCTCCTCAGTTATTCTTCCTCTTACTACATTCTGCAGTTCAAATTGTGAGGTGTAATTGAGGAAAGTTAAAAATTGGTTTTGGGAGTTTAGTTGTGTTTTTAGGAGTTTTTTCCCCCTGGATTCTTATTTTTGCCTTGTTCTTTAGAAAATTCCCATTCTGAGTGTTTGACATGAATTTTGTCTTACAAGTGAAGAACCTTAAAAATATGGAGACATCAGAGTTCTTAAAATTTAGGCTGATAAAACAGAAAATACTTGATGTGTTTGAAAGCATGCTGAAAAGGCAGCTTTATTTTTTTCTCAGAAAAAGAGATAATTTTTCCTCTTTGCTGTTGTTATTGTATGAGGATTGCTCCCAGTGATAACATTTTTAACAGTAAAATGGAGAAAAAAAGACTTAGCTGACCCGAAGGAGCACAAACCCCTCTGATTAATATTTTCAAGAATTATGTGCAGGGCCTGTAGACAAGGTCAGCATCACTGAGCATTTTAATTTATTTTGAGAAAAATAAAGCTCATTTTCACATTGACTGTTACATCTCTGTAGAGAGTGAGCTTTAGAGGCCTGAGCAGATGCTCTGAAAATTGCTACAAGATAGAAGAGACTCCAGAACAAAATATGCTACTAGGTTTTCCAAATTTACACAGATCTTGTCTTGCTCCTGCTTGCTACTTCTAAATGTCATTTCCAGGAGCAAAGTCCAAGTGCTTGATGTTCCAGAAACCGGCTCCTTTTTTTGAGTTGGCTGGAGCTTTTAGTTGGGTTTGGTTGGGGGTTGCTTGGGTTATCTTTTTTAGGAGGGAGGTGTTCCCCAGATGATTCCCGGTGTCCCGAGAGTGCCGCGCGTCCCCGGGCGCTGCTCTGTTATTCGCCCGGAGCCCACGAGGGGTCCCCCCGGCCCCAGGGATGCTCAGGCTCATCGCCCGCCGCAGCCCGTGCCTGCGAGCACAGCGGGAAAACAGGAAACGCGATTGTCTCCCGGGCTCTTGGAAATGAATGAGCCCATTGTGGTCAGGATCCAGATTTTGTTGGCCGCATAATGCAGTATTCTTGCACTTAAATATTTCCTATCGCAGTTAGCACACATTTTTCTTCCTTTGTGTATACTATTCAGTATTGTCGCTATTTACAAATCAGAAAGCATGCGAGTAAATGACAAAGTAAATATTTGTGTGTTCAGGCTCAAAAACACCCTAACATCTGGTGTTTGTAGCGCTCCTACAGCCTGACAATATTCTGCTCTAATATGCTTCATGTGAGGGCAGGGGTGGGTCAGTGATGTTACACTGAAATGAGAACAGGATCAGGCTCTTGGTGTTTCATGTGGATTTTTAACTAACATGCTGTAGTGATGTGGTACCCACTCCAGAACCCTGTCACAGCGTGTACTGTACGTTTGAATTGTGTTTATTCATCAGCACCGCTTACTAATCTCCCGTTCTTGTCATTCGTGTCGTGCCCATCATCCATGCTTCCACCTCACCACACAGGGAGCATCTGGCTTAGACGGGAAGCCAGGAGCCCGGGTGAGTCCCTTGTCTTTCTGTGTCCCCCTTTGTGACCCAGTCCCTGTGCTTCCCAGGGCTCTGCCAGCCAAGCTCCTCGCTGCACACAGGAAGGAAGGCCAAATGCTGCAGGCATTTTTCCTGCTGCGTAAGAGGGGGCTTCAGGCAGGTTCTTAGGGCAGTGTGTGTGGGAAAGAGAATGTAATTCTCTGCAGAAGGAGCTCTGAACCTTAAAAAGGCAGCTTAGTCTTGGTTTTTGGTTGGACAACTGGCTTGGTTGGGTTGCTAGGCTTCCTGAGTAAGGTTAGGGATTTAGCTTACAGGAGAACAGAGGTGTTCAGTGCTAATATGGAATCAGTGAAGGAGATGCAGATGTGCTGGGGTTCATCTACATACATTGCTATTTTACACATCAGAGGTGTTAAATCTTTTGCTTTCTTGAATGATAAAGAAATCTATGCAATGAAAGAGTTACATCTTGGAAGTAAGATTCTCACTGATCCCAGCAATAGGTAAGTCCATCTTACAGGTGGACATTTCAATTTAAAGAATAATCAATTTAAAAAATAAAACAATAATTTAAAATCTTTTTTTTTTACCCTTCCATCTTCTTCCAATCAGTTTAAGATCTTTGTAGATCTGATTGCTTCCATGGATGTAGCGAATGCCGATAGAGCTCTCTGCCTTGGAACAGGAGAGATTATAGGTGGAGTTTTGAAAGCCAAATAGGTTGCATCACAATTAAGTCCTAATTTTCGACCAGTAAAGACTGATTCCATGTTAGTTCTGGTGTATAGGACAGTGTAAGAACAAGCCCTCTCTCTTACCCTCTTTGTTCTATTTTGTAGGGCATAGATGGCCCAGTTGGTCCCCATGGCCCTGCAGGTCCCAAAGGAGAGAGGGTAAGTATATGTTCCATGTGCTCCTCCCTGCAAAGTGACTGCCAAGGTGGAAAAATGTCATATGGGGACACATACTGTGCCTAGATGTTACAGAACAGAACAGTATCTCACCTGTAGAGGAGCAGCCCAGAACTGGCTATGTGCTCTGCTTACACAAACATTTATCTGTTTGAGATTGACATTGTAACTCATTAACTTCAGGAGAGCTGGTATTTTGAAATGACTAATCAGTGAGAAATTGACTGGACTTTCTAGTTCACAGTGCCACAAACAGAACATGATTTTCATTGGTTTCATTATGTTGTGCAAATTGAGAACAAGCTGGTACAAAAGGAGATAGTGTGATCTGATTATATAAGAATGCAATGGCTAAAAAAAAAAAAAGGAGTATTTCTCTCCTCTATTCACTTAAATGTTTTTATCCAGGAAAAATATCTCCAGCCTCTGTAAAATTTAAACTTTTTTCTTTTTTTTTTAAGATTAGAAGATAGGAGCCCTGCTATTTAATTTTGAAATATTCACAGTAAATTTTCTCCAGTGGAAATAGGATAGGAACTCTGATCTTTAACTATAAGCCTATCACCTTTAACAATACAGCCATCAGTTTTTACAACAAACCAGAAGATGATATCCTAAAACCTCCAAAGAGTTACCAGTCCAGAACTTTGTCTCTTTGACTTCCTCACTTTAACAAAACCACTGTGCTAAAACAACTTCAGACTGGCTGTAAAAATGACACAGCCACATGGCAGAGGTCCAGTTAGCTTCATCTGAGAAAAGTAAGATTCATTTTTGCAGAGCTGTGTACTGAGGGATGAATACAAGACATACAGCACAGTCCAAATTAAACTGTACAGTGGGCTGCAGTTACCACTCAGGCTAGTTAAGTGCCTGAAGGACTTGAGTAATTTTTGTTTTTCTAGGGGATTACTGATTCAATTTTTTTTCCCTTCAGTTAGGACAAAATGTATCTTCTGTCAACTCTGTGGAAAGATAGTTGAACATCCTCTAATCTTAAGTAAAAAATTTTGATGAGATACACATGTAGAAGTATATAAAAATACAATACATTTTATTCTTGCATTATGACCTTTTATATTGAAGGATATGCATGTGTACTACCAGCTGAAATGTCTTTGACAATGAAATATAATATAAACTATTATTTTTGTCCATGGAAGACAGCTACTAGTATTTATTTATTGTGAGGGTATTCAAGGTGATTAGAAGTCATACACCTGGATCTGGAATAAGCCCCACTGTAGCTGTTGAACAGTAGCTACAAAGGGGATAGGAATTGCTGTGATCTAAATCAGTAAATGCATGAGCACAGAAGGAGAACTTCACAAAAAACAGAGATCAAGGTGTGCAGAAAATTCCTACACACCCACCATTTTCTGTGGAGCTAAATGAATGGGAGGAAATTCACAAGACAGATGGAAGGGTTTTTCCCAAGCAGGCAACCAGTAGGATTGTTGCTGTAATTGTTCATTTAATTGTTCAATACCATTTGGGAGGAGAAGTTGTTTGTAGCACAGTTATGTAACAGGTGTGCAGTGCTGATATATGTCTCATTATTTAAATAACAAATCATGTATTTTTAATGCTGTTTCACAATTTGCATTTGCAACTGTTGAACTTGTTTACGTGAGAGCAGGAGGAAACATTTTTGTCTGCAGATTTCAGGCTTTATTTTTTGATTAAAAACAGTGCATAGGGCCAGCGTTCACTGTCACTGGATAGGGCCCCATTTTGTCTGTATTGATAGGAAAAATCCTGGGCCAGTATAAATCTTGGAGGGCATTAGGGTTTTTTAACAGAACACTCATGAATTCATTGTTGCACAGGCTGCATTCAAGGTGATGCTCAATTACTACTCTGAGGAAGAGCAAACTGTTGTGCAAGTTAGAGTGGGTTGATTTTCAATTAATTATTAAAATATAAAATGTCAGATCATCTTTATACAAAGTCTATTTAGACAGTGACAAGGTAGACTAAGAAAATCATGACACTATAATGTGGTTTTATTTGTTTTTTAGAAGAAACTGAAAGAGTAATTAATAATGTGAATTAATTCGACTTATGAGGACAGTGTCTATTCTTACTAATTTTCAGCTATTGGAATTACATTTTGCCAGGTGCTTAGAGAGATTTTGCTTAGACCATCTTTATTAAATGGAGGAGTAGGTCATAATAGGCCTCTAAATCTGACTGGGTACCTTTTATTTTCACTTACATACTGTCTTGAGTGAAAGTAGAGAACACTGGAAAACTGATATCTTGAGCTACTACTGATGAAAGGGGACATGTAGGCCTGAAGGGTGATGACAGGCATACTGTATACCCAGCTTCTTGACCAGCTGAAGGAATCTGAGAGCTGGAAATAAACTTTTTTTTTTTTTTTTTCATTGATGACAAGGACCTGGTTTTGAGCTTGATTTTAGCTTTCAGATGTGTAGCCTGTGCAGCACTGTCATCATTACACACAGTTAGTTCTAGTAGCTAAAGTGCATTCTCTTTAATTTGGTTAAAATATTTCTCACCATAACAATGTTATGAAATCTCCCTGTCTATCCTTATGGAGACACAGATTATTCAGCTTTATTCATTCAAATTGTAACTCATATTTGTCCATCATTCAGGAGACTGAAGTGAAATAGGAGGCAAAAACATACGTTATGGTTTCTATTCTTTGGACACTGATGGATTGTCTCACAAAAAAATTTAAAACAAAATCTTGAAGTTTGCCAGTATCTGCTACCCTGAAGGAAATTGTGATGGTTGAGGGCAGTATGCTCATGACAGTCCATTAATCTCATATAATCCATGAACATTCAGGACCTCGTCTGATATTCCAAACATGTTTCAGCAGGTGCTTTGTGTTGGACAAAAAGAATTCTGAGATACAGTTCTCCAAATATATTCTTACATAACAGACATGATTATTTCCTAGACTGATACATTCAGTATTTTTGTGTCTGCCATATGTTTAGCAGTGTTATAAGCCTATCTTGAGAGGACTTCATACAGTCATCTTGCTGTTGAAGATTAAAGAAAAAAAATATGCTTAACTAGTCTTGGTGTATTTCAAGTACTGATCAAAGAGTTTTGTAGCTCTTACCTACATAGGTCAGCACATTAGTTTCTTCTTAGCAGAAGGCTTTAAAGCTGCAAGGGATTTATTGTTTTGAAAATCAGCTGTTAACTTCCCAATACCTCTTATTGTCCTGCCAGGGCATCCAGCCTAAATGCTGCTCAGAAATTAGCCAGGGAGTAGCAGAATCCAGAAAAACCTGACATTGCACATCTCGTTACATCTAGACTAAAGCAAGTGCCCATCTAAGTAAAAATATTAAGTATTTAAAACAGATCAAATGTCAGTTACTCTGACAAACTCCTTATTGCTGGGATTATTCAACCACAGGTTAAGGTCCCGTTGTTCTGGTGCCTGCCTTTTTGCATAGTTCAGTCAATGAAATTTAGACATAGGAGCCCATTTTCAGAGCTGTGCCAAGTACTTGGCAGTGCTAGTAATCCCCACTATTAATTAGGTACACATCTACATCTCTGTCTTGTGCTTTAAATGATAGAGTCAATAATGAATTAGTAGTAAGTAGTAAATAACCCGGCGGGTGTTGTACAGAGAATTCTCTCACGAGCGCAAGTGCAGCAAGTGCTGGGATGGCACACAGCACCTCTGCACACCAAGAGCCTTGCAGGAAGCCCTGTGTTAGGGTGTGTTCAGCAAAGGGGGTGACAAAGGGATCCAAGTCACCCTGCATGACACATCCAGAGTAGGAATTTTGAAAATTAGAGGTGGTCAGGATTTTTTTCTTTCATTTCCTTACACTTTGAGACGTTTAGTTCTCTCCAGAGAGAGATGCTTTTCTCATGGGTTTAATTCAGAAGAAAGAACAGTCTGAAGCAAGACTGCTTTGCACACCTTCTTCCCAGCCCTGACTCCCTACCAAGCTCACAGGGACCTGTGCTTGCAGTTACACAGGCTAGTCCTGGCTGGCTTGGGAAGCTTAACTTCATATCAATCTTGGTAAAGAAAAATTAGAGAGCAAAGGTGATTATTACTGTCAGCCTGAAATTCGTCACCTTGAAATTCCATTCTGTTTGGAAAAGTTTACCCTGTATTAAGCTTGCAAAATGACTTTGGCAGCACCCCTCTGGAAAATGGTAATTTTTCCATGGATTTTAGTGCAGAATGAGATCAGACTTCTGGAGAAATCTCTGTACGTGTTTGTCTTGCATATTATTGCAGTTGTTTTGATTTTAATAAACCAGGGTATTTACATCACTTACCTAGAATCCAATAGAGGATTTAGCGACACAGCACAGTGCATAGGATAATCTTCACAAGGTCACTGTTAATAGCATCGCCTACTTAAATCAAGCTTTGACTGGCACATTATTTTTGCCTGTCACTGTGCTGCATATCAGCTGCTGTGTGTATATACAGCTTGATGCTGTATATCCTCAGTTTTCATTGCAACTTTGGATTTTTACTGAGAGCAACATTAAGCTGTCAAAAACTTAAACTTGACACTAGTGCGTGTTCAGTTGAAACATATTTTCAGTTACTAACATATTTAGAAATGAATGTGATATCATATGCCTAAAAAGTCATTCTTCCTACAAAGAGTGGTAATACACACCTTCTCTTTCTCCCTTAAACATTTAATGAAAACAAATGAGCTTGGATATTTTTCACTCAAAATACTTAGGAATGCATAAACTTTAACCTAAAGCACTTGGTAGAGATAATTCCTAAGATAGCCAATGTTTTTGTTTGCTTGTTCTGTAATCTTTTCTTAGGGTGAGAAGGGAACTGTAGGTGACCCTGGACCCAGAGGACCATATGGCTTGCCTGTAAGTTGCACAGAGTTTGTACACGCTGCACTTTTCATCCCTCCCTGATTAAACTGTGTGTGCTTTATGGCTGATTTTCACCTAGCAGTAGAATTAGTTGGAAAAGGCAGAGATTGATAATAAACCCTGACAGTGCAAGGTCAGTGTTCTGTATCACACTCTTGGGTTTCTAGCAGACATGACATGAACCAGTAAGAGAGAGGAGATGCAGAATGCAGGTGCTCCTAGTTCAGCAGCCTTTGGCCATCAGCTGCCTGGGGACCATGTGAAAGTGCCAGGAGTTCAGGAGGAACTGTGGAAAGCTGTGCATTTCTTCATGTCAGTTTGCTTCTTGGATTTCCCATACTGCAAGGTTTCTTCTCCATGATGTTTTTGTTTTGTTTGTTGCTTCAGAGACCCGTTTTGTTTTCATTTCTGTGCCATCTACTCAGAGGTTACCTGAGAATTTCTTTGTTGCTCACTCATAGGTGAAATTATTTGTCTTAAATCAATTAATTTTAATTATGTTATCCATTTCTAAAATATGAGGGAGAACTTCCTTTGGCCTGACAACGATATGCCAAATAAAATCAGCTGACTTTCCCTGTTTACACTGCTAATGACTGGGTCAGGTGTGTACATATACACAAGTCTGTTCTGTACTTTGACGCAAGGAAAGTCATGTCAATGTGCTTGGCCAGGCACAACCAGCCTTTCCAGGAGACTTTTAGTGTTTCCATACCCTCTCCAGTCTAATCCATTTGATTAATTAATTTAAGCTGGAATACAGTCCTGTGGTTTAATTGGATCCATTTAATTGGATCAGGAGTCAGTAGCTGGAAACAGTTTTCAGGCTCCATGGAGTGTTAAATTAGCTTGCCATGCATTTTTATGTGAGGGTCACCCTTGTAAGTCAGTTTTTTTAAAGAAATCCTATTTCTGTTTCCCGTTCCTGCGAACCAAAAATAAAATTGAATAGGTTTTTAGCTGGTTTTGTATTTTAAGCTGCTCCTGGAATCTGCCTGCAGATTTTACAGTCGAGCAAAATTTTGCAGCCAGGTTATCAGTTCCTAGAAATGTTGAGCATGGGCAGCAGTGTCCTTGTCTGAGGGAAGCTAATGCAGTTCCTGTGGTTCTTTGGCAGGGCAAAGACGGCGAGCCTGGCCTTGATGTAAGTAATGTGTGTGACCAGGGGTTGGTAAGAGTCTGCCAAGAATCCCTTTTGGAGCACAACACCTTTGCTGCCCTTTAGTGTGCATGCAGGCCCTGCAGAGAGTGTGCTGAGTGCCGTGTTTGCTCTTTCTCTGTGCTAAAGAGGACAAAGATTGTGCAATGTACAGCCCTTATCGACAGACACCCCCAGATAGTAGTGCTCAGCAATACCAGTACTTGGTCCTTTCCATGTCAGAAGGCTGAAAAAATGCTTGCTAAGAAAATATTCAGATGACTCATTTGTAGAACAACAAGGGGTCACTTAGCGCTTAGTTAACTAAATTAATCCTAATTAAAGAGAATAATTTCATAGCCTGTAAGGGTTATGTTTCAAAACATAGGCTCTTTCCTTGGCATGCTAAAAAGACTTACTGAAAGTCCTTTTCTGTAGTCCTGCATTGAAATCCCTAACTTGGAGGAGTCTCTTTAGGAATGCACTTATGCTATGTAGCATGGATGACTGCTAGTTTGAGTGGTACGAGTTCTTTCTGCAGCTGCCAAAATGTCTCTACCAAACTCTGTGGCTTACTCGTCCCACATGCCCTTGTGTCCGTGCATGTGTCCACACATAATGTATGTACAGAGCATGTAGTAAAATCATCTTTTTAGGTTTTCCAGGAGCATTTGAGAACTTAAACTTTATGTTAATACAAGTCAACCTGTCTTTGTCCGCTTTGTTTTTATAGGGTTTCCCTGGTCCTCGAGGAGAAAAGGGTGATATAGGAGAAAAGGGAGAAAAGGTGACCACAGTGTTCATAACTGTTGCTTGATTCCTCAGCTAATCACTTCTGCTGTCTTTACGCTATAAATTGTCCCATTAAAGCTTACCTTTATTTTTACTGTGTGCCAAAAGGCAAGTCACAGATATATGCTAGAGCAAAATCATGAAAAACCACAAAAATGTATGTACAGGACTAGAAATACCAACATGTCCAAAAGCACAGCCTTTTTTTTTTAGGCTCATTTTCTCCAATCCATCTGGCACCTGTTGAAAGTCCTGAAATATTTAATGCAGGCATTAGTTGTGGCAGTGATTTTATACTGAAGAGCTCAACTCTGTTCCCTGGCAGTATTTGCACACTAATGGTTGATCCTGGTGTAGCATGCCTGTACATGCTACCTGTCCCACCAACTGTCTGAGACAAGAACTGTTTGAAATTTTATTTTTGGTAATGTTTTATTTGCAGTTAAGTACTTTGTGATACTTGTGGATTTAAATTGAATCATATATTCTACCATTTTGGTAAACCAGTGAAGAGTAAAGACAGGGAAGTTAACAGAAACAGCTGACTTCATTTTCAGTGTTCAGACACAGTGACTTGGCAATCTGTTTAGTAAAAAGCAATGCAGGACTTGAAGTTTCTCTACACACACATTTATGAGTAAATCTCTTCCATTTCTATCCAACACAAGGCCCAGCTGCTAAAATTGCTGAATTAGAAGTCACACCAAGCCATTTCATGTAAAAGTCCATACATGCAGCAGATGATTTTTCTGGCTCAGACCAATGTTCTTGTCAAGCTGACATATGCAGGGTTAGGCTGGATTAATTTCTCATTACGGTATCCTAAACAAGAAGCTGGGCTAAAAAGTCACCGTGAGTGTTAGAGTTCATCTCCATTTCTTAGTCTGGTTAGGCAAAACACTTCCCAAGAATGCATTGAAAAGGGAATTATGAAATTCATCCTTCCCTTTTGTCCCTTGCTATATTGCTCTTTCTTTTGAGCTCAGAGATCACTGGTAAGGCACTGATTTTGCAGAACAGCAGTTGTTTAAGCAGGTGCTCCATGAATATTACAAAGGCAGTGTTTGACCTGGCAGAGTAATCACAATGAATGGTGAGCCCTTGCTTGTTGCCACAGTACAGGTCTGTCAGTGAACAGCTTTTCTCCTTGAGAGCAGCTGTCAGTCTAAAGGTGCAACTGATAACAGCCAGCTCAGAGAGGTGATGGTCAAAATGCTCTTTGTGCTAAGTGGGAGTTACAGCAGGTGCCAAATTGAGTGAGCTTAGCAGTGTGTCCTCACCCTGGGATACATTCAAAGAGTTGTGTCCAGAAGGTAAAAATAAGTAATTATGTCTCTCTAATCAGTTCCAGTAATGTTGCTTGAATACTGCAGATGGTCTTTTGAGCCTCACAGTTCAAGAAAAAATTGGAGAGTAAGAAGGTTACCAAGCTGGCAGGGGTCTGGGGCAAACACAACCAGTGGCAGAGGCTGGATGAGGGGGACTGGCTTAGTCTGACAACGGGATGGCCAAACTACTCGAAAGAGGAGATTAAAAAATGATAGAGCAAAACTGTTCTGAGTAATTGCAAATGGGAAAACACAGGACCACAAGGTGCTCCTGAGAGGTTCAGAGCATTTGTTCACAAGGAGGACAGCACAGCACTGGGACAGTGAGTCCAGAGAGGGGGCTGCACCCCTGCCCAAGGAGCGCTGCAGAACCTGGTCTGGTCTGAGCTGACCTAGGGTCAGGAATCATCCCGATCAAATGGGAATCTTAGGCAACCTCCAGAGCTCCCTTTCAGCCAGACTTTGAGTCAATGTTTCCATGTACAGCTAGAGCAGACAAGACTGACAAATTCCTGCCGCCAGAGCTCCAGAAGGATTCTGGAAGAAAAGATGGAAAGCTGGTAAAAAGTTCGCTTGTACAAATGTGAAAAGGAACAGATGGGTTTCAGCACTCAGGATGTAAAAATGTTTCAATGTTCCAGTGTCCAGTGTGCTGCTTTTGGACTATTTTAAAATATTGGTTTTAAAATATTTATTAATATTTAAATAAATCTTTTTCTGCAGTATTGGCTATTGGTCTGGCATCACACAAATTGAGATTACTGAGTTTCTAGTTAAAAAACTTAAATTGCAGTGCAAAAATACATATCATTATGAATACTCTAAAGAGAACCAGTGACACTTTTTTCATAGACATGCAGAGAATAAATCTTTACTTCTTAGGTTTGAGATGAGGCCTAGACTGCTGGTCTGTATTTTAGCCCATCAGTATTTCTGCTACAGTGAAAGCAAGTCAGTGTTTGCATTATGTCTTCTTAACATGGCTGTGAAAGTATTTTAATAAGTGTTCTAGCTGTAATTACTCTTATAAAATTATAGTCCAGGAGCATTCCTCTCAAAAAAAAGGGTTGTATTTTCAAGTTGTATGAATAGAAAAAAAATTCAGAAACAAATAAGCTTTAAGCAAAGTTAGAGATTGTTTTGTGGGGAAGGGAGGGAAGTGGCCCCCAGTCCCAGATGCACAGTTGTGACAGTTGTTATGTATTTGACAGAGGAGTATGGTGTGTCTGAACAGAGGATGAAAAGGCATTATCCTTTTCCCCTACACTCTGCATTGATGAAAATCTGTGCATGTGAGGATTGTAGATTGTTCCAACCATAATGGTGTTGCAGGAGCACCACAGTTTCTTATTTCTCTGGGCACTGAGGAAGGACGGAAAGGAATTCTTTTTTTTATCCTCATCACGTGGAGAATTCCCAGAACTCCTGTGATTTTCTGTAGTTCAGGATAAGGAGTAAAGATCAAACTCAGTCAGTGGAAAAAGTAGTAAAGTACCCAGGAAATTCAGATTTTTTTCTGCACAGGTGACTGTTGCATTGGTTTGAGTAAGAACATAGATATGCCTGCAAAACTGGAAGTTGAAAATGGTTACCTGCTGGCCTGCAAAACAAAAAATTAAAGAAACAAAAAATAAAAAAAAACCCTTAAAGATAGTCAGAAACCAAACTGTACTGTTTATTTTCAGAACCCTTTCTCGAATATGTCCATGCTTTGTGCTTGCATACACACATTGCAGATATATTGGTCCTACATTGAGAACAAATAGCATGAAATTTGGCCCTAAGCTGTTGGGTTTCTCTGCTACATTGTCATCTTTGTAGGTTTAAGATGGAAATGTAGCCAATTTATGGTTCTTGTCTTGTGCGGATTTTTTTCCATCACAATCTTATCATTTGGTAAGGACTGGTAATGTTTGAGTTGCTGTTTTTCCAAATATTATCCTGTGACCTTTTGGCACACAGAAAAGATAGACAAGTAACTTTGCTTCTATCATGACATGGATGCAGTATGTTTTGTTCATGGAACATTTTGTTTTATTTGAATGCGTCAAGTATCCTGTTATATTAAATGACTAATGTGCTTTCCTTCCTTTTTAAAATATTATTTATATAATTTTTTAAGTATAAAAATTATTTTTCTCAATTGTTAATGGATTAAGCCTTTCTGTGCTGGTGTGGAACAAGTTAAATGTCTATTTAATATGCTTCACCAAAATCCATCTGTCTTTCCAAAGGGGCATTCCTTCCTTCTCCTTCTACCCTCATTCCTTACAATTCCTCTGTCTTTTTTACCCTTTTCCTCACAAATTAAATCCTCCCATAGCCACAACCTCACTTGCTGGTTCTCCAATGTTATACTAATTTTCCTATGACTATTTTTCCCACTTCTTTGTGATATCCTGATTTACTCATCCTTCCTATCCCATTTTTTACAATCCTAGTCCAATTTGTTATTTTTAAGTGATCCCTTTTTGATTTTTGTGAAATTGAGAGCAACCTGAAACTCATTTACCATTGTGATCAACTGGTGTGAAATCAATTATAAAATGAACTCTCTAAACCTTTTATACTGCTTGAAGGTGAGGTCATCTTTGCAAGTAGCTTTCTTGAGGGGAGTCAACTAATTTCCATGAGAATAAAAGCATTGGAAATTTCGCATTTAAAAAGAAAACTCAGTGTGAAGTCAAAGGACTGATGAATTTTGATAAAACAAGTAGATGAAACATTGCCTGCAGAAGACAGAATATTTGAATGTTGAAATGCTTAAATAAATAATCTAATTACCACTTCTGATTATTTATGATACCAAGACAATATGAAATTGTTGGAAGTGTCATAGCACCTCTCCATCAAGCAGTTTGAGTGTTTTGATTCCTGTAACAGGGTTTGAAATGGTCGTGTTATATTTGGAGTGACAGCAGCGCACCCTCAGTGATGTCCATGGGTTTGTATGGCCACCACAGAGAACAGGATTTGTTCCAAACTCTTTCCAGAGTGCAGAGGGTCAGTCAGTAAAGGATGCTTCTGGCCAGGTTCGCCCTTGGTGTGACACTCTGGAAGCTGATGGAATTGAGTCAGTCATCCCTGTGAAGCATCTGTGCCACAGGTCTTTTATCAAAAGACTCTGCTGATGGATTCTGCTCTCCCAAAGTTACTTCTGGCTAGTGGCAAATCCTCTGGGAAGCTGACAAGTTCAGCTTCGTGAGCATGTACCCTTCAGTGCTGTCACTTATTAAAATAGGAGACCTTTTATTCTGGACTGCAGACTGGGGGGATTTGCAGATTTGCCTCTGTCTCAAGAAGTCAGTGATTTCAAGCCCTGTTCTAGGTTTCAAAACATTCATAATACTGATATGAAATACCAACACAAACTAATGGAGACTGATTGCAGTTCTTGCTTGTGATCATATAATTTATTTTTCCACATAATGCACCATCCAAACCAGAACACAGTGGTAAGTGTCCTTTCAGCTCTCCATTGGCTTAAAAAGAAAAAACCCAAACTTTAAACCCAAACAATCTTTCTTTATTTTTTTTTTTTTCAAAAGAATGAAACTTGTTTTATCCAAACCGTTGTATCCACAGGGGGAAAAGGGAAAGAAAGGCAAAAAAGGGCCTAAAGGGGAGAAAGGAGAACAGGGTGCTCCTGGATTAGATGCACCTTGCCCATTGGTACGTCTCGCTTGTGTATTGGAAGATCAGTCATCCTGCTGTAAACTGATGGAATACGAAATGAGGGGAGAGGAACAAGCACCAGCTACTGTGTTACTTGTTGCCCTTTATTAATACAGCTTCATCTCAAGTGCAAATTCTGGAGCAGACTTTGTTTGTAAACCTCCTAATTGGGTTTAAAGCACCAGACTCAAGAACTTTGGTCTAAGTTTGTGAGGTTTTGATAGTGGGGTTTTTTGGAGGGTTTTTTTCATTTTTTTCTGCAAAATAGATTGGAAAGGAACCAAATTTGGAATGTGCCAGAATCAATGCCCCACAGGTTTAAATCATAAGCAGTCAGCTTGTTCCTCTTGCCTCTCTATTGATTTTTGTTCACTCCATTTAAGTCAATACTGAAGGCATTTCCTTGACAGTAACATTGCAAGTTAATCTTTACAAACAGGGATTCCGTGGAATTAAGGGGGAAAAAGGGGAGCCAGGCCAGCCTGGCCTGGATGGGCTGGATGCCCCTTGCCAATTGGTACAGTATTTCTCTTTCCTACCAACCCTGCATGCAGTTCCTTTGTTTGTGGTCAGCCATTCTCAATGTAAAGTAATGTTTTTCTGAGCTGACTTTACATTTTTCACGTAACACGTGCATGTGCATGAACAAACCAGCTGCTTCAAGTGATCATAACCGCAGTGAGAGAACACATGTTTTTGTTGACACCTTAAGCCTAACTCTCAGCAATTTGCTCCCACATCACCTGGTAATTTATAAGTTTGTGCCCTTCCTACATTTTTCCTGAGAATCATTGGTTTGTTACTTTCCTCGCAAAATACCCATTCACCCTCACTCACCCTGAACCCAAGTTGTAGAAATCCAGCACAGCATTCACCTCTAATCAAGTCTGATGACTTCTGTCTGCACTGGCTCAGTTCCACACCCTGGCCTGCCCCATAGCTATTCTGCACCCTGGTCTTCCTCCCAAATCCATGCCATCTTAGGGGCATGTTTTCACAATTTGGCCAAAATGAGAGTCACAAACAGAAGGATGTAAATACTAAAAATTGTTTCTAAAGATCAAGGTTTCCAGTAAGCCAAGCTGGAGCTTGGCTTCCAGACCATCCGCAAGTAGTGTTTGTGGTGTCTGGCCTCTTCATCAGAGTATATGAAAAGCTTACCTGAGGTTTGTAAGAATATAACGGTCTGCAGCCCAAACCCTCATTGTCTTCGTTATTTAATGTCCTCAATTTAATGGTCTTATCCCTGGAACTTACCCTCCTGGAATACACACAACACTCCCCACCCTATGCTAGCATGAATTCAAGTTCCCACCTATACTAAAATGCTACTTCTTGACCCTCTCCCTTGTACCAATCTGGCAACAATGATTTTTATTTAGTGGTAAAGTAAGTTGGAGCTCTTTTCCATCTAAGAAAGAAAACCCCAAATGAATAGTACCTACACATTTCCTAAAGATACAAGGAGGATTTTCTTTTTATTGTTCACAGTAAAATTCGATCTGCATGCTCTGATATTGTTTGGTGGTTAAGCACGGTTCTCTGAGATGAATGTTAAATTTAAGTAGGTTTTACTTTGACTATAGCACTTCTATTTGAAGTCAATTGCTTTTTAATTGTAAATACATAGTCCATTATGTTTATTCCATAGTCCATGTTGTTTGCTTCCAATTAATGGTAACCATATCTCATATTTTGTTGGGGATAATCAAGCATGCTTTTGTAATTTAAAAATGTTTTTCTGTCTCTGTATTATCATTTATATCTGAAGATTCACTAACAATCATTGATGGATCAAAAATATTCTGTTTGTGGATAATTGCTAGAGTAAGCTGTTTAGCATGCAGCACTGTCTCTTGTTTAGGCAGCAAGTAATTTACACCAGACCACATGCAAGTATATTCAAAAATCTGTATTAACCATTATCTTCACATGCAGTTAACATTAAGTATTGGTATTCTAAATTCTAAGAAATCTAAAGGCCTGATTTTTTTCTGCTTTTGCATAGTCTAGTTACATTGTATGTGCTCCTAATTCTGAGCACATAACTCCCTGAATAAACCCTGGGCAGCCGTGTAAATTGGAATTAGATCCATGAAAACCAGCATGACTCTGGTCAAAAGCTGGCCCTGATCTTACTGGATGCGTGGAGATACATGAAGGTAGAAATGATACAAGAAAAGGAGTGACTCTCACTAATGTGAGAAGTTGTTAGATGGCTATATTGTCCAAGCACTGAAATAATCAGTGGTGCTGTGCTGCCCTGCTCCCACTGCTGATGTTTTCTTCCACTGTGGCACTCAAGGTCTGTTCAGGCCTTAGGATTTTGCTGCTTCATTCAAAAACTGGTATTGAAAGTGAAAAGAAAACATCCTACTTCCATTTGAGTCTTGCTGTCTTATCACAGGGTGACCTTTGAACGAGGGGCCCATAAAACATAATAGTCTCCAGATAAAAGTTATAGTATTTTTTTCTCACTGATCTTGTACATTCAGATACAGATTGTTGTGAATAAAACCGATTATATTTAAAATAACATGTAACCTGTGCTCTAGTAGCAATAAGAAACTGATAAAGAAGTTCTAATGATCTAGGAAAAAACCAGATCTTTATGGCAGAGAAGTGCATGCATGTATTTACAGTGTAAACCTTCCTGCCTTTGGCTTTTCCTTCACTTTGAGAATAAGAGAGGAAATAAATTAACTGGTGGCTACTTTTTAGATAGAAAGTCAAAGCCGCTTCAGCTGTTCTAACAGATGTTGATGAAATATCTATCCTGTCAAACTTACTTATGCCTTTTTTTTTTTTTTCTTCATCCTTTTCCTCCCCTTGGAACAGGGTCCTGATGGATTACCAATGCCTGGCTGTTGGCAAAAGGTAGGATGGGCAGAGCTTTTTCTTTTCAGGACTAGCATGTCCTTTAGAACACATCTGTCTGTCACAATCGTACTGAACAGTATCAAGATACAGTTCAGAGCCTCCTAGACAAACATACCAGCAATGCAAGATCAGACCTCTCCATGACAGTAGTTGATGTGATATGTTGTAATTTATGTAGAATAATTCATTGAGGCACTACTGTAGAAATAGCTGGCATTAGTTTCTTGAAAAGTCCAAGACTTTTCTGTTTTCACATGAAGGCTCTCACATCCTTTGGTTTCTGCAGATGATCAGTGCTTCGTATTCATTATAAAAGCTCATGGATGTGGCATTTTTGTCAAATATATCTGTCAATCTGTTATTATATTGGCTTTCTGGGAGACTGAGAAGGACAGTGCATCCTGACGTTTTCTTTGCCTTTTTTTTTTTTATTCTTCAATAAATCCTCCTGGGTTTTGTGTTTTATGGCAATATTAACTGGTGACATTATTTTAGTAAAGATTTAACCTAGACAGTGCTTGATTTAAAACCACAGCATTCAGAATAATATAGTTGGAGGGACAATGGCATATAATAAATCAGAAAACATGAAGCATAAGTGAAATCCTGGGTGCATTTATCTCTGAAGAATAGTTGGTGCTGAGGAAATAACTATCAGTATTTGCAACTCTGCCTTATCTATGTATTTTTAATAGATGTCTGAAATATTTTACTAATTTGATTAATCTGTATCTCTTTTTGTCTCTGCAGTGATGAATCTAACCTTACAAGCATGAAGTTGTGTATATAGTGCTCCACTTTTTTTATTTATAGTTGAGAACTGAAAATTTGATTTTACAAGTCTGAGATATGTTTACATGTAGCTGCTTCTACTTGTTTGCAATAGTCCATACGTACATCTGTTTTTCACCTACATCTGCAGTTAGATGATACAATAACTGCAGGATAAACCTGCAAAGATTGTCTCTCTAATGGGAGAGATCTCGAAACAATGATCAGTAATAGCAATTAATATTTCTGTAAATTCTTATATTTTGGCTTGTGGATGTGCATGGACCATGAGTGCCATGAATTAGTTTACAAGAAATTGTGACCAAATAAGAGCAAAATGCAATGAAATGTACTGTACCAGCTGCTGTTGGAGTTTACTGACTTGGCTTCCATGTCCATCTTAAACACGTCACTGATCCATGACACCTCATCTGCTCGTGTGAACTAAAAGCATGAGTTTGTGTGCCAGACCTGCCTGCTGTGTGATCGTGAGTGGCTGCTGACGGTGACCTTTGATTCCAGCTTCTGAGTCATTTCCTTTTGTCATCTCAAGGGAGTCACACCATGGCTCATTGCTAAAAAGAGATAAACCAGAGGAGCATAGAGAGAGGCCTTGAATTTTTGGGGAATAGCATTCCAGCTGCAGGTGGATGGCTTCCATTCTTGTGGGATACTTGGCCCCTTGGATCAGAGAGGGTCCCGCCTGTTGATCAGCGTCGGTTTGCCTTGCACTGCTCACAGAGAATACATTCACGATAGGCCCTGACGAGTCCTTAATCAAGGGGGACAGAAGTTTGAAGAAGAAACCAGACTTCTCTGTGGGTTGTTTGAAAAGGTTACAGAGGTGCTGCAGGGATCATTTGATGGCAGACACCGCCTGAGACCAGACGCTTCTCAACCTCGCTTGAGGAGGGACAGAGTGTATGCACTCTGCATATTGTATTTTGGGACTGCTGGAGGAGAAAGCACTCTTGAGGTGGGGATGAATCAGATCATCCTCCAGAGGAGGATAACAATGGAACTGACCAGAGATGTATGTATCATGGTGTGGTTTTCAGGTTATTCACTTTAAATTACACATAACTAGCTGAACTTCTCTACGGGAATTTGGAAGCAACGGTTGGTTTTGTTTCCTCTTCCTGCTTCTGTTGCCATAAAGAATGCATTTCAATCATCTATTCAACGTTTGTGATGACGGCATTGAAGAAAATACTTTCAAGCCACATATTCATCTTGTTTCAGTATTAACAGTTTTTATTTCAGAGTCTTTGAAGCCTTTGAGTCTAGAAAAGAAAGAGTTTATTTTTATGTTTCACAGAATGATGTATTCATCTTGCTCCTTTTATGTTGTTACGGTGATTTTAGTGGACATTATTGCTCAAAAACCATTGGAGAGAAACAATTCTGTGTGATTATCACTGCACGCTTGTCACCACGCTCCACTGTTAAATGTGTTGATTTTTCTCCCTTTCTGTTTAGATGGCTTTCTAGAGAAACATTTCCTTCTCCACTTTTTTTTATTGCTAGAAATATGTAATTTGTGCACATTTGTAGTTTTGCCACGAGGTATTTTTTACAATTTTGAGTCTTCATATGGTGCACTGAAGTTAGTTTGAGAGTATAATTTATGAGAAATGGTGCCGTATTTGGCAGATGGAAATTCTTTTTATATCTTCTGTTTCTAATGTACATAGCAGAATCATCCCAGTTTTAGGGTTTTTTTTTTTTGAGGAGTTGTCTTTCATATATAGACCAAAACTAAAGTTGAGGAAGACAGCTTGTCTCTCCATTCATATGAGGGCACCTTATGCCCTTCTTGGAACGCACATTTTTCCTGGCTCCATCCTTTCTAAATCATGTGAAGATGGGGTCACACTTTTTGTATTGCTTCACAATCTCAGATCAATGGAAATGCCACTATAATTGAATATTTCTCTTTGATGAATCTTTATTGTCATTTTGGTATATTGGAGTCAAACCCAGCTTTTCATTGAGGAAAACCAGATTTTTAAAGCAAAAAGTCAATTTAATGGCTTCCAGTTAGTATTATCTTACTAATAAAAAGAAAAATTTCACACTATACGCTGAATACATATGTGTTTTTACTGCTCATTTCCCTCTTTCCAATAGTAAGAAATAAACAAGTGTTCACAGAGGTAAGGAAATGAGTTTTGCTTTCCCTTAATTTTCAGAGATGCAAGTATCAGCCTGTTAGAACAGTGGTGATCACAACAGTGGGAACCTTGAGGAGGCACAGACAGACTATAAAACATGACCAGAGAGTTACAGCAGTAATGTGGCTGAGGGCCTTTCAGAGGGAGGACAGGAGCAGCACCATGTGAGCCTCTGACTTGCCACTTTCAGTCTGCTTGTTGAGGCAGCAGTGTCTCAAAGAACCAGCAGGCTGCGTGAGGAGCAAGCTCCTGCCTGCCAGAAAAGAGTCGCCCATGCCAGTGTCCTGACTTGGCCCATCTGGCTGGGTGGTTGATGCGGAGATGAGAAGCTGAATGTTTCTTAAGTTATCAAATACTGGCAATCAATACAGTAAGATGAAATATTTTTTAAAGGGCCTTCAGAGTATTTACATGCAAAATCAAGTAGGATGTTTATCATCTGGCTAGATGATTTAGCAACTCCATATTGAGACTGTCCACAAACGCAACTTATTTAAGAAATAGCAACAAGATAAATAAGGCTGATAAATAATTAGCACTTTTTTTCTTTTTTTTAAATTTGTGTACTTATATTTTTTAACTGCCCTCCTAGCATCCATTTCTATATGCACCAATAAAGCTAGCAGAGCTTTTGTCCACGGTTTTCTCATTCAGGAAATAATTATAGATGCTACTGTTAAATGTTAGTCAAAACTCAAATCTCCTTTAACTCCTTGACATTGAGACCCTACTGAAGAAACACTCAAGCACCTTCATTTGCTTTCTTTTCTGTCTTGTAAATTAATTTCTTTATTAAATTTCTAGCAGGTAGGAATACTTTTTTTTTTTAAATAATCTTACTTGGCTTTTTTAGCCTTTTTGTTGTTCAGTATCATGAAATATTCATTCCTTTTAAATAACCATGAGTGAGCAGTAGATAAACAATTTAATTTGAATGATTAAACTACATACATAGATATGGCATTAATACTTGCATCTCCGGTTGAATTGAAATGAAACTTAAATATATCTAGAAAAGTTGCATGGTCAGTACAAGAAAAAAAAAATTAGTTTAATATTTCATCAAGAAAAGCACCCTGTGAAGACTTGCAACATGTTTGTTTTGTTCAAGAAGCAACTATTTCTGGTGCTAGTATATCTTTTTCCTTTTGATGGCAAAGCTACAGTTTGAACTGCCAGTGTGTTGTATCTTTTAGTGGCATTCCTCCAGATAGATATGATTTGTTTTGTTTAGTTTTTGACAGGAACAGTAGTTCCTCTACCAGTCTTTTCAGTTGTAGAAATGTGTAGTGGTATTAGTCTACACAGTTTCTATATCCTGACTTTTTCAGGAATGATTAATCCTTGTTTCTTTGAGAATTTTCAGTATTTGTTTCATGAGAAGTTTTGTAATTATCTGTTTCTCCAGTGCATTAAAACCACATTGTGCAGAAGTCCTGCTACAGAGGCCGCAAATCTTTTAAGCACTGTATGGAATATGTCTGACATACATGGTCCTTGTCTTCATTTTCATGGACTAACTATGGGAAAGCTTTCTTTCAGGATGCTTTGGAAAACTTTTTATTTTTTCCTGAGGTAAAGCATGAGATGGTAAATCACAGAACAATGATACAAAGTATGTTTGATTTATATTTTTATTTATTGCTGGTCGTGATGTCATATTCTGATAGTGTAGCAAAGCAGAATGATACTCTTCATCCAGCTGTTTGTGTATTATTTCAGTCTATGGTGTAAGTAGTGTGAATGAGTTTCAGAACAAACAGATCCATTTGTCTGCACATGTGTAAAGTATAGAGTTGGAGAAGGAATAATTCTTGATGTTGCTGTACGGTGTGGACAGTTAGCTTTGGCCCCACTGAGCATGGCACCATGGACGGGGTGTGTGTGACCACGAGAGAGACACAGCAAGCCCAAATGAGATCAGCAGGCCTTTGGTGGGAGGGTGGTGCTTGCAGGGCTGGGGGCTGTGCCAGGATACGTGGCTGGGATCCTGGATCCCCGTGGGGTAAGGAGGGAGTTGTCCCACTGGCCGCCCCAGAGCTGGGATGGCAAACGTGGCTCAGCCATGCAAGGCTCCTTCCCTGGCTGTGCCTCCCCACCCCCAGCAAGGGCAGGGGACAGAGGTGAGTCCTCTCCTCCTTGCAAAGCTCTTTGAGACATGCAGGAGGAAGGACCCAGATGTTACACTTTGTAATAGGGGGGATATTACCACCTTCAGCAGTGGGGTTTTGCCTGAATCAGCGCTACTTCAGTAAGAACTGCAGAGATATTGTCAGCCTGTTTATTGAAAGTGATGAAAAGGTTCAAGGCATGCAGAGGTTGACCCTTCCCTTCAAATTTCCTGATCTCTGCTGCTTGACCATCTTATATTACATTTTTAAATCTCTGTATTTTACCTAATGAGATTCCTAAATTTTCACACTAAAGACTCACACAAAACACATCTGCAAACATAGTGGTCAAAAGAAAGTCTAATTTGTAGTCATTGTAAAAATTCTATTTCAGTGACTGGAATTAAAACTAACACTGATTTTTTTTTTCTTTTCTGCCATTTATTTTTATGGATGTCAATGTTGCTGTAATGTACAAATGAAGGTTTTCTTGCACCCTCTGTTGTGAAAGTATTTTACATGGTGGTTGGATTCATTAAATGCAGTTAGAAACAAGTGCCTGCCACCATCATTTCTGAAAAGGATACTCTACAGAACAAGTGGAGTTTGTATTTTAAAAGGGATTTGGAGTGTTGTTTTTGTTTCATTTTGTTTTTAAATGCATCCAGTTATCAATGCTGCTTGGAAATTGAATTTTCTTTGAAAGCAGGGGGCCTTAACTTAACCTGGGACCGTTAGTGTTTTACTTGTTTCTGTTTTAAAAAGAAATTGTATGAATTTCCCAGATATCCCATTGGTACTTGCACACTTCCCTGAAGTATTATGGAGAGTTGGGTTGGTGGAAGAATGTTTTACATATTGTTAACATATATGTGGATACTCTTATATTATTGTACATGTTTGGAAAAATATCACACAACTTTAAAAATGTTGCTAAGATGTATGTATCTGACTTTTTCCTTTGGAAAATATTATATATTTTTATTTGTATTTTTTACTTTTTTAAGTTCATCTATATGTGCCGTTATTTTTGTATTGCAAATGGTCTCATAAATGACGTAGAAGAGATAAAAATACAAAGAAAAGTAATTTGGCAAAGATTTCGGTATTTGGGGGGAAAAATACGTGGGTCAGCATCATATTATCAATACTAGAAATATTTTGAGTGTCTTAGCACTGTAAATATGTCACAAGACCTCTTTTGATGAGTAGTGTAAAGAATTGCAAGGTTTTAATCACCCATTTTAATTTGTTATTATTTTCCACTTTCTTGTGGCCACTGGTCTGGACTTAATTGAACCCGATCAAACAGCATGCTTTTGTTTTTATTATTAAAATTTCTCCTTGTTTTTCAGTTGAATATTGTTTTGTTTTCTTTCAGTTTTGTACTTCAGGTTTTGTTTCTTGCTTGTGAGAAGTTGATCTTCAGAATTATTTTTACACTATTTATGATTTATTTTCATAATGTAAAAAGTGTGTAATTATTAAAATATTAATCCAACCATTGGTGCTGATTTTGAATAGCTATAAAGTTCTTAATGTTGATGCAAAAAACTGTTCTAGTCTGTCTGGATTGGGAAACGTGCGTGCTGCTCTGTGCCAACCTGAAGTTTGAAGTCTAGACCAAGTTGTGTCAGACACTCACACAAAAATCAGGGCCTCTGCCACGTGTGCAGTAGGAAAACTCACCTTCCTTTTCGTGTTCTTCATGTGCCTTTCCCCTTCAAAGCAGTGTCTCTCCATTATCTGTCCTAAACAGGCAGCACAGGCTGTGGGCATCCAAAAATTATGTACAGAAGAAGCTTTGCTGCAGTTCTTGGAGCCTTTCCTCACTCTGGCTATGTTGCAAGGATCTGTATATTCACCCGAAGTTGAAACTATTGCTTTGGCAAGTTCAGAGGCCCCCTGGGATCTAAAGAAATAAAGCTGAAAATCACCAGTCTCCCTGTTCTGTAGTTCTGAAGGTGAAAAATAAACCTGAACAGCTGAGAAATGAAGATGTGCGCAGGCAGCATCACAAGTAACAGTGCAAGCTAGAAAATGTGAAGGTCTCTTTTCCACAGATCCAGCTTGTTTTTTAATTACTATGTTAATAGTAATTATTACAAAATGGTATATTTTTAAACACCCTGGTTTACTAAGATACACATTTTCAGGAGTCTCCCTGAACAAAATGTTTAAAAAGCAAAAAAGCACTGAGGAGCAGCTGTAATTAGTTGAACACATTGTTTAAATGTCTGAATTTTCTAACTCCCAAAATATTTCAGACGAACAGAACACTCCACATTGTTTCCCTTTCCATCACCTCAAAAATGCAGTCACTGCAGGTGGAGGGAATTGTAGGTGAAAAAGTTTGACCTCTCCTGTTAACTCTTGCTAATCCCCACAAAAGTCCATTAATCCTGTCCAGCTCTGTTTTACACTCTTGGAAGGACTAAAAATACCTTTGCTCCCTTTCCAGGGTGGGATACTTCCAGCTTAACGTGCTGTGCTCTGCCAGGCTGAGCCTGTGGCCCCGAGGGCTGCAAGTGCTGCTGTCACCCCAGCTGGGCAGGCCTGACCCAGGTGATGTCCTCGCTTCAGCTGTGGCCACTCTTGGCCTTTTCTTGCTTTCATCTTTCTTCTGCTTTCATAGAGAAATGCAGTTCTAGATGTCCTGCCAAAGCACAAACGTGTGTTCTGAGCTGCTGCCAGGGCCAACACCCCGTGGGTTTCCCATTCTGTGCTTTGACAGAATCCCTGTTACTTTCCACTTCTCTGCTCCCTTTAGATGCTTCAGGGCCAAACCTCAGGTAACCAATATTCTGCAGCCTTCACGTCCCACTGCAGCCATGGGACATGACTTTTCCTCTGGCATTGCCCCCCATTCACATGCCTCCTTCACAATTTTGTGATGTGGCAGAGCATATGCAGGACTGTATGTGAAATGCCTGCCAGTTCTGCCTCTTTTTTTTTTTTTTTAATGGAGCTTTAATTAAATACTTACAGGCTATTATGCAGCTCTGCCTTGTGGAGCTACTAAAACTGAGTAATCCCTACCAAAATAAAAAATAATGCAACAAAAGTGGCTTTTTATATCCTTTTCTCAGACAGCTTCACCTTGTGGTTCCATTATAATAACACATAAATGTTGGAAAAAAAAAAAAAGAAAAACAACAACCAAAACAAACTAAGGAGCTGACAAAGCATTTCATGTTCCAGCAAGTAGTAACAACTGCACCCAAATAAAGACTAAAAGAAACAAGGGAATGCCAAAACATAAGTCATGTTGCTGCAGGGTTCTGTCTTCCCAGGGTTACTAATTTGTCTTCCCTTCCACTGGCTTCTGGAAATTTCCAGCTGGAGGGCATTCTACTTTCCCATCTCCTAGACGTAGTAAAAAAATACATTGGTTTGCTGCATATATACATATCTATATATTTGTGTACATATATATCTATATATATGTGTCTATATTAATGTCTTCATGTGTCTACCTGAACATATATAAATGTGTATATATATATATGACCAGTAGAGTTCAGAAAATACTGTACACAAACCTCTTCAGAGAGATGTCTGTCTGCTAATATAGTTGTACTCAAGCTGCTTTAGTTTATCTCCCAGATCAAAGGTGGACATGGCTCCTGTCACATAACCAGGGTGTGGGGTTTTTTTCATGTGCTTACACCAAGACAGAATGTTCAATAGCTAATAAATATCCTGGTTGGTTTTTTATGTGCAGGTTACAGCTTGACTGCGTTTCCAAAGTGCCCACACCTAAGTGGACCTGTCATGAGGTCTTTCTGACATCACCTTTGGCTGCTCCCTCCTGGAGCTAACAAGTATCTGATAACTTTTTTGCCAGCTTTTAGGATCTCTCTTCGATTTGGTGTATTAAAATCGTTGTGAGGTAATTGATTCTGCTTGAGATAAAGCTGATAAAAACAAATGTTGCCAACACACCCTATGCTTAACTGACTGGGGGCCCTGCTGGACCAGTCACTGCACGAACTTGCAGGCAAGTCCATTCCCCTTCCAGAGCAAATGCCAAGCAGCTGCCTGTCCCTGAGAAGGTGCAGACAGCTATGGTTTGTCCATCTTTAAATTTCTGCACTGAAACAGATCTTTTTCAATTTCCACAGCCAATCCATCTGCAGTATGTTTACTTCTCAGGATGCACCAGCAGTATGTTGTTTTCCAGAGGAACTCCTTTGCAGTTACTTAGGTAGCCAGAGGCACCTTACTTGGATACTTTGGGTAACTGTTAGAAATATTTACTCCTTTTCATCCTTCATACAGCAAGCCAGGCTGCTGGTTTCTGGTACCATGCCAGGACAAAGCCCATAAACAAATGTGGAAGTAAGAAAATTAAAATGTTTGTAAAGCAAACAGAGCAGGATGGAGTAAACGGCATGTTTTGGTTTGTATTTTTGGTTTTTTATTAAAGCACAAGTATTTTGGAAAAGAAAAAAAGAAAATAAACTATTTTAATCCTACTATATATCATGAAGAGATAGCTGGCAGTATTTACTGCATAGCATTATGAGGGCAAGTGGTGCTGCAAAGGCCTGTGTCTGGGTCAGGGTCTCTGCTAATCTAGGGAGAGACTCCACACATGAGACTTGCCAGGCTTGCTCCTGCTCATGGTGTCAAAAGAGCGTGAAAGAACTATGAGCCAAGAGGGAGGGATATTTCCTTGATTGTTAAGACCCTTTCCACGGCTTTAAAGGAAGAGAGAAACAATCTCCCCTTTCTACTTCACCTGCCACTTCAAGCTTTCCTGGTGAGGTTTGCTGTTGCTTCAAGCAGTTACTAAGCTAGCTGTGAGCAAACTTGCTTTTGCTGAACCTGAAACAAAAGCCCTGATACAAGGCTGTCAGTGCATGCTTCTAAAGAAGTAGCTGCACAATATTTTGCATATACCTTAAATCTGTTTGTGGCCCAGGGTTTCCACGTGAGCAGGATGAGGCACATCAGCATAAACAGCTGAGATTTTCTACTGTTGGCAGCAGCCCTGCAGGAAGGGACAAGGCTGTGCTCGGCACCGACAGAGGGCAGGCACCAGCCCGGTGAGGGAAAACCCTCTCTCCTGAAATGCTTCGGGACACGCAGGCTTGGATGCTGCCTGGCCCCAGCCCTTCTGTACACTGCTGGTACCCAGGGATTGCTCCTAAGTCAGTAGGCAAGGTGTAGGACAACTTGAACTACATCTACCCTATGCTAAATATCCTTGCCCATTTTTCAGAGGTGCAGGCAAAAAGGAAAAGCATTGCAGAGAGCATTCCTGAAAGACTCTAGCCTTGGCTCTGTTTGGATGTTAGACCTAAATGCCTGTTCTCTTCTTGAGGACCCATCAATGAATTTCATCCTTGCCTGTACAATACTGCCCTAGCTGACAGTTTTGGCAATTCCTTCATGTCTTTTTAAGTCTTTCTGCCTGGACAAGGCACTGAAGACAGGCAGCAGCTGTCTCTGCTGGGATATAGAGGTGGAGCTGCTATGACTTCTGCTACTCTGTTGGCTGGTGAGGCAAGGTTTCCAACGGAGCAGGAGTATAGAATGTCAAAGCTTCAAATTTAACACCGAGGAAGCTCAAGTAAATGACTGGATGGAAAGAAGTGCTGTCTAGAGAAGCAGAAAGGTAGCTTGCTGGCAGAGATATTAATAAAAAAAAAAGTAAAAATCAGGAAGTGTGTTTCTTCAATATGCAGAATTTAGGATGACTTGCTGGATGCTGATCAAGAAAAAGGAAGTATCATCAGTACAGGAAATTGTGTGGCTTTACATATGCTCTCTGAAAACTCTTCCAAACACAGTGCTGCAGGTGGCACAGACGAGCTACAGATGGGGTAGCAGGGCCGTGGGCGAGTGTTCGTGCTGTCTGCTCATGCAGCCTCCAGAGGAGACGGTGCGTGCTTGGCAGGGAGAAGGTAAACCCGAGGTGCTCCACCAGCAGCTCCGCTGTTTTGAAATGTGATGCCTCTTGATATGAATTCTGTCCTCCTTCACCCGTCTTATTCTCCCCTCTTTTAATTGCGGGCTTTGATGTCCAGCGAGGTGGTTATCAATGTAACCATGAAGAAATGCCACGTTCGAGCAAGTCGCTTCTTTTTTGCTTCTGCGGTTACAAAGTGATCAAGGACTAGGTATATTTAGATACTGCCTGGACCTAAGAGTGGACCAACGTATTTGAGCACCACTCTTTAGGTACATGTACAAAACCTGGCAAGCTGTAGATCTTACTCATTTGCCTCACTTTTTAAGAAATGCGGAAATAGTGATTCTGGCTTTGATGGACATATACGGTAATACCTCAGCCTACTCTTACAAACAGATTTGGGGACATAAGAGGCAGAGAGGAACATTGAATTATGGCCCCGATTTTGATTAAATACTGTGCTTGTGTTCCTCACCCCGCTCCCGAATGTTTGTGGCAGTGGCGCTGTGGCCACCAGGATGACCGAGGACTGGCAGGAATGGCAGGATCGCGCGTGGGAGCCGACACTCGCCCCACGCACCAAGCCGGTTGTATCACGAATTTGTGCGGGTCTGCACCCCTAGGAAAAAACAAAAACAAAACCAAAAAAACCATACAACTCCAAGGCACAGGACTCATCCGCGGCTGGCCCGCCTGGGCTCAACAGGAAACACGAGTCCCCCCGAAAGGAAAGCCCAGGGGGATGGGGGAGTGGTCGGGACGGGACGTCCCGTCCCGTCCCGTCCCGGCGGGGCAGGCGGGAGGGAGGGAGGCGGGGAGGAGGGGTTTGGCCGGGGCCGGCGCCGGGATAAGAGGCGGGGAACCCTTCGGCGGCTCGGACGGACTGTGTTCTCCGGTGCCGTGCCGTGCCGTGCCGTGCCTGTCTGCCGGCGGGATGGAGGAGCTCTACAGCAAGGCGGAGACCCTCGCGCTTCGGAGGAAGCACATCGGGTAGGGGCGGTGGCGGAGCCGGGAGCGGGGCAGAGGGGAGGAAGAGGAGGAGGAAGGTCTGTCTCTGGTGACAGCGCCAGTCCGGACCCGCTCGGCGCTGCCCGGGGGCTGCCAGCGCTGGGCAGCCCCTCCGGACCCAGCGGGGAGGGGGACATGGGCACGCACAGGAGCTGTCATCCCTCTGGATTGCCAAGTCTCGGGGCCAGCCGGAATTCCCTAGGCGGGCGGAGGGATGCCGTCATTAGAACACTGCCCATCAAACGCATCATTCACTTTTCCAACAGATCAAAGCAAGCGGCCAGAATGTGGTACCCAGGTGTATGCCTAAAATGAGGCTGCGCAGGGTTGGGGTGTTTTTGTGCATGCACCTGCAGAACAGCCGTGTCCGCTGAATGAACCTGTTGCTATTCCTTAAGTTAACTGAGGGACGTGCAGGGGGGCTGCCAGAGGTTGTGACCGATACTGATCAAGAAAAAGAATGTATCATCAGCACAGGAAATTGTGTGGCTTTGCAGCACAGCTAGAAGCTGTTAGAAAGAAAGCTAACTACTTCACTATGCAGGAGTCACATTTTCAAGTTCATAACCTCAGTATACCCGACAATAACTCTCAGACTTACCTGGAAACAACTGTGTTTATCCAAGTTCATATAAACACTGCTAAATGTTCAGAAGACTTTCCTTCTGCTCAGCAATATCATTCAACATAATTACATAGCTGGCACATTCTTCAAGAATGGGGGGGGGGGGTGGGGGGGGTGGGGAGGGAGGGCAGGGAAGAGATATAAAAGAGTGTTTAAAGAGTACTTTGGTTAATTTTATAAGGAGCATGAGTTTTGCTGGAAGTCAATGTGATTGAGATGCTTACTAAAGGCTGCTTTTAAAGATTTTTATCCAAAGAGTGTGAGGGTTTTAGGACCTGCTCAGCACCTCTGAAAATAAAGCCTGCAAGGCATTAGTGTTTTGTTCTTGACTGTGACCTCTATATGCTACAGCCATCCATTGCGTAATGATTTTTTGGCTATAGTATAAAACTGTCCTTAACAGCTTCCTTTAGTCCCAGAGAGTTATTTGGCCATGGATGTCTGTAAGGCATGTAAACAAGCAGAGCTATAGCCTAGGAACACAGTAGGACATATAAGGACCTGGAACGACGTGCAGACACTGTTCTCCTGTGAAATCAATTGCAGGCAGAGTCAAGCTTTGAAAACACCCTTATTAAAGACCAGCTTCTGTTCCCACTGTGCCTGGGGAAGTGCATGGGTTTTCACTGTGAGCAGGAGCTGTGCTTGACCACCACCTCAATGAGTCACTAGTTTTTTTTGCAGAAGGAGGCAATTGTCTCCAGAGCTGCAAAAAAATCAACCTCCTCAACACTCAAAGGAGGGAGAAAAAAAGTGAGGAAATTAAAATGGTGTCATGTTTATTATGTTTTAGGCCTTCCTGCAAAGTTTTCTATGCCAAGGACCCTCTGAAGATAGTCCGTGCTCAGGGCCAATATATGTTTGATGAGAAAGGAGAAAAATACTTAGACTGCATCAACAATGTTGCACACGGTAAGCAGTTTGACTTGCGAGACTGCTTCTATTCCTTAATTTCCAGTAGGGATCAGGACACATTTCTGCCAAGTGGTGATGTTCAAGGTGCTTCTCTGAACATCCTAGTGTTATTCAGTAATTGACTGAACTGGCTTGCTAGTAATAACTAATCATTTTCTTCTTTAGTGGGCCACAGCCATCCATACGTGATAAAGGCTGCAACAAAACAGATGGAGCTGCTCAATACAAACTCTCGCTTCCTGCATGACAACCTTGTTCAGTATGCACAGCGACTCACAGCCACCCTGCCTGAGAAACTCTCTGTTTGCTATTTTGTTAACTCTGGGTAGGTCTGACTTGTGGTTTTTTATATGACTGTTCTTTATGACTATTTTGCTCCTGTTTGAGACAGACACTCAGGACAGCTTGGTCTAAATCTTATGAAGTAGGACTTAGTAACATGCAACAAAAATATATCCAGCACTGATCAAAACTTACTTCCTATTTGCAGCCATCATATTTAGAGTGATGGCTCAAAGCAAGAGAGCCAAAACATTAAACTGGCCTGCTGAATGCTATGCAAAAAAAAAAAAAGTGGGGGGAAAAAAGCAAGAAAAGGAAATTAATTCTGCAGATTGGTGAATGTTATGTACAGACTGATGAATGCCTTCTGTAAATTGACATATAACCTTGGAAACAAGTTAGTCTTCCTTAGGCAGATTGGTAGTCTGTGATCACTTACATGTCCAAAACAGACAACCTGTGAGCAGAGGGGCTGTGACAGAGCAGGCTGGAAGCTTCAGTCTTTTTCCAGGGTGCAGATTTGTGATGGTGCAAGCACTGGGGAGAAAGGAGTTGTGGACTGTGGGAGATGGGGCGTTGCTTTTTGAGGGTTAGTGACTGCACTGTGCTCTCAGCTGTAATTGGCCTCCTTTGTACCAAGGGGAGGTAAATAACTACAGGCAAACTGGGGGAGGGAAAGAAAGCATCTCTTTGTTTGCTGTTTATACAAAGGGCTGTTTTATCTTTGCCCCCTTACATGGCACTTATAGTCTCAACCTTAGCATTGTAATCTGTAGAGTAACAGAGTCTGCTGTGTTGATTTCTTATATCCGTGAGTCCCATGGCTTGCCTTCTGTCGGAATATCCTTTTAATTGGAAGTGCTCCTTCACTGCTTTGCTGCTGTATCTGTTCCCATGCAGGTCTGAAGCAAATGATCTTGCTTTGCGGCTGGCTCGGCAGTACCGTGGGCACCAAGATGTGATCACCCTGGAAAAGTAAGTACACAGAGTAGTGTGTGAACAGCCAGCAACTCCTGCCATTACTTCAGAAGCAGCTTTGCAGCAACCCCCTGCAGTTCGTACTCCACTGCCTGCTGAAAGAAAAGCTTTGTTGCTTTTGTGTTAGAACAGATCAGGAAATCCCTTTTTCACATTTGGATAAACACAAGTTTTGAAGATCTCAGAAAAATAAGCTTGTCGGTCACCCCAGAAGGTCAGGCACCTGTTAGAGGGCATTTCCCACAGACTCCCAAAGCAATTCATGCCAGAGACTTAAATGCTGCTTTCAAAAGCAGTGAGTGGTCTGGCTACTGGGCTGCTCTGGAAAAGTGCTTTCTCTTCATCACGCATTGCTGGACACGTTTCATTTTGCACAAATAAATATTCAGTGGTCAAGAAGAAAGATCCTGTAGTTCTGCAGCAGTGCTGCAATGATGCTCAGCTCTCCTTCAGTGAAAACAACTGTGCACACAAAACTAAGGGACAAAATCAGGAGGTGTTGGGAGGGCTGCCAGCCACAGGGTAGGTGGCTGACCACATTTCAGGGTTTTCCTATCCTAGAAGCAGCTGTAGGTTTGGTGATGTTGCTGTAGTGCTGGATTTTCTTCTCAGGTTATCATTAGAAAGTGCAGGCAGAGCAAATGCAAGGGCACATGTTTCCATCTGAGCAGCACAAAGCTTGTTTGACTCAGCTATATTCAGGTCCCTGTTAGCAACACACAACCTACCTGTGTTCTACTAAGAAATCTTGACATGCCTTTGGTTTGGTTTGAGGTTTGCTTTGCTTCAAATTTATGTCTGAACAAAAGTGTTTACTATTCCCTGAATAAAGATGCTACATGCTTTAGGCTCAAAAGGCTCTGGTTCCTCATTTCTAAATCAGTTGGCTTCAATAGTAACCAGCTTTAGCATACTCTGCAGTATAAAACACTTATATTCCAACAAAATCCTTTTCCTGGCTGTGGCTTCTACCAAACCCTCTCACCTGCAATGCCTTCAGAGCAGATAGTGATGGGCTGCTGCTGCGTAAGGTCCCCACTTGTCCATGCAATGCACACTCCTGAGAGTTTTCACAATGGTGGTGGGCTCTAGCTCGGGCTGCCCAGAGGGGGGCCCGTGGGGGAAATGAAGCAGCTGGACCCACCTTTCAGCTCTAGGTAAATCAGTGCAGTCCAGACAGCACCTTGGTCTGTCCCCATGCTGACACTTAGTTTTATCCTGTTTTTGGTCTTGCTAGTGCATTAAAGTCAACAGCAATTTCATATTGTCTCTGAGGGAAAGACAGAACATTAAATCAAGATCCCTTCACAAGCAAGGCTGCTGTGATGCAGATACAGTTGCTATTCTGGATGATGTATAGGCACAGGTGTAAATTTGGCTCTTCTATATATTTGGTGAAAAGTGACTTGGATATTCAACACTCACACAGTGCTTACCATGGCCATGTTACATCTCTGATCGACATCAGCCCCTATAAATTTAATCAGCTGGGAAAGGACAGCAAGAAGGAGTATGTGCATGTGGTAAGTATGGTTTTTGGTTTGTTTTGGGGTTTTTTGTGGTTTTGGTTTGGTTTGGTTTTGGAATTTTGTTTGTTTGTGGTTTTGTTTTGGGTTTGGGGGTTTTTTGTCATTTTTCCTGTTACGCAGCATATTGTATTACCCACTTCTGGTGTAAATATATTTTCATTCTGTTTTGCTGTTGCTAGTGTACATATGCTCAGCTGATTTCAGTGGAATAAATACAGCAAAATTGCTTGCTTTTGGATTTCTTAGAAGGTGTTCACCTGTGGGGCTGAACACTTCCTTCACTGTGCTACAGGTTTTCTTAGCCACTGCATTGTATAGTTACACAGTTTGATGAAATTAGCCAATATCCATTGCATTGGTTTGGTTAAAGATATGCAGGACTTTGAGTCTAGTTCCAAAACTGGAAATGTGGATTTCACAAGTTTGCACAGCTTGGGGTATAGGACTCCTGAGTGTCTAAGGGGGTGTTATTTTTCACATAAACTTGTGTATCTTAAAAGGACAAAATTTTTCCTCAGTCTAGAAATGTACACCAAGCAGGCCTTTCCTGTCTAGACCTCCTTGTGTTAACCACACTGCCAAAGTAGCATCCACCTTTTTGCACCACTTCCTATCTCTCCTAACACCATTTGTAGAAGATTGGATGTCTCACAGATTTGTACCAAGACTAAAATGCCAGAAGGGAAGTGGCAGGCTGGAAAACCCTACTATCCAGTTGCAGAAAGGGATCTTCTGCGAGAATCTGAAATAAGGGGGTGGATGGGTTAGTCATTATTGTGTCTTGAGGGAGAGGAAGGACAGGCTTGAAAGATGGATGAGGTAGATGATGGGTCTTACAACAGCTGTGTTCAGTAATGCTGAATTGGGCATGACAGGCCCAGACTGAGTTTGAGCTCCAGTAAGCATTTTTGCAATTCAAAGCAAACATTCAGGCTGTACTAACTCTTATTACCTATTTGTGTGAAAAGCCAATAAAGTGGAACAATAGAAAAGAAAGTAAAAGTTTCATAGAAGTATTGCCTTCATGAAAATAAATAAATAGATTGGTTTTTTCAGGCCCCTTCTCCAGATATCTACAGAGGAAAATACAGGGAAGATCACCCAGATCCAGCAAGTGCTTATGCTGAAGAGGTGAAAAAGATTATTGAAGAAACACAGAAGAATGGACGCAAGGTGTGTTTTGTGCTCTAGAAATGCTGAGGCTTCACCTATTTATTATGGCACGGGGGTGTGTAACAGGCAACTAAGGACTCGTTTCTTTCCCAATTTCACCTGCTTCCCTTTCCCTTCATTTTTCTATGATGGGTTCTGTTCAAAATGGGCCATTTTTCTATCCGATGCTCTTATGATAATTTTTCTAGGCATCAATGAAAGGATCAATAATACAGTTGTATATAAGCAGACACAATCAAAGCTGTTAAATTTCCTATTTTATGCATTGACTCGGTAGATTGTGAATATCTTAGGGAAAGGTTTGAGGCCAGCTGAGAAACTACATCACAAATTCTAGCAAAGGTATATAAAAAAATCCAGGACATGGAGAAAATCTATTGGAAAAAATCTCAATACTACGTTTCTGAGCCTGTTTGGTTAAGATAACTTTGAAGTCATATAAAAAGGTGAAACTTTCACTCATACACACTATGACCTTGATAAAAACAGACAGTTTCTGATTAGGTGTACCTAAAATGTGTTAATCTTTTATACGATGGCATTAGTGTGTTGAGACTTGTAGTGCTTGATCCAAAACCCACTGAAGTCCCAGAAGACTTCAGTGGAGACTGGAGCATGTTCCCTTCTAGTCCAATGGACTTGCTTCACCCCTCTTTTAGTTTCTTCATCAACTATTTTTTTTATTCTCTACTAACGGATAGTTTTGTTTTTTCTTCCCTTGTTTCCTTTCTTTTGCACATTTCTTAGGTTTTGGTGACATAGACCTGTGGCAGGACAAGTTGTGCTAAGGGCTAAGCCTCACGTGCTGTGGGAAGCCTCGTGCTCTTTGGCCGTGTGCTCGCGTGTAGTGTGCGCTTCTTTGCACCTTCCTGCTCGGCCTTGTTTCCAGGAAGACTGCACCAGCACAGAGACCTCTTGATGCTCAGGGAGGGGTTCACAAGTGGTGTGGGGATGCAATCCCTTAAATAGCAGACTTATGCTGAGACCTTGGGGTAATATTGTATCTCTGCTGCATAGACCTCTGCTGTTGACAAGAAATGAATTTTTGGTCTTCCAGTGTGTCTGATCTGTTGTTCTTACCCTTCCTGACTTGAAATAACTTTCTTTTTCATTCCTAGCAACTGGAATTATTTCATCTGTAGAATTTTTCTCTTCTTTTGTCAAGTGCCTCGTGCTGACATGTTATTTGTGTAGTTATATGCATTAGGCAGGGGTGCCCAAAGGCTAGCCACAGGTCATCTTACAGGTCAGCTTCCACCCACCTCTACCTGGTGTTCAGGATTCAACAAAAACCCCACATATACCTGCAAGCTTTATTAACCTCTTAGGGAAGATGGTACACACTGTTTTGTGTGTCCTGTAAACAGGCACTTTTAAATAAATTTATGTAGCTCCCAGGAGCTAATCCAGCATCCACTGACACCAGGAAGTGTCATCCAGTTCAACACAAAGGATTAATGGAGATCCTTGCATTCCCATCAGGCTGCAAAGGTGGCCCTGGCTACTGCAAATTTGGGCACTCTGATTACAAAATTAATAAATCCTTTAGCCATAGCTGTTTTCAAGAGCTCTCAATTGTCCAGCCCATTCTGTGGTTAAATTAAGGCCCACATTTAAACATTTATTTCTAGACTGTTAGATGTCTCTGCCAAGGCCAAGTAGATGAACACAGCTCTCACACGAGTTTGTCTCTTGTAGATTGCTGCCTTCATAGCTGAATCCATGCAGAGCTGTGGAGGCCAAGTAATTCCACCTGTGGGCTATTTCCAGAAAGTGGCAGAGTACGTACAGCACTTCAGAGGGGTGTAAGGGGGAAATTAAACAAAGAAATAGCTTTTTTCACTATAGACTTATCTAATCAATTCAGCCATTAACCTCTCCTGTTCTTGGCTATCTGTGGTTCATTTCTGCTTATTGGAGAGTATGATTTCAGTTCAATTTTTTTAATGGAATATTGGCTAATTTTTAGCTAGATAATTGCTATTCTTTTCCTATCTTTAATCCTCAGCCATAAATTTGATGGAAGATGAAGTTAAACCAGTTATAATCCTACAGTACCATTACAGTACTCCTATTTGACATTAAAATGTCATTTTTTTTTTCCTTAACATGTAGCATACTAAAAATTTCATAGCTATAAAATAGCTATAACTGTATTCTTTCTTTTTTTCCTAACTTGGTCTCACACTGCAGAATTTCTGTGATGCAGACTGTCTTGTCCTTGATTGCCTACTCGTGTTCTGCAGCACTAGACTTTCAAGGTATTGTGATTCTTTTCAGGTATGTGCGTGCAGCAGGTGGAGTGTTCATAGCTGATGAGGTCCAGGTTGGCTTTGGCAGAGTTGGGAAGCATTTTTGGGCATTCCAGCTGCAAGGTGAAGACTTTGTGCCCGACATCGTCACCATGGGAAAGCCCATTGGCAATGGACACCCTATGTCTTGTGTGGTCACAACAAGGGAAATTGCTGAAGGTTTTGGTGCTTCTGGACTGGAGTATTTCAATACAGTAAGTTCATAGGTGAAGCTTTGCCTTTTTTATTTTTGTTTTGGTCTGCGTTTTCCAGTTAGAAGTTCTCCAGGGGATCCAGATAACATCTGCAGCAATCACTGCATTACATTACCAGTAGCTTGAGCCAACCACAGTCTAGTATCTAAAAGCAAGTGGAGAGGCTTTGGAATGTGCTCTGTATCAAGTGTTACATCATCACATAGACCAGAACTAGCTTTGGGCAGGTCATGCATCTCAGCTCATATCCATACAGAAAAATTCTTCCTTATGTCTCTTTCCCTCTCCCTACTCTGGAATGTTGAATATGTAAAATTCCATTTTCTAGGATAGGCTCTGTGCTGGTGGAGCTCATGACATGGCAGACCTTGCTCTACAACTCACACTTAACAAAACAGGGACCCTTTACCGGAAAATATTTCATCTGCATGCATGCCACAGAAGTTCAGTCTTCTCGTTTACTGAGCCTGCTTTCTGATCCTTAGACTCAGGCTTCTTCCCAGCTGAATTCCCTGTTTTAAATGGAGTTTATACTCTCTGGATCAAAATATATCAAATGTATCAAATCTATCAACCACTGCTCTTCCCAGGAGCATTTTGCCTGCACGTGAAATCAGCTGAATTCTTCAGTCCTGAGATCTTCAAATTACTGTAACCTGGAGCAGAGGAAGAGGGAGCCCTTCCCTTGCCCAAATGAAGGGGATGGTGTTTCACAGCCTCAATGCCACAAAATCCCCACCTCTCTGAGCTTTCCTTATGACATGCCAAGCAGGAGAGGGCAAGTGAAAACGATGCGGATAGCCCCAGGTAAATGTTTTGTTTTGATAGGTTTTGATTTTGATGACATGTTTTGTTTTGTGTTTGCTTTCAGTTTGGAGGCAATCCAGTGTCTTGTGCCATTGGCTTGGCTGTGCTGGATGTAATAGAGAAAGAAGATCTCCAAGGGAATGCCACACGTGTAGGAAATTATCTCCTGGAGTTGCTGGCTGAGCAAAAGGAGAAGCATCCCTTAGTGGGAGATATCAGGTGGGTGCATCACAGCAAAGTCAGAGAAGAAAGTAACTGTGCTAGAAAAAGAGACAAAATTGGTGTGAGTGGAACACAGAAACATGCCGTGATTTTGCTACACCTTTCTTTTAAAATGATCTGCCCAAAACTGGTATTGCAAGGCTATATATATATCTATATATCTACATCTATATCTATCTATCTATCTATCTATCTATCTATCTATCTATCTATCTATCTATCTATATATATATTTAAGTTGTCCATCTGTCTGCTTAATTACTTACAAGCATAGCCACTAAAAAATTCTGGGAGAGCAGGAGAAAGAGCCATTCAAATGCAATAACCAAGATGTCAGCACATCGTTGTAATCATGCAGACCCTGTTAAAATCTCTGGGATTTCCTTGGGAGATGTTACTATGGATTTTCTGCATCTCATGTTACAACCATTATAATTGCCTTCAGGTTTTTCTGGGGGAGGTGGTTGGGTTGCAGGGTTTTTGTGCATCTTTTTTTGTCTCCCTGGCTTGTGATTTTCAGGATAAGCACAAAAGAAATTATTCTATCATTCTTATCTGGCCACATAGCATTATTGAGCCAGGTAAATTTATTTATCCAGAAATACCTGATATCCCATTTGATTGTGTGAAGTTGCCAAAAGGTGACCAAAGACAAAGTCTCCTCTCTCATTCTCCTTCCCCCATTTGTGCTTCAGGGAAGGGAATTACAGTTGTTAGAAACAGGTATTGCATTTGCAGCAGAAGGTTTGGGTTACTGGCACTGGATTTCACTTGTCTGTACTTTTCTTTTCTACTCCAGGGGTGTTGGATTGTTTGTTGGAGTGGATCTGGTGAAAGATAAGCAGAAGCGAACACCAGCCACGGCTGAAGCCCTCCATCTTATTTACAAGTAAGTAGTTCCTAAAGACTGTGTGCAGTGATCAAACCCTCCTAATATTTTCCAGCAGTTAGTCATTAATTTTATTTTCAATTTGTGTCATTTTTGGTGACATAATATAAAAAAAAAAAAAACCTTTCAAAATCTGTCTCAGCTTGGAGGAAGTGACAGGACACAGTTTTATACCTGTATCTAACACAAGTGTTTCCTCTTTCCACAGACTCAAAGAGCATCAAATCCTTCTTAGTGCCGATGGACCCTACAGGAATATTTTAAAATTTAAACCACCAATGTGTTTCACAATGGAAGATGCAAAACACGCAGTGCAGACACTCGATGCACTTCTTACAGGTGTGTGTGCTCTAGGGCTCAAGGGAATGTTCTTTGTTCATTTCCCAATGAAAAACCATCGTAGCCTAGGCCATTACATGCAAGGGAAAGTAGTCATCTGCATCTCTTACCATTCATCAAACTGCTATTCTTAATGCCAATTATTATAAACATATACAAAGCCCCCCCATATGTATTTCATCTAAACTGTTGGACAAAATCCTGCTCTTGAGCCTTTCTCTTACAGTCTCAATGTTACTACTCATTTCTGGTCACATGTGCTGTTTGTTAAAGAGTGAATATATTAATTCAGCACAGGCCTGAAAGACACTGCAGATACACTGGTGTAACTTTCCATAATGTGCTCTACCTTTTCTTTTTTTCTTTTTGTTTATTTTTTAACTAGAGTACTGGAATGTGATTGTCTCACTCAAATTTAGCCTGAAGGATTTCAGGCTCTACTTTTTTTACCTGAGGACCAACCCAGGGGAAAATAACATCAGTTATACTGTTAGCATGAGGGCTCTTGGAGCCTGTTACACAAGAAATGCTCCCAGCTTCTGAGAATATAACAACTAAAGGTAGACTTCCATGAACCTGCTGGACAAAGGCATAATTCTACTCCGAAAGGTTTCTCTGATACCTCATGCTACAGTCAAGCTGCTAATTTTATTATTTTCTCTAAATACCCCCAAGCTAGACAGTCCTGAGATTAGTCACATTGCCTCAAAAAATATTTTAGGAAGTACTCATCACTCTTCAATTATTCTTCTGTGTGATAAATGCCCAGAGGAATAGCTGATTTTTTTAACTTCAGACAGATACTAAATTGATGGTATGCTTACTTCCCCCCACTTCTTTTTAATTTAGTCATTTTATTACTTTTTTTTCAGAACTGGAAGAGGCCACTGGAATGAAGACAGAAAATAATGCACCTACAAATGTGCAGTGTAAAAGAAAAGTATGTTTTAACTTTTCTAATTTTTCTTTCAGATAGGTGTTTGGCAAAGCAAGTACAAATTACTTTGGTAGAGCATGCCTTCATTTTTGGTAGCGTGAGTGGCTCTGTGCCTTGAAACTGAGCTCGGGGAGTAACTCACTGCTAGAAACCTGAGAGGATTTACCCTGTCTCACTGGGGTAAATCTAAAAAGGGCTGAGTAATCCAGACCAACAACAGGTTACAGACAAGCCACCCGCCTTATCTGCTTGTGTGCAAACAACACCAACCAGACTTTGGGCTGCACAAAGTCATGAGCACAGCAGTCAGCAACTATTACATGCCACTGAAAGATATTTGGCTTTCTAAGCGAGCCTGCAGCCTGGAAGGTGCCCAGGTTTTCAGAGAGTTCCAAGGATTTTGTTTCCACCATAGCTCTTTGGGTATAAATGGCTGACACACATCCAAATTAGGACTTCTAAGCTTGCAGCCCCAGCTCTGGGTAAATCACATATGATTTCTCACACCCTTAAAAACATGTCACCCTCTCTACAGGAAAGTTGGCTGAACTGTCCCTTGGTGGGTTTTCCACTGGTGCTATGGGGATGGGAATGCAATAGCTCAGCTGCTATGGGGTGTGAAAGTTAAGCAGAGACCTGATGAGTAATTTGCCACATATCTAGATTTCACTAGGTTTGGAGTGCAAGCCTACTCCTACAGGCATTTTTACACAATCAGTTCAATTTCTTTCAGAACTGAGAAGTTGTGGCAATTATGGAGAGCTACCTAATGGGGACCAGGTCCAGTGGGTGCCTGGTTGAAGACACACACATGCCTCCACTGACATGTCCTTTCTGTTTCAGACAACTGAAGAGAGTTCTCAACCAGAAGGTGCCAGTGAAAGCATTGGCCACATGAATGGAGCTGCCTGCCGACAAGAAAATGGGATTTACTCGAAGAAACGCTCAGTGCCAAGTAAAAGAATAAGAACATGAAGAGGGACAGTCTCTTCATTCAGTTTGAATTTGTGTCCGTCTTGCTTTTGAGATGAAGAGTGCAATAGTCTGAGTCCTAGGATCTGTTTGAAGCCTAGTCATGCCTTTCACAAACTGGCTGGATTCCTATGAGCTTCAGTAGGTTTAAAATACCTTTTCAGATACATGAGAACTGTGCCATGTGGCTTGAAATCTAGATGTGACAGAATGCACAAGTGATACAAAAATACCTTGGTGCTGATGGCAGGTGTGACATAGGTACACAGACTTGGTGAAAACTGCAGGTTTATCCATATTATGCAGCATCTGATTCGCTTAACTGCCATAAAGCAAATGCCAATCCTATTAAGTTTAAAAAATATGTGCTTAACATGCTATTTTTACAATATTTTGAATTTCAATATGTAATATTGAGATGTTAATTACTTCCCATGTTTTAATGGCTGAATTCACTAAACAATGCTTGAGAAAGAAATTGTTATTATCTTCTAGTGTAACTTAGGTCCTATGGACCATATTCCCAGCTGATGTAAATTGGAGCAGCTTTGCTAATGCCAGCAATGCTCTACTAAGAGTCTGCAACTCTGTGTGTAGAGACACAATGTCTATGCAGAGAGCTCTCACATAAATTCAAGGAAAATAAAGAATCTAATTTTCTATGAATAAAGCAACTTTTATAAATATTTATATAGAGTAAGATTTTAAAATTTTTTCCCTAGAGTTTATAGATTGGATCCTATCAGTCTATAAAATATGCAAGTAAAGTATATATAATTGCAGACACACTGATTGATTGAATTTAACCTGAAGGTGTCTGAAAATGAGGTTCCCAGGACAGGTCAGCTTGCATTCCCATGGATTTGAGTTGTTTTGAGAGTCATGGGAATTACTGCCTGATCCTGTCAAAGCGGTGCTGGTACTTTTTGTCAGGGGTGATGAAGAGTTGCACACCAGTTCTGTGGGATCCTGACACATAAATGGTGACACTGGACAGGTGACTGAAAGGAGAGGACCGCTGCATAAACCATGCATGCAGCCAGTGCCTATCTGTGCTGCAGATACTTCAGGCTGACTTTCCTCACTGTCAGGGTTAAATTTCAATGACAGCACACAAGCCCTTCTTAAATGTATTAACAGCTCCATGCTATGGAGGACACTGAGGGCTTTCCAAATAGTTGGTACTTCAGAAAAAAATACAAAGTGTATTTATTTCCTCTTCAATCTTAATACCCTAAATTCTGCTGTTTCCTAATTGCTGCTAATTATCCTACTGATATGACTGAAAATTGAGCACTTTATCTAATTTCATGTTTCCACAATTTACTACATTTATGTCTATGTTTCTGGTGTAACTTTTTCCAACATCCTCAAGCTGGCTTATTTTCTCTCTCATGATCCTTGAATAATTATTCCATAAAAATAAATCTCTTGTTTGTAATTATGATGTCCTACACAAAGAAGTTTTTTGTTTGTTTGTTTTAATTTTATTCTGCAGTAACACCTATTTGCTGAGGGAAGTAGCTTCAGTTTTAGCTGGAGGTTGTCCCTATTCCAAGGCAGAACTGGCTAGGCTGTTCTTCCCCGAGGCACTCAGCTGTTGGCAGCTCTTACCCTTCAAGCCAAATGTTGCCTCAGCTGCCACAGTTCATTCCCTGCTAACTCTGCACCAGGAGGGACAGGTCTTTTCCAAAATGAAACTACACAAAGAACTAAGTGAACTTTATTTGGTATGTCTAAAGGCACAGTTTAAGTCACTCCCTGTATGGAGTGCCACTACTTATATTTCACCTCATCCACTGTGCCCAGCAACTAGCAAGCAAATACTTGTGTGATTTATTAGAAGGCTTAAGCCCAAAGGCACAGAGCCCAGTACCAGTCTCTACTATGACACCAGCTGTTGTGGCAGGTCACTAATATTTAATTTTCAAAAGTATGTCAAAGAACTAGACTAAAAAATCTGATTAGCTTAAATCTAAGGTGGGGTGCTTTGAAGATTGAAACCTCATAAACACAAGAGGCTTGTGCCTCTGTGCTTCTCCCTGTACCTGTGCCTTGGTTCTGCATATGCTCAAAATATTTGGAACAACCATTGCTCCAATCCACGTGTGTTTTTCACCCAGCTTCTACTTCACAAGTCAGGAAGTTCTCTAGCTGTTGGCTCTGTTCATTTTGCAAAGTGCAGGTTACCTAGAAAAGCAAAGTGTTCTATTTCCTTCAACAAGAGAGGATATCACACCTATGATGCGCACCAAAAAGAGCCACAATCATTTAAATGGAGGGAACAATCCAACAGCCACCAAGATTTGAGCTGGACCTACTAAGCTTACTATTACTGCATCGATTTCTCACAATATCCCACAGCATCTCAGGGTCCACCCACACGATTGTGCACATTCCCCACTGTGAAGGCCTTGCTAATTAGAAGAGCCTGACTAAAGAATGAGAGAGTGGAAGAAGAAATAATTAAGGTTAAACACAGGGACCACAGATCCAGTCAGCTGAACTGATCAAATATATTCCCTCCACTAAACAGTAAAAGCTCTTTTTCCCCTTTCCAATTCCATCTTCCTTTTTCGTTTTTCCACCTCTCCTGTCCTGGCTGTCCAAGTCCTTGTTTTAGCCACGTATTTCAACCTCCAGCCCTTCCAATCATCAGACAACTCCATAAGCCCGTTCCACTCACTAACCTTGCAGAATAAATATAAGACCCCACCTTTCCCCCCCCCAAGTTTTCTGGAAGGCTAAGGAACAGGTTCATGAAGGAGTAAGAGACAGTGGAGTGAGGGAAAGGCAGGAATCCATCCCAAGTGGGCATCACACTGGAGTTGGTCACTTATATCTTCACTCCAGCTCATCATCCTACTGGAATCCCAATCAAGATAATTTTATTGAATTCTCATAGTTTGCCACTTTCCCCATAATTTTATATTGCACATTTATACATTTCAGCAAAGAGAGCAGTTAGAACAAGGGAGAAAGGAAGGACAGTGCTTGCTGCAGCACCAATGAAAATGTGACACTGAGAGTCTGAACCCACTGCCAGTTGTGCTGCACAAAATAAAAAGCAGGACTGAGGCTCTGTGGAGGCAGGAAGCTGTGCCTTAGACAGCACTGCTCAGGAGAGAAGAATCAGCATCCAAAGTTGCCATGTCAGCACGACACTGCAGAACTGCCAGGGAAACAGGGTATGATGCCATGTGCTCTCATCTGGGGAGAAGAGCCTCAGCCTCACCTCTGTAAAACATTGCAAAGGGACTACACTGAATAGAAGAATTTTTCAGGGGTATTATAGTTTGTCTGTTGCTTTTTAAATGAATGGTTTTTAGACATATAACAGCCTCTTCTCAGATAATACATTTATAATCTTCACAACTGTTAAGCTTGGTGGCTGGGAAATAACAGCCCAAACACAGCTGGGGAAAGTCCAGGAAAGTCCTCCTCATGCACAACCAGAAGCAGCAAGTTCTGATTATAGATCATAAAATTAGGGAGGTAAATAAAGGAGACCAAGGGACAAGCCTGAAAAACTTATTTTATATATGTCACTGCAATGCACAAGGCATTTTGGTAAAAAAAAAAAAAAAAAAAAAAAAAAGTAAAACAGAGAGAAAATCTCTTTTTTAACATGGTAAAATTTGAGTTAAATGTCTAACTGGGGCAACAATTTCAGCACCACATGCAAAAAATCACACCTAAGAAATAGTCATAAACACCCATCATAAAAATATAACTAAGTGGATGCTCTTGCAAAATGAATTTGTACAGGTATTTCTTGGAGAGTAAGCCCCCAGTGCTGCAGCTACTCTAAGCTAAGAGCTGGAAAAACCAGAATATGTCAGAGAAGAGGCAATAGGTAACATATTAGAGAAGACCAAATAAGGCACTGGGATGTACAGTTATGTACTGGGCAGACACTTTGAAGCCTGTTGTAGCTGCATCTTTGCCCTGACTCTATGGGCTTTGTCTCCATTTAATAAAATAATTTTGAAAAAACCAGGTGACTTATGCTTGCAAGCAGGGCAAATTAGCTCATGGCAGCAGAAAGGTTGGTTTTCTTTTCCATGTTTCTCAGGGATAACTTGAGTGTTCTAGTAGTGCCTCTTTTCAGCCTGGGCCTGGCCTGTGCTGCTGCCAGCCAAGCTCTGCCAGAAGGATTATGCAAGGGAACACAGGGCCAAATGACAGTGATGGGATTTCCCTGCCTCTGCTATCCACACACATTTGTATTTTCCTACCTGGAACACTTGATTTTGTTGGTGCCTGTGGTTCAGCAGAAAAGCTGAATCAAAAGAGGCAAGTTATACCTTTGCATTTCCCACTGACTTGCATGCCTGGACTGTGCTTGCTGTCTCTGTAGGCTTCACCCTCCAGAGATGCAGGCTACCTGACAAAGTCCAGGAGAGACACCTCTGCACAGGAGGGCTCTTCCTGCCAATATTTCAAAAGGAAAAACATTTGGGCCAAAATGAATACCCAAGGTACAAAGCACCAAAGGTTCAAAGCCCTCACTGAGTTTGCAGCACAAGACCAATGTGCACTCAGCAAAACAGGTTTCAGTCTCTGCACCTCCGCTCACAGCCATTCATGTGTCCTAGGTAAACACTGCTCCAGAATCACAATGACACACATTTACAACAATATGGAATTAAAAACTAAATTAAAGGAAGGGGAAGGGGAAGAACATGAAAAAAATATGTTTTGGCACAGCACTGAACATTGCTAAAAGTCTTTAATAATCGACAAGGCAGAAAGTTCTGAGGTCACAAGAAAACCTGGAAAGGATTCTTGGCTTCAGCCTACTATTGATCCATTACATGGCTCATATGGTGACTTAACATCTTTATGTCTCTAATTTGAGAGCAGCTGTAAAGACCTTATTTATGGTTTGTAAAGGTTAATCACCTTACCAGGTACAATGCTGATGATACAGGACTGCAAGACCCAAAGTATACTTAGCTCAATTTACTTATTTGGAGTTATCTCATTTTATTCCTTACTTGCCTATGATTTTGTCAGGGAATAAATCCCTTTGCTGGGCAGGACATATTCAGAGACTGATTATGTGAAATATCAGGAAGAAATGAAAAGACACAACTGCAGAACCATGACACAAGCAGTCTGGCTAGCATCTCCCAGGAATCTTAAAGGTCTGTAAATATATTTTCAGTTGCCAAAAGATGCTTCAAACAAATAGAAGGCTTTTGGTACCCATTGCTTAGTTTCTTCATTCTAGTCACAAAATAAGGCATGAAAGGAGTTCATCTGGAAAATGTGCTGCTAACACGCTCCAGTGGCTGGCTCTTGAGAACAAAGGTTTCTGTTCACAGTGCTTATAACCAGCCTTCAATTAAGTTAGCTTTCTTCTGTTCTCTATTAGGCAAGACACAGAGCTTATAAATCGTAAATAAATGAGACTATAAGGACAGACTACATTTTGCACATTCACCTTTGAAGAACAGAATTTGAGTGCTATGAGACCTACAAATCTCTGAGAGACAGGATCAGATTCCCTTCCAAATTATGTCTCTATGCAAAAATAATCACAGCACTTAATGCTGCTTTCTTAACTCACAATTAAATGAGGACACTGATTTTTTGTCCAAATGGCAGTGAAATTACTTCCATTATAAGCTAGATTTTATCCAAGAAAGTTTTCTTCTGACATTGATGTGTAAATAGAACAAATTCCTACAGGTAAGGAGTGCATCTACATTCTTTTGTCCAAAGTGCCTTAAACTACTTCCCAATCGATGGGAGAAGTTGGAGAGTTACTTGCAAGCACTGTAGGAAACTACTTGCCCAAAAATGCATGTCTTCATATAAAACTCAGAAGACTTTTTCTTCATGCCTATTTTCTTATTTGCTCCACCCCAAAGAGCATCCTCTTCTCTCTTTACTCCACCAACCCTACACTGTAAATCTTTTCCCAGTTTGGATTTGAGAGCAGGGGGATGGGACACACTGGAAAGCAGTGTGCCAATATGAGGTGCCAAGAGAGCACCTCATATTGGAAACATTTCCTCCTCCCACAGTACAGTCAAAGCAACATAAACCTTCAGGTGCTTGCGGCTGGTACCCATCTCCAGGTATATTTTTTCCTCGCTTTATTTTGCTTCCAGCATCATAAACTTGCCAAACATCTTCTTCCTCCTTGTCTCTCAAAAATTTTCCAGCTACTAACAATGCTGCCTTCTGTATAAACTTGTTATTTTACATTCCAGAAGAACAGTCTAGAAGAACAAATAGCAGCTGTTTATACTAGCATTTCTTCTGGAAATACTGTGCGTGCATGTACGTTGTGCATCTAGGAGTAGGTTTTTGTGTGTATATATATATATATATATATATATATATATATTTATTTATTTATTTATATACATATATGCACAAAAGCATGCAGAAACATGTATACAGATGCGTTCCAAAGCAATTTATCTGTGAGGCAACCTCTTTATACTCACTGGACATATTTTTGAGATGAAAAAAAATTTATTTTATGAAGGGAGGGGTGCTTCAGAGACTAATACTAACAGGAGAACCCTTTAAGAATACTTCATCATGCTGCTGACACGGGAAAAGTTGTTTTCACAGATGGCAAAGAAAAGGAAAAGACAGTAAGATATCTGTAGGCCAGTGCTGGAAAAGAAGGAAATACCATCTAAGCACAAATTCTGAAAAACAGAGACTTAAAAGTGGGGTTGACAAATTAGACTACTTTAAGAACAATGAAGCCCTCACTTAAGTGTCCAAGTCTTGATTACATGCCGTTCCTCAAACTGAGAAATTTCTACACCAAAACATGAAAATGGATTAACCTGGTTTACCATAGGTTTAATACTGTCAGAAATGGGTTTTTGTGGAAAACCTCGCAGCTAAGAAGTGCGTAAGAGAGCCTTGAAACATTAAATGCCTAGAGAGGGCCTGTAAACAAAAATAGCAAGGGTTCTTCACACAGGAAAATTGCTGGAAGCTACAACCATTTTTCAAACTTACCTGCAGTTCTTGTGGCAGAGCTTATCTTCCCTGCTAAAACTGGCAACACGGTGTCTTAGGCATCAGACTTCATGGTCCTGAGCTTTCCTAAGCTAGAGGGGCTCTGCTCTGGAGGTGAAAGTGGGGCTGTAAGTCTCTGCACCTGCAATGATGCTACAGGCTGCAGAGGGCTGCTCAAGTGTCTGTGGCCAGTGCTCCACATGGATTATTTAGCTCTTTGGAAACAAAATTCTTTCTCAACATGTAAAACTATGGCATCTACAGAGGAATATTCACCAGAAGACCCAGGATCTTCAAAATTGCCTAGAGGAAAATCTCTACTGTGGAGAAAATTTGTATTGTAGAGAAAATCTCTATTGTAGAAAATTTCTACTTGCTTTTCCTCTCACTCCCTCACCACCTCCCCCCAAAAAAATGTGTCTGGAAAGAAACGAGCACAGCTAACTTTCCTCATCTCCCTTCTCTAAGGCCATTCATAGACTGCCCTCCCTCCTGCCTTGTTTCAAGGCAGGCTTCTAGGCCAATTGCTAGGGAGCTGAAAGTCAAAGATGGCAGCTTTGGCACGTCCAGCAACAATCCCCCGTGCTTGCTGAACGGTGAATTACCTCCAGACAGCCCGTTCTTTCTTTCCTGTTTTTCCGGGCTGGTTTCTATTCAATTAACTGCTTCATAATTGCACAATAGAACAGCTCCACAGCCTGCCCAAATATCGTGTTCCCTTCTGCAGTAACACTCCTCAGTCACATCTGCATTTTCTACCCCTGTGTTTTTGCCTTCTCTGCATGAATAGCACTTCATTTGCAGCACCTCCTTGCAGAGCAAGCGTGGCTTTGGGTTTGTTTTGGCTGACCATGACTTGCAGCAGGCTGCCCAAGGGAGAAGGTTCGTGGCAGCTGAGCCACAGGCACCAAGAGCAGATCACACGGGGAGAAAGTGGTGACACGTTCCAGCCCACGGCAACGGGCTGTCTTAGGCAAGAGGCAAACAAGAAATAACAACAAGGAGGCAGAGAGTCCTACAATTAAGCACCTCCTAAGTGCACAACAGAAGGACAGATGGGAGAAATCTCTGCCAGCCAACGGAGCACGTAGCAGTGCCAGTATATTTCCACACCATGCAAATGTCTGTGTGGAGATTGACACAACGCAGCTCCCAGTGCAGACTTGCTGAGGGCCTTAGAGCAGCAGCATTGCCTCACCTCACTCCCAAGAATCTCTCCCAGTGAGGATGCAAGGATGCTTTCTTGAGCTGGTTTAAGTTTTTTGACAGTACACAAGTGTTGCCTCCATAAAACCTATGCAGCTCCTAGTGGTCCATGATGTCTGCCTCACCCCTACTGCTACTGAACAAAGAACATGCAGCAGCCCTTCAGCACCTGAGTTTTCCAAAGATGGTCAGTAGACCACGGGAAGAGGGGCACCAGTTACTTAACAAGACCTAATTCCATTGGTCTGAAAAAAATTCCTGTTTCTCACAGCAGCAGGAAATTTAATTTTGCTCTGCCTATCTTCCAAAATTTTTTAAGTCTTGTAATTTTTCCACAATAGCAGTGGAAAAAATAGTCTCATGACTCTGTTATCAGACCATTTTATGTAACGTGTTTGCAGTGAATGATTAAACAAAAAGATTATTGCTTAGTAAGTTTTGAGTAGTTGCCCAGAAATCATGCATGCAGAGCCAAATACTACCGTTGATGTTGAAGCACTTTTAAAAGGATTAACTCAAGTAGACAGTGCCAAAATTCATCCTTTGAATAGGGAGGTGTGCTTGCCATTGAAATGTCAGTGACAAAGTCAACATTGATTTGAAACTTGACACAAAATGCACCAAGAACGTCATTCTCCTGCTGCTTTAGAGATCAGTGCTGGTGCACACTGAAGGACAAATGTGTGGCAATGAAGGTGGCGATGGCCATGGTTTGGGAAAATGGGAATGTGTAAGGTCATGCCTTTGACAGTTCTCTTTGTGTTCCCCGTATGAAAATCGTAAACATTCACTAGGCTGCTCTGGAATAATTTACTTCTGTAATGCTATGAGTGCTGTCAACAGAGATTTCATTATTTAAGTTTCAAATGGTCCCTGAGTTGCTGATTCCTTAACAATTTTCAGATCAACAGTTCTGCTATAAATACTTGGGCATACGCTATCACAGAAGAATTGACAAGGTCCTCTATTATTTAAAAAATATGGGGGGGTTAGTGCCAGCTCACAAAATGTTGTGAAAAGCAAAACCAAAATGAACTACAAATGCCACTGGAGATTTTATAACTAATTATCTTCATTAAATGTTTTTGCAGTTTGCTCAAGTCTAATGGAATGACTTGTCTGTACTTGTAAGTTAATTCTGACCAGGACAGAGTAAATGTACTTTGCAATAACTGTTGCAGAATAACTCATGTGTGAAAACTTGTTCTGGAATCAGTCTGCCTCATTCTATTTTAGATTAATTCACTCACTCTGAAAGGAAGAATTTGGGATCTGACACATATCAGAATTGAGATCTCTTTTTCAGATGTGCTTGAGTCTGATATTTTCTCTCACTGGTCTTCCTTTTCCAGCAGGCTTTTTGATATACATTTAATTTAGCTCTGCAGTGAGGATAAAGGGAATAATAAAAGAGAAGGGAGTTGTTCTGGAGAACATCTTATTGATTAATTCCTGCTGGCATCCTTGAGTTCTGCAGCAGATATTGTAACTAATGTTCTTAGGGTCTCTGTACCTTTAGGTTCAGAACTTCAGGCCCACAGTACCCAAGACCCTTTTGTGTTTTGCACAGCAGACTCTGTCTCAGTAACTCTGAAAGGAGCAGGGAGAGGACCAGCTTGTTACACTACAGCTGCACAATGAATGACCACGACATCCAATAACATTATTTTTAGAGATATCCATAGTTTTGCTCAGAATTTTGGTTGCCATAGTCTTCTAGAGACTCTGAACACAGCAATGATGACACTGGGAATCAGAATCAGTGGCTCTTTAGACAGTGTTTTACTCTTTTTGCCTGCAAGAGAGATCAGAAATTAGCTCATTTTCAGCACCATCTAGCAGGCCAGAACTGCTTACTCAATAACTTTTTACTCTCGTAGAATGGGATGGTCAACCTCCTCCAATGGGGCTCATAAAGTCAAAAAGGAAATAGTTCTCTGTGTATGCAGCCACTCTTTCTATTGGGAATGTTTGAGCAAAAAAGACATTTAAAAAGGAAACACAATAAAAATTCAAAATAATGTCAATAGATGATTTCAGATCATTCAAGGCAGCCAGTATTTCTTTTCCTTGGCTCTAGTTCTGACCGTCCTAAAAGCTGGTGCTCTGAACAAAATGGGTGATTGTATCCTAGCCCTGGATTAGCCAGGCAGAAAGCCCATTTTTCAGCACTGTGCTCTTGGCCACAAAGCATACACCTGGGGTGGGGATTTGATGTGACAGTTTTAGGCTGGCTACTACCAGATCAAAACCAATGTGGTCACAAGCCACCCTGAGCTGGTTCAGTACATAAACAGCTTATTAAATTTTGGGGATAGAGAGAGGGGAAGTTTATTTTGACAAATATTATGCTGGGTGAGGCTTATAGTGTCCTAGTGCAGATAGCATAGAGTCCATAAACTCTATGTGATGTGCTTTGGTGAATTTGACAGAAATTCAGTCACCAAGTGTATTCATCTCATCTCTGTGGAATCATGGCTCCAGAATGCTTCAGAAGTGAACAGAGCCAGTATCTAGTCCTGGATGATGTGCCCTAAGGCCAGAAGTTAGATACCAGTCTGACACAGTGCCCAGAAAAGGCATCCAGTTCTCTGGAAAAACTGCAAGCATAAATCACCACACGAGGACTCAGGTGATCCTCAGATTGTGCTGATGAAGAGTGCTGCTGAAGATGATACCCAAAGCAGTTCATTGCTTTGAACATGCCAAGGATGATGTTTTTCAGTTTAAGACCATAAAATGAGAAAAAGAAGAGATATAGCTTCTCTGGAGGTGTCTCTACACTTCAGCAGCAGCACAGGATGTAAAATGGCCAGCAGCAAACACTGCCTTTTAAGGCACATAAAATCTCAGTGTGTGACAACAGTTACATTGCTTACCCAGGTGTGCTAGCACTTGAAACCCTGCATGGCTTGGGTAGGGAGCCACTGTAAGGAATTTCAAATAACCTGCAAGTGCTATCCTGAATTTCACATGAAAATATCCAGCCAGAGCACGGTACAGACTGAACTCAGGGACATGGAAAGTCTTCACTGGTGTTTCACTTATTTGTAATATTAACTAAGTTGCAATATATAGTAGGATAAATCTAAGAGATGAGATGTTTCAGATTATGAGAGATTATCTACATTGCCTATGACTTCTGCAAAGAAATGTCTTGATACCAGTCCTGCATTAATTCCTTGCTTTCACGGACTGTTCATTTTTAAAGTGCAGGGAAGCACTTTTCCTCAGGAATTTGAGCATTTCAAAGGTCTGGAGCAACCTTGCAGAGAGAGAGACAGAGGGAAGATTGTGCATGTCCATCCTGAAACATGCATGTAAATATTTGAACCACTCAAAGCTTTCCACATGAAAGGATGTATCAAACTTCTGCTTGTTCATCAGCGCTATTGAGCAAGTCTCAAATTTGTTAGGATGTATCATATTCCCAGATGGTATAAATTCCTGGGGCATTTCAGGCCTTAGTGAAGTTGTGCAAGTCACAACAGCCTTGGATCAGTATCTTCATTCACAGTCCTTCATTCCCTGTCCCGTGCATTCAAACAACTGTATGGAAGATGTAGTGTTTTACACCCAAAGTACACAGGTAGCCTGAAGTACAAACCCACAGTCCATCCGTTTGCAGCAGCTCACACGCTCTCAGGCTCTGCTATCTTGCACTAATCTAACATAAAAATGAAGTATCAAAACAATTTTAAAAAATGGTTGAAAGGGTTATCAGCTTGGCTTGCAAACAAGCACCATGCTGAACCTACCTTGTTCCTAGCAATAATTTCATTTGCTGTTCAAAACTTATAAAAAATTCATCTTTTCCCTCCAGTTTTCTCACAGCCAATGAGAAACAAGAGAACAATCTCTACTATTCTGCAAAATCTACTTGATTCATTCTTTGCTAGACACAAATTACCAAAAGCTATGAGTTGAGATCTCCAATAATCACTATATTCTCAAAAAAAAATTTGTAATGTGTTAGAATATTTATTTGTCATTTACTTTCAGGGTGTATTCAAAAGCTTTATGTGAAGCCACTTCAAAAATCTTTTTTCAGAAAAAATCATCTAGTTCCATGGACATGATCAAAGCAACACTTTCTGGTGAAACACACTTTCAAAGAACTTAACGGTATAAACATGTACATTTTAAAAACTGGGTAAAGAACTTCTCCAATGTGCTTTGCTTCATCTGTTAAATTTAGAACTACTATTCCACATACCTGTGATCAACTAGGAAAGCAAAAAACACCCTTGAGAACCACAGGATTAGGCTAAGCCTCACTTCCTAAATCCCCCACATCCCTTGTCAAGCCCACACAGAATCTGCTGTAGAGTGAGGTGTCTGCTGCACTCCATGACATTGCTCCCTCCCAGTGCTGGTCAATGGGACCAAGCATTTCTGTGCCCTCTCAGGCACCCAGCCCTCCTTGCATCAGCCCTCTGACCAGCCATCACAATGCCCCACATGCTCTGGAGCACGTGCTTTGTCAGGAAAGTCACCCCTGCTCAGTGCCAAAAACTCTTCGCGGTCATGCTCGAAGAAACCGAAGAGCCATCACCAGGAGAATCTCCTGACTGCCTATGAAGCCCTCAGGCCAGAGAGGCTGGCAGGATGACAGGGGCTACCTGGAAAAACACAACTGGCTCTGCTCTACAAAAAGCAGAAATTGTTTCACTGAAGTAAATGCACCCTCCACAACACCACAGCCTTGCAGGTAGCCACGGGGCCACCAAGCCTGGAGGTGGCCAGGGCACAGATTCTTCTCCACCATGGCCCCAGGACACAGGATGTCGTTTCAGGAGCTCCTGCTCTTTGCTCTGGTGTACCCCAAGCTCCCTCCTGGAAGGTTGTTTCTGGTTTGGTTAGGCTGGTAAGGAGAAGAAACTTCTTCAATGTGAACAACCACATTCACTGTCAGCAGTGCAGGAACAACCTGGTTCTTCTCAGCTGGAAATAAAGGCCAGATAACTTTTGGCTCTGTCTACTGTCAGCAGTGCCTGCAAACATTTCTGGATAAAACAACTCAGCTGTCTGTCCTATTAAGTTCTCACGGTGTGTTGCACACATGATGATGGCCCACAGCTTTTTCCAAACTTTCCAGGATAAAAGGAGGGAGTTGGTGCAAGTAGACCATTCCAAAATGACAGATTGGATGCACTCATCCTGCTCTTGGAGGCTAACATTGATGTGAGCCATTCTGGGTCACAGGAGCAGGTGACCCATGATTAGGACTTTTTATATTTTAGTACAAAACTACAAGGTCATTGGCACCCTTAAATCTTTTACTATTCTTATTTCTGCTGCTTTTAAGATTAAAAACATAAGCCTTAAGTCCTTCTGCAATTGTTGGTCTAACTTTACATGGAAATTTACAAGATAGTACAGAAACACTTGGTTTTTTAAAATTACATAAGTGAACCTGAGTCTCAGAAAAACGTGGATCTCAAAGCAAACTTTGTTGGTTGAGACCATGTCTAATTTTACTATAAAGCAAATTATGCAACAGGATAACCTGCTTACTGTGTGGGTTGAGTCACCTTCACCCCAGGCTTTCACAGGAGGTGATATAACATCCTTGTAGGCTTACAGAATTAGTGACTGTGCTTTGATTGTGTGACAGGAACAATGTTGGACTGGAACACAGAGAGGATATCGCCTAAGCTCTGGGTAGGTGATTTCTTTTTTCATACTGCAAAGCCCCCAGGCACAGAGAAAATACACATAAAATGATGTGCAAGAAACCCTACATATCGTTTGTATTCCCCAAAATTATGCAGTAATCGGGATTTTTGGAGCACTTATTAGACAGCTAGTAACACCAGAAACAAGCAGCCTAAAATGTCTGACCTTGCTTCTTTCCCCTCCCCAGTTCGTAAGTTCTTGAACCATCTTGGTACTGCAAAGGTTCAGTGACGCCTGTGCCCTTCAGGAGCAGCAAGCTTTTGACCCCACTCATGCAAGAATTTCATGGAATCTCTGGTCACCAAAGCTGGCTCTTCTCCTGGCTTGTGTGTGATTCAGGGTAACCAGAGGGCAGAGGGAGCAGTGGCCAGCAGATAGACCCTGCAGAGCTGGTGGGAGCATGACCCAAACAGTATTCCTTGTGAGCTGTTGTTTAGCTGTTTTGCTTCATTTAGCTGTTGCAAGTGCTTTTGCTTGATGTTTAATTTCTTACTGAACCTTGAGCCACCCAGCAGGACAAATTACATCAACCATGAGTAATCATTTGTTTGTAGCTAGTTACCAGGTAGCTGGTAGTCAATAATAAAAAAGGCAAAACCACTCAATAAATACTCTTCACCTGAATTTAAAGGGTGTCCCTTTTTGTGTCTTTGATGATTGAGGGAATTAAGAAGCAGCGTGGAAAATGTGGACATTATTGTGGAGCAGAGCTATAAATATATAAATTACTGTGTATGTGGATTTCTATCAGTTATGGTTTGTACCAGTTGCTGGTCTTGCTGCTTGACCCTGTTTTGTCAGACTTACTCCACAGCTGTCTCTGATCTCTCTCTCTCTCTTCCTGCATTATGGTTTTAAAACAAATATCTAAATGCAGCACGTTTTATGGTGGGTCCTGAGGTACAGAATTACCTTCTGCTGACATACAGTTAATTTTTCCAATCCCATTTTCCAAACACTACCAACATCATCCATCTATCTATCTACTGTCTGTCTGTCTGTCTGTCTGTCTATCTATCTATCTATCTATCTATCTATCTATCTCTCCCTGTCTACCTCTCTACTCAAAGCTGTATTACTGTGACCCACAGTAACTCCAATTCCTTTCTCTATTGTTTCTTCAGCTTAATTCTATTTATTTTCTATGCCTTTCAAATAGATGCTCCAGTTTAGTTGGAAGGTTCAGGCATGAGGTAGGATGGAATGTATTAATAAATCAACTCAGGTAACCCTAACTGTATTTTCTGATCCTTTACTCCTCTGAATTTCCTTAGGGTTTATCAGGACAATATTAGTGGCTGCATCCCGCTATTGAATTGCTTTATTAAGTTTCATTGAAAATTTCTGGGGAACTGTCATTTTTGTGTTTAGTTGTGTAGTACTTGGAACATCAAAACCCTAATCCAGATTTATGGTTCCTATACCTGCTACTAAAATACAAAAAGAAATCACTGGTAAATGCCAGTCTCTGTAGTACACTGGCAAAACCCAATCTGGTTTTGGATACCAACATAAAAGTAGAAATTGTGGCTTTAGACAAACACCGTGGTTTCCTGGACTGTGTAACTTGCACAGCATTTCTGCATGTCACTGGGGAGCCCAATTCAGTACTGTTTGTGCTGCATTAGGTTAGACATAAATTATAAAGAGACAATCAAACTTCAAAGCACTTAAAGAAGAATTACTGTAATTTGGTTCATGTGATCTAAAACAGTTTGGACGGGGTAGCTATACTCAGTCTTTATTTAGAATCATAGCAAGTCTCCTACAAAAATACCCAGGAGTTTTCCCAGATACGTGGAAACATTGGCAGCACTAGGACACCAGGAACGTAGTTACCAGGAGGGTAAAAGCCCATGTCTTGTCTGAAAAGAGTTAAATGATAGTTCCATAAAGTACAGGGCAGAGGTACATCAACAGCCCTCATGCAGGAAGGACTTGCCAATAAAATTTCTGATCAAAACAATTCCAAAACCATGCAAACAGTTCCAGACTCCCAGAGGCATGTAGGACTGAAATGTGGTGAGAAGGACTCACTACAAAAATCCTGTTCTGTGCAGGAGTCTTTAAATGAGAGAGATATCCCTCTTAGCTGCCTTATTATTATTATTATGTTGGAACTATGACAAGTCTGTTTAAAAAATAGATTTTGCTTCAGAAATTGCTTTGTCAAACCAAGCACATTTGTTCAAATTATCAGTTTCAACTTTTTTTGACTAGATTTTGCAAGTCCAGTGTACATAAAAGAGATACACTTAAATAGAGAGACTGACCTTTTCACTCTGCAAGCAGAGGTTTCAACAAAGTCATACCTGATTACAAGTTTCAGAAGATTTCAAAAGTTTTGAAAGACTCTGAGGTATTTGTGAAACAGAACTTGCCTTTTTATGGCTTGTTCCAATGTTGACATGCACTGAGAGGCAAAGCAGGATCTGGCGCTCCAGCTAATCCAGCAAGCTGACTCAGGAGCATAGCTGGAGACAAATAGGACTCTGGCTTACAGAGAATAGCAGTTGGTAGAGTCTTTTGGCCAATCTCCTTACTCTGGTGTCTTCTATTTTCTTTTCAAATGTAAAGTGAGCCTTTCTAACTAACATTATTACTGCTGTGTTAAGTATCTATGTCTGCATCATTTATTTCCTGTACAATCTGCAATATCCCAGCTGCAGTCTCTCCTCTATGCTTGTATCAGACAACATTAAATAAGTTGTTGCCTTACACAGAATTTTGCAGATTATGTTGAAGAGGAGATACCATGACTAAAAGATGGCACCAAGGATATTTCACTTTCAATGAACCAAGTTCTACTTAGAAATTTCCTAAAAAACAAATACAAATTAACGACCCTCAAAGACCTGCTCCAAATGAAAGGAAATATGCAGCAGTTTAACCAAAGGGCTGTTCAAATGAATTAAGACTGTATCAGAACAAGATCTTGGCCATTTTTATACACAGTTTTACATGAATGTAAACTGCTGGAACAACATTGATTCAACATGAGACACTATGAAATACTGCTGTCTAAAGTGAAGCATTTCCAAAATGATCATGAAAGTTCCAGAGTCTCTCCTGCTGCCAAATTAAATTAAATTTACTGCATGAACTTTATTTAGAAATATCTTTTTGGCTGGGGGAGAAGTTTGGAGCCAGCTGCCCTACCTCTCAGCACATGTAAGTGATAATGACAGGTGAATATACACTGTACAGGAGCTTCATATTTCTACTCCTAGAATCCGTGTCACTTTCTATTTTTGAGAGCTGACTGAGTGTTTACTAGGCTACGCTTCATCCCCCTCCTTCCTCTGTACCACAACCTTGTAACCCAAGAGGCTGGTGGCGGTGTTGGGTTTGCAGTGCTCTGACCTTTTGTTCCTCTGCTTGGAAGTGCCTGGGTTTATCCGGCGAGGATTCCGGTTGGGTTACACCAACAACCTTTCATGACATGCCTGGTGAACTTCTCAACAGAAACAGGAAAGGACCATGGCTTACCTCGATCCACAGAGCAGCAGAGTTGGGCTCCTGTTAGGCTAGGGTGGTGTCAGATGTTTCTGAAATTACGCCGGATACACGTGGGGCTGTGAAGGGAATTACCAGTTAGCCTTTGGGTGACCGATCCACAGGTGGTGTGGGGACTGAGTTCACTGTCTAGGCACCTTTCTCCAGTCTTTATTCAGGCAAAATACTCAGTGAACTTCTTATTTCACCTAGTAAAGACAGATTAAGCCACTTGTGGAATCATCACATGCACTTAACAAGAAAAAGGCAATCTCCTAAATATTATGCCTCTGTACATCACTCCACATACACACCTGACCCCAAAAAGAGATCCAAAGCTGAATTATATGATAAATAGAAGGATGGCTGAGCTATCTTGTCATTCCCATCTGGAGGGTGACCACCAAAACTGCCTGTGAGTTTTAGCTGTGTGTCAACTAAAGGATAAATCTGGAACTAAAACACTGACCATCAGTGTTTGGTGGCCTGGTTCACAAAATAAAAAAAAATGTCAGTGGAAACTGGACAATTGCTGCTATTTTTTTAGCAAAACCCTGGCTTTTTTATTGATTTAAAATCTTTCCATTTGTCTAAAAGTAAAACAACAGATTTGTACCCTTTCTCCTGATTTCTGATGTGCATCTGTATTCATGTTTCCATATCTCCCTCATTTCAATTCAAAACCACTTTATTTTCTATTTCAATTTTCCATTACTATCCTAATCTGAAATATAAAATCTTGTGTTCTTCTTCATATGCTACAACTCACAGAGGTGAGCACAATACTTAGAAAAAATCAGATAAACCCCCTTATTTTGAACCTCCTCTTTGCACAGCACTTGAGTTAATTTTGGCTTTGCCATACTGTAAAACTGTGCCTTACTGAATGGTTAGTTGCTGCTCAAAATAGTTATTCCTCCTCCTCAGACCCCTGGCTGTCTTCCCATCCTTCCCCTTGGCCAGCAGGGTCACCCATCTGATGCAATGGAGAACCAAGTCAGGAAGCTTAGCTGGCAGAAAATCAATCACTCTTTTTTTTCATGGTTTAGTTTTCTGCTCTTCTGGTTTGAACAACTCACTGAGGATTCAGAAAACTGCAGAATCACACTAAAAAAAGCAGCACGCTCTTAGACTGGTTCAAACATTTTCTGAAACTTCACTTTTACTATTTGCCAGGAGTAGAGCTTTTTCTGGTATGACTAGAAATACTTCTCTCTTGCCACTTTTTCAGGTCTCATAGATCACCCCCAGATGTTGACAGGTCTGGTAACGCTCAGTGGACAGGAATCATATTCCTTCTAGCACATATCTCCATAATTTGTTTTCCCTCTACCTCCAAAACACATTTAATTATTCTCTAGGCAATGCTAAATTTGAGGACTCTTACACATAACTTACTAAAAAGCAAAACCAACTTATTTTGTCTTTCAGGTATTTTAATGAATTGCTAATAGTTTTCCCAAGCAAAATTCTTTACTTTTAATCATTACCCTCTTTTTTAACTCATCCCTTCTCCAAGGATTCAAACTCCTTTTTCATGAAGCCACAACCTGTCAGTGGTCACTTGAAATACAACCATTTTCTATACATTTCATAGCCATATTTTATAGCAAATGGGGCTTTTTATATGGGACACATCAAAGAGTTTTTATTTATTCACAGAGAATTGGCTTTGATCAAGTGTTCCTGAGAGTAACTGCTGATCATTCTAGTATTTCCAGTGACCAGATGATGGTCTCTCCCAAAATCACTACAAAATAGATGGCAGCAGGGGAGGCAGAGGGACAAGGTCCTGTTGAATTATGCTGCCTTCCCAGCTGAGCTGTCATTCCTAGGGCTGCAGTGAGAGGTAATAGACCTTTACATTTGGTTTGCCTGCCTGACCTGCCAGTTAACTGGAGGTTAACAGTTAATGCATTTCCCAACAGAGTTCTGTGATAAAGGACCATACTCATGGTTTCATAATGTATATTTCATTGCCATTGCTGTCTTCTTCAGTTAAAAGTCTGTCTTTTCCTGTTTACAATAGGATTATAAATCTTCACTGATTCTCATGCTCTGGAAAACAGTAGCTAATTAAAAGCACAAATTGCAAGCCTTTTACCCACGTATGTGGCTGCTTTAGAGCTCAAAGTATCATCCTTGATAATGATGAGAAATGCTGGCCTGGCTTTTACATGTCTGATAAGTGTGCCCAAAACAGCTGAGTGAATTAACAAACCAGGGCCAAAAGGCAAAGATCATGCACGGGATTAAGGTAGACAATGATCCTTCCTGAAACATGGTGCTTGATCATTTCATTTTGAAAAGGCAATATGACTTTGAAGCTCTAGCAGTATTTTCCATAGGGCTGAAAAGCAAAGATGACAGATGTCCCACTTGCTCACTATCTACTGTCACAGCAAATACAGTTTTCTTGTCACCACCTACAAATCCCAGGATACAGCTGCCTTTCCTCCCCCCTCCCATTTACCCCTCCCTGTCTAACTTCACATTTCCTCACCACACCTGTTCTGCCAGAGCTCTCATCAGCTCCCCTCATGATCACTGCCCCCGGTCCCTGATGAGCAGCAAAAGTTTCCTGAGCTCATCTCCAAAGCCCCTATCCTTCTTTTAATGGTTTATTACTGCCATGCTGCTAACTGCAAGCAACTGAACACATATTTTTATACAATAAAAGAAGGAAAGAATGAATTTCTTGGATAAAACTGGAAGTGAATGGTGTTGCAGGTAAAACTTATGTTTGGTCAGGATTTCACTGATGTGCTGTGGATTTTTATTGGTATCAATGGGAATCTTCAAAAGGATCTAAGTTCTCCTGTAGAGTTTAAAACAGAGCAAGGAGATAACAACAACTAAATGATGCTCATCAAAAATAATATAATAAAAATATTACAACACTGGCAGAGAAAATTCTGTGAACAGTCAATTTATTTTGATATTAGACTTCAATTTTGTTTCCTACTGCTCTGGCTGGGAAAACTTTTCATTCAGGGATGCTACATTTGGGCTGAAACTATTCTCCAGACATCAGCAATGATGTTCTTTCTTTCCCCCTGTCAGGCTCCTCAGGACCTTAAGGCACAACTTCCCAGGACTCCATCACAGTCCACAGACGTTCTTGCTAAAACTCCACCTTCCTGCTCCCTTACAATCGATTTGTCAAATGGAAATTCTCAACCTCAGCTGCTTTACTCACAGATTAAATGAAATAGACAGGCTATGCTACAGAGCACCACTAAGATCTAGGTATCACCAAGTGACTCATTTTCAGTTCTTAAAGCAGCACAGTACAGTGAACATTACCACCCAATGTTAAACAAGCTTTTATATCTCTGTGGCACCAATCTGATGCAGCTGTGCTGCTTCCAGCACTCCTGCATGCATCCCTGCATGGCCCTCTCCTGTGGCATGTGGATAATTCATGCCAGCATCCACCTTGTAGCTCTGCACCACCTGAGACATACCTACCCTTGCTGCTCTGTGCATCTGAAACACCAGTGCTGGACTCCAGCTCAGCTGCCTAAACCCTCCTCAGTGTCTTGTGCATCTTCCACAGCAATGCAAGGTGCACTTCAAGCATCACCTCTAGTTATGGAGTTCCCTTGCTGCAATGAACTTCCTTTTTAAGGAGTAGGAGGTAAATATCTGTGTCTCCTCCTGCCCCTCACCTAAGGTTTTATCATTCTCCTCTCTTCTCTCTTAGTTACAGCAGATAAGATGGATTCAACCAGTCAGCAGACTCTGCTGCTCGTGAAGCTGTGTAGTTCTGCTTTTGCCCTGTACTGGATGTCCTCTTTTCAACTCAGAAAAAAAATATGTTCTAGTGTCAGAACTGGCTGACTAAACATTTCAATAATAAGGTTAAGTATAGTCTGCCTTTCTGCACTCCTCTAATCCTGGTGGGGCTACATTAACCCCTTACACTTACAATACCAGCAGTCACATAGACATATGACATATATACAGAAGCCATTCAAAGCAACCCACATCCTCTGCTATCCTGGTGGTCACTCTATGGTGAATGGAAATCATATGACAGATCTTTGACCAAGATAGCACATTTCCCACGTCTTTCTTTTCATCATCAAAAAAAGTACTGCATTAATAACAGAAGTCAAAAGTCATCAAATAACAATGCAATTATACTTCTCAGACTGTTTGGCTTTAAAAGAAGTCTGTGTTCACAGGCTGCAAAACATCCAGCTTTCACGAACATAAATACCCACAGTCCACCCAGAGGCAATTCCCACCAGGCAATTTTTCCACATGCCCCTAGAGGACAATATATCTAAGTAAAATGTAGAGCAACAAGGTTCCATCCAAAAATCAGTAAAGGAGAGGTCCTCCCAAAAAGCAAAACTGGGTAAGAATTAAAGCTTTGCAGACTCTTTCAAAGGATATAAGAAAACATGTCAAATGTATGGTGAAACTGCTTCCTGAAATGTCAGAAACAACCTTCTGGCAGGTACCAAAAAGTTTCAATTCCATGGTGTATGCAAGTCCTTCAAGTTGGAGGGATGGAGCAGGTAGTACCTCTAGAAGAAGGGCTCTCTAATCACCAGACTCCTCTTGCCTCCCTTCCCACAGAGATACAAAAACTTGCCTCCTGGGAACTCAGCAGTGCCATCCCAGGGCTTTCATAACTGAAGCAGTGAAACCCATTGGGACCTTGCTCCTCTAAGCATTGCCACAGCACAGGCAGTGATGATGTATTTTTAATAATGGTAATCTCAAAAAGAATACTCAGTAATCAATAAGAACATACAGATGTGAAACGGGAATCGTCACAGGTCACTACTGCCAGAGGTTGTGTGGATGGCAATTAGCACAGGGCTTAAAGCTTCTGTGGCAGCCCAGAGTGCTCTGTAGGACCCAAGGATGTTTCCTGCAGTGCAGACATATCACAAAGGTGCCGAGAATAAGTCCCATCCAAGTCCCCAGCAAAAAACAGGAAAACATGTACAGGGCAAGGGAGTGTAAGTTACAGAAGGTCTCTAATAAGATCTTTTAAAGTCGTGCTATGGTGAAGTTGGTACAAGTTACAGCACCCTCCTTTTGTCCACTGCTGCTTAATCTATGTGCAAGCCCATTCCATAAATGAGCCCAAGAGAATACAGGAGACTTTTCAGGCAGGTATAATTTGGTCTGAATTTATTAGGACAACACAGCAACTCAAAGATCACCACCTAAAATTCAGAGAACAAATGTGGTTCCACTGTGTGCACTGGGGAAGTCTATTGGCACTTGTCCATGCAAGAGAAAAGCCTTAAATGACATCCTCAAACGTGGTACCCCTGTGATATATTTCTGGATACCAATCACAGCTGGGCCATGACTGTCTTTACAGCTGTCTAAATCAAAACCCTGGACTCATGTGTACCCACACCATAAAGGAGTTTCTATCTCAGTCAGGAACAAAGATTTGGACTGCACTCCAAGTTTATCCTCACTCCATGACTGGTCTTTCTAACCCTGTGGGGCATTTCTTATTTAGGGACACTTTCCTCAGCATAGGAAGTGAAAAAAAATCAACAACAACTGAATATCCTGCCTCCCCTGTGGTTAAGTACTAAATCATTAAATTCCTACCAGTTTTCCTTCTCCTCACCATCTCAGATGGGACAGTCACTCAGAAAGAACACACACGAGCCCAGCTGCACTGGAGCTGCTGCAGCTTTGTGGCCGTGTGGCTATTTGCCCTGCCCTGTGCAGAACTTGCCTCTGCCCTCGGTGTCAGCCTGAACTGCCACAAAAAGTAACAGGCTTTGTCTCCCAGACTGTCTGCCCACGGTGTGCATGTTATTACAGCAGGACCTGTCCAGCTGAGGAGAGCACTCTCTTCCTCAGGGAGAGCTGTGACTACGTGGGGATGGTGAGCAAGGTTATCTCAGGACAGGCAGCAGACCAAAGGAACCAAATTGCGTCAGCGTGGAAAAGGATTGGGTAGGAGTGGAGGGTGTGTCAGGGCACGCTCCCAGGCACAGAAAAGCTCAGAATAAACAGGGAGAAAGTTGCTGGCCCGGGGTTTGAATAAAGGTCTCAGAAATGCAAAGAAATGGGCCACACTAATGAGGGCACCAGCATTTCTCTGCAAGCAGAAAGCTGGGGAGGAGGGTGGAGGAAAAGGAAAGGAAAGCGGGATGTGGAAAACTGTGGAAAAGTGGCAAAGACAGCTTTAGAAAGAAAGTAATCTGAAATCTCAGTGAGACAGAAATGAACAGTACAGTTGGTCAGGAATTTGGTGATACAGTTTTGTGTGATAAAATTTAATTAATGCAAAATCTACTACGGATGCAACCAAAATGCTGAGGAGCCCTTAACTTGGGTAAGGTGTGGCAGAAACAGAGGCTGCCCTTGTCCCCAGGAGTTTACAAATTGCCCTTGGGCAATCTGCAAACAGATGAGCAACAGGGGGAGGTGGAGAGGCACTATAGGGCTGGTCTCAGCACCAGAGCTGAATCCAGTCCTCGAATTTTGAAGGTACCACAGGGTCAGAGGCAGTTCCAAAGTGAGGTGTGCTTAGAAAAGAATAACATGATATTTCAGCAGAAGTATATGGGGCACAAGCAAAACGGCTAACAGAAGTGAAAACGTGACAGCGTTAAACGTGATGTTTTAAAGCTCCTTTAAAAATTTATCAAGGGAGAAAGTTTAGCACAATGAACAAATTGGATAGAGCTGGGAGTAACCATTTCAGTAACATATGAGTTGTGAAGGAGGGTGAAGGAATGATCTCGCTGTCTGCATTTCAGGAAACAGAAGAGACAGATCTTGCCAACAAACCAGTAAGCAGAACATACTGTGCCTAAGCTTTCAATAAATTGTTGCTACAATTTTTTTTTCTACAGAAAGTGTCCTTTGACAAAAGCACGTAAAAAGCCATTGTTACCCTGAAATTATCTGGAATTAAAAAAAATATTGTAAAGACTTTGGTGAAAGCTCGCTGCTAACAGTCCCTAGTGCTGTTAGTATGATGCAGAACTGACAATTAGATCTTAATATTATTCTAGCATGGTGATTTAGCTGCTCTATAACTTTGAGCATTACCATCACAACATGACATCTCTAAAAGTTGCACAAAACCAGCCACCTGTGTGACAGGAGTGCTTTGAAATGCTCAGGGTGTCGAAAGAGGTCTTTTCTACAGGCACTGATAAGCAAATATTCTTCTTCCTATTTTCATTTATCTCCCTTTCACTTTTGAAGAGACCTATACAGGACTTACTTGTAACAAGCTGTTATATAAATTTCTATCCAAGTGAAACAGCAGACTCCTACTGCCTTAAAATATTCTAGGGTGAAAAACCTTTCCACCTAGGGAAGTGCATCTTAGAGATTGAAATATTTTATAGGGGCTGTAGCAATATTTTTTCACCTTTTGCTTCCAGACAGATGCCAGCACAGAGAGCCCCAGGTTCTGGCAGGAATTTTTCTAAAGCCATATACACAGAAACCCTGGCAAAGTCCACATGGTTTTCTCTACCTCTGCAATCTAGGCTTTGACTTCTAATTTAAAAACATCAGTCATCATTTCAATACTATGTGGTTCTGATCTGCATACTTACTGTGTTTTAAATAATCTGTGTCTTTTAGCCATTGAATTCCATCCCCACCACCAGAAGTTCTGTGGATGTTCAATCAAAACACTGAAGCTTTATTTTTTTTTATCTTTCTAGGTAAGCACTGTAGTTCTGTATAATTCAGATGACTTTTTAAAACTCCAGATTTTTTTCCCTTTTATGAGTTATTTATAAAATCCACATGTAAACACACACACACACACACACAGACACACACACACATTGATTTTTTTTAAATTGACCTAGCCTGTGTAAAATGCTTTGAAATTTTTGGCTGGATTGATCCACAGAAGTGTTACCTTCTTGCATGGTTTTAAGCCCTGAAGTCTCAATTGGAAAATTAATGTGAGTGAAAGACACGTACAGAAAAATCCTTCACACACTTATACTGTAGCAACAAGAAAAAAGAATGCAAATATACTCACGGCTGTAACATTTCATGTACATATTCATCTACAAAGCAGTTTGAGATTCCAGCTCGCTGCTTCAAAGCTGGACTTTCCTTCCCAGGACGAATAACGTTGCAGGGACTGCCATCCAGCGGGGAACCAACAGCTTAGCAGGGGATTGGAACTGCAGAAAGGTAAAAGTTAAAGGTGTCAAGGCTGAAAAAGACTGAGTAGTAGCTAACGACGATGCTGGAAGTACTAATGATGGAAGGAATTTCCTTAGTCAGCTTCAGAGATTATTGATAGTATTTAAGTACAAGTCCTTTATTTTCCAAATGTAGGTGGACAAAGACAGTACCTTGTACTGACCACGCAAAGCAGGTAAAATTAGGCTTGTTCAGTCACAGCTAGTGAACAAGCAGTGCTTAAACACAATCCTTAGACACATCCAAAATACTACAAGTATTATTTCCCTCTTTGCACGGGTCTGTTTCCACTGATCTTGGTGAAGTGCAGCCTGGGTTTACCTAGGTGTTAGATGAGACTAAAAAATATTTAAGGTAACTGTGTGTCTGCTGCTTTTTAAAACACTAGAGGAAAAAACTTCCTCATACATCTGAAATTATTCCTCCTTAGGCTATGAAACCGAACTATGATTCAAATATAGATTGTTAATAATTTTGTTATTTAGCAGTGGGTTTAGGCATTGTGTGCCTTGTGTACCTTTAAAGAAACTCTGATGGAATGTTCCATTTCCCTGGTTTTATGACCTTTCATATTTATTGCCTTGTCTACTACCTATATGAATCTTGATAATTGTGACAGATCTTTCTTAGTTTGTTCTATTGTGTACAGACCATATGTTGTCTATGCTCATAAAACACTCAGTAACTGTATGTGCAGAAAAACAGTTTTTCATGTTATTTGTTAAGAAATTTAAGAACCTGCAGGTCATCCCTGCAGAGGTGTTTTTAAATCCAGCCCCAGGAAACAATTGCCTCCTTTCCTTAGAGTTGTGATGAAGCTTTGGCAGTATTCTCAGATGTATTTGGCAGTTAACTTACACTGATTTAAACAAAAATTATGTACCTGAATTCCATGAGGATCCTGGCTTGACTGCTGTTGATGTAGGTTTTGGCGTGCCTTCGTTGGCTCCCTGGTGTAATGATTGGGAATGCAGTAGGATTTTTATTGTTTTCAGGATGAGTCATGCAGGCAGCAGCACAACAGATGGTGTAGAGTGTAGAACAATAAAGACAAAGATATGAGACAGCTAAGAGAAAACTGGAACAGACAAAGAAACAACCAGAGGATGAGAGAAGCTGAAAGCAGGAGAGAAGCCAGGAGGTTAAGCTTTGCCACAGATAGCAGGAGCTAATGAAGTGTGGAGTCAGTGCAGGGTAAAGTAGCTCAATGGCCAGCAGGGAAAATTGAAGGACCTGCAGTCAGAGTAGAAGGAACAGAGGTAGGAATACTGAGAGGAGCAAGGCTCATAGACAGCCAGGTGGCTGCTGGGGCTAAGTGATGGATTTCAGTGTGATAAAAGAGCAAGTACCAGTGAGGAGGAATAAGGAAGTGGGAAAGCTGAGGAGACTGATAAATAATACCCTTTGAAGGTAGAAATACCACAGCAGTTAGAAAGACAGCAATCAAAACCAACAGTGGTATCCTGGAACTCAGAAATCTGGAGTGACAGCAAAGAAACAAGGGATGACAGCTGCTGAAAGACAACAGGATAAAGACCTTGAATAAGCTCAGACCAGCATCAGGCAAGCAGAAGGAGATGAAACACAGCATTCAGAGCTGGTTTAACAACAGCTGTAGCAGAGAGATGTAGACACACTTGGGGCAAACACCAAAGAAGTTAAATTCCACAGGTCAGTGAAGTACAGTTGCTGAAAGGAGGTGTCTGGAGAAGCTGGTGTAATTGAGAAATGTGTCAGTGTCTAACGGCTGCTCCAGCTCAAAGAGGGGAAAAGCAGAGAAAAAAGCTCCACCAGCAAAATATTTCCTAGGAATATCACAGGTTCCTTCCTCCCACTCATCACCCTGTTCTAATACAGCAGCTGTATTGACAGTTGTCTAATTATAACACATTTTAGGTGAAGGACTAAGATGACAATTTGAAAAGAAAGAGGCCTTGAACATTCCTCCATACACTTCTACTCTCCCTACCCCAACAGCTAATTCCTTTTCCTGTTCTGGCAGTAGGCAGTTAATGGAGCTACTTTCTGCTGTCCTGTCTGCCTCATAAAACCACTTGATTTTTCAGACTGAGCCAAGGCCAGCAGCATTCTGTCCTACAACTGCACTGCAGGGATATTTTTAAAGAACAGGTTTAGCTGTTTACAAACACCTTCAATGACTGTTTTTAAAGACACAGAGCCTTGGTGTTTGGAAAGTCAAAAGTTTTGTTCTCAGCCGTGGAATAATAAAGACGGGCAGTCGCCGAAAGACACCTCAAGAAACCAGTCACTCATCCCAAAACAAGCCAAAGGTACCTGCAAATTTTAACAGGCATTTGCCAAGCCTGTTCTTAAAGCTGCACAAAGAAGTGCTGTCACTGACACAGACTATTTAGTCCAGTAGTAAACTATTTTACCCTTATAAAAATTCTTCTAGTATTACCCCAACTCCTCCTTGCTGCTATTGAAGCTCTGTCTACTACTGAAACAAAATTTCTTAGTTCATTTTCACACTTAATTTTATGCCTTCCATACCTGGAAGTTTAAAGTTTTTCCAGTGTCTCCATGTGATGTTGTATTGCTGCACAAAAGGCAATCTGCTCTCCTCTTCAGCTTGTGGTGCAGCAGAACCCAAGGACTTACTCACATCCCACATTTTGTCAGCTATTTTCCTTGAGAAACATTGATACTTTGCACTTGTTCCCAGAAAGAATAAACCAGCCTAGTTTTTTTAGACCACTCATTGATTTGTTAGGATCATTACATATCCTAATTCTGTCCTCCCAGCAGTCTTTGAGTTTTATGATTTCTGCTTATTTTGTCAGCACACTCTACTCAACACAGGTCAGTGGGTGTTGAGCAAAAGTAGCCACAGGACAGACCTAAAAAGTAAGATATCTTTCCACTTTGATACAAAGACATCAACTAATCAGCAAACACTCTCTGAAAATGTTTACTAAAGTACTTTGGAATTCAGCTTATAGCTGTTTTAGCTAAGCCAAGTTTCCAGAACATTCTAGACAGTATCAAAATCTACAGCCCAAACTCTGATTTTCTTCTATCCATGGGGCCCATAACTTTCATATATGCCTTTATCTTCATATGACTTATTCTTTAAAAATCCAAGTTGGCTACTTATCTTTTTGCCATTTTCTTCCAGGTGCTTAAAATGCTTCCCCCACACCCCAAAACCTCTTCTTCCAATTGCAGTTATGCTTATTTTTTTATTATTCCCCATTCCTCACAGTCTCCATCTGCATTTAAAGACAGATGATACACTGGAAAGCTGAATGTAGTAAACATATTATCTGTCATCCAGGATCTATCAGAAATACCTAAAAATTCTTAAATTATTTAAGCTGTCTACAAAGTAATGAGAAAAAGTTAAACTTTCACAGTTTATTTTAGAATAACACAACCAGTCTGAGTTCTTTCACACTTTTTCTTTCCCTGTTTCCAGCTAAAAGCTTAACATTTCCACCAACAACAAAGGGAAGCCAGTACCTCCATCCACACTGATCTCTGTAGTGAAAACTGATACCAAAAAGAGAAGGAAATTACAAATGTCAGTCCTTCACAAGCATTAGGCAGCAGATGATACCATATTGATCTGATTTACTGAGAGACAAATACTATTTCTTCCAGCCTGCAGGTAGAACAGTCTAAGAGCTTTGACATTCAGAGAACCCATATGGGATGATGAAATGTAACTTCATCCCATGCCTGAAGAACATCAGTAACTAAACTGATATCATCAAACAGGAGCTCAGCAAATTGCCTTATGGACTCAAGCCACTGCACAGCAGAATGCAGTGCCCTGCATCTGCATCTCTAATTAAAACACAGTAGAAGTCAGGCATGCTTGACTCCCATTACAGTGCCACAGCTGTTGCACTGAAATTACCTCATGGTCTCAGTCCAGTTCTTGGCTGATGGGTATCCATGTCAAACAAAAAGGACACCAGCACAAATAGTTTTTACCAGAGCAACCAAATCACCTAGAAACTCCTATATTCCTACTAGCCACTTCCTGTGAAACACTACCCTCTGAACAGAGTCTGATGCATTAGTTATATGTTTTGTTGTCACTAAAATCCAGATCTCTCCAGAGCTCTCCAAACATTAGTGTAGCTGAAAAAACTTAATGTGACTGCAAAGTATTACAAAATATTCTTCTGAGATTTCTACTGTAACTGCTCCAAATAATTTGTTCTAATTGTTTCAACCCTCCTTTACCATGTTCTGGAAGAAATAGATTCCAAAGAAACTGCAGTGCTGAGACGTAGCAATTAGAAGTTCTGAAAATAGGCCAGTTATTGCTGCAACCCTTTTTGGGAAAGTCTTAAAGATGTAGGAAAAATACAATAATCACATTCACAAACGTGCAATGCCAATTACACTATCACAGATGTTGATTACACTATCACAGACATTGCTATGCTGTAGGAAAACAGTTTCCATTGCATGCTGGATTTCCATATGTCAGGAAAAAAAAATGAGAATTGCTGTCTTTCCCAGAGGCACATTGGCTCCCTGTGTTGATGGCAGCAGAAGAAACTTAGGGTTTTCTCAGTTTATAAGACTAACTCTTAAGAAGTCAAACACATAATGCTTCCTAATTAATATATTAATAACGTATATTTAGTCACATTTCTTCAAAATGGTTGAATCATCCTCCTTCTCCTACAAATTACTTCAGTGACACAAATCTTCCAAATATGTGTCAGTTCTTGGAGAAGTAAGGAGAGGGGTCACTGGAACTGCTGCATTGGACTCCCAGAGGGCAGACTTTGGCCTGATTATGGCCCAGACTGGCAGAGTCCCCTGGCTCACAAAGGAGTCCAGGAAGGCCTGACATTCCTCAAAAAGAAAATTGTAAAGATGCAGAAGCAGGATATGCCTAAAGACAAGACAAGGAGAAAGAAGACTGAACAGAGAGCTTTGGCTGAAAAATCACAACAAAAAGGAGAGTTTATGACCTTTGCAAGACGCAATGGCAACTCGGGAGGAGTACAAAAATGTCAAGAGGACATGTAGGGAGAAAATTAGAAGGGTCCAAGTCCATTTAGACCTTAAGATGGCTACTGCTATAAAAGACAACGGAAAATTACAACTAAACATATATTAGCAATGAAAGAGAGTCTAAGGAGAATCTCCATCTTTTACTGAAACTGGAGTGAAACATAGTGAGAAAGGATGAGGAGAAGACTGAGGTACTCCATGCCTTCTTCACCTTGGTCTCTAATAACAAGACAAGTCATTCCATGGGTAGCCAGCCCTCTGAGCTGGAAGACAGGGATGGGGGGCAGAATGAAGCCCCCATAATCCAAGGGAAAGTGGTCAGTGAGCTGCTCTAGCACTTGGGCACACACAGATCTATGGGCCTGGATGGAATCCATCCAAGGATCCCCAGCAGAGGCAATTGGTAGAATTGCTCACTGAGCCACTTCCCATCACTTACCAGCCCCTCTGCATCTGGAGGTATTTAAAAGACATGGAGATGTGATACTCAGGGACATGGTTTGGTGGTGGGCTTGGTAATGCTGGGTTGATAGTTGGATTTGATAATCTTATAGATCTTTTCCAACCTAAATGATTCTATGATTCTTTTACTGTTCCACAATATACAAGAGTCTGGAAAATGCATTGAGGGAAATAGAAAAAAATAAGTCAATGTCTGTTCTTTTTCATCTAGATGTATTTTTCAACTTAACTCAATTAAGTATAAAATCATTTAAGGGTTCATATACGTATATACGAACTTTCAAAAGCTACACAAGTTATATATGTCTTCCTGACTATACTGACTAGGCATCATCTCTCAGAGATTATACTGAAGCCGTGCATTCAGTATTTTCTCCATCAAGACAGCCAGAAAATCAAGACCTCTCCACTTCAGCCTGACTCTTTCTGTTGCACTTGGAAGCAGGCCAAATCTCTGGTTTTAATCAGGAAAGACGTGTTCCTGCAAGCTCTGCTTTACCTTTACCTTGTTTTTAACCTTTCACCCACGATCTAGTTCAGTTGAACCTTGAAGATATGAACATGAAACACAGATGGATATTGTCATCAGTTTTCCTTCAGTCACTGAAACATTCTTATTACTATTCCAAGCCCTTGCTTTAGAGGCCACCTGCTGTTACCTATAAAGAACAGCAGACAATTACAGAAAATACCAGCCTTGCTTTACTGCAAAGGGGATTAATCTAACTCACAGCAATACTTCTTCTTTGCAGTTTATTTGACTCAGTAGAAATTTTACCTTGGGTGACAAAGAAGCCTCCAAACTACTTTCAAAATTAACCAATCTCCAGTAGTGCATTCTGCCATCTTCCAACCTACCATGTGCCTCATTTCTGGGTAGTCCATCTTCTGCTCTGCATTTGTGGTCCTGGTTCTCTCTGTGCCAGACTTGGGCAATGATCATGCCAGACCTAGCTGGGAGTCTGTGACCAAAAATCCATGATGTTCCTTCAGCCTTATTTATTGCAGAGGGAATCACCTAGTTTTACCCTCCCAAAACAGTATTATACCTTGCAATTATGTCTGCTTCAGTTGTTGGTTCAAGTTACAACTGAAATTTGCAATGACAGTGAAAGGCACTTCACAGAGCACAGGCACTGAACTGTGCCTTTAAAGTCACAGTTGAAGAGCCTGCTCTTTTAGAACCAGCTGCAAACTTGGGATGCTGAAGCTCAACCGCACTACAACAAGCACTGAGCCAGAAGAGTCTTGATTTTAGTCAGTGAACTTTCTGGTTTGACTTACCTCTCAGAGTATTTAAAAAGATGACTTAAGATGCAGTTACTTACTTACATAGTATCAATACTCCCCCTGAAGGTAAGCATATGTCTCACCAAAACCAGAGTGACTAAAAGATAACTGTCAAAAAGACTGGAAATGTTGCAGTTGTGAGCCTCATAAAACAGCTCAAACTACCTTAAATCTTAATGACAAACATGTAAGAGGAACAGATGCAAAAGTGTCACATCGTACATAAGGATGTGGCAGTGGAAGTGACATATCCTGAGGGCAGATGATTAACAACTAGCTCAGAAATTTGATTAAGTATGTGAACAGCAATGCTTACTTCACAATTACAGGAATAAATAACTTTTCTACTTTATATTATTATACTGATTAAAATAGTGCTTCAAACACATATGAATTGCAAAAAAAGACATTTATGGTGATTCAGAGGGGTCTTTCCTTCCCCCAAAATGCAATACATTACTTGAATTAAACATTTCAGCAACACTCAATCTTTTAAAATTAAGACAAATTAAACTGGAACTTTGCCTCACACAAAAAAGCAGCAGCTTCAGAAGTAAGTGTTCTTGGCTACTGATAACAGCATGTTGTTTGCATACAGTACTAATTCATGGAAAATGACGTTTCTTGTCCCTGATACTAAAAAAAAATAAAATCATTATCCAACAGTGAAAAACAAAGCTGAAATTACATGGTCATGGTATGGCACCTCATGTCTGAATGCAGAACAGTCCATACAAAGAAGAAAAAGCTTTACAAGTTGCACAAATTTAAAATAATTTTTTAGAAAATAAGTTTTATTTGGCTCCTTTTGTACACTTTTTCTTAAAAAAAAAAAAATGCACATTCATACAGTTTGCTCTTCCCAGTGGATGTCTGGATCTGCTCACATAGAGCATTAATATCACGAATATCAAGGCCAAAGATGCCTTCACAATAATTTCAGACACATTGTATTCTGGCTGTAAAGCATCCAAAGTTACTTATTTTCTGATTACAACTTGGAAATCAATGTTTTGAGTGTTTCTTCTCTGATTCACATACATAATTGTCCCAAACAGGGAAGAGGAGACAGACCTGCAACAAAGAACCGTCAATGGCGAGTACTCGTTTCAGGTAGAGCTAAAGGTAGGTTCTTTGCTCCACACCGAGATGGAATATAAAAGAAATACTCAGCTATATAATTTCTCTTTTTCAAAAGCTCTACATCAGAAATGATAAAATATTGCTTGAAAACTACAGATCAGCCACTGGTAGTGACAGTTTGCTTGCAGAGAAAGCACTCTTTCCCTAGTTGTTTCTCATGGCCAGGTCTCTGCTGTTGATGGTGACTATGGAACTTGCTTCTTGCTGTTTCTTCTTAAAACACTTCGTGAAGAGGAGGAAATTCAGCTCAAACTTTCACACAGCACAAGAGGTACTAACCCATCAAGTAGCCCCTACAGAAAGAAAATTAATTTAGAGAAAAATTTAGCAAACATCGGCAGCACTCCTCAAAAATTAAGAGGCAGACAATCTTAAACCAAAACTTAAGACTGAAAAAGCCTCTGCTGATCAAGACTATTTAGCCATCTTAACTACACACTCATTCCTCAGCTGATTTTCTTCAATGAACACTGAAAATGCATTAGCAATGTTCTTAATTCAACTTTGGTAATTGTTTGGAATTTGTGAAGCCCACATTATACCCTAAGAAATGTCCTTTATTTGTTCTTTACACAAACTACAAGTGTTAAGATATTCAATACAACCTAATCTTTTCTGACACTTCACACAAATCTGTTGTCTCTTTCTCTTCCATTTCTCCGAAGCCCTGGTCTTTTCCTGAATTTCAGAATGAGAACTGTTGTACAGACACACATGTACTCAGTGAAGCAAAAAAAACCATACAGCATCAATTAAGCAAGAAAATACAGGGCAGGTCCCCATCCAGATAGCTGCTGCGTGATGGGAACCCATCACTTCTGTGTTAGGAAACAATTTTTTTACGTATGCTGCAGAGACCAAAAAAGTATTTAACAATAGAAGAATTACTGTCACTATTAATTCAACACTTCATGGAGCTACTCCAGAAATTACCTAACAGTACCTCAAAACAACAGGTTTCAGCTATTCTAAATAAAATAAATAGACTGAAAAATACAGAGGAGGGAAAAACTGGAAAACCTGCATTTGGATTTTGCACAGCCTGAAAGCTACAGTACTTTGACAGTTCCATATTCCTCAAAGCCCTACTGTGTAGCTACTTACCTGACCAGTACATACAATGAATTTTAAGGTACACTGAGCAAGTCAGACTCAGTAACCACCTTTTCTAACATACCAGGAAATGTCACCCTTTTTTAACTACAGCACAATCTTACAGAAGCTGGTTCCCAAAGCATCCCACCTCATTTAAGGTAGCTTGTTCCAAAAAAAGCAGTGAAAAAAGCAACTTATATTCAAGCTGAAGATCACCATATTTTCTGTTACTCTTAAATTTAACACAGCACACACGAGCCACAAAAGAGAATAAAGACTGAAAGATAGTTAAATCACTTACGGTAATTTCATCCTCATAAAAACTCTGGCCATGAAGAAGCTCAAAAGCACACTAACAAATCCAATAAAGAGCAAAAGAAACCTATTCAACTTGGGGATATTTGGTGCATTGGATCGATCCAGAATTATGAATCCTAGGCCACCCATTGTGAAGAGGAAGCTGGATGCAAGGCCTTCCATAATGTACTGTCCATTTACTCTAAGGGGAAAAAAAAAGAAAAGGTGAAAAGAATTCAGAAAAAGATTAAAGAAATTATTGACATTTCAAACCCTATCTACTAAACATGCTTTAGCTGTACAAACACACAAGATGACTGATGGCTGCCTTTCTAACTAAAGCAAGTAGGAAAATGTTATACAATTACATCAAGACATTAATACACAATTTATGTCCAGAACTGACAGTCTGCAAGGTGCCCAGTGCAGCACACAGGAGGATTTGTACATATTTGTGCATACCAACAGCTACCACCCAGCTCATTGGATTGTAAAACCACCTGGTCCAAGCAGGTCCCTGGTTATGCAGATGATCCCAAGGCATGGCACCACGACCTCCTTATTTCTATTCCCATGTTTAGGCAGGACTGCCTCAATCCTCCTCTCAGGACAAATTCCACTCAAAGCACTAGGGCAGCACATGAAGCACATCTGCTGGTTCCAGCACACATCCTGTAATCCTGTAGGATGTTCTGCTGCCTGCTTGCTGAGCCTGCATGGATCCATTGCAGGGACCAGCCTGGGGGTGCCTCATGGAGCTCTCTGTCAGCCCAGGCAACTGCACTTCCTTCTTACAAATGGAAAGAGATGGACAGTGAGGAAGCTGAGATGCAGAAAGAATATTGCACCTGGATCACGAGTCTCCAGCTTCCCACAGTCACTGAGCCATTTTCCCATCCTCCTAAATAACAACCTCATAATACTGGCTTGATGAAACTACAGTGGATGGCCATATAGAAATAAAGATTATCATTACTGCCTCATATCCTGGAAACAAACAAGTTTGTCTTCTCTTGTCTTGTTTACACTGACAGTGCTAACAACTCCCTGCAGCAACTTGATTCATCAACATTGCAACAATCCAACCTAGTCTGAAGAACACACCTAGTCCAAGCCAAAATCTGTCACATCAACCATGTCACAGACCTCACTGATTCAATCAGCTTTTTGGTATTTAATAAAAATTATTACTTGTTTCCACACACATAGACACCCCTCTCCACTCCCCCCCCCGCCCCGTTACAAAAGTAGACTTAACTCTCTTCAGACCAGTTTATTACTAGGAGTCTCCAGGTATTTTTCAGTAATATAAGCCAAAGGCACTAGGAATACCCTGTCTTTACACATTTGTAACAATGTTCCCCACCAGAATCCCAAGTACACTACAGTTTAAAACGTAAGAAACAAGTTTCCCAAACATTACATATTCTGCAACAAAAATTGATCAAATATATCTGCATCCAGTATAAAGCTCAACATGATTAGCAAAAAAATAAGTACCTACAGCACAAACCAAGTTCCTTCTACCAGACCTTTCATTTTTTAAAGTTTTAGGACTAGGTTGGTTGATTTCCACTGGTTTCAATGCTGGTTTGGTGGGCTTTTCGTAAAAAGCAAAAAATAGTTCTTGGCAAACCAACAATGGATATAAAACAACTCCTGCCTTGCAGAGGGGAGGGGAGGGGAGGGGAGGGGAGGGGAGGGGAGGGGAGGGGAAGGGAAGGGAAGGGAAGGGAAGGGAAGGGAAGGGAAGGGAAGGGAAGGGAAGGGAAGGGAAGGGAAGGGAAGGGAAGGGAAGGGAAGGGAAGGGAAGGGAAGGGAAGGGAAGGGAAGGGAAGGGAAGGGAAGGGAAGGGAGCACAGCTCGGCAAGAGGGGCTTATTCCCTTGAGCTTAGGCATTTGCAGGATGCCGCTTGTGGGATCAGGGCCCTGCTCTTACCTGTATGCCAAGAAAGCCACCGGCCTCTGATGCCCGTGTTCGTCTGTCATGGACCCCACGCTCGGAGGTTCCACGATCACGTCATAGATAATTCCTGCGGGGAGGAAAGCAAGCACTGACTTGGACCCGCAGTAGCGAGAGCCGCCCTGACACCGCGGGCACGCTGCGGGGATGCCCGAGGCTCGTGTTTTACGGGCGGTTCGGACCCGGACACGGGGTCAGCCTCGGCTCTGCCACCGGGGCAAGGACCGAGGGAGAGCTGTTCTGCGAGCGGGGCCTCCCCTTCACCCCGCCCGGCCCGGCCTCACCTCCGGTGATGAGGAAGTAGGACACGACCACCAGCGCGTACACGGTCATGGCCGAGGGCATGTGCACCCAGCTCGGCCGCTTCAGCTTGATGTTGGGGCACTCGAGCACGGCGAAGGGCAGGCGGTACAGCGTCTCCATGGCCGCCGTGCGGTCCCGGAGCGGCCGCGGCCCGCTGCTCCCCGCCGGCGCTATCCGCTCCCTCCCGCCGCGGCCGCGCTCGGCCACCGACACGAAGGCGGAAACGGAAACGGGCTGCCGCGTCCTGACAGGGAGAAACGGATCCCTTTCTAAAAAGAAAACTAAACAAAGCTCTAGAAACTTGCGACTAGGATTCAATGAAAGATTCAGACTTTTTTTTCTGTCTGCATAAAGACATGGAAACGCCGCCAGTCCGCCGGCGAAGAGTCTACTCTGTCTTACTCACCTGCCAGGACCCGGCAGCCCTGACGTGTCGACGCTGGGTACTGCCTCCGGGGCGGGGGCGTGGCCGGGGGCGTGGCCAGGCGCAGCCCCCGCCCCTGGGCTGGGCAGCCACGTGGCCGCCCCGGGGCCCGCGTGTGCCCCGGGTGCCGCTGGCCCTGCCCGCTCGTCACTCGGTGGGACACCGCCCGCTGGTCATCACTGCCCGCCCGTGACTCGGTGGGACACTGCCCGCCGGCCACCACTGCCCGCCGGCCACTCGGTGGGACACTGCCCGCTTGCCACTCGCGGGACGCTCCAGCAGCAGGGGCGACTCCGGCGCCGCAGCCCCTGCCACGGGGTAGGAGCACCCTTTGGACACCCCTGTGCTGATGCAGTTTTCCGGCGGGGGGAAGGAAAAGCCACGTCCCGCGTGTGAGTTAGCACAGTCAGGCTGGGGAGATGCAGACCCGTCGAGCAGACCAAGTTCCGTAGTGGGACTTTACCCCAGTCCCTGTGTTTACAGGGGAGGGTGGGGCTGGGGTGCCCCTTGGGCGCACCATGGGATGTAATGCCCATCCTGACCCACAGCCAGAGGTCACCCCGACAGCTGCACACAGACCAGGTAGGAAAAAGCACATCACAGCAGTCGCTGCTGAGAACAAGCAGGGTACCGTGTGTTACAGCCCATGTCACACACTCCTGCAAGGGTGCACACACCTCATCGGTCCAGGCCAGCCAGGCCCCTGCTGCCTCTGTCCTCAGCTCGCTTTGGAGAGCAGCAGCGAGGCAGCACGTCAGAAAAACTCCCCCGTTTGAGTGGAAGCCTCTCTAAGGAAAGGGGTGGGGAAGAACTCTTCACTCCAGGTTACACAGGAGAGTGTCCCAAGCACCAGCTGAACTCACCCACCTCGCCAGGCTACCCAGCCTACTTCCCACTGCACAGCCCTTCCCCAAATGTCTACCCCAAGTACTAAAATTTGCACTAGAACAGTAACACAACTAAGGAAATGTTAACCTTGTAAAGTAACTATAGTAACAGCACCCAAAAATGTTAAAGAGTAGTAATGTTAGGCTCAAAACCTCCTTTAACGAGCTACAGCCTTTGCACCTGAGCTGAGGAGAAATGCCTCACATACTTAAAGCTACATTTATCCATTTTGAGAATACTGACAATTATTTTAACTCCTTGGGACACTGTAAAGAAATCCTTGGGGAGGTACAACTCCTTTCACCATGCACGGTGTTAAATCACTTACCCTGGACCAGAGCCACCTCCTGCTGTCACACCCAGCAGGCAGCTGAGAGTTGCCAGGCACCTCACCCAAAGCACCAGCTCACTGCCACCAGAAGGGTTTTTCGACTCAGCCTTGTCCTCTGTCCCTTGGCTGTCTGTGCAGCTGGCAGAGCTAGGCAGGGTAAAAATGCAGCATGCACTCAGGAGTGACCTGCACACATCTGAGCCACAGCCTGAGCAGACTCCACAGGTGACTTCAGAAACCCCTTGAAGTGGCACTCTCATGGCTCCCAGTAAGCCTCTGTACTGTTATTATTTCTCCTCCTTCCTCTCATGGTGGAGCTCACTACTTTTTGAAAATATAGTTTTGGTTAAAAATAGGTAAAAATAGATGCCTATCAGATACTAAAAGCAGTTCAAAATTCAGAGTTGGGGCTGAGGAATACTACTGCACATACAAACAAAGCAAGAATTATCCTGACTGCGTTAGTACACTCTCAGAGAGTGTTAAGAGGCACATTTAGAGTTCTCTACAAGACAGAATGAAGCAAAGCCATGTTCAGTTTTTACAATTACATCCTTCATGATAAACCAACAAACTTTGGTTCAAACTTCAATACCAGAGGCCCAAATTGCTACTCTAAATCAGAAAGCCTTTAAAGGTCTATCCTAGCTGCACCCTGGAGCTCTGTTGGTATTGTACCTGTAACTGCTGACCCAGGAAGTCCTAACAGAGGATACAGCAGCTGCAGCTTTCTTCCAGAGATTCAGATGTAGCAGTAGGCAACTGTCTGGTGGATACAGCACTGGCTTTGAGAAGTTAAGACTATTCTCTCCACTGTCTCTTGAGTAATACTACATACAATTAAAAAAAAAAAATCTACATTAAGCTTGTACTAGCTATCCTCTTGTTTGCTCTTCTTTTTCAAAGTCTTAACTTTCTTATGAGACAAGTCCTCCAATGACTTCATAAACAACTGCTGAAAGAAAACCTGCACTGCTGAAATTTATTCCAATCCCTCTACATGACTGAGCCTGAGCTGAGAGTCCTGTTTAACCAGACTTCCTTTTCAGCAGGCAGCACTGAACAGAGCATCCTGACCTACAGGTTCTGCTGCAGCAAAACCCAGCTCTGCACTGTACAACCTGCAAGAAGCAGCAGCAGCTCCTACCAGTTTTGAGTCATACATGGAATGACAGGACACAGAAGTGGAGATCTCATTTATTGGGCTGAAACTACAAATAGATTCACTTTGACTTCTGGCTCTGTGCTTGTGCCTTCAACACTTTCACAACAATCTTCTGCTCCTCGATAAGAAAAGCTCGTTTGATCCTGGAAAAGAAAAACTACTTTAGGATATGTGTCTATCTACTAAAGTATAAACACAAAAATAAGACAAATTACAATTAATTTTGCCACATTCATTGCACATGTGGTGTTAGCTCCACAGTTACATAAAAAGGGAACCTACTGCTGCTCTTGCCAGCAGCAAAAGACAGGCACAGTAGCACTGCAGCAGTTTGGGGATGGCAGCCTACAGTGCCTGCAAATTTAGGGTAAGTGGCTTGGAGGCAAGGAAGGTAATACTTGATGGCTGATCATGGGAAAATTTACCATCCTCACAAACTTCAAAGGCAAAAAGCAGAACTCCTAACTGGAGAATTAATTCTGTTGAAGTCAGAATTGGTGTGACGAGTGGTGGTCAGCTCTCTTCCTCAGAACTACAGGAAACTACGTGCATCCAGTTATCAAAACCAGGAATACTTTCCCTGTCAGGATTAAAGTTCCTTGCACATCAACAGGGAAAAGCCTAGCAGGTCAAGTCGTGCCCAAATATGACTATTTCTGGAAGACATGCAGGACCACCGGGCAGATGGGACAGATCTCTGCACCAACACTCACATACCAACAGACTATTTGATGGTTCTGAGCTAACAGCACAAGTGTGCCACACACACTGTTCTACCCTTAAACATTAAAATGTCCTCTGTAAGTACCTGGTACACATGGCTACTTCTGCAGTACAACCCTGTCAGAGATGCCTAAGCAGGTGCAGAAGAAAATCTGACCATTACAGGCTGTAATTTCTGGCTTAGGCACAGTTAGAATAAAACATACTCATGCACTAAAACCTACCTATCAAGTTCATGAAGAGTTTGGGAAAACCTCAGAAAAAAAATGTGGCTTTTAATACAGAAAAGTTATGCAATGGCTCTGCAGCTCTAACAGCTTATCTTCAGTGGTACCCAAAGTAATTTATCTTAGAACTCACACATGCCAAAAATGAAAAAAAAAAAATGCTGGCACTACAGATGAAAAAAAACCTGGCATTAGACTGCTGACCCCAGAGATCTGCTTTGTTTACCATTCACAGAGATGACACACTCATGGTCATGTTTTTCCTCAAACTTGCCAAGGAAGCATAGGATATGCAATTGCTACACAATAAAACTGAATTCATTGAGGCCTGGCAAAGGCCATTTTAAAGCTTAAATACATAAAGCTGCTTAACACACAACGACGTAATACCTGTGAATCCCAAAACACTACAAAGAAGTGATAAATTCAATTAGATCTGCATAAGGCAAAACAGGACAACAGAACAGACTAATCCTTACTATGGGCAGTCAATACAAAAGATAAACACCCAGCATGAGCAGACTGGTTTGTATCAATGCAACAGTGCACTGAGAAATCCTGAAGAACAAGACGTCTCCACAAAGGAGCTCCACGCGCAGGAATTCCCTCAAATCCAAGGGACAAAAATCACACACATCATTGCTTGATGCGCCTCACACTCACACTCTCCATCTCCCTACACCAGTGTCAGACAAGAGCCTTCAAAGTTTGGGAGAGATGTAAAAAATTTGTAAGAAGCAACCTGAGGAATAAAGCTGGCTTTGTGTGAATTACCTGTCACGGACACACTTGGCACACATGGAGCCACCGTAGGCTCTGCTCACGTGCTTCTTCGTTTTTGACAGCCTCATCAGAACTTTGGGGCGCACAGCACGGACCTACAGACAGCAAAAACAAACAAGTGTGTCATAGGACACCAATTCTTTTTCTCTGCCACGTAAAAACTAACATCACTTCCATAGTTAAAAAAAAAATATAAAAAGCAGCAACACTTGAAGTTTACTATTCAAGATGCTAAAAAGTGACTGAGATCGCAGCTCATTGCATGGGCCATTCTCATTATTCCTAAGCTGATCTTTTCATTCCAACACCGGGGTTCAACAAGAGGTTCATTAAAAAATTGGTTACAAAAAAGACTTTTTTTTAAAGATAGGAACTGCTCAAAGATCAACATTACTCAAGCATTCCTGTAACTGTTAAAAGCAATGGTGTTACTTCAAGAAAACCTTCTGACGAAAAATACATCAAGAACGTTAATTCTTTTTTTCTAAATACTTTATAAACTTGGCTTACCCTTTTTTTCTTCAAGTCTAATAGGTCCAATTTACTTTTTTAAATTCTGCTATAGAATTGCCCTAGTTTTAAAAATTTCAGACTTTCTAACACAAGAGTTTATATTTAACAATAATGCAAACCAGGAACATTAAAAAAAAGGTTATTTCAACAAGAACTCGTCAATAAGCAGGCCCAGTGTATACTTGGAAAGGCTCTTTGTCCTGAAGAAACACTGCAGCACAGCAACATCCTTAGGTGTTTATAACCATACTCACACCACGAAGTCTTCCTGGGCAAATCCCACATGCTGACTTGGGCGCCTTTCCCACTTTCTTGGTGTAAAGGTAAACAATCCTGTTCCCGGGTGTTCGGGACCTAAGCACAGCAGAGAAACGCTCAGTTATCATAACAATCGGAAGTGAAGCATCACCTGTTTACAACTCAAGTTTTCTTACATACGGTCTTACTTACAGTCTGGTCTTGTTGGAAGCTGTGTTGTAGGACAACCTACGGCGGTATGTCAGGCGCTGCACCATTTTTCACCCCTAAAGAAATCAAAATCAAAGCGGCACTATTTAAGAGCTCGATGTTCACACAGGAAATCACATCTCACAAGATCACCCGTACAGAGCCAGATGTGAATCAGCAGCTGCCGATTCAGTATTAATAAAACTAAAGCCTTTCCTGATCAGCGACACCAGCAGAACTATATTAGAGAACAACAAATCGCCTGTCAACAGGGAAGATGCGATCCGCAATGAAGATTCACCCGAACTAACGCCAACACTGTTCAAACATCCTGGTCTTGCCTGGATTATGTCAAGCTCTCCTAAGGAACTGCTTAAAGCTTTATCAGCTCCGTACTTTATAGTCAACATAAGCTTCACTCGCAGCCCCGGGAGACGCGGGCCCTACTCGGGAGCCCCACCGCGGAGGCCTCGGCAGGCCCGGCCTCTGTGCCGGGCGGCTCTGCCCCCGCTCCAGCCCACGCGCGGGCAGCAGAATCTCCGCCGGCCCATCCCCACGGCCCCTCGGGGTTTCGGATCGCGCTCGCCGCCCGCCGGGCCGCGGATGAAGGCGGATGGACACCCACAGCCCTCGGTCGCCCGCCGCCATACCTGGCGCCGCCGGACCCGGAAGAGGAAGCGGACATGCGCGGGTCAACATTGAAATAGCGGCGCTGGAGCCAGGAAGAAGTAGCGGCGCCTGCGCGCTGTAATCCGTCTGCCAGGCCGGGCGGCGAGTGGGCAGAGCCATGTTGTACGGCACGGAGGTGCTAGGTGGCGCCATGTTGTACGGCTGAAGCGGGGCGGAGCGCCGCTCGGCGGCGGGATCGGGAGCAATGGGCGCCATGGGGGCCCCGTTTTATTTATTGTGTGTTTTACTGAAAAACTGTTGTACTAAAATATCAGCTTCTGTCCTGGAAAAGAAGGATTTGTGCTTCACTATGGTAATTACGTAGCTTTGGGCCCAGAAGCCATTCCCCATCCTGCTGTTTAAGCCCTCAATTACAAGTCGCTCCTACAGGCTTTTCTACGGCGCACTGGCTCCTGACACACCTGGGAGCCGTGTGTCTTACACAGAATTTCCACAAGGAAAGGCTGATCCCACGGAATCCCTCGACAGCCTTGCCGGGAGCATTGCAGGGCTGCCCTTGCCAGGCTCCGTTCCCCTCGAGATGCCCTCACTCTTGACCGGCACTGGCCTTCCCGGGCACAGGGCCAGGCAGGCAGGCTGATCCCGAAACTGCCCCCTCTGGAGAGCTACCCAATGCCCACATTTGCCTGACACCTCCTTGCTGTACTCCCTGTGTCACGTGCTCACACAGGAGCGTGAAGTTATAAACTTTCTGTGCTGGTCAAAGGTCCACTTTCCATTTCCAGGCTACAGGTATCTAGGAAAAGCATAGGGAAAAAAAGGATATGGCAAATGGAACTGTCCCATAATACATCCTCCCTGTGTTCATCCATCAGCATCGGCCAAGTGTCCTGAGCTGGATCACATTTCCTGACCTTAGATTATCTCAGTTGGTGTGAGCATGGTGATAACAACACCAAGGTTGTGCCTTCAACCTCTGTGTGGGCCATTTGATTAAGAGTTGAACTCAATGATCCTTGTGGGTCCCTTTGAACTCAGAATGTTCTGTGAAATCTATTTAATTGTCTCTGGTAGATCCCTGATAAAAGAAAAGAAATTAAATAGCCAGAGCTAGGGGATTATAGGATGGCTTGTCAGTAGCCAGAAACAGCATTCCAGTGGTGTCAGATCTGCCACATTAAAGTCTAAATGCACAGAAGGTACCTCTGGCACCTCTCTCCTTTTCATTAAACACTGTGTCGATAGGAAGGAAAGGAGAAACACTCCCTGGACTACACTTCTCCCAGATGTTTGTTTCAGCTCCCACCCCACACCCCTGGTCCCTGCCAAGCTGAAGAACATGTTGACAAGCAGAGCTGCCTCTGTGTTCTGAAGTCAGCATCTGGACTCTGCTATCCATATGTGACTTTACTAATGGATCTGGATCCCACCCTACCACCTGACTCTGACACGTGAACAACCAAGAGGTTTTAAAGCACACTTTTCCATCACTTCTGCTCCACAGCTCTGGTGGCAGAGGCGGTGTTCCCACTGCCACACCAAGTCCTCCTTCTCACAGTGCGTGTGAATGCCACAATTGATACTGACTCACAAAGTCAAAATCTCCATGCAGCATCAATGGGAGATCACCATCTGCAAGGAGGGTGGGGTTGGGCCCACTGTCTGTGAGCCCTCAAATGCTCTTTTGCTCCACTGACCTGAGCACAGTTCCAAAGTGATAATCAAGGACCCACACGTTAAGCATGCAGGGTGCTGCTGCTGCCATCGTTAGCGGCTTCAGCTCTGCTTTTGGAGATTAGCAGGTGCCCAGAAAGCTTTGATGTGTGCTCCTGGCCTTATTTATGTAACTCACAGTTTGTTGTACTGCATCCTCTCTATTTTCAATCTGTAATTATTATTTTGGTTAATTATTGACTCTTTTTAAGTGCAAATCATGGACACCAGAATTATTTTTTAATTCATGAAAGGAGAGAAAATATGTATGAACTAGATTTTAGGGTATATTTAAAATAGGAGCATATTTTAGAAGACAAGTAAATTTCAGAGCAATTAAAGTATTTAATATGAACTTTCTAGGCCCAGAACCCTGAGGGGAATAAGAAAGCCAATTAAATTAGATTAAATAATCATGCCTAAATATAAAAGTGTAACAGAGTCCAATTGTTAAAGAACAACACTATTAAATTGTGATAGAATAGTTTAGATGTTGTCAGTGCAACAGGTAACTATTTGAGTATTGACAATAGTATTGATAAGGTTTTGAACTTCACTGAGGCTCTAAACTCAACCTGTGTAAGTTTTAGAAACTGCCAATTAAATTCCAGCCATTTGCTTCTGCTGAGGTACTGGCCTAGTTTTTCAAGCATTTTCAGTTCTTTTTTTAAGAGAAACAGGGCTATCAGGCAAATGGCTCACCAGAGCATCTGGAAATGTTAGCTTAATGACAACTGGTCTAATGCTATCTAATGTGGGGATAAGATTTGAAGCAGAAGCTCACTAAGCCCATTTTGTACAGATTAGTCAAGTGATTCATGTTCTATGCTACTCCTACTTCTTCACAGGACCAAAACATCTCTTTTGGGAGCAGTCATTTTCCACATCCAACATGTCTCATTAACTCTTTCTGTGTTTTCTTCTTTCCTTGAATGCAATGAAGGGGATGGATTAGCAAATGCACAGCCCAACAATGTAGAAAAGTAACAGTGGCATCCTAAAAAATCCATTCTTTCCCTTCTAGGATGTCAGTGGAAGCATAGCACCTGAGGTTGTGGGCCTTTTCATTGAGAAAACTGGAGGCTGGCTTCCAGGTGCACTTGCTTATCAGCAGTGCAAAACTGTATACCTCTTTTCCACCACATCCAATTGGAAGAATAATAATCTCTGATGGCAATTTAGTAGTGGAATGTATTTTGCACCCGCCAGCAGGCTGTCACCACATTCTGTTTAATGCATCAGAAGAACGCTTTGTTCACAGCTCAAGACCAGTTCTTGGTATGTTGACCATCTTTTCTTTTCTTTTCTTCATGGTCCTCTCTTGATCTCTCTTTTTACTGAAAGCTCCTATCTATGTGCATGACAATTTGCTTGATCACCTGGAATGTTCCAACAGAGTAAGAGTGGAAGTTCCCAAAGGCAAAAGGCTCGATAAGCCTGGCTGGATCCCCTTATACTTTCCTCACACTTCTGTACCACTTCCAGGAATCTACCAGGCCCCAGGAGGGTTCCACTGCCCCATTAATTTCTCTTCATGGACCCTTCTAGGGCTTTTCTCCACAATAAGCTTCAATTAAAAAATGAGACATGTTTTCACTCATATTCACTTGCTGTTGTACCAGTCCAGACTGGAAAAATCTAAGAGGCATGGGAAGGAAAGCAAGCCTATGGGCAAGCACATGCTGGGTGCTGCAGAGAGGAAAAGATGTGATGGCTGAGAGGTGTGGTGCTCCTGTTAAGTCACAGGAAAGATACCATTTCCATGAACTGTGTATCAGTACGTGTTTTAGAAATGTCTCACTGAAGTCAGAATCCAACCTCAGGTGATGCTTGGATACAACCAACAGGCTTACATCTATAAATGTGGAAAGGAACCAAGACATCTCAGAAAAGTATTAGCAGCTGTTGGAAAGGGGAGAGGGAAGAGGTCCTTGGCTCCACTGTCTCTCCAGAGCTGATTTTTTTTCTCAAAAATCTCATTCCCTTTCCTTGTTAACTATGTGGTGTATGTCACAATCTGATTATACTAATTTCTATCAACGTAACCTTCCACAACACAGACCTGTGCAAATTACGTTATGAGAAGCTGTAGTTCATTTCCATTTCAGTGGAGCTTGTTAAACAAGCAAAATTATTTTGTAGCAAAGGGAAAAACAATTTAGTGGAATGCAGTCCTAGCATAGGAAGTACATAATATCGTATTTGGGTTGAAACTTTTTCTGTCAAAAATGTCATAACCCTGTAAGAAAGAGAATTAAAATCCCGTTATTTTAATTTACATCTAGCCACGAGATAAGTAAAGTTATCATTGAAATTCTAATTAAATAGGATGATTGACTAAGGTAGGACATCAAAGAAGAGAAGTGAATATGATAAGTCAAAGTCTTATTAATTAGTCCGCGTGGAAGAAATTCCAGGGACGTCAAGCTGAGGCTGCTGCAAGGAGAAAAAAAGCAGACAAGAAAATGTGTGTTTCTTTGAAGTTAGGAACTGAGATAGTGATGGAGGTAATTGTGTCTGACTGGATCCAGTAATGAAGAGCCGTAAATCAGACCTAGGAATCGGAGGAAAGATTCTAGTAACGAATGTGGCTGCCCCCCTGCTGCGAAGAAACAGAATGCAGAGCTGACTAATTGACCCAGTCTATCTCCCAGTAGCTCTCTGTTATTATTTATTAATTTTTAATTTCTGAATTATTTACGTTCTGGGAAATTATTTTTGACAGCCTGTTAGGCGTGCCAAAGTTAATGGAGGATGAAAGGACCGGTACTAGAATTAGCAGGGATGTAGTCACAGGCTACTGAATTTAATGATTTTGGAAGGGAAAATTGATTTCACACAGCGTGTCACTTTATACTACTTTAGGGATACACCAGCTATTTGATTAATTGAGGAATAACCAACTCAAAGTATATTTGAAGTGTAAATGAATCACAGTGCTCAGCTGTTTATTTTTCCCCTTTTCTGATGAGAACACTGAGTTTGCCTAAAGTTGCCGATTAAAACCAATACAGGTAGGTCCCATACTCACACCTGCTTATTTTTCTCCTGCCTTAAAGCAAAAAAAGACTTTCACCATCTGGAGAAGACATGCAGTCCTCCCTCTCACTTGGGATACAGTTCATCCTTCCTATACAACACCTAATTAAACAGGCTTTGTGTGCACTCCCCCTCCTCTGTGGAAAGTGTTTAAGACAGAGCAGGGTACTGAGCCCGTGGGCAGCACAAGCAGCTGAGATGTGAATTCTTCGTGGTGACAGCTCACGTTTGCTTTTCATCAGGCCCCAGGCTGAAGTCAAGGTCCCTAGCCTACAACATCCCCTGTGTCAGTTCTCCTGGTGCAGCCGTGATAAGCTGAGCCATGCATCTTCCACACAGAGCAGTGGAAAAATAAAGGGGCTCTGCACAGCTCTTCCAGGCTGTGAAAAATGCATTTCACCCTTTGTGCCAAATAAAGCTAAACCCTGTCTGCTTCTCATGACTAAGCCTTCTAGGCTGACCATCCAGGCCTCAAGGACACAGAGGCAATCTTTCCCCAGCAGTGTGTACTCTGCTGTAGGCATCTCACATCTCTGGGAAGACTCACACTGGAAATATGTCCAGAGCTGCTTGGGATCATCACCTCACACTGCTCCTTCCCCCAACAGCAGCCACCCAAGGCGAGGGGCATGGCCGAATTTTCCCTGCCTTACAGGGAGGATGTGCCTGTGCCCAGGATCAAAGGGGCCAAGTACTCTGGCTGCCAGAGTTTCCTGTGGCAGACTTGGGTCAATTCCATAATTAAGGGCAGTGTAATCAGCTGTGTGGGTGCTGGTGGTGGTGGCCATGATTTTGGATATCTTTAATGTAATGTCTGCAGGTCACTCAGTGTTACCTCCCAAATACCTTTACAATCTAGTACCCTAAATACTAGTCCTAACTGGTTTAAGTCCAACCTTCCCTGTTCTAAAATAAATGTAATTGATCTTACTATTTAATAAAATCTAAGAGACTCTGTAAAGAGAATTAAAGTACAATTCTCTATCTGCACAAGTTTTGGGAGAGTAGTGAACACCAAATACTAGCTGCCCCACATAGCTGCCCCTTTCCACAAGAAATTATTCAAAACCATCTGCCATAAATTGACATGGATTCCATGAACAGGTGAGTAAAGTATAGGATAGACTCTATTTCTATATAAGCCTAATAAACAATAAAACTCCTTTGAATTGACTGAGACCAAACCAGTGAGTGAGAGGTTAAGTGTCAGAGGGATGTGGAACTTTGGACATTTTTCTATTGCTTTGTTCTTTAAAATAGGAAGGGCTACCTACCATGGCAAATGTTGACCATACAGGGATGAGAGGGAGAGATAAAGAATGAAGAAAGGTCAATAATGCATTAATGTACCTTTTAAAAAAATTATATTTTTGTTTTAATGATTTAAAGATACATTAACAGTACAGGAAGGTTTTGCTGCTTAAGTTCTCTGAGGAGTTTATAATTCATACAAACATCTCCCTGTTTTTTTTTTTTTTCTGAGGACTTCAGGAGCACTAGGAACCTTTTTTCATGATGTTTTACTAAGTTGAATGCTCAAGAGAAGCTTGTTTTTCTCAGTTACCTTTTGGATTATACCAGTGAAAATTAGCAGTGCAAGGAGCATCAACTACAATAGGCTGCTGAAGGAGGTGTGTGACCTGTGGCCTCTGTTTGGCTCTGGGGATTTGTACTTTATCAATTTTTTTAGCATGTGAGACTGGACTGGCTGCTAGAACAAAAGCCTGATGCAAAGACTATTTTTTCTGGGTCTCCTGAATTTGTGAGATATCTTTGGCTTTTGGGGCTTTTTTTGTGATATTTGTTAAAACTTTCTAAAGAAGGAACACTGTGTATAGTGTTGATAAAACAATATGAAATATGATTTTTGAGATTGTACATTTTGTTAGTATCGCTGAAAGCACACTCACTGCCATGGAATTCAGAAGAGGTCAACTCACCAGCAGCAGAAGTGACTGCCCCAAACTACATAGAAAATGTGATCTAAATACAATAGCTTAAGGGACAGCAATTCATATCTTCAAATATTACAGAACAATTAGGCAATTTATGCTACTTGAAGATTTACTTTACAGTTTCAAAATGCTCAGTGAAGAAAAAAAATATCTTTTACAGTACATGCAGAAATTAACCCTAAAATATTTACATTCAAGAATTGCAACTTTTTTTGAAGAAGATGATTTAGCGTGCTCTGCTGTTCTATAGTGGAATGAATCCATCATAGAACTGGCTTCTCACTGTTTCAATATTAAAACAAAAGGGATATGCTGGCAGTACAGCACCCTGGGAATTCAGCTCAGAAGTCCAATTAACAACAACTAATTCCCCATACTGCCTATTTACCCCTAAGATTTGGCTAGATATAATAAGTCATGCATTTTGCATTTAAGCTTTTAATGCCCAGAGGATAACAAAAATCTATCCTGATCACTTTTTATTTTCATCATATGAAGAGAGAAGAAAGCATCATTCCTTCCCTCTTCAGTTAAGTGCATCCATATCTTTGCACTAAGTCTATGAATGAACTGCCTCCTGTCTTCTCCCTGTGTCTCCTTAACCTACTTGTCCATAAATGCCTTCATTCTTCAAGAAGGCATGAAGGTAAGAATCCCTTTGGATGTGTGCTCTGTATAGCTAGCTACATGTAAAATTATTCTCCTTCAAAAAATGATCTACTGCACATTCACTGGACCAAGTCTCCTGCCCTTTAGACTGTCTCACTGGTTTATTGTGTGCAGCATACATTCCCCTCACGCCAGATTTCACTGCATGAGCTATCAAGGTACTGCCCAGCTGTGAACATATATTAAAAGCTAACACTGTAAGGTACTGTAAATAGTAATGACCAGGCTGTAACATGCTAAAGATTAGGCAAATACTTCCAATAATTAGAATGATCTCCTGCAATTCAATTTTGCTTACAGTGCAAGTCAGATTGAACCAAATGCCCCAAAGATAAAAGCCCAGAACAATTCTACACACTTCACATGCAAAAGGGAGAGAAGCAGAGAAAAAGCAAGCAAGCAAATATGTGCACATGGGGCTTTGGATATTCCTTGCTAGGTACAACCTAAACTGTACATTAGTAAATAGGGATACATTAAAATATCTGTCCAAATACATTTTTATTAGTATTCAGGAGGAAACAATTAGGGCCTAGAAGTACCCATATACCTCTGCATTTATGAAGTTTTGTAACAAAGAAATAATGCAAATTCACCTTGATTGAAGGGAAATTGGAAGAAAAATTAAATGGTTTGAGAAGCAAACAATGGAGCATATTAAATCATAAAGCATCACACTGATAGAACACAAGATGTGACACTGTGCTGAAAGAAATGCCTGGATCAATGTTAGGTAGCCATGCCTGCAGAGCAGCAGGTTACTATACAGAAAGCTGCCTACAAAATATTTCTGCAACACTGTACTTTGCTGTGCATTGCAAAAATCCCAGAAGGTGTTATTTTTTCATGAAGCTGTGATGAACTTGGCTTATGCTTGGCATCGGACTGGCTGTTCCGTACGGGGGTTTCCAAGTTGCATATTTGCAGATTTAAGGCCAGACTTTCAGAGGGGCTCACAGCCAGCTTTCTAAGCACTTGGCTGCCAAGCTGCAAGCCTGGCTTCTCACAGGTCCAGGAATCAGAATGACTCAATGGAAACCAATCTCTTATGAACATCCCAGACTAACTGGCTGATCAGCAGATATGGCTGTGACAGAAGCTGAGACAGCTGAATGCAGTATTTCTGATAGTCACATGTGAATTTTAGTACCTGTCTGCTCAGAGATGGCAGGTGCAAAGAAGGAAACTGCTCCGAACTTCTGAAGGAAAGTGTTGGCTTCATCTTATTCTTGAGCAGATTTTCTGATTGCTCTGCACCCTCTTCCCTGTGAGCAGCAAAAAGAGCAGAAGTCGAACAGGCTGATCCCAAATAGGGCTCTGTGGAGGGCAGCACAACACCCCCAGTTTTGTAACACCTCATGGTCAAACCTCCTGCTTGCTGGGAAGCAGAGGACAGCAGCACTAATGATTCTCTCCCTTCTAAAGCTGCTAGATTTTAAGTGCTTTGAGGAGACTGAAGACAAGCATTAAATTTTGATTAAAGGGACACTGCCAATTTACATTAATATTAGAATTTAGGATTTATAACAGGCAGGCAAAGGTGGAGGAGAGCTTGCATGTTGGCTGTAAGTATTTCTTTGCAGCAGGATGAAGACTTTATCTGCTGAGAACAGAGGCCATCAAAATTAACTTGAATAGAAAACTAACAAGGTCCACTTTAGTTTTGCTGCTGAGGGAGAAAGAAAGTAGATGGGGAGATACCATGTTATCTTCCCAAATGTAACAGTGTACCAGTTAAATTTTGCATGTGAAAAGCTTGCTTGTTTGTTGTTTAATGTGGTTTTCACAGTGATAAAAAGCCACACTAAAGTCCTATTTGAAAGAATTGACAAAAGAGTAGAGTGACAGGAAAGGTTATACAGGTGAGCTGGCACTGGACTAAATGCCTTTCATCTGCTTTTCCTTTATAGTGAATTCTTAGAGATGGTGAAGCTATTTAGTGTTAAATGTATGGTTTACTGCAGCTGATGAGAGAGTAGCTAATTACTTTCAACAATAAGAGAGATTTTCTGCAAATAATTTTGCCTATAACGAGATCCAGATCTGAACCAAGTTTTTCAAGGGAAGAACTAAAAGGCAGCAATTCACCGTAACTTCAATGTACACTAGCCTTATAGAAAGAATATTATCCAGAAATGCTCATTCTCAGAGAAACTATGGAAATGTGAATCCAGATCCTCATCTGATAAAAACCAGCTCCCTGAACAGAGATATGTTGATTTATAATAGCCACAGGTCTGACCCCCCATCCCAACACATTTAGCTGCAGCCACAGAAATCTTCTGCAAAAAAGATCAGTTTGGTCTTGTCTATCTAAACCAAAAGCTGGGTTTTTGCTGCAGAGTTCTCTGCTATATTGGCAATATCCAATTGAACAAGTCTTTAAAAGGAGCAGGCAAAATAAATCTGAGTAAAAGGTAACAAAGGCCCTGATTTTCTTCTAGTTCTTCATAAAGTAAAAAAAAAAAAAAAAAAAAAAAAACCTGAAACAGACCTCAGATAACAGGACTTGTGGCTTCACACGCATTTTGAAAGCAATGACAGTACCCCCTCCCAGGGTCCATGCAGCACATGGGAGGTGTTTCCCAAAGCTGTAGCATTAAGTGTATAGGGTATGTAAGAGGAAGGATGAAATAAGACCATGCTACTGCTCTGGAGATGGTAGAGTGCCGAAGAGTACTTGAACACAAATTGAAAACTACTTGTTAAACAAGGTTAATTTGTTCTCCTTCCAGAGTATAAAATGGCTTCAAACACTTCTAAACTAGGTCATTTGACTGCTCAAGAAATACATGGTGCTAGGCAGCTGTCTTTAGCAACAAGTTTATTGGAGAGTTTGATTGCATCCCAAAAGCATGCTAGATATTTCTGACCATATCAAAGAAAACTCAACTATGTTATCAAGGCACACTAATGAGGTGGTTTGTTTAATTGAAATACTTTAAGTTTCCATGTAGTACAGCATGAAAAAATCATTATTTTCATTAGATGAGCTACTCGTTAGCTGAAAATCTAAGTTACAAAATATCACAGTGTGAGATAATAAATATATTGTAAAACACATTAAATCCAGGTTATTAAAAAGAAGTTCTATTTAAAATATAGAGCCATGTAACTTGGGCATGCTTCCTTGTACTAGGAATCAGGTTTGGTTCTTTGAAAAAAAATAGCCAAACCCAAAGGACCTCACCATGTTTTCACTGAAATCACTATCAAAACTCTGACCTATTTTAGCCTGGATAAATTACTTCATTATTCTGTGTCACAATTCTGCACTAATGGGGTTTGTGTGCAGCACCTGGAAGTTCTGAGGCTCATTGAAAGACCCCTGTTTTAGCCTTGAATTCATTGCTGCTCTGTTTGATGCAATCATTAACAGCAAGTCAGGAAGCACTTTATAGCTTGAAATTTTAGGGGCAAATGTTTACCTAAAAGTGTAAGACATGGAGGATTTTTGAACTTCATGTGAAAACACGCTTCTCCATGGGACATCTCACGTGTTTGCTGAGGAGGAGTTTAAGAGCTGTACTGCTCTCATCAAGAGGGTGCAATTTGAATCCATGATGAGATTGGGGATATAAAGGGAAAAAAATGGCTGGAAGGGTTCTCTAGAGCCCATCTAGTCCAATCCCTCTGCTTAAAGCAGGGTCAGCTGGAGCACTTTGCAAAAAGCTGCATGGAGGTGGGTTTGGAATACCTCCAGAAATGGTGACTCCACAACTTTTCTGAGCAACCTGTTCCTGTGATTGACCACTTTCATAATAAATACATTTTATTTTAAGTATAAATTGGATTTCCCGTATTTCAATCCTTGTTGTATTTCAGGTTTTGGGTTCTTTATTCTCCCTCACTCAGTATTTCTACTGATTGGGAAGATTCCCCTTGAGCCTTCTCTTCTTAATGAGCTCAGGGTCCTACTGCGAGTTCTTCCTCATCACGTGCATTTAAACACTGACTTGAGATGAGGACAAAATTTTATTTTGGTTATCAATTCACAGCTGGGCTTGGTCCATATGAAAAAAAGACTTAAATAAGACCCTGGTTCAACTATTGTTTTATGTAATTCTACAATGGGGCCAAATTTTATCCTTCGTCCCTCCACACCCCCCATGCCACCCCCTGTATTTTCTGTGTCTTAGACTAATGAGGGCATGTTGTCCTCAATTCCCAGAGCAATGGTTCCTTCCTAACTTATTGCTACACATTTGCCAAGGGACCTTCTCTCTTATCTCGCTCGTGCTATTCCTCTCTCTCCTCCCCTGCTGAGAGATTAGTCCACCAGCCCTGGGAAAGTGTCCTCACAGCATTACTCTGTCACTAATCCAGCCAGCACAGGTCACCAGGGCTGTGCAGAGACAGCCACAAGATTTAGAAGCCACATCTTAATTCCCGAGGAGTCCTGGGCATGCATTCAGGCTCCCTCCACATGTTGGCAGCCAGGGATGTTGACACATCTTCACAGCTATTGCTCTCCCTGTCAGCTGGAGTCAAGTCAGTGACACTGAATGGTGCCACCAAGAGCACATGGACATGCATACAGCAGGAGTGCTGAAAGATCCCCTCAGCCAGCAAGCCAGCCAGAGGTTCAGGAGGGGGTACAGATTACAGATGGCACAGTAATCTCACAACTGGCCAAATCTGGAGCCTAAGCAATACTTATATAGAGATGAGCATGCATTAAAGGATGCCAATGTGACAGCAGAGTTGGCCAATATTTTGGCTTGCCCAGGAATGGGCAAGCTGCCCTCATAGAGCCACCTGCTGAGATCAGTCATGCCAGAAATGCAAGTAATCCTGGTAAGGCAGGTGCCTGGGGGGATCAAATCCTCAGTCAAAACCAAAAAAAAAAAAAAAAATAAAGGCAAAACCCTGAGCCCCAGGCCACCTTCATACACCTGGCACGAGCCCCTCTGCAGCCAGCCTGCAGACTGTAAACTCCAGAGGTTGGAGCGCAAAGGATGAGAACTGCACCTCATCCTCCTGCCTCTTCACTCAGTTATGAAAACAGAGTTTTTTCCTCTTCCACAGAAACAAAGTTGCACATTTTAGAGTTCTTCCACAGAAACAAAGTTGCACATTTTAGAGTTATCTCTTGCTCTTCTCATTTTCTGTGTGTTTTGTTAAACATTTTTAGAAGTCTTTCCTTTTTTTTCCCTACTGGGGCCAATAGGGATGTGGCTCACAGATTAGTACGACTGTTAGCTCCCTTTAATAGGGCTTTTCTTATCCCATTTAAGTAGAATAAAGAAGCTTCATTTGTTAGCTTAAAAAAAAAAATCAAGACCTTAATTCTTGATCATTGCTCCCAAGCGGACCCAGTTGGAACTCTCTCATCATCACTGATCAAGTCTGGACTTTTTTTGTTTGCTATTCAATTTCATTTGCTTTCATCCTTTCAAAGCACTAGCAGGCTTTCAGCCCTGCTGAAACATAGGATGGGGCTTTAAGTACATTGCAGTGAAATCCCTGTAGCAATGGAAAACTGGTGCATAGCATTTAGCTATGTACTATCCCTTCCATAAAACCTGCATTTACATTATATTAAAACTAGCCTGCTGACTCGTTTAATCATAAAAATTAATATTCCATTTATCTCTTTTCACATTATTTATTTAATGCAGAGAGACTGTCAGTCAATTCCTCTGATTTCAGACCTGGGAATTTTTTTTTCCTCACAGCAGCATAAAAATCTTTCTGGTTACTAAGCTGCAATAGATCACCATCTGGATCCACTGCTAAAATAATACCCATGGAATGTTTCTCATGTCATGGATAAATTTGCTCTGATGTTTTATAAATGTTGGGGATTTTTTTTTTTTAATAGATCCCAAGATGAGTTTGCAAGGAAGATCAGCACAGAGAGCAAGTCTGCAAAACAGTTTTCCATTTAGGATACAGGCCATCTAAGAGTCTTCTCCAGTTTCTTGTGCCTATCATTTCCTAAGTGAGGAGATGCCAGAGCAGTTTTTGAGTAAAATCTTCCTTAGATCTGCTCTGTGAGTGCTCTTTGAGGATGAATGTTGCCAAAGCTGTTAGCCCTTGCACATAGGAAAAGCTGTTTTGATAAACTGATTGAGTGTAAACCACTCCTGGACCATTCCTGGTTAGTCCAATGCAAAGCCTATCTACCTGTTATCATTTTTGTTCTTCAGGGTCCCTGTAATTTTCTGTATGGGCAAGTCCCAGTTTCCAGAGAGGGTCTGAGTAAGACAGAAGTGCTCTGTCTGCTCAGCCTCTGATGCTTTTCAGTTTAGTTTTTGTGCTGAGGGCTCTCATCTGTGTTTTTATGTTTCTCCCATATGTTTCAAGACTTATGTGCCTGAAGGAAGTCATCAGCATCAATGTTGGGGGAATTAAAGATGTTCACCTGGCAGAAACAATATAAAATACATGTTCCTTCAACCACAGCTGGCAGAGAGAAGGAGACACTGCTGGAGACTTGCAGGCAGGAGTGTACCCAGCAGAGAGCCCTTTGCCTGAGAGCAAACAGGCACACTGCTCCGTGTAGTGAGCGTTGGCACGCAGCTCCACCTCGGCCCAGCCGATACCACCCAAATGCCCCAGAGTTTCAGTGCTTCGGGTCTGCAGTCAGCTTGTGGTTCCTCCTTGGAGGGCTGGACTGTGGGAAAAAAACTCCCTTGCACCTTGCCAGAGCATGGGAACAGCTGCAATTCGAAACAAATAAATACTTTTTTACCCCAAGCAGTTTCCAATTATTGTGCAGATGGAAACCACATAGATGGTCTGTGGGAGAGAATCCTTGCTTGGCAAAAGATGGATTATTGCTTTTATGAAATGCCATAAGAGCTCCAGGAGCAGAGGGCTTTGTTTTTTAAGATCCCAGCTCCCCATTCAGGGTGCTCAGATTTATACTGAAAGACTAGTGTTTCTGGAATGCAAGCCAGTCATTTTATGGATCTGGGATGCAGAAGATAGTTAAGAAAACACAAGTTCTGTAAAAATTACACCATTTTGTATACAAGGGAGGAAGAAGTAAGTTGGGCTGGGGGAAGCCTGTCAGAGCTTAGGGGTCACTGGAAGAAGAGGACCTAGAAACATCAGTGGGCACCTGTCAAAATAGTGGGGAAATGAAGAAAGCGCAGAGAAGTGAATCTTCTCAAACTCTTATCTGGAATCAGCATCCAAAATAGATGGAATTTTCTTGCAAATTCGTCTTCAAATCATCACAGCTTTATCCAGAACACTTAATTTTTCACTCTTAAATTTCACAATGAAGATGATGTCACAGTGGGACACTTTCACCTCAAAAAAATGTTAGGTCATGTCGTTTACCAATATGAATCCTCTGCTATCCTTTATATAGCTGAAAGGGCTACACACCTGTAAATATTAAAATTTTTATTTGAAAGGACAAGAGGAGATGGAGGATTCTAGTTTTAGGCTTTAGACCTAAACAGTTTAGATTTGATTTTTTCCCCTCGAATTTCCCTTTATGTAAAACAAAACCAAATTTAATCTTTGCTTGTTCATTCTGCTTTTTCAGATAATTACTTCCACAAAATTACTTTGCAAATAATTAATTTGTAAACATTTATTTGTGAGCCTTTAGAGCTCTTCAGATGATAAAGTGGTAGAAAAATACAGGACATAATAATCTGTTCTGTCTTCTTTTTGCTAGCATCACTATAACTCATTCTGTTCCTCTACATTTTCCCACAAATACTGCCAAAGAAGGAATGATGTTGCCAAGGAATCACACTGCCAGAGAGTGGTTTTAAAGTGAAGAGGCACATTTTCTTCTGAGTTTTTTTTTTTTAGGTAAATGCATCGTCATTCTAGTTTCCAAGCATGACTAGTATAGCTAATGGCCCTTTCATCCACTGACATTTGAGCTGATTAGGTCAGGGTGAAAGTAAAGGGCCTTTGCCATAAGGCATGTGGAAGACATTGTACATAGAACCCTCCAAGCAGCTTCCACCTGGCATCATCATGTCCCAAATGGATTATTTTTGGTTATTGTAACAGGTAGGTTATTAGCTGGGTTATTAATATAATAGGTTCTCTGTAAGCACATCCCAGGGAAGGATTTTGTCTTCATGTATGGAACCTAAAAATAATGCATTAAAAAATATGTCAAAAAGCAAAATTATAAGCTTTGTTTGGAACTGAACATATGGGCTTTTAAAAATGGTGATTTTTTTTGTGGAGATAAAAGTCTATGCTGAATTTTGTTGTTGATAACTGCAGTTTAGATTTTTTTCTGCAGATGTATCCATTCTCAATAGAGGGCAGTAGAGGATGAAAATGTAACTCGGCCTATTCACTTTGTTGTGTTCGGATCAATTCTCTAATATTCTTTTAACTAGCTTTAAAATGGACCCTTTCATCTTGAAAAAGAAAGAAGCAAGAGTGTTGGCCATCTGGGAGACACTCTGCCAACACCCAGATGTTTGCATCCTTCTGTATAATTTACTCAATCAATGCAGCATCAAGTTGTGCTGGGTGGATGGGAGAGTGAAAGCATGGGAAGGGAATAGGGCTGTCCTTGCAGGGGAAAGTCCTAGTCCTGTGTCTTCACAAGGGAAAAATCCTGTCATTGCTCCATGTCTGCAGTCTATTAGCTCGTAGTAACCCTGGGAAACAATGCTGAATTCTCTCAGTGAAAACACGTGAAAAGGTAGAAACTTCCCGTGCACGTGTCAGTATAATTATTCTGCCAGAAACAGCAGCAGCCTTAACTACCCAGAGGTTTTCCTTACAGCTGGGGAATTGTGCTGGCTTCAGCCCCAGCTGTGCAATCCAGGTACCCCAGATGGGTGCTGGTAGGCGGTGGCACTGCCTCTCACAAGCAGGTGGGAGCCTTGGGCCTTGACAGAGTGGCTGCTGTGCTCAGGGCACGGAGAGAAAGTGTTGGCATGGGGCTGTGAAAGGAAACCAAAGCCTGACAGAAGGAAGAGCTGGGACCTCTAGGAGCTGGGGCACAGCCAAGGTGGGAAAGGCCACGGTGGAGCAATGGCAGGGCAGAGTTTTGAGCAGCCCTTTGGATGTCTTGAAGCCTAGACTAAATACCATAATGGAGACTCTGCCTTTTGCTTGAATCCACAAGCACCTCTGTGGGGTGTCCTTGGCAGAAGTTAGGCTGTCTTGGATACATGGCTAGGACTACACATATGCTTTGTTGATTTATGATGCATATCACAATAGCCTAATCTAGTTCCAAGAGTTAAGAATAGCACAGTCCTTTCCACAATATTCACTGTGAAAAGGAATGAGTCTACCTTTTTGCACCTGCCAATCATAGATATGTTTGCCATCCCAATGCCCTCTTCTCCATTTTGCGTCATGTTCCCTCATATTCATTCCCTCCATTGCAGGACCCTTCCCATCATTGCTGTCTCAGATCTGCTGCTTTTCTTAGTTCTGACACATGCAGCTCCAGTGCTGACAGCACATTATCCTCTCTGTACTATCATCATGCCTGATCTATCACCCCTGACCATCCACCTCTGCTAGATCCCCATCATTCATACTTAGCCTTCCCAGGTCTTTTTAATCAGCAATGGTAATTAAAGCTTGCCAGAGACCAGGTAAACTACTGCATATTATAGCTCTCTGACCATTCTTCTTGTTCCAGTGCAGAACAGCAGACAGTGCCTGAGGTAGCCCACGGTGAGACCTCAGTAAAGTTCTGTGTATTCAGGTTTATCCTCCTCAGTCTTTACAGAGAAATGTAGCAAGTCTACTCCAGCTGACAACAAAAAGCAAGAGAAGGACAGGAAAGAAGAGTCTGTTGGGAATTTGGATGGGGCAGTTCAAAGAATTTGAGGTTTTGAGGGAAAGGTCTTTTTGGTTCAGAACCTGTTACAATGAAGTCACAAATGTTGGATCAGAACTCAGTTTAGAGGCAGATTGTGAAAGGCCCTTGGAAAACACGTAAGAAAGAGAGGGAAAGAGTTGCCTCAAAAGGCTGAGGAAGAGGATGCCCATATAGATGATCTTCCAGTGGAAACTGACAGCAATATAATGTGGGATAGAGAGCAAGTCCAAATCTCTCACAGCAGTAACCAGAGCTGGGCATCTTTCCATAAAAGGCAAACAAACACATAAACAGAAAGGCAAAGCCACAACTCAGTGAATCATTTTGGACAGGTATTTGCTTGCATCAGCCAGAATTCTACTGGTGCTCCTTTTCCATTATATCCTGTGTACCAAGCTTAAACGGGCTGCACTTTGAAAAGAGAAGAATGACGATCTTTTCCTAAATAGCTCACTTTCCTGTAAATGCCAATATGAAGATGGCCAGAAGGTTCACTAGGGAGAGAAGCAAGATGCTGCTGGATTCCCATTCCCTGGTGGCTGAGCTCCTCTGCCTTATAGCTAGCCTGCTGCAGCAGCTCTGTTCAAAGCTGAAGAAGTCCCACTGGTGATGCTGGCACACTTGGGCCCCAGCGATGTGAGCTGCGGATGCATCAGTGCAGCCGGCTCAATAGCACATTTTCCCGGGAGGTGCTGAGATTGCTTGGGACAGTAAATAATTAGCTTTTCTGCCTTTGGCTATAGAAATGATTATGAATTTTTAAGCAATGAGAATGATTGAAGAAATTTCTGTTTGCTTTCTCTTAGTTGTGTTGCAAAGTTTAGCTTCAAGAAGGAAAATACCCTCAGAGGAGGTTGACAGACAGGTGGGAGAATATAAAGATGCTAAGAGATCAGAAGAAATTCAGTGAGCATTAAAAGCTGGGGGAGAATGTCCTGATAAAGGAGGATGACGTTCATAACAAAGGAATTATCTTTCTGATTCAGTCCTTCCTTTATCTGATAACAGGCTATTCCCTGAGAAAGCTGACTCCTGGGAAGTTAGTTTCAAGCTGAACATGAAAGTTCATTTTTTGGCAGAAGTTACTTTCTCTTTAATTTATTTTTGTAAATTTATCCTAGTCCTCTTTTTTTTTTTTTTTTTTTTTTTTTTTTTTTTAATTAACAGAATGTTGAAAGATACTGTAGAGAGAAGTTGTCTCTATTAAGACACATAGGATTTAATCTCAGAAGTATACTGCCTCCCCTATGGCCTGCTCAAGGCTGCCTGCTTATGCCTCCTCTGTTGATGGCAGTTCTGCCTCCAGGACTCTTATTCTCCCTGGCAGACTGGCAGTAAGGGGTCCCCTGATGCCACATTTTGCAAGCTTGGCTCTTGATCAACCTACTTGGCATGGCAATGAACCTGGAGGTATTTCACGTTTTGCACACAATGCCTCACACTTGTTAACTTTATGTCTTGCCTTGTCAAGTGAAATCAATATTGATAATAATAAATCCATTAGCAATTAACTATAAATGAATTATCATTCCCTGAAAAATATGTCGAAGGTACAAAACACAGTAAGACATTTTCTAAAGGTTCCCTGTTAACCTCCTCTGTTGCATAAATGTTTTCTAATGGTTTGAAAACCCTTACTAAAGCATTCCGTTTTTTCAGCTGCTTCTCCACTTTGCCCTTGACTGGCTGGGTAAGAAGGGACCTTTCCCCAGATGATTTTAATCCCACTGTTACTCAGGCACAGCAAACACCCCACACTCCTTCTGTTGTTGCAAACAGGGCTACAAATCTGACCACACAATGGTGGTTGGTGCACACTGACAAGCCCGATACTGTAATGTCACAGGAATGTGCATTGAAAACTTCCTCAGGCACTGAGGGCCCAGAACAATTTACCTGAGGTGTGATACCTAAAACTTGCAACTGTATTATCCCACCATGGCACCATGAACCATTTTCCCTGCTGGAAAGACTGGATTGGTTGCGATTGCAGACTGGGGATTTCTTTAAAACCAGTGGGAGAAGCTGAATGAGGCTCCTCCAAATCCTTCAAACAGGAGACGAAAATGTATTTTACATCTTGTGGAGGAACGTTAAGAGGATGAACAAAGAGGAAAGAATGGGAGCTTCTGCTAAACAGAGTAGCTGTATGGCTTTAAAAACTCTTCCCAGAAAAGCTGACACAGGGGAGACCTAATTTCTTACTGTTGAAATGACACCAGGGCGACTGGAGGTACCAGTTAGAAAAAGCAACTACACCCAGCTCAAATATTTTCCCTTCAAAGTCCTTTTTCATAAATTTATAAAGCTGGAAGTCTTGGAAAGAATCTCCTGCAGTGATTTTCTCTTAAATCTTCCCATGAGTCAGAATAAGGTTTAGCCACCTCCTCCCTGTAAGGTGTTGGTCTAACCTGTTCTTGAATCTGCCAATGAAAGGGCTCAATATCCAGACAAAACCTAGTTCCCAAAGCATAGCTTAACTTTTTTTTCTTGCAAATGATGTTGATGTTTTTTTATCCTTCTCACAGTGGCCATGGAGAACAAATGATGCCTGCCCTCTTTAAAGCAATTGTTTACATATTGAAGAACTCATACGTTTTCCCCCATAGTCTTTTTCCTCTAGACTAAACAAACTCAGTTTCTTTAACACTTCCTCATCACTCATGTTTTATAAAGCTTTTATCATCCCTGTTGCTTTCTTCTGGACAGTCTCCAATTCATCTACATCCTCAACTCTGCTGGGCCCTGCCTCAACTCTGCTGGGCCCTGTCTGACAATTTGTTGCTAAGAAAAATGCCACACTTCTGAGTGAGATGCTAGAGATCTGTTTCCAGATTTTTCCAGCACTTTCCCATGGTAGATGTAAGCATTTTAGTTTCTGTTAGTACTGATAAATATATATATATATATATATATATATATATATATATAAAATAAAACAAACAAAACAACACAAAGTCTCACATTCTTGAAGGCAATTTGTCAGTTTTGCACTTCATTGGCTACTGTGTTTATAAAACACTTAAATGTGTTCCATGGCACTTTTTCTACCCAGCAGCATGGCTCCTGAGCCAGTAAGAGGCCTTGCAGTCAGCAACCCTTGTAGAAGAGCCTCTTACAAGGCAATGTAATTAAAGTCAGCATTAAAAGCACTTCAAATAACCAAAAAACCTACCCACCCCCAAACAGAGGCAAAATCAAAGAGCCTGTCATGGAATTAAACCCAGCAACCCTGAAGGCATGAGCAACCAACCTAAAGAAATTACATGCCAACAGAGGGAAATAAGGGAGGAATTAATGGCATCAACAGCTGAAAAACAAAAAAAAATCAGGAGACTTCAGAAAGGGAGTAACTGGGCTACCAAATTGCATGTTTTGTAAGTATTTGGGATAAGGAGGGACATGTGTGGTTAGTGTGTTTAGGCTTGGTTTAATCCTGACCATGGAAAGCATTGGGTGTCTCCTCCTTGGTGTCAGTCATGGCTACCAGCAAACACTTGTGTAGTTTGAATGGTCCCACACTCACAGTCAAACCAGAAACACGCTGTTGTCTTCTTGCTAAGCTTAGAAAAGGACTGTGTGCTCAAAAGCCCATCTGTTTTATAGATCACTATGAGCTAGAAGCCTCATAGTGATCTATAAATCTATATATTGATTATCACATCAATAACCTTCAGATGTTGTAGCTGCTATCATGGAGCTTGCAACTTTTGCTGGTAGCTTGTTTACTCAAGAGGAGCACACAACTCAAGGGAAGTTTAATTTCCAAAGATTTCTTTTTCTTCTGTGGGCTGACTGATGTTGCTGACTTCTCAACAAAATACAGAGTAGGCAACTCATATCTGATTTGAACTCTTTATCAAAAACACCTCTTTGACTTCTTCTTCCAGGAAAATTCACAGATCTCTGCACATAAATTCAGGGATCTGTTCACTAAGCTAAGCAACAGCTTTTTCACCCATACATTGGCTCCATCTGTATTTCTAATAACTTTAGAAGAGAAACATGAATTCCAGTTGTCTACATCATGAAGTTCTTTTAAATGGTAGAACTGGGATCAACTCATCCTAAAGGTGAAACCAACAAAAAATAATTTGGTGCAATTAATTTAGCAAGCTTTCAGCCTGATGATGCTTATTTAACCAATGTGGATGAAAGCAAAATTTCCCCACAGCCCCTTCTAAACACCTCAACTAAGAAAATAAGCATAAGTGTGGTAAAGAGCATGTTGATACCCCAAGGGACCAGGGAAAGTGCAACAACAGAGTGCCTTATACAGAAGGGGGAGTGTTAAGCATGTTTAAACCAAACATTTCTTTCCCTTTCCTTTGGGATAAAACTATTTCCCATGGAAACTAAGGCTGTGCCCCTACATGTGTAGCCTGGGGAGAGATGCTTTGATGTGAAAGAGAATCCTGGTAAAGTACCGGATGCAGAAGCCAATGTGGAAATAGGAGGGACTTCCAGAAGCAGGAAAAAGCATTGTCCCAGAGGGGCTTCCATCACCCCCCCACAGGTCATCACTCAGACTGTCTGGCTAGTTTCCTCCTGACGGTCACTTTGCCATAAGGAAAGTCTTGTCTCAGACCTGGGGCAAAAGTTTATAACTTTTCTTTTACTTTAGACAGCTAAATGAATGTGAGATTTTACAGCATAATCTAGATATAAAAAACTGAAGTGAAAATGTCACAACTTATAAACCAAATACTACTTTTAAGTGTACCACAGAAAACCTGGAGAAACCATGAGAACTTCAGAAAAGTAAAAGTGCTGCAAATATGATTTAGTCTAGGGAAAAGGGAGAATGATTTAATTCTGTAAAATTTTAGAAATAATACAAAGAAATAAATACGAGAATTGGAATGATACTCTTACAAGTGTGTAGACTCATATGCTTTTGGAGCTATATGGTCTATATGAAGAGACCTGCTGATAGTGTGCAGATGATTTGCTTTAGGTTATTAGTCTCCAAGGCAGATTGTGCGGGGGATCTGCATGTAAACACTTGCCTGGTATTGCAGGACTCACAGCCCAAGAGGAGCCTGTTCTAGAGATAAAAAGTTCTGTGCTGATTCTCCCATGTAGCTCTTTAAAAGAGCCATTATTCAAAACATTATTCTCTGCTTTCTTCAGCTGCCACTGAGATGAGTGCTGGTCATGGCCTAAACTCCATCAGTGAGCTTAAACAGAGAACTCTGCTAGTGCTGCCACCTGAGATAGAAGGAGCAGAAATCCTCCTGCATGCCCAAGAGCAGATTACGGTCACATGTGGAATCTGTTCAGCAGCAGCAAAACAGAGAATGAACCATGAAAACTTGTAATTGTACAGCAAGTCTCTCTTCACCCTCCAAGTTTTCACCATTGTCAAGGTTCTTGTGGGTGCTGGTTGTGAAACAGCTGCTAGGAAACTGAAGTATCACTTGATCAGAAGACCTTATCTAGGCACATGGGCCACATCTAAGCAAATGGCCCTATGATGGCATTGGTCAGGTTTTGTTCATGTAAGTATTTCAGCACTGACAGGCAATAAATTTCTTTCTACATCATCATTTCTTTGTATGTTGTGGCTCACACTGACACATCCAGTGCCATTTCTGTGACAAAGACTTTGTCATTGCTCCCTCCCAGAGTGAAGTCTGGCACCTTGTTTCACATTCCGATCAATGTGTTTGTTTTAACTACGTAAATGAATTTGTTGAATTATTTCTTTGGTGACTTGAGAGGACTTCATATTGGTGACCTTTGAGGCTAACAAATTAGATGTATTTATTACTAAGTTTTCACTTGGTGCCTACCTCACATAAATTAAGTACACTAGCTATCTTCAACATCATTTACATTGACTGTTTACTAAACAGATTACTGCTTTATCCCATGTTCTTAAAGATAAATAGAATATCGGCATATGGATCTCTAAGCAACATCTCTGCCCGAAGATATGGGGAGCTGGAAGAGGTCAGAATTCCCAAAAATTGAGCCACAGGATCAACGTCACAACTAAATCTTTGTGGTCACAGCTAAATCTGATGTCTAGCTGACCACTCAAACACTCAAAGCCCTTTGAAATAAGACCCAGAGCCAGAAGAAACTTTAGGCCCTCCTGTTCAAGGACTGGTTTCTTCTCTCCCTTTAGTGGGAGTAAGACTATTTTACTCTTACCTAGGGAGCCCTGAGGTGTATTTAATTAATGTTCATTATGAACTCTGAGAGGAGGTTGAGATATAAACATTATTATAGCTTCAAAGCCTGTTGGGATCATTCAGGTTTTACTCAGGTCTCTTATGCTGGCAGAGTTCTTACTGACCTCTGGACAAAGCAAACATGTGGAACAAAGTGTTTAGAATTTGGCCCACAATGTACGTCTCTCTCCTGGGCTGGACTTGGCTCTAATCCATCCTACATTCTTTCAGCCTCATTTATTCATTGAGTAAAGCACCAAGAGCCTTCAGAGGGGTTGCTCCACAAGCAACACCTCATTCAAACGTTGCTCACTATCAAACAGTCTAACCCTATTAATAATAACTTTAAAGAGAACAGCGAAATGAGAGACAAGAAGTAGATTCAGTTTAATAAGATTTTTCTTTCACCCAAGTTTTATGTTCCTTTCTTTTATCTTTTTATCAAGGCAACTGTATTCTGAAAGGCCTGAGGGTACAATAAACAACAGAAGGTGATGCAATGGCTGCTCATTATTGCTTGATGGGTGAATCATCCTACTGGCTGTTATCTGCGTTATTGGAACAGATCACTCGAGGGCTGCAGTGAACATGGGCCACAAAATGCAACTCTGCACTAATATCAGGATGTAACACGTCAGTCTCTTTATTTCTAGATGAGTTCCTTTTCAATTGCACATTGATAAAATCAAAAGAAAGGGTGTCCATGGGATATATTAAAAATTATACCTGGACCTTACTTTTAACAAAGCTCAGTTGGTACTGACTGGCCAAATCCAGCAACTTGTGCTTATACCAGTGAGCAGCTGTTCATGCAAAAATTTCCACTGTTTCGTCAGGGCACCTCAAGCAAGCGACTGCTCCCTTTTCAGAATTAGTACAGAGGATTTTTTCCTACCCCACCCTGCTGTTTTACATAACATGCCACATCCTACTTAATTTTTATGGTATACTAGGGTGCTTTTTTTTTCCCCCTGGGTTTTATGAACATTGTACTACTGGGACTAAACTGAGAATGGAATGTTTCCACAAAAGATATGTGGGTTTAAAAAATGCCAATGTAAACATATTTTACAAAAATAAAAATTACTTCTTTTATCTTTCTCACACATCATGCCTAACCAACGTGAAGACCTCCATAATAAAGATCCTAAGATCTGCCTTGCCTGGCAGAAGAGGCTGTTCTGTGTCTTTGTACCTGAAGTCCTCTAACCACATGACACTGTTGATGTAAAATACTAACTTTTGGTGTTAACTATACGACCCATTGTCTTACATCTGGAGTCCATGAAAATACTTCAGGTCCTTCAGGAAACAGGCACAGAAGCAGCAAAGAAAATTTGTGACTTTAGGAAGTGCCTCTGCCGAGCTGTCTCTAGCCAGCCTCTGCAAACCAGATCTTGTTTACTCCACAGAATTTTGTGGTATTTTTTCCCTTTGTTTCTTGCAAGTCTTTGTGTGCCTTTTCCCAAACCAAAGCTTTCAGGGCTTGAACTAATAGCTGCAGTACCATCAGCTGTCCCCTGGGAGGGGGATGTGGTACTGCATGGCTCTAATCAGACCACAGAGTGCCTAGAGCAGAAAGAGAGGCTTACACTTCATGCTGAGCTATCTGTGAGGAATGAGAAATCAGGACAGCATGGACTTAATGAACTTATGCTATTGCTTAGAGACAAGACCCACTGCACTGTCCAGTACTCACATAAGGACATTTTCCCTCTGCACCAGGGAAGAGATTTGTAACAGCAAAGGTGTCTAAAGGGCTTCGTTAGTCATGTCACCAGTGAAGGAAATAAGGAGGGCACTCACCGTTGCCTGGCCCAAGCCAGCCTGCAGTGGTAGAGCAAGGCAGGGCCACAGCACTAGGGCTGTAGTCACCCAAGGCAGTCCAGCATCCCACAGGTTAGCTGTCCCAGCTCTGTCAGGTCTCACCCTGCAGGGGCTAGCAGCTGCAGAAAAGCCCAGGATGGGGTTAGGACTGGTTTCTTGAAGCTCGGTTGGCCAGCCTTTCCCTCCCTGGGAATAACACATCCCTAAAGGAGCAGCACAAAGTCATGTGCTACATACAATCATTTCGTTTGGAAGAGACCTTTAAGATCATCAGGTCCAAACATTAACCCAGAACCAGCAAATACACCATTAAACCATGATCCTATGTCTTTAAAATCCCTCCCTCCCTGGGCAGCCTGTTCCAATGTTTCCTTACTATGCCTACAAGAAATATGCAAGTTGTCGTCAAGGCTAATGATTCCCCTGTTTCTATTGCTAAACTCAGCACTACATTTCCATGGCTGCTTGGATTTTGCTGTGTAAAGCATTGTCCACGAGCTCCCCAGCCTTCTTACAGCACCCCTTCTCACACCACTGCAAGTTCAGAACCACAGCTAACAGGACCAATGCATATTTCACTTGCTGCCAAGGATAACCTAGGCTCCCTTCCAGTTTATTTTTACCAGATTAAATAAAGCCAAGCTCCTACAATGAAAACAAAATTGTGGGATTGGGCACACACCTCAAATCATCCAGGACAAATTCACCACTCCAGAAATCACTCTCTATTAAGCTGACCCCACCACAAGAGATAAAATGTCCCACATTCCTCTTGTGCCTCCGCCCAGCCTGAGGCAGAGGTGGGGACCCAGGCAGGGCCCTGCCCATCCCCACAGAGCTCTGGTCCCACCACACCGTTCACCCAGACAGGCCCATGGCCACCTCAAGGAAAGGACAAAAACAAGGCCAGAGCAAAGCTCTGCCATGGCACAGTGGCCATCTTCATCTGGATGGTACAACATGAATTCTATTTGGAGGCCAGAATGTGGCTGTGTGTGGCTGCCTACTGCTGGAGTTCCTTTCAGCTGCATGTTTTGAAGACCAATTTGCCTTTTACATTTCATTTTGATGTCCAGTGGAGAAAGAAACTTCTCAAAAATAAGCCCTTTCTCCTCTTTGTCATTAACATTTCTCAGTCTCTTTTGCTTTAAAAGATTTACAATGGTAGCAATGAATCCTTATGCATTAGAAACATTAGAGGCAAGCCACTAAATTTTTATAGAAAAACCCAGACAGAGACATTGTGATTTTCTTAAGCTATGTTTTCTCTATGAAGAAGTGTGTCCAAGAGGAAAGAACTATTATTGTAAGGTATTCTCCATTTTGAATCCAGAAAGTACAGGAAGCTGAGTAGTCTCTTTGTTCATCCAGCCACTGCTGCTGATGGAAACAAAGCAAGTCACCCATCTACATAGTCTCATGTTGCTTTTGCTTTTCTTAGACAAAAGCTTTTCTGATGGGTGGGGTCAGTCAACAAGGATGAAGGAAGAGGGATTTGCAGTTACAGCTGAACTGCCTTCTATATGCCCTTGGTCAGCTTTCATCTACTCCATTGCTGTGTACATTAGGCCATGGCAAAATCAGCCCAGAGAGAGAGAGGGAAGGAAATTCCAGAATAATGCCAACATCCTGGGAGAAACTTTGCCCATGAAGATAGAGAGCAGCAAAGAACCCCTGACCTGATCCAGCATCCAGCCTCTCCAGCCGCAGGGTGTTTGGTGTTAGTTAAATACAAAAGAGATATTGATCGTTGCTCCCCTTTCCTCTCCATTTTTATGAAATTTCATATGGAAATTCCAAAACCATTGACCAGTTCTATGACTGGGAAGAATATTTTTGTAAGTGGGCCAAAGGTTTTTCCCTTGCTAATTCTCAGGAGCTCAAAGGTTAATCAAGATATCAACATATGATACTTTTCAATCAATTCAAAGGAATCACTGGTTGAAAATCTTCTGGAAGAAAACTTGAGAAAGAAGATTTGGAGGCAATTTGAGAAAATTAGTGGATTTCACTTATGCAGAACCGTGATACGCTAAAGAGGTTTTCCCCTACACTTCAGCACTTTTTACATCTACTTCGAAAAATACAGTAGAATGAATTGTACAAATTATATTGTATTTACATTAAATAGATGTTGTGTGGTAGGCAAAAATAACAATAATAAAAAAGCCAAAATAACAATAATAAAAAAGCTGAAATAGGAATGAGGCAAGTTAATTGCATGACAAGAAAAGACAGGAAAGTCCCTTGAAAACAGAAGCATGCAGTGCTGTCCCTGCACTCTCTGACCTGAGTCCGAAGACATGCATTAACAGCACACACCGCAGCCTGAGGCAGAAAAATGTGATGTGGTTGACAAAACTGTGGCATGACTAAAGACAGAGCTTGTGAATTGTATTTATGTACTAGTCTCTGAAGTGGAGAGCATATTGTTGAGCAGCCTGAGGGAGCTGTATCATATGTAGCTCCATGTGCAGCATGGTATAGCTGTATCCCATTAAGATGCTAGTAATGGAATATATTAAATATCCTCTTAAAGGCTAAGGGTCCAATCCTCCTGCACTGAAATCAATACAAATTTTGCAATTTATTTTTGATGGGAAGAGAATCAAACCCTTTCAGCTGCTATTCTTCTGAAGGATTCACACGCACACACAACCACCAGTAAAACTAACAGAGAGCTATGTGTTTTGCATTCCCAAAAATGCCCATCCATGGTCACATCACAGTGACTAAGAGTAGGCTTGTCTGGTGACAGATCCGTGCCTGCTCTGCCTGGATCCCACCCAAAGGCCAAGAGACCCATTCACAGAACAAAAGCTGTCAAATGCTCTCTTTCAGAGCAAGTAGACCAGCCTAAAACACAGAAATTTGTTTTCTGATTGTAATACACACCTAGATGTATCCTAAAAGATAGTAGCATTTTATAGTCTGCTGTTACAAAAGCCATCATGGGCTACCTTCATCCACTCCCTCCACAATAAATTTTTTTCTTTTTTTTAATCATCTTCATAGCTCACCTCCAGCTAAATAACTTGTGTATATGATTATGTTTCAAGATCTCTCAGGAAATACACAGAGCCAGAGAAATAATCAGAGTTTAGCACGCTGGCTTCCTGCTCTGTTTCTTCAGGAGAACAGGCTGGGTCCTGTTCTGCCTTCCCCTGGGGAAACAGAGAGGACTGCTGATGTTGGTGGAGCTACATGGAGGTAAAACCTCAAAACTCAAGAAAAAGTGATTCAGAGGGGATTCTGGGCTAAAAATATGGGTTGCATTTTTAAAAAGCCAGCTGTTGGCTTACAGAAAAGTTTCCTTTAAGCACAATACACAGTTAAGTTTTCCATTTGAAATGAAGTGAAAATAAAACTCAATGCATCCTGAACACTTGGAAGTTCCTGTTGGCACATTTAAAAATGCCATTAAGATAAAAAACAATCCCACAATGTGTGTATGTGTGGTGGCTCAGAGCCAGGTGATGGAGGTGGACAACAGTGGTCCTCTTCACTGATTGTGGTGTCCTACATCATAGCTCTGTTTCAAAAGACAGGCTCGGGAAGGAGCCAGCTCTGGGTCCTGCAGGATTGAGACCTCAGTGTCCCCCTGGTAGAGTGCTGCAGCAGAGCTCACTGCTTCTGACCACAGCATGGCAGGCAGGGCTGTGCTGCTTGGTTAAGGGAGGGCTGGTGGAGCTTAGAACCTGGCTCAGGGGGGCTGAGTCAGAGCAGACCCTGGCTGGGCACAGTGTGAGTACTGCAGGTCCTTAGAGCCCACCTCCAGACCTGCTCAGAGCTGTTGCTGTTGTTGGCAAGAGGCATTTCCTGAATATTTGTGGACTGGCTCTTCAGTCTTTTTAAAGAACAACAGACTGCTCCATTTTTGCTATGCAGGGATAGTGAACAACCTCATTCTTCCACAGCCAGCTCCACAGACTTGGAGCTCCACTGCAAGAGCTCCAGACAGGGTCATACTTCTGTGACCTGGATGTCTTGGTCTTACTGACAATCCACACTTTTGGGATACTTTCTGAGAGGCAGATATATATTCCCTGTAATTCAAGCAGGTACAAACACTGTAGCATGATACAGAGATCACAGGAAGAAATGCAGCACAGAAGGTTTTCAAGGTTTTGAACTTCCCTGTGTGAAGCATTAAAGGGCAAAATCTAGAACCTGAAATGAGAAATAGCATGGGTTTACCAAGACAGTAAAGCACTGAGGCAAAGATAATGGCTGACCTGAGAGCCTGCAGTGTCATGGGAAGTCCCCAAATAGTCCAAACATCAGGAAGGGATCACATATTAAAAAAAAAAAAAAAACAAAACTGACCAATGGCATTGCAAGACATGGAGAGATGGCCTACATTCACCAAAAGAACAGGGTGGCCAAACCTGCAGACTGAAAATTCCCACATTCACATTCCTGCATGGAGTGAAAAGTGTTTTACCAACTATTGGTTTCACCAAAATATTGTCTGAAAATTCCCACATGTAAGTAAAATAATTTCCATGCATTTTCACCTTTTCTGTATTATTAAAAATACTTTTAGATATATCCACAATAAGTTGATTCCAAAGGGACAAAATAATTCCTGAGTTATTTCTACCAGAAATGTTTATTCCAGAAACAATCCCTTTTCACCTGTAATTCTTAAATTTCTAACAATCTAATTTCTACTAATCTAAATTTCTAATAATCCAAATTATACAGATTGTGAACTTTTTTACTTTAGTTGTTTTGGGGTTTTGTATCCATGTCTCAATTTTATTTTTGTTTTCTATTTTGTTTGAATAATTTTACTTGCAGGTATTTTCTTTAGAAAAACAGGAGAATCCTCTTTTCCCAATGTTAAGCTCTGACTTTTGGCCATCTGAGAAAATGTTTCTCCTCAGTTGTCAATCACAATTTTCACTTCTTTTTAAATTTCTTTCCTCCAACTGATTCGGCCCATAACTTTTTGAGAGAGGCATCATCTGTCCTCTCTTAGCACTACCACCAGGGCTGAAAATACCCAAGGGAAGCTGGGATTTGTCATGCTGCACTAAGATAAGCAGTGTTCTCCCGACCACCAGGGCCAGGTGGGTCTCCAGTCAGCTGGAGTTTCAACATGTCTTTGAATGGTGACAGAGAGGCCACCATCTGAAGAACATTTCACGTGGCTTCCTATACATATTACCTTTATCAGTGTAGCAAGAGAATAGATAACTCCATCAGGCCACAAATATTAAATAAACAGCATTTTTGTCCACTTGTGGCAGTAAAAAAAATCAGCACCCATTCCTCATTTTTGGCCTCAAAACACTGACTGTGATCTTGATGTTTGACTTTGTGGAAAGCTGTTTGAGCTAGGACTGAGCACAGGGGGCAGGTTTCAATTTGTTAGGCTCACATATAGGGAAACTGCTCCTACCACATCAGATCTCTGGCAGCAGAGACGGTATCATACATGTAAGTGGGGGAGCAGAGGGTGAGTCGGACTTTGCTGCTGCAAATGGAGCTGTGCAGATGGCACAGTGCTTACAAAGAGGCAGGAATATTGTCTTTTGATCTCAGTAGGAGGGTGGGGACAAGGAGGGGGAAATCTGATATTACTCACAAGCTGGGGAAAGTTTCAAATCTCTTGCTCAAACAGGCAAAGTATTTGTTGCTGAGTTTCTGCTTTTATCCTTCTTGTCACCAATATTAGCTTCTGATGCCTCCTTGGTTTTTTTCCTCAGTGGATTTGCAGTAATCTACAAAACAAGGTTTAAGATACATTGGAAATGAGTGAATTCCATTCTTAAATTAAATACTCTATTAGAAAAAGAACAACTTCTAAAAGCATTAGCTACTCAAACATATTTTACTAACATTAATTGTTCCTTTCCATGAATAATGACTTTAAAAATCCTAGAGCAGAGCAGCATTTCTTATAGGATAACTGGGAGATTTGTTTGGGCTTGGCCAAAAATTTACAAATCAGCAAAGTTGATTTAATTAGTGAAAGCAATAGACATAAGATATGTATTTGTTAAAGCATCTGTTGCAAGAAGAATATGTCTTCTCCTTTCAGTTTAACCACAATATCAAATAGCTGCGCTGAAGTCAGTAATACTGCACAGAAAATTACTACAAGAATGCCAGGGATCATTCTATGCAGTTTTGTAATCTATTGAAAGGAACATCCTGAAACAGAGTCAGATTGGTAAGTAAAGAAAATAAACAAGAAAACAAAATATGTCTCAATGTGGACAGATGCTTTTTTAATGAAAAATATTGCTTCTATATATTTTTTATATTTTTCTGAAAACCTGAAAACAATTTTAAGAGCAAAATACCATTATTCTTACAGGTTTAAAAAACCTTGACATTCTCCAAAGAAATCTTAGGAATTTTTGCTTTCATTTCTTGTCAAACACTGGAGAGAAAATATCTTCTAAAATAAATCCTAGTACTTTAAAAGACCAGTTTGTTTACATGTGTGTGTGTGTGCATCTCAGAGAAAGAAGGAAGAGGCTTCTGAGAGCAATGCCAATTACTCAGCAGATGACCAATTCCCACTAATGTAACAGCAAAATAAGATGACTTGTTCTTGGCCCCAGAGCAGGGTAGACAGGTGTTATGCTCTTATTTATTATATGTTTTCAGTCCTACCAGCTGTATCTTCATTGTCATGGAAAATAATACAATTTTTTTTTCCTAACTTTTACTGCAAAAGATAGATGTCAACTTAAAAGCAACCTTGCTTGATTTATAGGGTCTCAAACCTTTTTGCCACATTTGTCACTTAAGAAAAAAGTCATTTAACTTCTGTGGAAAGTTACATGTTAGAAAGAGAGAGGGAAAGAGGGTTTTCACATGGCACAAAGCCGTTTACATTTAAAGCAGAAGAAAACCTCATCAATATTCAAAATTTCTTCTGTGTGTACTGAAAAAAGGCTGATATTTATATGCCAAATCAGCAGAAGAGGTGGAAAAAGCAGAAGAACTGTGTGTGAAATGGTTACCAGAAATCCCATTCATACAGATAAAACAGCATGGGTGAGCTGACTTTGTGGGGCTTTTGCATTAATTGGGTGTGACACTAGATAGAAGGCTCAGTTGCAGAGACCGGTGTTGACTCTCCTAAAGTTTGAATATTTAATCCAAATTCTCAAGAGAGAAAGCTTTATACATGACCTGGACTTAGAACACGTGAAAAATTCTGCATGCAAGTTTCTCTGGTTCATTAATATTTTTTTAAAGGCTTTTTTCAGTAAGTGAGAAACTAAGTAAGTGAAAGATGCATGAAAGCATTAGAAAATTGCAAAACCTGCAAGTTGTATTTAAGGTGGGGGATTTCTAGTTCTTCATGGAAAATAATAAGCCAATTTTCTTCTCTTGGGCTGCAACTACTATCTGGAGATGATTCTCTCTTTCTCTTCACTGACTACAGAGGGAGCCAAGTTTCCTTACAGAGGGGAAGTTTCCTCAGTTAGGTAGTTTAGGTAGGTATCTGACCTCTTGTAGCTTAAATTCTCTAAAATTGTTGATGTATAGAGCATAAGCAAACTAAAAGTTTGATTCCCTTCAATTTTACAATAATTTTGGTGATACAATCTTTCTGTGTGGAAGTGAAATCTTCAGTCTGTTTCTTCTCTTAACGTGTTCCAATGTTTACAACTCAGAAGTCGGTGTACTTTTTGGATGGCAAATAAAGAGCAATAACAAAGACAGGATCATAATGTAGCTAGCACTAGCAGCAACATATAAAAGTCATTACAAAGAGTGAATATAGTAAATTAAAAGCAATAGAAGTGTCAGCTAAAGTTAATTTAAATATATGAAATCTAAAAATAAATGGAAGTGGTAGATCTCTGTGCAGTGGGGAATCAGTTACTGAATGTTTTGTGCTTGCTTTTTTCCATGCTTACAATTTGCAGAAGAAATTGGATGATACTCTGCATGCAGGAAGCCATTTCTGAAGGAAAACATAATGACCATTGTGGTGGCAAACACCTAAGGCTGTGATGTCCCACATATCCACAGAAAGCTCTGCTAGAGGAGGCCAGTGCTGAGAAATAATTGCCAAGACCCGTATGAGCTGCCAGTCAGTCACATCCTGGTGAGGAAAGACAAATGGGTCAGCCCCACTGACAAACACCCAGAGGGTCCCAACTCCCCAGACACATAGGCTGCAAGTGTTACAAGACCAAATGCTCCAGATCCCTTGGGATACGATGAAAGATGAATACCTCATCTGCCTGTTCTTCTTAGCACTTTGAACACATGCACTAGGGTGACACCATGTTTGAGGAAACTGCAAAAGGGGGCACAGTGAGTGCTTTGCTCCAAGGAGGGAAGACATTTGGTGGACTGTTAACTATTTACTTCACTTTGCTGCCAATGGGAAGAATCACAGACTGATCATATTTGTATGACTTCTTCCCAGATTTCTTGAGTGTAACAACTTGGCCACTCAGTTCCTTTAAATTTTACAGTAAGTTTTGGTGCTACAAGATTTTTGATAGAAGTAAGGCTCTTTAATAGCAAATAATCTTCTGAGATGTGAGACACCTTTTCAATAAAAAGCACCATCAAATCTTAGCACACTTCCACAGATATTTCAGTCCTGGCTCTGAATATGAATGACAACAGCTTGTCACTGATTTGTGAGCTGCCCTGGACTAATAAGTCTGACTGTGCATAAATAGTAAAAGTGTCTACTGTTGAGTTCAAACCAATGTGACAGAAAAAAGGGAAGCAATAATATATTTTATACCAACTTTGACATCATGATTATGTCAGAAAAGTAACTTGTCACTGACAACAAAATCTGTAGGAGACAAGATGCACATGCCTGGGATGCTCCCTGAAGACAGATTGTTAGACACGTTCCTATCAAACCTTACTCCATCATTTTGTTAAGAATGAAAACTAAAATTACATTTAACCTTCTGTGGTGTGGGAGTTAACCAGAAGAAATGTTGTGTCAAAATCCATGCTTATGAAATAGAGTTGAGTGTTCACTTGCTCTAGTCAGGTACCACTTCTCTGCTCACACAGTCTTGCTGGAATTTGAAACACTGTGTATTTGGGAAAAGAGATTAATTTAATTTCACTTAATGAAAAACTCTAGGTATAGTGACATCAGCTGAGTGCCTGCTCTTCTGTGCCTTCAGTACCACAGGTTTCACCTTGCTGTAGCTGCAGACCCTTTAACAATCTTCCTTTTGTCTAGACTTCCTCATAAAGGTAGAGCAAGGTTTCCCACGGCCAAAAACAAGCAACTCCAGGTCATGCTGCTACATATGGCTGCATCAGACCTCTTTCTGTTTGATTAGTGCTTCTGGCATAGCAAAAAGTAACGTGGGAAATCCCTGCTTTGAGGTAACGCAGAACTAGAGATAAGCGGCTCTGTAAAAACCTGAGGCTGGTGAAGTGAATTTGGGTTAAGACCACAACCAATATGTTTTTAGTGCTGTTCTTTTCCACACTGATGAAGACATGCACACAGGTGTATCATAATTATGCTTGACATATGCTTACTATTTTGATCTTTGCACCTGTATGTGCATCTCTACAGACATTAGCAATTACACTCCTCACTACAGAGATAAACCGATGCGGGAGTGCATAAAGGGGTAACTGATAGCATCTCTTCTGATACTGTAAGGGTTCAGAGGATGAGGGGAAAAAAAGCCCCATCTTGATGCTCAGGGAGATGCAAAATTCCTGTAGACAGAGGACAGCCCATCTAACACAAAAAGGAGCTGTTGCAATTGCAAGCCCCCCACAGCATGGGGCTCTGCTGGTGGCAGGTCTGAGAACTTATTCCTGCTGTTGACATGAGACTGAAGAATTTCAAATGCATTCCAGTTCACAGACCTTGAGAAGAAGAAAGGGTAACATTTGATTACTCTTCTATTAATATTATTTTCTCCACTCACGTCTCTGATTTATTTTTAAGGTTACATAAAGGCACAAATTTTAAAGGTAATCATGGATTTAATGCCCAGTGAAGGCAATTTTCCCCTAAATCACTCTTTCAGTCTACAGTTTACATTTCCTTGGATAAGAACAACACAATTCTGAAGAAAGAGGTCATACAGAAACTGGGCAGCCCAAAAGCACTGGGAGAGAGGGGACATCCCAGTCATTGCATATTTACTGGGGATTCAAAAGGGACTGCAACTAATTCCCCTGGAGGGTGGCAGATGGGCTGTGGGTAATCAAACAACTAGCAGAGCCAATGAAAGAAAAGATTTCCATTGATGTCAAAAGTTTCCACCAGGTCTGTGGTGGAAAGGCACATTGCCTCAAATTCCAGTTGAAGAAGCAGAGGACACCCTCACAAAATCACTACAGCAGGAGAGGACCTGAAAAGGGAAAGTGCTTTGAGAACAAAGTGACAGCAAGCTGGCAGAAAGGGAGCTGCAGGGGGAGGTGCTGTTTGAAGAGGAAGGCTTTCACCCCTTTCATAACTTGGAATAAAATCTTCTGATTCAGATAGATCTATTTCAATAATTCTGACTCATCTGGAGTCAAATAAGCCTCCATGGCAACTCCCTAAACCTTGCTAAACACCCGAGGAATATGTTTGGAAATGCTGTTAACTTAATAGCATCCAGCTCAGATCTTAATGCACTGAAGCCCACTTAAACAAGGATCTTTCCTCTTGAAATAAGCGACTCCTCCAAAGAATTGATTTCTTTTTGCTCTAGAATATACATAGGAAATGCAGTAGAACTGCAGAAAAAAATGAAATCCCTTCTGAAGAAATAAACTAATTAAGAGAAAGAGAAGACTGAAGTGATTCTGCTAGCATGATCTGATCAAGCAGGAGTTTCTATAAAAATAATGAGGGCCAGTTGCTCTCTACTCTATGTGAATCTACGATAAGCAGCCTCTGGAGAAAAATATAATCATATAACAGCAAGAAAGCATGCTTCTGAGCATGCCTTCACTCAGAGAGTCCCAGCATAATTTCTGTGCCCTGCAAAGTCATGCAAAGAGCAACAGCATCTGCTGACCCTCGAGAGCTCAACAGGCTAGGGTAGTCTTGAAGTGGGAGGGAGGCCCCAAAAAACCTTTGTACCTCTTTTAAACCCTTTAAAAATGAAGTAGATCCTGGCCAGTTCTGTTGCTGAGATCATGCAACACACTGCCTCTCCTTAACATACCCACTGGGCTGGGATCTTCCAGTCTCACTCACCTTCAGCAGGACGTGGATGCAGATCTCATGGAGTGAACTAGCCATGTGCTGCCATCTCACATGCCCTGCTCTTTTTGTTATGCCTTTGCCCCATTTGGTGCCTTGCCCATTCAGATTTCACAGGTCTGTACCAGTAGACCAGAAAAAAATAGTCTTTAAAACCAAAGTAGCTTCCCTAAGAGTCAACGGGTTTTGTTTGGGTTTGTAGTGCTATAATTCAAAGCAGTGCAATTCTCTGTATGTATGCAATATTTCTTCTCTCTCTCTAAACTCTTGTTCCCTGTATCTCACAGCATATCACATATAAAAATGTTTTCCACAGAAAGGCATGAAAAAAAGCAAAGAAGTTCCTATCTCATACTTCTTTTCTGCAAAGCTAAATTGATGAATTTCAAATTCAATTGATGAATGAATGAATTATGAATGCCTTTCAGTTCAGCTTTAAAAATATGAGGACCCAGTTCCCTTCAATAGTGTCAATTAATATGGAACACGTATTTGTTCATCAGAAAACATAGTTCATCAAGATAGAGAGATAATACTGCGATTTATGCATTTAAATAATAAAGAAACTTTTTATTTGAAAGCAGAATGATCCTCTACCAGGACAGCTAACATGGGAGAGAATATGAAATATTATGCAAAACTAGAGAAACACCTATACTGCACAACCCTTCCAATTGTTTGTAGGGCATGGTGATGGATTGATGCTATTTTTCTTTGTGGATTACATAGCTCACCAGGTTTTTACACAGTCTGAAACACGATAAACATAACAACACTCTTTCTAATACCAACACCTTTGACTATAGATTTGATCAAATAGGACCAGGGACTTTTTATGGCCTAACCACACCACGTAGCACTTTCCAGAGTCTTTCATAGGCTCCACAGATGCCCTGAAGTCTAAAACATAATTACTATTTTTCATCTATTTATTTCAGTTCAAAGTGTGTGCATAATGTGTTGCAGCTTCCGAGATTTCGTAGCGAGATGCTGAGGTTATACCTTGCATGCCCTGGGGCAGGTAGGCACCAGGGGCCTCCCAAGGGTGCAAAGCCTGGGAGGATGGTGTCATGGATGGACTTAAGCAAACCACAGAAGCTGGAAGGAGCCAGACAGTGTAGCATTCAACGTAAAACACAGCTGGGAATAGTCCTCGTGTATGCTTTTCCCTGGTTCATGTAAGGAGTGTGCTAATAATTAGGAAGCAAAGGCAATCTGCAGTCCAGCTTGCTCCCTGGACCTGTTTTATTTAGCTGCCTAGATGCACATATGATTTCATTGATACAGCACTCACAGAGACAAGAATCAGACCCTGCCTGGGAAGACCCTGCTGATAAAGGCTGGAGATGCATTCCCTCCTGGATCAAGATTAAAGAGATCCTTAGGGAGCTGGTTATAAATTCCTGACTCTCAGGTTGCTGCTATTTCCTGAACTGAGCTAGAGGAGCACAGGACTAGCTGGCTGTGGGTAATGGGATATTTTGCATTACATATGGATTGGTGAAACTGGTGATAAGCCCACCTTCTCAACACTCCCATACATCCCTTGATCCCCTTATTCTGGTGCTGGGTGAAATGGAACAGGCATAAACGTACTGGCCACCTTTCTCTAGAATACAAATATCAACTGAGCAGGTGCTGCTCCAGTTCCATCTGTTGCATTATGAAGGGGCATAGAACTGGAGCAAGCAAATATGATCTTTCTCTAGATATGCTGGTTTTGATTGTTGATGCAGTTTTTAGAACAGTCTTAATCATGCAGTGTTCTGTGATTTTAGTGCTTTTGGGTATTAACATTTCTGAGGTCTCAGTGTGAGACTCAATTATTGAAATGGCCAAGATTCTGGCAAGAAACCACAGGGAAGAAATCAGTTCTGTGAGGAAGATGCCAGGAGGCAAACATTATTTACATAGAGTACGGAACTACAGAAATATAACAGTATGTAAATTTCTTGACAGATGCCCTGTTTGGCAGCTGCTCAGAAGCAAATTTCATTCTCAGCCAGATCTGCAAAAACACAGATCAGTAATCCAGGGTAGAAGTGATTTGGTAGAAATTCTGGACGACAACTTACAACTCCCCAAACTACTACTGAATTAACAGAGAAATAACAGATCAGGGAACTGAAAATCTTTGTGGGCCTGAATCAGGCAAGGTCTCAAAACATGAGAAACCTCAGTGAAGTTGTATGTAACCTACCAAAAGATTGTGTGCCTGATTCTCTAATCTAACACAAGGTTATACTGAAGAAGATACTGCTTGCTGGGCTGCCCTGTTAAAGCAGGCACGAACCTGAGAACTACTTAAGACCTAATTCTATTGTAAAGCTAAGATCAAACCTTAGTTTATCATGTCTGTTTGGTGCCCTCCAAAATATTAATCTGGATAGGTGGGCATCTCACGTGGCTGCTGATGCTCCCAGGCACTCTTGCTGCCAATAGAGCAGAAACCCAGTGTGTACCATGCCTCAGATGACAGATGAGAGCTAAGGGGGGAGTTTGACTTGTTCACAATCATATCTGTTCCATTGGTAAACTTAAGCCTTTGTTTCTAATAGTGTGCACTGAAAACTGAACTTTTATGTGATTTAAAAGAAAATTCTGAATTGTTATCCCTTTCTTCAGGAAATGCAGGAGGGAGAGGTGGTGGAATTGCAGCTTAGGATGGTGGGGGTTTACAAGTTTTTAATCGTATCCTGAGGGCCTTTGAGTCTATTGAACCCAGGATACAGCTATATCCAGTCTATTAGTAGGCATCTTCACGTTATTAACAGGCTGATATGGTTCACTGGGAAGGTCTCTCTGAGCTATGACTAAATGTTCAACACACCAGTTGATTGGCAAGGGCTGCTTGCATTTGGGGGAAAGACATTTCTATTTTTGCTTGCCAGTAGGTCTCTGAGCTCTGCCTTATGCAAATACACAGTGACTACGATTTTTCTTTGAAACCAGCAGCTTCCTGCAGTGGAACATCAGCATGACAATTGTGTGCACTCCTGTCCTGGGATGCTGGGAACACAGCCTGTGTTATGCATCCCATGGAGGCTACAGGGCAGTCTTGCCCCCTGCCCAGGTCAAGAAAAACTAAAGCAACATCAGTGCAAATCTGTCAGGCTTTATTCTACAACGTATGTCATGCAATACTGCCCTTCAGTTAAGGTAACTGCTTCAGTTTTCAGACAGTTTTTGCTTTGAAGCATCTCTACTTCTGCAGCTATAGCCCTGGGCATACTCCTGGCACATGTGCCCTATCCTGCCACCCTCTCCCAGGTGAGCTTCTCCCTCTTCAGGCAGCCTATTTACTCCGCTATAGAAGCATCCTGCCCCAGTCTGTTTCCCTCAATATCTCTTCCCACCGGCCAAATGTTACTTTTTAACTCTAAGTAAACACTCTCAGCTCTGGCCAGGGCACATGCAGCACAGATGCCCTCGGATGCAGGCACGGAATTTGCCTTGGTGTGCGGTGAGCAGGATGGTAAAGCCACACCAAAAGCTGAGAGCAAATCAGGCGATAAGTAGCAAAACTGTATTATCAGCAGATCTGAGTGCAGGATTTCGTGGTCATTTGCCTTTATTTATGCCTCCTATTAACCTTACTCAACCATGACATGTGTTACACAGATGGGAAAGCCAAAGCAAAAATAGGCACAGCGGTTTTCCCAGCTCGTGCAGAACAGCAGCAAGAGCCGAGCGGGAGCACCGGCGAGCCCTGGTGTCCAGCAGTGTCCGCGGGCAAGCGGGTCAGGAACCAACCCAGCCTGGGAAAATTACAGCCACAAGGAGAGAAGTATCCGCGCTCTTTGGTGAGACCACCGGAGCATTGCCCTGGATCTCCAGCCCCCAGCACCCACGGGGGTCCCGCTAGATGGTGCTGGAGGGACGGACAGACCGCGGCGGGGACAGAGGGAGGGAGGGAGCATCCCCCGCCTCCCCTCCCTGGCTGCGGCTCCCAAAGTGTTTCCTCCGGAATGCCTGCCTGATGATAACAGGATCCCTTTCATACATGTTAGGCAAACACGGGCCCAAGGTGGGTAAACATCATGAGCAGACTCATCTTTCTACTCGACGCCGCGACGGTGAAAGGCCGGTTGCGCGAAATAGCAAGCTGCTGAGCTTTTTTTTCAGGCCACGTCTCCAACAACAAAGCAGCTTTTGAATCGCACGGATTACACATTTTAAAAAGAAATAATTACGAGCCAGTCATCTGAACCGTCCTTCTGCACCAAATATAAGACTTGGTATCACCCATAAAATCAATGTCCTGCATATGCTAACCTGAATATTTATAGATGCAAAAAACCATGTCAATTATGTAAGCCTAAGGAATCGTGCACATGCATGAATAGTCCCTTGCAAAAATAAATAATAAAAAAGGCTCTGTCAAGATATTAAATTAATTTTCCTTTTCGGTTAAGAACCTAGTATTTAGTTCTGTAAAAGTCCTCTTGGCAGCCTGAAATGTATCCTGTTTAAACAGGAGCTTGTACTCAAACACACTTTTTTTTTTTCTGAATACTATTCCCACTTAAGCCCTGCACAAAAAACATTGGGAAAGCAGAAAATGGGAATAAAGTCATCTTTGTTTCAACTTTTCCTGTCCCTTTTTACTTGAAGGGAAAACTAAGTATCTGATGAATGAGCAATCCTTATGTGTCAGGGGAAAAGAGGTGCGTGACCTATAGACTTGAGGACTCTTAGCTGTTTTGTCCTTCTTCTAAAGGCTGGATGAAAAAGTCACATAGAGTTACTGAGACAACTTTTTTGAAAAAGGGAAATATTTTATATGTTTTCCATAAAGATCATTATTTTGTTAAACCACTAATTTACGCAGAGATTCATGACACCAAGCTCAAGTCCATTGGAAATGTTCTTCTTTCTGAAAGCCCAAGCCAATTTATCATTCGAGGGATGTTCTTCTTACCACTCCAGTCAGGAGTAAAACACAGACATGGAGAAGCAAGTGCTGAGCTCTTTTTTCCGCAGTGGTAGTCACCATGTAAGGACCTCAGTGGCAGGATGCACCTCAGTGCAGGAGGTGTTAGGGAAAGGAGAGAATACATGGAATAATTATGGTGAAAAAGGAGCAAGTTGCAGATGGAGAAGGTAGCTGTTCATGCAGTGTGGGTTATACAGCATCTCTCTGAGTGGAAGGCTTGGAATAGAATATGTTTAAGGAGGCAAGAAAAGTGTACATGTCTGCATAGCACATGGGAGAGAGGGGGGCTGAGAATAGTGTGGAAGGGAGCATGCTGAGCTGTGTCTGAGCATTTCATTCAAACTGCTATATTGTTAAGACTCTTGAGCAATGAAGCAAATTTTCATTCCAATTAAAGATTCAAGGGTTTTAGAACAATCACCAGAAGAAAGAGAGAAAAAAGGCATATCCTCAGAGGACTTGGTAATGAATAACAAAAACAGTTCTTGTGCATTGTCCAAAATGAATGGTATTCAGTATAACTGCAGAGAGAGGATTTAATGCTACAATCCACTGTGGTGTTCTCAGTGAGTAGATGTGGGATGGCCCATGATTGACAGAAATACTCAGCCCAGGTCAGTATCTTCTGGTCAATGTGTAACATGGGTGTCATTCTTGGTGTCACCGCCTTATTGTTGTTGCTGGGGTGGCAAACACTGGAAGGGGCAGAACCTGAGGGAAATTACCAATTGCTTAAAGCTGTTGGGATGAGTTCACTCACACAACATGAATCATATTGCCCTTGCATATGCTTCTCTGTGGATATGTGTAGCAGTCTATCAGCCAAGCCTGCAAAGCCATTGCAACAGAGCAAAGGAACTACAGTCTGGCGAGAAAAAGAGGATCAGGTTGGAAGCTCAAGGATGAAGCACATGTTGTTGGAGGAGGGGGAGAAGATATGTACACTTCATAACTTGTAGTCATTGATGGGGTAAAGCTGCCCTACATTCACACATACAGGATAGAAAAAGTGGTTCAGAGCACTGAAGCAAAATTTACTGTTTTCACTGACTGCATATTAAACTCTTCTAAGGGTAAGAGCTACAAGACAGAAAGACTGTATTTCAACTCATCCCCAGCTCTTTCCTGGCCCACTGTCCTATGTCTTCTTTCTGTGGGTATCCCCTTACCTTTTATTAGTCTATAAAGCTAGAACGAGGCTGGGGCACTAACCATGTCCCAGACCTCCGGCTGAGAAGATGCTATTCAAAAGGGCAGCAGAAAGGAAACCCTGGGAAAACTCTGAAGGCTGAACAGGATAGCTTTGTGCATTCCACCACTTTACTAGCAGGAGCAAAGAGGGCCACCTCAGTGCTAACTCTGCTGCCTTGTGGCTGGGAACCTGCTCTGGCCAGCCTGTGCCAGCAGTGGGCTGCTGCCTTACCATGCCAACCCTGCTGAAAGTGCTCTCACACTCATAGCGTTCAAGAGCTCAAATTAGCTATCTTTCCTGTAGTAGAGAGGGTTCTGGATTGGAACTCTAGAGGCTTAAATTCATTTGTCACGTTAAGTACAGACTTTGTGTGTAACCATCAGCAAGGCCTTTAATCTGCCTGAGTGGAAAGGGGCAATAATTCTTCCCTAATTCCTGAGGGCTTGGGTTATAAAATTGGTAAATAACAGAGCAGTGCTCCACTACTGAGAGGATGACTGGCACAGATCTCCTAGCTGTACTGAGTTCCCTTGCTAACTACCCAGCATATGTGCTGCAGATCTGGGGCACTCGCAGTTAGTATTTTCATGAAACAGAATATAAAATCAGAAGGAAGCAGCAGCTACAGGGAAATTGCAGATCCTCTGACTAGCACACCTTTAAGCACCCTTCACTGTTTTGAAGCATTCACTGGGGAACCATGCTCCCAAATTATATTTGATGCCTAAACTCAGTCAGATACCTTAGGTGCTGCCAACGCTTGGGTGCAATCGTTCTTTCCACAGCCACATGTGGAAACTGTGATAAGGATGTAGAAAATACCAATACCAGAGCAAGGCTGCTTTAGTGGCATTTTCCAGAAACAAACTAAAAATTGAAGTGGGTCTCTTTTTCACCAGGTTTAGGTTGCCTATTCCTTCTCTTTAAACTTTGCCTGCTCCCTTTTTAATATTTCCCTTTCACACATTTTCTGCATGCAGGTCTGCAGTTTTCCTTCCTGCTGAGTTACAAACTCACTCCTGCTTTATTCCTCCCCTTGGCACCTCCCTGCCTTGGCTCAGAGCACGTAGGCTTCATCCTCTTGATGATCAGCTGAGGAGCAGATGGAGGATCAGAGGAGCAGGATGGCTGCTTTATGAGGTGTACCCATGGCAGCATTCATGGAAATAACCAAAAAGTGACCATGAGCCAGGATTTCAAATGCTGCAATATCTGAAATTGAAGTGCAGAGAAAGTCATAGTCAAAGTCATAGTACCCAGGGATCCCGCAGTTCTGGATTTTTCTCAGCTTTCATTTAAAGCAAAGTTTCTAGTGTTCATATTCTCAAACAAAAGCTTGGAAATGGGAAGCCTGAACATCAAAGAAAATAAAAGAATCCAGAACTGATCTATTTTTTTTAAATCTCATGATTTTGCCATCAACCTCACATTATGTTGGAGAGTAACTCGGGATTTTTGAGCATGAAAGTCTGGCAGGACTACAGATGCCTCAAAATCATAATGAATTGAGGCCACAGTCAGCTTTTGAGAAGGCTTCTCCCTTGCAACTAAGACAATACCAGGGTTTTGCAGAACAGTTTGGTCCACCCCACACAACCTCCCACTGGTGAGCTATCACCGGCCTTCACAGGCGTGGATATTTTATTCTTTATAATAAAATTAAAAGTTAAAGAGGAAAGGTATATTTTAGGTTCAAAGTGGCTGCCACACCACACCAGTACTCAAGGTGGTGAAGACTGCAGGCTCATGCAGATACCCAGAGGATATCTCCCAGGCTTGCCTCCAGGGTCAGCACAGCTTCTTGAAGGGACATGGCTGCAGCCGTATGTTGAATATAGTGAAGGCATATGGAGCTAATTATGTAAATAAACATCTTGGTCCATGATGATTCTAAATAATGCAAAACATAAAGAGGCAAAACACTAATGTTCAAACTAATGAAAATAGAGTCTTAGAGTGATTAATTTACAATAAAGAGATACTGCATATGTCAAAAATGGTGCGTCATTGTATGATTTAATATAATCAGGCACAGCTGCATTGCTCTTGATGTTGGCAAACAATGATTTTGTTCACCTCCTCCTGCATCTGTACACAGTATTAAAAGAGAAGAAAACTGCACAGTAGAGCCAGCAAACACTTGTGAGAAAAATATTTTTAAAGCATCTTGATAAATATTTACCTACCTTTGGGATGTTTGAATGCTGGAGGTTGTGTCAGGAAAAAAAAGCATGGGCTGATATCCTCAAAAAACAACACAAGTGGTCAACAGCCTCCATACAAAAGGGACTTGCTCAATACAATAGGCCACTGTTGCTGTGACTCTCAGTATTGTTTACCTCTCACAGAGCTTCCAAGTACAAAGCACTTCAAACAAACTACACTAAGACTTTAAACTGAATCCACCCATCAGGTTAATAAAACAAATATTGATTGGGTTTCAGAGTCATTACAGAAAACAAACCCTTTTGGATTGAAAGAGTTTCTTTGTTCAAGTTTCTTTGTCCAGAGCCTTCAAGCAATATATTACAATCTCAGCTTAAGTCCTAGGGCAATATTCTTCTACAGTGTTTGCCCTCAAATCTACTTTCATTTGTAGCATATGTATAAATACAGATACATGAAAAGATAGGGGCAAGCATTTCATGCACAAAAAGGAAAGAAATCATACCATCCTCAAAAATATGCTGGAAATTCTAACAATGAAGAGCAAAAGTAAATTTTTTTCAAGCGCATATATTGATTTTTACACCTAAATCTCATTCCAAGACCCACAACTTGTAGAGACTTTTACCTTGGCCTCTCTACAAACCCAACCTCGGCAATGCAGAAGAAAATCACGTGAGCCTGCAAATGCTCTTTCACAAGATGTCCTGCAAGATCTAATGGACTAGGAAAGCATCTTGACATGATTCAACACAGAAAGGCAACCCAGATGCTTGAGAACAAGTGCAGAAATAGCAAGAAAGCAGCACACAGAAAAGATTTGCAGAGAATTTTTGCCTTGGGTACAGGCTGATCTGGATTTTTCAGAATTTGTTGCCTGATTACTAGACAGAGAGCAAAGACATTTAAATGATTTTAGGTCCTCACTCCACTTTCAAAACCAGTTTGGGTTCTAAGAAACTTTTGTCCGGAGATTATGTAAAATGACAGGAGTGACCAGGAGCTTCAGCACTGCCACCTTGTGCAAGTGCTTCAAGATGTGGATTGCAACCATCAAGCCCCTAGAAGAGATTTAGACAAGTGTGTTTAAAAAGGAATAGTTCTCCACATGGTTTTGAAACTTTCATCCACAATTAAACCAAATTCATTCCTACAAGTAACAGCACAGGCTACAAATTCAAAAGTAACCAACCATGTGTATTTTTTCTTGTTCTCCTGCAAAACTTACTTCATTCTCTAAACACAAAAGACACATTAAAAATATAACACAAAAAGAGTGACCAGTAGGTCACTAACATGTTTTAGTAATGATATTTTAGCCTAGTAATGTCAAATCAAGAATGGTTCATACTTGTCAGAGTAGTGTGAGAATCAAGTAAAGAATGAAAACAAATAAATAAAGAAATAATGAAGGAAAAATATAAAGACTGAAAATCTTGTCTTGAAGTTAACTAAGGTATTTGATACTCCCATACAAATTGATTAAGCTCAGTAGTGCTGACAGTTCCTGTTAACTCAATTCTGCCAGTGGACCAGGCTCACAGTTCCTTTGGTCAATAAGGTACTGCAGAGAGAAATGGCAAAAAGACAGGTAAACATCTCAAGAGGAGGATTTTCCAGACATTTGAGCAAACCATGGCATAGGAGCTTTAAGTAGCATTCACTGCTACTCAACAACTCCATAAACACATCAGTTAAATAATCATTTATTCTCATTCCTGGCCATGTAAAGCAAGTTGTACTGAGCAGATCATCCCAGAGCAGACACTTGGCCATGGCACGCAAAGCTTTTTGCACTCTGGATTTCTTCTTTGGCATTCAAACAGGCCCTGTCTGGCTTTTCCTCACCAATTCACAATGTTCAGGTAATTCTTCATAGAGAATTCTCAACAGAGCCCAGTCAGCAGCGGAGACTGTTGTGATACTACAGCTGGGTTCCTCTAACACAAGGCACAGTTTCTAAGTGACTGAGAAGCTATTAAGAAATTACACCATTACTGAATGAAAGTGCAACCCATACCCAGTGCTCAGCATCTACCTTAGCTTAGGGGCACAGCATTCTGCAAATCTTGTAAAATCAGGTGGTTGATCTGATAAGACACTCTGCATCGCTGGGGCTCTCCCTATCTGAGGACAGAATCAAACCCCATGAGCTTTGCTCAGAGTATCTCACTCGCAGCTAGACTTCTTTGCTGGAAGAGTTATACAATCTTAGTTTACATCTTATCACCAGCACTGCAACAGTCAGACTTCAGGGTTTGTTGTCTTGCAGGCACCCACTTTATTCTCATTGCTGGGGAGCAGCATTAGAAACACAGCCTCAGAGTGAAAGAACAACAGGGAGGGAATGAGTGATAAGGAGCAGAAAGAGCTTGCAGAGTTAGCACCTGCACAGCAGACGTAGGCTGAAGCTCACTTCATTGATGTGGGGCACTTCTTGCATCTGGAGTGTAATGATTAAGAGAATAAAATACATGTTCTACCACACTGAATGCCAGAAGTAACTGTCATGTTCACTCACACTGCTCTGCTTAGGGATAATATAGGCTATTAGGCTTGGTTAGGAAAAAACACATAAGAGATCACTCAAAGGACTAATGAAATGCAGAGAACAAATTTCTAAAATGGAGAATAATATTACATATCCTTAATAAGTGAGAGGTTCAATTAGGTGCTTCACCTTTTTACAACCAAGACAGGACCTTCTTTAACAAGTATCTACGTCCAAACACCAACACATACAATGAGGCTTTTGCAGACTTTTGCACTCAAACTCGCTGAAGTTGGGAATTTTCTGTTAACCTTCTCAGTTCTTCATCATGGTGCTGAACAAAATATGTTGAGCTTCTGAACCATTCCCTGCCTTCCTTGTTGACTAGAAATAGCTAAAATGTCCTCAGGTGGGAAGAGGGAACTCCCCCTTGCCTTGCCCTCTACCATTCCCAAATATGTGACCTGTTGAAGGTGGTAAAGCTGTGACCTGCTCTGCTCTTACTCAAAATACTAGAAGTCCTTGATGTTGTCTCTGCCTGTAGCTGAAACTGTGGGTGCAGCTGTACCACAATTCATGGCCAAAGTTTTAGAAAAGACTACAGTAGTTTGAAAACAGAAACACATTTGCGTAACCAGAACAGTACTAGGGAATCAGTTCTGTCTGCTGCTGTGCATATGCTTGTCCTTCCAATTTCCAGCCCTGGTTCCAGTGGGGATTGCCCAGGGTCAATCTAAAGTAGGGACTTTCTAATGGAATTGAGCTTTATGGTCCCATTTTTCCCCAAACCATGTCAAACCAGCAAAAAACAATGAACAAACACAAATCTAGACCCATGCATAGCTATGAGAAACTCAGAGTCAGAGGAACAGAAAAGCTTCAGAATAAAATATGAGGCTGCATGTCAATAACAGAAAACAATGTATTGCAGACAAATTTGGGATTTCTTTTCTTTTCTTAGACACAGGAAAAAACTAAATCTTTATTTTGATCAGATATGGAAATAAAGGGATTAAAAGAATCAGACGAGTGATTTGTAATTGGTCTCCAGACTGCACCTCTTCCTCTAGTAAAGTGCATGCAAGTGGATAAAACTGCATGGATGGACTTTATTAGCTACAGCTTTCCTTCCTCGCTCTGGGATTAGAGGAATACTTTAACCTTGACACATTCATCTTATACTCACAAAGCTTCCCTTTTAACAGTCACTTCTTTCCTCTTCACTTGTCTGGTTCTGGCACATAGTTTTCTAAATTAGAAGAGGCTACTATTCTGTCTTAAAAAGCAAGGGAATTCTCACCTATCTTTGTTAGCAAGAGCGTGGAGAAATTCTAGATGGTTACTATACCCTAGAATTCCATTGCAGGGGACAGAAATAGGGCAAAAACAGAGGTTTGTATAAATAAGGCTCTTGGGAGGATGCATTAGGCTGTCCTTTAAATACACTAAAGGAAAAACATCAGGAGGGTGAGATTTTATTTATCAGATAATCATGTAAAAGGAAGTATACAAATTCACATTACTTATATACTAGTGAGAAATCTTAATTTTTTTAAAGCTTCGTTTATGCTAAAGAAGTTTGGAATGGGATTTTCAAAGGCACTCAGCACTGCCCCAGTTCTGCACTGAGCAGGATGTACAAATACTGCTCCTGCCCACAAAGGCAAAACTGGGCCATTACAGGGTATGCACAAGAAGCCCAGAGCTAGGGGAGAAACTGCCAGGCAGCACAACTGGCACACACCTATCACTCACAGACAGGAGGAAATGTGTCTGTGGAAATGAATGCTTATTCAGAGGACTGGGGAATATGAGAATTCAAGGAAGTTTTTTTTTATGTGTGCATGGAAGAGGGTCTTATTAAGCAAAATACTTGAAAGTTAATTGCAGAATAAAAGAATATACCTCAAGGGTACACACTTTCTCAGTACACTGATTTATTATAATTACAGAGTTTACCCTCACCTTTTTTCTTTATCCAGCCACATATTTGAGTTGCTTTAGATTAAAGTGTACGTCTTGTTAATTATGGCATTTAGTTCTCAAATTGTAATTGGTGCCTGGTGCTAAGCTCCTATAACTCTTCTTGTCACTGTTTCAAGGGGGCCTGTTAAATTTGCCGGAGGTAGACTAAAATGGAAAGTACCGTCTTATTTGAGTAATATGAGATATTTCTTGTGGTTTTAATGACCAAATATTTTACTGTTTATGGAGGGGGCACAATTAGGCGAGGGTGTTTGTGTGACAATGGGCAGTCCTACTTGCCAAGAGCTAATCAAGATGGATGCTGCCATAATAGTTTTAGGGATTTTATTATGTCCTTTAAGCAGATGAAAGTAATACCACTTAGAATAAACAAACACCTTTAGACATTGGGTAAAAATCATTACAGTGAGCTACTAGGAACTTTCCTGACATGTGCTCCTTTAAAAATATCTTGGGAGAGTGTGGGAGACTGAAATTCTTACCCTGATTAATTTTCTCTAACCATTTGGGAAATTCATCAAGGACAAAAGCTGGAGAAAGAATTTAGCGGGTATCTGGGAGAAGAGCACCTGATGACTTTTGTAAACCCACACTACTCAAAACTAATGCATTCTGTGTTCCTTAAGGCTTTCCTTCAGGTGCTTTAGGTACTGTCTGATAGCTCTTCATTCAGATCAAGGTAAATGGGTATCTTCAAGTTAGATTCCAAAGCTGTATTTCAGCATCAGCCAGATTTGCAAGGCACTTAAGAATTTTCTAAATTTGTTCTCCCAGTGGCAATTTACCTCAATAAGCGTTTTCTCCCACAATTTCCCATTAAATTAAACAATTAGCCTGTTTTGTAGCTTTGAGGGCCTACTCTTTCTGCATAAATAAAGTGTGTGCTTTTTTTGCTTCTATTTCCTCTGTCAGCATCATCCCCCCCACATTTTCTGTGCACCAACTTATCAGTGTGGAGAGATGGTTAGACAATCTAGATAGCAAGTAAAGTCACTCCTGTGTTTTTTTCCTAAGAAACACATACTAGGCAGGAACCAAACCTCTCCACCTCACATTTACATGAACAAGTTTTTCTGCTTTTGCTTCATCACAGTTTTGCAGCTGAAAGGAAATCACAAAAGCCCAAGGTAGGTTCCTCTTTTGTTAATGGAAACACTGATCTTGGCAGTTTCCTCTTCTCCTTTCCCTCCTTTGCACTTCCTTCTGGAAGGCAAGAGGTTAAAATATCTCTCTTTCTGCTTTGGCTCTTGATGGTGCGTAGCAATGTGACAAATTATCTCTAAATGTTTCTAGTCAGAAATAGGTTTCCAACAGGTATTTTAAGCAGGCTCACACTTGAATCACTCTAGTTTCAAAGCAGCAATAATCAATTCTTTGGTTCACAGTCTTTCTATATTCCCTTCAGGTAATATATGCATCATTTTAAGAGCACCTCAATTTTATGGAGCATTAATGCCTATCTATCTGAGGTGCTCTATTTCTTGTTTATACCAAAGGATAAAAAATCATATTGTATTCTGTTCCTTCTCCTCTTTCTTCATCCAGCAACAGCCAAGGGAATCAGGGCAGCCATTCATCCACTGCTGTACTTCATAGTGCTGTCAGTGGAAAAGTTACATTTCCTTGCTGCTTCAAGTCTCTGCCGTCTTTCCCATAAATAAGCTGTCAAATTTCCATTAATCAGGAATGGGTTCTGCTAAGGAATAGGAACAAGAAGCAAGACTTCTGGAGCCACTGAGAGGTTCTTTCAACCAGGAAGCCCTTGAACTAAAAGCTTTGCCACTGCGGGATACAAACAAATGGGCTCTCCTACAATTTGAGATGACAACTCTGGGATGGACTGAGGAATTCCAGAGGTATCATGAGATTCTTATGCATGACTTTTACATCACCTTGAAGCCAACAAGATAGACAGTCTGAATCAGAAACAGGCTATTCCCTTTGTAGTTCTTTGGAGCTAAGACATTTGTCATCATCGTGTTTCTCATAGTTCTCACTTTGCCTCACATGGAGAGAAACAGCAGAACTGAAGTCTGGCTGAAGGCACAATTGTTGCCTACTACATCATTAGTCATTGGCCACAGATTTCAATTTCACAAGCAGAACAAGAAAGCTATTGTGGCTGTTGTTAGCTGGGTTGCATATCGTACTGCATCATATATCTGAACAATGAAACTTTGGTAGCTTGGTGAGAAATTGTCTTTTCTAGAGATGATGAGGTGGAGGGGGATTTTTGACTTCAGTAAAACCTGTCCCTGCCCTTGGCACAGGGATTGGAACTAGATTATTTTTAGGGTCCTTTCCAACCCAAAACATTCTGTGATTCTATGATTTACTTCACTGTCACCCAGGAAAAGGTCTTTTGCATTGAATGAATGCAAATATATAGAAAGAAAATTAATATTTGGGAAAACCCTACAAGCACATTTTGTCATCACAGTTGTCATTGAAAAACCCACTGGAACTTTGGGAACTCAGCCACATCACTATCATCTGCCAAGAGCAAACACCCAAGTCCCCGCTGAGGCTGGGGGACGACATCTGTGATAGTCTTTATTTAGCAAGACACTCATTCCAAGACACTGAGAATCATTTCTGGAAAGGAGAAGAACCATGGAAAATACAGAAGCCTGCTGATCCAAAGACAACAATTATTCTTATTTTATTCAGCAAGAAACGAAGAGACTTTTACTCCATGTCCATAGAAGTGACTTGTACAGACTAAAGACATTGTATAAAGGAAGTCAGATCCAGTTGAGGGATGTCAATTGCCAATGGAGACACCTTTTTGTGCATCAGCCTGTTTAGTAGGGTCAATACCACTCTGTCCTATCTCTGACACTACAGGGGTCATGATAGTGATACCTTTGGAAGTTACAAGGTTAAGTTTTTGCTATAGCTCTGTTCAAACAGTAATTCCTACATTAAGAATGTCCTTGCACTAACGAACCCCTAAGAAATAACCCTTTTCCCACAAGTACTTTCTGAAAATAGGAATGTATCTTGTCTTTGCTGGTCCATACAGAACATCTCCTCCCCTTCACCCAAAACCTGACAAAGAGCTTGAGCCCCTCATTGGCAAAGAAGCCCCAAAGCAATTCCCACAAAGAAACATGCTACACCAATTGTACCAAATCAGAAGTCAGTTGGTGTAATGCAGCATGTGGTAGTCATAAGTGCACTAACACCAATCTCAACACACACTTCATATCAGCATCTGCTGTAAATTGGCCATACAATGTTATTGCTGAGGGAAAACCTGTCATGAAATTAGACCCACTCAAGCATATAAAAAGCAGATCATTGGCAAGGGGTCTGCAGGGCATGAAGTGATGCTATTTGAAATGACCTCAGAAAGTGGTCTCCCTCTTATCTGTTCAGGAACTGCAGTGGTGTTAGTGCTAGAGGGTATATACTCCCTTGCCTGTTCCTTTTAATTAATATCTCTTTATAGATTTCTTATCTGTGAATCTGTCTAATCACCTTTTGAACCTGCTGACACAATGCCTACAAAATATCCTGGGTAAGAAAGTCCAGAAGTTCATTACCTGCCTTGTCAAGGATTATTTTGTCTTTTAAATTATCTCCTACCAGTTTCCCAAAATGCTTCTTAGCTTTAGTGTTATAGGATGTGTTAGCAGTTTGTCATCTAGTTCAGACATCACTTTCATACCCCAATATACATCTCAATTATATACCACTTCAGCCTTTTTCTTTCCAATCTGAAGAGTCTCTGTATTTTTAATCTCTCCTTGGAAGACAGTTGCCCTCCTGTGTCAATCATTTTAGCTATCCTCTTCTGGGCATTTTCCAGCTCCACTATTTTATTATTCAGGAGCAGAGACTGGAACTGTGCCCAACACTCAAGATGTAGACACATCAGTTTTACACAGGAGCAAAATGTCAGTCTTGTTCGTAGTATCATTCCTTCTGATGTCCACAACTTCATTGGCTTTTTGTCAGCACATTAAGCCAAGAATTTCAGGGAATCCCTAGTAATGACTTTAAAATTTCTTTTATAGAAGTGATAACATACAGTTTAAAGTCCAGCACAATGTAGCCTGGTTAAGGTCACTTTTTCCTAATTTAATTTCCTCTTATTTACCTGAAGTGTATCCACCAGCTTTTTGCTCATTCAGTTTTATGATGTTCATTGAATGTCCTTCACCACTGCTGTAGCATTTGATTTACTCAAAATGCTTCTCCAAAAATTATAGATTTAACTTTTCATTCTCAGTTTTGTCACTGATGATGTTTCAGAATCAAAATGGGCCCAGTAGTGATCTCTAAAGGATGTTACTGCTGACTTTTCTCCATTGTGAAAAGTGGCCACTAAGTGACTCAGCTTCCTCATCTTTAATCAGCTCAGCTTGAAAATGAACCTTCCCTCTAACCCTACAACAGTCTTATATTGCTAAAATATTCTGTTGCGGAACATAATCAGTGATCTTCTGAACATCCCAGCATAACATGTTGGCTGGATCCCTTTTATCTGCAGACTTACTGATACTCTACAGAATACTATCAGACTCCCCAACACAGTGGCCACACTGGTACTTTTTCAGTGGATCATATTTAATCATGTACTCTTATGAAGATGACCATATTTCTTAGAGGACTGATTCTACTAGAGTCAGTGGAGACTACTAGAGTCGGAGGAGAGTCAGGCATCTGCAATCTGAAATTTCTGCTGCATCAATAATTTTGCAATGAATTGTGAGTATTCTGCTTTCCAAATATTCTTCAGCAAAATTTCTGCCTGATGCTGTGCAAAGTCTCTGCCTGACGTTGTGCATTCATGTGTTTGCCTGTTGCATGTTTCTGAGCAACTTTAGAAATTAAGGAACCAAGTACCCAAGTTATAAAGAGAAAATATGAAATTGGTGGGATTAGTGCCCTCCTTCTTAGACTGCTGCATCATTGCAGCTGGCATAATTTTCAGATACTGATAGGAACAATCCAGTAAGCCTCTGTGCCAAAATCCAGACAGGCATTCTTTGGATAGCTCAGCTTCAAGCACAGAAAAAGGACTGCAGTGCTGAACTTCATGCATGGCCTTTCCTCCATGGGATTTTCATGGCAATAGACTTGCTAGTACATAGAGGCCTTTAAAATTATTTGACAAGTCACATTCAACTCAGTGGTAATTCACAGAAACAGACACCACTTCTGGTTAATTGTGAGAAGCTATATTACTGCCTTCATATACCTCAGTCTAGAAATGAAGTCCCTAATGCTTCAATCAAGGTATTTAATATATAAAATAGAGCATGACTGATAGAGAAGCATTTCCTACCCTTGCAGGAATCAAATACACTTGTCCATGTTAGGTTTATGAAAGCCACAGGTCACTCCTGTGGTTCCCTTAAAATACTCCGTATTAAATCCACACGAATTACAGAAGTGAAATCTTTTGCTAGACCTTATAACATTTTCAAGTCAGTAAGAACTCCTAACACAAGTGTTCCCAGCAACCTGCAGCTGCAGATGTGGTCCCAGACTGTGCTGCTTCATTGTCACTGCAAGCTGGAATATTTCCCCACTTTTTCTGTTCATGCTGACTGTTCAGCCAGCAAGACTGACTGTCAAATAATCAACACTGCTCTGTGGTTCCCACCGGCATTAGGGAATAGCCAGCCAAGAAATTGTCCAAGAAGTTCACTTCATTTTTAACATGACAAAACAGTTAGCTGCTCATAATGCGTGGGGACACTATCTTCTTATTCCCAAGCAAACTAGTTGACACTTTTGTTATCTAATTATACTGTCTCCAAGAAAACATGGTCATGAAAGTATTGGCCTGATATTGTGTATGAGACCAGCTAAGAAGGTCCTAAAGGAGTTAATTACCAAGATCCTTGATATAAACAAAAGCTCGAATATTATTTCTTTTGAAAGTGCCCAAGAAATCCTGATCCAAATCCCATACTGATAACACAAGTGATTTATTGGAAATCAATTTAAAATTTTATCTAGAGAAGGCTTGAGGTGATTTTGCTGTCCTCACAGCCAGTGTAACCCTCTCTGCTCTTTATCAACTATGACACTTTAGAGACTCTTGGATACTGTCACATCTGACCCTAGGATCTCCTTTTAACTCTGGTGATTTTAAGAACTTCACCAAAAGCACACTAATTTGAGCTGTCACTATCATGCTGTGCTGTCTCTAGGCACATGGTCTAGTTGAATGTAAGGTGCAACCAGCCAAAGATTTAATCCTTTCAAGCTGTTATTCAGGGAGACTGGCTGATGAGGCTTGCAGGGTTCCTTATTGTTCTGCATGTCACTCCTCATCTGACTTGCACACAGCCCCTGAAGCTGTCCCATTGGACAAGTTATCAAACCATGCCTCACTCGTCGCAACCCCAATCTATCTGAAGGATTGCAATACAAGCAGGAACAGGTTTTGGATTCATCTCTGACATCATCTTCCTGGCATCCCTTTGCAGTGTATACGAGAGTGTATTTGCTCAAAGCTACGGAGCCGTGCCAAAGGCAGTCCCTTCTGTTATCAAGGCCACTGCACTTGACTCATTCAAAGTGCAGATTGCCAAATGATAAGTTGGAGCTGCTGTGTCAACTGGTTGAGAGACACCTGTCTTTCAGCTCTTCACTGGCTTCTCTCCAGGGTCTGGGACGGCCATTGCATTCACAACCTGATAGTCCAAGCTCAGCAAACTTCACAGATTCAAGTGGGTAATGCTTATTTCTTGCTGAGGGCTCATAACGAGTCACAAACCTCACCAGTTCTAAGAGAAAGACTGCAAATGACAGAGAAGCTAAATTTGTTTCCTTCAGATGGAGAGTTTCCACCTCTAACACATGGAGTCAAGATTTCAAGCTGTCTGAAACACCCACCAGAGGCTGTTGTGTTATATGTGGGGGATACTGTTCCTTGTTTGTTCAAGCACAACTCCTGCCATGACCTGTTTCTCTACTTCTCCATTCAAGCAGAACCCAGAAAGATGGGGGCAGGGTGGGGGGAGGAAGGAGAAAGGGAAAGTTATTTGTGGGGGTATTTTGCTTGTGCTGAGGATAAGTTACATGCACATACTCAGGGTGCCCCTAGTCTGTGTGTTCTGCTCCACAAGCACAACAGTGTACATGCAGGAATCCACTGGCTCAAATATATGCAGAAAGCTGTTTTAGGGACAGCTTCTCTTTGCTTTACCCATGAATGACTTCTTAGTGGGATTATTCCACATGAATAAGGAAGGGTTATCTGGTCTGTAAGACCTGCTTTCTTTTGAGTCTTGCAAGGGAAACAGTGGAAACTCTATTGTTGAGTCACATAAAACTGGAACAGACAAGTTGCGACGGACAAGGCTGTGTCATTTAGACTCAACCCCTCTGGTGGGAGTCATGTGAAGGCCCTCTTGTTATGGGCATTTTCCCTTCCATGGCCTCACAGTTACTAATTCTGGTAAAAGATTGTATCCCCAGGCTGATGGCCAAACTGGACAAAACAGCCTGCTAGTGGCTTTTCAATTTATTCCCCTCAGAGTGCTGAATTCACTGTGAGGAGCAGGCAGGGAATACTCCCTTCCTGTGTCAAAAGGAAAAGGCAGCATTACAAGGGGAAGACATTTTTGTTCATCACCATCCCTTTCAGATATTCATGTCTAGGAGAGGGAGATGTGAACCCCAAGAAAAGCACGGAAAAAAGCCCCAGGCTCCTGCAGAAGGGATGAAGGCAAAGTGGCATGTGGGGCCATTGTTTTCCCAACTTTGACTGAAACAACATCAGCTTTGGTCAGCTGTCTAACTCTCTAACCCTCCCAGCTTTAATTCTGCCTCCTTGCCCCTCTCACAGGACTCTGTGGTTGCCAAGCACAGCTTTTTTGGCACTATCAATTTATTTCTGGATGTGTCACTATATTCCTCAGCTAACCACCTCAGTTTCAAGGATCAGTCACAGAGTCACCATATATAAGGCAGACTCTGGCTTTTTGATGACTAATCTCAGGCAGCACAGCCCTGAGCACTGACACCAGGATTATTCAGAGTACAGTCAAACACAGAATTGTGCACTATACTTGTCCGTGCACTGGTGCAAACACTTTTCCCTGGGTTTATGGTAATTTGCACTATGATGGTTTAAATGGCAAGGAACAGGCCTGCTGTCCTTAGTAGCTTGGTAGACCTGGTAGCCAAACTGCTGGGAACTGGGAATACTTTAAAGCAGCAGCTACAGCAAGGAGTTAAACATCATTAACCTCATTCCAAAAACCTAGCTGATGGGCTGGTGCACTGTTTGGGTTTGAATTAGTCACTTGACCTCTGTTTGTTTTATTCATCCCAGCCGGAGAACTGGGCACAAACACACCCTTGCCACAAATCTATAGCAGATTAAAAGAGGGAAAACAGAGCACACTAAGAGAAAGAACAAAATCCACTTCACAGTATTTTCATCAGTGCAACAGCTGTGGGCTTCAGAATGTTAAAAATGTCTCTCTGACTTAGCTACCAAATATTTCACCCTAGACTTGCCTCACACTTCATTCAAACCTGAATCCCAACCATATTAATGAAGGTCCAGAGGCACCATGTTCTAAGGTGTTAGGACAAAATGTATGGCTCTGCTGAAAACACACCCTTCTTTTCATCATGAAAATCTTGTTGAGGTAGAATTTCAGAACTTTGGAGATTTGTCTGGGGTTTCTAGATCTACAGTCCCCTCAGAGCAAGTCATTTCCTCCAGCACCTTTTGGATATATGTATTGTCACCACAGAGCCATTGTTGGAGCATACCAGCTCTTACACCAAAATGTGCTGCTGTGAATACCCATGGCTTGTTAGCAAATTCAGCTAAATCTGTTTTACTGTGTGCACAACTCCACATACTTCAGCAGTGATACACACGAGCCAGAGAACCTTCTCTCAGGAGAGCTGAAGAATCAGCTCAGGCTCAATATTCATAACTATGGTAAAACATGACCAACAGGGCACTGTCCTGCTGCCTGTTAGCTCATTCCAAGTCATCTGGAGCATCTCTGCACCCAAGAAGCATGTACATTTCCAAAAGTTACTTGAAAGTTGTAGAAAAGTGTCTCTTCTCTGCCTGCTGACATTTGGATAACTAAAGTAAGAACGCAAATCCTTTCTAGACAGTCAGCTTCCTCTGAAGCAAGGTTTTAAGAGATTCATTTTGAATTCTAGAAAGCTTAATGAGTTGATGAACATGAACAGCGTAAGAACATAAACAATACCCAAATGTACTGAAAGACAGCTGGAAAAACTCCATTTAGAAGCAAGAACCAATTATATAAAGGAGAATTAATTTGCACAATATAGTTTATATTCACTTTTCACCTTTTCAAGGATGTGAGTTTACCCTTGTTTTACTACCATTTTTCCATTTGCCAGCACATGCACCCACTTGCCTCTCTGCATATAAAACTCAAGAAGCTTTCTCAAGTTTTACAAGGACATGCACATCCAAACAACCTCTTCTGGGGGTTTATTTTTGTTCAAATGGGCGGGATTAATCCAAATAAGTAAATAAATAAATAAATAAAATTATGAAGTAAATATTTTCTGCAACTGTTATTGGGACATGGCATTACACTTAGTTCTAAATAAACTGAGTGATCCCAGGATCTCTTTGAAGTTGGTAACACATGGTCACTGCTGACAACTGAACACTAGCTAGTCCTCAAGAAGTAAAATCTGTCTTCATACAGTGGATGAGATCATGGACCAAGTGTCATTCATGCTCCTACTGAAGCCTACCCAGAAGGCTGACATGGAATTCAGCCAAAGTTGACACCCCATACCTGGTACAGTGCCATGACACACTCTACCCATAACAAAGACAGATAAAACCAAACTGACAGGCAGAGAATGGATTTTTCTACGTTTCTTTTACAATGCTCTAGTCCTGGCAAGCATCACATGGTGACATTAGAAACAACATCAAACCCCTTTGTCTAAGAAAAAAACAAGAATGGAAATCTTACTCACATGAACACAATAAAATTTTAAAGCTATAGCATAATAAAATTATAGCAAGTTCTAACTTTTGAAACCCACCTTTTTTATTTAATAGAAAATAATTTTCTTATTACGTATGATGAAATTCAGGTAATCTGAGAAACCCAGAAAGGGATTCTTGAACTCCTCTCCCTCAGGCTACTCATAAACAAAATGATGTACAACTTTGGAAAGTTTATTTCAAAATCATTATAGAACATCATTTTTAAGAGCTGTTCAGAAGCAAATTCCAGCTGAAGACCTAGAAGCACTTTATGCAAAATTTCTTTCAGGAAGTCTTGTCTTTCTAGCACAGTTTTTACCATCCAATATATGCCAATCTGCCAGGCATTGACTTTACCTGGTTTATTCACTCTTTTTGACAATTTACCCTGTGAGAAGATGGAAATAGAGCAAGACTATTTTGAGTAGTGCATGAAGGGCACATCTTTCAAGGAGTTTGCATTTTCTGCAGACAGGTGGTGACCACAGAATAGCACACCAGCACATGCAATTTTGGTGACTCTGCATGTAAATACATGCACTCTGTTATTGGATTTATATATGTAGATGTAAAACATTTTCATAGATTTATCCACTAAGGCTATAGCAACAAATTTATCCTCAAAATGGCTAGGGGAGAAAATAAAAATCAATATTTTTTTCCAAATTTTGCTTTTAAATCTTTATATTCAGAATAATGGATAATACTGCAACTCCAGAATAGAAGTAACCTATTCCATGATGCTTAACTACATGTTACTTCTGTGACTTCTGTGAAGTTGAATGGTATCATTAGACAGGGGCTACTTAGAGCTTTGCCTTCCCATATTCAGCAAAACCAGACTCCAACACGTATACAAGTGTAGTCTTAAATCTCTCTGCTGAGTCAGCCATGAGGGAGCAATAAATGCTAGTTGGTAATCAGACTTCAGACCACTATGACTGAGTAACTCAATAATAACTACTCAAAACAATAGTTCTTTCTTCTCTTTCCCCCTTTATTATATACATGTTTCACTGACAAGTGAGCCTGGAATGCCCAACCAGGTTACCACCCTCAGTTGCTGGTCCCATTCTGTGCAGGGTGCGTGTAGCTCAGGAACAAGTTTCCAAAATCCAGCTGTTTTCATCACAAGGGAAGAAGTGTGATCTGAACATGATGGTCACTGGGAATTCCTCATCAGAGCTACTAATTTCAACAGTTCTGGCACTCATTCAGGAGCAGAACAAGACTGAGAAGGACAAGGCTGAGATAGCTGGGCTCAGTAGCAACACCTGTTCCATGGTCTGAATTGTCTCCATCAGGGCCTATCACTCCCTTGGGATTCATAAGCTATCCATCTTTCCCTCAAACCTACATACTTCTAATGTAATCCTGTTCTCACATCAGCTTAATTTAGATTAGCATGCACTAAGGCCAGAAAAAACCAAGACCTGATGACAAGCAAAACAAAGTATACTTGCAGCTGTTTTAGTGTAAATGGCAGGAATCTCTTGCCCATCTTCTTTCATGGCAGCTTTACCATAGTGCGACTCCTTAAAGCCATGACAAAGAGTCTTAACAAATCTATTTCCAAAGCTGGGGCTTTTTAAACATAACGATTTTCCAAAACTCCAACCAACCATTAAAAATTACAAGCAAATATAAACAAAATATATATGGCCCTGGATTTCCTCCAGAGGCCTGTGGTACACTGCAGGCAGAGGATAATGTAATTAAATATGGGCAGTCTGCCGACTACTCACTGTCGGTTTTGGCCGGATGTGAGCTGAACAAGTTTGCCCTATTGCAAACATTTGTTTTACAGTGCTACAACTTAATTGAGCTTGGAAAGCTTCTGCAGGCATTAACAATGGCCTACCTCACTAATGAGTAGGGATAATACGACCACTTTGACTTGGTGGGCAAAATCCACCCTCATATTCATTTTGTAACCTCACAAGTGAAGTAGGCACTTATGGATATGTCTGCTTGGGGAAAAAATGAGAGTGATAAAATAAGCTTAAAATGCTTCTCTGCATTGAAAATATACTGCTGTGAAGATGATCTTGGCTGCATGATAAATTGAATATCAGGGCACAATTTGCCAAGAAGTCAACAGGGAACTTCCTCTACACTGCTGATGCTCACCTCCTTTCTGAAGTTGCTTAGTCACCTACGTCAGAAGAGATTTAGCCCAGAGAATCACAAAAGGGCTATTAAAATATGCTTTTGCAACAGACCAGGTTGTACTCAGTGACAAGAAGCTGCCTCTCATTTCCTGACGTCTCTCTGGGTGCCATATTGACCTAGGCAAACCAAGCACTCTGGCTCCAACATACTCAATCAACTTCCAAAAACAGAGTGGGAACATTTTCAGCAAAGTTTATTTGCTGGGTGGTGCTGTTTCTTTCCTTGATTGGGTTATGAAGCAGCATTTATTTTGAATGGAAAAACAAATTAGTACATCACCCAGACCCCTCCTTCTCCCCTGGGAAGACAGACATTCTAGCCACAAGCTTTATCCCACACTAAGTCTGGAAGTCTCTTGAGGGAGTCCCTTGTTAAAAATATTGGCAGTTACCACAAAAATGGAATTATGGTGCTCTGTCTTTCATATTGTTACAATCTAGCTTGAGATACACTGCCTAGAATGGCTGCAAAATACAGGACAGATATGAGTGATCTCTCTGCTACTGTAAGCCAGATAAAACTGAATAGTTGCTTATCTGTTCTACAAAATGGGATCAAAAGGTTTTCCTTTAAAAGTCCCATGAAAGATAGCAGTTCCAGAGAGTGGCTGAAGCTCCCTGAAGTATGACATTTTGCCAGATTGTGGCTGGGTTTTGAAAAGAGACCCTGCATGTTTGTCTCTCAGAAGGTCTTTTCACAATGTTCAGTCTTATACTTGAACACACACAAAGAAGGCAGGAACAGGAAGGAGACTTGGCTAGAGCTCAGGATTCCCCAGTGGTTGGGACTTCACTGTTATTTTCATTCTGTCTGACTTCTATACTGTAATTGTACTGGGGCTGCAGATGACAACTTATATCTACTGCTATATACAGGTATTTGTTTGGATTCAGGGTGTTATTTTTTTGCACATAGGGATGTGTCAAGCGTGTGTGAACTTTTCATTTCAGAAGATAACATTAGGCAATGCACCTGGGAGATGACATAGCCTGCAGCATGTTGCCTGCAAGAAGAAACTTCTAGAAAGCCGTGTCTGTATTATGTATAGAATATGGCATAAGGTTCACACAAAATGCATCCTTAGCAATAGTGCCAAAACATACTTGGAATGAACAGGGTAGAGAGTTCAAAGTCAACTTGCTCTCCAGCATCACTCAAGGAGAACCTCCTTCTGTTTATATTTGTACATAAGAGATACCAAAACCAGATAGTGTCTGCACCTGGCTTGCTTCTGACTTTCCCAAGTGACTTCCCACATGACTCACCTGGGTGGAGTGGAGGATGGCAAGCAAACCACCAGTGAGATCCCTGTAAGCAGGAGCAAAAACAAACAGCAGCCTTTTTACTATTGGGCATGAAAGGCAGCCCACGTACAACTTTTACCTTGAATAACTGAAACAGGAAGACATTTGACTTTGTTTAGCCTTTTGCAGGCAAAGAAGGTATGCTCCCAGCTCAGACCCGGCCTGGGGCCCTCTTGAGATCTCTTTGAAGAAGTAATATCATGAGTAGAGTACCAAGGTAGACTTATATACTGAGTACCAGAGTGAAAGCCATACCTGGCAGAGGGCCTCAGAGCAGGCAGCTCCAGATCAGAAACCAAGCCTTATTCCTGTTCTGTATTGAGCTTTAGAAGAAGCCCTTAGCAAGTTACTCTACATGCATCTGGCTTTTTGCACGTACATATACACAGATAAGAACAGCCATAAACATCTGACTAGTGACCTAACTTTGACAGTAGCCAACATCATCATATACTTTAAAAATACTACAGCTACCCACCCTGTGCAGCTGACACTTTTCTGGAATATGTATCGAAACTCTGATATCTAGAACGTGACAAGCTAAACACTGACTTCAGGAAACTACCATTATTTGACACACTTCTAAGTCACTCTTCCAGCCTAGGACATGTGATGCAGAAGACCAAAAAGTTGCAGCAGCAAGGAATATACAGAGCACGAGCAAAAGGCATCCTTGTGGTTGGTGTAATTGGGCACAAATTTGCTTTGAGATAAGAAAGGAAAAGATATGGCACAAAGCTCACTGTTTTCCATTATCTCCCAAACATATACACATCCTACATTAAGTGTAACTCAGTGAAATGAGCATTAATCTTTTTAAAGTATTCCTCTCCCTGTACTTTGAAAAACAATTTAATTCAGGAGCCTAGGTACTGTAAGTAAATGAATGTTGCTGAGGTCCTGAACACCTGCATCTATCTAAGCAAACAGGAGTATAGATATACCTATAGTATAGGTATAGAAAAACAAAGACAAACTTGTTTTCCACAGTATCAAGGAAACATTTGATTTAAATTTTGATGGAAGCTCAGTTCAGCTTTGCTGTTTGAACATGCTGGTGATAGTGGGTGCTTCTGGCAACAGTGGCAACAATACTTCTTGTGAATAGGGACATATTTTTTTCCTTGTAAAAGTGAATTTCTCCAAGTCCCACAAAAACAGGAACTGCCCTGCTTACTGTCTTAGAAGCTGATGACAGCTTTGTATTATATACTCGTGCTACAGCAGCGTATTCTGACCTCAGCTGGACCCTTTGAGCTTGATAACACAGAGAAAAAGAGCAAATGATAGTTCCTGTCTGCCAGAAACATCTCAGTATGATCCAGCTATGCCTGCTCCTGAGATAAGGGAAGTGTGCAAGATATCACAGGATCTCCTGCTTCTCACAAGTTTTATGTGCAACTTCTACAGATAAGTTGCAGTAACTTGTCCTACAGGTGGGAGAGAACACTGTGGGTCACGTGAACAAGAACAACTCCTGGAGTTTATTCCTACTGCTCCCTTTCCCAAAAGCCCCAGAGCACACCTGTGGCTGAGTGAATTTTTGTGGTCCATTCATAGGTCTGTTCAGCTAGGAAAAGAGAAGGTTTAGGGGTGACCTAATTGCAGCATTCCTGAACGGAGCCTGTAAGAAAAATGAACAGGAACTTTTTATGCAGTATTGGGGCAAGGGGGAATGGCTTCAGACGGAAGTAGGTTTGGATTATACAGGTAAAAATTCTTCACTCTGAAATTTATCAGACGTTGGAACAGGTTGCCCAGAAAAGTTATGGATGTCCCATCCCTGGAAATGTTCAAGGCCAGGTTGAATGGATCCCTGAGTGACCTGGTCTAGTGAAAGACCCACGGCAGCAGAGCTGGAACTAAATTATTCTTAAGGTTCCTTCCAACCAATCTATTCCATGATTCTATGATTTGTCATGGCACAAAGTCTGTAATTTGGGTTCCCTAGTCTCAAGCATCAAGACTGGCAAGGACAGAATTCTGTGCCATGGCAGAGGGAGAGAAGAAAAATAAGTCACTTCAGTAGAGCCTGACAGTACACTTAGTCTACATGGATGAGTATAAATCCATATAACAGCAGGAGGGAGCTTAACTCATCACCAAACTATTATGAAAGAGCAATCTCATTTCCCCTCACCATCTTGTCTAATAGTTTATTATTTGCTCATATCAGGGCTACTTACACAGCTTTCCAGGTTAGTAGAATAGGAAGAAAAAAAAAATCTTCCCACATAATATTATTGTTGTTGATGAATGAAGAAAGAGAAAAAAAACTGAGCCCAAAGTTATGAGTCACCTGAATGCACTTAAGCCAGATGTAGAATTAAGGAACAGGCGCTGACATGCAGTCATGAGAAAATAAAAAGTTGCTTTAGCCTCTCTCAAAATGAATGCTGCAGGGCAGTAGGACTAAGGGGAGTTTAAAAAATAAAAAGAGAATGGGGGAGGGGGGAGGCTTTTTAACATATAAATCGCAGTGTCAAATCCTTTTATCTTTTGGCGCCCAAATCTCTCATCTGCCTCAGAAAATGCTAAACAAGTCACTAGCAATTCTTTGTAAATTTTTAATTGGTGTTTTCACAACCTTATTCTTGATATTTCTAAGAGAAATTAGCAGATGTTCATGAGAGGAGTTTTAGAGAGAGAAATCTCTCAGGGTAGGGGTGAGCCTGAGAAAGTGCTGAATGTCCTCTAACTTAACACTGGCTCCAATAAAGCCTTCCAGCTTTTCTCAGCTTCTGAATATACTCTCCAGAAGTATAAAAAGGTGGGCTGAAATTGCCTATGTTTGTGGGAGTTTTAGGTTTTATATATGGAATCTGCAGCACCCAGTCTCTAGTTTGTACATGGCAAGGTCACAGCAAAACAGAAGTTTGAACCTTGTCCCTGGTGACAGTATGAAACTGTTTTATACTGCTAGAGGGCAAACAAAGAAGTGAAAACCTTAGGATATGTAGCAAACAGCCTGCAACACCATTCCAAAGACTTCAATTTCTGATCTCATCTACTGACTTGACAGAAACCTCCTTGAAGATGAGAGAGTTAGGTCTGGTCCTGGAAGTGGTTTATTAGATGGCTTATGGATCGATACACAACAGATAAATTGTGTCTTGGTAAGTTCTTCAAAAGTTGTGTTTTGTTCAAAAGCCAGAGAAAAAAAACATGTTTCACACTTCAAAGATGCTGAATTTTTTTTTTCAAAATTTTTAAAATAGATTTTTCAATTGTCATTGTGCAATGCCATTTACTTTTAAAGTTTGCCCTGCGTGAGAGTAAGAAAGAAAGCTAAATAGTCAAAAAAATGAAACAAATCTTTTTGTTTGAAGATGAATGAAATTGTCAACATTGACTCTAACATGAATTTTCTCATATTGGTGTTACACCAATAGAAAGAAAATAAACCATTTTGTTTGGCCTAACCCAATTTTAAGGTAGACACTGAAACAAAATATCCATTATTGGCCCAACTTGGCTAAATGACCAAAACCTCCCCCGTTGCTGGAACATGTTGGGGGCAAAAAAAAGTTTTAAGGAAAAGGGAGGGTGTGCAGTCAGTACATTTTTGAGGTTGAGGTTTTGAGTACATTTTTTGAGGTTCCAAATACTGTATGGCTGAGCAGAAGTGTGAAAGGAGCCATTAAGCTGTTCACAGTGCCGAAGCCAGGGCTGGATTACAGCAACCAGAAACTCAGTCTTTATCTTACTGTTTCGTCTTCCCTGCTTCCCACTCCTGCATCACAGAATTAAACAGAAAGTTCCTCAGGATAGCAACCAACATTTTATTTAGTGCCTGGACAGTATCTGCCTGGTCCATTGTAAAGGCTGTTCACCACAAATCTGTACTGCCACAGGAAGAAAAATTTTTCTCAAATGAAATATTGTTTTTTTTTTTTTCCTAAAATAAATATGACAAGTTGGTTGAAACAATTTTATCCCCATCTCCCAGTGAAAATATGACTTTAAATGAAAGAAAAATCCTCATTTTTTACAAGTTGCAGCATCTAGCTCTTTAAAACAGAAGGGGAAGCTCAGGCCTGCACTACTGAATAAAGACACTACTGACCTGAGTCTGGACTTTTGCTGCACACATCTACTAGTGCTTCATTTGAACTCTGGTCTTAGGAGAGGTGGAATTTCAGGTCCTCAGAAAAATAAGCTGTGGATTGTACAGGTATAAATCAGCTACATAATTGGATCTTTTTCGTTTGGATTTGTGAGTTCTAAGTGGAATCTCTGACACTATGGATTACTGCAGAGTTTTGGGCACAGTCAATGAAAATCTAACCAGATTTTGTGATTTTCAACAGGTATGTATCACAGCTGCACCCTCAAACCTAGCTGAGAATAATCTGGTTCTGGTCAGTTCATGTTCTCTAAGTCCATCAGCTTTCCTTCTCCTCACTCCTTGTTGTTATCCAAGCTGTGCCTTAAAGGGGCTCAAGGAAACAAAAAAAATCCATGTGTTTCTTCACACCAGATCGAGAGAAGGGGGAGGAAAAAGCACCCTGAAATGTGAAAGAGCCTTTCTGTTTCTCACACATCTGTAGCTTATTAAGGAAGCTATCATAACTGAAGACACTCTGACCAAGCAACTCCAGGTTTCCTCTGGTAGGGCATGACCAGACTGAAGTGTCAGAGGCTGACAGGATGCCAAGAATCACCAGCAAACTTGCAGCAGAGGTAGTAACCAGTGTGGTGTGAAGAAGGTTCTTTGGTGCAAATAGTCCTGGAGGACTGAGAAACTGCCTAAGAATTCTAAGTCATTTGAAGAGATTGTGGCATGTTAGAACCCACAGAAAATTGTTTCTTCAATGCATTATTTATTGCTTTTCTGTATTTATATAATATCCAGCTTCCTGAGAGTAATTTGTTTTGGATTGTGTAACACTGGGCAGAACATCAAACATATGTTAATCAGTGGTAATAAAACACTGAGTTTTATGGTCACTGAGGTATTAAATATTGCTAATAAATTATAGGGCTAGCATTTTAAATGAGCTATAGTTTGGAGAAGAGCAGTAACACCATGTCTGAGAGCATTAATTGCTATTGACCGACTTCTTAATTACCAGCAGTTTCAAATATGTTTTTAAACCAATATATCACTCTCTGTTATACTTGCAATGAAATACAGCTGAAACTTGAAAAGCTACAATAGTGCTAAGTATTTTACCCCTTCAAAGCACTCTATGGACATGAAAACACGGCACCTCTGTGAAAGAGTTAATTATTACTCTCCCCATTTTATACATTGGGGAAGCAGAAGTGCAGAGAGGTTAAAAGTCTCCACTGAGACCACCCAGCTTGTCAGGGCTTGCATGAAGGGGACACACATACTCTACAGCCTTAGAGCACAACCAGCAAGCAGTGCTCCCCTTCCCCAGATGCAGCCTGACTGTGCAGTAACAGCAATCCACTCATTGCCATGGCATCCCAACCCCATACTGTGTTTCTTTCTTGTGGAAGGTTTGGATCCAGGTCTGCACTGGGAGCCAGTGTAAGGGACTAGAAGAAGCAAGTGGCACTAACCTTCCCCTGGAATAACACACAGAGAGGGAAACCGTACTGTATATGACAGGTTCTCCTGCTTTCTATACATTACATATTAAAAACAACATTTTTGGTGACCTACTGTCCTAGCCATTGGTCGCAGGAGTGCATTGTCCCACATGTCGTGTCCATCAGCAGAGATGCCACCCCTCCACCACTGGTGTAGCACAAAAGGCACAGGGTGCACACGAACACCACAGCACTTGGGGAAAAATAAAGTCCAAAAGGATCTGGCAAGTGTTCTGCTGTGGGCTTTCCTTAGCACAGCAGTGAGCACATTCCATGGGTCGTGGGGCAGGTGTGCTGCTAGAGAAGCAATCCAGGTGCTCCAGAATGGGACTTTTGCCAGGGTCTCAAGGCATTACCCTTACACCAGGTAACAGCCTCCCTAGTGGAATGGTCCTTACTGAAAACTGCAAGAGGGTCAGGTTTCAAAGCAAGGGGCTTTAGGAAGGCAAGAGCTGGGGAAGCCTGACACATCTTTTCAGAGGACAGGGCTTATGCTCATCTGAAGAGGAATGGTCAAAAGAGCCACAAATAGACCATGCACCATAGGTTTGAGAAGTCTGGCAGCATTTAAGGATGACACTACTCATCCTCTGGCTTCCATTCACCTTGTTTTGAGCACAGTTCCCACTCTGAATGAAAAATAGGAGCCATCTACCTTCTGTCACTGTCCATTAAATTCTCTCCAAGCATAATCCCAACAACCTAGCCTTGTGCTGAAGAGCCTTCATCTGCAACCCTGCCTTAAACCTGCAGGGCACTTTCACAAAATCACGGAATCCTTTAGGCTGGAAAACCTCCAAAATCACTGAGTCCAACCTTTGCCTGATCACCATCATGTCAACTAGACCTGAGCACTACATGCCACATGCAGTTGTTTCTTTGAACACATCCAGGCATGGTGATTCCATCATGTCTCTGAACAGTCCATTCAAAAGTTCAGCAACCCTTTCCACGAAGAAATTTTTCCTGCGATCAAACTTGAACCTCCTCTGGTGCAGCTTGATTCCATTTGCCCTCATTCTGCCACTGGTTGCCTGGGAGAAAAGGCCGGCCCCCACCTCCTGTCACGTAGTTGTAGGGAGCAATAAGGTCTCCCCTGAACCTCCTTTTTTCCAGGCTGAACACCCCCAGCTCCCTCAGCTCATGTAAGTTACTCTAAAGACCTTTCAGCAGCTCCCTGGCCCTTCTCTAGACACATTTCAGCACCTCAGTGTCCTTCTCATTGTGGAGGGCCCAGAACTGTACAGGTACTCAAGGTGTGGCCTCCCCAGTGCAAAGTACAGAGGGACAATCACTGCCTGTTCCTGCTGGACACACTATTCCTGACGCAAGCCAGGATGGCCATTTTCCTCTTTGGCCCCCTGGGCACAGCTGGCTCACGTTCAGCTGCTGTCAGCCTGCACTCCCAAGTCCTTTTGCACCAGGCAGCTTTCCAGACACTCTTCCCCAGCCTGTAGCACTGCCTGGGGTTGCTGTGACCAAAGAGCAAGAGCCAGCACTTCTGTGTTGAATCTCACACAACTGGCCTTGGTCCGTCAATCCAGACTGTCCAGATCCCTCCACAGAGCCTTCCTACCCTCCAGCAGATCAACACTCCCACACAATTTAGTGTCATTGAGATTTCAGACAGCTCCAGGCACTTTGCTGCTCACCAGACCTTGTGTTTCGGGGCAAGAGGAAACAAGAACAGCTAGCCCTGATTCACCTGTAAGTCACAGGGGCTACAACCAAGCACGTAAGATGACAGCAAGACCGCAGGCGGGCCGTGACTCATGGAGCCCAGGAGGGGCTGTGGCTCGCCCAGCATGGCCACGTCTGCATGAGGGAGGGGAGACAGCTCATGCATGGCAGCGTGGCACCGCAGGAGCCACAGGACATGTCTGTTCTGCTGGCCTGCCGCTGCGCCCCTTCCAGCTGCTCCTGCAGCTCTGTTCCCTCCCTCCAAAACATGGAGGGCCACAGAGCCTCCTGTACATCCAGGTACCTCCCCTGCCTCCACACAGGGGAGAGCGAGCCCTCACCTCAGGCGGGCCGGGCTCTGGGTCCTGGCGTGGAGCAGGGCCCACCAGGCCTGGCCGCAATGCTCCCGCTGGTGCGGCAGGGCAAGGCAGAGGCTGGAGAATGAGCCCTTGCTGCAGGGCGTCCGACGAGGCATGCAGAGCATAAGGACACGATATTTGGCAGCAGGAGCCTGCCTTTCTGCTTTGTGAGCTCTTTGCTGGCTGCCTGGCACCTCCTGACGTAGGCACTCTGCGTGTGGCGTAGCCTAGGCTGCCTCGGGGGCACCAAGGGGGCCAGCCGGGCCTGGCATCCCCTCCCTGGCCCTGCCGAGGGAACGGCGCTCCCACTGCTCCCGAGAGGGCTCTGCTGCCATCACAGGGTGACCTGTCTGGGAGCCTGGCCTGGGGCTGGCAGCGAGGGGACACAGCTGAAAAAAACATCTTTACTCCAACAAGGCAGCCGCTTTGCTGCCAAAAAAAGAAAATTATTTAATTTCTCAGGACAAAAGGGAGCTGAAAATTGGGATGAGAAGAAAGACAGAAGAGAAATAATGCAAATCAAAGCACATTTAGACATTTCACAATTGTATAGTGAGAAAGCATGAAGAGCCTTCACAAACAAGCAGACACAGACATGTTCCAGCTTCAAAATCAAGGATGACACAAAAATTGCATTCAAGGAAAAAACATTTATCAAATGAGAAGCTAAATTCTGTGAAGGAAGGTCCATAAGCTTCCTTCAGCAAATATATGTAAACTCCTAAGATGCTTCCGATTTTTTTATTAACCCTCTTATCTTCCCATTCCTTGCACAGACTTATTAAAGAAAACACAACCTAGTACACTGGTTTGTAAACTCTAGGGTTTGTAACACTCCTGACACTCATGATCAATGGTGTTATGTGTTGAAAAACTACATTTTTGCCTCTAAAACACATTTAAAGTTATTCATAATTTGCAGTCCATCCTGCCTCTTATCTCCCTGATCTTTTAATTGCTGACGACCACTGTATACTCTGGCAACCACTTGGAAAAGCCATGCAGGTGTCTCTTGCAAAGCCCTGCTTGAATTCTCAGTGCAGTGAACATGATATGGCCTCAGGTCATACTAACTGGGCTTGGATTCATAATAACAATGAATTTGAGTGCCTTCCCAGAAGGCTGCAGCCTCAGTTGCACTGTGTAGTGCTAGAAGCACATCTGGTCACAAGCAACTTAAAATAGCACATGAGCAATGCTTTGCTATTCATATATCCTGCCAGCATGAGCAAACCCTAAAACCTTTGGGTAGTTGCTTCTGTCTGGTGGTCTGATGCTTGCTCACTTGTGGCTGCTGGATCTGCTGCCAGTGAACTCAAAGAGACTTCATAGGAACAGGATCACAGTGTGGTAGAGTAACAAGATAAAGCCCTGGAACGCTCTGCCTGAATTTCTGCCTCCTGCTGTGCTAACACTGAGCCCAGTCACAGGAGCAGAAACTGCCCTAGAAGACCTGGTGCATTTGAAGGGCCCTCACTGGCATGGCTCTCCTTGAATATTGAAATCCTGAGGAAAATATTCTCCATAGGCCACCCTAAATCATTTATTTATTAAAGCTGCTTTTGGAAACTACAGAACACAAGTCCCATTACAGACCTACTACAGAACTACTTCCACATCAAAGCAACCTGACTCTTCCACCAGTTTTGTAAAGTCTCAAGTCTTAACCGTCCTGAAAACCAAAGCACCACAAATATTTACTTCTCTGGCCAACACACACCTTGGTTCCTGCTTGTGTTACAGGCAACCCCACTTCAGTTGTGCAACAGACAGACACCACTTCCCTTTTGCTCCCTCCCCATGCTCTCCCTTTGGTTTCTCTGGCTCCAAATTCAAGCACAGCCAGCCATTGCACTTGCTGAAAGCAGACTGCACATAAAACTTCTCTTTTGTTCAGTCCAACCTGTTTCTCCTGAGTGGAGAAGAGTAGGAAGAGCCAATAGATTGGGACTTTAGCAGCACTACTGTTAGTCACCACTGGTCACCTTGCTTCTGATGTTAACTGTCTTCTACAGAAGATAGGTAAGCAATAAAAGCATTTTGGTTTGCTGCTCTGCAAGTCCCCTACTGAAAACTGACAGTGGTGTTTTATACTAATTGTCATTATCCTACATCCCCCCTCAGCAGCTGGGGAACTTATACTTGGATCAAAATTTGAACTGTCCCATTATTCAAAATGTGCCTCAAAATGTTCGAGTCCAGCTTCCTATTCTGCTATCAAAAGAAAGGGAGATGGACTTGGGCTTCTCTTCTAATTGCCCTTTCTCTTGGTTTTACATGGATTCTTTCATTTCTTCAATATTTTTCTGGGACCATTCTGGACGTACTTAATGCCGATTTCCCCTCCATCCATTTTTTGCTTCCTCACTTAAAAACAGAGTGTCCCCTGTTGGTCCTCCTTAAGAACCATTTGTGGAGCTGCTTCATTTCACTCTATAATCCAAGGAGACATAACACACCTGTATATTCCTGTATTTCTTGCAGTCTAAGGTAAGGCTTGCAAACAGCAAGGCTTTAACCAAATATGCTTAAAAATGCATACTTCCAAATGCTGGCTATTAGGGATTTATTTGAACCAATTTGGGAAGGGGAATCCCACTTCTCAATTATTTATCACAAGCTGGGAGGTGTACTCAAGGATCCTTATGGGTTCCTTCCAACTTGAGATATCCTGTTATGGAGTTATAAGAAAAAAAATACTGTCAGATGGAAAAAAGGGAATGTTCTGGGAGTTCTGCAATTATTTTTGTTGCCAAGAAATCTTTTTGGTATCCACATGCTCAGATTTTCTGTCCCATCTAGTCCACAATCCTCAGATAGTTCTTCTCCTTGTTATGCCCTAAAGGAGAGAAGTGCCAAATCCCAGCAATATAAAGCATGTAAATGCCTGAATAAAAATATTATAAGGATGAGAAAGCTATATTGGATTAATTTTAGTCTAATTTGCCATGCAGAGAGGTGCAAGGAGGAAAGAAAAACAGCTTTATCTGAAGTACTTATATGATCCCCATTACCGGAGCATCTTAATTCTTTACAATCTCTCATGTATTTATGCTGAAAGCACACTTGTATGGGAGGAAAATATTATCTTCTGCATTTTACAGATGAGGAACAGGGATTTAGATACTTAAAAAGTATTTATGAGTAAAACTCTCACTGATTTCAACTGAAGCTGGGTCTGTAAGTTCTGAGAAATCAGCCCAAAGCAGGTACAACATGCACAAGTAATCAAATAACAATTTAAAAAACCTGGCACTTTCTGAGCTCAGCTGCCCAGAGGCACACAAACCATGGAGTACAAGTCCCTCAGTGCACTGCTACCTACCCAGTTCTGTTCTCCCTGTTCCAGCAGCTGTTGCTTCAGGTGCTGAGTTTGTCTTCTTCCTTACCCCTGCTGAAAAACGTCCTGCTTCCTCCAGACCATGCTGTCAATTCATCAAGATCATTTGGACTCCAAAGCTCATCTCTGAAGTGTTCCCTCTTCTTTTCTGGCTTGCTGTCACTGCAGTAAGGACTCTCTGTACTCCATCGTGTAACTGCCTACCATTAGCAATGAAAGCCATCAAGCAGAACAAGACTTATCTCAAATCTCAGCTATGCTTTACTTATTCCTCCATCTGACAGGGAACTGATCATCATTCTCTGAGCACAGTTTTGCCTCCATTTGTTCATCTTAAGGCAATGACATTTATGTTCTTGAGAATGTCAAACACCCTAGAGTAAAGGCAAAGTAAGGTTAAATGGTGGCTCCCCTGATGAGGTGCATTTTCTGTACCTAAGAGGAAACCAGATCAATTTGACATGACTTTGAGAGAGAATGTGAGTAAACCTACACCATACAGCCACTTATAGACCACAAAAAAAAAATCTAGGAAGTCTACAGTAATAAGAATGGGAGTCAAGGCCTGCTGAACCTAGATGTTTTCCATCTCCTCCTAGAAATACTAAAAAATAAGTTTCTGAAGAATATTCATGTTACTGCTTTCTGCCATAATTGGTTGAGAAATGTTCAGATACACATGATTTCTCTTGTAATTTGGCCCCAGACAAATTATTTATTTTTCTCAACCCAACTAATACCTTTTGGAACTGCTAAGTGAGGCTTTGATTTCTCCAGGCACTGTTTGCAATGACTTCATAAAAGAGGTCCTCTGAAACTACTTTTATTTTAATAAGCATTATCAAATTAAATCGTTATTTGGGAGCAAAGTCATTCAAGTATAAGTGTGCCAGTATCACTGAAACTACTCTTAAGAGAAATTGGTAATGTGACAACTAATTACTCTGTCTTCCTTCAGTATGTACCATTGTGTTCAGTCCTTGACACGCTCAATTCACATTGTGCAGATGTACCTTTGGAAATGAAATCTTTCCCTTTTCAGTTCATTAGATTAAGGCAAAGTCTGTTCTGCTTTGGTCTTAGACTTTTGCTTCCCTCCAGTGTTTCTGATGGCTCTCACACAGATTGCAGTGGCAAAATTGTAAGCAGTTCATAAGGGGGAAAAATCCTTTCAGATGGTGTGTACAAGTTTTAGGGCTGTTTTCAGATTTACTTCCTTTCTTATTTCCTTGCAGATATCCCTTTGATCCACGGAGTGGATTTGGACATCAGATATACAATCAGCATGTGGGACAATTTTCCTGCAAACTAGCCACATTCACAGTCATGACTAGTCTGTTGGATCTCCAGAGATCAAAATGAAAAGTATCCAAAGTCTGCATTGTTTTTCTATGCCCTAGACTGTAACAGCAAAGTAGTCCCGGAGCCAAACTTCCTTAAAGTTGACAGGACACCAGACTTGAGTCATCTGGGCACCAGACTGGATCCAACTCCAGTAGCTGGCAATGAAGACAAATCTTTTTAATTTATCATAGGAGAGATTAAAAGGTGCTGATCAAAGTCTAAGCACTACTGTCTTTGTCTGGACTACTATGATTATTTCAGTTAACTTGCCACTCACTGGCACCTCAATCTAACTTCTTTTTTGATTCTCTCCAAATATGAAACACAAATAAGCAGAATTTTTACAAGGCTACAGGTTTGTTGTTTTTTTTATATTGTGTTTCTTTTTTTTTTTTTTTTAAGAATAATAATCAAGAGAGTGGAGATTTCTAGTCTGTGTTTCTTACAGTCAATGCACAGGGTCTTCTGTTTTTGCTCCTGTGTACTTTATTTTATCCACGCCCTTGCTTGGCAGGTAGGAGGGAGCAGGAGGTGCTTTCCTCTTAGGGCAGTGAGGAGGCTTGGCTAACTCAAAGAGGAACCACCATGGTCTAGGCTGGGACACATCCATCTGCAAACCCTCACTGCCCTCCTGGCTGGAGGCAGCAGTGGCAGGGAGAAGGTCTATGGGGTGGAAAGGGAGGGGAAACCCTTTAACCATCCAAACAAGCAGCAGCAAGGGTTACAGGAATGGCATATCACACCTTTGCTGCCTATAGCTATTATTCATTGGTGATTTGAACATATGGAAGACAAACACCATGGAGCACAGACCAGAAACAGCCAAATGCTGTCTGAGGTACACATTCCTGCAGGAGACAGGAGCCCCAAGCCTGCAGTCCCTGTTAGGACTCCCACAGAGCCATGAAGCCAGGCCAAAGGAGGGACAGGCTGTTCTAGAAGATTTCTTTATACCAGGTGTAAAATGGAGAAGCAGATGTATCTGAGATTTGAGGATGAAGGCTTGAGCTTCCCAAGATCTTCTGTGCCCTCATAGCTATTTCCAGTGCTTCAAGTTATTATGCATCAAAAAGGAAAGTAGGTGCAACAATTCAACAACCAGGGCCACAACTAGAATGAAGCCCCAAAGAGGGAAGAGCTGGACCAGCATCTTCATGAGGAGTGCCCTTTAAAGTGAAAATATTTAATCCTCCTCATTTTCAAACTAGTTTCTCTTAGGTTTTTTAACCATTTTACTAGCTTTAGAGATTTCCTCAATTCCTGGGTTAAGAGGTTAGCAAGATTTGCTCCAGTTTTTTTTTTTTTTTTTTTAATAATACAAGAGTGTGACATGAGAAACTGAGCACAAATCTTCTATAATTAAGGCAGGAAACCTCCTGAAACTAGTCAGGTTTCAAAAGCAAATATATATTTAAGCACAATCACAGTATTCCAAGAAAATTTTAAAAGCTTTAATCATGAGGAGAGGGTAAAGGCACTTTTATTTCAGGCATAGTTCAAGCATCATCCATCTTCCTTCCCTTCCATAAAGGCAAATGTTCTCAAGTTACAAGTTTTGAAAGGTTTTTCCAAATCTCCATTCTCCTTGGAGCTTAATGCTGTCTTTAATCAAGGCTTCCTTGGGGAGCTCTACAGCCTATTCTACAGTCCTTGTAATCAGCATTATTTCTAGCTATTCTCTTTTACAGCTTCAGAAGTAGAAATCAAGACTAATTTTCAAATTTATGATTGCATCAAAAATATAATTTAATTTAAAATTATTTAATTTTTCACATTAACTCTGCTAAATTTTCCTAGCAAATACCGTAACCAAAGTTCAGCTGCTAAGACTCTTTCTTGGAGGAGTGTTCTTCTTTGCTGTAGAGAATTCTGGACAGTATGTCTTCTTAGAAGTAAGAGAAAAATATCTCCTGAACAAGTTCCTGGTTTGAACCTAAAGACAGCTCTCTGGAAAGTAGCAGTCAAAACACTCAGGGTTCTGAATATATTTAACAGCATGAATAAATCCTAAAAATATTTGTTTAAGAGTACATAAAATGTAATTGATATAAACCCTAGAAAAGGGAGAAAGAAATAGATACTTTAGGTACCTGGTAGAAGTATTTGAGATATAGGAAACTCATCCTAAGTTAATAAACAAGAAGAGTTTCTACTGTAAAGAATCAGAGAAGTTATATCATGACAAATACAGTAGCATAAAACTAAACTACAAGCAATGCTGACTACAAAGAATGAATGACGAGAGTGTTTGGAGCCATCTGCAGTGAGATTGAGAGGTGGGCCCCCACCCTGCAGCCCTTGTGCCTGCCCTGAGCAGGTTGTCTTGTTGCAAGGTTACATCTCAGAGGAACTGGACTGAAACACCTTCCTGCCTTCTGCCTGTTGCCCCAATCTGCCTGGGCTGCAGCAACAGCTCTCAGAGGTTGACGAGCCTCCATTAACCCTTTCCAGACTGCTGCTGGGCTTCTGAATAAACCTATTACGAGCAGAGAAAACTGCATTTGTTTCCTGGACTCACTGCTAAGCACTGTTAGCAAATTTCGTAATGTTTCAAGGATATTAAAACAATAACCAATTGGGGACATGATAGACAGTGCTTCCCTACTGTGCCTTCTTCAGGAATCAGCTGCTGGCAGTATTGATTCACTTGCTAATGTGGAAAAGGCAATGCAGAGGCTTTAAAAAAATTTTTTGAGCAAAACAGTGCAAAGCACATATCGTGGTTTAACCTCAGCCAACAGCTGAGCTCCACAAAGCCACTTGCTCACCCCTTCACCAGCAGGATGGGGAAGTGAATCAGAAAGTTAAAAAGGTCAAAAACTTGTGGGCCGAGATAAAGACATTTTAATAGGGAAAGCAAAAGCAGTGCAGACAAGCAAGGCAAAACAAGGAATTAATTCAGTGCTTCCCATGGACAGGCAGGTGTTCAGCCTTCCCCAGGAGAGCAGGGCCCCATCACACATAAGAGTGACTTGGGAAGCAAATGCCATCACTCCAAATGTCACTCCATCCTCCTTTTCCCCTCTACTTTATATTCTGAGCATGATGTCATATGGTCTGGAATATCCCTTTGGTCAGTGTGGGTCACCTGTCCTGGCTGTGTCTCCTCCCAACCTCCAATGCACCCCAAAATTCCTTGCAAACATGGCAGTATGAAAACATCTTGGCTCTGTGTAAGCCCTGCTCAGCAGTAACAAAAACATCTCTATCAACCCCGTGTTCAACACAAATCCAAAACTTAGCCCCATCTTCCCACTGTGCAGAAAGTCAGTTCTAGCCCAGTCAAAACCAGTGCAGCACAGAAGGTATTTACAGAAATTACAGTTTGGGGTAAATTTAGAGAAAAATCAGCGTGCAATCCCCACCAAGAGCAGCTGTATGTGGTCAAGCTGACAGATAAATTACCAAACTGGGGAGACCCTATTTCCTAGAAAGAGTAAAATACAGCTTCCTTCGCCTGTTAGGACAGCAAGAAAAAGGCTCAGCTCCCTTGTCTGGATGGAACCATGCACTGTAATATTTTCATGTTTTTTGCAACAATATATTACTGAAGTATGAAGAAACATACCAAAATAGTTGACAGATAACAAAGGGCATGGAAGAACAAATCACATGAAGATGTTTAGAGGAACAACATCCCCAACATCAAACAATATTTGCTATTCCAAATGTTTCTTGTATCAAAACATAAGGAGATTTCAGAAGAAGATCTGAAGGAGAGAGGTGACAGGACAGTTTAAGGAAAGTGTTTTCTGAATTTAAGTGATGGCCAGGGACATAGAGGGAAGAAGAAGCAAAACAAATAGGGAAGACGACAAGCACAATGTGGTGATAGCTGTTGTCATGAAGCTGGGCTGTGTGGGTTCCTGGGGCAGATTTTCTCATGAGGCACTGCAGAAAGAGCTGAGGGTCAAGGAAAGACTGGAGTGGAGAGAAGCAATAGCTGAGATCACTTAAGAGAACAGAGAGCAGGGAAAGGATGCCGAGAGTGACAAAAAAGTGACAGACATTAATGGATTGGAGGTCTCAAGAGGGCAGGGTGAGGCAAGGGGCAGAGGGTAAATATGCTTTGTTGAAAGAAGTGGAGAGGTGAGAGAGAAAGCCATACTCAAACCGATCAGAAGAGGACCAGTGTTTTGGGAAAACAGAAGCAAGGCTCTTTCAGTGAGTGGGAGTGTTGCTCTGGGCTTGTAAGTCAAGGGGGATGAGAGAAAGAAGACAAGGGGCTGGGAGGTCAAGCAGGATGTCAGCCAAGAAGGCAAAGGCAGCTTCAAATGACATTGTAAAGGAAAGCAGGAATCATAACAATTAGAGGTGGGATGGGAGAGCAGCCATGATTCAGAGGATGCCTGCTCACTAGTACCTCCCTGCCATGGAAGAGGCTGGCCAGGGCTCTTAGACACACATGGCAGGAATAGTGCAGGGCCTTTACAAAATCTGGCAGTCTTTTAAATCCTGTTCTCTTCCCACCCACACCCCACCAAAATGAATAGCTCCATTCATTTGGGCCAGAGTATTGATTTCAGACTCTTCTCTAACATGGAAATTCATAGAGGCCTCTTTGCCTTTGCTAAACCATTTCCTGAGTGTTTCTCCAAGATCAGAGCGTGCCTTCTCCTGACCCCAGGAAGAGGGAGAGCCCAGCCTAGAATGCTGGCAAGGCTGGTAAAAGAGCCAGTAATGAGCACATCAGCCTCCGACCACAAAGGCCAGCACTGCAGAGTCCTCCCTCCTCTTTCTTGCCAATGTGTGAACAAGCCACTATCGCTCCCTCCGTCCCAATGATTTTGCCACCAGTTTAGACAGACCAAGGATCTTCAAGCACAGCCTGCATTGTTAGGGTACAAACACATTTAAAACTCCTGGAGGAAAGTGCAGCAGGCTGACACCCGTTTGTGATCAAACACAGTGTGTGTCTGTGGAAGGAGCTGCTACAACTGCTGTGAGATCATTATCAGGGCACCGCGAGCAGAGCGCTGACGGTTTGACAGCTACCACACCAGGACCTCTGCCTGCCACCTCTACTGCTTGCTTGCTCTCACAACTCTTCCTTTCTCTCAGCCTACAGTTTTTTTCTCTTTACTCATAAGTGCTTTTTTAACACTTTAAGACTATGCTTTTGCTCTTATTTAGGGCACGTCTAGTATGACACGGTCTGGCAGGGAGGATGTACAATAACCTAACATAATTGACAGCTGTTCTCCTGAGATGCTAACTACTCCTTATAGCTTGCATCCAAAAGAAACCACGCTGAATGTGCAGTGTTTTTAACTTTAAACAACAGAGAATTAGAAGTGCTGAAATAGATGCTTCATACTACAGACAGCTGTTGCCAGCTGTGCCTTTGAGTAGAATTTCTAACAAAACTGGCCTCATGAAAATAAGAGGCTTATTAATATCATTGCAGAGAGCAAAAAGAAAGTTATTTTGCATTCTGTCATCTTTTTACCTGCTCTTACTTGCTAGAGTAATCTCATACAATTTCCAGAGGTTCTATAATTTTCATAAATCTTACACAATCCACATCACCATCCAACAAATTGATGGTTTACTGGATGTAACTTCCATGGGGTGCTTTGAGTCTGAGCGTTTGGCAGTTCAATTCAATGACATCAACTCTAGAACTGAAAGCAAAGGGTTAAGCGACCTTGGGCAAAGCAATCACGCCAATGAATTAATACTTGTACTAAGAGTCTAAAGAGACAATGTGTTACAGAAGCACCAACAACACTAGATGTAGCTTTTCTTCTTCATAGGCCTTTTGCTTTTAGGGAAGTACAGATGACACATTACTCCTTCTGAATTTTTGCATGAAACAGCTGTGACTCCTTTCTTGAAGGAACAGGTAGCAGCTTTGCCCTCCAAAACCCAACAAATTTCACAAACAGAAGAGCATTGTTTGTATTTTGAGTCTCTGTTATCCATACACTTACTTTTCACTGTACATAAAATTACTTCTCATCAATTTTAAGCAAAGAAAAATGCCAAATGACAGCTCAGGTGCCTAAGCATGAATGGAGAAAGATTTAAAAAAACTCATGCTGGTATTTTCAGGGGGGGGTGTGTTCATCAGACTTTCAACTAATCTCAAAGAAGTTTTAATGAGGCTCACAAGAGGTCTCTTGGTAGTTTTCAGTGTATGCATTACCAGCATCACAGAATTACAAGCCATGAAAGAGCAAGAAAAAGGGACTGCAGGAAGGTAGATAGCAAGAGCTCAAGGATCTTCCATTCAAGCAGTCAGTATAAAAGTTCTCGTAGACAGCAGTCATATTTGTGTTGTATGCTAATCCCACCCAGTTATTAATGTGTCCAAAGAGACTGACAACTAGGAGAATCAGACTTCAAGCCAACTTAAAAGTGAGCTACGGGAAGAACACAAACACATGAGTCACAGCCTCAGTGGGGGATTGCACAGAGCTGACCTGATTAGCACTGAGGATGATAGAGCAACCACAATAACATGCTCCACACTACAGAGGCTGCAAAAATCCACCTTCAGGGCACACTTGCATTCTCTTGCCATGGCTGGCATGTTCCCTCTTTTAGCAGACAAACTTGCTGTGGTGTCTGACGTACTGAAGGAGGGCTACCTCACTGGGCTAGAGCCAAGACCTCCATGCACACCACCCAGCCATGCTACATTCCCATACTCATTGCCCAGCTCAGGAGTGAGGTATAAACGGCTTTACAAGGAGCTCATGCCCTTCTCTTCATATCATGGAAAAAAGACCTGCAACCTGTGCTGTTCATGTCTTGCTCAGACCAGAAGTGAGTACATTCACACTGTATGGGAATAACTCTGGAATCTCTGATCTCTGACATCCAACAAATGGTGTGCTCCTGGTATTTCTAGCTAGCTCACTTTCCTGGTACTTGTTACCAAGTAGAAATGCATTTTATAATTGAAAGCAGGATTAACTTTTACAGGCATTTGAACACAGAATTTAATAGAATATTATGTTCCGTATTTCATTCTACAAATATGGAGGTATATTTAAAGAATCCATTTCAAAGGAGTCCTTTTCCAACAGCAGAGGACCTTTCAGTAAGTCTTTACAGGAATAACAATAGGATTGGACAACAGGACCCCTAGAGGGTACTGTATGATCCAGACTAGCATCATATTACAGATGAAATTTTCAGAACACCTGACCAGGCAGATCATTAGTTCAAACTTTTCACAGCCTTTATTTCCAAGTATTTTATGAAAATAAAATTACTGAAGCATGTAGAAAGGAGATGAGATCTGCGCAAGGCCAAACATTAAATTAGGAAATAAACATTATTTTTAGAAACTTCCACATGAGTAAGATCTCTAGAGGAACAGGATTTCCTATCCTCCAGCTGTAACCTCCAAGAGACCAACAGCCAAACACCATTTTCAGAAGAGACCAGAGAGCTTTGTGGCTGACAAGAATCACTACAACAGGCGTTAAAAATGAAATATCATATTACAATAAACAGATCAGATTGGAGGGAGTATAAATCTGCCAACTTTTAGGGCATAAGCCAAGTTCTAAATGGTAAGATTAGGAAAAAAAGGAGACTCTCTGCTATTTATCCTACAAATGTCTCTGTAAAGGTGTTTGCCAAAGCTTTCTGGAGGCAGTTCAGCACAGCTGAGCAGAACTGGCTGTTAAAATAACAGGTGGTTCCCAAGGTAGTTGTTAAAACCCGTATTAGACAGACAAGCATCCCTCTATTTGTGCCCATTCTCCTCCTCGTTTCTTCTTTTTCCCATTCTTCAGGCTCAGACCCAGAAGGCTGTGGCAGTCCCTTCATCAAGATTCTGCAGCTAGCTGATGGTGTGGAAGAAAAACCCTCAAAACCAGAAACTTCTTTTGGATTTTACATCCCAATAGGATACAGGACAGAGGGTGGCTGAGTACCACAGCACTTGTGCTCCAGGGTGACTACAGTGGGAAAGCTACCAGGGTGGGGCAAACCAAAGACATCTCATTTACTCCTGTACACCCTCCAACAAAAAGTGTCACACTTCAGCTAAGAGCACAACCTAAATAGTTAAAAAACAAACAAAACAAAACAAAGCCCCAAACCAAAATCAAACAATCCATAATGAAAAACCCGTAAATCTCTTTACCACATAAAAGTTGGGAACATAGAGAAAGTTAGGCAGAATGCCAACTTCCTGCCACTTTGCAGACAAAGCATGTCACACCTTTAGTTGGACATTCATAAATAGATTTAAACTGTTGATACTTCAGAGGCCAGTGAGCAGAAACAAGGAAATTTCTTTTTAAACTCTAATGACCGTATTCAACTGCAAGACTGCCATGTGGGCAGCAGATGAATGGTAGACTTTGTGAGCCCATGTCTGGCCTCCCACCCAACACTAGTGTCTGCTGTGAGCAGCAGCATATCCTGGAAAAGTCATCTCCTTATATCTGCATGGATATTGAGGCAAGCTAGGAATGTAATAGCTTCTTAAATGAGCTAATAAATTAGTTAACCCTTTATTTAAAAGATGTCATGAAAATGCACCCAACAATCTTGCATGAAGGCTATTGGCATCCAAGTTTGGAGATATTGAGTGGTAGTGGAAAATATTTAACAGTCTCTTTTGTCTTGAACAAAAGCAAGAACAGCCTTTACTGAGCACAGAAGATTAGGAAAATACAGTTATCAGAAGATGCTTCCCAACCCTTACTCATACCTGTGTTTCTTCTTCTTCAGTTTGTATTCTCTGTGACCAAGGAGAGTCAGAGATGAGAAGAAAAGTGAGCACTGACATTTGTCAAATGATCCTCAAAAGATGTTGTATGAAATGTTTTCATTAAACCATCATCTCAGTCCCCAGCCAGATCAAATATTCCTCCTGCCTGCCACCTCCAGTGTTGGTAAGCATGTCCTTGTGCACAGACACAGCCAGCTGCCTTGGCACACAAGTGTTTTGCATCACCGTGCCGTGGCAGCCTGGTCTTACACAGCCCAAGCTCTGCATAAGCCAGAACAGCTGCTGCCCAAAGGAGACAGCATGGTCTTGTACACCAGAGACAGGTTCAATTCCCTCTCCCTAACAAGTTACTCCATTATTGCATCCTGCCATTCTCCATCTGAGGAATAACCCTCTTCCTCTGCACAAGGTGTTGTAAGAATAGAGACTGGTAGGAACTCTGATATTAGAAGAGCAGGAGAAATGTGAATCTCTGAGATGCATTTTCAGGAGCAGAAACCAATCTATAATGGCTCTGAGAACTGCTCTTGGGTCCCACAGCTTAGGCTTAACTGCAGAAATTGCCCTTTTTGTATCTTTCAGAACAAGGTTTTCTGTATTTAGTCAAGACTTCAGGGAAGAATTTGGGTTTAATTGAAAGAACATGCCTGCTTAAACCTTGCTTCTGGGTGGAGTAATCAGAGGTGGGTTCAGTTATTTTATTTCTCCCATAAATTATGCGAGTCTAATGTATCAGTCTTAGAAGTTCTTCCATCTGGAGATGGGACTTGTGCCAATTATGTCATAATTTTTCTTGCCTCAAGTGCCTCATATTTATTGCATAGGAATCAAAATCCTAAGCAGTTCAGGTGGTGAGTAGATTTCCTTGTGACAATGAAGCATATTTTATTTTAGAACTTTAGGCCAGCTTCCTGCCACTACATAACAAAAATATGATTTATCATACATAAAATCCAAAATTTGGAATGGAAATAGAAAAAATGTTACAATGGCCCAATTTATCAGGGGAAATTTTATTCTATCATTGCTTGACAACATAATTTTATAGAATAAAACACTTTGTACTGAGGGAATTTCACTTGTGTTAAAATATATTTTTACTGCAAAATAGTGTAGGAAAGGCTTGAATTTTAGAAAAGATTAATAGGCTAGATAAGCTCATTCTAAAAAGATGTGCCAAGACGTTTTTTACAGATGGAATTGTAGTAGGCATCATCCTATTTTAAATGAAAAACAAATAAATAGACAAATAGACTTTATGCAGGATTGGGTTGGTTTGGGTTTTTTTGTGAATAGAAAAATACAGAGTTTTATAAATTACAATGGAATCACAGCAATCTGCAGTGAAGGAAATCAGTAAAACATTGTACCATCCAAATACACGTGGCAAGTGTGTGTATGCATAATTGAAAATACTCTAGGCTTGAGGAAAAGATTTTTGCCCAGACATCTCAGAGAGCTTTCTGAAATAGGAAACATCATTTTGCAAGGGAGCAAGGCAGACAGAAGGGAAGTGGCCTTTCAAGTGATCTACATAGTCAAAAAGTACAGGATATGAAAGAGTTGTCCTCACAGTTTGGTCTCATACATCAAAAATATACAGCTTGTAGCAAATACATAGTACCGAGTGTGTGGAATTTTTCTACAGAACTACTACTGATACATTGCAACGTAGGGACTCTTACCCTAGTTTCCAGCGGATGTTGCCTTTTCTGGGAATTGAAGCGGCTTCATTTTGCTAGAGGAAGACTTCTTATTCACAGGGGAAAAAAATACACTTTCATGTTAAGGCCAGTTGATTTTTGCACTTAATTTTGAAACTGATTTTGAACATACTGCTTTTCTTGGCACTGACTACTAAGTAGGTCATCCTTGTCCACAGATAATTTTTAGATGTCCTCTGAAATATGACAAAGTTTTCAATACAGCAGAGATAAAAATGTAAAGCTGTAAACGCCACTGGAGTGTTGAAGAAAGTAACTTGACTGTTGTATTCAAACCTTGGGTACAACATACATTTAATTGCCAATATTACAAAGCATTTCTGCCTATATGTGTACCAGAAGAACACAACTCTATAAAGAACATAACAAACGAATAGTTGGCTACTGCTCATCGAGAATGTCCTTACATCTTTTCCTGGGTTGAGACTTTAACAGAATATTGTTACAGGCCCCAACAGTCCAGTCGTCTCTTGACTCTGCTCATATTCTCCTGTACAGAGTCCTGGCCACTCTGCTACACTCCTACAGCCAGGAGTGAACTTTCTAAACCTTATTCCTGACTTTAAATTCCCATACAAAACACTAGTAAAGCAATTACAAAAAAATAAAGAGTTTTCTAATACAGACAATGCAAGTTGATCCCTTACAAAGATTGAATAAGCCTTGTGGTGAACAGTCTGGAGAAAATACCAGGAGAGAAACAGCCTCAGGTGTCATTAACACCATTAACACTTCAGCATCAGCACTTAGAAAAGGTACTACTGATACTATTTCATATCCAAAGTTAACCTTCTGGTGGGAAGCAGGATGAAATTCTGTTGCTTGAGTTATGTTTTAATCAGTTCTGGGTGAATTTGGAAATGCTCTGTAAACTGAAACCAAGCTGAACACTACGATGCTTTGCTGCCAACATAGGTTCATCCCATAGCTCCAAATGATCTGATATCACAAGTGTAAATCACAGCTTAATTGTAAATGAGACCAAAACCAAAATGCAATAGGACAGTCTTTTTGCACATGCATAGCAGAGTTGTGCTCTTTATGAAGCACATGAAGACTTTGATTTAAAAATACACCATTAGTTTTCACTGTCTTCAGCTGGTCAAGACAATTGAGGAGTAGAATGCATGTGTATTGAGCTCCTGGTCCCTGGCATTTCTGGGTTGCCAAATAAAACCAAGAAAAAGCAGTTGGAAGAGAGTTACTCAGCAACATTTCTGCAGGGATTTCCATCTGGCAATGGAATAGGTGAACTTGAGCTTAAATGAAGTGTTTAAGTTCAGAAGTAGCTCCAAAACCACAAAGTGACTATTTACTTTGACTGGAAAAAAAAATCCAGATAAAATCTAACGGCTTACAAAATTCTTTTCAAGGTACCAAAACAGTTATGTGAACATTTGGTGTTGGACTTGTACCCTTCACATTAGCAGACTCTCTTCTGTCATTTTCTGACTGTATTGAAGAACCTGGCTCTAGCCAGTGGGCATAAGAACAATTTATTTTTTAATTGTACCTGAAATCAATATATGATCATTGTAATTATCACCTGCCATGTACTGGGGGAGGAAGACAAGTCAGGAGTAGGCTTGTTTGAAAAGTAACAAGAAAAAAAATTCCTATAGCCTAGGATGTATATGAATGCCAGTAACTTTAATATCTTATACTCCTTATAGACCAGTTTTAATAAGCAGATGAGAAGGCAGATTGGATTCTTGTGTTTGTCTATTTCCTCTTACATTTGGATCGTGAGATAAAGCTCTGTGTCAGGCCAAAACTATTGCACCCATCACAACATGTCAGCAACTGTGACTCAGAACACTACACTCAGGAAGAAAAAGATGCAAAGATAAGATATTAGGACTGAAATCAATACAGGATTCTCTTTTACATATCCCAACAGTCTCATTAACTTCAAAGTAGCTGATATGAATGTAATTAAGGAGCAGAACAAACAGCAAAAGGGGAAAAGAAACCACAGGGCCCTGTTTCAAGATCCTCACTAAAATGGCATAGCACAAGGCTGTAGTATAAATCACAGGATACACTCTGTTAAGCCTAAAAGAATTTTTTTTCAACAAATAATAGAGACATTTTAAACAATGCAAATTGTATAAATGCGGGCATCGGCAGTTTAAACACAAATAAGCATTGCCACCAGGGAATAACTTCATACAACAACAAACAAGTTCTTGGTGCTCTAATGTGCTAAACCCAAATCACAGCAGGCTGCTAGAATTAAACCTATAGGCTACCCACACAAGACAGTCCTACAGAAAAGGAGAGCCAGGTGCACCGTGACAGAGCTGGATACTGGAGACTTTCCAAGTCAGCTCTGCACGCTCACAATCAGAAAGCACCACTGAAATGCACACCATTGTTAATAATTAACACTGCCAACCTGTTGGGCTGCTGTCAGGTCCACAGGCTAATGTGCAAAACTGAATGAGAATGCTTCCGTGTGCCATGGGTTATCCAAGTCATGCTTAGAGAAAACATGTCCCTGGGACAGAATTCTAACCACAAGGGCATTAAATGGCAGCAGTTGTGAAGAGAAGGCTGGTGGGTGCTTTCCACTTGCAGAGGGCAATGGCCTTGGCTGGGCAGCAGGAGAGAGCCTGTGCTGCTATTCCCCCACCATCTCAGCCTCTACAAAAACAGGACAGCTGAGTCCCCAGGCATCAGGAAGGTGGCAGTGACACATTTTTAACAGGCAAAGTGCAGCTACAGGGAAAAGGTGCGGAAGACTTCAGGGGAAAAATTTCTTCTAGCATTTTTCCTAGGCTCTAAATTCCTAAACCCTCCCCCTCCTGTTCACCCCACAAATGTGAATCAAGGGATCAACAGATCAATGGGATAATTGCATGGAGTGTCTTCAGTGGAGCATCAGCCCCTGTTTCTTACATACATTACTGAATGCTCCTACGAAGTGCTAAATTAAAATTTACGGTAGTGCTAATTGAAGTCACATTTGTGTGTGTGCTGCGTGCTGTTAGGCAGGAGGAGATTTCTTTTGCTGGAGATTAAAACTTCAGTAATGTCTTTTTGTGCTTGTACCAGTTTAATGCAAAAGCAGAACAATTATAGGAGGCTGCTAATGGATTAGATGGCCAGTGTTGCTGTCTAGCTGTGTTCCAGTTTTTCCTCTGTTGGCTCTGTACTGTCTGTTGTCATCTCCTAATTATCTGTTCCTTTTTCAGTTGGCAGCTTTAACATGTTGAGGGTATTATTCAAACCCAAATTAATTTGTGTTTTTCAGGAATTGCTTTAAGAGTAGGAGTTTTATTTGGAGCTTGATATGGCAATAAAATTTTTATCAGATGCAAAGGAGAAATGTTTTTTTTGGCTGACTTGCACTGCCACGAAACTATTCACATTGATCAGCAAGAGCTGAGAAAACACTGGTGTTTCAAAATAAAATAAGAACTTCTGAAGTTCTTGGCAGATGATTTGTTTCCACATGGCCGCTATCATCATCAGCTCCCACCTTATGGTAGTTTCTGAGGGCAGAAAGAAATGGCACTTGAAAAAACTTGGAGAGTGTGTCAGGTCTTAATTGACACTTGAACTGTTGCTGATGGCAAGCAAGTGCAAGGACATAAGGAAAGAAATCTAGCATTTAAATCCTAGTATTTTCATTCATATAGCCAATGTATTAATAAGTAAGAACACATTTTTATAATGATAAGTATATTTTATATATTTCAAATCCTGCTAGGTACTGCACATAGGCAAGTCCCTTTAGAGCATGCAGCATTGAATCCTTGCAACCATTCTTCCTAAATTGTGCACTGTTTAGCCACCATCCACAAAAATTTCCAACAAAAAATACTTGCTTAGAGAATTCTAAGGAGAAAATAAGTAATTGATATATTTCCTAATAGATACTGAGAAAACAGGGGTTATGAAAATCCAGTGTTCCATATGCACTACATTCCAGTAGGCTCTGTGTTTACAAGAAGCAGGTTGCACTGAAGAGTTTATTCTAACAGTCCAGTGCCACTTTTTAAGCATGAAAACTCCCCTGTATTCTCTCTTGAAAACCATCCCTTGAGAAAACGGAGTAAAGAGAGGGAAATTAAGACAAAATAAACACAAAAAGAGTTAATCTGAAATTAATCAAACCCCATTTTCTTCCCCTGCACCAGAAATCTTTTTTATTTCAGTGCTGAATTCATTTTCAAAGACATGCCGATCCTTTTGAGGGGAATTCCACATCTTACAGCTGTGCAATCTGCCCTGCAGTGTACGCCTTACTCGCCCACCTGCTCACTGCAAAACACCCTGAACTCCCCAGAGCTGAGGCTGAGCCAAAAGGGTTGTGCTTTAGACATGTCACTGACCTCCAACAAAGACTATGCTTAACCCATTATATTTTAAAGCAAAAGTGGTAAAATCCAAAACTGCATAAGGCTAGCAGTGCTCTTGTTACCTTGCAGTGTTATGTTGTATTATGCATGGTCATCTGTTATTAATGCTTGGTTTTATACAGCAGTTAAAAAGCAATTTCATTAAATAGCTTCATTTTAAGAATAATTTGTTAAGAATGCAACTGCTGAAAAAGGCTAAGTTCTTTTCCACATTCAAAATCTAACCCACATTCTGAGAATAAGGGAACAGTCATAATTTAAACATATGACAATTCATGCTTTGAAATATCATGTAAGTCTAGCCTTAACTACCTCCCATTTGATATTTTATTTTTGCCCACTTTATTATTCTTCTTTAGTCATGTTGACTCAAAAGTATATACTAAAATTTTAATTTTATCACTTGCTGTGCATTTTGGTGCCAACAATGAATTGAACTCTACCTGTTTAAAAGCTCATTTACCAAGGAAAAATGATGTCACTTTCTTCTCATAAGGGCTAACCTAGTTTTGTTACCATGAAAGATTAAAAGACACGACCTTTGGCATTGAAAAATATTGTGGCAACTCCTACAGCTTCTAACTTGAATACTGTAAAGTATGCTGATTTTGTAGCAAGCAGAGCACTAGAACATGTACTATATCTGGCAGAGATATTTATTTTCAGCTTTCATCTCACGCATGCATTAACTGCTGAACTGACTATATTGTTGGTAGAACAATGGGTCAAGCCCAGACCTGGTGGAAGCTATCTGATGGGCAGGTGTATCACTGGGAAAGCATTCATTTGAACAAAAACACAGGGCTGAAGTCAGAGGCACGCCATCCCCTCTGCCTCATTGGTGGAACTCAGCCATCCCCTCCGTGACAAGTACCAGTGCACAACCAGCTCCAGGAGTACAAGCATTGTCACTGAGGAGGAGGGAAACACGCTCAGCAGCCTGCCAAAAACAGGGGAGCAAGGTTGCTCGTGTACAATGCCATCACCCACATGTGCAGACAAAAATACATGACAAGTAGAAAGAAATACAAGGTGTACCTCAGCCTGAACTGCCTTTTTTTCCCTTTTCTTTTTAACAGGAATCACAGTCATCCCAGGTTCAGCCAATCTCTGCAGTGAGAGCAAGCAGCGTGGTCACCCCGCATAGTTTTGTTGTGAATGTTGTGATATTTAATGTCACCTTTCCACTCCTCCTCCTTAGAGCCCCTTATTTATGAGACATACTCTTCTTCACTCTAGAACAACTTTCTAACCCTTGTGGCCACAGAAGTGACCTCAAAACCAGCTTCTGTGGTGACAGTGGTCACCTGACAGCAGTGAGGTTCCTGCTGTGGTTGCTCGCACCACAGCCCTCCAGACCAGAGAGTCACCCACTGAATATCCTGTTAAAATTCTGACAACATGAAAGATGAAAGCAGACTGTCAATAGAACAGCTCATCAGGCAATACACACTGATATCTGCCAGCTGCACAGCAGGCCATGCCCACATCTAATATCAGCACTATTACCAGGCAGTTTTGAGTAATCCATGCCAGGGATCACAGAAGTTAAAGCAAGCCCAAAGATTCTACTGCAAATGTATGAAGCAGTATGGCTGATTTCTCTGCAGGACAGTTGGCTTACTTTGAAGAATCTTATTACTTTATGAGCATTTTAAATTTTTTTTAAATCAACCTTTTCACCTCTGCCTCCCCCATTTGGACAAAAGAGGAACAAGATAATAAGGCAGGGCTAAAAGAAAAACAGACTTTGGATTTCTGATCCAGACTGCATTTTCAAGGCCAGCCTACCAGGAAAAGCATTTGTTTGCATATCAACTCTGAAGGTGCAATAGACTGGAGCACAGAAAATATGGTTCTGTCTTATGTTCACAACCCCTTTGCAACACATTTTTACAGTTTCCTAAAATACAATGTACAATCTCTGATTCTATATGCAGACTGCTGAAGAAGTCAGCATAACTGAGCATTAGAAAATGTGACTTAAAACACACATTTCAATTCATTTTAGAAATGTTTACTTTTAAAGAGAGAGACTGTGAAAAGTTTCATCATAAATGAGATTTTAATTTTCATTCAGATGATTCTAAATTCTTTAGTTTTTCATCTCTATCACATATATCATGTTAACTACATGCAAAAAAAAATATTTCTTTGAAATTCTGGTTCAGAATAAAATATACTTAAATCTGAAATAATATAAATGTAATTAAATAAATCTAAATATAAATATAATCTAAATAATCTAAAATAATATTTCCTGACCTGCCCCCAAAAATTTCAATGTGCTCTTGCTAAACATCCCCCTTAAATATAGGTGCTTTGGAATACAAAGTCCTTCCAGAATAATGTAGGGTAGGATTTTTCCTCTTTTCTAAATGTCAGGATCTCACAATGGCATACCAACAACAGGCATCAGAAATAACCTTTCCTTGTGGCTGAAGATCCAGTGGGAAATGCTGGCCACAAAGAGACACTTACAGGACACACCTGGACCAAATTTTATGGCTCATTAAAAGCCTATCATAGTTCAATACTTTGCAGTGGTAAGGCATAAAATATACACAAAGGTCAAACTGCATGAATTCATTAAATATTTACAGGAATTTTTAAGACAGTAGAAAATTTAGAAAACTCCTCTTATATTATATATTTCTGGTTAAGATAAATCAGCTCAGCTGAATAAGCATTCTCATAAAATTGGAATGGGTCCCCTTTCACAGGCAACAATAATCCCCTTAGTTGTGTTTCTAAAGCAATGGTGCCAATTTTTTTTTTTTTTTTTAAGGAGGTGCATGCTCTGTAGCTGTTTCTCAATTAAGAGTACATGTTCCCGTGTTACCCTCTTGGTTAGAAACCCACACATTTTCACTAGTTAAAACGTGTTTTGCTTCAATTTCCAGCAGTTAGATCCTTTACCAGACAGAATAGTCTATTTCCAAAGTTAGTACAACATTAGGTCTTGGCAGATTCTGACCAAGATAATTCACATTATCTGCCTTTTGGTAAATTACAAAGTGAGTTTCAGCATTCCTACACACCCTACAGGAGTTTTTATCCTTGAGCAATTTCATCTTTTCCCTGAATTGTCTCCAATTCATCATCAGTTTCTTTGAATTGTTGATGGCAGAATGTGACACTGCAGAGAATTCCCAATTAGATCTGCTGTGACATTCTCTGTTTATATTTTACCTTTGCTTGCTCGTGTCTCCAACTATGGTTAACATCTTAGAGAATGTCATGAAGTCACTGTTACACAGCTCTCTGCTCAAAAATTTCCACCACACTCTAAACTCATCACTTCTCAGGTAGTCGCTTTAATATTTTACCTTCATGTCCCATCCTATCTTGACTGTATAAACATTCAAATAATTACATTTCCTTTACCTTATCAATTCATAGACAGTAAGGTCTATGTCACAGGCCTCCTCATAATTCTTCCCCTCCCTCCCCCCAGTCTTGTGTCACTTGCAATGGTAATCAGTGTGGATCTGCTGTGCTCCTTTGGGTGATCACTAAATATCAAATTCTAGTTTGGACAGAAAGGAAATGGCCAGCAACTGAATTTTAACACACACAAAAATTAGAATGTTGCAGAAGACGTCATGTAAAGACAAGTACACTTGCTGAATATTCATTGTTGCATGTTGGTAGAATAGTAGCACTGATATAAGAAATGTGAAAATGAAGGTCTGGAGTTCTAATTTATAGCCTTTTTATTAGCAACTCACACTTTTTTCCTGGTCCTCTTTGCATGGGAAGATATTTTACATGCACAGTAAATTAATTAGACATGTAAAAGACATTTCACGCTGGCCAGCTCAACTGCTTTGGGCAGTATTCCACCAAATTTCCAGACAATTAACAGCTGTAACATCTGGAAATCTCCAGACAAATGGCCACCAACCATGCAAAAACCGACTCCGTATCACACAAGGCTCTGCTGCATCCCAGGAGTTCAGAGGCACAGACACCACAGGAGGCAGGCATGCACAGGACACACTGGAGGAGCTGCATGAGCATGGATCATCTACATGTGCATGCCCATACAGAGATGTTGGATCTGCTGTTCTGAGGAGGACTGGAAGTTATGATGTCTTGACCATTTCATTGCTGAGCTTTTCCACATCATTCAGCTCTCTATCTTCCTATCCTATAGGATAGGAAGCAAAACACTGGCAACACTCACCACAGGAGCAGGAGAAGCACTGATCCTTTTCTTTTGGTGTGAAAGATCAAGTCCAAGGGACTCAAAATCAAAATCTGAATTTGTTCCTGACCTTTCTTCCATTAATTTCTTCCATTCTTAACTTCTTAGAGGATACAAGGCCCTTTCTAGAGGCCTTGTATCCTCTAAGATATCAGGAACCAAGGCAGTAAATACAGTTTGTACCCAGCTGCTTTAACCATTGAAAGAATAAGTCTGAGTGATGATACAAAAATCCCAGTATTTCCTTAGGTATTTTCAGAATCCTGGCTGAAGTTTTTGAATCCTGATGGCCCAGAGCTGGGAGGCTAAAATTCCTGTGCACACCACCTCACTTAAGTGCTGAACACCCAAAATGTTGCATGACAGTGCCTTTCTCAGTCAACAATAAGTAAATGATAAGAGTCTCCTCAGTACAGAGCCTACAGAGCTGGCTGCTGACTTTCATGCTATAGCACTGCCTGACCCCTGTGCCTTTGTCTCCAGATTGTTCCTGATACCGGATCACAACACAAGAACAATGTCCAAGTCCTCAGCAACTTGCTGTCTCAGAGGGAACAGCACTCCTACAACCAATCAATCTGCCAAAAAAAAAAAAAAAAAAAAAGAAAAAAGTGAAAAAAGAAGCCAAAAGTCACATCTCTGACTAAAAAGGCTTTCCACTTCAAGGCTTATTCCACAATACTGTTCAGCTGACAAATGCAGAGATGAGGATTTCTCAACTGTGCAGTTTCCAGTAAGAGGTGACCCACCCATATTGTTAGGAGAACTGGGAAAAGGCAAGCAAACCCCTGAAAAGGATACAACTTAGAGGGCATCATCAAGACTTTGCTCTGGAAAAAGTTACCACTACAAGAAGAGAGTCACACCACACAGGATCAGTTCCCAGAATCAGCCTGCAGGGGCTGAGCATGGCTGGGGACATACAGAAAAGGTACAGCTCCTTTGTCCTTACAGCTCCATGGGAAAGAAGTATATCCAAAATGGCGCAGCATTAAATGGGGAGAAAGGAGAGTCTTGATGCCAAAGTTGTTGTGCATTTACACCACAGAGTGTGAGGCAGCTGAGTGGTGTCAGAGAAGACACAAAGGCTGCATGAGATGCTGAAAATGGAAAGAGAAAACCTTACAGGCATGCGTGGAGTTATGCCCATATCCAGACCCAAACATCCACCACTCTGTTTATCCAATTACCATTTAATTTAGCTGAGCAGTGCTTAACTGAAATTCTTCAAGGTCAGGGCCCCAGGAAGAGTTGCTTTTCTCTGCCAATTCTTTGACTTTACCTCCATCTCTCCAAATACCCTGGATGCCCCCAAACCATTTGGGATAAGCAAACTTGTGCTGAGTTTTCTGTCTGTCTCATTCATTCACTACTTAAGTAGGGAAAAAAACCCCAACCTTTGCTTGTTCAGCTAGCTTAATATTGAGGGTAGGCAGAGATGTCCTCCTTCCATGAATATGCTAAAATTAATCCAATTTGCATGGGAACATATAAGCAGCAAATATTTATTCATGATTGGGAGGGAGCTGATCCAAGTATGTATACTAAAGGTAGACATTAAAAAAAAAGCATAAACATTGATCACCATAGCTCTCCTACAATTAGCTACCAGGTATAATTAATTTGTGCTTGCAGTCATATTAAATCACTAACAAGCATAACATGTTTGAAATAAAGAAATAATTCAAGTAAAATGCAATTAGGGAGATCCAGTTATTTCAGTCTGGGCAAAGTGACCCTCACTATACAATCTAATAGTTAATGAAGCTGACTTGAAAAGAATTCCTTTTTCTCTCTCCCCATGAACATTATCTTTGTCTTTTCCTAAACTTCATACCAAAACTGCAAAGTTTAATTAAATATGCTACACAGTCTGGAGGAGTAAAAAGAAAGAGATATGTCAGCAACAGAAATGGCAGCCTTCTTGTAAGCAGCTTGCCAACAAAGGGAGTCACAAGCAGAGGTATTGCTGAACTTGAAGCAGAAGGAGATAAAAAGCACATAGGCTTGTAATTTAACATACTTTGAGTATTGTGAAAGGTTGTGTTCTTAGCTGAAACCATTCAATTGAAGGGGAAAGTAAAATTTCCTGACAGTATTTTTTTTTTTTTTTTTACTAGAAGACAGATGGACCTTTACTTTTAAAAGAGATCTCTTATTTGTTATTTTAGTTATTTTTTTAAAATAGACTCCTGGCCAGGGGCCTAAGACTGTGTTTGATCAAAAACAGCTCTGAAGGATCAGTCAAAGTCAGCATCTCACTGTCTTGATGCTTTTCTTCTCAAGGCTTCTAGGAAGAGAATTGCCATGAACAGGAAGCACAGGAGCACTGCAGTGAAAGCCTGTGCCACTTCCACAGCAACTCTGAGTGCTTGTGCACAGATGATCCTAAAGCATTTAGCAGTGACTGAGAACCTGGACAAACCCATTCATCATTAAGTAGCCCTTCTTTAGTCTGCTGGTGAATCTCTGCTGGAGATTTAGAACCTTTCCATCAGAGCCATGAGAGTGGACTGTGTGATCATTCCTCGTCTGCAGCTCAAGCAAGGCTCTTTGATGGACAGGAAAGTCGATGGACAGGAAAATCAGCTTTTATCTGATCTTACAGGGTCTCATTTCCACTGACCACCTCAGATTTAGGCAGCCTACGGGCATGCAAATCATGATACATGTGTAGGAAAAAAGATAAAAAATGAGAGCTTAAGAAAAAAAAGAGAAAAATAATTTCACTAGTTTCTGTGCTCATCTAGTATCCTGTTACCAAAATATTTAAGCACCTAACTAGTTTCTTCATCTATCACCTTGTGCACAAATGCACAGCATTATTCATTCTGTCTGTACAAAAGTAGAAAGAGGAGAGGAGGAAAGGGTTTCAGCATGGCTGAACTCCTGAATCAGCAAATGGCTAAGATATTTGTAATTTGGTTCTGAGAAAGAAGAAAATTAAAAAAAAAAAAAAAACAAAACCCTCCTGAAACAGGTGCAGTTAAAAAACCACATAAATACTTTTCTTATTATTTCTGCCCTGCTTTAGCAGAGCAGAACCTTACACATAGTTTGTAAATAAGTGAGACTCGTGCAATGGAGAGGGTATTCCTTTTGCAATCTCAGAAGAAAAGAGCTTCAGAACCAAGCAAGGCAGAGATGGTTGAACACACACACGTGGAAGGCAAGCAAAACTTGATTCTACTCAAGCACCTCTGCTCCCTGCTATACCCTAGTCCTGAAATGAGGAGTTGAGCTCCATTTTTGAATCCTATACTAGTAATTTTGAACAGAAACTGGGGAAACAAGCACAAAAAAGAAACTCCTTCAGCCTATAGGAACAACAGCATTAGGAGCCAAGGTAAAAGATTTTCTCAGGCTGTGCCAGGACTTTCTCTCTGGCTGCTGGAGAGGCAATTACCCTAATCCTTACATGAGCTTCACTCTTTCCATTAGTCTACATCAGCCCCATTTCATCTGCATCACCAGTAGGCTTTTGCCCCTCCTTTTAAGGGTTCCTTCCATGCATACAACCTCTTCCTAGCCAAATCCACCAACAAAAATACCTTTACTAGATTTCATTAATTCAATTGAGATCTAAGCAAAGTTATCTGTCAAACTCAAATTTATTTCTTAAAGAACAGGCATTCATTCTCTCCATTAGGTTCCAATGGGTTATGCTCTGTCCTACTGCCCACACTGGGTCTAGAATTTTTCACTTGGGTTGCAAATACTATAAACTGCCTTTCCTAAACATCAGTTCAGCATCAGGAATGGTAAAAAAACCCCAAAGAAACAAAAACCCCACAAAACCCAACCAAACAAATAGAATATTGGGATTTTCTGTAGTTCCTAGCAAAGACTGCCATTATGTCATTATGTACATCATGTATAAATTGAAGGTTTTCTCACACTTTACCTCTCTGGGTTATGCTATCCCCTCAGTGCAAAGAGGTCTCACAGCTCAGGCAAAGGTAGCAATGATAAGCCAGGTGAGGAATCAGGGGGATGTCTACCTTGGGGTCAGTGGGGAGGAAACTGGATCTTCCAAGCCTCTGTAACGTTTTTCTGAATTTGCTTGCCTTGGACACAGAACATGAACGTGGCTGATACTAGCACCAAGCCAAGCATCACAAGTTCACAGTGTCCTTCAAAGCCTACAGTGGGCATTTCCCCAGGTGTCCCCAAAGCCACAGAGATGCACATGATGCACTCAGCCTGAGCACACAAGCAGGCTGCAGGAGAGTCATAAGGTCTTGACAGTGCACCTGACCTGTGATTTCACTTGTGAGTCCAATGGTGAGAAGTCATTGTGCAGCAGTGAGGTTCAGCCTTCATTTTCTTTACCAAGATTGAACAAAATAGACTGTGCTTAGAGAAAAGTTCAATAAATGCATTACAGAGGTTTTGGGCATTTGTTTGGTTGCACAATTGCCCTCAGTGGGCATTTTGCTAGAGCTCCAGATTTTGCATAAATGGGCATTTAAGCCTTTCAGGTAAAAGAGGGGCCCCAAAGAAGGAAGCTAGAAGATCATTTACAAGGTAATGGTCACTTTTTTCCTGTTTTCAAAAGATTATAATTATATAGATTTATCTTGTTAATATTAGCTTTGGAATAAATATCTACTATTAGATATGTTGTGCTGCATGGTACCATCCTCAAACCCTCATTCTATTCTATATACATACATATATATGTATTTATATGTATGTATGCAAACAGAGACATGATTTTGCTGCCAAATGCTCTCCAGGATTCCCACTAGAGAAAAAACATTTCACTCCCCTTGTCTGCAATTGAAAGGACAGCAAAGCAGGCTGAGACTTGTCAGCCTGGAGAAGAGACAACCTGAACAGGTAACACGTGATAGAGGTCAACAAATTAAAGAGTGTCTTTGAAAAACTGGATAAAAATTAACTGTATCCTGAGTCTTTCAGCTCAAAAACTAAGGGCCACAACATGAAATGCGCAAGAACAAGGCTCAGAAAAACAAAAGACAGCAGTTTTGTCTGTTACAGGACTCCTTGGAAAAGAATATTGTGGATGGAAAAAGTTTGCACAGGCTGACAAGGAACCTGTACCAGAAACTTGAAGAAACCAATATTTTAGGGCTATCAAATAGTAAAAACCCACACATTGGGTTGATGAAATGCTGGGAATTGGGAGTGTACTTGGAGGAAGTACATTTCTTTCCTTACTTTTATTCTTCCCTGTGCACCTTCTTGTAACCACCTGGATAGAGGGCCCAATGAACCCTTAGACAGAGGTTTAACAGATGTTCTTAAACCCTTGAATTTTCTGTCTTTCATAGATAACCTGTTTCTGTTCATGTAGTGCCCTAACATCTAGTCACAAGGCAACCAGTAGATGAGCAGATATTTTAAGGTAGACCTCTAGAGTCTAGAACTAATATTTTAACCACACCAGAACTTTCCTCTGTGATAGTGAGCATGCTGCTCTTTCAAGTCCTTTTCTAGAGGAAAAAGTATCCTGAGATGTGGCTTACAGATCCAACAGTTCACAGATTTACAGTACATTAACTATGGTCATGGGAAAATGTTGGTTTTTTTCTTCTGTAGAGAGGGGGGATTAGCACAAGAAATTATTTTTGCAGCGTGTGAAAGTGTGCTGTGCCAATTCTCAGAAGGTCCAGCTCCAGCCAAGCCTCATGACAGACCCAGAGGCAAGTGCACAGCCCTCAATACCACTGCCCATTAGAGATGGGCAGAACCAGCTGAGAAGTCACAGGCAAAAATAGTAATTTACAATAGCTTCATTGCCCAACCTATCTGAACTAGCCCTGACAGAAAACAGCTCAAGCAGAAAACCCCCTTTCTTTCTTTTTGTAACATAATATTTTACAGATATTCTGTCCTTATAGGAAAGTCCTTCAAAATTAAAACGAGAAGAAAGCTCATGAACTTAAAAAAAATAGACTCAGTATTTTCCTGATCATGTTACATCAGCTTCTATATGAAGACAGACTATGTGAAATTGTGGAGGCTGAGACTGAGTATAATGAGATAATTCTACCATGTATGTCAAAATAAAAACCAATTTTTTTTTAAGTATAGGCTTACATAGCCTATACTTACAAGAGGCACCCATTGTGGAAAAAATTCTCTTAATGTCTTTTTGACAAATTAGTTCTGCTTGTTGGGGGAAGACCCACATAAAACATGGTCACAATAAGACCATGAGATCTTTGCAAATACATTTTTGAGCTTGGTATGGGTTCTGCACTTTATGTAGGAAAGTAATATAAAGGGACTAGAAGATGCATATAGGTTGGGAATGAGGTTATTATTACATATGCACAAACATTCCAGGTTAAACTAAGTATATTTGGAAGGTTTGAGTTCTTTCTTGTCAATATATGGAAAGCAATGGCTTAGACTAGATTGAGAAACTATCAGGATCACCCTTTTTTTTATTTGCTAGAACAAAGCATTTTAAAGACTGGCTCATCAGAGTCCCAGACTGCCTATTAATCCTCAAAACAATGATGCAGCACTTCTCCAAATTTAATCACCTCCTCTCTGTTAATATTCTAAATTGCTTATCTGGGCTATGAAATGGTGTCCTACAGATCAGACATATCTCAAAAAGCAAAAGTCCTGACCAGAATAGTGAGCTCTTTTGCACATCTGAAGTTACCAATTCATGCTTAGGGCTCCAAATAATTATGAAAGAGACTGGAAAGTCCAGCAGCCCACAAATGGCTTGAAAGAAGCTTGCAGCATTAGACACGGTTTAAGTAATATTGTTGAAAACATACAGTAGAGTTGAAATAAAAAACAAACTCAAATGTGCTTAAAAACTTGAACAGGAAGCAGACTGAAAAACAACTGCAAGCGAGGAGGGAAATGAACAAGTCTATTTGATCTTTCCAGTTGACTTAAATATGAACACTAAAAAAAAAAAATAGTGACAACTAATTTGTGATGTAAAATTATTCCTGGTTTAATTAAATTAAAATAAATGAATATAATTAATTATCTAGGTTGGGAGATGTATCTACCCAGACAGAATTCCTCTCTCAGACCCATTACGGGGAAGCAGGTGGATCAGAATGACCTAAATTTCATCCAGTGATCCAGTGCTGGAAATCAAGGGTCAGATTTTCAAAGCTTTTCAAAAGGTTTCAGCTACATACTGCATTCCTGGCTTCCTGACTGCACCCTCTGGAGCATTGCTGTGCCTTTTCTTCCATCCTCACTATTTTTTCCTGCTGCAATAGAGCAGGGAAATCCATACAATGTATTTTTTTTATTGTCTGCTTTTCTCGTAAACATAAAACATTTTTACAGAATAAGAAATTATAGAAATTGATCTTATGTTACTTCCCACCACACCAATCTGAGTCTATCCTCAGCATCCTTTTGAAAGTTCACAAAATGGGAACAGGACAGCTTTCATTCCTCCTGTGTATATTCCCTCCCCTGTATTAAAAATTCTGATACCAAGCTGCTGCCCTGGTTATGGAAGAATAGCATTTCTGATTTATTAAACAAAGACAGCAGATTTTCCAAGATTTTTTTTTTTTTTTACATAATCTCCTGGCCTGCCAAGTGGCCCAGCACATGGTGTATACAGATGCACTAGAAGACAGACAACTTTCATACCATAAATTCCTTTGCTACTCTTCTGCTGTGAATGACAACAAAACTTTCTGCTCATTTCAGTGGCAATGATTCCAGCCATATCAAAGATTGCCAGGCTAGTTATCCAGGCATAACAGTAGTTTGTATTTTAGAATCAAATTTTTCTGACCCTCTTTTTCATTTTAGTTCTTCACTCCCCCCACAGCATTTTTTTTTTCCAAGAAGCAATTTGCTTTCTACCATTTGCTTTCTCAGCAGGGCTGTTATCAGCACTAGTCACTAAAAGAGGACAGCTGGTAAGGAAGAGGCAAAAGTCAGATCCTTAAGAACGTAACCATGGATTTAAGCATACGAGCCTGCACTGTAAATTGTTTTGTTACGCAATTTGTATCAAACTCACTCCATAAGTCAGGAGCATACCCTGCAGCATGTAAAGTTCATAGAAAAAGTGAAGTTGGACCAAAAAGCACACGTTTGAACAGATAAAGCAAACTAGGAGACCATTTGTTGCAGAGCAGCCTTTGTAATTCTGAGAACTGGTCCCACATTCTGAAGCGGATAAAGTTGTTTGTAAAAAAAAAAAAAGATGAGACTCACAGCTGGAGGAAACACAGGTGTCAAAGTCTGTTGTTACTGCTTTTGTTGTGGCTCCTAACAGACAGCCATACTTGATATGCAAGAAAGAACAAAAAAAGAGAGATAATTGAGCAAGTTCAGCCCAGGACTAAATGGGTGCAGGAGCCAGGTGGGTCATGTTTTCCTCTAGCTTATCTTTTCCATAATTCAATCTTTCCTGGTGAAGACAACCAGGTCACTCAATTCAAGGCAAAGACCTGGACTGCTGGTGTGAACCCATCTTCAGCAGCAGCTTCAGAACTGACTTTAGAAGGAATTGCACTTACAATGGAGCTGAATTTGGCTCACTGCAAGGAAACATTTTTAAACCCTTCTGCTGGTGAAGCTTCCTGGATATCACGCTGTTAGTTCTCTCTGACATATTCAGCAGCAAGGTTTCAAACTGAAGACAGTAGTCTAAAGAGAAGCTGGAGAATGCTGAAATCACTGCCTAAAACTCAGTGTGTCCCCCTCACAAACCATCTGATACCATTACTGATTTTTCCCTTTGGTTCAAACCTGAACTGACTAGCAGACCTTGACAGCTGCCTCTGCTCTTCTCTATTAAAAAGCTCAAACATGGCATTGGTTTTAGAGAAAGTGGCAGGGAATCAGACTCTGCACTGGCATTCCAACGGTTTAATTGAAGATGAACACTTTGTTCAACTCTTGCCCCTTTCCCCGGGGTGGCCAGCATTGCTTCAAACGCCTGCTGACTTAAACGGAGACAGCTGCAGGACACAGACTCATGTATCACAAGCTGCGTGCAACAGGAGATAGCTGAAGGGCAGAACTTCAAAGCTGAGCGCTGCAACCACCCGGGCTGCACGGGGCTGCTGCCACTGCCAGCTGGGAGCTCCAAGCTCAAACGTGGGGACGTGGCCTCACAAGCAACTTGACATTTGCCATATCTTGGAGGTGCTGTATATCCATCCCAGAGAGGCCGGAAGGCAGCGGCGAGGAGAGTGCTGATCGCATCAACATTTTTTTCCAGCTAGTCAGGCTTCTCCAAGAGCTGACAGCAGTAGATCAGTGTGTGGGGTTTCCTTCCCTTTCAATGAAAGAGCTACATTTAAAGTGAGGAAGAATTGAGAGGATTTTAGCTTTCTTCCTCCAGCACACCGGCTTTGAATATTGTTTTAAAGCTGATATGGAATAAAAAAAAAAATTCAAAAATTGTTTCTTGATACTTGAAGAGCATCTTGCAATTTTTCCACAAGAAATTATCTACACCCTGATCAGCACTAAAAGACTCAAGGCAGTATTAGCTGGGGAAGACAATGGCCCCTAATACTAATTTGAATGCATGATTTTTTTCAGCCTCGTGCAGGAGAAACTAGCATAGAAGACAACTCAGTGAATTCAGATGAGATGGTCTTTCAATACAGGGATGGGTGGGCACAACCTGTGCCTTATTCCTGCTGCCAATATCTGACACAGCACTGGCTGAGCCTCTCAGAGTGGCTACACCTTGGAATCAATGGGTCAGTTTTAAACATGCCAAAACTTGGACCCATGTGTTAATAACTTCAGAAAGCACCAGAGCCAGTGAAATCCACCATTTCAGCCAAGCTCTACCAAATGCATGAATGAAGTTAAAGAGGAAAAGACTAAGAAAACCTGGGGCATTTTTCTCACCCTTTCACATTAGAATAGACTTGCTAACTTAAACTAGATCTAAGAGGGTCTCCAGTAACCAGAAAGAGTGCAAGGCACTGTAGATTACTGGTTGTGTGGTGGCAGCACCAAAAAAGGACAGTAGACTGGCAGATCATGCTCAGAAGATGCCTTCATGGGGCTTGCCCAGATCACTTTACATGTTTCAGTTGTTGTACAACATTCAGGTCTCCTAATCCACATTCATGTTATGTTTCTAGAAGCTGACACCAAGCCTCTCTCTTGCTCCGTGCATGATCTCTTGTGCTAGCTTCACCTAAAAGGGCCACGAGAAAGGAGACAACGGTGCTCTGTGAGGAGAATTAGTTGGGTGCTACCTCAAAGGAGATGGGTTGGAAGGAGCACATTCCCTGACTACAGCCTCATGTTCAAATCATCACACCCCAAAACCAAGCCCAGGAGAATAACACTAAGCAGCCTTCATCCTCACTGCTTCACCCTCACAAAAAGACTACAGCAGGATGGAGAACAGCCATCACAAATGCATTTTAACTGGAGAGACACAATTTTATGTTCTTAATTCCTTTCTGGCTTCTCTTTCTAGGCTCACACCATTAACAAACACTCACTGTTCAAAAATAAGAGCAAATGAAAAGTATAACCACTACAGCTGATGGCTTAGTGTTGTTGAATGTTCTGCTTAACTTATTAACCCTCTTCCACTTCCCCTGCTGAAAGGGAAAGGCAAATTCACTCAACTACATTGGGCCTGTAGTGTTGTGGTTCAGATGAAAGAAGTTCTCAGGACTCTTCCACAGACCCTTCACCTTACAAACTATTTAGGCACAATTTCTTCAGGAAGTCTTCACACTTTTATTGCAGAGGTACTACATAACAATGGCCATACACTGATGCATGTTTTTTTCCAAGAGAAACAGGGATGCTCTGGCTATGCACCCATATGTTGTTATTCCTGTCACACCACACATCAACCACTTCTTATCCACGCAACACACCGAGCAACTTTCTTTACCTATGATATTTAGACTCAGTGAAATATTTCTCAGTGAGTGTAGCTGTCATAACAAATTAATGGATGGTTTACAACAGATCTGTTGATAGAAAACAAAATCCTTTCACTGTTTCTGTTTGGATAGGAAGACTTCTTTATTCAGGTAGGAAAGGACTATGATTGAAGCACGGACATGAGGAGTCCCCATTATAAAACCAGCATAAGTGATTTTGTTGACTGACACGTTACTAGTGGAGCCTGAAGAACATGGATCTGCTGCTCAGTACAAGGCCCAGCAGACTTAATTTATCTGTTGCAGGGTAAAACTTTGCCTCCAATTACATCCAAAAAATGCTATTTATTTAGACAACACCTGTCCCACTAGCCTTATGTTAACTGTTCAGGAACTGTAGAGTGAAAAATCTCAAGGTGTTGAAAGCACCACACATGTTGAGCCATCGAAAGGGCACTACTCTACAGTAAGAGAAAGTCATGCAAAGATTTCTCAGGACAAGGCAAGTTATCAGGGAGGAAAACATCCCTGAGCCACTTTTGCCTTTTCTAAGAAGTTTCCTACTGTCAGCTGTCTGCCAATTCCACAAGGCTGGAAACAAGCTGACAACTGCACCACTACTACAACACTTGAGGGAAGACCCTACTCAAAACCTGACTACGGTAAAGGAAATCCATCTACCATTATTGATCACCAGTACACTCCTATTCTCAGTGTGAACAGCATAAATTTGAAGGCATACCAGAAATTCTAATAAATGCTTGCTTCTAATTATGCAATGGGGAATAGTAAAAGAATTACTTTTGTAACTGCAAATATTTCTCTGTCTCTTAAATTTACCTTTCATTCAACTGATGAAGAGTAATTTTGGCCCCAGAAATGAAGTACTATGACGCTGGAAATTTTTCTTTTTTTAAAAAAGTGAGCATTAGAGACCTAAATTTCAGGAAGCAAACTACAAAAAAACACCAAAAAAATCAAAATAAACAAAAAAAAAAACCCCAAAAAAACTTTCTACCATGATTCTAAGGCAACTTATAATTTGGAACAACTGGAGCTGGTCATACTGCAACCTGCTGTAAGTATGTACCATTCTGTATTCAGTCCTCAGGCAGCTGTATCAGTAGGGAGGCATGGTACAGCCTTTATTTATTCTTATCTGCTTTGTTGTTCTCTGTAGCACAGAGATCATTAAGAAGTTTTTCAGATACAAAAAAACATAACCCAATTTTTTAATGACCTCTATCTCAGTTCCCCCCTGCACGTGCTGCTGATTATTTTTTGGTTGCACATTTGCTGGGCCTTCCTTTATTCTGGTCAGTCAAGAACATCTAAGAGCTACTAATAAAAGGTGCCCACTTCTCTAAATATTCTGGTACCACGGGAGAAGACATACTATGAATCCAACCTTCTTCTGATCTTAACCTTTAGAATTTTTGAAGGCAGTGGAACAGAGACGGCATGTCCTCTAAAATCAGACTTTCCTGATTGAATTTGGATTCCAAATCAAGGCAGGAAGACCAGAAGCAACTGCTCCTGGGATTTCCAAGCTGCACCTGGCTATTTATCTCCTTCGGCATTCATACCATACACACAAATGAGGAGGACAGAACATGAGAAAGAAGAGGCTCTTTCAGAGCAGAGGGGAATTTTGCAAGGGTTTGGGGGAATAAAAGTCATGAGCACTATAACTCTGTCAATAATGCATTATACTTGAAAGGGTCTGGGTATATCTATCACTTAGCAAGTTACAGTCTACCTTCTAGGGGAGTTTCTGAATATAAACCCCTTACCTGATTTGATGGACCAGCGCTTTCAAGCCAGTCAGCACCTGCTCTCCAACTTGATATACTCTCAAACTGTTTTAAGTGAAGCCAAGGGATCAAAACTTAATTAGCAGTGAAATACTTCTTATACCGATGGGTTTGCACCAGATCTCCTGAGGGACATAGATTTGTCTCTATCTGGAATCCCCACCCTACCCTCAGCTGCTCGTTAGCAGCTCTGTGTTCTGTCACTTGGCAGACGCTCACCTGCCGCACGGCTGAGACGGAAGAGCGCTTTTGGCAGCCGAGGCTGCGTGGCTCTGGGAGCAGGGGAGGCAAGTCCTAGCAGCTTCACCTCTTATGAGCACTCTGGCTCTGCCAAGCCAAACAAGACAAGGTGACATACTTTTCTTGCTGTTCCTCTGTAGAAAGACTCATGAGTTATTTGTTGGTCCCGTGAGAGGGGTTCTATTTCTTTTTCCTGCGGGGATAACAGTCATTCAGGTGTAACACTTTGATAAAAAGGCTTTCCTTCTCTGAAGCCACAGCAGTGAGAATCACACCTCTGCTTAGGAAAAGGGCTTTGCTTCCAGCAGAAGTGCAGAGGTGAAGCCATCGCAGGTGGGATTTTCACAGGTGGTGCCAGATGCCAGGTTCAGTCTCTCATGGGGCCTAAGCAAATGCTTTAGCAGCTCAGGGAATACAAAGGTATAATGAGTTGCTGTAAAGTAATGACACTGGCAAGAATTCAGGTCAAAAGGGTCTCAAAACCTCTGTTGAACAGAGATGTCACTATCAGAAAGAAGAAAAACTCCATCACAGCCTAGAATAGCTGGGCCTTGATGACTTCCTCACTTGCTGTGGTAATGACTGGGGTTTTTGGTCACTTATACAATACAAAACTAACCTTGTCATTCCCTTAATTTTTGCAAATCACTGAACACATCTGTCTAAATATCCATGACCTAGAGGGGAAAAATAATATATTTAAAATACGAAATTGGTGCCAAATCTAACTCATCAGTCTCTGCTAGGATTCCTGAAAGTCTTGGGAGGTGGGACCTCAAGCAGTTTATTTTGGCATCCTTCTCAGCTAGGGAATCTTTTGATTGCAGTCACTCTGGAAAGGACCTGTGCTGCGGAAGAAAGCAGGGTAAGTACTAACATGAGAGCAGAAGAAAGTCTTACAGTGCAACAGCAGGGAAAAAATGATAAAATTGACCTGACTCAGTGTTTTTCATTCAGGGAGGATAAGAAGGCAAGAAGAGGAATAAAACAGTTTAAAGTTGCAAGAAAGTCCTTTTCATCTAGATAATCCCTTTGACCACACAGGATTGCTCTTCCCACAATTCAGGTGTTTTGTCCCTCCTTCCCTTCAGACTTCAAGGGGAAGGAAACAGTAACAATTTATTGGTGCTGTCTCTGAGGTACATCTCTGATATTGGCAATGGAAGCATTTTTAACCATGCTACTTGCACTGACTCCTCTAGCTGTCCCCCAAGATTCAGCCCCAGACACAAGAAACAAGGAAAAGAAATACAAATGTCCTCCTGTAAGTGGAAAGCTTGGTTACCTTTCTGTATTGTCTTCTGTATTAATTTCACAATCCCAAAGTTTTTTCCATACACTGTCTGATCTGACAAGAAGTCCAAAGTCTTACTGAAGTTCAGTTTTTCCTTTCTTAAGCACACAACCAAGCAATCAAGGTAACTATTCATTACCTTTTTCAAGTTGCAGTTCTGACTAGGATGTCAAAAAAAGAACCAGGCTAAGGTTTTTTTTGGCTAACTGTGGTTTCTTGTCTTCCCACAGCTATTTTGAACAACACACCACTATTTTTAGCTTTGTCTAGTGAAAATAAAAAGGAGAAATAAAAAGTTGTTGCTACATTTTTAAGTCTTCTAGGGTAGCTGCAGAGCTGTCCCTCAAGCTGACCTGGGTACCTTTCTCTCCTTTGCCTGGACAGAGTTTGAGCCATTCTGCAGGTGTTAACCCACCTGCCAGGCTGCCTGTCTGTGCTCACACAGTCTCAGTCCCTCCTGCTCAGTCTGTGTGTTTTACATAGAATAAAACCCTCCTCCTCAGGGCCCAGTGAGCAAAACAACTTCACTAAAAATTTTGATGAGTCATGGTGAAAAAGAAGAACAGGATTGCAGTCCCTGCTCCAGGAGACGTTTACACTCTTAAATTAAGTAGCTGGTGCAATGCAGCCAGGAGCACAGATCTTATTCCTCCCAGGTGAGTGCACTAAGCCCCAAAATGATTCTTTCCATGGCCTCCAAAATATTTCAGGTATTTTCTCAATAAAATTACTGCAATAAGAGGAGTTAAGACCTCTCTCCTCCACTAAAATAATGCCCCATATATGAGTGATATCAATTCAAATGTCCTCAAGGTGAGGAAAAAATGTAATCCTAGTCTCCCACACACAAAATAAGGGCCCTAATCACCAAGTTCTTGGATGAAAGAGATTGCATTTACTTTGTCATTTCCTCTCCTTGAAAGGGCCATTAAACAAAATGTTACATTTGACACTATTTTGTCCTGAATAAGAAAAATCCATTTACATCCTTGTTGAAAAAAAAATTATTCTGCAGGAGTAAAACTTTTGTTTAAGTTTTCAGTTAACCTGAGCTAAATTTCTTTTCTAATTCTTCCTCATTTAATAGCCAGCCCAGCTGGAAATAGCTGTCATTCACAGAGGCAGGGACCAAATTGCTGCTAGTCAATGAGATGATTTAACTAAAACCTTCTGTAAACAACCTGTTTGAAAAACTAACACTTTTCTGTGTGGAACATCCAGCCCTCCTTTCTTCGGGACTTCTGTTAGAACACGGGAATTGGAAAAAAAAAAAAAAAAAAAAAAAAAAAAAAAAAAAAAAAGGCAGCTATTGAGTGAATCTTGTCTTGTGCAGTCTCAGCTCATAAGGAATTTTGTTTAATTAATTGGCTAGAAATATATATATAAATACATATCTACATGTTGCTTTAAAAGAGAGATAGCTAGGAGCCTACCTGCTTTCCCTGCTTTCCCACTGCAGGAATCAGACTTTCATTATTGTCCAGACCCTCTATGGACTGCTTACACCTGTTTCACCAGGGAAATGGGCTAAAAACCTCTCCCACCAGCCAACTGGACTTGTACCATCAACTGTACTACTTCCAGCAGGAAAATTCATTTTTTTCAAGAGATGTGGGTTACACCCCTTCACGTTTTTTCTCTCATGGTTAACACTTTCATCACTGTCTCTCAGCTCTTCAGAGACCCTGCCTGGGATCTGTCTCAATTGTCCTCTGCTACTGACCCATCCAGCAAGGCATGGAAATCATAAATTCTTCCAGGCTGGAAAAGGCCTTTAAGATCCAGGGCCTCAGCTCCCACTCCTAGAGTTATCCACTGGAATGGCATCTTCAGAAAGATCATTACTAATTCACAACAAGACCACAGGCTCTTACTGTAGATATTGACATTGTCCACTTCATTGGAAATTTTGTACTTGGATACTGGAAGTTGCTAAAAACATTCCCAGTTATTAAGTCAAGAGGGAATAAGGGCTGGGACAATCGATACCAGTAGAAATATCTGGGGAAATTTGCCTTTTTATGGCTTGTTTTATATTCCCTCTCCTTTACTAGGCGTAAAGAGAATCTGGAAAGTCTTGAAAAAGTTGTGTTCTTTCCCAAAAACAAAGGAGGGTTTCGGAAAGAGGACTGGTATTTTTCTTGCTGTCCTTGGGAAGCCAAAACTAAACTGAGTTATTCAGCATTTAAACAAAACAATTGGCATAGTTCACAACCACTAAAAAGAAAGAACTCAAGCTTGCTGAAAATGGAACTTCCATTCAAAAACTCTTTTGTATTTTAAATTATGAAAAGAGAAAGAAAAAAATTAAAAAGTTTCCTACTCTTCCAGGTTGGTCAGAGTTCCAGGCAGGGACCTGACACCACCAGGGGCAAGATGCTGGGAATCTGGGATGCCAGACTGGCAGGAGCAAGCCTTCCTCCCCCATCCATCTGTGAACAAAACAGGTTCTTGAAAAACCCAGCTAGCCTGTCCTCACAGCAAAATGTTACGTTTGAACATTTGGGCTGAATTGTTGAACCATCCTTGCTTCACAAATGCAGAGTTCTACATTCCCTCTACAGCTGGTTTCTCATGGCCAAACAAGGCACTGCTTGGGGCTGGTAGAGGCAATTCTGCATGCTACCTCTACCTTACAGTACAAATGGGGCTCAAGAGGATGCAAGGTAGTTCATGCAGAGTATTTTAGTGGCAGAAAAAGAATTAGAAATGTTATTGCATACCTAGTCAATGAATTATATCTTTTCCTGGAAGGAATTATCTTGTATTTGTCTAGAGACCTCAGTCAATATCTGATTCAGGCTGTGCTTAACACAACAAGCAGTGTGTGTGCAAGCAGATACAGACTTGTTTGTGTGCAAACAGAGCTGCAGCCTCTGCCCCAAAGAGCCTACATTGCTTCAGTGCTTTTAACATCCTTCATCACACCTATCACATAACTCACCCTCTTAGCATCCTTCTGACATCTGTAAACTCACAAGAGCTGGTCTGCTTCTTCACAGCTGTTTGTTGTGACAATTTCTCCTTCTAGGACTGTGGTGCCAGGCACAGATGAGGATGGTATGACACAGAGATCAGAAGTGCAAAGACACCAGTGAGCTTGTGGGTTTATCAGAGAGGCCTTTGAAACCCAAAGACAAATCTGCAAAGCCCCCTTTTTCCAGCCATGTGTTCCTGTGGCCTATGGTTATTCCCCATTTAGGCCCTTTCATCAGCAGAACTAAAATACAGACACAGTAAATCCCACTGCCATCATCTCCACATACAACACACTTTATTATAACAGAATAAGGGGTTCTGCTCTGCTGGACCAAATCAAGTTGGTCAGTGTTAAGTATCACATTTTAGATTCAAATCCCTGCTAAACCCTCTGCTTGTGCTCGTGGCTAACATTATTTTTATATCTGTCTTCAGAAGTGAAAGACAGCAGCAGCTCACACACAGCAGCAACAGCATCAGCAGCTTTTAAAGGCCAACTCCATAGATTAAAGGGTGATACACTGAGCACCAAAATCCCACCATCCCAGTGTCTACTGATTAGGTTGGGAGAAAAGCTGAGTGACAAACATGTTTCCAATCTGCCTAGCCCATGCAGCGAAATGGAGCAATCTGGCCTGAAAAGGGATTTAGACTTTTGTTGCGCACAAGGGGAGAAAAAGCTGATTTAAATCCATCAACAATGCCCTCCCTCTTGGTGATCTCAGAGATAAGGAACAGAGTCTGGACACAGTTCATATCCTACCTCTCACCAGGCCCCACACTTCCACTCAAAGACAAAAGCTGGCAGATGAGGGCAAACGATGCTGCCTTGTTACTGAGCCGCCTGCTCACATAAAAACATGTTGTACAATGCATGGAACCTGCCCAGAGCATTTGATCTAGCAAATTTTAAAGAGAGAATAAATCCCCAAGCCTGTAGGAAGAGAAATATACAGCCTTGTAGTTCATCAAGACCATTGCTATTAATATTTGTTTAGCACTGCTGTGTGAAAAGGATATTTACAGACACAAAGGTCTTGCTCTAACCTGTTTACAGCCTAAACCAAGCAGGCATTTACATCAGAGAACAGAGAATAACAACATCCTATAGCTGATACAAGTGGGGTAGGCAAAGAAGAGACAAGGCAAAAAAAAAGAAAAAAGGAAAAGGAAACAAGGTTTCTAAAAGAGAGCTATTAGATCCCCTTACAAGGAGAGCAGATCACATGGTTGCCTTTATCCTGGTTATTTAATATATGCCATCCCTGTGCATTTCACTGTGACTGCCATAAGGAGTGAGTCATTACATTCTCTCTTTATCCCTTGTCATAAGGACTGAGAATGAGGTGATAACCCATTTTTCTGAAACCTTTCCAGACCCTTGGGAAAAAAAAAAACCCAAAAATTTTGCCTTGTTTTATCTGAAAAAGATGAAAATGTAAAACAAAACCAACAATACTGGTTGCCTATAAGTAAATCTGCTCTTTGCACACCTTTTTTAAAATAAAAGTGAAATGGAACAGCCATGCAGGGATGCAGGTGGGAAAAGTCAATCTGTGCAAAAAGCAGAGTCTTGTTTTCATGTGACGAAAATGTGCCTGACAACAGTTGTGAAGAAACCAACAAAATGGTTGCTGGAAAACAGCAGCAGCAACAGCAGCAGCCATCACCTCCATCACTCTACGGATGCCCCTCATGATAGGCATAAGTGCAGAGCTTCCTCCTTTTCAATGATTAAAACAGACTTCAGCAAGCCCTTATTGCCACCATCTTTGGAGAGCAGCATTCAGATGCAGATTGCCTTAAATCCCATCAACCCATTCAGGCGTTCGTATGCAAGTGTGTCTGCCCTGAGTGTGTATGTGTGCCAGTGTTTAGATGCATTAATACACACACACACACACACACACACAAAATTCTCCCTCTGCACACACCTTTTCTCCACCCTCTCATTCACAGGGAAAGAGCTAAAATTGCCAAAGATGAGAATGCGTATTTTCCAGGCTACTTTGTCAGATGTTCATGTGTGCATCTTATAAATATTTCATACCAAATATTTAACATTATTCCTTCCCCAATCGGATCAGCTTTGAAATGCTCCTCAAAGTGAATTCTCCCCTAACAATGGCTTGACGCAAAAGCCTTTTTTCTCTCTTAAGAAGAGAAGGCTGCACATGGTCTGCTACCATAGCAGCATGAATAGTTCTTATTTAATGGAAAATAAAAGATACTTTACATTAATTCAGTGGGGGATGGAAAGCTGGGCACATGCGTACCTTGTGCTTCAAACATGGAGGAGCATCATACCTTGACCTCCCCTCTCCTGGTCCCATGATTATTACCCAGCTTGCATTAGAACCGTAATGGGAAGTGACAAGTTTATGTAAATGATCCACACAAGGATTTTGCTCTTGTAAAACAGAGCAGTTACTCTGGGCTTTCTAATTATTTCATGCCTTGTGGTTCTGTGATGGGGCAGAGATGACTATTACTTGAAAAGTATATTGTGATTGACAAGCCACTGTCCCCCTGGAACTCATTAAGGCCTGTGCTTTGCGAGAGCGGGTAAAAAAACCCTACCAGGCACACCACACACACAGCCTCACCCCAGAGCCGGCTGCTCCTTCAGATCATTTGCTGGGATTTCTGCACTGATACAGAAAAGCACAATCTGCATGTATCTCAAACAAGTACCACCTCCTGGCTACAAATTGACCAATTATCCTCTGCTTTCACTTTTTCAGTTTTAAATCTGTAAGATTAGCAGCAACATACCTGTCAAACGTGCAGGGGTGTTTGGATTTCAGCACACTGGATGAAAAAGTCAGTGTTTTACAAGACCCTATTCTACAGAACAGGGAGGAGAGAGGCTGGGACAGGGAATGAGGGCTACCCTAAAGGCTGCCACCAGTGCATTTCTGCTACTCTGATTTGTGCCAGGTGCTTTCCAGGACATCTGAAAGGCCTTTCTGCTGCCTGTGCACGACCTGTTTGTTTTTCTTTCTTAATTGATTTTTCTGGCCTTTAAACTTGGAAAGAAAAATGACCATTTGGCAAAACAGAGCCCCTCTCTTTTGAAACATACACTATTCTGCAAATAGAGCCCCTGTCTTTCGAAACATACACTATTCTGCAACCAGGGAGGGAGGAAGAATCCTATTCAGGCAGCTGCATTGTTTCCCAGTATAGCAGCGGGTTTGAATTCTGCTGCTGGTTAGGGATGTAACACAGTTTGGCATGAAATCCACTCATTGTTAACTCCATTGTGGTTGGATCTTATGGGCATGCAGCATTTCTTACTTTTAGTTATGTTTGATTTGTGATTGAAAGAAATCTTCTGGAGATACTTATGAAAGGCACTTGGCCCACTTCAATTCTTCCAATAGAAACATTGGCACTTTGGTTACTTCCATCAACCCCAATCTTTGCAAACAATTAACAAAACCAATGACCAATCAACTTTTGAGGGCTTCAGTTTCAATTTGACCACTTCAGTACTTCAATCGCAATCTTTCCAGTAACCCACCTGACTGTGTCTGCAAGTATCCAACAGGGGAAAATTGTACCTTTAGTGTCAAACTCTGTAATAGCATTGCATTGAAGTAACAGTACTCATAATCTGTAATACTTTATCATGCCTAATTTATCAGTAGACTTCCCCCAAAACCATATGAGTCACAGATATTCAATAAGCAAGACAAATCCTCAGGATCCAACTTATCAAGCTTAGGCCAAAAACTCTATATTACGGATGATCAATCAGCATAATATAGGAACACATGGAGAGAAGAATAATAAAAACAGCAAATAAAAAAGGTGGGGAGGAAGACATCGAAGTGTTTCTGTGTTAGCTACATTTTGGAGCAGTGGAAAGTGAATACACTGAGGATTAGGGAGGACTTTGAAACACACTCAGCATTGATTTGATTTGCCTCCCTGAGGGGGACTCCATGTTATGAGCACAGACATAGGTTAAGGTAAGGATTGTTGGGCTCTGCCTTTTGAGTATGTGCAGTTTGCAGGCAGCTCAAACACCCCCTCAGGCTGAGGATGAATCCTATGTCCAGGGACACTGCTGGCCATCATAAATCCTGTGCCAGTCCAAAATGGCATTTGCAGTGGGACATCAGCAGGTCAGCAGGGAGGACACAGGCCAGTATTGCCAAGTTTCTCTGACATGAGTTTTTATGCCCTCCATTCCTGAGAGGTCACAGTCATGATCATCTAGTAAACTGCATCCACTGCTTCCCCTTCCTTGGGTCTCCAAGACAGTAGGTTGAATGGCTCTCAGCCATTTGACAAATTTGGTATGCAGCTCATCAGAAGAGAAAAGTTACTTCATTTTTTTTTTTAAGTGCACTCACCTGGTGCATATCTCCATTCAACTGAAGAGTTCTTGAGAATGACAGGAGGAGTGTCATTTGGCATCTGAAAGCAGGAAAATACAGTTTTACATGTAAGCTGAGCAAGTACAAACTGAGGGACTCATTTCATGTAAAGTAAAACTGTCCACTAATCATTTAGCACCAGCACAGTACTTTTCCTACCCAGCAATTATTATCTTATCATTGTTCAACCCATTCAAGTTAACACCCCAGCAGTATCTCAGCTCTCTCCTTGAGTGTCCTTCTGAGGCAGCACTGAGGAACTAGTGCTTTTCATGGAAGCATTTGTATAATAACTGAGCATCAACTGCTTATGCATCTTCAATAGTAAAAAATACACAGGATGCAGATATGCCAGCTGGGTTGCACTGCAATTCTTGTAAACACCTATTCTGAGTCTCAAACTCCTTGGGGGAAAACTCCTCAAAACTGCACTTTTGTTTCAGGAACTTGGACCCTTCTGGCTCCAGGTCATAAGCAGACACTCATCCAGTTTTATTGAGAATGGTTTGTCACCTCTGTGACCATTAGCCTCTGACCACAGAGATGTAGAAAGAGTGAGAAGTACCTTCAACAGATGTTTCTGTAGACAAGAGCACTGTGGTCACTTCTAGACACCACCAGAAATTCAACAGGTAGAAAAAGAGCTGAAAAACAATATGAGGAATCACAGAACCAGCAAAACATGAGGAGTTGGAAGTCAATGGTCCACAAGGACCATTGACTCCAGCTCCTGGCCCTGCACAGGATCATTCCCAAGAATCACACCATGTGCCTTAGAGCATTATCCAAATGCATCTTGAGCTCTTTAGACTTGGTGCTGTGATCGCTTCCCTGGGGAGCCTGTTCCAGTGCCCAAGCACTGGTGCAGAACCTTTTTCTGATATCCAACCTAAAACTTCTCATGCCACAACTTCAGGCCATTCCCCCAGAAAAGAGAGAGAGAAAAAAAACCCCATCAACTAAATTCACCAAATTATTTTGAACTACAGGTAATTTACACAAAAAAGGCCAAAATCTACCAATTATGTTTATATTCATCTGGCCTTTATTTTAACACCCTCTTGGCTATGAGGTTTTATTATCATTTGGAAAAAATGTTGTGATCGTGGAATCCAAGCTCTGGGAGCTCTTGATCATGAACACATAGCATCAGCCACAGCACTAAGTGTGTAGAAAAGGGAACAAAAACTAGCAGTTTACTCAGGAAACATCTTGGAGAGTTGTAAAGAGACTCAAAGAGGCTAAAGCATTTCCTTCAGTGCTGGTGGCAATCAGGCCTGCTAAGCTACACAGGAGCACTGTTGTCAGTGAAAGGCATGGCACAAGTGCCTACAGCCCAGAGCTTACTGAGTTTATGTGACTATCTGTGGAAGAAGTTAAGATGGCTCTGTTCATAAAAGTACACTAGTACAAATATTTATGTAAACTGGGCTTGTAACATCTCAGTTGAAATGCAAGCAATTATACTTCTGGCATGTTTATCTAGTCTCAGTGGAAGTGCCTGACCTTTATGTGGCTTGAAGTGGATAATGCAATCTGCTGTTAATGACATATTTTAAGTTAAATTCTGCTTATTTTGGAATGGAGCAAACCATATGGGGGAAGTTACATATTACATCTTTTCACACTGGTCAAGCCTAACCCCTGCCTTTCACTAGAAAACAGCATACTGCTTATTAAGTGCATCTTCATATGCATCTATTTTTATATAATACAACTATTTTTGTATATTAAACTTTGCAGGCATAGCTATATATTTTAGAGGTGTTCATGGTTTTGAGACATTGCTACTTTGAGTCATGCAAGCTGGGTGATCTTCTACAAATTGTGGAGCTTGGGGGGCTGACTTCTGCTTTTCAATATTTTAGCTAATCCAAGGACTTATTACACAGGGAAAATCTCATTCTCTCAATTCCATAAAACTAGATTGAAAGCCTCCCCATGCCATCTCTACTTGCATTTTTCTCAAGTAGTTTTTCTGCTTTCTGTATTCCAAAAGGAAGAATCAGAGTGTAGGCAAAGAAAAGCTGAAGGGAGCAGAGCAAATTTTGGTTTCAGCTTGGAAGATCTGCCCCCTCCACAAGCCACAGAGAACATGGCAGTGCTGTGAAGCTCATGTGGTCAAAGCCTTTGCCTCTTATGGAAAAAGCTAAACTTATTCAGAGAGCTCAATCCACACAGCACCAGGGAACACAGCCAGAGGAACAGCTTTAAGCTTGAACTATCCAATTAGTTTAAATACATTATTAACAGCAGAGGCCGCAGCTAAATGCATCAATAACCTAAACCTTACCTAGACACAACAAGAGAAATGCTGTCACCTTCAACTGCTGAAGGTTAGATGAATTCAGTATGAGTTACAACTGCATCCTGAAGGTCTCAGTAAAGAACACCCACAAAATACCGGTCTCAAGCACTTGGAAGCACAACAGAGACTGTCCAGAACAAAAATCATGCAAAGTGTCAAACCTAGCTGCAACTAAATAATTTGGATCTAAAATCCATAGCTGTCTTTTCCCTATACATCTCTGGTCTTTACCTTGCCCCCATCCTGCTGTGAAATGTGCAATAATTGCACAGCAGATGACTTTTGTTTTCTAAGAACATGACATGGCCATCATTAATGTGGCCTGGTATTAGTCTGTTTTTCTTTTCATCTTTATCAGACATCTATATCTCTCTGAGAGGTCTTGTTTACATAAAACAGTGCACTTGGATGCATGGTGCTTAATGAGTTTCTGTATAATCAGAAAAGAGTGAGTAAAGTACACTACTCTTTCTAATTATGAATCATTTGACTGTGTTAAGAGAAAGAGTACTTCAGCAAATGGTGCCTGAAAGCTTCTTTCCTATTTTTGTTGTTGTTGTTGCTGTAAAGAACAGCCATAAATTAAAATTTAGGACAATGTTGCTTTGGCTCCAAGCAGAAGCAGCAGGAAGAGAAAAACCCCCGGCTGTGCTCATATTTCATGCTCCCTAATCAGTGAGCGGTTCCTTCCTACACTCACAAGACTCTGCTGAGGATGGTATAATGAAGCCGACCAAACACTGGTCTCAGTGGGTCTGGCTACTCTCAGGGCTCTCTAAGAGCACTTCCCACTTCAGATTCACATTTTCCCTGGGATGCTGATGAGCCTCAAGTGCACTGTCCACCTGACACCTCCCGCTTTCTATCAAAAGGAAACCTGGGTGAAGGGCAGTGATGGAGCTGTGGTGGGCAGGGCTCTGACCTGCAGCCCAGCACAGAGCTTGCTGGTCTCACACACAGAGGCACACAGGCAACCTGTGACATTTGAATGGCCCTTGGCAATTTATTGCACACACCAAAAACTGAAGGTTTGGTGTGAGAGCTTGAATTCTCACTGTCATCCACACACCTAGGAAAGCAGCAAAGCTGACTGGCTCTGTGTCCTTCATGAAAAACAATTTCCACAAAAACCTACATCAGAGGACATGATTTTTAATCACCTTGGCAAAATTTTGCCAATCTAGGTATGAGTGAGTGAGTTCTTCCCAGAGGTAAGGCAAGCAGGGCAATGTCTGACAGTGCAGGTGCCCTTGAATGAGCCCTGCACAGCACAGCCACGCGTTGTGCACCTGCGAGCTCCCGTGAAGCCCCACAGGCTGCAGGGCAGAAACAAGGTCCACAGTGCATGCTCCCAAAGACTGCTCTGGGCCAGCTCACTGGGACACAAAGCATCATGAGATGCCATCAGACTGGCAGGAGCAGCTGGCAAACAGAAGGCATGAAGCTGCTTTCAAGGCTACCTTTATCACCCTCCACCTGTCCTTCCCTTCCCCTACCCTGGGCTGCATCCACAGGAGAGCCAGCTTGGTTCTGCTGGATCTCTGATGGAGTCCAGCACTACTGGGGTGGCCAGGGGCATACTTTTAAAGTATATTTTGCAATACAGTAAAAGGAATGTGTCAGATTAGTTAAAATTGGCACCCTCAGCCCAGAAGCCCAAATTGGATTTAACAGTGAATAAGAATAGCGATATCATCCAGTAAATAATGGAAAGCCAACTTGCCTGAACCAGAAAATTATTCCAGAGTATTATGCTGATACTTACTTTGGGGTAACAGAAAGCTGCCATTGCAAATCAGCAATAAACTTTGCTTTTGTCATCAAAATAAAGAAGGAAGTTTCTCACATTTTGAATTTTTACATGACTGGTAGGTAAAATATTCCTTCCAGCAGAAATTCCTGTTAAAAATCAAAGCCTTGGCTAGATGTGAGAACAAGGTAGATAAACTATCCTGAATTCCTACTTAATTTGCAGAGCATCATGCCCTTGTTAGGAGGTCAGACAGTTGGGAATATCATAGGTCATGCTACATCTAAGCACTCTGGAGTAAGAGACATATTAAAAGATGTCAGAACAAATAAGGGCCAATAGCAGAGAAGGAGTTAACTCAGTCATCTGTGAGAGAATTAAAATGCTCAGTGCTTTAGGAAATCTCTTTGGATCTGCTTATAAGTGTAATTTGGCTAGGACATTGTCATTCCCAGGTTAGAGCTGTATCTTTAATGCTAGTTATTTTGGTTTATTTCTACATGTACCATTTTTTCAGATTAAAAAGTTAATTGTTTTAATTTAACAATACCCAAGTTTTTGCCTGTCTGAAAACTAATACTTTGTAAACATTCAGGATCACAAGGCATGATAAATTCTTGATAAAATAAGAACATGTATGCTTTTTATGTATGTTTTTCTATTATCAAGATATTTTATCAATTCCAGATAGTCACAAAACATTAAAATTGAACCCTATGAGCGCATTTAAAAGACTCGCCTTGCAACCAGGAGTGTCAGCACAGTGAAGATAATTCTTGATGTTCTAACTGAGCAAGGAAGACAAAACTGGCAGTTTTCTGCAGAAAAGTATTTAGAAGGGTTGGAGCTCTCAATCCAAAAGCATGGGAGAAAAAATGCCTGTAATTGCCAACAAAAGTTAGAGGAAAAAAACCTGATGTAGGAAAAGAAGAAGCAAGGCAGCAAAGGATTCAGAGGAAAAAAAGTCTTTCAAAAATCAGAAGATTTTTCAGAAATCTAAATTAGTACAGGAAACATACTAAATAATAAAAATACACAATAAAATGGTCCATTTTTTTAACCCACAGAAATACTTATTTTGAGTATGAGCTGATGTTTGTGGGATAGGGTAAGGCAGGGTTTTTATTTAGCTAATGGTTAATTCAAAAGCAACCAGGCGAGAAAATCCAAAAGCAACTAGAAGAGAAAATCCAAGTGTATTAGATGCTTCACATGTTCATTTTAGATTCAAATGCTCCTGAGCAGTGCACTGCCCATTTCAGTACAGAAAAAGAAAATAAAAATCTTAGGCTTTCTAGTCCAATAGGATATTTATTTCTGCAGCACACAGTCTGATTATTATGGATCTGCTCCCACAGGCTTCATGCAACCCCTTCCTTAAAACTATTTCCTACAGCTCCATAATCTGAGAGACAGCATTCCACAGGCCATCATATAAATGAGAATAAAAGGCAAGGGAAAAGTTTTTCACAGCCTTCCTCAGCATTTTTTCCACATTTCCAATTAAGTCTTTGAGCTACAAATGTAAGTTTCTGATCATATAGGTATATATCAGTAACTCAGCTCTCAACTCCTTTATGAAACTAAAACTGTAAGTCCTGGTTCTGCAGAGGTTAATTACTGCCACAGAGGTTTTGGGTCCAAGTGACATAGGACTCTCACAACAGGTTGCCACCATGAACTCTGTCATTAAAGCTACTAATATTCTCACACTGGACTTGGCACCTCTTGGCACCTTCCTGTACATCATTAGGCTCTGTAGGATACCCACATTTATCTGATAAAATTATACATTATGTTACAGGAACTACTAAAAGCCCAAATTTTACCAGGGTCTTCAAAGAGTTGTGGCAGGGGAAAATAAACTGAAGCAAGGGATTGTAATCCAAGCATTGAGATCCTAAGGAGGAGGAAGTTAGTTGCAGTCCTGCATCACCATGTGCTACCTCAGTGCCCAACCACATGAAATCAGGTTCAGGTGAAGAGGAAGAGTAAAACGAGTTCATTCCATCTTAAACAAAAAATTTGATTGGGGAAAAAAAAATACATTCTGCAGTGTCCATATACTCCTGTTTTACCCATAATGCAAGAAAAAACTTACTCTAGTAACTCAAGAGGGCATAAGAGCAAAACAAAAATTACAAAAGTTAGTTTTGAGAGATTTGTGCAATTTGCAAGTCAAGTTTTCCCTTTGATCAGCTTTATCCAAATTTTTTTCCCTGGTGTTAAACAAAGGTGACATTTGGGGATGAGCCTCACTGATCCAGAGCAACAAGCAGTGGGGACTGCAGCTGTGGCAGGAGTTGAAGCCCACTGGTCCCTTTGCATCAGCTTAACTGAGCTTCTGAACAGGATTTTGCTCTCTGGGAATGAAATGCAAGGATGAGGTCAGGAGTCCTGCCCCTGGCTTTTCTTTGCTCTTCAGTCACAGTTAGGGCGTCATCCACCCACACCCCAAACATGAGTCACAGTGCAAATACAGCCATTGTTTTAAGCTGTCCTAAGGTCTTGAATTGCAAAGTCCAGATTTGGCTCTGAATATTTTTTCCCAAAAATCAGAGCTGTTCTGACATGGACTTTAATTTTGTTTGAGGCCTGTGTAGAAGAACTCAGTCCTGGTACACCACAAAGACCTCACGTCTCCCTAGGGAGAATCCCACCCTTCAGACTGTAATAGCCAGGAAATCAGGAGAAGAGAACTGAGACAAGCCATGTCTTGTGAGGTTGGACATATGCAAACTGCTCGGTCCTTGCTGTGCCTTGAACTGCTTCCATATGGGAGCCCAGTTTCCCCGAATTTTTACTGCCATGCCAAAAACAAGCAGTAGAGTAACAGAAAGAGAACCTGGATTGAGTAATTTGCATCCTTCTGCTGCAGCACAAGTGACTTTATCAATAAAGTGTGTTCTAGGTTCAGCCCTTTGTCTTGGGCAGTTCTGCTTTACACAGTCTGATCACACATAAGCCATTTCTCACCAAAATGCAGTTAGGCTTATCAGCATATGCTGTACAGATACAGATCTAATAATCCTTGTATAACAGGGTGTCCAACTCCTAGATTCCTTGCTGTGAGACGGAAGCTCACCCCAAACACATGCAAGTATTCCAGTACAAAGAGCTCTCTTATTACTAGTGGAATATGTGCACTACAGTACCTTGGTAACTTGCTATATGCTTGGGGTCTGCACTTTGAGATAACCCACAACTATCTGCTATTTTTTCTTCTTTGCTTTCTGAAACTGTCATGGATATTTGGATATTTAATGATGCCCCTAAAAGACAAACAGTGGCCACGGAATTCATCTTAGATAGCAGGCCCCTAGAAAGGGGTGCATGTAAATGGTACTCAAAGAGGCGAGTTCTGACATTCAGCCCCATAACCCTGCAAGGAGCTGCAATTTTGATCCGCTCCGAAGAGCCGATACGGTGCCTGGCTGTCTCTTTGTTGTAAGAGGCTGGGAATTTCCTGCAAAGCATGTAATATGCTTGAGGCATCAAGTTTTTTACATTTATTTGCCAAAAAAAGGGTGTATTATTTGGCATTTTTCCATGGTGACTTAATTCAAGGGCTATGAACAAAATGGAAATGCAAATGGAAAACACCTTTCAGTTACAAAGTGCCACTTGCACGCACTCTGAATCTTGATTGTGTAAACCACAATAAGCACCAAAAGAACCAAGATAAAACACCAAAGAGATTCCTATCTGCAGCAGCAGGTAACTAAAAGCATCATTCAGCTAAGCACAGCAGATCCTTTAGTTCAATAGCCAATGCAACAGGGTCAGGGTGGAAATATTGGGGTTTGTCCCCATAGTGTTATCCTGAGAGGAACAACGCAACTGTGCCTTGTCTCAGCTTCTCTGTCACAGGCAGATGAAATATACCTGCCTTGCTTTGACCACAGTGTAGAATATAATACAGCAGTACTGCAAAATTTATCAAAATTTATTACTTTATCTCAAGTCCTGCACATAAAGTTTCTTATGGCTTTTTCTGAAGTTAAAAGATTCTTTGAAGGACCTCCCAACTAAGAAAGGTCTCAGTCCTCCTTTGTTATAAAGGGTGATGCCATGAGCCTTGAATTTGAGAGGCGGCCACATTATCTATGAACTAATCTGATTTAAGAGCTTGCCTCACTTTGAACACGGAGATTACAATATCACATACAGGAGAAGTAGTTTTGAGATCCCTAAATCAAACCAGGTCTTCCAGCTTTTTTTTTTTTTTTTTTACTTTACCTGTGATTTTTTTGTGATAAACTTGAGATACCTGTAAGCATTAAAAAGCACAGCATCTGAGTGTTTAGCTTTTTTTCCCCTTCCATCATTCTCCTTTAAACAGACCCTATAAAAGGAGAGGCATTGTTATTGCTAGCAGTTTCAAGAAAAGTCTTGGTCACAACTTCAATTCATGTTTTAACAGGCCTAAACATTGCAAATCCAAATCTTATCTACTAGGATTACATGTAGAATGCCTCCAGTTTGTCAGAGACTCACCTGTCCTCAGCAGGCCAAATACAAAAGACTCAGTTCTTGAAGCCCTTCAAAGCCCCACTTCCTTCACATTTTTAATTTTACAAGCAGGGGAAGTTCATTTCTCTCCTTAGAAGGGCTAGTCTTCTTAGACCACCCCCAAAAATTGCTTTTGATTTTTTAGCATCCTTGAGGCTGAGACTGAGATATTTCACAGAAGGGTCTGTGAATATGAGCAAGGTAAAGCCAAACAGATAGTGTCCATCTGCAGGGATAAGACTGCATCACTCTTTGTGAAGTACACACAAAAAGCAATGTAATGAAAACGAGATGCATCTTCAGGCTCCTGGGACCTGATTGTTTGATCTTTAAACTTCAGCCTAGCTCCTATGCTGACAATCACTGCATGGTCAGAACCACTTACTGGATCTTCATGAAGTAACATTAATGTAATTAGGATTTTTTTAAAAATCCTGTGCAGTGTAAGGAATAGGGTGGTCTCACAATATTCCTTCACCCTGGAGAACCTGAACTCTCTTATCTATTCCAATCTTGTTTCTCAGACTGGAATTTCCTGCCTGGGATAGTGAAACCTGCTCAAGTCACCTACATGGTCTGGTGACGTTTTTGTAGCCAAATTTTTGTTTCTGAAACCACAAGCTATGCTCAATGACTTTGAGTGTCTTAAGAAAGATACAATGCCAGTGGGGCAATCAGAAGCAGACAACAATCAAGCTTTTGGAAAGCCAAGATTTATCACATTGTTAATGCCAGAATTTGTTTAAAAGTGATCCTTTAATGCAAATGTTGAGTGCAGATTTCCTTGAGGAGACGTAATATTAAGAGTTCAAATGTGGCAATAGCTAGACTGATCATTAGACAGCAAAGGAGGGAATAGCATCCTCAGACTCCTTACAAATTAGTGCTCTTCCAGTTGCTATTTTTGTTGTGTTACCTTCCTATGGGATGTGCTGTAGTACCTCATCATACACACAGGTGTTTCAGAACCTTGACCAATATGCAGTTTTGTAGCAAAATGCTACAGATTTTTAGGAAAACTATTGAATTGCTGTTGTCGTTGTCTTGACTTTTGTTGTCTTGTATTTCATACAGCCAGCTGATGTTCAAATGTGTTTTGTGATTGTAATCTTCTCCCCTAGGCTTTCCCACAAAACTCTGCCATGTACTTATTCAGCAAATTAACTAAATTATTTCCTTCCCAAAGAAAAGCTTAGATCTGCATGGGGAAGGCTGATGGGTTTTAGCAGAAAAGTCTGAAATTGTAAAGTAACTGACTAACTGCAAATCAGCTACAACTATGGATTGAGGAAGTGTGGACTTAAAGAAGACCATAGTAAGACAAATTCTGATTTTTTTTTAATTATCTGTAGCTTCACTGACATAAGCTGAACTGCAGTCAGGCTCCTCTAGTTGCTCATGTCCCCAGTACACTTAGCCATACACATGCAGCACTGGCTATTTTCACCACAACCAACCCATTAGGTAAACTTCTTCCCTTTTCTAGCTATAAGAGGTAGAGATTATAAGCAATATACATTTTAAAGAAAATGCACAACTTTATGCTTCCTTAGAAGCCACTGATAAAACATCAACACGAGCACCTATTCAGTCCTCCAGAACCAACACTGACCCACACCACCCTCAGGCCAAACCAGAACCTCTCAAGCTAAGAGAACCCTTCCCCTGAGGTTCCCCTTCCCCTTTTCCTCAGGGAGCCAACAGCTCTGGGTAGACCCTGCGGGGCTTGATGGGGCCCATCTGACTGAGTGGGGATCACCCTTCTTTAGCAGTGGCAGGAGGCACTTCCTCACTGCCCCTCATCCATCACAGACAATCAAGGGAAGAGGGAAAGTTGGAGAGCTGGTGTCACAGAGCTCACATGACCCCACTCAGTGCTCATCTCAGTGATGTTCCAGGTGCTCTTGGATGCAGGCTTGTTCCTTAACCAAAATTTTCAGTGCCTATTGCTCTTCAATCCTACACAACTACTGGGTGGCCTTTTAGGCAGTTGCTGGAGAATATCCCCCATCACTTATCCCAGAGGAGAGATTGCCTTCCAGGGCAGGCTGTCTGCACCAGTGCCAGGGATGATGATGGAAAGGGTCTCTGTTTTCTTCATTCTTAATGTAGGGATTTGAGTGGGAGCTGAATCCTGTCAAGTGTTTCCTGTCCTGCACACACCCTTGTCAAAGAGCTCTTTGGAGAATACAGAAAGAGGATTAATGCTAATAGCTATGTGCCTGTCATTTGAAAATCTCAAGCAGCACTTGCTGGATTTTCCTCATGAATCTCTAACACATGATACTGCACGGACACCTGAAAGGAAACTTTGCAGGGAGTGCTCTCACACCAAGCAGCAAGGTGGACAAATGGCCCTGCAGGGTGTGAGTGTGGATCATAGCTCACACACCAGATGTGCAGAAGCCTTTGGAGCAGGAAGAAAGCCTGCATTTGAAGCCATTTTGCCATCAAAGTAGCTTTACCCAACTCGTTCCATTCAATCACGTGCTACAATTCATTCCACTGTGTGTTTTAGACACAGTCCCCCAGGACTGCTCTCATGTGGCATTGTTAGTAACACTGCTACCCAGATAGCCCTCCTCAGACAGCACCACCACTGTGTACCAGAGAGTAAACAAACTTTTTGGATCAGGCTAACAGCTTCATTGGTCAGACCCTAACGAAGGATTCAATCTTTATCCCATTGGAACCCCCAATAGGTGTGACTTTTGTGTTTTTCTTAAATAAGTAAAAAAACCAGATCATAGCTGTTGAGAAGAGCTGGGACCTTTGCTCCCCTGACTGAGGGAAAAGCTGAGGGTCTTTCACCTTGCTGGTGACTGGGGGTGGGGTGGTGTGATGCTCACACTGGCTGTCCTGGACAGAAGGGCAGCTGGCAGCAGCACCCTGCATGCTTTGGTGTGTTAGCCCTCAGCTGGGCTGTGCTTGCCACATCTGCTGTGATACAGCCCTTTGACCAAGTCATTTCATGCCTCCACTCCACTGCCATACCCTCAGCTCTTGCCTGAGATGACATGACACATTTTCCATCCCCTTTAGCTTCCTTTGTCTTTTCCCTCTGCTTTTATAGTTTGTTTTTGACTTTGGTTTTCTTTTTCCAAAGTAGGCAAAACAAGAATTGTTTTATGATGTTTCTCAGCATCACAAGAACGCACAAATGAAGTATTCAACAAGCCAGAGTTACCAATTCCCACACACCTCTGTGTTTCTCTGTAGTTCACAGCTCTTTTGCTTAGAGGCACAGCTTTGTGTGCTCACTCCAGAGAAAGAAGTCATGCAGAACAAGAAGCTCTTTCCCTGGTTGTCAACTTCTTGACTCTCTTGCCTCTAACTCAGCCATCCAGGTTCTTCTGGAGCCCCCAAAATCCAGGTATGACTGGCTCACACATCTGTTGAAGGGCCTGCAGTTCACAGCACTCTGGTGACACAGACCCATTTTTTTGACTAAAGATAGCCCAAGTGAGGTGCAATGACCTGCTCAAGGGACAGCAGCACAGACAGCAAATGACTGCCATAAGGAAAAGGCAACCTTCCTTCTCTTCTGTGTTACTCTTTGTTTTTAAAGAAAAATTTGAACAAGCTATAATCTAAAAAGCACTCAATGTTGTGAGACTACCATGCCATACTTGAGTTTATAATCCTACCAGTGGTGTTTTCAGGTTTTTACGTGCAGTTTAAAAGTGAGCTGTCAGTTTTGCTCACTCATTTTTTGCACCTGCAAGTGTTCACTTTGTGTAAATCAGGCATTTAAATGTCAACACCCCCAATACAATGATGTCTTTGGTTCATCTTCTCTGTGCTGAGGTAACTACAGGGGCCTCTGATTATTAAGTAACGGGAATTAGCAAGACAAATGTAAACATTTGTTCAAAGGGATTGTATTTGGAGACCTTAATTAGAGGGCATGGAGCCATTAAAGAGTAAAAGCCAGCTGGCCTGGGGCTGGTGGGGAAGGCTGGCCTTCACAGCTATAAGACCAGCCAGTTTCTCCACTCTCTGCCATTTTATTTGTTTTTACAGAGACACAGCTGGAATATTCTAGTTTTTTCACAGTTGAGGCTCAGACACTTTTTTTCACTTCATACACAATTGATTACTTTATGCAATGTTTGCTTTCAGCTGTGTCCTAGAAATACATCCACACGCTTCTTTCTGGTACCTAGTTTGGCTGGCACTGAGATGCAAATTTTGTAAAACTTTTTTTTCATTTCTTTGTTAAAATTCATGCAGGTAAATAAAGCAAAAGCCATGGAAATTTTTACTTGTGTTGGAATAGCACTGAAGTTCAGTGGCTGGTGACTTCTCTATTTTAAAACACACATCCTAAGGAATGTTAAGCAGAATATCTTACATTTCTTTTTCTTGATTTTAAAGAGCATGAAAAAAGGGGAAAGAAAAAAAGTCATATGTTTTGCAGGTTGAAAAACACCCAACCCACAAACAACAAAAAAATCCCCAAACATTACAACCCCCCCCATCAAAACTCAGTAAATAAATTCCAAATGAAATGAAGAGGAACTCTTCATTTCACTTGGAAGTTCTTGCTGTTAGTATAATGCAAATTTTAGTTTTGTGGTTCAAAAAGGATGTTTATTGGGCTTGGATGGTCTAGAGTTAGCTGGCTTTGTAGAAGATTGTGTGGGGCTATATTTTGGATCAGTGAGCTCTTAGTCATCATAACAATTCTTTTTGCCTTGTGTTTTCTTCTGCTTCCTTGTTACAAGAATTCATATGCGACAAAGGCATACATTTATTTCCAGTCCACTAGTAGGGCCAAGCCACAATCTTTTCTTCAAAATCATGATGCCCACTTTTAACCTAAGTTGTAATGGGTATTTGAATTTTTCCTTCCTCCTATCTTACACATCACATACCTGCCTAGAGCAAGATTTTATGTTCAAGTATAAAATTCGGATAATGAAGGTTTATTGTAAAAATGCTGGCACATTGTTGCGAACACGGGACAAGCTGGCGCCGCCATAATTGAGCAGACATTTAAATGGGCACTAGCTAATTCAGAAGGGTGGACATTTGGGTGCACAACACCTAAGCCATTTCTCAAAACCTCCTTATCCAGCCACTTCCACAAACTAAGAGCAACAACTGCTTGTTGTAGTAGCAAAAATGAACTACTAGCACTCTCACACTCTGCTCACACGCTCTGTGCCAGGAGCCACATGCTGGCCTTTACTAGGAACAGCCTGACACAATGGCTGTCAGTCCTTGAATCACAACATTTAAGAGTCCTTCCTCTAACTGAAACTTATGTTGTGACTGTGGCAAGCTGGGCCACCTTCTTCTCTGCTCTTTTCCCAAGGGTGTTGTTTATATCTGTTCAGGGCAATAGTCCTCAATTCTGCTGCTTTCAGCAGTGCCTACACCAGCACAGCTCTGCCAGCTAGGACACACTAGCAGCAATACCAAACTACTCCAGATCCAAACTCATGGAGATCAAGGTGGGCTGCTACAGGTCTGCCAAGAAATCCCACTTTTATGTGCACAGCAGGGGCCACAGCTCCTGGTATATCAGGAAGCCAAGCAGCTTGCAGCCCAGTTCTGGCAGCTTGGGGAACATGCATTATTCTGGTGCACTTGCTGTGCTGGCTGAAAACCCCTATTAAAGCCTCTGCTCTCATTTAGCAGGTCTAGGTCCCAGGTCTTTCACTGAAGTCAGACCACACCTAGCCAGTGATCAGTCTGACAGTCTTTTCAAAACAAAAACTATGGCAGCTTTTTGAGGAGGCAGCTTCTAAAGTAATAAACCAGCTATTAACAGCTGTACAAACTGCTTGCCTGCTAGAAGAACCAAGAGACCTTGCACTGCATAAATCCCCTTATTTTTATTACCAAAGTGAAAAGCAAAGGCAAGGAAAAAAATTTACTTGCCTGAAACAATGTCTTGCTCGACTTACATTTTTCTTAAGCCTTTTGATACAAAATGGCAATGTTTTAAAATGGTATTAGAAGAGAACATTCTTTTACAAATTTTTTTTAAACAGCCAAACAGGACAAAATTAAACTCCTATAATATTAATTGGCATCACTGAATGCCATTTTAATGCACACTGTGAAGTACACCCAGCCCTGCAGAGCTGATTTGTTCACTATCTGCCTACATGCTCATTTCCTGCAGACACTAACATAGGCAAGCTCAGTTTGTTCAGACACTGATATTCAATCTTTTTCCAGATAGGTGCTCCAGGGGTTCAAAGAGCCAGCCATCCCTCTGTCTTGAGATGCTGGACCTTTTTTTCTCAAAATCCACTCTTGCATTTGCTTGCTTATTCTTGAGGAGCTCTGCCTCTTTCTCCTTTTGGCATTGGCCCTTACCGCATCTTTTTCTATCACCTATTTCCCTCCATCCCTCTGTATTGAATTAAACAATATCATTATGCAGTAAACAGCCCAATAATCCAGGTCGGCATATGGCATTCATAACTTTTTATTGTGCAGCTCCAAATCTGCGACTGCCTTTGTTGGAATGGCCTGAACTTTGCAAAGGTCTGAACCATGTGATAAAGACAGGACCTCAACAGCAGTAGAAAATCCATCTTGTTGGAGCTGAATAGCCAGCCAACAGAGACAAACTGTGAGGGGCAGGCAGGAAAGGGGATGTCCAGCTTCACTGGGTCAACTCTATGTGTGTAAATCAAGTCATACCCTGCACACGCTCCAAGTCTACTCACACTGCACAGAAAGCAGCCATAAAGCACAACCAGCTTCTGGCTGGCAGGTCACAGCTCATCAGTCCCCCAGCCAGAACATCTGGGCACAGCTGCTGCAGAGCACTGGGCAAGTGGGACAGCAGCATAACACTGCCTGCACACCAGGATCACTGTGATCATGGGAGAAATCCTTACTTGTCTCTCTTCACTCACCATTAATGAAGGAGGAATATTTTCAACCCACCCATAAGAATTATGCAAAGCATTTTGTTATTGATCATTAGATGAAAAAATCCTCTCTTTAATGTGGCCATTGAGTCTGACAGCTAATTTAGTTGTAAACATGCAGAAAGTGGCAAAAAGAACAAGCAAGAGAAGCAAGGCACAATCAATTCCTGTGTTATGCTTGGTGGTGCTACACAGGTTACACTGGGAGCTGTATTAGCATATGACCTACATTTTTAAATTAATTTTGTTCTCAAGTTAGGTGTTCAGGGTTTTTTCCTCCTGCAGGCAATTGGTGTTATTGTATGTGTATTAATATATCAGCTCCACCATGTGTTTCCCCTCCCCTCCAGTGTTTGCAAGGGAAGCTTTAAGTAGCAGGGGGAGGGCCTTCTCATAATCAAGGTCCAAGCATTGCTGACTCTCCTGTTTTGCACACTGCAACACTCATGTCAGCAAAGCAGCAGTAACAACGGATGAGTGTTCACATGGGACCACTCAAAGCTCCAAGGACAAAGAATAATCTGTATTGGAAATAGAGGAGGAGGAAGAAACTAAATGAGAAGGAAGAACCAGTTAAGGTTGGCAAGATAAAAAAAACACCCAAAAAAACCCACCAAACTATAAAGAAATCAAAAGGAGTAAAGATGAGAGTAGGAGGAGGGTTAGAAGAAAGGTTTCAGCAAATCTTTGAAAGAGGTGAAGCACAAATTTTGAGAGTAAGTTGATATGAATAGCTAAAATTATTACCATAATAGATGTCTTTTTGAAATGCTCTAATGAGAAACAAACTTTGCATAAGTGGGAAGTAGTATTTGATTTCTGTTCAGCTATTTTACAGGCAAGGCTACATATGGAAGTGTTAAAAGCTAGGATGACATTTCTTTTCATAAATAAATGGTTTGGGGGATTATGACACAGAGAGAATTAGACAACCTCTGAGAAGCACTTTAAAAGACCCCTTGGGAAGAACAAAAATACCAGGAAGAAAACACTGATACACTAATTTTGAAACATACAAGAACAAGTGATTATAGGAATTGTCACCCAGCAAAGCACTTAAAAATTACTTTAATTTTAGACTCTAAGAAAATAATGACAGGAATTAATGCTGGTGACCAATCCTCAGAGACCACACCATACTCACTGAATCACCACTTCACAGGGCAGTAGAGGAGCTAATACAAACTGAATTAGGACCCGTCCACAGCAAGTCTTTTCTCTGAAGAAGAAAGCCTTTCTTTCTCTCTCTGGGGAACTTTGCTCCACCTACTGTGTTTCGTGGTGCCTTGTGGTACTTGCGTTACCTGTAACCAGCTCTAGGAATTTCCAGTTCCTCATGTTAGGGAATTACTACCTCAGGTGTTAAATAGATGTTAAAATTTTGTCACTGGCCCACAAGATATCCTTGCCACTAAACTGGAGACACATGGATTTAACAGATGGACCGCCCAATGGATAAGAAATTGGCTGTGTGGCAGTTGTGATCAATGGCTCAAGGTCCAAGTGGAGAGCAGTGACTAGTGGCATCCCACAGGGGTTGGTTTCTTGCAATGATTTTTATTTTGCATTTGTAAATTTACACTGCAATTTTTCTCTCCATGGAGGAAATAATAAAATTAATTCAGCATTAGCATAAATACTGAATTTAGTGGCAAAGCTATATTCAAAGTGGATAATTTGTTCATACACACTGGCCATCATATTTATGGGGTCTACAGCAGGACACATCCCTTATGATGTGACCAGAGGTACTACCCAATTAGAGATATTCCCTGGTCCCACCCCAATCATTCCTTAGTCAAAGACTATAAGGACTGTCAGGCAATTCAGATCAGGCAACCTATCACAGAAGGTTCATCATCATATCATCCATTACATGGCACCACACGTGCTCCTCATTTGAGCACTGCTGTCATCCTGTTCAAAGAGCAGGAGCAGATCCCCTTGGTCATGTGACAGGAAGGGATTTGCACAGTTCTAATGTTGGGGAATAGATAAGCATGACCAGGGGACTGCTCAGCAGGGAGCTCCAGCAAGTCATACCCACCACCCCACAGGCACCGGGATGATTTTTCCACTCTGTACAATATTCTCTAAGATGGGATGCCCTCTTGCTCTGCATGGATAGAATTATTTATCTGCTTCATTCTTCCCTTGTCTTTTTTTTTCCCTCCCAATAAAGCTTGAATAATCTCTATACCTTTTGTGGGAACTATGAGTCCTCTTTAATTTTCTTTTCTCAGTTTCATAACTCCAAGATAAATTTAGCAGGAAACTCCTTCTGTAATACCCTCAGGACAAAAAGAAGAAAAGTGAGATTTAAAAGTAAATGGAAGATGACAGCCAAATCTTTAAAATCATAGAAACACTAATCCCTGTTAACTACAGCATCTCCAAATCACATGAGTTCACTGATCAGAGCACACAATTTGTCCTTCTAGGTAGAGAGATGTATTTTGAAAAGATCCAGGGTGAGCCAGTAGTATTGTACTTAGAGGAAATAATTAAAATAACTGTAATCACTACCCAGAAATACTTACAATTTAATTAAAGGCAAGGATTCTTTGTCAGTGTCTAGCTGCAGCTCTCTGTGGATGTGATTTTCAGAAGCACTGAAATTTCAGAGGGAATAAAGTAATTTTGGTTGTCATCTTTGCGAAGCTTCCAATTCACAAGAAACGCTGACTATATACAAGTGTATCTTGTTCTCAGATGGTTTTTTAGGTCATTAAATCCTGTCCCTTGTTCCAGAAGTCAAACACATAGTTCAACATTTTCCCAGATTTGTCCTGAAACCAGTGCCAGCTACAGAGGTGTCCTTCAGCTGCAGCAGAGGAGCTGCCTGCAGCCAGGTGGTGATGCTGGGTCACTCTTGCTCAGCTCTGTGAGCACCTAGTGCCACAGAAGTGAGAAGGCGAAGCTGGACTCTGAAAATGCTCCTTGAAAGGCTTAAAACAAATGTTTTTGTCTGCTTTTAAATGTCATGCTTGGCAACACAAACCAGCGCAAGCAATGCTCCTGCACTCGCCCATTATCACAGCTGTTCTTGTCAAAAGATGATCATTATCTTTGTATATGGGAAGCCAAATGAGCATTAAACAAATTCAAGCTTAGGGCTCTCTTTTTTGCAAGATAGCATCAGATATTAGCCACCATTTCTTGCCTCATCACATGCTGATCTACCCAGTAATCAGGATTTTAATTACAGAAATCTGTCTCTGGGTATTTTCTTGCATAACTACTAAAAGGCATGAGCACACTGAACTTGACTAGAGTAGAGATGTGTTTTAGACAAAATCCAAATCTGTATAAGGTTTTCAAACTCTCCAAAGTTCACCTGTGCTGAGATCCATGGGTTTACATCAAGCTGCTTAAAAATACAGATTTGTGGCTTTATTTTTACTCTGTCCCTGGAAGGTTTTTTAGTAATTGGAGACACAAGCATACATCTGCATACACATACACCTGCCAGCATTATATGAAAGGAGATGTTTATGCTGGCCGTTTGCAAAGTGCTGGCTCTCACCTTTGAAAGCTTGTTGCAGGGAAAGCTGGTGAAGGATCTGACCTGTGACCTTCAACTCCTCACAGAACAACTTCCAGCAGTTCAGAAGTCTGCTTATTTCTGATAAATACTCTCCAATTTGATGGCTTAACTTCTGTCTGGGGAGCCTTCAGCCTGAACCAGGCAACCCCTTGGGTTAAGGCCTTCTCATAGGTTTCAGCATTTTCCCAACCACCCATCCAGTCCCAAAGAGAACCAAAAAGAGCCTGACACTATAAAGATTAGAAACACAGATAAACTCAGTTCTCTTGCAGCTAGGAGCAGAGGCAGTGCTTTAATCCTTGATCAAGCATAAGGATCTTGCAAATCCCTCTACAGTGGCCACGTTCCTATCTCTCCAAGTTATTGGTTTTTACAGTGATACATGGGCAGCAACTACTTAGTTTTCAGCAGGGTACCCAAAATCTGAACTTGACTTTGGCTTTTGAGAGATTAAATTCTTTACCTGATATTTTAACATTTTGTGTGAGGATGGCTGCCTATATGGAAACACTACTGCTTCCATGCTTCAGAACCAGTTAAAGTTATGCTGCCAAATTGCTTCTTTTTTTCTGTTCCATAAGTAGATGCCATACTAAGTAATTTCCTCTCACATTATGTAACCTGTTAATTTACATTAATTTTTGCACAGGTTTAAGTGACAATGGAAAATAATTAAATACTATTTGCTAAGACTGGAGCCAAAATAGTTTCAGTCCTTGAATTGCATGAGGCTCACTAGCATAGCACAAGAGCAGCTGACAGCACCCTAATCTAGGAAAAGCTTGGAACAGAGCTAGACTCTGAATGACCCTGCCCAAGAAAACATGATGAGACACAAACACCAGGCCCTTCCCACTGCAGGAAAATCAGTTCAGTTTAACTTCTTCATTAGCCAGCTTTTACTACCAAATACAATATACAGATTAAATTAAGATCTTTAACAAGATGATTAAAAGATAGATTCAAAGGAAAAAGCAGGCAGTAATGATTAATAGACATAAACACCCATGGAGGCAACAGAGGAACAGTATTTGTGATATAGCATGGTGAGTTTGGAAGGCAGAATGTTGTGACCCAGGGAAAATGGAAGTTCCCAAGCTAACTATTCCTTGACATTTGCAATCTTTTACACTTTACTAGCTTCCATTATTTCTCTCAGTCCCAGCTCCCATCTCTTCCAGTAGTTTCACAAACAGGAGTTTTCCAGGTCTTAACATATTCAGGAGGGCTGTTCCAGATGATGTAATTCAAAACTCAAGAAAAATTTGCAAGAGATAGCCCTCTGTTTTAGACTCTCTGAGTCTGTCTCTGCATCCACTACAAGGGAGATGAAGCTTCTAGCCAACACAATTCCAGAGCCTGAAGCCAGATGATGCAAAGCCTCCCTGCTCCAGCACAACTCCCGCTCTCTTTGGTGCATCCTGCACGCAGCTCTGCACAGGCCAGCTTGGAAGGTCACAAGGAAGACTTTCAGTTCACATCCAAAGACATGGCTTAGAGCAATGCTGAGCACTTGCCAGCCTAAATCTCTGAGGGCAAGGCAGAGGGATTGTTGGAGATAATTCAAAGACAATTTTAACAGCAATGCCGCGCTGCTGAAACTGCATCTTTCAAAACTGAATGACATCCCCACTTCCACACTGAGAGAGCCAAGCAGCAAGCAAGGCAGAAAACACAACTCCCATCAAAACCAACTCCTCTGCAGTGGAGCAGAGCTCAGAGAAAAAGTTGGCTTGCTTTTAATTTTTATAATGTACAGCATGCCCTAGTTTATACATGCTGCAGCATTAGACAATTAGACATGCTGAAGTGTCATTATTCTCCTGACTCACAACTGAACATCCTCTGTCTTTGCTCCCCTTCCCTCCCCTGAGTGTGGACCGTCATCCTCATTTTTGCAATTCTCACAGAACAGCTGCCCCACAGTGATAATTGTTTCACTGTTTAATAGCTGTATTTTCTAAATCAATAATGGCACTATTTCTCAATCTTATTTGCAAATTTTTGCCTAGCACATTTCTTTCAATCAGTCTTCTATTTTCCCTCTTTGTAGGGAAAGGAGTGAATCTTAACTTACTTGAAGTTAAGATCACCAAATTTTAACCTCACAAGCTAAATATATTGTAGAACTATGGTGTTTCTTGAAAATTACTAACCTTTTGAAGAAAGTGTCAAAAAACAGAAGAAAAAGGGGTTGGATAAAAATCAACAGCTGCAAGTACTTTATAAAGCAATCCTATTATAAGGTTTACAGCTTTTTCCCAAGGCATGGAAACAATGGTTCCCCTGTGACCTTGAGTAAGATTAATATATCAGAAGGATCAGAAACCACCCGATACTTGTAAAATGTCTGACTCTTGATGAACTTTGCCAGAAAGACTGGACTTGTAAAGCCTGCACAATATCTAGCAAAACACTGAAAGGCAGCACATACAGAATACTTGAGAATGGACATTGGAAAACCTTTTTCTTTAAATTATTTTGAATTATATGCTACTTGAAGGCAGCATGAGTACCCCACAGTCATGCCGATGAATCAGGTCATGTGATCGTGTGTTCCTATTTATTTACAGTATCAGATAATGTTGGAGAGACTTTGAAAATTGCTTTGCTGTGACTACTTTTTGTCTAAACCTGCACTGCATTAGTTACCATTAATACTGCTCTGTAGCACCAAATGGCAAGAAAAATAGCCACTTATTTTGAAAAATGCCTAAAAATGATGGTACTTTAACATCCATCATCTTGCTCCTTGAAGCCCTAAGGAGTTCTTAGCCTGCTTTGGGTGGCTTAGAAAAGCTGTCACTAATAGCAGACATACCCTAGTTTTAGATCTACCTGCTTGTGACATATAGCTTCCTAAAACTAGTTTCAGTTTATGCTTAAATTTTTTTTCTTTTTCAACACCAGGCATTTGTAGTAGAGGGGCAGGTAGGAGAAAGAAGAAATCACTCAGGCTACAATTTCTCAGCTAGGTACTTGGGTTCTTTTTCTTAAAATTGAACAGGTAAGTTTTGGAGACTTCATTAATGCAATTGCAAAAGCAAAACAAGTGAAAAGAAACCAAAGTGTAATTTACCACATGAAGTTTATTATGCCAAACACTGCAATCTGTGGAGCATTAAAACAGAGCAAATTTGGTATCTTTTAGCCTGCAAATTTAGTATCTTTTCCTATACATTAAATAATGCTAACTGGCAACTAGCTAATGAGCAACCCCCGTGCTAGGAGGAACACAATCATGGTACACCTTTTCTGACAGCACCTAAGGCTCTATCACTTCTGAGGATCAGTATTCCTGAAACTGGACACACGTGTTTCCAAGGTGTCCAGACAGAAAGAGTGAAGAGGAGCTCAGCACATCCAGCCCAGACAACTTCAAGTTCTGCTCAGGGCCCTTGCAATTACTCCAGGACTGGATTAGAGTATGGATTTATCTGGAAAGTTCAGAGCTTTCCTGTCTCAAGGAAAGAGCTCATGTTTACTGTACAGCTCCAGAAGCAGTATCTTCTCAGGCAAAAGCTGGTGAGTTTGCTGCAGCTGAGCTTAGCATTGCAGAGCCTCCTAATTTCTTTATTCCATCCACCCAGACATGGCACAGCAGTACTTGGAGTTGAAATCTGCAGGGATTTCTTCTCCAGGTTGAAGAATTATGTTGCTTTGAATATCAACTGTATTTTTATTCACATTTGTTCAGTAGAATAATCACATTTGAGCAGAGATACTGTCCCAAGAGACCTATTTTTCTCCAAAAAACCCGTAAAATTTTCAGACCATGTGTTAAAATGGGCAACTTCAGAAAACTGCAGCAATTAGTTAAAAAAGTCAGTCAAGTGCATCACCATTCCAATTACCCACAAAGCATCAGGAGTTACATGGAAATCTGTGCTGTCATTCCTACTTTCTGGAAGCTCAGCACAGTGCTGCCACTTGCAGATTCTGAAGGGTAGAGAGCCCAGCAGGCTGCCCTTGCCTCTCCTGTGTGGACTTCCTGCAGCATGAGGGAACAGGATGTTCATCATTAGTCAGCCACCATCTGTAGCCAAAACATCAGATGGCAATGAAAAAGGAGAGGGGAGTCACTCTTCTCTTCCACCCCTATTTTTTCAACAAGATGGAGGCAATGTTCGAGGCATGAGATGAGAGAAAAAGATGACCATGGCAGAATGAAATTCCTATCTACAGATTCAGGTGGCCAAATGTTGCCAAAGATCGTAGATGGACAGACTCAGGGATTCTCTACGTCCTATTCTTGAACACTCCTTGAGAGTCAAATATCAGAAAAGCTACATTTGACAGCAACAGAGGTCAGTGTTTGAGGCAAAATAAATTGTAATAAAGACACATCCCAGAATAAAAATATGCAGACAAGCAAGGCATATTATGCAGGACAGAAACAGCCCACAAAACTGCAACTGTTTCAAAGTCCCACATCACTGAGGATCACAATTTGACAAAAATAAGCCTGCTCTGATTCAACTAGTGCAGATTTTTTTCCATAAGGATCTCAGTAGCCAGTTCATGAAACTGCCACAGGGGGTTAGTAAGATTTTAACTTAGGGACTATTTTACAAGAAAACTTGGTGCAAACGACCAAGACCAAAGAACCTAGGGAAGAGAAAATCTGATTTTGTATATGCCACTCACAGCCTTTTTAGAGGATGCAACACGATGTGTGATTGCAATCCGACTCAAAACCTCAAGTGAACATGCACCAGTATTAACAGAATTCTTCAGGCCCAAAATTAGCCTTTGGGCAGATAACCAAGCATTCAGCAGCTTCAGACCCAAGTTCCCCAACACTACACAAGTGCTCAAGGAATTTAACATGATTTGTATGAGTACTTTTCCAATCTCCACCTGTTGGATGATAGACCAGCCTTTTTTCCAGGTTCACAGACCTCTGGAGGAGAGCAGCCTTGATGGCCTGTTTACCTGACACCATAACCTACTTCACAGAAATGGGCTGGCCCTAATTAGTAAGACATAATAAAAAAAAAAAAAAGATTTGGAAGAATTATGTCAGCTCCAGGTTTACACTGGACTGGGCCACAGAGAGGAGTCCACTAACAGAGACAAGAGATCTTTGAGTACCTAGTTCAGTCTCTTACACCTTTCCTATCTTTAAGTGTTACTCTTAGCCCAATTCTAGGTCTCCCAGACTGTCTCCTGCACTTCTGGAATTCAATCCATCTTATTTAGAGCTAATCTCCAGCATGTGTGTCCCACACAGCAGTGTAAGCAAACCTGGAGTCAATGGGACTTCTCCACGTTCTTGGGCAGGTGGAAGCAACTTTGGATGCTTTTAGGAATCCTTTTATGAAATTCATCCCACAAACACGGAGCAAGAGTTCAGGAAGTCAATGTAGTGCTCTCAGTTGTGCCATTTTGCCCATATTCTTCAATTGATATTGCAGGTTTATCAAGCATTAAAGGAATAGTTATTAGACTTCCAGTATATTAGAATTCCATGTATATGCAAAAGTACATATTAACGAAACAGAAAAATCAACACTTAGCAGAGACTATACATAGCATCTAAAAATATATCACTTCTGAATTGCAATGGAGATGGACAGAGATAGAGCTTTATACAGTATTTAGTCATGGATAAATAATGCAATTAATCATGTGCATGTGAATTTGCAGAAGAGAGAAAGAATATTATCCCTTCATGTTCTGTTACACTGGCAGCCTTAGGTTAAATATAATTTCAAAGTGTTTCCTAGCAGAATCTAGAATTCCACTCTTTTGAGGAAAGTGGTTGGATCCCGCTTAAAAGACCAATAATCCTGCAAAAAGGAAGACCACACTGCCACAAGCTACTAAGAAGCATTCCAACAATCAATTATTAGAAAACATTTACCAACAGGCCTGGCATGATCTGAAATAATTTAACATTATTTTATAGTTTAATATTATTTTATAGTAGTTGCAGGATATGTTGCTGTTTAAAGCATGAGAGAACAGCTCCCAGAAAGAAAAGTCTCCTGAGAGAAGCTCCAAAGCCCTCACCACAATAAGACACTTCAGAATATGTCCCTTACACTTGACTGGCACCCAGATTACAGGAGTAGCTGATTTTTTGGGTTGGCAACAAAACAGGGGGGACAGAGGAGCATCTTGACTGCAACCCCACAAAAACTTGCATTTTTCTTCCAACAGCAAAAGCAAGCCATTGGGCACAAAAGGTTCTCAGCTTCATTTGCAGGTGCTTGGAGGAGAATCAAGTGAAAAAAAGGGCCAGATGCACAGAGCTGCAGAAGGCAGTCCCACTGCATTTCCCACTTCCTCAAAAGTGGATAGAGCACTCAGCCTGTCCCAGGCCTCCTCTGCCTGAGAATGAATGAATGAATAGACACTCATCATCTACACAGCACTAGGATGGCTTAGAAGCCCTTAGTGCTATGCTGGCACTACAGGAGATGGACCCCCAGGAAGGTGGTGCTGCAGGTTACTCACACTCCAATAAAGGAACAAATTCATGGAGGCAGAGACCAGCTCTGCCTTAGCAGTCTCACAGTGGTGGGAGTGGCTGCCTCTGAAATTTTTAGCTTGCAGCCTTCCCCAGATTACAAGTTTCACACATAAAATACTTAGAGAGCAGAAGTAATCAGTGGAATCTGATTTTTCCCTCAGTTCCCCCAGAGATAGAAACTCTCAACTCTAGATATCACTACATCCTATTAGCATCAGGAAGGAGGACTGAGCAGAGTGCCCTTGCTTATCTTCTCAACTCCTCCTGCCCACATCTAGCAGGGTGCTGGAAGGCAGCAGCTGTAGGTTGGCATTTCCACAGCACCATCTCCTACACCAAACAAGATGAACAAAATTAACCCTTTGAGAGCAGCCCCTTAGCACTGACCCCCACTGCCACCCCGACCACCTCTTCCTCCTACCTAAAAAGTCCATTATAAGCTAGATAACAAACTTTGCCTAGGCTATCAAAACCTCCTAACCTGGGTGAAATAGGACCTTTCCTCTGCATTTCCTCCAGTCTGCTTTTGTTGCTCCCTTCTCTGAAGGGGCAGCTAATTTGGAGGCAAACAGAGGGCAGGGGGCCTGCAGGCTTGCCCTGAAGAAAGGGATGCTCACACTTCAACAAGTGATCTAGCTGGGGACTCTCCTGCTTGTGCAGCACCCCAGCCTCCTGAGGCCTTCTGCTTCTGTTCTCATGGGAGAGGAGAGGGGTCAGACTCCCCTTTCTACACTTGGGAGATCAAACCTCAAGGACAAACTGTGTTATTGAAAATATCAGCCTTCCAACTACCACAGACAACAGTAACTTGTTCCTGCTTTGCCTTTCCTAAAAGGCTTCTGTGACCCTCCCTCAGCACGTTCTGCACCCCAGTACTCTGTCCCCTAATGAAAACAAGCCCTTCCTTTTCCTGGCTGTGGGGCAGGCACTGTGACTCAGCACAAGCCACTGTGTCAATAAGCACGCTGGGCCAGGTCCACCTTGACACAGCCAAGCCTTTGGCACCCCTCTGGTGATGCCAGAGAACACTGATGGGATCTCAAGTGCTCCTTATGCCCGATTGATGGTATTTTTGTGGTGCCAGGGACACGCAAAGTAGCCTCGGAATAAATGAAACCAGGCTGAGCAAGGACAGAAATGCTACCATGGTATTTCTGTGGGAACTTTCCCAAAAGCCATCTCCCACTGAAACTTTACTCTAGGCTGATGCTCGCTCTGCTGGTCACATGTGGCTCCCAGATCTTTTCAGCTCATCAGCCTCTGAACATATGTGACGGCGTCTCTGTGTGGTAGAAAAAAATAAAATAAAGGAAAAAAGAAAAAAGGTGACTCCACTTCCAACTCCACAAAGGATATGAGCAAGCTGTGTATGCTTCTGCAGCCCATGTCAGTCAGGAAAATTGGATCCTTACATCCCTCTCTCTCGAAGACAAGGAACTAGCTACACATCAGGCTGTACAGGTCTCTGTGAGAGGCACGAGTCAGGCAGGGAAGAAGAAAGCTGGCTTGGTTCTGCCATTGCCAAGGTCTTTCCAACAGCTGGTCATCTTGGAGAGCAGCAGTGAACAGTCTGCAAGGGCTCTTTGCAGATATGACGGGCACTTCTCAAATTATTACGGTATAAACACACACACATATATATATAGAGAGAGAGAGAGTGTGTGCTCTCTTATAATTGTGACTCTAATGAGCTTTTTTCCCAGTAAACCGCAGGAATAAAATACCTGCACAATTGTGATTGGTTTAAATTATAAATTTATTTTTGTTTGCTTTTATTTGTTTTTGATGAAAGGAAACAGCCCAAGGTTATCCTGAAGAGGATCTAGGCACGCGAAGCTTTTGTTAATTCCACCTACAGGGAACAGGTAAACTTCAAACTTTTTAAAGGATGTTTCATACCATAATAAATGCAACTGATTGATTGCTAGAGAAGGGTCAGATGGGCTAATTTTCCATAGATATGGCCAGTACTGTCTCTGGTGTCTATACTGAAGGTTATATTCACAAGCCTTTTACAGAACTGCTACCATTCTTTTGCAAGTTCTTAGGCAAACTGTGTTAGAAATATTTACTGTGATCTTTTGTCCCTGTGTCCCCAGTAAGAGGGAAGTTGACTGAAAATGCAGAGACCAATGAGCACTTCTATAGAATATAATCTGAGGAGGCCCCAAAGATTATGTCAATCATTTGCTGACCTTTTTCCCCCCCTTTTAAATTAAGTCAAGGGCATTAAAGAAAAAACACAGTAAAAATCCTCCTGAAAGGGTTAAATTTTTCCCTAACAGCTTCTCTAAGCGGAATTTATATTCTTAGTCTGACTTAAGGATATGGAATAGAAAGGCTGCCAACATCTGTTGTGGTCAGAGACAGATAAAAGAGACTAATTCAGGGCTGGAAGAACCCATGTACAGCACTCTGTGCTGCATTCCCCTCTCCATAGAGGCCCACGAAACAGCGTTCTGTAGAATGGGAGATGGGTGCTCGCCTGAACTTCCTCCCTGCAGAGACCCAGGAGCTCCACGTGTTCACAGGCACCCCCATCATCTGACAGAGAGCCCAACGTGAAACCTTTAACTCCTAACTGGAACACCAGGCTGAGAACACTTCAGAAACACTGAGTGTGTCACCACACTGCTACATACGGGGGGTGAATGAAAGAAAGGAGAGAGACAGGTGATTGATGAGCCTGCCAAGCACTGGAAAGGTTGGCAGAGAACAGATTAATGCGCTAAGTAACTTTGGATGTGGATTAGCCCAATCTTTGTTAAGGTGGCCTGGTAAAGAGTATCCTCACAGAGACATGAAGGAATGCTAATGCAGTTTCATTCACACTCTCAGTTATTAAACACACTTCATGCAGACAAGCCTACAACTTACTGAGACCAGCAACCTTTCACAAAGAAGCCCGCTGCATTGTGACAGCATATGATGGGCACACAGTCAGAGCCAGCTCAACAGACTGCAGAACTCCTGTGCCTGTCTCTACTTTTGCCAGAACTGATTTGACTATTGTGAGGGAACATCAGCATCTGAAGTGGATTTCAAACAACAGCTCTTTTACGAAAGGAAGGGGAATTACAGGCAGGTAACTTGGTTACATTACAAGTGAGACTGAAGCCCACTGTTTAGTACCTAAAGGTTGTTTGGTGCATGCTCTGCTGTCTTTATTCCAAGGAAGCAGCCAGTAAAGCAAGTGGAAGCTCTGCCCAAGAAAGGGCAGCCAGCCCACCTCTAGTATCATAAAACAAGATCTATACCTCACCTTTTGTTTGCATCACTAGGGAAGATTCAGGCATAGAACTGAAATTCCCTGGGGCAAAGAGACAAAGGGATGCAACCAGTCAAAGCCTCAGCAGTTGAGATAAAGTCTCCTCTAGATACCACCAGACACTTTAAATTTCACTTTGCACTTCTTGATCTCAACAGCCTGCAGAACTTCATTGAAGATTTATCCTTTGATACAGAAAACTCAGTTGGAATGGATGTGCCACTATCCTCCAGCCCAAGTGCCTGACCAAAAGTTAACACACACGAAGAGCATTGTGCAAATACCCCTCATCACTGACAGGCTTGGGACACAAATCACCTCTCTGGAAAGCTGATTATAGTGTCTGGCCACCCTCTCAGCTCCCTAATGCTAAGTCTGAATGCTCCCAACACAGCTTTATCAGATTATAAAGCACTGTTGGCACCCAGCACTGGATGAATAATTAGGAATCCTTAATAAACACCAATTTCTTCCCATTTGCTGTTAATTGTGCATGCCTTTCACTAAACAGGTGTCAGTTTAAAGGCTGGCTTTTCTAGCTCCTCCACCACATTGTCAAACTTTTTATTAAAATTAATTTTTTTCTACTCAGTAGCACAATTATGTATTAAATACAAAGAACTGTTAGATCATATTCATTGAGGTTTTACCACTGTTGAGAGACATATTTTGCAACACTAAAAGCCTCAAAATATGTTTTAAATTATTTATAAGTATTTGTTTTGTCATATTGTTTGGTTTTGGTTTTTTTTTTTCCAAATATAAATGTGTTTTGAATAACTGATCTTTACTTTAGATGCATGGAAATCAATTATTTAAAACATATTTTGAGGTTTAAACAACTATACCATGTCTACCTCTTCCATAATCTCAGCCTGCATGTATTAAAATCAAGATGAATCTGCCACTTAAAGAGAACTTGCTACAGCTAAATGAAGTATCTGATGCAGCTCTTAGATCCCACTGCCTGTATCCCAGTTAGGTGATAAGCCCAGGAGGCTGATAGCAGCCTTTGTGCAAAACATGATCCTGGAGGGTTTTGCCATCCCAAACCTGCCAGACTCAAGATCTGTATTCCTGGGACTGCCATAGCAGCTCCTGGCAAAAAGGCAGGGTCTGAGCAAGAAATAGGAGACTTTAGCACACCACACGAGCTCTCCACGTTCCAGAGTCCAAGCCAGATTTATCTGGAGGCAATTTCCCACGTGTAATTTAGAGCAGACCCCCGCTGGAACGACTCGCGCCCTTGCGGCGCTTCAGATGTGCATCCAAGAGCGAGCTGCCGCTCCATGGGGGTGTTAGTGCACAGCTCCAAGCATAAAATCCAGCACCCAGACACACCACGGGGCTCTTCAGCTCTCCTTGAGAGAAGCTGGGCTACACATACCCATGGATGGGCCAGAATGCATCACCCCCTACTTCTGACAGGTATAATACAGGTTATTTTCTTCTTTTTAAGATCTGACAGTGTTTCTTCAATAAATAATGAGGTCAAATAGTTGTAATGAGGTTTTCAGCCTGAGAAATTTGGAGTTTTAACTCTTAACCTGGTCCTTAGAGATGCTGAGCATTGGATCCACGTAATAGAAGAAATGCATGAGGAATGTACAACTTATGAATCTGTGAGACCCCAGTAGCATTTCACAGAGTTTATGATCATGGAATTCAGAAGGCACTATCTAATAGTCTTTTATGCGTCTCATACCCAATCTATAAGTTGCATACCTGAGCCACAGCCTATGAAGCAATAGCATCCACCCAGGAATATCTGCCATATTGAGGGAGGGAGAAGTGCTTTGGAAATCACACACTGAAGGCGTGTCCCCAGTGCACCCTGCATTGCAGGGCAGATACCCAGCCTTCAGCAAATCACCTCCCAGAGAAGCAGCCCAGACTAGACAACATCAAGCTCAGCAGATGACCTCTCTATCAACACTGGAAGAGACCCAAAATAAGCATAATTTAGATAATTTTATTGAAATTACAGCATCAGAAGTCCTTAACTATAAAAACAACCTGAAGTAACATTCTTGGTACTTTTTCTTCAGAATGGTAGGAGCAGCTTTTGTTCAACCCAGTGCTGATCTTTCCAGATAATAATATACACAAGGTAGACTAAATTCCTCTGCAAGTACCTCTTAGACCTGTAACACCACTGTACTGTTAAAAAGCAACCTTTAGCAATCTCACACCACCCCTGTATCCTCACTATTTTCAACAGGGAAGCAAAGCCTAACACTGCATAGGCAGGGAGCAGACTGGTGACCATAAAGCTGCCATGCCCTAAAATCACCACCCTAAAATCTAGAACATAATTTTGGCTTGACCAGAGGGAAGGAGCTCCCTCACACTGCATGGGCAGCAGTGCCTGAGCTGCCAAGCAAGACAGCACACCACACTTGCAGGACAACACAAGCCTCACCAAAACTGAAACAAGTAGATAGTCATTAGCCAAGTATGCAAATGCATTATGCCAACAACATACCACATTCTCAGTTATTCATTTTAATGTGCCCACTCCCCTCTGGGAAAGGGCTACAGACCCTTCCTGGATATTTTTTGCTGAAGTAGCAGAAATTGTTACAGCATCAAGTAAAGCATCAGTGTTTAACATTCTCATATTGCAAACACTCTGCCACACACAGCAGTCTCACCAGCTTTGATATTTATCAGTGATAAGAAAGTTCTTTTAAATCCTCACAGCAGTCAAAACATCCCACCAGAGAAAGCCTAGAGGATACCAAGGAGAAAGGACAAGGCTGGATTCATTATTATTTTAACAGCAGCCCACTCTTTCAAACCAGTTGATACTTCTGAAGGCTGTTTGAGTGGTGGAACTGTTCCTAGGCTATTAATTTGGTGTAAGTATTTACTCTGAATAATATTTTTGTGATTCAGCTGCCAGATCTCTTTTATCTGCAGCAATTTCCAGTTAGTAGGTGTCATTTGCACATTGCTTTACATATATTTAAGGTTTTATGGATTAGCCGTGTGTTTCCCAGCTTTGTAACAGATTTCCAAGCCTCTTGCAAGAGCTGATTCAGCAATAGGACACCACAGGCTACAATATCATCAAATATATCTTGGGCAACAGATACATATTTTGACTTTATCCCTCAAACTGCATCAGAAGTATAAAGTATTAGGAATAGCAGCTTTAGGAAAACAGCAGATGTTTTTGCTCCCACAAGGCCACATATTAAAACATGAGTTAGTAATGGAGAACATGCCTACAGCTTTCCATGGACTGTCAGCATTTTAAGTGTCTAAAATAAAGGAATGTCTTTCCACTCTTTAGCCTGTGCATCCATGGATTTTAGGGCACTTTTCACAGTCTGCCTCTAACACCACCTGTGCTTGGCACCAGCAGTCACCCAAGACAAGAACCAAGCCTCACAAGGTTTACAGTTAAAAACAAAAGAAAAAAATTACCTCAGGGAAAAAAACATTGTAAGATCAATAAATATGATGCTCCCATTTCATAGATGCATAGAGAGATCTCTCTGTGCTAAATTTAATATACATAGCCTGCAAAGCAACACAGCACAGGCTTTATCCAGGCTGGGGATCAACACAAGTAAGAAAATACAGAACTGACTCAGGTCCTCAAGCAAGCATTTTTAAAAAGTCCCAAACTTCCAGTTATAACAGACTTACACCAGTTTAGATATTGCTTACCCCCCTCCTCCTTTTTCAAAGGCTCAGCTTTCTCCCTTATGTCTCGAGGAGGGCAGCAATCACCCACAGCAATCCCTGCCCACAGCCCAGCAGGGAAGAAGGGAACCCACTTCCCCAGCCCCTCAGCCCTTTATAGTTTGTTTTGCCACCTGGTGTGAGACCCAGCTGGGATGAATCCTCTGGAACTGCACCACCCACAACACCAGGCTGTGTAATTCATGCAGCCTCATGGCTGTCAGAGCAGAAAAGGAGCCAATCCATCTCCCACTGCAGGAGCAATTCTGTCTGCTAACCAGGGCAGCAGCAACTTCTGCAGCAGGCCCAGAAGAAAAGCGTTGTGAGCTCCTTGCAAAGTTCCTGCAGAAATCTTTCCAACATTCTTCATTTACAAAAAAAAAAAAAAAAGCTACTCCCTCTCCTCCATGAATAACACCTTCCCAAAGAAGTCCTGCTTGCAGTCAAAAGGACACTGGCACTTTGTTGGCACAGACCTTTCACAAAGACCACAAAAAGAGTTGAAAGTTGTCAAATTATAGGGAAGCACCAACGTTTCCCCATGGAAAAGAAAAGGCTATCAGCAGCAGCCTAAAAACAAAAGGGTTGGCTTTTGTTTATGATACTTGACTGTGAGAGCAAACTGGGCCACCCATTTAGAGCTGGATCCTGCTCCCTGACTGTGCAGCTATTTTTAACTTCTGTCTTTTTATAACAAGTCTGGCTATGAACTTTGCTACAGCTCCTCACACAAAGAGAATTCACAGACTTTCAGCAAGACTGCCATGTTTTAGATTAGATGGCAATTTTGGCTGAAAAAATGGCAAGGAAAAAAGTGGCTTCTCTTACTCAGCAGATCTGTGCCTGTGTGTGTTAGGCTATAATGTTTTCATGCTGGTGATGAAACACAGTGCCCTTGTTCTCAGTCATTCAGCCTGCAGAGCTCAGAGAGAGACCATCCATATCCTATGGCTTTCCAGAGCACATCTGTATGAAACTTGAAGGGTTTGTTGTCCAGTTTGGGTTTTTTTTCCTCGGGGAGTGGTTGGGGGGGTGGGGGGGGTGTTGCTGTTTGTTGGGGTTTTTTGTGGGTTTTTTTTATATTTCTGTATATAAGAAGCACAGGTGGGTCTGCCCTACAGCTGCCTAACCGCACTCTGTGTGCCCAGAATCTTGTCCCATCCAGGGCCCTCAAGATCTGTTCAGCTACCAGTAGGTAAAACATCATGGGACTCACATTGAAGTTAAATTCACGGCATTCTCACATGAATCCCCTGCCTCCAACAGCTAGGACTTTGAACAAAACTTGTGAGATTTGCCATAAAAATCACCAGGCATGTGAAAGCGCCACCGAGGTTAAGCAAAAGCTTCTCAAGAGGCAGGTCTGCAAAGCAAGGGTGCCTTTTGGCCACAGCACAGCCTCTGCCCTGTGGGCCTGTGGCCACAAGAGCTTTGCCTGCCCCTGGCAGTGAAGCCCAGTGCAAGCAAAGATGTCCCAAAAGCCATGCTGCTGACTGCCACAAAGCACACTGACTCTAAGGAAACCTGCAAGAGGTGGTGCAACGTCCAGGTCCCCGCAAAAAAAAGCAGGAGAGGACAGGGGAGGAGCAGCCCTCCCTGTCCAGGGATGTGGGGGACAGCCTGGTCTTGAAGACAAGCAGCACTCAGCACTCCTACAGCCTTTGTTCCATGTGGAATTCCTCAAAGCTGGCCACAACAGAGATGACATAGGTGCAGCTGAAAACTCTGCTCCTTCCCAGTGGCTCCCTCCAGAGTCTAGCTTTTATCTTCCTGAACTTTAGGGGAAAGCTTTATTTGGGGGATGGCGAAGGTGTTGATGGCTTGGGGTTTTTTAAATATCTACGTGATTTCATTAGATTCCCTAAGATAGAAAAATTTAGAAATAAAGCAGCCAAATACATAAATAAAAGTAGAGAAAAAAAAAAGAAAAAAATGATGTCACCCTCAAGCAGTTCCATCAAGGGATGACATTTTAAATCACATCATGTCTCACACCCATTTCTTAGTGCAAAATAAATCACTCGAACAGAGTGCAAGCCAATTTTTACTTTAAAAAATGTTGTGTCCTAAGGCTCTCTTCTTGAACTTCAAAAGCATACTTCATAATTACTCTACCTATCAAAGGAAACTCAATATTTCACCTCCAACCTTGCTCTGCTTGTGTTACAATTTTTAATTGTTAATAAATTATATTAATTTTAAACTGGTTATTCTCTCTTGAAATTACATCTTTCAAATGGCTATGCAAACTTATTTTAAATTAACATATTTACCTTAAAATTATATATCAGTAATTTGTTTATGACTTTCCTTGCCTCTTAATTCTTATATTAGGATTTCAGTCTTTGGTTACCTCATTTAATTTTATTTGAAAACTGTTGTCTCAATTTAAGAGTCCAAACCTATTTCATAGAACTTGACATCTCTGGCAAGCAAAAACTTTTATTTATCTGGCATATTTATATGTTTTTGTTTGGACTCATCGTTATGCCCTGCAAGGTCTTTTGTCACAGCTGGAAAATGTGGAGGTCTTGTTAGCAATCTAAAATCTGCTCTTACAGGTGCATGCATTCACTCTTAAAGAATACAACACATTGGTGCTTTTAGAGGGGCCACATTGCTTTATTTAGATCACAGGTGTTTTACTTAATGCACAGTCCTTGCAAATGCATTCAAGAAAGTCAGGCATGGCAGGTAGGGTGTTTTCTGTGGAGGAGAGGGTGCCTCTGGACAGGGAAGCAAGGTTCAGTGTATATCCAAGTGTGATAATGAAGGCATCATTCTTCACAGATTCCCACAGTCAGCATTTAAGAGTCCTCGCTGATTTATCAAGGCTGGTCACACGCTTAAATGGATGAATAACAGTTGCAAAATGGTAGAAAAATTTCAACATGTTGTTGCCAAAATGACATAAATCAACACTCTTAAAAATTCCAGCATGCAGAAAACACCTCCATGGCAGGACCAACCAAAATAGCTTGCAGGATCTTGTGCCTGAGAGGAACCTGTGCAGGGAAGCAGGCAGGGAAGTTCACACCCAAGCAATGCTCAGCTGGATTCTGAGGCTCTCATCTGGACCAAGGCATCCTGGAGCACACTGCAAAGGGAAGAACACACCCAGTTGGTGAACTCGTCTACATGGCTGAGCAAAACATTTCCCCATTGAAAGAAAAATCTTCCCAGAGATGCCTTTGGGATTTCTGGGCAGAACACAGGAAAGAAAAGCAAAGCAGAGATTGTCCCTGGAGAATAAGTTGTCCGTGTTATGTAAAGATCAGTGCCTACAAGATGCTATTCAGTGCCAGGTAGGTACTCTTTAGTCTGCAGGGTGATTTTTAAATAAAAATGATAAGATGAGGACTCTCTCACCATTCCAGTAAATTACATATCTGCATTCAATTTTATTTTTTTTTCCAAGTATCAGTAGATGACTACTTTTTTTTTTTTTGCCAATTCTAGATGAACTCTGGCCACCGAATCTATGAGACAAACAGCCTGTATCTCAGACGGCTGCTCCCCAAACATGACACATTTTATCATCTAGCCCTCACTACTCTTTATGCGCAACAATCTTCCTCTAGGAAAGAAACCTGGTCTTGCTCTTCCTTCAGCCAAGCTCTCTGCTCACAATGAAACCCACAGAGTCAATCACTTTTCTGAGTTCTGGTGACACCCATCACAGGAAGATGGACTAAATCACAGGAAGATGGAAGAAGTACAAGGGCACCAACAAAGAACAGTTTCAAACCAGATTCATGGTCTTGAATAAATCTCAAGGCAGGCTCCCAAATCCCAGCTCATGAAGATGAAAATGCAGCTCCTAATTCTCCCCATGTGTTTCAAACAAAATTTTATGAATGAAAGATGGATCCTCTTCCCAGTTGCTCCCTTCTAGCGCAACCCACCCAGTTCCAGATTAACCCACCTCCTTCTAGTTCCATCTCCTCTGTGTGGTCGAAAATAAAGCAGGGAGCTGCACCAACAGAGACACTGGATTTCTCCTTGCCAAAGGAGCAGGCACATGAGGTAGGAGGCAACATTTGCTGGAAGTCCAGATGTTGAAACACGTGTTTTTCTCCAGAAAAATGAAAGAGGAAAGAATCATGTGGAATGAGGCAGTGCAGTTCCTCTCTTTTATGTTGCGAGAACTTCCAAAAGAGAAGCTTCTTTCAAACAAAAGTGAGGCATGGGTAGTTTTCCAAATGTTCTCGTTTATTTATGATAGTTGTCTTCATTTAATGAGCAACGTGTTTTCTCTCAAGTCTGGCATAGCCACTGGCTGAAGCAACAGATGTGCCACACTGATGATCCTGAAGAACAAAAACACATCTGTCTGCAGTAGTTCCTTGGGACTCTGAGGACCAAGTGTGCAAGCCTGTGGGAACTTCACAGAGACTTGAAGTCCTAATTTATTCATTGTTGATTTATTTATATACCTTTATGCAAGAGCTTTTGTGCTACACGATACTCCATATAGAAAATTTTAAGACACAAATTACATTTTTTCCTTATTTTAGGATATCAAGCAAAAAACAAAATAAAGAAGCTTTAGTCATCTGTGAAGTGGCATGTTGTTAGATCTTTGTGTATTGAGGCAGGCACTGGACATTTTATAATGTAAACAGTTGGCACACCTGGGAGAAAATACATTCACTGCTAGCTGAAATGCCTAATCTCTTCTTTAGCACATTTACGGTTTAATTACAAAACCTACTGAACAATTAAAATTCAGGTCAGCACACTGCAGCAATATCAGGCTTTGATGTGGGGTCAGTATTGGTCACAGTCCTGTACTCATTACATAGGTTAATCAATTTGGTGGAGTAAATATGACAGGACTGGCCAAAAATCGATGTAATTACCATTGCTCTGGGAGCACAGGCAAGCACGGCTGGTTTCTGTGTTTGTAGGTGGTATTTTTGTCTAACAAGCAGAGACCCAGAGCTGTTGGTGTAAAACAGATTTGTTTCTTCTGTGAGCAGAAGAAACTGCCTGTGTGACAGGCAGCAGGGTGTGCACCCCCATGCCAGCACCCTCACACACACACAGTCAAATTGTACAAATGGACTGGTACGGCTGAAATGGGCTGGGAATGTGTGTTTATGACTGCCCCAATGTCACTGTCATATTTTTTCTGAAAAATCCCCTTGCCCAGGATTCTTCTCCCGGGAAGCTGAGAAGCCTCAGAGAAAAACAATATTATCTCATTTCCTTCTTCTGTGTGTTGATGCTTTGGAATGGGGTTGGAGAGTGTTTATCCAACATGTGAATTGTTTTGGCTTAATGGCCAATCACCATCCAGCTGTGTCGGGACTCTGGAGAGAGTCACGGGTTTTTCATTAGTATCTTGTTAAGCCTTCTGTAAGTATCCTTTCTCTATTCTTTAGGATAGTTTTAGTATAGTATTCTTTAATATAATATCATAAAATGATAAATTAGCCTTCTAAGAACATGGAGTCAGATTCATCATTTCCTTCCTACCACATGGGACCCCAAAAATACCACAGCCCCAGCCCTAGCCCAGCTCATGAGACCTCCTGGCTTTGGACACCTTTCAAACAGTAACTACTTAACAGAAATGGATCACTACAGCCAGATCAAGGATTGCTTTCTCTTGCCCAGACATGGATTCCTCTCAATCCCCAAATAACAGAAACCCATCACAATCTGATCACCATAAGGCTCAATGATCGGGTCATTATTTGTCCAGCATGAGGGACGTAAAAGGCAAAAAGTGTCAAACCCCTCTGAACTGGAGAAGAGAGATTGCTGCTGGTTTTGGGTAGGATGCACAGAGTTTGCTTCATGCCCTGAAAGCCAGGAGCTATCGGGTTGTTCAGCCTGGGATTTTTGCAATAGTCACTGAATTTCTGCTGAAAAGAGAGTGACAGTGAGGAGGTTTGAGCTGGGATTTTTGCAACAGTCACCAGCCTCCCAGGGAAATTCAGAGAGAGCTGAAGAGTTTTGATCCCTCGCATGGAAGTTGATAGCAAATTAATATGCATTTCCATGGGGGCAGGAGTAGGTCTGGGTGCCACAATCCCATAAGCTCTTTTGAAAATCACAGCCTTAAATGGTAATATTCTGATATTCCAAATATGTGGGGTTAGGTAATTTTTTCTAATTCTTAAAAATATATTAGTCATAATTTTCTTCTGCCTTTCAGTTCCTATGAGATAAAAGGAGTCTAGCTTTAAAAGCAGCAAGATTTACCAAAGTAGCTCCAGAGAAGTTTTAAACCATTTTCTACAGCATTTCTGAATTTTTTCCCCAATTTTCCTTCCTGTAAAATGTGTGCCCTGCAGGGTGTAGGACCGACCGAGGGCACTGTCCTGGCTGAGCATTTGCCTGGGCTGACTCTGGGGCGTTTGCAGTGGGTGCCACCCGATCCCCGCTGCTCACCCTGGTGGCACCGTCCCCAGGAGCAGCTAGCCAGCCCCACGGGACAAGCGACCAAGGGAGGGGCTGCAGGGACAGCCGGAGGGCACTGCCTGACAACGGGGCTTGGCACCGCAGCGGCCTGCTGGGCTTTCACCAGCGTGTGTCAAAATATTCACACAGGGCAGTAAAGAAGAAAATGCTTTTTTAATAAACCATGGGTCGTCCCTTTGTAAACCAGAAGTTTAGCTGCTGTAGAGACAAGGTCTGTGTCTCCTTGTGCTTCTTCGCTGGTGCCTACTTCATCAGCCCCTTTCTAGACTATAGGAACAACAATAACAGGAGCCTGTAAGTGTTGCCACGGTGCTGATGCTTAGTACTAGGAAAAGGCGTTGATGAACAGATCTCTGCTGCTCATTTTATGTTTGAGTCCTGCTCCCTACAACACTCTGCTCTCTCATGCTCCCCACCCACTGTATTTAAAAGAACAAACCACGTTTTCTTCATGTCATCTCCAGCCATCCCAAGAGCTTTGATCACCAAAGGAAACATGTCAGAGCTGGCAGTGTTCTCATTCTGGGGAAAATCTTGATATTTTGGACTTATTTTTCTTGTGCATCAGAATGACAGCAAGTATTTTCAGCTGGTTTAGTTTTCCAAGGAAGAAAAGCACTCTGGTCAGGATAGCTTATTTCACTTAGCTTTCACATATCACTTATAGGCTGACTTTATTTATTTTTCTTAAACTACTTTATAACTGCCTCCTAGAAAAAAAAAAAAACAAACCACCAAAAAACATTAAAAAAACATCAACAAACAAACAAAAAAAACCTGAAAGGAAGAAATTGCTTGGGGAAAAAAGCACTGAAGCTGCTTATTGTAGCAGTAATCAAAAAGGACGTATTAATATCTTGCTTTTATATTTTCAAATAAAATTCACTAAAATGACCATAAATCATTATACATTCTTTTTCAAAAAAAAAAAAAAAAAAAAAAAAAAAAAAAAAAACGGAATTTTGTGTGGAAAAGCACTGTGAGCTATTTTTCATGGACAAAGTGAAGACATTGTGTTGTCTCCTGATACCAGGGACAAACACAATGTCTTTTTGCTCTCTGTCACCTCCTTATTACCAGGTTTTACTCCCAGCTGTTCTGTGGACCTCAGCTGGGTCACTGCGGACATGTGGGAGCGGACAGTGTGTTAGCCCTGAACCGAGTTAGGGGAGTACCAACACCCCACTAGGAACTGTAGAAATATGTGTCTGTAGCAGACTGGGAAGTGTCAGTCACTGGAGCCCTCCCTCTCACCCTTCACAGCAGCAGAACTGGCCCCACGATGACCTGTCCATTTTCCTCTATCTCCAGAAACCCCACGTGGCTCCCTTTTTTATTCCCAAGTCCGGGAAACAGGGCAGTGCAAGGGCAGCGCAGTGCAGGGCCAGCAGGAGGTGCTCCTATAGCAAGGAAATCTGTCCAGCAGAGTCGGACCTACATCTGTGGCACCAAATTTCCCTTCTGCTATAATACAAAACACGTTTGGCATACTCGAAAAAGAACCTTCGGCATAGCAAGGGAGACAGTTTGGGCTCTCCTACTGCAGAAATCTAGATGGATGAAATATTTATCTATGAATTATTAATATGTAATCAAACATATTGCAAAGGAGAAAAAAAAAAGTGAAAAAATGTTGTTAGGTTCTAGTAGACTTGCAATTTCTGAATTTCTTCTACAAATGCCCATAGAGTATTCCATCTTTATCCTCCCAAGTCACTGAGAAGAACACATCAAAGAGCATGTTTGCATTTCTATAATAGATAACAGCATTGACATAAGCTTCAGGGTTCATACAAACTATAAACTGAATTACCAATCGCCTGTCTCACATATTTATAAACTGTAAGTCGAGCCTGGAGAAAAAAAATTCTAACTACAGGTGAAAGAATTATTCCAAAGCTTTTAAAGAGTCACTTCTGAGGTGCACACTGACTTCTGGTGGATGTGAATTATCTGTTTGGTTTGTACTAGCCTCTGCTTGCATAGCAGGAGTCAAAAGGTAACCTGGGCTCTGCTGATCACTGCCATGGCAAGGTTGACATCACTGTTTGAACAAGAGATTTTGTAAGTCTGCAGGTCTCTGTCTCCCCTGGCTGAGGAAGGAAGGGATTTCCTCCTGTCACGCTCTTGCATTGCCTCCAAAGCTCAGGAAAGCTGGCACTCCCACAGCTCTCTGAGACAGAACAGAGCGAGCCCTGATGGCCCAGAGCTACTGCTTACAAACCTAAAACTATTACAGACTAGGACATTTCTCCTCATGCCTTAAGATGGAAGAAGAAAATTCTCCTGATTTCTGTAAAGCTCACACAGGGAGTGCCCATTTTGGGAGAAACCCGAGTTCTCAGGTGAGGATGTGTGTCAGTGGAACACGATGCCTGCAGACAGCTTGAGTCATTCATGCCACAGCTCTCTGCACAACCACTTCGAGGGGTTTGTGCTCTACTGTCAGAAAGGAAGACAAAGTGAAGAGGAAAAAGGGTTATAGTGTTGCCTCATGCAAATGTGTTGGAAGATAAATTGAAATCCCCAGGTCAATACCACTTCTGGAACTCCGATACTGGTCTGAGCTATCAGCTCCTCACCAGAACTACCCAAAGCAACTCTTCTGCTGCAGCTGCTGCTCAGCATGTCCAAAAGGAGAAGTAACAGCAGGAGCCAGAGGAAATAATGGCATAGGATTTGAGGTGGGATGTTCTTTTTCTGGGTAGTTTGACAAAGACCAACTGGATTCTAAGTTGGACATGTTTGCCTCTAGATCTTACACAAAAAAGAGCAGACCCAATATTTTATATTAACTTCTCAGTAATATGTGGTTCTGGAATATACAACAGCATGCAGGCATTTCAGACATGCAAAATTAGGAGACTTTAGTTATTACAGTTCTGTTTTTAAAATTCAGACCTCTCCTGATCAGGACTTAAGAAACTATCTTGTCTGAAATTACTCAAATTTTTCATCTTAGAGACTTTATATTGCATCAGCCCCAAGTTCTTCTCCACAATACAGATAGGAAGAATCCATTTCCTTGTGGATCCCCTATTGCATTATGCAAACACTGGAGATCCATTAAATCCAATATTATTAACGACCCTGTAACTGAAATGATTACCTGGGGGCTTTTAGCCATATGACAAGAGCTTTTCTTGAATGTGTTGAGCACTTACTTTTTCAAAAAAACCTTTTCTGACAGACAGGAGTGATTCCAAACAAGACCAGATGTAACATATCCAAAGTTTTGCCACGTGGTGACAAAACCAGCCTATAAAATTACCTTTAGGAGAGCCTCTTAGTCCCGTCAACGTGATCGATTCTTATTCACTTTGACTGCACCACAGTTGGCATCAGGATTTGGGGTCAGACCAGCAAAAGGGATTCTGGTGACAATAGCAGCATTCACGAGCTCTGTCAATGCAGCATGGTTTATTTAATTCAGCAAACACTTAGCTTTGGCGGCAGAGAGCGGCACAGCAATGCAGACAGAAATATTAAGGGAAAAGTGCAGAGAAAAAAAAAAAATTCTCCTGGTTAGACCATGTCTAGATTCAAAGGAAAATTGAGGGGGGAGCAAGGGAGTGGGTTTTTTTAAATTTATTTTGTTCCTGGGTTGTTATTTTTCTGAAATAGAGTCCTGCTGTTGTGCTGCAAGAAACATGAGGTGAGGATCATTCAGTGATGAAGGCTCTGCAGCTGACAGATTACAGGACAGATTCAGCTCCCTCTCTTCAGCTGTGCTTCTCTGCAAACTGAAACACTCTCTCCTTTTTCTCTTCGGATACATTATCCAAGAGGATCGATACACAGGAGTGAAGACAGCTCAGCCTTCTCAGAAACAGACGCAGCACTGAAAAGACACTCCAAAGGGCCTTAAAAAGTACTCGACTCAAGAATAGGTTAGTATTTAAAACATTGAACTGTATAAGTGAAAAATGAAAAACTGTTCCAGTAGAATATGCACCAACACTTTAAAATGGAAGTTTACCAACAAGGGACCCTTTGTTCAGTGGCACCATTTCCTTTGGTGTTTGGAGGCTTTTTTGTTCCTTTCTGGCTCCAAACTGCCTCAAAGAAACTGAAAATAAATCTTGCTCCAAAATCTTGCTGAAAAAAAAATACTTCTAGGTTGAAACACAGAAAAATCCACAAAAACTTGATGGGATGGTGTACTTCACCAAATCCTGTCAAACAACTTAAGAATTTGGTAGCAATGGAGAAGTGGGGCAGATCCTGATGCACATAAAGAAAAAGGCCAACACAACCCCAAAACGTGCCTGATAATTGACATGCAGGTGCAATTACTGTTGAATGCCCCTGATATTTCCATGTGACATCATATCCTCAGGTGCCTTACTTTTTCTTTGCTCCAAATGCTCCCAGCTTTTCTGCATGCACTACTCCATAGCCATCACATCTGACAGAGCTGCTTGTGCCAGATGCTATGAAATTTGAAGAAGCAAAGGCTCCAGGGTACTGTAGTTGTTGTGAGGCTCCTTCAGCTTTAAGGAGAGTTCTTCTCACCTTCCCCAGGACAGCATCATGGACTAAACCATGTGTTTCTAGGCTGCATCCAGCAGAGGTGGGTTCTGAGGGAGGAGCTGGGCTGACAGAATTCAGTGAGCAGGTTTGTGGTGTTCTAGCCATTTCACTTGGTTTAAGCTTTTAAAGCCTTACAAACTTAGAGAGCTGTCCTTATAGTTTCTATGTCAATTAAATAAATCAGTATTCCTGAAAAATGCCTACTGACAACACCTTCTGGTGATACTGGTTGGCCAGACCTACTCACCTTTACAAAAGAGATGGTGGACTGTTTACAGAGATGGTGAACTGTTTAGCCCTCCTGGGATAAGCACTTTGGTTCCTGGCACAGCCCAGCACAATAAGTTACACAGTGGAAAACCCTTCATTGCTGAGGGAAAATGCAGCCACCACACCAGCCCAGCTAGGTGTGCTCACACTGTCCCACAGCTACGTGGTCTGAACTCAGGCAGGGCAAGCAGGCAACAACAAATAAAATGTCCTGGTTTGGCTGCCTCTTGCCTTTCCACTTCCAACAATCCTGCTGGGCACAGACTCTTCCTTCCTTGGCCTGACAGCAGCCCGTGTCTCTCTCTGGGATCCTCCTGCCCACAGCAATTTTGAAGGAAGCTCAGCCCTCGGGTCAATCAAAAGCCATGCATTTTCCACATCACCCAGGTGATGGCTGGCATTTAGGCTCTTGATGGGAGAAAAGGGGCAGAGAAGTAAAATGTTAACTATTTCACACTTACCAAGTAACATTACACTAATGTCTGTTATCAGGGAATTTGGATACTGGAATAGCCTGTGTGTGGAGGCGGTGGAGTCACTGTCCCTGGAGGTGTTTAAGAAAAGATTGGACGTGGCACTTGGTGGCATGGCTTAGTTGATGTGGTGGTGCTCAGTCATAGGCTGGACTCAATCATTTCAGAGGCCTTTTCCAATGTCATTGATTCTGTGGCTCTGTGGTAGGGATGGATCTCAGAATCAGTGTGAAGAGTGTTGCTGCTGCTGCCATTTCCTCCTCTACCATAGAGTAAGTGGGTATTTGTGCTTTTGATGGGAGTAAGGCACGAAGGATCCTCTCCTTGCATGACAGATGACAGCCACCACAGGCAGAGACCCTCAGCCTGGTGGGAGGATGCCCAGTGGGAGCTCTTGCATTTGTGCAGAGCCCCACAGAACTGACAAGCAGGCACTGGCCCAAGCACGATGGTTACAGGCATCGCTGCACACTGGGTTATATTTAACACAGGAGCCTAAATTACACAGCAGATCAGGAGAGCTCCCTTTGAAAAGGCTAATAAGGTGCCACCTGTTTCCCAGGTCAGAGCCAGGGCTTTTGAAGGCACATATGTTTGACAAGCCCCAGATCAACCGAACAAAGTGACATTAAGAGGGCCCCCTCCCCTGCTCGGGCACTGGGCAGCTGCCCTGGTGCCTGGCGGGAAATCAGGAGCAGCCCCAGGGGATCTTGCAGGCTTCCCCAGCTGTGGGAAGAGTCCACAGGGAGGATGTGCAGCAGCAGCAAGGGAGACAAAATTCTGACTGAGGGGACAAGGAGCTTCTGAGAGATGAGAATGAGCTAAAGGAATTCATTTCCCCAGATGAGGATAATTCAAATAAGTTCAAAAACATGAACTTCCTCCAGAGCATAAGCTTCTCTGGGGCAGAGACCTGTTAATTTGGAGAGCATACCATGTGTAACAGGGGCTGTGTGAGCAGCTCCACAAACCATGGAGAGGAGCAAGAGGGGAGACCTTCCTGCCCGAACCAGACATTCATTCACCCAACATCAAATCCACAGCCCAGGTCAGGGTGTGGATGAAGTAAGCCCATCTTATTGCAGCCCTTTGCAAGAGTTTGCATAAAGCAATGTACCTGGACATCTCCAAGAGCTGCCCTGCGCCCTCCCTCTGGATCCACCTCTGCATCTGCTGCAGCTGTTTTTCTCAAAACATCCGTAGTAGTTTCACCTTTTTAATATCTACCTGCAAAACCTCCCCATGCTTTGGGTTTCAGTGAACCACAAACTACCTTAAAAAATGCAACATTAAATTAAAGAATTCACTGTTCATAGCTCCAAGTAGGGAACCAAGTAATTAATATACAGCTTAATCTACAGCTTCTGCTATCCTTATGCAGCTCCAGTGCTTTGGCCTGCAGCCCCTTTGCCTTAATTGCTCTCACTAAAGATAGCACTCTTCTAATGCAAAATAATCTGGTGAATCCTATGCCCATATCAGGGCTAAATGCACAGTGTTTAAGAGGAAGAGAACTCAAAATAACAAGGTGTTTGTTTGCATTCAAGGAAAAACTTTACTGAAATTCAAAATAATCTATCCTACATGAAATTAAATCCCATTAAAAGCTGATTTTTCTAGTTATCTAATATTATTCTGGCTATGGCTAATATCTCATGGATGATCCTTTGCTAACTTATAATGGTGAGCCACAGCCTGTCTGCATGCCAAAGATACCCTCTTTAAAGAAAAATAAATACCACAGAACGCTTCTGATCTTTCTTGTATAAAGATTTTTTTTAATGAAACACTATTTAGATGCTTCACAGCCAGCAAACATAAATAAATGTAATAAAAAGTAGCCTTGGCTGTGAGAGAGGTCTGAAAAACTGAATTCCTCAAGGGACAGACAAATAAAGCAGGGAAAGTTTTATTTCATTATCAACATAAGTAGCAGCATGCATACATCAGCTGGTATCAATCTTGGTTATAGCTCGAGGCCAGTGACTGATGGCATGCTGCAAATTCAGATTCTGGCTTTTCCATCACAGCATGCATTTGAGTAATTTTCTGCAGTTTTTGATTTTCCAATCTGCACTCCTGTGCTGCATCACCTTCTGTGTGCCCAGAATGACTGCCTGCAGTTGGAGGTCCAGGGAGTTTTTAGGCTGAAAGTTGTATCCAGCCAGTTGTTTCATAGACAAAATGAATTTGCTCAATCCTCTTCTGAATCCATTCATCCTGTCAGATCCCATAACGTCTTGCAGCAAGAAACTTCATAATTTAATTACACATTGTTTAAAAAGGTGCTGAAGTTAGTAAAAGTTATTAAAGTCTTTTAGGCAGGAAGAGTATTTTCATCTGGAGTCTCTTGTTTTGTTGAAAAGCTTTGCTGCGTGGGCAAGGGCTGTCGGCTCAGCTGACGACTGAGGCTCACCCAGACGTGCAAGTTTTGCAGCTGCTCCTTCCTTCTGACCAGCACAAAGCAGCAGAGGAGGCAAGGTAGAAACAGGAGAGAAAGCAAAGATTTCTGTGGAGATGAACAGGCCAGAAGCTGACTGATCAATCATGGTGTAACCTGACAGATTGGCAGCAAGGGCCACAATCCAAACCCTTGCTTCCACCTTCTGCAATAGCCCAGCCAGCCTAAAGGGTCCCTCTCTCTCATTACTCTTCTCCAGCAGGGCAGAAACCATTCTCCTCCTCAGGCAGGGCTTACTTGAAGACAGCCTGAGCATCCATGCTCTGGCTGAGCTCAGCAGTAACCACAAGTGGTCTGGGAGACTCAGAGCAGCACCACACAGGGAATTTTGGAGTTTTAAGTGGCACCATTCACTTACAGTTTTCTCCTCTATCCCACACTGTCCTTAGTGCCACCCCCATCAGCTCTTTTTCAGCACGGAGTCTCATCTGCAGGTCTCTGCTCCAGCACAATTGTGAGTCAGTTTCTGCAGGATTTGACTGAAATCTCCTTGCATGGGATGTTCTCTTTTGACAACTTGCAGAACTTTTGCTCACAATAATTTACTTCCCTTGGTCTCAGAGAGTCTTTCTGAAACTCTTAATTCCAAGCCAAAACTGCCTGTTTCTCCTGGACATGGACACAAGTAGTCCATGAGACCCACTCAAAGGAAAATGGAGTGAATGTGAAATGACCAGCTGCAACTCAGACTGATCTTGCTCTTCATCAAAAGGTGAGCCCTAACTGCTGTCCCTACAGGTTGTGCCTCTCTGCCTTCTAGTCACCATGAAGACTTGTATTTTCAGACCATTACCAGACCTGAAACTGTGAAGCTGTGATGAAGCTAAGATCACAAAGCTCTGAACAACACACAGACTCCTGCACACTCCTCTTTCTCTGGCACTTCCCTATCAAACAGTGCTGCCTTTGACTGGTATTCAGCTGTTACAGTTTAATACCTCTGTCAGGCAAATTAATGGCACTTACTTCCATGGGAAGTGAGAGATGGTACAGTAAAATAGGACCCAACTCCAAATAACTTTCTCAGCAAGAAGGAAAACTCACCACCTTGTTACTAGCCTTAAACATTTTTCCTGGGGGAGTTCGGCGTGTTCCACCGAGCGCAGCAGGATCCTTGGTACAGCCTGGCTGCTGCTCCCCTCCCCATCCAGCTGCGTTTCGGCAAAGGATTTGGTCAGACAAAGGTCAGGGAATTTAAAAAAAGTAAATAGGAGTAATGTACTGCAAGCACACATTCACTGCATTGCTGAACTGTCTTACTAACCCGGGAGTACCCTCCCACACTCCCATGCCGTTAGTGCACAGCTGCTGCTGGAAAGTTGCCTGCAGAGCCTCTCTCCCCTCCCACCACTTTCAAAGGACCTTGTCTGGAGCTACCAGGCTTCTGCTGGCAATATTTGCCAGGGAACAGAGGACTACTGTCACTTAAAAACAAGCAAAGGATTACAAGATGCTTTGATTTCGTTGGGAGCACAGAAAGGCAACGATTGCCATTTCAAAAGCCAGAAGGAAACACTGGTGCTCAGTCAGCTCAGCATGGTCATTATATATTGGGCACAATATATCAATTGGTGTATGCTGAATTCCAAAACAGGTCTAGCTACAGCCAAGCCGAGGGCTGTTGTAAAAGGGTGACTGCTTTACAAAGCACCTCATATACTTACGGGGCTCCAGAAACTAATTTTGCACTGTACAATCAAGTACAAATAGAAATAAACATTTTCAGCATAAGGCTTCTAAAGACACGTGCACAAAACCCCAGCAAAAGGCCCTTGGGGGCTTTCCCTGGTGCATCCGAGAAGTTGCAGCGTGAGACACTCACCAGCACTTCTGAGTCCAAGCTAGAGATGCAGAAGCAGGACTCGGTTGGAGGGGCCTTTGAAAGCCTGCCCACAGACACTGCCCCTGGGTGTGGCATCCTGGCTCCAGGGGATGGAGAAAATCTCATCCGTTCTGGGACACGTATAACATTTATTTATTCAGGAGCTGAACTTCCCCCTCCAAGAAAGTAGGAAATGTTGACGTAAATGGGCAAAACTGCTACTCTGAAATTAAAACACATTTCTTCAGCTAGAATCTCACATTAATGTGGCGTCCCACAAAACTACTAAAGTTTGGATTTTCAAAGGCCCCTTCAGGGATATTTTACTCCACTCCCTTTGAACATCTCTTTGGTCCTTTCAAAAATGCCAGGCTAAAAATCCCTGCTGGGGGGCAGCATGTTGCCGTGCTCTTCTCAGGTCTTACCTTTAATACAACATTAACCTCAGATTTTGCATTTTTCCAAGCGTGGCTTTCTGGGTTTAGTTCTGAGTCCTGCGTCCCCTTTTATCCACATGCTGTGGATTATCTGATTTGATGAGTCATCAGAAATAATCCTGCAATGGCACTGCTCAATGTAAGGGTTAGTTTGCAAGCTACTCTGTGTCATCATTTATTTCAATAAATCATGCCACTTGCCCTGTATTCTATCTTGCACTTAAAAAAAAAAAAAAAAGAAAAAAAAAAGAAGAAAGTAGACACTAACTACTAACTATTTTTATCTCAAAATAAGATAACAACACATTCATGAGATCTGAGCCACCAATGCCTTCCTCTAAACAAAAGCTCTTACAGTAAAAATGCACTGGTAAGATTTGCCCACTCAAATCTCATAAAGCCCATGTTGTTGCAAGAGCTAAGAAAACCTAGCTCTTTAAATAGAGTAATTCTGGGCTAAGAACATTAATGGCATCCCAGAACTGGAAAGCTGGATGTGTAAATTAAAAAGCAAAAAGCACATATACACTCTTAATATCCTAATACCTATTACATGTGATCTCTTTCAAAGTAGCTTTAAATGAGAAGTGCAGTTACTCTTTGATATAGCTGCTAGAAACATAGCCAGGATGCCCTTTGTTATAAATTTGAAAAATGAGTCCGTATTTCATAAAGGCTCATAATAAATGAGTCTTCAAAACCAGAATATATCATTCCCTTTTTGGTTTTTTTTCTCCATTTAAAATATAAATCTGCACCAAATACAGAATAGTTCCCTTCACTTGGCAGAATGCTCTTGACTGTTGGAAAGAATCCCTTTCAGCCACCATGACAGGAATGATCATAAGTGCAATGAGAAATCCCCTCCACACCACACCCAAGTTCCCTCAAGGCTACCAGGAACTTGCCTCAGCACCATCTGGAGGCCACGACAGGTGACCCACCCCGATAAACAGCTGGATACAGGCCATGGAGTGTGAGCCACAGTGCCTGCAATCCAAACCTGGACCCAAATCCAAAGGTATGCCAGATATCTGGACACTGTGCTTGTAAAAGGAACTGCATCACCAAAGGGACTGTGCCTGGTACAACATAAGAGTGAGGGAGGACACTGGGTTTTCTCCCCCCAAAATCCCAATCTGTTATTTACAGCTTTCCCTATGGCGTTCATCAGAAGACAAGAGTCTCTTTAAACACAACAATGCATTTATTCTCACAGTGTAAAAAAATGCCTTAGATGTATTATCCTTGTTTTAGAGGCACAGGACAGGTCCATATTTCCAAACACATCCATACAACCTGAGGCAGCCTGGGGCTGGCTCCCCAGTGATGCTCTGCAGCAGCGGGATAATTCTGCAGAGCCAGGGATAATCATCACATCCCTGCTCTGGCCCTGTTCACCCCATGTCCTCGGGGAGGAGGATTTTTTAGCTTCAGAAGGAATTTGGGAATTCAGCCTATATATTCAACTTGCACATAAATCACGGGTGTTATCTAAATGGGGTAGCAAACGCAGACCCGAGGAACACCCATAATTCAGTCGCATTGCCTTGAAAAGGCACCGAGAAGGCTCGATTGGAGAAATTTTAAAAGCTAACATTCTTTGTTGTGCTTTGCAGTCCTGAAGGAGCAGCGAGAGCCGAGTGCCCATCGCCGCCGGCCCGGGGCGGGCAGGGCGCGCAGGGCGGCAGCGGGGCCCGGGCATTCCCGTGGCGCAGCCCGGCTGTGCCAGCCCAGCTCGGGAAGAAGCGCCGCTGTCCCTCGGCAGCGCGGTGTCCGCCGGGGAGCCGCGGGGAGCAGCGTGGGCTGCCGCAAAGGGCGCCTGGCCCCCGGGGCACCCACCCCTCGTGGGACCACACTCGGCACCGCTTCCAAGGGGGAGAAAAAACCGCGGAGGGTTTGCCTAGAAAGACTCCCTCGGAACCTCGGAACGGACCTCGCGGGCGGGAGAAGGGGGGTATTTGCCGCTGGTTGCCCAGCGTTTCTCAGGTAGTACGTGGGAGTTCTGACCCGCGGCCGCGCAGCCCTGGCCCGGCCGCGCTCCAGGACGCGCTGTCGGGCGGCTCTTCCCGACGGAGCCCGCTTGGCTCCACAGCCCGGCGGCTTTAAACAAAAGGCTTGGTCTGTTGGTTCGTTGGTTGTTTTTTATTCTTTTTTTTTTTTTCTTTTCAGAAAACAACTGCAACCCCCTTCTCCGAGAATATTTTTTCCCTCCTCCCTCCCGCCGATCCCCCCGACCACTGTGTGCTCCCCCTGCTCCCCCTTGCCTCTGACTGGCAGGCGTCCAGGACGGAGGAATTTTCCCCCCCTCCCCTTTTCTATTATTTATTTATTTATTTATTTAATTTCACTTTATTTCCACTGCACATTTCGGCTCCAGCTCCCCAAACTCTTTGATCTCCCCCGCTGTCTCCTTACCCGGAAGAAAACCCCGGCTCTCTCAGCTGGGAGCTCGGCGCACACGTGGGCGCCCTGGCGCGCCTCCATGCTCCTGCCAAATTTAGTCACACAAAGAGCTCGGGGGGGGAACCGAGGGGGGATGAAAGGGGCCGCCGGCGGGACATCAAAGGCGCCGCCGCCCCGCCCTACTCCCGCCTTTCCCCTATATAGGGGCGCCGCCGGCGGACGCCGCTTCGCACGCGAGTGTCCTGTGTCCCCCCGGCCCGCTTACTGCGCACGGAGGGGTCGGCATCGGCACCCCGGGTCCCCCCTCTCAGCGCCCCTGATGCTCCACAGGCTCGTCCCGCTGCCCCGAGCGCTGGAGCCCAGCCCGCCCCGGGACCGGTTTGCCCTCCCCGGTCGCGTCCCCCACCCCGCCCTAAGCTCGGGCAAGTCGGGCTGGCCGTCGGGAGTGCTTGAGGTGGGGGTCCCTTCAACGCTGCAAATGCAAAACAAACCCAACAAACAAAAACTCCTCAGCTCCCTCTGAAACGCTAAAACCCACTCAAACGACCAAAAAAAAAAAAAAAACCCAGCAAAACCTGTCCAAAATGAAACAACAAAGCAAGCAAACAAACAAACAAAACCGCGAAAATACAAACTCACGCTTATAGCAAAAGAGAAAAAAAGAAGAAACACCTAAAACGCAAAAATCACCCCTGCGAAAGTGCCAAGCGGCGCGGTAGCCGCTGCGGAGCCGGGTACCGGGCACGGCGGCGGGCGCGCTCCCGGTGGCCCGGGGAGGGCAGCGGGTCCCGCCGGGGACGAGAGCGGGGCCACCGTGGGGCGTCCCCGTACCCCGGGCCTTGCCCCCCGCCTCCGGCCGTGCCCCAAGGACTGCGAGTAAAGCGACAGCTTTGTGTTGTCTCCAGTCAAATTTGACGTTGGAGTTGACGTTTCCTGAGTTTATCTTTTTGTCGTAAATCATTACGGTTTCCACACACACATTCCCCCGCCCCGGTCCCGCCGCCCCCACCCCGGCCCTTTTTTGCCTTCAAAATCCTTCCACCAAAAAACCGATCCGGGAAAGATTCCAGCCCACCTAAAGGCACGGCGGAGGGGCGAGGGGGAGGCTGCTTTTCCAGAGGGACACGGTAATGAAACGGAGGAGTGGCCGCGCTGCCGGCTCCTCCGGCGGGGTCCCTGCCTGTTCCCGGGCCGCGCCGCCCCGTCCCGTCGGGCGAGCGGGTTTCAACGCTCAGCCTCTCAGCGAAGGTCTTTTTTTCAGAACGGGAGCGTCCCGGGGCAGCTTTGCCCGGCCCGGCTGTCCGGTACCCGCCGAGCGCCAGGAAAGGGAAGAGGGGCGGGAGGGATGCGGAGATGCGCATCTCCGCTCAGGAACCATCCCCGAGCTGCCTGTCGTTTTCCAAACAACCGCTTCCCCATGGCCTCTCTGCAGCCGTCTCCGGGAGAGAGGGGGTCTCCCTGCATCTGGGGAGCAGTGCACAATTAAGCCCTTTCCCAGAAGTTACATTTCTAATTTCTTCCTTTCTCGATCATTTTTTTCACGCACTTGTTCGACTTGGCAAGTCCACCCCCCGTTTCCCGCTAACTTACTCCCTTTCTCGGGGTTTGGAGGGTCTAATTTCTCAGCTGGATTTTAATTACCCGTTCGAGGACGATTACGCAGAGCCGCGGGCGGCGGCGTGGGCAGCCAGCCTCAGCCCGCCCGTGTCCCGGCCGGCAGTGCCGCCGTGCCGAACCCAGCATCTGCCGAAAACGGATTGAGCATCTACATGTTCCCGTTCCTCCGGCTCCCGGCGCTTGAAGGTTTAGCAACCTGACGGGGCATGTGCAAAGCACAAAGCGCACTTTTCCGATGCCAAAATACTGGGAAGTTGTTTCCTGCAAAATGTGCGCCCATCGTGTTCGCAAAATAAAAGTTGCGGATCCTGACGTTCCCCAAGCGCAGCGTCTGCTTTTGTCTGGATGATTTTTTTTTACTGCACCCGTGCCCTGTCGCCGGGTGACGCCGGAACAGCCGGGAGCTAACGGGGCAGCTGGAGGAACGGGACAGGGTGGAAGGGTGAATCTCCGTTACTGCTCTGGCTCCATTTACCGCTCCGAAACTGGGACGAGGTCACCCCGGCGGGTTTCTCCCCGTCTCTCGGGGGCTACCACTCGTTTCTGCCGGGCACTTGCTGGATTCAATGGGGATGTCATAATTCTGCCCTTCGTCCGATGCGGGAGCGGGCAAGCCTGGTCAACCCCTCGCACACTCCCCATACCGGAGCAGCGCCATGTGGCGATGGGGAAGGCTCAACAAAGCAGCCCTAAAAAAGCAGGTCTGTCCGCCCTTCCCGGGGATGCAGCTAGTGCCCGTGCCCTCCTCGGCGGGCTCTTGGCTGGGAAGGGAGGAGCGGCAGTGCCCCGGCGCACCACCCGCGACGCGGACACGCACACACAAACGTACACGAGTGCGTGTAGGTACATACACGGACACAGAGGCTACTCCGCGCAGCCAGAGCAAAGTTTGCCCGGGGGCAGCCCCGCACCCGCTCCCTCCTCCCTCCCCGCTAGCGCTGGCCCCGGCCCCAGCCCCCTCCTCTCCCCGCCCCCGCCGCTGGGCCCTCCCGGCCCGGACACGGTGTCAGTCACGGCGGCGGTTCCTTTCATCTCCGCCGCCCCCGCCCCGCCCCGACGGCGCAGGGAGGGAGGGCGGGAGCGATGCTGAAGTTGCGCCGCCGCCGCCGCCCCGCTCCCCACCGCCGCCCCCCGTGGGGCGCCGCGCCCGCCGGCTGCGGCAGGAGGCCCCGCGCCGGGCGCTGAGCGCGGAGGCGGCCGGGGGCGCCGTGCCGGCAACTTTTTCCCCTGCCCGCGGGCGCGGAGGGAAGCGGGGCGGGGGGGTCACCTCCCCGCCCGCTCCATCCCTCCCCTCCTGCTCTCCCTCCCTCCCGGGGCTGTTTCTTCCTCGGCCCCTCGCGGTGCCGCCGAGCCGAGCCTAGCCGTGCCCGGAGCCGCGGACGAAGCGGCGGACAAAGGCCCGGTGGGTGCGCGGCACGGGCAGCGCCGGCCCCTTCCCCCGGGACGCCCCCTCCCCCTGCCCGCCTCCCCCGAGCCATTTTAACTCGGTCCCGCCGGGGTGGTGGCAACTTCACTCGGAGGCGAAACGCGGGCAGGCTCCGCTCCCCTTCGCGTCTCCTCGCCCCCGGGGTGAGCCCGGGTCCCGAGGGGATGGAGGAGGGTCGGGTCTCCTGGGGGGCGGTCCCTGGCGCGGTTGGGACACGGGCGAGCGTATTTCGACCTATTCCGGCCGTGCGGCGCGTCGGGGCGAGGGTCCCCGAGACGTCGGCGTCGTACGGAAGACGGGGTACCTCGGCCCCGAGGGGGCGGGCGGACGGGCGGGGGTCTCCGGCTGCCGAGAGCAACCCCGAGGAGTTCACGGGATTTTTCCTTCTTCTCTCCTCCTTCTTCTCCTCTCTCCTCCTCCTCCGCCCTCCTCCTCCTCCTCCCCCCGCTGCTCCGCCCGCTCCCCTTCCCGCGGCGGGCCGGCGGCCGCAGCAGACGCCGCGCTGCCGTGAGGATGCCGCAGCTGCCGGGGGCCGGGGGCGGCGGGGGGGACCCGGAGCTCTGCGCCACCGACGAGATGATCCCCTTCAAGGACGAGGGGGACCCCCAGAAAGAGAAGATCTTCGCCGAGATCAGCCACCCCGAGGAGGAGGGCGACCTGGCCGACATCAAGTCCTCCCTCGTCAACGAGTCCGAGATCGCCCCCGGCGCCAACGGGCACGAGGTGCGCGGCCGCGGGGGCTCCGCGGGGCAGCGCGGACGGAGGGGGCGCGGGGTGCCGGCGGGCTCCGGCCGCCGCCGCGGGGAGGGAGCTTCGGAGGGGCCCCGGGGAAAAATTTCCCATAGGAAAAGAGATCGTTCTACCCCAAATCCAGTCTCCAGAGATGCGGCGGGCAGAGCTCCTTCGGCGCTTCGGCCCGGGACGAGAAAGTTGCCGCGAGTTCCCCGACGGTGCGGTGGTGTTAGACCTCAAGTAGCCATGAAATTTCCTCAGTAAAATCAGCCGGGTCGGAGCGTTAGCTGTAAACTCTTTAAGGGATTTGCATAAAACTGTTTGGGAAGAAATTCCCGACTCTAAAATAACTTCAGGGCGAGCAGGGAACCTGCCTTTTAAAAAATTTTGGTTTAATTTTTTTTATTTAATTTTCTTTCTTTTTTTTTTTTTTTTTTTTCCTAAAGATCTGCTAAGGAGGGCAACCTGATTTTCATTATTATTTTTGGTATCTTTTTACCAAGAGTGTTTTGACCACCAGAGCGCCAAATATTTTCCAGAAATTATCCACTTTCATTATATGCAGGGTGTTTCTGCTAGAAATGCTTTGCAAAGCCCTGTAGTTATTCACGTTGTCATAAAACAATAGTTTACACAAATGTTTCTGGAACAGTTGCCTTCCAAGCGACTTAGGAGGAAAAAGAAAGATGTTAATCTTGTGCTCTAAAAGCCTTGTTTCCTTCAAGAAACTGTAGCAGTGTGTCTGATAAACAAGCATCCATACAATGACTTTTCTTCTTTTTCTTCTTTTCTGATGGTGGATTCCTGGTGGTCAGGTTTCCAGGCAGACTCAAGCACAGGATTCCTACCATGATAAAGGCAGAGAACACCCCGAGGAAGGTGAGACTCGCACTGTCCCATCTTGCAGTTGGGACAGTTGTCCCTCTGTGACCCACCACACAGTCCTCAAACTTGGTTTCTTTTGGAAAACATAAATTTAATGCCTTTTGAGGGGGGAGGGATGCCAAAGCATTTCCAAAGCGTTTTCAAAGCGCATTTAAAAAGGAGATGAACGTGCAGCACGTTTATCTTGAGTGACCAAATGGTATTCCAGTTGTTTAGAAACTGATAAGTAGGCCAAATGGATCTTCACTGAAGAAGTAACTATTTTTAGGATATCACCTTAAATACATCTATTTCTTCACTCATACATTGTACAGTTGTGTTTAGAAACCCTCTGCTTTTCCCCGTAGCCAAAGTCTGTCACTTAAATCTCCTTTTTCAAATCTAAGTATGAGCAGATCTGCATTTTTTCATGTCTCAAATGGTTAATTTCGATTGAGGAGGACAGAGGAAGTAGCAGAGTTCATCAAACATCATTTAGGAAGCTGGACACGCGTGCAAAGAATGTGTGCTGTGAAGGGTGGGAGATTATGTTTAAAATCAAAAGCTTATCATCACAAGTTAAACCAGATTATAAATGCCCTATAAAGACAGGCAGAGTTCAGTCCTGGTGCTTTCCAGGACTCTGTGACCATCTTCCTCCAAATTTGTAACTGAACAGCCTAAAAGCAATGATGTCCATGCTCATAGCATTTGGGCAGCGAGGGGGAGGTGTTCAGCTCTGGGTACTTTTCAGCTCTGCATCTTCTTAAAACCTCACTTCCAAGTAGTATCCTTGTCAGTGGGCATGTAGGTGGGAGACCTGTTCACTCTATTTGCAGCACCTGGATGCAAACACTTTTTTTTTTCCCTACCAAATAGCCTCCCTTACTGGGCTTCCCTTGTGACTGTAGTACCATGTGTGCTTAACAGCCTCCCTCCCAAATTGTTAGGATCTCCTTCCAAGCCAACCCCTGCCCTTTAATTGTTCCCAATAAGCATAGTCAGAATGAACTGTTCACTGCACACACTATCTCAGCAAGAGAAGGAAATTATTATATCTAGTTATCACGGCTTTGTCCTCTCTTTCCTAAAAATGATGTTGGAAAGCCATACTGGCAATAATTCTGAATTGACAAATCCTAGAGGCATGTATAAAATTGGGTAAAAGTGCTACTTGAGAAATGTGATGTCATTGCTGATGTATCTACTTTGATTTCAATGAGCACTAGCAAAATTATTTATTTTGAGGTGATTCTGTATTTTAAACATAAACTCCTCACCGAGAATACTTGTTCCTTAAAGAATTTCCTCTTCCTAAAAAAAAAATGTTTTTACAAATTGCCTCGTATCATTTTCTGTCAGCAGTAATTTCCATGAGTAAGGAAACATTTGCATTAAGAACATTTTTATATATGCACAGTACCTGTTTGAGTGCTCTAACTCATGAGAAATGCATACATGGGGAATAATGTAATCATTGTTTCATCTTCCCTAGGAAAGCATCCAGACAATGGCTTATACAGCAAGGGACCATCGTACTCTGGTTATTCTGGGTATATCATGATGCCAAATATGAATAACGACCCATACATGCCTAATGGATCTCTGTCGCCACCCATCCCCAGAACAGTGAGTTATCTCTTCCAAAGGCTGGTTTTGGCAAGCTGGGTTTCCTCCTCTTTGGTCTGCAGAGCTTGTTTATAGCAGGGTCTTTTGGGAACCTTCAGTTGAAGGTTGAGCGTCTGCTGTTCAGAGCCTCTGTCCAAAGCAGTTTGAGAGCTCTTAGAGGTGTTGGTCGTGATCGCAGTGGAAGAGCTGAGATTAATGTCTGTGAACAGGGCTGGGGGCTTTGTGGGGGGAGCTTTGGTTTACGACTGTAGGATAATGTATGGCAGAATGATGTAAATGCTGTCTTTGTAGTGACTGGGACAGATGTGAATTTTCTGGCTTTAACTCTTCGTTTGTTAGGAGGAAAATCAAGGGCTGGAAGCAGAACTGCTAAAGTTACATGACAGTAAGATGAGAAGATTGGATTTTTTTTTTTTTTTTGCACTTCAGATGTGGCATTGCTCTTTGCTGATTGATATTTATTTCCACCATCAGTTGGTCTGTGTTAAGGCTTTATCTATCTGGCAGCATTGCTTTGAAACATACTCTGTATCTTCAGCCAGAAATTGTGAAATGGTCGTTTAGGAATTAATACCAACCATGATGCAGTGGTTACAGCTTTCCCTTACATTGTGGTGAGCACTGATTCTTCCAGGTTGGTCCCTCTGTTTCCATTGGTGTAGATTCATGCGTAATGGATTTAAATGTACTTTTAATTCTGGATGGCCAATCCCCATTTATTTTTGTAAGCCTCTTGGTATACATATAGAGCAATGGAGAGGCAGTGTTAAAATGAGCTGTGGAAATTATATTAGTAGAACCTGAGTGGAGCAGGAAACAATTTGCTTGTAGGCATCGTGCTGGAAAAATGCCGCTGCCGTTGTGCGTGCTGTGAGAGGAGGAGTTGGATGCTGTTACTTCCCTGTGATAAAGCAGTTTTTCCACTTACTGGCTCCTAGATTTTTTTTTTCTTGAAGGTCTCTGTCATGGCATTGTTTTGCTCTCTGACGTTCTTGATTTTTATTCAGGACTGTGGCATTCGACTTAAAAAACAAAAAGAAGGGGGCCTGATCTGTACTGGTAATTTGACAGCAGCGAAACATGTTAGATTAGTGTATATTTGGAGTCAGAGTGACAGGGTGCTTTGGCACTGCAAAACACATGGATCTGCATTTGAAAGATGCAAAAACTCATGCAATATATTGCTTTCTATAGCTGTGGGGTTTTTATGTGTATAAATTCCAGTTCAGAGGCTTACAGCCATTTAGGGTGAAGCATGATGATCACAGTCTGTTGATATTTGTTGTTGTAAACGTTGTTCTACACAAAACTTCCTTTTGGATGTATCATAGGGAAAAACATGCAGCTTTTCAAGAGGGCATCGAGACTCAAACCTACCCTTTGGAGGACTAGGAAACTTCAGACTTTTTTTTTACCTCCTCTTTGCCTTGTTACTTTCCTAAGAAAGTCCTGAGTGCTGGTGCATGGTTTAGAACAACAAAATCCAATTTAATTATTCACTGAGGATTTTCTCCATGTATGAATGCCGTGGGGCTGCCACTCGGTACAGATCTGGCATCAATGCCCTCAGAATATCATCTTGCAGAGGCTGTTGAGGAACTGCCCTTTGAGGGTGTGGTGGAGGGGAGGAAGGGGGGAAAACATGTCTTGTTTTTAATTGTAAAGCTGCCTGCTGAACATCTGAGGGGCTAATTTAGTTCAGTGCTGCTCTTGCATGTTACAGCAGCACCACTATTTCAATAAAACAGTGCTGTTGCAGGGCTGCAGTGTTGACATAAGCCCGGAGTTCTTTCAGTTTAACCACAAGGCTACACGCTTGAGTTATTAAATAATTTTTTTGTTTAATTGAACTGTAATCTTTGCTAGGCTCGTTGCTGACAGTTGGGTTTTAATGCGCGCAAGATCAAAACGCGGCGTCCAGGAGGTGACATGCTCGCTCTCCCTGTGGCTTTCCCGGCTCCGGCGCCGCGCTCGCCTCCGTGGGGTCCCGGCCGCTGCCCTCCAGGTTTGCTCTGCCTCCCCATTCCAGGGCAAGCAGCAGCTGAGATCCGCAAGCACTGGAGGCAGAGGTCTCCCCTGGGGTGTCAGTAGTCCCCAGCCATTTGTGCCTGGTGTGTACCTGCGCCCTGCTATTTGCATGACAAAGACGCTTCTTGTTGATGCATCTGTTGCCTGGAGGTGTTAGCCAGGATTAAAAAGGCGCCCTGGGGCGCTGAATCTTTTTTTCCACCTTGGAAGGACCTGCTGACTGCAAACTGCCCCAGGGATGCACCCCTGGGGAACGGCATCCAGACACTGGGCAAGGACCATCTATGAGAAGGGAGAGCAAAGCTTTCCTGGAAAGGGAAAAAAGTTACTTTCATCACCATATGTAGAGGGGAGGGGAAAAAGCCTTTCCTCTTTTTTAAAAAGGCGAATGATTTAAAAGCTTGCTTTGTAAAATTAAAAGTACAAATCTATAGTCAGACACAGCTTGCCTAATAAACCATAATTAAGAAAAATGGAAGTCTTAATTTCTGTGCAGCTTTTGGAAGGGAGAGGGTGTTTGAGAAGGATTCAAAATCTTCGAAAATCTGCTGTTTTTAGAGAGGTCTTTTCTTCCCCATTCTCCTCCTCCATTTATTTTTTTTTTTTTTTTTTAATTTTCTTATCTTACTGGCAACCGATTTGCTATTTCCAAGTTGTATTAGTAGGAGCAGGAGAGTGTTAATTGCAAGTTCAGGTAGGAGCCTCCTGCTGCAGTTTGTGTTCTTATCAGACGGGTGGGTGAGTGGAGGAGCAGCAGTGGGTTGGGGTGGCTGCAGGAGAAGTGGCAGGTGAGGGTGCCAAACCACAGGAACACCTGGTGAATGTGCATCCTGTGTGCTGAGATAGCTCTCGGTGGTTTCTGAGCCTCGCAGGGGTACTGAAGATGGGAGATGGAAACAGCTGTTTGTTTTCTAACGCGTGGGGTTTTTTCCCTTTGGTTAACAAGACTAGTTTTGGGGTGGCAAAGGTTTCTTGACTGTTTGATGGGAACGTGGGAACAGAGGAAGTGACTGAAGAAGGATCATTTCTCCATGTTTTAAATTCATCCAGAAGATAATTTAGGATTTATTTCTCATTCCCCATGAGTTAAACTTCCTATGGAAAGATAGGAGATTTCTGCAACCTACTTTTTGTCTGTGTTCTTGGGGTCTGGGTTTCTTTCTTCCGGCCTCTTTGTAGCAGCTGGATGTGTTAAATAGGTCGGAGGATACAATGTATAAACATTTTATGGCAACTTGCACAATGCAGCCTATCTGAAAATGACAAGGAATTCTTCCAAGAGAGTTGGATTGCTCAGAACAGCACAGGACTAGCCCTAATTTTGGATATTCCTTGTGTGTTTTTGTGTGGCGGGGGTATGGAGTTAGTTCCCATCTTGAAGAGGTGATGTCCCAGGAGATTCAGACGATAGTATGGGCAGAAAGAAGGATGAGGGTAGAAATAGCAAAAATGAGAGGCTATGGAGCCTCAGTGAGAGGGTTTTGTTTCCCAAGCTACATCTTCTGTTTCTCAGAAAGCGGGCTGATTCACTTGCTTGTCGGGAAATTTTGCAGCCCCAAGGGGAATGTATGGGAGCTGCAGAAGGACACAAACCTGATTTTTCATTGTATTGTCTTTTCCTGAGAATTAGCTTCTCACCATGCAGTTGTAGGGAATTGCTGGGAGCTGTGGCCAGCTGAAACCTCCCTGGCCCGATATGAAATAGGCTTTCACAGCGCGCAAGTTGTGGCTCGGCTCGTGCTCCCATATCACCCACTAGAAACCTTTGCCCTGATTCCCAAGCTGACATTGGAGCAGGATGCTCTGGGGCTTTAGGCAGCTGTGGTCCTGTCACAGATGTTTCTCTTCTCTCCACAACCCCAGGCCCGTGCCTGAGGAAATGGGCAGCTGAGGGGCTCCACAAGCCAGAGCTGCTTATCCAACACTGAAGCTCTGCAGCTTCACCCCACACAGTGCACGGCTTCGCAGTGCAGCTGAATGATGCCAATTAACTCCTTAGATAACTTTGAAATCAAGCACACAGGAGCACAGAGCTTCCTGGCTGTATGGAAGCAGAACTTGATGGAGTGTATTAGCATTTGCCCAGAGAGGAGTTTTAGCATTATTTTCTGAGGAGCTTAGTGAGTGCCAAATGGCAGCACTGGGAAAGAACAGGAATCTGCTTAGCCCTACTAGTGGCACCTCATTGCTACAAACGTGCCTCTCAGCTGCTCTGACTCAAGCAATCACAGCTGATCAGTCTAAGTTAGTCAGGCAGGCCACTGTGAAACATAAACCCAAGCCATGAATGGTCATGGAAAGAGTTTTGGTGGTGTTTTCTTTCTCCCACTTAATAAGATGAATCCTCCATTTGGAGGGGCAGAAGAAGTTACCACACTGGCTCTAGGTTGTCCTTGTCTGAAGTTTGGTCTGGTTGCTCCTGATCAGAGCTCTAGGCAGTGTCTTAGGTATATAGTTCATTGTTACCTGATCTTTGGCACATAGTGCTGAAGAGAACACCTTTTCAGCTTTTGCTGCCTCCTCCTTGTCATATTGATGCAATTAGCAAATCTATGTAATTGTGGATGGGTAAGGGGAAAACAAAATGTTCTCCTGATGTGTCAGTGCAGAGGCAGTAGTTGTGTGTGTGTGTGGCTTGAGCAGAGGCATTATCAAAAACCCCACCCACTGCAAATCATCAAAGTTGGAGCTTTTGTATAGCAATACGTGTGTGTGTTTATGTCCTAAATATCCTTTTTTTTTCTACACATCTAGGAGCTGATTCAATATAAACTTTAAATGGTAGAGCTGCTGCTTACTTTTTAAAGTGGTTTAAGCAAAATGTCATTCCTGTCTCTTTTCCAACTTAATCCCAGCCCAGAAAAAAATGTTAATAAGAATAGCTTGTTATGGGCTGCAAGTGCCAAGGAGGATATGGCTCAAGAAGAAAGCCTGAAGCTCCACAGGTTCAGGCATCAAAAGAGGAAAAGGCTTTTTCCAGATAGTTGCAGCACTGCATGCCTGCAGGCACTGAAAAGCCTGGGTACCGCAGGCCTGGCTTCTCTTGAGTACTTAACTTCTGTTTATAGTTAGCGAAAATGCCTCCTGATATGGGAAGGAAATAACCCACACAAAAGCATTTTACTGCTGCTTAATATTTCTGAAGTCCTATCAGAGGCGTGTGCTGTTTTTTCTTTTTTGCTAGTAGTAAAACACCGTGTCTCTCAGAAGACAAAGAGACAAACGTGCAAGAGTCCATTTTAATACAGACACCAAACATTCTGTGTGTCTGTCCTGCTGTGATCTCCTGTGCTGCTCTCACGTGGATGGACCCTGATCCAGTGTCTGTCTGGTTCAAGGGAAACACTGCTGGGGGCCAGACAGTCTGTCCTTGACCTGGTCGAGTCAGGTTGTCCTCAGCGTGTGTCCTCCCTGCTGCTGTGAAGGGGAGCCAGGTGCTGTGATGCTTCAGCTGTGCAGATATGGCTCCCATTTACCCCAAACTGCCCTGTGCAGGATAGCAGACATTTCTCTCTGAGCTGGTTTTGGTTGTAAGACATGTTTGGGGTGAGGACAGTTCTCATCTGGCTCTTGGGTTTGGTCCCTTTCTGCAGGACACTGGCATGCTGCTCCTGCACTTGGGGATTAGTGTCTCTGTTGCTCCAGCCCTTCCTAAGCATTATTTTCACTTTAGAAAATTGCACTCAGAATAACTTAATCTAGCAACCCAGTGGCTTCTCTTTGAGACTTGGATCTTGTGGATATGTTTATTTAGTTTGGGATTCCCACTTCAAAGGAATCTGTCCTCTCAGCAAGAAAGTGATTGAGCACTTAAATAAAAATATATTCATTGAATCTTTGGGGTTGAGCTAAGAGTGCAATAGGGAGTTAACATGTACACCAACTGTGCTAATCAGTCAGGGATTGCCTGCTCTCCTAAAGGGGAAGAAAAGGGGCCTGAACTGCCCAAGGAAAAATGGCTGGCCTTCCATGGCTTCTGGTGGTGGTGTTGCTTGCTGGGGCTTCAGATGGAAGATGAAGGAACTAGAATATCTTCACCTGTGATCTTCAAAGTTACTAAATCCCTTGTGTAGAAGAGCATTTTAATGGAGCTGAAAGGTCAACTCAATGATTGTTTATTTTCTTTAAATGGCTGTGGATATAGGTAAGGTTGAGGCATAAAATCAATGGGATGAGCTTAGTCAGCAAAAATTACAAGTGTAAAGTTACGGGGCTTCGATTGAATATTTATAAAATGGGCAGCTCAACTTAAAAAGTGAGTGTAGTGCTGTCACCAGCTGTAACACATAAACCAGAGAATTGCTTTGGCTAGGAGTTATTAAGCAAGCCAGAGAGCAGTTAATTCCCAAAAGCATCTGTCTATCCAAGCACTTTCAGTTCCCCAGCCCTGTACTTCAAACAGCGCCGCATGAGTCAGCGGGCAGGTCTGCTTCACCCAGACCAGGGCAGGGGAGGGAGTCCCTTGGGAGCATGGGACTTGATGCAAGTGTTTGCCAAGGAGCAGGGTACATGGGCATGGTACGTGGTGCGAGGCAGCCCTGGTAATGCTGCTTCGGCAAAGAGCAGCAGAAAGCTGCTTGTGTGACCTTTTTTGTTTTTCCTTTCCCTTCCTTTCTTTCTGAGCAGGGAAGCTTTAAGATAGTTTGTAACGGGCTGGTGCTGCACATCCAGCACAGTGCCAGGCTCTGCATGTAACGAGCAGGCCTGCTCTGAAAAACCTGGAAATTGTGTGAGCTGCAAGGAACCTTACAGTGTCAGCACAAGGAGTGAGATTGCATGGAATAGCAAGGCATGATGCTGAAATCCTGTGGATACTGATGGCAGCTCAGATTCACCTTAGCTGACTTGAATGGAGGAGTGGATGGGGTTACAGTCATTATCCAAAGAAAATCAGTCTGGAAATTGTTTGATTCATGATGTATGTTCAAAAAACAGGGGAAGGGATCGTTGGACTTTGGTTGGGCAGTCTTGTTGGCTCAGAGGTGGAGAGCAATGTGCTCTGAAATGCTATCCCTGTAGGCTCTGTATTTCTGAGTAGGCATCCTAGTGACACTGGCTGCTCAGAGCTCTCTCTCTGTAACTGGTCACTTAGCTGTGCTATAAGGCTCTATTTCTTCAATTTTCTGCCTTTTTCTGTGTTTCAAAACTGCCTCAGAGGTTTATCTTTGTGACTGTCTGTTGTCTCTCCACAGTTCTGGCGTATCTTTTTGCCTTGATCTTTCTTCATCCCTATCAAGTCTTGCATTGGCAAGCTTTGTCTAGCATAAAAAAAGTGCAATGTGGAGGTGATGATTAAAGGTGTCAGCACTTGTCAAACACAGACCACGGTCTGGGAGAAGGCCTTTTGCCTGCCGATGTGCTAAAATGCAGATAAACTGTGTCCAGCAATGCAAATGTGTTTACTTTGTTTAAATGCCATGATCCAGTGATGTGTTGAGGGTCTCTCCTTTCTGAAGTTCGAGTGGTGCCGTACTGGGTTCAGGAAGCTGCAGTTATGTGTGGTCATTGTGTTTTTCCTCACTCTTTATTTTGCTCCCTGCCAGTCCTGTATTTCCTTCATTGCAGTTTTGTATCATTCCCTTGTGCCCTCACAGTGAGCAAGGTTCTTGCCACCAACCCATGCTCTGTCCCGTGCCGCAAAATTCCACTGTATGCCTCCTTCAATTAGTTTTTACAGGCTGGCTTCATTCTCACATCTGTGCCCTCTCCTCAATTTAGGCTTTGTGGCAGCTTGTTCCGTCCTTGTGGTCTGATCAGCAGCACTTCTGTATCTTAAACTGAAGAAACACTTGTGTACAGAAAAGTTATGCTGAAGCAGGAGAATAGCTGGGCTTGACCCGGTGCAGGGATCCCTCCAAACTGGGGGGAGGCTGATTTCTCCCCTGAACATCTGGATGTGAATTAGGCCCTGCCAAGTGTAAAAACTGTCCTTATGTTCACATCCAGGTCCTTGTTTGCCAAATACAAATGTACGTGCAGGTTCAGCCTCTTGGGGAGCTTTTGGGAGTGGGGCGCGAGCTCACAGGTGAGCGAGGGTCAGGTGTGGGAGCCCAGGGTGATGGGGCAGAGCCAGGTCCCCTCCAGCCTGCTGGAGATCAACACGGGAAGGAGCAGTGGGCTCACCCAGCTGGCACTGGGAGAGCCCGTGAGGATCTTGAGGAAATCACCCATACATCGAACATACTGGAATACATTTTTGAAAACTCAAGTGATTCAAATAGTTTACCCCCTTAGAATGCCCCTTGTTTGGCTGCCCTCTGACAGTAGCATGCTGGGCCTGTATTTTGGTCTGGTTTTTACTGCCCGATTACCTCCTGCACACAACTGAAATTCAACTTGAAAAAATAAGTTTCAAATGAACATGTTGGATTTGAAAAAAAATTGTAACTCAAACCCTTCTCTCTTGCGCTTTATTTTGTGTCCTAAATACTCTTGTTAAAGGAAGAAAAGGAAGCTGTGGTGGATTTAAAGGCAAAAGAAAAGAAATAAAACTTTAAAAAGCTTAGCTCTTAAGTGTGTGGATTTTTCAGGTTTTGTGGAGACCTTTTTTTCCTTTCTCAGTTATTTTGAGGATATTTCTAAGATAATAGTGCAGCGATCCTGTTTTAGATGTAAATCTTCAGAAGGAAGGATTGGAATAGGAGAACCACAAGAAAATGCTAATTTATTAGGTGACTCCCCAGACAGTTTGACAGCAATATTGCAAACACTTTTTTTTTTATAACTGGCAAATACAATCTTCTTATCAGAGTGACCTGTAAGAGGATGACTTCATACTTTGTAATAAGGAAATATTAAGAGACTGTAGAAGAGCTGGTCAAAACACTGTCTTGAAACATATTTTAGTTCAAGGGCACTTCCTAAACAACTTGTATAGGGAGCTTTCCCTCTTTCTTTGACGCTTTAAATCCTGCCTTTTATTGGTTTTTCTTTCCAAGGATATGTGTGTAAGTGAGAATAATGCAGGCTAATGGGGCAGAACAATAAAAGTTCAGTAGGGAAATGTGGTTGAATCAAAGCCAGTTCAGAAGCCCCCGTGTTTGGGGCACAGGCAGACTTCCTAGGAGAGGGAGATCTCAGCCGTGGGTTTGTGAAGCTTGTCTTCCAGGACTCCAACTAAATACAGTCAGATAGTTGCACGTTAGTGCTTACTGCACAGAAATGCCCTCCTCCATTGTATGGATCTCTCTGGCCAGCATCTAGTGGACAAATTATTTTTTCAAGTTCAGTCAGCAGAAGAGCCTACAGGTGGGTGTTTCATTTTTCTTCTGGAGATGGCATGTCACAGCCCAGGAGCCCATAGCTGATGCTGGCCTTTCTTGTGTTACCTGTGCTTCCTCTCTCTCCTCTGCTGGGTTCTCCCAGGAGGGGTCGGCTGGTTAAGCCAGTGGCTGAGATTTGATCCTAGGAGGTTAAGCCAGGACTGGCAGAGGTGCCTGTGGTAACATAAGTGCTGCTGGTAAGTTATAGCTATTTTGGGGCTGGAGGAAAAGTTTGTGCCTGTGCAATTAAGCATGAAATAGGTAAATTCTGTGTATAATTGCCCAACCTAGAGTGTAGCGTGAGGACGTGACCCGTGGAAATTGCGGTGCATCAGTGACTGCTGGCAGATTCCCGGGAAGTATCCCTGGTGCCCACGCTGGCAGTGGGGTTATGTGTGTGTTTGTGTGTGTGGATGTCCTCTGCTTCCCCCCACTCCACTCCCAAAAGCAAAGGCACAGTCTGGGAGGAGACTTCTGGAAATGAGGGCCTGAAAAAGCAACATTTGTTCGGAGCCTTAGAGGAAGGTGATGGCAGAGGTGGGAATAAAATCCCTATTTCCCGAGTTCACTTTGGGAATTCACCTGGAAGACAGCTCACTTCCAAACATATGTTTCTAAGGTTGGTTTTGGTTTTAGGTTTTTTAATGAAAGCAAATGAGAAGTCTGAGAAAGTAAAAACCGAGATGTATGTGGTGGATGGAGGGAAAATAAGAGGATTGAAGCCCGTGCAGATAGGAAGAAAGTTTGTGTCAGTGCTGGCTGTGGCTGTGTTTCATACCCAGCCTTTGATAGGAGGAGCAAGCCATCTACTGAAGTTTCTAAATAAAAGCAAGAAGGGGTCTAAGAAAATTAGCCCAAAAAGGTTTTGTCAAAAAACAGACTTTGTTTTTTTCTCATTTCCCCTCCCTGCCACACAATAGCACCCATATCTTCCCACTTGGTTTTCTCTTTGCTCTCTCCCCTGCAGGGGAGCAGGCTGTTCGCCCTCAGCATCATTATTTTCATCCCCCACTTTTGTCTCCCTGCCTCTCAGAAGTTCAGTGCAAACACAATTAGATAACGAGCACGGTGCGCTCCCTCTCCTGGGAACCTGCCATTGATTCACAGCCCTTGCACACAATGTGCTGGGAATGACCAGCCTGGGTTTCTCTGTCAGCTGCCCTGGCACCGGCCTGGTGGGACTTTAGTTGTTTACTGTAGGGATGGGAAGACCTCGGAGCAGCTTTTTGGGATGGCGTCTCGGCAGCAATGGCATCTGTCTTCCTCTTCCAGCCGTGGCCTCAGTGATGTCCGTGCCCTGTGCCTCGGCAGCCTCTGGTGGGAAGAATGGTTTGCAAGGAGCTGCCGGCTCATTTGCAGCTGGAAGCTTTAAACTTTTTCCTGGGCATCCCGAAATACCTTCTATTTTAATACACTACAGTGCAGCCAGGCTGTGTTCACTGGAGCACAGCTCTCAGCTTCCTAGCTGTGCTTCCGAAGCGGTGTGCCCCGGTGCCATTGCCCTGCCGGGGTTAGCCAGGTCATCGGTGGCGTTTTCTTTTGTTTCTTCACACCTCTGTAGCCACAGCTGATACACTGTGGCCACAGCTGTGGCTGCCCGTCCCCAGCGCCGCAGCCACACTTTAAGCTCAGTTTGTTGTGGTCCTGCAAGTAGTCACCTTGAAGGGATTTCAGTTCCCGATTTCAGGAGCGGGTGAGGTTGGCTGTCAGGGTCGCTGGCTCTCTCTGATGTGGTTACCAAGGGATCCTGCATGAGGAGAAGCTGTGCCTCTGCCGGGGCACGGAATGCTGCCTGTGCAGGTTATGGAGCGGACTGCACGGGGTGAAAACCTGGCAGACAGCCTTCAGGTGCCTCTTTTGGGCTAAATAGTGTCTCTTGAATTTCACTGAAGAGCTACAAAATAGGAGCAAGCTTTCGAGAAAAAGTATCAAGTAGCAAGTGAATCCTCTGTAAACGAGCACAAAAGTCCCCGGAAGGGGAAAATTAGCAGTAATTACAGTAAAACATACTTTTTCATCATAGTAATGGTTTGATGATGAAAGGTAGGGTTGCAGCATCATGTAAAAGTTATTTTTCTGCTGCATCTTCATAGTGGTGAGTGTTTTGGAGACCTTTGCAATGCTATGCATGTTACTTGCTCGGTTTTTGGAGGCTGGCATTCGTTTCCAGATACTTGAGACTCCTTGTGGGATAGGCAGAAGTTGATTTAGCTGTCCTGTAGATAATGGCAGCAGATCCCTCTGTTTACAGAGATGGCTTCAGCTCCCTGCATCTTTCCTCTCTTTCCTCTGTGTTGCTTTATGAGCATCCCTCTGCTTATCAGAATGAACACCAGAGCCACAAAGAATTAGTCCTGATTTTAAAAAGCAGGCTGTGCAGAGGAAGCAGTAAATTTGTTAGGGATGGCAGGAGAGTAGAGGGAGGAAAAACTCCAAAACCTTGGATTACAATAGAGAAGACTTCTGTCTTGATTCTGAAAAAATGATAAGCTTTTACATCTTGGAAAAGAGATTGCTACGTTTGACTACGTTCAGCCTCAGTATAGTTAGTGTTAAGGAACAAAGTGAAAATGAGACAGTTTCCCAGCCTTGGAATGACAGGGACATAAGCTCTGTGTCCATAGGGAGGGAGGCCAGATCCCTTTGCTGTTGTCTTTGAGTCGGGGTTTTAATGACTACAGGGAGGAAAGGAGTGTCAGTACAACAGAACAAAAACGATACAGCTAAGAGGAAATTATTTTTATTGCTAATACATGGGTGCTCGTAATGTTTAATTCTTTACAGCTTATGCTTTATTTGCACATTCTTCCTTCCTCAGCACTCCGCACACTGTAGCGGCAGGACCGTATTTCAAAATTACTGCTCTTAAAGGCTCCTATTCAGTGGTTTTACCATGAAGAAAAATATTTGTCAAAGTTGCCCTGGTGCTCAGACTGGGCAGCACATGCACACAGCTTGCTGTGCCCTCCTGGGCTCTGGCTTTTTACATCCTCCTTATCCTCCCTCCTTTCTGCTGATAGTTTTTTAAAGTTTCCTGGAAATATTTTTTCAGGGTAATGTAGGTGTACATTTAATTAAAATTCAGGACAGTCTTTTCTTGATAGAAATTTACTTTTGTTTCCACCAGCAAAGCCAGATGAGGAGAGAGAAGTGTGGGAGCATTTGATGCCCCTGAAAACCATATTGTGGCAAGAGTAGTTTTAAGGCAGCCCAAGAATTGTCTGCATGACTGGAGGAGAGGGAGGCTTAAATGAAGCTTTGCAGTATTTTATACTTTTAGGTCATTATTAATCTTTTTAGATAACAAATGGAGATATAGTGTTTGCCATGTGCTGTGTGTCTGGTTTAAGGTAAGTGAACTACTGTCAGTTTGCTACAAGGAGCTGCAGAGGGGAGACAACAGCCTGGGCATCTGCATTATTTTCCCTTGCATCAGGTGCTACAAGTCACTGAACGTACTGTGAGTCACAATATTTTTTCCCAATTTGACTCGCTTGCCCAATCGTATTTTTACTTCAGCCTTTAGGCTTGAAAAAGCATGTGCATAATCAGTTCATTTTGTGTGGTCTAGGCTATAAAAATGCCCCCTCTGTTCTTTCCATATGAAAAACGTGTTTTTAATTTTGGGGAACTTATATAATTTTCTGTGCTTTCTTTTGTATCTCAGATTAAAAACAAATGCTCCCTTCCCCTAACTTTGCATGTTCCAATTATGGAGTTGTGAAAATAAGTCATCCTTCAGCTTTTGTTACTTTAAAACAGCTATCGGTGATGTCAGAGTCAATACTAAAAGCATTAAGAATGCTGGCAGAATGTAATGCAGCTGCAATCCAACATGATGTTGGAAATGGGGTTGAGAGCATAAAGGCTTTCCATATTCCCAGGGCGCACAACTGCTCGCGGCCTTGGCTTTGATCTCTTCAAAGGCTGCTGCCTCCTCCTAGATGGAGAGACTTGGCTGCCACTCGCTCGCATTGAAAAAAGGCAGAGGTCTCTATTCAGGCAGAAATCAATCACTGTGCAGAAACAATTATGTGTAATTCAACCATCATGAAAACAGGGTGAGATTATGGGTTTGTTACCTGAGTGACTGCGTGGAGATGGGGAGCAGCGGACGCGGGAGTCCTGCTGACATGCCACATCTTGATGACAATTATAGACACATGAATGATGTGGCGGGCGGGGGCGGCAAGATGACAAATGCTGGTCACGCTGTCCAGCAGAGCAGAAAATGAGGTTACAATTGGGAGATAATGTTTGCATATGTAACCATATTTCAGCAAGCTGGGCAACTTCAGGGAATAGCAGAGACTGGCGATCGTAAACAAAGTCCGTGTGTGCCATGCCTGTCGGCTTTCCACGACACAGAAACGTGCATGTGCAGTGAGAAACCCCTGTGCCATGTCCTGAGGAGCTGCTTGTTTAAAACAGCCCGGAGGCACTTTTGTCCGGGGGCAGGGGGGAGGGAAGGATTGTCTGGGAAAAGGAGAAATCTCCAGAGTTTGGCCCTCAGAAGGCAGAGGAAGCAGGCAGAAATCCTTCTCCATCGCTCCGTGTCTCGGGACGGGGTGGTATTAACACGGCAGTGAGCGATGGCTGTTTGCCGGCAGCGCTGAGGAGCGCGGCTCTGTCTCCTGCCCTGCCCTCCCCTCCCAGCGGGGATTTTCGCCGGCCTCATGGCAGCGCATCTCTGAGCGAGAGCATTTCTGCATTTGCATGGTAACATTTTGGCTGCAATAGGCTGTTGGTAGTGTGACGTGATGCTCAAAATATCTTCTGATGTATAATGGCCTCCTTTAATTAAGAACTTTTTTTTTTCCTTCCCCTGAGTGGTAAGCACTAGTTGTCTGTCTTTAAAAAGGGAACTGGCATGTGCACTATCTGCCATGAGAATATTTATTTAAAGTATTATTGCTTATAAAGTCTCAAAATAGTTTTCCTCCCCAAAAGGCAAAATAAAACACAGATGACTGATTATAAAATGGTATCCCTGCTCACTTTGGTACACAGGATGAGCTTTACCTTTTATACTGCTCGGGCTTAGACATCAGAGGCGCAAGAAGCTGCTTTGAGTTACAGATCTTCAAACAATAAGTCAAAACAAAAAATCAATCCCTCCAGTCCCTGGGTGCAGTTAGCTAAAGATAAAAGAGAAAAATAAAGTTATGCTAAAGCAGATAGAGGAAAGGAACAGATATGCCAAGGAAACACAGAGGACAAGTGCAGAGTTGAAGTGGGCCTAGTGTGAGCCAACATCAATGAATTTTTATCTTATCAAAAAGTTTTAGGGTTGCCAATTCTTTTCAAACTGGATCCACTCTGCTCCAGGGCTGCCTGAAGCGTTGTCTTCAATAAAAATTGCTTCTCCCTACCCCCCGCATACCTCCCTCTCACTCCTAAATGTAATCACATGCAGGGATTAGGCTGCACCTCACTCAAGGTATGAAACTTTACTGCAGACTTCAACAGTAAATCAAGGACTCTGATAATCTCTTGTTATTACAAATATGAGCCGAGATTTCTTTTTCAGTATTTGGTGAAAGATACATAATCTAAAATAAAAGTAGAACTGTTTTCTTCTGGGGTTAGTTCTCCTTCCACCCCACCTCCCAATAAATTCAAATTACAAAGGAATTTTTAAAATAGATTTTTTAAAATTGATTGGAGTTCTTTAACATTTTTTCATAGCTCTTTCATGAAAAATTTTACGTCAATTAACTGCCTTTATTGAATCAAGTGTGTGGCTTAAGCCTTAACTTACAAAGAGGAAAGCATTGCACCTCAGTGTTGTGATATGCAACCTAAATCTCTCTGTGTGTCTCTTCAGGACTGACATCTCAGGGTCTAATCAAGCCAAAAAAAGCCTTTTTTTTGAAAAGAGGTCTGTTGGCTTTGACCTTTTTCTGTTTTTGTTGCATCTTTTGGGGTGTTTATAATAGGGATGAGCACGTGTTTGTGTACTGTCGGGAGGAGCTCAAAGTGTCTCTTGGTATCCCTGGATCAGGACAGCTGGTGCTGGTACCTGGCCATGGGCACATAAGAGGCAGACAGGAGATGGTAATGCTTCAAGCAATAGCTACAGAAAACATATCTATCCAGCCAGAAGTGAATAATAGACCTAGGTTGTACACGGCCTTCAGAAATACCTGGAACGAACGGATAGTCAAAGGATTTTGGGAAGTCTTGTTGATGCACTACTTCAGCTCAGTAGCTGGTGTCTCAGGGCCTGTTTCCCTGTCTACAGTGTGGCATAATATCCATTTCAGAGGTGGGGCAACAGAGCAGAAGAAGAAGAATAAAGGGTTCAAGGTATGCAGATTAAAGAATGCTAAGGCAAGGCTATTGATGTTAGGTCTTGCTCTTCAGTGAGAATTTGAGGGGGCGATTTCAGGCAGCTGCCTGGTAAACTGGAGCTGGATCTTCTCACTTCAGGCTGTTGAACTGCTGCCTTTGCTGCTTTGAGAAAAACAGAAGGCACTCTTTTCTACGTGAACAGTTGCATGAGCTGCTACAGAGGTGTTTATGGGATTGTGAACTGATTGGAAAAAGGGCTAGTGAGTATAGATGTTACCGTGAAATATGGTATGGAATACGTGGCCCACGCTGTGAAAAAAAAATGGTATCTCTAGTTGTTTCAATAAGGTGGAAGTTACTGTAGGTAACTGCTTAGAATGGATGTTCAGCCATTTATTGCCTTAAAAAAACCACACAAAAATCTGCAGCTAGATAATTATTCCCATTCATCTCTGGGTAGATTACATCCTAAAGATAATATTTTTTTAATTGCTTTAATAGTTCTCCTTATGGTTGTCTTCTTTGAAGTGAGGAGCAGCGTGGCATGATACAACAGCAGCGGCTGCACAAGGAGCTGAACTGAAGTTGAAGGCTGCCCAGCTACAGCTCTGTGTTGTGGACCTGCTTTTGTCCTTTACCAGTTTTGGTTTACTTCAGTTCAGCTGTAGATGAAGCCTTGTCAGCCTCTGAAAAGAAAAATTAATGTTTTTGGAGGCAAAAATGGGCTTGGTACTCACAATGCTTGGAATCAGATATAATGCCTGGTGACTGGAGTAGTTGTGCTAAAGCCAGCCAGAAGACCAGTGGTCCTTGGGATGGCTGATACAGAGCAGAGATCTGCAAAATAATAATCCTGCCCAAAGGAGGAGGATATGCAAGGGCTGTGGTGCAATGTGATCTTTTGTGTCCTTCCTGAGGAATGCTATGCACAAGCTGCAAAGAGTGTTGGTTTGAGTCAGGATGAACTAGGAGACCTACAGGGTTTAAGCAGCCCCCTCTGAAATGGAAAGTGCCTTAGTTTGAATTTACGGAATATATTTTGGTTTTTGTGTCTTTATTTGAAGGATTTGTTGAATGGAAGCAAAGGTTGGAGCAGAGGTGAGTGGGAACTGCAATGCTCTGCCTGGCCCCTCTGCCCATCCTGCCCTAGGAAGGAAAGCTTGGACCTCGTTGTTTTGGGAAGCATCAGCCATCTCCCTTTCCCATTTCAAATATTTTGATTGAAGTTTCGAAGACAGATGTGTTGCTTGGACCTGGTTCCTCTCAGTGTGAGGCTTTTCCTTCTTTGTCTTTTGATCTGGCCTAGCTGAGCATCGCAGCACCAGCAGCGAATTGACTTACCCTGTGTCAAGTGGCTGCCGCACAGAGACTGGGTTGTTCCAGCTCTCCCAGTACGGCTCGCAGGGGATAAACCCAGTAGCTGAAAGCTGCGTCAGGCCAGGCTGGAGCCCGGGCTAAATGCAGAGCAAGGGCATGGCATGGAGGTGTGTGTGAGGAGCCAGGAGCCCCTGGGAAACCTGTGGGATGGCGGGGCAGGCATGCTTTCTCAAAGCTGCCCTACTTGGCCTCTGAAGTAAACACTAATTTGCGGTCTCCTCGTAGGGAGGGAGCAGTCTAATGACGCTGGGATAACTTTCTTGCCAGCAAGGCTTGTTGTTCAGGGCAGCGTTTAACTCCATCTAATTGGGACACTCAGGTTTCAGCAGTCGGCCTGCAAAAATGGCAGACAGCCTGGAGGTGCAGGTGATTTGCTAGATGCCCACGATGAGAGACACTTCGCTGGGTCCTCCGAGGGTGACACCAGCTCATGGGCACGAGCAGACACTTCTGGTGGAGAGGGGGATGGAGCCCTCCTTCAGTTTCAGTGGGAGCGGGAGCATCAGTGGGTGCCGAAACATGAAGCTGGATGTGGCTGTGGGAGTGAGGAGTGACCAGCCTGAGCTGCTGGGCACACTTCTGCCCCGGGAGCAGCAAGGAGTCCTCCACGGACACCGGCTCAAAGGTCTGTCCTGTTAAGTTCTGTCCCAGTGGAGACGAGCCTTAAATAACAGGCAGATGTTTGCAGAGCGTGTATTATGGAAATCAGACCAGTCATAACTTGACTGCTCTAAAATAATGCACGTCTCTTCTAAAGAGTGTCGGCTCAGTTTTTTTTGGCTCGGGGCAGAGACAAATTTGTGTGCGCAAGGCAGTGGCCTGTGTGGGGCGGCCGGGGGCCAGGCGGGGCCATTCCCCTCCCTCGGGGCACTCGGGCTGTCCCAGGGCGGCACCGACCTGGCAGCACAGCCCCTGCTCCCGTGGGAGGGTTTCGCTCCTTCCTGCTCCTCCTGGCTATTCCCAGTCCCTGCCCCGAGAGAGCTGGGGGCGCCGTGGCAATTAGGAGGCTGCCGAGGCAATTAGGAGGCTGTCGGTGTGGCCCCGCAGCTGCTGATTTGCATGTCTGCCTACATCGGGCAACTTCCATGTTCCTCCAGATTCCTCCCCAGGGCTGCCAGCACGTGGCTGTCTCTCCGGAGCTCCTTCCCACGCCCGGGCAGGTGCTATCCAGCATGTGACACAAGTCCTGTCCCCGGTGCCCCGAGCTGGTGGGTTCAGCTTGGCGGGGTGGCTCAGCAGCGCACGGCAGGCTGGGGACCTGTGGCTGCCTCTCAGAGTTCCTCCTCCTGGAAAGTAGTTGTGTGCTGCTCTGTCATCAGCACTTGCACAGGGTCACCTGCAGGAGTAACTCAGTGTTGAAACTAAGCCTCGGTCTTGTTGGAAACTTGGTTTATTTTTTACATTTCCTGTCTTTCCAAGCCTTGGGCTGATCACATTGCCCTCGAGCAGGTGCTGGTGCTGAGGGAGGAAGGCTGCTGCTCTCCCTCGGCAGCCTCATCAGCCGGACCTGGAGAAGTATTGAATTAGCTTTATTATGCCACTGATTTGAAGTCATTACTGGTGTAAGCCGATGCAGTTCCATTATTGTTGATGGGATTGGGACTCTTCATGTCACAGGTGAATTGGACTCAATTAACCAAAGCTATGGTCTTAATTAGAAGCTTGGCTTTCAGTGGCTCCTCCTGGGCCCTGGAGGTGGGACGTCCCCTGCCACATCTTGCCACCCCACAGGTCTCAGCGAGTCAAGAGGAGAAGGTGCCACTTTTTCCCATGCAGCATCTGCATGGACCATGGGGCATCCTCTCTTGTGCTGCGCATCCCTGCAGCTTTGCTCTGTGGGAGAGGAAACCCAGCACAAAATGTGGAAAGTGCAAACCTGCCCCTTTGGGGCTTGCCAGTGCAGACACCGGTGCCTGTGTTGTGTCAGCTCTGGATCTGTCCCCATCTAAGTAAGTAGTCCAGCCTGGCAATGGGCATTTTGTCCTTTACTTGCGAGACAGTTAGTCAAGGGTTTTGTCAGATACTTGGCTTGAGAGGCAAAGCGGGAGGTTTTGTGTTTTCACTAGCTGACAAGTTTTCAGTGGCCATGCCTGGCTCTCCTGGATGAAGCAACCTCTCTGTAAGCGCTTTATGAAAAACCTGATGCTCATTATTGCACTTAGAAAAACCCCAGCGCAGGGCAGGAATCATCTATTTGTGGGACTGGCCAGCAGCACAGCTCCCAGGGAGGTCTAGGGTCCTACATCCCGCTTGGCCTCTGTGGAACAGGAACTCAGTGACCTCACAAATGGTTTTGTGCACCCCGTCTTCACCTTTCCAAAGGAAAAGGCGGCTCTCCTGAGGCACACTCTTGCTGGGGTGCCAGCACGTGCCGCTGCAGCAGGGCTGGAATGCAGGGGCATCCCAGGGGCATGCCTGGCTGCCTTCCTTCTGCTGCTGGAGGGGGCAACAGCCCTTTTTTGAAAGCATGCACCCTCCTGCTAAATATAGTATCAGTGCAGGCTCTATTTTTAGTGTGAGTTTTAAGTGCTTTTTTCAGCAGAAGCCCTGCAGGATTTCAGCAGCAGACCCCACATCTGGGTGTCCTGGGGGTTTCTGTCCTTTCCCAGTGAGGAAGGATGTGCTGGGGATGGAGAGCTCATGTGGTGCACATCAGTGGCCCCGTGTGCCACATGCTCACCCAGCTGACTGCTGCAGAGCAGGCGGTGTAGCGGCTGATTGCTGCCTCCTGCTCAGGAAGAGCTGCTTCCTCTACCTGGCTGCTGGGTTGTTTTGTCCTTTCTCTTCCCTCCCAAAGCTGGTAGGAGCATAGTAGCCACTTGCAAACCTCTCCTCCAAGCTCAGGTGTGGCTGTGGTTGGCCAGCCTGCTCTAGAGTTAAAAGGAACTGAGCCATAAGTGTGGATGAATATTGGTTTAACCTGCAGCCTCATGTAAATCCCTTTCAGACCAGTCTCCCAATTCGAAGTTAGGATTTGGTACTGTTGCTGTTGCACCCTGTCCTGTGTCTAGCTGTGGACTGGCACTCCCTGTAGTAGCAAGGTGGGGGTGAAAAGAGGAAAGCCTGGGCGGTGAGAGAAGGCTCAGCTCACTGTGGTTTAGGCTTGTTGCTAACTGGGTGGCTGTAAATGCTCACTCATCTGGTGGTACTGCAGGTGGCAGCTTTCCTTGGGCCAAGCAGGAGTTTGAACCCACAAGCAGCCTTGGGGGACTACCCCTCTCTGCTCCACAGCTGTTGTGAGCGGCTGCCTTTTCTGGTAGCCATCCAGAAGGACTCGGTGGTTCCCTAACAAGTGGCTGGAAGATACATGAGGGGAGACCCATGCTTAGCACCTCTGAGTTTGTGATCTGCTAAGTGTGCTTGCAGCTGCACATGCTGTCAGCACTGTCCTGCATGTGGCCTGTGCCCGGGGGAGGCAGGGGAGAGAAAGGTGCTGCTATTTTTGTTCCAGTGGTGGTTTATGATGGTTGTATCATTGCCTAGATAGCTTACAGTGGGTGGCATTCACATCAGACACTACCCCACACCTGAAAAACAGAAAACAAACAAAAGCTGAGATAAGCGGTGCTTTAAGGAAGATCAAAAAGTTGCCTGCATGTTTCTGCTCCTTTGGGAAGCCTACAGTACTACTGACAGATCAAATGCAGCTTTAGGTGTGTATTCATGGGGCCTTGGTGGGCCCCATTTTCCCCCTCTAAAAATGGCAAATTAGTGACATTACTGAGAGGATATGACAAGTTTATGAATCATACCATCAACACAGGAAAGAAGTATTCTCTGAAAAGATGATTTTTGACTCGAAGGAGGTGGTTAAACGTGGCCTCAGAAGTTGCTGGGACAGTGCAGTGCATGGTGGGGGTCAGTAAAATGGCAATGTCTCAGGCTGTAATCACGTGAAGCACACTTCTTGTTACTTTATCTCCCTGACAAACTTGCAGTGGTGCGCAGGGTACTTTGTGAGCCTGTTTTACTCTCGTTTCAGCTTGGCTGTGCTGGAGCAGCCCTTGCTGGTGCTCAGCATACACCTCTGTGTATTTCCAGCCCTGTTACCTCAGTCGGGCTGAGCCCCGCTGGCTGAATGAAAAGCGTAGCATTGCTGAGCTGTGCTCTCCTGCTAGAGGTTTATGTGCATCTTCATTTCACTTGCATAACTTGCATATGTAGGGGCTACTCTCTGCTGCTATTGCTAGGCCACAAGTCAGCCTCTAAACTTAGCTCTGAGCCAAGACATCTTCCCCCAGAGATGCACAGCGCTTCTTTTGGCCGTCACTGCTGACAGGAGGGGGTTATATAATTCAGAGTTCCTCTTTCAGTGCTCTGCAGTGCCTGTGCTTGAGTTTTACCCTTCTCACTCCATGCATGGTGACCCTTCTGCCGTGGCAGGGGGAGCGGTGCCAGGCTGTGCCGGCGTGGGCAGCGGGTGCCTGGCACGCACGGCTGCAGGAGCTGCCACTGGTGTTTCACAGGGCACGGGGCTGACTCTTCTCCCATCTAAGCAAAATCCTGTGCCAGCTGGGCAATGGGGAGAGATTAATGACTGCCTTGGAAGCCAGTTTTCCAGCCTACTGGCTGGAGGGCAAGCATCATGATAGTTGTAGCAGCTGGTTTGGAGAGGAGGGAAATGAGGGGAAGATAAAATTGCACATCCAGAATGCCAGGGTAGCCTGTGTCCATGCTTTGATGTCTTCTCCCTCCACACCCTCCTGTGGGTTAAAAATGAAACTAGACTGCATTTATAATGGGTGTGTGAATATCTGTATTTAGCTGCTGCAAGCAGGCTCCTGGACTGAATCCTTGTATGTGGAGAAACACAGTTTGGCCAAATGCAGGAATTCTGTGCTCTCATTGTGGGGACACTCAGACACATGTCATCTCATCAGTTCAGACATCACAGCCTAACAAATTCTGACATATATGTATGTGCTGGGTTATGAAAAGGGATAAAGGGAGATTAAACACCCTTTAATTCCTCCTTAATGGTCCTGAAGTGTGTAAGTCATGGTTAGGGCTGTGGGAAGAAGGCCGGTTTGGGTCTGCAGTGAGGACGCAGGCACACAGGTTTATTTCCAGTGAAATAAACAAATGTAGCTGCCTCTAAACCTCTGAAATTGATTTGCACATCCAGCGAAGCAGGGCTGAAGATCCTCCCTGCAGTGCCCATTGCAGAGGGCAGGAGCCATCCTTGCACCTTCAGGAAGACCAGGGCAAAAGATGGGGTTCCTCCCAAGTGGCAGATGGGGTTTGCACGTGGAGGCAGGTAGCTCAGAGGAATTGTTTTCCTCCTGTTACTGTGCAACACTTCTGCATCCACTTTTGCATGGCATGCTTTAATCAGCAGCCCTCCCCTCTTGGCCCCCGGGCCTTGAAATTCCACAAAACCCAATTAAGAGAGATGAGAGAGCTCTAGCATGTATACATATGAAATTTCAGAAGGCTGAAAAAGAGACTCTTAATACCATAAAGCCTGCCCTAAAGTAAAATTTGCATCAGAAATCTACATAGTTAACCCCGTGAGGAAGACAGCGTAGCTGAGTACGACTTTTTTCCCCCCCAGAGGGGTAACTTATCCAAGTCTGCTCAGTTTGGCATCAGCCTGCTTGCAGCTGAGGAGTGCTGCAGAGCAAGCCCTTTGCTTCATATTCAGCCTGCAGAGAGCATCAAGGAATTGTAGCTCCCACTTCAGAGACTGTGCTGCAGTGTCCCAAACAGAACAAAACAAAAAACCACCCCAGCCTGAGAAAATCATGCAGACTTCTGTAGGTTGGTAACCAAAAGCAGACTGGGTGGATGAGGTGCTTGTGTAGACTCATTAAAGGGAGTATTCAAGACTGATCTAATTATCACTTACAGATTCAGCACATTCAGCCCAGGGTTCCAAGTATTTCATGTCTTACTAACCTGGTGCTACACTGGCTTGTTTAAATTGCCCATCATGAACTATCCTGAGAAAGACAGCCACCTTTAAAAGAATTACAAGGGAACAAAAAGCCCTCAGCAAATCCACTCCTTTCTGTATGGCTTGAGTGTTGAGAGGGGAACTGGGGATAAAGCTTTATTCCCCTTCCATGCTTTTATCTATCTCTTTTGCTATCTTGTTTGTATAAGATACAAAATTTCTCCTCCTATTATCCTACTTACAGCTTAATCACATACTAATTGGGGACCTCACTTCCATTGCTCTGCTCTTTTTTGAGTCCCTGTATCCTCCCCAAGAACAGTGCACAAGTACCCTCTTCAATTAAGAGAAATTAAACAAGAGCTAAAAACTCTCATCTGAAGGCTTTAGACGATTCCCTTAATTGACAGCAATGGGTTTGGCTGTAAAGTGGCTGAAATCTGGGGAGGACGGTGGTGGGGACTGGGCAGTGTACTGGGAACACAGGTAAGTATTTCCCTGCAAAAACACGAGGCCTCAAAGCTGCTTTTTTTATTACCTCCGGATTCTGCAAAGGGCTGGTTATCTCACGCTGCGAGCCAGCATGATCAAAGCCCCGGGAAAGGTCAGGCATTCCTCCAGGAGTGACACTCAGCTGCCTGCCGGCAGCGCTCCTCCAGCCCACAGCCGGGCCCAGGCACCGAACTGAAATCCTTTATCTTGTTAACGAGTGAACCTACAGATTAGCCAGCCTGGCCTTAGCTTGATGTCGAGAGCATGTAACACCTGGCCTGGGCCTTCTGAAGAGGAAAGGTGGTTGTTTTTAAAAAAAATAGTGTTGTGGGGGAGGCGGCATTTCCTTCCTCTGACTTAGTGCGAGAGAGTTAATGCCGATAAAAGCTGTGCTCTGTCTCTGTGCTGCAGCGAGGGGCTGCTCTCCTCATGTTCTCAGCTCCCAGTGCTGTGCAGTTGGTAACAACGGTGAGTGCCGAAATCCTGGGTAGATGAGAAATCATCAACAGTGTCTTCCAGCGAGAGGATGTTGTTTTCTCACTGGTTTGATAGACTCTATTTGACAGACTGGCATTCAGTTTCTCACTTTGAGCTGGTTGTCCCCCACAAGCTGCTTGTGCGTGGACAGGGAGGTTTGGGAGGGCGAGGGGAAGGAAGAGGTGTTTGAGATGAGCAAATCCTGTCTGTCTCTGCTTCCGCACACGAGGTGCCATAGTTTTGCATCTGTGCTAGTTCAGTGGCATGGGAGAAGTACATCCCTTGAGTAGGGGCGACAAGGATTCACCCCATGGCTCATGGTCCTCTCTCTGGCTGTCTGGAGGCTGACTGTCCTTGTCCTTGTTGGTTGGCATCGGGTATTTGGCATCTTTGTCTTCAGGCATGGATGCTGAAACTCTGAGAACGGCAAGGGGAACTCTGCCTGTTTCATAGTGTGAGTAGTGAGATGGTGGAATTATGTTAACTGCCTGAAATTGGGGGTAATTTTCAGTTTCAGATGAGGCTAAGGTATCCTTATTCTAGGTGTAGGATAGAAGTAAGAGGGACCATAATTTTTCTCCATCAGAAAGGGTACTTTTGCCATAAATAGGAAAATAAATATATTTTTTTAGAGCAGAGCACTTGATTCCTTGATTAAAAGGCTTAAATGAATGCCCCCTAATCTCCCAGCCTCTTTCTTGAAAAAGGGGGCAGTGAAAATTTGCCTCATCTGCAGATAAATGTAGCAAACTGTGTGGCCAGCTGTGGACATGCAGCCTCTCGAGCAAACTCGAAATGTCTGTGTGCAGCATCCATGGGGCCTGCAGCAGGAGTGCCTGTGTCTCCTGCCTGACTGCCAGATGATCCTCAGATCATCCAGCTAAAAAGTCTGCTCCCTCTGCAGGGGAGAGGTGAGGGTCTGCTCCTTGCCTCTGAAATGATGGCAATGGGGAAGGAGTCTGCCTGGTCTGGTAGGAGCAGGGGGAAGCCAGAGAGAGCGGGAAGGAGTAGGGGAAAGAAAAAACCCAAATAAAAAATTGTCTCCGGTATGTGGTGGCCAGCCTTGCCCACGTTGCTGGCTGGGCTGGCAGCTGGAGGGGTTGCTGGGTGGGAGCTTTGCTGGCAGAGCTTGCCCAGCCCCAGTGCCAGGCCAGGCTGGACACTGCAGCAGCTCCAGGGTTTGCTGCCCCACAGCAGCCGCTGTAGGATGGGCAGGTCTCCTGCAGATCCCTTGTGTGTCCACACCCAAAAAGAAAAGGATTAAAGTTGCATTGGGGCATCTGTGGCACTCTTGACCATTTGCCCTGTCAGCAGTGGAGGGGGGCGAGGGCCTGAGTGCTTCCCCAAGCTCTCCTGGCATGAGCTATTTTTTTGCCTGATAAATTGTTTAGTGGTGTTTTTCAAGACTCTAACACACTGTGTTTCTCCCAAGCAGAGCCTTTATTGCAGTGAAAAGTAGCAAGGAGGGATGTAGTTATGATAAGAAATTGTCCATCCCGGCCTCTGCCATGCTTTGAGGGGGGAGTTAATTGCACAGGGGAAGACTAATTGAATGAAAAATCAAACTGTTGGTAATGACAGGGTGATGGTAAACTTCGGAAGTGCCTCTTTAATGCAGTCGATCATAACTCTCATGTAATGTTGTTTGAGTTTAGTAGGATTGAAATATAATTGCAGGGTGACCCATTACTACTAGTGGGGCTCTGTGTGCAGCTCTAAGCCCATCTGGAAGGGTGATTTACTGGAGGCTTGGGCAATCTGGCAATTTAGGCTCTTTTTTATGATGTTTATACTTCTACCCATGTTATAAAGCATAGCCCAGGGCTTTTATGAGGACATAGGTGCCTGCTGCACAAAACTTAGGTTGTGGGCTGGGTGTGGGGTTTTTTTTGTTTTTAAGAGTAATTTTTAAATTTTAAAGGCAGCTCTTGAATTAACAAAAAAAAAAAAAAAAAAAAAAAAAATTCAAGTCTAGCAGCAGGCAGAAATATCCTGTGCAGGATTTAAAAGGCATCACGTGTCTTGTGCATACCAGCAACCTTTTTTTAAGCCCTGTGGCCAAGTGGGTGAAGAAGCTTAGTGGTAACAGACCAGGTTGCCTGGGGTGGGAAGAGGGAGTAGGTGAGCCCCATGTTTCTTCCTGTCTCCCCCATCTCATGGGCTGCCACCCCAGCCACCAGAGTGTCTGCAGGTCAGTGCCCAGGACAGCCATGCACCTGCATGGGTAAGGCTTGAAAGCTGAAGGAAGTGCCTGGTTTTGGGGAGCCTGAGGGTGCTGTGCAGTTGAATGAGCCAAGCAGGGCCGGGAGGCCCAGGAAGCTTCCCAGGGGTGAGTGGAGGGCCATGGAGCAGAGGCAAGGATGGGTGGTGAACAGGGCTAGTGAAGAGTTGGAGGAGAGCCAATGCCACCAACACAGAGAAAGATGCATTTTCTTAGAATCATAGAATATCCTCAGTTGGAAGGGACCCACAAGGATCATCGAAGCCCAAGTCCTGGCCCTGCACAGGACACCCCAAGAGTCACACCACATGCCCGAGTTTGTGTCCAAACGCTTCTTGAACTCTTGTCAGGCTGCTGCTGTGACCACTTCTCTGGGGAGCCTGTTCCAGTGCCCCACCACCCTCTGGGTGGAAAACCTTTTCCTGATATCCAACCTAAACCTCCCCTGACACAGCTTTGCTTAGGGTCCTGAAGACTCCTTGGGTCACAAATGTGTGTTTCAGTGGGGATAGGCAGCTCTTAGAGGATGATTTAACTCCAAAGCTGATGTAGGAGCATCTCTCCAGAGCTCCTTTGTTGGTTTCCCTCTGTGCCTGGAGACAGGGCTTGTCGTGAGGTTGCCATATCTGCTTTTTGGGGAGCAGAAGAAAAATGTTTCCTAAGCTGCCCTGGGAGAGATGCACACAGGCACGAAAGTGGGGTGCTCTATTTTATCTGGATATCCTTTTTCCACTCCACCTGCAAACAAGCAGCTTGCACAGATCCATTATAATTACAGTCCTCCCCTTACCTCAGTCATCTCCCACCATCAGCCCATGGCTGGGAGGCATCAGTCTGGATTTTTTTATGTCTTCTAAGATGCCATTTGGCAAACAAGACTAAAAATAATGAGCATTTAGATTTTGTGGCAGTTGCTCAGCATCCAGCTGTGTTATGTGGTAGGTTTATTGCTCCTCCTTATTTCAAGAGTCCAAATGAAACATTTGGCATCAATGGTTTGGGCCAAAAAAAGTGTTTCCAGCCCTGCTTCTTTGAGCACATGCCTTCTTTGGGTCATTCATTGCTCATCCTTAGCTGTGTGCTGTGATTTTTGTATTTTTAGCTACATAAAAATGTAATTTTAGGGCATGTTTTTGTGTCTCATTGATGTGACAAACCCTCGTGGGAATGATCTATAAAATTAAGTTAGTAGCTTTTCAACACTTTTGTTTGTACTGAAATAATCTTGCACAATGTGGTAGAGAAATAATTCCTGTTGTGACCTTCTACTGATGGTTCAAATAACCTGTCTAAGAAACATCCTGTTTCTGGAGGGCCCTATTGCTTTAATTCCTGTTAAAATTGGTTTTGTCTTCTGTGGAACAGTGCTGCTGAAATTAAGTACTTGCAAATGCGTTTTACCTCCAGATAAACGTTGCATTTTGCATTTTCAATCCCAGTGAAGCTTTAGCAGACTGCTACTTTTGGCCTAATCATTTGTACATTTTTAGGGATTTTTTTTTTTTTTTAGTTTAAAAATGAATATTTTATTTTAAGCCTTTGGACCATCTTGCCCACATCCAGTGATGGATGTCTAATGAGATGACTTTTTGCCTCCACTAAATGGTTATATTGTTTGCAGTGATGTATGCTAAGACTTGATGCATTAAATCTTTGGTCATTAGCCGATGCCATTAGCAGAAAAGTCCAAATCACTTAGAGCTGGGTCTTAAGACTTTTCATTAAAACCTGAATTTGCATGTTATTGGATAAATCTGTTAATACGGTTTAGCCGGACTCAAGGAAGTTACTTGAAAACTTTTTACAGGGCTTACGCAGGGTCAGTGATGCCTGAGAGCCTCGAATTTGGAGAAAATGTCCCCTCTGAGGGCATGGATGCAGCAGCCCCTGCATCCATCCCACCCGGCCCTGCCTGCCCCTGCCACCTGTAATGCTGTGCACGCAGCCCCAGCTGTCAGCCCTGCACTTCATGTTGGGCTCAGCTCTGCTCCACTGCTGCCAGGAAAGCCCCCTGAAGGAGCTAAAATCCCAGCAGCAGGCTCTCCTCACCTCATGGCTAATCGGGGCAGCCACCTTGCAGACAGAGGGGGTTTGGCCTCAACACTGGTTTCCCTGCAGGAGTCTTCAAGCAGCATCAGTGTGATGGGGAACAGGGCTTGCCAGGAGCAAAAGCCAGCTGAGAGGAGTCACTGATGTCATCCAATTTGTCACTCCTCTACCATCACATCCGTTCCTATATTTTTTCTTTTTGTCCCCGTTTTTTTAGAGGGGGGATGAGGCAAGAGCACTTCCAAAAACATCAGTCAGGCTGGGTAGCTTGACCAGCCCAGCGTGATCTCTGCTTTGCTAGAAGTAAGAAGATGTTGCCTGGTCAACCTCTAAGTTGCAGACTTAGCTGTGGTGGACAAAGGTTTTGAAAATGTAAAGGCATGCCAGGTGCTCGGACAGATGTTGAGCCCTTGTCTTTACCTCCTGTGTGACAGAGCTAAGATGTTTTCCCAATACATGTCATACTCTTACACTTCCTTAATTGAGAACATCTCTATTCAGTGCACCTTGAAAACTGCAGCTCAGAGAGAAGTTGACCCATTTCTCAGTTTTCTGGGCCTCTGATAGTCTTTGTTATGGCATATGGTGTTGGATAGGCTGTAACTTAGACTTAATATAAATACTTTTAAGAGAGGTCCTATTTCAAGCACTTTTGATCCACTGTGTGTGCAGTGCCGAAAGGCATCTTCCTGTCACCAGGGTGCAGGATGGATTTTTTTCTTGGTTCCCCCCAGGAGCCTGGATCTGTATCCTGTGGGACTTGAGGAGGCCAGTGAGGAAAAGTCATCCCATCCTGTGACGCACGTTGTCTGCCAGAACAGAAATGCTGGGCTTCAGAGGTTGTTGTGGGACAACCTGCTTTCACATAACGTTTGTGTGCTTATGTGGTAGATGGAGTTTTGCTTGCCTGAGCCGTTTCCAAGGTTTGAACGTTGGACTGAAGCACATCCCTCTGCCTGTGAGAAGCACATGATCTTGTGGGTCTGAGTACGCCAGAGAAAATGCCAAAGTCGCTGTGAGCAGGGATCCTGATAACCTCAAGGCAAGCCAAACAAGCTCGTGTCTTTGTCTTAACTCAGCAGACAGCTCTGGTGACAGAAACCAGAGCAGCTTTGTCTCCAGGAAAGAGCTGAAGATGGCACAAGAGGTGACACCAGGATAGACTCCAACCCCCTTCCCCCCACTCAGAACCCGTGGGGGTCCCTGGTCCACATTCCTGGTCACATTCCACGTTTCCCCCCTGGCAAGCTGCTGGGCTCTGGGCACTGGCTCCTCTGATGTCCGGTGGGCTTCCTCTGGTGACTTAGGACAATTGTCCTTATTGTCCAAGCAAGAAATAAGCCAGAACTCTGCAACCCAGGGGCTCAGGCTTGGGTTTGTTAAAACATTGCTGGGCCTCTGTTCTCTTTAGCCACTAACGAACTGAAAGTGTCCTGGACAGGTCAGGAAACAATGGGGAAAACATCTTCCCAGCTGATGGAATTACTTGCATGTGACAAGGATGCACGAGGCTGAAGAGGGGATACTGTGCAGGGTAAAGGCCCATGGGCTGTGTCACCATCCAGAGCATTTGCAGTGGCAGCAGTCCCATTTACCAGGTTTTTGGGGGTGCTAAGAGACTCCTGGGGTTGAGTGTATGATTTGATGATGCAGGTTCCTGCTTGTTGGATGTGGGGCTCATCTTTACATCAGGAAAAAGAAGAGCTGTTCAGGATGTCCAAAGTTAAAGGACCTTCTTGCAGAAATCAGAGCTTAAAACAAGCACTGGCGGTCAAATTGTGGAGTGTTTGCTGGCAGCTGATGTCCATCTAAGAGAACTCATTTGTGAGTTTAGAGAGTGAAATAAGACATTGCAAAATATTGTAACAGAGAAAGTCTTTTCTGTGAGTGTGTGGCTTTTCTGCTAATTAAATGCCCTATCAGTGATATTTCCCAAACCAACGGGCTGTGTAAAACTGGGTGTAATCTCTGCAATTGTGAACTCGCAGTGCAGAATTGGCATGGGCTTGTCCTCCCCTGATCAGAGCCTTACAAGACCTGCCTGGCTCCCCACATGGCTCACCAGCACTCCAGGTCTCCCGACAGCCTTCCTGAGCAGGCAAGAACAAACAAATTAAGAAGTCATGGGAGAGAAGAAAATGGAGATAGCAGGGGATTTCTAATCAAGCTATTTTAATACTGGGTGTGCTTTAATCACTTACTTAATGGCAGTGCTTAATGAACACTTGAAATAAAGCATGTTTCTGTCAGATATTCAACACCCGTGTTTTTAAAGCTGTCTTGAGGGAACTCAAATGCTTATTACAACTTTTTGGCAAAAAAAAAAAAAAATCACAGTTGTGCTATATTAATTTCCATGATTGAAGGGGAGGGAGGGGTGAAAAAGTTGGAAAAAGACAAAAATGTAGACAAGCCAATAGTGGTGGTTTCTCACTAATGTTGCAATTAACCTGAATTTAGTGACTGATTATAATCCATCTATCCACCTAGATCCTTATTCTAGGCTTTGTCAAATCACATTTACACTTTCCTTTGCCATGCTCCCCTGGCTGTTGCACTGAATTTTGTATTGCACACCAACCCTTTGGGCTTTCAGCAGAGCAGATTTCTCCAATTCCTCTTGCCTGTCCTTGTATGCTTCCTGGACTTTCAGCCGTGTCCCCCCTTTGCTTCAGGTGCTGATCTTTGTGCCTGTGGACTGTGCCATGGTCCTGTTGGCCATGAAGCTGCTTTTCCATGCATTGCAGACACAGCCACTTGCTCCTGGGCTTCCCAAAAAGGAAAGTGGTGTGAGCAACTGGAAAAAGGTCACAAACTTTTCCTGCTCCCAATAACCATGGGAAGCTCTAGCACGTATCCTGGGTGCCTCCTTTACCTGCTGCTGATGTACTGGCAACTTCTCTCCAACGTCTGAGTGCTCCTGGCATGCTCTGGCTCTGGTTTCATGATGCAGTGTGTCCTTGGGAGATGGGGAAACTTTTAATAACTGACTTAGAGTAACTTTCTTGTTCTGCCTTTTCTTGACTCCCAGCACTAAGTGCAACTTAGTTCCATGGTGAAGAGTTGAATACAGTACATGAGGAAAAAGAGGACTTTTTTTCTGACCTCGTCAAGCCGTCAGTCTGCCCCCTGAAATGTGTGGTTTTGATTTTAGTTTTGTTCTGAGTAAGTGTTAGCAGTTGTGAAGCTGAAAGTTTCACATCAGCATCGATGGCAGCATTTCAGCGCACCTCCTTAAAATGGCGAGTCCCTGGGGTGTCCCCCCTGCTGCTGGTCAGCATGAAAGGTCAGTGAGATAAATGGCCTCCTGCTGCCCAGTTGTGAAGCAGGGTTAAAAGCCTGCACCTTTTTTATTTGTCTTCCATAAATCACAGTATTCCTAAGCCCCTGTTTCCTGTGAGCAGCGTGGTCCTGCGGGCGTGCTTTCCTATCCCTGTTCCTTTTCGCTTCAGGTGAGGCTAAAAGTAATGCTGCAAGCCACCCCCCACCATAGCCATTCTGGCATTTTCCCAACTGCACTGTCCAAGGATTGGAGAAGGTTTTGAAAATTAAGCATAAAATTATCTCTGCTGTCAGAAGCCTAGAAAGAAGCTGGCTTTGGACATAAAACTCTCTTTTCTAAACAATGGTTTAGGGACAGGGGAGTAACCTGAGCTCTCTGTATATTGACCTTGCTGCATCTTTGCGAAGTTGTCAGTGAAAAGGGATTGTACAATTGCTCCCAGGGAGGCGGCAAACTGTGATTGCTATTACTGCTGGTGCTGATGAGCTTGTTTCCTCTACTGGTAACTAGTTTTGGCCAAAACACATTACTGTTGCCTCTTCCTTTTCCACCCCTAGTATTTTACTGCAGCCTGTCTGTGATGAACCCAGACATGGGCCTGGTTTTGACATTGCTCCAAAATAACATTCTTCTTGATCTTGCATTTTTATTGCAACAGCTGGTAGGCAAAGGCATAAATACAGAGTTAGTTTAGCCATTAAAATGCTGTTGGTATTTTGACCGGACAGCTGAAACTGCTGTCTTCTGGGTTTGCTGAAACCTTCAGCCAAAGGATGATTTCAGGGCTCCAGAAATGAGAATAGGGTAAAAAAGGGATGATTTTTTTCTTGCCTCTTTAGATCAAGGTAGCCTCAAATTCTCCCATAATAACAGGACCATTTAGTCCTTTTATTGTGAGGTACTGCAATAGCAGTAGTGGGAGGGTTTGGATTCGTTTTGGTGGTGGGTTTATTTTTTAAGGAGCTCTCTGCTGTGTTTTCCCCCTAAACCTAACACTTGCTATCAAAAAGTTGAAGCTGTTTCTTCAAATGACCCCCTCTTTCAGGAGTGAAAGGGAATGCATGCAATTATTCATCCTTAAGTTGGTTTGTTTTGTTTTTTTTTTTAGTTGACTTATTTTAGTCTTAATTGAGAAGACCATCTGCTAGTATCTGTAACCAGTGCATAACTTACTGACAGGATAGGAAGAGTGGACAGGCTGGGGCCTTTTTTTTCTTTTTAGAAGCGACTTTGTGTTTAAAGAAAAGAGGAAACATAAAAACCAACCCAGCACCTCTTTGGATGTTGACGAGGGACGCTCGGGTCTTGTGTGCAGGGGCTTGCTTGCCTCATGGTTCTCTGCAAGCTCCCTGCCTGCCTGCGACCTCCTTTGTAGATGTGTGTCCTTTGAAGGGTCATTAATTTAATATCTTTCTCTGTGCAGCAGCTGGAACAAATGGTGGCCCCAGCTCCAGCAGGAGCTCCCAGCTGCCCGCCTCGCCCAGCGCTGACCTACAGGCATTTTTGCCATGGCTGTCTCAGGCTTTTTATAGTTTTTGCACACTTGTTGCATATAAGATACCTTACAGGTGTGGGCCTTCAGTGAAGCATTAGCTGGCTGTTTATGCAGGGCTTGAGGTATGTTTTTTTCTGGACTCTTGCTTTTCTTCAGAAGCATTTCAGAAATGAGGGAAATCTTACTGGGTTCAGACTGAATTTGTGCCGCAGCACTGCACCATGAACTCACCAGAGATTAATCTAAACTGTCTCACAGTGTGCTCCTCGGATGAGAGGGCAGGCACATGTCTGAAATGGTGAGTGGCTCTGTGAGTGCAGGTGCAGCACTGCCAGTGCAGGGCACTTGAAGGGGTCACCCAGCCATGTGGCAGCAGCTGTGCCAGTGTCGCAGCCAGGGGATTTCTCACTCTGCTCCTTGCCCTGGCCAAAATTCCTGAGTAAGTTCAAGCTTTACCACTTGCAGACTGTGATTGCTGTTTGCAAGGGAAGTCTTTGCTGTTGTCCTGACCTGCTCCTAAGTTCCTTGAACACAGCCATAGCTTTAAACAGGTGTCTGGTGCATAGCAAAGCTCCTGCTGGGATAATGCCGACTGCTGGGTCAGGGCCCTCTTCCCTGCAAGCTCTTACCCTTTGCCCACCAACATTGTACTGGGGATTTTGGGGTTTTATTTCAGGTCAGTCATAAAACTGAATAGTAGTTTCATCTTAGCCCTAACTGGCCAAATAATTTGGCTCCTGCTGTTTCCAGTACAGTTGTGTCCTCCAGGGGACTGTCCCCTGCCTGCACTGCCTCAGTTCAGCCTGAGAGCACATGCTTGGGAGAAATAGAAGATACCAAGTGGGAAGGCCAAGCTGATGAGGAAAAGTGCCCCAGGGAGGGCTGCACAGAGGCCAGCTCCCAAAGGATGCTGGCGTGGTCTGTGCTGCAAGACTGTGCTCTGGGACTGGAGCCCTGGTGGCCGTGTGGTCTCTGAGAAGGTTGAGTCACTCAGGAGTGTCCCTTTGAGCTGAGTGCTGTGGGGCACAGCTGTGTGTCCCTAGGCCTACAGAAATAGGCTGTCCCTTTGCCATTGGCCTTTAGTGCTTGTAACAGGTAACACATGCATGATAAGGTGTCCTAAAACAGAACAGGAGGTCTTCAGGTGGTAAACAACAGGTGCTCATTTTTAGTAATTTACTTTTCTAAATTGCATATCTTGTGCTGAGCTGTATGTCCCATTTCCTTTACTTTCCAGGTTGTGTGAAGAGCCTTAGGCACAGAGATTGGAACTTCACTGGTGTGGTAATACACCATTTATGTGGCCTCAGAGCTGTGCTAGGGACAGCTTCAACAAACGTTCAGCTTCTCCAGATTGTCTTGGAAATGAGAGTAGAAGTGGAAATTTAATCCTCATTCACTTTATTGTGGTTTTAGAAACTGCTTGAGTACCTACTTGCACCAAAAGGCTATGTTTTGGTGGGTGGATGAAGTATAATTTCTGTACTGAAATACTGAAGAACCTCACGTAGGACAGTGCATAATTATGTCATTGTCTCGTTGAAGGCATGTGGACTGATTGGGTTTTGCAGATTTTCAGGCTGTGCTGAGGAGAAAAGACACTCTGGACCATGCCTGAAATAGATATAAATGTCACCAGTGTGCCAGGGAGAGCTGGTTGTGGGCTTGGTCAGCAGGTGCTCAGCAAGCCATGGGGAAACGAGTTCCCCGTGCATGGAGGTCATGTTGACCAAGACTGAATCTCTGTCAGTCTCTCAAGTGTTTCTGCAGCTGTGTGCATTGTCTTTGGAGGATTTGGGGAGACAAATGTAGTAGGGATGCCATGTTTGTGGGAGGAGGAAGCTATTGGGTAAAGACTGGGAAGCAGGAGAAGCAGTCTCATCAGGACAGTTTTGTACCTCAGTGTAAGGTAGGATTTGTCCATGGTTCACAGCCCTGGAGAGCAGTAGTGCCCACTGGGAGCAGTAGATGGTGGAAAGGGCTTTGGCAACATTCCCAGTCCAGGTGTCCCCAGGGAAAGGGTGCAGGGCAGTGTCCATGGGACTGGATGGGGTGCCTGGGGCCAATCCCTCGCCGCAGCAGCAGGTGGGAGGGTTGAGAGGGTGGCAAGAGGGGCATCCAGGTGTCTTATATGACCTCTTGCATATGAGGTCTTGGTCTCCTGCCCTGCACCCTCTCTGTGAGGAAGGCCCAGATAACTCACCTGGGTTGCCTTGTAGGACAGGTGCCGTGGCAAAAACCACTTCAAGTCCATAGGACTTTTGGAAAATGTGTCATCAGGCCTTTCTCCTCCTGGTTTCATTGTGCATGTGTCACCCTGTGTGTCCTCCTGCTGTCGATCACTGTGGCCATCTCGGGGAGGCTCAGCCTGTGCCCAGCGAGCCCCCTGGCTCTGTTCTCTCGCTGGGGCGACCAGCAGGATCTAGCTGCCAGAGATCCCCGGGTCTTCCCAAAGCAGTGTGGGGCAGGCAGGCTGGGAAGCTTTGAATTATTGCTATTTTTTATTGTTACTTTTTTTCCCTCCCAATTTCTGGCTCTGCAGACCCCCAAATGCTCTTAATAGAGATATGGCCTGTTTATATGTTAATTTTAAGCCCGCTGACAAGCGGTTTGCTTTTCTCCTGACTTCTCACGGTTCCTTTGCCCGCTGAAAGCCGCAGCCACAGGCTTAGGGGATAAGGTGCCGAGAATTAGAAAATAAAATAAAATCTGCAGGATGCTGGAGAGCGAGGGGGTACAGGGATTGGCATGCTCCAAGTATAAATGGGTGATTTCTGAAAGCAAGGAACCCTGATACCAGGGGCGTGCATGACAATTACATCCAGTACAATACAAAATGTTAATTACTAAATTTTGAGAAATTAATGCTGATTAGCAGCTGTGTGTGTGTGTGACCTAAATACATCTATTGCTTATCTTTATTCATAATATACAATTTTTTGTTGATAAAGTAATGGCTGAATGGTGGGCTGGCCCACAAGTCTCATAGCTAAAGACTGAGGCCTGATTTGTAAATCGTCTGAAATTTGTTGGCATCTGTTTTTTGTGGAATTTATACGGATGAGGAAGATGAATAGCAGTCTGAGCTATCCCCTTTACAACTCAACTCATAGATATTATTGAGAATTCATATTGCTTTTTATTATTTGGTCACAAAAATGGACCTAATGCTTGTTGGCTTTAAAACACCTACTAGCGCTGCTTTCTCTCTCCATCTTGCAAAATATAAGACAAGGCCGAAGCTTAAATTAAAATCCTCAGGTTCTTATCTCTTTCCCACAGGAAAGCAAATCTGTGTTGAAAACCGTAAAATTAAGAGGAGAGCAAGGATAGCATAATTTAGCAAAAATTCATGGCACCAGATTCTGAGCTATATGACTGGAGGGATAGGTCAGACATTAAGAAGATACTGCCTGCTAATGCAAGTTCCTTAAGGTGGTGCTCTGGAAACAAGGAAAGCAGAAAATGCTGCACTGGTTCCCGTTTGCTTCCTTTCCTCTACTCCTACCAGCCTTAACAATAAATTGAGTTGTCCATTTAATAATCCATCTGCTTCCAGAAGTCCAGAAAAATCATGGTCCTGTGCATGGAGCTATGTCTTAATGTCTGTTTTGTGCCAGAATTTCAATAGTGAACTCAATGAAAATTAATTTCATTGGCCTCTTTAATTCTTTTTCTTTTTTAATTCCTTATGTTTGACAGGCTGTCCTTGCTGTCAGTGTGTCTGTCTGAAGGATAGCTTTATTTTTTGGGGGGGGAGGGGGTTTATTAAAAGCCTGTTTGTTCCATAATTTTTTGTGCTAAGGGGCTAAGGTAGAGTCGCAGGCCACAAATGAGAAGTTCCTCTTACATGCTGGCATCATCACTGTGGCTCGTCCCACAGTGGGAAGAGCAGCTTGAGTTTTAAGCAGCATTAATAATGAAAGATTTCATTGGGATTGAGTTCTGTTGTCTTGCAACCGTGATCTTAGGGGGTAATTTTGGACAGCATCCTTCTGTCACGCTGCCTGCCTCCTCCCCAGTGCCTCTGAACTCTGGGAAGTGCTGGTGGGAAGTGTGCATCTTGCCCTGCAAGGACATAACCTTATGGCACCCATTTCAGGACCCTTGTGGGCGTTTGTAGTGCTTTCAGTCAGTGGCCTCCCAGCTGCCCCGTGCACTCAGCAGGTCTCCCCTCCAAGTGACCCTCTTGAGAGGCCACTGCCAACTGCTCGTATATGAAATCAGCCTTCTAAGGTGACCCTTTAGTTACCCAGTAGACAGACAGGACAAGAGTTTTCAACCAGACTTTGTAAAACTTCAAGGGAATTTGCTGTTCTTCTGGTGATGGCAGGGGTTTGTCCCAGCTGTGCCATGCCGCGGCCATGCAGGAAGAGAAGTGGGAAGGAAGAGGGAAGCTGATGAAGCTTTTAAGGCTGGAGATACGGCAAACCTGTACTTTAAGCCTTCTTTTTTTAAATGCTGTTCCCATAACCAAAGGGTTTCTCCAGCACTGCTGCTGACTCTGCTGTCCTTGGGTCACAGCCCTTGGTGCACAGCGCCTGCCTGCCCAGCACGTTGCTCCTCCTGCCCTGCAGCTCTCCATTTGCCATTTCCGCAGCCCTGTCTCCATGTCTCCCAAATGCCTTTCTTCCTGCTCCCGGCCCCCACCCATTTCCCTGCATTTCCTCAATATCTGCATCCCTCTGCGGGTGCCAGTGGTTTGAGGATGCCGATTCTGGCAGCAAACCTGCTTTCCATCCACTAGCCCCAATGTCATGTCTGTCCATCTGTTTCCCCCGCTTCAGTCATGCAAATATTTAAAAATAGCATTTTGGAAATGTTGGGTGGTTGTTTTTTTTTTCAAAGCAGAAGCTTCACCTCGCTAACACAATTAAATTTTTGTTCTTCTCTTGCAGTCCAACAAGGTGCCCGTGGTACAGCCTTCTCATGCGGTTCACCCCCTCACCCCTCTTATCACCTACAGCGATGAGCACTTTTCCCCGGGGTCACACCCGTCGCACGTCCCTTCTGATGTCAGCTCCAAACAAGGTGAGCCCAGCCTTTCCCAGCACAGTGGGGATGCAGGGTGGCCCTGGTGCCCTTTGTGCTGCTGACAGAGCCAAAATTACCAATTTGTAATATTTTAGAGGGCAGCTTCCAGGTGCATATGCCCACTTTCAGAGATGGTAATTCTGACGCGATGCTGATGCTTAACTTGGCTGCTTACATTTTTATGTTCCTTCTAATGTGATAATTTGTGCTTGCTTTTCTCATCAAAGTCTTTCAAAATCTCAGTAAACAGCAGCCAGTCTTCACCATCTCCTGTAGTGCCTAAGGCTTGCAGCATGCAAATCCAGAAAGGGCAATCATCCCTCGCCTTCTCAAAAACAGGGGACAAGTGCTTCAGTAGTAGTGTTATTGAAAGCTTTTCTTTCACTTTATTTTATGCCCTTGTATTCTGGCTGTCCATATTCTTCTATATGTCAGCATAATTAAAGCATGGCCCATAAAACTAGTTTTGAGCCTGTGCAAGTAAAAGCTTTACAAATCTGACATTTTCTTGTGCTGGGTGCCTTCTGCAGAAAGCATCTTTTTAGGTGTCTGAGTCATGGATGTCAGTTTTCTCTGCACCTCCAGGACCCCTTAAGGCAAACACAAAAGCCTCCTAGCTCCACATCTGGGATTGTCAGACCAGCCCTGCTCAGGGTCAGTCTGCAGGCCCCCAGGGAAGAGCAGACAGTCTCCAAGGTGTCAATCCCAGCCTGTGCCAAGAGCTGCTGCCCAGTATCCAGGAGAACACAAGGGATTCCTGGGAAGGGTGTGCTTGCTTGCAATGGGTTGCAGGAGCTGGGGAGGGATGTGATGGAAGTTGGGAGGTGCAAGGGGAGGACTCGCCATGGCCATCACAGGTCTGAGCCAGGGTTTGGTAAGAACCTGAGCAGAAAAAGCCTGCATGGGAGAGCTGGTGGGCAGGAGGGAAGGAGGGAGAGCAGAGGCTTTACAAAGGCATTCACTGTAGTCTGGATATCTCTGCATGGGCAGGAAGCCTGTCAGTGCCACGACTGGTCCTGAGGGTGCCTCTCTCTGCCTCTCTCTGCGCTCGCGTGTCCCACCATATGCTGTGGCACCTGTTTGACAAAATCCTGAAGCTCTGCTTTACCTGGGCACACATCCATATGCCCAGTTGTCCCATTTATCTGAAGAGGCTTTTAGTCAGCATTGTTCAGGGAGAGAGACTTTTTTTGTTCTGTCTTTCCCTGAATGCCTAGGTTTTATTTTGGCTGTGCTATGGAGTTAATAACATGGGCTACATCCAGAAAATACTATGGCCTGGTGGCTCTGTGTGGTTTTTGCTGTTTGTTGGTTAGGTTTTGTTTTTTTCTAGGGAGGGGGAATACAAAAAGCACTCTGCCTGGAAAGCCTGTCCTGTAAATACGTATACAGTATCTGTTTCAGACTTGGAAGAAGCCAATGGAGACCTCCTGTCCTCATTTGTCTTCCTCCTTTGCATCAGTGCTCAGGAGAGGGATATTCACACTCATTCCTTGAAATCCCAGGGGTGCCACGCGATAAGAGAATGGGATTTCCACCTCTTGCAGAAGCTGGCTGTGACAGCTGGGGCACAACCCGCTGCTGCAGTTTGTGAGCTTAAGAGGTTTCTGCTTACTGCATGCTGAGTTTGCCCTTCTGTGCCCCATCTTTTTGTCTTTACCCCAGTTTATTTTTGTATTCCTGTACAGCAGACTCCAACTGAACAACATCTGGTTTGTTGGTTTTTATGTTTTTGCTGCACATCCTCTCTTCTGCTTTTTCTCTACCTTCTCCCCTGTCCAGCATCCCACCAGTCACGAGTGCAAGCCTGCTGAGGGCCTCTGCCAGGAGGCACAAAGCTCATTGCCCTCTGGAGTTCCTGAACGGGCTCTTGATCCCTTTGCTCAGTGTCTGGCAGAGATGGGGATGGATGATGTGGATAATGCAGGCTGGAGACTACTGGTTTTGTCTGGGATGGTCTCCTTGATGTGTGTGGTCCTTCCGTCCATACTCCCTGTGTCGGCGCCACCGGCGTGTGGGAGCAGCCGCAGTGAAGTAGCCCATGCAGTTGCCTCAAAGAGAGGATTTTTTTTTTTCCTCAGGTCCTCTGCCAAACGCCTCCAACCATTGTTTCTGTCCTCGCCTCCCACTGTGGGTCTGGAACAAGGCACTGCCCTGGCGCCCTAGCCCTGGTGCCCTCCTCCCACCAAAATCCTCCAACAAGGGGGTCCGCAGCAGCTTGCCCTCAGGACCAACTCTCGCACCCAGGACACTTTGGATGGACACACAGCACCGCCTTCCTAAAGGCAGTGGCTTCTTTATTTTATTTTTTTTTGTTTTAATTTTTATTTCGTTTTAATTTTTCCTTAACCCTCTCAAGAGAACTTGCTTTGGAGGGCACTGGCCATGTGGTAGCTCTGTGTGCTCCTGAGGGCTCTAGGTGCTGGTAGCCCTCCAGAAGTTTTGGATCAGCCACAACAACTGTGCATTAGTTGAGAGAGAGCAGTGTTGTCTCCATGGGTCAGAACTGCAGATTCTGGGGAAGGAGTGGCCCAGCTCCTTGTGCAGAACCTGGCCTGGCTGGGGCAAGGTTATATCATCACTTCCAGGAGCAGCAGTCATCATCAGAGATGTGAGAGATGAGACGCTGGGCTTCTTTTACACCTTGTTTGGTTTTCTTTTCTTTCAACCACTCGGAAAGTGTGTTCTCTCTCTTGTAAAAGCCCTGGGATATGTAAAGTGTTTCCTTTCCTGTCAGCTACCAGCTGTTTTACACCTTTGAAAAGACAGCTGGCCAGAAATTCGATTCTCACGTAGGTTGTGGTTTCCAAGTGTGAAAATTCAGGTTTTTTGAGACAATGATACCACTGGTATTATTTTCCATGCTTTCCTGTACACAGTCCTGACAGATATTCTTCAAATCTTGTAATTAAATTCAGAAGATTTAAGTACAAACTGGGCAGGGGAATAAATCAGTAACATCAGTCTATAAACTAAGTCTCAAGGTAGCACGCGCTCAGTCTTGGACCTTTGGAGTGTCACCACATAAATATTTAATACCCTTTTAAAGCAGCTGATTTAACATGTGAAGTAGACTTAACAATTCCTTCTGCTTCACCCCTCTTCCCCAAACACATTTAAATAAACCAATGTCTTTGTGGCCTCTGCAACTGTAATTCCATTTCTCCTGGGGACACAAGGTTTAGGTGAAGAATGGAGACCACAGACCCTTTTGGGATAAGGATTAGCTTTAATCTTGAGGTGATTCTTGCAGTTGTAGGACTCTGTGTTCTGGGGAATGTGAGCTGATGGATCATTCCTGATGGGACTCTTATTTTTCCATGAAATACTACCATTGCAAAACAGATTGACCTTGGAGCCCACAGGAGTCAACTTGATGAAGAGCTTAGTTGGAACTGGAGTGACAATTGGAAGCCAAATGAATCATATCAAGTGTGACCATTACAGGCCTGAAAATGATTCTTAATTAACCACTGATCCTCTGTGGTAGCAAGTTTCCAAAATCTGTGAATCCATAAGGGAACCCGTGAAAATATAAAAGTAGCAATTTACCTAATCTAATAGCTCTGCTGTGCTCCCTCTTTGACAACGCTTTATTTTCCCCTTGTTTCATGATGGGTTAGAGGAGGTCCTCAGGATCCTGTTGGGTTTGGTGAGACCATTGAGAGGACAGTAACACCTAATGCACTTCACAGGAGATCTAAACTTGCACAGGTCCTTACCCATACATTTATTTCCTCCTTCCAGGTTGTTTTTTCTGATATCTCCCTTTGAATTGCAGTACTGTGTGCAAATTGCTTTAAAGGTGGCCCGTGGAGCCTTTTGCTTTTAACACTAACCAAGAAGGTGGTTATTCCTTTTCCACAGCACTAGTTCCAATCAGCTGGGAACTGTAGGTCATGTATGGAGTATTTTGAGGGGAAGCTCACTTGTTCTTCTGTGCTTTTTAACAGGCATGTCCAGGCATCCTCCAGCTCCTGATCTCCCTACCTTCTATCCCTTGTCTCCAGGGGGGGTTGGACAGATAACACCACCTCTTGGCTGGTAAGATTTTTTAGCTTCTTTTCAGACAGGTGCATGTTCACACCATTCGCTATTGTTGAATCAATTGCAGCAGTTACAATTGCAGCAAAATAATAATATTAATGTCATTCCAGTAAGAAATTGCTACTTTATTTTAGTTGAAAAGATGAAAAAAGTCGATCTTTGAAATTAAATGAATCTGTTTTTTGAACACGTACAGGAATTGAAGTGTGTAGATTTCACTTTGAAGTCTGTATGTTTCTTATGGCTCAGATTTATGGCTCTTAGCTTTTAGAAAGATAGCAGAAAACAGTTCTCAAGTAATTAAATGTAAATTTTAATAAAGAAAATTTCAATTACTGAGGAGAGGAGAGGAGAGGTAAGAAAGAACTTTGAAGTGGGTGGTGGGGAGGGGTAAATCTTGAAACTGCCCCAAATAGAGAACAAACTTTTGTAGCCTCCTGCTTTTTACAGTTTCTATATAGAGAGAAGCCTCTGTCACTGGGAGATCTTGCTGCTCTTGCTAATGCTCTCATGATCTCTTGCTGCCACTCATGGTGTCATTTTCCTTTTGGAGGAAATGTGGTATTTTCAGAGGAATAGATTTGGCAGGGTGCTTCATGTCTGCTTGCTTTCATTTCACTTGGAGCAGGGAATAAGGCAACTCAGCCACAGTTTCAGTGCTTTAGAATCTGTATTGTGACTAGTCTGTGCCCATTCAATGAGGGATACAGATTTTTTTATTTTTTAATGTCTCCATGGGAGGGAAACATGATCCGGATGACAAAAGGCAGAGAAAGAAGAGAGCAGAAGATGCTGAAATGTTGTATTGCTGGCATATCTTTCAGGAAAGGCCACCTGCCTTTTTGGCACAAATAATTAGTAGATATCAAACTAAAATATGGAGATATCTGACCATCTATTTTTTTAATCTTTCACCCTCCCCTTTCCCCATTCTTCTGCTTAGCTGACTCCTCACTTCCACTGCCACCAGGCAGTTACTAGCATGCATTTTCCAGATGTGGTCAGTCATTTCTTCTGAATGGTTTCTCGGTGAAGAAACTGGGGGGAGGGAAGAGGGAAAAGAGAAAGAAGAGGAGAGACAAGATCCAACCTTACAAGGCTCAGGGATGTGTTCAGCAGCACTCACCAACAGCGGGACATACTCAGCTGTCCCTTATGCTATGGCTCCCTGCTGTGAGGTAGCACTGTTGAGACTTCCTTCTACTTTTTTTTTTTCTTTTCATTTCCTCTTCCCTTTGAGCACTGTTCATTTCCAGTAATGTGCTCCAAGAATGAAATCTGTGTCCTGAACCTTACAAAGTCCAGGTTCCATTTTTTTCTCATCTGAGAGCTGATGGACCAGTCGATAAGTGACTGTTTGAAAAGGATTGATGTGTGTGGTGTCCCTCTGGCTGGTAGAGGTGTTTGGGCTGGTATTTTCTCACATTACCATCGCATGCTACTTCAGGGGGTTCACTGTAGCCATCAAATAATCAAAACATAGTGATGATGATGAAAATTAAAGACCTCAAATGATGGACTGGTGGCAAAATATTCTGTATGTGTGGGAGTGCAAAGGAGACAAAAACTTCACATAAGCTTCTCTTACTAGACTGCAAAGTTTGATCTTTAAGTAGTAAGATAGGCTTGTGTCACTGTGGGCTTTTATGTCGTTGGGTTGGGGTTTTTTAATGGAATCAGTTTCTACTTAGAAAAGCTGTCCACTTGTACCTCACTATAGCATATGCTAATGGAGAGAGTCCTAAGTTTTCAAAGACTTAATAAAACTGTTCAAAAGGCTTTTTAGCTTAATAATTCACCATCTGGTGTTTTCACTCTGATCTACAGTAGAACTATTCGGAATAAGATGCTTCTTTCCTAAGAGCTTGTTTGACAAATCTGATTCCAGTGCTTGTAAAACTAGGTGAGAGAGGGATGGAGATAGAGAAGTGTGCATGAATATGTGTGCCTTGGGGGAGGAAGGCTGGTTGTTTTGCTTTCCTTCCCAGTGGAAACTTAGATTGGGAATCTTTCAATAGCAAGGGAGAAAGTTCAAAGCATTTAAGCATTCATTAGTTTCATTAGCAGAACTCTTGAAAGTGTTAGCTCTTACTATTTATTTGTGACTAGTACTGAGTTCCCATCAAGAGCTTGTAACTCTAGAATAACCATTGAATACCATATCATATGATTGATGGGTTCCTTTCTTCTGTGACCTCAGGCAAGGTCAGCCTGTATATCCCATCTCGAGTGGATTCAGGCAGCCCTATCCATCCTCACTCTCAGTCGACCCTTCCATGTCCAGGTAGGTGTAGGAGGTGAATGACTGACTGGGGAGTAACTGCTGGCATTAGAGGGCAAGTTGCTCTTCTGCTTGCATCTTGGTCTGCCTTTGCTTGCTTTTCAGTCAGCTAAACCCTTATGCATACATTTTTATTTAACTTTTGTGTGTATATGCAGTTTGCCTGGATCCCACACTGGTCTCATTCAGCATTTCCTTGTCAGTCTCTGAAGTGTTGCAATGAGGAGCACCCAGTGAATTGTCAACAATTAATTGAGCTGTTCCATCTGAAATGAGTCATTAGTTCATTTCTAGATGCAACACATGGTGTTGTGCATAGCATCCTTGGGTTTTGCTCATGTCAGTATGCAACCAGGTGGATTGTCACTCCAGTCTGTGTTCTCTAGTTCCAATTTCAACGTTGTTGGTAATTAGTCTTGAATCACATAGGTAATGCTCTGTGTGGATTCTTGCTCACAAGTAGGTATTCCATAGCCCAAAGCCACTAATGGCAGGGGATGCCAGCACAGTAATTGTACTGGTGTGTGACTCAGGCACTGTGTCTTTATGTCTAAGTGCAAGCAAGCAATGCTAATTGAGACTTGGCCATGACACACTCCAGACCTCCTATGCTCTGCTTTCGCATTCTAAAGACAGCTTCTGCATCCTGTGCTTGGTGTACAAGAGGTTGCAATATACAATTCTTGGGGGGTTTTTCTGTCATCTGCAGAAGAGACATCCTCCTGCACAGGGATTTAAGGCAGGCCACTTGATAAGTGGTAGGTCCTCTTACCTCTTTGTGTGTGGGCTCCTTTGGATTATCACTGTCCCTTCACTTCTTTACAGGGGAATGATAAGCATGTGCCTGTCAGGGTGATTGGAAAGAAAACACATTCTTTCTCCATGATAAAATCACTTGATTTGGTTACAGGGCTTTGTGTTTCCTTTATTTTGATCACATGAAGGAAAAGGGCAGCAAGGAGACTAGGGAATGGTGAAAGGCTGGATGGCATTCCTTAGCTATCACTCCTTCAGCAAAACTTGGGAGCATAAGCTTTTCATGTTAACAGTACTTTCCACCAGTTTAAAATACAGCATGCAGGTTTTCTGCTGTGCCAGAGCTTGCAATGCTCAGCACCTTCAAGACCTGTCTCAGCTGTCCTTGAGAACTACTGGGGTTAGTAGGGTGGGATTATTCAGTTAGTGGTATTTTGGTTTTATTTTTCATTTTCCTTCTTGTACAAATGAAAGGAAGCTTTAATTAGGACAACAAAATCTCTCCCTGCTCCCATCCTTCATCCAGGATGCAGGATTTTCAAAGTTTATTTTAAGCATTCGAGGTAAGAATAGTGGGTTGAGATGAAATGATGTTAAAATCTTTTACCTTAAGTACCTTGAAAAGTAAAGAGAGCCATCAGGGACTTCTTGAAAAGACTCTTCTTTCATTTTATTTGTTTCTGCATGGCAGTTTCCTCCTTTGCATTGGCTGGTGGTGGATATTTCAAGGATGTTTATATCTTGGTGTGGAAATACCTTTTTTTGGTTAAGAAATGTGTATTTTTATTGCTAGACAGTGCAACAGTACAAATATTAAATATTTCTTGTGTGCATTGCTAAACGCGTTTGCCTGAAAGGTAATAAAACAACTTCTCTACAACCAAAATGTTGACTCGTTTGTTTGTTTGTTTGTTTGTTTGTTTTTCTTGAAAAATTGGGCTACAATGCACAAATCTTAGCCAAATATTTTTGGTGTGCTTTTTAAGAGTTGTCTTCATTGCAAGCTCCATAGCATTTGCATTCTTTGAGTGTCGTGCTGCTGTCATACATGCTTGATGCCTGTCTTCAGTGAGGTTACAGATCTTGCCTTGTTTTCTCTTTTAGGTTTTCACATCACATGATTCCTGGTCCTCCAGGCCCTCACACAACTGGAATCCCTCACCCAGCTATTGTAACACCTCAAGTAAAACAAGAACATCTGCACAACGACAGTGAGCTAATGCATGTGTGAGTCTGCCTTTCTGCTCTAGCCCTTGATGAATAAATGTTTGAGAACTAACTCTATCTGAAGAAGAGTCAAGGATGCTTTAAAAAAAGTGCCTTTCATGACCTCTTTGAATTTTAACTCTTCTCCCATAACTAAAACAGGGACTGTGGGCTGCTGTTTGATAAGGGTAATGAGAAGCCATTTTTTCACTCCAGTCCAGCACTTTTAAGCTGTTGGCAACAGCCATCTCAATTCAGCCATAATCATGGACCTGTCCAGTTGTGACTGGTGCTTGAGTGTGAACTCATCAACTTCTGCTGGAAAAGTTCTTACCTGCAAAATTCACTAGTAAAAAGCAGTCTCATTGCTTAGTACTCAAGGCAAAAGACCTAGAAAAGAAGAGGATGAGAAGCTATTCTCCTGCCTGTGGCAGTGGTCTTTTAGGGTACCATGGATAGTCTTTCAAAAAGAGAGTTGAGACAAGTTTGGAGCAGATTCACAGATTAAATGTTACTTGCTAGGGAATTTCAACCTGACGTCCTCCCTGAGTATTAAGCTATAAGATAGGAAAGTGGATGGGACATGACCACTGAAATTCTCATTCCTACTACTTAAGTGCTACTGTAACCACAAATTAGTAAATTGCCATTGGATCTTTTTAGGTTGAAGGCAAATTAATGCTTTTTTTCCTTTCCTTTCCCTTTCCCAACCACGTTTTAGGAAGCCTCAGCACGAACAGAGAAAAGAACAAGAGCCAAAAAGACCTCATATTAAGAAACCTCTGAATGCTTTCATGTTGTACATGAAAGAAATGAGAGCAAACGTTGTAGCAGAGTGTACTCTGAAAGAAAGTGCAGCTATCAACCAGATCCTTGGCAGAAGGGTATGTACAGCAGGGTTTGTGAGCGCTCACGTGTGCTGCTAACTTGTGTTTCCCTTTAGCTGGGTGTGAAGACTGGTTTTCTGCTTGATGTGCAACTATCAAATTAGCTATAGAAGACAAAACATGCCACAAAAATAAAAGCAGTATCTTGATTTTCTTTTGTCAGCATTAGCAACATCATCAAATTTGTGTTTGTTCCACTCACGTTATGGTTATGGTTGACACATCTCAGACATTAAATACCCTCACTCACACATAGAAGGAGCATTCTAATCACATTCTGGGTCCTCCCTTAGGATAGTGTCCATCAGGGCAGGAAGGGATCATTCAGAGATGAACACTGGATGCCACCGGAGATGAAACTCAAAAGTGAATATAACGTGGTCCAGTTGTAGCCATGCAGGTTGGGAGGACCCACAGAGGTGATGTAGTCCAACATCTGCACAAAGCAGGTCCAGTTACATCAGGTTGCTCAGGAACCTTCCCAGCCAAGTTTTGAATGTCTCTGAAGTCATCAGCTGTGCACTGATGATGCCAGTTCATGTCGCAGAGCCATGCTGAGCGCTGTATGCTTCTGTGGCATGGTAGGTGTGTTTTGTACTTTCCACACTCACAAAAAACCCTGTGCAGGCCAACTCACAGCACAGCCTTTGTGTTCTCTGCCAGTGTTGTTCTTCCAAGTGAAGGCAGCAGTGGTTAATGCCCATTTTGCAGTTGACTCCCAGAAATGAGGAAAGGGGTGACTTCTGTATCAATCTGAGTTTGAGTAGGGATTATTCAAATTCCCAGTGCATACCTCCTTTTGATCACTGACCAAGGCAGTATTGAGAGGCACTGTGACTCTCTGAAAACCCTGTACTTTTAAGTGGGAAATCTGTACATGACCTTCAAGTGCTCCTTTTATATTACAGTTGGAAGACTTTCCCCTCCAAACAGAGCAGAAATCTACTGGTACTTGTCCCAGTTCATGCAGTCTTCTGCTTTCTGTTGTTCTTGTTACCTCCCCTTAAAGGACATCTTGGTACTTGCCTTTTCCATGCTTTCATGCAAGTCTCTAGGATCATGTATGGGCCACTTGCTTAAGAGCTGGACTTGATGATCCTTGAGAGTCCCTTTCAACTCACAGTGATCTGTGAGCTACCCTAACAGGTGATGGCAGTCCCAGGTGACTGATCCTAGTTGCTTAGTGTTGTTAGCCTTGTTTTCTTGGCCTGAACCAGGGCAGTGGCTTATTTATCTCTGTTTTGGTAAGGAATCAGCCTCAGCCTTGTGTGCTTTTTCAGCAGCTTGGACTCCTTTTTTCAAGTTATGGTTCTCCATGAAAGTACCTCACATTCCACTTTTCCTGTGGTGCAAACAAGGCATGAGTTATCCAACACAATTGCTTGGACATTAATTATTGTCAAGTGCTTTGTGTTCAGTCGTCCTGGTCACTATTTACCTTGTGCTGTCCCAGAGGAGGAACCACTTCTGTTCTCTTGAGGTGACACTTTGCATGCTGCTGGGCTCCCTGATGCCACAGCATTGTGCTCACCACCTTCCAGTTTTTGAATGTGCCTGTGGAGTTTGAGAGTTGCAGACAGGCTGAGCTGCTCTGCTCTCAATAATACATCCAACTTGCCAAGACAAGGCAGACAAGAGCTTTAGTTCACATCCTCCAGTGTGAACCAAACAACATATTAAATCATACAAATGTGATCTGAAATCTTAGTTCTGTATGTTAGTCTTGTATGAATGTCTTAATGATTTCTTAATGATTGTTTGTCTGGTTTTTGTATTTTTTTAAATAACTTCTTCTCCCCTTACTTCCCCATGGATGTTGTCAAACAAGCAGATGCATCTTATGCTGCAGCAGTGGAACTTAATTCTAAATAAAAGGCCTTTACTCTTTCTGGTTCAGGTCTATGATAGGTGTTTCAACAAGAACAAAATTATTAGATACTAATGTAGCTGGTATCTTTCCAAATGTGCAGGTTGTGAGGTTTTTTATTTGCGTTTTTGGGGGGGAGGGGTGTTTTTATTTTTAAGTACATGAAACCAGGAAATTTATTCCTGCTTGGCTACAAAGGTCAGCTCGTATAATTTGTAAGACTGTAGTTCTGTGATTTCTTTATTTTTGAAACTTTTGTAGTTGTCATTTCCTTTTTCAATCAGAAAGCAGGTACCTTAAAGTTCAATACTTAAAAGTTGATTTTGGAACAGGGTTGCTGGTGCACAGAAAGTCTTCTGTGTTGGCATTGAAAACTTTTATCAAGGGGCTGCTTGAAACCAAGACAGCAGACCCTTCTGTTAAAGGGAGATTGCTGCCCTTTAAAAGCAGCACAAACCCCCTCAGTTCTGTCAGGAGCTGAAGGCTGGGTTTTGTTGCTGTTTTCTTGTTGGGGTTTGCTTTTGTTTGTTTGTTTGTTGTTGGTTTTTTTAAGTAGTGTTGGGAGAGCACGGTTCTGTGAGCAGATTATTTGGTGAGCCTGTTTCCATAAATAATTTTGTCTTGCTCAAGGCACTTGGCAGTTGCAGAGCTGACAAATGCCTGAAAGTCGTTAATAAACCCAGGTGCTTGTAATTGCTAATGAATTTCATTTTTGCAGTGGGGAAGGACTGAATCAAAGTCACTAAAACACTTGCTCAAGTCATCTGTTGCCTAGGTATAAGTTAGTTCCTAGTCTAAAGGTGTGTGTTTATTTTGTTTGCAGTGGCATGCTCTCTCCCGTGAAGAACAAGCAAAATATTATGAACTAGCTCGTAAAGAAAGGCAGCTACACATGCAGCTTTATCCAGGCTGGTCTGCAAGAGACAACTATGTAAGTCACTCACTTGAAGGTTCTTTTTTAACATTCACTTTATTTTTGGAACTTCTAAAATTATTATTGTTTCTTCTTTTTCTCTATAACTTATGGAAAGTTCTGGATGAAGGGATGGTGAACATACATATAACATAAACTTTATATTTGTTTTCACTTCAAGCACCCAGAAAACTTGGGATTTTTTTTGTTGTTCTTGAGATGCTTCTTACAAAATTCACAGTTTTTGAGGGGAAAAAATAGCATGGAAAGTTTTTTTCCTAACAGAGTGGCTAGTACTGTCTGGAAGCTCATGTTGTACTTTACAGCTCTGAATTTTCCCTCATTTTCTATCTGATAACTTATTATCCAGAAATCTTTCTTAGACCTGAGAAAAAAAGGGATGTTTTATTTTCAAAAGAACTGCAAGCCCAGGGGTCTCAAGGCAGACTAAACTTCAGCTGAAATGAATTCAGAATGGGTCCATGTGTGGAAATCTTGCATAAGCAACCTTCATGATAGAGCCTGCTATAATACATGTGTGTATATATATATATATATATATATATATATGTATGTATGTATGTTAAGAAGTTTTCTTACAGTTACTCTTGTTTTATAATTAAACATCAGCTAGCCTGCACTGCATGGTTACACTCTGGTGCCTATGGTGAGCTGTCAGTGTAGCCAAATGTGATGATATCAAATTCAGAAGCTGCAGTCCTGAGAGACTGATCCTAACCTGAGATCTGAGCTCCTTTCTGTGTCCCTCTGTTAGATGTGACACCTCTACTGGGGTAGGCAATGTACATGCTATATCTGGCTCAATTTTCCTTTTGCTTTAGGGGGACAGTAGTTTTTCTCTACTTCAGTGATGTCTTTGGACATTAAGGATAGAGGTATCTAAACACAATATTAACAAAAACTGCAGAAACTGGCAGAGAATGCATTGACACAGAAACTATGTGATTGTCTCTGAAGGAAACGCCCTGGTCTTGCTGACATGCATGCCCAGTTTTGTAAGCACAGACACAACTGAAAGCCTTAGCAGCTTCTTTCTGTCTGTTTTATACGGTGATTAAACTGTCCTGACACTGCACAGGTAGGGTTTACTTCCAGTAGCCAGACCGTATCAGCAGAGCTGCCTTGAAGTACAGCTGGGAACAAACAGGGTCTTGGGGAAAGATTCCCCAGAAACAAGGGGGTTTAGCTTGTCTCAGACTGACTTGCTAGAAAATCACACCACTTTGGAGTCTTGTCAGCTCATTCTTACTGGACATCAGGCTTCAAGATGGTCCTGTGATGTTTGGTCATGTTGGCTTTGAGAACCCTGTGTTCTGCCCCAGCCTGTGCCACACAGCACAAGCAGCGGACCTGTGGTTTCTTAAATGCCTTGACAGACATTTGGAGAGTGTGAGGTGGCACGTATGAGTTATCTCTTTGATGTGCTTCCAGCCTACATCCTGTGTGGAAGTATAGCTCTGACATACTGCAGTGCTGTATGTTACAATGAAGAGCTCTGCTAGCTTCCTCTTGCAGCCCTCCCCTTTGCCTCTCCAGGAATGCACACATTCTGCAGTGGTGGTCAGACAGTGATCATAGGAGAGCACAGTTTATCATGAAACCTTTTCAAATATATGGCATCCTTTTTTTTTCTCTTCAGTTTTCCGAACTTTAGCAGTCAAAAAGTGAAATTGTAATTATTTATCACAGGTATAACTCCAGTATTTGGAGGGTTGGAAGTGACTTAGGGGTGGTTCTTCTGTTTCACAAAACAGTACAAGTAAAAAATTCGTACAGTTTTAGTTTTCTCTTTTAGTTTGCCTGGTTTTAGGAATTTTTGCCTGATTTTAGGAATTCGAAGAAAATGTTAAGCATTGTTATTCAACTGTTGAAACTATCTTTTTCATATGGTTTTATTATGGAACACAAAGCAGTCATGCAAAATTGTGTGATAGACATGAGAAGCACAATGTTTTCACAACATGAGAGTGTCTGTGTGCTGCAGTTGTCAGAAACTATCTTACTTTTAAATGCTGACAACTAGCTTTCAGCCCAGCCTTCTATCAGTTCACTTGTGTTAGGTAGATCTCATATCAGCTTTCAGTTTATGTTTTAGCACTTGAAGTCAGCCTGACATACACAATAAAACAACTTTTCCTCCCATGACTTTTCCATGTTAACATCTGCACTAATGCACTTTCCTCTCTAAAAAAGCATTGCCTTGGTGCCTAAGTGATAAAGCATATTGCTGGGAGCTCCCCAGAGCCCTTGAAATGTGTTTTCCAACTTTTAGTCTTGGTCCTGACTTTGGAATCTTGCTCACACAGCATTGCCCAACCCAGTTGCCAGCCTTGGGATAAATAAGGACAGGAGCTTGAGAGTCAGGCAGGCCCAGACTGTCTGAGCAGAGTGGAGGCTGCTGAAGTTCATGTGCTGGAGCTTCATCACAGCCTGTATTTGGAGTCCTCCCCTGCTGTCTATCTATCAGTGAGCACTGCAGGGGTTTGGGCTGGTTTCTCACATCAACTGCTGTCCATCCCAGCACCTTGCAGAGCCAGCTTGTGGAAAGATGTGTCCCAGCACCTCAGCCCTTCCCCTCTGAGGCCACTGTGTGTGTGGCATGCTCTGTGCTGGGACATGCAGTGAGAGTGGGGGCCAGAGGATGGGCAGCAGGCTGCAGCCCTGCTCACAGCAACTGCACCAGCCTTGCCAGAGCTCATCTGTTGCAGCCTGTATGGAGGCTTCTTTAAAATATAAGTGGATGTGATTTTTTCTTAAAACACACAGAAAAACCTTTCATAAAAGCTGATTATAGAGGGCAATAAAGACAAGATATATGGAGGAATATCAGTGGTGGTTAGGGTGATGCAAGATGATTGAGGTTTAAAATTGTGGGTCTGAGCTGACCTTTTGTTTCAGTTGACAGACTGTATGAAGCAGGAGCTGTGGCCATTTCCATAGATGGGGGTGCAGGAGAAGGCTGAGTGTGTAGGTTGGCAGGCTGTGGCCAGTGTGGTCTCTCAGAAAGACAGCTGCCAGGCATTCATGTGTGTTCTGCACTTCAGCCATGTTAAGGGTGCTCTGCTGTACAGTCTCTGCTGTTTGGTTATTGCAGAGCACACTCTCTGGGCACAGCCACACCAGACTTGGCTTTTGTTCAGGTACCAGCATTATCTGAACAGTTTTTGTTGGCTGCTTTGCACCCTGGGGACAATTCATGGTCGTCCTAGGTACTTTCAACACCCTGTCTGCTCCTACCGTGTATGACAGTGTAAGTATCTGAATGTGTGAAGAGTTCTTGTAAGAGCCATAAATTATGATATCAACATATGTGTCATCAGATTATTGAGCGTGAGCAGTCTTTTCAGTGCTTGCGGCTGCCAGTGTTAGTTGAAAAACTGCCAGAAATTGTAATTCCATTTGGATATAAATAGATGTATTGCTGATGTGCATATTTCTCCATAGATGCTCAGAGCAAACTTTGTTACCATTGAACTAGTTAAAAGTGGGATAGAAAAGCTACCCTGAAAATAATTGGGTTTTTCCATAGCATTTTCAGTGTCCAGATGACTTTTGCTGTGAGGTAAGTGACAAAAAAGAAGTTCTGTGAATGTAGTGGCATGATAAAATATCCTATTTTTCAGGGGAAGAAAAAGAAGAGGAAGAGAGAAAAGTTGCAGGAATCAGCATCAGGTAGGCCATGACCACCTCTTACTTGCCATTCACCTCAGGTATATTTTAGAAACCAGGGCTTGCGCTATTTAATTTTTACGAGCTTTTGTCTAACACTTGCTTCTGATGGATGTTTTAAGATATTTCACTTGGAATGTAAGCTTGTGAACATGCACACAACCCATTCCTGCTTTCTCTTACACCTTTCTGAGTAGCAATCCTGATGGCATCAACATCTTTGGCTGAACTTACACATTGCTGCAATCACTGTCCTGTTTTACCTTTGCTTTTCTCCTCAACCCGTGTTGTATCATCTTTAGACTTAACTATGGCTCAAATACTGTGTGGTATTTTTGGACACTGGAAACTTTACACAGACCTTTTGTAGTAACTGTATTTTATCTCACTGTATTTTACGTTTCTTTGTACACTAACAGCTGCCTAGTAGGTTGGCTAAAAGCATCAGTGAGGTCTCCTCTTTGCCTTTAAAATATATATAAAGAAACACCCTGTTTTCCCCAACAAAAAATGGCTGGTATAAGAACCATAAAAAAACCCAAACAACAAAACCAAAAAATACACACAAAAAAAAAAATTCCATGTAACACTGTAGCAAACAAACTTACTTGGAATGTGCAAAAACTGTAACAGAAATTTGTTAAAGGAAAACAATCTTCTACAGGTACAGGCCCCAGAATGACAGCTGCCTACATCTGAAGCATGGTAAGAACATCTCTAAAGCTTTCCTGCTGATAAAACTGAATTGTAAAATAAGCCTTCTTATAAATTTTATGCAATAACATGAATTTAGCAAAAATTGCAGAACTACCATATCCCAAAGCTAATGTTACTTTGATTACTGATGGTTTTTATACCGGCTATCTATTAGGTGTTCACCATTTCACTGCTTAACCATAATATTTTCAAATTGATCACACCTCACTGACTCAATGCAAGTCTGCCTGTGAACCAGGGATGGGTTTATTAAGTGGTGCAAGCCCTCCCAGACTGTCACAGCTCATAAGAGCAGGGTAGACACTGGCTTTGAGGCACATTTTATGTCCTGACATCAACAAGATTCTGGCTGGCTGGGTACACCTTTTAAAAACAATTTATTCACCTGTATACTAACAAAACACCTGCTAAGAAAATGGAACTGTATTTCAGTTGTTTCAAGAATTTCTCCCACAGCTGTAACAGTGGTATTTCATGTGTGGTGCAGGTTGGGGTTTTTTGTGGTTGTTGTATTTCCAGCATGTGTTTTCTTTCTTTATATCATATTACCTGCACGGAGGGTGGAATGACTAGTGATTACACATGTGCAGTAACACCATCTAGTCAGCTTGTGAGTGCACACAGTACCACAATGAGATGCTAATTTCTCAGTGTCTGTGTTGGAAGGCTGGTCCTTCTCTTTCTCAGTGTGATTTGTTTTCTAGTAGAAATGGCATTAATTTGAAATAATAGTAGCTTCTAAGCTGTCTAATTAACCCATATTGCACTTGGGAGATCCCAAATAATTCCAGGAATCATGCAAAAAAAAACCCCTGAAACCCCGACTTTTCCAAATCACCTATGTGCTGTATGAGAAATGGGCTCTGTCCTCTCTTCCTCTGCCTTGTTTGGCCACGGGTTCCCTGTGGCACCCAAGAGCAGTCAGCAAAGCAGGCTCCTGTTGGCCTTCTGCTCTGCTTGGACTTTCAGCCTGAGAAAGCCAACCTCACTTTCCTGTGTGCAGTGTGTCAGTCAGCAGTCAGCATGATTCAAGCCCCTTCTGAAGTAATGTCATTATGCTGGTTGGTCTAAACTTGGTTAAGACAAGACTTTAGTGGTTTGTTGGGTTTTTTTAAGCTGAAGTAAAGTGAAAAGATAAAATGTGTGCTTTTTTTTCTTCTTAATAAGCAGAAGTTTTTCAGGCAAGCAGGCAGCCTTACCCTTTGCAATGTGCCTGAGCCATGCTGCTTTGAGATGTGGATTGCAGTGTTGGGGTTCTGTAGCCTATACAACAAATGTAGCTGAAAAATATTGTTACTTAGAGCATTATACCTACTGAAAAATAAAGTGCTTTAACCTTGAGTTTTATAATTGATATTTCAGCTTAGTTGCCCAGGTCCATGACTGTTGTGAATATTTTTCCCTTTGATCTTAACACAGTACCACTAGGCAAAATACCCATAATTTTATCTGAGCTCATGCAGAGTACTTGATTGGGATTGGAATACAACTAAGGTTCAAGTGATAGCACAAAACCAGGAAATACTTGGTTCCTTGGATGCCTTACAGTCTTGCCCATGCTGACCTACTTTTGTTGGAGTTTCTCTGCATTTTCTGTATTACAGAAATTTTTCTCTCCCTTTGACCTTTACACTCCTGCCTTCCTGTGTCCTCTTAGGCTTTGTGACAGTGTGGAAACTGTTTGCCATATCCGTCTCTCTGTCTTCAGGCAATTTGTAACAGAGTCTGAGAACAGTTGTATGTTCTTCAGGGAAGGGGAAGTGTGCTGTTGACTCCATGTATGCATGTGAAGGCAGCCTCTCTAAGTGCTTCATGCTGAGTGAATGATCTGCATTGGAGATGCACAGATGTGCTCTTGCTGGAAGTAGATGCACAGAACGATTTAGGGAACCTGAATCAACCAGACTTCAAAGTAAACTTCTGAGGGTTAAGGCTCTTGCCCTCTGCAAGCCTAATCCAAAGAATGTTTTGCCCACAAGCATAATATCTTACCAGGCCCACAGCAGAGCTGTTGTAGTCTTGACTGGATGGAGATAATAAGTTTGGGAATAGCTTTCTTACTCGCATGGATGGTGTAAGGAAGAGGGAGAAGGAGGGTGGGAGGTCTGGGAAGGAGACAAGCGTTCTGTTATCTGAGAAGAATCAGAAATGAGTAGGTGGCAAGACCAAAGAAAGAATCTCAAGATCAGCACAAAGGAGATCAGCCAGAGCTGTAATTACGGTGATGTAAGTGAGAAGGATGAAATGGTGGGAGGGTTGTGTGGTGGGATGTTCAGAGGAAAGTAACGGAAGAGACATGCAAACAGACATGATTTAAGATACTGTGAAAGTTTTGGGTGTGGGGTTTTTGTTGGGTTTTTTTTGTCCATGAACATTCAGCAAGTAACTGATTTTTAAGGTGGACCTCTAATCCTGCTTTATGACTTGAACATGATTAGAGTGGTAAAGTCAAGGTGGTAGCATTAAGTTGCCCCCTTTCCAAGAGTTGTACACAGCAGGAGGCATCTTGTTTCTTCACTGCTTAGGGTTTAACTGAGTTCTGTGAACTCCAACCTACTGAATGGCCAATTTGTAAAACACTTCAGGATGCTCTAGGAATACTGTGACCCTCTGCACCAGTCTTTGCTATATTATCCTGGGTCACTCCAAAGTGTGTCCTTCAAGAGTTGTGGAACTGTCCCAGGAAGGATTTTGTTTGTAGTTGATGTGGCCCAACACACTGTTTGAAATAACTTTGATGTATTGAAGAAATACATCTTATTTATTCTCTTCTTTTGAAATCCACCGAGTGGAATTAAACCTGATAATACTAAAAAATAAATTGAGGCGAGGCCAGGGAGGGAAGGGGAAATGAGGAAAGCTAAGATAAAGGACAATGTAGAGATCACCCTTTGAGCACCTTTCTGAAAGGTGAGTGGTGGTTTTTTTACTTAAGCACAGCCTTCTAGGGGATTTGGAAATAGAACCAATTCTGTCTTGGAAGTGGAGATTTCCAATTTCCTATCCAGTCTGACTTTTGGAAGAAAAAAACCCAATGATTTTTAGCATCTCATAAGTATTTTGAAATCAGCAAGGAAATAGAAGGATACTGAGAAAATTTCCTCATTGTTCTGCAGCATGGAAATACTTAACTTCTTATGACTTGCTCTGTACAGAACTCTAAAAGGCTCATCATTCAACATATGGCAGGATGCAATTGGGAAACTACATAATTTAACATTGTGTTTTGGCATATCTTCAAGGGCTAAAAAGAGTGATAGAGAAGCTTAATAGACATCTGAAAACCTGTGAGAAGTTTATTTGTGGCTTGCAAAATTCCATGACAATTAGCATCTACATTAGCAAAGCTTTCAAAACCAAGAAAACTTGACTAATACTGATTTGCAATCAGAAGTACTTAAAAGGATCAGATTAAGACCATTTAACTTTGAACAATGAATTATCTAAACATTTCAAACTTCCTATGTGGAAATTTGAGCCAAATTTCAGCACAGAAGTGATTCTTGGGCAGTGATTTATGACTGGATTATGTTTTCCCTATTACGCAAAAATACATTGGAGTGAGGCTGTGAAAGCAGACTATAAAATGGACCAGTCCACAGCCAGAATAGTGTGGAAAAGAAGTGTCTGATGACTGTGGTTGTGGTTTACCATGGGTTTCTGGCCAGCATCTGAGAAAGGAGATGCAAAGAGGATGTGGTACCTTCCTTTCTGAGGCATGTTTTCAAACCTGGGTTGTCTAGTGCTCTTGAAATTGCTGCTGGAGTAGTTCAAATTGAAACAAATGCTCCACCCCTTGCCATAGCTCTTGACTGCTCAGAAGCTTTAAACAGAGCTTGGAGAACTTGCACAGAAGTTAGTCTTTGTGAGAATGTGTGTGATGATGGTGGTGCAGAGATTTGTCCTGATTTGCTTTAAAAATTGTTTCCTGTGTGACCCATATTTCCCTATTCCCCCTTTGCCTATGAATAGTGGCCTTCAGCACAGGCAAGAGGGACAGAATGAGCAGAAGAAAATTTTCTGGATCAAAATATTTGTATTATTTCAGACAGGCATAAAATTTCCGTAGAAAACAAATATAGCCCTCCATACAAAATTATTATAGCCCTCAGACAGATCCTGGCAAGGATTGAAAGGGACCTTAAAGATCATCTAGTTCCAATGCCCCCCCACCATGGCCAAGGACACCTTCCACTAGACCAGGTTATTCAAAGCCTCATCAAATCTGGCCTTGAACACTTCCAGAGATGGGGCAACTTCCCTGGCCTCACCACCCTCTCATTAAAGAATTTTCTTCCTGATATCCAATCTAAACCTATCCTCTGTCAGTTTAAAGCCACTCCCCCTTGTCCTATCACTACATGCCACTGTAAGAAGTCCCTCTCCAGCTTTCCTGTAGGCCCCCTTTAGGAACTGGAAGACTGTTGTAAGGTTTCCCTGGAACTTTCTCCAGGCTGAACAAGCCCAACTCTCTTAGCCTGTCTGCAGAGGAGAGCTGCTCCAGCCCTCTGAGCATCTTTGTGGCCTTCTTTGGGATCAGCCCAACGAGTCCATGTGCTTTTACTGTTGGGGACCCCAGAGCTGGATATAGAACTGCAAGTGGGGTCTCAGCAGAGCAGAGCAGAGGGGCAGAATCCCTCCCTTGCCCTGATGGCCGTGGTGCTTTGGATACAGCCCAGGATACAACTGACTTTCTGGGCTGTGAGTGCACATGGCTGGGTTTCTTCTACCAACACCTCCACAGAGCTGCTCTCAGTCCATTCTCCACCCCGTCTGTATTTGTGCTTGGGATTGCCCTGACCCAGTTGCTGGACCTGGCACTTGTCAAACTTCATGAGGTTTGCACAGGCCACTTCTCAAGCCTGCCCATGTCCCTCTGTATGGATTCTGTCCCTTCTGTGTGTCCCTCCTGCAACTTCATTCTGATCTGACATTGTTCTGGCTGGGGTGAAAGACAGAAGCCCTCCTCTCTGTCAGGCTCTCTGACATCAAGGAAAAGGTCAGAAGAGCAAACCCGAAGAGAAGCAATGGGTTTGCTCTTCTGACCATGCAGGTGGCAGGTACAGAGGGGCACTGACACCTGCTGGGAGAGGTGCAGCAGAGCAGACCCAGGTCCCTGCTTCCCGTTACCATGCTGGTGGAGGTCCCTTGTGAAGGGAAGGAAGGAAGGCAGGAAGGAAGGAAGGGCTGTTTTTAGTGTGATCACGCTGTGGGAGGCATAAGTGAGGGTAGTAGCAAAGCACAGGTTTTACAAATTAAAGAACACAGAACACTTTTGACTAGATAATGAGCATAGATATGGGATATAGATAGAGAAATAAGAAAAAATGTTAAGGATTTTTACAAAATAAGTGCAGTGTGGTCAGTTATGAAGCTTTTCATATTTTAAATTTACACTGACAAATGGAAAAAATAGGTAATTCAGGAGGCTGATGTATATGTTTGTTTTGTGGGAGATACTCAAGTTGCAGAACCTACTGTGAAATTTGAGTTGCTTAATGAAGTTTGAACTTAACCACATTTACAACTGATTAAAAAACCCCTTATTGTTTCACTTCTGAGGTGTTAGCAGTAGGTGGCTTGGGCTAGAATGAAAGGAGAGCAGTGGGACAACTATTGTTCTAACTCTTCCTGTGGGATAGGGTGGGGACAGGGAGTTGACTGCTGGTGCACCATTCTTCTCTGGATAAAAATGGTATATTTTGGTGGATTTAGTAAACTCACCACCAGACTGAGAAGTCTAAGGTCATGAGAAAAACTCTGTTGAAAAAAACTGTTTCATAAATAAGATGTAAGGTTTTGAAACGTTGTTTCATTTCCAATTGGAAGCAAACTTCAGAATGTTAGTGTTTTTCTCAGGTCTGCATTGCAGTTTCACTTTTTTTAGTGTATTTACATGAAAAATTTCAAAATGAGTTTTTGATCCTGTGTTCCTGATGAGCTAGAAATCAAGTTTTTATGGCACTGTCAAAGTCTTTTCCCTTTGTTTCTGGAGACTAAGCTTGGGTGAAATCTGTCTTGTAATTTCAACAGAATTATATTCAAATGCAGTTCTGTCAAAGCTTAGCAGACCCTAGCATACCATAACACTGAGTTTTGCTTCCATTTGCCTCTGATTTTAGAGATTATGATTCAAGAGTTCTTCTGATATACATGAATGCAAACCTAGTCATCCTGAAGACAAAACTAACCCAAAGAACAGAACAAAACCAGAGTGTTAACCATGATATTGTGAAAGTCACTGCTAATAGATCAAACCTTCTCATACCAGTCAGTTCCTTAATCCTCTACTTAAAGAATTTTTATGCATCTTTTAAATCTCTGACCCTTTACCTGCTTGTTAAGACTGTACCATACAGACAGTTTTGAAAGCGTGCAGATTGGAAAGCTGTACAAGGAAGGAAGCTTATAGCATGGCCAGCTGAAGCACCACTGTCTGGCCAGTTAAAACATGAACCTGGTGAGTCAGTGAGATGTTATGGGCTTTGTGAGAGCTTGCAGGACAAGAGCTTTCAGCTCCTCCTTCCAGGGGTAGGAGCAAATGTTGGAAGCATTTGTGCAGTGAAGGTGTCACTGGCACTGGGGTGTAATGTGTGAGCAGGGTTAGAGGCAACTGAGGAAAATGGTACCAGCAACCATCTCTGAATTGGTGTTCCTGCCACAGGCATCAGTGCAGTGGGATCAGGCCTTGAAGAGAGTTAAGTAGGCTTAAGTGAGCAGTGAGACACAATTTCTGAAGTTGCTTCTTCCTTGCAAAAGTTACAGGATATGTGTTCCCTCATTAATATTAAGTTGTATCAGAGTTAAACCTAGGAGTTATGAGAGCCTTGTATCTATCCTTCATCTCAGGGGTACCTGAAATTGCACGTGGTAAAATATTACTGCCAAAATAACTACACAGATTTGGTTTCTATGGTGTAAAGGCAAATGCACACGCTAGGTGGGACTACATTTTGATGAACAGTTGGTTTTCTTCACATATGTGGGTCTTTTGAGGTACACAGACTTCCTGTTGTGTATTTTGAACCAGTAGAGATTTTATGATGAGATGAGTTAATTGCATCAAAGTGAAGTTGGTATGTTTCAATTCTGTAGTGGTTTCTGTGTACTGTTGTCTTATGCTTAGTGTTGTTCTGAGGATGCCTGTGTGTAGAAGAGTTGATGGAAGCTCAAGAAGATATTCAGGTTACATCTGACTTGCCTTTGGTTTCATGAAAGCAACTATTTAAATTATTCCATATATCAGAAGATTTAACTGTTGAGATTGTCTTTCAAAGTACTGTAAATTCTAACCTATGTTTAATTGTGGCAGAAAAAAAAGATCTACAAAGGAAACTGTACCCGTGTTATTTCTTTCTTCTCAAAGAATCTTCACTTATTGCTTTACCAATACCTCATGTTCTTCTCTGTTACAGCAGGTGAAAACTGAAGTAGCAATTTCAGTGCTCCTAGCTCTCAGTCTAGAAAACAAATAATTTTAAAAATAGTCTCCTGAATATTTATTATATGCCATAAAGATACAGAAAGGAGACAAGCCTGTTTCTTCCTCCCTCTTCCTCGCCTTTAGGATACTGTTCCTCTTTAAGAAGCTGCTAGAGACAGCTGTCTAGAGGCAATCTGGTTCTTATTATAAACATGGAGCCTCTCTCCCCTCCCACACCCAACAGGAAAAACATGTCTTGGGTCTTCCAGTAAGATAATTTAAAAGATTCTAGCTAAGTGATAGAGCTTGTAGTTCTGTGCTGCCTACACTGAGGGTGTTTGATAAGAGCCACACCTGCTTGGCACCATTGCGGTCAGCTGCACAAAACGGGAACCTAAAATACCTGGGCATTTTTTGTGTTGAAACTTATCTGCTCTGGAAGAGGTCTCTGGCTTGGGAAGGCTGGGGAAGGAATATTCCTGCTGCTCACTTAATGCATCTAGCTGAGGTCAAACTATGAGGGCAGAAGTTAGGACTCCAGGCTCCACCTGTAGTTAATAGAGAGGTATTTTCAGGGGCAGCTAATTCAGGGCATTTAAAACAACAGTGAATAATTTGCTGTTGGAGTTTCCATTCACAGTTAGCAGCAATGGACAGAGGTTAAAAGTAGCAAGGGGGATGAGGGGGGTTAGACAGACCAAGGAAAACTTCATACTAACATAGTTTCAACATGGCAGCATCTGTTACAGTTTTATGGTACAATTTTATGTCATTTCTTTGGATACAAAGGCAGCTTAAAAAGTTTCCTCTGCTGCCTGCTGGTATCCAGCTCTTACAGAGAGGGCTTTTTCCTGTCTCCCGTAGGTCTCTCCATCCATGTTTTGTAACAGCTTGTGGGACCCTGCAGCAAATTGGATTACTTAAATGACTGGGGTTTTGTTGGGAGGTGCTTTTTTTGTTTAGAAACAACAAGGGTTGTGGAGTGTTTGTTTGTGTTTGCCCTGAACATCTCAAGGATCTGGTTTGGGCTAAACCCACAAACCATGGCACAGCTGGGCAGGAAGAGGAGCAGACTGCAGCGCCGGCATCTATCTGCTTGTGCCTGAAACCCTCTCCAGCTCTGCTGTTAAAGAAAATACAGAGGGACTTCACAAACACCATGAACCGCCCTGATAAGTAATGACCTGGTTTTGCATAGCTGGGTTTCTGGAGTATTGAATAAACCATGGCTGGCAGTAAGTCGAACGTGTCCGTTTTGGACTTACAAAGAAAATGACAGTTTCAGCTTTTGGGTCCCTGAATTTGCCATGTTGTTTGAAGCACCGGATTAAAAGACAGGTTTGGATATGAACTTTTTTCTTAAAAAAAAAAAACACAACATGTAACTGCCTGTTATATGTAGTCTTGTCTCTCCTTAGAACTGTATCCAAACAATGTGATAGGGAAAGGTGAAGGAAAAAAAGTACCTAATTTAAAATGTTTAATATCCCTTGCCCTCTGTGAAGGGTTAGGTATCTCTTTTACTCAGTACTTATTCCTGTACTGATCCGGACATTCCTGACTTTCTTCAATAACCTTTTCTGATTAGCATGACCTGGATGAAGCTGCATAATTCTCTCCCTTGTTCTAGAAAAGTTAAAAGACCAGAGGAGGAGGACGAGACCTTTGCAGACCCACCCTTCATCCATCTCATTCTGAAGCATGGGGAGGACTTCAGATCCCCTTGTGATCCCCTCAGCCACTGAGCCCAGGCTTGCTAGGAGAATTTCGTTTTACTGCAGCAATTTCTGAATTAGTTTTATCACTTCGATAGTAAGGCTTTTCTTTTTGCACTTCATTATTCTTGAATCTTGTGTCTGTTTCTTACTCGAGGTGTTGTTTTCTTTTTCTTTTTCCCCTTTCCTCCTGCAGTCAGATGTACACTGCAAATGGCACAGACAGTGCCTCCTATTGTGGCTCAGGCTCAAGACTTCACATATGTAAAATGTGACTTGCAGCACTTTCTTTGAAGCCTAACCACAGCCAGGGAGCTGTAATTGCAGTCTTTGATTTGTGCCGACTTCACTTGTGGATTGGGCTTTGCTAGGGCATGCCTCGCCTGGCGAGACTTCAGCTGCAGCCCCCCAGTGAAGCCTTAGATGTGGGAAGTCTTCAGTCTCCTTAGCACATGCCTGTGGTTTCTTGAAAAGAATCCTGATTTGACCTGTTTTATATCTGTAAGGCAACACCATCATCACTCGTATTTTTTAGGTATTATTTGGTTTATCAGCAGTAGAAGCAATTTCCAGCGTGTAGCCTTAATGTGCAGCAGGGGAAAGGCTGGGTTCTAGATGCTGTTTTCAGGATAGCTACTCTATAATTTGCTGTACTGCTTGGAAATAAAAATACATGGGGCTTCCCTGTGCCTGTCCCCTTGCAGAATCACCATGGTGTCTGCAGCCTCTCTGGAGGAGCTGGGCATAGTTAGGAGCTATGGAAAGGAGGCAGGCACTGCAGTGCTGCCTCTGGATTGAGAAAGAAGCAATGGCTGCTGTTGGAAAAAGCTGAGGTCCAGAGCAAGGCCACGGTCGTTATTTTAACCTCCTGACTTCAAAGACAGCTTGCTGGTAAGGGAAGGGGGGAGGAGGCAGGGAACCATCTCAACAGAAGAGCATTTCATTTCCTTCAGCGAAGTAGACATTCCTGGCTGCTAATGGGGAGTAGCTCTGAATCACAGCGCTTGTATCAGACTGCTGTGAACTACTGGCCTGGCGCCTCAAGGCCATTCCTCAACAGGAAGCTGAATGTTTTCATGTAAGACTGAGAGGAAAACCTTCCCAGGAAGAGCAACCTGGACCAAACCTTTGAAAATCTGGGATGAAAAGGCACAAAATAAATATAAAGCTGCAGGGTGCTCTCCCCAGTGTTGCTGTGCTGTTTGCTTGGCCTCTCTTTCGTGCTCCTTGGAAAGGTAGAGCCCTTCGCAGCTCTTTGATCCGCACGTGTTACGGAGCACTGCGCTACTTTATAAAAAAATTTTAAAAAGGCAGGAAGCTCAGGAGGCTTTTTTTAGTTGGGACATGGGCTGGTTTTATGAGGAAATAGGAATTGAATTAGTCAATACAGACCACCTCTGTTGAAACTGCTGGTTTGCCAGTGGACCTTTAGCTGTGCTATTTAAGAGGCCTCAGTGATTTTAAATGTCCCTTTGTGGCTACCAGCAACAGGTGTAAGTTATTCCTTCTGTATCAGGGATGGCACTATGTAGGCAACAAGGGAGTCTGCATCAAATCTAAGCTGTACAGAGCAGTTTGCTGTCAATTCATGCTGTTCTTTTCTACCTTAGTCTGCAGCTAAAGTTAACTGTCCTGAACTTTCCTTTCTGCTGCAACAATAGCCACAGGCGTGACCTCTGATAAGGAGTCAACTTGTTTAATAAGATTTTGGGACCTCAGCTTATGCTGATTAAATTCAGAGGGTACAAAATCAATTTTAGAGGCTTTCTAGCCTGGACTACATGAGGCAGTGTAACTCTTTACTCAGGAGCTGCCATGCTACTCAGCCACTATGAGTGAAACACTTTGTGTGGTAATGGTTTACATGGAAGCTGCAGCAGATGGGAGGTGGGTGCTTAGTTATAAAAGGCCCTGTCTAAATACTGCTGAAATGTAATGTAATGTAAATTTTGCTGATTAACTCAGCTTGTGGCTCTTGCAGGCTTAAGCAGTCTATCTATCATGATTAGTCTAAAAGAAGTTTGACTTGTGGTTTAAACCATTTCTTCATAAACTTGTTCTGTCTTGCCTTGTGTGACTCAAGGTGCTGGCAGTGTATCTTTATGTGACTAAGCATTTTGTGTTTCTTCTGGTGAAAATTCGTTTACCTTCTCCACCGAACTGCATTCTTGTGCTAATTTTGATCACTCTCAAAAGCTTTGCTCATTGAACCTTCTATTTGTTAGGCAATTGAGTAGTACATGGAGACCTAGAGGTTAATGTTGATTTTTCTGAGATACCAGTAATCTCCAAACAGTTACTGGAGAGCATGTGTCCATGTGTGGAAAAATGTCTGACTTGTTAGAGAGATTTTGGGTGGAGACCCTGATATAACCCACTTGTCTGGATCAGAATGGCAAGGGGGATGGTTGAGTTGGCAATTTCATAAATCAGCTGATGTAACCCAAAGACCTAGACTGTTCCCCTCTGGATGAGCAATTCCTATTAGCCCTGTACTGTGGGCAATTTCATGTGCTCTAAGAATATAAATCCTTCCAAGATCTAGTGAACTTTTCTGCTAGGGAGGAGGCCCATGGTTCTCACACGGCTGGAAGATGTTCCTTACCCCACTGAAGAGCAGAACAAATCCTCCCCAGTCATGAGGATGGATGGTAGAATCAGTGTTCACTCAAGCCTCATCCACCACATTCCTCTACCAAACTTCTTGCAGAAGACAGCATTTTTTCATGTCTACAGGGAGTAGAGCTCGAGGCTCTGAAATAGAGGTTTAATTGACCTCAACCACTGCACTGCAGTACTAAAGCCCGAGGATGTCTAATTTTGTAATGGTATCTGGGTCAAATGTTGTAGATAAATGAAATCCACTACTAAAGGGGAGAAATTCTGTAATATGCTGATGTTTAAAACCCCACCTTTCTAGTTGGTAGCTCTTTACAATGCAAAGTACTTTCCATAAGTATAGTTGCAAACTTCAAGCAAAAGCAAGTAGTAATAACTTCTGCATTTAACTTTGACATTGTGATGCACATTCCACTAATAGAGCTGTAAGAGTTACGGTGACCCATCACCAGCTTGTTTGAAGAATTATTTTTTTTTTAAAGGCTTCAGATAGTCTTTATCACACACAGTCTCTCTCTCTTTCTCTCTCTCTTCCCCCCCCCCTTCCCTGTAGGTGGGAAAAGAAATGCTTTCTCAACTTGCAAAGCAAAGGCGGCGACACCAGGACCCCTTCTGGAGATGGAAGCTTGTTAAACCCTAGGTGTGTCCTTCATCCGCACAGACCACCCCCAAGGAGTCTGTCTAGGATGTCATTCACCCTGATGTCACTGCTAGAGACACTGAATCATAAAGACAATCACTGCCAAAATCCTTCACTATCACGAGGTCCAGCCCTGATATAAATAGAGCAAATGAGCTCCTGGGTCAGCAGAGCAGCTTTTGTCTTCACCTCTGCCTTGCACTCTTAAGCCCCCGTCTCATCTGTGTCCATATTGAGTCAGCAAACACAGTAGCATGGCTGTCTGTGCCTGCTTCAGCCAGAATTCCATAGACCACAGCTGCCCCATACAGCACATCGAGGGATGGAATTTGCCTGGACCGGGATGACGCGCTCAACCTTCTTTTTATTTAATGGTGCGACAGGATCAATTTTGGTTTTAGCTTTTTTTAAGAAACTTGAATGCTTTTATATTTTAACTTTTAGTTTGTAATTTCTTTGGTGTATATTTTACTAGGTATGAGCTTAAACAAGTGTCAAAAATCTGAAATACTTTTTAAATAAAAGGAGTTTTTCTTTTTTTTTTTTTCTGCCAGAGGAAAAATCTGTATGGAAAAAGGTGGCTGTTTTGTTAAACTATTTGTAACAAATAGTGGCCTCTCAGTCTATATAATACAGTGTCCTATAGAACTAAATAAATGTAACAACAGTCAGCTGGTCAGTAGACATGTTAGTCTTGCATCATCTACTCTGTAAACATAAGCAATACATCCAGCAAATCTGACTGCAGTGAGTTCTCCTTCTCACCCATTCCCCTTCTCCTTGTAAAAAGCCCAGCACTTGAATTATTACTTCAATTGTTCTGTATTTGTATCTGTTTTTGTTAGCCTGTTAGTGGGATTTTATGCCAGTTGTTGAAATGAGCATTGATGTACCCATTTTTTTAAATAGTAAGGCACAGCCTTTGCCAAAAATACTGTCAACCAATTTTTTTTTTTGTCATTCCAGTTTGAGTTAATGTGCTGAGCATTTGTTTTTTAATAAAAGCTTTGTAATAAAATGAAACTTAACTGTCTTTAAAATTGGCTTTAAAAAAAAAAGGGGGTTGGTAGAAGCAAGCTTAGGAAGGCACAGTCACTTGAAAGGCTGAAGACTTTTGGCTCAGTCTTCTGTTGTAGGAACTACAGTGTGTCTCTTTGGCTGTTTACTCACCTGAAGTGATTTGAGAAAATGACCTTCTCTTTGAAAAGTGAGCAGAAGTCTCAGATCCATAGCAGGAATAAGGAATGGGGATGTCCCTTGTGCTGCTCAGCTTTGGCCTAAGTGGAAGTATTAAGGATCCCTCCATCATCATTTTCCTAGCAAAATCTTAGGGAAGGGAGCAGTGGTTTTAAGCTGATGATTACAAATATGGATTTGCTTCTTTCTGAATGCGCTCCATGCCCACACAAGAGGTAGAGGCCTACAGTTAAATTTCTTGTAGCTGTATAAATTATTCCTCAGTCAGGGACTGAAGCTGGCTGCACAATCAGCTGTGCAAGGCCTGGTTTCATGGTCTGAGATCCAGAGTCAGCATGGCCTGCCTACTGCCAGTGGTGCCTGGGAGATGTTCCTGCCATAGCAAGCAGCACAGCTGCCTCACCTCTACTAAGGGACGTAAAAAAACCCAGACATTGGAGCCACAGATAGAACTACTTCACCTATTTTTGAGAAGAAAAGAAATATTATGAACTGTACATTGAATCAGCAGTCTTTCTATTCCAGCTCCCAAATCTTGTTTGGCATGAGACTGGACTGAGTCAAGCTTCAGCTACAAGAAATGACATAGGTCAGTTACTGCCTAAGGAAGCTTTGGAATTGGATTGTTTATAAATGACCCTTTAACTCGGTTGCATAAGAAATTTCGTAATTAAAAATGTTATAAAACAACTTCCTCTTAAATCAGTGTGCACTGCACACATGCCCAGTTTTAAGGCTGTAACCAGCATATTAGTTCTTGCAATATTTATTTCTAGCAACTGGTAATTACATTAAAAAAAAAAAAAGAAAAAAGAAAAACAAGTGACCAGGCTCTCAGATGGCAGGAGAAAATATCTCTTGAGAGAATAGCAACTGTATACTGGAGTTTTGCAAGACTTGGCTATGTTTCCATTCAATTATCCCAGCCTTTGCTGGAAACCTGTCTGGCTTTTGGTTTGGGGTTTGGTTTTGTTTTTTAAAGGGGAAAAAAGGCAAGTACTTAGTGCTGTAATTGTTCTAAATCAAGGATTGCTGCAGTGAGATTTGCAAATTACATGTTCCAAAGACAACAGTTCTCTTTAGAACTTTATAAAACATGACTACTGTTTAGATTTTGTAATGGCTATTTAAAGAGCCATTTATCCATTCTGAAAAAAAATTGTTCCAAATGGAAGCTTCATGTAGCACATTGTCCCTAATACACTGTTGTGAACAGTTGCCTTAAGGACGAAAGGTCTTTCAGCTCTAATAGTGAAGAAAAAGAATTTGGGAGCTAAAAATAATATCTCTGCTGTTAACATACAGTGAACAAGCACCATGTGTTGGGCTCATTCATAGATCAAAGACCTTTCACATACAGCAGCTATGGGAAAGGCTAACTAATATGCAAGGCTTAGCATGCTGCCATGAGAGCACCTGTAACAGAGTAACCCTGCTATCCTGGAATACCCCCTGTGACTTGGGTCTGTGTCCACTCCTGCCCCCCCCTGCTAACTGGCATTTGTTCCTGTGGGACTGAAAGAGCCCTCACTGTGCTGGGCCAGCTGTCAGTGGAGACAGATGAGCTAGTAAAGATGGCCAAGCGATGATGGTGCTACCCTGGCAGTAAGACTAGGTTTAAATCCTTGTGACATGGAACAAATTATTCCAGGTGAGACTCAAAACCAGCACCTACATTCCTGACGTGCAATTTAGGCAGACATCAGAATCTAACCTTGTCTCTTTTGGGTGCCTGAGGAGATGATTATCATGTATTTCCCACAGAAAATGTCTTCAAGGATTGAAGTGCTCCTACCTAATGGCTGAGTTAATTATCCAGACACTTCTGTACAAGCATTCACAAACCACTCTCTGCCCCCACACTTGGTTCTGTGCATGTACTTAAAGCAGTTCTTGCACGATCACAGCACAGGTAGTCTAGTTCATAAACACAGAGCTATCCCAGTACCTAGGAAACACAGAGCCTTCCCCCTCCCCTCACCAAACCCAGCAGATACCGAACAGGGGAGTTGAGCCAGGATTATTTACAACTAATCAGGCCAACATCACAGGATGGTCTGGCTCCTCAGGCTTCTGGATCACCTGGACCAGAGCCATTTTCCCTGTGTTGCATAAAAGAACAATGCTTCAGCTAGCTTTGGCTTCTTATGCAGCAAGTGATGACAGATTCACTAGTTGTGCTTATAGGCACTCACCAGCTCTACTGAATTATCTTCTGTTGTAGTTTCCACTTTGGATTAGGCAACCGAAAATGCAGTCACTTAGTTTGATGGCTGGGTCAATTTGCAGAAAATGTAGGACCTTAAGGACCCAATCCTTGCTCCAGGCTCTAGGACAGCAGAATCCACAGCATCAGCTGTCTGCACTCCTTTGAAAACCACTGCAGTGCAGAAGGCTTTGAAGTAACTATTCTGTTTCCTGGTGGTCTCCTGCTCTGATCTACATGGCAGCTAATCAGGCTAAAGCAAGACTGAAGGCAGAAAATGAGGGACACTACTGAGACTTAAGAAATGCTCTAAAACCTCTCCCAAAGGCAGCTGCAGTTTTTTCCCTTCATTTGCAAGGGGACTAACATGCAAGGAAGCCTTTCCTTCAGAACAAGGACCTAACACACAGTAGAACAGTAGAGGGGAAATAAGTAAGTACATAAATAGCCAGAAGTCTGTCAGCTATGAATACCTTTCTCCTAAGTCAGGTCAGTGAAAAACTACTGGGCTTAAAAGGAAGTCAAAAGGAGAAGCTGTAACAGGAAAATGGTTGGCTATAAACACATTCCAAGATGAAACCAAAAACCTAGAAAGTATGCCCAAACACATTCATTTCTCCCCAACACATCAGGAAGAGAAACTCTGGATTAATGTGTGAATTTACCCTTTGAGTCTCCTCATAGATATGAAGTTCAGGTTTAGAAAGCCAGGCAAGCAAATGGGCATCTGCCCAGGAAAAGGAACATATGTGCCAGAAATAGGAGAAACGAACCCCTTAATCACCAGTTTTTGGCCAGGTCACAACCAGGACTGAAATACTGCCCTCCATCCTCCTAGATAAACAGTCATACCTTCAGGCCATGGATTTTAAATGACGGCTTCTCTTTGGACACTCCTCTTGCAGCAACCATGCCTTCACTGAATCACAGATGTCTGCTTGGCTGAGATAACAGTCACTGCATACCTGGTCTGGGAACCTTAGAAAACCAAGGTTTTCTTCTTGTGAACGCTGTTCTACAAACCACATTTTGATAAACTCACCCATCCTACCTTCCAGAAACCCAACAAATACAAATAAGCAACAGGTTCATTAACCTGTCAGCTATGGAAAATCAGCATAAACCAGCAGAGCTAGGAGAAAAATTTCTGCTTCATACTAGAAGAACAACTCAGCCAAGAAGTGGTCTGTACTGTTCACTGTGCTGAGAAAGGTAACTGACATAATAAAATCTTCAGCAGAATAAGAAAAATAACATACTCCAAAACTTAATGATGGTCAGAAGAGTTATTTGGACAGGCCATTCTTTGAATTTGTATACATTTCCTACAGCTAAGAAAAGTGGCTAAAAAAGTCCTACAGGATATCTATTTGGCTGAGTTAGGACATCTCTGTCTTTTAAGACAGAGAGAAAAAGCCACAGAAACAAGGACTGGGATCTTGACAAAGCAGAATGCTGTAGAAGGATTAGTTCTTGGCACCTGCTGGGTAACAAAAGAGGGGACAGCACACACCACAACACGGCAGTGACTACATCCCTTCAGTGAAAAAAGCCCAAGATGGACAAGATTCTCACATTCTAGTCATTGCTTTTGCTACCCTGAAATATGTTTTCTTTTTACTCTTCTCTGTGATATGTTTAACTTTGTCATGATTAACATCAGCAGCAACAACTGCTTTCATTCTATACTCAATGCTAAATGAATAGGCAGTAATCATATTTGCAAACAAATCATCTGACAGAACAGCCACTTCTTTTTTTTCTGTAAAGACCTGATAGCTTCAAACTGTACTCAACTTTTTATGACAATAACCTGAAAGAATTCACAATCAAAACATTCTAATCTAATAACCCTCAAGAAATTTAACCATGAATGCTTTTAGCCACTGTTTGAAAATTCAAATTTTATAAGGCAGATTTCACGTATGGTCAAAGTTTACCTTTGAGTGGGACTGGTATAACTGCATGACCCAAAAATCAAACCACTCACAGCACTTAGTGAACCACTGAGCAGTGTCATTCTGCCTATACTGGTACTAATATTTAATTGTTTAGTAAGTGTGAATTTACTGAAATTACATACTGAAATGGAATTGCAAGCCGTTTCTCAATATTCAAGTGGTTTATTCCCTTCTTCCTCTAGTCCATTAGATTTCACTTCTACTGTAGGGCTCCTCCCTCCTCCCCCTTCTCTCCTGTGTTTGACTGACTCCTCTGCTCTTGGCCTGACCTCATTGGCAGAAAGAGTTCCCTGTGATGGAACAGCTTTGCTAACTGCCCTCACCCACTCAGAAGCAGTCCCCCTTTTCCAATGACCTAATGCTGGATTTCCTATGTACCTAAAAAAAGTGGACTTAAATCTAGCACAGGTCTAACATTTATACTGTATTTTCATTCTGACCAGTTTGGAAATAAATACAATTTGAAGGAAGAAAGGGGAGAAAGACTATTTTCTAGACAAGTGAAGGAAGAATTTCCCTGCATATGTGTTCCCCAAGCACATTTGAAGGATGGTACTTCCTTAGTTCCCAGGTATGTTGTGAGGATCAGATACAATTATATGTAACTCGTGTAAACCACAGACAGAAGAATTAAGAGATATTTTAAATGAGATGCATACAGCTACACTACAGGTACAGTAATCATAACAGCTACCACACAATTATTTAAATATGGAATATACTGTATTTATCAACCAAAATTCAAACAATTCTTCAGATCACCTTACTCCAGCCATTGTCTCACTATCTTAACCCTTTGCCATTTTTGGGCAGGAGAAAGCTCACTTTCAGAGGCAATGGAAAGGAAACCCAGACAGAACAGAGAAAACAAAGCACATAGAAAGCTGATGGGTGTGGATTTAAGAGTTTCACCTGAACTATTTTCTATTGGGCACTACTGCTATTATAGCATTTACACTGCCATGACCCCAGGGAAGTGTGGAGAGACTCATGCTTAGGTTGAGGGTGTAACTAAGTAGAAGTAGCAGCTCACAGAAAAGATGAAATGGAAAAGTGCAAATACCAGTTCCATCCACACATCACTCTCAGCTGAACAATGAAGACTAGGCAGGACTTTCTCACCTGACCCTTTACCAGATTTCATACAGTTTATTTTAGACCAATTGAGGCAAATACATAATTAAATTAAGCAGAAGACAACTCCTAACCAGGATACAAAAGCCTGCCACATTCTTCACAGCATACAGGAGTTGGGGTTAAAGGATGTCCTTGCTAACTCACATCTTGAAATCACTTCTAGTCAAGGGTATCTACAATCCTCAAAACACATGCTGGATTTCCAGCTGCCAAAGAGCAAACTTTGTTACTTCTCTCTCCATTCCCCATCAGATTCAGCAAGTTCTCCAAAGCCACTTCCTTGCCTGCAGAAGGTAGAGAATATGGCACTCATTTTAGAATGATTTCCCAATTTTAATATAAATCTGTTGCAAGTTGAGCTATGTGCCTGTGGACTAGCACTACTCTCATAATATGAATGACAAGAAATTCTGAGTCAAACTGATTCCAGCAATAGGTAAGCCCAGTCTTTATCTGTCACTGAAACAGTTCATTCCTTAAAAACACAATAAAAGCATTTTTTTCAAAGTCATAGTTTTCACTAGAAATTTTCCTCCTTGTAATGTTAGAAATGTCTACCATAGTGCAAAAGCTCTGGCCTTTGCTAAAAAGCAATGAGTCTGTGGGTAAAGACAGTGCCAACTGTATGACCATTTGACATACTCATCATTGTTTGCCATTATTCTCCCCTTCCACCTCTACTTCAAATATCACATGCCAATAGGCTAAGCAATGATTTCAGCTGTAAACATGTGCAAACAGTATTTAGAATATAACTCTGTCTTTGAGGTAAACTATATGTTCATCTTTTGATCTATGACAACCAAATGTCCTTACAAATTTAGATCCAAGTAACAATACTGGCTTCAGTTCATAGATTTGCCAGTTAAGCATCAACTTAAGCAACAATAGCTTTCAGTCTTTGCCAAAAATAAAATGCTAAGTCCCTAAGAAAGAGAAAGACTTCTTCCTCAGTTTTAAGTAATGTTTTTATTTAAAGCAATAAAAAAATGGTATTAGGAAAACCACTTATGTGAAATTCATAGCATCTTCTCCCTGTCCCCCCATATTCTCTCCTATTAAAAGAAAAAAATACCATTTTAAAACCCTCATATCTCTACTACTAAATTAATTAAATTCTCCAAGTATCTTCTGTCTCTTACTCTAAAGTAAGCTATTTAAATGCCCATTCACTGTGGGCATTCACAGACACTGCCATGTTCCTAAATGCACCCTGACTGGTTTCAGAATCCACAGCCTCATTCAAATCAGCTCCCTCTCAATGAACTATTTCCCTCCAGTCTATTTCACCCACGCTCCTCCTCGAAGGACTCACAGATGTCTACTTAAAACACTACTGGCGTGTCCACTGCTCGCTGTCTGACACTGATGTCACAGAAGCACTCAGAAATCCATCCATAAACAGATAGGAAAACCTTCTAACTCAAAAGGAAGTGAAAGGAGGGCGAAGAAATCAGGAGGCAGTACTTTTTTCCTACTGTTAGAAGCACAGTCTGATTGCTACTGTCTGAAGTTACTAATTAGCAAGAGCAGAATTTTGTTCCTGCAAGGAATTGTGTTCAAGAAAGTAGACAAAGAGGAAAGAAAAGTATGAAAGTTGCTGTTTTCTTTGACATTGTCTCAAGAACTGAAAGGAGGTGGAAGAGCTTGCCATCAAAGTCCATGCCAGCTCTTTTCTAATATTCCCCATTATTTTGGAAATTAGGTTCAAGATTTAAAAGTAAACTAGAACCCCAAAATCAGGCTCTTCAATAAATACTTTAAAAAGTTCTGAGAGAGATTCCAGTGCTGAGAAGAAATCATAGGAAGCTAGATGCCTCATCTGTTTAGACATTCTGGAAAACATCACTAGGCTTCCAACTGAAATAAAAGGCTTTTAGAAATTTCACCCTAAACTGCAATGAAAAAAGAATTGCAACATCAGCTGTAAGGAATCCATTAGTCCTCTTGACATATTCAGAGAAATAAAGCAGTTGTCAGAAACAGTTTACCTTTTACAACCTCTTTAGAGAAAGCTAACAACTGAAAAGCCTGTGAAATACAGATGCAGTGTATCTTACACCTGCTTATGCTTGTGGCTGTGTGGGAGTCAAAGCAGCAGGTCTCAAACAAAGTTAATGTAAAGTAGGTGAAGATTCTGAGTTGAAGCAAGGGCTTCCTTCCAATGACTGCAGTGCTTCAATCCAAATCAGAGCACCACTGCATGCCAAGGAGTCAGGGATCAGAGTGGTCCCTTCCTTGGATTATATGTTACTTACATAGGTCCTGCCACCAACAGAGCAGAGAAATGTCAGCCTGAGCCCAACCAAGATCCACTTACTGTAAATGTGTGGTTTTACCAATTTCTATTGCACAAATATTTAATAGGTCCATTTGAGTATGCAAGGATAATGAAGGAAAAAAAAGGGGGTTTTATTTGGTGCTAATTCACCACATGCAAATTCCAGCTGTTTACTGCAGACCTACCACCAAGCATACACTTCTTCCCACAGCTCATCAGAAAGCCTCTTGCTGGTGAAAGTGGTTAATCCACAACATTTTTGTTGCTGAAGCCAAGACTCCAAATGGGGGGTTTAAGTTACTAATGACAAAAAACTTGCATTCTTTAACTAGCGAATACTGTAAGGGTTTCTCCATTTACAGAAAACCACCCAGAAGTGGTTGCTGGCAGAAAAAAATGGACCAGAATAGAAGAAGCTGTTACCAGGCAGGACAGAGATGCACAAAGCAAAGCAGCAGCAAACAACAGGCTAGGAAAAAATCCTGTTATCTGGCAGCATGGGACAGCCAAAGTAAGCGACAAGTTCCTTAGTGCCCGCCAAGCAAAAGCCTTGTGCTAAAATATCCTCCTGAGCCATGGCCAACTTGCAGCCTCTGACCCCAGGCTGGAAACAAAGCTTGGCCTCGCGCCTCACTGCGATGCCTTGTGCCACCACATGACAAAAGAAATGGCTCCTTTAATAACTAGGTTTGATGTTTTGTATTATTCCTGCCCCAGAAGCAACCAAAACTTCCAGCCAGCATTACAGCTTTATGGTGCTGGTTTCTCTGCGAAGAATGCACTGCCGTGAGTTATTTTCAATTTATGGAAAACCAAATAGAAAACCTCTAGGGGAATCAAAGAGAAGAGTGAATTAAACAAGTGCAAAGTTGCTCCATGAGCATAAAAACCTAAATTTAATATATTATCAGTGACACCTGACATCGTCACAGACTGTTCTGTGATCTCATACATTTAAATTAAGATTCTGCATAGCATTGCATTTATAAACTAACAAGTATTGGATAATAAATGGCATATAAAGAGCGATTTCAGTTTTGATGTGAACTTTTGAGAAGATCATAAAGCTCAAGGCAAATTATTCTACAAATCATCTTTACAGTTACCAGACTGTGGCTCTACTTAACCCTTCTCTAACAGAATTCAGTAGAAGCACATCCCTCTGGTAGTGAATAACAGAAAAAGCTACTGAAGGAACATATAACATGAAAAGATGTAGATCTCAAAAGAATCACAGCATCTGCTGTCGTTACTGGTCTCAGCTCTTCCAAAAAGCACAAGGAAAAGGCATTATTCAGGTCAGCTTTGTAATTGCTCACGTGGTCACAAACTACAGTGAATAAAAATACTGAGATGTGGGTCACTGCTGTGGTACTAGTTAGAAAAGAACGTAACACCACGGCTACAGGTGCCTCTCTTGAAAAAAAAAAAAAGCTCCAAAACTGTCAGCAGTAAATTCTTAGGAAAAGTTGGTCTCTACAAACTACAGAAACTGTGTGTAGTTTGCCCATATCTTTAAAGTCACTTGGTACTGTAAAGCGGCTTTCTCTAGATGCAATAACAAGCATGCACTGAACAACAGAGAATGTCTGTTAATACCTCGGACCTCCTAGCACCACACCTGGCCACAGGAATACACTGAATTGCATTAGCTGACGCCTAACTCACTTGCAGACTTCACTGACCAGAGCCTGGCACAAAGTCAGAAACACACAAAACCTTTTCACATCAAAATCACCTTTTGGGAAGGCAAAGAAAACAACTATTTTTCAGACGTCTTTCTCATTTATGTAACAGATACAGATTTAACAAGACAATATTATCTCACTACACTTCACTTCATACCGCAAATATCTTCTTTCTTGCTTCTTCACCCTGATAAACATTCACTAATTTATAATAAGTGGGTCTCCAGAAGAGATTGGCTGATAAACCTCAAAAGTTTCACAGATACCTGGAGGTGTGTAAGAGCCTCATTCACAGAACAAGCCACCAAATATGGCACTAAGAAAACAAACCCAAACCACAATGGAATCGCATTCAGAAGCCACTACCTTGCTTTTCAGAGACCTGATTCACTGCTTAAGTGCATGGCTGGTAGTATTGGATCTCGTGGCTCTGAAGAGCCAATGCTAGATGCTGGAGTTAACTCCCATTAATTGGTTTTTGAAGGATATTTGCATTGTCACCTCAAAACCCTTGGGTCAGATGGCCTGGAGGACAAATACAATTCATCTATGAAAGAAAAAAAGATACCTTTCCAAGTTATTTTTTGCAGTTGCTGAGTCAATCAATTCTACACACGTCATTCCTCTCCAGATCAAACTTTACTGCCACCTCTTGCACTTTATTCTCCATAAGCTGCTCCTGCAGAGCACCCTCCTCTGCCCAATAAAGATTTTGCTTTCAAGTCCCTGTTTAAAATTTGCTGTGCTCCCGTTTTCTCCCCCGCCGTGTCAGCAGCTAGGCTGACCACAGATGGAGCACATTTGGCAGCTGAAATGACCCAGATGCTGAATCTGGAGCATCTTCCCAGCTGCAGTCGCTGGGCTCACGTCCGACTCCTCAGCTGCTGGCTGTCAAGCTGCCCTCGAGCTGTGCCAAGCGTACATCCCAAAGCTTTGACCAAAGTGGGGCAAATGCTCTAAATCTGTGAGGCCTGCTGACAGAAAGGATAATAAAGACTAAAGGTTTTAAAAGTAGGCAGTGAGGGAAAGCAAACACCCTTCCCTCCTTTCTCTTCTATCCCTCATTTTTTTCCACAATCTCTTTTCCACTATTAAAAAAAAAAATCAAGGAGAGCTGAATGGTGAGAGCAGGTCTAATGTACCACATGCTAGTCTGAGGCACTGACCAGCAGGAGATTCCCCTTCATCCACACCGTGCAGTGGAAGGTGGCTCAGATACCTCTGCTTCAAGTCACAGCCACAGCAAGGGATGGGAAATAATCTTTACTGAGGAAAAGGTGGCAACAGACAACTCCTTTATTTCATTACATATTCATTCTTTAAGCTCTCTAGAAATCTTTAAACTATCAAAGCTGTAGAAATTCTTGTAAAATTCAGGAGTGACTACTTAATATCCTACTTCTGGCTAATTTCCTAATTTTCCTCTCTTAAAAGGGACCTTTACATTCTCAATGCCTCCCCACTGAAGAGCAAAAGAAAAGGCTTACCTTGTTTCAATGACTACAGTCATTCAATTACCATTCTGCATTCTGATCTAGATTTAAGAGGAAACATTTGAAGTTTTCGCCCTTTACTCACCTCTACTCATCCTGGCCCAGCACTCCACATGCTGATAAAATAAACTATCCCCATCCACCATTAAAGTACCTCCACAGGGCCTATTCTGCTAAAAAAAAAGTCTCTTCTCAAATAGCAAGTCCAACTCAAAAATGCCTCTATTTATTACATATACACATACTGTACCTGTTAGAGCTCCTGAAAGGAAAACACTGTTTTAGAGAAAGTTTATTTTTCTAAAATATCGCATTTACTAGTGAAAAATACCTTGCACATTTAACATTAAATAGCCTATGTCTTGCTATAAACCTTCCCCTTTCCAAATTAAAGATCATCATCCAAGTAAAGGGAGCAGTAGCAAATGACTTCTACCTGAATGTTTTTTGTGAAAAACAAATAGCATTTTTTAAGACACAAGAATCATACATATTCCTATTTTTAATTACTACTGAAAACAGTAGTACTGAAGCTATCTTCACCCTGCAGCATTTAAAAGTCACTAAACTGAGCTACACGCATTAAGAACCTTCAAAATGAAACAAACTTCATAGGTAAGAAGTGGACTGTATTCCAGTAAAACCAAGTCAGTTTAGCAACATATTAGTAAAGAAAAGAGACTGTTTATAGTACTGTTTCTTTCCTTTAACCCTTTTCTTTCAAGGCAAGTGGCTCAAAATTAGATGATATGTAATTAAGGACCAGGATCCAATAAACCAAAAATTTTATTCTCTACTCAAGAGATTTCTTACGTGATAATGTCCAGGAAACTAATCTCTGTCAGCACTCAGTTTCTATATATGCAATCTGAATTAGATTATGGAGAAGAGAAGAAGAGGCAACTTGGCATTAAAAAATTATTCATAATTTCTGTAGCTAAAAATATGTATATAAGCACTAAATACAGAAAGTAAAGGAACACTACTACTGAGTTAAACTGGAACACCAATCCTCATGCCCACACACTCTGCAATTCTTGGAAAAAAGACAGGATTTGATGCACTCCCACCAAAGACAAATTCAGCTCTGCTAAGCTCCAAGGAAATGAAGTTGCAAAACAGAAGGTGCTTCACACAGCCAGACACACTTATTTGTTTACACAGCACAAACTCCCAACAGCAATCCTGAAGGTACTCAACTGCAGTAGTAGTGTGTTGTGTAAAAACGACACTTTAAATACAGCCAATTTACAGGACTCAAGAAAACATTCAGAAGCTTTCACCAGCATCCTAGCTTATGCCCCTGAGACCAGAAATCCCCTAGAAATTTTCATTATGTTTCTACATCACCTAGCAAAAGTAGGCCCTCAACCACTAATTGAAAATGCTAGAACACCCCAATGCAAATCATGACCTCTGCTTTTAAATGCATTATTGGGAACCTTCTGTTTGGGGAGCAGCCTGCCATTGTGGGATTCTTTTATTTGCTTTTAAATATGTCCTTCAAAACATCATTGTTCAAGGCACTGTAATTTACATCTACAGATTAGTGGTGCACTTAAGAAAAATCCTAACAAAACAACCCACTGCCTTTGCCAGTATGGGAAGAGACTGCCACCCTGTGGGCTCCATCCAAGACACGACTGCAAGCTCTCACACTCAATACAAAATTGTTGAAAGTTTTATTTTTAAGAAAGTGAGGTTACTTTTACGATTTTCCCCATCAATATAATAACGTTTCAAATACATAAATTCACTTATCATTCTGTACTGCACCTGAGAAAAATCAACATTTCAGGAAGGCACTGTATATTGAAAGCTTTTTTGGAATTACAAAAAAAAAAAAAATCTACCAAATCAAGCTTTGACCATAGTTAACTAGTGCAATCACTCAGTTCACAAGTGAGTTATGTTCTAAACGCAGCTCGTGCCACCCTTGGGAAGGTTTAAACACCTGTATTATGGCAATGCTGAATAGCATATACAGATAGTTTAACACCTCTTCAGGTCTGGAGTTCATTTGTATTTGTAAAATCCTTCACCAGTCTTTTTACCCAGCTTCTTTTCTTCTACCAGTTTATTCAGGAGTGGGCTGGGTGCAAAAAGAGGATTGTTGGGCTCTAATGAATGCCACCCTGGAAAGGAAGGGAAGTGGATGAATTAGTAACAGTTCTGTTTATATGCAAAAATAATAGAGATCTGCATCTCCTTAGAAAAATATTCGAAGGTCAGGAAACTGAAGAAGGACTGGAACTTATTCTAGGCTCTCTGAGACCCTGCAGTACAGCTTCATAAAGCCCACATCAGTACTGATGATTATGCACAAATCTAAGAATTAGTCTTCAGGCTCAGTGTACTCCGAACACCTTACAGTCTCCACAACTGAGGATTTTTTAAAACAATTAAGGAGAACTTTTGAAACATAGTTAAGTGCAAGGAAATAAAATAAAGGCTCTGCTGAAAAGAAATTCAAGTGCAAAGAAATTCCAAGTTGAATTTCTACCTGTGAAACACATGGTGACTTTGAATAATTTAACTCTACTCCACAGTACTAAGAGCAAAAGAGGTTCCACTGAAAATGCCATCATGGAAGTGACATTCTGCCTCAGAGAATGTTTAAGCTGCTCATTCAAAAGAACACAACAACCATCAACAAGCCATCATCAATTATGTATGCTTTTGTTACTGTATTGACATTCACGCACTTATCAACTGAAGTGACAGGGAGATGGTTCGCTTACATCCTTTGAGATATTTGCTGGGTTTCCTATTAATTAAGAATGAAAATATGGCTAGCAGAAAAAGGATAGGGAGTCTCAACATTTGTTGATTTTCACAGAATTCCTCTCCTCCAGTACATGTCACCCTTCCCACTGATTCTTTTTAGTAATATAAAGTACCATTAATGTTAATATCTTTACTATTTTCCAATAGCACTTGATGAAGTCAGCAAAGCCACCACTGTTCTGTCCCCATGTACAAAGGGTACAGGCATGCAGTACAAATGCTGTACTCACACAGCATTCTGAGCTGAATCCTAACAGCTGAATCCTTTCTCCTTAACAGTTCAAAGGCTATACTATAAACATTCAGTTTAAATAATTAAGAGTCAAATTTGCATTAAAACATTTAAAACAATTTAGCTAGAAAGTGGAAAAGCAGAAAAAAAGAAGCATGCAGTACCATCTATAATATATTTACTGGTATCCAACCCAACATAGTCCAGCAGTTCAAATGGACCCATGGGATAGCCAGCCCCAAGCTTCATAGCAACATCAATATCTTCCTTTGATGCATCTCCTAGAGAAAAGATTGACAGTTTGATGAACAGAGAAGATTCCGCATCTCCTTGGCACCACTTATAAATAATTAACAGGGTGTTATTTCACCCTGGTGCAGCTCTTCACAGAAATCTCTGCATGTTTCACAGCCACAGAAACTGGAGTCAGCATACACATAGTGGAGCATAAAGCTGAACCTCTCACAAAAAAAGTAAAAAAAAAAAAAGCAAGCCCTGCAGGCCTGCTTTCTATTTTCCTGGTTTCCTCTTGCATTTCAATATAGAGCACTGCACTGCTGATGGAGCCACAGCTCCCATGCTGACCCTATCAGAATGACTAAAGGAAGAACTGGTCCCTATGAAGAAACAAGAGCTTCTTTTAGAGGCAGCAGAACAGGGTAAGTAAGGAAACAACTCAATTTCAGCTTCATGAGATCAGCAGCAGCTTTTGAATGATGCACAGGACAGAGCTACCCTTAGACTACAGCTGCCAGAACACAACTGGTATCCAGCTGATGGGTAAGGCAGGCACGGAGAGGGGGGCAGAAGCATCTGAGTAACATGCTTAGCTATAGCACCTATCACCAGAGGATATCTGTTGGAATCAGAGATGGCACATAAGAGAGACCTGAAATGACGGTGCGGGTGCAGATGAATTAATGAATTTCGAAATTATTTAAAAAGAAATAATTAAAATGATCAGAAATTTGTAACTTCTAGTTCATTCTGCACCTATAAAAATACAAATCCTGCACTGCCACATTGTCACAGTGAACTTCAACCTCATTCTTTAGCTGGGAATACACATTTCAGACTGTCATCAAAGCAGATGCCCCTCTACTGCACACCTCTAACTCATATTTTGAGAAAGGCAGTGCACTTTCTCTGCAGATGCTCCAAAAAGGATGAAGTTATACAAACCCCAGAGGTACTTGTTAAGTACCCTCTGTGCTCAATGCACACAGGCATGCACGGTGTCCGGCAGCTTGGCAGACACAGCCTGTGCAATTTATATGCCTAAGATCAGAGAACCTTAGAAATAAATTTACAAAATCTCTTGTAAAAGTAACAACTTCAGTGACAGTTCTGTAAGAACTAATAATTTATATATACCTCCTTTTACTCTTTAAAGCTGACAATGTTCTTTTTAAGCCACATTTTATTTCTGAGAAGCTGCGGAGAGTAGTCTTACCTAATCTGAACATAATTCCAGTTCCCCAAATTCAAACACAGCTAAATCCTCAGCTCATTTGCAGCTGATGCAGGTATACAGACTTATTCTCTCAACAGATTTGTCCCACTTTATCAAACTTGGGACGTGGCTACCCGACAGTTTAATTAGAATGCATAAAAAGCAGTAAAAGGGCACACAAGGGCTATATCCCTTGTTCATTCTGGTCTCTCCTAGTAAAAAGAAGACTTCCATAGAAACTTAGCTGACTGCTTTTTAGGTTTTCCACTAAGGACAGAGCAGCACAGACCACTATACATTAATATTTACAATATGCCCTGTTTAAGTCATTGCTAATATACTAAAGATATATTGCATGAGCAAAAGTGAACATTTAACAGAATGAGATTTTGTAGAAATAAAAATGCAAGGACTAGCCCAATAAAATGACACTTGAGTGCTTGGGGTTACCAGGAAAGAGACACAATTTCATTTAATGTAGATGACAATCTGGCTCAAGTGTCTACTCTGAGAATAAACACGTAGAATATAACAGAAATTTAACCAGATTCACTGGAACATATGAATTAAAAGGCAGCCATCAACCTTCCCAAGACATCAACTAGCTTTTTAAATAGATTTCATTAGAGTTAAAAAGTCACAAATTAACTTTAGCAATTTTGGAAATATCATACTGTAGAAGAAAATACAAAAAGAGTAAAGATTAAATCAAAATATTGTTTTGTTTAGGAAAAAGCATTCCGTTTTAACATACAAACTCAGTAAATGTTTTCTTCTGCATTTAATTAAAAGTTCTGTTGTCTCCTGAAATATGCACAATGATACATACCACTTAACAAAGGCACCTTTTAAACACACTGAAATACCCATACACTTTATTCAAAACTGTGACTTTTTCTAAAAGAATAATGCCCCCTCACATTCATGCCTTTGCCTTTCAAGTCACTAAATTTACTCTTTTCTCCCTTTGAGATGTAATTAGGTACATCTGTTGATGGATAAACAAGTAGTGTTGTTTTATTTTTTTTTTTTTTTAGAAATCAAACCATCCCTTCCATGTGCTTTAAAAGAGATTTTTAATATTTAAAGCATACTTGGAGAAATTCTGAAAATGGAGTGCTTTCATCTGTAAAAAGGCAGTGATTTCAAAAACAAAATATTTCAATGACATTCGTAGTAGCACAGAGCTACGAGCAATGCACTTGAAATAAAAGCAATTATAGTCTGTAATTTCATCTTTATCCACTACATTCATTATTGGCTTCTTTTCAAAACAAGCTTCAATGCTTTGAAAAATTCAGTGGTTCTTTGGGGATTCATAATTATTTTTACCTACATATTAATGTAGAAGAGACCAGCAGTGAGACAGGAGTTCCTGAAGAACCTATGTCTAAAAATCAACACAGAAGGGGAACAGGAAGTTTTACGTGGCAGTAGCTGAGCTCAAATCACTTCAGTGCCAGTACCACAGTGTGACACTATTACACCACTTACCTTGAAACTGGGGATTTATTTCACAAGCCCCATGTGAGTGAACTCAGGAGAACTTTACTAACGGTCCCATCATGGGGCTTTCAATCACTTTAAACAATGTCTCCTGGGACAGAGAGAGGAAAGTTCCTGAATAGGTGGCAATGTATGTTTTTACAATGGCTCTACACTCACCTGGTCACCTCCAAGCCAGAAACATTTTCCAACACCAGGAATTTCACACACAAGTACCTTCCAACTCCACATAACCTGACATTTCAAAGTGAAGGCAAGGCCTTTCCAGCTACACATGTTGGCTCATATTTAACATTCTCTATTCATTTCCAGCCTTTAATGTCTGAAAATTTTGAGGGAATCCCATGGCTTTTCTGAAGCAATGTAACATTTAGTAGTGTTATATGTCAACATCCCTTGAAGGGAATATCCCACCAAGTACCTCTCTCATAAAGACGAACCGCTTCCATCATATATGGCACCAGGAGACGGTTTACAATAAACCCAGGAGTGTCCTAGGAAAAATAAAAAAGGGATTCTAAGTAAACGCTCTTTACCAGAACTACACTCAATGCCATGTGACAAATAAAACAAGTGGATGAAGACACTTATTGTATCATTATTATGGTACTCTCTGAACTGTATTTTTCATCTTATTTATCTGCTCAGTATTAAAGCATAAAACATTGTGAAATTCAAACAAGGAATGCTACATAAACAGTCATCATGACTGAGAACAATAAGACTACTACAAGCCAAAGCAAATAATCTTAAAACAATTTAATATGGATAGTCTTTTCTTTATCAAGAGTCTAATGATACAATTTCCTGAAGGTTAGAAGAAAAGCAGTTCCTCCCGAGAAAGTTTTTTTCTGTGTGTCCTCTACCAGAAGCACTCCTGACTAAATAGTCTGCTTCACCCCCACTGCTCACTGGTGATCCATACTTTTAAAAGTTAGGATAGTTTTAACAGCAAAGATCAACACTAACAATGAAAAGATAAGACACATGCTGTCAGAAGGTAACAAATGAACACAAAACTTCTTTGGCACAAGCATCAATCAAAAGCACAATCAATCAATCAAACACAAGAGAAAGAGTTCTGCAAATATAGTATTATTTTGTATATTACTACTGTTTCAGGTGTTTATTCTTCATTCCACTTTATCTCAGTATTTAATCCAGAGAATCCCAAGCAATGCTTCTTCTATAAGCAAGAATTAAAAAAAAAAGTTCAGGCATGAATACTGCATTATTCTCTATCCAACTAATTTATAACAATTCTTCCTATATTCTGCACATTGCACAGTACTAAACTGACAGAAATAGGAAAAAAGTCAACTAAGGCCACCGAACAATTTAGCCAGAATTTAGAGAACATAGCCAGAATTAGAGTCCAGCATCCAGAAGCTGAATTAATTAATCCAGTAACTACCAGATTGCAGGCCCTTTTTATTATCAACTGTCTCCTGGGGGCTGTGAAACCCAAAGCAGTAGCTTGCATAAAGCTATCCAGACCACAGCTTAATGGATTCAGAAAAAGTGAGCTTTCAAAGTAGGGTGTTTCTCTAGAGAAAAAAAACCAAAGCTGAGAAGAAATTAAGATTAATATGTGTCTAGTTACTGCAGTCTTAAGAAAAACTTGCAATGACCACACACCATGGAGGATTCAGCCAACTGCCTCACAGTACAAGAGGCAGCAGTTTTGTCTCTAGCATGGCTAAGGATGAGCTCCTGCTCAAGCTCTCCAGTCTATGCCTCTGCAGGACTTGAAAAAAAGACTCCATAACAGTAAGCTCTGATACCTGTGAGTTTTGCTGCTCTAGACAAGATGTCTAGAGTCACTGGACTCTGAAGAATTTGTGGTAAATGTGGGTGTTTTCTTTGTCAAATTGCTTTTAATTATGAAGACAAACTGGACAAGAAGCAGCTTAGAAATTTTTGAAGTGCTCATACATCTACTAAAACCTACCACCCTAACAGTCTACAAGGACAGACCCTCTGAACACTATACTGTCAAAACATACTCACCTTACAACTGACAGGACTCTTTCCTACTGCTTTACTGAAATCCACAAGTGATTCAAAAGTCTTTTGGCTGGTCATTGGAGTCTTGATGACCTAGGTACAGAGAAGGTAGAGAGAGCATAAGCATATTTACAAGCAGAATCTCTCCCGTTTCCCCTTTGCAGCAATGTAATCCAGAACACTCTTCCAGAAATTCACAAAATGCTTCACAGAAAACCAGCTTCAATGTATAGATATGTAACATACACAGAGCACTATTTTACACACAGATACAGCATTTTGCAATGCTGTGTTTCTTTAAGACACTTTCCCACTCAGCTACTATGGAAGGATGGTAAAAGGAACCATTCTTTGAAAGCACACTTAAGAGATTATAGTGTATCAAAATAACTCTAAAAGCTACATAGTCTCTTGTCTTGGGAAACACAAAGACATCACTCTACAGACCCATTTAAACAGCTGTACTTCCTGATAGAACAAGTTCTAGCAGCTACTCCACCTCTCTAAAACTCTCTCTCAGGTAATTTTAGGGAGTGATAAGGTTTCTCCTTGGCCTCCTTTTCTCAAGCTAAACAATCCCAGCTCCCTCAGCTGCTCCTCATGTGAGTTACTCTCTGGACTCTTCACCAGCTGTTTCCTTTCTCTGGACATGCTCCAGCACTCCAATGTCTTTTTTGTAGTGAAAGGCCCAGAACTGGACACAGCATTCGAGGTGTGGCCTCACCAGTGTCAAGTACAGGGGGACAGTCACGGCCCTGGTCCTGCTGGCAACACTATTTTTGACACAAGGCAGGATGGCATTGGCCTTCTCGGCCACCTGGGCACACACTGGCTCATGTTCAGCAGCTGCCAGCCAGCAGTCCCAGATCCTTTACCTCTGGTCAGATTTCCAGCCCCTCTTCCTCAGCCTGTAGCACTGGAAATATTGAAATAAACAGGACTGACTTTGTTTCAAAAGTGACAAAGCAATAAGATTCCATCTCACGACAGTTTCTATTTATTTCTACACTGGTATCAGCAATTCTTACAAATAAGCCTTCCTGCTTGAAATGATAGCTATAAACAGCACCTCTGCTGGCACTTCAGTGGAGAACTCAGGAGCCTTGAGACTGAAGGACTTGCCTCTGTCTGTTAAAGCCGCCCTTCAACAGAGATCGCAGCACCCTCTAATCACTAGAGGTAGCAAATTCCATATCAGAACAGCTGCAAACTGAGATCTGCTCTGTCAATCTCACTGAAATCCCACTGCTGACAATTGCACTGCTGGGAACATGATGGAACATGATGACAGCAGCCCCTGTAAAGCGTGTTCATAAGACACTCACCTCCACGAGCTTCATCATAGGCACAGGATTGAAGAAATGAAGACCACCAAATCGATCCTGCCTGGTGGTTGCATTTGCCATCTTTGTGATTTGCAAGGATGAAGTGTTGCTTGCAAATATTGTGTGCCTGGGAATAAGAAATATATAGATTGCATATAGGACAGTAGGAGACCAAGGCACTAAACATAAATAGAAATCCATTGGCTAACCATGCAAGAATTCTCAGAAATATCCTTGCAGTTTATCATGGTCCTTTTGCTAAGGTCTAGCACAGCAATGATTAAATAACCACTGCAAAGATGGTGTGGCTTTCTGATTCTTGAGGAATTATACTGAATACTTTTATTAGGGACTAGAAAAAAGGACTGTGCAAGTTTAAAATCTTATTTCACTCCCCAAATCCATTCTAGGTAATTCCTTCAGCAGTCCTGGAAACCTAAAGGTATTTTTTATTTATTGTTAAACACATTTACACATTTATTGAAACCCAATCATATGCTGTGTCAAAAATGCACTTTGGAGTCTTACAGAAGATTTGCAATCTACTTTGTTTTAAAATTATCAATGAAAGACATGATGAGCAAACATACCACCAGAGCAAAGATTTAATAGGGAAAAAAAAAACCAGAGAAAATGTAAGACCTGCCACACATAGGAAACTGCAAAGGATCTACAAAATGTCATGAATTTTAAGACATATATGAAGTCCTTCTCCAGACATAAACCAGATTTACTAACTGCAATTTATAATGGTTTGAGGTTTTTGTTTGTTTGGGTTTTTCTTCCCAGAAATATCTCAAAACCTCAACAGCCCTGCTATCATACCAAAAACTTAGAGAAATGGCTTTTTCTTCAATCAGAAAATCAGAAACTAAATTAGAGATGAAAACCTACCTTTCATTTTGGGCTGCATCCTACTATCCCTTCAAAAAGTTATCCTGCTGGACTCAGCAAACATATATCTATGTTGATATTTTGCTTACATTTTACTAATATGTAACTGAGCTTTGCAACAGAGCTTTCAGAAAAGTTATGTCCAAGTCAAGGTGACATTTTTATGGTGGCATTAAAGAAAACATTTCAAGACAAAAGCACCCACTTTGTTTTCCATTTTTTTTATCATGTTTTCTTTTTTGTTATTATGAAAGAAATAAAAAGTCCTGAAAATTCCTGCTTATTCTTCTCACAAATATTCTTTTATTATCTCTCTACCATAAAGTGGCCTTATACTGTTCTGAGGTGAGGCACTAAGAGGAACATTCTGCATTTCATAGTTTTGACCTTGCAAGGCCAATGCATACAAAAGTCACTCTCACCAAAAATCTGCCATTGTATGTGAAAATTAAAATACTCATATAAAAAAGAAGCACATCGATTTGTGAAATATAATTGCTAGGTTTATATCTGAGTCCATGGAGGAGATTTTACCTCAGTACTTCTTCTGTAGCTTCACACAATAGAAAGCCTTGGAAAAAAGAAAAGGATTTGCACTGTGAACAAGTGCATTTTAGTTACACTTTCTTCTCTGACCAACCAATTGATTTCAGTTGAGTTTAGAATAGAATTTTCATGCCTCTGTGACTTAGAATGACACAGTCCACGCTTCAGGTGACAGCAGAGTTGGGAGACTTTGGGAAGCCAGAACTAGTGAAGCCATAGAAATGGTTTAGCAGAGTGCTTTCTCTTGGTGCCATCTAGTGGCTCAGGGAAAGACGTCAAAAGCAGAGCCCAACACAAGAGAAACGTGAACAAATATTTCCAATAAATCCAACTCTTACAGTCCAGCTGCCTTACACAGCAAACACTGAACAATACTTCATTTTTTAACAGTTTTCTAACAAATTTGTTGTAACACAGTGAACAGCTGAAAAACACTGGCCAGGTCCAAGCTGAGTTTCCACATCTAAAGGCAAATCCTAGACTGTGGAATTTTGATGGGCATTTCCTAAACCCCATAAAAAACCAGAAATCAAGTACAGAAAAGTTCCTAAAGTGGATACTTTAAAGATAAAGTTCTTTTATCATCTTCCTTACGACCCTACTTGGAAAATTGCTGCAGTGTCTACAAAAATCCTAGCTTGACCTTTCTCAAGATGAAAATGCAAGACTAACTCCATTCAAGAAAAGGAAAGCACAGTTGAAGAGTGGGTAGCAATGCTTTACTCTGCTCCAAAGATGATGACCATGTAACACAGTAATAAATACCAAATATGGTGAGTTTAATACTGAGAGGAATAGAACATAGAATTCTGCCTTCCACATTTTGCAATGCTCCAAGAACATAAATTTTTGCAAAGTTCCAAGAACATAAACCAGTACGTTCTCAGACTAATGGCACCCAAGAAACAGCATCCAATGTTTCAGCTGGACAGTTACCCAGATGAGCAATACCCTGAGTTTCCAAGGTGCTCTGGGGTTGCCAAATGCTCCTGGCTTATTACACTGGAACTGAACACTTAGGAGAAATTTGCTCCCCACTCACAAATACAACTTCTCTCAAAAAAAGAATAGCTTTCCCATCCCCTACATGTTTAGATCCACTTTCAGAGGAATCACAGTTATTATAAGAAAAGGAAAAGTAATTAAGTTAATTGTGCTATGCTTTTTCAATGTAATATTTCAGTTTTTTGCAGTTCCCAGACTTATTTATTTTCCTCAGAGATGTCTCCATAGTTCAAAAATGGGAGATGAACAAGTACACGTTGCAGCTGAGGAAATGCATGAGACATGAAATACATCACAAAAGAAGAAAAATGCAGGATTTCACACACCTTCTATTTCACAGGCAGAATTCATCATCTTGTCAGAACAACTGTAATACACAGCCCCTCACATTTCCACCTGCTATCACCCACCCCTGTGGGAAGTTCTGAGATTTGAAAGAAGCCAAGTCATTCCTCCACAGCATCCTGGTCTTTCCTGCTCTCTCCCTGTAATCCACACTTCAGAGGACCATCAATGCTCAGAGCCCCTCAGAAGCAAAGTTTCTCCTGAGACTCAAAGCTGCCTTTAAACAAATCTTGTCTTTGCTACCAATTAACCACAAGTCTACCACCCCTACTGAGCTGACACAACAGTTAGTCCATACAATAGGTTTATACAGTTTGAACTATTCAGCCTTAGAAAAGGCTGCAGAATGCTTGCACTGACAGGGAGAGCTTTCCATTCCAGCACAGTGCCATGTGGGATGAGTAAAGCCTACTGCTTCCTTCTAATACATGGAAAAACAGTCACTACACTATGCACACCATCTGCAACTCTATACTCTCTCACAGTTACAAATACCTTTTGTATCCAAAGCTAATATTTTAAACACTGGACTACTAAGTTTCACTATTTTACCCATTTTTCATCTAGACTTTCTACAATGCAATCCATTTTTTTGCTATCCACTTGACCTTCCTTTACCCTACACATAAGATATCTGTATGCTTATAATAGCTTCCAAATATCCTCTTAAAAAGGAAGGCTTCTTGTCTTAGCCATTTTCCCCAACTCTGTAAAATCATCCCTTTCACAATGGGCAGGAGCATATTTGAACAACCCCCAGGATCTCTTAACACTGTGATGTAAAATTTGATGTTTTACAGCAGCTATGCTGATGAACAGCTCAGTCTTACAAAAAATAGCCTCAGGTGTTCCAAGCATACATATTTTTAAGTGAGGCTCCAAGTCCCCATGCCCACATTTCCTTGCTGACTGGTTTTAGACAGTTTACCATTTAGTACACTCAATTTGCTCATTAAATACTTGGCCAGCCAATGGTGTCTTTGCACAAAATAGGCACAAAACCACCATAACAAGGTACTTTCATAAATGTGGAAGGCATCTGCTTACTTTTGTGTGTCAGGGTAATGGCAAGTTATCCTGTGCTCAGTACATGGCTGCTTGTGATGGTTTACTGTTTTCAAAATTACCAGGTAATTTTAATTACTGATAGTAGGAGAAGGCCTGAAAATCTCCCCAGTCAACTAATGATAACATCTTTTCTCACTTGATATGATAGTCAAGGCACAGCTTGCCCAGTTGACAGGTCAGACAGTCTAAAATACCTCTTAGCCAATATACCTCCAAATTGACCTGCACTAGATAAAATCTCAATAAGCAGTCAAGGTCTTGTGATCCTGACTCATCAATTACAAGGCTGAAATTTCTGAGACTGCATGCTCACCTTAACAGCATTTTTGGGATTGGATAATATTCAACAGTAGCTTCCAACAGTTATCAAATGTAGTTCAAAGACATTTCCAGGGACTTTATGTAACTGAATGAGTACCTACTAAAATACTATTTACCCTTTTACATCACACACAATAACCAGCAATGGCTGTTTCCTAACTCTTGTAATATAAAGTCAAGTCAGTTCACTTAAGACATTATTGAGCTGAGTGAGATTTCTTAAAACTTGTTTATGACAGGTGGGCTGGAAACAAATACTTTATCATTCCAATTCCCCATTTAAGTATGGGAACACAACATTAACAGTAACCCATGTCCACTGGAACAAATCAATTCTACTGTTCTGCATTTGTAGTTGGAATAAGATTTGAAATTGCCAAGTAGATAGGCAATCCTAATGACTAAACACACCTGGAACAACAAATGAAGCAATGCAACAAGCAAATGAAGCAATGCAACACACCTGAGAATGTTTGTAACATATGCACCTGGCACAACAACTATTCCACACCAACATGATAGTCTGGAGCTGGTCTAAGACACCAAAACTCATTGTTAAATAAAGCAGCTAAGAAAACAGAGAACTGTGAGTATAAAAACAGAAAGTAGTTTAAGTTTCAAATGTAACAGGAAAAATATACATACTCTGGTGCAAACTTATCCAGCGTCTTGAAGAGTTTATTTTTAACTTCCAGGTTCTCCACAATGGCTTCTATCACCAAATCTGTGCTGTGGACCACTGATGCTGCATCTGTGCTTGTTGTGAGGTTCTTCAAGGTCTTCTTAATGAACTCAGTACCAGCCTGAAACATTTTCAAGCAGCTGTAATGTCTATTTACAGTGATTTAATTTATTTTTATATAAGAATCCTCTTACGTTCTCTGGTGGTTTTGACCCCCCCCAAATGCAGGCAGTCTGCCATATTTCCAAATCAATTAGAAAGTTCTAAGTGTGTAAAGGTACAATGCTTTCCAGTGACAAAATCTTCCTAGCCAATTAAATATGTTTTGAAGGAAACAGGGGACCTTTAAATTCATTCTTTTAGGAAGACCATTTGCTGTAGTCCAGCCTTCAGAACAAGAGTCTGAGTGATCATCTGGCTGGTCAATCAGTAGTTATAGTTTCAGTGAAAAAGTGGGGGGAAATGTTTCCTCACTAATAAATCTGTTGACACAGTTTGTGAGGGCAGAAATCAAACAGAAATGCAAGACTTTCAGCCAAAGGTAAATGGAGACACAGTACAAATGAAAAAAACCCTATATGGTAGAATATAATGTCATACAAAAAGTGCAAGTATTATGTGGACAGTTTTCTTTTTGATTAAAAGGCTCTACGTAATTATATATGTATGCTCTACTTATCCTGGCACTTCCATACTCCTGCAAACAAGATCTTTTTATTTCCTTCGTCTGCTGCATCTTTTTCTGGCAGTCATCAATATCAGTATACATTGTATACGTTAATATGTATCAAAAGAAGGAATGAATCTGCTGAGGAATTTAGAGAAACAAGCACAGCAACAAGTAACCCTTAGGATACAAAGCTAGGCTCATCAACTGCACCACAGTGAGTGGCTGGCTGTATGCAAGACTTACTCAGCGATGCAAGTGCAAAGTTCTACATCTAACGTGTGTCACTTGCACTCTCATTTCCTTTGCAGTAATCCTGTGCCCAAGTGTTAGGAGGGAAAAAAAAAAATAAAGACTCCTTACTCAGGTATTAAGACAATTTTGTTAGTATTTGCTTTTGGACAAAACGGGTGCACCCCCAGGTAAGCACTCAAAGACTGCTTGCTTGCTTTTAAGTTAAGATGAATAATTTTATTCCATTACACACTTGGCATCTGTTTTAAAAGATTGCTAAGTTGGTTTAAATCTTTAGCTTAAAGCTGAAATTTATTAAGGAAATAAAATGAGGCAACACATCTTTCAACCTCCCTAAATTAAAAATAAAAAACAAACTGAAAGTCCAGCTTCTTGAGCACACTGGGAAAAAAGTTTTCTTTTTAAGCAATATAATAACATGCTCTATAATGCATAATTGCAATATCATAAGTTCATTATGGCAGTTTTTATTCTTCCAAGTTTTCCTAGAGGAATAAAGAAGAAGGTGTCAACCTCAGGCTTATCTGCAAACTTCTTCTTTATCACTCTCTTCAAACTCTCTTCAATTCCTTTTGTAGACTTTTTAAGGATTTCATCTGACTGGTCAACTAACACCACAGTGTGACCACTGGCTGCGGCAACCTGGAAGTTAAAAAAAATAAAAATTCAACACCAATGTCACAAAATAACCAACCATATTGATTTGTGTTGACAATATGGCAGGGATTTAGGCAAAAGAGAGCTAAAATATATTGACTTAAATGCACTTGACTAGAAAAATTATAAAAGTCTGTGTACAGTTGAGGTGATACTGAAGTGATAAAGGTCTCAAATAACTTGAGGGAAAAGGAAAAAGAAATCTCTCCCTCACACTGTCTGCAGAATCTTGTTTCTGAAGGCACCTAAATTCTGTGGCCGTGGCTACAGAATAAGCAGCCATCTTTAGAGGAACAAGTGTTTTAGCTGAGAGCCTTGGATCTTGTAAGGAAAAAGGGCTGTGGAGACCAAAACTGGAACGCTGGCAGGGTGAGCAGGTGGCACAGGGGATGGCCCACCCTGTGTCCCCAGAACACAGCTCTGCTGTCAGACCATGAGCATGTCCCTGCAACAACAGGAAGGTGGCAGTGAAGCTGAGAGCAGCAGTGGACATTTGCCACTCCAGGATTCCACACAGACAAGAATGGCTGCAAAGTCTCCTTACTCTGCACTTGGTGCAAACACTGGCTCAGCTACCCACAGCACTTCTGGAAGGTGTCCAGCACATTAAAGATCAGCTGCTCATTATCTGTTACTTCACTTTTACTTTATTTATGTTCATCTTGTTACTCAGCAACAGCCTATCTTCACTTCCAGAATCCTTGAACTAACAGAGTTGTGATTTAGTAACTGTGTAAAACAGATATTAAAACACAGTTCCACTGATGGTTTTAAAGTGACTCGACTTCAGAGCTTCCCTTCTGCAATCTTTTACCTTACATTTAATCTTACACATGATGACTAAAGATTCATGCACCCACAAGACCTACTCCAACAAAGCTAGCTGAAATGGAAAGTACAGCTATCTCATGAAGAAAAGCATTATGATATTCTCATCCAATTTGCCTCACTAACCCAGCAGATAAAGAAATGCCAGATTGTCTCTGGACAGCAGCAGTAGAGCTTTAAGAAGGGGTCAATCTGCACACAGACATTTCTTTATCCAACTTGGTTTTTTATTTTCACTATGGCCATCCCATAAAAACCACTTAAACCAAATGTACTTCTACTCCTAACACCTCATCTGCTGCTGATCATTTGTAACAGTGATTTTTCATCTGAAGATGAAAAATCACTACCAAGCACATTTTTAAGAGGCGCTTCCCTGAGGATCCATTTATGACACCATCACTGACCAGCTGGTGAAAAATCCTAGAAAAATTAACATCTCCCATTTCCCATTTACATGGATAGGGAAGAAGGAAACAAGACAAGATCATACAATTTCCTTGCAACTCAACCATATGCATTCTTAAACTCTACTATCCAATGAACTTAAGAATGTGTTTCTAAATAAGAAGTACAAGTGCTGGGCAGTCAATTAATGCTATTTTCATACAGAAGTGCTTTTCACAGGGCAGAATCAAAAATTATGGCTTTCAGCCATACACTTTAGCAGAGGCTTGCTTCACCTGACAGTATGAAAAAACAAGAGAACAGGAGATGTAATTTCTTTAGTGCTCAAAAAGGGATGAAAAGCAGCTTTAATAATAGGGTACAGGGGAGACAACACTCAGTGTTATAATGACCTCTGCTTTGAGATAAGTTTGGATTGATAAATTGGAAGCAGATGGTCAGCAAAACAATCCTGGGTCCTTAAGAGCTGTAGAGGCCTGCAACCCCTGTTACTGTCAAATACCACACATGTTTCTCTTGACAAGCTGCTGTCTGAAAATGTGCAGTCCAGCAGAACAAGATCAGCACACTTACCTGGAAAATTATAAGCTTTGCATAGTCTGCATCTTCCTCAAACACAAGAACAACTTTTTTTCTTACTTGTTCTTTGATGGTTCTCCAGGGGAAACCTCAAGCTCTAGTATTATGATACAGAGGAGTATTTTTATCAGAAAAGGGAACAAACAACTATTTTCTTGCCTCTGTATTCCAGCTGCTAGATATTTGCCAGGAATGTAAGAAATCTTTGAGAAGCAAACCTACTAATTCATTGAAATGGAGAACTGCTATTCATGAGCTGAAGCTCCAGCTTCACTGTCAGTCTCTGCTTGGATGTTTGCCTACCCCCCTTATTCTTTGTGAAGTTTGTGAACTACCCTGGTATCCTGGGCAACAGGTTCTTTCTCTGAATTAAGTAAGTGACGAAATTTTCAATCACTGAAAGGAGTCTTCAGTTTAATGCCCCAAAGCTATCAAGTCAAAGGTGAACTTAAAAGCTAAAGGCCTGAGATTACACTCTGGGAAAATAAGTCCTATTTAAATATTAACCTCTTCATAGTTCTGAAAATGACTGACAGCTAAATGCTCATTTTAGCTGCTGCATGTAAAATGTCTAAAACGTCGCTAGATCTGCTCCCTTGCCAAGTTAGAGGAATCTTCTTTCCAACCAACATTTTCCACATATCATTACCCACTGTCTGCTTACAATTAGTCCACGCATTGTCTTAAGAACCACCTTAAACAATTTAAGCCATCAGCCTTGGTTCTTCTCGCCGAGCCGTCTGACCTGAGGATGGGCGGATCAGCAGGGGACGAGTGAGAGTTGAGCAAGCAGAGAGGAGCGGAGCAGCAATGCTCTGCACCCCGCCTCGGCGGCAGTGGAACCCGAACCCGCGGCAGGCTGGCAGCGCAGCGCAGCGCAGGGCTGCGTCCCGCCCAGCACGGCCGAGAGCCAGCGCAGCCACTGCTTCCCACGCAAACACAGCCCGGAAAGGCAAGCGCGAAGGAGTTCGACCACGGACTGCAACTCATTCCGAGAAGCGCCAGGAGGGTTGTTACGTTTAGTTCAGGGTTTTATTAATGCTGGTCCGCCAGCGGACCCCTCGCCCTTCCTAGAGCTCGTCCCTTCCCGCCCGGGGACAGCACCACGGCTGGGCTCAGTTCCGAGCGAAGAGCCCCAGCGGAGCTCCGGGCCGCAGGAGCAGCAGCCCGGGAAGGGCCCGCGCTGGCCGCAGGGCTCGCCCCGGGCCCCGGCCGCCATCGCGCCTCCGCTCCCTCCCGCCCCGCGGCCGGGCCGCTGCACCGCGCTCACCTGGGCGATGCCGGCGCCCATGAGGCCGCCGCCGATGATCGTGACATGCTTGATGAGCAGCTTCTTGGCGGCCGCCGTGGCGGCGTCCGAGGAAGCGGCGCGCACGAAGTAGCGGGTGGCGAAGGCCATGGCGAAGGCGCGGAGCGAGCGGCGCGGCCGGGACAGGCGGGGCCGGGCCGGGCGGGGCGAGGGCCACGCTCCGCCCCAGGGGAAGGCGGCAGGTTCCGGCTGCCCAGTCCCAGCTGCCGCCGAGGAGGGGAGGCGCGTTGGGTCTTTCACCTTCGCTACCTCTGATTCCTTAAGAACCAAGCATCAAGGGCAAGGTCAGCACTGCCGGAACGCCCGCGAGTCCCCGGCTGGCGCTGGGCCGGCGGCCGAGGCTGCGCTGGTGGCCGCCCTCTGCCTCAGAGGTCACCGCGCTGCCCTCGGCGCTCGCCTTGGCGCTGCCGCTGCTCATGCTCGCAGAATCGCTGAATCAATGAGGCTGGAAAGACCTCCGAGACCATCGAGTCCAACCCATGACCAAACACCACCATGTCAACTGGACCACGGCACCAACTGGCACATCCAGTCTTTCATTAAACACCTCCAGGGACGGTGACTCCACCACTCCCTGGGCAGCCCACTCCAGTGTTTAATCGTCCTCTCTGTGAACAGAGCTCCACCTCAACCTCTCCCGGTACAGCTTAAGGCTGTGTCCTCTTATCCTGTCACTGGTTTTGTGGGAGAAGAGGTCTACCCCCACCTGGCTACACCCTCCTGTCAGGGAGCTGTAGAGAGCAATAAGGTCTCCCCCGAGACCCCTTTCCTCCAGGCTAAAAAACACCAGATCCCTCAGCCACTCCCCACAGGACCTGTGCCCCAGACCCCTCCCCAGCCTCTTCGCCCTTCTCTGGACACCCTCCAGCACCTCAATGTTCTCCCTATTCACATCATTAAAAGCTCTCTCCCCAGAACAAAAGTTTCCTGTCTAGAAGGGGTTGCTATTTCCCGGCTAGCACAAGATACATAATAACAAATATAATAAAATTTAAAAAAAGAAAAAAAATTCTTCCATTATAAATACTAACAGCTGAATTATATCAGATGCAGACTTTCCTGATTTCCATCTAATTAATTTATCACCAAAAAGACCTGCACTTCAGCAGCAGCTGACAACACAGCAATTATTACTTGAGTCAGCATCAGGGTAAACATTAAGCAGCTTTTATGTTTCACTCAAATGAAGTAAGTGTTGTATTCTCATATCTCTGCACTTTGTACCACAAACCTACTGCAAAAAACTTCACCTGGATTAGGCAGGAGAAGGAAGGCTGTGGAAACAGCTTTATTCAAAGACTCAAGCTTAATGATCTTTGTGTATACAAATGACAGCTGAGTGGTAATTAATGAATTTCCCCTAAAACAAACAAACAAACAAAAACAAAAAATAGCAGTATGCCAAGTAATCTGCAACCTAACTCCAGGGCAAAAGACACAAGATTTCCACCTATAGCTCTTGTTGCTGAGTGCCCAGCCCCTTGTTAACTAGTGCTGATACCCACACCCCCTCCCCACAAACACTTCAGCGGGCTCCTGCTCAGCCCCCTGCTCTTCCATAGGGAAGGATCTCCCACTTCCCCCTGGACCTCTTGGGGGCTCTTTGCCCTCTCCCCCAGGCTCCCCCTCGGCACCATTTTCCCTCTCTGCCCTCTGCCTCCCTCGATGCCAGGAGTCCAAAAAAACTACACCTCAACTTCTGCCCAGGTGTTCTTTCCTGCAGAATGCATACCTCCTCCTGCTGACAATTCATTTGCTCTTTTATCTTCCTCATCTCCTACCCTTTCATCTTCTATTCTGGGTAGCAGTGTTTTTAAAAAAACCTCTTTCTATCATTTGATCATAACATGCCTGGCAATGTTATTTTCTTAATTTAATTTTGTTCCCCCACTTCCTTCACTCCTCATCCAAAGCATTTTTATAATTCTCACTCAGAAGCTTTTTCTGCAAGATGCCAAACACCACAAGTTTAGTCAGTAAGTGGAACTCGTTGAAATGACTATGCAAAGCTGTGAAATGCTTACTTGGGAATTACTTTATTTAAAATAAAAACACATTGAGGCAAAGTAATTCTAGAAATAAAGATATTTGCAGCATTCAGAAACAGTCACCCACTTATCTGAGCATACATTTTTCAACAAGGCATTTGAGATGCTTCCTCTGCTAAAAAAAGGAGAGGGGGAGGATACATTTACAAAAACAAACCAACTTTGCTACCACTCTTTACAGTTTGCCAAAGATGGCAATACACTTTGAAAACCACAGATTTTTATGCTTTTATGCTATTGTTCGGCTACTTTTATGGTGTCCTGTGAAAATTTCAATGCACCTGAAAGGTATGAAAGGCAGGTCTTTATTGTCTTTATTTATTCCAACAGCATCCTGTATTCTAGCACACCTGACATGGCTGGAACTTAGAGTCAGTAGTTTTAGCCTGTACACATTGCAGCATTTGATTACAGGTATCACCAAAAACCACATTCTCAAAGTAGTATTTGTAGAAAGCTAATTTTCAAAGGCGACATTTTAAACTAAACTCAGCAGGCAAAACAAGCACAAATATGTACAGTTTCACATACCAGGGGATTATGTGAATTGCATCTTCTTTGGAATCCGTAAAAAAATACTAAAGTGCTTTTCAAACGTGTCCTCAATGATTAAAAGGACAGGTATTTTATAAAAGTGATCAGTTGCACACCAACATCATTATGTTGTTTAAAGAGGCATTTCAACAGAAAGATAAATATTATCAGCACTTAATTTTAGCTTCTCAATTAAGCATAATTTATGATTTCCAGACAAAAATCCCAACTCTACAGAAACTATTTATTCATTGGAAAATAAAAAATTAAATTAAATAAAGTGCTTAATTCTCCAGTACTGTCTGGTTTTAGAGCAAGTTCACTGGCATTGGTACCAAAATCAACTTTTTATTGTACTAAGTTTTCAAAAACTTCATACCAAAAAAACAAACCCACAAGCCTATATAGTCCAGAGTTAACCTAGTTAAATTGAAAAGAATTGAAAGTTTTCACACAAACAGTGGGATACCTGACCAACCAAATACATAATTCAAAAATTAAGGCACTCTGTTATTCAAAACAGGTAACAGAAAACCTTAATTTAAACGCAAAATTACTATCTTACAGTCTTTGTTAGGCACTACCTGGCTTTTAAAACTTCAAGGTTAAAAGTGACAAAACCAGACATTAATTTAAAGCTGAAAAGTTGTGTCTTCTTTCACAATTTAAGTTTTGTTTCTGCTTTGGAATACCCAATTCTAAATCACATTCAAACTCACATTCCAGTCTTGTAAACTTGACATTAGGAGGGCTCTGGGTATTCTCTACGTCTTCAGTGAGGGAAAAAAAAAATCTTTAGAAGAGTACATAACAACTTAATTAATGTGATATGAAATTCTGATAGATCAAAAGGACTGTAAAAGAGATTAAAGAATGATTAAAAATAACTATTTAAAGGTTAGTTGTTATATAGTCCCCCAAAAGATCATTTTCCATGTTTGAAATACAAGGCAAGACTGAGTGCCCTGTTCTGAAACAATTAACATGAGGTTTCCTTGGCAGCTGGTTTGACAGTGGTTAAGAGCACTAAGATTCTGCATGTGAAAAAAGTACTGACACACTCATGCTGCATGAACTACAGATATTTTTACTCTCTATGGAAAATAATAAAGAGAGAGCCATTATATTCAAATCTCAAGTTTGTTAGCTTCTTCCTGTTCCCTGGTAAATGTATAAACAGTACCTGTACTGATATAGTGATGCCATATTTGAAGACTCCAGTTCCCAAAGGCAGAGGTTGTGGCAGTACCGTCCACACTGCCTGTGGATGAAAAACCTGAGCACCAGCCTCGACTTCAGGATTACACACTGTAGACTGTAGTGTTTTCCCCAGTGAGCAGCTGCTGGTCCCGTCCAGCCTGCAGCCACTGCTGCCATGAGGTAAACAATGAATGCCAAGAGGCAGCACAGATGTCTTGAATATGTTTGGCACCAGAGAGAACAGAGTTCTGCTGTTTCTTGTTAGAGAATTCCACTCTCGTTTGTATTCTGAGATAAAACATCTGCATCCCAACGCTGCACACTCATTTCATGTTGAGAATATGGCATATTCAAGGATTCATTTGGCCTCAAATCCTGGCCTTTCCAACTTGGTACCTGCTTTTTTATAGTGTGCCCTGAATCTCAAGGATATTTGGATCCAATCTACTACATCTATAAGTTAGTTGCAAAAAAGAATCCTCCAAGGTTAAAAGTAATGTCACCTGGTAATTTCCAAAAAGTGTAAGTAATTATTTAAGCTCAGTTATAATCTTTCATTTCACAGAAAATGCTAACAACTCATTGATACTTTTAATATTACATGATGTGCTTCACTCCTTTGGTAAATGAAATATTTATGTGCAGCTTTCACAATTTTTTACAATTACTATTTGCCAGAACAGTAATAAATGTTTTGGACCATTCCCCCATAATCAACATTTGACAAACTGACCATAACAGACAGATGTTAAGCCCACCAAGTTTTAATATCAAATTAAAAACTATGCTGTCAGTTCATTTGTGGAATGCAACAGCTGACAAAAAAAATCTTTCCAGAAGGCTAAATGGATCATTCTTACTGACTAGGAAAGCCTGTGAAGTTGGGGTTATTTTCTGGAAAGAAAGTAATAAAATAAGCTGGAAATAATAATAATAAAAAAAGCTGTATTTTAAAAGTGCAGTACTTCTTTGCTTAATCTTTTTTGACACTGTATCATTTCTTCAAAGCTATTATGTTGAATGGACATGGAGCTAAAGTTAGACCAAACCTTCCCTCCATAGATGGTTTTGCAGCATTTTCAGGGTACATAAAGGTAAAACTTTGCATAAGACTTGAAAAAATCAAGAACAGCTCCATTTTTGCCAACTGCTCTCCCATGCACACACGTTTACCTAAAGAACAGTTAGAAGAGAGGTATTACTGGCTTTATACAGTTGACCGATTTGTTAAAACACATATAGTTCCTGGGCTACCATAGTCCAAAGAAGGCTCAAACTACTATTAAGCTATGAACTCTGAAGCTCTGGCCTCCTGTATTTGAGTCTAAGGCTTGCTCAGCTGTACTAGTTCATATTAACAACATTTACACCCACAGTAAAAGTAGTATCAAAGGACAATTCATTATTTCTGTCTGGTGACTGGCTATTTAGGAACCCAAACCATTTTGCAGGCCACCAACTGTGATAATAAATCTACTCCTATAATTGGTCCTATGTGCAACCTTTATATCTCTCACCCCCAAGGCCCTACACTTGAAACACCACCATCCACCCACCCAGCTAATGACTCCATGTGGATTATCTTACCCATTCCAAAAGGAATGAACGACTCTTTCTTTATTAGCTGGCCATTTTCATCCAGAAATCTTGATGGTTGAAATTCATCTGGCTTCTCCCAAATGTTAGGATCCCTGTGTACTGACCACAGGTTGGGCACAATCACACTACCCTTAGGAATAGTATATCCCTGGAGCACTTTAAACAAAAGCAGAGACAGAGATGTGACAAGTTGCTAGAAGGAAACATGGGAATAATAGCAGTAAAAATGCAACAAGAGGATATCACAAAAAATTATATTGATCCCTAGCTGTGGGCTGCAAATGTAGCAAAAGCTGAAGGCAAAGGTGATCTCTGCTACCCTGCTTGAGTCAGAATCACTCAAGCCTGAGCAGTTGGAAAGACACCTAGTTACACCAACAGCTTCTGCAGAGAGAAGGTAGCAGCAGTAGTCAGAAATGCACTCTGCAGTACCCCAACACTGTGACCCATTTTCCTCCTGCTCCTGTGCTGTCACAGAGCCCCATCACAGTCAAAGGATGGACTTTGAACTGTTGCGACACAAGGGTTTTGAAATGACTAGTCTCATTTCAGCTTGCAGCACCTCACTCCCCTGCAAATCAAAACATTTAGAAAAGCAGATCAGTAATAGGTCTAAAAGCTGAGTATTGCTCTCTCACACCGACTCTGGCCAGTGCTCAGTGTTCCTATGTTTAGGAAAACACATAGATGAGTTGAGAGATGATATTTCTTAATGTTTTCTGTACATGTGGAGATCAGTGGTATAAGCCTTTAGCAAACCAATTACTCTAAACTGATTTTTTCAGACCTCTGTGTCAGAATGCCAAGAGCAGCTCTCCTGTTTCAGGTACAAAGCTGCAGTCCCAGCTTCCAGCCATGACTTAGCACATTAGTCAATACAAGCCAACCCCCAGAAGAAGAGATCACTCGAGAGTAGAAAAACTGCTGGCTGTCAGGTCAGACATGCTGCTTACATAGAGAACTATGTCAAGGCCTCTGGCTTGTAAAGGACATTTACATATTTGTTTTACAGGTCTAATACGTAAATGAGGTCTTTGCAAATTATCACTAGATATCCCATCAGATCTTCAGCCCCAGAGGAAACACTGCAGTAACAAGTCTCTAGAAATGCTTACCAGCAGTTTCTGAGGCCATTCGAGGAATAGAAAGGGGAACAACTGCAGTCATCCTCTGAACTTCCATAATGGTTGCCTCTGTGAAGGGCATTTGAGCCTTGTGAGCAAGAGAGGGAACTTTGTCACATCCTAGAACTGCTTCGATTTCTGCGTGAACTTTCTCTATTCAAAGGGAGCAAGAAAAATAAAGAAATCAGAAGACATAATATGTGAGAAGACATAATCTCAATTTCATCTGACTGTGCTTGCTTCACTGTTTACATAGATTTCTCAAAAATTACTTTAGGATGTGATTCCTAGCTGAAACAGCTATGCCAACATTAGCCTTAGGAACAGACTCAGCTATGAAGAAAACGACCAAGCACAATCTTGACAACAGTCAAGAGTAAACACTGAGCTGACAGACCTTGCTAGCACTGCAGTATTGGAAAAGTACAGGAAAGTCCTGTTGCTACTCCAAACGTATTCATAATCTTACTTTAGGAGTTTAATTATACAGTAATTTGAATTCTGGGAACATTAAGCTTCTGCTCTGCAATTATAAACTTGAACAGTAAGATAACTGTGTGCAGTGTGTGCCTGAGCTGAGGAGATGGGAGAGTTTTTCATGCAGTTCTTTAGATACTTTATTCTGGAGCAGGAATTCTGGTGCTGTTACTGCAAGCATTGAAGCCATTTAACTCATTCTTGCCATTTCCTACTTTGTATTCACAGAACCTAAACTCAGCTATTTCCCATTTCCCCCAAAGGCAGCAGCAGATGCTCCTTTCCCTTTGCAGCCCTTCTGCAAAGTCAAAAAAAATCATGAGCTTATCAGCTTTCTCATTCATGGGGAGCAAAGTAGATCAAATTATTTGCTTGCCCCTTTCATTTCCTTATATCCTGAAGGCACAGCATACAAATAATTCTTTTCATAGAAGTTTCCAAGACTCAGGATTTGCTTCACCTACATACATATAGGATGATGTGCCTTTTCTTGCAGGTAACTTGCAATCTGGCTACACCACAAAAGACAATCTTGGAAAAGGAGACCTCAAAACTAAACCTTTATTCAATAATAATAAAAGTCAGTTTTTATTTTTACCCTTTCTATCCGGCATACTTTATGGTTGTTCCACTTGACTTTTCCAACCAGGCTGCTGATACTCTGAGTTTTTGCTCTTTTCTCTCCTTAGCAGTGATACAAGATTAAATAAAAGCTCAATGTGAAAAAACTGTCCCCGTTGCCCGAGCAGCATCCCCACGGGCTGCCTGAACTGTGTTGAGGAGCCGCTGCTGCCACCTACTGGGTTTGCCCCAGAAGAAAAGCTCATGCATGAGGAACATTAAAAACCACAAAAAATACAACAAGAGATGGGCTGACAGTCTGACTCTCCAGTACTTTCTTTGTGGAGAAGAAAGTTCTTTCTTTCCCTTTTATTAGGGACATATCATAGCCCTATATTCAGGCATGTATGTTCACAGTAATCTAAACAAATAAAGTTTTCAATATAAAAAAAGAACAACTAGACTGTCTCATACCAAATGACACACCAGTGCTTTATCCTGAACGATTCATTTGTTCAGCATTCCTAAAAATGTGAGGAACTAAACAGACAGCAGCCAAACTGCTGCTCACATTACCAGCTGCAAAATGTAAACTCCAGCAGCCTCTGCAACAGTATATTATTTGAACTGCTCCACAACTTTTCAAATATTTAAAAATCTCAATGATCTTCAGAAGCCAAGGACCAAAACAAAGTCAGGGAACAGTACAAACCAAATACTCCCCATGGCTTCACCATATTGTCCATCCACGTCATTCTTTATTTCCATGTAAAAAGCAAAACCTTTTTCCACAGAGAAAAATACTTTTTTTCCCTCTGATAGCCCTTAGTTTCCTTCCCATGACTGCAAGTAACTTCTGGTACTTCTAAAGGATACACAATTCAGGTATTTTCTCTAGAGAGGAAATACATTTAAGAGAAATGTATTACCAGGAGTAAAAAAAAGGGGCCTGTACACAGTTCCGAGGCAACCAGGACATAAGGAATAGGATATTAAAAGTGATACAGTCTGGAATTCTGAGCATACTTAGACTACTTGACAAGAGCCACAGCAAAAGGGGAAGTCAGACAGAGGTAATAAAACTGTTAGAGATCAGTAGAAAAGTGAAAATTGACTAGCACATATGTATACAGTACCAGGCAGAAGGAAAAAAGTTTAAAAAAACAAACACAAAACTCTTCTGGATTCCATTTGTGTAATTTAGAATACGTCTAATCCATGTAACTGCACATCAAGTCAAGCAGTGATAACACACAGCATTAAAACAGAAGAATAAGCCCATGCAATAAAAGTTTATGTACATTTGTCCCCAGTGAACTCTCTCCTATGTACTGAACTGGTGCCCTGTTTTACAGTTTGTTTGACTTTGTGCAATAAACTATGACCTATTTGAAGAGATTTTTCCAAACAGATCCAACTCAGGGCAGATGAGACTACTACCGGTCATGACCACATAGTTTTGAAAAATTCCAAAACCAGAGATTCTGTTAACTCTCAGGGCAATCTTTGTCACTCCTTTGCCATGTTGTCAGGGCAATTTCTTTTCCTGGTATCTGATCAGAATTTTCTTGTTGTAGGTTGTTTCCACTGCTTCCCTTCCCTTCCCTCCACTGCACACCTCAGGGGAGACTACCTCCATCTTCTTAGCATCTTTTGATCAGACAGTTGTAGATAGCATAAGGTTTCCCCTCAGTCACTCTTCCCTAAAACTGAACAAGACCAATTTGTTCTGCCTCTGTTTGTGTCCCCCCATCCCTCATCCTCAGCCACCCACCCCACTGCCCTGAGCACTCAAGACTGACGGGGAGAAGCCCTCTAACAACACTGGCAGCTGGGGCTGTGCATTTGCGCAAGTCCAGTTTGCTTAAGCTGTCTCTGATTTGATCCTCCCCTACAGCAGGTGGTGTTTTACTTCCCCAGACTCTGCTGCCAGGTTCAAACACCTCCCTGCTCAGGAAGTCATAAAAGCAGACCTTAGCACTATGGTCTTCACACATCTTCTATCACTACTACATGCCTGGAATGTAACAACTGCCAAAGTTTTTCAAACATGCTAAAGTTCCCTGGAATTTCTTGGAAAAGATGAAATTTTCCCAAACCAGAAGAAATTCACAGATTAAAGGGCCATTTAGCACTTAATATATAGCATTAACCCATCATAGAACAGCAGGATAAAAGATGCCTGATTACAAACCAGCCTTTCAAATCACACATACAACACGAACCGCTGGCTCTCCAAATGATTCCTTCACTGTTGGTGCTTGCTTCTGTTTCTGAGCATCCATCTGGAGCTTTATAGCCTTGAATAAATCACCTAGAATAAAAGTAATCTTACCTTGTACTTCAGGGTAAAGAGACATGTAGAGCAGGCACCACAGCAATGTGTTGGAAGTAGTATCAGTGCCGGCGATGAAGAGATCACCGATGATAAAAAACAGGTAGTCGTCATTAAAACTGCTCTCCTTGTTGTTCTTCTCTTCCTCTGCGTGGATGAAGTACATATCAATGAAGTCCCTGGGATTTGCTGCATCCAGTGTATCCCTGTGCTGGGCAATTATTCTCTTCAGAAAAGCAGTAATGTCCAACTCGGTTTGCCGAAGCTCACGGAAAGGCCCAAAGGGAAGGTAGTAGAGCCACGGGCAGATGTTGACCAGGATCATGTAGCTGTTCACGCTCAGCTCCAGGGCACGGGCCATGTTCTTCAGCATCGTCTTGAACTCATCATCTTCGTAGTTAAAGCGCTTGCCAAAGGCCATGGAACAGATAATATTGGACACTGCATTGCGAATGATTGGGAAGGGATTAAATGAATCCTTTCCGTGCTTCAGCATTTCCTCCTTTACAAAGTTCAGCTCCTCGATGATTTTAGGCTCTAAGCTGTGTCTCCCTACTCCAAAATGACGCAGTGTTGACAGAGAGAATTTCCTCTGTTGCTTCCAGACAGGGCCATAAGGTGCAAAAATAACACCTGAAAGAAAAAGGGAGAGACTGAAACCAAAATGCCCAACTTTCAATTAGAAAATAGTTAGCCATGCCTGCAACTCAAGAGGGAGAAAAGAAGGAAATGATACACAGCAAATCTCTCCCAAGCACCTGTCTAGGAGCTAAAGGAAAAACACAAGGTTCTTCACTATAGCTTTTTTTTGTGTGTGTAAAAAGGGGGAATAAAGCAAACTCTCTGGTTTTCCTGTCCCTCCTTTTCCTTATCACTGAAACAAATATCCAAGTTACATCACCAGTTTCGTTAGACTTTGCAAGACACAAATAGATGGAGAAGAGGGAACAGTTAGTCTGGGATATATGTTAGACACAGCCTTTTCTTCCCAATGTCCTAGACATGAACTTCTTCAGCACAGCATAACAGAAGACATTAAAACATAAACTGATTTGCATTTTTCCTCCTTCGTGTTATACAAACTTCTCAATACTTTTTGCAAGTGTGTCTATTACAAGCAAGCTTTAAGTTATAATAAAAATATAGGATACTCACACTGCAAGAAAACTGGGAAGATGAAAACAGGTTCAGAGACATTGGGCAAATTCCTGTTTGATATGCATCTCAACAGTTTTGATGCCTGTAGGCACTTGTTCTGCATGATTGTGTCATTATGAAACACCATTTAAATTAAATCCCAATTACTCACTTTGAAACAGAAACATCTCTTATGTTGAATTAAAAGACCACACCAAAGACACCACAGGGTAACAAATACACAATCTGCAATTTCTAATGTACTCCATGGTTAACCTGAGAAAGTTTAGCCATCAAACATGATCTAGTTCTGGATTTGTTCTTCTAGTAAAATGACACCACTTTTTTTTTTTCTTTTTTTCTGGAAACAAAAAGTTACCTTGTAAAACCAACATCAGTTCTTCTGTCAACTGCAAACTTTAACACTGAATTTGAAAGGAGAAATGGCCATAAGAAAATAGAAAAAGTACATAAGTACTAGAAGATGCATCATGTTTCAATACTTAACACCACTTACATTTCCATTACAAGTTAATGTTCCAAGTTCTTAATGCTCAAAGACTACAAACACATGACCTAGCTTCAAACGTCCTAAACAAGAACATTAGGAAGAGTTAGGACACGCTCAGAATCAGCTGAATTTCATCTTCTCTGCATGAAGACATTCCTCAGGCAATCTATTCAAATGCCCACTTCCTGGCCCTTCAAAAAACAGAACCAAAATCTTTCCAGATTTCCTCTCTCAACTGTTTCCTGTTAGCACTGGTGTCCTCAAGTAGGTTAAGTGAAAAAACAGGAGTATTTGGGGCTGAATTTGGCCAAGAACCAACCTGGGTTGAATTTGGCCAAGAACCAAGAACCGTGGGTCTCCAGGGTTTGTGGCTGGGCTGCGAAAGAAACATGGATTTCTTGGAACAAAACAAAGTTATCACTGTTTCTATCCCACAACAAATATCTCCAAAATAGGCTATTCATCCACAGTCTCTTCCTTTTTTTTTTTTTTTTTTTAAGTTAAATTAGTTTTAGGATCCAAATACTTTCATAAAACAAAACAGACCTATTGTCTTCAATGCAAAAGAGACTTGCCTAGGCTCACAGAAAAGCTAACACCAAAAAGAAACGTCCCCACATGCAGTGAGCCCCTCCAGCGGTCCTGCAGAGAGCATCGGTGTTTTCTGATGTCCCCAAACCCCAAACTACTGCAGAATACTAACAACTGATTTGTAAATTGGGAAAGAATTACACAGAAGATAGATTAAGGAAGAAGAAGAGCATAAAGACAGAACAAAAGAGAAAAGAGAAGAAAGCAAACTCTCAACTGCATCCCTAGCAAGCTACAAAAATGGAATAGTCCTTTGCTGATTTCAAAGAAAATCTGCCTGCCCTAAAAAGCCCTTACTCAGCACAGACATCTCTACTCTTAAAAAAACCCCCAACAACAAAAACAACTCCTCCTGTAAAGAAATTAAAGCAAAACAAAACAAAACAAAAAAAAACCAACAAAAAACCCTGAAGGCCATACAGCAATAAATTCTGAAGCAACAATAACTGGGACTTCATGCTCCCTACAGAGGCCTAATTCTATGACCTGATAATGAAACCTTTTCAATACAACTAACAAACTCAGAAAACCGGAGAGTTCATTTTATTCCCCCTTTTTATACAAAAAAATTTCAAATCCTCACAAGAAGCAAAAACTTACTCACTCTCCTCCATCCCCCACATTTTTTACTGCTAGCTCTAGTGCTTGCTGCTACAATCCTGGGAACATTGACAAACACAGCACTCATGACACTTAATAACGTTCAACTTCTGTGTTGCCACATGTCCACATGTGGGTATGCACAGGGCAGGGCTATAAAGGCAGACAACCACTCTGACTCCATGTACTCTGCAGATTCAGTCTTTGCTACCTCTCGTAGCTATAGAATACAAAAAACTAAAATTCTAAAATTAGACCACAGAAATGTCTTGTTTCTCTCCCCAGTCTACTACTTCTCTTTCTGCAGACATATGTGATGATGAATTAAGAATTGACTACTACCTTCTCCCTTAAGTTCTTATGGCATTTTCTATCCAGCCAAGAAGGCCTCCCTCACTTGCTAATCAACTTGCTGAAATGTAATATTTGCCATTTCTGATACTTCTACCTGCTCTCCCCCAGAAAAAATTATTTTCTTTCCACCTTACATGCAATAGAACCACTCAGCTGACATAAGCCCCTCTGGCTGGCAGGACAGCTTAAGGTAAAGACAAAACTATACCAGCAAATGGAGCTTACAAGAAAATATCTCTGTATGTTCATACCAGAATAGCTCACTGACAGAATGAAGGAACCCAAAGAACCCAAGGACATGCAGGAGCCCAAAATGGACACTAAACCTCCCAGAGCTGAAGTACCCAAACTATGAGTGGTAGAGCTGAAGTAACCCATCATCCTGCCCTTACTGTTACCTTTCCTAGTACATACTAACACAACTGCTGCTGTCCTGACCTGCAGAAACATTTCACCCACAAATTCCTGAAATGATCACCCAAACCAATCTTAAGAGGCCTCCAGTTTGAGTGCAGTAATCCATCTGCCTCCCCCATGAACCACAGACGGAAAAAGCAATGCTTGTTAGCACGAACGCAGCACTGCAGAGGCTCAGTCATCTCCTCATGCCACCATCAAACCCAAGGCAGCACAGGGACAGCACCTGCAGCTTCCACTGGCATTTAGAGAACCAGCTTGTGGGGGGCAGTGGCCCCACTGCCCACATTCACCCTTTGTGCACTCAGAACACACCAGCCCTGTGGTTCACTCTACAATACTCCTCCATCTGGGGCAATCCAGCCTGCTGCTAACACGAGCACTATGGAACAGCGGGGGATGCTTTATGGACCCCTGGGCAGCCCTGATGCTGCAGTCCTCATGCCTGTGGTGACCTTACAGATAAAACCAAACCCAGAGCAACACAATGTCCCTGCCACAGTGCAACACAGACAGGCACCGTCCCTGGGCTTGCTTGCAGCATGCTCTGGCTATGGACAACAGGTTCCTGGAACGTCCAGCTCTCCTGGAGCACCCACTGGTGGAAGCTGCCAGCTGCCCTAGCTACCCTTCACCATATTCAAAAAACTCTGATAAAGAACAAGATACACATGAAATTCACAGCATTCAAGGAAAAAGAAATCTACCATGAGCCTGAACATGAGGTTTTACAGCACTGCTAAAATTATCTAACTCCTCTTCCCCTTTCCTCCTCCAGTTCTTGCTGAAGTACTGTACCTAAAAATACTCATGCATGATAACAACGTGCCAGTAAGATCTGTCTTGGAACAATATCATTAAACCAACACAATTCATCTTTTTTTTTTTTTATTCTTTAAACTGATTTCAGCAATGGTAGCTGATAGCATTTTAATAAACATTATCTAGCTCCCTCACTTTCTTTTCTCTTTACTATGGCAATTCTAGTAAAGGGGGAAAAAAATATTCATGCATATGTAAAAAACACATTTCCCTAGCCTTGGAAAAAATAATTAAAGGTAGGTTTCACAATAAGCTAGCACACTAACAAGCCTTCATGGATCCACCTCCTAAACTGAAAAAGGGTAAGTTTATTTCCATATACTTATACTTTCCATATACTTCCAAACAAAGAGATCAGTAATGACCTAAAAACTAAACATGAAGAAATTCTACCTGCAGTATCATCAAGCATGTGTTTAAACCCTTCAAGCATTTTTCCTGCAAAAGATAATAACTCTCCTTTGGACTCTTAAAAAAAAAAAAAAAAGACAACCAAACCCAAACATGCTCAGTAAGTTTTGACAAGCAAAATAACGCATTTGCCAATATCTCAGCAACAGTAGCTTGTACACAGGCAGCAGAGTGCACAGCCATGGGACTCTGCAAAAGCCTGAGCTCTGCCACCACTACCCTGGTAAGAACTGCGGGACAGCTCAGTTTCATACCACTGCCCAAGTACTTGAAATTTCTTCCCCTCACACAGCCAAAATCAGAAAGCCCCCAGGTGACAGACCAACTTAAACCCCTGCACAAATGGCAGCCACAGAAACAATAAGGTTAAAAAAGACCTCGGAGATTGATTCTAACCCATGACCAAACACTGCCTTGTCAACGGGACCCTGGCACTGAGTGCCACATCCAGCCTTTCCATAAACACCTCCAGGGACGGTGATTCCACCATCCCCCTGTGCAGTCCATTCCACTATCAAACCACCCTTTCTGTGAAGAAGTTCCTCCTAATGCCCAACTTAAACTTCCCCTGGTGCAACTTGAGGCCGTTTCCTCTTGTCCTATCCCTTACTACCCAGGAGACCAACTCCGCCCTGGCAACAAGGCCTTTTCAGGCAGTTGGAGAAAGAGAGATAAGGCCTCCCCTTGAGCCTCCCCTTCTCCAGTCTAAAGCAGCCCAGCTACCTCAGCAGCTCCTCAGTCCCTTTCCTGTGCACAGAACTAAAGGCACCGGGCACTTCAGTCACCCAGAGATGCTCCGTGGTGCACGGCACCGCACTGCCAACTTCGCGGGGATGCTGCACCTCACGGCAGGGCGAGTTTCTCTCTGTCAGCAGCAGGGCGAGGGATACACGCGAGGAGCAAAAAGCAAGTAAACAGTTCAGTCCACAATTCGTGGGAATTAGTTACAAATTTCGGCAATGCAGCCCCGGTCCCGAGCAGCCCCCGCTCCGCATCGCTCCTAAGCATCACTCCGACCACCTCCCGGCGTGCGGCAGCCGCCCGGGCGGGTCTCGGGCTGCCCCCGGGCACTTACCCTTGTGGTGGGTGATCATGAGGACGATGGGCACGGAGGGCCGGTCGCTGAACACCTCCGCCTTCTGCACCAGCGCCTCCCGCACCGCCCCGAAAGTGTTGAGGATGATGAATGGGCGGCTGCCCACGAAGAGCCGGAAGATGCTGCCGTACATCTTGGTGAGGCCGGTGAGGAAGACGTGGGGCGAGAAGGCGGGGGAGAGCCGGTCGCCCTTCACATCCACCGCCCACCTGCGCAGCAGCGGAGGCGGCAGAAGGGCGAAGGCGAAGTTGCCCACGAGCGGCCAGGGCGCGGGGCCCGGCGGCAGCCCCGACAGCGCCCGCGGCCGCCGCCGCAGCAGCCAGTAGCAGCCGAGCCAGCACAGGGCCACCAGCAGCAGCTCGGTGGCCGTGGGCGGCCGCAGCAGCCACGTCCGAGCTTCCGTGCTCGTCTCCGCCATCTCCCCGGGCAGCGGGACCGCCGGCCTCGGCCCGCCGCCGGCGCGTAGCGGTTTAAGATGGCGGGGGCGGGCGGGAGGCGAGGCCGGCGGCGGCCTGACCCCGGCCCGCCGGGCCTGTGGGCGGGGAGCGGGCCCGGCCCCGACACCGCCCCCGCGCCCGGCAAGACGTGAGAGCCCGAGTTTATAAAGGATTAAACATAAACCCACTGTCCTGCTCCTGGGAAAAAACCAACAGTCACAGCAAAAGTGAGCGCTTCTCCCCACCCCCTCGCAGGACTTGCTTTCAAATGCTCCTTACGCAAATACCTATTTTTTTAGCGGTTTAGAAGGGAAGGAAATGCAGATGGATCATTTTCCCCGTTCCCAAACACAAAAACCCGGCAGTTCCAGGGAATACACCAAAACTTTTTGTTTCCAGAGCCAAGGACGAACCTAGAACCATATCCAGCTTTAGGTCCCCTGCTTAGCAAATGCAAAACAGTACAGAGAGGCTTCGAAGAGGGGCACTTCAGTTTTAGAGGAAAAAGACATGTAGCTCTCCTCCTTTCCCTCAAGTAAAATAATAATAAAAACCCCAAACACAGACACAAACCCCCCAAACACACCCGAACACCCCAAACCCACCAAGAAGTGGTGTTGAGGGTAACTTCCCCCTCCCTCTAGAAAACACCTCAGTGCACTTTTCTCAGCTGATCAGCAATATAAAATTTAACCCCTAGAGAGGTAATTAAACGTCAAAAAAAAATCCCACTGTCTGGTCCTCACAATAATTTGCTGCAGCATCAGTGGGTGTAGTAAGTGCTCTTGATACACAATCACTAACAGAGAAAAGTATTTGTTTGGCCCACAGTGCTCCTTCTATAAAGTGATCCCCAAAATACAAAACAATGGACAGAATAAAGGGAGCTTTCCCATTAAAAAGGGTTTTGCTAAACAAACAGTTGAACATTCAGTAAAGATAGTGACAAGTTGCTCATAAAATAGTGGCTGAACTGTATTAAAAAGGTTTTATTGCAATTATACAGAAGTTACAGCAATTTCAGAAATACATAAAGCTTTAAATGGTCAAGGTCAGTTTTCCTCTGAGCAATTAAGGCAACTGTCTCTGTAATCTAAACAGCAAGTGGACATTTTACCAGCCATGGACTGAACCAAACAGAAAAACTAAAAACAGATTTTGACTGGCAGAAGAGAACGCAGCTTTTATTTTGTCCATATTTGGCAGAAATTCAGTGGCTAATTACAATGTATACAAATAAAATGCATCTATTAGAAAAAATATATAAAAACAGATGAAAATTTAGCTGAACTAAGGATATTTTAAATCTGACTCTCCAGAAAAGTTTAAGTTCTGTAGTATGAAAATAAGAAGCTAAGGTATTCAGCACAGCTGAAACACATTACTGTTTTTGTCTGTTTTCTTTGTACAAGAGTAATCTAGCCCCACTTCCTTCTCAGTCTAGTCAGGAAGCTGAACTAGATTTAAAAAATGCCTTACTTCCCTATGTATGCAGCTGAAAGTGTGGTTTCAGTGGCATATAGCTAATTCTAGGATGTCCAGAGATTTAATTGCACATTAATTTTGATAGAAAATGTGAATAACTTCAAAATGTTAAGTGATAAAATATAGCTTTTCCTCTAACATACCAGTAGATAAGTGGATATTTCAAGTTAAAATAATAGCTGTTGCAACATTAAAATCAGTTTCTCCAATTTAAGTTAGAACCAAATAGCCTCTTTTTAAAGCATGAAATTATAGCAAGACATATCCAAGTACTTTACTAATATTCTGCATACTCCTAATAACTACATATACAAGCTTCAGCACTACAGTACTATCCATGGAAATCCTTCCTGTTCAGTCCTAGCATCAGTGTAATAAAAAACACACCCCTTTAATTCTGCACTTAAGGAAACACCATTTGTCAAAATCTTTTACCCCTAACTCAGTAATCAAAGCATTTGGTGACTCTACTTTTAACAGGTCAAAAATAGCTCCACATAACAAGCAAACAAACATCCCCACCAGAGTAAAGGCTATCATGAAAAAAGTATTAAAAATAGAATAGTTCAAAGGAACTAATTTTTCCTTGAAGATAACCAAGTTACAGAGTTAAGGCCTAAGCAGAAGCATTGGAAGTTTAATTAACACAGTAAACTCTCAAAAGCAACATAATATTCTTTGCTCAAACTTAATCTTTGAATCCTATCAACGCTTAGGACTGTTGACCAGCTGTTCTATGCAGCTGCTGACTTAGCACCCATTCTCTTCAAGTGTGGGCTGTGGTTTTATATGCTTTATTTGAGCTTGCATGCAACTTTTGGATTTTTACTTCCACAGGCACTTTATTCATAAAAAGCACTCTCCTTGTCAAAAGCACATTGAAAGGATTTGAAAGTTCTGAGTTACAGAAATATGTTTCAGTGCACTAGTGTAACACAGCAGCTAAAGTTAAAAAAACCCACTTTTGGTCAAGTGCATGTCACACACTCAAAGGTTTTGTTTTTGCAGGGCATTGAAACATGCAGCCATTTGCCTCTTAGTATTTCTGTAAGTATTGCACTTTTTTTGTAAATTAAAAAAATACAATTCATTTTCTCTGAAGCATCTAGTAATTAAGACAGGAAAATTATATTTCAATGTGGCTTAGGACTATTATGGGTGACTTAGTTCAATCTTTGGCTTTTCCAAGGGTCCTACTATAAAAGCAGGCACAGAGACAAGTAGGAAGACAATCCAGACTATTGTTACCAGACTACCCACCTTCACACAACAAAAACCCCACCCAGCCCTGGTTCTATCCTAGATAGTAGGCTTGTTTCTGCTTTAAATTAAGTTACTCTAAACATGGAATATTCGTTGCACTGATATAGAAGTTCCATCAAATAGATCTTGGAGAAGCCCTCTTACTTCTGGAAGTACTAAGTGGAAGTGATAAAAGAGAATTTATTCTAGTACATGAAGCATAGCAACCTGGGGTACAACCATTTCAGAGCAGAAGGGTGTGCTGCAGTGCCACCAGTGCACCTGGGCATGGCACCAGCTCTGCACGCTCACATGTCCAGATGAATTAAGGGCATCATGCTCATCTAAGAGCTGACTCCAGCAGGAACCACCACATGTCACAGGCAGATACTTCACAACTGTAAGCTCACAAGTAAGGGCCTTTAACAAGAACAAAAGGCTTTGTATTCTCTGTGGATAGAAAGTGTGGGTACTGCTGCCCAAAAACACCTCTTGGAAAGATCTGGATGTGCGCTGTCCATTATTTACAATAAAATCACAACCAAAGGTGGGAGGAAGGCAACAATAACTTCTGCAACAGAAGGCACAAGATGAAAAACTATTTTAAGAAAAAGTTGCTTGTGAAGCTTTCAAACAAAGCTAGAAAATTACTTTGTTGTTTCACAATCTAAACAATCTAGTTTAAGGTTTTTTCACAAGTTTTTATAATGTCCTACTGTGAAGTGCCTTGACGATTATGTTGTTTCACTTCTGTTCTTTAGACAGCTACATGGTCATATCCATCACAAGTTGTTCGGGGTTTTTTTAAAGTTTCAGTAAAATATACATCTACACTATATAATCAGTGACCTCCTAATACAGCTTTGCCCATTTCACATCCTCTCTCTCTGTCCCCAAGGCTTCAACAGTCATGACAAAGCCAGAAAATTATTTTATTTAAACTACCAGCCTGTCCCTTAATCCTACCTAGTGAAATTCTTATATTTTAGACAGTTTCAGAAGATGAGCTATCCTAAATGTATGAAAATTTAGAACTGGACATGTAATTTAGAACAGTACACACTCCTAATGTTTTCCTGCATTAAAATACTATTTTTTGCCATTTTAATATGAAATAGAAAAGTGTTGTTTTATATAAAAAGCATTTGGAACAGGCTTAAAATGTAGAGAAATTTTATTTTATTGAAAGGTGTCACAACAGCTTTCCTTAGAGTTCACGTGTAATAAGAGAATACTAGCTCTTTATAATATTTGAGATTATTAGCACCATAAATAGATGTAAGATTTTTGATTTTTAAAGATGTGGGTGGTTGTGTAAATAGTGCACCTGTATTCATTAGCACACAGGCTGACAAAAAATTTCAACCTGTGTGTGCCAAGTAAACAAGTAAACCACATAGGACAATTTCTTCAAGATGTTTTACCAAATTCACAGTTGACAGTGAAGTGACCATGACAGCACCTCTGGAGGGAAAAGCTACAAGATGCTCCCATTATTGCTCCTTTTTTTTAAGTACAGCTAGTGCAATAGTTGGTTTTGGTTTGGGTTTTTTTAACACAGGGAACAGATTGCAGCACAAATCACAACTCTAGCTCTAGTACCTCTTGCACGTATGCAGCAAACCATAACACTCAGTTACCTGACAAAATATCCGTTATAAAGTGTCATCCTAAAAGTTTTACAACATAAAAGCCAACTCTTGCTACTTGTGAAGAATTTTTATGAAAACGAAACCCAATTTGCAAAGATCAGTAGAAACTACAGCGCCAAAGGTTTCTCAGTGTGTTATTGTAGTAGTCTGCTCCATGGTGTTTACAGAACTGGACCCTGAAGCTACAAACAACACCATCTTATCAGCTTCTTACCATGCACACATTACAGCATTCTCATATTACCTTGGAGGGCTCCTCAGCAGCCAATGTCTTTTCTTGCCTAGCTTTTCCAAGGTAGGATATACAGCTCCAATTGACAAAGAGCTGTGGATACCTAGGATCCAACCCAACCTAGGAGAAGTCCTGCAAAAAAAGCTGTCAGCTGACAAGGATGAAACCATGCTGCAGCCAAAGTGAGGTCCTGTGCTGTTTTTAGGGAAGTCTTGAGAGTTTTCAAAGTCACATGGAAAGCATGAGAACCACAGCCATCAAATCATTATTTCTGCTTTTACTTTCAGGTTCCTTGGTATAACCCTGACCTCAAAAGCTAGCAGAACCTTTTTCACATCTCACATATACTCTCCTGAATCATGAAAATGAACACAAACAAATGTGCTAAACATTTAAGAAGCAAGAATTGATTCCTGAGGGAAAAGAAGTATGTCCTAGCATGTTAGGTTTCAAAACTTGAAAATATTTTCAAGTACAAATTGTGCAAAGATGTGTCTGACAAGAATGCCTTTGGCTTTAGCGTTAATTATGAAGCCTTCTCAAATGTAAATTCTACTCTTCTGTATTGAGACATTTAGAAAATACAATTAGTAGAAGCAGATGTAGATAGACAGGAGTCTAAAGCAGCACAGGCTTCAGCATAAGCATCATTTTGAGTTGCAACAAACTGAAACAAGTGAAATGCAAACCCAGTTTTTACAGAAGTAACAAACCACTGCTAAGTTACTCAAAATGTAATGAGGGGTTGGAGTTAAGTAATATTGTTAAAGGTTCATACACAAACACTTCAATGGCAGAGGTAAAAGTAAGCAGGGAGATAAACTTTCTTTTGGTATTCTCAGCACACCTGCCACCTTTAATAAAAAAACCCCAAAAAATGTCGAAAGCAAACAGTCCCACTCATCTTAAATGCAACTTGCACATCTCAAGTAACCAATTGTATGCACCCAATTGTATGCTCCACTGAATTGGAATGCAGCTCTCTGATGAGTGGTTTTACAGAGATCTGCCTTTTCAGCCCCACTTATAGTTTTGATTTGTAAGTGACCTTCACTTTTTAACTATTGCCACCTGTAGTACTGCACTATCAGCCCAAAAGAAGCTCAAAAGGACAGGTAGGGATGGCTCACAGCCATCTGTGCCGTACAAGTACAACCTGGTTTGCCTTCCTAGGGAAGCCGCTGTGCACTGAATCCAATATTGCTTATGCCAGAGAAACCCTTTCCACACCCATGTGCCTGCACGGTGCCTGACCGCAACTGCTGGAGATGCTTTTATTTCAGACTCATTTCTGACCATTTTTTCTCTTAATTAAAAAAAAAACAAAACAAAACCCAAAAGTCATCTTCAAGCATAGTTCAAAGATACTTTGTGAAAATTGAACTCATTTGGCACAACAGAGATTCTTCTCTAGTAATTCTTTGCAGTGCCACAAATGCTAACCTCCTAAAGACCATATTAGCCTGAGAGAAAATGCAAGAGCTAACATTATTATTTTTTAGGCACAGCTTGAAAGAAGAATATTTCTCCCAGAAGAAACCCATGCACAGACACCTTAAAACACCTTAGGTACTGTATCCAAGGGATCTGCAATTTTTTTCATTGACATTTACCAGAACTAAAACCAGTTATATTTCACCATGCAGACAGCAAGGAAAAGACAAAAACACTCACTCCTCATCCAGCAAAGGACTGGGTCAGCCACTGCAGAATCATTTTTAAAAGTGCAAACACTAAATATAGTACTACAATACAACATCTTTTTTCAACTGTAGTACAGATAAGACTGCATGTAACATGCAGCCAATGTAATTTTATTTCAAAAAGTCACACACTGCTCCTCCCAGTAAGAAGTGGTCTTGCCCTCTCCTCCCACCTAGTTTGCATCTTAAAGGTTAGTACACAGCCAAGAGCCACAGAAAACAAACAGCTAGCTATTTGCTCAACTCGAAGTTCTTTCCAATTAAAAAATTTTCACTGAAAACAAACCTTTGTGGGTTTTTAATCACTGACTTGCAATAGAAAGAAGGAATCCTCAACACCAGTATTTCATATACTCATTAGAGACTGCACAGTATTGTTATTCCGTCTTTAAAAATCATTCAGGCATTGAGTGTTTAATTCGAAAAGATGAGTTCAAAACTGTAAAGTTTCCTTGAAATACATGAGCTACCTGTATCCAGCCTGACATCCTTATGTGCGGCTTTCTAGGTTAGTGAGATTTAATCATATGGTTAAATGCACGGAAACTGAAGCCAACTAGAAAAAAGTGTGTTTTAAGCATTGCAGCACTTTGTTCTTGTTTTAGAAACTATTAGTGACAGCTTGTAGGAACAACTTATAAAAGACTGATAATATATAAGTACTTCAATCTCCAAGCATTTCTCACTGAGTTGTGTTTTGTTTTTGTATTTTAACTTATGGATGAGAGCCAGCACAGATACACACCTGTACCACAGAATGATATGCTTAATACTGCTGCTTCCTTATAGGTTTTTTTCTCAGAACTATTACACATTTTAAATCTACACTTCTTACAAGTTAGGTGTAGTTCTAGCTCAATTTCATGCAAAAAGCAATACATGATCACCATCTACTTCTGTGTTTTAATCTTCTTTTCTTTTCCTTATAAATACTACAACAAATGCCTTTGTCTGTATTCTCTGTTTCACAGCACTTCTCTCTGGATTCTAAGAAGCATCATAGACTGGCACATGAAGGCTTATCTGTAAGCAAAGTTACTTGAATGGCATGCTAGGATATTTTTCTCATGTGTGCTTAAGCAGCAATACTCATTTGAATGATGTCTAATAGGAGTATTTACTTTTAAGATCCCTATTCTCAGTAACTGAATTTAAGACATTGATTTTACAATGCCTGGAATAGAACACTTCAATACAGAAGTGTTCAATCTCATAGCATCACTCTAATTTTGTGTGACCATGTAAGAGTTCTAGGTTAGTCCAAAACATGTATATTGTGAAAATATCAAGATGACAATGGAGTTTTACAACTATTACATCTGCCAGTAAGGCAAAATGGTTCTAGTCCATCTGGCAGCTTGGACCCACTTCCAAAATAAGCCCATGAATCTTTAAGATTCAAGGTTTATGCATTAAAAACAAAAACAAAACAACAAACCAACAAAACCAAAACCACAAAAAACCAAAACTCCTTTTACAAAAAAAAAAAAAAAAAAAAAATCCTGCAAGCAAACATCAAACATAAAAACCAACATAGAGCCACGGGAAAGTTAATTTAGAGTTCATGGAAAGACTTCACCTTGCACTGAAGCTAATAGATCTGTCTCAAGAACAGTAAATACCATCTAATGAAATGAAAAAAAGAATTTGGGTTAGTACCAAACAACTTAGGATAAACTGCCTAGCCAGATACTATTGATAAGAGAAAGCCAGAGATTGAACAGATTCTGATTTAAGACCCTAGAAAGCGGATTCGCAATAATCCAATTAAGAGAATGGTCTCTCATCTCTTTTAAGACTTCCTAGTTCAGTCTCTGTTGCTGAGCTTTATTTCTCCACTACATGAAGGTAGTGTATTTTAACATAATCTTTTTTAGTTTCCTTCTCTTCCAATCAGTTTTTTTTAAGGAGGGCAGCAAATCCCATACTAGGGTTCATAGCAATGTTTACCACAGCTATTTTTGTTGCTGCGCCACCTGTGGCGATCTTTCCAAGAAAGCAGCAGTGGATGACTAACAGTTAGTACCATTTATGTCCACACGGGAGTGCTAAGCACGTACCGAAATAGGCGTCCATTTACAGCGCTTTCAAGTAGATGCTAATTTCTGGCCTTAGGAGTAAGCATCTGTAGCATGACCACTTAGCAGCACATTTCTTTAAATGCCCAAGTTATCATTTAAAATGCAGATTTAAATTGGTGTTACGCATTTTAAGAAAGCCCATCAGCATTTAAGTCACACTGATAGGTAGGTGCACAAATGTAGCGGGTTTTTTTAATTAAGTGTCTGTAAAGTTCAACATATAAATGCTCTTCAGTCAAGAGGAGCATGTTATAGTCACAGGAAAGGGGCAGCTCGTGTGACATCTGAGAAATATTACTGTAACTAGGAAAAAAATTAGTGAAACACTGCAAAGTATTGGGCATATACAGACCAAATAATACAACAACCACTTAATGGTAGGCCTAAGCGGAGTCCAAGTTTCTCCCTTTTACCTACTGCAATCTCTTGCTTCTTATGATGAAACTATATTTTAAGCTTCACAGTATTTGTATACAATGATCACCAAGATGTTACAATTAGTCATTTTTTACACAGCAGTTGTGGTTTATATTGGATAAATGACTACAACAGTAAGAACTAGAATACATCATTACTTACCCCATTTTATCACCTTACATATAGGTCTAAAGAGTCATCAAATACAGCTACACCATCCAAGCTGGTAAAGCACTTAAAAGCTATTAAGAGGATAGAAAATTGGGGCTTTCTGCTAATTAAACAGGCACATATCCCTTTGAGAGCTTTCATACAATGGATAAATATTAAGTACTTAAGGGAGGACTGAGCCAGAACAGGAATCAAGCATTTTGAGCTAGAGCTGCTACTTAAACTTTCCTGTTGTATTACAATAGAAGTCTCTATCAAATTCAGCAGTAGAATGAAAGCTCACACAGCCCAACAAAAGCAGAGTCTGTACTTAGTTCTATTTCATCACTTTCACATTTTTTTCCTTCAGAAACAGGAATAAGTGTAAAACATCCCGAACACCTCATCCTGCAGGAAGAAAACCTGCTTTGCAGATCTATTACACAAATCCTACTGTCAAAGTGTTTATTTTACAGCCACCAGATGAAAACCACTGCTTAAGCTTCTTAGGTAATGCTTTTCATCATGCTATTTTCAAGGCACAGTGACTACTAATGAAACCCATTCATAACTCGAAAAAGATATTATTACTACAAGTGGATTAACATGACCATATTTAAGGTATCACAAAGCTTAGATTTTAGCTTTAAAAATTATGATTTGTGAAGTAGTACTGTTATAACAAGTATCTCAGGAGATCTACTGATTGGTGTTGAACAGATTCATTTATATGATAGGGAAAAAGGATTTTCAAAAGTTTTTTGATACTGGCTTTGTAGCTGTTCAAGGTCTGCTAGAAGCAAGCAAATGAAAGCACATATATGCCCATATACACACAACTTCAGGGGCCATTATCAGTCTACTAAAGTAATTTTAAAAAACAAAACCAAACCGCAGCAGAATTTCTTTCTTAACTAAGTTTTTCCAAAAATGTATTGAAAGGAACACTTTTTATTGTATTATTTTGATAATGCACAAAAATCCTTGAAATGCACAAAAATATTCTCATGTACAACTCAGAGAAATGATCCCCTTAACTGAAAATGATTCTATTTAAATACTCTGTATTTCATTTTATAACTAACCCTGGACTTTTTAAAAACAAGTTATTATTTAAATTGTGTTCACACTTGTCACTCAGTTCAAGACATTCTTAAAATATGCAGCATTTTGTTTATATTAGTATCACCTCAATACAATGCAGTTTTATCTTTTCATTAGGTTTTAGTGAATATCTGAAAATAGAGTTAACTGCAGAAATTATTACAGAATATAAATGGCTAAACATGGTGTGCTAATTTTCTACTTTGCTTTCACGACAATACAAAACAACATAAACCAACAAGAAACAGGTAGCTGTTAATCTGTGGTTTTGTTACATGTTCACCCCATGGTAGTTTTCCCCATTCTCAGCCAACTTGTTTAGACAGCCATTTCAACTGGACTGCAACCCTGGGAAAAAAAGGTAATCTGTTCTTGAGGTCTACCACAGTGTCATTTAAGATTAAATTATTTTACGTTGTAATTGAAGAAATGCTGCTGTTGTAGGTATTTCATCTTAGCACTTTTTTGTTTGGTTGTTTTTTTAAAGCAAGTCACAGAAATGTGTGTCAAGAGGTAAAAGACAAAAAAAGAAATTCAATGGAGAACTATGGCTCCCAAGCAAACCTGCTACATAGCTTCAGCAAGAGATTGCTACTAAAATTAAAATGTTTATTTTAAATGTAGCCCCATTTTGGACCTGGCCTTACATTCCTCAAGCAGGTGAGAGCTGTACCACTTCTGCCTGCATCAAGAACTTCAGGATTACTCTTCCCAGTAAATAATTTTGTTTAAGGTATGTGCTTTTGTGTATATCTGCATCTATATACACTGACAGGCACTGTAGAGCTATATACACAAGGCCAGCTGTAATTCAAGATTCAGATGTTGAAACTGCGTCTCTTACTAAAAATAAAATTTTAGGCTCCTTGAGCTCTGATGCTAGCAGCTGTTTCTAATTTGCAAATTCATCAGGTAACAACTATTTAAATATAAAATTACTAATAAAAATGTAAAAACTGGTTTATAGTAGAATACATCGAGTTAATGGTGCTAAGTAATATTTTAGGGTCCTAAGATATTCATACCCACAGTGTGTAAAAAAGTCAGACTTGCGTCCAGCTGTACCAGACACACAAAGGCCTTACCTTCATTAGCAAGAATAATGCAACAAACCACTTCCCACAACTGTGTTATTTTTTTATACCCCTCAATACGCCAATATCGTGCCTTTACATGTTAGCATGTTTTTGCCCTTAAACACTCCAGAGCTCTGAAGAGGAGAATTTTGGGTGCTTCTGCAGATGAGTGATAGTAATGCAAGTGTTACTGTGGTCTTTGGCACCTCTATCTCATTAATAAAGCACAATCCTGCTCCATTTTTTTCTTTAATAAAAAAATTCCATCAGTGGTGCATTTCATTAGCACTGAAGAGTAGAATAGGTCTGTACAGCTGGATGAGAGGAAAACATCTGAAATGCAATATATGTGTCTATAATTGTCTTTCCATCAATTGCACAGAAGCTTGGTCCACTTCTTCAGTTACAGTCTTTTAAAGAACTTTGGTTACAGCATTAATGTTTTGGTAAAAAAAATCAAAAATGAAAAAAACCAGAGCAGATGCTTTCCTTCTTTTCTTCAGGTAGATTTTTCATTGTCCTCTCCTGTCTTCTGAACCCGTGAATACTTTTTGCATGAAGATTTGAAGCAGCTGGGAGGCCAAGATATTGGCCAGGAAAAACTGCAAGGAACAGAGCCTTGCACATTCTTCTCAAAGAAATAAAATATTGGATACCACCATGCTCGAGAGAGAAAATTCGTCTGCGAAGACACCTTTAAAGTCTGTATTGGTACAAGCATGTAAAGAGGAAAAGACAACTGTCAGTTTACAGGCTTATCATCAATTACACAGAGTCAAGACAACAGCAAAAATGCAATGTGTGTGCATGCATTTCTGCAAAGACTGAGTATTTAGCCTAAAAACACAGAATTGAGACAGACATTAGAGTCCAAATACATACTACAAACTGAGCATCTTTACCACAAAGGGATGCTTTGCTGCTGTGCAAAATTTGGGGCAACAAAGTGCTCAAGACTTTTCAATATGAGTGCTTTCAGGCATGTCATGTTTCCACTGATGAGTAACAGTTGAGAATTAGAATAAATGGGCTAAAGAGCTATGCTTCTACTTGAAAGTGTTGCTGAAACAACAGCAGCAACCAACTTCTGAACTGTGTACCTTTAACGACATTTACACAAGAATTGTCATTAGAATTTCAGGAATCAGAATCACAAGGTTCAAAGAGACCTTCAAGATTGAGTCCAACTTGTTCCCTGGCATCTCAACTAAACAATGGCACTGAGTGCCACATCCAGTCTTTTTTTAAACACATCCAGGGATGGTGACTCCAGAACCTACCCAGACAGACCATTCCAGTACTTTATCACCCTTTGCATGAAAAACTTTTTTCTACTATCCAACCTATATTTCCCTTGACACAGCTTAAGACTGTCTAGGTAATTTCAGTTATCCAGAAATATTATTACTCAACTACTGTTTATTCATAAGCTGAGACAAAGAAGGGGTATTCTATAAATCAACTACAGCATCAAAACAATAAAAGCTCAAGAAATATTTTAAAGACAAATTAATATTATTTACTTAAAAAACAATGAAGTGAAATTCATTGCCCATTCTGATTAAACTTCAATATGGAACATCTTTTTATTCTGAGATTAAGAACTTACTTTAAGGTTCAGGCAATTTTAACAAATGCAGGCTACACACGGATTGTGAAGGCCACTCACCTTTTCATTAGCCATGGAGTGGTACCACCAGAAGAGCCGCGTGGTGATATAGTAGGCAATGATGACATCTACGGTATAGTGTTCATGAGCAACCAGGATACAAATGATGCCAGCAGCACTCATCAGCCAGCAGATTAAGTGATACCACCAGAAATGACGTGGTGAATCTGTGAGACAGGGAGGTGATGGAGAAAAAACAGCACAAAGCCATCTGTTATTCTAACAATCCACAAAAGCTAGGAGAAAAGATAAGAAAATTAACTTAAGCTGCTAAATTTGAATACATAACTCATATCACACTGGTTCAGATCCCCTGCTATCACACTGGTACAGATCCCTTGTTTTGATTTGTATGAATCTACATAATGAATTACACAAACTTACTGCAGTGTTCTTACTTTTTAAAGTGAGCACAAGATGGGTTAGCTAGATAACACTGCCACCCATTTTCTAGTCAAATTAAGTTTTCCAGTTAAATCATTTCTAGGATTTAGGGTGCAGAGGAAGAGACAAAATTGAGGTAAAACATACACTTTGGTTATTTAACTTGGTTGTATTTAATCTTTTCACAGTCTATATTCGAGTAAACTCAAGCCTCTAGAATTGATACAACCTGAGCAGAGATCACAAATTAAACAGAAAGACATTCATTTTAATTCCTAGGTTTTCATTAATTTGCATGAAGCCTCACTTCTATGAAACAAAATACACTGTACAGAAAAGGGCAGTATGGGAATTTATATCCTTTCATTAAAGATTTAACAAATGGGAGCAAAGCTATTCAAAATGCCACCTCAGTGGAAAAGTTCTCCTGTACTTCTTTCCCCATTGAAAAAATGCCTGAGTGTCACCATGATTATTCATAACTTCTGACAGGCTAACTGGCTTCATTTCACTCAGTGGGAGGTTTTGGCACCTCTTGCCTTGTCAGGCAATGGTCAGCCTTTACTTTCATACAACACCAGCAGAAAAGTTACTGATCTCAACAAGCCTACCCAGTAGGCTCTCAGAGGCCTGTGCAAAACAATAACTGTAGTGCCACTTTTTGAGGCGAGTGTCAAAAAAATTCTCTTAACCCTCCCCAAAACCCAGACAGATCTCCATCTACTAATTTTTTTTTTTTTTTTTTTTTTACAAGAAGCCAAGTAATTTGAAGAAGTTGATGAAAACAGCATTGAGAAATTCACATTTTTAGCTGTGGTGTGTCTGACTAACTATTCTGGTGAAAAATGCGGGGTTCAGAGAATAAGTGAAAAAATGACAGAGTATGAAAGGAAGAGATGAGCAGAGCAAAAACTCCACTAAGCCAGACATAAAAACCTCAGAATGCATCTTACACCAAAGACAAGTTACTGAAAGAGTAAAAAAGACTGCCACAAGCAGCATCTAATTCAGAGCAATTACAGGGCTTATGCCCTAGTTCAGATAACATTTTGGTCGTTATATGAGAGGTAAAAAAAGGAAAGCTATGCATTTCTCATTTATAGAGCACAATTTCAGTGAAATATATGCCTAACAATTAGGCAGCAGTCAAAGAGCTTATTACAAAAATTTGCATGATAAAATTGCACCAATCCTTTATAATATAAAGGACAGGAGAAACCAGCCCAAAAAACATTGGGTTGTCTTCATCTTTCCTGGTACAACTGAGTATGTGAATAGCATTAAAATACAACATAGCAGACAAAACAAGGTAATCAGTGATGATTGTTAGACCTAAGTCTAAGAATCATTAGACTATAATCAGCATCATAAATCACTACTCAAATAAGAACATCTCAAATCTGCAATTTGGAGTTTATCACATTCAAGAGGCCCTTTTATATTGTGTTTTTTGTTTAAGGCAGAATACAGCACTGCAGTACCTTGCTCCCTGAATATTTTAATAAAAGGAAGGCATCAAACTAATGCTGCTTAGTCTTATTTTTGTTTCAATGAGAATTCCACATTCTCATGAGCCAAGCTAGCATTTGCATAGTTTGGGATACAACAAATAGGAGGGAAGACTCCAACTCCAAACATATGAACTGAGAAGGGAACTCCCCACTATGTATTCATGAGTGGCCAAGCTCCCAGGATAGAAGCACTGCTTACCATAAATTAGATTTAGAAGTCAGTGCTAAGTTCTCTAACACTTTAATAGATGCTCTCAGTGTAGCACAGAAGATTTTTTCCTCCCATGCCCCAGAGAAATGTAAAGCAAAGGGAGAAACCATAACTGCATCTTCTGCATGCTTGCCAAATTCTTATCATATATTCTTACAAAAAACATTAAGTAGGAGACTCGAGTACAAGACATCCAAAGATTATGAATTAACTTTTCATTGCTTGCAGTAACTATTGTCCAGCACACCTAAGAAAAGTCACTTTGTTTCTGGATGTAGTGTAAGTGTGGCTTGAGCACAGCATCATTGCACAAAACTCCCTACAACCCCCTGCAGCTAACCTGCACAGTCAGTGTGCACAACTGCTACTGCACGTTTTATCCAAAACTTAAATTATCTGTCAACAAATGATGAAAGCTATCTTGTTTACTCAAGAAATAAACACTTACATAAAGATAGAGGTGACATGTTTAGCCACATTTAGCCCTTAATTAAAGCCCATAACACTTTTAGTCAGCCTTACTACAATCCCTAGGAAGGTGATGGAACAGCTCACCCTTGAGGCCATCACTAAGCAGTTAGCATGGATTCACCGCAGGGAAGTCATGCTTAACCAGCCTGATAGCCTTTAAAATCTGGACAATTGGCTGGACAGATAACAGGAGACAACTGGATGTTGTCTATATGAATTTCAAGCAAGACTTCTGACACTGTCTCCCATGATATCCTCACAGGCAAGGCTGAACAATTAGTGAGGGTGGACTGAACTGGCTGAATGGCAGGGCTTGGAGGGTTTTTAATCAGTGGCACAGTCTACCTCAACCCAAAGGTTCATACTGGGTCCAGTATTGTTTAACTTACTCATCAACAATTTAGGGGAAGGGATAGAGCTCACCCTCACTCAGCAAGTCAGCTACGGATACAAAGCTCAGAGGAGTGGTGCTGTGCTGCCCTTCAGAAGATCCCACACAGTGGAGAGTTGGGCAGGGCAGAACCTTTTGAAACTCAGCAAGGGCAGATTCAGGGTCCTGCACTTGGATGGAAGAACCTGGTGCACCACTACAGCGTGGGGGTGAACCTGCTGGAAAGCAGCTCTGCTAAGAAGTAGCTGGGGGTCCTGGTGGCCAAGCGGTCCACGAGCAGCGCGCTAATAGCCAAAAAGGGCAGAGTAGCCTGGGGTGTATTAGTAAGATCATTGCCAGCAGGTTGATGGGGGTAGTCCTGACCATCTACTCAGCCCAGTGAGGCACATCTGGAATTCCAGGCTCCCTAGTACAAGACAGATATGGAGCAAGACCAGTGGAGGGCTATGAGGATGATTAGGAAATCAGAGCACCTCTCTTATGAGGAACAACAAGGAAAATAGGCCTGCTTAGACTGGAGAAGTATGAGAGGAAACCTCACCAATGTGTCAAAATATTTAAATGAAAGGTGTCAAGAGGACAGAACCAGGCCCTTTTCTTTGGTGCCAAGCAATAGGACAAGAGGCATCAAGCAGGAAATTATGCACAGGAAGTTCTACCTAAATGCAGGATCTTGTTTACTGTGCAGGTGACCATGCACTGGAACAGACTGCCCACAGAGGCTGTGAAGTCTCCCTCACTGGAAACATTCAAGAACTGCCTGGACACAATCCTGTGCAATGTGCTCTACAGAAATCTGCATGAGCAGAAAGGTTGGGCTAGATAACCTACAGTGGTCCCTTCCAACCTTATCTACTTTATCTATTTTATGATTTTACTAGAGCCACCGTTCCATTTCCACTCAATTTGTGTTTCAAACCCATATAAATACAGTCTGTGTACAACTGACACGAAACTTTTGGAGGGGAGTGGTTTTACCCGTACTTTTGCGATTTGTTTTCCCGGTACAATGAACATGAACAAGAAAGTGCATTGAAGTACAATCACTTACACTCTTTGATGAACAGATAGACCAGTGTTAATACTACAGTGTGTCCACTAAACAGGAAGTCTCCACACAGGATGTGTGATCCAGTTATGGATAGACCACCACCAGAAATCAGTCGCAGGATTCTCTGAACCTTTGCCTGAGAGTCTCCATTCAACTAGAACACCAGAAAGAAGTATCGTAAGTGACTCAAGTAAACTTGTTGCCCAAACACATGTAGAGTCAGGGAGACAGGGACAAAAGGACAAATTATCTTAATTTTCTTCAGGTTTCTTTCACATATTCTTAAATAAGCACGTGTTTTAAAGTTGACAGGTGATAAAGATCAGTTTGGTAACACTAGCATTCCATCTATACTTTAGATCTATATTCCATCTATACTTTGCCAGGCTATTTTAAAACATGCATTGTATGAGAGTGAAATGCAGGATACACTGAAATGGTAAACGTTAAAAATTTATAAGGTCAGATCTCTCACGGTAGCAGTTGACAGAATCAATGAAACCCATTTAAAAACAGGTACAACCTTGCATACAAATTCTGTTATTCTGTCCAGAGCTGACCAGTGTTTCTACTGAGTAAAAACCTCAAACTTGCTTCATTTTAGATTTAGTTACAAACTCAGTCAGGAGTTAACTCATATTTGGAGGATGTACATTTTTAAAGCATGTATTAGGACCAGCTTCTGATTTCTATAGACACTAGGCAGTTTTATCTAGCTGTTTTAAATTAACTCTAGGAAATGGGTAACCATTTTCTATAATCAGAAAAATATTCACATACAACAAAAAACAAAAAAAATCCAGAAGAATTATCATCAAGTGTTTTTCCAGAGTTCAAGTAATTGATCCTGGTTTCATGCTAGCAAAATGCACTTTTAGCAGAGACATTTGCATTTTCCTTTGATTACCTCTTTTCACTCCACAATACATAGTCTATTACATAGTCATTCCCAAGCTGTTAGAACAAAACCATTAAATCTTTACAAAAGTGGCACTTAAATAAAACATTTTCAAATAGACACTGACTCATACGAGAAGTAATTCATCCACTATATCACCAAGTTGTCTCAATGTAGAAAACAACAGCCATGATGCTGTAACTCAAGGCTAGAAATCTTATCCAAGAGGTGACAAATTTATCCCCCCACTAAACCGGCAATACTTTGTTTTCAGTACAGCTAACACAACAGATTTGTTCCAAGGAATTTTAAGTCTACAACTTTTAATTAGTAACCTAAAGTAGGAGTAACAACTCCTTTATGTCACCATTTAACTCCAATGTCATTAAATTTTTAAAATATTTTTGTAAAATTACTAGTACATCCATGTCTCTGTATTTATCAGTTAATTTATGCAGCTGAACTTGTTTAAATCACATTCCTATATATCTTGCAGGTTGGAAGCAGAGACAGGCATCTGACTTCAGGGACTGCAATAGCTCTTGACCAAATAGTGTGGGAAACCAGGTAGAGCACATAACGGTGTGGGGTTTCACAGGGATACAGCAACACAAGGCTGCATATCAGGCTATGAATTACAGTGTTCACCTGGGGTATCCTACCATACAAGAAAAAATATTGCTACAGTATTAAGAATGATTAGCTTGAGCTTCAGAAGCAAGCTGATTGATTTAGTAGCAGCACGGTTTCAGCCTAAGATGATCTGAAAGGGAGCACACAGCTGCATCAACAACCTGAGGCTCTGCTATTACACAAGTTTTGGCTTATCACTACCTATGTTTCTGAAGACATCAACTGAAAGTAGTTTGTTTTATTTAGTAATACCTGAAACAATATCTTCTATTAGATCTGAGGAGCCGTCAGGACTGATGCAGAGACTTAAGGCAAGAAGCAAGGGGCAGACTCTTACCTTTGGCGCACACTGAAAATGCATTCCAGGCACAGGTAAGGTAGTAACATACATGGTAATACAGCGGTACAGATACAAAGTTCCTATTATAAAAAAGAACCTGCGTCCCACTATTGATCTGAAAGTGAGGAAAAGGAGAAAGATTGAGTGCAAAGTTTACATGCAGGACATTCAACAGTTACAGAGCTCTAGCTTCATTAAACAGCTGAATCCTTAGATGAAAGAGCAGCACCACCCAAGCTCTTCACCACACACTTCTCTGAATCAAATATTAAAACATCCCTTCTCAGCTTTTAGTCTTGTTCGTACTTATAGTGTGAAGCTACCACCAATTTAAGATGGCCTCAGTCTAACTTACAGGTGTGGCCAGGCAGTTTTTCTCAACTCCGTGACCTTTTTAGTCCCCATACTACAACCCCATTTCTTTTTAGTCCCCATACTACAACCCCACTCTCGACTTAAATATATGTAGTTTAAGACAGACACAGGAGAAAACTTCTACTTAGCTGTAGAGGACAGTTGGTTCTTCCTCAAATTTGGATGATATTTTCTTACACCATCATGATTTCCCCAGTTTCAATATCCTCAGGTCAGTAAACACACTTTGAAAAGCCCAATCTCAGAATAAACTCAAATAGTACAACATAGGTGTCAGAAATTCAGAATTCAAAGACATTATTCAATAATCAGAAAACCTGTATTTCTATGTCTGGCATAGACACTCTATAATATTTTGCAAACAAGCCATCCTTTTGTTATTTTTCTGCCAGCCTATTCTACAATATTGTTAAGGCTTTCACTGTATGATTTCTTCTACCCAAAATGAGCAGTGTAAACATACAGCAGAGAAGAAAAATATTGCTAACTTACTTGTATCTAAGAAACAACCACTGGAATATCCATAATCCAAGTAGTATCATTCCATTTATTTCTGATACAGAAAAAGCCCATTTCACACGATCAATGTAATCAAAAAATTTGTCAGGCAAGGGAGGGCTTAGCTCCTTTGGAGGTACTCTCTCATGGACCACAGTGATCATAACAGTTGTTAAAATCAAGTTGAAGAGAGCATAGACAAAGGCAATGCCTGTTTTCCACCATTCCAGAGGAAATTTGTTCCTAGATTCAGCAGGCATAGCAATCTGGATGTAATCAGGATACTTCTTTGCTGTTTTTCGCAAGCCATTAGACAAGCCCTTTGGTTTGCTGGTGCCATTTTTGTTCTCTTCACTGACTGAGAGAGTAGGTCGTGAGTAGCCATTAGAAGTCTCATTTGGCTGACCCTCCATGTGCTCTTCAAGCTTTGCTGTCTCAATGGTATTCATTTCCAAGCTGTATGGCCAAAGAGGCTTTATTAGTGACCAATTTCTGGGCTCTCTGAACTCTGTTATTCCTCAAAGTCCAATATTTTTGTTGCTAGATGACTTCTGTAGAACTCTAAAATGCATCCATTGTGCTTTCAAAGGAATTTGTGAAGACAAATCTTTCTTCTAGAGCTGAATCATCTGCAAAAAAACCACCAGAACAGATACTGAGGGCCTTTATAACTAGTAATGTGACAGAACAAAATATTCTCAGAACAGGCATTTTTAAGTATTTCAATTCCATTCAAGTTTACTTAGAAACACAGTCAAAAGGCAAATTACTGTGAAATAATTCAAGCCAACTCCTACTTGATAAATCTCATATCAGTTTAAGAACTAGTACCAATTTAGGCTTGGGTTCTTTTTAAAGGACAAGATCCACAGACTTTAATGATCATGACATCACTTGCTTTATCAGTTATCAGAATTAAGGCTAATCTGTATTTGCAGCAACATTGAATTTTACTCCTCAGAGATATTCCATGCAAAATGTCCTGATTTTGACCATAGGGTTGCTAGAGATATTAATATGGGTTGTCCATATAGATCAGACAAATCCAGTCAGTTCAGGTGATAGGACAAAAACCAGAAGGTCACTACAGAATTGAATTTTGTAGGGTATAAATTAATTTAGATTCATCTAGAAAATCTACTCAATAGATAGCTCCATTAAATTTCATTAGATCTAAATGAGTATTCCATCAAGTCAAAAATGCATTTATATAGCCATTGTAATACCCACTAAATGTCTGAAATTTCAGATAACTGAGAAATATAGCCCTGGATTCGATTCTTAGTTATGGTACACTACACACAGAACAGATGACAAATGAACCTGTTTTTGTCCTTTAGCAACTTTAAAAACAAATCTATTTAAATGGTTTTTAAACAGGAACAAATAGAAAGAGTCATTATTACTCAGGATTTATTTCAGGCTGCATCTGCTAATTCATAAAAGTTTTGCAAGCTAAAAAAACAGGTAAGTGTTTTTCTACAAGGAGCAAAGAATGAAGTTCATCTCTAGTGAACAGAGATCTTGGTAGTAAAAATAAAGGCCATTTCCCCATACTTAAAGTTCTGTGAAACCACTTACCATAGCTGTGATGTACCTATTTTTTCTTAGTCTGTTCAGCTCCTATGACAAAAATAGTATTACCATGTACAAATTGCTCCCCATCTACCAGTAAATTGTGATTCTCTCTTATTTTAGTGGTTCCTGCAAGAGAAGAAGTTCAGCACTGCTACTCCCTCAAGTCTCCGCATGCCAACTGCAGGCTGCCAGTTTGCCATGCTTTGTGTGCAATTAAGTCACCAAGATGGCAGCTAGAGCTGCCAGTCTCCCTAACCATCCACCACAGGACTTGCTTAAGAACATGCCACCTGCTTACAGGACAATCTAAACCAAAAAGAGCCTGGTAATTCAAGTGATTGTGTTTTGGTCTTCCCAGCCTCGCCCCACCCAAAGAGAGAAGACATATAACATGGTCAGCACGTAAATCTCACTGATTTTCTGGGTGCTGCTCCAACCACTGAAAAAGAGAAGCAGCAAAAGCTCAGATCCCAAACATGAGATTCATACAAATAAAATTGAAATAGCTGAGAAGCATTTCTAAATTTATCCCCCAGCAGTGTTTCCGAAATCCATTGTTATTGGTTGACCTTCTCTAAATTCCTGATTAAGACGTGTATGATAACTATCCATATACAACACATACAAACAATAAACACCTAAGAAAAACAAGTGATTTTTGACGCTTTTTCTCCCTCTTAATCATATTGTGATCTCTGTATCCCTAAGAAAAGGGCACATTTAACCCATCAGCCAGACAACAACTTCTCTGATGCTTCCTACAACTAAAAATACCCTTTTAGAGCATCTACAAAAGCAACAGCCTTACTCAAAACTATACCAGAATAGTATTTCAGCTTTCACAAGTCTTAACACACACACACTCTTCTATTCCTTCTGTCTACTACTAAAGTTAAGCATATGACAGAACACTTTAGTGACAGTAGAGAAAAAAACTGAACCCAATTGCTTATGTTTTGTAATGCATGTAACTAACATTCGGCTACTAAGTCAAGACCCCACTTCTCACCATTATGCTACATTATAGCACCCACTGAGGAAGCTATCAGCAAAATCTGGTAAAATTTACATCCTGTGCAGTTGAAACATTATTAGAATTATGCATTAACCGAGCGCAAACTACCTTAGTTATTTCCTCCTCTTCCCCACAAATACCAACCTAGTGTGCCTAGTGACATAAGTGAAAGATTTTACTTTCAGATGTTTAATGTCATCCAAGTAAGCCTTAAAGATCAAAGATTATCTGAAGTACAGATGAACAATAACATAGGAACCTAAAAAGTCGAGTGGTGCTCATGTTCTCATATTAACTTATTAAGCAAAACAATTATAGCTACAGCTTGCAGGAGAAAGTTGTGTTCCTTCCTGGTTCTTTAAAATGGATTATAAGGCACATTGATCTACCACTTCTGATGGCTCATCAAGATTATTTCAAGCAGAGTGCATACTGCAGCCAAAAGTTTGTTTACATTGATAATTAAAGGTGCTATATATCATCTGATGAGTGATCTGTAAGAAGGTAAGTGCTTCCCTTTATAGTACCTTTTCCATCTCCTTCTCCCATATTCTAAAACAAATTAGCAACTCTATTGATGAAAAAGACAAAAGTCTCTCAGCCCCTTGCTGCCAATCTGACTGGCCAGAGAAGTGACAGATACAGAGCACCAACAGCCTAATCATCCTCTGCTACTGGCTGTAAAAGGAACTCCCCAGAAGTGCACAGGTTCTTCTGCCAAGATCCTGTCCCCAATTCAAATATCCATTCATCACCCAAAGTGGTTCCTTTTAGCTTCATGTTGTCCAAAACATCCCCATATCAAAGCCAGAAGATGCCCACAAACTGCCTAGCAGAAGGCCTTCAGCAACCAGGCAGCAATGCTTATATCTGGCCATCTTGCCAACACCTAGATCTGAAAAGCATACTAAATTGCTCTAAAATAGGGAGCAACTACTGGGGAAGTCTCAAACTCACAAAAAACTGGCCAAGTAACCCAAAAGGATAAATAAAATCCCTATAAGGGATACCTCCAAGTTTTAAGAAAAAGTTTTCCTTTTGGAACCACTTCTATACCTTCTAAAAATGAATGTTTCCTTATCAAGAAAGGAAGAGCTTCTTAAGCAGCAACTTTACAGCAAAAATTGTAACTGCCTCAAGGAACAACATATTTCAAAGAAAATCTCTAAAATTAAAAAGATGCTAAAAGAGGAAGTGTCCTAATATTTTATCCCGAGCTCCTACCTGCTCCCATGCAAACAGCATCCCTTAGTTTTCTGCATCCTCAATTGACTGTCATTTGAAAGAAAATAGTTGATGGGGGGCACAGCTTTGAGACAAGCACCAGAAAGCATGTCTGCATTTGGCTCTTTATACTAGAACTTAAGAATAACAGAGTTTTATTTAGCTTGTTAGTCATCCAATTTTCATCTAAAGGTCATTTTCACATAAAGTTAGCTCCCAAACGGTATTTCTCATCCAGTACTTGAGCATTTCTCAAAATATTTTAATTTCTATAATTTATGAAGGACTGAATAGTCACAATTTGCACAGGGTTTTCAAATAAGCAGTTCTTAACCTGTTTAAACACTATTTGAACAAAAATATCCAAAACAGTGAGACTGATCTATTCTGACATTAAGAGAAGCTATACTTTCATATACAAAATGGAAAAGACTTCTGATAGTACTATTTTAAAGCTTTTTGTTAAGACTGGCTCAAACATTTGGTCCAGCTGTATTCTTGTATTTAGTAACTGAAGAAAAAGGGTCTGCTAACAAAGTACAATTTGAAGTAACTTATCTATATCATACAGTTACTAGGAGACAATTTTTAGCTAGCTTGTATTTTGATCAGTTAAATTTTTAGGACTACCTATGGAACTAGAACTAAAAAAGAAGCCAGGTTACCACTGTTATCTAGACAGCAATGAATAAAAACTTGCTTTTAGAGGCTTCTCCTTAATTTTGATTTTTGAAAGCATTCCAGATCTCACTATTCCTTTTTCCAGGCTATATGTACATCTCACAGCATGCAGGCCGCTAGAAGGAAGAAAAAAGAAGCCCAACACCACCTAAAACCTGCAGAAGACAACTGCTGTAATGCTAAAGAATTGCAAGTAAAATAAAGCTGGATTACAGAAGTACCATTCATTATCATCACATTATCACTTGCAGTAAATGTTAGCTTTTTTATTAAAAAACCGATTAACTACTTATATAAAATTATTTTCAGCAGTAGAAATAGAGCAGTTACTCCCTCTACCCTGAGCAGGGGATTTTGCAAGTCCCTTATTTAGGATTACTAATGTACCAACAGAAGACATCTTTAAGGACTAAAGCCCTACACTAAATAGAGGAGAAAAGCTTCAAAGTTACAGGTTATCCATTTGTATAAACCAAGTTTTACCAGTCCTGTGGAATTCTGTTTCTTCATACCTCTTAATAGTAAAAAGTATGTTAGGTTTCATTCTCGTAGTAATTCATTATCCAGTGTATTCTACAGCAGTGCCAGGTTTCTGAAACAGTATGTCCCAAAAAACACCAAAAAACCCCCCCATTTGTAGCACCACAGAATGGTTTGGGTTGAAAACGACCTTAAAGGTCATCTAGTTCCAACTCTCCTGCCATGCCTTCCACTAGAGCGAGTCTCTAAAGCCCCATCCAATCTGTCCCCAGAAACTAAACAAGCAAGGAAAAAAAACATCTTCAAGTTCTTTTATCATTTTGAACACTGCTGAGTAGGTTTGCCTTAACTGCATGAAGGGATCTTCAAACTCTTTGAACTGTTTGGTCCCCAGACTCTGAAGGACTGTATTTGGTAACTAAGAGTCTGATGTCCTTAAAGGTGACACCATCACATGGCTAGATTTTCCTTGTGACTAGTATTACCCTTATCTTTCAAGAAACAAGATCACAATAGCTGTCAGATATTTATTATCTTTTAGTGCTACTGTAACTCATTCTAGAAATAAACCATATGTACATGACAAAGTTGGTTTTATTTGCAGGTTAACAGTCTTCCCTAAAACAAGTGTTTTGAGAATGGTCAGTCAGACATCTGTAGAACCAGCAGAACAAACAGAATCATTCAGGTTAGAAGAAACCTCAGGAGGTTCCTGGGCCTCTGGCCAGGATCAGCAGTGACTCAGGGTTTCAATCCAGCTGTACTTTTCATGCCTACAAAGAAGCACAACCTCCCCATGCGGCTTGTTTCACTGTATGGCTGTTCTCACACTGAAAGCTGGACTTATTTTTGCTGTTTTGCTTGCTTTTTAATTGTTAAATCTACTGGTTTTGTATCTACCCATTCGAAGTTACAGCCTTTGTATCTCATCTCCCCACTGTTGTGAAGAGCCTGGTCCCCATGTTGTGATGGCATCCTTTTCAACAGAGCTGAAAGAAGTATTGTTATTCCAACATTAAAGCATAAAGACTCCCTCATAACTTTTATACCAGAAAAATAAGATTAAGTCTTCTTCCTGCTTAACCCATACTCTCTAAAATGAGACTGTTTCAGTAGTTCAGACTTGCACAGAAAGGTCTGCTAACCTAAAGTGATATTTAAGCTCTGATTCAGCTGCTTTTGAATAAAGGCAAAAAGGTTCTTTACCACTGCATATTTTCTAACATTGCAAAAAAAAAAAATGTTTGGCTCATAACCTTCTTCTATTCATTACAAAAGCCTATTATAAACACTGTACAAAGTATGGAAGTCACTGTTCTACCTCAGTTTCATCAGACAAAATGCCAAAAATGAGTGCCAAGATAAGCCTCTGGATCAGGCTTTTATGCACAGGCTGGCTTCTTCTTTCATTCTGCTGGAGCTTCACAGACACTGCTTAAGAGCCACTACCAAAAGCAAGATTCTTCTCAAAGACACAGCAAAGTCTATTTGTTAAGAGCCTAGCAGCACAACAAATGCCTCAAATCTTTCTTAGCTGACTCAAAAGTTGCAGCCACTGGCTGTGAGGTAAGGGGAACCCAGCATGGGAGGCAGAAATGCTTTAGACTATTTTGTGAAGTCCTCCACCTAGTTACCAAGGGTAAAGGTTGCACTTCATAATGGAAAGTCAGACCCAGAGATTAGTCACCACTTTCAGTACAGGGCAGTGAGGAGCCACAGTGACTAATGTGTGCTTTAAAGTGACTGTGCGACAGCTTATCAGCTATCAAACAGCTAGAAGAGGAAGTTACATAATCAGTAAATTGATCTGTGATATACCCTAAAAATATTTGAGTAATTATTAGGAAGATATTGCCTGTCAAATTTTCCCCCTATGTTACTTCCAAAAAGCAGCTGTGCCAACACCAAAATCACAGAATCACATGTTCAAGATCATCCCATGCCCTAAAACCTCAACTAAACCATGGCACCGAGTGCCACATCCAGCCTGTTTTTAAACACATCCAGGGATGGTGACTCTACCACCTCCCTGAGCAGACCATTCCAGTACTTTATCACTCTTTCTGTAAAAACTTTCTCCTAATATCCAACCTGTATTTCCCTTCATGCAGCTTAAGGCAGTGCCCTCTCGTTCCGTCAGTGCTGCCTGGACAAAGAGACCAACCCCCACCTGACTACAGCCACCTTTCAGGGAGTTGCAGAGTGATAAGGTCACCTCTGAGTCTCCTTCTCTCCAGGCTAAACACCCCCAGCTCCCTCAGTCATCCCTCACAGGGTTTGTGCTCCAAGCCCCTCTCCAGCCTCGTTGCCTTCTCTGGACACGCTCCAGCATCTCAACGTCCTTCCCAAACTGAGGGGCCAGAACTGGACACAGCACTCAGGGTGTGGCCTCACCAGTGCTGAGTGCAGGGGAAGAATGACCTCCCTGCTCCTGCTGGCCACACTATTCCTGACACAGGCCAGGATGCCCTTGGCCTTCTTGGCCACCAGGACACTCTGCTGGCTCATGTTCAGCTGGCTGTCAGCCAGCACCCCCAGGTCCCTTTCTGCCTGGGCACTGTCCAGCCACACCATCCCCAGCCTGTAATGCTGCAGGGGTTATTGGGGCCAAAATGCAGGACTCGGCACTTGCACCTATTAAACTCCATCCTATTGGATTCCACCCATCCATCCAACCATTCCAGGTCTCTCTGCAGAGCCCTCCTACCTTCCAACAGATCGACACACGCTCCCAGCTTAGTGTCAGCCCCAAATTTACTAATGAAAGACTCAATCCCTCATCCATGTCATCAATGAAGATATTGAACAGAGCAGGTCCCAGCACAGACCCCTGAGAACACCACTGGTGACTGGCCCCAGCTGGATGCAGCACTGTTCACCACCACTCTCCGGGCCCGGCCACCAGCCAGCTCTGAACCCAGCAGGGATACTTCTGTCCAAGCCAGGGGCTGCCAGCTTTTCCAGGAGTGTGCTGTGGGAGACAGTGCCAAAGGCCCTGCTGAAATCCAAACAGACAACATCCACAGCCTTTCCCACATGCAAACAAGAGGTCACATTTCTGAGAACATTCTAGTGTACTTTCTGCAGCAACAAGAACCCTCTTCCTTAGAAGTTTAAAGTGAGAGGACAGTAATTGCTTAAATCTGCACAGCATTTTACAATATCAGCAGTAATACATATAAACATTGCACAATCCAGAGAAAAGTTTTTTTAGCTGAGGTGTACACAGAGGCTCCTACCTCATAACTTACTTTTTAAAGTGCCTGAAACAGACAATAGTCCTTGAAAACCATAGGACTGTAATTCTCACCCCACATGAGTTCTTAGGACGGGGCATATTTAAAACTAATTAGTATCATACTACAAGCTGGTTTCACTCACATTCCTCAGTTCATGTGGCACATTACAAATTGTGATTCTGTACACAGCAGCAACACTTGCTTGTGTTCAAAGACTCAAGCAGCAGAAACACCTCTTCCAGAAACACCCATATCTACACAACCACACACACCCTTGTCTGATGGTATTCTGACCAATGTTCTACCCTCTATGCCAACAACAGAAGACTAGCACACTACATACTGTTAAAACTGGTCAGGAAAGAATCAATGACTCACTTCTCTCTTCTCCCTAAGAACAGTTTTCAGCTTGCTCAACTCTGTTGATGTAGCTGCCTGGAAAACTTTATGAATATTAGTTAAGAGCGATGATGCTCACAGTAAACAGAGTGACTAAAACTTACCAAGAAACATGATGTAGTTCCTATTTTGGTCTTCCCCTCTACTTCCTTGCAATGCCTACCACCAAGCAGCCTAAGGCTTGTGCATCACAATCAGCAACCCCAGTCAACTAGAGATGAGAAAACACAGACCCCTCATTCAAGCTGTTTGTTTACAGGCTCAGACCTCCAAATCTACATCTAGCTCACACACTACAAGCTTCCTTAGCACTTCCCAGCCCCCCTCCCCCCCCAGCTTCTGTTGACACACTTTCAGAACCAAAACCTGGTAAATTTAATTCTAACACCAAGTCAAGAGTACTGAGCAATTTCAGCAATTACCAAGATCAATCCAGACAACGTGTTTAGTTAGGGGATTAGAAAAGCAGCAAAGAACCCTTTCATAATATACTCGTCAAGCTTCCAGTTTGCAATAACCAAAATTATATTAAGCTTTTCATATGTAAGTGGGTTTCTCACTGAAGTTCTATGCACCAACTTGAAGCACTACACAGTTGAAAACAGGCATCACTACATAAACTTCCAATGCAGTCCCATGGTTTTCTTTAAACTTCAGCAAGTATTCCATTAGCTCAAAGCTTTCTATTAATAGAAGAAAATACTTTCCACATTATGCTGGCAAGAAAAATTATTTCCTTTTTATATTATTTAATTCAGAAAAGACAGTGTTAAACTTTAAATACTAAGCACTTAAGTACTATGCACTTCAACACTTCCTTCTTCATTTCTGTTTCTGCCACAGACTGATGAACAGAACACTCGTTTCCATAGGATAATCACTCCTCCTGCCTGGCAAGCTATCTCCCCACAACACAGGGTATCATTGCTATATAAATTTTCTGAGAGTATGTTAACAGTGGGGCAGCAATGGAAAATAGTAACAATTATAATCTAAAGCCTTTCTGTAATACCTTTCCCCTATATTTTGCTATCTCCATTTCTGCCCCACCCTAGAGGTCATAAAAAGAGGCCAAGAATCCTATTAATGTGTTTTTACTGCCCCTCACAGAGCTACTATTTAAGAACCTAACTAAACATCTCCAAAATAATTCTAACCTCTCTTCATTATTCCCTGCTGAACTGCAGCCTTGGTAAGAACAAACCTGCATTGAACACCAGGGCTATAACAAAATTCCTTCATGCCAAGCAGCTCATGAGACTCTGCATAGAGGCTTTCACCATTCACATCAGTACTTTCATTTGTCTTCCCCTTCTTGCCTAATAGTTTGAGAATTCTTTTTGCCTTTTTAAGAGCTTTTTAAAAGGATTTAAAGAACCAACTTAGGGCTGAAATTAGTAAGTTGGTGATGTTCAAATTCCCACTTACTAAAAATAGAAGATTAAAACTATTTCTGCAAGAAAATAGCTGAATAGCATCTTCAGTTGAAAAATCATTGCTCCTAAAAAGCTATCATTAGAGTCTTTCATTGTAGCATCACACAACTGCTTTGTAACACCTACATCTTGCACATCATGCACACACAGCATAACTAAAAAGGAACAAATTAAATTAATGACTGAAATTACATTGATCTTATCCTACCAGTTGGTAAAACCTGGTGCAAAAGTATTGAGGTGACTCTCAGTCTACACAGAATGATGTATATTACACTGTATCATCATGTACCTCAAGTAGCAACTTCCACACCTTAAACTATGTGTTGTACTCAAGGAAGGCTTCTGGCCATCACTGAACCCATTATCTTTAGAAGCACAGGCAAGCAAATGATCACGCAAATCAATCAAGGCTGAATGTGAAGTGGAAATACAAGCTGTCAATCAAACTGCCTGCTAAATGGCATTCATACCAGCAGCACAGTGTGTTGCACTGAACATGATTTATTTTCCATTTCTTCATTTAAGTAACATGAATTTGACTTAAAATTTTAAGTCAAGAGACTATTTCCACAGGAAAGAAACCCACAGGCTGGAAACCAGGACCACTTTTGACCTTTATCTTACTGTCCATGAAATATTTTGGGGTGGAAGAAATAAAGAATGAGTGATCAAAAAAGATGTTTCAGGAAGGTCATTTGGAAAAAGGGATTTACAAACATACATCCTAATTCTTGGTCACATTTTCATTGGAGGCCCTAAAGCTTACTTTAAAATAGAAAGTATTCTATAAAAATTATCCAAAAAGCATTTTATAGCATTCTTATTCCAATGTCCAGCAGACATCTATACACACATTGATTTGGGAAGAAGAAGGGAGGCCAAAGAGGTGCCACATAGACTATGTGAAACATGGAGGGCAGATTCTGAAACAGGTTCTATAAACTGCTCCCCAGTCAGAACTTCAGCTGACAAAACTGTTCAGGACAAAGTCAGTCTCATCTCTAGACTCCCTGAGACCAGTGATGTGAATGTGTGCTAAGTAGCCATGGTGTACAGTAAATAAGTGGTGAATCAACTAATACCACGTGATCAGTTACAAAAGTCTAAGGACAGAACTAAGTGTTCAACTGGAAATAGTGCCAAGCAGTTTTAAAAGAAGAGAATGAAGAACTTGGCAAAATTAGGGCACAGTAAAAACAATTATTCTGGTCTACCAACTGTCTTTTTCCATGAAGGAGGCCACTATCTTATTACATACTGCTATTTCTGCTGTGTTCCTGCATAAGTTTTCCTCCAAAATACCAAATATGTCAAGAGATCTGCATCTATCAGCAAGGACAGATCATATTCCAGCTTTATAATTAACCTTCTAAATTTAGGACAAATGGGCATAAACTGAGAAAAATTTTGTCTAGAGCATAGCTTGAAATCAAGACCCAATAGTGGCTTGGATTTCAAGAGCTTTCATAAACCCAGCACTACAGCAAGCCAGGCCATTTTTAAGGTATTTACCTGGCTAAATGTAGGCCAGGACAAGGGCTTGCACAACACAACCTCTGCTAAAATCAGCTGTTGCAGGAATTGCTCCTGCACAGCCATTTTGCAGCTAGAGCCACTGCAGGTGTCTTTGCTGTCAACTACCCTCCTCTGGGTGAGTATCATCTTGCCTCGAATAGGATGGCACATTCAAGCATCAGTGGCACCAAGAATACCCTAAATTCACATCTATTCAAGGCATACAGCAAAAGGAACGAAGGGAAGTCTCACAGGGATTTAACCTAGAAGGTCCCCACATCAGTTGTACTTGAGCACTACTTTAAAAGGTGGGTAACTTCACCATTTCAAAGGTGCACAACTGAAGCACAAAACATGCACATGACAATATTAAACACATGAATGCCACACCCTGCATGACAGACATTGTAAAACAAGAAACACCCCCACAGGAGCAATTAGAGGTCTGCAGAGGAGAGAGGCAGAAGCCTTCTAGACTCATGCAAGCCAATTAAGAAGAAATCAAAATTCCACATTATATTAGCTTACAACCATAACTCAAGAGGCATTGTAAGATGTTAACGACAGCTGGGGCAGACCAAGATGGCCTAAGACATTCCATACCAATCCCAGCTCATGGAATTTCTTAATACTGCTTTATCAAGACAACATACAAAGATGGGGATGGCTCAGGACAGGCCATAAAAGCTGCCATCCAGGAAGGCATATTTTATTTAATTTGGAAGCAGAAGTCAGGCTGGGATACCAGCATCTTCCAGCCCATGTTAAGCTGTTCTACTGCCAGTGCAACAGAATTAATTAGTTAATCTCCTGTAAACAGTCTAGGCCATGCATGTCTAACTTATATGACAGGTCAATGTCATTTTATTGAACCACATGAAGTGCAGGTATCCATATTGTACACGTGTATAAACAAAAATAGTGGATCACAAGTTACCCATGCATTGGTAAGTTTTGTTGGTAAAGAACAGAAGAAATTTATCTGAAATTCCAGAGCAGATCCATTTTCTCTCCTTCCTACTACTTTGATGCGAAAAAAGTAAAAAAAAAAAACCTGTTTTAGAAAAGTCTTTTAACACAAGGAATGCTAAATGCTGTTCTAGCATAAGACAAAAATTGAGTCAGAATTTCACAGTTTAAGACCTTCAGAAGAGACTCTATGCCCTACAGTAGGTCTGTTATTCCTCCCTGAAACCTTACAGATGAGCTTCATATCTCATGCAAGACAACACAAAAGAAACAGGTTTTATACACAGCAGTGTTACAGTCCAGCAAAGACTGTAAACAAATTAGCCAAAAAAATAAGTCCAACCTCCAAACAAATCTGATTGCCTTTTCAGATAATGCATATTGTGAGCAGCCTTAAGTATTGAATACTCACATGTGTGGATCTGACACAGAAAAGAAGTGCCATGTCTCTAGAATTAAGGCATCTGCCATAGCCTACATTTTCCTATATTCCTGGGAGAGCTTTACAGAATACACTCAAACAAGTTAAGTATTGAAGTTTAAATCCAACAGCACGAGTAACTACCCTAATCTAAAAAGGATTGTTCAGAGAAAGTTCTTGGCTTCCCAAAGCTTCCTCACGTCTGACAGTAAGATTTTATAAAACAGATTTAGACAGAACTGACACTTGTTCAATTCTGCTTCTATGGGGCAAGAGCACAAACTGATCTCTTATTCCACAAGGAGGCAGTCAGGGCAATCACCTGAAGTGTCCAGGATAAAAACTTGCAGTAAAATTCCTTAAGTATATTCAGACACCAGAACACTGAATATTCATAGACGCATACTGAGACACTTCCCAGGAAGAAGCTGAATTGCCCCTAACCCTCAACATTTGAGCTAATGTGCAGACTTCACAGCACACAATTGAAAAAACAAACACAAAACAATAAGCAAACAAAAACTTCCAACAAACACCAACTGGAACAGGTACTACTCAGTCTAACTGCATAAACCAATTTCTTAACATATACACAGGACAGAAAATCACAAGACACAGGGCTCACACACCACACTGACTCCTAGAGCTGTAACTGTTAGGTAAAAAGCTACATGTTCTTTGACATGTACCAGCATGAAAATCTATTTGACTTACAGCTTGGTTATCTGCAAACCTATCTCAGGTGCAATCACTCGGTGGGTGCTGCCTGGCTAAAAGGTAAACAGACAAAAAGCTCCTCTCAGACCTTTGAGCTCTCCTAGACCAACAAGACTCATGAAAAGAGGAGTTGAAAGGCGTGGAAACAGTTTTATAAAACAGTCATAATAGTGATAAGACAAAAACATAATCCTAAATAAAATACATTTTCTGTCCACTAAGATTGTCTCCTTCGCCATCAAATCACACTATGACAAATACACAACACTAAAGATACCATCCTGCAGTTTAGAAACCTTTTGATGAAAGGAGAAAGCCTTTTTCTCTGATTCTAATTGGAAAAACTATAGAATATCACCATAAATGCATGTGCCAGGACATTTTTCATGTTACATTCTCAACAAAGCATGACCAAATTGTAAGCTATGCAACATCAGTCTAAAACCTTCTGAGCAATACAAACCATTAAAATCAGAAACATCTTCATAATAGTGTTATGGAAGATGAATCATGATAATGGTTCTTCAAGCCAATTATGGAAGCTAAAGTACAATATTCTTCCTGTAGCTGTCCTTATAACTGCAATAGAGATTTTGATAAGAACAAACTTTATCTGCATGTTACACATATCACAGTCAAATTTTGACTAAGCTGTATTGCCTCTGTCACGTGTTCTAGAAAGGCTTGCAGTGCTAAAAGCTTTGTTCCTGATTCTACTACCACAGGATGCAGAGGGAGAATAGGAAGAAAGCACATTTGTGTGCACACTCAAAAGAGTTACAGGTAAGGTAGGAGAACACAGTTCTAGTGTTTGTCCTTGCTGCAGAATAAAAGAACAGAGAGCTTCTGCTTTCCTACCACTCTCCTCTGCCCTCCAGGCCTTGGAAGGAGAATAGTACCCCATTTTAAATTCAGTCATTCAGTTCTAAGCTCTTCAAATATGGAAGTGGTAAAGAGTTTAGTCAGCCTCTAAGATATTTAAGACTTTAATATAAACATCTTACTACAAATTAAGGAAAAAAAGCCAAACAAGAAACTTTTTACGGGAACATTCATTCTGCATAGTAAAACTAAGCCATGCACCTTACCTCGTTCAGATTGTCTAGTGACAAGGAAGTAATGCACACAAGAAAGCATAAAATAAAATGCCTGCAATCTGTAAAATTACATTTTAAAAAACCCCAAGCACTTCACATCAAAGAAAAATACTTTAAGAGCAAGAAGTATAATTATTTAGCCCAACAACTTAAGCTTTGCTATTTGAGGTATTGTGTCTTGTGATGTTGATGGTCAGCTGAGATTTATTTCATCCATCTTAACCTTTAAAAGTCAGTACAAGTTACTGACTTTACCAGAGAGAGACATAATTCCACCCTACTTTACGCAGTTTGCTCCAAACAGAAGAATGAAGAAATGTTACTTAACACTTATGCCTGTTTGCACATAAGGAAATAGCTGAGCCATTTTTTACAACCTGCATGGAGGAAGATAATGACTGTGGTTGCTGCAGAACACAAAACAAAGGCCAACAAGAAAACCATTCTCATTGGAAAGCACTTGCCATTCAGCTGTGCAGCATGTCTAGTATTCAGTTTCCAGGTCATAGTTATTACTAAAAAGATGAATTCTGAATAATCTGAAAACTCAATACAATCACTGCAGTGGACAGAAGTTCAAACTCATAATGCTAAACTCTTCAATAAATTGGAAGTTAATATTAAGGCAACTTAACTTCTAAGTTCCTGTGGCACCTTGGAAGGAACAATGCCTTTAATACTTCTTGCTTCAGTGCCAAACAGGATGCCACAGCCCTTCCTTTTGAGACTGAAGTCCATCATGAAAGTTAAAAAAATTTCTAGGAAAACAAAAACACTGGAGCGCTGTTTTTCTATGTTAGTGCATGAGCACTTTTAATAGTCAATAATAAGATTCAAACAACTTCAGCAAACGTGGTTTCTCACAGAATGGAGAAACAGATATTCACTTTGGAGGACCAGCTTTAGCCTTCTGGCACATTTTCCATATCAAGTAGAGTTGATTTTTTTTTCCCAAAAAATTCAAGATCATTCCCTTTAGCTGTGTGCAAAGTACACACATGCTTTCAAAGGAATTTGCAAACAATTCTGTGAAAAAGAGCATCTGCATTTCAGTAACAGCAGCTTAAGCAAGTGCATTAATTTTTACTGATAAATTAGAGCCAAGTTTTGGCCTCTAAAAGACCAAGATGGTATGCCAGAAGACAAGAATGAACTCTTGTCAAGTGGCACTCGAATTAATATATAAAATCTGAGTAAAATCAAATGAAGAGAAGCTCATGGTTCTGAGACTGGCATTGTAAGGAACTCATACCTGGCATCCTTACAGATTAGTACAGTATTATGAAAACAGGAAAAACCACAAGCTTTGGTAGGACTTCCGTCAGGCTCCTAGTACACAGGAACTGAAAGTAACATGAGTTAACTTTTTAAGCTACAACATATCCATAGTTTCTATACACTCCTGAAAAAGTTAAGTTACCAGAACCAATGAACTAATTCAAATGAGAGTCATAAGAATTAATATTGCTCACTATTACAGAAAAAAATCCCACCAAAACAAAACAGGGCTTTCAGAATTTCAATTTGAATGCTTTTGATTTTTGACTGAAACTGTAATACATAAATTTGAACCAGAATAACTGTCAGAAGATGAAACAGAATTCTACATTAAATATTGTTTTAGCACTGTTAAGACAGTAACACAGCATTATAGCTTTTAAGATGTCCTTTTTAAGCAACTGCAGAGATGGGAACACTTTGCTCCAATACAGCCTGTGTTCAGCCTCAAACCAAGACATGGGCAGTAGTATTTGGCATAAAGCATCTACAGACAGCAAGTGCAGTTTTACAGGGCTGATGTGGGGGAGTAAAAAAAGAAATTTAAAAAATAATCAAATAAACTATAATTACTGTAGAAGTATACTATAACTATCAACAAGCTACAGGATTATATCATGCCCTCCAGATGAAAGACAGAATTAATGACTATGAGGCATGACCTTCTCTACTGCTGCTTCTCTTCAGCAAATTATGTCACCTAAATAAGGAGACTGCCTCATTATTTCTGATTTAGCTGTAGTCTGGAATATTAAATGAAGCATATAAAGTTGAATTCAGTTTCTTGGATAGGACATAAGCATAACACAGCTGAAATGAGATAAAAAAAGTCTGGAGACACTGTCTCCTTATTTAGCTCTGCTCCATTAACCAACTGGCCAGCACTAGAGTGAACATAAGCAGGAACTTGGGTGTGTACATAAGTAAACATTTTGTCACTGTTATGTACCTTTCACATGGCTGAAACTAAGTGTGAGAAGTCATTCAGCACTCATCACACAACAGTTTAAGATCTTAGGAGGCTAAGCAGAATACACACTCTAAAAAGAGAAGGATTAGAAAACGCAAACATATTTCAACATAAAAAAAAGTAGTGAGAGCAGGTGACTTCTTAATAAAGGAATTTACAGACACAAGAGTTCTATTAAAGATTTTCTGGGGAGGTAGCATATGCCGAAATACTTCTAATAATACTTCAAGAAATGGAAAACATTACCTTGTGCCTAGGGCTTTAAGCTAGGTCTTACAAAGATCCAAAGGCCTGTTCTTAGAGGCTGGACAGATTTCTGCACTCTGATAGGATTAAAGACTCCCATTTATTTTATAGTTAACTTCAATTTTAAAAAAAAACCAAACACACACAATCAAAACCAACCAACCAAAAAAACCCAATCAAATTTAAGTTCTGTTATTAGAGGCATGAACTATGATCATGGATGTATAATCAAGCAAAACAAAAAACCCATCCTTCTCTAAGTTAGACACTACAAATGCAAACTCTAGTTAGTTTTGATAACTCTTAGTGACACTTTGCTATCAGAACTTGCATAAAGACAGAAATAATATACTAATTTAAACATGTACTAATATTGGGCTTTTTTTATTTATATGTATTTCGTCCATATTAGTACCTAAAAGTTCACTCTGAATATTTAAGCTTACAGTAGCAGGAAGACTGACACACGCCTAAGACAGCAACAGGCAGCTAGGCAAAAAGGCCTTTCCCAAAGGCAGGGAGGTTACAGAACTTTACAGAGGCCATATTGGTTTATGACAACCAACATGTAAACTTGTCTCTGAAACATTTCACAAAGAACATAACCAATTGCCTGGGGACCCTTGAAAACCTGTGATCATAAACTGCTGCAGGCAGTTTGTAAATTCTCAGATGGGGGTTAGAAAAAACACCTTAAATATAAAAAGCTTCCTGGGGTTTATTGCTCACTTCCGTTGATTTCTTTTGTGATATCCATCTCACCATCAAAGTAACCTTACTGTAATTGAAGATACAGTTAATCATTATTTGTACTTTAAACTCTCTTCCCAGTTTCAGCCATGATATGCTTACACCTTACCTGAAAAACTGAATCCAACTCTCAAAGTTCCATTTAAGATTTCAGATTACTGCTAAATCAAAAATAATCCAGAGGGAATTTATTTTAAATTTAGCCATTCTTAAGCAAACATATTCCTAAATGCTCTGCACTAGATCAGCTTAAATCAACCAAATTAAGATGATGCAACTTTTGAAAACATTCAGTGCTGTGCCCAAGAAACTCAGCATTTCCCCAAGGAAGAACACTTGTACAATCCTAATCCTAATTTGCACCAGTAATCACAGACACAACAACACTCCAGAGTTTAGCGCAAAGCTCACTGCATGGCACAGGATCCTACTCAGATTCAGCCTGAGGAAATCACTATATATAAAGAAAAAGAAACAAAATACTTCAGAACAGAGCAGAAAGAGATGAACTCTAAAGGCCAGGAGAAAAGCTAGGAAAAGGATGACATTGCAATGTGTGACTGCCAAGATCAGACTTTGGAACCCTCACAGATCTACTAATATCCTCAACTTCATTTTTGTATACAAACTTTATCAATAATAAGTGAGATGTTCTTGAAATTTATACATGACAGTTGATAGTTGACCTCTGTCAAGTGGGGAGGGTAAGTGACATCTGATTTTTTTGTTCAGGTACCTTCAAATAAACAGGACATTCTGCCATTCTGGAGTTACGTATTGGAGAAACTATTTTTTGTGAAAAACATAATACATGCTTTTTTGCTATAAAATTCTCTTGTCAGAATGAACACAGTAAAGTTCTCCTGATTAATGATGCTCATTATTTTCTCTGATGATCTAAACCCAAACACTGTTTCATTAAGAACATTCTATTGGCAATGATCACCTGAACAGCCTCAGATACTCTGACAAACTGTTTCTTTATCTATATAACAGACTAGACTCAAACATTTTTAAATGCCATCAGATTGCAAGCTGGACCCACACGATACACAGTAAAGCAGAAAGTTTTACTCAGCAACCACAAGTATGACCTCAAAGTAGAGTAATCCCCTTAGTTTACAGATACTGCATATGTTAGGTAGAGGGTAAGTACCATGTTTCCCTAAAGCTGATTCATTTTCAGTTGATATTTTGGTCCTATTAAAATTCCTATCAACAGCCACAGACTTCCAAAACCAGTTATATTGGTAGGAAGTACTTCATTCTCTGTATCACTCATATCCCCACAAGATCTGTTCTGGGCAAGAGAAACAGTGGTAGCTGTTAGTGTTAACTTAAGCAAGCACCCTCACACAGGAGACGCTTGTGGTTATTAACCTGGAGCCTCCCTACAATAGCTGGGTTTCAGGATAGTTAAGAAATGTCCAGAATAGACTTTCTGTTTGAAACATAACAGAGCTATCTGTGTTACATATAACTTTCCCATCAGCAGTTCTTAAGGTCTTCAGCATCAGCTGGGACAGTGGTGCCTGGATGCCTGACATTCTTAGTGTGCACAGCATCTTTGGGGACAGTGGTGTCCATGGTACAAACAATTCTCCCAGCAGGGAGAGATCTCTGAAGACAGTAGACCTAGTGTTACGTTAATCTTCGCAGCATCTGTGCGGACTAGTGCAATACCACAGCCATACTAAATAAATGTCATCGCATCTGTATTGTCCACTCGCCACAAACAGCATCAAAAACTAGCATAGGCCAACAGCCCACCAAAATCAGGAAAAAAAATCCAAACAGAAAAGGCATGCAATTTTATTACAAATACCCCTATCTTCAAAGACCACTTTTCCTTGAGACTTAAGTGTAATGAGCCGCTGCTTCAAAAACCTGCTTCTATATTTTCTGCTCCTTTAAAAAGGCTACTCATTTTTTAAATCCATCACTTGTTTCAATACTTATTTTGTCAATCCTTAAAAAGTCATACAATACTTTTCAGTCTTCATACCTTTAATATGCTATACTCACACACTGTAAATAAATAACTCCAGGCTTTAGAATTAAAATACCTAAGATTAAGTCTCTTATTCAGCTCTTCCAGAAACAGGGAGGTACGTGTGTGGACTGAGTTTTTTGCATTGATATGGAAATTTTCAGTTTTTCACTATACTGTATCTCTGATATAACACTTCTAATGTCTACTTGAAACATGAAGTTCTGAATTCATTTCTGTCCTACAATATTACAACTAGAGCACACTTCTACAATGCAGAAAAGTAGACACTTATCAACATGCCATCCATGGCTCAATAGTTACAATATTTAAAAAGCATTCTCTATTGAGATTACCAACCCGTGGCTTAAAAAATATAATCTGCCTTTGCTCTCTTCAAGTTGTCATTTCTCAATTGTGTAAGTTCACTTCAAGGACAGCACAGAAATCTACCTCATTAGAGGCCTTTATCAGTTTACTATTGTTGTCCCCTTAAGTTTTCACCTAAAGTTTCTCCCAATCACCACTTGATTTGTCCAATACTCTCTAAGAGAGAGGTACACTGGAATATTTTTCTGGAGAACAGAGACAAGTATATGTTTTTCAGCAGAATGTGATAATCTGTGTCTGATTTTGAACTAACAACCTAAAAGGAAAGAAATATGGAACAAGCACATTGATCTTCGTAGTAAATTAAGCCCTAGATTATTTAAATTAAAGCAAAATAAGGAATAGAAGTTATTAGTTTCACAGCAAGAAATTTTTTAAGGCTACAGAGCCTCAAAAAATCTGCCTTGTCAAATAATAATACATCTAAGCAACTACATTAAATATAATTTAAAAAAGCAAATTGATTTTGGACAAAGCATTTAATAAATATGGTTTAAAGTGAAGCCTGCCAAAACTCCTGTAAGGCCTGGTGTCTTGGATGAAGTACCATGCACCTGCTCAGTTTATGCTTATATTCCTACAGAACCATTCACTTGTATAATTAACTGTGCATGAATTAATATCTGCCAAGTGGTTTGAGAACAGATGTTTGATTTCCTAAGATGATCGAATGAAACAAAAAAAATGTTTAGAGATGGACAAAACTGAACAACAGCTATTCTACATTGTATCCTAGTTTTATTACTTTGTAAGAAGACTATGCATTAACTACTTTTCACAAGGATTTAAAGCTAAATTTATGCCAGAAACCACACAATATTAAAAGAAATGCAACCTGCCACTAAGTAAAAAGTTTAGTTCAGAAGCAGTTCAGGAAATTTAAGAGTGGCTTGAACAGAGCAGACATGCAATAAGAAAAAAAAGCACCTACAACAAAACACCTTTACAACACCCTTAAGAGCTTTATAATAATACTTTATCTTCCTGAGCTGAAGTCCCACGTTTTGAAGTCCCCTCCTGAGCAGCTAGGTATGTGGTACTGCTCTAAGAGGTATGTACACATTGCCCACAGCAAAACCATAGAATTTTACTCTCACATTAGGTATGTTCCACGTTGGCAAGAGAACTCAAAACAGCAGGTGCCCTCCCTAGCTAGAGGGGCCTCAAACTCTAGAAATGGAAGAGACCACAAGCATGGGACTGCTCTTCCCAGTCTCTATGCAGTTGACAGCTGTAGGTCTTCTGCGAAAGAGGGTCTCCAAGTGGGCACCTGTGGTACGCCACGCTTTTAATCCACCTATGCCGCTCCCAACTTACCTACTCAGCCGTATATGCAAAATCTTGCACTGCTGGCAGTTCCTCCTCCAAAGGCGGCTGGAAGTCGTTTTTGGAGCCTCAGGGCTCCTGGGTTTGGGCTCTGCAGTTCCTTATGGGCAGACACTCCCACCAGTGAGGCAGCAGCACGCAGACGCAGCTAGAAAGTTTGCCACAATCTCTACCTTCCCCTGCAATTTGCTCCTCTCCCAGCCTCAGCCTCTTCTCCCTCCTGGCGAAAGGGACCGGCTTTAAGGGCGTCGGCGGAGGCGGCACTTCTCGCAGAGGTTTCCTGCCTCAGCGCTGCCGCAGCTGGAAGGGCTCTCCCGCTGGAGGGCGGCTCCGGGCCGGGGGGCGCCGGGGGCAGCGCTCGTTCGGGGCTGCGGCCGCCGCCGCGTTTGCCGCGAGCCTCATGCTCGCCGCGGTGCTCCCTGACATCATTCATTCTGCTACGCGCACGCCCGCCCACTCCATTTCCAAGCAGTGACTCACCCGGCGCTGCCGCCGCCGCCGCTGTCCGGGGCAGGGCCGCCCGGACCGGCCGGACCTCTCGGAGCCCCCGCCCGCCGCGCAAGGTGCCGGCCCCGCCCGCGCGCGCCCCCCCACACACTGACGCGCGCCTCTGCGCGCGCGCGCCGCCCGCCGCCCCCTCCCGGCGGGGCCGCGCGCCCGCACCACCCCGGCGCGCGCCTCCGCCGGAGCCGCGGCAGCCCCGGGCGGGCACATCCCGCCCCGAACCCTCTGCCCTGCCCTGCTGGCCCGCCCGCCTGCTCCGCTCTCCGGCCCCGCACGGCTCCCCCGGGGGACGGCTCGGTCCCGCTGCCGCCGGGCAAGGGCAACGTTAGCCCGCAGAAGGGGGCGCCGACACTTGCCCTGCCCACCCTGAAACGTCGGCTACGGGAAGGGCACCGCCCGCCCCCGCAGCCAGCGCCGGGGCAGGTGCCGGGGCCGCCCCCGCAGCCAGGCCACAGGCGAGCGCCGCCGCCCTCCGCAGCGACGGGCTTCCCGGTTTTGCCGGGGGATTTGATTTCCCCAAATCTGCTTACGTGACAGATGACTGTCACTGAATCCCCCTGCTTCTCAAATGTTTCACCCCCGCCTCTGGACTTGGCTTTCCTTGAGTTTTTGTTTAGCTTTTTTTTTTTTCCTTGCGGTAGGTGGGAGGGGTATTCCCCCCCCCGTTTTGTTTTCAAAAGAGTTCCCCCATCACTACGTAGCAGCCAGATTTTGTTGGGAGTTTTCCAGCGTAAGAAACACGTGATTAGCGGGGGAGGAAGGGAGGGGAAGAAGGTGTCAACTCATCCTCACCGAAACTCGCTCTGGCCGATACACACCTGTCCTGCCTTAGTCACCCGGCTGCAGCGCCGAGCGGGCACATGACAGAGCAGAGCGGGGCCCGGCACACAAGCCTGGGTTCGAGGAAGGCACCTGACCCTCCGTTCGTCACACCCCTGGAAAGCCCCCTTCACCCAGCTATTGGCTATTCTGCTTGGGTTGCTCACACTTTGTTTTTTTCCACAAAAGCTTGGGGGAAGGGAAGAGAGAATCTGCTTTATTCCAGCACAGAGTGGAAAAATTTTCCGCACTCTCAGATTTCTGTGGGACAGGGAAACTGCCCCGGTCCAACAGTGACAGCCAGGGCACTGCTATAGACAGAGTGCCAGGATTTCCAAGTTTTATCTCCTGCAGGCATAATGCAAACATTCTCTTATACCAGATAAACAATTCAGCAAGGCTACTGCTGTTCCTGTTGCTAGGTGAAACACATACACACCTGTAGTGCTGAACCAAAGAGGTCTGCTGGAACCTCACAGCTCTCTTTACTGCCACTGTAATCTCCTCTCCCACCACCCCCCAATTCTCCTAAGTAGGGAATGCTTCCTTTGAAATAAAATCTAAAGAAAAAAAAAAGGAAAAGGTACCATGGCCAGGGCATTTGTTTTTAACTGATTACAGAGATATCTACATATCATGGACACATTGCAGACACAATCACAGGCATGCCTTTGGAGAATTGTATCTTACTTCAAGCTGTTATACGGAGAGGATAATAACAGACTAACAGATCAAGAGTAGAAACAGCAATGCAAGTGAAAAAAACCCCAAAAACTACTTACAGGCAAAGCAAAGAGGCCTCCTCTAGTTTTCCATATTAAAAAAGAGCCACTGAAGAAAGGTTAAAAGCAGAGACTGGAAATTTTACTGGCATTTTTCCAAATTATTTGGATAGATCAGTAAGCTGAAACTCCGGCATTACTCTTAAATAATATTCTCTGAAGCACTGCATTTGAATAAGTAAAAAATAGCAGTACATTCTCTTACTCTGTTCAAGACTACACTTCAACCCCACAAGCCCATCCATGCAGATGAGAGGTTCAAGAGTAGAGCTCAGGGGTGGATCTGTGAGGAGCAGCTTCCAGGCGAGGGTCTTTAACTAATGTGGTAAGAACTGCCTGCAAGTCCTGCATAACAACAAACCTTCAAAAGCAGGCAGCAAATCTGTGAAGTCACAAAACTTGCCAGAGAAAACAGCAGCACATCTCTTAACCTTTACTTTAAACTAAATTGACTTCAGAAGATTGTTTTCAGACAGGAATTAAGTAAGAGATAACAAGACTTACAAAATGATAACTCATTTTGAGGAAAAAGATACCTTGCACACACAGACAGAATTCCATGGGGAGACTCACATACGAGTCACATTCCCCTTTACCTCCCAGGGAGGCAGATGAGAGGGAGAGAATACAGAAACAGAGCTTTGAGGGGAAAAAAAATTACTGTTCCATTCACTTGGAACAAACCCAGCATCTTTTTCATTACTGTTTACTTTTCCCCCCTTTCATGAGATCAGCAGGGATATTATTGGAAACAGTAATTCTATAAACAAACACAGCCAGCTTGTGCATTAAAATTCTGACTATTTCCAAAGAGACACTTTGGCATTTTTTAGAAGTAGCTACCACCAGAATCCTTAATCCTACCATGGGAGAACTGAAGCTGCAAGATTGGGTTTGTGGTGGGGGGAACCAAGAACCATACAGAAATTTCTAGTTCAAGCTGACTCTACAGCTTATAGACTGAATAAACACTACTACTACTACAAAAAAAAAAAAAAAAAAAAGAAAAAAAAAAGCTCTTTTTTTTTTGTGTATGTAGCTAAGCCATAGCAGAATTCTGTGCAGAAACTGATAGGCAAAAACTATGTACCTGTGCTCAGCCTAGGTTCAGACCTAATTAACTGTATAAGTACATATGTTCTTAGGTGCTCACATACATTTGCAGCCTTTATTGCAGGTGTGTTAAGGGCAGATGAAAACATACATATTTAATTTTGAAGTATGCCATACACTGCCGTAACTATAGTCACTTACATTTCTCCCTTGCCTTTTCTTCAAGTAGCATATAAATCAGGGTAATCCTGCCAACTACTTCTAGTCAAGTCTAACATCATATTCTGAACCCTGGTTCTCATGGCAGCCCTGTTGTATCTGTGAAGGTGCTAGTTGATACTTCTGCCTTAAAACAGATGGAGTAACTCCAGAATGGTTTATTATTCCCACCCAATTATGAAAGAGTAAAACACACTAAAGCCCAATGTAAGTAGGTTATGCCATGAAGAGATTCTTCATCAGTATACACTTCCTAAATCCTTAAACACCCCCTCACAAAAATTACTTCCACAGTTTTTGAATTAGATGCATTTCAGCAATGACATGAATTCCAGGTCTCCAGGTTATCATTTTTGATCCATTCACTACCGCTTTTTCATCATCAAGGGCTTTAGAACAAGGAGAAAGCTTACCTTGTAAATTCACTATTAATGCCACTAATTTTTGGCAGCTGAACAAGTGGATGAAAAGATAAGCCGCAACAGAAATCACAAGACAAGTTTTTCCATCACTCCTTCATAAGCCCAGTTCCAAAGTACACAGTCCTGTCCTATACTGGAGAGGCTGGGGCCTTAAGAAACTCATTTATAAATCACCACTGCTGGATCGAGCGCAACTTCAGCTGCTTAGACAGCAAGACTATCTGAACAGGTCAACCCCCCAAAAAATAATTGAAAAAAAACCAAGACAAAACAAATAAAAGTTACCAAAGAAGACTACTAGTTACTACGAAGGACTAAGCTGCCAAGCCAGGCGCTGCCACGCTAAGCGCTCAAAGGTCGCTTCAGCGCTACCACCCTGCACGAAGCACCCGCGAGCAAAGAACGCCCCGTGTGGCTCCCTCAGCTCACAGGAGCCCGCCCCAGTCCCACGAGGGACACCCGGGGAAAGCGCTCCCCGCCGGCTGCCCGGCCTTACCTGCGGCCTCCTGCGCTGGCCCCTGCCGTGCCGGCCCGGCCCCGCCGCCCGACTGCCGAGGCACGGCTGCCGCCCGCCCTTCCCGAGCTTTCAAAGGAGGCGGGAAGCGGCGCCAGGCCAATGGCAGCGGGAGCCCGCCCGCCCCGCAGGTGCCCGGCCGGGCTCGGGAGGGAGCGGCCGCAGCCGCCTCCGAGTCCGCCGCCAGCGGAGTCCAGCTTGGAGGCATCTCTGCAGACAGCAGATGCTTCCTCCAGCCACTTTCTTTCGACTCCCCGAGACCTACAAATCCGTGATTATTGTCTCATCTTGGTGCTTTACACAGTTTACATTCCTCCAAAATTGCTGTATTAGCTGTTTTCATAACGAACAGCTAGGCAGAGATATTATGTTTTAAAAACTATTTTTTCAAGGGATTATGTGTTATTGAGAACGTCCCTGGATAGTTTCAGGGGAAAAAAAATATGAAGCTTTGTGGAATTATACTCCCTGCTAAAGCTCATGAGGAAAAAAAAAACCAGATTTAGACTACAGATTTTTTTTTTTAACAAAGCAGTAAGTTAAAGCAAACTTTTTACTTTTCCGTCACTATTTCACTTTTATAAGCAGAAAAAGCTGTACCTCAAATTTATCCAATATTTTTCCTTTGGATATATTGTGGGATCATAGAATCATAAAATCATAAAATGGTTTTTGGTTGGAAGGGGACAAAGGTCCAACACCCCTGCTGTGGGCAGGGATGCTTTCCACTAAACCAGGTTGCTCAAAGCCCCATCCAGGGATGGGGCATCCACAAGTTCCCTGGGCAACCTGTTCCAGTGCTTTACCACCCTCACAGGGAAGAAATTTTTTCCTAATATAATTAGGAATGGGACAGAAAGGGTGGAGGAGTATGTGTTTTTCTTGTTGATTTTGGTAATTCTTTAAGTATTCAAACTATATGAAATCAGACATGCCTTAGAAGCTGTGAAATAAAGAGATCTTGGTTCAGTGTCTTTCAACCAGTTTCCTTAAAAACTGAAGCCAAAAATTGATTTTCTATCTAAAAATATGTCCATCCAAAAATCTCCGTCTCTCTTTCTATACACAACAGTGGCATGCAATAAATGCTTTTCTCTGATGAAGCAAGGCTTTGGCAGAAATAGAAAGAGTACAGGTACTTGACAGAGGCTGTAGGGGGGAAACAGGAGATCAGGGAATAATGAAAATAAATTCTAATTTATCACCTCTTTACGTGTGCAAGGTGATTCTAGGAAACTAGACACAGATGACACCAAGTTGGGCAGTGCTGCTGATAGACTTCAAGGACAGGATACCAACCAGAGGGACATAGACAGGCTCCAGAAGTGGGCCCCTGGGAATCTCATGAGGTGTAACAAGAGCACCTGGGAATCTCATGAGGTAGCCAAGAGCAAGGTGCTGCACCTGGGCTGAGGCAATCCCCAGTACCAGCACAGGCTGGTACATATCAGAGCAGCCGTGCCGAGAAGGACTTGGGGTGCTGGTGGGTGACAGGATGGACATGACCCAGCCACGAGCACTCACAGCCCAGAGAGCCAGACCTGTCCTGGGCTGCATCCAGAGCAGTGTGGGCAGCAGGGGAGGGAGGGGATTCTGCCCCTCTGCTCTGCTCTGATCTGGTGAGACCCCACCTGCAGGGCTGCATCCAGCTCTGGGGTGCCCAACACAGGAAGGACGTGGACCTGTTGAAGCAAGTCCAAAGAAGGCCACCAAGTCATCAGAGAAATGAAGCACATCCCCAGTGAAGAAAGGTTGAGAGAACTGGGATTCTTCAGCCTGGAAAAGAGAAGGGTTCAGGGTGACCTAATTGTTGCCTTCCAGTACTTGAAGGAAACTTACAGAAAAGATGAGGCAAGATTATGTTCAAGTGCATGTAGTGAAAGGACAAGGGTGAAAGGGTTTAAATTGAAACAAAGTACATTTAGTTTAGATATTAGGAAAAAACATCTTTACTGTGAGGGTAAAGCACTGGAACAGGCTGCCCTGGGAAGTTGTGGATGCCCCATCCCTGGAGGTGTTCAAGGCCAGGCTGGATGGGGCTCTGAGCAACCTGGTCTAATGGAAAGTGTTCCTGCCCATAGGGATCTTCAAGATCCCCTTACAAGCCAAACCATTCTACAATTCTATAAAGACACATCAAGCAGAAGTATGGGAAATAGTCTCCTTCGGAAAAGAGGTAACAATTTTAGCAACAACTAGAAGATCAAAAGAATTATGCTAGGCAGCTAAAAAGGCTCATTAAAGCTTTTCTGTATCATAAGGATTTCTGGATATGATATTAAATGCATGAAAAATAAGACAAGACTGCTGCGCTGTAACGATTGTCACAAAGTCAACTGACAGGTAAATTAGCCCATTTTCTTTGCTACTCAGCCTTATCTACTATATCTTCTCTTCATCCTCCTGAGCAGCTTTCCTCTCTAACTCCTCTGATCCCATATTTCCCATGTAACTTTCTTTTAATTTCTCCCCACTGGGATTTTTTTGCAGCAGGCCTGTATTCTGAAACAGAATAGTTGGACTAAATCTCTGACTACTAGACAACATCCTCTTCTACAAGTAGTTTAAAGGGCTTTTCCCCAGTAATGCAAAACAGAAACCCATTAATTTTAATATAAACTGAACAGCAGATGAACAGATCAATAGATGATCTCTATTTGTCTCTCTGTGTGTGCTTTTTCTATGACAGAGAATTTTATCTGATTCAGCTGGAAAAGGAGAAAAAATAGAGGAAAAAAGAATTAAGACTTGAACATGAATGAGCAATACAAAACTGCTAAGACTTATCCCCATTGAAGCTTAGGAGCAATACAATTTTTGTATCATTGTCTTACATTTGAGGATGCTATTAGTGTGAGGACTTTTTTAAAGCAAAACTTAATTTTAAACCTAAGCAGCTGACACAATTTCATGAGGGACAGGTGGCCTACTTTAAAAAAAAGTTACTGCTGTTATCATCTGAATGTAAATTCAGTACGAAACACATGGAGAGCTCTAATGTACTAGGGTAACCTCCTGTCTAATCTTCTGTCCTGCCTCTGATAGCAGGCAATGCAAGAAGCTCCAAGAGGGGCAAAATCAGTAGAAGCTGGGAAAAGGACAAAAAGGCGTAAAGCATCCTTCTGTCCTAGCTGCTTATCTACTTACCCTTCCAAAGGAGAATAGAATCATTAACGTTGGAAAAGACCTCTAAAAGATCATCAAGTCCAACCATCCCCCTAGCACTATCACCATGCTCACCATTCAACCATGTCCTCAAGAACCACATCCACACATTTTTGGAACACTTCCCGGGATGGTGCCTCCATCACTTTCCTGGGAAGTCTATTTCAATTCTTTACAACCCTTTCCATGATTTTTTTTTTTCTAATATCTAAGCTAAACCTCTTCTGGTGCAACTTGAGGACATTTCTTTTTGTTTCCTTTCTGCCTAGCATAACAGGAGATGCACTTTCTCCTTTTAAATAAAAGGACCAGCAACCAACAAGTACATTTTAATGAAGTATGCACTTAACACCAAAAGATTGCTGCTTTTGGTGCATTTTTCTTGTGGATAAATTGTGATAATCCTCAATTATGTAAGACTTTAATACAATCCCATGCCTGTTTGTCTAAGGGTTTAAAAAAGTTTGAGGAAAAATACCAGAAAGTGTACAAAATGCTGTCAAAATAAATTTTGCTATTATTTTGCACTAGACTGTAGAATAAAGGTTGACTCTGAAATAATGGCTAAAGATATTCTGACAGATATCCTTCAAGTAAGTGAATGAGTCATGAGTCTTTACCTCAAAGGTAAAGAAGAAAAAGACAGAACTGACTCATATATCAATTCTGAATTTTAAATATGACATGCTTTTTTGATCTGCTGTGTATTAGCAGGGTCTTCTTTTTCACAGGACCCAAAAGATAAATGAGTTTGGTAAAAAAGCATATGTAGACTTTTGTTCCACTGCATTTGAAATGTATTCAGAAGTAATTTGGTGCTTATTCTTACTTGGAAGCAAAATGCCCTGGTGTCACTTATTAAAGTTGTGGCCATGAGATTTAGCACAAAGGTCAAGGTCAAGAAAACATTGTTTAATGGATGATTTTTTAGACTGAAAAGCATTAGGTCTTTCTGCCAGTTTTTATGTATCATGACACAGATATGATTAGATGACTTCTGAAGGCATGAAGCCAAGGGATCCAGGTATTGTTATGTCCCGCCAAATGTGCATTATTGTTGTAAAAACATGTTCTAAAGTGTCTTTTGCTTTGATTCGTGTTTTTAAATTGACTTGGAGGAGGATGCAGAAGGAGTGAGTTATAATACAGGGAGAAGGGCTCTTCCTATCTGATAAGAAAAAGGATGAAGCATCTTCTCACGTGTCTAGCTTGAGAAAAGGGGCAGATCTCAGAACAGATGAGGAGGCTGATTGTTTTCCATGAAGTATCTCAATGGAAGACACAATAGCACAGTCTTGACTTTTAGGTGCTACAAGTTTATACATGGGCAGATCTCTCAGATGCCTTCATTGTTAAGAGTCTAGATTCCTTTTCTGTTCTTATAAATAAATCACAAGGAGTTGTAAATATAGATGTCTCCAAGTTTGCACACACTAGGAAAGGCAATAGAAAGTAAGATGGAAATGGAAGTATATTCAGCAATCTGATGTTGATGGGAATCTTGTACCTAGTATGAATATAATTGATACTGATTAATTATGCACTGAGCTGATTTAGCATTGTGCCAGTTCAGGGATAGGCATAAAAAGTATGAAAGCATTAAAAATCCACAGTGTAATAGGCTTTAAAGAAGGAACTATACTGAAACCAGAAATATGAGGAGCCTTAGCTTCCTTTCAGAATATGAAGAAAAGCAAAGCATGTATTATAATACATATTTTATACATATATATATAATACATATTATATACATGTTCTGACTGGACAGTAGTACTTCTTTCCGATCAAATAACAATGAGAAAATGGTGGCAGCCACTGCCCTCACAATAACATGCCTAGTAAATTACTAAGTAAGTTACTAAGACAAACATAATTAATGAAAAGAAGAAGCTTTTTAAACATGTTTGCCTGTACCAAAAGCAGCCTTTGTTGATCACCTCATAGAAACAACTCCAGGCAAGAAATTTTTCTAGCCCATCAGGAAAACCTGCAGTACCTGTGGTCTCTTCTAAGGCAAAAAAAAACCAACAAACCAAAACCAAGAAAAAAACCCTCTGCAAATATCCAGTATGCACTCTCACTCAAATATCTTATTTCTACTCTGCTTGATACTTGTATTTTCTAAATATTATTTTATAACTGTGTTCACAACATTTCTTCACAAAAACATTTCTTCACAAAAATGTTGAGGGAGTGGCTAATGAGAATACCAGAAAAATATTGCAACAGAGAACTGTGCCACAGTAGGCAGTCATGGCCAAGCATAGTGCTATGGTCACTGGGACCCCAGTTAGTTAGGACTTGTTTCTTTACCTTTCTGCTGGGGCCTGGAACACGTCAGCTGGGAATGGCACAATCCACAGCACTGGAAAAGTATTTTCACATCACCTAAGAGTTTTAAGTGGAGTCTATGTAATGATTCCTGAAGATTTAATGCTGCAGTGATTATAAAATTGATTAAACATTATATTTAGAGGTACTGAGATTTTTTTTTTAATTCTCTTTTTAAAATCTATTGCTACTTAATTTGAAATGCCTTACTTTACATCTTAAGGTGTTGTTATTTTGCTGTCATATGGAGACAAGTAGAAAGACAAACTAGAAACAGTCCCATATATATACATATATATACATATACATATATATATATTCTTATTTATGATTCTGACTCCTGTTATAGACAGAAAGAGAGGGAAAACAGATTTTTAAATTAGGCACAGGATACCTCCAGCAGCAAAAAATACTAAATGTAAGGTGGAATACAAGTGTCTTATATTCCTCATATCTCTGGAATCATCTGGGGATTAACAGCCTTTGAACAAGAGAGCTCTTGGCTAAGAGGTCATGATCTAACTTACAGTGGTCATCCTGGGAACAGAAGAACTGGAGCCTACCAGCGGCCAGTGTCAATCACTTCTATTCCACTCTTTTCCCATACATCAGTCCACATGCTGATGCTTACAGATTTATGGTCATGCAGTCCTTTATGCAGACATCAGCTCCTGGGATAATTTTTGTTTCCTGTAGATTTGTCTTAAAACAGTTGCCTTATTTACTGGTCATTTGTACAATTACATTTTACATGTTATAATGGATTTGTGGCAATAACTTTTGCAGACAGTGAAGGTTTTATGCCACTATGCTTTAAAAAATGCCAGGCAGGCTAGGGCAATGTCACTATAGGACACGAAAGAACACAAGTGCACACTGCTGCTCTCAAGATGAAAAGAAAAAAAGGGAATTTTATTTTCTGACTCTAACATTTATAGTTTTCTAAAAGTGACAGTGGATTGGAGGGTGACAGTGCCACCTCTCCAATGACACTGGACAAACTAACAGTCTATCAAATTTCTCTTCTTCCATGAAAGAATGCAAAACAATGAGTTATTTACAGAAAGTGTGTGAGACAGTTCGCTACAAAAATGTCAACATCAGAAGGCTTAGAAAATCTTAAAAAATCAGGGCGACAGGGCACAAATGGGATGAATGCAAATAGTGCTGACTGTGACTGCCCAACGAAGCTTGAAGGAAATACATTTGTTCTACTTAGCTAAATTTTCCTTGAGACTATCAGAGTTACATCTTGTTTTCTGTCCTTTCAACTTCCTCCTCAAAGTTGAGTCAACACTCAGTTCAGACCAGACTGCCCTGAGCTTTGTCCAGTTGGGTCTTGAAAACCCCTGAGACCTCACAGTCTCTCTGGGAAAACTGCTCCAATACATTTTCCTTGTATCTAGCCGGAACTCCCTTTCTTGATTTCTGATTGCTTTTTCTCATTCTCTTTTCTTGTCCCTCCACAGAGCCTGGCATCAGACTTTTGGTTGGTAACTTTCTCCTGAGCATTGGAAGGGTGCTCTAGGCCTTCACGAGGGCTTCTCTTCTGACAAACTTATTGTCTACTTTACCTGAATGCCTGCTAAATCTGTAAACTGTTTAGGGAGGTACTGGATAAATAAAAATCCATGCATATCCATAAAGTTCTGCAGGTCACTGAAAATATTCTTGAAATCCTACAAAATTTCTGTATTATAAAATATTCAGAGATATGTTTATGACTTAAAATTTTTAGGAGAAATCCAACATTTTAAAGAGAAATACAGAATCATGTTTTATTTCAGTCCTTAGCAACCAAGTAGGTGATGGGTCATAATCACCAGCTCTTTGTTGATCTAGGGGGGAGTTTCCAAAATAAAATGGAAGAAAGCCCCATATATCTTCTTCTGTATTTTGGGATGATGAGAAAAAGTTTGAGAACAATTTCTCTTCTGCAGGATTTAAAATGACTATTTAAATTTTCATAATCAAGAATAGAAGCTGTAGTATGAGAATAATAGTTATAAATACTTCATTTTCACATTCACTATTCAATGACAAAAAACTTTAAGTGTGATGGTAGAATCCAAGGTAGTCATTAATGCACAAGCTCAGTCTTGAAGGATATACATTGTGACTGCTTCTCCTCCGCCTAAATTTACTATAATTTTCCCTGTTCATTATTATTTTCATCATCCTCCTCTGCTATTCTTTCCCTGTGCTCTACAGATTTTTGAATGGCTGAGGTGCTTTGTGTACATTCCCACTTTCATTCAAAGTTTGTATGACCTGCCTTCTTTTCTTTACACAACTCTCAGAGAGACAAAAAAATTAAGATTTTGTTGAATAACTTAAACACTTTGTACAGTAAGAAAATGAAGATATGGTTATTTTTTTACATCTTGTAAGGGTGTCTTCTTTAAGTGTTAACCTAAGTCTCACATAATTTTAATGTTTTCAATCTTTCTTCAAATATTGATATGTAATGAATAATCAGTTCATTTTTCTAATCATTTCTTATTAGCAATAAAATATTCAGATTTTTTATCATTAGGCATCCAGGCTTTTGTAGAAAAGAAAGTATGTATGATTTTCCTAGTTACTAGATAAAAATGGGATTGTACAGGATTGACCTCTCCAACATTCAACTGCATATCAGAAAGAGGATGAGGTTTTCTGACTGCAGCTCAATTATCTATATACCACAAGCAAACCTTACACTGTTTTTTATCAGTGGGAAGTCTAGCGCATCTAGAACAAATAAATCTTGACAATTTGAAATAAGCTCAGAATTAACACATGTTGGGACAGGGGGAGTGTCTCTGTGTGTGCTTGCACTGTGAGACAGATCACGCCTCTGGCATTTGGAGTACAAGAAGAAACTTCAGAATCACAAAGTGCTGGAGTAATCCTTCTAACATGACTATATTATAATATTATTCCAAGAATATTACAGCAGAAAAAAAGGCCACAGAAGCCCACAGCATTATGCTAAGCTTTTTTAGCCTGCCAAACACTAAAATCCCAAACTTCATAGAAGATAGGGAACACTGCAAATCTAGTATTTGTCTTAGGATTTTCATATATAAGACTGGAATTCTATTTCTATGTCTGCTTTGCAATGTCTGGCAAGTTGCTTCTAATTATAGTTTATATATATTTTCACTGTTTTTTGACAGCCCAGTTACCAGGGACTGTGACCAGCCTCCTCTATCAAAGATTTAGATGGGTTGTGACTGTATTTTGAAACTGTTAAATAAGTTTATATGTATTTTGGGGGTGGGGAACCCATCCCCTAATTTTTCTTCCCATTGATCTGTCCATTTTTTTAAATACTTTCGAAATGTCACCTAAAAGTGAAGATCTGGAAAAAATGACTGTATGTCTGTACTTGTATTTCTGACTAGGAGGATAAAGTTTATACATTTTTTTGACTTCCCAGGCTATTTCATAAGTATATACTAAAGAGGTTGGTTGTTTTTTTAATATACAAGTATATTGCATGTATTGTAAGTACTGCTAATGTTAGCTCAGCTAAGACATGGGCCATATCATCCTAAGCCCTAATAGATGGACACTTGTATTAGTTGCAATCTTTATAGCTTTTACAAAACCCCTTCTCAGTTTACAGAAATTCACTGTTATAAGGGAAAATGCAGGAACCTCTATGTTTAAACAGTATCTCCTGTACAGTTTATAAATAAATTAAAAAAAATTTAAAAACCGCCTTGATGTCCTTTATACCAAGTACAAACATCAATAACAGCAATGGAAAAAAACGTGGATTAAAATAATATTTCTTTCCATCTGAAAACTTGTATTGTACAGCAGTTGTGGGTATTTCCTAAAATTACACTGACAGCAGCACTGAAAAAACAGAGATTCACCTTGCTAATGACCTCTGTTTTTGGCAAGATAATAAGTACGAGAAAAAGAGGAGATCATTCTTACCATAAACAGGAAAAGAGGCTTTATAACAGCAGCATTTGCTAGCACCTCTAAAATTAACTCTGGGTCAAGCTTTCCATGAGAAATGCTTTTTTTAGAATTAATACAGAGCAGCTCAGCTACAGACATATCAGAGAATATGTTTTAAATCAGTCAGTCTGGAAACCAGGTTTTAAAATAGTACACATGGAAACAAAAACATAAATTTCTATGGAATATCCCATTTCTCTTATAAATTTTCTGGTCTAAGGTGTTTCCATCTTTCCCTATGATTGAAACATAAGGTAATTTAGGCCACAGAGTTCTCTTTAAATCGTAGCAGAGGTTAGAAGGCATCTCTGGAGGTTGTGCAATCCAACCCATTGTCAAAGCTGGGCTAGTCATATATTTATTTTCTCTGAACTTTAAAACATTTTAAAAAAATGTATATTTCACGCTATTTTTAGAACAAGGCAAATCTTTACTATGATATTATTTTGTAGTGATGGGTGGTAAACTGCATATACATGTTCTAGAAAATGGTTGTGAGTTTTCACAGTAAAAAACATGAATCTGTGTGGTAAATGTAATCTGTCTTAAGATGTTGCTGTTAGCTGCAACTAACAACTTGTTTCTGCCCACTTTTAAAGATCAATAAGTTAGATTCCAGATAGATATTAATATCAATTAAATTTTCAGGTTTAATACTAGGGCATCACTGTATTCTAGATTCTCCTGGATTCTGTTTAGGTGAGTTGCTTCAGTTATAAAACTTAAATCTCATAGGTAGAACTTCAGATCCAAATAATTCTAGACAGAGCCATCTATCATCTTTCATATCAATATTAATCATAACAGTATAAAGACTAATCTATGTACTTTGTAGAACATGAATATTCACAGACAAAGGCCTTCCTATGCATTTTGCTGCCTGTTTGTAACCAAATAAGCCATTTGAGCCAAATAAGTGTAGGCCATCTAAATAACCACATTTCCTCATGTCCAGTTTTCTCTTGTGCATAAGCACATAAAAGCATAAATATGACAAAGTATGTATGAAAAATCTTGCTACTCTCATTATGAAAATACAGTTTTTAACTATTAGCATATTTATAGAAACTTAAAATAGAAAAAAACCCTGAAAAATGATAAGCCATTATTGTCCAATAGCAACTTAATCTTTTCTTCCTGTATCTAACTCTGTAACTAGAAGAAAAATAAAAGAAAAAAATCACTATTAACTATTTAATTAATGGATAGCTTGCATGATTTAAAGAAAATCTGTATTGAATTGGGACATATGTTTGGAGTTTGTTCTGCAAAAGGAACACTTAGGGCATTTTGCAGTAGCTGGCATATACAGCAGTGGGTATGTTTATATCTGAATTGATCTTTTGTGGTGTCTTGTAAAAGACCTCTTTAAATTATTCATGTCTAAACCGAATTCAACTCTAGAAAAATACCTTTAGTGCAATCTATTTTAAGGGCAGTAGAATTGTGAGGTCAGCTGGCTTAGCTATAGTGATTTCTAACAATCATTTGGTTGCTGGTAGTATCTCAGTCACTGAGGTTGATACTGAGGGTATCAGATACTGAGAGTAAAAATCACCCTCAGCCACTAAATATAAAGGCAGTGGTGAGTTTAGATGAGAGGCCTCAGAAGGCACCTTAATGGTCTATCCCTTTATCTCAGAAGTACTAGCCTGTTATGTTCTTTCAGGGCAGGAAACAAAACGATGTGGATAATAAATGACCAGTCCTAAAGCCTGGAGATTAACACCCTTCAACACATTGAAGGGTATCTTATCACATCTATTCTCCTGAGCAGGGGCTGCACTATAGAATAACTTTGAGAAATTATTCACGTTTGCAATTTTTTAAAGAAACAGAATCAGACTTTCAGTGGGCACTCTGAAACAGTACTGGCCAAAGTCAACAGTCTTCTTGGGCTCCTCAATTTAACAATGCAGAAACAAAACCAAGTTTGTGGAGTGCTCATCTGAATGATGAAATGAATATGTAAAATAAATTGTTTATAGGAAGCATATACATACAAGAAGTGGTAATATTATTTGAATACACTGATAATTGTTATCACTTACTCTATAATGGCAGTTATTTGAGTACTGGGGAGGGAAAAGGCACTGACAGCTCAAGACGAGGAATAAGCATCTGTTAATTTCTCTTGACCAAGAGATTTCTACACAGATAAAGAACTGGTAGAGTTTTAAATTTGTTTTTCTTTTCATGAGTGCTTGCAAGCCTATTGTGCAAGACATTGAGCTGCCAGCAGGTATAACTATGCCATCTCCTTAGGCTGAGGTCATCCTGAGTGGCACATAAAATAGCTGAAGTAATGTAGCTGTTGCAGCACAAGAACTCTGTGCCAGGAAGTTGTCCAAATATTTACCTACCTTTACAGGCAGCTTTTACAGCTGACATGAACTGCTTGCTGCCATGGCTACGTTGTTTCCAGTAGCTGAGCTAGGTCGTTAGAATCTAGTTTGAGTTTCTCTTCAAAACTCTGCAGCTATCTCTCCATATCTCTATGAGGTTTGTGACCTTACTTACCAATATGCTATTTTTTCTGTTCACTTTCTACAGCATGTAAAACATTGGATTAGGATTAAGTTCAATATATCACAAAATCTTACATACAAAACACTACTACTCTGTGACAATGGTAAAGCTGTAAAACCAGCTGAATTTAAAGGCGTTTCTCAAGATGTCTTAACACCACTGACTTCTCAGGATTTCAATTTCTGTTACAGAGAGTCTTTCAGTGTTTAGAATCTGCAAGCATAGTCTGTACGGTTCCCTTTTCTTGGTGGTTTTTTTTTTAAACTTTCCCGTTATGTATTGCTGCACATCTAACATAACCCTCTCTACTGCTTTAACATAATACAATTCATGTTACTATAATTAAAGCTGCACTGTTGAACTGGTGAATGGATGAGATGCTGGATGTAGAGTGCTTGATTTCTGTTCCCTACTCTGTACCAAACCCAGCTGTTTTTACTCACCCTCCATTTTAGTGAAGCATGTCTGAAGAGACCTGCAAGGAGGGGAGAGATGAATAAAACTAATGTTAACTACTACAATGCAAAGCCCCCCATTTTTCAGTTACTTCATGAACTCCTATGTAACTTGCCTTTAGATAGATCACATTTCTCAAGATAAAAATAGATCAACCTTGTTCAAATTGTTATGGTTTATTATTTGACTTAAATGTCCTGTTGCAAACTTCCCTTGTATTGTCTGGTTCTACATATTCTTCACTATAAACTCCTAAACATTTATGTATTAAACACTTGTTATTTATTGTTAAATATTTATATATACAGACAGATATTCATACAGCTAACTCTTGAAGGATTAAAGCTGTGTTCCAAAATTGTTACTCTTCATATGAAAGAGATGCAGCCAAGTTGCAGACTATGAAATTCATCTTGCCTGGTCTGGCTTTTGAAAATGTTGGTATATACTGTAAGGCTCTCTCTACCCAATGTAAAAAGACTGAAATTAACACATGCCATTCAAAACCAGCTTAGATATTTTCTGTTCTCTTCCTTATAACTACAGCAGAAGAGCAAGCAACTAGCTTAGTTCTGATATATTCCCAACCAAAGTAAAATGAGATGAAACTTACCCTATCAGACAGATCTGGGTTTTCTGAAGAACATGTCAAAAGCAGTTTATTTTCTTTGTCCTGAAAGAGGCAATGAGGTACGGCTTCAATTTAAAATAATCTGGCACTGAAATTAGTGAACAGTAGTGAACAGTCTCTCACTTTGAATTGAGCCTTATTTTTTCATCACAGTCTGCAGCACCCACTCAATTTTTGGTATGGAGAGGGGACTCTTACGATCTGGATTGATGTCACTGGTGTTCTTCAACACAAAACATTTCTCTTGACTGTTTTTAAAGTGGTTCAGTGTGCACATAAATAATGTTTTGGCTGCACCAATTACCAAGTTTAGAAGTTTTTAGGCGAGATCAGTATTTGGAGGAGTATTACATTCCAAAAAATACCTTGTTCAGGCATCTATTAAGGAACATTGAAAGACATAAGGAAAGTATTGCTCCTGAAGTCTTTCTTTGAGCACCATAGAGGGTCATCTTTGTTTCATCTTCATAGCTACATTTATTAAAATATTCTCAATAATTTTAGATGGTGATCTGATATGCAGTATTTGCAGCATGCCATAATTCTATTAATTCAGTGTTGCGTTTAATATACACATGGTATAGGGAGAACCATACTATTGGAAAATTCGACTCTCTTCCTTGGCAGCTGAGAGCTGATCCTCCTGAAGGGTATGATTAATCCTAGGGCACATTCACAAGCACCCACACTTATGCTCCTGAATAATCTCAGTAAATTATGTGAGTAATTGCAGTTGGTTTAGTGGTTTAAACTGGTTTAGTATTACTCCCTTATTTTCTAAAATTGCAGAAGAGACAATTTGTGTGCTCTCTGCCAGCTGCAAATTTCCATTGCAGAAACACTAAACTTCAGGTTAGCTTGCCTATTAATACCTCCTTTTTAAAAAATACCATAACATAGGGGGATGTCTGCACGACATGTCTATCAATGCTGCCACATACCTATGCACATTGCACTAAGATTTTAGTAATTTTTAGATTCATAGTACAAATTTTACCTGCAGAGACAAGAGAGTAATTGTCAGAACTGCTCAAAGTGCAGCAACGCAGTTTCTACTAGAAAGAATTCATATAACACAGCAGAATTATTTGCACTAAGAATTCCTTTAAGCTGATAGTAATCTTCTGATGGAAACATTTGAAATTTACTGTTAGTGCATTTCTGTAGACACAAGGCTTCAAACAGGCATCACAAACTCAGTGTGGTTTCTTCTGTAATTAAAAATATTTTCATTCAATAGCTAAATATTTTTGTTCTTGTTCCAAGAACACACCACTGCAATCCAGTGTTTAAGCCAAACGTTTTCTTTTAGATTTCCTCAAATCCTTAGCAGCCAAGCTTCACATGACTTCAGTGGATTCTACTCAAGCTTTCCATTATAAACCAAAAAGCCTTTTTATAAATGCAGCAAAGAAGAAAAGTTGTGTCACACAGTAAATATCAAGCCCTCTCCTGCTGGAAAACTTTACCATTTGTAGGAGAAATAAGCATCCTTCAGCCAGCACCTTGCTGAGATAATTCAGATCCATTACAGTGTTTCCATAAACTTCAGTAGACCAAAGTATACTGGAAGAGCCCTGAGATTTACCTCATATTGAGGTACATATGCTGATAATATTCTAAAGTGAAATCACAACATAGGATGTTTATCTTAACCAAGAGTGCAACTTTGCTTAGGTTGGGAACATCACAGAGAACTGCCAATGAGATACACTGTGGTAAAAACTAGATTAAAACACAAAGAAGGTAACCTGATGATTTCCTAACACAGCAACAACAGAAATCTGGTCTGCAAAAATAATTCTATCAGCTGCAATATTAGAGTCTGGTTTTGGAAGACATGACATGCTACAGTCTGGATCATAGCGAATTTAAACAGGGAAAGGAAAGGAAATTTTCCTAATCCTCAGTTTTGCTTTATTATATCATTTGGTAAAATTAGATCATCTGTATCAACTGCTGCCTTCCATGTGCTCCCAAATGAGCAGAAGTACTTCTAGTCTGTCTTTTTTGTGTTTTGATTTTTTAATGATGGGAACTGAGGTCAAAATTACTTTTAAAATTTAAAAGTTTTTTGGCAGAGTCATAGGAATAACATCCACTGTGAGGGAAAAAGAGAAAATAGGTGTATCAGATCAAAGGTTTGTCTCTTCCCATCAAAAAAAAAAAATTAGACTAAAAAATGTATTTTGATTTTATCATCCAAGTACAAGTCAAAAAGAACAAGTCAAAAATACTTGTTAGCATGAATTTGTTTTTGGTTACTGTTTTTAGAATCCAAATAACTTGAAAATACAATTCCCCTTAATACTGTTTAGCTATATAGCAAACAAATGGATTTGAAAACTTGGTGAGGGAGTGGCAGGTGGCTAAATAAATACATAGAAATCCCAGTGTTTTGTCATATAACAAACTATAACAGCACTTCAAAGTTTTGGACAGATTTCCTTATATTATGGGTTTAGGGTGTAGCTGTGTGGAAAATTGTAAATGTTGTCTTTCGGTATTTACTTTACAACCCTTTGTAATCTTCAGCTGTATTTATAGCTTCAAGTGGGACGGAATCAAAATTAAAGAGGCCAGCTTGAGCATCCTTTGTAATCAAATGCTTTTCCCATTTCTTCTTAAAATAAATGTGCAGCCCGCACATTTGGCTGCCTGAGGAGACCACCCGAAGAGTTTACAAGCCGTGACCTTGCAGAGAAATAGTTCTGTGGAAAAGCGCAAGCCGCCAGAACACACAGAGAGGAGTTGTGGATAAACCAGCCGATGTTTTGAGGGGAGAACGAGTAACTCGGTTTCGAGTTGGAGGGTTTAACTAGCGATAAGGAAGGGGTGAGGTTCTCATTCCCGAGGCGCTGCGATCGCCACTCACTCACTCTCTTTCAGCGGCCCCGGCCGTGCCCCGGGCCGGGCTGGGCACGGGCTGCGGCCCCGGCGGTGCCCCGGGCCGGGTTGGGCACGGGCTGAGGCCCTGACCGGGCTGGGCACGGGCTGGGCACGGACTGTGGCCCCGGCGGTGCCCCGGGCTGGGTTGGGCACGGGCTAGGGCCCCGGCCGTGCCCCGGGCCGCGTTGGGCACGGGCTGTGGCCCCGGCCCCTCTGCCCGGCCCTGGCCCAGAAGCCACCGCGGGCCGCTCAAGGCGGGCCGGGAGCAGTGGGGTCGGGCCGGCAGCGGAGCCAAGCGAGGCCGCCAAGCCCGGAGCTCGGCCAGAGCTGTCCCCTCGGAGCCGCTGCCCGAGCCAGGCACCGACCCAAAGGAGTTCTGCGTATCCTGGACCGGAGAGACGGGTGGAAAGGCCGTCCGAGGGGAAGTCACTCCCGTGAGGGCATGGCTGTTGCAAGGGCATGGATCCAGTGCAACTGGCAGCACAACTGTGCCAGCTGGCGACAGCCAGCGACCAGCACTCAGGGAAATAAGGGCACCAAAAGGCAGAGCCCAAGGCCAAGAGTGAAAATTTGGCCAGGAGTTACCTGAGAATTGCTTCTGTTGTTAAAAAAAGGGTATTTGAGAACTGCTTTTAGGTCTCGACTTTGCCCTGTTGTTTACTCAATGCTCAAGGCAAGGTTTATAAAGAGAATTGCTTTTTATTGGACTAACTGCACTTCTTGGCAAAAACAACTGAGCTTTGGGGCAAACAAAACCTTCAGACTTGTGCAGCTGTGGAAAGGTGTCATGGGTACATAAATTACAGGGTCGCCTCTCCATGCTGCCAAACATGCTTGCTCCAGGACTTGAAAACTGTTGCTACAGAGGGAATATCCCTGGGGAGCAAACTGGGGGAGTTCGAGGTATGCAGGAGACCTACTGAGAGAGGTTTTGGCTCTGGACTATTCATGTAGCAAAACACTATAACTGAAACAAAAGTAGAACTTCTAAGACAAAAATTTATCTCCCTTAGCGGCTTTGGGAACATCCCAGATCTGTAGTTAGAAGAGCAGCAGATTATGCTGTGAAGAAAACAGAATAGGAACATTTTCCAGAACTCCAGAGAGTTTGCCTTTTTGCCAGCTAACCTAGGTCCAGGTGATCAGATCACAGCTACTTTTCATTTAAATTTTGTTCCTTTATTTTTTTTGGACTGAAATGTCCATTTTGACTTGTGCTTCCTCCATTGCTGAAGCCTTCTCATCTGCTTTATTTCTAAACAGAACACAGGATCAGAAAATTCATGGACAATGGAGCCTAGTTCCTTTCCTGCAGCAGTTAAACTGCTCATACAACCCCATTTGTAAATTTCCCAAGCTTTCATCTTAAAACAGGTTTGGGGTTTTTGCCTCATACTCCTATTGGGAAGCTGTTGCAGCACTTTATGTCCCCACAATTGGAAACTTTTTGAATCTCTGTGATGAATTTTCATGGCAATTTTCTCAGATGGTTTTATGCTGTAGCAAAGTTCTACTTCAAGTATCTTTCCTTTTAGTGTTTCTCTTACCCTTCTTTATCCCCAGTATAACTGATGAGAATTAATAAACAAACATTTTCGCAGATTTTCATTAAATAGCCTCAATAATGTAATGAAATGAAGGTAACAAGCTAAATGAAATAAGGTAGTAAGATAAATCCCTTTTAGGAGAGGGTTTCATAGCTTCATCTCCCTCATAGTATGTAGTTTTGCTGCAATAGATGTATATACTAGGTTTTTTACCTAATTATCTTTTCTAAACTATGAACTGTCATCTGGTAATAGAAGATTCCTGTTATTAATTCCAAGTCTGCAGCCATGCACTTTGTACACTCTAACCTCATCCCCTTTCAGTAACTGAAGTTCAATGACCTGTATGATATTCCAAGCCTTTTCTAGTTTGACACTGCCTCCAGACTTTGTCATCAGAAAATGTCATAAGCACACGCTTACACTGTACCAAAATTAGCCATGATACTATCTGCTATTTTTAGTCTCCAAGCTAATCCTAGAAAATTCTGCTGGTGACTTTACTCCAAACATACACTTTCCCTTTCAATGCAATAGATTGTATTGAAATCTATTTGTATTTGTGAGGACAGTAGAGTCACTTCAACACCAAGGAATTTGTGGTTTTCTTTGTAATTTTGATCTGATTTCAGTTAATTTCATTCCTCTAAATTATTATTTTCTCTCACAGTGAAGCCTTTCTCCCATTGTGAACTAATTTTTGATGGGCTAATGTATAAATGGTTTAATAAGGTAAACTGGAAAAAAAGGAAAATTGTTTTTATCTGGTAGAAGGCCACTAGGTACATCTCTCATAGTCTGTTTGACATAAAATGATTTTTTATCCTTCACTGTTTCAAATTTCCATTTACATGGATGTGTTAATTGTTCTTTCCCATGCTGTGTGGTTTTAAACCTTTCATAATATTAAAGTCATCTTAATAGGGGTATAGTTTAATTAGTTGCTTCCTCTCCTCTTCCATACTCCATTTGCTCATCTGTAGTAATGTGATGCAATACTTGCCTCATTCACTTAGCTAACCCCCTGCTATTCAGTTCACCATTTCAGGCAAAGGAACAGATTTTCAGAAAATTTTGTGATTAAAAAAATAAGCTTTGTAAGGAGTAATGTGCTATTAGGAGCAGAACTGGGGTTCCTGAAGCAACAACAATACAGAACTCACTTGGCTGTGTGCCAGATGGTCAGCAAATTCTCAGGGGTTGTATCTAAACTGGGGAATAGAAGGAGGAGCCTCGCTGTAACTGTGTCTCACTTAAGTTAATTGCAGAAATGCCTGGTTTTCCTAGTCTTTGTTACTGGAAGTCACTGTGATTTACCATAACAATCACTAATCAGTTTGGTCTGAATCGTTCTTCACTATCATATGCTATGTTCTTAAAAAGTAATATTTTTTTTCAGTTGTTTATATTATCTTAACCTTCTCAAATATATTTCGTAATTAACATGTGATATTTTTTCCTGTATCTACACTAAAACAGGAAAGATATGCAGTGTTCTGACTGGCCAGCATTCTAGAGAATGCTGTCGGAATTTTCAAAGAGCACAAGTGAAAATGAAGCTTAGGGTATTCTCATCAGCTGTAGTTCTTATGGTACAAATCTTACTCCATAGCAGATATTTAAAATAAATTTTTCTGTGTTGACAGACCACAGCAGAGCTCAGACATCTGAAACTACCATCCTTATATCTTTTATTTTAATGTGAACAGTAAAACTTTTCATTTAGATTCTTACAACATATATCTCAAAATTATATAAACATGTTATTCTAGGATAAAACAATAATTTCATTGTTTGTCTTACACTGTAAAAAAAGGAATGAAAAAGGATAACTGCAAAATTTTCAAGAAGGAATCTGAACTTTTTCTCCTTGCATAGATACGTGGATTTTTCTTTGGGATACCCACTGTAAATGATGCCACTTAGCATTCCCAGTGATAACTCCAGAGAAATCTGATTTTTGGGTAGTAAAGAAAGCATATCAAGTTAGAATTTCTAAAAATCATGCGCTTAAATTTTGACCGCTATCTGGTAATATGGAAGGACTAGGTTCTGACTCTCACATATTTGTCTGTCTTACTCTGTTAACACTATTGGTACAAAGCCTTAGCCACAAATCTGGAGCTGTCTCTCCTGAAGCCAGAGAATATGAAAAGAAAGCTCTCCTGGTCTGATGCCTGCCTTTCTCAACAGTGGTATTCAAGGAGATGCAGTAGCTTTTTTTACATCTTTGAACACCATGTCTCCTGATGGTTGGTTTCTTTGGTTAATGTCCTGAAATGTAAATAGGAGGTCAGTGTGTACCGTGTCTGCTATTTCAGGGACATAGCTATTAAGATAGAAGAAGGCCTCTGCTTTTCTAGGCACCAGACAAATGGATCAAAAGGGCCCAAAGCCTGTGGGCTTCCTCATTGCTAAAGAATGCAGTTTGCTTCAGTCTCATTTTAAATCACAGTGAATCAAGGGCTTCAAATATGAGCTCTGAAGTGAGAGATTACAGATTCTGAAGAGAGGACTGGCTTGTATAGATATATCACGCGAGTTGCTATAAATGTTAGGTCTACAAAAGAGTCCTTCAAGCCAGTGACCTGAAAATTATAGTCTTAGATGGGAAGGGTGAGGCTGAAGTGGGGAGTAGAGGACATTATCCCAATCTGCCAAATTGTATAGACTCTAAGGAGCGTGGATTGTGGAGGAGGGCGCGAGTTACATTGCATGGAGACTGTTGATCTCATGTTTTACTTCAGTCAGAAGACACATCACTCTGTCATCTTGGTACAAGATGCTTGCTCTTTTTGTTCTTTGTGCTATGATTCTTATGTGGTATGAGGCCATAAAAAACCACCTGCTGGAGCTCAACTACATTTTTTCAGAGTAAATAACCTGAAAAGCTTGCATTGTTTGAAGTGCAGGGGAAAGTCTGTGAGAAGTTGTGTTCTAAATGTCGAACAGATTATTCTTCTTTACGAAAGATGTGTCAGCAAGCCTTGTGGTTTGAGGCCTCTCATGACACAGTGTCTGTAAAAAGAAATGACTGGCTTTATAGTTTGGTTTAACGCAAAGTTCAGGTTCTACATTTCCCTGATATACACAGACACAGGGAATGTTTAAAGATAGGTGTGTAAGTTGCTTATCTTTGCTTTTTCCTTTATTCTCTTCTGTTTTTGACAGGTTAACCCATACCTCCTTAGTTATAACTTGGGGAAATTTCCCAAGAAATCTAAAAAATTCTCTGAGAAGAGTGTGTTTTCTGAGCTAAAAAAGATGCATTAAACTGTACTTCAATGCTTTCAAATTATATAGGAAGATTATGAAGGTCATACTCAGATTTCAGATCTGAATAAAATTTTATAGGCTGCTGTGTAAATAGACACAGAGTAGTTCTTATGCGGTTTCTCGTAATAGTTGCTCTAGGCTTTCATCTGGTGCAATTTTCCCTGAGTGCCATAATGACAGGTTCCACAAAGGCCCCCTCATTCATTTTTAGCTCTACCAATTCAAAAAAGAAAAAAAAAAATCAGGGCAGAACAGCCAGTATGTAAACCAGACTGAGAAACAATAACTTCTGCTGGTAAATCCTGTCTCCCCGCAATGGGGATTGGTCACTGTAACTCTATTTAAAAGCTGTATGTGTAGACAAATATTTAGAATGTAGTGGAATAGAGATGGTTACCGGCACATTAGGCAAGGTGAACATTGAGTAGCAGCAAGAAATCAATTCATTTTATGGGACAGGTCAGTTTAACCAGATCAAAGGGACTAAGCACAAAGGCTAAGGATCAGATGGAGCCTGCCCCACAGCAGGTAGCTGGCTTTGAAATCATGTTCTGGATGAAGTCAAGTAAGAACTTTATCAAGCTAAGCGACTCAAATCAATGTGAGTTAAAACTTAGTCTAATGAGTTTGCTGCGAAGATACTATTGTTAAATAAAAGAATTTTAATAAAGCAGTAAAGATGCTCTAAAGGATAAAGAAAAGCTTATTAAGCAAAATTAGAATGATTCAGTTAGAAGGCACTTCATCTCTGTCCAAGCTATTTTTTTTATTTTTGGTTAGTCGGAGGAGATTGAAATCACAAACAGTAACATAAACAAGAAATGTGTATTTCCTGTCACAATCCTTCCCCTGATCATTGCAGGTTACCTTTTTATGAACAAAATTCTTCAAATCTTCACCCCCACCAACTAAAAAAAAAAAAGAAAAAAAAGTTAGTTGAAATATGCATTAAACAATCCTGTGGCAATACCCTCCCTTGTTCTAGTAAGATCACTCTCTCCACTCTGCTCTGCTAGCCAGTTCCTACAGAGAAAGATTTTAAAGCTGCCTTATCTCAAGGTGTAATTATTCAGGTAAGTTATTGAAATTAAAACTCTATATAGAAGCCTTTGGCTTAGAACCTAACCAACTAATAGTCATGCTTCTGCCACTCTGTACAGTAGATTGAATTTAGGTAGCACTCTGTTAACTGCCAATTGAGATATATAGGTGATATTTACATGTGGTGTAACCATTTATCCTAGTCAAAACAACTATGGTATTTAATCATCAGTGAATGTGTAAATGCTGCAAGTGTTGAGATGATGTTTATGGAGCAGCGATGTTTGTCTCTAAAATTAGCTCAGGAAGAACAATTTTCTTGAAAGGATGACTCTATATATGAATGCTTGTATTTCAAGTAATATTGATATCAATTTAATATCGATCACCTGCTTTTATTTACAGACTAACAAGATGGGAGGCTTTGTATAAAGGAAAATTTGGATAGGAATACAAATATGATTCTGCAAAAGATACACCTTGCTTTACAGATTCAAAACTTTCTTTGTTTTCTACTTATTTAACTTCTTCCACTTTTCTTCCTATTCAAATATTCCTCCTATTCAAATGTTCTCTTTTTTTTTCAAATTACTGTAAGCTTTATTTTTCCTTCTCCTGTAACATCTTGAAAAATTGTTCTGCAGCACAGTTTTCTAGAGAACAAAAGCACACTGCTGAAACATTCTTTTCCCTGCATGACTGTATTTTATATCATTAAAGCCAACTCCAGGCAATAATATTAATATGATAAATTATTCACCACAGTAAATAAATCTCATAAGATTTCTCTAATTACTATTAGGCATTCTGTTGAACATTACCAGAGTCCTTTGTGGGAATTAGCTTGCAAGTGAATACATATTAAAATGTGGATTTCAAAGGCCATATACAGACATAACCTTTATAAAGATTTAGAAATGTTGAACAAACTGCAGGCTCACCTGTCATGACCATATGAAACACAATGTAACCCAGGAGTTCATGCTGCCACACACCAGGTCAGTCTGTCCCTTGGACACCTACCAGATAATCTATTTGCTCCCTGTCCACTGCCACTGGGCCTGGTATGTGTTAAGTTTCTGGAGTCTGAGGAGAGTCCAGGTGCTTCATTTGTGTTTGTATTGTGAGGTAGAAACTTTAGTGCTCCCTTCTGAAACTGAACATACAGTTCAACAATCTGACTCCCATGCCTGTTCTTGGTTCTTCAGGCTTTTTTAAATTGTTGTTTAGGTGCACTTTCAAGAAGAATTTGACATTTGGAGCTATGTTCCAGTTCTTTGGGCATACAGAGGTATGAAGGTAAAGAATTGGTAAGCTGCAAAAGAACCAAAATAGGAACTCTCTTTATTTACAAGGTAGCAGATTTAGTGATTAAAAACCAGTATCTAAATGCAATTCACTTTTAAATTTAAAATTATTAGGAGTCTGTCTGTTCAATGTGACAGGACTTCTTCCTGCAATTCTTCTCTACCTGCTTTGGGTGAAAATGCCCATGTAGGTTAGCTCTTAATATTCTTTAACTTCTCAGCCCCTTTTCCAAAAGACTTCTTTATCTCAGTCATCACCTTAGGCAACCAGGTAATTTGTAGCTTAAATACCCCATCTTTTTCTCTTGCTGCAGACCAGAAAGGGTGCCCTGTAAAACAAGTATCTCCTTGTATAAAAGATAATACTCAAAATGTTACACTCTTAGGCCAACTTCCCTTGGAATTCTGCTTCAAAATGCAGGCATAAAAATGGCATATGGGCTGTTTGAGATAACACAATTCATCATCAGGTTACTCTAATCCTTATAACAGGTACATGAATACAAATGTTTTCCACATAGACAAAGTATATTCAGTATATCCATAAAAATTTTTAACAGTCATCCAACTTATCTGATTGGATTCTATATTAGATGAACCATTTTATATTGGGAGGAAGCTTGATACGATTAGAACTATTTAGGGCAGAAAGATATTGCAAGAAAGAAAGATTCATGATAAGGACACATGATTGCAGTGCTCATGAAGTAATGATTCATTTTTACTGAGACATTTTACAGATAGGAATTTCAGAAAAGCTTTCCTGCCAGGTATATATCTTCTCTCCTAGTTTATTGCCTCCTTTTCTTTCCATTCTTTACATGAATTATCATGTAAAGGACTTCTTCTTATTTTTCTCCTGCCCCAGTATATCCTGAATGCCTCCAAGGCATCATTCTTGGTATTATTATTTTTTTTCAGGATTTCTTCCCTCAATTCCAAATTTAAGCTTTTCTGAACAGCCAGGTACTAGCCTGGTACTATTAGCTGGTGTTGATGAATGAAATGTCAGATTCTGGATGCAAGCCCATCTGTCTACTTGTTGAAGTGTTTGCCCAAGATATTTCAGTCTTTTTCAGAATAATCCCTGATCTTTTTTCCATGGGTGTCCCTTGACATCTCATTTAGCTCTACAGTTAGGGAATACTAGTGACTCAAAAGATTACTCCACTGAGTTTTTAAAGTTAAAAAGTTTGAAAGGTCTCTGTTTCCAAGACCTTTATAAAACTATTTCTCCATTTTTTACATTGTCGATTGTCACAAGAGAGAATTTTTAAGGAGTTAGAGAGTAGTCAAGGTCACCAGACAAATGAGTCTAACCAAAACTGACTGTGCCTACGGAACAGTTAGACTGTCAGCTCTTTTTTTGTTGTTTTTCTTCTATTTCAATTTTTCAGGTCAGCATAGCAAATAGTATTGTTCTTGAACATCAATAGGAATAAAAGGAAAAAAATTATTACTGTAGCATTTAGAGAATCATCTCCTGTTAGCTACTGGGCTGAAAGCCTCTTTAAAAGGGCTAAAACCTTCAGCTCCTTTTGATTTGATTAAGTGCACTAATCATCTGTTCAGCTTGAGTCAGTGTGAGATCCAAGTACGAGCACTTCATGAGCTGTTCTCTGTGTCACTCTGACCACAAAGCCACAGTAAAGTCAGGTTGAGACCAGCCCCTGCCCAAGGCATCAAGGTGAGAAACTACTCCTTGGGAACCAAGTCAGCTCCTAGTTAACAAACCAGCCAACCGACTGCTGCTGCTGCCTCCTTTAACCTGAAGAGGGGACACAAGAAGTGACCAGATCTAGGGTCAAGGTATCACCAAGACAACATGCAGCAGGTCTGCTCTAAACTCTGCTTGGTTTTGTATCCCACTGGGGATTGAAGCAGTTATTCTGGGAAAAGATGAATTCTAAGTTCTTTAGAGATGACTCGAAAGTATTTCAGTTAAAGTTGCTTCAGAGTTGCACATCTGACAAATAATTCAATATTTTCAGCTTTTAGGAAAATGTCTGTAGTTTAATGAAATATTTTAGATTAGAGAAGGGTTTTCCCTGCTCTGGAGTTGTTGTATTTAAACACCTTTTTAACTGAATTAGAAATGTGTTTTGAGTCTCTGGTAACTTTGGCCTTTGGGTGTTCTCTACCAAAAGACATTTTATAATTCTGTAGTAGTAAATGCCACCATGGTAGAATAACTTTATTGAATGTATATGACACAGTGATATTTTGGGTGTATAAGCTGTCTTTGGTTTCAAAGCATTTTCCTCAGATTAAGCAGGGTAAAAATAATGGTTGTTCACATGTTACAGAAGGAGAAATTGAAACACAGAATGACAAGCCAAAAAGCTAATTAAAAAATTAGTCATGTAGTAATTTTGCAGACTTATTTAAGCATTCATTTTTCAAGGATGTTTGGCATCTTCATGGCTTCAGTAGTTCTGTGCAGTCAACCAAAACTTATGTCAACAAGTCTGATACCGAACAACAAATAGTGGAAGTATAATGTATAAACTATTTTTTTCCCTCCCAGTACACATTTCATGATCCTAGTCCTCTTTTCTAACAAGCAGACTATTCTTTTCTGGAAACCTTCAATGTTTCACTTTTTCAGTGGTGATTCATAACATTTCAAAGTTAATGTTTCTGCAGTAACTCACCAATCTATCTTAGGGTATCCACCAGCACAACACTTTTAACACTTGCCTACAGAATGTTTTTCCCATCTTTTCAAGTTGTTGTGGGCAACATCCTAATTAAAAATTATCTTGGAACTTGCTAACTCCATTTAGAAAAAATGTAGGACTTTAAATTACATGTATTTTTTCCAAAACTGCTAAAGCCAACTAAAGCAACCTTTCTGAAAATTTCTTTAGAGTAAATAATTCCTGAGATATACATCAGTTGGATTCTCAACATATGCCACAGTTGCATTGGCAATCAGATAGTGTTGTTCCTGCAGCTCTTTCCAACAGGTGGGTGTTCATATGATACAGTCCTCTAGTCAGCAGTCCGAAGGTCTTTTCAAGATGAGATAAATATTTTTTGTCCTAAACATGTTATTCTTAGAAGGTGGAATCTGCATGTTGAAAACAATAAATTATTGAAAAGAACTCTAATAGTTCACTTCCCATTTGTAACAAATAAAAAATTTTTGAAATTGTACTACAAATACTTCTGAGAAAGGGGATCTTCCTCATTAAAGAAAATTTGTTTGAATTTTAATGACAAAACGATCTTTTAGTTAAATGATGTATGAAGTGAGTAGCAAACAAGGTGGTAGAAACTTTTAGCTGGTGAGAAAGCAATTCAATAATAGAGAGACATCAGAAATTACTTTGCAAATATTTATATACAATACATTTACTTAAATTGAAAACCATCTACTCTTGGAAGGAACTTCCTTTTCAACAGTTGTGATTTGTCAAAAACAGCCCTGGGGACATTATGTCCTGACATTGTTGACAGGCATGAAAGTCTTCTGTATATTTTCATTCCTAAGAAAACAAACTGATAGCTCACATTCACTTTCATTCTCAGCTTGAGTCTCCTACTAAGAGCATAGCTAAAAAGTCCTGTTCCTTCTTTGGCTTTAGGATAAGAACTGCCACATGTAATTTCTTCATCTTTTGCTCATCTGACAGGAGCTTTAACTACTCATTCCTCTCCTTGTTGTCTTCCCGAAGCAACTTCTGATCTTCCTTCCTGATAACCTTCTTCTGTTCCACTTCTACTTCAGAGAACCCACCAGGTTTAGCTTATTTACAGTTTTGCCACAAGACTTTTTTACCCCCACCTAATGTCATGTGCAGTGATGTGGAAAAAGAAAGGAAAAGAAGTAGTTTTCTTCCAATGTTGAACAAAGGCTTTAATAGGAATAGGGAGAGAAAACACCTTCAGAGTTATACTGTCTTTAGTTCAGGGTGACTATATAGTATCTAAATTCAAAATAGACCAAGGCATATGGAAAAAAAACATTGGTCATACAGACAAATATTTTTGAAGTTTTGAACACTGGAATTGGGATTTTTTGGGAGTCAAATAACTAAATACACAGAGGAGCACACAGCAAAGTATTCATGTTTCTAAATGTATGTCAAGTTCTCAATCAAATTCTTGTGAAAGTGTCAGCAGTGACATAGGGCTACCTAAAATCCTTGTGTACCTACAGAGCACACGGAGAGTCATTTATCTTCAGAAATATAGTACTTAGTTCTCTTGTAAAGTTCATTCTTTATGTTGTTAGTGACAAAGAACAAAATAAAATAAACCCCAAGTAAGAAAATCACCCAACAGAAAGCCTGAATTATTTCTTATTCATTGAAGGACCTCTAGTGGTCATTCATCACAATTTTTACAGCAGTCAAAATGCTAGCGCAGAACATGATAAGCATTTTTTTGTGAAATATAGAGTATGAGAATCAATTATTTTCAAAACTGTGCATTATGAAATTTTTCTCTACCTCTGACACTGTTAAAATTATGTTTCATTTCACTTTATACAGTGAGCCCTGGGAACTCTGCAAGAGTTTTAAGCCAGAGTTCTAGTGCCTGCATTGCCCCTTGCTGTTTTCTCTTTGCTAGCCAGTGCCTCCCTCAATCTTTGAAATCTCCCTCAGCTACTTTGAAGTTTGTCAGAGACACCCTTCTGTCGTCCAACACAGCCTTGAGTGTATTCTGTTACCTCAATAACCACTGTTCAGCTTCTCACAACATCATTGTATTACCTGAAAAGGGCCACCAAGCATCACCTCTCACTGCTGGCCAAAGCAGACCACTTCATTCTGAGCACAGAAGGCACATGGAGTGAGCTTATCTATCGAAAGAGCAAACTCAGCAGATTTAATACTTGCAATATAATTGGGAAGAGAGCTCTAATCCTCAGTATTGTGGGACATGAAAAGAAGTCTGAGTTAAACATTCAGCAGTATGTCAGAAAACAAAAGGTATTCTCATCACTCAGGGGTTTTATCAGCGTTTCTGCTGATCTTTCTGTGGCTTCTTTAAACAGTTCGGCCAGATTGTTCTGCTGGACATGCATATCAGTCCAGATATTAAAGAATTCATTAAAAACTTTAATTAAAAGACAGAAAATAGGTTCTGAGAAATATCTCCTCTATTCCTATCTTTCTCAACTATGGATGTTATACAGGACTTCTTATATTTTATTTTTATGTAAATGAGCATATCATATCTAGAATGCAAGCAGCATTACAGGTGAAGTATTCACATGATAATTTTGTTAATCTCAGGCAGCTTTTGATAGTCATCTTTTCCACTACACAAGCCTGGTAACAGAGGAAGAATAGCACCTCCAACAGGAGATCAGTGAATAAGGAATTTATGGTTAAAAGCCTTTAGAGATTGTTTCATAGCCCTACTTCCAGTATTGAGAGGTACTTGAGAGGAACATGAACAAAATGTTTAATCTGTTTAAAAGGAATTCTGAAATTCTTGCTTACTACAATAGTGTCAAAAGAAGAATGGTTTATGTGAGAAATAGAGTTTGGAAACTATGCTGACAGAACAGTGATGAGCCTTTTCTACGCAGGCAGCATAATCTACATTGAAGACGGGGTTTTTTCTCAAAAAAAGAAAAAAAAGAGCAAAACTATGAATAGTCTGTATCACTGCCTGAATTTTAGTGCTCTGGATATTTTGCAAGAAAAATACCAAAAGAACAGGTCTGTAGATGAGCATGAGATGTCATCAGAATTTGATCAGAATGCTTACCAGAGGAGCAATTCCAGTATTAAAGGAATTTCTTCCCTAATTTCTCATTCCTTTTATTGTAAGTGACAACAGTAGGTGGATTCTAGAGAATGCTTCAATAATTTATTTTTCTTCCTAGAAATAAGAGGACATGCATCTCAAAGGTAGTATTTACAGCTAAGGCACTTCTGGGCTTGTATACCAAGTTATGTACAAGTAGATGGTCAGTCTTTAATCATTAAACCAAAGTATTAGAGGATACTTTGTCTCTAGTCTGTAGTCAAGTCTAATTCAGACATTCTTCTTATGTTAGAATTGATGTCTAGAAGCTACTGAAAATATTTTTTTCTAATACCCAATATTTTTGAACATCTAAAGCTTGATTTATCTCTGTTGAAACAGTTTTATTTATCTCTGTTGTTTGGTGAAACACTTTAGTAAAATGTATCAGAAAAAATAATTTCTAGTATTGGAATTAAATATTTTTTCTTTGAAATGCTGATTTTTCCACTGAAAATTTGCACATTTCTTTTTAATATAACCTAAGAAGAAATCTTCTTGTCTTGTTCCTAATATGATCAGTTGCTCAGATTTTAGTGGAGATTGAAACTGTATGGTACCATGTGTCTCCTCAGTAATTTTAAATTATTCACATTGGGACTCTTACTATATGTTTGGGATTGATTGGTACTAGATAATTGGCTTTGCAAAAGCTAACTCAGCAGAAAATGATTTTCGATGTAAGTAGCCCTATGTAGGATTAAAAGGATTTCCCTGAGTTGGTCTGGTCAGTGTGTCCATGTGTACAGTTTGCTCTGGGCTGAGAGTCCTTCTTCAGGGGTATTATGTGCATGTAGCTTTGCCTAAAACTGATCTGTGCTCAAAGACTATTTTTTCCCCAACCTTCATATCAAAATCCAAACCAGTTTCTTTAACTAGTCCCTGTGCTGGCTATGAAGATTCTAGTATTTTGTTTTAACAGATAACTCCATTTTAATGTAATTTCCCTCCTTGAAGCTAAGCCCAAAATCAGGGGATATTTTGGGTTTGTTGCTCCTGCTCAACATTAAATCCAAATTTGTTATTGTCATTTTTCAAAGTAGCTCTTTGACAGAAGTATTCAGCATCAAAATCAGCTCAAGGATACTAAATCCTGGTGGTTCTCTTAGAGGTTGAGTTGGTCTTATTTTTGGGGGTTCAGACTAGCCAGAAGTATAGCTCATGAACTTCTACCTCAATTCTGCCTTCATTCTCTGAGCAGAATTTAAAATTTAGCAATGACACCGCCTTAGTGCCATATCCAGCTCTATTAGCTCCATAGAGAGGGTTTGCAAGAGCACTGTCATGAGAAGAGTTTTTGAATTCAGCTTAGATGAAGATAAAGAAATAGCAGCAGTTCATGTTGACCTGAATCTCACTAAGGGCTCCCACAAAAATGTGCTTTTAAAGTTCAGAAAACACCTGACTTGCATATCAAAATCAATCCAATCTTGAAAGATTTCAGGAAAATGGGATTGGAACCTACCCCTTAATAGCTATGCAGAACTTGCATATTACCTTAAAGAGAATTCATAGATAAAGAATTCATTCCCCAAATCTTTGTATAAATGAATATATATTTTCTTCATATGTTTAAAGAAAGCTCTTTTCATCTCCCTCTTTAATAGTTTGAGGAGGTTAAGAAGTTAAAGATGCAAAATGTATGGGCAGCACTGAATGGACTTACATGTCAAACTTCTGCACAATAAAATTACATTTACATTTCCATTGAAACAGCTTTGACAAGAGCTGATGAAATGTGACCTATGCTTGTGACAATTGCCTCTGTAAAATATGTAAAAGTTGATTTTTTTCCAATATATTGCATTAGGAAGAGCATTGCCAGCAGGTTGAGGGATGTGATCCTCTCCCTCTATTCCACCTGGTGAGGCACATCCGGAGTGCTGTGGAGTCCAATTCTGGGCTCCTCAGCACAAGAGGGACAGGGAGCTCCTGGAGCAGGTCCAGTGGAGAGCTGTTAAGTTGGTCAAAGGTCTGGAGCATCACTCTTATGAGGAGGAAAGGCTGAGGGAGCTGGGCTTGTTCAGTCTCCAGAAGACTCAGAGAGGTCCTCATCAGTGTCTGTAAGAATCTGTAGGGAGGGTGCCAAGATGATGAATCCAGGCTCTTCTCAGTGGTGTCAAGCAATAGGCAGGAGGCAGAAACTGATGTGCAACAAATTCCACTTGAATATGAGCAACTGGGTCCCTGAAAGGAGTAGTCCCTGCCCAAGTCAAGAGGGCTTGGAAGTAGATGGTCTTTAAGGTCCCTTCCAACCCAAGCCATTCTGTGATTCTCATTCTATAAGGAAGAACTTCTTTATTGTGCAGGTGAATACTTAACAGATTGAACAGGGAGGCTGGGGGGGTCTCCTTCACTGGAGATACTCAAGAACCATCTAGATGCAATCCTGTGCCATGTGCTCTCTGCTTGAGCAGGAAGGTTGGACCAGCGGAGCTGACTTTATCTTCAGTGTTCCCTTCCAGACTTACCAGTTTTGTGATATATCTCATCCAAGTGTGTGCCTTTACTATAATATTTTACTATACTATATATGCATATGTAAGTATACATTATTTCAGAATGTTAGTGTAATCATAAAAGGTGATTTGTTTTAGGAATTGCTGTTCAGAAATGGGTTTTTTTATTACCTCTAAGATTATGTCATCTGTCTTACCACGAGTGACCACATTTGCAGACATACTTCACATTTCACTTGTATACAGTTCATTCATCAGGGTTTCATCAGCAGTTTCTGGAAGGAATCATGCAGCTCCCCACCTTCAGTCTGTTTGGGCAGTATGGTGTATACATGGTGATCAGTACAACTGCATTTTCTTCTCTTGTGGTTTTTCAAACTGTAAATACCATTGCCTAAAACTTCACCAGTGCTCAATGCCTTGTTTTCTCAACCTTCAAATCAGAATGCACCTTTCTTTAGAAAGTAGGTAGCAGAAAAGATCCTGTAATAGGATGGGAATTCTTGCTGTCGAATAGCTGCCAAAGGCTAAACTCCTGTGCAGACTATTTTAAAAAATCCAGTGTTTTGCTCCCAGCCCATGTGTGAGTATTACAGGGGAGCCAAATGGACCTGTAAGAAATCACTGATGCATAGTTAAGAGGGCTGCCTTTGTTTTTGGATTTAGTTTACAACTCTTGCAAACTACTGTTTCCCCACTATTGCATCTCAGAGTGCAGAATGAACAGTACCAGCCTCTATCAATACAATCAGAATAAAATAACAGTAGAATTTTAAAATGATTGCGACCACAAATAACACTGAGAATTACTCTTAAGCCATGTAAAACCCTGTTATGAAAGCACATGAATTGAGCACACCCTAGACATTACTGAATAGTCAGCAGGTGGAAGCTCTCAAGTCACTGTTCCAAAGCAGTGTGCCGGTTCTCTTTCCATAACTGGGAGAGCATTGCATGGCAAGTTTTGCCCTAGCTCTGTCACTGTTTGTCATGATCAGAATACAGCCAGGGACCATCTGTTGAACAGTTACTGGCAGGGCAACATGTGGTATAACATTCAAGTCAAGCCTAAATAAATAACTGCAATTTTTTAATTTCTTAGTTACTTTGTGTTAATTCCATCAGCCCTTCAAATTGGCTGAAATTTGAAAGCTATTTTTCTTGATTTCAGAGACATAATCTACTTTGCATAAGGATTTTAATCAGAGTATTAATACCTGCTTTTAAGCCAACACCTTATTTTCTTTGGAAAGATGTCTTTCTGATATAGCAGAGGTAAACATTGATCCACAAAGAGAGTTTTTTTAATTTCCTGTTTAAACTGTCAGTGAACAAACACACTCCAGATGTTGATTAGCCGAATGTTGATTAGCCGAATGTTTTTACAGTAAATGCAATTCCTGTGATTACAGCACCATTTCTACCCGTAACACTTAAGTGCTAAAGTACTTCCTTTCTTTAACTATTCTAAATGGCCTTGTATTTATACGGTAAGTGCCACTCCTGTTAGCATGGCATCGTCTCCACCTTAAGATTAGCATCTAACTGCTAAACCAGTTCCGTCCTGGAAATAAGAACCTAAGAACTTCTGGTTCTAAATCCACAGTAAGAAACATTTCTTAGAGCGCTGCACGGGATGAGCTTTGTTTGTTGGAGAAATTTTTGTCACGGAATAATGCGACAGCCACTTCGCACATTCCCCGACCCGAGCTTTTCCCAAAAGGGGCGCAGCAGCCTCTCCTGTGTGCATGAAGTGGAGAAGGTGGGGAGGACACACTCAGGAGAGAACATCTCCGCTACGCCGGCCGAGCGGAACGCTGCAGCGCAGAGCGGGTGGGCAGCGCACCATCAGCGAGGCTGGAAAAGACCCCTGGGCTCATCGAGTCCAACTGTGACCGAACACCTCCTTGTCAACCAGACCATGGCACCAAGTGCCACATCCAGTGTTTCCTTAAACACCTCCAGGGACGTTAACTCCATCCGCTCCCTGGGCAGCCTATTCTAGCATCTCATCACCCTTTCTGTGAAGGAATTCCTTCCAGCGTCCAACCTACACCTCCCCTGGCGCAGCTTCAGGCTATCTCCTTTCGTCACAGCTTTGGGCTATATCCTCTTGAATGAAGCGACCTGCGTTCGTGGGCCCAGGGCCGGGCCGCGGGGGGTCGCGGGGACACGGGCGGGGACACGGGCATGGGCAAGGACAGGGAAATGGACATGGGCAGGGATAGGGAGGTTCAGGGACACGGACACCGCCGAGGGCAGCAGCAGAGGCGGTGACGGCGGAAGTGGCGGTGGCCGCCCCCCCGCGCACGTCACGGCGCGGCGCAGGCGCGTGGCGGGGCTGCCGTGGCTCCCTCTCCCCTCAGCCGCCTCCCTCCTTCCCTTCTTCCCTCCCTCCGGCCGTCCCTCCCTCCGGCCGCCGGGCCGCGGCTCCTCCCTGCACCACCTTTGGCCGAGTCGCGGGAGTGCGCAGACGGCACAGCTCCTCGGCGGCAGCGGCTTCATCCGCGCTGAGCATCAGTCGGGAAGGCGCGTCCTCCTCCCCTGCCTCCTCTTCTCGCTGCCCCCGCGGCCATGGAGCTGCCCGAGAGCCAGTGCAAGAAAGTCAAGCTGAGCAACAGGGTGCCGAGCTGGGTGAGCGGGCGGGCAGTGCGCCGGGGGGCAGGTGGGCGTGCGGGGGCAGGGGAGCGGGGAGGAAGCAGCGGCCGAGCGCCGGGGTGATGTGGCATGGGCGGCAGCGGGAGCCGGGACGGGGGGCTCCGTGCGCCGCTGCCCGCCCGCGCCGGGAGGGATGCGGGGCGGGGGCGCGGCGGTGCCGAGCCCGGTCACGGAGCGGCAGCGCCGAGAGCAGCGCGGCCGGGGAGCCTCCCGGGGCGGCTGCGGGGAAGGGCAGGAAGCCCCTCCGGAGAGGACCCGGCGTCTGTAGGTTTCATCCCTGCCTCTTCCGCCCTAAGCCCTCGGCTTCCAGCTTTTTGGAAGAAGGAAGACTTAAGAATGCGATGTACAATGTGGCCATTCATAAACCTGGGTTGGCCAGAGACTGGGGTTCTTTGTGTAGCGGGTGTTATGTGGAAAACTGTCGAGACTGGGCTTAAAAAAATCTAACCAAAGCCTTCATTCTTGTTCATAAAGATGGGGGAAGATCGGTTTACAGCAAAGACCAAAATGCAGCTATTTAGAAGAGACATTGCAGGCCTTTGAGAACATTTGATACCTCTGATGATGCAAGACAAGTGAAAAGAAATGAAAAAGAAAATATGATTTCTTTCAATCAATGCTGAGTTGAAACAGGCAAGACATAAGATCCAGAAGACATTTGATATGAATGTAAGAGTGTAAATCAGTCTTTGAAGTCTTGCTGTGAATAGCACAGGCCACAGCTTTCTTGATAAAAGCAGCTGTTGCCTGAAAAACGGGGAAGTTGCTCTCGTAGTGCTGGGTAGATGTTGTGCCTATCCAAGCCTCTTCCACCGTGTACAAGCTCAAACTTGTTCACGTAAGAGAGTAATCGGCAGTTTACATTCCTTCAATTTCCACTAGGAAAAAGCAAAATTAGCTGTTTAGAAGATAGTGAAATTGATGGTGTCTGTGTGGGGTTAACAAAGTGTATGCAAAAGTTACTCTGTATCATTTCCTTAGTCACAAGCAAAGCCAAGATAGCTTTGTCCAAACTGGGGCGATTCCTTAATTGACATTAAGTGTGTGCTGAGTTCAGCTGAGGTTGGCAACCCCCTCTATGCTACGTGGCAAGCAGAGGAAGTCTTCCACTTCTCCCTTTTTCTTTGGAAGACCTCAACTGAAATGCTCTCTGTAAACCAGTAAGCTTCACCAGGAACAAAAGTGCTGCTGATTCACATGCTCCACAGGCAAATGTTCTGGCACTTCTGGCTCTGCATCTGTTCAGCTGAGAGCAAAGTCAAAGCAGCTTACTTACCCTGATGGACTTGGCAGCCCCTAGGAGAGCAGGCAGAGCCCCGTCTTTCAGAATTTCTCTGTGCTTCCAGTGCAATTCAAAATACACCTCTGCCTGTGGAAATGCCCTTGCCAAGCGCACCTCTGAGCACAGCAAACAGGTACTCCCCATTTACAGAGCACAGCATAGCCACAGACACTGCCATTAAGTGCGGAGAACGTGGCTTGGTAGGGACATGTATGGAACGCTTCCTTTAGAGTGGCTTGGATTCCTAACACGGCTGAGCTGTTGTGTCAGTTTGCAGGTGACTCCAAATGAGAACTTGCTCCAATTCTTGTTTCTGAGAGCATATTCACTAGGGTAATTCTGGCTTCCTTTTTTATCCCTCTGATGCCAGGCAGTGAGTCCCCTCCAGCATAGATCAATGAGCTGTCTCTGCTCTTGGTCATACTGGTACAACAGCAGGTGGCAAGCAAAGACACACTCCTTAATAATATCTTTATCACTGAATTTCTTGTATCCGCAGTACTGGGGAAGATTCTACGTGATTGCTGCTGCTGTGATCTTTCAAATTGTCCCAACTTTAGAGCACCTGGCTGTCAGAACCCGGGAAAATCATCTGACTGCCCTGGAAGACTTGGGCCCATGCCTGGGGGGCTCAGAGACCGTGGCACAGAGCCCAAGACCCCTGTGCCTTTGATCTTGACCCATGGAAAAACAATTACCAACCTTTATATGAAGAATTACAAGTCAAGAGAGTTTAAGTAGGACAATAGTTAGTTTGTCACGGGGTGAAAAATAGATTTTTGGGGTTTTTAGAATGGGGGTTCAGAAGGCAAGATGGAGTAATCGGGGCGTGTCCAGCTTTCTTCTTCTTCTTTTTGGCCTCCATCTTCTGCTGTGATGGTGGCACTTTTGGATTGGTTTAAGGTAGATGCCCACTGTCTAACATATTGGGAAGTTATGGTAAATAATGTACACATAGTTTTTAGTATAAAAATATAACACGACCCCAGGGGCGGCCAGTGTGCCTCAACCTGACCTGCCAGACAGACCTGCCTCGGGTTGGGGAAAAAATGTTAGAGATAAGAAACAATAAACAGCCTTGAGAATGAGAACAAAAGAATTCTGACTCCTTCTTTGACTGCCGGGGAAAAAGAGGCTTGTATGTATCTCAGAGTCACTCTGACCAGCAGAGATTCTGAGACCGGGCAAAGGGAAGCTAGTCTGTGTTAGCGGCAGGAGAGCATGCATTTGGCAGCTCAGGTGGTGCTTTATGTAGAGGTGGTGCCTTATTGTAGTGGTGTCACTGTGGCAATCTGCTTTCTGGTGGGCTGTTGTAAGGATCCAAATAAGAATTCTGGTTGTAAATGGGAGAAATGTAATACTATAGGCTATGGCAGAATATGGACTGGGGAATTGTTATGTGTTTAAAAGGTATTATTGCTCAGATGTAATTTCTGGGCTTGCCCTTCCTTCCCAAGCACAGTTGTCTGAATCAAAACACAGATTTTTCAAACCAGAATTTGAGAAAGTAGCTAATGAAACGTATTCCTGACAGATCTTTTTAGTCCTGAAATATCATATAAATATGTAGCTATAACCTCTGTGGTAGCTGAATTTTTGTGTTGGAACCACATGTGTTTTTCTTATTTGTGTTTGTTTGTAGACAAATAGATGGGTGCTGTTCCATGTGCTTGAGTTGCTGTTTGGCTATTGAGCAGAACACTTTGCAGGGAATAAAAATAAAACTACCAATTGGTTATCAGTGCTGAATAATTAATGTCATAAAAATCTGTTTTTATCAGGGAGTCACTGGTTTATAAGAGGCACATGGTGAGCAAGTTAACAAATGACCTAAAGAACTTCTGTTATGACTGGGAAATGAGAAGGGCACTGAAAGTAAGACTGCAGTTCAGAGAGGAGGCTGCTTGTGTTGCTTTTGCTAGCTTATGGGAGTTTTTAGCTTGGGGAACCAACACTATCATGTTTGAGCAGAAGGATATGGAATTATAGTCACAGTTTCTTCAGCCTATGTGGTTTATATGGAAACCATGTCTGTTTTCTGATCCTTCCAGCTTCAAGCTGTCCCAAGTTTATGATGCAGCTTGGGGAGTCTCAGCTTGCCGTGGAAAGATTTACTTCCTTCCCCGGAAGGGAGTAAATTGCTGTGTGAAAACTTTAAAATATTGTACTTCTACGATCAATAACAAATATTTTGTTGCTTGGAAGTAAGGAAGAATAAATTCAATTTATGCCAGTGTATATGCCATTTGTCTGTTAACCATAAAACAATTAAGATATAATCTCTTCTTTTGGCTGTCTTTTGATCTTGGCATTGCAACTTGGGTTTGCTTTCCGTCATCTGGATGCCTGTCTGTGTTCTTGCATCAAAGGTGTTTGGCACTGATAGTCTGATTTGGTTTTGGCAATAAAAAAATTATAGCTGTAACTGGGCAAAACATCAAGAATAATAAACAAAATGTGTCATCTCAGGAAGGCTGTACATAGAGAAGTTGACAGAGTTAGTATTTCCTTTTGGCCCCCATCATCTGTCCTTCTTTCTTTTGTTCCTATGGTTCCAAGGTGTCTTAATCATTAATTTCCTTGGTCAACTACCTGCAAAGCTAAAATTTACCTTCATGCCAGGAAAAGTAAACAGTGGAGTTATCCTTCCTTCTTTATCATTGCAGCTCTCCAGTGCGCATCCAAGAAAGGATTTCTTTAGTACCCTTTTTTTACTTCAATACCAAGATGTTTGCCTGTTGGAGCAATTTAGATTTCATGTGAGAAAAGAAACTGCATAGTGGGGGAGAAGAAAGGAGGGATATATCAGCATTCTCAGCTGACATTACTGCTATAATGAAACACAGTGGACTGAAGCACTATTTCTGTTTTACATGGCAAAGTAGGAGGGAAAATATTAAGATGAAGTGTTTGTCTACATAATGCAGAAGCAGTGTGTTGCAGGGTGGAAGACATATTTTTGTGGGGATGTCAGAGTGGAAATATCCAATGGCTGTTAAAAAAGCAGATAAACCTTGGTGATTAATGCCCCTTTTTTCATTAGCCCCTTTACAAAAATGTAGTGTGTCCTTACAACAGTGATTACTATGGTGAATGTAATTAGGCTTAGAATTTTAAAATAGCTTTTTCAAAGAGAACTTGCTCATCACATTGAGTTTTTCTATCCCATGTTTCCTTAGTTTCATTTATTTTAACATTGTTAATAGAGATCTCCAAGGTGACGCTTTGATATAGTGTATGTATATAGTGTATGAAATGACTGTTCTTTATGTCTGGTATCATTTTGGTTGGTCATTTAATTTCATCAGTTGATTGTGGAGGGATAGAATATAAGAAAATAAAGATAGACCTGCAGCTCCTCAGGTGTGAGATTACCTTCTGAACTACTAATCACCAAAGATTAGGAACAAGCCTGCCCTTAACAGGCCATAGCCGTGTCCAATAAGAAGAAGAGTGCTACAAAAGAGTGGGTTAGCTGGTTGAGGAGACAGTTGGAGATTGTTGGTTGTGCTGTGAAAAGAGTTGGAGTTTGTTGGCTGTGAGGAAGAAGGAGTCAGTGCTGTGAGGAGCTGCTCATGAGAAATCACCAAGAAGGTATGGGAGCATTACAATAAGATGACAACAGTTGATAGTCATCAAATTTTGTGTACAAGAATTTGAAGACTGGCTAAATAATTTAAGAGCACAAACAGTGTGTGCCAGTGAGTATTTTTTTGTGCCACATCAATATTTGTAGTAAATGTGTATGTTAGGGATAGTAATTGAAAACCTGGGTTGTTGAAGATACAGCGTTCAGCTATTTATGCTCAGTGGTGTCAGCAAATCATATGGAAGCAAATTATTTAATAGGAAAGTGGATATAGTTAGGGGACTACATTTTTTTTTTTCAGCAACAGAGAATGACTTGCTAAATTATTAACTTTTTAGAGCACCTCTATAAAATTGGTTTTCTTTCAAAAGATAAGGGGGATTTGGGTACTGCTTTGCCCAGGATTAGTACTGAGCTGCCTTTTTTGTGTGCCTGTACACAGATACAAATGGTGGGGCAGCTGGTGACTGGCAGGTGTGTTTTTGAGTGCATGCAGACTCTTTGGGCACTTTAACCTTTAGTCTTAGGTGCCTGCTTCTGGAGTACAGGTGGATTATTGTCCCTCTGCTCAGCTCACTGGCTGCTCCACTGCACATGTATGCCTCATCCTCGAGCAAGGCCTTCTCCTTGCTGTGATTTCTCATCTCTGCTAAGTAGGTATTAATAATTTTTTTTTCATAGAAGTTGTGTCTTTTTAATAACTTTAAGAATCCCTCCAGGCTTCTACCTCAGGGTTTCGTGTGTTTTGTAAACCTAGTGTAATACCCTGATTAGTTTCATTGCTGCTTTCCTAGCTCCTAGTTTCGTAGAAAAGAGAGGAAGCTGATATAACTTATGGAATATGGACTGGAAGAAGTCTCCTTGAATGAGACGTTTGGCCTCCAATGTATGAGCATGATAAAAGACTTGTTGCCAGGGATCAAAAGCAAAGCATGTGTGGGTTTATGTCTTAATGTAAGAGAGCTTACTGAGACAGTGGCATGGGATTTGTGCTTTGAGACTGCTCTTTATCCAGTGCCTGGTACAATACAGTACAACTGCGATTAATGAGGGAGAATGTAGCTATTACTGTGTTAGTTTGAATGGCTGTGTACATTCATTGTGCACTATATAGCTTTTAATTGAAGCACTTCAATTATTTTTTGCTGATTTTAATTCCACAATTTGCTCCCTGAGATCTCCAATTTTATGTTCTGTATAATTGTTCCTGCTATAAGAGAAAGATTTTGATTTTTTTGACTTTTTGACTTTTGTTTTTAGTCAGCTTTATTGCAATGACTTTGTGCACAAACCAGCTTTGCTTTAGGAGATAAATTATTTGAAGGTAACATGATCAGCAAGGGTAACATCATTTTGTACAGTTATAACCTGTTTGCAGATTGTGGTTTCTTCTGGGTTGATATTCAGTGTTCATCTAACTTTAGTTGCCGGACTATCACCACTGAATTACAGAGTTATTTGTGTTTAAAACCTGAACATAGGTTCTTACCTTGAGCTTCTGTTTGTTCTAATTATGAGCCCAGCCGTGTCTAGAAATGGGGCATAAAATCACACGACTTCATGGTTTCCAAATAAGTTATAGATAAACCTTTGAATAGAAGAATGATGTAGCAGCAGTCCTTGAGGCCACAAGTAGATGCCATATTTTTGTTAATTCTACTTTGTGGTGTCCCTCTCTGAAACTATGAACAGCTCTTTGCTAGTAGTCCGTAGAGGAATATAGTCCCTACTTTTTTTTATATTAAATATACTACATGTTTTCTTTTTCTACTGGCACTGATACAATGATGAAAGAGAAGATAGTGGCAATATATTTGCAAGCAAGGCAAGCCAAAGCAGCATTAAAGATACCACTAATCCCTCTCATCCCTTGCCCCCCTTCTCTCTTTTTTTCAAGTCTTCTTTTTTGTTTGATTGTTCATGCATGGTCTGACAATCTAAGGTCTTGATCTTTCACAAACAAAGTTCATATAGCCAGATACCATTAAAGTCTGGGATGATGCCAAGGCTGATCTTCCTGTGGGCTCTCTCACTTCAGATTGTGCAATGTGTTTGACAGCAGGGTCATCTTACTGAATTTATTTGTAGAGCAGGTTATTATGATGAATAGTTTTAAGAAACTTGGTAACCAGCTTTATTTTAATTAAGATTATATTTTAAAACCTCTATCTTTAAAATAATTTTTTAAAAAAGTTCCTTGAAATAATACTTTCTTTAAACATTTAGAATCTATGATAACTATCTCTTGTCTGGCGACTGACGATACCACACATAAAGGCACTTGCATAACTGAAATTTGGAAGAGACTTGCATAGTTTGCAACGAAAAGGCCTCTGAGGAGTTAAAAATGAGCCAAAGAGCCAGTGCCACCAAATTTGACAGGCATGATCTGCCCTTGGTGAAGCCAAGTTGGCAGTCACAAATCACCTCCTTTTCTGAGTGTCTTAGCATTGTTTCCAGGATCTTCTTCTCCATGATCTTGATGGGCAGAGGAGAGAGACTGGTGGGTTTGTAGTTGCCCAGGTCTTCCTTACTTTCCTATTCAAAAACAGTCTAATGTTCCTCCTTTTTCAATAGAAACTGCTGTGACTTCTCAAATATGGTGGATCATGACTTACACACATCCTCCAACACCAGTTCGCTCAGGAGCTGTGGATGCATCTCATCAGGTCCCATGGACCTGTGCACCTTCAGGCTCTGTAGAGGGCCTCAGACCTGGTCTTCTCCTACCTTGGACAATGATTCTTCATTCTCCCGGTCCCTCTATTTGACTTTCATTACTTGGGTGGTGTGACTGGAGTACTTGTCAGTAAAGATTGAGGCAAAAAATGTAATTGACTACCTCAGCCTTTTCCATGTCTCAGGTAACCATGTCTCCCTTTTCCATCCAGAGAGAGCCCACATTTTGCCTAGTCTTCCACCCTCTATAGGATTCCTTTTTGTGTTTGAGTTTGTCTGGGAGTTCCTTGTCCATCCATGCAGGTTTCCTGGCTGGTTTTGCCTGACTTCCTCTTCGTTGGGATGCATCACTCCTGAGCTTGGACGAGATGGTCCTTGAATATTAACCAGTTTTCTTGGGCCCCTATTCTATTCAGGTCTTTATCCCATGGTACTTTACCAAGCAGATCCTTGATATTACTTGAATAGAAATCAAGTCAAGCAGCTCTAGTAATTAATCTCTTTCTTATAGTTGATTTTTCTTAAGCAAGTGTTATTTGAAAGTAGTAGTTGATTACCTTGTCAGTCCCAAGCTTTACTGGAGTAGCCCAAGGGGTGTGGTTCTCTCTGGCTGACTATTCTAATTTCCTGTGCAGCCTTTGATCCATGCTGGAGCTGATGGAATGGGTATTGGTTTTACTTCCATTTTTCTGTCCTCAAGTCTTTCTTTGTGCCTGTGGATGAATTTGTTTGCTTTGCCAACTCACCCTTTATCAAAGACTTAATCAACTTCTTCTTTTACAGGGAATGCAAAGGGCAACCAATGTTACCTACCAAGCTCATCATGTCAGCAGGAATAAGAGAGGCCAAGTCGTTGGAACAAGAAGTGGTTTTCGTGGATGCACAGTCTGGTTAACAGGTACAGCCATGGATTTCTGAGGATCCTTATGTTTTAGTTACTCCTTTGAAAAACTACTCAGCTGTAGCTCTTTTTTGCATGCAAAGTTGAATGTTTGTGAAATCTAAGACCTTGATGCAATTTTATTACTATTTTTAGGTAGACTAGCAGGAAGTTGCTCTGGGACAAATTGTAACTTGAGAATATATTTTTTTTCAGTGCTCTGAGAGGGTTGGTTTTTTGATACTGTCTGCTACTTAATTCTGGTTTTCTTTGTGTGTGTTGCTTTTTTTTCCTTTATTTTTGTTTTAACCAATTCTATATCTTTGTACTGTCCATTTTATCTATTTAGAAATGAAATGCAACAGAGCTTTGTTTTTGTAAGAGTCTGTACTTCTAGATCTTTTCTGTAAAAGCCTCTTCTCTTTGGATTGTTATTGCCTCCTTGGTTTGAAATAACATTTGCCAGTGGACAGCAATTGCATTTTAGGCAATGCATACTGGCAGTTATTTTTGAAGTCAGCTCTGTAGGGCTTTTTTTTGGTAAATAGAGAAGATGATAAATACATTCTGGAAGACATTTTTAGTTTTGTAGCAGTGAGGAAATTTTTTCTGTCTTTCAAAGTTTTTGGAAGCTTTAAAATATTTCTTGTGAAGTTGTTTTTTTTTAGTTTTAGTTAAACTAGTAATTAAAAAAATAGCAAACTGTGTCATTTAATTGGCTTGTAAACCATTTAGAACATTGTTGTATTGCAACATTAAAGATCCTCACAGAGTATTAGGGAAACTTACTACATTTACATTAAGTAAAACTTATTTCCACAGTGTTTGTAAATGTGTGTGAAATGTAAAGCAGTCATTGATAACAAACTGCTGAGAGCCATTCCAAGCAGATTTGCTTGCTATCATGTATTTCTTTGGGAAAAGAATGGAGCCATTTCTGTCCCTGTTTCCATCACACGGCTCCAGCCTCTCTCAATGCTTGAATGATCTGGTGGGCTGCCTTTCTGTTTCTTCTGGTAATTCATTAATCTAATCTTGAAAAAGGTCATGATAAAAATGGGTTCTCAGTTATCTACATGGCAACATTTTCCAGTCAATGTTCTTTTTAAACAAATGTTATCTTAATGCCCCATTTCCTTTTTTTTCAGGAAGGAGGGTGATGGTAAGATATCAGGAATATGTGTGGGAAGCTAGGTTATGAAAGATGTTTGGGCAGTAATGTGAAAAGTGAAATGGACTGTAGACATTGAAGTAAGCAATATTAGCCATTCTAGAACCGTGCAAACATGAGGTTCAAAATTGTAATAGGTATTAGAATAAAAGCTGAAATATTGGGACACTCCAAGACTCTCTTACTTTGTCAGCACTCACGGACTGGGAGTGTATGGAAAGATCTTTCAGGGATCGCTTTTCATTTTTCAAGGTAACCTTTATGTGAGAGCTCTTTCTTAATGAATGTTGAGTCATAGGGTCCTAGTAAAGAGAACTGAGGAATTTAGCAAAAATGTGGAAAACCATTGCTTTCATGTGTAAAATAATAGGCAATCTTTAGAGTGGAAGTTATTTTAAAGACTTGTCAGCTTGAGGAATGTTTTTAAATTCGTTAATGTATAACCTTAACTCTTGCAATTCATTGCATGTTGGAGACCAAATGATGTGTGAAAAGACAGCGTGTGAGTGAATAGCAAGCTAATTGTGGGGACAAAAATGACAGGCCAAAGACTGCATCAGTGAGAAGTAAATGATGAAGTTGCTGAAATCTTTTGGACTGTTGTGCCTGTTTTCTGTGATGGGGGTGTACTTCATTGCTGCCAAAAGAAGACTGTTCTGTTTCCTGCCTTGTGTTCCCTCTGTTGCCTAGCACAGGCTGTACCTCTTGCCTAACTCAACACTGAGCTGATTCAACTTAGGAAATCATCAGTGAACTTACCACAGCCTTCCCCCAGATACACAAGAGAGAGGAAAAAGGGAGAAAACCCTTCACCTTACTCTCTCTTTACCTGTTGTCTGTGTAAAAGCCACTTGGCTTATATTCCAAGTAAACTTATCCAGAAGGCATTGCTGCTGATGCCTGTTACTTTGGGATTTTCATAATACACGTGTACTACAACTTGCCTTAACTTGTTCCTATGCTCATATATTTTTATTATTATTGACTATTTTAGGTCTGTCTGGTGCTGGGAAGACAACAGTGAGCATGGCACTGGAGGAGTATTTAGTGTGCCATGGTATTCCGTGCTACACGTTGGATGGTGACAATATCCGCCAAGGCCTTAATAAGAATCTGGGTTTCACACCAGAGGATAGAGAAGAAAATGTGCGTCGTATTGCTGAAGTTGCTAAATTGTTTGCAGATGCTGGTTTGGTCTGCATTACTAGTTTCATCTCTCCTTATGCTCAGGTAAGTGTGAAAAACATCTAGATGAAATGTAGGGAAAATGCAAAGTGTTGTTCAGAATCCTAGTTACAGAAATCCGTTTCTGAGCGTAGCCAGAATCAAATACTTACTTGGGGTTTTGTTTGGTGGTGTTTGTGCTTTATGGAGATGATTACTCAAAACAGAAATACTAATTTTAAATATTAAATGCTTACATTAGTTCTATAACTGGAGGTATCCTTCAGTCCATTAGACAGAAATATTACTCTAATAATGCAAACAAGCTCACATGATGTTCCAAAAAAACCTCTTAAAATTACAATATCTTGTTTGATCCATGTAGATTCCAGTACTTTATAACTATGAAGACTAAGTGTACACTTAACCTGAAGATTGAGGTAAATTGCTTTTAAAAGCAATTTTTCCTTTAGTGAATGAGTGTTGAGAGCTTTATTTTTACCAAGTGACTTAAGGGAAAAGTGTTTTAATTGCCTGTAGGTTCTTTTTACTTTATTTCGTGTATACAACATGACATTATAGAATACTGAAAATTATTTAAATCCATGTTCACATTGTTGTGTGAAGACTGTTTTCATCTGTGCATAAGAACTTGGAGAGGAGAGACAAAAAGGATGTGTAAACACCCAAGTATCTTGAAGAATGACCCAGGGACTTTAAGCTTAGGTGTTACACAGCATAAGAATGTGTTATTTCTTTGGTTAGAGTGGTGCAAACACTTTTTCTGGTAATAATTTGGGGAACTCAAACCCTACAGTTTAACAGAAGTCTCTAGATATGAGAAAAATAACTAATAAACAAAATTTAGTAAGAGAAATTTTAGTGAATTTTGGAAGACTTTTTTGTTCTCTCAGTGAAAGTTACCAATATTGTTCCAATGCTTGGCAAGCCATAAAAATAATACGATAAAATAATGCAAATAATACAATATTTTGACTACACAAGTCTTGTCAGATTAAGGAATGTAGGGAAAGCTGGTGCTTGGGAGAGAAGGGTGGTTATATCAAGAGCAGCAGATAACACCTCCTCCCTGCTGTACTCAGACATATATGTATGGATATAGAAAGCCCTGCATTCTATTGGCTGGGTTTGGTTGTGGGTTTTTCTTATAAATCAAGTTTAATGTAAAATATCTCACATCTTCCTGTCAACTTTTACCATGTGATGTACTGTAACCTAAGTGATGTACCTTGCAGGGCATCAGATAATCAAATCACATTTTTCTTTTCAAACTTTGAAAGCTTGTTTACATTGGGCTGCCATCTTCTTTAAAATGAATTTCAAAGGCAAAATCCAGTAAAAATATATGGGGGTAACCTTTTAGGATTTTTCTTCTGTTTTCTTGCAGGATCGTAATAACGCCAGACGAATTCATGAAGGGGCAAGTTTGCCTTTTTTTGAAGTATTTGTGGATGCTCCATTGCATGTCTGTGAGCAGAGAGATGTTAAAGGACTCTATAAGAAAGCCAGGGCTGGAGAAATTAAAGGTGAACCTAGATGTAATCACATCCTTTCTACATAAGTGTAATTATTGGTGTAATTAGTGAAACATTGGTGTAATTTGACTCCATGTAAGTGGATGTGCTCAAGTCTATCACCCTTAAAAAGAGCGTGGATTCAGGACCGCACTGAGAAGAAAATTGGAATTGACTTCTAACTCATGGAACTGACTAGTTAAGTGTGTAGGACAGTAAAAGGGTGGAAGTGGCCAACCCCACATAGAAAAAGCCTTGAGCACATTAAAGATTGCCATAGAAACCACGTAATGATTGAGAATTAGTCTGTCTCCTTTGTGTGTCCATTGGCCAGTTAGAAAGAGCCTAATTCTTTCTAAAGTCTTTAAAGAACTGCATTCATAAAACCTGCTAGTTTCTTCTAAAAAGTAAAACATGGCTACTGTCTACCTGTAAAGACCATTAAGAACACTTCTGAAGATACTAGCTTTTAAATCTGTGTTCTATTCTAGTGCCCATGAACTATCCTATTCCCAGCCTCAGGTTAAGATTTAAGTATAACCTGCAATAAAAAAAGCTTAGCTATGCCATCATTCATTGCAAGTATTGTTTCAAGTGCTGCTTTGCTCTGTTATGTTATAGTTTGCAGAGGCTGATGATAGATAGCTCTATATTTATTAGCAAAGCAGTTTTTTAAAAGTAATCACTTCTGGGGGTGGAGTTTGCAGATGCTGTATGAATTCACTTTAATCAGAAGTGATATAAAATTCAAGAAATCAAAGCCATTCTGTATCAGTGGTTGCTTGATACTTCTAGTACTACAGAATATTTCATGCAAGCACCAGGAATAAGTAAGGCTGATGTAAAATTTGTTCAAAATCAAAGCAGGTCGGCTTGAGGTGACATGATACAAAGACACAGTTCTGTACTGAATCCTTATTTGTGTATATTTTGTGAACATCCCTAGTATTTGGTTAATGTTACAAGCCACATAATGGAACTGTGCTCCTGAAGAAGTGGTAGTGAAGTAAATAGTGCCTGAGCAATATACAAGTGGGTGTAGCAGTGGCTGTGTCTTATGACCTATCTGATATGTGAAGGCTGAAAATTTAAACAAACTTGCCAATTTGTAAGGAAAGTCAGCAACTGTTACCATCTTTTTCTCTGGAAATGGTAATGAGACATTTTTTTTTTGTCTCGTGTTCCCATTCCTCCAGTAATCAGATCCTTCTAGAGTATACAGGTTTTGGAAAAAGTACCAGCCTTTGTTTATCACATGAGGTACTGCAGTAATTTGAATTTTTCTTTGAGGAGGGACTAAACTACTAATTTTGAGGGTATTTAAATCCAGAGGGAAAAACTGGAGTTCTAATGTTTGCATTTGTGGAGGATGCCGGTGTTGAGTTGCTGAAGCCCGGCTGATGTTCCTGATGCAGATCTGACTTGTAGTGCTGATACTCTTTGCCTTTGGGCTTGATTTTTCCTTGTTTATGCATGGGTGGTAGAATCTCCACAATTTAAAAGCAGGTTGCAAGCTAAGAACAAGTGTCACTGGTAGCTTGCACAGTCTGTGACAGCTGTTATAATAAACACAGTCATCAATCTTACATTAGCAGCTATCTTCAGATGAGTATATTAGCTCAACTAATGTAAAAGGTGTTGAAATTCCTTACTTCAGAGTACTGCTTGGTGGTATGAGCATGAATTGACATACATACTGGATGTTTGTAATATTTTTTCATCTTTTATTTATTTTTTTAAGAGCACCAGTCCGCTGATAGCATGACAAGCTCTGGGTTGATGTGCACAGTTCTTCTGCCAGTGCTCTTTTTTTTGTTCAAGTAAAAATCAAATAGCTTCACCAACAAATAAGAGCTATGTATGTACTGCAGAATGCTGAAGTTTGATGCTGTCAGACAGTGTGATTAGCAAAGAGTCTGATAAAGAAGAAACTTGCTGATTTCCCTAAGAATTCCTGTATTAAGGAAGCTGAAACTCAGTGTTCTTGCCTGTTGTGTTCATTTATATATAAGAAATCTGTCTGTGAGCAGCATTAAAGTGAAGTCATCTTTTGGAAGAAGTCACCTAATCTTTTTGTTTTATGTTCTGTAGGTTTTACTGGGATTGATTCTGAGTATGAAAAACCAGAAGCCCCAGAGCTTGTGCTGAAAACTGATTCCTGTGATGTGAATGATTGTATACAACAAGTTGTGGAACTTCTTCAAGAGAGGGTAAACAGAAGTGGAGACATATCTTAGAAACTTTTTTCCCAAGTATTTGTACATGCAATCTCAGTGTAGGTGCTGGAAAAAACAAAGGCAGTTTTTGAGACATAAAGGCTTATGCATCTTTCAATTCAAACTTTTAAACTTGTCCTATTATGTGTTTCCTTTTTAAATCTAAACAATGCACAGCATTGATCTCCAAGTGAAATAAGATTTGGACAAATGAAAAATTAATTTATATCAATAACTGGAAGGGAGAGGAGGCTGTCTCAGTTGTTACAGAACCAACAGTGAATGCTGACTTAAAAATGCTAGCAACCAATTTTAAAGAGTCTGAATTTTTACATTGTCTCTTTAGTGTACAAATTAATATATATTGCAGATGTGAAGAGACAGGGTTGCGCTTACACAGGGATAGGATCTGACTTAAGTAGGGGCTACTGTGCTTGTGTCTGCTTTCCCTTGTTTCCACTGTTTTTCTTTTACTAGTAAAAGTAGTCCTGCAATTGTGTAATGACCAGCTCAGAAAGCTGATCTTCTTGACATTGCTGAGTTGAGTTTATGGTTCATAGCTTCTAAAAAGGTAGATCTCTCTCCTTGTTCATCCCTGCAATCTACACCATCCCTTTTGAAGTCTCCGGGCCTTCTCCTGTTGCCTGATAAGTAGATTTGGCTCATTACCCAACCTAAAAACCTCACCCCCAACAAATGCCACATGGAAAACAAAACAAACAGACAAAAAACCCCCAAACCCAACTCTAAAAGGGAAGGCAGTAAAGAGATGGCTTTATCCTCTTGTAACCATGCCCCCAGAATTTGCTAATCCTCATGTAGAAGAAATGTGTTTCCTTACATTCTTATCAATAGTCAGTGGGTAGTGGATGATATTCCAGAAAACTATTTCCTTTTAATTGTGATACTTTTGCAAATAATAACTCATGTTTTTTTCTGTGAGTTGGATGTTCGGAAATTTTGGATATAGACAGTAGTTTGAGTAAATAAAGCTCTATGAAGTGTTGAAGTTGATACAAGCAAAAGACCTCATCATGCAGCTAGTACGAGTTAATTTTAATCCTCTGTGTAAGTACTGCTCTGGAGAGATTGTACTGAAATTTTCAAGAAAATTCCTCAAGGATGACTGCTTGCTCAGGGTTGCTCAGGAGATGGGGCAGAAAACTGTAAGACAATTTTTGTCCAAATCCCCATCTGAATATTATTTTGGAAGAAAATAGGAGAGCTGTGTAGGAGTCCTACCTATGAGAGGTGGCAGTTCTTTACTGGGGGGGCGGCCCTGTGCCTCCTGCTCAGAACAGTTCATAGTTATAGAAACCTATGTCACATGTGCCAGGATCGTGATCCCTGAAGGCTTGCATTGGTACACAGTGGTCGCTGCTGGCTCCTAGCCCAGTCAGCTTTGTTTAAGGCACATCTAGCACTTTTTTCCTCTTCTAAGAAGATAACAGTCTAATGAATGGCAAGATATCTTAGTGGTTGCTTAGTTCAGTGAGAGACAATGAAATCAAGGCAAGGCTAAACAGGCACGTCTTGGTTTTAGACCATATTAATGCAGTGCTATCTTGAGAATATGATTTCTGTACATTTCCTGTAGTTTGAACAAGAGGGCTTATAGGAAGGCTGGAGGAAGGACTTTTTATAAGGGCATTTAGGGAGAGGGCAAGGCTTTAAACTGATAGAAAGTAGTTTAGATATCAGGAAGAAATTAATTTCTGTGAACCTGGTAAGACTCGGGAACAAGTTGTCCAGAGAACCTGCAGATGCCCCCTCCCTGGAGGTGTTGAAGGCCAGGTTTGATGGAGCTTTGAGCAACTTGGTCTAGTGGAAGGTGTTCCTGCCCATGGCAGGGAGGTTGGAGCTAGATGATCCTTAAGGTCTCTGCCAACCCCTACCATTCTATGCTTCTATGATTCTATGAAATAAATTGTTCAGCATTATATATTTGCCACTATTATTAAAACATGTGCCAGTGCTGCAGAGAAGACTACCTGCATGCTCTACTGTAAATAACAAGGGCATAGCCAGGAGCTCAAGAGAAGCAATTTTGCAATTTTATATGGCACTTGTAAGACCTTGTGTGCATGCCTTGTCCAGATTTGTGCCCTTCTCCTTCACCCAGAAGAAAACAGACATTGATGTGCTTCTGTGAGCTGAGCAGAAAGTCACCAAAATGGTCAGAGGCTGGAGTATGTCACTGCACAAGGAGAGGCTGAGAGGAAGTGGATTTGTTCAGCCTGGAGAAGGCTAAAGGAGTTCTTGTTGCAGTTTCTATCATCCAAGTCAGAGAGTATAGGGAAGACTGGTGAAGACTTGTTTTAGAGGTGTACAAGGATAGGATGAGGGGCAGCATGCATGAGAAGAAACATGAAAGATTAAAATTAGACATAGGAAGAAAAACCCTTTTGCTATAAAGATGGTCTATTACTAGAACAAGTTGCTTTGAGTGTTTGTGGATGCTCTGTCCTTAGAGATATTAAATGCTTAATTGGCCAAGGTCCTGAGTGGCCTGCTGTAGTGCAACCAGTTTTGAGCAGGAGGCTGGACTAGATGATCTCCAGAGGCAATCAGCATCAGCAAAGAACCCACCACCTCAGTGTGAGGAGGCACGTTTTCATAATGAATCTTGTTTATTTTTTTTTATTATTTTGTCATTTTCCATATGAATGCCTTGTGAAATAATAAATATAGTGGAATATTCTGTAACTTGTCCTTTGGTAGGATTAAGCATTCAGTAAAACTGATGCCTTAGAATGGTCACTAGATGGCTTGCTAGCCTAACATTTTCCTAATTCCTAAAATTCATGCAGTTTAAAGATGCATGGATTCCTTTTGTTGCTGGTTTTCTTGTTTTGTTGATGTTTTTTTAATCTAAGTTGATGTTTTAAGTGCCACTTTCATGTGTGCAAGGGAGTCTAGGTTTACTAATCCTACAAGTTCTCCAAATGTCAGACTCAGTTGCTAGAACTGTCTTCAAGCTGTTTACATTTGTATAATGAAGTAGGTTGTTGACAGAAACTGTGTTGTGAAACCTTTGTTTTGCCCATTAGTGGGACATTAAAACCAGGATAATACTTGAAGAGATCTTTTTAATAGGCACGTTTATTTTAAGCTGTTGATGGTTTGTAAAATTAGGACATCCTAGCCTGGTAATGAGCCAGGGTCCAGAGGGAAATCTGTGAAGCAGCTTAATGTGCACTCCATCATTACAGTGTTGCTTACAGGAGGCAATACCTTCATTTGATTCTGGGGTTGTTGTTGTGGCAGGAGTCTGCTGCAGCTCTCCTGGGCTGTCATGCTGCTGCTCAGGCAGAGAAAACAAAAGGCTGATTTTGCCTAACTTACAATGTATTAAAATCTGCTTCCAAAATGATGTCTGATGTGTAATGAGCCAAGCTTTTCCTTATAAAACACCATTTCTAAGTGTTAGTTTAATTTGTCTTCTTTTGGTGCATCTTTGAGCATATGAATTATGCGACAGGCAGTGGGACTCATCATGTCTTGTTACTCCCTTAGTCATTTTATCTCTCACTTGTCAGCCTATTCTACTGCCTTTGTTTTACTTTTCATGGAGGTAGTGCCTAAGGTCTGATAAATGCGTTAAAATTCCTGAGCTAACTGTGTTTTCTACAAGCATACTTATTTATTCTACCTTGCATATACAGGGAAAGTAAAGATAATTTAATTATTGTTTGTTGCTCCAAGGGGGAGCTTTTTTCTCCAAAAGTAAAGCATTATTTCTCAAACACTGAAAAATGTGTTTTAAAAAGAACAGTCAGCCTCTTTCCACTGATTTTTTGCACTGAACATCACTGGAACATTTGACTGGATTTTGACATATTGCACCATTCGTTGTTCTTAATAGTTTTATCATGATGATCTTCTCTCTTCTTTTAATTATGGTTTTATCTTTGTGTTGATCTCTTCTAACAAGTTTAAAGTCTTAAGCACTGTGGAGTGATAATATCTTGTTTAATACACATGGAAGAGCACTGAATTTTTTTTTCAAATAAAAATATCTTGGTTATAGAGCTAGATTTTGGTTCATTGAATATATATGCACAGATGACATCACATTTAAATATTATAAGAGTTAGTATATAGATGAAAATACTGGTGTTATAGCATTAGCTGTAGGAAATAATTTTAATATGTACTTCTGTATTAATTTTCAGTAGAGAAGGAGCTTTATTTATTTTGCCTTTGTGTTACCTTTTCTAATGTGTCTAGTATAGTGAAAGACTTAAATTCATAAATGCTTAGTCTCTAAATCTTTTCTTACTTCTTCAGCATGTGTAAAAGCATTGAGTCTGCCTTTCTACTGTAGATAATGTAGGCATTAATGAGTCGTAAAAGCTTAATTCAATTCAGTAGTTAAATATTTACTAGATAAATGTTATATGGGTTACTTAAGGTTTAGGGAAAAAATCTCTTGTCAGAATGTTTCACTTTAGCCAGTCTGCTGGCTTGAGTAAATAGCAATATATCATAATCTTGGAACAGTGCTGGCTATTAATTATGCAATTTTTACTCATCTAAAAAATTCTTGCTGCTGTTTAGTGCAACATTAGAATTTTACTTCTTGATGTGTAATCAGTGCCCAAGAGGCATTCTGAGCAAACATTAAGTTCTGTTTATTCCTTTTATACAGGACATTGTACCAGTGGATGCCTCTTACGAGGTGAAAGAGCTTTATGTGCCAGAAAACAAGCTACAGTTGGCCAAAACTGATGCTGAGTCTCTGTTAACCCTGGAAATAAATAAGGTATTGTGTGTTCAGGTGTCTCATTGCTGCAGTTGAAGGACAGTCTGATCTGTTGCTTAGTGTAAATAGATGCAGCTGAAATACCTGCACTGGTTACAGAATACACCTTGATGGACTTTTTCCCTCTTTCCTTGAGTGAAAGCAACAGCATCTGTTTTTTTGTTTACTTACCAGAGATAATTGATCTTCATACTTTCGTGAATAATGTCTGGTATAGTGTTACTTAGTTTATACCCACCCTGGAGAAGAAAATTGTAGTGATTTCCTCCCACGCTCCCTCCAGATCCATGGATGAAACCATGCCTGGAATGTCTTGTATGAGAAATTGTTTCTAGAAGGATTGCTTACTCTTTTTTTAGTTTTCTTACAGAAACCATTTTCTTGTGACTTGTAATTGCCTAGAAATATAGGGGAAATACTTACTACTTCTTGATTCTTCCTGTTGGTAGCCTTCAGCTGAACAACATTAACTTTTAATATACATACCAAACTCAAACAGTTGCAAATATATGACCTGATCTAGTTTATTGCTTTTTTTTTTCTGATTAGAATGGACTTGTGCTGTGTTTCTAGTTTACAGCAGAGTGAATATAGAAAAGCGTGGAACAACTTGATCAACCCTATTCTTATTTTGGTTAAATGCATTATTTTTCAACTCAGATCAATTAGATGAAGCTGCTTCTGGCTGTGTTTTTGTTCTACCTCATTCATTTTTCTGAATAACTGAGCCTAAACACACATAACAGTGAATGAGTTTTTGCACTGGTGTTTTGATGTTATTATTAGAAGTTAAAGCTAAGCATTTGATCTAGGAGCTGACTAAGGTCAGAGTTCAGCATCTATTGTGAGTAGACTTTGAAGGATTGGGGTGACATATTAAGCATTGAACTAAGCAATTTTAAAATTTGCTTGGTCTTCTACTAGTAATGAATATTGATACTTCCTTTCACTTCCCACATTTTACTAATTTTTTTTTTTGCATGTATCTGTGTAAAACTATTAATTGCTTTGTTGAGGAATGCACACTTAAGGTCACCATTATTATACTTCAGTAGGGTCCCATTCTAAATTGTTCCCTATCTAGAAAAACAATTTCTCCCTCCACCCCCAACCACTGGCTTGTTAAATATCAATCAAGTATCTAATGTAAGCTTGGGAATAAACTCTGTTTTGTCCTTGCCTCAGTGTAATAAAATTAGTCATGCCCTTTGCAAAAGAGACTTGCACAAGCAAAGCCTGTCCTTGTCAAAAACTTGGCCAAGTCTTAGTAATGCACATGCAGAAATAATGGAGACCGCACACTAAGTCCTAATGTGACTGAGTGCTAAGGAAGGAAATTCTGTGTAAACTGATATCTCATACTAAAACAAGTACTAGTCCAGAGAGAATTTTACTTCTGGATTGTCTCACTAGTTTATGGGAAAAAAAAAAAATTCTCATTTGTTTAAAGATTAGACCTCTTATTATTTATGCTCATAATTCTGTTGTGGTTTTTTTGGTGGTAATTATGTCTATTGTTATTATTTTTTTCCTTTTTTTTGCTTTTTAACATTTTTGTTAACTTGCTTTGTTAGATAAAGGCAAGTGGGATTCTCTAATTTTAAGATGAAATTTATCAAGATTTACAAATAAAATTTGTTGTTGTGTGTTTGTTGGTTTGGTTTTTTAACACATGAAAATTTGATCCAGTGTAGGGTCTGGAAAATAGCCAAAAATATGAACAGTGAGGAACAAGTTGGTTCTTTTTCCTTACTTGTAGAAACTTAGAATTATTTGTGATTAAAAATGGTAACACTGAGAAATCTTTCATTTGTACTGTCCTGCATTTTAGAATTAAAGCATGATCTATTATGATTAATTCCTGATGCCAGTAATTAAGCAGCAACTTTTATCTGCTCTAAGTCTATCTCTTAATTTCTTTACAAGGTGGATATGCAGTGGGTACAAGTGCTAGCAGAAGGTTGGGCGACACCCCTGAATGGCTTTATGAGAGAGAGAGAATACCTCCAGTGCCTTCACTTTGACTGTCTCCTTGATGGTAGGGTAAAACACACCATTTGTAAAACTGAGCAAACTAGTCATACTTCCAAAATATTTTTGATGCTTTGCTTCTTAGTGCTGGTGTGGTAACACATTATGAGGCTTGTGTACAACTTCAGGTCTGGGATAAGGGAATAGAAATATTGTAGTAACCAGTTTTAAATGTGATAGTTTTATTCTTTTTATACCTACCATCATATTAGACTTTGAATATTTTGTCTTTTTGCCTTTACAATTTTTTTTTCAAATATCTTAATTTCTGAAAAACATTTAATTCTAAAATGCATACTTCTAATTTGTTTTGAAGAAATTTATCTTAGAATTTGGAATTGCAATTTAATTGTTGTTTAGCTCTGTGACCAAAAGATTTGTTTGCTGTTAGTAATGAAGGAAAGGACAACAAACTGATTTGAGTGCTGGAGCTGTTGCAAGTGTGAAATCAGAATCTAAATATGAATAATTGTCACATGTACTTGAATTACTATGATTTAGTAATTTCCTGGGATGATTTAAATGAATCAATTTTATTTTGCATTACCAGTTGGCTAAGAACTTTGTTAAGATAGTAAGTCATAACATCCTCAGATTTTGGAGTTTGATTGTGATCCTCTGTCATTTTTCATTTATTCCTCTTTGAAGGCTGTTTTACTCCAGCCTTTTTCCTATATTCATGCTTCCTTTTGCATCACTCTTGTCTGCTAGAGACCGAATAGCAGAACAAAAAGAAGTCACTTTTCTCTCAATTCTGTAATACAGACATCTGTTATCCTTCTTATATTTCTTAATTCCCTTTTGTCTAGGTGCTATCCTATATAGCATAATGCCATCCTGTTACTTTGCAGTATAATTCTGGCCTGCTAGTTTCGTTCTCATTTAATTTGCCTTCCATCCAGGTGAAAAGTCCTCTGCAATGCATTCAGCTGCTAAAATAGCTTGTAGGTCCTAGTCTGTCCAGTAATTTTCTGTAAATCAGGATTTTTATAAGGCATTTAAGACCTTGTATAGGTGAGTGTTTCAGATATAACAATATAACAATTTTTTAAACTTCTTTTGCTGTTGTTTTGAGTATTTCATCTGTGCTACAAAAAATACGAGTAATGAAAAATAGCAAGTTATTGATGGAAACAATTTTCACTCCTAAGCTTGGATAAAATCGTTATGTTCCTCTAGATGTCCTGCTACTGATTTCTTCTTTTTAGAGATCTGCTTCAGCACTTACAGTACTTTACATATGTAAATATTTTTAGCAAAATATGGTTGCCTTAAAGCTGCTTTGCTACTTCAGCAATGGCAACAGTTAAGTCAAAACAACATCCTCAAAGTTTCCTCCTTGCTTGTGTGTTAGTTCTGGGTCTTACAGCAGCAGTCATTTTGCAGAGCTTTGATTCTGAAGAGAGGGAAATGGTTTATTACCTGCAATGCATCTCATCCTTTGGGCTTTAAAAGCAGTGTTCATACTGACTGACTTCCAAGCTGTGGAGATCAGTGCAGATGTGTTGATAGTCTCCCTTTAAAGATTAAGTTGTCTGGAAAAGTCTCATCCTGATACTGTGATCATCTGCGATTTAACAGACTTGCTTCACTGCCTTGCCTGAGTTTCTTATTTGTGCAGTAGCTGAAGAAAAATGTAGAAGATATTATGTATTTATTTGCTGGTCATGGACAAAATAATCAACAGGTTTGACATCTCTTTGTACTTTGAAATATTTATTTACTTGTCTGCAGAGCAATTTTTTTTTTTTTAATTATCCATTTTGGGGTGTCAGACCAATCTCTGTGACTGCTGCCAAATTCAATTTTATGACCTAGTTGCTTTGAAAATAACTTTGGGCACCAAGACTGAACTTAGGAGGAGATGCAGAGCATGCATTGTACATCTTGCATTATGAAAGGAGGGGGATCTATTTTTCTCTTAAACTTTTCATCCAGATTTATAATTTTTAATTTCCTAATAAAAATCTATTGCTTAAATAATAGCAAAATTAGCATTATTTTAGAGTCTTGGCAAATGCCAAAACCTCCATTAACTTTAAAGGGTCCATGACTTTTTTCCTGGAGACCACACAAAAGTTTAGAACCCAAGCCTTTGTAGAAGGCTTACAATATTTACTTCGCTGGATTTTTCAAATCTCAGTCTTGCAGAAAAGAAAAACAAGACTTCAGCATCTGGCAGTGAAGTAGGTACTTTTAAAAAAAGGACCACACAACCTCAAAATTCAGCTACATTGGCTTAGTTTTAGAAGTGAAGTAGCTGGTAAACTTTCAGCTGAACAAACTCTGCAGAATGTTTGCCTGAGTCAGCAGTTTTTTCTGGAAGGTAAATGCTTGACTCTGAATACAGTCTTTAGTATACAACAAAAGTTACCTTTGAAATAGCTCAATTATGCATGCTAACTGCTTAGCTACGTTTGCATTTGTCTGCTCCTATTGCATTGTTTTTTTTCTTAGGGGCCAAAAGTATGGCTACTAGGAATATAATTTCCTTTTTACTAATTATCCACTCCAGTAGCAATCTTGTCTGATATTTTAGATGATCTAAATGTTATTTGTGTATTTCTACTTTCTATATAGATTCTTAAGGAAGATATTAAGTTTCCCAAAAAGTAGTATCCTCACAGTTTAAATATTTTTGTGCAGCTCTAAGTACTTGTTGTGTATTGTGCTTGAGCTGTATTTTCAGTACTGTGTTCTCAAACCTCAGTGTACTCTTTCTCAAACTTCAATGTTTGCTCAATTTTATAGCATGTGTATCTTATGGAAGCATGAGTTCGTTCTAAAAGTTGTTTAATCTCTGTTAAATGAAGTATTTCAACTACCTGTCATGTAATATACTTACAGCCTTAAAAGTAAGATGTTAATTAGGTAGATTTTCATAACAACGTTGGTGACTGTTACTAAGGATAAAGGGCTTTTTTCCTTCCCTCTGCAGGGGGAGTTATTAATCTGTCAGTGCCTATAGTGCTAACAGCTACTCAAGAAGACAAAGAGAGGCTCGATGGGAGCACAGCAATTGCACTGGTGTACGAAGGTCGCCGCGTTGCCATCCTCCGTAACCCCGAATTCTACGAGCACAGGAAAGAGGAGCGCTGTGCTAGGCAGTGGGGAACCACATGCAAGGAACATCCCTATATCAAGGTGTGTGTTTGAAAGTTGGAAATCTAGTCCTGTTCTCTGTACTGTTGTGGAGCTGCAAATTCATTGGTGCGCTTTTCTCTGATTGAATGTACTTTGACAAAAAAACTACTTTGAAAATGAGTTAAAATATCTGAGCAGAAACAAAGGTAATTTTTTCTGTGCAGCTGTTGAATAGTCTGTACTTAGTGTGAAAATCGAATGTCAATATGTGCACATGAAATGAATTTAGAATGTACTGTAGAATCTGTGCTACAGAAGAGGGAACTTTGCCCTCCAGTGTGCCTAGGAAACACATCCCTCTTTGTCACCAGATGGATCATCAAAGCTCCTTAATCAGTGGATATATGCATTGTGAAGGATAGAAAACTTCATTTCTGCCTGCATGTGGTGCACGTGAGACCTGCCTGCTTTAGATGTTTTTCAAACAGGCCCTGTTCCTGGAGAGTTCATCATTTAACTCTCTGGGGAGTAATTTCCCATCCATTGTGTTCGTTATGTTTTATTATCTTGGCCTTAAGTGTATGTCACACTGAAATGTTCTAATTGTAACATACTCATCACAATGCTGTGTTGGCTTATGCAAGATGATGTGAATGTTACATCTTAGCTCTCCAGAGCCAAAATATGTTTATTTCCCCATTTGTCTCTGAGGTATTTTTGTTTACAGGTATGGCATAAAATTAGGTAAAGAGAAATCAAGCAAACCGCAAATTATGAGCTTGCTCTTGAAAAGGGAAAGCCTTTGAAAAGTTGTAGAAGTATCTGTACGACTAATAGATTTTTTTAAAGCCCTTGATGTATTCTGTGATGTTGAAGATAAGATTATCCCTTTATTGAAACCTTAACATAGATCTAATAAATTATATGAAAATCTCGTGCAGACAAAATTTGAATTAACTCATATGTAGTAGATAAGGAACTATGTTCTTATGCCTGTACTGGGGTGTATTGCAGTAACATGACAGCACATTAATTTGGTGGCTGTTCTTAATCAGAAATATTTGGGTACCTGAGAGATTGTGTCGTGCAGAGTTTTGTCATCTTCTTATCATTATCACACCTTCCCTCCACCTTGGTAAGATGTCAACGTCTGGCAATTTCTTCAGGAAGGCAATGGTTACTGTGGCATCATTTAATTCCTGCAGGTCAAAGGAAAAATAAATTGAAAAATTCACACCTAATTTTCACACCTTGGCTTTCAGGTTAAGTATGTAGTATCTTCTGTTATATGAAGGTTTATTGTCATTTCTAAATTGCATAAGGCTAAAAAAGTTATCAGAAATGTGTATGAAACTTCGAAGTTTTTTCTGATTTTGTCTTCCAAAGAAAATGCATTCTTAGAAATTAAAAATTTCACAGTAGTTTCTATGTCTCTTTGTAGAGTATGTTAAGCAGCTTGTCATAATTAATTTTTGGTAAAGCGTGAGGTGATATTTAAAGATATAAAAAAAGTAGTGACTGTCCAACATCTGTTACTTGGGTAAACTGGTACCATGAAACAAGTCCAAAAGCTGTTCTACTTCAAAGATTCTGACTTTATTTGTAGATTATAATGGGTGAGTAGTTAATCAGAATTGTTTTGTTTGTCACTTTATTCTTGACTAGAATCTTGTAAACTACAGAGTTCAAATGCTGCAGTTTCTTGTATTGCAGCATTGTAAATCTTGCAAAAAACAGAGAACAAATGCTGCAATAGCATTTGCTTTGACCAATAACTATTGTGTGCAACTTCATTGTATTGCTATACTGTAATTAAATTTTAAAATATGTACTCATAAAAATATATGCTAAATAAATTGTAATAGACAAGGCTTTCCAGACACTCTTTGTTTGTCATGCAGTGTTGGTTAAGAATATTGGCTATTTGTATTTCTTTATATTATGTCAATTTTGAAAGAAAGGCCTGCTGAAGGTTTGTGCATCTCTCCTGCATCATGGGATAACATGTCTGGACTATGCTCCAGTGAATTTTTTTCATTTTTTTTAACACTGATGCTTGACTTCTGACTGTCAAATAAAATGAACCTGGAACACAATCCTTGGTAAAGATGTGTCCCCATTGCAATGCTTTCAATACTCAGGAGAAGCTGATAACTAATCCTGACATGAACTTTGTTTCTTTTCTTAGATGGTTATGGAGCAAGGGAACTGGCTTGTGGGTGGAGATCTGCAGGTCCTTGATCGTATTTATTGGAATGATGGACTTGATCAATACCGCCTTACTCCAGCTGAACTAAGGCAGAAATTCAAGGAAATGAATGCCGGTGAGTAAATTTTTTTTTCTTTTTTTCTTCCTGCAGAGGCTTATCCAAATGTCTGCTGCCACCAGTGTGGCTGGAATTGTTTCAAGGATGAAAATTTTGAATGCTCTTGTAGGTGGCATTCTTTGCTTTTAATAGTAATAATTTTTATGATCTCAGGCATTGCATTGCCTAAATACATAACAGAAGCTGGTAATGCCTGAGGTTCTGAACTTTACCTTTCCGTACTCTGTAGACATGTTAGTAATGCAAGAAAAGATAATGCTAAAATGTGGTAAGTTGTGATTTAAAGATCATGTTTGGCCAAAACTACAGAGGTATGGTTGAATGCTGAGCTTTCATGCTCTGCTATTTTTAAGTCTGTTCCATGCTGCTTCTGGGGAGCAAGGCTTATGAAAGTAGTGCAGGTATGCTGGTGCCAAGTTTCTTTCCAGCAGAAGAAATAAAACAGTTTTCTTCACAAAAGTGGTTGTGTTAGGCAGATAAGTAAGAGGCCGAGGAGTGTCATAAAGCAGAGAACAAACATGCTGCTTTCACTGTGGCAGTGACTGGCAGGCAGCTGCACTTGTAAATGTGAGGAGAGAGATTAACATTGAGAATGCAAAGCACAACTGCTCCTGAGCTCCTGTCGTTGTGCTGTGTGGTTGGTAGGTTCTGTGTAGGAGCTGTAGGTCTGCAATATTAGTCTTCTGGCTAATACCCTAACAAACACAGATTTGAGATCTGAAAAAACCCTCTTCTCTAGGTTTCATTGGTTCCATATTGGAAAATGTCTTGTTACAGCGATTTTGCTGTCTTGAAGGGCACTTTAGTTCATCTGAATTTGCAGGAGAGAGAAATCCTATGGCAGGGTTTTTAATTGAAGGGTTTGTAATACTCTGGAATAGCAGTTGGTCTTGCTTTGTTCTTACCATGCTTAAAATCTTCTAAACTAAGGTGAAGGAAACTTAGTAAGGAACATTAAATCCTCTTTTATTAGTTTTGTTCCAAACAGGTAGATTTGTTCTCTTGAGGATATATTCAACCTGGCAACAGATAGGTAGCGTAGTTTTATTTCTTATTAGAATACAATACCCTTAGGCAAGTGAAAAATCTAAATAGAAGTTGGAGAAACTAGAGTAACTCTGCAGAAAATTCAGAAGTTAAGGAAGCTGATTTTTTTTTGGATGGTTTTGTTCATTAGCTTTGTTTACGAAGTACAGTGACTTTGTAATTATAATTCTTTCATGACCTGTGAGCACTGCTATTACGCTTGTTTAGTAGAGCTCAGAGAAAAGTGTATACTGAGAATTTTTCTGTGACTGTACAACTCCTGATAAAATAACTTGCTTCCTTTACGTTTTTTGCCTTGTCTCTTTTCCTCCCCAGATGCTGTCTTTGCATTCCAGCTACGCAACCCGGTGCACAACGGGCACGCGCTTTTGATGCAGGATACTCACAAGCAGCTTCTGGAACGCGGCTACCGGCGCCCGGTTTTGCTCTTGCACCCCCTCGGAGGCTGGACAAAGGAGGATGATGTCCCTCTTATGTGGCGCATGAAGCAGCATGCTGCAGTACTGGAGGAGGGAATCCTGAATCCAGAAACAACAGTGGTAGCTATATTCCCTTCCCCCATGATGTATGCAGGACCAACTGAGGTAAGTACATCAGGAGTTTAAAGTGAAACAAAACCCTTTTTATAGTGCACTAAAATATTTTGTGCGATGTCTGATGTTTTTGTGCTGTGTTGTTTTAATGGAGGGAGAGAGGAGACTAATTTTGTTTGGGAAAGTAGATTATCAAGTCTCTGTCACCAACCAAAACATTCTCTTCTGAAGAAACTTCTATATTGGAGGATTTTGCTGGAAATGGTGGGAGAAAATATTGTGTTTGTAGGTTCATTTTTTTTACAGTTACAAGGATATGATAATAATTTAATCCTTCCTCCTTTTTTTACAGTCTTTTTTTGGAGGAATTACAAGATCTGTTAACATAACGAGTGATTGTCCTGAATGTTAAAAATACTTAAGTTTTATGATCATTAAGCAAGAAGTTTGTATGTTGGAGGGGCATTCACATATTAAGAAAAAAGCAGTCTGTTTATTTTTTGGCAAACTTAATTCAGAGAGAATTGTTTCGAGGCTTTTGTATGAAATAATTCTTTGGCAGCACTTTATTTAGGAGCCAGGTCTTGGGTTGGAGTCCCTAGAGGTTTGTGGGAGGCAGCAGAAAGAATAAATGTTCTCAGTTGAGGACAATTCCTTGAGGGGATATTGATTCTCCATCTCATTCCTTTTTTTTTTTCCCCCTCCTTACTGGCCTCCACCTTGACTCACAGGAAGTTCAAGTTCTGACCAGGCTCTGAGGTTAACTCTGGGGTAGCTTTTTTCATAGACAGGAGATCTTGCTAGTGACGTTAAATTAGGCAGATGCTACTTATTTTCTGCTGGCCAGTTGACTGCTCAAACAGAGCTTTTACTGCCTTTCAGTCCAGAGAAAAAACTGCAGTCCAGATCTAGCTGAGGCATGAGAGTGAGTTCATATGGGGAATCTTCTGCTGCTCTCCACAGCCCTTTTGTGAGAATTAACAGAAATCTTCTACCTCATTCTTGTATGTGTGAGGAGGAACAAAATCCACATTCCTTATTCTGAACAGGATAAAATTTTTCTCATTACCTATTTTTCTCCTCCTATGACCTATGGGGTCATTTCCAGTGACCTCAGAGTACAACCTGACAGTAATGTTTGTTCAAGTAATGAAAGAGATTCTTTCTTTAATAATTTTCCATAGGTTATTTAAAAGTCATTGGTACTAGATCTGTTTCTATAGCACAAGTGCTTTACAGAAGATCAAGCAGCTGGGAATATGGTTATCCACAGGGTGGATGTGTCCTTCCAGTCTTTAAAAATCCTAATGGACAAGTTTAATAAATACCAGTTTAGCATTTTTTGTATTTTTAACATTCCTGATAAGTGCTTTGGAAGAAAAGAAAGAGTTCTGTAAGGCAAAGCTGTATCAAAATGCAATAAATTCACCTGCTTTGGAAAATTAATCTATTACAAGCATTCATGTGCAGTGTGTGCCTGGTTTATGTGTCCTCTGGGTTTTAATGTTCACGCAGACAAAGTGTTAGCTCTACCTTGAACAACATCCTTGCCACACGTACAAGTTGAAAATGCTGAACATGGGTGGTTTTTCATTCTGAATGTGTGCTGAAGTAACTTTTTGAGTACCTACTGTGCAGATAAAAAGGCAGTATGTTTTAGCTGTAAGTTTTATGGTGGTCAACTCAGCTGGTTCTTTATTATGTTGTGGCTCCATAGTAAAAATCACATCTGATTAAGGAAAAATAGTAGTTACAGAGTGCATGCCCATTTTGAGAGCTGCAGTTTTGGAGCCTTTTCTTGTGTTGATTGTTTTTGCTGTCTCTGTTGTAGGTTCAGTGGCACTGCAGATCCCGGATGGTTGCAGGAGCTAACTTCTACATTGTAGGGCGAGATCCAGCGGGAATGCCACACCCTGACACTGGGAAAGACCTGTATGAACCAACCCATGGTGCCAAAGTGCTCACAATGGCTCCAGGCCTCCGAGCACTGGAAATTGTACCCTTCAGGGTTGCAGCCTATAATAAAAAAAAGAAGTGCATGGATTATTATGACTCTGATCAGTAAGTTGAATTTTCATTTTAAGAAAGTTTTGAGCAATAGCTGCATCTTACCCCTGCCCACATTAACAAAAAATTGTTTATAATTAAATTTATATTGCTCAAATAGGGCCATGTTGAAGATGTGATTTTAGATCAATGTAGCTTTTAGACAAATGTATCATGATTTCAGCCTGATTTGATTCACAGTGCAGCTACCTGATCAAACTTTAGCTGCCACATGAAGGCTCCCCAGGTACTGGGGTTTCTCTGATTCTGGAACATAATGACACAGATTGGTAAATGCAGAGAAAGATATTATTATTTATTATAATGGTAAGATTAGGTTTCTGCTGCTTTGTCTTTCTAAATAAGCTTCTCAGGTGTCAGGTGTGCATCAGATAGGAGGGAAGAAACAGTGTGCGCAGCACAGAAAAGAAAGTGGACAAGATGGGGTGACAAATAGCTGTTTATATTTCTCTATAAGTAATAAAGCACAATGATGCCCTAAGAATATTCTCTGTCCCAGGGTTTTCAGCTGTTTTGTTGGTTTTTTTAATTTTTAATTCAGTTACAGAACAGTTCATTTAATCTTCTGTATGCATACTTCAATGTTATTTTTCCCTTGTGTGGGATTGCAGTGTTCAAAACTTTGTGTTTGTGTTGCTCTGGCGACAATGAATGATACTGGCAAGATGACTTGTCAATTTAATTTAACCCTCTTTATTCAGATTATTGAAACGTACTTTTGTTTTACATCAAACTGCAGTTGAAGCTGGTACTGAAATGCAAACCTCTCTGGGCAACCAGTGCTTCACCACCTTCACAGGAATGAGTTTCTTCCTAATATCTAATCTAAACCTACATTCTTTCAGTTTGAAGTCATTCCTCCTTCTCCTATCACTACAGGCCATTGCAGAAGTTCCTCTCCAGCTCTCTTGCAACTTTCTTTAGGAACATGAAGGCGCTATAATGTCTCCCTGGAGCCTTCTCTTCTACAGAGTAAACAATTGCAACACCCAGCCTGTCTGCAGAGGAGAGGAGCTCCAGCTCTCTGATCAAATTTTTTGCCCTCCTCTGGACTCACTCCATCAGATCCATGGACTTTCTATGTTGAGGTCCCTAGGGTCTGGATGCAGAACTCCAGGTGGGCTATCACAAGAGTGGGGTAGAGGAGAAGAATCACCTTCCTGGACCTGCTGGTCATGCTTCAATACAGAAAGATCAAATTGAAGTAGTTTTATTGGTATCAATTCTTCATAAATTAGAATAGTAAGGGACTAGCAATGTGACAGGCCAAAATTCAGAATATTGATTTTCTGATCATCAATACAGTACTCTTAGCAGGATAGATGTGATTTGAATCAAGTAAAATTGTACCTGTCATTAGCCCTAGCAAATGATTAAAAAACTCCTGGAGATTTTTTTATGAAAAGCAGTGGGAAAAGATTTTGCCTTCTTTCACAGACTGCACATCATGTACACCCTTTTATCCTTTCACTGTGTCTATGAAGCCTTGTTTTTGGGGAATTTTTTTTCCATGGTTCTCTAACTGTCATGGAAAAAAGGCCATGCTGCCACTAATGTGCAGTTCTGTCCTGGTGCTGCCCGTTTGTTTTGTCCTTCCCTGGATGGTGTTTGCAGATGGACTGGTGTGTGGCAGCAGTCCTCTAGGTGGCAATGCGGACACGTGCAGGCTCCCGTCGCTGCTCCTGCCTGCCAGACGGAGCACTGTGGTAGGCTCCAGACAGACTTAGAGCCTGGGTGGGTGCAGCTGGCTGCCTTTCAAGATAGTCTGTGTAATGCTGAAAATGTGGCAGACTCCTGGACCATGTGGTGTTTGACTCTGCAAGGAGGATGGCAGGGAAGAGAGGATTGCCTGGAAACATGAGATGATTTGTACTGGTGGAAGACCCTTGGATGTGAAATAGTGATGTTTGTGTAAATATTTCCTGAGCTCACTTGGTGAAAAACACTGCATGAAAATGTGGGAAGGACTGTTGAATGCATAGAAGCATTGCTGTGACTTGTTTTAGTAAAGGGTAATTTGGTATCTCTTGCACCTTTCTCAGTTTTCTGAGGCTTGGACACTTGAGAGCCAACTAGACAATTCCAGAATTTACATCACTAATGAATGTGTGGAAGTTTACGGCAAGGGGGTTTCCCTTGGACCAAGCTATAGCTGGCCACGTGTCTTAGCTGCTGGGTGTAGTTATTTTTTCATAATGTGATCATCTCTTTTGTTCTTTCAGACCTCCTGGACTCTGTTTGGGAGGGTGCTTGTGAGAAGCCATAGTAGACCCCATCTCCTACCTTGAGTGTCTCTGTAATTTGGTAGAGTCACACCCACACCTGGCTTGGCAGCAAAGACATGCAGAGGTTATTGCAGTTGGGCTCTTTGCTGCCATTAGTGAAATACCTTTTGGCTTCTGAGAAAGTCCTAACACGAGGATGGTGGTAGATGAACCTTTGGCTCATGGTGAGAGGTTACCAAGAGCTTGGTCCAGTGCCAGAGGGATGTCTGAAAAGCTGTGGCTGCAGAATTAGCAGTGGCAGAGAGTTGCTTTGCTCAGCTTTTATGAGAAAGGTGTAACACTTGCTGACAGCATTCCTTGTGTGCCTGTGGAGATGGGTGTTCAGAGGCTGGGTCACCACTGGTCAGCTGCCTCCAGCAGGGTGCAGGGCAACTGTGTGAGACCTGAGCCTGAGCTGCTCATGACCTTGCTGGCAAACCTGGGAGGCACCAAAAAGCCTACACTGGCCCTGCCTCCAAATTAGTGGCAAAGGCCCTCACTTCTCTGGTGTGCTGCCTGTGATTCCAAGAAGTTGTTGTGCTTAAGGTCTTCTGCTCCCAGAGGTGACCACACAAGTGCAGTTTTGTGGAGTTGGTATAGAAGGTCAGTTTGTTTCTCACTGCTTTTAGTACCCTCCAGAACATGTGCTGCCCTTGGAGTTTCACAGTTGACCCAGTGGCTGCTTAGGATCAGTCTGGAGACGGCTGATTTGGTGTGTCAGGACCTCGTGCTGCTGGTTAACAGTGCTGAGCTGCTGTGTGCTGTGTGGGAGCTGAAGTCACTTGGCCCCTGTCAGTAAGGAAAGGGAGAAATATGCTGGTTGCATTCAGGATAACAGAGCATTGTCTGTGAGGAAAGGGAGTAAGGAAAGACTGACCTGAAAGCATTTATAACAGCTGCACAGCAACTGTAGTTGCAAAGTGATGCACAAAGTTTAGCTTTTATAAATTGCTTGAATTATTTACGTAAAGTTACCCTTCAGAACATTAAGACATATGAACAACCAATGACTTGGAATTATATTCATGTTTTACCTCATGAAGCCAGCACAATTTTAAATTTGTTTCTTGGACATCTTAGAACTAGGTTTAGCACCTCATGAAACTGAACTCTTGAAACTTTTTTTGAAAAACAATTTCTCTGAAACTTAGATCTAGAAGAGTGATTTGAGGAATGCATTTGAAGTGATATATAGCAGCACATGTAGAGCTAATTTCATTTTCTTTTCCCTTTGGTCAAAATGAGGATAATAAAAATAAAATTGCCATTTTTGCTGTTGCTCAAGTCAGATAGCCTAATCTAAGTTTCTGTGTGGGAAGCTTGAGCGTTTCCACTTGCACAGAATTCTGAATTAATGCATATAAAAGCTAGCATGAATATTGTTACAGTCCTTATCAAAGGTTTTGCACTTTTAGATTTCATAAAATTTTTGATCTGTAATTGAATATATCCAAATGTGTTTTGGAAAAATTTATAGGAAGAACTAGTTATAATGGAGTAATTAAAAAGGAGTGTCTGACCTGTAAACAGCTGGTAGAGTGAAGTGTAAAGAAAACAACCAAAGAACCAAGAAACCAACAAATAACACCACTACCCACCCTCACCCCCCCTAAAAAAAAGCTTAGCCAATGCTGAAATTCCTTCAGAAATCAGTTACTGTGCTTCTTCAGCCAAAAGGGCCTCACAAACAGTTACCACAGACAAGTGTAATTTGGGATTGGTGGCTTAATAATAGAAGTTGGTTTTGTGAGCAGAGATTCCCAATTCTTTATGGAAGATCAGTCCTATAAAATGCAGCCACACACTGCTGCTGAGAAAAAGCTCAATTAAGAAAGGAAATTAGTCTGGCAATTAAAAAAGCCACAACAGTGTCTGGAATTAAATGACTTTTTTTTTTTTTCCCCTGAAAGAAAAGCAAAGAGAACATTTTGGTAAAAGAAACCCGTAAGTAAGGTGACTGGAGCAGATTGTTCATGCTAGCTATAAAATGAAAATGAAGCATGGGTATCTGTGAAGAAGAGAGATTTTAACTTTATATCTTTTTTTCCCAGGACCTTTAATATGGTTGCCATTACTGCTTTAATCCTCTAAAATCATACTTATAGGAGAGCTGTTCCAACTAAGTACATACTGTTCTCAAATTTGTTTTTTTGAAGTGGTAGTAAGAGGCTGCAATAAGCACACTTGACTGTTCTCCTTAATTTAGTTATGGGAAATATGGTTTCTCAATTGCCATTAGTACATAACATAGGATACACTGAAACTCTGCATCAGGCCAGGAGACTTAAACCCAGCCAGTCAGAAAGGCAATAGGAAAGGATTTGCTTTCCTATGTTGATATTAATCACAATATTGTGTTCTAATTTCACAAACAGTTTGTTCCTGGCTGGTTGGGCTTTGAACCTAGCTGGCACTGGCTAGTTCATTCAGCAGCATGGGACATTCATTCCCAAGGTACAGTGTAGACTTCCTGTAAGAGTTATGGTGTAAGTCATGACTTGATACTGCAAAGGCAAGTTTAAATTCAGAGAAAGTCCTCTAGAAGGAGTTTAAGGTTAGAATTAGACCCCAGATAAGGAGGCTGTGAATTGTCCCAGAAATTACTCTGAAGTCTAGTAGCTGAGTAGAACATCGCAGTTGTTTTGAAGACAGACCAGGGTGAATAAGTCATATTATTGTTTTATTTCCCTATTGTTCTATTTGCCTAAAAGAAAAAAAAAAAAAGGCGAAACTGTGAATGAATGGTCTGTACTTTTTATCATGAGTCTTGTATTTAAAAGTAATTCTTTAAGACCCTGAGAACACCAGACATTGCCCTCCACAGAGAATGGGAATTCCTAGAAGATCACTTGCACAGTGCTAAATACCTAAAAGGAGGTCAGAGTTCCCAAGTGCTCCCAGATGAAAAATCTACTATGTAATGTGGTCTATACTTAGATTAAATTTGTAGGGAATACTGAAGCAGAAGAAATGTTCTCTCCAGTCACTGTATTAATGCACTGTAATGACACCTCAGAGGTCCAGCACAGGAGGTTCCCTGTAGGCCTGTGGCAGTCACTTCCTGCTTGCAGACTGAAGATGTCCTTGTTTTGTCACAGGACCTGTGAGGTCTCTGTTATCCCTGTCCTCCATCAGTAAGAAAATTTCTCGGTGTGTGTAGGTATGGTTTTTTCCACACTGAGTGTAGTCAAGTTCTAGGTTGCTATGCCACAGAGCAAATACCAATCCTCAGTGTGAAATGTTCCAGGACTGTTTTTCTGTTGACAAATTTTTGTTGTGGTTCTATTTCTGCCTCCTTTTCCTCTTTCTTTTTGGAGAATGCTTTTAATTGCAGTGGCATAAAGTATCGTGTTAGTACCAGTCAAACTCAATTGGCAGTAAAAAGTGAAGTCAATGTTACAAGTATTTAGTAGCATCCAGTGTGGCTAAAACAAAGCTGATTCCAGCAGCTACTGAGTAAAATTTTCAAAGGCACTTAAATGCCCTACTCAGAAAAGGCTTGTATTAAGTTTCATTGAGGGTCATTTCAAATCTGACAAGAATGGAATTTGAATTACTTTTTTTATAGCATCTTTAATGATCAAATGTTTCCCCCTCTCATGCTCCACTCAAATCCACCTTATATAGAGTAACTCTTACTGTCCTCAAAGTTCACTCTGAACCAAATTTCTTGGTGACTCCTTTTACTATCTCCTTCTACTAAAGCAAATTACTCATACTGATATGTTTTATTTCAAAATACTTGTGGGTCACAACATGCCTCGGTGGTCACAGTACTGATGAGGTTTTTCTCCTTAGCAGGAATCTCAGTTTCTGAAATGTTATTGAAATTTGTAAATGCAGTAATTTTTAAAAAAGGCAAAAAATACTGTCTGGTTGTGTATATGTTGCCAAGACTCCATTTGAGTTACTTTAACAATTACTAATTTAAGTAATTTTTTTTAAAGAAAAACCCTTTCAAAATAGACCTTCAGGATAATGTGAGGATGTAATTTTTAATTTTTAATAGCATTTTGGAAACATTTCTAGAAATATTTTGACATGCTGAATATACTGTATTTCTGATATGAAGCTCACTCCTTTTTTCCTTTCATTTTTTTATAATTTGTTTGGATCTCCTTAGCTTCATGTTTCTCTCTTCCCTGGTATCTCTGCTTCTTACCTGCTTTTTGTGCCACTAGGAATAAGAAGCAGCTAAAGACTTTGTATGTGTTATTGAAACAAACTTCTATGACATATCTAAATGTAGTAGTTTAATAGCATTATTTCACTTGCAGGGTATGGGACAAAGTTAAGTGCTTTTCTGAAAACTTAAGAAACAAGGGGGAATAAAACACTTTTTTTTTTTTTTAAATGCTCCAACTTTCATGTGGAGAAAACACACATGGAGAAACTTCATGGTACTTGCTTTACTCTTCTCTTCCTGATCATCTGAAGACTTGGTATTTTTTTGACAGAATTAGCCAGATTTATCACTTCCCCACATATATTTTATATAAATAGTTCTTTGCAAAGCACTCAAGTTACCTTCAGGCAGTGTTAGTGAACAGCAGACATCTCTCTGCTAAGGAATAAAATTTTCAGATGTTATAAATAGCAGTGCCAACTTTTTCTCCCATGGAGCTACACCAAGTTTAAATTTTCATTTTTATGTGATTTATATTTTGCAGGACTAAAGCACAGTAGGGTTTTTTTGTCTTGTGACACTTCAGGAACCCACAGTCCCAAATTTAGAGCAACAAGCAAAGAGCATGTATGACAGTGCTGGTGTGTAAATGTGTACAGTCCAAATCAAAAAGTTATGGGGCTAGTGTTATTGTGAAAGGGAACTGAGGAATGCTTTCTGCATCTTGCTAACTTCCATACCCTACTGAGCATAGACCAGCACTTAGAGCCAAGTTCTGCCCTGTGATGTGCACACTTGGCTCCTGTCTCTGTCTAAGGCATGTACATCTGAGATCAATACTTGGTTTTTATTTCAAACAGACAAGTAAAGAATGAGTAATGCATACATGTTGCAAATTGAGCAAATGGCATAAGTAAAATTGCATATTTAATTTAGAAATACATTTTTTTTTTTCATTGGAGCATTTGATAGAACTCTGGCATTCTTGTCTTGCTTTTACTGTTTCAGTCCTGTGAGGAGAAATTTAATTTGTGGAGCTTTTGCTGCTTATGACTACATACCTGAGAAGTTAATAATAATTTAGAATCATATGTTAACAATGGTAAACAATCCTGATCTGTCTTCAGTTTTGCATTTGTCCAACCGAATTTTGTTTTTTAGGGGAAAGGTATCTTTAGGGGAAGGTATTTTTATTATTCCATTGCTTTTCTCTTTATTTTGAACTGTATATGCCATGCTGTTGCTGTGCATAAATATGTATATGTGTGCTCAGTGTCTTGCAGAGGCACAGCTGGGAAGCTTGCCTCTAGATTCTGAGGCTTTTACTTTCTCTCTTCTCCAAACAGTGCCTCACTAAGATGTACAAATTTTTTTACACATTTTCTAGTGGGACAGAAATAACCTCTTTAAACCAGCATGGGAACATTCAACCAGCTCATCAGGCTGGTCTCCTGCCCTGGCAAGGCAAGGTGTAAATCAGGATGGCTGCTGTTGCCTTGGCAGAGGGCTCAGACAGTAGGTAGAGTAGATGATTCTCCTTCAACAGGAATTTGTTTCCTTACAGAGAGCAAGCCAGGCTCAATGGAAGCACAAACTGAACTCAGTCCACAGGGGTTCAGCTGCACCATGCTGCTATGTAGTAGATATTTTTGCCCCTGACGAGTGAGAGGAATGATGAGGAGGACTCTGTCTAGTCAGAAGGCTAATAAATTGCTTTATTATACTATATTATTCTATATTATATTACACTATGGTACAAGCACTCCATTGCACTCCACTGCACTGAATCTTGTGGCTGTCAGCCGACAGTCCCGACACACACACGCCTGGATCCAATTGGTCAGTGAATCAAAACACTCACATCAGAGTCCAATTATCAGTTCTCTTCAGGTAAACAATCTTCCATGATGCGTTCCACTTGAGAACAAACACAGGAGCAGTAAATGAGATAAGAATTGTTTTTTCTTTCTCTGAAGTTCAGAGAATGTGAAACCCTTCTTCCCAGAAATATTCTTGTGCCTTGCTTTTCTTTGTGAAGAGAAATGTGGCTACGCTGCTAAAACCTCAGGAGTTACCAAAGCTGAATATTGTAGAGGATGTATGTTCCTGAGATTTACTGGCATTGCTGGCCTTGAAATGACAGCTGCTATACAGCATTATACTCCCAAGAGAAAAATGTAAAGTATCAAGAAAGTAGAAGGAATATGAGCAACTTTGCCTGCCTTTAATGTATGTTCTTTTTTCCCTCCCTTTTCCTCCACCCCTACCCTGTCAGCCACGAAGACTTTGATTTTATATCGGGGACCCGCATGCGCAGGCTGGCTCGGGAAGGACAGAACCCGCCGGAAGGCTTCATGGCTCCCAAGGCTTGGACTGTGCTGACAGAATACTACAAATCCTTGGAGAAGGCTTAGGCCTCTTATTAACTGCAGATCAACCTTTGACGCCTGATTTATTTACGAGAAGGGGACCACACAGTCACCATTCATGTTGCTTTGTTGTGGTGTCTGTCAGGAAGTTCTCTGAAAACAGACTCTTTCTTCCTAACTTAGCATCATTCTTTGCCTGCCCTTATGGGTTCTATTATGTCCTGGCACCTAACTAGCTGCTGGTTTTAATGTCTTCTCTTTTATTACAGTTAATATTCTTGCAGTAGGATTTTTAACTCCTGGATTTTTTTTTTTATAATTTACTGCCTCTGTCCTGAGTTCTGCAGCTGTTAAATAGATGCAGCTTTTTCCTATGTTATTTAATCTGCTGGGTAGTGTCTGGTTTTAGTAGTTTGTAGGAGAAAATGTAATAGTTAATCCTTTAACTATGGATAGATTATCTATTAATCAAAAAAGTAAAGAATGTTTCAAAATATCTGTTAAAGTGTCTTCATTTTTATCTCCTCATTATCATCTCCAGAAGCACTTACAATTTATTTCTGACTATATGTAATCAAAAAGCAGAAGGGTTTTTTTTATGTAGCATAATTAAAATTTTGCTTTCTTTGTTTAATTTTGGAGTTTATTGAGCTGTATGTTGATTCTCTTCTGCTGTGGACCTGTAAAGGTGGCCAAGTAATGAATAAAAGAAATTATCTAGTTTTCAGTTTCAATTGTTAACAAATTCACATGTTGTTTTTGTATATGCTTGCTGCCATAGGTCTCAGTAGGGTATATTTTACTTCATTTGATGTAACTTACTGGATTTTGATTCCAGATATACTTAATCATCCTACTACAGCTTTTTTAAAAGCATGATAGCCCAAACTTAATTTCATGTTTAATTATTGCAAGAAAAATAAAGAAAATCCTTAGATTTTGGCATTTCCTGTGGTAAAAATGCTTTGTTCAGATAGTGATTTTCTGTCTGTTTTTCAAGGTCTCCAAAGAGTAATCTTGTGAGTCAGCTTTGCTTGCTTTAAAGAAAAAGCACATGTTCTTTTAGGATTCTTCAGAAATCCAGAAGAAACATAAGAAATTAAAAGTAAAACACTTCTTAATGGGTAGAGTAACACTGACCTATTGTTGTCTTTTCAAGCATTTGCAGGTAATCAGTGGAACAGTCAAAACCACTCTTAGCTAGAAACTACCTCAATCCTTGTCACAGAAACGTACTTTTTTCTTGTTAAACAGTGTATATAGGAAGAACCAGCTCAAAATTGTTGATATGGAGAATGTTGATACTGGATGAAGCATGTGTTCATCTAGATTTTTTTTTTTTTTTAATGCCAGGAAGGTTGTGATGAGGGGATCTGTGTAATGAATTGGATGAATGCTACTTGCAGTCTTTGTTTGCTTGTAGCATTTAAGACAAATTCTTTGAGACTGACCTCCTCTTTTCTTCCTCTGTCTCTGAAGAGATGTAGAATATATTTTTTAGTGGAATCTTTGCTTTGATAGACAGTAAGGTGGAATTGGGAAAAATGAGAGGCTCGTTTATTAGCAAACCACAAGAATTCCTTGAGACTGTTTTAGTACTGTCAAGCTTATTTCTTCAGAACCACTGAACAGATTTTCTTCAAACTTGGCTTTCTTTTTTAGGTTGTATCAATATATAGGATGCATAAAATCTAGAAGAAAGAGTCCATTCATCCATGTGCAGCTGTTCACGCAAAACTTCAAGTCTAACCATGAAGGTGAACTAGAGTTGTCAGCTGCTAAAATGGGATTTGCTGTTGGAAGTTGCAGTTTGGACTGTTTACAGTCAGGTTTGATTCTTTTGCTAGCTGTGATGAAAGATAAAATTTTGATAGAATAACAAACACAGGTGAACGTCTACAGAAGTTTATGTTTTTAAAATGCTATATGGAACCTGGAAAATCAATGGGAGTGATGAACGTGAATTTGAATCATCCTGTGAAGTGAATTTAGATGCAGATTAACACAGTGATAACAAGCAGATCTCATTTTCTAGATGTAACCCATGTTGTTGTTATAGTGCCTCTGCAAAGCATTTCTTGGAGGGCTCTGTATTAGAGAAGCTCCAGTCTTTTGTGAACTTAAAGGCACAGCATTCCCAGCATAATGCTAATTTGGAACAGGAGCATCTGATCAATTTGTAGGCAGGACTTGCTCTACACAATAATATTTTCCTGTATTATATGAGTTTTCACTGTAGAGTTCAAATTTTTCCTCCTGTCTGCAGCTTCCTTATTTAAGGAAGCCATACATGAAAGGGCTATCCTACCAAAAATTACTCTTTTGCCAATGTCTCTCTTTAGCTCTTCCCTGCCTTCTCTCAGTGGATACCATTATCAGTTGACAAGTCCTGACATTCTGCTTTCAACAGTAGGTTCAGCTTCGTTAAGGGTGCTATGGCATTTGAGGTGCTTCTGAGACAGCAGCTGGGGTTCTCCAGAGGCAGCAGCAGGACTAATGAGGTGAGGGTTGTTGCACCAAACACAGAGCAGTGACCTCGGGACATGTCATCCAACAGAAATAATGTGATCCATGAATCACTGTGTGATCTCATATGAGGGTAGGACTACATTTGATAGGATTACATTTGATCAGTGTAAGCAGGACCTCATTTTGCAGCTGGAAAAATAAAAACCTACATTGTCTTGCTTCTTCATTTCCTAAAACAATTTTTTTTTTAACTGGAAAAATACTGCTATGTATGGGAATCATGTATCTAAGCAGTTGTATAGGTGTGTTACAAAGAGCAACAAAATCAAACTTCCAAGCATGTCATCTTTATAAAGGTCATTTAGCAGTCACAAAGAGTTTTACCCTGTTCATTAAGATGAGAAATGTCAAAAAGCATTCCCCCTGTCTTGTATTTTCTGCCTCTACATTTATTTTCCTTGTAAATGGTTCTTTACCTGCTACTGTTGTACAGGATATTTTATGGCAATTATCCTGTACTTTTTGTACAGTCTTGAGATGATTATTCTTTTCCAGAGGATCATTCTGATGTATTGGGCAAGTGATCTGTGAAAGTAGTAACACTCTTGATCGGTGTGGCTGATACAAACATAGTCAGCTTTTCAAATTACTAGATGAACAAGGTAGGTAGAGATTACCAAACCCTAAACCTTAAAATAAATGGTACAAAATTACTGCATCTCCTAGGTGAAGTAATTCCTGCAGTACCCATAAGCAACTAAAGAAAATAGAAACTTTTTCTAAAGGACCTCATGGCTGAGAATTCTTTTTTTTTTCCTTTCTGAATTCTTTTATGCCTTTTTTTGACTGACATGAATATTCAGGGTAACTTTTCACATAAGGATCTACAGGTTGTGATGTAAAATTAGTAAATCAATGCTGAGGATGCTGATTTCTGATTTTGTTCTTTCAGCAGGGAATCTGAGCACTAGCAATTCATTAGTGCATTAGAGATGCAAAATGGAGAATGCAGACTAGGTCCTAAGTTGGTTTTCAGATGCAGTTTGGAGCTAATCAAGCTTCTACATCTGGAATAATGCAGTAGAAAGCAGGAGGGGAAGGAAATGAGAGGCTGTCCTGGCACAGTGGTTGTGGAAATAGACAAGGCTATGACCTATGTAGTCAATACTGTAATTTGCCTGAATTTGACCCTCTCTTCATTTCATATTTCCCTAATTTTAAAAAGTTTCGTAAGTGGGTCATTCAAGCATTAAACCTCCTGTCTTTCCATGCTAGACAAAGAATAAAAGTCACCCTGAGCATCCTAAACAAATACATAATAAACTTGTAAAATATTATTTTTCCTTCCCAACATTTTAAAGGGCTCTAACCAGCATATTACAGCCTTTCCCTATGAAAGTTGACAGCCTCAATAAGTGTGTGTGTGTGTGTGTGTGTTACTTTCAACATTCCTTTTATCTCTACTCATGAACCTTAAAGTTATCATGCTAGGGATTGTAGGAACACAGAAAAAAACCTCTCATCTCTGCTTCCCTGTGAGTCAGAAGATCTGTTGCTTCATCTGTGGCACCATCTCCAAAATCAGAGAAAGGTAAAAACTAATCCTTCACTTAATATGGGAGAAATGATAAGGAGGAAAGAAGATAGAAGATAGAAACTGGATCTTCATCTAACTTTGCATGTATGTCTATAGGAATGAGATTTACTGTGGTAGAATGTTTGTAAGAAATACGTAGAGATGGTGTTCTACTCAAACCTGACATAGAATCCCTTCACTATCACCTGTAAAAAGCCAGGCACTTCAGCCTGAATGAGCTGGCCAAATTAAACACTGCAATGAAAGTAACTGACAGGTTAGAATAAGTATTTTGTTTGTCTTTTTGAATTGATCTTTGAAGCTTGCTTACCAAAATTCTTGATTTAAATGCTATTAAAAAGAAGAGTGACTCTGGATCCATTTTTTTTTTTCCCATGCTTGGGTTTTTACAGATGGAGCTGAGAAGCTAGACTGCAAAGGGGAAATTTAAATTTCCAATTTAATGGATATGAGAGTTCCTTGACAGCAGCTAAACAAGTGCCAGGTAAACATGTGATTTAAAGGATGACTGTGCAGAGGTTTCTGCTCATTTCTGTTTTTTTACCTTGAAGAAAGCCTGAGGGCTGGAATACCAGCGCCTCTTTTAAATTAGCTTTTTCATTCACAAAAAAAATTTTGATTATGAATATAGCTAGATTTTACTAGGCTTTTGAAGTGTCCATTGAAGGGGTTTCTTTGTTTCTCCTTCAAGCACTGTGTCTGTTCTTGTGGTATTAATTTTTTTTTTTACCTGTATCCCTTTTCATTATTTAGTCTTTATTAAAATCACTTTTTTCTTCTCTATGGAGGTTATATATGCTCATGAGCCAGAATCATGCATGCATTCAGTATTTCCAGAACTGTTTGCCCTAGAAACCTCATCTTGATATAATTTTGAAGTTGAAGGAGAAAGGTAACTACACTGAAAGCTAGAAAGCACAGCTTTAAAGCCACATCTGGAATTCTTAGACTGTTAGTGGCTCCAACTTTAGGCAGAGAGTACAGAGATTTTATATGCCATAAAACTCAAGTAGCCTTGGATCCAGTATAAGAGTAGTCACCCGACTGTCATGTTAAAATCCATCTACACAATGCTTTGAAGAGTGATACCTGTCTATGTATAAAATGAGGAAAAAATATCAGTTTCAGTATAAACTTTACTGGGCTGAAAATAGTGCCCAAATCTTGTTTTTATCCTCTGCAAGCAAAGCTGTTTTTTCTGTGGAGTCCTACATTCATCACTATAAATTTCATTATATGAGAGGAATGCAAATATTTTGGCCATATCCATTTATTTTCATCTCATAGCAGCAGTTATGGTGCATGTAAAAAAAAACCCTTTCAGTCTAAGCTGTGAGTTTTTATATTTTTCTGAGCACCTGCAGATCTCCAGGCTTTCTACCCAGATGACTTGTGCTTGAATTGTTATGGTCTAAATCAATTATTTTTGTAATGCTTGACAGTAAAGTTCATCGCAACAATTGTGATGAGACAGATGAGAGGCACCAGTATCCATGTGTTAATGTTCCCTGAACATTATTTTATTTGTTATAAAACATGACAGTTTTTTCAGGACAAGCCTACTCTTAACATGGAAACATTTCTTTGATTTCAACAGTGCTCCTTGGAGAATGAGAAATTATTTAGGCTTTGTTTTATTAATTTGATTTCATTGACAGTCTCTCAAAGACTTAAGTGGAAGCAGAAGAAACTCCTTTACCCTTCAAGATTGGGTTCAAATGGGCTGCCTGCTGTAAAATGGAAACTGTAGTTGATTAGTCAATGGAAGGTTATTTGCAGGACTGCTCATGTGTTATTGAGTTCTGCCTTGTTTATAGTTCATCTACGACCTGTGAAAAACAATATTTTAATGATTTGATTCAATTGTTTCCAGACAATGAAGACAATTATGAGGCAAGTTCATGTTTAACTTTCCACTAGGAAAAAGTTTAGTGTTATTGCTGCACCCTAGTTTAAATATAAACTGTCTGAAAGATAGAGTGTTGCAGTTATATGAGCAAAAATTTCCTATCGTATTATGTGACAGCAGAGCAATAAACATACCATCAGAGCCAACATCGTAAGTACAGTGCAAAATGGTAAGTATTATTGACACTTCTTCATTAGAGACAGTTATTTATAACCCCTTTGTTCCTCATTTCTTCAAGGAAAAATACTCCCTCTTCCTGAAAACAAAAAATGTGTATTCCTTACTTGGTAGTTAGAGACACTCAGAATAGCAGTGATTCTTCGTAGTTTTTCTGATTTGCTCTGAGTATTTTTAAATACATGGACACTTCTGAGCTCTACCATGAAATGGATTTGCAAAGAACATTTAAGTTTTAAAGTTTTTCTTAGTAATTATTCTTGGCTATTTTGCTGTTTGTAGTTGATCATTTTCCCTTCTGTACAAAGTTGTCTTCTAATCAATCTCATGTAGAGTTTGGTGAATTTTCATCAACTATCAAAATTACTCCTAACCCTTTGCTTTTTCATATTAGTCTTTGGTTCAGGGATTCATTCGTGTTGTGAGGATTTCTTGTCAAATACTTTATGGGCTGAAGAAAAGTGTATTTCAAGATAGTGATTTGGTGCTGGAGAATTCCAGGATAACCTTATTCAAGCACTGACAATAAAAACCCACGTCTTGTAACATGTGGTTTAACCCCAGCTGGCAACTAAGCCCCATGCAGCTGCTCACTCACTCCCCCCATGTCTGGATGGGGGAGAGATTCAGAAGGGTAAAAGTGAGAAAATTTGTGTGTTGAGGTAAAGACAGTTTAATAGCTCAAGCAAAAGCCACACACACAAGCAAAGAAAACAATGAATTCATTTACTGCTTCTTATGGACAGGCAGGTGTTCAGCTATTCCCAGGAAAGCAGGACTCCATCCTAATGGGTTCTTGGGAAGAAAACCATCATCACTGCAAGTGTAAGCCTCCCTCCTTTTTCTTCCCCCAGCTTTTTATGCCAAGCATGCTGCCATATGGTATGGGATATTCCTTGGGTCAGCTGGGGTCAGCTGTCCTGGCTGTGTCTGCTCACAGCGTTTTGTGCACCCCTAACCTCCCCACTGGTGGGGTGAGAGCAACCAGCACAACTTCAAAAGAATATTGTGCTTTTCCTATAATCACAGTTGAGGTTCAAATGCAAATTTAAAGCAGCATGTTCTACCTAAAACGTGCGCATTTTTAATGTGCTTGAAAAATTAAACATAGTTCTGATTTATGCAAGTGTCCCCCCTTGATAGGGGACCAATGTTTTCTCTCTCTTACTCAATTATTTGCATTGTCTTCAGTTTGAGAACTTGCTGAATGAGAATTGGCAAAGAACTGAAAATCCTGGTCAATCTAGACCAATCCTGCACTAGACAGTTTTAAACAAGCAAACAAATAAAAAATGGAATTTTTTCACCTGTGTGCAGTAATTGCTCATTTGAGATTTTCCCACATAACCATGTAAGTACTGAATGAAAATTCAGCCTCTCTATGCACTCTTGGTTTGATTATTATCCTACATGTCTGTGGACCTTGAAGTTAGTGCCAAGGAAGTAGGTTGACTTTCTGACTTTAAATCCAGAAGACATGTTTGATGTTCATCAGTGTGAATTGTATAAAGATCTGTCTGCCTGTAGAAAAAATTTATCTATTGAGAGCCTCCTGAGCTTCTCTCTTTCAGCCTGCAACAGAATGTTGGCCTACACAGAGCTTTTATTTTGACAGAAAAGGAGTAAGTAATTTTTTTTTTAAGAAATGTGACACAATTGGGTTTTCCAGAGAAACAGACTTATCTTAACAAGCCAAATAAAGACAAAAATGCAGCTTACAAAATGATCAGTACAAATTAAAGAAGGTCTGCCCACTAAAACCCAGAGTTTTGTGTATACTCCTGGGGAGACTACCACTAATGTCAAGAATTCCAGCACTGAAGATGATTATTTTGCAGTATGAATTTATTATGCATTTCATGATTCCTGTGGAATTTTCAATGTCTGCTCCATCTGTGCGTGCAGATTTAACGAAATGTCGAACATTCACAGATATTGTAGCAGCGTACATTCCCCTCTTGAATCCTTTTCTTCTTTCTCTCATAAGATACTATCATTGTTTCAGGCTGAAAATTTTCTCAGCTTGGATGTTCTGAGGGAAACATCACAGTTTAAAAGGGAACTCACGCAGTTTCGTCAGTCAGCTGTGCAAACTGAGAGAAAGAACTGGAGAATGTTCTGTGACAATGGAGTTTCTGATGTTAGTCAGGGTCAATATAAAAGGAACATACAGTCTCTGTTTTGTTTGCAGACTATTACAGATGGTTAGGGGGTTTTTGGTTGTTTAGTAAACATCAGTCAGCCTGTCCTCTTTTAATGGTAGTCTATGAGTCCTTTGGGGAAGTGCAGCTCACAAGTTTTAAACCATTGCTCTACAAGGACAGTTAATGAATTGTCATTAATTTTGTCTATGTAAAATTACAAAGTACAGATGCATTCAAAGAAACAAGAATAAAGAGAAAGAAAAGAAAATTATAAATTGAGTAGGCAGTGTTTGAGGGGTTAGTGTGTTTGTAAACAGGAACTGAACTCTGGGATTGGATCTCTTGTGCACTATCTACTGAATTGGAGCCAAAGCAAATACCACTATTTCTCTGGTAGAACATTCATCTAGAATAGTCTTCTCTACACAATATGTTGAGCCTTTTCTGTAAGAAGAAAATATAGAGTAATAATGTTCTTCTATTTGCCTTTCTCTTTAGAAAAGCAAGCGTTGTCCGCCATGTGGTTGTGTGTTAATCATGGCTGATTTGAGATTATTGGTCTTGGATCTAATGGCCTTGACCTTTCATACTTTGGCTTTACCTGGACTGTAGAGGCTCCAGGAGCTGATTATCTTTGGGCTCATCTGCTTCCTAACTGTGGCAGTGGCCGAGTCTCTCTCACAGCCAGAATTTTTGGGTTTCCTGAGCGTGCTTTTCAGTGAGCTTTGCTATTTTTATTATTTCTGGAGCATGTTTTTGTGGTCTGTGGTTTTGGGCATGTGGTTTTCTCCTCTCCTTCGTCATATATGTGGAGCTGAAAACAAGATACCATAGTATAAACCAAAATGTCCTAATATACCATCTATCTCTGCTTCTGCTGCTGTTTTTTATGTCACAGCTTCCAGTCAACAGCCTACTTGCTGAGAAACAGCAAATGCACACATTATCCAGCAGCAGCTGGATAGTACTGGTGTGCTACCAATGCTGTTTAAGTTACAAGAACAAAATACAGTGTCATAGGAGCTAGTGTAAAGAAAGGCATTTCCCTCCCAAACAAACCGAGGAAGCCTTTGTTTCTTCCCAAGAGCTGTGAAGGTTGGAACAGCTTTAGCTCCAGATATCCTGGGATATTTCCATATTTGGCAGAAACTGCTCTTTTGATGTGGCCACCTAGTAAAGAAGTTGCAATACTTGTGACTGCTCTAATTCCATTGCTTCTAGCTCTGGTTACAAAAGATTATATCTGTGGAACACCTAGTGGCAAGGCATGGGTGAAGCCTGCTGAAAGATCTTGTGCCAGATCTGGAAGCAGAACACTGCATTTATTTGTAGTTTTTTTATTCTTGCCGTTCCTTTTGTTGGTACAACAATGAGAGTGGTTTCCCCTCAAAAATGAGGAAACTCACTACCAGCTCAAGTGACATGGAAGCAGTTGAACTGAAGAAAGTGAGGAGCTCTGAATTACCCTTTTCTCTTAATGTCTCTAAATAATACATACTTCATCTTTTGACCTCATCTCTTCATTGTTCTATATTTTGTTCTCTCTAATACTTCTCTGATGAGCAACATAGATCAAAGAGATTAAACCTTGTATGCTACTAATCTAACATAAAGGCTGTGATTCCTCAGTATTTCAAGGTAAAATGAGAAATAATCATGGTAATGAGGAGAGCCTTTTTGTTTGCAGTATGACATAATTAAGCTGCATCTAGTAGTAATTAATTTGCAAAGTGTTCACAGAACTGTTCTAAGACCATCTGTGGTGCTGATGCACAACCAGAGGAATAGTCAAAAAGTCTTTGTTTTTTACAGGCTTCATTGGAAACAAAGAGCAAAAGAGAAGCCCTCTCTTTTCCAAGTAGAAACATGCCAATCCTGCAGTAAGTGCAGGGGATGGGAGAACATAAAAATTTCAAATCAATACAGACAAAATACTAAAGGAATTTAGTGTTTTCACTGATATTTGTCTTAGTCAGAGTTCTTTATTGCATAAAAGCTGAGATGATTGCATAAAAGCTGAAAGATTAAGCTTGCTTAAAGAACTGAGTATCACCATTTTTTGTTTTTAAACTGATTTTCAGTTATCCAAGAGCTACTACATTTGTTTTAATTAATAACACTTTTAAATTGTAGGAGGACAGAAAAGCGCATTTGTAAAGCGGTAAATTTCTTAATGCTTCAGATTTTTCCTTTGTCCCTGGTACCACGACTGTTTTCAACCCAGCCTGAAAACAGAACACTAAATCTGCACATTGATGGTTATTGCACATGAGCATGTCTCTGGGCTCTGTCAGAGCCTCTCTGAGGGCTGTTGACCTTGCACTAATTAGAAGGTGTCATTCCCAGTGGGCTAACAGCAGATCTGCCCTTAGTGCTCATGCTCTGGGATTAATTAATGGGTGAAGTGCAAAATGCTACATAGATTTGTGTGAAAACAGGCTACTATGGGAACAGCTGTTTAAGCATGTTCTTGCTTTGGGAGGCTTTCAAGCCACTTGGACTTTCTGTGGCAGCCAGTTCTGGCAGATGCCCTCTTATGTTCAGAGGTGAATCTTGTCCCTGGAAAAGTAATTCTGTAAGTGCAAAGAAAGTGCATTGTGGTTTCACTGCAGGAGTCAGTACTTGGTGTTTTCCTGACATTGCTGAACAAACCTTGCAGTCTTGTACATTAGACTGACTTAATTGGAGGATTAGAATATTGTTGAAAACTTAGTGGTTGATGAGGGATTTCTTTTTCCCTTTCTGTCTTAGTTAGTAAAATTGAACATTCTCTGTTTTTTCTATTTTGTAGAAGAATAAAAATCTCCTTGCAAAATTCTGCTGAATAAGCAGGACTGTATCAATCTTCCTCAAAATTAAATACCAGCCAGACCTGCTGTTCATATGTGACATGCTTATTTGCATTTGCTCTGATCTTTTGCCCAAATAAAAAAGCAGGAACTGAATAGGATTTAATTACAGGCTTATTTGAGCTTTGTTTCATGGAGACAGTCATGAAGTGTCATATTTATCAGAGTAGAACTTTTGAAACATGGTCCTTTTTACTCCCTCCATTTTAACTTCTGAATAAGGAGATATCTGATGTGTGCTTTTTTTGTGTTTTGTTTCATTTCCTTCTGACAGAAGCATACATTTAGTGTAATGAAATTAGGGTACTTCTGTCATAAAGAAAAGAGTGCATTAAATGAATATTTTTTTTCTCAAGCAAAAAAAATAAAAGCATTTTCATTTTTAGGGTATGTAATTTTATAGGGTTCTATTTCATCAGAGCATGAGGGGGATAATATTAGACTAGATTAATCTTTCTAAAGTTTGATAGGGCTTTTTATTGCTTCTCAGGAGAACTTGTCGAATCTGACTTCTGTCTGTTTTGGTTTATTGATTTCTCTGGATTTCTACTAAACCATAGTTATCACCCATGAACCAAACTATTTTACTTGTGGCTTAACCATTTCAATTAACATTAAAGCCAGACATAAAAATTCAGCCATTTTTAGAAGCAATTTATTTTTCAGACTAAGTTTGCATTAATTTTTTCATGTTGTGATGTTTTTCTCATTTATTAGAAAAGTGCACTAGATATGCACGTCAGTTTCCACTGGATAAGAGCAAGATGGTATGGTGAAATTATGTTACTAGATGAGTTTTATCCTAATTTATGCTCAAGAGGTGAGTTTGTTACTGATGCTTTTTGGCTTGAAGAATTAGTTCTGTAGAGTTCTAGTGCTAAGTGTTATTCAGAAGAAATCACATATTGAGAAATACAAGAGACCTTTTAAAATAAAGCTCTGCCTTTTTATAATTTTTTTTACATGGAGTGATAAGCAGCATTTTTTTTTTCTTCAATGTTGTTCCCATTCAAGGGATACCAAGGTATTTTTGTTTGTGTATCCATGTAAAGAGATAGAGGGGAGAGAGAGATTGGGCAACGAGAGAAAGTGTCTTAACCACAACATATGTTTCTCTGGAAATTCATCTGTTTTCTTCAGGGACAAAGCCACTTGATTATCCCTGTTGGGATTGCAGGCTAACACAGCTATGGAAGAATGAGCTGGATGCCATATTGCTTAATCAGCCAAGTGGCTGGTTAGTCTAGTTATTTTGTGCAGAGGACAGATGCCATATTCTCTGGCAGAAACAGTATGACATGAATTTTCAGATTCTGTCATTCTTTGCTAAAAGTCGGGAAAAAGATATTTGCTAGGCAACTAAGCTTGGACTATTGCAAACCAGTAGAATGAAAATCAGTGAAGGAAGGGCAAACAGTGTCTTTTCCAGGGTTGGAATGTTTCTTGGACACTAAGGGCTTATGTAGAATATTATTTTAAGCACTTTCAGGTTGCTCAATTCAGTTGTCAAAGTTTCCTTGACAGACCTCCTAGGCCTCTTAATATGGCCACTGCAGAGCAAAGCCAACATTTGATACATAAGGGAAAATTTTTAGAATTCAAGATAGCATTATCCCAGCTCAGAGAAGCACACTCAATGTGGGTTTGCAATAGTTTGTTTTAACTTCATGATGCATGTACAATGACACGGAGAGAATAGATAATACCAATGAGAAAAGCTTTCCCTGCTAAGCCAAAAGTAAAACTCTTTCACCACTATTAGGTTTTATTATTGTTCAGGATTTCATAAATGCTTCAAGCAGAGCTCTTACCACTTTTTCCTCTTCTACACAGAGTAGAAGAATCCTGGTTTGAATTAGCTTAGTATTCACTGAGAGTATGGTGAGGAAAATGCATACAGTTAACTTTCACTTAATCATTTGTTATAATTCAGTTTGGTGTCATTTAAAAGGGAGTAATTCTAGTCTATAACACAGAGGAGTTCTGCAGGAATTTATCTACTGAAAGGGGCTGCCCAGGGAAGTGGTGGAGTCACCATTCCTGGAAGTGTTTGATAAACAGCTGGACATAGCACTTAGTCCTATGGTTTAGTTGACATGGTGGTGTTCAGTCAAAAATTGGACTCGATGATCTTGGATGTTTTTTCCAACCTTAATGATCTGATGATTCTGTAATTGACTTTTTGAGTAGGTATAACTTTGTCTCACATTTAGAAATGGAAAATCTTGAAGACATTATGTCCCAGATGATACAAGTGTTTTCTTAGTGTCTGTTTTTTTAATTAAGTTGCAGCACAAATGAATACTCAAGACTTCATAAGGCTGGAATGTCCCTTCCTCCTATGCTAGAGATTATGTTGGGTTTATTTACAAGAAATATTTTATGCCTGGAGGCAATAGTAAAGGAGGAAATAGGAGACTGGTATGAAAGAAAACTCATGCATATCTCCACTTATGCATGCAAAAAAATCCTGATCTATTGTTATGTAATATAAATGTCATGAATTGAAAATAATCTATTGCCAGAAATGGAAGATCATAATGGAAAGAAAAGTCATGTTCAATAGTCTATAACCTTTTGAAAAAGAAATCAATATAGTTTCCAGGAATTATTTTATCTTAAGATCCCATTAGTACCTCTGAATAAACCCATCCATGACTTTTTTCATCACCTTTTCTTGTTACTCTTCTGTCAGTCATATTTGCTTCTCTAGTTTGATCTTCTTTTATTTTGTTCTGATGTGCAGCTAGGATTCTGTGTTCAGGACTATTGTGGTTAAGAGGTACAAAGCTTGTTATTTTGTGCAAACTTATTATGAGCTGAAGTAAAGCATTCTGCACTTGATTATGTGCTAGCATGTAGTATCCTTGACTCTATTTAACACTCTAGATTATTAGAACCTGTGCTTTGAATACATGATTTTTGCAACTATCTCATCTATTTTAATTTTTTATCTGTGTGTTAAACTTTGGTATTAGATAATCTCAGAGTGAACCTCATTTGTTTAGCAATGGTGGCAACAGAACTTTTGCAATGGTAAAACCTACCCCTGGACAGAAGTTTCTGCTCACCACTTGAGCAGAAAAAACACACTGATGGAAGCTGGAGTTGCTCTTCTGACTTCATGGGAGCATTACAAAGAGGCACTTGTGGATTTGGCTCAGAAACTAGTAGTGATGTGAGTCCTTGAAGGTTCAAGTGGAGAACAGGCCTTTTAGTCTGGCCTTTGCACAAGAGATTCATACACTTTGGGTATATGGATTATCCTACATGAAAGGTCTTCATCAGTTTTTGCCATATGGTTAAAACATATATACATATTTTTGCTGTTACATCCAGGCACTGTGAGGCAGCTGGTATTAATGAATAAAAATAGCCAGCAAAATCCTGGCATGTGGTTGCTAGAAGGAACAATTTATAGCCAAGGGTCTTTTAGATTACTAGAAAGGAGAAAAAAGGAACAACCCCAAAACACATGACCTTTGAAAGTATGTATGAACTCGAAGTTTCATCTGCATTTTGGGCACCTGTATTGCTCAAGGCAGCAGAATATGGAACTGATTATAAGATATTAATTCTATCTATTGCTAAAAATTATAGGGAAGGCAATTGAGGAGTGTGGTGTTTTGGGTTTCTTTTATAAACACCATTGCTCTAGTTTGTCTTTTAGCTGATATTAGTATCAAGACATTTGTAGCTTCATGAAGAGTTTGGGAGAGAGAAGTTTCTCAGAATAAATGAGACATAACTTACAAGGTGAGCCTTGGAAGGTGCTCTTACTGTAATGCAAAACTTTGAGTTCTAGTAATTTATTTCATAACCCTGGTTTAGATTTTTGCCTTCTAAAAAATAAAGCTGACCTTCCTTCTCCACAGAGCAATGACAAAATGCAAGATTCTTATGTTTCAGAAAATGACTCTTCAGAAGTCTTTAGCATTTCCTAATTGATAGTTACCAAGGACAGTGAGGCTCATCTTATGGCTTTATGTTGGAATTTTTTTTGGTCTATTTGGTTTTTTGGCCTCATAAGCACTGTGGTTCAAATAAAGGGATGGTCAATATAGCATGCAAATGCTGTAGAATGTGATCACTAAAAGCTATTATTGTGTTGTAGAGAAAAATATGTGTGACTGTATTGGCTGCTTCAATTCTCAACTTCTATAAACAGGCACCAGGAGCAGTGTTAGGATGGGGGGTGGGATTCTGGTGTTCCACAGAACCATGAAGACTGGCATTAGATTCTATCATGGGTTAGCAAAGGAGAGAAAAATTTAAAAAAAATCAAAATAAGATCAAAATAAATTTAAAACTGGCAAACATGACATGGAAGTACATTTTAAATGCTCTGTAATTCATTCAATTAATTCAAAAAGAAACTGAGTTATGCCCAAATTATGTTAAAGTTGTGAAGGAACAGAGATCCTGATCTAGAGAGAAACACAGCACCAGCATGCTGTGTTGGTCAAAGAAATTAAAATGCATTTTTGTAATTAGCATGATTATGAGTTAAAATAGATTACTTAGAGATGTGATGGTTTCTTTTTCTTTTGTTTCATAAGAAGGCCACAAGCCTTTGAAAGGTGCTTTAGACAAAACAAGGACTGATGTAGGAGAATCCAGGAGAAATACTGTAGGTATGAAGAGGAGCTATACAATGGCATTGAGCTGATCCACAGGAAGGACTCTGCAGAAAATATTCATCTCTACTAAAATTTGTCCTGAATGAGAAGTTCCCAGATTGCATTTGTTACTCTGACTGCAGGGACAAAGGAACAAGACTTGCAGCAACATTGAGATGTGACCAAATTTTTCTTCCCTATAAGGCTGAGGGGAGCATAAGCAGGATACTGATGTAAAAAGTGGAACAACTTATTTCCTGATTATGCATCTATGAACTCCAGAAAAGCCAACAGGGCTAAGTGCCTGGTGGTTTTGTGGCTTCATTACAGAAAAACTCTTGGAATATGGAAGTCATAAACAGCAGGCAGGCAGACTGTTCTAGTGAGAACTAATTTCATGGTTAAAACTGCTAAACTGTGTTTTAGCCCTTTTTTGTTCAAAAGATATGGTTGCTTACCATTGTTAAGTTTAAATTTTTGCTACCCACCATTGTTGGTAATGGCTTGTTAGATGTTTGAAAATGTGCTTATTATTAAACAGTAATATCCGTTCTGCACTTCTGGTTGGCAAGTGTGAAATGCATGTGTGTGGATGGTTCTAATACACTGCTTTGGCTTTGTGTTTGAAAGCTATCACCTGCACTTTTTGCTTTTTTCCTGTGACTACTCTCAGCAACCATTTGCTGTGAATATCAGAGAAACAAGAGAACCTAGGAGAGGCACGCTTTGATTTTTCAGCAAGAAATATATGAAGATGGAAGGTAACTCTAGGTTGGATGTTTACCTAATCCTAACAGAAAATGTAATTGCAAATTAAAAAAGAAAAAAAAAAACCACACAAAAAACCTTTAGGAAAATTAGTGTTTCTTGTAACAAAGTATGAATACAAGCCTTGACCAAAAAATTCAAGGTTGACTCTTGGTTCACTGTAGTTTGCAAAGTTGGAAATAAATGTCTGTGGTAGTGAGGTACTTTAAAACCTCTTAGAACAAGTGTTTGTATATAGAATTTTAGTGTTTTTACCCAGCAAATGTCAATTCCAAAGCTCCCACATGTGAGGCATTTCTAATTTTACCCAGCTGAAATTTATCATGGTGGCTGCCAGTCCTGAGTGCTGTGTTGTTTTGTTGCTTGGAGAGGGTTATAACTCTTCATTTTTGGAAAATCCTTGCTCATAAACTGCAAGTGATTCTCCACTGTGGCTGAAAAAAAAAATAAAAATCCTTGAATGTTTTATATCAAGTAGTGTCCTCTTAACATACTGTTCTTACTAATGGTTTTCTGTGGAACTGCTGCTTGACAAGTTCTGGTGTACAGAGCGTTTTCAAAAGGAAAGGGCTGATTCACTCCCAGAGGTCAGTGGTGCAAACTCACAGACTGGGAGCAGAGTGATTTTATCACAGAGAGAACAAGCTGGCCCCTGGAAATTGTGTGTGTGTGCAAGTTCTTACCTCTACTGCCTTGTGGTAAGTTACTTCTCTTTCAGAAGGAATAAGCCAGGTGTGCACATCCAGGGGTCTTTTGGAATTGTAGAGTTGCTATAGCCACACACTCCAGCCCCCACCTAGGGCACTGTTATCTGGTGGTAGGAAAATGAGTAGAAAGTAAACATTTATATAAAAATCCGGGTATTTATGTGCTCTGTTATAGATTAGTAAAAAAGTAACTCCTGTCCTTGCCATGGTCAGAATACCTTTCCTGATTGATGAAACCAAAAGATTTTTTTTTTTTTTTGCATTGAAAACATTGTTTACAAGGAACTGAAGCATTTCCATGGCTAGCCTAACACTGTAATTTGAATGAATTCCCAATTGCAGCCATTTATCAAAATCCTGAGGATTCTGAAGAATGGATTTTGATGTCCCCATTAGACAGTTGTCTCACACACAAATTGGTACCAACCCTAGTGTATAGAATACTATGGATGTTTAAATGTGCTGTTAATTCTGAAAAAGTAACTTAATATGGAGTCTTAGGATACATATAAAATGTCTAAAATACATAAAAGAAGAAAAATCTATGTAAAATCCAGGTAAACTATCGCATACTTTTGATGTGCAAGAACTTACAGTACGTCTTCTCTGTGCTCTGTGTATTGGGGAGTCCCTTCAGATGCATGGATTGTCATACCTATTGATGCCTTTAAATTGACTGAAATGAAAATAACTTCTTAAAATCTTATGGTCCAAAGTGTGCTGTTACTGCATTCCATTATTGAGGGTGATAAGAATCTCAGAGATCTCAGGGGCTGTTTTATTGCTGGTGTACATTGCACAGGCCTGCTGAAATGATCACTGTGCTTTAGAGTGAAATGGGAAGCAGTCTGCTTCCAGACCTTACAGCCTTTAAGTATCACACAAGAAGAAAACATGGCAAGATAAGAAAATGCATTGGTAATAATCCTGTGATGAAAAACAAATGCAGAGTACATTTCTGCTTTATAAACTTCTTGAATTCCTCTATTTTCTTTCCATGCCTGAAAGAAACCTGTACTGTTGTTTACCCTCAGAACAAGGCCTGAGGTGGTGATTTGATTAATTTTAATAAGCAGTGCTAGGTACAGTTGTGGGAGGAGGTGGAAGGTTCATATGAATGCCAGCTGGCTCCATTAGTTTTACTACAAGTATCATAGTTTTTTATGCTAGTTAACTCTGGGAAGACTTATTTATCTATGACATGAAAAACTGAATATGTGAACACAGGAATGTAAATGTTCAACATGTAAGATGAAAATGTTTAAAAATACATTGAAAATATTGCTTACATATTTTAATAAATAATAGATACTTTTTTTTTTTAATGTATGATGAGGATAGCATAATATTTTCCCCAGAAGGCCTTTCTGTCAAAAGAATATCTTTATAAATTCCTCCTGTGTCTTCGTATTATGTAAGCTAAAATTCCCTTGGCAATAATAACTATTGGTTAGTTGACCTTTCAAGTCAACATTTTAAGTAGTTTTGTTTCAGCCCAAAGTTATTTGTAAATGAAACAAATGACATTATTGCCCTTATTTATTACTCACATTGAATCAATCCAACTTTCCATAGAAATATGATTATTAAGACATGATATTGAACTGAAAGTAAAGATATCTGATTCATTACTCATCGTGCAAGTTTATGGTAGAATAGCCCAAATAACACATGCAGGAGTGCTGTTATTGTAGTTTTTGTATTCTAAGGGCATTTTTAAGACTATTTGAATCTTTGCCCAGTCAGGTTTCCTCAATTTCAGACCAGATACAGCTTTTCAGGAAGAGGACTGAGAGAATTCTAAGACCCTGCTAAAGAAAAGCAGTAGGATCTTCCCCAAGGGTGCCTACCTAAAATGATGATTTTGTTGTTGTTGTTGATGTTGTTTTAAGGTTAAGTGACAGCTATTCCAAAAAAGGACCTGAGATTCCTAGGAAACATGAAGGAGGACATGAAGCAAGTGTGGCCATGCACTGGAACGAGCCCTTGGGAGGGCCACCAGTATCATTAGGGATCTGTAGCACATGAAGCACAAGAGTAGAGAGCAGGCTTTGTTCAGCCTTTGGGAGGGCTAAAGGGAGATCTTTAGCTACCTGATGGGAAGGTTTAGAGAAGACAAACAGGTACATAGCAAGAACTGAGAGGCAGCAAGACACAGGCGGCAGCAAATGAAGTTGTTAGGTATTAGCAAAAATCATATTCCCAGCAAGGGGTAGTCAAATATTTAAACTTGTTGCTCAGAGAGGAGGTGAAATATCCTAATATCCTTGGGGATATTAGAAATTCCCTTGGACAGGGTTCTGAGTAACCTGCTATGAGCAGGGAATCAGATGAACTTCAGAGATTCTTTCTGGATTACTCTATGAACCCTGGGGGAGAAAAGGGAAGAACAAAAGGGTTTATTTAAAAAAAAAAAAAAATCTTATGACTGATGTGAATTGTGTGTTGCAGTGTTAAAACTGACCCAAGGAAGAAAATCTGGACATTTTGAGAGATATGTCTTGGAAAAAAAATCCAGATGAACTCTCCCCCATCCTATAATTCAAGAGTTATTTATCTTTGTACTTCTTCACCTTCCTCAGCTGTAGGGAACATCTGTTCAATGGGAGTTACCATCTCTTCATTAATTTATATCTGCAGATGGGAAAAAAAGGGAAAAAAGATAAGAAAAAATGAACTTCAGGAAAAACCTAGGAAAAATAACATTTTCTTGATTGTTTTCTCATTGTAGCCTTTCTCACACTTAAGGAAGCTATCCTTGAAAACTGTAAGAAAACACTTTGTCACCAAAGATTGCCTTAGACCTCCTATGATTGCCATTAAAAGGAATCACATGCATTTAATACCAAGGCAGGGTGTTACTAAAATAAAATTTTAAAAATCCCCAACTAATAAAAATAAAAATAGACTAAAAAACTTTTTAAGTAAGTGCAAGATGATTGGTAAGATGAGGCATGACAGGTTTAAAGATTCCCCCTGCTCCCACTCCCTCTTAGTTCTTCTGTCTGTGCTGTTTTTACAGGCTTGTCCCTACCATTGTCAATTCAGTGCCTCTGTCCCTTATATGAAGCAACTCTTTGGCCTGTTGCATCTTGTAATCCCTCTGGCCTTCTTCCACTAATCCTGCCTTGTGTCTGCCAAGCACGGTCTTTTACACCCCTCTTCAAGCTGCCCACCTAATTTCTTAGAGGAACAATGAAATGTAGAAAAAAGAAAAGAAAATAATGATCTTGTCAGTCTCAAAAGGTTTAGGCACAAATTCAGTTTCTCTTGTTATGAGCTTCTTCTGTAAAGATCTTGCAAGAGGGCATGGTATGGTTCCCATGGAGAAGGAGAAGAGATATTAAACTACCATCTTGATCTGTGGGCAGAAGAAGGAGCTTAGATTTGAGGAAGATTTACTTATGTTGTTGGACAACAGAGTTTCTAGATTCTTGAACTTGTAAGTCAAGATGGAATGAATATTTTGCTGCTTCTTTTCTACTATAAGCTCACTGTACTCGAGAGATAACTCCTTTCACCTGTATTCTTATTTTTCCAGGAAAGGGAACATCAAATGTGTTTTGTACCAGGGCTCAACTGTGTTGAACAACTGTATGCTTATTGTTTTATTATTTCATTTTTCTCTTGGCCTTTTTTTATGATTCTATTGTTCCCTTATGTGTTCATTGTAAATAAGTACCTACCAACTTTCCTTGCAGCAGTCAGAAGCCACTAATGAGCTGTTACATAGCAGCTGTGTCAGATTACTGCCAGTTTCCAACCAAATCCTCTGCCCTTCTTGCATCAAAGCAGCACTGGAGATTTTTGACAGACAATGAACTCAAGGGTTGCTAAAGCACTCAGTACCACACAGATTCAGCTTTATGATTATATCCAAGATGGGCCTTTGCTAATATGCCTTCAAAATGTCAATTATAGACACATCCATTTCACAAAACAGCCAAAAGCTTAGGTCTTGTGCAGGTTCATGCTATAGAACAATAGGTAAAATCAGAATGATCACATCCAGCATGACTCTGCCAGATTAGGATGTGCTTTTCTTTTCCACTTCTGTCTGATGCTTTGAATGCCATAAATGGTCTCCTTGTTGAGCTGTCTTTGCCCGACTGCTGTCATGCCTGCACTCTTTTCACTGCCACTTTCTTCTTCTCATCCCACAGACAGCTGAGAAAGTTGCATGCCAGAAGCTCAGTGGGAGCTGGAAAGAGCATTAAAGTGTCCTTCTGGCTTTATTTCAACATCTTTGCCAGATCCTGATGTTGGGTGGAACCCGGGAAGTAGTCACATAAAAAAGCAATTAAGAAAATACCATCAATACTACTAATTTGGTTTTTAACAAACTTGAGACTGTCTTAAAACTTGGAGTAACCTTCTACAGTGTTTATTTGCTTGGTGTGGTTACTCATTGATAATGAGTGTAATTTTTTTTATTTTTGACATAGGAAATATGAAATCTGGAACTGAATTATTGTACTTTTTAATGCTTGATGTCTTCTGGATCAGATGCATTAGTTAAAAAACAAATTAACAGCTCACACCCACCCCTTCAACCTCCACCCCCCCAACTAAATTGAAGTCCCAAAACAAAAGTCGACCAAACATTTTAACTGCTGCAAGGGGAGGGGGGAAACTGCATCTGTGTCTTAGCACTCGTGCTTCTTGTCTTAGTGGTTTTTGTACACTGCTCTTATTCTAAATATAGTAAATTCACCCTCCAAAAGAAGGCCTCCTTTATGGTTGAGAGCTAGACCATGTCTTGGAAGAATGGTGGTGCTGCTGGTGCACCTGCACCATTGGCTTGCTGCCTCCTTCCCGTGCAATCTGGAGCAGGGGGCTGGACCTGATGTTCAGAGGTGTCCAGCTGAGTGGGTCACAGCTTTTCCACAGCCTGGAGATCTCATGCTTCTCTATCCTACCCCAGCTATTGCTTCTGCCTTTTTGGTGAATCCACCCCTTCATAGGCTTCTAGCTCCTTCTAGTTTCATTGTTCCTAGCCTTGCATTATTTGCCTGTTGATCTTTTCTCTAGAAGGAATCTTTTCATCTCTATTTAAATGTTAAGTTTTATTGTAAACCCAACACCACTTTCCTGTAGCTGTTAGTGAATGGTATAATACAAATAATCATGTCTTTATGGAGTTGAATTAAAAGACATCTCTGTCAAAACTGATGCAGAGAATAAATGACTACACTATTTCTGACTCCTCAATGGATAATTTTTACCTTTTCTAGACTATTTAATTATATTTCCAAGTGTGAAGTAGTGTTGAATATCATATCAGTACCTATTCTTCACTGACTCATGTTGGAATATGGCCTCATATTTAAGCAGAGAAAATCATAAACAACATTATGGAAATTCAGAGCCGTCTCCAAAAGTGTCACTGTATAACAATGCAGTGTGGATGGCCAGTGAAAAACCAAAACCCTGCCATGCAAACACATTTAAGAGTGGTAAATTGTTCTTAATATTCCTCAGTGGCTGAACTGAATGAGTGAGAAATACAGGGAAAAAAGTCATTTATTGACAACGCACAGCATTGAAGGTCAGAATTAATCCCAGATACTTTGCTTTCTAATCTGCTGGCCTAGTAATTATTACTTCACAGTATTAATGAAGGACATGAAGAGTAGTTTGCAGGATCAGAAAGTCCATCAGATACTGAAGTGCTCTTCAGAAATTTGACAACACTATCTATGGCCCCAGAAAGCCATCTGTCCTATGTTTGAGACAAGGCAGATAATCCCCACTAGTTTTTAACTTGTTATGGATCCTAAGAGCAGTAATAATTACAGTCCTGCTTTCTCAGACAAAATTTCCACTGCAGTTCCTCTTAGTGAAGACTGGAGGATAGGACATCTTTTGTGCTAAAACTCAACACTATCTTTGATGTTGACTTCAGAGTTGTTTCTAACAGGTTTTCCTTTTAATAACGTGCCTGCATCAGAATGGCAACTTTGGTTGGATAGTTCATTCTATTGATGAAAGATTATATCAGAGCATGGGTCTCAATGAATTGCCAGTTTTCTATCACTGGCAATTCAGCAAATCATCATCTTTTATTTTCAGTCAGTCCTAATCCAAACTGTTGGAATAAACTGTGCTCTTTTTGTTGGAATGGACTTTGCATAAAGACACTCAACTAGCCAACAGTGAACTGTACTTTAAAAAAAAAAATCTGTCAGTGGTTTGTGTTTAAAGAATTGTAAAAATAATCTCTATCTGCAGTCAAAAGAACTGCACTCAGATGTATTACAAGAACAATTTGCCAAACAATCAGCTGAAGCAGGAGGTTCCAATTTTTAAGAGCTTTAAGGGCTCCTGTCAGAGAGGAAAGCTGTGTTATATACATTCCAACAAGTACAAGATAAGCAAGCACTTGCTGTGATGTTGTTGGTTTAATTATCCTCCAGTGTCTAACTGTGATCCCCCCTTGGGAAGTCAGTACTGAGGATACAAGTTTAAGTCAGCCTTTTCTACTTTTTAAATAATTGCATATTCTGGCAGAAAAAAAAATAGGACCTGACTTAAAAGGGGTGAAAACTACAATGACAGTAAAACTCAAAACAAACATCTCTCCTTAAACCAGTGTCTAAGTTTATGATGAACAAAATTCCAAAGGCAAAATAGCTCTTTTCAAAGTGAGTTAGAACTACTTAGGCATTAAATAATTATGTTTGTATAGTAGACAACTAAGCAAAGCTGCTTTAACACATAGGCACAGTGAAAAGAATCTACAGTAGATTTGAAAAATGCAAATTTCTATTAACGTAGGTTCTACTTGATGTTCTGTGAATTGAAGCAGATTCTGTTACATTTTGGTGTTTTCTTCTTCATTCCAGTGATAAAGTCATATGAGGAAATGTTACCTATCTGGTAAGTGATTATCATTTCTTACTCTTGGACATGAAGAAGTTGATCTTGTTGCACAAGGAAAAAAATGCAATCACTTTATGATGTGCTAATACTGTAGATATTTACCCTTGAGGGTAGGTGACATTACAGTCATGTTAATAATATATAACTCTGTTCTCTCTGCCTTTGAAAAATACTGCTGATATTTCTTTCAATTCCAATTTCCATGTTTTCTCTGTCAGTAAGTGAAAAGGCCTTTTAACCAGGCCCTACTTTTAATATTTTAATTATTATTGATTTCTTTGTAATTATAATATCTAAATTTCTCTCCCATTTAATTATATTTTTCCAGTAGTCTAGCTGTAATGGGCACAGTATAAGAGCACATTGTTAACAGCTGTGGCTCTTTACATAGCTAACAGCAGAGGACCACCTCTTTGGTCCTTGACCTGATGTAACTTTGTGCCATGCTTTCCTGCTTTGCTCTCAGAGAAAAAAATCTTTGGGGACCAAGCTCAAGCTGCTTGTTTTGCTTTGTTTTGTTTTATTTCATTTTTCCAAAACTCCTAATACATTAGGGTAATGTTCTCAGCAGGTCTTCCAGGCACTGTTGCAATGTACTTACACAATAACATCAACTCCATTTGATAAATCCTTCTTCCAGTTGACCACTGATGTTACCAATCATTTTTTATACAACTATACTGAGTTACCTACCTTTTCCCTTCCATATTTATTCTGTTATTTACAAATCAATTTACAAATGATTTTTTGTAAATTATGTCTCCATTTTTAATGTTCAGAGTATTTCCCATATCAGTATAATATTCCATATTTTTGGTGGTTTCAATCATTAAGTATAAAATTGAGATATGAAACATTCTCATCATCTGTGATACTTTGTGTGGTTGTGTTTTTTATGTTTCTTTGCTCCCTTGAGAACTTCTGATTGCATTGACAGAGACTTGCTTAGAATGTCATTTAGATTGGAGGTTATGTGCCTGAGAACAAGCCTTACCCTCTTATAATGAAAGAAACAGCATAAAATCCAGGCTTGTGATGTCTGTACCCCACAAATAATACAGGACAAAATTTTTCTCAGCATAACCACAGAGCAGATCCCTTGTATTGGTCAACAGGGTCAGCGAGTCTTCGTTATTTGCTGTAAACCACAATGTCACTGATGAAAATGCACTGCGAAGTCTCTGAAACTCGAGGAACATTAGCAGCTGAAAGCACGCTGTGGAGCAGTGTCCCAGCCTGTTGCTGGGTTCTTGCACTGTTTCCTTGTTGTGTCTGAGCACTTTTGGAGACCGGGGCTCAATGGCCTGTTGATGTGACCCCCTGTGCCTGTTCTTACACTCTACCAGAGTCTACCTGAGCGCGTTTGTGCCCCGCACGCTGTCTGCGGATCTCTGCTCCTCCAGGGCCTTCAGGGGCACAGCTGCCTTGTCACCCTGATTTTTTAAGATTTTCTAACCCTTCTGATGTTTACATTCTTGTAACAAAACTTTCTCACACACTTTCTGTAAATAACTTATTGTTTTGCATTCTTTTATGGAAGAGGAGAAATTTGATAGACTGTTAGTTTGTCCGGTGTCATTGGAGAGGTGGCACTGTCACCCTCCAATCCACTGTCACTTTTAGAAAACTATAAATGTTAGAGTCAGAAAACAAACTTCCCTTTTCTTCACCATGAGAGCAGCAGTGTGTGCTCGTGTTGTTTCGTGTCCTGTAGCAACACTGCCTCACTATGGGCTGCACCATGGGCCACAGAGCAATCCCAGCTCTGGCACCTGGAGCACCTCCTGCCTCTCCTTCTGCACTCACCTTGGTGTCTACAGGGCTGTTCCTCTCACGTGGTCTCACTCCTCTCTTCTCTGGCTTCAATAACTTCTGTGCAGTTTCTTTTGTTTCCTTCTCCTTCAATGCCTTATCTCAGAGCTGCTGCCACCATCCCTGGCACGGCCCAGCCTTGCCAGCAGCGGGTGTGCCTTGGAGCCTGCTGCTGGTGGCTCTGTCAGACATGGGGGATGCTTCTGGCAGCTTCTCACAGAAGCCAGCCCTGTACTCCTGTACCTCCCTCTACCCCAGCGTTACCAAAATCTTACCATGCAAACCCAATCCAGCATTCCAAAGGAAAGGATAATTTGAAGGTAAGTGAATAATGGAATTAAGTACAAAATGGGTTTACCAAATGTAAGTCGCAGCCAACTAATCTAATAATGTTTTTTAAAATTGTGATATTTGCCAATGCAACACACTTGGATCCACATAACACTCCTTCTAAGTCAAATACTGGAATTTAGTAGACATCAGACAGAGTTGAATCAGCCCCAGAGCTTGTTTGACAATAATCATGCAGTTCTTTCTGTTTGTCATTAACAAGAATGAAGTTGTCTGGACAGTTTGCTATTTTGCTGATGTTGGTTTCATTGGCTTTCTAGTGTCATGCTAATAAAACCTTTTGTCAGCAGATGCAAATTAGACCTTATTTAGCAACAGCAAAACTTTTTGACAAACCTCTTTTTTTTCCATGCAGAGTTATGTTTTAGTGCTGAATGGAAACCACATGAAGAAGGCAGATATAAATTTCCTAATGCAAATCTGCAATGCTGTTTTTGCTGGTTTTTTCCTCCCTCCTGCTTTCATGTCCAGCCAGGTATGCCCTATTAATGTAAGACTTTCCACAGATTCTTAGAAAACTCAGATGAGATCTGAGGAATAAAAAGTTTGATTTGACTAAGGTCAGTTGGAAAGCAAATGCAAATTAATCTAAAAAAAATACAGGCTCTTCCTGCAGTAAAGGTCCAAACTTAATTGCTTAGGTCCTTACTAAATGCCCTGAGACAGCCTTGTAATATTACTTTTTATGTTAAGAAAACAAACAAAACTTTCCTCCTTTATATGAGAAATGAAATCTAATTTATTATGTTCATAAAGGCCTAACATTACTGATATTTGAGACTGAAATTCTGTTGAACAGCAGGAAATTATGGCTGGGCTTGGATACAACTGTGTAGCTGTCACACACTGCCTGGGATTCTCCATTAGCTGGAGTACTAAAGGTTTGTACTTTATTGAAGGAAGTCTTATTACTGTATCACAAAGTTCTTAGTTGTAACAAATTCATTACAATAAATGTGTTTACCATCGTGGTGCAGTATAATATGTAGAAAACTGTCATAAATTAACTGTTCTATAAATGATGGCATGGTGAGAAGAATAATTTTCCTTAAACATCAGAAACTGAGCTGACAAGAAGAAACACATATAAAATGAAGAAGTGGATTCCAGTCACCACTTCTTTCACTTTACGTGGGCAGGAACAAAAAAACACCCACCATATCTCCCTTTCATTTGATCAGCTTTGTAATCTGCCACGTGCCAAAAGCACTGGGTATATTCTTTGGAAGACCACCAGAAAGATATGGATGTATTTTATCATTTGGAAGACTGCCAGAATTATGCTAATGTATTTCTGTTCACAGAGTATGAAGTTTAAAGGTAACAGGCTCAAAAAGGAGCATTAGAGATGCTGAAAAATTGCCAGGATTCCCACTAATCCTGTTTGAATACACTGACATCCTATCACAACTCAGGCCATAGGTGAGAAAAATATGAAGCCGAACAATGCATATGAGCTGCAAAATGCTAACATTTTCTATTTTATGCAGGTAAATCTGCCCACTCTGGGCAGATATAATCTAGAAATTTAGAATAATCTAGAAAATAGGAATGTCTTTAAACCCCAGACAAATTCCTTAATTAGGATGATCTTTAGTTGGTATATGTGTAATCAGAAATGAGACCTCTATTCATATTTTCTTTGCTTTCTGCATGTCAGATATCAAGACATTTAGATTACAAAATAAATTTTAAAAGCAGGTCCTGCAGTAGAAGAAGCCTTTTGTGTTCCTTAAGATTTTTAAAACTTAAGTACCTACAGGGAATGCTTTTCATTAGCTGGAGAATGAAAGCAGCAAATGTTATTCTGCAGGCCCATGTCATTTGTTGATAAGCAGTCAAAAAGTCAATGTGACCCATATGTCCAAATAATATGCTGCTGGACATATTTTTTCTAATGCACTGCAAATGAGATTATGCATTGTTTAGCTAGCATATGCATTTGTTCTCTTATATTTTCCTTTGTAGAAAACGATAAAATAATATTTGGCACAGTAATGTAAGCGCTTTTCTTCCTTTATTAGTCTTTTGCATGAAGGGCAGAGGTAATGTGATTGGTCCCCTTCCATCCAGCTATTTTCAGCACGATGAATGAGAAATTATCCCAGTGAATTATTATCCTGGTTCATATTCTAGACTGCCTGTGACAATGGATGCAGAAGGGATGTTCCAAGTGTCGTTGTGTCTGAGGTGTCACACAATACATGAGCACTGGTGGGGCCTCACCTCAAGGGCTGTGCCCCTTGAGTTCTGGTTCTCTCATTTCAAGAAATATAGTGAGGTGCTGGAGCATGGCCAGAGAAGGGCAACAGAGATGGGAGAGGGTCTGGAGCACAAGTCCTGTGAGGAGCAGCTGAGGGAGAGGAGGTTCTTCAGCCTGGAGAAAAGAAGGCTCAGGGGTGACTTCATTGCTCTCTACAGCTGTCTGAAAGGAGGCTGTACCTGGGTGGGGTTTGGTCTGTTTTCCCAGGTAACATGTGATAGGACAAGTAGAAATGCCTCCAAGTTGCACCAGGAAAGATTTAGATTGGATGTCAGGAAAAATTTCTTCACTGGAAGAGTGGTCAAGCATTGGAAGAGGCTGCCCAGGGATGTGGTGGGGTCACCATCTCTGGAGGTATTTAAAAGATGGATCCATGTGGCACTTAGGGAGATGGTTTAGTGGTGCATTTGGCAGTGTTTGGTTTACAGTAGGACTTGATGACCTTAGAGGTCTTTTCCAAACTAAATCATGCTATTACAGATACAGGCATCTGATGAACATACTTAATTCTAATTTAATTTGATTTTACTCCAGGGATTTGAAATGGAAGCTTTTAATTAGTTATCTTAACACGGATTAGAACAAGGAACTTTTCATTCCTGACCAAAGTTTGATGGACATTGTTCAGCGTTGCCTTCTGGCACTGTCTGTTATTACACAAATATACGTAAATGTGTACCTATACATCAGTATATAGATAAGCTGTCCCCAGTGTTTTGCAAAACTTGGACATAAAAATCCTTCATCAGTGGCAGGGATGGGCATGATTGAAGGTCATTAAGTCATTCACATGGTCAGCAGCTTTCAAACTCCCACTGAATAAAGCTTAGAGTAGGATGGAGTGAGATCTCAGAGAACAGTTCCTAGAAATACCGTATAATGTGCTAAAATTGGCCAAAAATGTTGGTTTGTCTCTTAGTTGTATTCTACTTTGGAACAGGAAAGAAGAAAAGCTGCTTTCAGCTCTACTTCTGCTTTTCTGAGCAATTCTGAAAAATGTAGAGAAAACATGGATACAAAAAGTGGATGAGGTGCTCCCTTGTGCCTTGTTCCATGCAGAACTGAGATCCTGTCTTGGCTCTCCCCTGCATTCCCTTCTTAATACATCTGAAAGGCATGACAGTTTCTTAAGTCACAGCATAGCTTTGAGAAGTTGGTTTTCATTAATTCAGTTTTCTCCTGATTGTTGGTCCCTGCATGCCATAGTCCAAAATGCATCACTACATATTTCCCATAAAAGAAATTAATGTAATCTGAAAGGGGACAGCTTACTAGGAAATTCAGGACTGTTTGTCTTGAAAGCCTGTCATACTTGTAACTGCTGTATTTTACTATACCTATTGTCATCATCCTTAAGGACTTCTGGAGAGTGTAGACAAGGCTTATTTGAGTGTCATTTAATACTGCAGAACCCCACATGAGTAATGCAGTTTGATGTTTTTTCTAATACTGATACTAGCGCTTGGGTTTTAAGCCTTCTAAGGTGCCTTTCTCTTGCTCAAGATTTAAACTGAATGTGATGTAGAATGAAATCAGAGATATCATAAAATTCTGTATCTGTTTCATCCATGCAGTTACATTTTCTGGAATAAGAAAGGAATACTTTTAACAAAGTCACAAAGAATTCTTTCTCAAACACTATCAACTGGCATTTGTTACCTTTGTAAGTTCAGTAGCTGTCAACTGTACACAAATTTATTAAGACAGCCTGAAAAGAAGGACTAAGAAGAAAAAAAGCACTTTTTTAGGATCTTAGATTCACTATCAAGGATTCTGAAAGTCATGGTAAAATATGTTTGCATATGAAAATTAGAAAAGGCAGAGGACTCCTGTTAGCTCTGTATTAAGTTCATCCACATAAGTTTAATGCCCTGGAGTCCTCTCAAGATATCTGGCTTACTGATATCTTGTCTTCTATATACTACATAGTGAATGAAGTCTTTAGGGATTTTTTTGGCACTTATCAAGATCCCAAGATTAATAAAAAATATAAATATGTATATATATATATAATTTCACTGTCTCTTGAAGGACTCCTTAGAAATATTTGTTTCATTTTAATTTTTAAATGTTGCTTCACATTATCATTGATTTCTGAAGTAGTGGATGATTAAAAGGCAACAGTCTAATCTGATGATAGTTTCATTACATCCATCTTTTAAATAATTCACTCTTTTATTTTGTTCTTTGCCCATGGCAGAAGAATATCCTTTTCAGTTTACACTTACAACTCAGAAGTTATGATATGCTGGTTCAATAGCTTCACATGTAATATTCTTTTGCAATAATATTACCAACTGTATTTTTCTTCAGCTTGTATAGTCTTTGCTTTCAAATCTCAGTCAAATATGCTTGGTTTTCCTTTCTTACTTCTAATTTCCTGTTTTAATTTCTTTTGACTTTGTAAATAATGCAAAATGTTGGGAAATATTAGTAGATACTCCCAAAACATAGTGTTTTGATTTTCTGTGTGGTTAAAATTCTTGTTTTATTCTTTTCTAAATTAATATGTCTTAATTTTTTTGTTAGGTTAAAACGCCAAAATTTAGCTGAGAACTCACACCCCCCTACTTCCCTACCCCCATTTAATTCAACCAGATACTAAATTTTCAGCTGCTCAGCAATGTCTGAATAGTCACTAAAAGAACCACCCTTGGCAAATTTGCCCATTATGACAGAGAAGTAAGATCAGGTAGGTTTGGGGTGTTTTCTCATTTTTTTCCCCTGCCAGGCCATTTCTCTCATCCTTATCATCTCATAGGAACGTTTGCTCCCTCTTTATTTTCTGGCCTTATACTACCAGTAAACTATTCTTTTGGATTCACACTCTTGGTTGTGAATTGCACAACCAATTGCACTTTCCAATTTCTTTTGTACCTGCACTCAGCTTAGGTTTGGCCTGATGGAAGCTGCTGAAAAAAGAATGTTCTTCAGCTGAGGACAGCACAGCAGATGCAATGAGCAGCCCAGGAGGAAGAGATTAATGTGACAAGAATAGAACTTTAAGAGAGATACAGAGGGAAAAGAGAGGAGAGAAAGACAAGGCAGCTGAATGCCTTCTCCAGGTGTGCCTTCATTAGGTCTGGCTAGAATTGTGTCTGGCATAAAACACTGAGCGTTTGGACCTGTGTTCATATAGCGTTGGACAAGAGATAGAAGTATGGATAAAATAAAAACTGACATGCTAGAGGTGGGATAAAGAGGCCTCCTTGTGCAATGGAGCAATGATGTGCTTTGCTTGTCCCATTCCTTACACAGTTTGGACCTCCCAAACTGGTTAAACAGACTGTAGTGTTCTTTGTGGCCATCTGTTTTTTAAATGTCTGTTCTGGTGATATCTATATATAAATAAAAAGTAGTATCCTTGTTAACTGAACATAAAATCCAAATTCAAATGCCAAAATTCTTTCTGTTTTCTTCCAGTGAGTGAGTCTGTTATGTCTTTTACAACACTGAGATTTATTGTTTCTGTATGGTTCTGTAGCTACCCTGCAGTCTTTGTTGGGTTCTTGCAATCCAGTAATGGAAAATCTTTGCATCCATCCTCATTAATAATTCCCACTTCAGAATTTGAAAGGAAGGGTTGCACCTTAAAAAGACTCATCATGATGTCTGGGATTAGTTCCAGTTGCACTGTCTTGTCTTAGTGGTTGTACTTTGGAGGTGCTGAATGGAAAGGCTTTTGCTTTCCCAAAGTGATTCTGAATGCCTTGCTAAGAGTCTGCAAGTTTCCACTGTCTTTTAAGTTTTGGACAATCAATTCCATATCATTTCTGTTACAGACTGCAAATTCACTGAAGAAATCAAAATTGGAAAGAGTTTTTCACCTTTATTTTGTGAAAGGAAAATATATTTTGTAGGGTTTTTGTTTTCTTCTTTTTTAATGTAACTACATAGAGGGAAAAAAACTATTGGTGCTAATGAGAGTTTTTCCCAGAAAAGGTGGAGAAGGAAAATCTCTGGGTGAAGGCTAAAGGCTAAGTGTGAACCACAACATTCTGAAACAATGAAGAATGAATTCCTGCATTTGTCTCTGACAATGAGCATGGATCTAAATGTTTTTTAATTTTTCTGCCAGGTATCTTTTAGTAAGTCATAGTTGCTCCTGCTCAGTTTCTTACTTGTTGAGCAGGGTAACTGCCTTCAAGGGAATGGAAAAGAGCTGGTTGGAATGCTAGTGATTTTATGTTTTAAATTAGACACAGATCATACAGAATGCATAAGTAATTCAAATGGAGCATATTCATTTGTGTCTATAAATAACCTTGAAAAATAGATGTGTTTCCAGTTTTATCAGGATATTCTTCCAAAATATTTGTCTTGTGAATATGTGAAGGAACATATCTTCATTTTGTTGTGGGGTCTTAAGTTTCTTAGTTGTAAAAACCCCAAATTTTTATAGAATGAAGGACGTTTTGATGCTATCCACAATCAAATTGGAAAGAGATCTATCCTTATTAAAACTGTGTCAGGCAAAACAATTTATTACAACCATAAAAGTACTATTGGTGCACCAGTTGTAAGGAATAAAATTTCAGAGACATGTCCTGGCTATTTTCACCAGCCACAGAGTTCAGGAGGAGGCTAATGTAATATTTTCTTTTAGTTTGGAGGAGCAAGAGAAAATGAGGGTAAGCTTTATATTTACTGTTATTATTATCATTATTATTGATCTTATGGGAGGTTGTGAAAAAGCTGTGTTAAGCCTAAAAAGGTGTTGATACTCTCAAGAGAATGAAATGCAATCAGAAATAGCCTTTTTAAAAAGATACTGTTAATGGATACCCTTATGAAGTAATGCAAGCACCTCCAAATAGCTGTTTTAATTTATTGCATATTTAATATTGCTGAGAAATGAAAGGGAGTGTTTGTGAAATCTTCATAAATTTAAAGTGAGGTTCTGAGAATTGCATTGTGTTCCTTTCACAATAAAGTTCAGTCTTCTGGTTGTTTGTTTTTTAGGGTCCAGTGGAGATCTCCTAACTTTTTAGGTCTAAACCAGCCTCAGTTGCTTTCAGTCCCCTTTTACTGAACACACAACACACCAAGATCAAACCAGTCACTACAAAACTCAGTGAGACTGAAACGAATTTCTGTGTCTGCAGTAATGGAATCCCTTCTTCCAAACTGCTTCCACTTTCTTTACCAATAGCCTCCATGTCTGAACCAATAAGCTGGCATAGAAAGATATGTCAAATTTAGATGATATAGGCATGTTTATCTTAATTTTTATAACATTTTTTAGACCTTCAGAGCCTTTTACAATTACTTACTGCAAAAATATTCTCTTTGACGATGCTTAATTTTATCATTTTGGTTAGAAATAAAAGGAGAGTAAAAAACTCTGGACTGGTAACACTTTCAATGATCCAACAGTGATCCAGCAATTAGAATATGATCACAGGAAAAAAGAGGAATTCTATAGCTCAAGCTATTTTAATAAAAATAGATTTATATAATCCTTGGTCAGCATAAATTGATGCTGCTACTAAGAAGTCACCAGATTTAGACCTTTTAACCTCATACAGGAGTATTAAATCCTTCCTTTCTATGAATAAAGTGTCACTTTGAAACAAGTAAACAGACATCAACCCAGCAAACACATAGAAACACCTCTATCCCAAAACAGCTCCCTCCCTTTCCTCTCTAAATTTCTGGTTTACTTCTGAAGTGTTCTTCAGGTCAGTGCCATGCCCTTGCTGCTCTCCACATGTGTGAGCAGGCTTGTGGGTGGTCTCAGACCTCGGTGTGTCTGCATGGCTCCCAGCCTCGCTGTCCCCATCCTGCCACAAACAGCTCCCTCTGCAGCAGGGAACAGGCAAAATCCCCCCCTCCTGCCCCCAGGTGCATCTTGCTCCCACAGGCAAAAGAGAAGCAGATGAGAGGACAAATTTAAGGTTTTTGGGGGCTGACCCACTTACCATGCTTTAAGGTGACGTGCTTGGCTTAGTGAGTTAATAAATAGCTATACACCCGTCTGGGATTTTGTTCTGGTTTTGAGACCAAACGAATTTGACTCTTCAGCTGGGCTTTCCCCATGCCAGACCACGCTTCCCTGTGATCCATGTCACAGAATTCACAGATTCACAGAATCACAGAATCTCTAGGTTGGAAGAGACCTTCAAGATCATAGAGTCCAACCCATGCCCCAACACCTCAATTAAACCCTGGCACCGAGTGCCACATTCAGTCTCTTGGGAAACACATCAGGGATGGTGACTCCACCACTTCCCCAGGCAGACCATTCCAGTACTTTATAACTCTTTCTGTAAAAACCTTTTCCTAATATCCAACCTGTATTTCCCTTCATGCAGCTTAGGCTGTGTCCTCTGGTTCTGTCAGTGCTGCCTGGACAAAGAGACCAACCCCCACCTGACCACAGCCACCTTTCAGGGAGCTGTCCTAGTTACCCATCACATTTGGCTTTGTGTTTATGTGTGTAACATTCTTTGCTGAAGCCATGTAGTGTCACATGTCTCAGCATGGCAAAATAGTGGAAAATGAAGCAATTGTTGTTGAATTTTTTAAATGTAATGCTTATAGCTGAGAAATCTGAGGTAAATGTTACGTTACCACTAGGCTAGGAAGCCGCCCTCTTTCCATCAAACTGCTGTTTGCAATGTGATATGGACCATTGTTCAGCTCTTGGGACAGACAGGCAGCTTAAAGATAAAGCTGCCATCCACCTTCTGTCCCCTAAAGCAGTGTGTTAAAAAATGCATGGGCAAGGTTTCTGACCATGGACAAGAGAAAGTATATCTCAATGGAATTAGAGTTCATCAAATCTGACAAAACTGTATAGAGCCCTGGAACTAAAGTGAGTGCAGCTGTATTCTCTGCGTTTTACTTTATGTTGTATTTCATGGATACACATAACAATAGGTGACAAAGTTTGTTTTAGTTCTACTGGTAACACTGAGTGTGTGAGAATTAATAACATGGTGATGAGTGAATCTCAAAATATCCAGAGGTTTGTTCTAGCTTGGATAGCTGTAAAAAGTGCAGATGATGATCTGAATGTATTGGATCTCTCCAAACAAGCTGGGGACCCCAGTGGAGAAGAATTTTGGCCACTGTGAGAATTAATTTGGGACTGAATGGAGCAGTGCCCAAGGCAGCTGAAACCAAATGGTAGCAATCAGCAGCAAAGACAGTGAGAGCAAATGCAAAACCTACACAAGTTATGCAGCCAGGTTCATTTCTGTTTAACTCTGGCATGTTTTTTCTTCTTGGCTTTGAAATCTCTTGGCATGGAGGTGAAGATATCCAAGCAGTTTAAGCAGAGATTTACTCTTCATCTCTTTGAAAATGGTTTATGCCTGCAGTTAAGGAAGTTCGGTAGAAAACTGCATCTTCAAAGTGAGTCCAATGTCAAAGTTTAGTCTGTCCCATCCATACTACTTCCACTAGAGCAGCCTGGCTCCAGACATCGAGCTCCCTTCAATGTCTGAAGGCACCAAAGGACAGTAATCTGCTGTCCACTGTGGAAGCCAGAAGCTGGGGTAGAGAGCTGTCTACGGAGCAGAGAGAGTTGGCATAAAGAGTTTGAAAAGTTACAGGATGAAACATAAGGAACTTAACTACAGATTTCGGGTTTTTTTACATGCAAGAGATGTATATTTTAAAGAACAGTATATTCTTAATCTTAATTCTGTTTTACCTAAGTGTTTTTATTAAGAAATGCCTTTATTTTTATTAAAATGCCACTTTGACACTAAATTGACAAAAATGACTGAAAATTTACAATTCTAGATGTAGTGAGACCTTAATTGCATCAGAAATTCACATGAGGTTGACAGTTCTCCAAGAAGGCTATCAAGAGCCTGCAAGTTCAGTGAGCATGTTTCATGCCTAACTAGGGAGGGTTTTAATTTATTGTCAAAACCTGGGCTTAAAAAGAACCCCAAAATACATTTCATCTTGGATACATAAAACAACCATTCATTGAAGAAACTCTTTTTGACTGTGTGATACTCAAGGAAATCTGTCTTTTTAAAATGTGGTAGTTTTTCTGTAATGAAAATGAGGACTAAAAGTTCATTAGAAATCTGATTTGCCAGTATTCACCTTGTATATCTCTGCTGGCAAAATTCTTTGGCCTAAAAATTCTGCCATTAATCCCTGGGTGAATGAGATTTAATTTTAACTGTCAAATAAATTGATCAGCCACTTTTTTTTTTTTATTACAGAACTCTGTAAAACTTGCCAGATGCTGCTGATGAGGGGTGGTTTATGAGGATGCTTATTAATGGCCCGAGGTAGCATAGAAGTACAAGGTCAAGGAGGTCATTTTTTGAATGTGCAATGTGATATTTCGTGTTTCACATTTATTTTTAGAGAGATAATGGACTGTGTGAGGGCATTTTTAGTTCCCAGCTTTTTCTCCTGATAGTTTTGGGTTATTGCCTTAAAACAAAATGGATTTGTTAGGGTTTTGGTTTTTTTTGGCTTTGTTTTTTTTATTTTGTTTGGCACAATGAGCAATGATTTTCTGAAAATTGTCTTTTGTGTCTATAGGTACAGATCCTTTTGATCACACCCACTGCTCAGTAAATACTAAACATGTGGTAACTGTCCTGCAAGTTTGTCAAAAAATTATAGAACTTGGGCTAATTTGTTAGACTTCATTCAATATGTTTGCTTTTGGTCACTTGAATCATCTGTGGTTCTTAGGGGAAATGAAAAAAAACAGTGACAGGTTTACAAGCTGAGATGCTGGTTATATGATATCATTTACTTCCATCATGAAAAGTTAACAACAATGTGAAAAATTTTCATATGGCATGGCAAAGACTGTAATTTTCACCACTTGAGTCAGGGAAGCTCTTGAACTCTGTGCCAATCATTTCACATACATCCAAGTCATTAATTTTTTTTTGAAATAGCACTTTATGCCCATTGAGGGCTCGTTTGAATAGAAATTTTTAATCTCTGAATTCTTTAGCTTTTGAATAGCAAAGAGGGGAGAGAAATAAGAAAGAGAGTATAACTTTGAAACAGCTCAAAACTTTCAGATTTTTCAGTGTCCAAGAGTTAAAAAGTTGTTTGTCTGATTGTTTTGTGATAAATATCATCCTCTGGGTACAGTCTAGACAAGAGATATTTTAAGTGGAAAGGTGCCTTTCCTTCCCTCTATTGCAGAAATGTAACAATCCAATGTTGAGGTTGTAGTTTAAAGGAAACCCTTACCTTTTGATTATGGAATTATTGGGGTGACCTCCTAATAAAGGGTTGGAAAGGGGTTTTACAGTTCTTACCTCCAGGAATTTTTCTGGTCCCTCCACTTTAGGGGAGGAAGTGAGGTTGCTCAGGGGACTTGGTGACTGAGGAGCTGGTGGAAAAAGCCCTCATCCAGCTGTTCTGGCACATCCATCCAGAAAAGGATGCAAAAGAGACATTCCAAAAAGAAGTGATAAATTTGGCAGCCCTCATGTGGCTAGCCTCAATGAAGGGCAACAGATATCAGAAAAGCAGAGCAATTTCATTTTGTCATGACTTAAATAATAATCTTCTAGTTCCATTAATTGAAATGTGTTAAAAAATAATATGATGTTTCTTATATATGTACCCTTTAGCAAAGTAAAGCCACCATCTACATTTTAGCTACTCAGTCAGTTTATATATTTGAGTGATATTATATAGAAAAATTCATCTGTGTTAGATTAAAAAGGGGAAAATTCTCCCTTACCTCATTCTTTATGGTGCAAGCTGACACAGTTTAATGAGGGCAAAGGAAGTTATCCAAGGAATTCAATTTGGCTCTACACACAAAAACCAGAGAGGCAGATCTGCAGCATGAATTTTCAAAGCTATGCTTCAGAACATCATTTATATGCTCCTACATGAACAAGAATTTTTATTTCCAAGTAGCAGGTTTTATGTCCTCTAACTGCACATAGTGTGTGTCCACTCACCTGTGTACTCCAGCTGGGACATGGCACAAAATTTCCAGTGAAGCTGTTGGTTACTTCCAGAAAGTTGATCTGAAAGTATGAGACAGATAATGTCAAACTTGGAGGAACCTGCATTTTTTACTGCCAGTAAAGTAAAAGATACCATATCTTGCTTAGGAAATGGCACTGCTGGTTTTTTCTTTCTCTTTTTCTATAGTTGTGGTTTATTGATTTGCCTTTGTTACAGTGTGGCTGTGCTTTGCCTAGATCCTGTATATCCAAATTTCATCTTAAAGCTGAATATAGTTTTGGTTTTTTGTTTTTGTCTGAGCTTTGGTGTTTTTCACTTTGCCCAGGATTTGAAAAGGAAGGCAAATGCTATTTTATGACAATCTGTGGTCTCAGGTCGAAAACCAGGATATCATCTCTAGAATGCAAACTGACAGCACATTTCTTTCTCTTTCAATTCTGGCAGCTAAATAATAATTTCAAATTCAAAGTGGGTTTAAATCCAGGTCACTAAAAATGAAGAGCTAACATTTTAGTAAAAAAGGTCCTGTAGAAATTTACAGCACTTTGTTCTCTCCACTGGAACAATTTGTGGTTGCTAGAGTCAAAGGAGGTCTGAACCATACAGATTTAAATGTTTTAGCAAATCAGTGGCACCATTAATTAATAAATATCTTGTTAGAGAGATGGAGAAAGAATGTTTATTTTACCACATTCAGCTGAGCTCTGCAGATGGATATGTGATTCCTACTGAAGTCTGATCCTCCTGTGAGCTGAGTTTTACGATTGTGTGTTTATCATGTGACAGTATTCCAGAGCAAGTTCAGTTAGTTCACAGATAACCAAAGCAGTAGTAGCAGCAGTAGCAGTAGGTGCAGCATCCTGTCAAAGGATTATCATCTTGTTAGGTGTTCAACAACAAAAATTCTGAAATCATATGAGATTCAATTACATGTCTGTCCAATGCCAGCACTGTAAAACTTCTGCTTTTGTTGTATCTTGCCTTCACTAAAACTTCGCTAAAGGATGATTTAATAGAAATATATTAAATCTACATTTTTTTAATCTAAAATCACTGGGCAAAGTTCTGTTAGTTTGAGATGGTAATTTGAGACCATACAAACAGTATGAACATGAGGACATTTATTGACAACAGGAGATAAAACTGGAGCATTTACTTGTCATATGCCCTCTTTTGACATTTTTTTAGGAGAGAAATACACTGTAGGTTTTGAAGACGAAGCAAAAGGCTGATACTAAAAATTGAGTTTGTCCAGTAAACCTGTCTGTTACCTGAAGGAAAGGTAGGTCTAGTCACAAGCAGCTGTCTTAACTGGAATTTAACAGGCTTTTGATCAAAACCCCATAAATCTTCATTGGATTCATTGGCAGTTCTACTTTGTCTTGTGTGAGCCTGAGGCCTTTATGTACCTGAGATTAGGGAAATGGGATTTCTGTCCCACATTACTCTTGGACACTTCAACCCACTGTGTACTGCTGCAAAAATAAAGTCTAAAGAGGAATCCCCCAAAGTTTTGGTGAATCTATTTAATAAATCATGTAAAAAGGAAAAAAAAAGAATCCCCTAAACCAAAGGGAAGTGATGGGGAGTGTGTGGGTTCATCTGGTCAGAGTGATGTAAAGCAGTGTTTACTCTTCATTTTACAATGCTCTATGTGTTGTTGTCATATCAACACATAGAGCATACGTAAAACGAAGAGTAAACCCTGCTTCACATGACTCTGACCATGGTATATATTCCCTATAAAGTTAGGAAAACAGTGCACACATAACCACGAGTTTGTATGAGATGCAGTGAATGTCCCATGAGAGAGGGAACATGACATTATTCAAAGTTGGAACCTGGTGTGATTTATGAAAGTCATTGTCTTAGTGATTTAGATGCTTTCCATATGTTGTTGTAAAAACTCAGTTTTGTATTGTATGTGTGAAATGTGTAGCAGATTAGTTTCAATACAACTTTCTTCCTCCAAAATGTTTTGGTTTTAAAATGCTGATGTGTTTGTTATCTCTAGTCTGTGATAAACCACCGTATTTTTATGGAAAGACCACTGTAAAGTAAAAGATTTTGAGGTGATTTTGCTAAAGTTTGGAGTGGTGGACAATAAGTGCTGCAAGTGCTTTTGCTGCTAAAACAACCTATTGCACTGGATTTGTGGCTTGGCTTCTGTGCCATACTTAGCTGATATGGAGTATGCCCTGTGTCATGCTTGAAGCCCTGAAGATACTGCCCTAGTATGAAAGGAAGAGAAGAATTTTTCTCTTACCAAGTGTAGCCCATTATAATTCTATCTCATTTTATTTTGAAAATTATTCAAAGATGGATCTAGTTACATTAAAATTATGTGATGGTAACATGACTTCTAAAAAGTCATTACTCCTTGAGGCATTAAAAGGCTCAATTTAATTTACCATATAAAATAATTTTATTGCAGGGAGACTTTATTTCAGTGCTTGCTTCGTAAGTGAACGGACATTTATTAATCAAATAAATCAACACCACCCATGGCAACTTGCCCTAGAAATACCTGCTGAGGAGAGATGGATGAACAAAGCATGAGGAACAAATTATCTGGTTTGTGCTGTATGTTTCTGCTTGCAATTTTCTAGAATTTATTCCTTGTTCAGCATTATTCACCAAACAGTGTCTGCAGAGTAGTTTGCCTTGTAGCTTGTTCAGAAGCAATTTGTAGCAAGTATTCAACATATACTTCAAGCGGAGATTATTTGTCATTAATATGGGGGTCAGGTTTTTTTTTCTTTGCATATGATTCCTTGCTTTAAAAACGTTTGTTGATGACAAATAAGGCTCCTAAATATTACTGTGATACAAATTAATAATAGCATGAATGATGATATCCCTTTAGCTTTGTTTTAGACCCTTCATAATGATCTCCATAGACTACAGTGGTATTCAGACCAAGCTCTAAAGTATTTTTTTCAGCCCTGACATTTGGGACAGACACTTTAAATACATTAGGCACACTTTCTGTACTCCTTCTCTATCAATCTTTGTTTTGTGTCTTTGTCTGTCATTCAAGTTTTTACTAAGCTATCCATGGAAAGTGAATTGCAAAGAAGACATAAATCCACCTGAAACAAACAACTCAAATGCCATTAGAAATGGTGAACTTTCTTTCCCTGTAATTGCAAACCAGGGTATATGTTTTAAGACCTTCTCCCACCTACCTATCTTACAAGGCTTCTTAATGTGAAGTTGTGTGAAATAGCATAAACCAGACTCACGCGCACCGAGAGCTCACTTTGCAATTGTTTAAAATACATTTTCAGGAACATAAAACACCATCAGTGCTGAAAACCAGCCATTCAGCCCCTTGGTTGAGTGCATCACAAAGAAGCATGCAGCTGTTGCACCGACTGCGTTTCTCGGCGTTGTTTCTGTCCTTGCAGTGCAGCCGCGGAGCTGGGGCGGGTGCGGAGGGCTGGGCTCAGCCCGCCGGGGAGCGGCACAGTAGCAATCCTTCGGACATCCTTTATTGTATCCTCTGCACTGCTCATGTGTCGGTCCCCCGTGGCTCTCCAGACCCCCACGCTGCGTGAGCTTGCTGCTGGGAGGGCAGAACAAATGCGGCTGTAAAGCTTTAACATCTGCAATAGCCACGAGTGGTTTGCTGGGTGAGCTCTCCAGCAGGTAGGACAGCCTGTTCCTCAGCTCTGGTATCATTAACAGAGACACTGCTGCTCGCCCCCTGAGGATTGCCAGTGCATCTTTGGTGGCTTGGGAAGAGCTAGCCAGACAAACAAGTGTTCCCCTCAGAGCCTGAAGAGCAGGGCAAACAACTCTTTCTGAGGCAGCTGTGGAAGCTGCTTCTCCATGCCTAGGGATACAAGGCACATTTGCTTGGCAGAATGAAATTTCTCCACTGGCAGGGGACTGGAACAAGGCCCATGGGATTCCTCCACTCTCAGGAGAGCATCTGAGGTGTAAACATGGAGTGAGGGGACAGAATGCTGACTCTCTGAGTGGGATGCAGTGATGCAGTGCTCGTTTTCAAGCCTGTTTACCAGACCTTAAAGTGTTATCAGCATGTCAGACAGCTAATTCAGAATGAGTCTATGGCTGCCTCTTCCATCTTTATCTGCCTAATATAGTTTATCATCAGCTGCTTTCTTCTGCCTGTAGGAGCACTGGAAGTCCCACTACAGTGTTCTAATGTCAATCAGTTTCATTTTTCTCTCCATGGGGGATGTGTCTAACTAGAGAAATGGGAACTACACATGACAACCCCGGGAGACTGTCTAAGTGGAGTCCCCCCAAGGCAAGGACTGCGCCTCTTGTTGAACTTACATGCTGCTCAATATTTCTCTGTTTAAACGAGGTCTCTGTTGCTCCTCTCTTTTTCATTTAGGCACAAAAGCCTAAATTATTTTTTCTGACACTGTAAGGAGTCTTTTCAGTGGTCTCATTCAGGTCCTCAGGCAAAATGAAGGTGGGATCCAAATGCATCCCCAGCATGGAATAACTTCACTTGTCTCAGCTGAAGAAATTGCTAGTTGGTTTTTTTATTCTCGAAGGTACTCTGGTCATTCACGAACCCGGCGGTCATTGTTGGAATACCTTCGCTTTGACGCTTTGTCCCTGGAAGGAGCACACCAGTTAAAGCCGTGCAGGCCACAGAAGGTTATTTCTTCCAGCTCCATGCCCGTGTTCGCCCCTGCCCGCTGCCCTCCTCCCGGCTGCCGGGCGCGCGTAGCCCCGGGCGCAGCAGATGGCGCCCGAGCCCCTGGAATTCGCCCTTTCCCAGCCCAGATTTGCACGGCAGGCTCTGGCCACGCCGGGGAACCTGCCCGGGTACCGTCAGCGTCCTCAAGTGGTTCACGAATCAGGAGAGATGGGGAATAAATAATGAGCAGGAAGGAAGTCTTGGCATCCGTGAAGTTAGATTTGGTTTAGATTGCTTATTCGCTTAGAATGTCTGTGATCCACGAAAGGATGTGATTACTATTCCTAAGGTCCTGTTCTTAGCAGGAAGCCCTTTCCAGTATAGGGAACTGCATAGCTAACAAATGCATCCAATGATAACGAAAAAGATTACACGGTGAGATGGAAATCCACACAAGAAAATAACTGAGCTCTAGATGAGCAGTAATAGTTGTAGCTTTTTACACAAAAGCCAATGGTATTACTGAATTACAGTGTGCTTTTTTGATGCTTTTATCTTGTTTGTTTGTTTGTTTGTTTTTTCTTCTTTAGGAGAGGCGACAAGTTCTCCTGTGCCAAGCAGAAAAGGCTTTCAAGAACACACTGCTAACTTTTCAGTTCCATCTGGCAACAGCATGACTTCATTTTACCCTGTTTATCAGAACACAAGGAATTTGGCAGTGCTTTTGTACTGACTGCCTCCTCTAGTGACTAAGACAGGGTTAGGCAGCTCCAATATTTAGGGCCTTAATGAATGATTTGCACCATTAATGATGCAGACCTGATAGGCTTTGGCTCTCTGTGCAGTTAATGGAGAAATAGCTGCCTTTCCTCAGGCACAGAAGGCTGTGCACCATGAATGCATATTTCACAAGCATTATTTTGGCAGTAGTTTTCTGTTCTTTCAATTAGCACTCGCTGCCTCCCAGTGCTCGATAATCCCCTCCCATCTTTTTAATAAAGATATTCTGAAATGACTGGTGGGAAGAAGTAAATGCTAACAGAGAAGCCCTAAGAGAATGAAATTAGACATCTCTATAAAAAAAGGGTGAAGAGAGAAGATGATCTGGGTCTAAAAAAATAATTTGCAAGCAGGGTCAATGACAAAAGAACTGACAGGAATGTCCATCAATGTCCATCTTGGTGCTGTCCCAAGCATTTACAAAGCCCCTGTAGTCATGCTTCACCACCATGGCCTTGGAAAAGAAGGGAACTGTAAGTGCTGTAAAGATACAAAAAATGAAGTGACTCCTATGACATTAGCCATAATAGCAAAGGGGATTCCAGCTATAAAATAATAGTGTATTGCAGAATTATTCTTGCAAATCAAGATATAAAAAGAGTTAGAAAAAAGTATGTTTAACCATGTTTTGTGTGAGTATGTATTTTTTTTTTTTTTTGTATGTCAAAGAGATTTTTACCTGTGGTTTACATTTCATTTTTGTCACAAGTGCTGGTTTCTAGTCCTATAGTCAAGTCACCAGAAAACAGGAGAAAAGTGTAATAGAAACATACAGAGCAGTAAGAGAGTTTCTGCTGATGGGTGACAGAGCTGAATTCAGTCAGGAGTCTGACTTCCAGACAACCTCTCTGCAAAACTATTTCTTCTTTTCACTTAGTGTTGTGTAATCACTTCCTGAGAACTATTTAAGGTCATTACACAGTCATAATCATAAAGTCTGATTTTTTTCCTGAAAGATCTAGCCAATGATCAAGCATGTTTTACAAGATTTGATTAGTCTGGTACTTCTGATCTGTGTACTTTTAGACTGGAGACACACATAATTTTGCCATACTTACCCCTGTGTCCTCTCTCACGACTTGGAATGGAGGCAGCCTGGTCTCAAGACATTGGACTCTCTACCTGAAGGGACATGATCTGAACCCAAATTTCCTGGCTGCATATATGCTAATGACCTTGCCAGTTCATTGAAAACAAATTATAGCTTATCACTCTCCTTTTAGAGGAGAAGGAATTAAAAAACTTTTGCTTTTGCTTTTCTATATTTTAGAGAATGGGCTCAATACCTTTTCCTGGCCTTCTTCACTGGTGAGTATCAGGCTTGATTCTCCCCTGCTTTCCATTCTGTATAGGTACTACCCTTTGTCCTGAGAAGCTGCAATATATTACCATGTCACAAGAGTGACTTAAAATGTGTCACAAGAGTGACTCAAAATCTATTTGTCAAAAAAATAAATAATGGATGACTCTAGTAACTTTGCTCAAAGCTCCTGCTCAAAAAGCACTTCACCCAGAGCCATAGTATTAATGATGTAAAAATAATTACAGAATATACAACCCTCAAAACTAAACTCAAGTAAGTAAATTACACTGCACATGTTCTACTACTAAAAGGATATAGAATTGAAAAAACCACACAGACCCCAAAATCCGTGCCTGTTTTTTGTTATCAGTGCACACTGCCAGTCAAGAAAGGCTTCAGCATACAGAATGTTCTAAGTGTTAATAATTAAGTCTGTTCTAAAGAAAAAATAGTATTCTATGCTGTACAGTTGAAACTTTGAGCCTACCACAAATCCCAGAAGCTCACATTCCCAAAACAAATGCTCTCCAGCAAATACCAAACAAAAATAACTTTTCAACAGAAGATGTCTCTGGAGTGTAGAAAATACCAGCTCTCTTAGGACAGTCATGCAGGAGAAAGTTAGTAAATAGTCATCATAAACTCCAGCTTCTTCTGTGAGCTCAGCCAGTAACCATCATGCCTGGGTGGTGGCAAGAAGAACAAGATTATTTTCATTTTCTCTATGTGACAAATTCCTCTGTTCTCCAGATTAAATGAAATAAAGCCTTCCACTGCATCTGGTGTAATAAAATTATTCTACTACCCCCTTCTAGTCCAGATGAGGCAATCAGAAATGAACACTCTTCCCTTACAGCTGCTGCTTCTTTTGATCAGAATTGCTCTGTGTTCTCAGTGACTGTAAATCTGAAAGAGGAAGTGTTTTTAGGAGACAGAATGGACGTGCATCACCCTCTTTGGTAAGCATTCAAGGCTTTCTGTACTCTGGGGATTGCAAAAAAATCTCCCTGCATATTTCAAGGTCTCAGATGTTGTTCTTTATTAATGGGATTTTCCACATCAAAATCTCCAAGCATATCATGGATATTATTCAGCCCAAATGAATTCATAATTAAGAGTTCAAACAATGCAAAATCCAGGATTTTTCTCTTTTTTTTTTTTTTTTGAGAATCTTAATAGATCTCACATTACTAGGCTGTTACCAGCCCAATCCAGAAAGGAATGAATAATGCTTAAACCATTAAGCCATTAGGGTTTTTGAGGAAATGGAAAGCATCCACCCTATCTAAGAAATCAACTCCACAGAAATTGTTCCATTGTCAAACACTCTGGGAAAGCAAGCCCATTATTTTGTTGTGGTTTTTTGAAGTTAGCAGGGTTTCATCAAGACAGCTTCTTTTTTTAACTGTGCAGTATTATGTACAATGTCTCAACTTAAGCTGAAAAATGGGATGCATTCATGTCAAGGGCTGCATTCCCAAATTGGACCATTCTTACAAACAGCTGGTGACCATGAATTCTCTACCTGCAGCAATAACACCTCAAGCTATTTATCTGGCTCCCTGCTCTCAGAGTATCCAGCAAGGATCCTGGGTACCTGCTGTGTGTGAATGCAGGTAGATCACAAGCTGAAAGGAGCCTGGAAAGATGAAGATGAGGAGACATTGTAGCCTCATGGATTCCTAGTGAGTAGATTAGACTTCATGAAGCCCCAGCATAGAGGGAAATTTTAAAATATTGTACCATATCTGTGGTTTATCACAGGAGGCACACTTCACTCAAATATTCCTTTTTAAGTCCAACCACTTTGTATAGAGAACTTCAGACCAAGCAGGAGATTAATTCAAGGCAGAAAAAAAGCAATTTTTGAGGCTCCTGTAGTGACAGAAACCCAAGTGAGCACTACATTCCTCAGTGATCTGTGAGGCAGGAGAACTTTTCCCACAGTCTTTCACAGTCCAGTCCAGGGGGAGAATAATTTTATGACATCAGACTTAGTGATTGCCCTGGTCCCAAGAATTCAATTGATAGAAGTTCCCATCTGAGTCTGTAAGATCAAGTGTGCTTTACATCTTTGCCATGTGCTCATAAACTTTCTTGGCTAATGCTGGCCACTAGAAAATTCTTTTTGTGCATATGATTCTTGGGATACCAGCTTGAAAATCAGGCAGTGCAGTGCTGTTTTGTTAGAGCCTACTAGTTTTGGACAGCCTAGGATGATGTGGAGGGGAGATGAACACTTGGTAATAGGTCCAAATTTACCCAGTTTCACACCTGCCATACCACTGGCTGAAGAATAAGTAGCTGGGTTTGTTATTATCCTTATTATCTTTAACTCAGTCTGTGATGAAGTAATATGCAAACAGAATATTTGAAAGAGACAATACATGTAAAGACTTAGAAAAAATGTGGGTTGAGGAATGTAAGAAAATCTCAGGTATTTTGTACCAACATAAAATTTGTAAAGCATTCCTTCCATTTGAAGAAATTGATGTAGGTAGTCAGCAATTCTCTCATCTCAGAAAAGAGCCCTTCCTGATGGAATTCATAGCCACTATTTTTTTTCTTGAAAGTGATTTAGAGGCATCATGCACATTCAGTCTCCTCTCAATTCTCTCTCAGCAAGAAAATGGTCTCTAACTTATTCAGGAAGCAGTTTAGAAATTCCTCCCACTAAAGGCAGTCCCAGTTTTTGGAGGTGTGAGTGCTTTGACAGGCTCTACATCTTCTGTGAATGACTGGCCTGCATAACATTCCTTGGATATGATTTTCCTTTCACTTCTCTGAAGTGTTTTTCATTCTAATCAGGCAGCTAAATACTGAGAGCTTTGGGAAAAGCAGCACCCAGTATTTTTTTCTGAAATGGAAAGTGAGACTAGAGATGTAAGCAAGAAAATTCCTCGTTCACCTCAGGAAATCAGGTTTACCTGACCCAGTGTCTTGTGTCTGGCAGTATTCCACATCTGGTGCTTTTGATGAAGATGGAAAATAACCCCCATGCTATGGAATATTTGGCCAAATACATATATTTATATCCCTTTGTAACTTAGGACAGCGAAGTTACAAACTCATTGAAGGTTGTGGGAAGAAGTGGAGTCCCCAGGGATGGGAGTTTAGAGAGTCAGAAAGTGAGACAGAGGTTTCTGGAGAGGTTTTGAGAAGTATCAGACTTAGAAGAAAGACACAGAACTTGGTCTGATGCCTCTCAGTGAATGTCCTGTCTCACCTCCTGCAATCTTTGTTACCTCGGAGACAGCACTTTTCATCTTTTAACAGAATTTTTAAGGCAGTTAGGTAAAATAATTGGTAATCTTATTAATCACTAGAAGCCTTTCAAGTATTATCTTCATTACATTATTATTTGGAACTTCAAGACCTTGAACCAGTGTGTTTCAGATGGGAACAGGATTTCTAATTCTAAGGTCAAAAATACCTGTAAATTTCCTTAAGATTTTCCATGTTAAAGGTTTTGGGCTTGAGATTCAAACAGTTACAAAAAGACAATTTCCTTCCAAATTGCACTCCTTTTGAAGTGCATGTCAATACTTCTGGATTTTTCTATTAAAAAAACCCCAGCTAACTATTTCTGATTGGATCTGTTCCAGTTTCTCTGTCAAAAAATACCCATATTCCATAATTGGTGTCTTGTATTCTATAAAAAACCACCTGCCTTCCAAGCAACAAAACCTCTTAAGAATTGTTTAGCTATGGATTTTGCTTTAATACCTCATCTATCTCATGCTGTCCATTTGAAAATCATGCTGTTGGTTTTTTACCCCTATGGTTTTACAGTTAACCTCTAGTGATTGGATCTATTTCATAATCATTCCTCTGTCTAGAATACCAAGGAGTTTCCTCCCTTTTCTGTGTCAAGGAGTGATTTATACCTGTGCTTTCTAGGGAGCAGTGTTAAGGCTATACCTTCCTTTTCCTGCTGCTCCAGAAATCAGGAAGTTTCTACTTGTTTCTAGTCCAACATTGTTCAGGGTTAGATATTGTTAAAAACAGGTGTGATGGAGCAGTTCACAAATTACAGGATAGTTTTATGGAGAGTCATGTCATAAAAGGGAGATACAGTCACACTCCGTTTTCACTGATGCTTGTTAGAATCTTCTTTAGAGCAGAAGAGAAAAAACACTTCTGAAAATGACAGTGAGATTACAAGAATGAAAAATTGATCTGGACACTTGTGGCAGTGTCCTGATTTCAACTGGGGTAGAGTTAATTTCCTTTCAGTAGCTGTTCCAGTCCATGTTTTGGATTCAGAATGAGAATGGTGTTGATAACACTGATGTTTTGGGTTTTTGTTAAGTCATGTTTATCTGAGTCAAGGACATTTTTCCTTGGCTCATGTTCTGCCAGTGAGAAGGTACACAGAAGAAACTGGGAGGGGTGACCCAAACTGAGCAGTGGGATGCTCCACACCAGGACATGGCCAGCATCAGCTGGGGGAGTTACCTGGAAGGGAGGCCAGCCTGGGTCTGGGAAGGGGGCCTGGCATTGCTCAGTGGCTGGTGGGCAATTGCACTGTGCATCCCTGGTTTTTCCCATTTAGTTACCAATGTTATTATCATTTACCATTATTACAGGGTTTTACTTTATTGTCAATTATGACACTTATCTTATCTCAGCCTACAAGTTTTCCTTTGATTCTTCTTCCCACTTCACTGAGGTGGGGGGGAGAGAGGGAGGCTGAGTGAGTGGCTGCGTGGTGCTTAATTTCCAGCTGGGCTTAGACCACAAGAGAAAGATAGGCCAGGAACTAAATTTATCTTGTTCAAGGCATTTACTAGATTTTAGGATTAAGGTGACTGTGTCAATTCTGACTTATGAATATGGTAAATTAGGTACAAATTGAGGTGTCTATATTTGCACTGCTGCATCTTACATGAGTGAATGTTAGTATTTATGGAGATGTGTACAGATTGTGGAGAAAAAGAATAATACAGCTGTCATCATGTATGAGATGTGAACCTTGGACATTGAAGGAATGAGACAAAAATGATTAAGTTGTCTATATGTTACATGGATTTGAGTATAAGATGGAGTCTCTGTACTGGAAAAACACCAGCATCTCTGGCTGAAAAAGCTTTACATTTGCCATGTTGTTTGCAAAGAGAGTTAAATAAATGGCTTGAGCAATTTGGATTAAATTAACAGGAAAAAGTCAAAATCCCTGAGGAAGTATTTTTTATTATAATCAACACAATCAAGATCTCAGGAAAAAGCATGTACAACTGGCTGCATCTTCAATTTATAAAAGAATAAAATATCCTACAAAATGTACTGTTAAATGTTTATTATGAAAGAGCACATTATGTAAATGTTACTTATTTTTTATCCTCAAAATGGAAGAGGAGCAAATATAAAATGCTTCTTTGTCTGGTTCAGGCATAATGTCATTGAGAAGATGGAAAGCCCAAAGAAAGCTCAGCTCAGCTCAAATTTTATGCACCCATGTGGTGTCCTATGTTAATAATGATGATCTGTAGTTAAATAATTTTGCAGTCTTGTAAAGTGTGCTAGGAGAATGCTTATTATTAATGGTAATGTCTGCACAAAAATAGTTTAAGGAAACCATTAAGGATGATAAATGACATTGGAAACATAGAAAGAAGATAATGACTCCTTTCTCAGTGAGCAGTTGCATCTCTAGAAGAGGCTAGTTTGTCCTCACTGCTCAGTATGGGAGTATTGCTCAAGCATTTGTGTGTTTGGGAAAAAAAATAGTCATTTTGCAGAAATGAGGAAGAATGTGCCCTGTTTTACTGTAAAAGTGTTTAAAACCAAAGGAATTTTCAATTTCAGTGTGATCCAGAAGAAGACACTTTCAGTGTTTGTGGAGACTCAACAAATGCAATTTTTATGTCAGAAGATCCTTCAGGTTAAGGGAATGTTTATTGGTTGTAAATGGCTGTAGAAAACTGAATATGTGAGCTGGTACAAGAAACTTTAGTCTGTGACAAAAGAGAGGAGTTTCTCCACTCTAGGTGAAGTTTCAATGTTCTAATCTGAGCATTATTACTGCACAGAGAGGAAAAATGGACCTCTTTCAAACACCTCTAGTTTTCATTTCTTCCTTTCTTTTTGCATTTATTTGTATTTCTGCAAACCTTTTTAACAATATTTTCCTTTTTTTTGGGACCATCGGTTGAGTTCTGGAGATGCTTCTACAGTCAGACACCTCCATCAGGGAGATGTTTCCCTCTCTGATTTTGTGAGGCAGCAAATGATGAGGTAGGCAGTGGTTTATGTGAGGACAGCTCTGCTGGAGGCAGCAGATGGAGGCAAGGTGCAATAAAAATCCTCCTTTTTTGTACTTTAGTCTCCATTCCAGGGGCATCCCTGACTATTTGCTGCAGGCAACTTCTGAATTCCTCGTGGATCAAAGTTGCAGCTTGTCCCAGTGGCCAGAGACAAATGGAAGGCTGGAATGGAAGAATTTTTCTTGGCCATGCAAAAAGGATACCCTCTGAATTGGCTTGAGGTGCCTGCTATCTACACAAACCTCTCAGGAGCACATACAGAGAATTTGCTGAAAGCAAGAGATGGCTGGGGGAGTAAAAAGTTCATGTCACGGGTGCCTTCTTCCTGTGACTTGACTGTGGAAGGACAAGCTGGATGCTCCACATGTGGAAGGATTTCAGGAGCACTGGCTGTTATTGGGAACACTGCTGGAGCACACAGTCCCAAAAATGAAAATGAGGAAAATATAGGCTAATCTGTGCAATACTTGTATTTAGGGGATACCATATATGACAAAACATATATATTTGAAAATGCCTTGTGAATGTCTTCATTGACTTTAGATTTTGCCCACATATTGCAGGTGAAGGAAAAGAGCATTGGAACAATTAAAATATACTTTTTTTTCCGTTATTATTTTGGTCAGAACATCCAAAGAGCAAAGGAAACAGAGGTTTCTCAGACTAGCCAGAGGAAGAAGGGCTGTCATCATTCTCCTTTTGCCAAATAGCTCACAGGGTAAGGAATGCTTTGAAGATGCTGTCTCCTGCAAATATGATGTAACCAGCAAGCTGAAGTAGGCTGACCATTTTACAAACATCTCCAAGAAGCTGTCAGGCTTCCTGGAGAGTAGGAGTGGTGTGATACCTCCTACCAGGTAATTCTGAAGAGAGCACCATCCTGCACTGACCTCCTTAAACCCTCCTGCTCAATCTTCTCCCTCTCTTGGGAGCTCCCAGGATGAGTAGTCTTGGGTTAGGAAGGTGGGGCAAGAGGGGAAAATACCCAAGTCTGAACACAGAAAGAATCTCTGAAATGTTTCCAAGACAGCAGCCAGGTCTCTTTGCAGTCAGGCTGGATGGGGCTCAGCTGGGGAGGGGTGTTTCCCACCTTCTTTCAGGGCTTTCAGCTGCAGCAGAGCAGTGCAGGAGGCTGAGCTGTGAGGAGGAGAGGCTTCCCCCGTGTGCTGGGAGAGGTCTGTTGGTTTCCAGTGTTGCTTTTGTTTCCTTCCCCTGGGATTCCTGTGGGGTGGTGAAAGGTGGCTGTTTCTCTTTGTGCCACAGGGCTGAATTAAGCAGCTGTCCTTAAGACCTGCTCCAGCAGGACAGCACAAAGTGGGGCTGAAGTCTGGCCTAAACCTGGATTTTGCTATTCATTTCTGAGGTTCAGGTTTTGTCCTCTTACATCTGTGTAAATTATTTGGGCCTTTTCAGTGTTTGGATATGACACAGAGGGGAAGTTAGCTAGACATTACACTGTATTTCCTTTCTCACTCCATCTTCTGACATTTTTAAAGTGATTGACTGGAAGGAGTATAAAGAGGATGCATTAATATTTAACTATGCTGCAACAAATAATTGATGTTTTTAAAGTTTTCTTTCATTCAGACTGGTCTGGAGCTCTCTAGCCTAGTTTATTTTTGATTATAGAAATTCATTTCACTTAAATCATTCTATTATCAGCAGGATCTGCCCACATTTGGTTAGACTAAATAGCTCTAGAAACCACAGTGTTTTTTCCAATTGCTTTGAATCAAAGTTGCATTAGCCAAAAAAAACCCAAAAACTTTTGCTGAGGTTGGCCTGGATCTTATTAATGCAGAAAAGTCATATTAAGGGGTCTTTAATGTGTATGCTAATCACAGCTTTATCTTAGCTTTTCTCTTCTGTGAAAAGCCTACTGAAAATCTCTAGTTTTCCCACTTGAAGTCTTGCTCATGCTCATGACTTGAAAGCTTCCACTGTTCTTTTCTTTTGCCACTCTCTGGATCAGCAGTGTCCTTTAGTTCCTTTGGTGCTTTACCAACTCTTATCTTTTGGTAGGTAAAGCACACAGGTCAGAAATGAGAAAAATGTGTTTTATTTTTTCAAACAGCTGCATTTATGTTGTTGATACATCTGCTTTTACTGAATGGCTTCATACTGCTATGTAAGACATGTTACATTCATTTTATGAATCCTTCATGGGTCTTGTCTGATCTCGTAAATGTAGATGCCATCAAATATTGAGAGGGTCTTGAGGAGAAGGGGGAAGTTGCTGGGTTGTAAAATTGGGGTGGTCTTCAAGTTTTTTATGTTGTAATATTGTTTTTTGAATTACTCCAACAATAGACAAGGAGGTAAAAGTTGATTTCGAGGTTGTTTTCTATGCAGCTCTTCAAGAGCTGTAAAATACTTTAGAGCCAGTGAGAGAAGGACCTCTGAGAGACACTAAAAAGGGTTTAAATCTATGCTAACTCTATAGTCCTGTACATGATGCCAATATGGGAAAAGGTGAGAAAAGCACTCTGTAGATGTGCAAGGCTGTTTTTCAACACTGGGTCATGTTCTGAATCCCTCTGCTCCTGCCAATAGCTGCATTCAAGTATTGTGATGGATTTACAGAACTGCATCTTATCTCTTTTGGAGCAACAATCAGATGTTATAAGTCAGAGAACCCCGGTGGTTGTGTTTATTTATTTATTAGTGTGTTGTCTTCTGATGTGTTTTTGTTGTTCCTGGTAAATAAGAGTATTGTCTGTGGTCTGATCTTCCCAAATCTCCCCTGTTCTATTTGTGTATCTGGTTAGTTCCTGTATGGGAATTTATTGATATGTTAGTTACTCTGTAAGTTCCTAACTTTCATGCCATGTGTTTATCCTGCTGGTGGTCCTAAGTTTGGAAATGCAGAAAGTTTTTTACTGCTTCATGGCAGATGAAGATGATATCTTGTCTATATTGAAATGACTTCTCCTCCTCTTTTTGCAGTTGTTCTTGCTTTAATTGGCTGAAGTACTGAATTAACACACTCTAACAATTTTTAAAATTTATTCCAGGTGAGATGCAAACAACATTTAATCTCTTTGAGACTGCATCTGTAGTGTATTAATAGATTGAATTCAGGACCCTGTCATTCAAAAAATTATTTATAAGGTAGCTGAAGTTGTCTTTATGGGCTTCTGCTTCAGCATAAACAACCCTTGACACATTGCTGAATGTCTGAGGCTGGTGCTCAGAGAGTGGGCCAGATTAGATGCAAAGTACCTAAAATAACTTGCTTTAAAATATATATTTAATTGTATATTGCTAAGTACAATCCTCTTATCTCTGAGGTTATTACTTTTAATGTAGGCTTCAGGTTGGGAAAACAAATAAGAATCATCCTGCACTATATTTCATGCTGAAATATCATGTTCTGCAGGCACTGGCTCTGTCTTAGGCTACCAGAGTAATGTGGCCCATCACCCTGGGGTTAAACTCTGCTCTCTGGCAAAACAGTCCCATATCATGCTGGCAAATGTATCACTGCATAAAAAGTACATGAAGTGCAGTTTTTCCTGTGGTAATCTTAACATTTCTAAGACATGATCAATTTAGATGTGGGAAGCAGAAATCCCTATGTTCAAGGAAATTAATTGGGCTACGGGAATGTTTCTTGTGCTTCCCATCATGTAAAGGATGTGTTGTGGTTTTATTGGGAACTGGCTGAAACAGCAGCTTTTCACAAAGTGAGCTGGATCTGAGTCTAAATGGACAGCTGTTAGGGGAACACACATGGCACCTGCAGGGCACAGCTCCTCAGTTTGCTCTTTTGTTATAAAGATCAAAATGGCTATTCCTTAATTTTAATGTGAATATTCCTCTATCTTCTTTACTTGCTTGCACAAAGTTCTTGTTAGTTTTGAAACCTCTAGCCATACTGCTGCACTTTAGAGCTATGAATCCGTCTGTTTCTTGCACCCACTTGCCCATATGAAGCATCTGGAACTGGATTTGGATTTGTTACATGGCAATTCCAGGGAGGGAGAAGAAGTCAGATGTAGATAAAAGGGAACCATAACTGGGGAAAGGGGAACTGAAAAATTCTAGCCAAAACATTTTTTGGGAAAAAACAAAAAGAATCCTAGTTGTAGGGGAAAAAGAAGTCCTAGTGATGAGATGTGTATTATGCTGTGGAATAGTTTCTCCTGGTTAAATCCTGTCATTGAGGTTTTCCTTTATTTAAATAATAGCTCTAAAAATGCATTTAGAAGAAATCTTGTGTGACTGGAGATATGTTGACCTGAGTTCCATCCTTGATCTGAAACTTTATATTTAGAAAATCACCAATTAAAATAAATAACAATAACAGCTAAATTATTACCTAATTTGTAGATTTTTAGGAGTTCCAGATTGGGCTGATTGATCCAGTTGTTCAGTGTTGCTTGCCATCATTCTCACTGCACATATGCAGTTATTTATGCATATAACAACTTTGCAAACCTAATTCATGAGAGTTCACTAATTATACATGTTCAATGGTTAAAAGTGCCTTATTTATGCCACAGTTAATTAGCTGTTTTAATTTTCAGAACATTAGCCCCAGTGCTTGAGCTAGGAACACTCCTTCAATATCTCCTTTAATGTTATTGGGAAAGGTGAGCATAACTCCTGGTGTACACTATTAATAACACTCTTATGTAGTCTCTACAAAGGGCTTTTGTTTTGACTCTCAGACATGGCTTTTCTGGAGAACTCATCACCTCACATGTATTAATTATCTAGATGCTGAAGTGAGAAAATGTTCCTGCATTTTAACAAGTACCCTTTTTTCATTTAAAAAAAAATAAATAGATGTTGCCTGCAGTTAAGCATCAGTAGTATGATCTTTCTGAAGATTTGGTTCAGGAAAACAAAAGAAAAAATAGCAGCTGTCATGGCAATAAGATTGACTTTTATAGTAAGTAAAAAACAGTTTCTGCGTCCACATTCTGTGGGCTGTGTTTTTCTTTTTCCTCTCTCAGTTATGACTCGCATGCTACAGGCTGTAAGCAGTCCAGCCTTACTAACAAACCACATTTTGGGATTGATCTAGGAGTTTCTTCTTCAATGTCATGTAGAATAGGAGAGGGGAATAAAGCACACTAATCTCCAGATGAATTTGGCATCTCTTCCTCAAAAATCCTTTTATTTTCCTTTGGACCCCTTTAAAAGTCAAGTTTATACAATAATGAACTCCAGGAAGGAGCTGGAGCTCATTTACTATTTGAATAGTACAAAACCTTTCATAATAGGTTGACATTATTCAGTATGCAGAGAAACAGAACTGGTATAAAACTCCTTTTTCTTTTTTTTTTTTTTTTTCATAAATACTTCAGTTGTTTGTTACCATGAGAGGAAGAGAATAATTTACAAATTGTTCATCTTTCCTGTTCACAATTCCAGAATTTTTATTCCACTTGTCTCTTGCTACTGTGTGCAATTACTGAGCAGGCTGCCAGGAAGAGGTTCATAATGAAATAGAGTGGCAGGTTGAATGGAAAGTATTACCAAGAAAACATTTCCCAACCATCCTTCTGCAGAGCACAAGAGTGTGATTAGAGACTGAGACATCCATTCTGCTGCCTATTGTAAGGCCTAGTTATTTGAAACAACCTGCTTAGGGTGAGAAATAATCCTCTAAAAAATGCAGCCCACTTATGAAATGCAAAGCAGCCAGCCTGGAACTCCTGGGTTTACCATGCCCTAATAACTGACATACAGCATATTCTAATAAATTCTTACCAGATTATTGTCTTCTGCAGTTTGATTAAATAACTTATCCTTTGTTTAAAAAAAATTACATAATTTCATAAAACAAGAAGATTTCTTTTGTACTTTTCAAGAAACTGTTATAATCTGCAGTACAGAAGATTTACATAATTTTCTTTCTTTAAGAATCCCTGCATCAAATGACCTAAAGTATTGAAGATCCACAACCACCTCTAATTATTTTTTGGTTCTTTTGGATTAACTGATGTTCCAGTTTGTTTGAATACCACCCCAAATGTGTGGAAATGGCAACATTCCAGTTTGTTCACAACCATTCTCTTAGCATCACCTGGATTCCTCAAATGCCTTTATTGTTCTATAGCAAGCAGCTTACACAAGGGATACACCTTAGCCCTATCTTAAGATCTGTGGTCCCTGATGAACAGCTATAGGTCCATTTTGCTGTTCAATCTACCTAATGACCAGTCACACTGAAAAAAATTAAAGCTACTAAGAATTCATCAATTTTTTTTTTATTTTTTTGCAAAATCAAGGCAATGCAATAGCTTAAGTCCAAAGGTTTACATTGTCCTTGAAGCTGCTGTTTCTACTCTATTTCCTTTTTTTCAGAAAATATGGTATCTGCAAAGATGAAAGTTCAGGAAGATTTGGGAAGCAGTGAAACCTCACTGACTAAGAAGTCTCTGCTTTTCCATTAATAAGTGGCATACTGTCTTCAGAAAAAAAAATCTGCTTGGCTGTGTACACATCAGAGGATATGAGTAATGAAAAGCCAAGAACAAATGTGGTTGCTTCCCTGAGTGAGGAGAATGAGTCTAACACACTTACTGATGTTTTCTTTGTCTCTATCTCTTGAGACCTGAATATTATTGCTCTCAGATCTGTGCTCCTCTCTTCTGTTATTGCAACAGTAATTGTTCAGCAACTGAACTGGGGGTTGCTTATGTTGTGTGTGGCTTTTGGGGTTTTACTTTGCTTTTGGAGATCCTCCCTGGTTTAATGCTAGTTTGAGGGAAATGCGTGCAACAAATAATTTATTAGAGATGGGTCTGAAAACCAAAATCTCTTATGTATTCCTAAGTGCTAGAGCTGATATTTGGCTTCTGCAGCTTAGGACTACATCTGGTCAAATGTATTGGAAAAAATTCTTGTAAAGCTAAATTTTATGATTTTTTCAGATTTATGTTCTGAAATAAATGGCTTCATTTTGGTCAGTTCCAGGCCTGTAGCAGTAACATTTCCTTGAAAAAGGACCTGCTTAGTGTCCACTAATGAGGAGCAACAGGGAGAGAAATAAGCAAGAAAGTTGTTGGGACTGGGGAGCAGAAACAAGTCATGGCACAAGAAGCTAAAGTCACAGGGCATCACCAGCCTGACTGGGTGAGCTCGAGGAAAGAGAAGAAAATGGAGACTTTATTGGTCATTCAGGACCAAAGCACCAGCAGTACAGCTTGTACCTAAACCTGTTGTCTTGCCTGATTATGGTTTTAGAGTAGTCCAAATTGTAATTGAGTAGCTCAGGTAAAATAGAACATGGCCTTGTACCCTCTTTAGACATTAGCCTACCTGAGTGCATTCTCTTCAGCTTTTCTTGGGCACTTTACACCTTTTTTTCTTACATTGATATTTTTCAGTGGATTGATTTATTAATTTGTGTTCCACTTGTCTGCATGTCAGATGACTTACCACTTCACAAGGAAAATAAGACAAGTAGAATCTGGCTTTAGCAATCTACCAAAGCAATGGGCTTCCAAAAGTTTTCACTGTTCATCTAATTCTGTGTCACTGACTGGAATCCATACAGCACGTGTGGTGTTCTGAAGGGTAGCTGCTTGAGGTTTTTGTTCTGCTAAGTTGATTGCATTTATGGATCTGTCAATTCCAGGAGTTGACTGAATAATTTTCTTTTGCACATCTTTCCCAGAGATGTTCACAAATCTTCTGGTAGGTCAGGGATATGTCAGGCACTTCATCCTTCACAGAGAGTTTAGAAAATTCTCATGTATGATGGTTGTTCTAAATATACAGAATTTGGGGGCACTGGCTTGTATTGACTATGGTGTAGTTGCAGACAAAATATTTTTTTCTGTTTTTGAGAGCATGTTTGAACAGTATGCATGGTTGCAAGAGTGATGCCTAAAGGCTCCATACAGTTTTTACTCCAGCCAGCATTGGTACATCCTCTGTTAAAGCTCTGGCTCCTGGCAAGGAGGATTTTGTGAAAAGTGCCATTAGCAGCTGAAGTCAGACATTAAAAATCCCTCACTTTCTTCTAAGCCTTTCCTCAAACTTTTACAAAGCCAGCTGTTGCAATAATACACACAGTGATCTCCCAGTTCAGCCCAGAACTCTCGTCGTTCTCCACCTAGGAACGTAGCAGGGAGGGCAAGTGAGGCTTCATTTTGCTCTTTGTACAAGACATTTATTGCATGGTGCTCCAGGACTCTGAAGGGCAGCCTTGGCAACAATTCCCTCTGTTTCATCTTTCTCTGAACTCAAGAAATATGTTATACTTCCTAGTTTGCCCTTCTGCAAAGATTTTTGTCGGTTAATAGCAGCTGAGGAACAAGTGGGTCTTCCCTCTTTGTAGTGGATTTCATGTCATTCACCATTTTCCATTGAATGTTTGTGTTTCCCCCATATCTTTGAACATGCAATTTCAGCTGAATATGCTTTACATAATTTATTAGCCTGATTCTTTGTTTAGCTGCCCTGTGGAAAAGGGTCAGCAAACACAATTGTAATGGCTCCTGAGGAATTTCTTTGACGATTGAATAGCTCCAGAGTGGCACAAACCATTCTTTCATCCCCTGAGTCCTCCTACTCTGTGTGTTTCCAGTGTACATGGAACACAGTTCCATTTCTTCTGGGATTCAGCTATTCTCTTTTCTGTATTCTGTAGCAGATTTCTGCTTTTAATTAAACATTTGCAGCCTACACATGCAGGAGGATTAATTGACTGTCCTTCCCTTTCCATTTACACTTCCTAATGGATGTATATTCAGAATAACAAGCTGACACTATGTTTTTTTCAGTTGAATTCTATGACATAGATCAACAGGCAGAGTGTGGTTGTACCACAGAGTGGTAAAATTCAATTTCGGACAAAACATGCAAGAAAGATAGGCATGAATGGATTAATTAATGAATGATCAAATACTGAATATTTCCCAGGGAGTTATTACAAGGTGTAGCTGCATTCAATACATATATTAATGGCTTGTGTTAGTTGGTCTAGGGACATCAGGATTTCACTGTAGGCAGTTTAGTGTGCAGCTGTGTTTTAAAATGTAAGTTATATGGTAGAATGCATAAGGGTGAAGTATCATATGGAAAATATTAAAGGCCTTTATAGAAACATATGATGCTGTATCATTTAGAATAATTCTTTGAGCTAGTTATCTTGTGGAAAAAATTACTCATGCAAGTAAAAGAAATTAAAATGGAAAGGCTAGAATTTTTTCCTTAGACAAGAGGGGAAAAGCTGCCATAAAACTGTAAAAAAAGGTTTCAGAGAGAGTAGTGCAACAAGGGCACATTCATGACAATTCAAGGAAGCAAATTCAAAACTGATGAAAAGAAATAGCAACAGAATGTGTGGTTAGACTGGAAACTCCACCATAATAAGTCAAGGAAAGCAGGAATTGAGCGAGAGTCAAAAAAGGAATGGAATGTTTTATATAGATGAAAAATTAATTTTCTGAACTGGTTTTAGTAACTGTAAAAGTTCTGTTTGTTCTGTTCCATGTTCCAGAGATGATTTGCAATTTTGTATGAAAGAGTAAATGGATGGAAAGATCCTGGGAGCACGAACCTTGACTGGGACACAGCACAGCCATCTGTAGGCCCAGTTATTTTTTTTTCTTCTCACATGTCAACCTTCTGGATGTGCTCTTTCCTAAACTGAGGTCCAGATTGAAAGGGTACCTAGATGACACTTTTTTCCCCATTAGCTCCTAAATTAAATGTTTTGACGCTTTTCTGGGCAATGGGAAGTGTAAGTTTGAATCTCCTCAGTCTAACGAGTGGATTTAAGAAAGGTTTCCCTACTTTTTTGGTAATTTCTCTAACTTCTTGTCTCTTTTATAGCAGGCAGCAAGCATTCCTCTTCTATAGAAAATATTTTAAATCTGTTAAATCTATCTTCAGCAGAAGTGGACTTCAGGTTTTGTGAATGAAAGGCCTCTCTTCTTTTGGTTCAAATATCTGAGACGAAGAAAGAAACAAGAGAGAATGCACGAGAGACAAAGGAAGAAATAGGAGTGTAAGCAGTTCCTAATTTTAGATTCTGTCTTAGAGCATAGACAGAGGAGCAAATGCTGCAGATACCACCTGTGGGTGTCCAGAGCTGTTATCTGTTACCTGCCCATCTTGTGGGCACACACTTATCCCATATAGACTTTATTTGGGATTTTGGACCAACCTGCTCTGTGAGCTGCTGGTGACTGTAAATGTTGGGATACAGATCTACTGGATTTTGGGTCCAATCCTCCATTTCAAAGTCACCTGCAAAGTAAATACCGCAACAAAACTGAATGTAGCATTTTGTTCCTCATGTACTTTTGACACTAAAACCACGTACTAAACCAAAGTCACAAACCAATTGTTTACTCTTAATCAAAATAAGGTGAAGTCATTGATATGGGATCCCATCCAACTTGCAACATACTTGCTGACAGTCCTTCATTTATTTCAGAGACTGTTGTACACCTAAGGATACAGTAGTAAGAGAAAAATTACACTAACATTTTTCAAATTAAAAATAAATAGAAATCCATAGTTCAACTTTTTTTTTTATTTTGTAGTAACAAAAGTGATTACAGAGTTGAATGATTTCAATAGATGCTTTCTTGTTAGGCTTTTGCAGCACAAAACAAGGCAGGAATGAAGAATAGAATCTCAATTCACTGTAGCTTATTGACTTTTCCAAGAACATTTATTATTTTTAAAAGCTAGCTTTAAACTATGAAGATTATAGCTCCTAGATATAAATGCCTTCAATCAAACACTTTAGTTTAAAACAGTGATGGCTTTTATGTAATCACCTTCCTCCCTGAGTTAATTGTTTTCTCATGTAGGGAATATTAATTCCTTAATGGCTGGGAATTTGTTCTTCAAGCACAAATGAAAATACTGGAGAGAAAAAAAAGGAACCAAACATCAAATTAATCAAAAAGCAATGTGAATAAAATAAAAGCTCCATTTGGGAGTTTGCACGTTTCTGCAGCCTCAGGGCTGCAGTATACATTTCTGTCAACACTGTTAATGTGAAAAATAGAATTGACATAATGTGCTTGGTACAGTAATGTAGCACACAGTTGTGCATGATCACTTAAGACATAAAATGGAAAGCTTAAGATATTTTATTTGGTCAGTCCTGGTGTGTATGATACACCATTTTATTTTCATATAGAGTTGGGTGTTTTCATACAGAGCTGGGTGTCCGAAATCACCAGTATGTTGTGAGCCTCTGTCTGGGAATGAGCACATTGCAGGTTCCTCAAGAGCAGGGTGGGTGAGCATGTAACCAACATTTGCAGTCAGATTTAAGGCATTCTAAATGTTCATCAGCTCAGCAGAAAACCAAGTAGGAAAAAAATAGCCCACGCCAGAATTTTACTCTCTGGTACAGAATTTTCATAAAATAATGCTATCTTTATTATGAGCTTATTATCCAGTTAATCTTGGATTTCTGTTTCAAATTTAAGTGTTAGTGAAGAAAGCGGTATGTTCAAAGATGAGAAAAGTTAAGCAATTATTTTTTTATTTTATTTTTATTTTATCATCTGACTAACAACTTTCATTTTTCTTCATATCCCCTAAAAAAAAAAAAAAAAGCATGTTTTTCACTTTTTTCCCTGTATTCCTGTAGGTGATTCTTCATTGGGTTGGTTTTGGGGGGTTTTCTTTGTTTGTTCTGTTTGGTTGTTGGTTTTTTGGAGGGTTGACTTTTTTTTTTGTTTCCTTTTAACTAGCACTTTACATCACTATCTAGAATATGGTATAAAACTTGACACATAAAAATAACGCTGAGAAAACAGTCTCTTTTCAGAAGAGTTATTTAGCAAATTGTACTTACTGTTTTTACATTTTTTTTTAAGCAACCAATTGCAACTAGCATCTAAACAGCAAGACCTGGAGCTTGCAAAACTCTAGTTGTAAATTCTGCATCTTCATTGGTGCTCATCTCTCACTCTTCTCCTTTGTTTTTAAACCCACTTCATACTATGGATTATGAGGTGCAGTTTACCTCTACAGTGACATGATTCCCAGTCTTTCCTTCTTCAAATAGTCTCTCAACACCAAAAGAATTGCTGGTGAGCTGGATCATCTTTATCATTCAAAGTGTATTCCTTTGTCTGCCATTTAATCTGTTTTGCACCTTCTTCTCCACGCCTTCATTAATCTTTATAAAAGTTGGCTCTGCCCCAAATTGATTTACTGTTCCAGAAAAAAATAGAAGAAACCCCCCTTTCCCCTCCCCCCTTTTCTTTTTCCCCACTGGGATTGTCTTTTTTTCCCATAAGAGTGAAAAACAAGAATATCACATTTCTGAAGTTTTGTATTTTTAGGGGAGTTTTTGAAAAGCACAGAACCTTTTCTTTCAGAGTCTCTTTTTCCTAAAATTTATCCCCTGCCATTTCTGAAGCACTCCAGAGATATTAAGAATAATGTCTGTAGTGATACTTTTTGACAATTACATTGACATTATTGAGTACCCAATGGCTGGCAAAAAGAGGCAGATGTGCTACTCCATTTTTTCCATGGTATCACATCTACACACCTCCTTAGAATTATCTACATACTGCTATTTTTGGTCCACTTTTGTTCCACTAATTGCAATCATTACTTAGCCAGCTGTAGAGGGATTAGGGAGCCAGTTAAGAAAGTTTGTCAGCAATGTTTTATTTTTGTCTATAGGAAGCACATGTGTCATTCAGCATTGTCAGATTACACATTACTCATATTATTTAAAAATGGCAGGCTCGTTATATTTACAATAGATTGTAAATGCTGGAAATCTGTTTTTAATACACAACAGTAATATCTTACATTAGAAATTCATATTTCTTTCCAACGCATCCTTGAGGAGCTGCATGGACACTCTATACATCAGGATTCATCTCCATCCACATTCCAGTGTCCCAGGCAGGCACATGTGCCTGATTTGGCTGTTTCCTAGAGGTCCATGATGCTGAGGCTGAGTGAGGTGCACATATATCCAGCTGGATGTCACACTGGCATGAACACAGATGTGTGCCTACAGGCATTTATCACTTTCTGCTTGGATGGATGTTGTGCACTCTACCTTAAAAACATTCTCTGTGTATTTGTCTCCATGCAGACAGTCTGGTTTTTCTTCCTCCTGTAGTTTTCTTTGCCTAAAGCAGATAAAAATTCTCCCTGTTCCGTAAGGAAGAAGCTGAAAATGCATAATAGTTCACTTTATCCTAAGTCTTTCAAGAGTTTCATCAGCAGAAGGGTGGTCCATTTGTAGCAAAAAATAAGCAAACGTTGCCTTTTTTTTCCCAGTTTGCATTCTATTTAAGTGCAAGGCATGGATTTTTATGCATTTTTCTTTGGTTTGAAATTGCTGAGAGAACGTTTCAAGCAAAAGCTTTGGGCTTCTAAGTTGTTTCCAAATAATTTATTTAAATTATCTTTCACTATTCATTATTTATGAATTGGTGTTAATTCACACCCACATGGATAAAGCTTTCAAAAGCATTGGGAAGGAAATCAATGGCATTTCTCAAGGGTGTGCAACCATTTTTGGGCTGAACTTTCCCCCATACGGGTATTTACAATTTTGATAACTTCACAGAATCTGTGTGTACCTAGTGTGTTCTGGTTGACTTCATGGAGTTATAAGACTTTAATTTTTTAAAAATCTCTTTTGAATGTGTTTCTAATGCTACTGACCAGGGCTTGACCACATTCCCTGCAGACCAGGGATACCTTGTAGAAGTCAGTTGTTAAGATGGAAATAACTTGTGACAATGGGCTAGGAAAGCCAAGGCTTTTTTGCTTCCTATCTGCAGGCAGGAGTTTTGAAGTAGTGGAAAATTAATAAAGGCAGAACAAAGAAGCCAGATGTTGTAAGAGGGACTAGAGGAGATTCAAAAATACTTTCAGAGAATGAGAGAATATTTAGGCATGCTTACAGGATGGGAGGTGGTTTTGTTGACCAAGGTCAAAGACAGTGAGCTAAAGTGGGCTGAACTCTCTTGTTCTGAGAACTAATTCTAAATATTTGGGATGGTTTCACATCCTTGGTGGACTTTCTCAAGCATACTGAAACATAGTGAGTTAAGACAAATGGTGTTTTAATCTTGTGTGGAGCCAGTTTGGATACCTGACTGTCTATGTGTGCAGTGCCCTCCAAAACAGTAAGTGGAACAGAGGAGAATAACTCAGATTCTCCTTCAGGCAGAGAGCTATAGAAAAGTGTTAGCTTAAATTATGAAATTGCCTCAAGGACCTTCCTCAGGTGAGATCTCAGGAGAGAACCTATGCCCCAGAAATGTTTATCATTTCATAAGTACCAGAGTTTGGTGAGTTGTGTGCAACATGGTGATCGCCCTAAGGTCACAGAGCTTGTAGCATTGTCACTTCTACATCGCCTTCTATGCAAAAACATCTAAACACAGCAAGGGACCACACAGTATGACTAAGATCCTCCATCTCCAGCCCAAGCTGACAACAAGTCTAGAACTGTGGAAAAGGCTGTTTTTTAAACCGTCTGCTTGAGCCAGACAATTTAGGCTGTTTCATCACTGAATAGAGTATAAATTTTAGACAATTCTTTAGGGAAGACAATGTAGTTTTGGAACTGCAAGCTGATAACATCTATTATAGGTGCCATGGATCTTGCAAGACATTTTACTTTGACATATTAAACTATCACTGTCAAAGTAATCCATGTCTATTGGCCAAACCTTTCCATTAAGTGAAAAGCATTTGCTTTTATAATTAAATTGTGCCTGAGTAATTTGTTTTTCTAGAAATAACCAAAATAAGATAGCTTTGGGAATGTCTGGGATTAACCCAGTAAAGGTTTGTGAATGAGTAGCAGCTGAGAGAATGCTTAATGAAGATAAAAAAGACCAATGCAATGGCATGACTTTACCATCTTTCAGGTATATAATCTCTGGTGTATTTACAAGTAAATAACTCTGGACTAAATCATTCCCCGCTAAAGCAGTAGTTTCTGTGGGTCTCCTGTGTATTTATACAGATTGCAACATGAAAAGAATTTTTGCCAGCTGATGTTAATGTGTTGAATTGTGGGAATTAATTAATGTATTGAACTCTGTGAATCCTGTACTTTTTACATGTGTTTTAAGTAAATGAATTGTTTTCTAATGCACCTTGCAGAAGATGTAAATGCTTCTTTCAGGCATTTATTTTGGCATTGATATGAAAAGGAAGAGTTTTCAAACAACCATTCATCTTTTTACATAATTTGCTCTATTTACTATGTGATACATTTCTTTAGTGTCAGGGTATATTGTTTATTTAAATCTGAACTATTTAATACTCTAACCACTTAAAAAGCCTGTCTCTTTAAAGAAACTTGGAAAAGTAATTGAATTTGACAATAATAATTTGAAATCTCTTTTTTCCTACAAAAGTAATTTCTCGATGTAGAGAAGAACTTTTGGCTTAACTGATCCTGTCCTATCACCTTTTTCTTTCCTACACAGTAGTGCCTTTCCATTTTTTATGACCAACAAGGGTGAATGCACAGTAGAAACAGGTGAATCCATTTACACAGCTGGGAAAGCCAGATTTCTTAGAAAAACATTATTTCTTTCCTCCCTTTTAAGCAAGTCTTGAGGAGTCCGGGTGTTTTTAAAACATCAAGGGATTTTGCATCCTTGAGAAGAACTGTAAATCCATATAGTTTGTCCATTTTATTGATATTTGCTAGTAGTAGCAGCTTTCCAGAGACCAAGCTCTCACTTTTTGGTCTCATGTCTCCTCCAGGCCCCTGGTAACATACTGCCTACTGTACATTGCATTATTTTGGAAAGTTAATAGGAGATAGAGCTGCTCACATGTGACTTCATAAGATGAACAATGTTAGAGGACTTCTTTTCTGTTAACCCCATGTTGTCTGCAGTTAATTGCACAGCAACTTGTGAACTACTATCCTAGCAGAAGAAAATCCCATCTACCCATTCCTGTTGGGCTAATGACAGATATACCAGTTTGTGCTTTTTAAAGAATCCACCACTATGATGTGTGTTGTGTTAACAACATTATTTTAGTGTATATTTATTAACCAGTAATACAAGACACAAGCTCACAGCAGAACTATTATTAGGTTTTACTGAGGATAGCAGAATCTCCTATATAAGAGAAATTTATGCCAATGGCTTCATAATTTTTTTTTGTTTATACTAAAACTGGTGTATGTGGAATACAGAAAATTTCTTTCCTTCTGTTCCATGAAAAATAAATAATATTATAAGAAAATCTGCTGCTTAGAGCTTGTAATAAGTACAATTATTTTCCTATCTTACTTGGTAATTCTTGGATCAATGAAATGATGGTGAAATCATTTTTCTCACTCTTTTCCTACTAGCCAAGAATTTCGGAAAAATGTTGTCTAAAAAATACCAGCCTACTTTAAAAAATATTTTATGTGAAATATTGATCTTTTGGTTTAGGATCTGTAGCTGATAGGTTCTCTATTGAACTGATGGCTTCAACTGATCCGTGCCAGAAATTTCTGGAAAGAAACTGACTTAAGTCAGTGCCCTCAACTAGTATAAAAATGGTATGAATTCAGATACACTCTCCGTATTTTTGTTTATATTCACCTTTAAATCATTGAATATGTGATAAAAGAAAGGAAATGAGAGGAGAAGAGGGAAACAAACCATCACTTCTCTAATTCTCTGGGCTCATGAGTCTTAGGTAAAAGTGAAAAGGAAAGATATTCATAACAGAGAATCTGATTAAAAGGTCTGGTTTAGATTGCAGTGTAAGCAGGAAATGATGAATCTTGGCAGAGTCTCAACTGTGAAACAAAGCAGTGAAGAAAGCTGATGCTGATGCTTTGGATAGACAGGAGAAAAAGAGGGCTCCGAAAATAGGAAATTACAGACATATTTCATTTTGGCAGAGCCAGAGAAATTGGTTATTATTACCACCATTGTATGAACAGTTACTTATTATCTGTCCTGAAGAAAAACAGGGGCAGGTTAATTCTCTAACCAATAGTCTGAAAATAAAACCAGTGACTTGGGGATTGGGTGCTAGCATAAAATATAGCCAGACTGCTTTTTCTCTTTCTGGAGAAACATAATTTTGAGAGGAAAATCACGGACTTGTAATTAGCAGCAGGAAGTTCATCATGGGCATTGGGGTCACAGTAGACAAGTTCAGCAGTTGATATACCTAATCCTAGTTAATACTCATCCTTAACAGCAAAGGGACACTCAGTGAAATATATGCTTTTAAATTTATTAATGGTTAATTAATTTTTTTTGTTCTATCTGCTTTTAAGGAAAAAAAAGGGGCAGTATGCAGATTATTCTTTTAATTATTGTATAGTATTCCAGTGGAGTAAGGAATTTCCAGACTTGCTCAAAAGAGAGAAAAGCCAGTGACTTCCCATATAATCAGGCCAGCTCCATTGCTTGCTGAAACCAAAGGAAGAACTGCAAACAGTGGGAAATGACTGAGTTGTAATACTCTAAGAGTACTTCTGTTCTTATGTTATCACACAGGAAGATTTGAACTGTTTATGTTCAAAATTACCTGATGAAAAATGTTGGGCACCTGGTTTTAAAACAGCAAGCTCCTTGCCTAATGATCTGATGCAAAATGAGGTACTCTTGAAATGTACCTGAAAATATAACTATAAAATACTTATTCTTCATCTTGATGTTTCCTACTGATAAGGGCTCTCTTTGTTTCTGAATCTGATCTTCTCTGAAGTTCTTCTTTTTAATACTTACTGAAGGAATGTGGCTTAGTAATATTGGTCATTTACACCCTTTGGGCAACAATTTTAGTGCTCTTTGACATACTTGAACTAAAATCACCTCACTTTATAAAGGAGACAGTGTTTTCAGCGAAATACTTTATGTCCAGGAGCTATGATTTCCTTCCAGCTTGCCAGAGATGACATTTGTTGACATCTTCACTTTGTGGAAACCACAATCTTTCATCTTTCTGTGAAATACGAGGATAAATGGTTCTACTGCATTGTACAGCAGTGCTGGATTGGGATAAATCTCTGAAATGGATGGAACTCCTGATTTTATTTTCTTGGTGAGCTGTGTTTTTGACTTTATATTAGCAGTGTATTAAATAGTTTATGCAGTCTTGGAAAATGCAGGTACAATAAGCAAGGTTGCAAAGGAATTATAAATGTGACAGAAAGCAGCATTGTTGCTGACTGCCAAGTAGGAATTTTCCTAGTAATCCATAAACATTGTGTGTGTGTGCACTGGAAAAGAAGCTTCAAATATGTACTGGAAATTTTAAAGCAGAGGAATTGGGATTTTTGGTGCATGTGGGATGAAGGCTGAATGAATGCTGGTTAAGTCCCATGTTCATCAGTAGTCTCTCAAGTATTAAATACTGATCTGTCACCCTAGGTGCAAAGTGCCCTGTAGATCTGCAGAACAGACCTGAGCTGCACTTCTGAAGCATCTTCAGTTGTGTCAGCATCACAAATGACCAAAATATTTTCAGCAACAGAGTTATCAATTTATCATTTCTCCTTGATTATACTTGAATTTCCTGTTGAAAATAGGGAAACTTTCTGCTTATGTACTGGCCTTTTCTTCCATCTCTGTGCTGGCCAGTGGGACTCCCCTAAAGGAAAATGTTACCTCTGTCTAGTCCAAAGAGCTCCTTGTGGCTGACCCACCACCTTTTTTATCTCTCTCAGTCCCCACCCAACATTCATGCACATCAGGGATGTTTCTTGTAGTTCCTAAATAAGTCTGGTAAGATTTAATAAGGCATTAAACTTTTTTCTTCTTCTGAAATGTTTCTGCCTGTTTCTGAACAGTTAATATACAGAAAACCCTTTTGCTAGAACTTAGGGAATTTATAATCCTTAGGAAGTTTTCTGCTCTGGTTGGTTGAAATCTTTGGATTGGTGCAACCATAGCAGGAGTTTTAGAGGGCCTACCCTTGAATGTGGTGATACTTGGGAGCAATTGATCACTGTATTCCCTCTATTATCTTAATGGCCTTGCCTTGAGCTCTGTTGCAACAGTATCTGACTGGCTCTTTAAAAAAATGGTCTTAAATTCAAGTGAAACCATGCCAGGTCTTTATGAGTCTCTCTGAGGATTTATGGCTTTATGCAAAACCCTTAAACTATGTCTTTGAGAAGCAGCTACATTTGCCACACTTAGAAATCATTGCTAATAATTTCCCTACTTATGGCAGGCTAAAATAAAACACCTCTGGTGCTCCCTCTGAAACTTTCCACTCCGGATAAGGCCAATGAGTATTTTTGGAAATGTTTCTTAGGTTGGTATAATTAGGCTTGCTTTCTTTTTCCCTGTCTGTTTATTTATACGGCAAAAGACACTTTTTTTTTGCATTGATCTGAAAGGGCAATATGCCATCTGGCCTCAGACTCAGCATTCACCCCTTTCCTCAGTCTGGGCTTGAGAAACTGTCTCATAATGTATGTGAAAATTTAACCTAATTAATCTCTCTGCTTATAAATAGCTACTTTTTAAGTACTGGTTTGTAGTGCATGTACTTGCATAGGCAGTTGCCTGCTTAAGAAACAGATTCATTAGCAGCCCTCCTTTTGCAAACTCCTGCTGTTTATGATAATGTTACATATTATTCTTATAAATGGCTGATAGCAGATCTTTTTTCCCCCAAAACTGGGTGAAAAAACAGAGAAATTGATGATCAGACATTGTTTACTCTTAGTGCCCTTGGTCTTCTGCATCCCTGGCAATATTCTGTGCTCTGTACAGTTTTGCTCAGCATTTGTAATTTGTGCTGTTCTATCAAACTCTGTCGTTTTCTTCCACAAAACTTTTTGATAGGAGAGACTAAATTACTGGAATAGTGAGCAACATAGTGTTACAAAAATGTTGCTGAAATGGTGGATTGGAGCTTGATAGAAGTCAGTGCATTTCTCATGTAGCTTTGGTTACTCTGGCCAATCAATCGTTTTCTCCACACCCAGACAAAGAAAAGGAAAGCTAATGAGAAAAGTCGAGGCTGAACAGTAGAGGAAATAATAATAAAGTAGTAAAGGACTCAGAATCAAACTTAAAAGTTGCCTAAACTCAAGGTTCTAGGCAAAAGGATATCTTCAAATGGTATTTTGGGTAGTAAATGAGAAATACTTGCCATATTTCAGTTTTCCTGGAAAAATGTATGGAAAGAGGCAGTTGACCATATTTTGGATCCAAGTGACTGCTTTTCCACATATGTTTAATCCCAGCAATTTAAAATAATTGCACTTGGTAGGAGATGCAAAGGAAATTCAGACCTTTGATTTGATGCCTTCATATGAGTAGAAGTTTCTAATGTTGCACAAGTCTGTGTAGTTTGGATAAAGGGTCTAATTTGTGACATCTGAGACTGAATCCCATATTTTTGGCAGACGTTGGAAAATTCTCCAACTGAAAACCTAGGTGTATTTGACTTGCCCCAGGCAATGCAGAGCCACATCAGACTCTAATTTTTCTGTCCCTTTCTGCAACTGTAAGAATTTCTCACTGTCATTTTCTCCCCCTTGTTATCTGCACCATTCCTCCTCTCCTCCCTTTCTCTAGCTTCTCATTCTTGCGCTGCTCACACTCACCAGCATGCACTGCAATGTGAGCAGGAGGTGTGAGACTGACCAGTTCAGCAGCAGGGGAGAGTAGAAACAGCTGGCAGGACTTGATAGATCTGTTGCCCTCTCTTTGCAGAATGAAGCATTACTATAAGGTATAGAGCAAGCATTTGGGCTTGTTTTACTGGAATCTCGCTGCTTCTGCTGAGCAGTAGGTTCTTAAAAAGCTGAATTCCACTTCTATTATTCCAGGTCTGTCTTTATTTATCTTATATGGCAACATATCCTTCTTACACATTAGTATTACCTGGTTTATACTGAGAGAGAATTAATAATGCCATGACTTACCTGTATTCTTTGAAGTGGCCTAACTTAAAAAAAAAAAAAAAAAAAAAAAATTAAACAACCAATGACTGATTTTTGTTAGCATTTAGGGTTGAAGTCACACTCAAGATCTGTAAATCTTTCTGAGCTAAGTCTCTTTGACTTATTTACCTTTGTAGTCGTGGCTTTGTTCTCTTCTTTGGTGAGCTATTTTCCACATTGTGCACTTCCTAGTCTTGGCACATGCATCCATTTGGAGAAGATACTCTCTGTTATGATTACAGCAGCTGCTCTGCAGATACCTGTTTGTCCTGGCCAAAGCAAAATCACCAGTCATGAGTGAGTAGCTTCAGGTCTGGTTGTTTTATGGACAACATGAAGATCTTTCACATTCATTGGCCATACAAATGATTGATAGACCTCATTATTTTAAAAGAACTATTGTACTGTAATGTTTCCAGATGTTTTCCAATAGAAGCTGTGTTATTACTATAGGGAAGTATCAATCAGTAAATAACCCATGTCACTCGTTGCCCTTCTATGCAATCACAGTGTTCTGATCTTGTGGTTTGGCTTCATTTACAAAGGGCTCATCAATTCAAATGGATTATTGCTCTGTGTGTTGCACTGCAGAGGGACAGCCCGAGTGCAGGATATGATCAACCTACTATGAACTAAGTGCAATCAACTGTGATCAATACTCAAGTGTAAAGTCAACAAGCAAAGCTGAAATGCTGCAAAAATATTATTTTAAATGAACTGGTAGAGGAATTTGGCCATCTGTTATTCAACCTTTGCTCCACTGTTGTGCTAGAAAGCACTGTGCTCTTCTTTTCATGAAAGGACTGGGATGCTTGCAACAAGAAAATGTGAATTTGTTTGCAGCAGTCTGTCTTATTTACAGACACTGCCTTCAAAACCATGACAGTAATTATAATGTAAGAGCCAGACATTTTCTGATGTCAGTCAGGAAAAAGCATAGATGCATTGATTCTCAGCATAAGAACTAGAGGCTTGGAGGGGTTTCACCCTCTGTGGCCCTCCCAAATTAATATAGACTTCAAGGCTGCAATTAACTGAAATAAAATTAATAATGCAAATTTTGTTCAAGAGCGTGTGAAAATCTGTAAGACCAAACCTGTAAACACTGTAATATCCAACCTAGATGAGTTTGTCCAAATTAGTTGAAAACAAGGATTAGGAACCCTTGCAATTTCAATGCTAAACTCTATGATGTTTAGTAATACTGGTTTTTAACCCTCAGTCTTTCGAGCTGATTTTTTTAAAAAACACAAGTCAAGGTTTGTTGAAGGAAAGGTTCAGTCTCTGGCATAAATGAAAAGTGATACTTGCATTTTCTAGTGATCTTGAGGTTCAAATCCAAAGAAGAAAATAAATTACATGGACTACGGTGAAAAAAATCAGATTCCTTTTAGCCGTCACACCATTCAGAAGGACCTGGCCCAGGAATTTGCAGCACTTGGAACCTTCTGCTCATAGAAATTACTTGCAGGAGGGGGATCTGCAAGGCCTCACAAAGGTTACTCATGGAGCTCTTTCCAGGTTTACTCTGTTCTGATGGTTCTGTGCCAGTTCCAATAGTTCCCACCCTCTACAAGCAGCAATGAGGCCTGAGTAGCCATTGCTGGTAATATCTGTATTTTTTGTCGTGGGCTTTGCAGTCTTCATTCACCACCTAACTGTGTTGGTGATTTGCTCAGACTTCAGTTGCTCTCCCTTAGAAGGAGAGAGGATAGAGGGTAAAACAAGGGGGTCCATTCAGTAGCTCTTGAGTCATCATGTGAGAAGCGAGTATTGATTTGTCATGAGGCAAAGTGCCTTGACAGAAACTTTGGATGTGTTCTGCATCTGAATTTTGGGTTGCACTGCTTTAGCACCAGTGCATCACTATTGGAGAAGGATATTCCCCCCAGAATAGTATTTGATAACTAATAATACCTGTTGTAAAAGAGACTTTTTTGAATATATAGATTTTTATGTTGCTACTGAGGTCTCTAACCCAAGGAATCTATTGCTGGATTAATGCTGGTACCAGTTGCAGGTTCCTGCGTGTGCCAAGTCCTTATGGCTGATGTTGCCTTGATTCACTCAGTGACAAAATGACTCTTCTGTCTTTTCTGTCCTTGACCAGTTTTGTCAGCCTGTCATTGCTCTTGCCTATCAAATTCAGCATTTTTTACATGAAGTTTTCACAGAGGTATGTGAAATTTTGTTGCACATGCTGGGGATGGTGAGTTTATGTGTGAGTACGTGGGTATTTGGACTATATAAAATATTAAGGTGTGAAATTTAGGGTCTTCTTCATTGCTTTTTACTATTTACCTGGAAGGTGCTTAACTTCTTGTGTGTAGGGAAATGACTGGCACAAGAACAATGTGGCTCACATACAGAACTGAAATTGATGAGGTGATCTTACCTGTAAGACATCTGTCTGCATCATAAAAATATCTGGAATGCTTGTTTTTCTGGATATGACTAACTTTAGGAAAATTGAAAAATGTTATGAAGGCTGAACTCCATAAGAAGAATTTTCATTAACAGTAATCCCTGAACAAATATTTGTATATGGACACAAACTACTTGAAACTCCATATAAACATTCCTTTCCATTAGACCTTTTCCTTTCCATATTTCCTTTGAACTTTCTTAATAAGTTTAGAATTTTGTTTCCTCTGAGCCAACTGGGGCTCAATGCTGATTTCATTTACACTGGTTTTCTAATATTACTTTGAAAAAACTGATGCATTACGTTTCTTTTGCAAGAAGCAGTTTCCTATGGTGCCTCACTACTTCCAAAGTGGCTGAATACACACACACCAGCAGCCCAATTAACTGTTCAAACATGCCAGAACTTGACAATGTTTTAGCCTGACAAAAAAAAGTGTGGGGTGTTTCTCAGAAATAGTATTGGTTTACAAAGTGCTTTTATTTTACCTGAGCTTCTTTGCATTTCTGTAAGGAATCTCTTTGCTAGAGCCTTGCAGTGAGTTATCAGACTTCATTTGCCTCTTGGGAAGCCTTTTTCTGGGTTTTGAATATGCTCCATGGTTCTTTTTTTAAAAAGCAAAGAATTTTAACTGTTCTACCACTAGAACATCTATTGTTCTGTCCCTGGTTTTCTATATTAACTTTTGTATTCCCATCTTGTCACAATCTCTTTGGTCCTTGACAGTGGCGATATCTTTTCTTTCAGGCATGCTGACCTCTCTCGGTCTCTTTGAAGCACTTAAGATCACATCCAAGAGCTGCATTCCAGCTGTGGTGCCTTCTGAGGTACTGAATATATTAAGATAAAAAGAAATAAGCTCAGCTATATTAATAAGAAGCTGAAATGTTTATGCAGGCATGAGCTTTGAGAAATTAGATACTCAAAAATAAGACTTTAATAGGAAAGATGAATAACTAAACTGGAAGTATGAAGAGAGATGCTCCTCTTTCAACATGTTCTGGTCCAGTCAGTGGTCATATAACATTTATTACTACTGTAACTAGTTAATATCTAAGTGAAAAATACTTTTCTTAGAGAGCATAACATGAAAAATTTGCAAATTCTCTAGAAGTCCTTTGACTTGTTTTTTAATTTTAGTGAGGCTGTTGTAACTGGCCTCTGTTCTCATATCTCTATGTTTCGTAAGAGTAGATAAACCCATGTGGGCATAATTTACATAATCATAAAACAAATTCAATAGGATTTCTTTTTCCAATTTGAGCGTTGCAAAGTCGGTACTCTGCTCAGAATAATATCTGACTTCAAAGTTGATAGGTGTAGGACACAAAGAAGAAGTAAAAATGAAGAATGGCTAAACAAGATAGCAAATCCAATTTCAGGGTCCCCAGTATAGGCTCAAATATGTTGTTGGGAGGCATTATATTGGATCAAACTGACCCAGAATAGTTCTACTAGTTGAAATGTGCTTGGAGAGGGTAGCTTTGCCCTGGTGGGTTTAATTTCCTGGCAGAATAGGAGAGATCACAGGTTCTTTGGGCCTGTTATTGCTGACTTGTGTGTACAAAGAGAGCTCAGGACTGAAAACTGCCTGTGGCTCCATTTTTTTCTGTGACATCCTGGATGGTTAACAGGAGGCTCACACACTTTCTCCAGACCATGGTAGCACTAAGAACCCTTTTCCTCAAAGCTGCACACAAAGCAGGGATTTCTTTCTCCAGCATAGATAAACTCTTTAAACAATGAGGAATGCTGCCGTGCCAGGACTGGCTGCCTTTGGCCAACTCAGAAGGTACCACCCTTAAGCACATATTTCCTGTATCTTATGAAATTGAAGTCAAAGAAGGTGTTTTTCTGACTCACATCAGAGGAAAATTATATATACCTAAAGCTCCAGTTTGGGAATAATTCTGTTTTAAACCAATGCAATCAAATCTTGTCTTTAAAGTTATGCACATGTCTAAGTGCTTCAGTGCACTGATAACTTTCAGCATTTCTAAAAACATTTAGTTGGAACAGTTTTTAAATTGCTGTGTTTGGTTTCTGTTCTTAAAATTGGAACAGTTGTATTTTCATCATGGCAGGAATGAACAGAAACCAGAAATAGTGACTCCTCTGAAATTATTTCAGGGGTGATATACAGAGCAGTGGGACTTGCCAAAGTCATGTTCTGACTCTATTTTCTTGAGGGGAAGGCAGTTTTCACTGTTGATACTCAGGAAAAGAAAACCACATCTGATACAGATGGCTAATTAGATTTTATTTTTCCCAAAACAATTTTTCCTGGAGGTCAAGGAGCTAGAGTTGTTAAGACTTCCTTCTAAGGAAGGATCCTAAATATACAAACAGGTGAAAATACTGTTGTTTATTGGTCAGCATATACCTGTGTGTCATGTCAGCTTCAGGTTCTGAGGATGTGAACAATGCAAATGGCCTGGCCATTAATGTGCTTTTCCCATAAATGGAACATTAGTAAACAGATGAGGAAAGAAAGTAGAGAACAGTAAACTTAATGAGAATTAGGTCTGCATATCTCAAAACAAGTTTGTAGGTTTATTGTCTGAGGGATGTACAAGAAACATCTCTGCTTTTTTAAAGTTTTCTTCTGACCACAAAGGATTTTTTTTTTTTATGTGCTATGCAAGAATGAAGACCTTAGACTTCAGATGTTGCCTTCTTTATTTCATTAATGTTAATACAGGAAATCAAAAAAGATCACAAAAACACTATGTCTCATTATCAGGATGTTTCTTTTGATTCTGAACATGCCAGCAAAGCATGCTTGATCCAGCAACATCAAAAGATGAAGCCATTTGTGCTTCGTTGGTTTGCCTCAGATATTTTTTTTTCTTCAAGGCAGAAGGTTTAACTTTTTTACTTAAACCCCAAGCCATGAGACTGCAAGTGTTCATCTCTTATTGCATCTGTATTTTATGGGAATATCTTACTTGAAGCACAACAGATGGACTCATTTTAGCCAAGACTCAGAACCTTCAAATGGTACAGTATTGATATGTGGTTACATAGGGCCATACCTTTATAACTGAGGGGCAGAGATTGTTGATTTTAGTGCTTCCATACCACAGAAGAATAGCCAACAAAAGAAGGCTTGCAGCAATACTTTTGTTTTTAATAACAAAATTGATTGCATGAGGAATAGTTGCTGAATCAATTGTTTACCATTTTTATTTGGCTACTGCATTACAATTTTATCTAACTGACCATGTAGATCACTTAAAGTTGTTTTGGTGATTCTAGCTGTTCAGGAATTGCCAGAAATTCCATGCTGGGTTTCTGCCAATGCATGTTCCACTGCATTAAAACACAGAATAATATCATAACTAACACATATTAAACTTAGAAACATATTCTAATTAGCACATTTTAAATTACAGCAATACCTATATTTTACTTCAGACCATGAGCCAATGGCTGTGTTTCAAGTATTCAGAGAGCAGTCTTGATCATATTAGAGATAAAATAAAGCAGATTTTTGCATAGGTGGTATAGCAGAACTTCCATTGGGTAGACTTCAGTGAGCTGGTACAATTTGCTAAATTTAACCATCCACACTGTAGTGAAAGATGCACTGCAGGCTAAGTGGATGGCATACACACTGCTAAGATCCATGCTTTATCACACTGAGATAAAATATATTATCTGCAACTGTAATAATATCAAAATTACAGGAATTTTTTTTTGAATGGTTTTGACCCTTGATGAAGGTTCTGTCAGGATCACTGTAGCTAGCTGCAGGTCAGTATAAATGGTGTTGGGAGACACCTGAGAGTTAGTTAAACATGATGAAGTGATGCTTTGCTTATTTTGCCAGTTTGGAAGGTATATATTTCACCTCTTGACAATTTTCCCATAATATTCCACATTTGATGACAAATCCAAGGTGACAGTTGGAAGGCTCTTTCTATTGTTTCATGCTTACCAGTATGCTTGAAGTGGATCAAGGTTGTAATGAATTCCAGAAAGCCAAGAGAGTTTCCATCATGCACAATATCAAAATGTGGATCTATACTCAACAAGAAATGCAATAATGGAACAGCCCGTGGGGCTGGGGAGCATGGGGGATTCATAAAGGGAAATGTACCCTCTTGTTCACCTTTTAAAATCCAGACCAGGTGAGCAGCAGCTAATAGATTTTCCTGTTAGCTCCTGGGTGGCCTTTGTGAGGAGAGAGTTGCACTGAGGAAACAGGCAGGTTGAGGGATGGAGGATGCAGGTGGCCCCAGAGACATGCTGGGCACTCCTCTGTGGGGGCACCAGGAGGGCCACAGGTGGTTCTGCAGGAACTGAACTGCTCTCCTACACCCACCTTTGCCAGAAACACTGTGTGAGAAGCTGGCAACATTTTAGTCTCCCTTAGAGCTGCTTCAGGCTCCAGGTGCAGACAAAGCAAGCAGAGGGATGATTCCCAGCAACACCAGTGTGTCTTATTTGCCAGGACCATCCCACGGAAATTGTGTGTGTGAAGCCAAATTATGCAGGGGGCAGGTGCATTATTATTATTCATTATTATGTTATATGTGATGAATGTTATTATAATATTCATTATTATGAAGAAGGGCATGGAGGGAGGAGCACTTCCTCTAAGTTGTCTTTCTTTCTCCCAAATTCCTCCTTTGTCTTGACTGCTTCTTCTTTTTCTTTTTCTTTTTTTTTTTTTATTTTTTTTGCTTTTCTCATACTGATAATTTGCACTACATCTAATTAAATACCACTTCACTGAAGCAAGATGCCCCTCAGGCTCTGAAATATATAACCTGCCTCAGTTAAGTTGGCAGCTGAGAAGTGACTGGACAGACATTTAAATACAACTGTACTGTAGAGTTACATTCAAGCATTTTCATTAATTCAAATAGCTAGTAATTTTAAAAATTTGTGCCACCATTTTTACATCTCAGGCATGTGTATTAGTTTTCCCAATTCTTTGGTAAAGCAGCTGAGTATTTTCAGTACATGGTTCATATTCCTGAGGATGTGCATTTGCCTCCTTTCTTTTCAGGGAGTGACAAAACCAGTTTTTAGGCCATTTTTTCTTCCCATGATTAAAACTGTTTACAAAAACTGTGTGAAATACTCAAATCAAAGTCTGAAATGCTAATGCTTTAACATGTGCTGTAATCTGAAAAACAGGTAAATTTTTCTGCACTGGAAATTTGAGGCATGAATCAATTGTTTACTATTTTTTTACGGCTACTGCATATCTGTATTGTCCAGGAGGACAATATAGACAAATGCTACCAACCAAATATCTTATTTAAGGACTTCTTAAGGACTTGGCATCTTAAACCAACATGGTCTTGTTACAATACTGTGCTGATATGTTTTAGTTGTCAATAGAAGTGACTTTTTTTTCAATGGTTGTCTTGCTCTGACTTAAATGTACTTTACTGAAGTCAACTCTGTTACAGGAACTTGGGAAATTTTGCACAGTGCTGTTGTGGGGACACCCTGAGCTAAATAAACCTCAAACATTTTAGTTTGTGGTTTTTTAAGTGATGTTGGATTACTCTTTGATTCTACATGAAATTATATTAAGTTTACATGATTAGGTGGCTGGAACATTCAACTACACAAGATATCTTGGCATTTTGAGTATATCAGGGTTAAACTGTGAATGAAAACTTTTTTTGGGGGGGAGGGGAGTGGGCTGAGGAAGGTTTGCATGTGTGAGAAGTAATAAAATCACTTCTGCAAAGAAGTGACCAAAGAAAATATTGGCCTGAGTCCACAGGCTGTCTTGCATAGCTCTGATTGATAAAAACTGAGCAGGTCTCATGGTATTTTATGATACAAACTAACCAATTAAATTTTTCTGTTTATACATTGTACTTTTTCTACTCTGTTTTCATCTGAAATGTCTTGATAAGAAGCAGTAAATGTAAGTTGGGGTCACAAACTCGTAATATTTTGGCAGTAGATAGCAGTGTGAGAGCAAATTTGAAAGAAAGTGTTAAGCTTTAAAGGTCTGCACTTTGACAGGCTGTTATCTTTTATCCTTCCAGCACAAATCTTTATGCTGACTTCTCTTGTATCCCTTCATTCCCTGAGGGAACTCAAGCTCGTTCACATGTTGCTGGACAAGAGACAAAGAAGATCTGTTCAACACATGCAGAACAGATGCTCAGGGGAGGAGGGGGAATTTTCCAGGGCAGTTTCTGTAATATCCATTGCTGCTGTCTTGCTCCCTGTGTAAGCACTGCTGGCCTCTCCAGAGCTGGTCTTGGGGATTTTCCCATCTTGGAGACAGCCCACCCAAGTCAGCGGCTCCTGAAGACAATTGCCTATCAAAAATACTCTCAAAGAGTGTCACCTGCTTCCATACTTCCTCTTCAAGAAGGGAGAATAAAATAGATGGAACCACTGCAAAACTTGTTTCTCAAAGGTGCGGCTTAAGGTATGCAAGATACAGGGTGAGGAGAGAACACGTGCTGCTGGTGCTCACTCAGCAGTGGTGCTCAACTTTTGCATCCCTTTTTTATGTTCTGTGGTTGAGCAAGTTGTGGACTTGCTCCAGCAGGAGGTGAGGAGGTGCTATGACTCCTGTGCTCATTTGAGGCATGTGGGCACATGACACAGAAGGCACACAGTGGAGGCAGATGAAACTAGAGCTATGGCTATTTAAGAATACATGAACTTCTTCAGCAAGGACTTGATCCTGTGGAGCAGGGAAAGGCACTGATATTGATGTGAAAAGAGATGAAAGGCAAATGGTCTTTGCAATTTTTCTAGCACCTTTTGCAAAGATCTTTAGAGGAGTTTTCTGCCAGGGTGGTCAAACATAGATTGAGTTGGTTGTGGTGAGTCCTTGGAATAGCAGCATGAAGATGCTGGTAGCATAGACAAATTGAAATTAAATGTTAGCATAGAGATGCTGAAGGCATAGAGAAATTACTCTTAGGTGTGAACCCTCAGTTAATTATGCTTTTTCTATTGTTTCTAACAGTACATGGAAACACATTAAAAATGGATGCAGAAAATAATTTGCTCTTTTTAATCAATATCTCTAATGTTGGATTCTAGTCCAGCCTAGCTAAAAGAGCAAATACACATTCTGCTTCAGCTCACCAGAGGATCAAAAATTAATTAGAAGTAAAAACACAGCCTACTGCTCTACATCACTTTTCCTCAGGCTCTGCCATTGCATCTGACCAACAGAATGAAGAATGACACTTAAAACCAGCCATAAACAAGGCTGCTATGTCATTATATGACTACTGAATGGCTTTATCACAGAGCAATAAGGCTCAATTATCACTTGCACGAGCCAAACTTCGGGATCCCTAATTAGAATAGGGATTTAGGGACTTGACAAGCACCTTTTCACACAGGACAAATACTTTAAGGAGGGAAATATTTGCACAAGTTCCTAGGAAAGAGAAGTGTTTCCCCAAACATTGAAAATAAAGGAAAAAAGAAAAGACATCTGGCCTTGACAGAAAACAGAAATGTCCTTGTGACACATTGAAACCTGGCTAAAGTGGGGAGTGTAAGAACTTACCACCCAGCCTGGGAAATGGTCCAGGCTACTTCCTCTCTCTCTGAGGGCAGCTGTGCAGAGCTGCATTTTTCTGTGTGTGCAAACAGATACAATAGTTCAATGAGTTTGTTTTGTTCTCAAGGAGTGATGGAATGTCTTCTGGCTCTTCTAGACCATTTGGGTTCCTGAGTGCTCTGGGACAATTGAGAGAGGCTAAGGCAGATGGAGCATTGCCTGGAATTGATGACTTGCAGTATATGATTTTTGTTCCGGTGATTGAGACTGGAAAAGCCCCAACATTCAGAGTACTTTCCAGGTAGGCACTGCCTTCCTATTTGGAGAATATCTCAGCTGGCCTGAGAGAGTTGCTTGTGTTATCTCCCTCAGTAGTCCTGCCCTCTTGCAGTAGGTTCCTGTGTGATGTTGACTAAGGTGAAGAAATGGCATGTGTTCAATGGTTGTATTTGTTTCTCTCTGAGAGATCCCAGAAGACAATGCTGGACTCCTCTTCCCTCTCTTCTTATTTTGTTACCTGGTTCTGTCCTGTTACAAGGAGACTGACTACAGCAGGTGATGAACTGTGCAAAGTAGGTGCCATCTGGTCATCCTTGGCTGTTTGTTGAGATATGCTGGTGCTGGATTAATTATTGCAGCTTCCTAACTGATGTACTGGAGCACCAAAGGGCTCTCAGCTCAGAATGAAAAGTGGAGCAGGACATTTTCAGGTCTCAGGGTAAAATTGTACCTGTGCTATGCAGTTTTTTACTTTTTTTTTTTCTAGAAATAAATATAACACAACCACTGAGGCCACAGACATTTGGTGTTATCGACAACATTTTGAAACAAAGTTGCAAGAAATGTAATATATTCTGGTGTTTTTATTTATTTCTTTTTGTTCAAATGACTGAGGGCTTTAAAGATGTGATGCTGAATGGGACTTCAGAGTATTTACTTATTTGATATGGAATGTTTTTAAATTGTTAGGCTCAGGACAGTGAGCTGTAGCTTGATAGCTGTGATGAAACTCATAAATGTGAACTCCCTTTTCAAAAATGAGATGACCAAACAACAAACAGAATGTGCTTTCACTGATAAGTTTCTTTAGTGATCTTCAATTTTCAATCACTTTAGGTGGAATTCTTTGCTTTCTTTATTACTGAACCTGCTAGTAGTTAAATTTATGACCTTTCCTAAGTAGCTTACAAAAATGTTATTGCAAATGGAGCTGATAACAAGCAAAAAACCTCAACAACCTGCATCAGGGAAAAAAAACCCATAATGTAACAATCATCTCAAAGTTTAGTAAAATAGAAGGGTGAGAAATGAAAATTTTACAGAACAAATATAGGACAAATAAAGGGATCTCTATGCCATGGAAATGTGTATAGGTTTGAGTTGTGGACTTTCTGGAACATATTTTCATAAAACCAATAACATGGTCAAGTGGTTTTACTCTTATGGTTTCCTGGGGCTACTTCTATTTTATAGAGATTAGTCCAGGGAATTCCAAGTTTTTTATTTTTATTATTCACGTTTTACACTGTGGTTTAGATTAAACTACCCTTTTCCAGTTTTGGAAGGCATTCTCTTTACTTTCTTGATGCTTCCTCATATTATTATTCTATGAGATACCATGATGAGTTCAATTTTTGAGAACAATAACCTGCAAATACAGCATTTTCTTCTTCTTAGTCTGGCCTCCTGTCTAAATGCTACATTCAGTAGCTTTTTTCTTTTTTTCTTTTTTTCTTTTTTTTTTTTTACTAGTAGAATCATAGTGCTTATTAGTTGTGGCATCTGATTTCAAAGTATAAGTTCTTTAGCTACAGAAACTACCTTTGAATCCTTGAACTGGCAAGCACAGCCCTTGCCCAGTTTTAATCACATCAGCTGGATTTCAGCCAAATCTTTCTGAGCTTAGAGTTCCTGTGTTTAAGCATCTCAGTTGTGATTCCAGGATCAACTTCATATGGTCCAGAATATTCTTGCATTTAAGCACCTTCTAGTTCTGGTTAGAAGAGATCATTTGGACCTTCTGTCACTTCAGCTGGTTCTCTGAGGCTATGAGGCTCCTGGCTCTGCTAATGCAATGAAAATAGGCAAGTTGCACAGCTGTGGTTCATATAGAAGGATGCTGCATTGCCAGTACTTTCACAGGATGTTTTTTGAACTTGTTAGTCTAAGCTTCTCTCCCTTTTCCTGTGCTCCTGCGGTTGGATATTAATATATATTAAAATTTAGGATTACTCTAAAAGTTATTTTTGAATGCAATGTGAATATATATTGCTTAGAGGAGACTTGGTATTCTCATGCCTTTGGTATTACTACTTTATCTATCTTGACTTGAAAAAAAAATAAGGGGGAAGGAAGAAAGGTTCCTCTGACCCTGAAATTCCAGATGCCTGAGATTAAAAGAAAGAACTGGGTTATCCCATAATCTATGCTGGCACTATAGCTGCTAAGTAATTTAATGTGAATGCTGTGGAAATGATGATGTATGCCATCAATTGCTGTGAGCACAGCTGTGTTTCATCAATCTCTGTTTCCCATGAGACAGAGAACTATCAATGACTTTTACACACTTGATGTCAGGATTTGGGTAGCTCTGAAGTTTAATTATTTTATGGAGTTTTGCATCAGTTGTTTTTTGGTCCCCACACCTCTTATGATTTTTATTCAGTAGCAAGTGAGCTATAGTTTTTTAATAGCTAACAAGAGAAATCTCATAAAAAACTCATAAAAAACCAACTTCATAGGATCTGAGACAGAAGGTGACAATATCCCACTTTTTGAGGAACTTGGCTGTTCTATCATTCGTCAAATGACAGCCAAATCAGTTCTCTTCCTGACTGACAAAGTTTCCCAAGTCTGGGGTGTTCAGCCATTGCACCATTCTAGACTAAATTTTGCTTGGCTGTGGGCTGCCACTTGTCTAATTTTTTTCCTCTCACAGCTTCTTTCTTCTTCTTCTTCTTTCTTAGAATAAGAGGTGTTTCTATATTTTCATCTCTTTTTACCTTGACACCATATTAAATTAATTTCCAGTAATAATTTTCTTTTCCCCAGAGAAAATTCTCCTAATCCTCACCTCAAAGTGTGGGAAGTCCCCTCAAGCTTCAGCTCACTGACAGCCAATAGTCCCAGTGACCAGGGTCTCCTGGTGCTGCACTAAATGGACAGAAAAATCCTAAAGGAGGTGGTTCTGAGGTTGCTATGTTTTGTGTTTGTTACAGACCCAAAAAAGGAGTTTTGATTTACTGTGACTGAACTCAGCTGTTACATGGGGCAAAAAGCTTGATTCCAATTCTTGGAAGGCCCTGGATGCAATTCTGCCTCCCTGCCACGTTTCAGGTTTTATGCAGGAGCTGCTGCCAGGTTGCACCACATGCACAATGTGCTATGGAGTGTTCCAGGGGAGCCCTGGTTATCTAGATCAGGCAGGGATTTATCCTTGCTGGATGATTTAAAGCATTTCATATACTTGTATATATTGCCTTATTGTGCGCCAGCTCTGTTTATCAGCTTCTCATACACAGAGAAATAAAACTCTCATGCACTTCTCATAACACCTTTGCAATGCATATCAGGAATATAACTTGATTTCAACTCAACTCAAATGTGGCCTTCCAGTGTTTTATTTACATCTACCTACTGGAGCAAAAGTAAGGTATGTTCATTTACACTTCATCATGTTTTGCCTCCATATTAGGCTGCATAAAAAATGTGAAATCTCCACAGGTAAGAGAAAAGGAGAGAACTCTGCATGTTAGGGGCTTTTCTTCAGTTTTAATGCTAAAGATTCTTACCTGGAGATGTTTATTCAGTAAAAAAAAAAGTTTAATACTTTGACTATATTTAGACATTTGTAACATTAGTGCACGTGGAAAAAAAAATATCCCAGTTCTTCTATCTTGGTAAAAAATTTCTAACATTAATACTCCTGTTTACAGCAGAATGACATTTTTCAGCCCTGTTCTTTTGATCACTTCTGCCTTAATGTCTCTCTCCCTCTTAGTCCAGAAGTGCCTCATTTTGCCTACTATTTAAATGAAGAGTGCTGTTCATTTATAAGCACACTGGATATTGGGCTGTATTGTTAAAATGTTCTGGTGCAAACCTGATGAAATAAACTGATGGGATGATGTGTGCAAACACTGACAATTCATTATTAGATTCAAAACTGAGCTAAGTAAGTGTTCTCATGTGGGTGACTCCACAAAAAACATCTTTACAGTTGTGATGCTTTGGCACTTTGGTGAAATGTATGAGGTTAGAGGTGGATTTTTTTAGTTACAGCATCACATTTTGCAACATGAGCTAGACTTGGAAAAAGGTAGAAAAGGCAGTAAATAATATTTGGGGTTCCATTTTTAAGTATTGCTGGGCTTTGGTCCAAATACTAGGTATAACTTAACCAAGGTCTTTGTAAATATGTCCCTCAAAAATAATTTCTTCTTCTTGTCTTTTGCTAGAGCAGAGATACATGTCTCCCCAAGTAAGCCCAGAAAGAGACATAGAAATCTCTATAATATACTAGGATTTGACTTGCAAGGAGAAGTGAGTTATTAAAAGAAATAGAAGAAAAATGAAAGAAAACCTATGCCTTTAATGAACAGAATAAAGGAGAAAAGAGAAGGTTGATTTAATCTATTGATTTGCTGTGAAGTACAAGAACAGATGTTTTCTGTTAGGTCCCTGGATAAAATTCAGTAGGCGCCACTAATACTTAGGGACTGGTGACTCCTGATAAGATTGAAAATTGATGTCTGCTCTATTGTTACCAAATGGGGGTGGCAGGTTAGGCTGCTTTAGGTGACTCATTTCAGAGTACTTGAATACAGAAAAAATATCTAATTTTCCTAGGCTGAGACACAGATGAGAAATGTTTTGCCAACAGTTTCCAGCTCCAAAGATGTCAGCCTTGAAGAGTTTAATCCTTACGGTAGACAGTGGAGCACATAAAGCTCCTTTGTTGTGGGTCTGAATCCCTTTGCATGAAAAAGGTAGAAAAAATGGTAGATTATCTTTATTTGCCTGATTTCTGTTTGTCAATCACCTCTTTGAATGTCTAATCCAATAATTATCTACAGAGGTGCTCAGGGAGATGTGATTACACTGTAGAGGTGTTGGAAACAAGTCCATTTCAACACTGGCCCAGTTTATCTGACTGCCTCTCCTTCGACAGATCCAAACATTAAACAGATCACATTTAATGGAAGTTCAAAGGCTTTCCCAAAAGGTTCAGAATTCTCTGTGATCAAGGAAAGAAAAAAACTGTTTCTCGTTTGCCTTCTTGGAAACCACTCAAAACAATGTAATTCTGGAACTCAGATTGTCCCATAGTGCTTTTTGAGAGACCTGTGCAAAGATTGCTGAGGTCAGTGCATAGATGTTCCCAGGTGTCTGGTCAGCTTTCAGGCAAGGAGAGCAGAAAATCCGTGCAGAACACCCTGTGAATGCAAAAAGAGCACACATGTGGTGTGGGTGTGTGTTACATACATGTGTGTATATATGTCAGGCAAAGGATTTGAATTCTTGCTTTCAGTATGAAATCCACCTCAGAAACTGGGGTGGATCTAGAAACTAGGCAGGATCTTACTGCAAAGTGACTGGAATCTATTCTTCACACTTCTCTTACAAGGAAGACTAGAAGGCCTTCCTCCTCAACCTTCCTGAAATTTTTTTTTATGTATTTAAATACATGCACATGCACATTCCCTCATATTTACTGTCATGCCCTCCTGTTTCTTTTGTGCCTCCTTAAAGGTGCTGTAAGCTGCACAGAGAAGCATTTAAAATAACAGAAATACAGGTTTGAAACTGTGTTTTCCTGATGAACTGACTTCTAAGTATGTGCTTGGCCTTTTTTAGTTTTGCTGTTTACTTTTTTTGCAGTAGCAGATGCCCTGAAAAGGCAGACAATTTGGATTTTGGTACCTACACACAAAGTGGCTGTGGCAACTGTGGGACTCCCCTGCAAGATCCGGGGTATAAAACATGGTACTTGGACTCCAGCCTGGGGCAGATTAGTTCCTACTTGTGGGTGAAATTTGTAGAGAAGCCAGAAAACTTATAAAGAGCTCTAAGGCCCTTAATGAGAGACTTATGTAGCATAAAATGACGTACTCTTTAAAAGGCTTGAAAAAAGCGAGAAAGAATTTGAGGAAAAGCATGGCATAGTTTTGACGTGATGTCTTAGGTATGAGCTAATCAATACTGTTTATAAATCTCCCCCTTTTAATGCATCAGGTCAAAAATTATATTGACCTCTAAACATTGCTAACTAGTTGAAATGAATCTCAAATATAATCCAGCTGATGTGTAATAGGCATTACAGGCTTGGAATGAAGTCAGATGAACGGAAACATAATTTACCTTTCCAAGTTTCTTTTATTTTTAAAGTATTATAAATGTCTGATTATAACAGATCCTGTACAGAGTGGTTTACTTTCAGCTGTTAGGCAGATCCACATCTCTAAAGAGGGTTTCCTGAGAGTCGTTGAGAGCTGGGAGATGTTCCCTATTCTTCTTGAGAAAGCTATAGGGTTTTTAGCTCTGTATGATCAACTTTACTTAGAGAACAACATCTGTAACCTCCTACAATTCTAACAGTGGCCTTGTGTCAGTAGAACCACATAATCCCAAGCTCAAATCCAAGCCATTCAGTTCTCCTGTTGAAGTCAATGGAATTAGTAATGAGAAAAGGAATTGTTCACATGCGCAGTATTAAAATACAAAGTATTTTTAAATTGTGAAGGACAAAAAAATGTTAAAAGCATCTAGTCAGGTTCTTTGCACAATTCAGCCTGCTGATCATTCATCTATGTTTTGTATGGTTCTTCAAGATTTGTGTGGGATGGTAGAAAATGCATTTTTGAAGAATATCCAATGCTGAATTGAAGGCTTCAAGTGACAGTCAGTGATTGTGTATTGGCTGGCTAAATGGTTTGTCTTCGCTCAGAAAAAATACATTTCTGATTTCTAACCTGAATTTTTACAGATTCAGCTGCCGAATCTTGTATTTTACCTGGTTTCAAAAGCCCTTGTCCTTTTCTGCTCACATAGACATGCAAGAACATCAATGTATTCCTCTCTAACCTTCCTTTTGAAGAAAGCAAGTGAGCTGAATTGTGAAACCTTGAATAATTGTACATCTTTTGTTAGCCTGTTCCAGTTTTGGTCTGTTTCAAATGTGCTCGGTAACTCTTTTAAATTGAGAGCAATGTGCCTTGTCTGGAGGGAGAACTTTCTGATGAGCAGCAATGCCTGATGCTCAGAAGCGTGAGCAGCTTGGTTCAGATAAGGACATAGAACTGCCGGCTGGTAAACAAACCTCCTTCCAAATTCCTCATGCTAATTCAAATATGTACTATCCGTCTAGACTCTGCATGAGAAAAGCTCCCTGATGTTGCAGCAGAGATGCAGGAGAAGATATGGAAACGGGAACAAAAATAGGTGGGAATGACAGCAGTTGTGCCCACAAATCTTGTGCTTCTTCCTAACAAGGAGAGTTGGCCCTTGGGTGCAGGGCTCAAGTCCTTTTGACGCCTGTGTTCACCATCAGCATTTGAGACCACATCACGGCTGGGTGCTCTGCTGGCAGGGAGCTAAAACAGAAACAGAGCTCTTTAAAGCGCTAGCTGGAAATTCATTGAAAAGGCACATGCTAATCTGTGAGCATTCGTTTACAGCCAAAATCTGTGTCAACAAAATGGCTTTATACTGATGATACAGAATCAGTCAAAAGACTTGTCTTTGGTCTAAGACTAATCTAGGACAAACTGCAGCATTATCGAACTTCTGGCGTCCAGTCTCCCATGCGCAGAAGCTCTGTCCACCTGTTCTATCTTTAATGTTTGTCCCCTGGAGTTCAGGCCAACCATATCAGATTTGCTCTAGGAACTTGCTGAACTGACTCAAGTTTCTCGCCAGAATAAGAATAAGAAATATGAAATAAGAATAAGAAATATGTTATCGCGAGCGTCTTGGAATGATATTGATCGAGCTGATGGCCAGAACCGGAGGCTTGCCCGGCTTCCCGCTGGGTATCCATTCCCGCTGCTGCCGTTCCCTCTGGAGAATTCCCGGTGCCGGGGATCCCGGCGCTCCCAGGGCTGGGAAGCAGCGCTGCCGTTCCCGCGGCCGCCAGCAGGTGGCGCTGCTCACTGCGCGCTGTGGCGGCCCCGGCACGGCCGAGCCTTCCCCGCCTCTTCTCCCGGCCGGGATCAGCGGGATGAGACCCGCAGGGGTGACCTCCTTCTGCCGTAAAAGCAACATTGGAGAGCTACCTTCTTGTCAAATGGAATCAGTGGGAGCCACCGGTGTTGTCAGGATCCCCAGGGGTGTGGGGACAATGAGGGAAGGTGCGTGGCGTGCTGATCCCTTGGACAGGCCCAAGCAAGGTAATCTCTGGCTGGTGGCCGGCGGCAGGACTTGAGGGAATGGCCTGGAGTTGTGTCAGGGACAGTTCACGCTGGGTGTCAGAACAAGGTTCTTCTCCCAGAGGGTGGCTGGGCCCTGGAACAGGCTCCCCAGGGAAGTGGTTGCAGCAGCAGCCCGACAGAGCCCGAGCAGTTCCAGGCAATGCTCTGAGGCCCAGGGTGGGATTCTTGGCCGTGTGCTGTGCCGGGCCGGGAGCTGGGTTCGGTGATCCTTGTGGGTCCCCTCCAGCTCGCCTTGTTCTGTAATCCAGACCCATGAGGGACATGCGAGAGCTGCAAGAGAGCCTTGCGGTCCTGGAAATGCCAAAACTCAAACACAACTCCCGGCCCGTATGATCCATTCCTATTTAAAGAGCTACAACCCAACAAAATAAAATAAAACGTCACAGATTATTAGGAATTTGAGGAAAAAGCTCTTCCCTCAGAGGTTTGTTAGGCACTGGAATAGGCTTCCCAGAGAAGCGGTCACAGGAGCAAGGCTGACAGAGCTCAAGTGTTGGAACGACACTTTCAGGCACAGGGTGTGATTCTTGGGGTGTCCTGTGCAGGGCCAGGAGTTGGACTCGATGATCCTTGCAGGTCTCTTCCAATACACGTTATTCTGTGATTCTGTGAATGAGGAACGAGGAAATTAGGGATTATATCCATTTAAGATTGAGGTGTTGCTTTCTTTGAGTGATGTAAAATTGTAAATTTAGTGTTCAAATAAGTGTTTACAGGAAAAAAAGTATAAGTGTAGCAACCATTAATTACTTTTAGCCTTTTCACTTGAAAGCTGTGTGTACGCATTCCATGGGGAGTGCATGTGCCTGGCGTTGTGTGGCTCTGCTTCCTCAGGTGTGGCAATATGGACACAGAATTTTAACATATGATGTGGAGTTAACGGGTGAGCTTTGGACTTTTACATTTCCTTTATTTGAAAAATTATTTGTATACAGTGTACAAAAAATCATAACATTGTTTCAGCAAAATCTTTGTGCTTGCAATCTTTTTATTAATAAAATGTAATTTACAATGACTTGTATGTCTAATAAAGAAAGAGTGACTTAACCATGGAGGTGGTTAGATTACTGTATATTTTAGAAAAAAACCATTAGTATATGATTTGCTTTGGGATGTAGCAAAAACCTCTTTCTCTTGAGAAGAAATACATTTTACATTTGAATTATAGTAACATGTGGGCACTCATTTTTCTTGAAGGTTTTAGTTCATTATTTTAACCCTTGTTCTATTTCCCTATATTTTGGGAGACATCTTCCGTGCAAATTTAGATACAAAATTGTACAGCTTCTTTGCAAATAAGCCTTGGGCCTCGAAAAAGCCCCAAACCAACAAAAAACCAAAAACCCCAAAACAAAACCAAAAAAACAACCAACCAAAGAAAACCCTCCCCAAACAATAACCAGCTTCTTATTGGCTAATGTTCCTGGAATATATTTGGTTAATGTTACTGGAAGTAACACAGATGAAAAAAAATTGGGATATAGTTACATTGTTGCAGCATGAAACCAACAAAGAAGGGATTTTCTTCTTCTTTATTCTCCCTGTAGGCTAATAGTATGAAATGTGCCAGGTGCCAGCTTAGGCTAGGTGCCTCTGCTACAAGTTACTCTCATCAGGTAGGTTAAAAAAATAAAATTACAAAGCAGTAGCTGCAGCCACATAGGAGCATTATCAAGTGGGAATTTCACACAGGCGCTCTCCTGATACCCATTGTCCTTCAGAACAAGTGTCCGCAGGGCCAAGCTTTCAAGATCAGCTTGAAATTCCTATTCATTGATTTAGAGGTATGGCTAAAGGGCATACTGAATATTTGTCTTACAGTCTCTTTCTGAGGGCAAATAGACACACTTTCAAAAGGCATAAATACTTTTCAGCTTACAAATCAACTGTAATTAGCCACAGAATCTTATGCAAGGAGTATCCTTAGATACTCAAGTTTCCTAATATGAACAAACTCAATATTTTCTTTAAGATGCTTAATCCATTTAGTGAAAAATACTTAGAAAAAGGGAGGCCTGACTATTCTGATGCATTTTTTGTCATTGATTGTGATGTATTAAAGCTGGGAATTACTGGCTGTCTGTGACTTGCACCCTCTCAGAAGCCATTTATTTGCATTGCTGGTCATAGTAAACAAGATGGTACATTTCTTTTGAAAGTGTACTATAAATTAGTTGCAGCTCCTACTTGGAAGAGGAATATTTGTAACTGACCTTTTTTGTTTGCTTATTTCTTTTACTGATTTGTGAAGCTTTGATTGAAGACTTCCATCTCTTGCTTTTTGCTTTAGCAATGGTAATTCACATTTGTGTGTGATTAATTCAGTGGTCACTTCACAGGAGGGTATTAAGTAAAATACTTAGTGTCTTTCCCAGAGACCAGGTTCTCTGCAGGGAAAAGCTCCACAAGAACAAGAATTAGAATGAATTTTGGACCTGGTGGAGATTTGTAAAAGATACCTTCTGCAGGCAGTCTGGCCCACTGGGAAGGGGCTCTTCGTGCAAGGGTGGAGGAAGCTACAAGGGTCAGTCTCTGATCCGTGGTTGCTGATGACTACCTTTGTCATCCTGAGCTGAAGCTGCTGATCAAAGTTTATGTTTTTATTCTCTTTGGTAGCTACTGCACAGAGCTTTGAAGTATCACAGCTTGAAACACCCAGAGCTTTTCTCTGCCAGCCCAGATTACTAATGGGAAAGGGATCAAATAAAACTGGTTTAGATACTGCAGTTAGCAATGCTGATATCATCAGTAGTGCCCTTTCAATTTCTCTGTCAGGTTTGACTCTCTTTTGCTTTACTCTTTGGAAATGACATTAAATGCTGATGAGGCAGTGTATATTTCAAGTTTCCAAAGTCCTATGAGTCACTCTTAGACAATCAAACTTTTTTTGGGGTACAGATACCTGACCTTAACTGCTCATGATATAGTGCCTGATCACATCCAGGAAGCTATTTCTCTACTGCTGCATTCCTGCTCTGGTTGGACAAAATGCAGTTTGTCCTTTATTTCTTGCCCATAATGGGATCGTTAAGTGAGTTTTTAGAGCTTTAGGAGACTTTGTGCATCTGAACAGAATCTTAATTGTTGATGTCACTTCTTCAAAGTGAAGGGTGTCATGGCTTTAAGATTCTGAATCTAAATCTCATGGAAGCTGAGGTAATAGAGATTCAGTGATTTGGGTCCTCTTTCAGGTTCTCACCTGTAGTTTGTTCTTAATCAAAATTGCATTTCTTACACGGGGGAGAAGTAGCTGATGATTACAGAAAGTTTACAGAAAAAGACTGAGGAAGGAGACAAATATCATTCATGACTCTTTACCCATAGTAAGGGTGGAGATGTCTGTTAGTGCATGTTGTTTGCTAAATCCATTCCATTTCCTAATCTTGTGCCACCTTGCTCAAGTTTGCAATAGGGTTAGTGTGCTGAGAATATCTGCTCAAAAACCATTTGACATCCTGCCTCTCACAGATGCCTCTGCTTTCACTTGAAACATGCTTTGAGCTGCACAACCCCTGGATTTTTTTAAGATCTGAGATGAAAATGGATGAAAGCACATTAGCATGAAACAGATTCTCTAGCCCTTTTGTCAGTTTTTTTATTAAGTGTCAGCTATCAAGTTAAGAAATTGTGGGGTTTGAATGTAAAATTATATCTTTGGATTATTTCTGCCTAATTTTCTGAAAGAGTAGCACTATTTCTTGGAAATTAACAGTAGGATAAATATTATATTTCTTAGATCATACCACATCTGATTGGCTGCACATCACTGGAAGACTGTAGGGGAATAAGTTTAGTCCAGGTGCATTCACATTGTATCTTTTATTCAGTTTAGGACTTCAAGGTTTTGTTTAGCTTTTTCCTCTTCCGCCCTACTTTTGGTTGTGAAGAATATTTTTCTTTGCATCTATAAAACTGACTTTGGGTGGTGATTTCTCGAAGGACTGTAACACTACCTCCTATGGCAGTGTCTTAGTAGAAAGAGAACTTCAATTAAAATATCCTATTTAAACCCCTTTGTTAAGATAATAAGACAATTTTATTTAAAAATATCTGCCCCAAGGATGATTTTAATCAAGATAACAAACAGCATGAAAAAGGAGGATTTTTTTAACTAAGTGCAAATTTTATCTGCAACTAGTTTTGAATACTTTGGGAATATGTTGCTTCAGAGATCACCTCATTCTTTTGGTGGAGTGACTGTGTTTTTTAGGTATGCCTGAAAAGACCAAAAGCCCTTTTGGATGTAGAGAGCAGGAGTGCAGAGATCATCACACCCATCAGCACCAGGTTCTTCTTGTTTTATGTTACAGCTATGTAATGTTAAAATAAAAATAAATTAAGTGTTAAGTAGAAAGTCTTCCTGCCCTAGTGTGAATAACAACATACTCCTGGCATGACAATATAGCAGTTGTTAGCTCTGTGCTGGAGATGATCTCATAGTTGGTTTAATCAAAAATCTAATCTATGCTGTTGAGAGGGCCGTAGCTTTGGAAATTCAATCTTTTATCGTTTTGCCAAGAACTTTCCTTGGTGTCCTTTGGGTCACATTGGAAGGCTCATTTTGTTGTGCTAAGGTTTTCAGAGTGAGAAATCACACAGAGTTTTTGTTGTGGGGCCTCAGAAGGCTTTTCTCACATAGGCTAGGATGCATTAGGGAAATGAGTAAACTAGTGTCATATCATACATGCCTACTCTATCCACTGCTGTCTGTGTTTTGATAGATGAGATGAAAATTGTATTTATTTGCATTGAATACTATTAGTTTTCTTTTAAGAGTTAACAGATTTTTTTAAAATAATAGTAAACCACTTAGGAATCCACAAAGTCAAAAACTTGCTTGTAAAAATTTCTGGTTCCTTAACTCGAGTGCTTGTAAGTTGCAAATGCTGTTGTTTTTAGAACAACTGCTGTTAATGAGCAGGCTTTTCCAATCAGTTTTGAATGGAATATTGAAACATGAAAGATAAACTGTAGTTATGTCAGTTTTATTATTCTTATAATTTTCTGTTCCCTGTGTTTTTTAAGAGGCAGATTATAGTCTGTTAAGAAAAGGCTGTTAGTTCAGTCTAGAAGAAACCCCTTTTAGATGAGCAGGGAAAGATGCCTGAGGTGTTTGGTGTGGGAACTTCTGTCATACTGTTGTTATCTGGAAACAAGGATGGAAAGTCACTGAGATTCAGCAGTTACTACCAAAGAAACTAGAGAGGCAGGAAAGGAAGAATCCTGACCACTGCCAGATGCAGTCTTGGGTGTCGTAGAAAATCCCCTCATTTGAATCCAAATCCTATTTGCATTGTGTTCAATAGCAAAATTCCAACATAACAACAGATTTGGAAGGGACCTTATCAGAGCCTTATTTTGTAGGCTGTGATGATGAATCATCTTCCTTAAACCAGTTTTCATGCATTTCTGTATGACCTCAAACCTTCTCATATAACTATGAAACAGCAAAGAGATATTTATTGTGCAAAGGCTAATGCGAGGCAACTGTAAAAGTAATCTGCCTGAAATGTTTTATTTTGGTGGGCTGTGGAGCTCAGTTTAGTGTTTCAAGAGTCACACAGCAATTCTGCAGATTCATGGCTTCCCTGAGAGCTGTGATGGCAAACCCTTGCACTGCTCTGCTCTCATTGCAGTGGCTGGGCCTGTGTCAAATACTTGATAAGCAAGTTATCCCACAGAGTGATACAAAGCTCCTTTTGATTTAATGCAAGAGGACATTCTTCTGTCAGTCAGTAGAAGTTAAAGGTCCACAGGTTCTGGATCCAAGCAGACACTTAGGGGTTCTTTTATCTCTGAGCATGCAGCCTGGGCAAGTCACAGACTCTCACAGCCCCATTGACATCCCCGGGATTCAGCACTGGTGCATATCTCCAAGGTTTATTGGTGCTTTCAGGAGGTGTAAATTAAAACCAGCCATTCAAACAAGATATTCTCAATTCCACTTTCATGAGCCACACCTTGTCTTTATCACCTGTGAGTGTTTCTTCCTGTCTGTTGCGATGAACTGTAATTCACTTTGAGAGAGTTGGGAGTATGATTTCATCTCTTGGGCATACAATTTCCCCTGAATGCCATGCTAGGAATGTATTAATATCTCTTTTATATGCTAGAGGAATGTGGAATATGCATACTGGCAGTGTGTTTGGAGGCTAAGGGAGGGCAAGTGAGGAGAGAGGCTGGGCTGATGGAAACGCTGTTCCCTGCGGGTGGTAGGAGTGGTGGAATTTGCTGTGCCACTTTCATACTGAGCCTCTTCTCTGTTTTGCCAGTGGCATCCCTACACAATGTTATATCAGCTGTTTCCAGCCCTTCACTGACACCACCCTCTTTTGTGTGACCTTGGGTCACCCCTGGGCTAAATACAAGGAACTGGATGATGCAGTTTCTTCCTGAGCTTACAGGACATACTAGCAAGTGTGAAAACAAGGAGGCAAGAAGGACAGCACAGATCTGTTTCATGTATCTTTCTTTAATTTTAGCTGTCATTTATGCATTCACATTTGTGTTGGTCTGGTATTGCTTGAAGCCCCATGGGTTGTTACAAGTTCTCACTAATTAGGAAGATGATATATTTTCCTGGCAATTTTTTTAAGCTCCGTGTATCTCACTGAGAGTAGACTTTATCAGATGCATGCTCTTTCATGTGCTTTCTATTTCTGCTAATTAAATAAAGCACCTTTTCCACTCTTTGGTCACAACCCTGGATAGATGTTGTTTTTTTTTTTAACAGGAGTATTTCTCAACATTATCAGCATTGTTATGAAAACTAGTTGTTGTCTTCATTGTCCTTGTAGCCCTTTCCACTCACAGCATTTATTTTGTTGTCTTCATTATCCTTGTAGCCCTTTTCCACTCAGAGCATTTATTTAATTCACTTAATAAAGTTATAAATCAAGCCATTAGTAAAAATGCTGGAAATACCAAACTGAGGACAGGTTCCTTGGCTGCATCTGTTCACACACACACACACACACACACACACACACACACACACATACACACATATCATGTGTGTGCATATTTCCAGTCAGTGGGCCACTAACAAGAGCTCCTTGAATACAGTGCTTCCTCTAGTCTGTCTCCCCTGGTGGCTTATGAAAATGTCAAGGAAGGCAGTATTAAAAGACTTGCTCTGCTAAAAACTGTATGACATCTACTGCCTCTCCACTAGGCATGTATCCTGTTACAAGAGAGAAGATTGGTTAATGTAACATGGATTCATGTCTGATAAATCTATATCTGCATTTGCATTTAGTAGGATTGCATCCTTCCTTTTTGGAGCTTAAGCCTTCTGCTTCAAACTTCCTGTCTCATAGCAGTTCTCAGTGCTAGCTTTTCATTCCTGTTCAAGTATTGTGATGAGGTAATACCTTTCATGTTTCTGGGTTGTGGTGTTTGTTTGTTTGTTAATTTGTTTTGGTAGGAATTGGATTTGTCATGTTAAATTTAAAGCTATACTTGTGATAACTTGATCTTGCTGGAGAGTATCCCTGTTATTTTTTGAGTGTTTTTATCAGTAATAATCAGTAATAATTCAGAGGCTGAATCCTATGATAACAAAGGCATAATCCCACTGGGGTCCTTGGGAATTTTCTCTTCAAAAATGACCATGCAATTACTGTCAGGATTTCTGTCTTCAGACAGTAGCTGAATGGGCATTTGGACAGAGTACTATTCCGGTTGCCAATCCCAAGTTCTCTCCCCACCCAAGTCAGAGAACTGTGTGCAATTACTGCTCCATAAAGGGCTTAGCCAGCTGTGGGATGCTGAACACTCAAAAATCCCATTAATTTGAGAGGGAATTGTTGATCTTGCCCTTTCTCTGGATGGGGCTGTATATGTTTCTAGCTGGATTGCTCCAGAGACCTGGCAGTGAGTCTGGAGGGCATTTTCCTAGGCTGTTACTCAAATATCTGCTTGCAAATATGCAAAATATTCCCAAAGGACAAAGTGTTGTTGGTAACATGACACACCCTCCCACCACCCCAGAGAATAATGTCTATTAAACCCTTTTTAATTAGTTGTGGTATTATAGATCCTGAGCAGTGCATATTCACAAAACAGTTGTGAAGCCACTGTCCTGTCCCATTTCTCCCTAAGAGGCCTTTGATGCTCTTGGTCCTATTCCGTGGCTCACCAGTGCTATTCAAGTCATTATTTAGGCTTTTCAAAACCTGCCCTCAGGCTCTCAGCTTCTTTGAACATGCCTCAGCTTTTCCAGTCTCTGAGTCCTTTCTTCATGCTCTGTAGCATGGAAGATTGTTGTGAAACACATTTTCTGCATTCTTACCCCTTCGAGGGCTTCCATATTGAAATGTTCTCCAAACCACTGTATTTGAGGATAAAGCTCCAAAGTTCTGAAAGCTCTGATTTTATAGACTTGAGGGGAAAACCGAGTAGGACCTTAAAGGGGATCATCTGTAGAGTTTTTGAACAGCAGGCTTATGGAATGGTTTTGTAAAAAATAAGGTTTTCAGTTCAATATTTGTTTTAAATGAAGAGTAGGCCTCTTGCAACAATTGCAATAACTCAGTGACAAATAGTCTGTTTCCATTGTCATCTTATTTTGGGCTTTTAGAAAAATACATTGAAGTTATTTTTTTTTCTGGAAGACTGACATTCTGAACAGCTTCTACTTACTTGATTAGCCCCAGTATTGAGGTGTTGGCAAGAGTTGGAAGAGGAGAGTGGCATTTTAGAGATGAAAAAGGTTGGATAGCTGAACCTTTTGTTATCATTTTAGTGGGAAAGGAGTTGAGGCAATGGATGGTTAGAAGGAAGAGCTTGCAGTTTGGCTTGTGTCAGCCACAGAAGGTCGAAATGTGAGGGGGCTGTCTTCAACTGGAATGCTTGTTAGAAAGACAAGGATTTAGCTTAATTCGAACAAAGAATTGAGGACTGAGTTAGCTCTTCAGCAGTAAAATTAAAGTACGTTTTATGTGTGTATTTAGTGTTTATTTTCTTCTTGACATTCCCCTCCCTTCACAAAATGAAATTCAATACAGTGGATGAAAGCAGAATTTACCTTAAGGTTTGATTTGATGGATTTTTCTGAATGAAAAGCATTTAGGTTGCTGCTCCCTTCCTCTACATATGTAGCAGTACAGAATGCATGAGTATAAATGTCAGACAGCTGGGAGCTGTTTGTTTTTGGAGAACTGGAAGCTCTTTGAAAACTGCAGGAGTAGATATGTTTCTGAAGTTTTATTTCATTGTTTAGCTTTCTGTCATCCAGAAGTGCAGTGTTTACTTAAACGTTATACAAGCTCAGTGTTGTAAATTAACAAGTACTGTTGTAAATTAGGAGTCTTGGCTTTAAACTGCTGGACTCAATGTTATAATTGAAAACATCTCTACAAACACTCAGCTGTTGAGTCCTAACTTTATAGAAATACCTTGATTTCAGAATATGATATTCACAAGCAGGTCTGAAAATGTTATGCTGAACTAAACCTGAGGTGTACCTGAGGTGTACATTTGAATTTTTAATCAAGTGAAATCTGCCATGCAAATCTGAGAAACCCATGCAATCTAGAGTTTGATTCCCTCTTCCTGTGACAGAGCTCCTGTACAGCTCCTGTGTGTTTTATTGATAAACGTGTACACAGCCCCAAGCATTAGATTTTAATTTATGTGGTTTAAAGACTGTCTTTTTTTTCTGAAGGAAAGTTTGTCACATTGGCATTCATGTTTCATGTCAATTTCTCCATCATGCTGCATGTAAACACAGTCACATTGAGAGACGGAGATGGAAGCTCAGAGCAAGACAGAGGAAAATGTTGGAGGTAAGGTAGCTCTAGCCCTAAATAAGAGTTAACTGATCCCAGAGAGGTGTGTTTTGCAGTAGAAATGTGATGGAATAGAAAGAGCACAGACAAGTCAGGACATTAACATTGTTTCAAAGAGTACAACTGCAGGAAGAATCAAATAGGTAACAAAAGACAAAGCAAAGCTGGGAATGTCTTAATAAGTAGAAAAAACTTCAGTGTGCGCTCTTCATACTGTGATCTCTGTTCTGACTTCCCTTTAAAAAAGAATGTATACATTTTATCCATATATGATGGAACTATTTGTTTAAGAGGGTAGCAGAGTGTGAACAATGGGAGTGGAAATGATTGAGCAGTAACAGGATAAACATTTACCTTACTGAGAGGTCTTACTTCCAAATAGGCTGTGTGCTTTCTGTAAAAGAAAAAAGAGAGATTTCACACAATCACAGAATTTTTACGAAGGGACCTCTGAATATCATCTAGTCTAACCCCTGCCAATGCAGGGCCATCTAGAGCAGGTGGCACAGGAACATGACCAGGTGAGTTTTGAATGTCTCCAGAGAGGGACTGCACAACCTCCCAGTTGTGCAGTCCCTCTGCAGTGCTCTGCCATCCTGAATGTAAAGGAGTTTGTCCTCACATTCAGGTGAATTTCCTTGCCTTTTAGTTTATGGCCATTTCTCTTTGTCCTTTCAATGTGAACCACTGAAAAGAGTCTGGCAGCATCCTCTTGGCTCCTGCCTTTTATAAGCATTGATGAGATCCCCTCTCAATCTTCTCCAGACCACAAATCTGAGTCCCAAAAAAGGCCCAGCTCCCACAGTCTCTCCTCATAAGAGAGATGCTCCAGAGCCCAAATCCCTTTGTGGCCGTCCACTGGATGTGCTCAAGGATCTCCTTACCTCTCTTGTACTCAGGAGCCCAGAGCTGGACACAGCATTCCAGATGTGCCTCTCCAGGGCTGAGTAAAGGAGAAGGATCACCTCCCTTGACCTGCTGGCCACACTCTTCCTGATGCACCCCAGGATACCATCAGCCCTTCTGGCCACAAGGACACTGCTGGCTCATTTCAAGTGAGAGATGTAAGTGAGAGGTTTCTTTAAATGATGCTGCTTCAGTAATGGTTTTCCTTGTCTCAGGTATTAAACATGAGGTATCACTTGAAACCTAGGATGTTTCAGAGAGTAAAAACCAGTCTTGTTTCCCTCTCCATGATGATAAAGTAACTGAGTTTTGGGAAGTGATTGTAGGAAGGGAACATGTCATGTGTTGCTTTGTTTGGTTAAAATGATGGCTCAGGCATTTTACCTCCAGTTCCTCAAGGGATGAGCTCCCACAGCTGTGTATATCTCTGCATAAGCTCTGGGCAAAATTGCTGGTATTGCAAGTGTTGCAATTTCTCAAATCATGGGACAAATACTCAGTTTTGGTTGCTTTTCTGATATTTGAAATTACAGAGGCAGCTGCTGCCCTGTTTTTCTGTTTGTGTGTTAAAACCCCTCTAGTTTACCTACATGCAGGCTGGAACATGCCACGTGGTGTCCCTGCTGGTATTGTTCCTCGCTGTGAGAAAAGATGGTTTGTTCTCCAGCTGTCTCCTGCTTCCCTCCCTACAAGAGCACTCAGCTTCCCTCCTATACCTTGGAGCAGGATGTGGCTGAGGCCAAAACCACCAAGGGTGATTTTGCAGCTTGGAATTTCCCTGTGGCTGTTGTGTCCATCTTCTAAGTATAGCAGCAGAAAAACATTCAATTCAGCAATTGCTTTTGTTAAGAGTTGCTGTGAACTCAGCTTCGTGTCATTGCGATGATGTACCATGATTTGGTTGAGCACCAGGCCCGTCAGAGGTCACAAAGCATTTGGGGAAGCATGTCATGATTTTTGGGGCTGTGCTGTGCAGTGTTGGACTCTATGATCCTTGTGGGTCCCCTTCAACTCAGGAAATTCTGTGATTCTGTGATAACTGCTCATTTTGTTGGCTTTTGCGAGAGGATTTTTGCGTCTCATGTATCTTCAGGAGACTAAAACACTCTATGTGAACTGCCATACGCTATTTTTCAGTTTTTCATGGCAAATAAAATGCTTGTTAGACCTTAAGTGCCTCTGTTAGGATGAAGTTACATGTGAAGTTACTAGGCAGTATTTACATGACTTCCTCGCGTGAATGAATGTGTTGGTAACTTTATTCCAATAACAAATAAAGTCAAGACCTCTCAAGTGTTAGTCATAAACATAGAAACCAGACTCTTTTGAAAGAGGTTGCAGAGGTGTCAGAATTAAATTCTTGCAATTCAAAGGGAAAAGATTTTAAACAATATTAAAATAAACCTGAAGCATTTTTTCAAGCCTCTGCTTAAGTATGCTTCTTACTAAAAGAGGTTATATAATTCTTGGCCTCATTAGAAATCCAGTTAAGCAATATTAATTTAGTAGCCAAGTGAAAAAAAAATCAGTGTGCTTTCTGTTGGCAAATTGTAGCACTCAGGTATGGTCAGTTCTGGCAGTTCTAGTCTAACACACCTTAAGAAATGCATTTAAACCTTTTTTCCTGCCACTTTTTTTTTTTTTTTTTCTTTTTTTTTTTTCCTTTGTATATCCAGCTCTAGATGGCAGCTGACATAGCAAAGCATGTAATCAGGTGTAGTCAAAAATTGCTGCCAGGGTGAGGAACCATCATCTCCCAAAGCTAGAACTATGGATTTTCATCCTGAGGTTTTCCTTAGCAGTACTAAACATCTTCTCAGCACTCCCAGCTCAGCTTCCAGTGGTATTCATGGGACTTGATTTATCAATGGTAACAAGCATTAATCTGCCTGAGAGCCTGTGATCACAGCCAGCCTTCCCTGTACCACCCGTTGTTTGGCCTTCTGACTCCAGCAGTTTCTTCTACTCCCATGCTGTCCCCAGTACTTCTGATGGTGCTGTCATGCGGCAGGGCAGATGACATCACTGGCTGGCCCTGGCCTAAAATAGCCCTTTTTCTACTTTCATTTGTGTAAGATGAATTTTGTAAACGTTTGTGTTTGTGTAAAATTATTTTCTTTTCCTGGTTTTTCATATGGCCCTATGGAAAGCTGAACCAGCTCAGCTGGAAGATGGCATGGGAAGAAGGGAGAATGAGGAAGGAGTTGCCTGAACTGGCCCTGATGCTAAAAATTGAAAAGCTGTGACTGAAGCTTCAGTGTATAGGTCTATAGCATGGTGGCTTAGCTGGCAAATCCAGTTTCCTTGTTCCTTCTGTGCCCCGCCAGCATTCAGAGACTCACCCTATCTCACGTGCCACCCTATTTTCCTGGAGTTAGTAATTACCTTGCTACTGTGCTTGTGGACTTGAATACAGAGCATATAAAAACATGAAATTGGTCTGCTTTCCTATGAGTCTTTATGTGTGAATTCTTTGTCTTAAATGAGAATTTTCTAAGTATTGGTATTGAAGGGGAGAAGTACTAGAGCTCTCTGGATGTTATGTGTCTTGTGATCATCCTTCTAGCTTTGTTTATTTTACATATCAGTGATTTTATGTAAGAAACTACAAAACAAATGCATGCTTTGTGTGCACTGAGGAGAGCAGCAGACTGGACCTCAGCTATTGCTGCATGGAGCCCTCTGGGAACTCATTTACCCTGCAATGCAAATTTGCACATTTTTGCCTGCAGCCTGTCCTTTGCTTGTACTACAGGACTGAATATTGACTTTCTTAATTTCCTCTCTTTGTCACACTTTGTTTATGGCTCAGAAGCAGCACACGGAGGGTGGAGAAGCATGCGTTTTTTCCTGTTTGTATTAGCCATTGGGTCTAGATCAAGAAATATGTGATCAACGTTTATTGAACATGATCAATTGCAGACAAGTAAGTTCACGTCACTTCCACTAACATTTTCCCATTTAAACTCTTAATTCTCCCTCTTGTGACCTCAAAATGGGAATTTATCACAATCTGCTAGCATTTGGACATTTCTGATGTTATAGACAGAGATTTGTGGGTGTCCAGGGCCTAGAGGATCTCAAGCCAGACCGGCAGTTTGCAGATCTGTTAATGTAAACTTTGGGGACTGTTTTTTACAAAAAGAAACACTTATTTCAATGAAAGCTGACTCTATTTTCAGGGTTACAGGCTGAAATGTGTGCCTGTACTGAGCTGTGTAACAAGCAGAGCATGTGGAAACTTCCATTGAATAAGCCAGAGCAAAGGACCGGGGAGACTTCTCCTCCAGTGCTTTGATTGTTTTTTAAGAACCTGAATCATATTATGCCTGGTGATTTGTTAAATTTGCATTCAAATTTAAGTTCAAAGCTGAAACTGTGGCCAGCCTAAAGTCACCTGGAGTTTTGCCTTTGACTTCAAAGGGCCACACTTTTTATCCAGTTCTACAGTTGCTGAGTGATTTGAAGGAACTCTTTTACAGCTCCTCTGCACAGACAGGTCTATTTGATGTACAGCTCTCCACCATGGCAGCAAAATCCTTTCTCCATGAGGTTTCTGTGCTCCTCTCACTTATGCCTTCTCTTGAAGTTATAAATCTCTCTTTAGGGCACCAAAATCCTTCTCTGCAACAGCTGGTACTGATTTCAAGGATGCTTCAGGTAAAGAAAAAACATCAGCAGAGCAGTATAATTCCTGTTGGCAGGCATCTTCCCCTAGATATTAAAAAAAGAGAAATGGATCTTTTCTCTCTGTCGTGCTAGTTTGTTAGAAGAAAAAGCATGCAAGAAATATCACCTGCACCCCCAATGCAGTGACCAGAGACACTTGCCATCATCCTCCCTCCCGTCTCTCTGAGAAATGTAGGAAAGATAGGAGAACTGCAGAAAATGGTGGTGGGAAGGGATGCAGGACTTCCCTAAGGAGTGATAGGGTAGGTCCCTTTTCATGTGGGTTTTAAAAGTCACCTACAGTAACTTAGAACAATGCTGTCCCACTGCAGTCCTCATGGCTGAAATACCTAACTATGCAAATAGGCAGGATACTTAATAATCTTCCTTCTTCCTTCCTCCCCTCCCCAAAACTGTTACAAAGGCCCTGGCTGTTCTCTTAGCTCAAATAATGTTTGACAGTTCAGAAACAAGACAAAAGACAACCTTCTTTTTTTTTCTTTTTTTAAATCCAGATAATTTAATACAATAAAGAAGCAAAGACATCAAAGCAAGGAAACCGTATACATTGTACAAAGCGTTGGGAATCTGTTCTCTTTTCAAAATTTTGACATGTGCTATGTACTGTGGTTACAGCTATTAAGAAAATACAGACATCTTTCCGTGCAGTCCTCTTGCCATTTAAAACAATAATGTGAAATCTGTTTTGATGCTGCACAGAGACACACACACAGAGCTTTATTGCTGGCTTTAGTGAAGGTGGGTACAATACGTTGGCCTTGTGCTTCATTAGAGCAAGAGTGTGGCAGTTCATGAGAGGAATGAGAGACATGCATTAGATTTATGACACAGTGCAAGTTCTGTGTATGCAGACTGCTTTCTTGTCTTCAGAGCTCTGCTTAACTTCTTTTGAAGCACGTTTCATTATCCTTTATTGCCTGGGAGGGTGTTTTCAGAGATTTTCCTGCCCTACACTATAAGACTTAGGCAGGAATGCTATTGGGATGTAACAAGGAAATGCACAGGATCTGCTCTTATGATCTCTCCTGTCTAGAGGGCACCATGTAAGCCTGTGCCAGCATCATCTCTAATCAGGTCAACAGTTCTGAAACAGTTGGTGGAGGCAAGAAATGTTCTAACATTGCTCACAATTTTTCAGAAAATGTCTCTTTTATGGACCAGGTGATGTCCATAAGACCCCCAAGCTCCTTTTTACCTTAATGCAGTTAAATTATGTACACACTTGAACACAGGGAGTAACATAATTTAGTCCTCTTGGGAGGAGAGGATGAGCTGTAATTTGTGTCTTCTACTGGGATTCCAAATACAACTGCCTGGCTGGTTTATTTCAGAAGTTGAGACAGAGTTATCTCAGTTACCAAGTTGATTATGCTTAATAGGCTCAGGTTGTTTTAATTATCATCCCCATAAGTGTTTTACAACTGTGGGGAGATGGTTCTAGAAGATAACTAAATATTGAAATAATGAGAAGGGCTGGGATACAAGGTTTCAGATGGGGAGGGATGAATGGTAGTTGTTGGGCTGTATTATTTAGCAGTTTATAAATTAAATATTTTGCCATATTATGTTGCCTGTCTGCAGGTTTAGGTGAAATTTTAAGTGTGAAAATAACATTTTCACACAAATTTAATAGGCAGGCAGTGTCAAATTCCAAAATCCTGCTTCTTGCTTAGGTAGCAAGGTGAGATGATAAAACGGATATTAAAAATAAAAAGGTATTTGTGAAAATTATGTGTGAAAACACCAGGTCGGGGCTGTCTTGAGAAGATTTCCAAGTCCCTGGGTTATCTCAAGATCATGAACTTTCTAGTTTAGTAGTGATATATGGTAGATAGGAAAATTTAATAGACCATTTTAAATACAGGAGAGAAGCTTTTCTCTCCTATCAGGTGTAAGCATAGTTGTACTTTCCCCTGAACATATTCTAATCTCTGCTTCTGGGTGAAAGCTTTGGAAATAAACACTCATCTCTTCTGAAGGCTTCTAATATGAACAGTAAAACTTTGTGGGTTTTTATCCCTTTGGTTATGAACCATGATGGGCTACAAAAAGAAAGTAGACCATATTTGGTAAGGATCAGACTTTGTTGCTAGCAAATTTATTTATATAAATAATGTGTCTTATTGCTATAAAGTATTGGCTAAAGAGACAGGCTAGACATTGACTAAAGAGATAGGCATCCATCAACAACAAAACTGTGAACGAGACCAAGGGAATATAAGCAAAGGAATGGGGTTGTTTTCATCTTGAATCTTTAGATGGATTCCTGAGATTATTTAGTGCTCTTTTAGTTGCTTAAGTTCCCATTGAACTTGGATTTGTCTTGATCTAGTCCATTCCAGACATTGTTACTTAATCTTTTACATATCCCAAGATGTCACTTGGATTACTAACCAGACTTTTTTATGCTGTCAGCCATAATTTCCCCTGGAATAACTGCCTTGCTGCATCCAGATAAACATCTTCATATGAAGAACATTTATTGTTGCCCAACATGGAGAAATTCCAGCTCCTACTCCAGTTGGGATGACAAGATTTTCAGACAGCAGTAGTAACTTATAAGTAAACTCTTACATAAAGGATATAGAGGATATAGACTCATATTAAAATCATATTTATAATCTGCAGAAATTCCCTGTGGAAAGGGGATTTTAGGACTGATGCATCTCTGTGGGTTGGTGAGCCCATAATGTCAGGCTGAAATACATTCAAGCCACCTGCTAAGTGCACAGCTGAACCTAACACAGCTGAAGGAGGGCTTGGGGTAAATGTATGGGTCACAAGCTAATAGCTGGAAAATATGCCAAAGTCTAACAACTGGAAAAGGCATTTGCTATGCTGCTTTTTAGTATGAGGCTGGTAAAATGGCAAAGGAGGGAGTGACAGTTACTTGTGTTGCATAACTGGATGCAACAGTTCCTCATTTGTCACATGAAAAATTAAATTAACATTTCAAAAAGGCATTTTATACTTTTCAGATGAGACTGGGATTCCAAATGTCATATACAATCTATAAGCCAGAAGTTCATTTTTATGATATATTATGTCATTTTTGAGCATATCTAGAGAAATAGGATTAATTTGAAATTTCCCTCTATCTTTTTATTTGTTGTTGCTTTTGGTATAACTGCACTGCTTTTTTTTCTTAATTATGGAGAATGATGATCATTAAACAGGAATCCCATGTTCCATGCATCTCTAATTTGTATCATGGGAATAGGATACTCCATTATTACCATTGGCAGTAGCAACAGCAAGTCTTATTCTCTTTATATGAATCAGACTATATTAGAATCATGCCAAATATTATGAATAATGACAGAGTAAAACTCTTTAAGCATGTGGGTAATTGCAGGGGTACAAATTACAAGCAAAAAAGAAACTGCAGTAAACTTTGGGTAACCCTGTGTTTTAATGCAATCCTGTAAAATTTCCAGCACATCTTAAACTTTGCTCATGTTAGTGATGCAGCTGATGGCTAAAAGCTGAATTATCTATCTAGAACAAGAGCATGTCTTTAAGGGGGAACTGCCAGTCTGTGGCATAGGAGGCACATGTGACCTGTGAAACATCTCCACATATCTGAGAGCCCCCTGAAGAAGGTGACTGAGTATTCTCTGGCCAAGTGTTAGCATGGGACAAACATGCTTGCTGTAAGCACCATTTCCTCAACACCAGCAGGGCTCCATTTTCAAATGGCTACTGCCTAAAAGGGAACAGATGAGCCCTCCTAGAAGGACATGATACAGAAGATCCTTTCCCATGTCCTCATGTTGTAAAATATTCAGAGATGTGCCTCCATCCACTTCACTCAGTGGTGTGTAAGGAGGAGAGATTCTTTCCAAAACAGGGAAGAGCACGGCCAAGCCATGATGGTACTGTGTATATTAGTACATTTCTTGCAGCTTCTGGGCATTTATTTATTAGGTTAGAAATCTTTTTTTTTTCCCCCCCAAAGAAATCTGAAAACACTTAGGAAAATGTTCTTGATACACCGAGCCTTTGATACTTAGCTGAAGCAACAGGCTTTAGTAGTTTCCAAGTCTAGCTTTGCTTTAAATGCAGCTCACTGGACTACGTATTTCTGTTCCCTAATTCAGAATATTTCCTTTCCTGGACTCAAAAAAGGAACTCTCAGAAGGTGCAGAAGACTTAAGCATAAAGCACAAGACAGCATAAAACATAAGCATAAAACAAATTTCCTCACCTTTGTGAAGAAAAGAGCACATGGTAGTGTAAAGAAGCATCTATTAAACGAGGTGACCACTCTCCACCTACCGAGATGCAGTTGTTGTGTAGCTCACTAGAGGGCATGTGGCTGTGCTTTATAATCCTGAAGATAAAGAAATTCTTATTAAATGGGGTGGGGTGGGGGGGGGGGGGGGGGGGGGAATGTATGAACCAGATATTGCTTCATTGAAAGCAGAAAATGTTAAGAATTGAACTCATTTCAATTGCTCATTCGAGTCCATTGTTTGGAAAAGAAGTTTAGATTAGTCTTGCAGTATGCATACAATGGCTTTTCTTTACCAGGGAACGGAAGCAGAGGTATGTGCTGTAATTTACTCTGAATTCATTTTATCCTATTCTTTTTCCTTGCTGTTTTTTCCTGCTGTTTCTCTGGGAGAAAAAAATGTAGATACCATAATGATCCCTTCTTATGGAAGCTGCCAGAACAAGCAACTCAGATATTCACCATAAATATTTCAGAATATCTAGCATTTCTATTTGTAACCACTTAATCTTGTACACATGTTAAAGGAAATAAATTTTTAAAAACAATTATTTTAGATTTAAGTTTTCTTTAGGCAATAGAAACTAGAGGACCTGGTTATTTTTAATATGTCCCTACCTTGAGCTTTAAAATTTAGAGGCATTTGGGTCAGTTGTTTTCATTTGCTGTATAAACCACCCCTAAATCTCCCAAATTTCCTAAGTATTTCCAGTTGTTTTCAGTTTTGGGGGTAAAAAAAGGTATAATCCAAATAAGTCTAGCAAAACCAGTTTCCCCCTCATTTTTCTGTTGTGTCTCAAAGAGTGCAAAGCTCTTTGTCCTTTGCAAGGGTGGTGAGTTTGCATTTGCTGAAGTAAGAGGACACAGGTATAGCACCAATCAGTTAAGTATGGATGCAGAATGAAATATGGCAGAGGACATTGCTATGGGACCCTTGGGCCAAATTCTGGACTACTTCACTTAGCTTTTGTTTTAGCTCAAACTCTTACTAGTACAAACAGAATTTCATTGAGCAGTGGCCTGTGTTTTGCCAAAACATTGCTCCTCATCATCTCCCAACTCTTAAGACCTGGATCTAGAAAGGAACAAACAAAGAAAAAAAAGAAGTCCAGACATTCTATAGGACTAGGCAGTGAAGAGAGACTCTATTGTTTGCTGAGGTTTTTGTTGCATCTCCCATCCATGTATAAAGAGGCAAGTGGTGAAATGTTTGTGTGGTCCAGGAGTGGCCACTGGAACCTGTCAGCTCCCCTCTGAAATGCAGTTCAGTTGAAACAGAGCTGCTAATTTTTTCTCATTGACCCATGTCACTATCATGGCACTTCTCTCAGTTTTTTTCTGTGCTCTGGGTACCAGTGTCTGGTTAGCATCCAGCCCCACCTAAGCTTCCAAAGCTCTTTAATTTGCCTTCCACCCTGATGTATATGCTGTTATTTTTCTGAGCTCACTCCTCTGCTCAGCCACTGCGTCAACCCAGATCTGCCCTTGCAAAGCTCACATGGCTTTTGTCTCCTGCACTGTTAGTGTAGTCTTTGTGAAGTGATAGCTCTGAATTTCATGGGGGAAAACCATAGTGCATCTGAACAGAGAATGATAAAAGCAGAAGGGAGAGAAAAAACTAAAAATTAGAATGCCTTACCCTTCCTAATCATTTCTCAAGGTTCTCTATTTCAGCAGTGCCTACAGAAAACTCCCAAAAGATGCCATGGCTGAGTCAGAGGAGAGTACATCACACTGTGGCTTTAATTGTAGCATAAAAGGTGTAAAGCACAAACATATGAAAACCAAATATCAGTGGCTATATACTGTTCTTATACCCTTCATTTTGAATGGCCTCCTATTTGGGCCACAACCTGTGGTGGCCTTTGGACTGTAGGCTGGTGGATTTGAAAAAGCAAGGGTAAGGGTCACACTGGTGCTGCTGGCAACCAAGGTGGGGCTGCTGTTGGGGCAGGTCCCCCTGCTTTCTGCTGCAGCCAGCCTGCACACAAATAGCTCTTGTTGGTTAATGAGACATTGCCCTGTGCTCTCCTTGTCACATCTGCCACCTGGAGAAGGGATGTGAAGCTGGCGGGTGGCTTGGCAACAGCAATGTCCGATAAAAATCTGCTCTGGGAGATGGGACAGTGGTGGCAGAGCCTCTGCAGAGCATATTTGTCATGTAACAGAAGTCCCAGGGTATATTCTACATCTCCTCTGCATTAAGACAGAAAACAGCTGGGGTTAAGCTGAGGCACTTCAAAATTGTATATAAAATCGGCTAGTTACACTAATGAAGGGCTGGTACCAACCATCTCCCAACATTACCTTACAGTCTGACTCTGAGAACGCAACAAACCTGATGCTGTTCAGCCATAATTAAGAAAAAAGAGTAAACAAAAGCAGTCTCACTGCTGAAGAAAATTAATTTGATGTATCAAAGTAGCAACAAAACTTTTTTCCCCTCCTATATTGTTTCCCTTACTAAAGAACCCATTCTGCATCTGCCATGAAGATTTGGATGGTGGGTTGAGATCACACTGAAAGTCAGGGTGGCCTACATCAGAAAAGTTGCATTTCACAGAACATTTGCTATTGATATGTTGGGAAAGTGTCAGACTTGTGGGAGGACTGGAGAGTATTTGCATGATACATTAATAGGAAACAGTTTAGTTTTCTAGATTACTAAAGCATGGTTAATTTTGAAGCCAAAGCCCACACATTCTTAACTTTGTTTCCCAGCTGAAGAGCCAGTGTGCTCTCATGTATTGTACAGAAACTGGAGTGTTGTTCTTTGAAAGCAAACTCAGTGTTTAGAAAATGCAAAACTGAGCTAACAGCTCAGCATATAGGCATCACACAGGATGTTATTTTAAGCTGTAATGGAGAAATATAAGTACAGTCAGTAACTGTATTTGAAGCACGTGTGTTTTGAAAAAGTAGGTTACATACATTCTTGCTTTAGAAGTCTTGTGAAACTGAGATAGTTTCATTTGTCTTGGGAAGTTCAGTATCTGACGGGCTGATGGGAGGTCTGCTCAACAGTTCCTAGAGGCTTTAACATGCCAGTTTTGATGGGGAGCTGCTTTTTGAGACTGCATTCCTCCTCCCAGGATCATTTTGAAACAAATTTTCTGGATTTCAGAAATTAACTTTCTTTAACCAAGTTTGCTGCACCACATCCTCAGCTACTGTACTTGTCTTCTGGAAGCAGTACTCATCTTTCCCACCTTGAGAAAAGCACTGGGCCTATGGGAATATATGTTTTCTATTTGGTATTAAAATGTAGTCCTATTTCCTATGATCATATGAAGAATTAGAACTAGAGCAGATTAAGTTTCTTCTCATTTTAATCAATGCAATCAAAAAATAATACAACCTTTGAGTCAAAACTGGGGTGGCATTGTTGCTGGAGAATGAAAAAGCTATCAAAAGCTGCTGTGATTAGCTGGTCACCTGTAAATTCAGTGTTTAGGAGCTGAGAGGTAATAATGTTAAAGTCAGAGAGATGTTGCATGTGAGTAAGTTTTAATCATCTTGATTGATTTTTTTATTATTATTTTTTGAGAGGGATTTTTCTCTCTTTGATAATGAATGGATGGTAACTGTGGCTTTTATTGAAGCAGCAGAGTTCCACCCCCCAGATGCTTTGTGCTGAGCTTGTGCCTTACAGTTAATGTCACTGTTGCTCTTGAGTTGTAAATGGTGTCCCCTCAAAAGTGCCTCAATTCTCACTCCTTTAGTTTGTTAGATTTTTTACATTCCTGTCTGAAAAATACCTAACTCTGGGAATAACCATCTGGACTGCTTTGATGGTTTGTTGCTGACCATGTGTGTGTGGGTTGTGTGTGGTAGCAAATAAGAAAAATCAGTCTTTTAGGCACTAATTAATAAATAGTACCATGCAATTTGGAAGGGTATTTTTTTCCACAGAGAAGCTCCCAGCTCCTGCCCCAGAGATACTGAGTTGATGATCATCTATAAACTGGTGGGGACAGAGATAACAAAAAACCTCACATAATAAAACCATGTGAATATTAAAAAAACCTAATAAAACAGGTTCATCAGTTGAACCAAATTATTTTTTCTTTGATTATGCACAGAATCACTGTGAAGAACCTTCTCTTGTTCAGTTTTAGATAAAGTGGTTTTATCACAATAGTGTTCTTTTGATGTATGGAGGCATGGATGTAAAAGATTTTTTCAGTAAACATATACAGAATTTAAAAGTTTATGTCAGCTTTGCTTTAATAAGAACTATAAGTAGAAGTTAGCACTTTATTTTTTTTATTCATCGTTCCCCTTGTTTCTATGTTGTGGACTACTTACTGTTGTTTTGTGAAAAATTCCTAACCAAGGAAGACTTAGATTTAGCATGTCTCAGTACCATGTTGTTTTTCATTTGGTATTTAAAGTTGGGAAGACTGCATAGCCTGGACATAGAGTATGGGGTAGAAGTGAGACATTCTTTCTCACTAGCATTCAGAGCCAAGTCTAGGCAGACACATAGAAATAAAAAAATGGAGGTTTGGAAAATATAAGTTAAATGTCCAAAGTTGATCAGACTGGTGAAGAAAACCAGACTCAATGTATTCAGCTGCAGGTTTGAAACCTTGGGGACACCACCTGCAGTGCTGTGTCCATCTCTGGGGTCCCCACCACAGGAAGGACATAGACCTGTTGGAGCAAGTCCAAAGGAGGGGCCACCAAGTTCATTGGAGGGATGGAGCACCTCTCATATGAGAAAAGGATGAGGGAATTGGGATTGCTCAGCTCAAACCAGTCTGTGATTCTGTGATTCTATTTAAACTCTTCTCACCCCCCATAAGTCATACCTAGATTATTATCTGGTTCACTTTTTATGTTAAATCTCTTATGTTAAATCTCTGTTTCTTAGATTTTTCTCTCTTCATAATAATTTGAATTCCACTGTTTTAATAATGAATTTTTTCTCTACTGATACTTTATGCAAAATTGAGATGGCTAGTAGCACCTTTTGTTACAATCTTTTCATGGGGATTCCAAATCTACTATTATTACTATTATTATTATTACTATCATTATTATTATTATTATTATTACTACTACTACTAGCAGTAGTATGTGATATGAGTGATTTTAGTACCTTGTGTCAGGACACAAGTTTATATTTTAGACTGTGAACTAATGCTTCAAACCTCTAGGGAAGAATAAAGGATCAAGTGTGGGCTAAAAGAATCAGAAACTTGAAATGAGAATCATTCTAAAACTTAACATTTCCATGTTTCCACTAATTCGTTATGTTATGCTCTGAAGAAAAGGAAAGTCAAATTCAAAGGCCAAAGTCCACATAGTTTTCTACACACAAACTAGCATTTCATCTAGATTATACATGTAAATAAAGTTGCAGCTTGCTCCTAAGACATAAAAAGCAAAGGTCAGATGATGGAAATAAAGGGAAAAACATGTAAGTCTGTTTGTGCTGCATTTCTTGGCAGCTAATATATTCAGTATTCTGGTACTTGTTATGTAGAAAAATAGAGCTGCCTATTGTGGATAACAGCAAATAAGGCAAAGGACCAGTTTTGTTCCTCTTGTAACTCCATCAGTGTCAATGCACTTAAACCAGGAATTCATTTAGCAGGGGTCTCTGAGTCACCAGCTGAGGTTCAAGTGCTAACTTCTTCTAAGACCTAGAGAAGTTAAGCTGAGTAAGGCTGTCTAAAAGGTTCAATTAACCCTTTCAGCTGGAAAACTCTAGGACAGAGCAGGCTCTGGAGGACAGTGATAGATGGAGCCAAGCCTTGGGAAGGAGGCTGAGGCTGAGGTTTACATAGTCATTGTCTTTGAATTACCAAAGGCCAGAGTGAGGCTGGCTTACCAAATGCCAGAATGGAAGTAAATTTAGATGCTCCCAGGATTATTTGTGCTTTGAGCAGTGAAACAAGCTCCCTCCTCACTAGCAAACTGGGCTGCACACCAAAGAGGAGAGCCTTCCTTTTCTTCCCCTTCTCACCTTTATTTGTCATTTTCTTACACTGAGAGAAAAATGGGAAAATATCTACAGCCAGGGGGCTGAGTATAAATATACACTAGCAAGAGGAAATCTGCAGCACATTGTTCTGACATGTAACCATTGAGCTTCACAGTTGCTCTCCATCACCTGTGCATTAAGCCAGGAATGAAGCCTGCACAGTTCACTAAATGACTATCCCGATTTTACCTTCTTCAAAGATTTTAGGGAGTAAAATGTACCATAATCCTGCATTTTGCTCCTACTTATTTAGCAGCTATGTAGACAATGTCTTTAAAACAATATGGACTGAACTCCTTATTTTATTGCTGTCCACTTTCAGTGACAGATAGATCAAAGAGCTATGGTATCTTCAGTGCTGCCTTGAGGTTCTTTTTTCTCTGCTATGCAAGCTGAAAAATCAAATACAATTGTATTAACCTATTAGTAGGACAGATTTTCAATCTGTTTAATGAACTAATCATTAAGCATAAATTTTTATATTGTGGACAAGGAATTTTTGCCCTGCCATATTATCTCCTGATTCTAAAGTATGTTTTAAATATACTTGTGCTACAAAACGTAGGGGGGAGGGTGTGAGGGAGGTGTAAAGAAGTTTATTTTAAAATATTATCTCTTTATTTTTTAGGTATTTTTTAAAATAAAGACAGGGCAAAAATTGAACAGTCATACAGAGAAGGAAGCAACCTCAATTATTTTCAAAGCAGAAGGTCTGCTGTTACTCTGAAAGTGGGATATTTATTACAGCCTATATACACCATCCTAGCTCCAAAACCATATACAAGGTAGGTTTGAAACCCAAAGCGTATGAATGAAGGTATTTTTAGTTTTGGTCTTTTATACAGTCTTCAGTTGTGACTGCTGAAGTAAAACATGAAATCTGTTTATCAGACAACATGAAATAAATCAGTTTTTTCAGTCCTTATTATAGCTAAGGTTGCACAACGGTTTCCATTCTAACCCTTTTTAACCTCATAATTTTCTACTGCTTTCATTTCAGAGAAGGGAATTTTCCTTATGGTTATTTTTCTTTGGAAAGTTTGAGTAATTTGGCTCAATATTGCTAAAAATATTGCAAAGAAATTGCTAATTATAGATATTTGTCTTGTTTTAACAACTCTTCAACATATGCAGCTGGGGGAGGGAGAGAGGCTGAAATTTCAGCTATTTCCATATCAAGCCAGCCACTTTTCTGAGCTACCGCGAATTCATGTTTTGGTTTGTGAGTTGTGGTCCTCTGGAAAACCACGTGCTGAGCGTTCCCAGTGTCACTCACAGACATCCTCCCCTTGGCTCTGGGTGCTGGGGACAGCCCTGGTGGGGCCAGCAGCATTCCTGCTCACACATACACGGCAGGAACATGGGGAATACTGCCTGGCCATTGCTCTGCACATGTGGCTGGCCCCCAGGGAAATTGTGGGGGAGACTGAGGGGTTTAGCTTGTGATCTCCCAGGGGTGAGACCTGCCCCTTCATTGTGTTTGGCTGAAACTTTCCTTTTGGAAAGAACTTCTTTGTCTGATCTGTGCTAAAATATATGTGGCTTTGGAAGTGTGGTAAGGTGGCGTTTAGTTCACTGACATGGTGAAGGTGTTTCAGAGAAGAAAAATGAAATGGTTTGAAATAATTTAAGATTACCTATTATTGCATTGGCTTTTGAAGCAATGTTTATCAGTGGTTATTAATTTTGATGGGCTGGGAGTGCTTTGTCATCCTTCCAAGAAGTTGGTTATTCCTGCTCCAAAGGGTTAATTGTTGTCAGAGAGGCTGATTGAAATCCTGGACTGTGAGCAACCAAGCTAGTCACACTGTGTTGTGAATTAACTCTGACACCATCCTGGACTGTTTTAATCAGGAAAAGAAATAATTTATGAGGAAGAACTGTAACATTCAGTACTCATCTTTTTCAAAAAATATCAGCGGGAGAAAAAGTATAAATAAGAATTTCAAAACAGTTTTATTGCCTCATTTGCCTTCCTGCTCACGAGGAGCATGGTGTTAGGAATTAGACCCAAAAATATAGAAATCAAAGGACGTGATATTTCTCCTCTTTCCGTGCCCGGGGTTGCACGCTGTGAGCCTGCCTCTCTCCAGGCTGCGGTCGTGCCTCCTGCTCGGGCTGCAGCTGGAGCCTCCCGTCGCGACTCAGCCGGGTCAGGCGGCAATTACACCAGTGGCTGTGCTTGCTGACAGTTTTGGGGCGAGGGGAACCTTTGGAGAGGAAGAGGTGAGCTGGGGCTGCTTGATGTGGCCAGGCACGACGTCAGCGGGGGGATGCTCGCAGCCGGCATCGAGCTCCCGCCAGGGCTGGCAATGCCACCGCTGCCGGCACCTCCCTGCGCCACCCTGCAGGGCACCGACAGCGTGTCCCACCGCACTGAGTCTTAAAGGGATGAAGGCAGAGGAGGAGGAGTTTTACTCCTCTGGCCGTCTGTCCCAGCATCCGCAGCAGGGTCTCCGTGGCACTCTTGGCTCGCAGGGTTACGGCTGTGGCTTTCACACACCATCTGTCAAGAGGGAAAGAGGAGGAGGAGCAGGGCACAGTTCCTGGGGCAGGAGTCCCACCTATGGACTTCAGTGCAACGTGGCATAAGCTCTAATGAGGGGTTTCCTGGGTGGTAATATAGAAATGTTGCCCATGGAGAAGGGGTTTGTGGTGGCCATGGGTTGCATTACTGTGGATTTCTGGACACCCATGTCATGGCTTCAGGCCCCAGCTTTTCCTCCGGGGGCTTTGCTGTGGGGCCACAGTCCCAGGCCACGAGATATTGGCTGGAAGTGCTGGAGTGGGGGCATCCTGTTGCCCTTGGTCCCCATTCCATCGGCAGTGCCTGCACACTCTTTCCTGTCTACTGCTGTGCAAAGCCTTTTCTATTGAGAGGGTTTGGTTGTGAGCTAAATATAGAAATGGTGAAAAAAAGAAGAAGGAGATCCTTAAATATACTTTTTAAAAAAATAATATTGTTGAGGTATAGCCTTAGCAAAAGCCAGTTATTGTTTGATGGTCCTGATTGAATTTTTTAGTCAGAAATTGTATAAAAGACAGAGTAGGCCCCAGGAGCAGAGCTAGGAGAGATTTGGCCATATCCAAATTGTTAGAGTTTATGTGAAGGGCAATGGAAATTCAGTGCAGCTGGTAAACCTAAAAAATAATAACAAAAAACAATACACCTCTATGTAATAGAATGTCTTTTGTATGACAAGTATTCCTAAATGCTTTATATAGAATTAAAAACAGATTTAATTTGAAGAACAGGTAATTTTGTTTGTTTAAGGGAAAGAAAAACATAGGACATTAGAGTTAACTAAAGCTGGTGTAAATCAAATAGTCACATGGCCTAAAATATAGATGCTGTAAAATATACAGGATTGTAATCAGGCCCATAATATTTTACATTTACAGTGTGTAATTTTGCCCCTTTGGAGGAGGTCAGGTAAAGGATCTCTTCATGACATCCTATTTCTCTTTTGTCTTTAAATTTGGTTTATCAATTTCTTTCGTTCCTTCATTTCTTGCTTTTGTCTTGACTTCTGCTAGATTCTGCCCTTTCCAAATATTTCATCTTTTAAAACTTTCCGAGTCAAAGGAAGGGGAAGAGGACAAAAGGTTGCTTTTCTTTTCCATGTCTCTTCTGACATCAAATTCCCCCCACCAAATACTATTCTCCTCCCAAGAAAAATGAAAAAAGGCCTACAATTAACTTAATGGAACTCCCTGGCAAAGAAAAGCAATGAGACAGTAGAAAAGGAATTAAAATATTTATATCTGTGAATTAAAATACCCCAAATTTAAATAAATTTTATGGGTTTTTTTGTCAAGAGTAAGTTGTATAACTGGAAAAATTCTACAAACCTTCTGTTTGCTTAAGGCCACTCAATTTTCTCATTAAATTTATAAACAAGTTTAATTAAAAGAAGCACCAAAGCATTTGTGAAATAGAAGTAGGTGTTTGAACCATTTAAACCTCCAACATTTGTTCAGGGAATGAATACTGGGTTTAAAAATAAAGAGAATCTCTGTGGTGTGTCTCCTCTCCATGGGTGCAAGTGAGACAAATGAAAAACTATGTTTCTTACAGAAAGCATGCTAGTTTAGCTCCAAGGAGATACAAATGCAGACTTCTGTATTGCAATAAATAGGGTTTTTATAATAAAAGGAGAGCTGAACACTTGTGGCCTGCTGATGTAGTTCTCAGTGTTTGCACTGGAGGTCTCACTGGCATTTAATGAGCGTGGCCCTCTTGGCTGTCAGGCTCCTGTGCCTGGGTTGTAACCAGCTCAGCCTCTCTCTCCTTCTGCCTACTGGAATTCTTCAGGAAGAAAAAGCAGTTAATGTGGAACATACCCTGAGTCAAGTGATAAGTCCAACCTCTGGAGGATCGCAGGAAGATTTGTGATTTATATGCAATGGTGAGGAGAAGAGTCAGTCCCTGCAGGATGGCACTTGGTGAGAGATTTCTTGTGACCTTCCCACGTGTGATGTGGGATTTGCCATTCACTCTGGTTTTTTGGGGGGGTAGTGCTGCTTCCATTATTCTGTATGCTTACTTGCAAAGTTTCCTTTTGAGCAATATTGAATTGCTCTGGGTGGTGTGACTAACCACACACAAAGTATGTGGGCTTTAGCTTCTCCAGAATAGGCATCAAACTTAGAGGAGAACTTAGAGGTAGACTGTGTTTCTGCATGATCTGTAGTATGACACCTCTGCTTAGTGCACTCCATGCACTTGGTTCTCTGGTAGAGGAGCCCCATGGCAAAACACAATGTACCCTGTGGCATTTTAATGTTTTAGAAGTTCTCGATGTTTCTCAAAACGTAAGTTGCAGTGGCATAGAAATAAATCTGAAAAGCAGAGATGCTTCTTGATATTTTTGCCTCCATACTGTCTTATTTAAGTAGATATTGTGAAATCAGTCTGTGTACAGACTTTGCGGTGCATCAGGGCTGCTGAAGTGAGGAGCACAGGTAATTTACACGTCACTTTGGAAGTCTGTATTTGACCGGTTTGAAGTAGAAAAGTCATGGGTTGAATGCCAGTTAAAATTGGGGGGAAAAACAAAACAAAAAACTCCTCATCAAAGTACCCAATAGCTAGTTTCTCTACAAGTATTTCTCTACAAGTACAAGCTTTTGTAAAGGGGAGAAAAACAGAGGCTCCTCCCTTACACAGATTTAGTGTCCTGCCCATCTACTTCTGCTTTCTGTGGTCTTGAGCATCCTTTTGGCCTGGCAGCAGCTGCCCTGCAGTGAAGCTGCCCTGCAGTTGCTTCCTCTGGAGTGAAATGTCTGTCAGGCTAATAAAGCAATACCTGTTCCCAGTTCCTCAGAGATGCTGCAAAATATCTTCCCTTCAGAGCAGTGAGTCACAAGATAGGTCTTGTCCTGTTGTAAAGTTACCCCTTTCTGTTCCCACTAAATTTAAATTAATGTCTGGAAACTTAGTTGAATACAGCTGACTGATGAACTTCATACTTCAGTGAATCCAGACTGATTGTCAAAATTAGTTTGGGGCACCTGTTCTGAGATAGCTGAAAAGCTTTGATCATTCCTTCCCAGTTTTCTTCAAATTTCTAAGTGTTGTGGATATACAAGGACTTTGTTATTTGCTTCTAAAGACTTGTAATGTGACTTGAGTTTTCCATTTATTAATGTAAGTAAAAATTTTAATAAAGTATTAATAGGCATACATTTAATTAATTTAGAGTCTGTTTACTATCTGATCCTTTACGTGCTGTGTACCTTTTTTAATACCACCCATGTCCATTTATTTCAAGAAGAGCTGTATGATATTTGCATGAGGTCATTGTATTGTGTTTTTAATGGTGTGAATTCTCTTTGCATGTCTCATCAAATTATTTTGTTCTCTTTATATTCCAAGAAACTCTGGTGGCTAATACTCTACCACCGACTTAAAAATTTGTGTTCCTTCCAGGGTAAGAGAAACACAGGTGAGATAAGAATTTTCCACGTCATTACCTATTAGAGCTTTTCCTGTGGGAATGGATGACTGTTTGCTTCTGGGTTTGGGAGAGCTGAAGTGCCACGAGGCCTGGGTGACAAAAGCAAAGTCAAAAACAATCAAAAAAGACTGACTTATATCTGTTCCCTGTGAAGTAGCAAATTCCTTTCTGATTTTTCAGAAACATTTCCTTAAAAATGTCTCCAAGCATTACCAAGGATTAAGTCAGAAAAGTAATTTTAGTTTATTTGAAGCAGCACAAAGATAGAAAAAAAGGAAATGCTATGAAGAAGACAAACTGACAAACTTGAGGGTTTTTTTTTCATTCTTTGCTCTTTGCCAAACTGAGTACAAAAAAATTATTAAATTTTAATTTTGAACCTAAGTTTTTGAAATTAAGTGCAATAAAATTTCTTTCAGTTTCAAACCCAGTATACACAAACTCATCTAAAGCCTGAGTCAGAGCAAGTGCCATACTCTGTAGGAGAGTTTAAAACTCAGTCTTGACACTGACCTGTCATTTCAGTTGGTCCTTAAAGAAAAAAAAAAAAAAAAAATAGTAATCCCCTGAAGAGATCATTTGGTAAAGAAGATAAAATATCCAAAAACTGCCCCAGGAGAGGAATTTAAATTCTCTCAAAACAATTCTAATGTTTGAGCTGTGGATAAAGACACAAATTACTCCATTCTTCACAAGGTGCTCAATTTAATATAACACAGTCCATGATGTTAGGACACATTGCTAGCAGTCACATGATGCTAGCTAGACGACATTTGACAAACCTTATCCAAGGTGGTGTGGTTCCTGGGGCATTCCTACAGAGACCTCCCAAGTCCCCAGGAGAGCTTCTGTTCACTGCAAGGGAACAGCAGCACTGGAGGCCAAAATAGTGCCTGGCTCCTTTCTGGTTAATTTAGAATAAATGAAATTTCAAAGTGCACATTTCTTGTTCCCCCCCCTTCTGCTATGTAAAGGGCTAGAGTAAGAGGAAATAATTGATTAGAGGAGGGGCCCTCCAGAAGAGGAGAAAAGCATGAAAATTCTCTCCACTGTTCCCAGACAAGGTAATGTTCATACAAGAACATGTGGGACAGCAAGAACGCTGTGCCCCTCTCTATCTTTTGTTCCCTCCACCCCCTTTCACATGTCCAGGGGAAGGACGAGGGCTTGTAGTTGCTCCATGGCAGTAACTGAGTGCCTCACGGTGATGTTCTCTGCTTTGTTCTAGAGCCTTTACAGGGAAAAGTTAAGAGCTGTACCGTTCTGCTGATTTTATGCTCTGTGTCCCTGTATACCTTCTGTTTCTGAAGCGTGCCGTTTTGGTGCTGCAGCGAGGTGATGCGTTGGATGGTGTGGATGTACTTCGTAGCATTGGGAGTTTTATTACAATCGGATGGGTGACTGTTTGCTCGTGCCAAGGAAATGGGGAAGGTGGATACGAAGAAAGTGTCTTGGATTGATATTGACACTGTGGTATGAGAAGGGGCAGGTGTGGAAGAGTGCAGATCAGCCTTCTCGGCTGGACGTGCCCTTAGCTTGGACATCGCTGGCTCGGGCAGCAGGTTCGGCAGGATTCGCTTGCCGGCCCCGCGCCCTCCCCAGTTCTGCGGCTGTGACGGGCTTTGCGCGTCCGAGAGTTTCGGGGAGCCGGGACACCTCCCCACGCGTCCCAGTGCGGCAGCCCGGTGTCGGGGAGGGGGCTCGGCCCCGCCGAGCCCCCGAGCAGGGCTGGGCACGGCAGGAGCCGCAGCCGGGAGCGGAGCACGCCCGGCCCGGGCTGACCCCGCCGCAGAGAGGGGGAACCCGCCGTGCTGGGGGAAGGGGGGACGGAAGGCGCTGCGCGGCGTGTCCCCCCGGGGATGGGGATTGCGGGCTGCGGAGGGGCCAGCGAGAGACTTCGAGACCACCGAGTGCGAGGGGCAGCGGCGAAGGAAGCCCGACGGGGACTCTGCCTCCCCTGCCGGGTCCCGGCGCTCCCGCCGCCAGTGGGGCCGGTGCCGGGGCTGCCCCGCCGCCGGATGCCCAGAACCCCTCGCCCCGCACCGGCTGGGCTGCAGGAGGAGGAGAAGGAGGAGGAGGAGGAGGAGGAAGAGTAGGAGGAGACCGGGCGCTTTCACTCCTGCTGACTGCTGAGGCAAAAGGCAGAAAAAGGAGGAGGGGAATAAAAAGCAAAGAGGGGGGAGAGAGTGAGTGAAAGAAAACTAAGCCCAGCTTTTGCCGGTGCTGCTTGGATTGGATCTGGTTTGAGTTTCCTCTCTGCTGGCTTGAGCAGCAAGAGAAGGAGGAGTGGGGGGAAGTCGCTCACTCTTCCTCTGAAGCTTTAGCAAACGTGCTGGTGCCTGTGCTGGCGGGGAGCTGCCCGGGTGCAGTTCCTTCGCAGCATATTGCTGTCACTGCCTGGACTTCCCGAGGACCTGGAGGAAAAAGACATCACAGACCTGACAGTTGCTCACTGCCTATAGACTTGTCACTTTTTTTTTTTTTTTTTTTTCCTAGGGGATTCTTTTTTAAAATTATTTTTCTCCCGGGTATCAGAACAGCAGTTTCTTGAGTGGCTTTGAAATCAATTGCTTCCTTATCAACTTCGGGAGATATTTTAAAAAACTTTTCCCCCCCCTCTTCTGTTTTCATAGCCAAAAAAAAAAAAAAAAAGAAAAAAAGGATAAAAAAAGATAATCCTTTTGGGGGAGGGGAGATGATCGTGCTGATGTGGAATAAGTGCTCCTGCTGTCTCCTCTTACTAGCCGCGGTCCTGATCGTGGAGAGCTCCCAGCTAGACAGCTCCAGCTCCAAGGTGAACTCCATCAAGTCCACCCTGATGGGGGAGGCTCCAACTCAGGCAACCAACAGATCTGCAGGCATCCACCAGGGACTGATGCTTGCTAGCAGTAAGAAGGGCAAAATGCTAGAGCAGATGGGAAAACCTCCCAAGCACTATCACCGGCAAGGAGAGGTAGGACATGGTTTCATTGCTTGAGTGTCTGTCCGTGTGCTGTATGTAAATAATTGCTAGTCTTCCCCCTCATATTGTTTTCATAGCTTTAATATGCTAAATTGATTAATTTACTTCACTGGGCTTGCCTGGGACAATATAATCTTGTAATAGGTGTTAAGAACTGTGCAAGTGGGAGGTTTAAACCATTCATTTTTCTCTGTAGGGTTAATAACTGATGGAAGAAAAAACTATCATCTTCAGCATTTCTTTTTTTGACTCCTTCAAAAGGCTGCCAGAAGCTAAGGAAGAAATTTCTTGTTAACTGTCAAGACAGTAAATGATTTGATTTTGAATAGGTGAGGAAAATTTGAACGTGATGTAAAAAATTCACAGCAGTGTAACAAACTTGGTTTTAGAAATCACACCTGGCAAGTTGATCTCTGGTATCTTTATCCTTGGTGAGAATAAAAAAGCATGGTATCCCTGTGGTATACTTTAAGGTACAGTCCTTTGTTTAATAAGACAGAAAACAAATTCTATGTTCCTTTTCCAGAATATGCTCCAATGATTGTGGAAGTTTTGTTTGGTTATGAGAGTTTGAATGTAAAGAAGATAGAAAAGGTTATAGGTAAAGAAAAAGAAGGTTAAGAGGAAAAAAACCCAACACCCTGACTCACTTGTGCAGTCTTCTTTCCTCTCTACCCTGCCTGGAAACTTGCAAGTCTGATAGAAAATAATCTTCATTCAACTATCTTTGCGCTAAACCACAAAGCAGCACTTTAAGTCATCAGTCCTGTTCTTCCCTTTCAAGTCTTAACTTGGATGGTACAAATGTTTGTGTTGTGATGTTAAAAGGGGTAGACTTCTTCAGAAAATGTAGATTTTATTGGGTATTAATAGTATCTCTAAATACAGCTGCTTTTCATAAGCAACATTGTAGCAGCAAGAGAGTGTGCCAACATTCAGCACTAAAAAGGCAAAATACTCAATGCCTGAAGGGTCTGTACTTGCTTAAGTTTTCTTTATAGCAGCAGAGAAGCTGAAAATTCAAGTAATCCACTGAATTTGCTAAAGTGTTTCACATCAGCTTCCTAATAATTGAATGTTATAATTTGGTTTTGTGTGCAAGCATAGTAACAGTAGTGGTAGTTCTGGTTTTTGTGTGTGAGAAATTTCCAAACTTTTTTTCCCTAGCCACTCAACTGCTTTATAATTTACCCAGGATTTGGTTGCCTCTCCTTACCTCTAAGCAAAGTTTAGCAAGAGATGCTGTGATGAAGTTTCATATTACTAAAGTACTGTGCTCTTCTCTAGTTCACATTTTACTAATTACAGTTACATTGCTATGTTGAATCACCTTGAGGAGATAGAGGTGCCCAATGCACCTTCTTATATGTTCTCCTTGGATTTCCTTTTGTTTTCAACGTATTCACAAAATGTCCTAATACAGATCCTATTTTCCCACTGAGTGTTAGCAGTCTCATGAGTTTTTTGAGTCTGTGCTGCCCAGCTTTTGCCTTTTGGAGAAGTCTTGCCACCTTCCCCCATCTTCAGTGCTTCACTGTGTGTTCAGCGCAATGTTGAGAATAATTGATTATAATTCACCCAGTTCCTGAAAAACAATTTGTGCTACCCACTGGTTGTATTTGCAAGATTTGCCCCTAACTTGCCAGCCTGGACTGGGATTTCTGGGTGCTTCTAGTTCCTGGCATGAACTCACAAGGCAATCTTTAAATGAGAGACCGCACTGCAAATATCTGTGATGGTAGAGGAGGTGTCATGCATGTTAAGATTTCATGTTTGTAGCATAAGCAAAGACCCCCAGAGAATTGGTGGCTATGACTCCCAGGGAGTGAAGCCTGACCTCCCATCAAAGGCTGTCAGCACTGAATTTACCCTCTCTCTCTGAGATTCTGTCCCCAGATCCGGCATGGCCTCACACAGATGTATGTGAAAATGACACAGATTTGCTCCCAATAATTCTAGATGCTACTTTTGGCCACCTGCCTGAAGCTACAAAGTTAATAGAGAATTGCAATAGAAAGAGGAAAAAAAGGGAAAAGGCAAGGAAAAGAAAATGAAAGAGAGGAAAGAAAAAAAGAAAAAGAAAAAAGTAAAGAAAAAATAAAAAAGAGAAGAGAGAAAGAGTATCTTTTCTGAAAAGGTTTTCTCTTTGGTGATACTTTCAGCTGTAGGGCTGGTAAGCCGCTGCATTTTTTTAGCAGCAGGGTCACGCATATCAACCAATTAAGACATGATATTTTCATAATCTTTTTTGAAGTACTCTCTTATTAGGTTAGTATTTAATTTGTTTAGATTATGGGATTTTGCACTGAAGTTTACCATGCCACTTGAAAATGAGCAGGCCTATGCATTTCTTTCTAAAACAATCTGTTGAATTAGTGGAATTTGTAATGTCTCAAAAGTAAAAGTATCTTTTATATCTTGGCAACATTAGATGGTGAGTTGAGTGTCTTGTTTACAACTAGGAAATGGTTTAATAAGGACCAAGGATATGCATGTTAAAGATAAATTAATAGAATTTTGCTATTATGAAGTCTTTGAGCTGTGCTTTCAGGTCTGGACTTACACGTGGTGGAAATCACCAAAACTGATGAAAGGACCATCAGCCTACAACCTATTTGCTTTTCAATTATGTTAATTCTCAGGACTAGGAGCAACTTGGGAGTGTTTAATCAGCAATAAATCAACTGATACAATAGTTGATGGCTTATCTGGAGTGTTGATGTTTTTCAGCTGGTAGTTACAGTGCTTCTGCCCAGAAAGGGAAGATCCAGCGCTCTTTTGTCAGGCAAAGTTCCAGTTTAAATTAATGAAAATACTCACATGAGCAAAGCAAGTTGATCCAGCTTGCAGAGAGACTGGCGGGGCAAATGTGGATTTTAGTAAGACTTAACATTTTTATGTCTTTCTGAGGAATATTATTTATTTTCTGGTCTTACTCCCTTTGCTGCCTTGGATCAGCAGAGAATAAGAAGTACTGATGTGCTAATCGGTGAGATTTCATTCTCTTCACAGTTCTTTACTGTCACTGCTGCCTTTCCTTTTCTACAAACTGTTAATGTTTCCCCAATTTCACAGAGAGTCAGAAAGTGTCTACAGCATTTGCACAAGGGAAATTTTTGCTCAAAGCCTGTATTGTACAGTGCATGCTAATCTAGGTTACTTTGGGGGAGTCGGGATTATATACTGTCAGCTATTTATTTCCTTTCAAAACTTGATTTAGAGAAATGCTTCTAGTGATATCCAACACCTCAGTTCTGTGACCTGTCTGTGAAAGTGTTCTGGATATATCCCCTCTCTAGGAAAATATGATACAGTGAACAGGGTCATAATTGACAGTGAAGATAGATTAATTTTTCTGTGTGTTAGCTATAGCTTCCGCTGTGTTTGGGCAAGGTCTCCCACGTGAGTGATCTAGCTCAATTATAGAGATGCAACCTGAAAGGAAAAATAGTACATACTGTATGTTGCTTGAAAGGCATAGCCATTCCACAGATTCCTGGTTGATGACTTTGTAGCCTCTTTAATTCACTTCACCATCTTTTAGACTTCTTGCCTCTGGGTTTTAGTCCCCTCTCTCCTCTGAGACGTGTCCCCTCTGTCAATGCTGGGGTTTGCATGCCTTCACACTCAATTGCCTTTAATGATCTGGTAGGCTGTGACGTACCAAGCTTTATTTCCAGCTATTTTCCTTCTTTAATCTATGGGTGCTATTATCTTCTTCCCTTCCCACCTCCTGGCCACAAGCTGTCGCTTCAGTTCATTCCCACACGAGATGTGTCTCTCATTCCCTTTGTCCCTTTGCTGCTGCATAGCTGTTTGGGTTTGTGCTTCCCCTTGAGACTTTCCCTTCCCCATGAACATGATGGAAGCAGTAACAATGAAGGGAAGAACTGGGACATCCAGTAGAGGGAATTGACACATCTGTGGGGCTGACTGAGAGGTAATGAGGTCTGGAAAAGGGAGAGAGAAGTGAAAAGCTGGGACAAGTTTTGGTGCTGCAGGGGCGCAACAGACAGCTATCAGATAAGCCTTAGTATTCCAAATGCACTGGGTTTAATGTTAAAATGTGTTTATTTTTTTTTAATTATATTGCAGCTTGAGCTAAGAGGTTCGAGACCACAGAAGCCAAACCAAAGAGGCATTTATTCAAATGACTAATTTGATACTGATCTCATACCTATTAACGCATGGACATACATGTGTTTCTTGGACAGGACATAGTTACCCACAAGGACTTGCTAGAAAATGTTTGGATGATGCTTTGTAGCAAGAAAAACAGCATGAGATGTAGTAATTGAATGCAGTGCCCTGACAACGTTACAATAAAATGTACCAAAGACACCAAAAATGTAACCACAATATCTTAAATAGCTAGCAACCAAGACAGTAAAAATTATTTCTTCATGGGATTAAAAATAAATTAATTAAAATAGCTAGAAATTGCATCCAGCAATAGCTGCCTATTTTTTTAATTAAAAAAAATACAGAATTGCTAAATCTGCAGAGGCCACCAGAGGATTTGCTCTTGCTGTTTGCTGTTAGAAATCTGGGTGACATACTGGTTTACTGGCAGCAGGCTTGCTAAATAACCTACTAGCTTCCCTCTTAACTGCAAAAAATGGGGTGCATTATCTCCTTCCTGGGCCATGCTTGGTGTCCCCTTCAAATTGTTATTATTAACTGATGTCATAGTATAGAGCAAAAGCTCCTATAAAGTAGCTTTACTGGCAGTATTTCATATTAGCTTTGCAACATTGCCTAGAAAATTTCTAGAACTCTGATGTGCTGCTGGGTGTGCAAGTACTTAGGAAGAGTCAGTTTCTGTATGGAAAGTCTGTCAGTGCTTAATGACAACACAGAAGATGATGAAGCATGATTACATTTTCCCCTCAGAAAAGTGAGTCTGATTAACTCATTATGTTTGATTAACTGATACTTTGCAGATGCAAATATAGCAGAAGTTTAATTTTGATCTTAATTATCTCAACACTGGATGTATCTTGCAAGCACTTCGTATCTCATGGCTTGTCAATAGAGCCTTTGGTCCTTTTACACTTGTTCTTACAAATGCCTCACCCTGGAAATGTTGTTCAGGAGGAATTTAGCTCTTCAAAGGAGGAGCCCCATGAAGCTTCTGCTTCTGTTTGGTTTTCCAGCATGGCTTTCCTCTCCAGGTTTTGTATATCCGCTTATTTTTTTAAGTATATCCAAACAAATTTTAGATATATGTAAAAATGTTAATTTGGAGAACACCTTGAAAACAGGGAGCTTCCCCTCCTGCATGTGCTTGCCAAGGTCCCTACCAAGTCCATGCTACTGCCTGCATGTACACACGGGCTGTGGCTGGCAGGAATCAGGGTGTGGTGGGACACACCCGGAGCCAGCAGCCTCTGCTTGGCCCATCATTGCCATCATTGTAGGCTTGTCACCATGTCCTGTGGAGCTTTGTGTTGGTTTTGGCACTGCAGTCATAAAATGTTTAAGATGGATTTAAGGAGCTGGAGTTTGTGTGACACCATAGACATGGTGGAGAAAGCTAGAAGCCATCATTCTGCTCTTCCTGCACTGGTAAAATTCCAAGTGTATTAAGAATTTTATATGTATTCTTTTTTTCAGTGAACTGAAGATAATCCTTTTGAAGTCCTTGTCTTTTACTGCTGTGTTCTAGGTGGTGTTTCTCGGTACTTTTAGGTTGAAACCTCTAGGAAGCTTCTATGAACTTAATATCCATGGATGTGAGAGGCCAATACAAAAGCCAAGAAGATCAGAAGGTCTGCTTTGCTAATGAATTTTGCCTGAAAAAGTTTTTATTTTCATTAGAGACCATGAACTTCGTCTCATTTTTTTTTCACCAAGTGTAGGATGTGCATTGGCAGTGTGTGTCCCCAAACCATCACTTTTCTTCAGGGTAGCTTTTTCCCTTTTTGGTTGAAGGTCAGATTTATTCTAATGGAAATTGTAATGAACATTAAGCAATTTTCAAATTGTAATGACATGCGGAAAGAGATGATTTATGGTATTTCCAAGCTAATTGCAGAATCCTTTGCTCCAGAGTGGGCTACAGAATGTAGTGTTAGAGAGTGAGCGAGATGGCTTAAAAGGATACATATGTTCATACTAAGGGACAGCATAATACTAAATCACAGCAATCTTCAAATAAAATACGGAGTTTTGTTCATCTGTGTTACAGTTTTTTGGGGATAGGCCTTAAATCCATCTATGATTTATACATTTGTGTTCACACAAACAGAACTAGAGTTATGAAAATAAATGGAATACAAACACACAGCGGGAACACGGAGTTCACTCATTCAGCAGCTATTTTGTTCTTACTAACGGAAAGAGCAGAGCAATGCTACAAAAAAGAAAAAAAAAACTTAAAAGTTGTTGGGTTCCCCCCCTCAAAGCACATAAGCACACGGTTCAGCCCCTTGGGACTTTCTTAAAGCTAAGCTTTGATATGATTGAATTTTCATATGCATAGTAATGAATCTTTGAGACATGCATATTGCACATGTGTAGTGCAAATGGCACTGGTTTAGCATTTTTAGCAGTAAGCAAAGGCAGACTGCTCTGCACATGCTTGGGAATGAGGTGTTGCTTCACTCTGCAAGCCCTCTGCCTCATTCTCTGTGCATCATGTAAGTGTGAACCAGGCTGTGCATGCTTTTAAAAGCATATTTATCGGTCCAGTGAATGAGAGGACAGGGTTCAGTTCTACGTGTTTTGGCAGCTTGCCTTAAGTAAAGCAATGACTTGCTGTCAGCATGATCTCCTCTCTGCAATCTGAAATGACTACAGCGGAGATCTCTTAAAGGAACTGCGAACACAATGCATTGGTGTTGCAGCAGGAAACTTCTATTCTTGGAATCTCATTCGTAACTGGAACAGTGTCAGGGAAAGTAGTGCATCTGGTGGGGGAAGATCTCCTTTACTTTTCCTTTGGCATAGAGCAAGGTAGCTTCCCAAGTTGGGTTAGTTTTTGGGGTTTTTTTGTTATATGTTCCTACAGAAAATGGTACACCTCTTCTTGGCAGTCTGAAAAGATACTAAACTGGACATTCTGCTGTGGCCTGACCTGTCAGGATTAGTATATACAACTTGCCATATTTCTTTTTTTTTTTCTTTTGGCTTGAAAATGAGAGCACAGAGCCCTCCCACCCAGTTTGCTGTGGACTCAGGATGCTGTTTTCTACCTCAAAAAAAATAAAAGTTTGTGTTTATTTCTGTCTTCTGGGGTTTTAGGTTGCCCACACAGAGACTGAGCTGAGTCTTTTACTCTCCCTTTGGTAGGAGTATTGGGTGCGTACTTCCTTTCTTTCTTTTTCAAACATCATCTCCCTGTCATTCTTCAGGAGGGAGGGAAGACAGGACATATCAAATGGTCATGTTTTACCAGACCTGCCATTCTTAAATTTCAGTTTATCATCCACTGCGATAGCAATAATGACACCATCTGACTCACATAACCAACCACTCTGTGTGAACTGAATGCTATAGGGTTGCCCAGTGAGACTGAAAGTTGTTCTTTCAGACCTGTTCAGTTGCTGTTACTCCCAACAAAACTAAATTTCCATTTGTATATTATTCATAACCAATACCTGTAGGGTGAGAGTGTGTGGATGTAGGTTAGAATTCAGGAATGGAAATTTTGGGAACCAAGGAAAGACCATGAAAACAGGAGGTTGCCATCCTCTCTCCACACTTTCTTCATATGGAGCCAAATGTTGATGTTGCCTTATGTCATCTTACAGGTAAAGAGAAAAACTGCCTAGGCTTAGAAGTCTACTTTATAGTTTGGTGGTTAGTACTAAACTGCTTAGCTGCATACAATGTTTTTGTAATTGTTTAAATAAATAGAGAGTTCTTAAAATGCTCTTTAGGAATGCTTGTAAACTTCTGTGCTTGGATTTGTCCCCATTGCTATCTTCCAGACATCCCACTCCTTGCCAGGAAAATGGCTTTTTAACAAGAAGAATACTCTGGAAATTACTTTCTGAGAGGGTCCTGGCCACAGCAGCTGTAACAAATTGCCACTGAACTTCAGTCCCAGTTGTTTTTTATTGCTAAAAGGATAAGTGACCAAGTGAATACTCGTATTATAGCTTCACGACAGTTTATTAAGTATCGAATTGTAGTGTGTGATCTTGTCTAACCAGAAGATTAAGGTTAGACAAGAAACCTCTGCGGAGAAAAATTTCCCTCAGACTTTGTACTGATGCTTAAGCTGGAAGAGGGTGAGAAAGTCCTGCCAGTCCCAAACTGTTCTGTGGTTAGGCTGGCTTAGGGTTTTCCTCTGCTGGGGCTGGTTGGTGATGTCAGCACAAGCAGAGCTATAACAGTGTGAGGCAGCTGAGAAGTCAAGGCACCGCAATCCATTGCGTGTTGGTCCACCTCCTGCTGAGGAAACAAGTCCATGGGGGGCATTTCCTGAGCAAGAGGGTTTTGAGTGGTGACACAGCTTCGGCATAGCTCAGGAAGCATTGCTAACTGGGAAGCATTTTTGGCATGATTTTCCAAATAAGCAATACAGAGCCCAGGAAGGTCAATGAAGGATGGAGCAAAACCTTGAGATGGTAAAGGAGGCATGCTTGTGTCCTTGAGGAGGATTTGCCACCTGGAAAGAACATGCAAGTGTGCCTGCCCTCCTCTCAGCCTCTCTGTCTAACTTTGAGGATCTCTCCTTCCCCAGACATGCTGGCCTTGCTGTCACTGCTGTAGCTTTGGGGCTTGGGTTTGGTTTTGTCCAATGCATTTAAAAGGATGATGCCTTTTCTTAAGCACTATCCTCTCAAGTTATCAGTGAAGAATAGATAAGAGAATCTTTATTTCAGGCACACATGTGCACTCCAGGTGTGAAGGGAACTCTTAAACTGTTTATGAGCGCACAAAGCCCCATGAACAAAGAGGGCAGAAAAAAATGTTGTCATTTTAAGGAAAAATATGTTTTAAGGCCCTGTTAAAAAATAAAGCCAAAACAGAGCTGCAAATGGGCTGCAGATTGTCTATGTAAGAGAGATTAGCACTCTGAAAATCTCTGAATAGGCTTGTGCCAGAGACAGTCCCAGGTAGCCAAGATGCCATTTGACAATGGAGGGTGTATCCACTGTCAGGTTCTTGTCTTGGAGATCTACCCACAAAATTCTCTTCCAATAGGCATACACAGGTAAGCAGGATAGCACTGCCTTAACTGTCTTTTAATGGTTTTAGATGACTAGAAGTCAATGGAGACCTTGTGTGAAAGGGATGATAGTGGGGTGTGAGTTCCAGATCTGGGTGCCCTCGTCACTTTTAAGTTTGGTGGGGTTGAAGTCTATTTTACTGTTAAAAGGTCAGAACGGTCAAGGATGGCTAAAATGAGAGAAATCACATTACTTTAATAGTCATGTGAGGATATCTTAATTTGTTCGGAACAGCTTTCAGGTACACTGAGGGTAGCATCCATAATGGTGGTGACAATTCAAACACACAAAAGTGATGTAACTCACTCCCCTCCTGCACTGTTTTCCAGCTGATGCTCCAAAAAAATTTGGCCATAGACACAAATTCATGCTGCCAGAAATGCTACACTTCAGTTCTTTGCTCTGCAAAATATGCTGCTTTATTGCCCTTCTTATCCGAGAAGTGCCACACACTTCTGCACAGAAAGCCATCTCAAAGGTTTGGCTCTGTTTACTGATAGGATGAGTCTGAAATGTACTTATGTACCTAACTCCCTGAATGTTTTCAGTGGGAATTAGGTTCTTCATGCATTTAGGGAGTGTAGTCCTGGTCTTCTCATGCACAAGAGAAATTCAGAGGAAGTTGTCTATCTGAGACTTGGTGCAAGGCATGCTCAGGAACAAGGACCTCTCTTCTTCATCACCTATGTAAGGTAGTCCGAGTTTGGTCATCAGAATAATTTGTTATTATTACAGAAAAGTTTAATCAGAACAATTAATGCTGTTCCCTCAATTATGAAATATTTATCTAAAAAATCAGTTATAGGTCGTATCTAATATAGCAGACACGGTTATACTGGCCCTTCTCTCTGGGTTACAATCTTTATTAAGAGTAACTTTTTTCTTAAATCAGCAAATTTTTTTATTTTTTTTTTTCCCTGTAAAACTGGACATGGATGCAGAGATGTTGCAAGGAGAGCTGTAGTGCTTGTCTTTAATGAGCCTCTTCCTGACCCACCCTGTGTAAAGCAGTTGACACATCATGTGTTGTGCAGCTGGGACGGCTACCCTGGCACATATCTCTGATACGTTTTGACTTTGGCCTTTTGGAAGCACTGGTCCCATGCTGTTCTCCAGAGTCGTGTTTAAGTAATTTCCCAGATACTGTGGATATAGGGCCGGTAGGAGAAAAGCTGCAGTGGAATTCACGAGTACAGATTAAGCTGATTCCGTGAAAACAAATTGCACAACACAAACTGACAATTTCTGGATTTGATTTTCTCTTTTTCCTTGGTTTGACCTCCAGTGCTTCTTCTGTCAACCGGTCAGTATTCGGTTCTGAAGTGTAGAGTTTGTGTGTTGTGTGTGTATGCGTGAATGGTGGCTTTTTTTTTTTTTTTTTTGTTTCAGTTTTTTTGTGGGGTTGTTGTTTTAATTTTGCAATATAGCCCTTTAAATTTGAATATTACCCCTTGATCAAAAGGCAGGCCAGTTTCTGTGAGGCAGCAGGTGGACGGCTTGAAGAGTGCTGAGGTGGTGCAGGGGTGAAATTCAGGCAGGGGGATCCACACTGCTGAACAGTCTGAGCAGACAAGAGCAGCCATGGACAAAGTTCATGCCCTGTCAGTGGAACAGTGCGCATCTCTGTCTCTGTAGTACAGGGAGCTTGGCTCTCCTGATGCTCTTGACTCTACTGGAAGTGTTGGTTCTTGTATGCTTTGACCATTTGTTAGTGAAATGGTCACTGCTTTTACTTTTGATCTCCTTCTGCCCTAAATGACCCTATTTTCAGGAAATCAATTTAAAGGGTAGCTACTACAGGACATTTTGTGAACATTTGGTCAAAATCAAATTACCCCATCTTTGCTCTTCAAATACTTGTGCCAATGGAGCTATAGCTCAAGTACAAAAAACTTTAAAGAAACAGAATTGCTGAGGTATAACCCATTTAGTAACTGATTAGAATAACTGGTAATTGATCAAAAATAAGCAGGATTAAACTGCCACATTTCACTACACAGGGAGGCTATGAGCAAAGCTTCACATAACTTTTCAGGACTGATGCTGTTCAACTTATTGGCAAATTTTCTGGAAAATGGACAAAGAAATTTTGGCCAAAATTTATTCACAACAGTAAAAAGTGAACTGCAGAATTGCAGTAAATGCCAGTATACTGATCACCCGAGAGATAAATCCCATGGGTAAAATTCCATTTCTAATAGTGTAAAGCAATACAGTATGGCACAATGTGATGGCAATTTGGCACATAAGTGATAACCTGTAATTTAGAGTAAATTTAGCTATCTTTCATGGTGAAGCAGCAGCAGAGAGACAAAAATTAAATACTAAGAACATATTAAAAAAATCCAAGTCGAATATCAGGAAGCGAAAAAAAACCAGAGGGCATTTTTAAACTAGTTCTAATCTCACGATCCTTAGCAACTGTTAAAAGATATAAAAGCAGTCAGGATTAAATGGAGAAGGGATGATCATAACACCAGAACTGCTTAAACACAGGAGAAAGTAAATAGAATGCAAAAACTCAGTTTGGAAAAGGGATGCCCATGGGAGAACAGGACAGAGAGAAATAAAAAACTGAAGAGTCAGAAGAAGGTGAGTGGGGAGCAATTGCTCCATGTTCGCTATAGAAGAAGAGCCAAGAGCAGACAGTGTGAAATTATCAGACAGCCAGGAACTACCTTTTCATGTTGTGGAGCTCATTGCCACATGATGCTGTGAGAGCCATGTGTGGAAACTGCTCACAGGGAGAGGAGACAGACATAGAGAAAAGAGATGGCACTGGTAGGTACTGAACATCCAGCCTCAGATGTGTCTAAGCGGCAGTTGGCTGAAGCTGGGAGAATGCAACTGGGAGAAGTCCTTCTGTGCTTGCCTATAACCTTATTCCTCTGAGTATTTGCATCTAGCTGGATGCTGGCCTGGCCACTTTTCTCTGATAGGTTATAGCAACTTTTGTGTACTTATGCAGGTAATAATTTTTATCAACCTAAAGATCAATTTTTTTTTTTTTATCAATATCGTAAGTAGCCCAGCTTGTTTCCTTAATTTATCAGGAAACTTAAGCATATCTAGTTAAGCACTTGTGTTTTGTGTACTTCTGTTATGATGTGCATATACAAATATTATGCAAAAACTGAACAACTGAGCTGAACCCAATGGGTATGTGGGCACTGATTTTCTTATCCTCTCTAATGCCCATGGACATCTGATTTTTATGGTAGTGGGCACTGATTTTCTTATCCTCTCTAATGCCCATGGACATCTGTGTTAACACTCCCATGAATGCCAGTGTTGCTTTGTTATCCACACTTCTAGTCAGAATGTTAAATAGTCCAAAGAGATTGCTGCAGCAAATGGAAAACATGACTGCAATGAAAAGGAAATGGAAAAAAGAAGCAAGAGGCAAAGAGGCTTAGAACAGATTTACAAAGCATGTAGGATACACAAGTCAAGGGAGACTTTTCAAAGATTTTTGCTAAAATTTAATCAGCTACAGAAGTAAATACTTTCTAAAAAGAGTAAGATTTTCAACTCATTCATTATTTAGAATAAAGATTTTTGGGGTTTGTGGGGGGGAGGGGATGTCTTTTTTCTTTTCTTTCTAATTTCCTCGAGAATTTTGCTAATGAGTGAATCCTTCCATTGCAAATTATCATTATACACAGGGCTGAGTATCTTCAAATTTTTAAAAAGTCTGATGTTTCCAAAGTTGTTACAGTTTTGATGGAAACTACTCTGATGCCAGGGAAGTACAGGGTTGGTTGGCTCTGTCTACAAATAGATAAAAAAAGCTGAGGACAAAGAACAGCTCAGGATTACAGTCAAACTCCAACAATCTCCTGTTTTCTCTTTAAAGTCAATTTGACCAGAGATTTTAGGAGCCTAAATAGAATTCACAGTGTTGTAAGTGCTGGTATGTGTATGCCTGTGTGCATGTCTTTCCCTGCTTTCACCAGATCCTTCTCTGCATCAGGCAAAAGTTGGAGTTCACAAAATATTGTGTTCCCTCTGTTGTTTACCCCTTGCAGCAGTCTCTGGTCCCCATCTCTGACTTAATGAGTATTGATAGTATTAAAAAATTGATTTTTAAACCCTCCTTTGATCTTCTCTTCTACCTGCAAACTCCAAAAGAGTTAAAAGCTGTGGTTAACACACATGTTTAAATACTTTGGCATTCAAACTTGGATTCCAACCATGCAGGTTCAGTAAAAAACTTGGCAGGACTGCTGCCCCTCCATTGTGCTTGACAGCAAGGTGTGACATCTTGTGACCAGTTGATTGATGTGAAGATACCTGGCGCATTTATGGCTAATGCAGTACATGAATTTTGGTAGATGAGACCAAGTCCAGTCTGCTCCCTTCTCTAAAGCACACGTGGAAAGGAACGTGCTATCCTGAGCTTGTCTGCTTGCTAAAATCTCTGACACCTTTTTTGCTGGTGAAAAAAAATCCCAGCTAATTCTGCTGGTTTTGTGCATATGGTGTGTTAGCTATCTGAGCAGAGTGTTTTCAATGGCTCTGTGAAATGGTATTTTATAGGACCACAAATACTATAGTATTTTATAGTATTATATGGGGCCACAAATGCTTTGTTTGTTGGACTTCAAGCATAATACTTGGTTGGCTCAGTCATCAGTTATGCTAAATTTCTATGGCATTGATTCAAAAAACCTGTCAGTGTATGCCATCTGAATTTCCCCATCAGTAAAATGCTCCTCTGTGAAACAAATATATGATATGTTAAGGAACTAAAAGCACTTGGAAGATGATAACATAGATAACCAATCCAAACATTTACACAATGGGGAGTATTTTTAGAGAAGAGAATCACAGAAGTTAAATGTCATAAAGTTTAATAAGAAGTGCACAGGTTGAATATGTTCCTGCTTAAGTCAATATGCTTTTAAACAGTAGTTTTTCTAAACATGCCTTGGAATATTTTTATTTTTAAATATGCATACCTAACATAAAAATTCTTGTAATAAAAATAATGTGGTTTTTTCTGTTTAGTTGTTCAATGTAAAAAAAAAAAGTGCAGTTTTCACAATTGGTACAGATTCTAAGCAGAACAATATCATAATTTATTGCAGAAAGGAAAAATATTTGTTTTGAGAACCTGCATTTGCTCTTGAATCAGCAGGTTATGGTGCATTCATTTCATATCCTTCTCAGCTTTCATGCTCTCTCATCCATCTCTTTCTGATATTATATTAAACTCTTGAGTGCATAGAAATTTAGGTTCCCAGGACTCTGAGTTAGACTGGAACTCAAATCATCTGACAGACTTTGGAAACTGGGACTTTAATTCCCAGTTCATTTGGATCCTTAATGATCATTCAATCTTCTGTCTGTGTTTCTACTTGCTCACTCACTTTTTACACAGTAGGAGTCAGTCAGTCTTCAGATCAGAAGCATATGGTACCCCTCCAGCAGACAAACATTTTCCACCAACATTTTGAAGAGAATGAAAATCTAAATAAATAACCCCCTAGGCTGAAAGCAGCCTATTCACCAAACAGCAATTCCACAGGAAAAATAAATGTTCAGCAAAGCGATCTTTCATTTGAAAATTGGATCCAGACTCCACAAACCGAGAAGGGTGAGCAACTCTGTCATATGTGGTGCAATGCAGTTTGTCTGCAAAGTGTGCTGCCACAAGGTACTGATGGTCTGCCTATGGGAAAAAGCAAACTGGGCAAAAGTTAAACAGTTTGTTTGTCAGCAAACTGTTGAAATCATGGTACCATGAATATTATCCCTCATGAATTATAAATGGTTAATGCGTATGGACCATCCACCAGCTAGTTCAGAATGATGCAATTCAGAACAGATTCATCTTTCAACACTTTGTTTTGAAAAGTGTCGATTTTTGTTCTTTGAAGAAAGATGGTAAAATCTGAAAGGCAAACAAAAATTTGTCTTTTAGGAAGGTCAGACACATAGTTCCATGTTTATCTTTTGGTCTAATATTGTAGTGTCTTGGTAAATTAATCATTGTTGCCTTGGGTTTTTTTTTGCAAGGAATTCACTACTTCCATGGAGCTAACTTCAGCAGTAGGAGTAATAGTAGTAGTAGTATCTTATTGAGGACGGAGGGAGGAAAAAGGCCAGTTATCCTGTCAAAATGCAATGTTATAACTCAGCTGCCTTTTCAAGCAGCCATGTGAATTTGAAATCTAAGGGTTCTTTTCTGAAAAGAAAAATCACTGTAAGTATTATAACTTAGAAAATACCATTTTTCCTCAGTTGCACTGATTTTTTTTCCACCTGTGCAAGTCATCTGAATTGAAAGGAAATTTCAACAATACAATAATTATAAGTTTGGGATACTTATAAGAGCTAAATCTAGTATCTTTGTGCTTCAGGCTAAGGTGAATTTGTGCTTAAATTGATTTAGCAAGTGATCAGTCATAAAAAAGATTTTAGGAAGGTAACTAAAGGATTTCTACCTTAAAATACTTACAAAATTTTAGCCAAGGACATAATTTTTGGGGTGGTATAGTAAAGACATAATCTATCATTTTCCCTCTGTAATAGCATATGCTAATTTGATATTTTTATATTATATATTACTTATATATCTGTACATATGTGCCTATATACTAAGACCATTTAACATATGTGGATTAAGCAGGAAGTTTAAAGTTTACTTTCTGGGGTTTTTGCTGATACTATGTTGTTATTAGAACTGCTTTTGCAATCTCTAGTAACAGGAAAAAGAATAACACCAGAAAAGAAGTTCAAGAAGTATTGATAAAAACACAAAACCTTCAGTTCTTGTTAGGGGAAAAAAACCCTTAAAGAAATTTGGTCTTTTGAAAACTAAACTATTCATGATTTAAAAATTAATTATTCAGTCTTACTAAATGCTCAAAGCATAGCAAATTTCCTTTTCTAAAAAGTTTTGAAGGTAAGGTTGGAGTCTGGAAATAAAGTAAAATTATAAAACAGGTTGCTTTAAAAATGGCGTAATGTGCTTTCATATGTATTGCTTTCTAAAGTTTAAATTTAGTCAGTTCACAAAGGGGATGAGAATTATTCTATCTCTTAGAGATTAAACCTTTCCTGAGATCAGGCTGTGCACTTTTTCTGGTTCACTAATTACCAATAATAATTTGTGATCGCTTTTTGGTCAAGAACTTTGCTGTTTATGCACATGCTAGAGGAGATTACTGTCTGGATTCAGGTTAATAGGTGTGATAAATGAGGGGAAATATTTAGTGTGTTAAGGAAATTCAGAAAACAACTGATTTTAGATGGATCTGGTGGCACAATTTAACATTATCCCTTACTTCAGCAACCTGATTTCACGTGGAAAGAATAATTAGGACATTTGTAGCACAAAGCTAGTGTTTCTTTAGTTAAAGAAGCATTGTTGAATCATAAACTAATTTCTACTTGAAGGGACTGCTTTGACTAGGGTACCCCCCAAAAAATAACCACAGTAGTAATAAATGTAAGATTGGTCTCATATAGATGTGCAAGAAATGTGAATTGTTAACTACAATCTGATTCCTTGGTACTACTTGTCATATTCCTGTGGAAATTAGTGGGAATTACAAATTTCTACCAGCAGCAAATCTGGCTCTGTTAAACACTCTATATTCTTTTAATTCCTATTGTTTTAAACCACAATGGCACAAAAAAAGCCTGCATTGATTCTTTCCTCTTATAAGTATGCATCTTGGCATATCTGACTTCTAGCAGTAGTTAGGAATGCCACCCAGCCTTCCATGTCTGTTTTTATAAAGTTGTATGTCAGTTGAAACTGCCCTACAAATATGTGTTGTCTTTGTCCTACCCCTCAGCTTCAGAGCCACGTTTTAAAACATGGCTATAATGCTTTTTTGCTTGTATAGATAGATCGGTTAGCTGGTGTTTCTGTGTTGTGTTTATCATGAAAACTTGTTGGAAAACTCGGTTATATCCAATTATTTCTAAACCACTTCCTACTTGGTAAGGTAAGGATGGGATTGATAAAACAAAGTGTTCATTGGATGTGTGGTTTTGTGACTCACTGGGTAAAACTATTTATGCTGTGTGACTCCAGTAGGTTTTCAAACAACATCAAGGAGATATTTATTGGCACCGCTGTTTTGTGGCACTGAGAAAAGAATAAATAAGTGTAAAGGAACAGCTGTTTGAAGTTCTTCTAGGAGAATTTAAATCCCATATTTTCCAACAATGTGAATGAGTCTGCATTTGAATGCTAAACCAGAAAGGTTTATAGTGCATATGGTACCTATTTGAATTTTTTAAATGTCTAATTTCTGCTGTGGAAATGGAGGCCAGCTTGAGTTATTTATTGTGGGATGCAGAAGGAAATCACGACCCTTTGCAGGGACACGTTAGAATCCCTGCACCATTCAGCCAGTTTTCTCCTGTCACACCTACTTAAATTTTCAAAAAGAAGCTTTAATGTATTGAGTGTGCTCTGGATCTTACTAGTTCCGAGCACTTATGACAGCTTTCAGAGATTGCTGGTGGCTCCCAGTAGATTGTAATTCTAGAAACAGGAGCCTGATGCTAAGCATCACCACCTGTTCCCCATTATTTTCCTTCAGAAGAAAACAATGCAAGTATAAGATTACATACTAATGGAACTCATTTTCACTAAATAGGTACATTTGGTCACATGTTATTTGGTGGCCCATAAAAGAAAAAGAGGAAAGTAGTATTCTGTTTTCAAAAGGGAGAAGCAAATAAAACTTAAATTCAGAGTTTCCTAACTAGGATAGCTAAACCAAATTCTTCCACGGCAGGTATACCAATATGCAACATGTAAGTACATACAGATTGCTTGTTGGAATAGCTGTGTTTTCAATTTGATTTGTTGTCATATCCTAAAAGGCTTTGGACTTCATTCATCTCTTTGTAAATTCCCTTTAGAGCTAGATTTGAACCTTTTTGGCATTTGCACTGAATTCCTATTTCTGCTTTGCTTAAAACAATGCAGGTCTCATCTCTAACCAAGGTTTCTCTACTGCCCCTCAGTAGAAAAAATTATAAGCAGATATAGCACAGTTATAATGATACTTGCAAGTTAAGTAGATGTCTGTTATATTCTGTTATCACTCGCCATACACCAGCGTGGTCCCATGTTAAATCTCAGCTATATAGTCATGTGACATATATCTAGGTAATGAAGGAATGTTTAAAATGAACTCATCACTGCTTTTCTCATAGCTGTTAGTATGCACATGTAGGCAGTGCATTTTTCAAGCATGGAAGCATGTGTATGTCTCCCTTCCTTGGAATCCTGAACACATCAGCATTCATGTAGAACCTGTGAGAGCCTGGACTGCTTGGGGTGCTCACCAGTCCTGCTTTTGGGTGCAGACTAGCCTCTAAATTGTATCTATATATCTACTTCCTAGCACTTCCTGTTGCTGTTTTTCCTTTTGCTGATATCTTATTCCCAATTCTGAAAAAAAAAAGCTTTTTTTTTTTTTTTAGACTTTTTCCTGCTTGTGTTGCTTGGTGATTCTTCTCTGACAATCCATGTCAGACTGTTGGTAGCCTTTCTTCTTAGTCTTGTTGTTAGTCTCCTTTCTAACCTTAGTCTTGCTTCTTGCAAACTCTTCAGTGGAAAGTGGTGGGTTTTTTGAGATAGCATACTTTTTGAGGCGTGATATTTCCTGATTTTTGCAAGCAAGGTTCAGCGGTTCATTGAATGGCAGCAAATTAAGGGTGACTTTACCCATTTCTTGCACCTTTGGGGACATGAGGTGTTATTAGCAGTGTTTCTTTGCTGTGTTCGTGCGGTAGTATGTGTGGGACACTGTAGCTACTAAAAGTAATTTTCTGGCATATGTTTTGTCTGTATGAGGTAGCCTAAATGGAAGTACTGTCTCAGCCATAATTACCAATGGAAAAGACTCAGGATCAAGCCTTTGATCTGGTTTATTCTCTCTGCAGTATTGGACTGGATTCTTAACTCTGAAACTGGGGTTTTGCACAGAGGAAGCAGAAATAGATTCATGGAGTGCTCTATATCTGCTTTTTCTGAATGAAGTACTTTAATGACATATATTCAGGGACCAGGTTTGTCTGCAAATCAGATTATTTAAGTTTTTAAGAGTTTTATTTCAGATGTACAAAATGGATTTTGGTGGACATTGTCAGACCATGACATTACTCAGTACATAGACGAGTGGATGTGGTGTTTCTGAAAAATTGACGGACATGGTCTTAGCTTTTCTGTGATCAAAACAAAGCATTTCTATGCCTCTTTTCAAAAGTGTGTCCCAGTTGCTTTAAAATAACTGAAAGTGAATGCTTCCAACCAGCAGAAAATTTACATTTCATAATTTTTTTTTCTGTCATGTATTGATGACCAGCTCTTCAAATCTTTTGTCATGAGCTAAGTCTGTAATGAATGAAGCTCAGTAAAACCATGGGATCACTGTGAGGACTCTCACATTAGGGAGAAATTACAAGAAAATTACTTTTTAGCCTTTTGATTTACCAGATAACTTTAAAACTTCATTCTGATTTTGGCTGGGAAAGCCCCTTTGTTGTCCAAACACAAAATTTTCATTTGTTTACATCAGTTTTTTTTCTCACAGAGCAGATAGCAGCAGTGCTGGATTCAACATCTAAAAGCGCTCTCTGGCAGGATGGGTGCCTACACCCAGCCTGGTAAGCACTGTAGCTTTACTGTTATTCCTGTAGCTTGCTAATAAAAACAGTGATCTGGGAGAGTCATGAGCAGAGTTCTGCCTAATGGAGTCTCATTTAAACTTGGGGCTTGCTGCTTTTCTTTTGAACTTCTCAAAAGTCTTGCGTTACACTCGATAGGAATGATAAGGGTACTGCTGCACGTTCCTCAGCAAATCTGTAACACACAGGGTGTTTTTCCACTTGGATGTGTGTGTAATTACATGGAAGTTGGGCCTAAGACACAGTCTTGTTTCCAGAGCAGATGTACTTTAACTTGAAGGCTCTAAGATCATGAACTTTGATTTTTGGTGCCTTGTAAACAGCTGTGGCTTAGGCATTGGTAAAAAGCAGCTGACCCTGAAAAGAAACGATGAAAGAAAGTCAGCAAACGTTTGTACACATAGCTGAAAGAGGTGCTGGGGAGGATCCAGGCAGGATCCAGGATCCTCCAGGATTTGTATTTTGCTCTTAGCATGCACTCTCTACTGGCTGTCACTCTACAAAGAGCTGGGTCTTAGTGGTGTGACAAATTATTTCACTGCTGCTAATGCTGATATTTGTCAGTGCCTTCTATCTTGCTTTACTGAGTTTTATAATGAAGACTTAAAACTTTAGCAGAGGAATAGGTCAGTGATTGCAAGGGGGTGTGTGTAGACCGATTTTTGTCCTCTGTTTAAAGAAAAATGGACTAACTGCACCAGGATGTGCTTCTTCCTGTTTTTTTGGTTTTTTTCCCCAGGTCTCGTGATCAAGCGTCGTAAGTCTCATTAATACAAGATAAGGAAAAATAAAAAAATATTTGGAAAGGGATGTTTTGGAGCAGAATAATTATGTTCTTTCAGAATGTGTTAGAAAAACATCAAAATAGCAATGTAGTTGTATTTTATGTTCAAGAAATATTCTGAAGTATGCACAGGTCTAACTGATAGACAGTACACTTATTACATATTTTACTTAATATCCATGCTCATGCTATTTCACACAGTCTGCCTGTAGGCTTCAGCGTGACTGCATTGAGTTAACTGAGAAAAAAATCTCTTTTATTGAATAAACCCAGATAAATACACTTACATTAGATTAAACTGTTGAAAGTACACTATGTGCTATCTAAGCCTTGAGCTAAGTATTGAGTAATTAATATACCCTATTGTTGCAAGTGAAGATAGCCTGACACCCTCGAACCAAGAATTTTGACTGATCATTTATTTATACTGACCAAGTTTACCCCTCTAAAATATATTATCTCTTGACTGTTAACCCTTTAAGATAAGCACTGACTTGCCTTTGGGCCAAGACTTGAAGTGACATGCTTAAGTGAGGTGCTTTTGATTAAAATGAGAATAGTGCACCAAAATGACCAGTTATGGGTTTTCAGGCAGAAAGTAGCACAAGGCTGTACACCAGTGCCTCAGTTTAGAGAGATCCTCTGAGTAGGCAAAGTGCTGAATGCTCCCATCTCATATGAACCTTTGAGTTGGTTTCAAGGAAAATCCACCAGATTTAGGAAAAACTCTAATTTTTGAACAGTGGTACTTATGGGCTTATTTACTTTATGGGCTGATTTTCCTACTTGGGAGAAACTTATTAGGACAATAGGAATTGTGCCTGTTTTGAGAATGAGTGGTCTGTTGAAAAGGGATAATTTTCTGTTTTGGTTTGGGTTTTTTTTTTCCCCCTGTGATTTTTCACAAAATATGCAAACACTCAGGTGGATTTAGTCACTTGGCTATGCCAAGAACTGCCTAGTGGGTTTTGCAGCTCTTCCAGCTAGAGCAGGTGTGTAACCACCACTGATGTAAGAGTTGGTGTAGTGCAGGTGGAGGGAGATTCTCAGGGCCAATTGCTCATCAGAGCTGAAGGCATGGCCCAAAGGGAAATGTGCTGTCTCGTTTAGTTCCAGTGTATTCTGAGCAATCTGTCTCCTGGAGATTTAGAAGAGCAGGAAACTGAAAGGGAATTGCTTGACTTGGGAAATACCCTTCTCATGACTAAGGAAAACCACCTAGTGTTCATTACTTTTAATTCATGTCAGCCTGGTCTGTTTTTCTCCCTCCTTGTCATGAGGAAAATAATCTGTTGCCCAATAGGTGAATCACACTTTGTGTACAGTAAACTATTACAAATGTACATATATTATCAGACATATAAATATCTAAATAACATCAAGGATCTGAATAACATCACTAGTGCTAGTTGAACTACCCAAGACTTAATTATAAATAGTTTTATCTGTCTAACTAAAATAATTTTTTTTTCCTGGAGTGTCATGTGAAGTATAGGGAAACAGTAAGTCATATCTTCATATCTGCCATATCTTCCAGCAAACACTGTAGCAAAAAGTAAGAAAGGAAATCTTCTCTTGTCATAATTGCATAGCCATGGCCAATGTTTAATTTCAGTCTGAAATTCAAGGAGAACTCTGCACATTTCCATGCTCTAAAACATTTTTGCCAGTTGTTAAATAGGCTGAGTTTGTCTGTAAAATATGCTTTTAAAAATCAAGTTATTTCTCTAAAATATGCTTCCATGGCTATCAGTCAAAAGTAGGATACATTTTTTCCCATTTGGCTAGTTAAATGTGGCCATCTTGATTTGTGTTTGTGTCTTTCTGTAAAAGGAGATAACTGTTACAGTCACTATCGCTTATATTTAGCACATCTGAAAAGAAGGGTACAAAATCAAAAAAAAAAAAAAGAAACAATCATACAGTTAAATGAATTCTTTCTGTTCTGTGTACTTCGTATGAGGCCTTGGCACAGCAAGCCATTTATACCCCACTACTTTGGGTTCATCTGCTTAAAGGAAATAAGAAAGAAAAAAGAAAAGGCAGACAAAACCAATGAAGTAAAGCACTTGAAATCTTTTCTGCCCTGGTTGGTTTTGCTGTGTAGGCTATCTAGCAGGTAAAGAACTGATCATGTACAATTTTAAGAAAGCACAGCACCTAGACAGCACAGCACCTAGAGGCTGCCTCTGGGCGAGGTTACAATGCCAGCAAGAGGAGGCCAGATACAGGATGACTCTGTTTGCAATCCAGGGCGTATAAATGTGAAAAATGCCTGCTAACGAAGCGTGCAGTACCCTGGGGAATGCAGCTCATGCAGAATAGAAATTGTCAAGAAGGTGGTGCAATATTACCATGGTTCCTGCTTCTTTGCCTTTCCTAACAAGAATCAGATATACACGGAAGTTTTCACTACAATAAAGTTGCAAGAACTAAAAAGTAGTATCAGGTTGCTGCATCTGGCTTAGCTTTAGAAGTGGAAATATAGTAATGGGATAAATGAAAGGGCCACCCACTATAAAGTGTGGGTGACCAGTATAAGGAAAAAGCACCCCCCCCCTTTAATGCTTATTTATTCCAAAGGCTGTTACAAAGAAATTGCTCTCAGTCTGATGTAGTGCCAAACACAGGGGATTAAACTTTTTAATGACTTTTTGTTGACCAACATCCAAGACATCGAGGAAAAAAAGAGATTCTGTAACTCCACATAAAGAATATTATTTTCAGACAAGAAGAGAGTGCTTGAAAACATAAGTTCAGAAGATAGGATAAAAGGTAGCAGGAAAGAGGATAAATGCATGTCTCAGCAGCAGAACAGTTTATTTTGAGGGTGGAGAACAGATTTAGAGCTAATTCCATGTTAAATGCCAGAATTCTAGGTAATTGCTTGCTAACAATGACTAGAATAGGACAATGTCTGTTTTGGCTGGATTCAGAAACTGTAGGATTATTCTTCTTTCTTTCCCCTCTCTTTTTTCTTTCATTTCTCTCAGATTAGGTGGGGTTTTTTTCCCTCCAAATTAGATATTTTCTGAAATCCTACTGTTCTGTCTCTTTTGTGTTATGGTCCCTAGCACTGAAGGAAGCCTTGCTTGAAAATGAAAAAGGGGCCCATAAGATTGAGAAGAGGGTGTAGTCGGAGTACAGAGTCTGGAATGAAAGATGGTCCCCCAGTGACTATTGCAGACTGAAACTAAGAGCAGTCTCTATTAACTCAGGGGCTGCAGACATAAATGTAGTCTGAAGCCACCCTGTTCTTGCCTCCTGGACTGCATGTGCTCTCTCTCTCTTCTGAGAATTGGGGTCTGGGTTTGTTTGAATTAATAGTGAAGTCATTACACTATGTAAATATGTTAGTCTTCATCTGGTTTTACTCACAAGCTATTCTTGCCTTGCTGTGCTGTTCCTGTTTTCTTGTTTGTGCAAAATTAACCAGGAGCATTTTAAAAGAAAAGGGGGTAAAAGGGTGAATAGTGTTGAAACCTTGATTGCTACGTTATTTACCACAGGCTGAACTTTGGTGGGCAGTTCCAATTTAATCATATAATAAGAGTACAATGGCATTTTTAATGGAGCTTTTAGGAATCCTTTCCCTTTGTCATCTTTGGCCTTCTTTGAGTAAACTGTGATAATTTGCCTTAATAGCCTAGAATTACAATTTTTCATTTTACTCTTACTGAGGAGTCAGCTGAGCAGCAGTATGAGTCTAAGCACTTTACAGAAGTTGCCTGTGCCCTCAGGGGGCTGTGACCAAATGTTTTCCCAGGACAGCTGGTTTTCTGCAGGTAGTCTCACTGTATAAGCACTGCTGGCTCCTCATCCAAGCACAATTGCTCCTAGAATGAGTCAGGATGAGGAGCTACGCTCTGATACGGTAATTCTTCCTGTTGTTATGAAAAGGAAAGCCCCAAGCTGCATTATTGACTTGTCCTGTTTCTCAGTCTCACTCATGCAGACCAATTGTAAAAACTGAAGAAATACTAACTTTTTTTGTTTCTTTCTTTTTCTTTAAAACACATGGACTTCTGTGGCAGTGCCTCTGAATCATCTGTGGTACAAGAGATTGGAAAGTGGGAGCTGGTGCAGGTACCCCAGAGTTGGTTGGTTGTTCTGACTTTAAAGCTGGACTGATGGAATTTTGATGTCTGATTTCATTCTCTGTAGGTGCTTTGACATTCTCAGCTCCCCCTGCAATGGAGCAGTCACAGCCATCATGTTGCAGAGGGGCTTACATAGAACAGGAAAAGTGGGGAAGGTGTTTGGAATATCAGATGTCAGTGGTGGTTTCTGATGCATGCAGAAAGAACTGGGTGTTGGAAGAGGCATATGAGTCAGGTGTTCCCACACAGATGACCATCAGGGTAGGAGACAATAATGCTGACATTCAGTAATGATGTTAGACTGTGGTCAGCAGTCTGCTGAGGTGGAGACTGCAGTTCATCCTTCTCAGACATATGGCATCTGGCTGTCTCTCCAGCTGCCACAAACTCATGTTTTCAGGGCTGTCCTTTTAAATATGAGAAGCAGAGAAAGCACATTTTGAAAAATGGTGTCTTAAATGCTTTGTGTTCTGCAATGCAAAGTGTATTCTGTAAGGACTACCAAAGTCATTTCCAGGGTGAGGATTACAGATGCGGCACAAATGTTTATAACCTGAAAGCACTCTCTCTTCAGGCAGCGTAGCAGACAAAGGAGAGTTTTTGCACTGACTGCAATAAGTTGGTTTTCCCCCTTGTTTTTCTAGAATTTGTGAGTGTTTGAAAGCAAAGGCAGTTTACTTGCTTAGTAGGAATACTACAGAAGGTAAAGCTGTCATCTCATTTTTCTTGCTCTGTATACATGCTTGCAGACATGGCTCCCAATAAAAGCTCCACCATGACAGTGTGCCATGATTTGTAGATGTTCAAATCCAGTTGTTAAGCAGTAACTCACTACCAGTTTTCAGGAGTGTTATTCTACACTAAACCACATCATCTGGGTATTTCCCTCTGTTTTCATGCCTGGTACTTTAGGAGCCATAGGGTTTTCATCTGGATAGTATTCTTAGTACTCCAACTGCTAGCTGTTTTCATCTGGATAGTATTCTTAGTACTCCAACTGCTCATCCATTGCAGTAAACATGTTGATCAAAATGCCAAAAGACTCTCATGCTGGAACGGGTGATAAATAGCCAATTAGAGACAAAACTAAAAAGGACAACCTTCAGAAAAGGAGAGGGGAAAAGGCAGAGATAAAAGGGCAAGAACAGTCTTCTGAAAAGACTGGACATAGAACAAAGCATGTGTTAACAAACCTTCATTCTTTAAGCAGCCTTTGGTGATGCATTTGAACATGACATAAAATCAAGACTTGGAGGCTTCCTGTCATAATGATTTAGAACTACACTGTTGACTTTAACGAGTACCTAACATTGTTTTGATGCTCTGTTGTGATGCTGCTGCTGGTAGTTCACCAAACAACATGAATCAGACACATTGAGACAGAGCCTGTAAGATTTGGGGTCAAACTGAATGTTGCCCAAATTTTTGTACCTTCTTTAATCATCTCTTCTGTAAGGTTCCAGTTCTACAGAGCAGGAAGCCACCTTCAAAATCAAGCAGAGTAGGTGGCTTGTGATCTCTCCAAATATTGAGGAGCAAACATGCTATTTCACTGCTATGAAATATCATGGTCGCAATATCAGGTAGGCTGGGAAAAGCTGAACACCTCTGTATACACCCTGTGCATGGGGCAGGAAACATAATTGCTTCCTTTGAGAAGCAGAGTGATGCCAGTATGGACCTAAGGGTGACAATTTGTCTTAAAGATGGGATAGAACTGGAAAACTTGTAGCTGTGCTCCCTCAGAGACAACAATGTATTTGCTGTATTCTGGAGCAAGTTTGATGCTGTTCTGTGATAAGCAATGTACATCTGTGCATATTTTGGGCATACAGTGCTGCCCTTTAAGTTACTTGGAAGTGTAACTAATTTCTGGCTTTACCTGTTTTTTCTGAGGTCAGCTTCCACCTCCTTCACAGTCATTATTTTAAAATTTATAGAAGTATGATGAGGAATTGAAGGTGAATTAAATTCAATAAAATTTTAATGTGGATTGTCCTAAATGTGGTAAACATTTATGTTTATACTTTCGTGCCACATGTAAAATGCACTAAGTTAAGGCAGGTTTAGCTGAGATAATAGTATCCTCCTGGAAATTTTACTGATCCACTTGCATTCTTTCAGATTACCTTCATCCCTATGTCTTTCTGAAGCCAAGGCCAGCTTTAAACAGACACTACTTTCTCCCAGCAGGGCACAAAATGTAGGTAGTTCTGTAAGAGAAGGTGTAGATTTATAAGATGTAGAATAGGTTGGAGTGATCTAGATAGTCTAGACCTAAAATGCTTGTTGAAATTCTTTATGTGGGCTGAGAGACCCATAGGGTCATATTGAGTGAGCTATCATTAAGGAAAATCCTTGGAGGCTTTTTCTTCTCTGCGCTGGGAGAGTCACCACTAATACTGACTAGTGCTGTGTGAAATAGGGCAGCCCAGCTCCCCTGTTTATTTGGAGGTGTTTGACTCTCTTTCCACCAGGTGCAGCTACACACTCCCCCCAAGCACAGCTCCCTCCATAACTGCCTAGTGCTTGCAGAACAGGATGTTGTTTTCCATGGCATTATTGTTTGGACAAAGAAAATTTATGAGAGGACCCCTGTGAGTCTTGCCTCAGTTGATTCAGAGGGACCTCAGTGAGGTTTGTTTTCTGGTTGTTAAGATCTGAGTTTTCTTTGGCTCTAGCAAATCATGAGAGCTGGACTACTGCAGGTCATAGAAATGTTCTTTCCCTGGTGGTCTAGCAGTGGATTGAGAATTCCTTTGAAAAATTAATATTTATTGTTTAATAATGCAGGCTTCTGGGACCATTATCCACATAGTTTGAAGGAGTGATCTTTGGAAGCTGCAGTATATGTATCCATGATGTAGTACTCTGTGAATCAGACCTCATGTAACAGCAGTGTTGTGTTAAATTGAAGAGTTAAAAATACATTATCTCTAGAAGAAAGTGCTTGTACTGAATCTAGAAGCTGAATATGGCAATTTTCTCTTTAGGTCTGAGAGAGAAATGGGTCAGAGTTATATTATTTTAACAAAAACACGGTTTGGTGAGAAAAATTGAATCATTGAGCTTGCTATGGCAACTGAAAGAAGTAAAACTGTTTCATTGCAACTACTGTTAAGTTTTTCTTTTAGGAAGGATCTGTGCCACAGCAGTCACTGAGAGTTGAGAGTTTCTGGTTTCTCAGTCTGAGACAGGATCTATGTCTGGAGCTGTCTGAGAGCACAGCATGATTTCCTCTGTGGGATAAATTAACCATGGCTTTGTGCTTGCACACAGTGAGATCCCTCGCTATCATCTATGCCTATGCTGAGCTAAGAATAGAAAAAAGCAACATCAGCAGTGCTGTGGGAAAAATACATCACTCCAGATGGCTGCTGATAAACACTTTTCTTGTTTGGGATTAATAATATAATAGTAAATAATGGTAATTTCTCATCCACATTTTAACCTACATGTCTGCTTAGCAGCTAGGAGAAAGTTAGGCCGAAGTCTGTCGAAGGTGGATTTTTCTGGATACACCTGAGAAGCTATCAGTAAGTAGTTTAGTTGCCTTGCAGGGAAAAAGACAACCCACAAAGAGCTGGGAGTTTGCTTTGTTTGTTCGTTATTAAAAGGCTTTGAATTCCCCTCTTACCCCCTCCATTCTGCTTTATCACATTCATGTGGTGCTGAATAAAGAGCTGTTATTTCCATTGTTACTAAGGTTTGTATCCTGTGAGATCATGTTAGGATTTCTCTCAGACTTCTGAGAGAATCTTCACTCGGTCTCCAAAGAGGCGAGTGGGTCGAATCCCACATGTGATGTATTCATTTAGCTCTACAGGCCACATGTTGCATACAACTGTCCCACCAATGTTGATCTGTTAAAAGCCAAAACAAATTTGAGACCCAACTCAGAATCAGGTCCAACTGGGGAGCCAAACAATGACTTGCATTCTTTGTAGTTAGTCTTGACAGCAGGCTACTTGGTTAAAGCATATGTTTGCATTTCCTAATTTATTGGCATGCTTTTAATTTGGATTACTAATTCTTCAGAGTAAGAGAAAAGAAAAAGAAAACATGGCACCCCTGTGGCTATTTCATATGTTTGCTCCATGGGGATCAAGTCCTTGCTCTGAAAGATAGTTCTGTCCTGTCCAAAGCAGGATGGGAAGGAGAGACTCTCACCATGGTTGAGCCGGTTGGTTGCTTCATTGTGCCTGATGGCTTTGGAATATTAAGCAATATGCCCAAGACTAAAGGCAAACAAGCTCTTTTGTTCATCTCTCAAGTGGAGGTTGGAAACTCTGTCCTCTTGCCTGTAGTTCAGGACAGTTTTGATCATCTAGCCAGCATATTGGCTACAAAGAGATCAGCTTCCACCTCCTTCACAGTCATTATTTTAAAATTTACAGAAGCACGATTAATTGAAATAGAGAAAATATAACTTTTTTTCCTTAACTAACAAGTGAGTAATAAACTGAGTTGCAGTACCAATTAATTTGTGGTGACCTATCTCACAGACATTGTATGAGTATAAAAGATTGTGTAGATGTAATATAGAAGAGATTTTTACAGCAGCAGAAGTCTGTAGTATGTGGTAGCACAGCCTAGTGACACAGGTATTTGCACAGGATATTAGTAAATAGGGGTAGTATGTACAAGACTGAGTAAAAGCCTAAGTTAGATTTCTGACATATGGTTACCTAGGAAGCAAGGCCCTTCCTGGGTTAATGTATGTGTCCATTTCCTTGAGTCCCTTGTCTCACCTTTGCAATATAGCTACTGCCTCTTTGCCAAGTGAGAGAGGATGATGGACTGACCTGGTAGCTCTGGAGAGCTCTCACTTCCTGACTGTACAACTGGTTGGAGCTTTTCTCCTCTTCTGCTCAGTCCCCACTATCATCAGGAGATGATTGTATGGACCAAATCTGGCAGAATATGCAGAATAATAAGTGCAGTGTTACTGTCGTTTCTGTGGTACATGAAATTCATCTGTCTTACTGAGTGCTGCTTGGCATCTGCAGTAAAAGGCTAATGGATAACCTCCATGCTGTTTCTTCTGCTGGGAGGGGTAGTAGCCATGATTTTCTGCCAGGACTGACTCTGCACTTGGATTTTATGATGTGCTTTAAAAAAAAGTTAATTGCTTCTGAGGGAATCACTACTGATATCTGTTCCATCAAAACACCTATTTGGGCACAGTTCCTGTCAGTGTTGAAGGTGGGTCTGAAGCCAGCAGTGTCTCAACTGCTTGTGCTGGACAAGTGATGACACAGTCTAGGCAAAAATGCCAGTGGCTCTTCCTGCCTTTCACTGACTTGTGATTACCTAGTACGGTGTGGAGTACTTCAGCATAAAAACAAACGAGACATCCTAATACGAGCAGATGAGAGCCTGGCGACTTAAGACACTGGCTGGGAATATTGTCTTCAAATATTTGCTGGAGGCCATGCTGAAATTCAAGACCTTATGTCCCAAAGCTCAATAAAGTATGTTTGCCATCAGTCTTCTCACCCTTCAGCACATTACAGCGTCTGTCTTACTCTCCCCCTGGAGTGCTTCTCCATTACGTTTCATAGTGTGAGACAGAGAGACTCAAACTCTTTGGCTTCTTAGCACTACAGTCTCACCACTTAATATTGCTACAACTTGCAGTGAAACTCTGTGGTGCCTGAAAAATATGTGTGATAGAAAATGACTCCAGCAAAAATATCAAGAAAGTGTCATTGCACTGAGAAAAGGGGCTAAGAGCTCCTCTGTCAAAAGGGGAAAACAAAGATAAGCATAAACCTCACTGCTGCATGATTCTCAAATCATGGGAATGGCATTACCCACTTAGCTGCAAAATGTAGGCAGTCAGTTCCTTATGCAGCCTTCCTGGGAAGTTAATATAAAAAGGAAGATCTAAGTGCTTGGAACAATTTGTTCAACTATAAAAATCCCCAACTTTTGTCCTCTATCCTCTGCATAATTTTCCTTGAGTATTTCTATCATGCATTCATGAAATTTTGAATATAAATTCAGAAGGGAAGGAATATTCTCTCTCCCCAAGAGAGAAGTCTAACATCTCTGTGTTGTTGTGACCTGACTGGTAAGGGCTAGTCTTGGTGGACTGATGCAGGTGACATTTTGGTGCAGCAGAAGCAACATCCATTTCAACATCTAGCCTGAATCCTCCAACAGTACAAAAATCCCTTTGCTGTAGAGTTTTGGACAAGTAATCAACAGTATCTTTTATACAAGGATACAGAACTAATTGGAATGGCTGAGGAAAAACCGTGTCAGTAAACAATGCTCTTAATCAGACACCGCATTCTGAAAATGTGACTCATTATCACAGGCACATCTAGTTCATGTCATGCTACGGGTGACTTGATTGCCTGCAAGAGGAATAAAAAAATAAGATTGTTTAAATGCAGCTTCAGAGAGTGCTCCGTATTTTATCTCGGTTTCATCTGGTTTCCCATGCTGTCAAAGCTGTGTTTAGTGAATGGGGATTTACAACCAGAAAATGATATGTGTAGCTGAAGAATGTGAAGGGATGATGTGCCTTACAGAATTAGTTATCATTGCTGGGGAAGTAGAGCTGGTTTCCAGCTTGCTTCTTCCCTCTCCATCTGGGACTGATCTGTGTCTTTGTGTTGTATATAGGAAATGTTCTCCACAATTCTCTGAACGTAAAGACTCTGTTCCAGGCACTGTGGTGCAGGAGATTTTGGAAACCTTGACTTATTCATAGATAATATTTAACATGTACGTTTTTACATGTTTTCTTTACCCTGTATTTTAAAGAAATATACCTTGATTGACTCAACTGACAACAAAGGAATAATTATGGATGCATTTCCCTCCTGCTAACCAAGGCTAAGTAGACAATATGTTATTTTATTTTTCTGTTTCTATAATGAATGCTACACAGCAATAGGAATTACTCTTCTGACAGCAGGAATTATGTCTATTCTAATGAATGTCTAGTGACTAGGAAACAGACACAAGGCTATATAGGCATTTTTGTTTCAAGGTCCCTTGATTGATAGCCAGGCTATAAATGGATAGTGATTTTGGCAGATGAAAATAGTTGGTGGCAGCAGGCATTTGCAAGAGGGTTTCTTGTACGGCTGGCTGGTCGCTGGTCTTTTGAGTGGACCTATTAGTTGTAATCTAAGCTACATGAAATACTTATTTTTTGATGTGCTGCGGTCATTTGCCTTAGGTAGGTCAGTTTTGGCTTATTGTAATTCAGAAGTATCATTTTTATTTAGGAATGGGCTCTAGATTGGGAAGAAAGGCTGGGTTCTCTTGATTTTCCTAGCAATTTTTGAAGTTGTCTTTTGTTATTTTCACCATTCTCAAGAACAGAGGGTAGAGCTGGCAATTAGATGTGTATCTTAAAATATCTTTTCCGTGTCACTCAGCTTAAAAGCCAAAAGTAAAACAATCACTAGATATGGTATGTGAGAGCATTCATTAGCACCATTCAGGATCGGGGAACTCTTTTTTTAAGAAGCTATTTGAGGAACCAAAATAAAACTGCAAGTAGGCTTCTTGCTGACAAGTTGCAGGTGTATGCCACATGCCCATATTGGAAAAAAGATGCGGTTATGAAGGTCTTGATGACAGACAAGGGTCTAAAATGCCTTCATCTCCAGGTTTTAGCCAGTCCATCTGTTTTTTATTTGCATTTCCTCCAGCTAGCAGAGTTAGTATTTTCCAAACTCAATATAACTATGCACAAGTCTATATAAAATCACCTTTTTTTTTGCATTGTAAGATCCATAGGTTAGTAAGGTACAATTTAAATAGAAGTCTTACTTTTATGTTAACTATATAATAAATTTTAAATCAGTTTTATTTATTAGTTTTGGAAAAATGAGGGAAAGGAGTGATAGGATTGAGGAAAGATTACTTTAGCTCCGCTGTGCTAGAATAAGTAGAATCTGCTTATGCCATAAGAGTACCAAAAAGGTATTTCTATTTGTCTCTTATTGATACTTCTAGCTTAAAAGATCTGGCCTTCTTTGATTTCATCCTCTTGAGGAAATGTCCATTCTTAAGGCTAAAAGACATCCACATAGTTCAGATTACTCCAAACAGCTGCACCCTGGAAAAATTCTCAAAGGCACATATTCAGAGGGCAGAAGTAATGAGGCAACAGCACTTGGGAAATACCCAACCAGCACTTTTGGTACTGTAATGTAAATTTTGAAAAACAACTCATGAAGTCACATGAGAAATGGCAGTTTCCCCTCCCACTACTGACATGAGAGAAATTAGGTTTTCTTTGAAGACCTCTTGTTTCTTATGTGATTCACAACAGAATCACATGAAGATAGGTAGACAACAGTCTCTCCACCTAAAGAAACAACTTTCAAAGTGGATTCTTAAAGACCTTGAATTTTTTCTTTTCTGAGAGAAATATATGTCTTGATTTCAAAAATGATTACAAAAAAGTAATCATTCTACCCTGGGAATTAGTCAGTTGAGCTTTTTTTGGGGGGTGGGTGGGGTGAATAATTAATTGCAAAATCATTTTGAAAAGAAAAGCAATAGTTTAATTTATTTGAAATACTGGAGAAAATTAGTTGAGGAAATGTAAACATAATTTTCCAGGAAGTACACAAAATTTATTGTCATATTTTTTTTATTTAAACAATTTCTTCAAGAATAATTTTGAGGAATGAAAAAAATCTGTAATTAATTTTACAGGCAGTAAAATTAGATTCAAACAGATAGCATAGTTGTAGCTGTGTGGGAGTCAGCAGAAAGCATCCTGGAATGTGGCAGTGTGTGTTATTGTGTCTCTTTCAAGAATCTTCTCTTTTCCTTTTGTGGGAACAAAGTTTTCTTTATCTTTATGGGAGAATGCAGTGCTTTTGCTTTTTTCTTTTTCCTTTTTAAAGTCTGTTTTCCTGTGAGGTAATGCTGGTTTTGATGAATAGAGAAGAATTTTTTACCCATGTATCTGCTTGTACAGAATTATATGTGCAAGATATTTTGTGCTCTGTAATACATCCCCTGGTGCATACCATAGGGTGTTGTTTAGCAGGTGGCAAGTATAAGGAGTATACTCCAGAAGTGAATCAAAGGTTATCAAAGTGAAATGCTGATCAGTGACATATGTTCACTTCCAGGGAGTCCCACTGGTGGGCGCTAGGGATGAGTGGTGAAGTTGGACATTTGAATGAGCATGATGCAGATACTCATGGTGACAACACTGAGCTTATTCATAATACACCAGTGTGTTTGACAACTGCCAAAGGAAGAATGCCTACTCAGAGTTTAAGATGAAATCTTACCTATTGGAGGGTGTGTTTCAGTATTGTTACTGGCTTTCATGGCTGTGTTGATTGTTCATTGTGGAGTTTTAAGCTCCTGCCTGTGAATCAGATCCCTGAATCCACAAAAATATGAATTCTCTTGTGTCCATGTACATTTGAAGTAAGGAAGGATGAAACCATGAGCAAGCAGGTTCTATCTCTTATTCTTTAAGCAATGACCAGCAGCTGTGTGAGCTTAAAGATTGCTGTGTGGCTGCAGTGGAGCACCCCTAGTTGCATCTCCTAGCCCCATGAATTGTTACCTCACTATTATTTTGGAGGTTTCAGTGGTAGTTTTTTTCCTTGGTTTTCGTTTGTTTGCTTGTTTTTTTTTTGTTTTTTTAACTGGGCTGCATCTATTCCTTGTGCAAAGGTGTGCCTCACTGCAGACCTTTCTCTTCCCCACCAGGCCTATCCCTGCACTAATGACAAGGAGTGCGAGGTTGGGCGGTACTGCCACAGCCCTCACCAAGCCACGTCCGCGTGCATGATGTGCCGGAGGAAGAAGAAGCGCTGCCACCGGGACGGGATGTGCTGCCCTGGGAACCGCTGCAACAACGGTATGGCTGCCAGCTCTGGGCTTTGCTGCTGAAAGTCAGCCTTCTTGACATCATCTGTTGCTATGAGCATTCCCAGCAACAGTGTTTTTCCCTGGGTGATAGCTCTTCTTTTTCTAAGCCAAGAAAACTTAATAGTCTACTTTGTTCCACTCTGCCTAATTTTCTTTAATAGTATTTCTATGTTTAGGGCTCAGGTATTACCAGTTTTTTCTTATATTTTGTGGTGGAGGAACACAAAAATGCTGCCTAAAATCACAGCTCTACATTCAGTGTGCTTTGATTCACTGGAAGACTGCACAGAAGTCATATTGCAAGGAAGCAAAGGAGACTTACTGAATCCTGAATCTACTCTCCCTGGGGAGGGTTATAACCATACTGTTTGCATTTCCATGGAGACTGGAGAGAGATGTCTGTAAGGAGCTCTCCAGGGGCTCGGACCATAAAGCCAGAGCAACAGAGAGACTGTCTGACAGTGAATGAAGCAGATCTGTGGTGAGGCTAAGTGCCAGGAGCCAGAGGTGAACGTGTGATTAGAGCTGAGTGTCACTGAGGCCAAACCCCAGTGCTTTCATCATTCTGACCTGGTCAGTGCATGTCTCTCAGCTGCTTTTCCTCTTATTCAAATCTTTGAGTGGCTGTCTTTTCCTTGCAGGTATTTGCATACCAGTAACTGAAAGCATCCTTACTCCTCACATCCCTGCTCTAGAAGGGCCACGCAACAAGAAGAATGGTCATTATGCGAGCAAGGATTTGGGATGGCACAACCTGGGGAGGCCCCGATCCAAGCTGTCACACATAAAGGGTAAGATCACATTTGGACCGGACTGCTGTGTTCCTTCATGTCATGAATCATGTTATTGCTGTTAAGATACAGCAGTGGAAACCAGAAATAGGCAGTAATTTCACAGGGAGTGAATGTCTGTTGTGAGAGATCACAGCATGACTGAGAAAGTGATGTAATGTCAACCGACAGTTCCTGTGATTGAAACAGCATCTGCTTTCTTCTCTGTATCAGATGTGGACTGACAATCATGTTATCAGTTGTGCAAGACTGCAGACATCCTCCTCTTGTAGCAGCCATGTAATTGAACACTTGTAATTCCGCTTACAATCCTGCAGCTGAATTTCTCCTTACTAAGTCGTATGGCAGGTCTCATGAATTACCCCCTTGAACCTTCCTAATTAATATTTTCTCTTGCGTTTACATCCTTCAAATAGCCACAGGTGGATAATATCACCTCTCCTTTTCCTCAGTTCCATTTGCATAAGTCTGCACTGATCTGTAGTTTCACATTTTTCCATGAGATAAAGTAATTTGGTTGCTCTTTTTAGGACACGAAGGCGATCCCTGCCTACGGTCATCAGACTGCATTGAGGGACACTGCTGTGCTCGCCACTTCTGGACCAAAATTTGCAAGCCTGTGTTGCATCAGGGGGAGGTGTGCACCAAACAGCGCAAGAAAGGGTCCCATGGACTGGAGATTTTCCAACGATGTGACTGTGCCAAGGGTTTGTCTTGTAAAGTATGGAAAGATGCGACCTCCTCTTCTAAATCAAGACTTCATGTGTGCCAGAAGATCTGAATGAGGATTGGGAAGACAGTATTAAGTGACTCTGGCTTTATGTGTTTAATGCATTATGGCATGGTGGAAAAAGGGGACTGCAAATGAAAGTGGAGTGGCTAAAGTAACAGTTAGAGTAGAAGTCACACCAAATGCGTTTCTTTTTGAGCTGGTGGCAAACACAAGTGTAGCTGGAGTTCACCTACCACATGGTTCTCCTGTAAATAATTCTCCAGTTTGTGGGAAATGCTAGCATGCAAACAAGTAGAGTGGAAATGAATGTCACTTACCTTGCTGTGTTGTCCCATGATGTTTCAGGTGTTCAGTGTTAGGGCTACAGTGGGTCTACAGCGTGGTAAGGATTTTCTACAGAAGTTGTATACATTGTACTCCTATAGGAGGCAGTGCATGCCAGGAAGACTCATCTGTCAACACATTATTGGCCACATTGCAGGTGTGAGAAATGGAAATAAAGTTACTGTGAATGTCCACATGCCCTCATTATTCAGGGCTGACATTCAGCAAGGAAGCACTCCTGCAGGACAAGAGTGCTATGTTTTCCAGGCCCTTACGAAGAAGGTGAAAACTGGCCATCTCAAAATTTCAAGAGAGCAGCAGTTTACCTAAGAGGAGGCATTTAAACAGGGTTTTGTTTCCTGTACATGGGTAAATTGAAATGCTTTATGTAGTTCAATGTCATAGTAAGGCACTTAATTACTTGTATTTTTCTCAGTTTACTGCTAATATGCATTGGGTTGAACAGATGAAGCAAATATGTGTGCATGCAGAATCCAGAATTATATGCAGGCAGTTCCTTATTAGTCCTAAATATGCTTTCCTTGCCTAAGCATTCTTGCATTATAGACATTTCCAAAAGAAATAGCAGAGTGTTGAAGTACTTAACACAAAGAGCTTTGAAGTTGGTTCTCTGTTGCTGTTATAATATAATATATTCAACACTTCAGCATTTGTTGAGGTGTTTTAGGCATAGTGCTACAAACTCAAATTTTTACATCTGATGGCACTTTGCAGCAGTATAATGGATTTGTTCTCCAGACAGCAGAGAAAAAGGAGTTGGGTCTTGTGAGCATCTCCTCTCCTGCAGAAGAGTTTTTAAGAAGATGGCATGACCACAAATGACTTGTTAAACATCATGTGATGTCACAGCATACCAGCCTCCAGCATGTATTCAGCCTGAAACTGATGTCCTCTCACTCTGGAGTGTTTTGCCAGGAATGACAGAAATATAGACTGTGGAAACAGCTGCCAAACCCTACATTGTTTGTGTACTGGTTAAAAAAGGACAGCCTCTCTCCCATGACTTGTCTCCCAGGTCTTTTAAAACTTTTAAAATTTTACTTATTTTCAAATATTACTTTGTGTAAACTTTGGTAAAGAGACTGATATTACTTTAAAGAAGTCTGATTCTATAATTGACCTACTACTAAGTTGTAATTACCCATTTATAATTACCCATTTTCATGTTCTATGATACAAAGATAAAAAGATACTTTTCTGTTTATTCAGTTCTGCACAACATGGGTAGGGCCAGTATGTAGTTTAACTTTGAAGACCACGTTACCATTACCTGACACATTTTTCCACCAGTGGGATTCCTTAAAGCTTTAGCTTAGCTACACTACTTGACTCAGCCTTCCTAATTAGGACACAGACCTCAGCTTCATTGCCCTTATCTTTCATAAGAGTCTAAAGCACAAGAGTATTTCACACACCTCCTTCCTTCTTACTCCAGCATTTTCCGATGTCACTGAAACAGGAATAAGGCTCAGAAATTGCAAAATACTAAAAAAGTTCAGGAACCAATTTTGCAGGTTTTATTTACACTGACACAGTATATACTCAGTTCAGAAGAGGAACTCAAGCACTGTCATTGCTCAAGTGCTCACTACATATAAAAGAAAATGAACGAGGGGGGGTTGCAGAAATGGGGTCCCAGCATTTTTTAGCTCTTCTTATTGGCCTACCCGCCATTTTGCTCTTGCAAAACACAGTTATTTGGGATAATTTATTTACAGGAAATGTTTAATGAGATGTATTTTCTTATAGAGATATTTCTTACACAAAGCTTTGTAGCAAAATATATTTGCAGCCTGTTGAATTTAATGTAGAAAAATGTATAATAAGATTAAATATATTAAATTTCTTTTCACATTCCTCCCCAAGTATCATACCCATATTCTTTTCCTTACCTGCTGCTTAAGGAGAATATTTCTTTACAGAAAGACAGGAAAATCAATTGAAAAAACAATCATGTTTCTTAGCTATGCAAGTAAAAACATCTGATTTTTGTGTCTGTGTACTTGTGTCTGTGTGTAGGCTGAGTTCTGGTAAAGAACATGAAGGTCATCTTAAAATCCCCGTACATCATTTCTACAAAACTGGTTTAAGTGACAACTACCTGTATGCTTCTCTTGGGTTGGTTTAACCCTAAACACTCAAGAATACATTTTGAAAATAATGCACCTGGTTGTGTCATGTAAAATCAACCAAGTTAAGTGGGAAAGGTATCCAGATGCATTTCCTGGATAGTGATACGTACCAGAGGGACTCATGCTGGATAAAGGTGGTATTCAAATTACACAGCATTTTGTTAGAGGCTACAGCATGCAAATGCACTCCTGCAAAATCTATAACTTGCAATTCTGAAATAGCAACTCCCAGCATTCAGCTCTAGTAACAGTAAACAATTCATGTGACACAACTGCAAATACCGTTAATAAAACCAGCCAAGTTTTGATCCCAGGAAAACTCCTGCAGAGCACAATAAATATTGCAAAATAATGCCTGTGGTTATTGAGCAATGGTCTTGATATCCCTGTTAGTTGTTTGCTCCAACAGATGTACATTTGGGGGATGGTCTCCAAATTACACAAGTGATCATATAAAATGAAAAGGTTTAGCTACTGTCATTTGTAATATTTGGTTGGTTGGCCTTTGAAAATTCCAACGCTTTTAACATCAACACAATAAAGTTGTGAGCATTTTCAGAGCCCAATGACTTCAGCAAAGACTGCCAAAGCCTTCAGAGATTTAATATGGGAACAAAAACAATAGGCAGAAGCAGTTCCTTGTGCACCACAAATGCTGAGCCACGTAGCTGAACGGAGTAGCATGCAAGCAGTTTTGAAAGATGGAACTTTGGTTGTTTAGAAGACAGTCAGTCAATGTTTTGTGGAAATATACATCAGTTTGAGAATAAAAGAACAGCTAAATTTTGGGATAATTGCTCTCACTCACTGTGTCACTCATCACAGGAATTAGGAATGAGTTTGGTTCAGTAATGGTTCAGAAATCTGCTGTCATGACACAAGTACACAAGATGTTACTGCTAAACAATTCAAATAATTTTCCTATTAGCCTAGAATAGCCTCAGCAGTGCAGCATCTCTTTGGAAATGCTTACTAACTTTCCTAAAAATAATGGATTTGTACTTTATAACTCCATATATTTGATTTACAGTATAAATGTGGGTGTGTATTTGTTACTGTACTGCTTGCTTTGTCTCATTTTGTTTGCAACCTATAGTATTTATGATTTTAAACATTTTTTAATGAAAACAACTAAAATGATTTATCTGATTTCTATAATAAGACTTTCAACAGCATACATCCAGCATCTGCCACCTAAACCAGAATTCACTGAAATTTAAGCCATCTTCTGCATATTCTGACTTTCCAGCTCATTGTCTCAGCAACAGCAAAAAAGCCCTCACCCAAACACCCTAAAATATCTTGGGCAGAGGCTGAGAAGAGACATTCCTAAACTATTCCTTCCCTCTCTGCTTTTACTTTGGAGCTCTGCTTCATAACTCCCACTAGCAAAAGTAAGTGCTATCAACGAAAATTTGTATTTTTCACCCCTCTGAGTTTGCTTTCCTTCTAGGAAAGCCATTTAAGAAAGAGATCCTGAAGGTCAAATCTGCAGAAACTCATATAACAGAGGCTCTGAGCTCGGGCTTTTAGCAGTTTAGAGATCTATCCTCTAACTTTCGAAAACTTAATTGCTAGGAGAATTATGTAATATCAAAACCACATTTATAAAAAATAAAGAAACTTTGTTCTTGGGGTTGTCAGTTACATGTTCTGAAAATAACTGCCCACAGTGCTGGGGTAAAAACAAACACTTCCTCCTCACCCAGGCAAGCTTACCTGTAGTCCCTGACAAAAGGAAAGCAGTTGTTTTGGATTTCTTTTGCTCTGGGCACAGTGTACACAAAGGAATCATTAATTTTGTTTCATAATAAAGTTACGGTTTCTTACCTTGCTTACCAGTTTGAGGTATGATATCTCTCTTTTGTTGCATGAGACAGGAGTGAAGAAACAGAGTTAGCTTCAAGGTCTCTGCTGCCTCATTTAGATCCTAGTGTTTCACTGAGATAAACAAAGACTTTCAGCTCAAGTGCCTTATCAGCTAATACAGTTTTTCACATGCTCACCACTACCAAAGAATGCTTACAGTACAACACAGACCCTGTACCCATTCTTACCATTTGTTCAACTTTACCTGGTTTCTCTGAGTTACTGAGAAGCCCCAGATGTCTGCTGCAGCCCCCTCTCACTGCTCCGCCAGCTTTTCACAGCCCTGCTTGAAAGAGTAGGTACAGGGGCCAAGCTAGCTCAAAAAGTGGTTAGATGCTATTGCAAGCACTGTGAGCATTGATGGTTTCCCACACAATAATTAAGAGCCGGTAAAGGCAAATGCCCTCTCTTTGTTCCTGAGCCACGACCCCTCTGTACTGACCCAAAGGGGGGAGGCATGTTTTAATGACTCAGGTCCCTCAAAAGCTGAAGTATTGAGCCTATTTCCCCTGGAAGTAGTATGCCTCCCACCTTGGTCCTCTGTGTATCCAAATCCTGGTAATTCCAGAGGCTTTGGATTCAGGCACATTGTTTGGATAACATTGCTATAGCTCAGAGCCTGCCCGTGCAGAAGGATCCCACTGAAAGTCTTGGCAGAAGAAAGGAAAAGGCAAAAGCAGGAGACAACTGCTCTTTAGAGAGCTCCAGCTGGTCCTGGAGCTGTTATTTTGACCACCACTGATGGGACTGACCCAGATGGATATATAGCATTGGGTTGAGCTTGTTGCAAATTTGTTTGTTCTGGCAGCTCCCTGGGTTTTTTTTGGAATTACTTATTGTTATAGCAGGAGTGTCAATTACTTATTTGCAAATGTCTGGTACCAATAAACTCTGCTTTTTGCAGTACCAGCTTGCAGCTTGATTTAGAAGTGGTTTGCTGCCTGCCAACTTCCTGAAGCAGAGGAAATAATCTTTTAGAGGAAACTAAGATTCGAACAAGCACAGGGGTAGATTTTGTTTAAGTTTTTTTCTTTCCTTGTTTGGAAAAAAAATATTTAGAAAAAAAGAAGAAAACACCATTAACACACAAATATTTCTTGACACAAATAATAGTTTTAGGGTCTTTGGTAAAACTCGTATGGAATTCTCCATTGCTGTTATCAAAGTTGGCTGAAGAGCAGTTAACAAATCAGAAATGTCTGCCAGTCTTGTTGCTATCAGATGGTTGTTCCAATTTTCTATTCCTCATGAGCTATTTATTTCTGAGAGTATCTTATTTGGCAATATTTGCTCAAACTTGCAAATTTTTGTTGAAAAAATCAAGTATTAAACATTCAATTATTCAGTCCAATTTTATTTGTAAGGCTCACAAGTATTGTTTCTTTCCTTAGTGAAGGTAATTTTTAATGGAACCATCAACATAAATAGATACATTGAAAATACTGAATGACACAATGAGTTCTGGAAGAAATTTGCCAGGAATTTTGGAATGCAGCTTTCTAATGAATCCAATGACCACCCAAAGCTTTAGAAAAATCCACCTCAAAGTTTTTTGGGCAATGTCCTTTTCCTCAGTATCTGAGCAGTTTTGGATATTGCAACAGTGCTTAAAGGAAAATCTTAATGTATGTGCTCTCGAAGGCAGTTAACTCTTCTGTTTCAAGAAACATCTAATCCTTCTGTGAAGTTCAGAGGAGGGTAATAACTGTCCTTGCCAATGCAGCACACAGATAGCTGGTAATGCTGTACACTTGGAGACCTATTGGAGTAAGTCATAAAGACGTTTTCATTACTTGAAGGCCTGTGCTCTTTGTCCTGGAGCTTGCTGCAAACCTGTGTGGAGATCCATGGTTATGGAGGGAACATTCTGCAGGTGATAGATTAATTTCATTGGATGAATAGGAATAGAAATTTCATTAGAAATTCATCAGGATGGCTGTAAATAACTCTGGAGCTAAGGCCTTCCCTCTGCTACCAGAGCTTCCAGTGAGAACTCAAAATGCATCAAAACCTATGAATTCATCAGATTAAATTTGATTTCTCTGCATCTCTGGATTTTGCATTTTGGCAGAGTCAGATGTGAAAATGCCAATATACAATTCTCCTACTGTCTCCAGCCTGACAGCATTTAGAATCTCACAATAAGATGTGCCATTGCAGAACTTGTTTCCATGAGATTTGCAGCCCAAAACATAGATCCAAAATTTTCAGAAGCTTTGAGGCAGAATACAGAATTCCTTATGTTTATTCAATTAGCAACTCTGAAACATGTGGAGATTCCCATGTTAAAAGCTTTTGTAGAAATGTATCCTTATATGATTGCAATTGGATACCATATTGTGCAATGCACAAAGTATATACTCAAAAAGCAGAAAAGATTAAATTTAGAAATTTTCTTTCCACATCTGATGCTGAAAACTAAAACTCAATAATTGACAGAGTGCAATTATTCAGCACTCAGCTTGTATTGTACAGGGACTATATTAATGATTCAAACCAAAAATAGAGAAGTGTGTTAGCACAACTCACCTGAATGCTTGAGTGACACCAAGACTGTAGTATTATATGCAATATAACATATAAATATGTAAATATATAAAAATATATAACTATGTAAATATAAAAATATATCTGTAATAACTAATTTCATGCCCTCCTCACTAACTAATCATTGCACTGCTGCATACCTGTCAGCATTTACAGACACAGGATTTCACCCATGGGAAAATTACTTGTTGAAATTATTTGGTTGTAAACAGGCAATTCCCATCATGGTGCCATAAGCCTGTCCCTACAATTTGTGTTGATAGAGTAATGTTGACATTCATTACTATAATTAGTGACAATCTCTCTAATTAGGCAATCAGGAAGACACTCATATGAAGGAATGTTGCTTTGCACGCATTCATTTTAACAAAAGCTGAAATCACTTACCTATAATAAGAGTCAACTTCCCTGGTGTTGCCTTTCCCATCTGGACAAAGAGATTCATTTTTATATGACCAAACATATTTAATGAGCTCCTCAGCTGTGCTAGCAGAGCAATTTTACATGTCCTGATTTTCCTAAAGGAAATTAGTTTTCATCTATGAGCTCAAATCTAGTTTTATTTTTGATTATATGTTCACATATCTGCATTTTTCAAAAAAGATAAACTGTTCTAATTTTCAGACTGTTTCAGGTTATTCCACCTCTAGCCCAGTTTCAGAATTAAAATCAAAGTAATTGCATGGAATGTAGAAGTAAACAGAACTGAATGATCCTTTCTAATTTCTACTGAGCACTAAAAAATCTACTGTCAGGGAAACGTGAGATGAAGCCTGCAACAGCTTGCAATAAATGCTAGAATTCCTGTTTATTTCAGTACATTCTGAGTGTTTCCTTAAGTACATCTCTGATATACAAACACAGGGTATATAGAGACTGATTTAGCAATGATCCCCTCACTTCAGTGATCAGGAGTAACAACATTACAGGAACAGAAAATAGTTGCAGGAGAAGGAGGGGAATAAGGAGGTTTGGTTCAAGGGTTGAGGGTTCATTGACTTTTTAGAAAGAAAGTTACTGTGAAGATGATGATGAAATGCTATAAAGTAATGAGAGGTTGAAAGAAGGTAACCTGATACAATAATTAAAAATTCTTCATGTTAGAGAGAAGCAGTAGGTCATCATAATACTCGTGTGCATAATGAGATACTTTATTTTACCTACTTAGCCCATTTAAACAGTCAAGAATACTGTCCTAAAGCACAGCTCACACATGATACCAAATAATATTTCCCTCAAAGTCATTTCACTTTGAAATCACTAAGATAGAAGGTAGCTTGTTTCATGTGTAAATACATCTGGTTTATCCCCATTTGTTTTAAATTGGGGGGTTTTTTTCTGTCTGGATGAAGAAGACACATCTAGCCACTCAAATTTCAATTCATATAGGGAAATTGGTGAGTCTGTTAGAACATGCACAGAAAGTGCTAAAGTGATCAACAGCTCAAATCAGCGTCATTGACACTTAAATTAGTCACTGTGGAGACTCTCAAATCTGTAGTTTAAAGCTCATCAGGACTAGAACTTGTGGCAAAATCTGTGGAAATTTTTTTTTTACTCTTTTACTGCTTCCATTTGAGGCTAGAAAGCAGAGTTGTTATCAGTGATTTTTATTTTTTTGATAGCTTTAGCTAAAAATTCCTTTTGAGTACTCCTTCCAGCTCTGGGGCCTCAACATAAGACACACATGGACCTGTTGGAGTGAGTCCAGAGGAGTCCATGAAGATGCTCAGAGGGCTGGAGCACCTCTCCTCTGCAGACAGGCTGAGAGAGCTGGAATTGTTTAGCCTGGAAAAGAGAAGTTTCTGGGGAGACCTTACAGCACGTTCCAGTGCCTAAAGGGGCCTACAGGAAAGCTGGAGAGGGACTTTTTACAAGGGCAGGATAGTAGTGACAGGATAAGGGAGAATGGCTTTAAACTGGCAGAGGGCAGGTTTAGTTTAGATATTAGGAAGAAAGCCCTTCTTATAAGGGTGGTGAAGCGCTGGGATGGGCTGCCCAGGGAAGTTGTGGATGCCCCATCCACACCCTGGAGGTGTTCAATACCAGAGCAACCAGAATTCATGGAATTGTCCTTGCCTGTGGCAGGGGAGTTGGAACTAGATCATCTTTAAAGTCCCTTCCAAGCCAAACATTTTTTTTATTTTATCCTTAGCCAAGTGTTCAGTATTGGGGTTGCATCTTTTTTTTGCAACAAACAAACAAACAAACAAGCCACTACAACACTGACATTTAGAAAATTTCCTTACATGATAGCAATAAATGTAGATCCCATGGCTCCCTAAGTCACAGAAATGGTTTCCAGTTCTTAGCAGGTAAATATCAGCAATGAGAAATTAATTGTTCCTTCCCTTCTGTTTGATATAAGGATTGGAAAATACTTTTTCTCTGGAAAAAGTAGTTTGGATTATCCCTGGGAACTTTAGTGAAAAAGTTTAGTAGAAGAATTCTGTACAATGTACAATATATTAACAATAAAAAAAATGACAACAACAACATAGTAACAGTAGTAAAACATTCTTCTAGTTTGCTGTTATTTTTAAGGCTTAAAATTGTACAGGACTTAATAAAGGATTTAGCCAAAGAGAAAATCTGGCACAGGATTCCTTGCACCAAATTTTAACTGTCTGAAAGTCAAGTATCATGACAAAGTTATTCAGACAAGAGACACTGAAAAAATAATTCACCTGCCCCATGTCAGAGCCTGCTTCTGTAGAAGACTGCCTGGTGCTTGGTGCTTGCCTTTGTTTCTCCACTAAGTAGTGGGAGAGCCTCAACGCTGAGTTCATACCACACCTGAGTTCATCCACCTGCTGCTTTCAGATGAGTAAGGAACACAGAATATGAATTGTACCCTTTGTGCACAGGAGGGAAAGGTTTAAGCAGTGTATGCACAGCAGGAAGAGTGGGTCAAATACTGCCTGAGCTCAATATTTGAAGATCTATCACTATCTATATTTTAACCTTCCCATATCTCACGCTAGCATGGTGCAGTTTTTGCACACACCTAATGAATATTTTATAAACTGCCTCTCATTGCATCTGGTTCTTGATCTGTTCTTGAAACCTCTAACAGAGTGCAGTGCTGCCCTGACCCTTGAGGGACATCCATCATGTCTATCATGCCCTCCTGATCATCCCTCCCTCCTGGCTCTGCCTGATGATGCCCCCCTCACTAACTGATCATCAAATTTTCAGCAAAAGTTTTGACTGTCATTAACCCTTTGTTTCTGGAAGACACTCCTTGTAGACACCAGGACATCCACAGGCATCTTTGACATCAGCTGAATCACCAGCATGGTCCTGTTGTTTTGTTTTTACTTATTCCCCCACCAGCCTGCAGCTACCTCTCTGAAAGAACCCTTTGGTGCTGGAGCTGAATTTTTCTCCTGTATTTGTGCAGCACTTAGCACAAGAGCATACAAATTCCCAGACAAAAGTCTATTACCATCCCTTTTTTTGCTACTATATATTTATATTTACTACAAATTTCAGATGGGAATATTCTGTTAACAATTCCTAGAGCCAAATGAATATAGAGCATTGTCCTGCCTCACACTACAACAGTTTTCAAGTTGTTTCATGATCTTGCCATGTTCAGAGACCTTTAACTAGGAAGTATGCCTGCTGTCAGTAAGTTGGAAAAGAATTAGGAGTTTTCAAACCAAAAAAGGCAAGGAAAGTATTGTTGGAAAAAAAAAAAAAAAGAACAAAAGGAAAACCTGCATTATACTCTGCATGGAGGTGATCCTAACACAGACTCTGGGAAGCTGTTCCACCTTTTCAGTGAGAATGTGATTCAACCTGTGGGTATCCTGGAAGACAAGCTGCAAACACAAGCAAGCTGATGGCCATTCCTCAGTGTCTTCTCACAGGGAGGTAGGACTGCTGGTCCTGCATTTGAACATTTCCATCTACAACAAAAACACTTTAAAGTATCTTGCCATCACACTTGATATCATGCTAACTGCAGAAACTCTTACTATCTGCTGTTCCCATCCCATGAAAAACATGACTTCACTATACTGGGATTACAAACTGCTCCTCAAGCAATGTGGTAATTTAAATTCCATTTCCCATATGGACAAGGCAAACAAGCTGTAGATGGACCTTCCAGCTATTCTTTCTTTTTAATAACTGATGCATGATGGTCATATGCTAAACTCATTCGTCAATCTTGGTTTTTTATCTATTGCCTGGAAAATACAGCAACTTAACCCTGGACGGATAGAAGGGAGACTTCAGGGCTGTGAATTAAAACCAGCCTGCCTGGAGAAGCGAGGACAGGTGCTGGCTTTGGCCAGCTGAGCAGGTGGAGGGGCTGATTGTGAGCAGGAAGGGTCCAGACAGACCCACTAATTAGGAGGGTGATAAGAACAGGGCACTTTGTGTAGCCAGTTTCAAACCCTGTAAGCTTTCACCTGAAGCACCCTGGCTGAGCCCAGCCATGCCCAAGGAGCTCCATCTTGCCCTGATGATGTGCTGGTGAAGGCTCTGCACACCTGGTGGTCGCTGGTCTTGGACCTGCTCCCAGAGACGTCAAGCTCTCAGCTTCGGTCCAACTGGCAGCCTCAGTTTTGCTCTAACGAGACCCAGGGTGGAAATAAGCTGGAGAGGTGCATTCCTGCTTTCCTCCTGACCAGTGCCTCTCAAGGGAGCTGCTTGCACGCTGCTGTGGCCATGTGAGCTGGGCCATCAGCTCACGCCACCCTGGGATGAGAAAAGTGACACAACCCGGCCATCACACAGCACATGGGGAGGGGTCTCCTCAGGAAAGGAAGAAGCCATGTGCACCTGTGGCTTTATAGGGGGAAAAAAAAAACAAAAGCCTTAAGGACCACATTTCTATATAATTAAAAAAATAAAAATCAACCTCTTTAAAATGTTTTCAAACACTGACATCATGTTTCTAACAAAAAATAGTGTAGTTCTACTTGTATTAGTTTTGTCCCTCAGAGACCTTTTTGCTGTATTTCAAACACATCTGAGGAAAACCAAGGACAAATTTAAAAAATCTGCATTTGGAGACACAAATTGGGAAATAGTATTTTGGAAATGGATTTGATTGGTGAAAAGGAAGACAGCCACTTTAACGCAATACGTAAAAATGATTTTGGAATATACTACAGAGAATAAACAGGGTGAAGAAAGATATTTACATTATGTAGCTGTTCTAAAGCAAGGCATGCTCTTAGCCAGAGTTTAAAACCACAGATCCTACAATCTATTTTTCATATTTTGAGCTTAATAAGAAAGGCTGAAGCTTTTGAATTACTTTAATCTTATAGAAAAAATTTCAAGGGCTAGATTTCTACTGTGTTTTTTCCTGTATATGCAGTAACTAATCTTGTCTTTGAGTGAGTTCATATTTTAAATTGTTATAATGATTTAATTGAATTTATAATTCTAGGGAAACAAACAAACTTTCCAGTACTTGTTTCTGCAAGTTAAGTGTTTGGCAGAGGCAAAGCACTTAATTTAGTATTCATAAGTCCTAAGATACCAGTCCTGAGATGGGGGCACTTTAAATTTGTCTAAGATATCTGAAGATGTTGAGTTGAGACTTTCAGAAATATTTACCTTTTAGTAATTCTCCTGGCTTTTAAGTTGAATTCTTCAATTATTTACATTAAATATTTTTTATTATGACTGCTGTAATTGTTACACTGCTACTGCAACCCCTGTACCTGTTGTGCCATTAGCAGACATACCTTCAGAATTCCAACTTGAATTTAAATCCTATTGATAAACTTCTAATCACCTGGGTATCCAGAGAGTCCCTTTACTCTTGTAACACTTATAAACCCTGCATGTCATGTCACACTTCTTACCCAAGTGCAAGATACACTCTGCATGCTTAAAAGCCTGGCTCAGGTTGGGAGAGCAGCTTCTCAGGGGCTTGGTCTGGAGGAAAGGAGAGGGGGGAGTCTTGGTGCCACAGCCCATTCCCCACCTGCAGCACACTGTGCCAGGGGCTGGGACACCCTCTGTCAAGGGCAGTGTGCTCCTCTCAGACAGGAATTCCTCTGATTCAAGCCACAGAAGCCTTGCAAAAGGAACTTTGCGGAGTCAACAACCAGGCACCAATGCCAGCAGAGAAGTTGTAGAAAAAGCAAAAGCAGGAACTGAAAATATTCTCTCGATTCAGACTGGGCTTAAGCCATCCTTGATGCTTGATCCAAGGTTGTCCCAATCTCATCTCAGTCCCTCCACCTCTGCAGTACTCCACAGCCCTTATCTTCTTCTCTTTCCCTATTGTTTACTACAAATTTCCCCTATTCCTTGTCTTTCTAATCCCTACACAATATTCCTCTGCCAGAAAGGGAGAATTAACATGCCATATATCATCACAACTAATAGCTATGTATTGCCACTCTCCCCTTATGTCTATTCCTTTGCCACTCTCCAAGGCAGGAAATTGCCTCTTACCCTACCCTTTCTATCGTGCCCAGCAAAATGTGCCTGGTTTTGGTTGGTCTCTCGTTAATAACATGATCCCTAAAACCTCTGCAAGAAGAAAAGCAAGGAAACTTGCTCACCAGGATTTTAGCTGGCAATGAGATATTTTCTCAAGCTATCCTCTGACAGAAAGTACCATGGTCTCACAAAGTAGAAAATTATATTTTTAGTCATTTGGCTTCAATGGGTGAGTTGTTTATACTCACAGCACAGCCTATAGTTTTTTGCTCATGGCCTAATAAAATGCTTCAATTTCTGAAGTTTACCACCTTTCCTTTTTTAATTTCTCTTCACTACTCAGATAGTACAGCTACAATACTTCGTTTCTTGAAAACCTAAAAACCAAAGAAACCAAACCGAAGACTTCTATTTGTCCCAAGCTCCTGCATGTCATTTTTCTAGGACATTTTTAAACAGAATAATTACACCAAGACCCAGATAATCTATGTAACATCATGAGAAAGCAGACAGTATGAGAAGAGAGCAGCATTCTGGAAACCTGTGAAACTTGTTCCAACAAAGCTATAAAAACAAACTGCCAGCAGTGCTTGCCAGGTTTCCTAATATTCTTACCCACTGTCTTTCCCAACAGGCTCTTGAGGCTCTTCAGAGCTTCCATTTGCCCTCGTTCCCGTGCGCGCTCCTGCGCGGCAGGGACTGGCTGGCCCCCGTGGGCACGGCTCGCTGCAGATCCATGGCTGTGCCTGCCCTAAGCCATGGCTGGAAGGTGCAGCACACACCATCTGGCTCCTCAGCCTTCTGCCTTCTCGGCTTGCCCTTCCCTGAACCGTCTCTCCTACCCTCCTATGGACACCGTCCCTTTGTTACTACCTGCAATAGCCACAAGCCCTGTGGGTTTTATGCTCCTGGCCAGGCTTCAAGTTCCAGCGCTTCCCTTGCTTCTCACCCTCCACACACTAATCAGAGGTTCCCTAGTGGGGTCTGGGATGTAGATGCCTGTTTAACTTCTGTCCTCAGCATTTCAGAGCCATTAGTCAGGGCCTGGACTGTGGCCATCAGAATACGAGTACTGTAAGGTAAACAGTAACTCCCATATTTTCCTCACCCCCTGCATCTGGAAGACAAATAATGAGTCCCACAGTGTATTGTTTATTCTCATCCCATATTGATTTTAGTTATAATGGTCAGCTAATAGCCATTTCCTGGACATTAGGTGGAGCATGGCAAGGTACCACAAAGCATGGAGATGGGTACCATGAGATGGGAAGATGGCCAACTCGTGCCTTCACACACTTCACCATATTCTGAATTTTATCTCCAGTTAGCAATCCTGTTCATTGTCACTCTGATGAGTTACCTGTGACAGTCTGTATTACCTGCAAAACAAATGCTTGATCCAGACCAACCTGTGGTCAGAGCAAGCTTCTCTGAGTTAAACCCCATGAAATCCCCAGGTGACCATGCCTCTACCTACATTGCTATAAATAACATCCAGCCCAACTGTTAAACTCATCTGCAAGCACAGAGCCTTCAGCCCATCGCTGTTAGTTCATTCAGGCTCCCCTCTTCTTCATTTTAGGTAATGTCAGGTGCTTCTCCCTTGGGTGAGATAATAATGTGCTTACTAATTCCCAGCTTGTGGGAAGGACAGAAGACAATGGGAGCTCGTAGAAGACAGAGACAGTCAGAGAAAACTTGAGGACAATCTGCAGTTCCCCTGTCAGTCTCAGGCTTGAGACTAATGACATCTATTGGTTTGCTTAAATTTTCTTTTGGCAACAGCCCTTTCCTAACATGTCCTTCATTGCTCCGATCATTTACCAAATCACTTCACTTCTATACGTGCAAGTTGCAATGCTTTTCTTCATTTTAACTTGTCCCTTTGCTTCCCAGTATCAACTGTTACTGAAGATCAGCTTCTAAAATGTGCTTACATTTATATTACATAACTTGCATAAAATATGCCATAGTTTAACAAACTATGTTAAAATACAGACTTGTCAAATTACATAAATCCTTATAAATATCCAAACCAAAGCTTTAGGGTCTCTTGTACTCACATCTGTTCACCTAACAGACCCACCCCTGTCTTTATCATAATAATAAATCCTAGTCCTACGCAAGTGCCAGTGAGACGTGCATGCAAATTGATTTGTTTTCATCAATGCAATACCTCATCAAATTCTGGTACACATTAATGGTGGTCTTCATCATAAAAAAAAACCAAAAACAAAACAGTGAACATGTGAAAATGGAAACAGATGTTTTCCTAAATACCATAATCAAGAAGACCAATTTACAGAATAGAAATAGTTATTTGCATGGTCAACAATGATGTAACAGATCATGTATCTTCTGCTACATGTTATAACAAATACCCCATTTATTTGCCTTAGAATGAAGGATAAGGCTCTTACCCAAATAGACTGGGAAAAGGCCAGTGAAGGAATTGTACAAAAGCTTTTTTTTTTTCAGTTTTATGCTTACATTATTTTCAATATTGCAATCTTCATCATTTACTGGCAAAGAAAAAAAAGAAAAATGTTATAAAGGATTAAATGGTATTTTTGACACAATCTATTGCTATTAAAAAGGTTGTAAATCACAAAAGCACTGGATCTTGATTTGTGCCCGTACTACATGCAAAAAATTGGCTTTGAATGCAATGAAAACCGGTCCCTTCTTGGAATAATATTTTTATAGACTATGTGTTCATTTGAATCATGATTTGATACTTGAGGGTATCAAATTTTTATGGAAAATCAAAGGAACAAGAATTAAAAGGAGCAGAGAAGTGTAACTGTATCTAATATTTCAACGGGAGGCAAGATAAAGACTTATGCCTCAAGACTCCAAGGTCTAAACTATTGCCACATCTCACTCACTAGATAAAACATGCAATCTCTCCCTGTTCCCAAAGAAGTAGGAACATGAGCCAAGAGACAAAAGCAGTTTTACTAGGAGAGGTCTGCCCAGAGAAAAGTTGTTCCAAAGAGAGGCTTGAATGACACAAAGAGAGATCCTTGGTGCTTGACAGATGGAGAGTGGGACAGCATCATAAAGATGTTAAGCTATGACAGAGAGAAAATAATAAAATCAGAAAGAAGTTACTGGTGGTCAGCAGGGAAGAGCGAGTAAGTGTTCTCTGGGGATGCGCTCCCCAAGCCCCTAGAAGTTAACAGGAGATTAAATTCATCTTTGTGTGACTGGAATATAGACTGAAGCCAAATAATTTTGCCCTTAGCTTCAGCACTGTCAGGACTTCCACTTACTTCAGTGCATCATCAGCATAAGAATACATTTAGCCTTGGTGCTAAACTGCAGTCCACACGAGGAAATGTCATCTAGAATCAAACTTGATACTGAGCTACGCTGATTTATGACATGTGTAGATCCAAAATTTTCAGAAAGAAACCTTGAACTCAGAAATAATAGAGAAACCTGTAATTCCTGTAAAGCATCTAAATCAAGCACTTACGGGAGGAAGCTGGGGTCCTGACAGCACTGGGGGGAGGCTAAGTCCTTAATTCAGGTGGTCTGAATCATCACCTGGCAGGTCCCCTCCACTCTGCAGGAAGCACCAGCACTGGGGCTTGGCAGCCCCTCTGCCATGTCCTCGGAATGCCCTTCGTCCAGATAAAGAGGGAAGCAGAGCATTGCCCAGATCCTCAGGTTTTACTGAATGCTTTGCTTTTCCTCTGAAGAATAATTTCTCACTCTCCCACAATAAAGTTCAAACATATTAATGAAGAAACCTACATAAGTTAATATGAACAGAACTGCAGTCACCTCTCAGTTACACAGTTGAAGCGTTACGCAGTGCACGGAGCACAGAACAGCTCTGGCACAAGCACTTCACTGGATTTGCCTCCCTAAGGAGCAGATTCACTCTCTCTCTCTACTCCCCACAAACGGATGTAGTAATGAAATAAGCTATCCCAGGCCAGAAAATGCAGATGTGCTGCTCTGCGTGCTATTGACACCCAACGCCGCGTCCAGCGAGAGTGACGCCAGAAATGTCCACCACACCCAAACCGTCTCTGAAGAATCAGACACGTATGCCCTTCCTCCACCAGATAAAAAAACCTAAGAATTATAGGTTTCATTAACTGCTTTCTCCATTTCTTTCCTTCTTGCCTGTCAGCCCATTTATCTGAAGGAAGGCCCCACTGAACGCTGTTTCTAACAAAAAGGTCTTCTCAGAGATGCTTCACATTTTTTCCAAGAATCACACTTTGGCTACTGCATGGTCCACCTTCTGTTTCACACACTGCTCATCTTAGAATGCAGCAAAAAGCAATAATGATTGTGGGGAAAGTAATGCTGGAAGAATGATAGGAGAAGGAGTGATTTTCGAAAAGTAAAAGAAACAATTTCTCGAAGTCTCCTGCCCTTCCTCTTCGCTCCCTCTCCCTCCCTACCTGCTTCTATCTCATGCACAAACACTGTGCTTTGGATAAGTTACAAAGTCTTGCACAGAATGAAGAGCAGTTATTCTTACTGACAGTCCTATATGAAGCCAGTAACTAGGAGTAACTGGGGCCAGGTCCTTTGGGAAAAAGGTCAGCAGAATTCAGAGGTATTTTTTCTGTCAGCACTAAGCAATCCACAGGGAGTCAAAATTTATCATTATACCGGACTCATGCTCGAGCCTATCCACTTTTTCTTCCAGGAACTTTGGTCCATATATAAATATAGACTAAATATATTCTTACATGCTGAAATGCTTGGCTTTTGTTTTTGCCACAGGCATTCAAATATAGTTATAAAACAATGAGCACGAGGAAGGATATATGCACAAATCAGAAAGAGTGCTTAAGACATAAATCTATGGTCTAAGGAAAACAAGTTTTTCTTTAACCATGTGTAACAGATTATGAACCTGATTTTACTGAGAAATTGTATTTACTCATTTGACATTTGCATGCAGTATTATAAAATTAATCTAAGTTTCTTTATAAAATAAATATAACTTTTCAATCATACGAATCTGTGAAAACAGATTTTATGGAGACACACGGAACAAAAAAACAAAAAAAAAAAAATCAAAACTCTGTGTAGAACTGCACATGGTCAAAAACCTACAAAATGCATATGGGGTTTCATTGCTAATAAAACAATGTGACAATTATTATGAAGCCTGTGCTTCACTTCCCTCAGAAGAGCAGAAGAAAAGGCAAACCTGAACTTTTGCAGAAATACCCAGAAAATCACCTCAATAACCCTGTGCTGGGTTAGAGTTAATTTTTTTCACAGTGGCTGGTATGGGGCTGTGTTTTGGATTTGTGCTGAGCACAGAGCTGATAACATAAAGATGTTTTTGTCATTGCTGAGCAGACAAAAGAGCCAAGGCCTTTTTGCACGGCCACGCTGGCAAGGGGACTGGGGGTGCGTGGGACTGGGAGGAGACACAGCCAGCACAGGTGACCCAAAGTGACCAAAGGGATGCTCCAGACCACATGACATCATGCTCAGTGTATAATGGGGGAGGAAGAAGTAGAAAGGGAGGGGCACTTGGAATGATGGTGCTTTTCTTCCCAAGTAACTGCTGCACGGGATGGGGCCCTGCTCTCCTGGAGATGGCTGAACACCTGCCTGCCCATGGGAAGCACTGAATTCATTCCTTATTTTGCTTTGCTCGTGTGTGCATCTTTGGCTCTCCCTATTAAACTGTCTTTATCTCAGCCCATGAGGTTTTGACCTTTCACCCTTCCAATTCTCTCCCCAGTCCCACTGGTGGGGGAGTGAGAGAGTGGCTGTCTGGGGCTTGGCTGCTGGCTGGGGTTAAACCACAACAAATCCACACATTCCCATGGCATAAGGCAACCAGTTCCCCTGTGTACAACTTCCCCTCAAATTCACTCCATAATTCTTTTCTCCCCAAAAATGATAAAAACTTCAGCCTTGAGAAGAGGAGACTGAGGGGAGACCTTATTTTGGTTTTTAATGTCCTCACAAGGGGACACAGGCGCTGATATCTTCACTCTTGTGCCCAGTGACAGAACCTGAGGGAATGGCATGAAGCAGCGTCCCAGGAGGTGTAGGTTGGACACCAGGAGAAGGTTCTTCATCCAGAGGGTGGTTGGGCACTGGAGCAGGCTGTCCAGGGAAGTGGTCACAGCAGCAAGCCTGTCTGAGTTCAAGAAGTTCACACAATGCTCTCGGGCAGAGGGTGTGATCCTTGAGATGTCCTGCGCAGGGCCACGAGCTGGACTTGGTGGCCCTGATGGGTCCCTTCCAACTCAGCTTATTCTGTGATTCTGTGACAGAGCAGCTAGAAACACAGAAACTCAAGGATGGCTAATCCATCCTCTTCCATTTTAAAAGCAAATCAAGAGCCACAGACCTTCTCAGGTCTTCAAGCACTTGCTCTGAGCCACGGGCCAGTCACAGCCTGTTCGTTCGGCATCAGTCCAGCAAAGCGCTTACACGTGCACTAAACTTTGAGCACTTGAGCAGTCCCATGGATTTCAGTGGGACTTCTCACAAGTTTGATGTTAAGTGAGGGCAAAAGTGACTTACCTGGACCAGTGCCACAAACTGGAAAGCCCATACTGCTGAAACTGAATATTTTCATGCATGAAGTGTCTGTCCTATTTTGTGGGAATGGATACTTAGAGATAGTGCTGATAATCACAAGAACCTCTGTTATTTCAGGTACAGGAGGGAATGGAAGATTTTTTTTGGACAGAAAATAAAAAAAAGCATCCATCCAAACTGGTACAACAACCACTGTCAGGTGTTGTGCCTGTGTTTCCTAGGACGACGAAAATAATATTATTGTGTTTCCACAGCAACACAAATGTATATGCCATGATGCAAAATACATTCACAGTATGCAAAGGACAAAAAAAGTCTTATATATAGTAACATAACAGACGAAAGATCCCTATCCAGCTCAAGGAGAGTTTTTCCTCCCAGTAACCCACATAAAATACAATCAATCTAGCACTTACATTTTTCTGTTTCAATGCTATGCACTGGCACAGATCTACTGTGCATCCATGAAGCAACCCACATTTTTTGGGGTTTGAGCCCAATAGGTGCTTCACTTTGTGTGGTTAATGAAGGACATCAGCCAGGATCTCTTTTTCCTCTGTTTTCAGATGTGGATTGGAAATGCTTTTCTGACCCATTCATTACTTTTACCTTGATAAGTGTGGAACACTATAGAATGGACAAATAAACAGCATCATGGGCAAAAAATGAAGCTTGAAACTGTAGGCACAGTGATGATTGCCTGGGTCTTGGCTGTCAGACTGTCAGCAGTGCTCAGGTAGAGACCAGCACTGTGATTCACACACCAGCAGCCAGCAGGGTGCGAGGGGTGCAGCACACAACAGGCTTGCCAAGAATCGACCCCGTGGTGTGAAATAGAATCAGTCCCAGGTTGTATTTGTTGGTTTCATTAGAGCAGCCTTACAGGGAAGATTTACCTGCACAAAGGCTGTGCCATGCCTTTGCAATAACTTCTAAACACATCATGTACACAGAGGTTGCTGTTCATATCCCATGTACCACATTTTTCTTCAGGATGACTCTGGCAGACATAGAAAATCTTTATCCATCACCTATTAAAAACCACAACCAGAACTGTCACTCAATCCTTAGCAGAGGTGCCAGTAACTGAAAGGTATGGAGATGAAAGAAGTGATTTTCCCTACAAAACCATCTTTCTGATGGTGCATGCTGACTTACTGTTGATCTAAAATCTGTGAAGAAAGGGAGAAATTGTTTTCATTACTAGCAGAATACCCCCAGTTGAACCTGTGCACCAAGGGGATCTTATAATCTGTGAATGGGATATAACTGAACCAAATGTATTTCTGCTTTCAAAAAGTTATAGCCAGAATCTTCTAGGAGTCAGTTCCTCCTAGCTCTGTTCCTGATTTTACCATGAAATGTCAGCCTCAGGTTACAGCAAAACTGAAACAGAACTGTGGGACCACGCAGGAAAGGTTGGCTGGCTGAACTATTTGTGAAATATAATTATTTCATTTTTGATGAGAAAAGAGTGATCAGGGTCACAGATACAAGTATTTACAAGTGCAAACTATTATCCTAAGAACTCCAGGATTTAGCTAGGGAAAAATACATTTACTGGAATGAACAGTGACAAGTAAAATATTTAATCCCTAAAGTTTTATTTCCCCCTAACATAAAATAATATTACTTTGAATGGTCCATAAATAACGTTAATGGAGAGATTTTGAATGGTAAATCTCTAATGATATACGAGAGAGGGCTTAAATAGGTTTAACTGGGCTCTTTCTCGAACTTGGCAACTGCATTACAAATGGTTTTAGGGTTTTTTTAAGCAGCATTATAATCTGTTATCTTTTTGGATCAAGTCCTAAAATAGCTTTTTGTTCCAAATTTGCAAACACCACCAGTGCAGAAGCAACTAGAGGAAAAGCATTTTTTACTGCCCCTACCAAGTTCAGAGAAAACACCACTCAGTGCTCTGTGGTGTGATGGGAGCTCTCTAGAGATGCCAATGAGGGGCTGTGCGAAGCCTCAACTGGGCTTCAACTCCTGGAGCATGCAAAGGGAAGCTTTGTAGCAAACTCCTGCCAACAGAGCTGCTGCCTGAGTCCACATCTAGAGCCCAAATGGGTTAAATGCTGTTTTTTAAAAAGGAGTGCTCCAATACAGCGCTACTCAAAAATAGTCTGAGATAGTCAAGGGTTATTGATCATATTTTTGTAAGTTAAATAAGAGAAACAGAAAGATGGAGAAGAGTTTGTCCAAATTAGCATAGGAATGCTTTCCTTCCCACCCTCTGCTGAGCCCCTTCTAGTCCTCAACTCTGTGCCTCAAGCAAAACTAGTAACGCTGGGACATAAACCACAGGTCAGGATTTAAGGTCATGTGAATTGACAATATTCCCCCCACACGATAATTTCAAGCAAAATAAAAATTCCATCAATAGTGAGTCATCAACAGAGGTTCAGTCTAAGATCAGAAACAGGACTAAAACTGTGGCTGGAGTAGGAAACAGCCCAAAGCACTGTCTTAGAAAGTGTGCAATGAATTCGTGTGGAAAAGTCTTCGGCCGCGCACACCCGCGGCAAAATTGTGCATTAATCTATAACTTTCTCTGGTCCACATGCTGAACAATTGGGAATGCAATAAAATAAAAGTTAAATTTACTGAACTGATGATATATGCATGCCACGGCTGACCCCTCTGAAAATATAAAACTGTATCTAATATGGTTTAGAGAAGCAATTCCAAAAGAGCATTTTGCATATAAATAACAACACGAAATCCCTCTAACTAGCAAGCTTTTAAGCATATAGAAGAAGAGAATTGTTCAAGAGTATCATTGTAGAGGGAAGTTTGTTTATAATTTTTGTTTTGATATTTATTTTAATTTTGGTTATGTGTCATAAAAAAAAAATATTTAAATTTGTATTTAGCATGCATTACCTTGGTTAAAATGCTGTACAGAGGATTTTACTAAGCCAACGTTAAGATACCTTAATTCCAGCATTAGAAAGAAATAGGATTTAAAAATACAATAAGATTTCTACTCTGCTGTAAAACTTCTGAGCTACCTAGATGCCATGCTTTACAAATATTTCTACACTGTGAATATAAACTAAGAAAAAAAATCCACAATCAGAAATTTCACCTCTCCCCTTTCTTATAACATTCACTTCCAGAGTAACTTTCTTCATCTTTATCAGCTTTTGTAGCTAAATATTTTTTCCAAAAGGCTTCCACAGTATGACTCCCTAAACTGAGCATTAATCTCCTACAGATCACATTTTCAACGAGACATTGAAAAAAATGCATTTTTGACCAATGAAAATTATAGTCAACCAAAGTCCATGGTTTTAATGCTAATAAAGATGAGTATTAGGTAAAGCAAAACTTATGCCTTTCAAAATTCAAGGAAAGAGGTATATATTCAGAATTTAAATTGCACATTTACACAATCAGAATTTCCATGCAAATCAAACTCCCTGCCAAGGTATTCTAAAATAATAACAACATTAATAGTCAGCTCAAATGAGATCAACTTGTACTTTTACTTTCTCTGCCTCAATCAAGAGTATTTATTCCTTTTTTATTTCTGTGTAATTAATCATCTAGACAAACTAAACTCTGTCATCAATGAAATCAGCTCTAGCAAAGTCAAAATATTATTCAGTGGAATTTTTTTCTTCAGTTTTTTGTACAAAAGTTAGGCATTCCTCCACTGAATAGACTTACCTGGGTGCATAGTCAGCAAGAAAAAAGGATTCAAAGCCAGTGGCTGAACAGACTTTTTGCAAACGGGCGATCACTGCTGTTTATTTTTTTCACATCATGAAATGAAATTTTCAAGGCTTGTTTTTCTCTAATGGCCATTATAGAATAGAATACCTTCAGCACCATATTTTTTTCCTTATATTTAAGTGCAGTATGGGAGGAAAACAACACTGAGGCTGAATTACATCTGTTAGTGATCATATAATTTCATATTCATATATAATCTTCGCTACACAAGATTTCAGCAGTGCTATGCTTCATATAATAAGGACAGCAATTACTAAGAGGGTTTTAACACCCCTCCCAAAATCAAAACCCCATTCAAAAGCCAAATTAGATATATTGGAAATAAAGTGTGCTACAAATCTTTTTATCAAAAAGAAAGAACTTTTTACATAAGTTTTCTTATAACTTCTCAACCTATTTTCCACTCTACTTTTCATTTTTGAGTTTTCTGTGCTCTCAGCAAATTCCTCCCATTGGTCTTGCAGCATGCAATGATTGCTTTGCTTTCAGATAAGGAAAAGAATTCAGTATTTTTAGCAAATTTAGGTGTCTAAACCAAAAATGCAGGTACATGTCCAATCACTCAAGGAAAAAAGATACCTTCAAAGCCACTCAAGTAAAAGGGAGGGGGTCATGTATGGTTACCCTGAATGGAGTATTTTGAGAAGGAATTAGAGAATGAGACTGTGCATCTTTTAGACAGGGTATGAAGAATGCAGACAGGAAAAGACAGTAGGCAGCACACACTGTTGAATGAAAGACTCATACAGCTACAGAAAAAAAAGTCACCTGCCACATTTCTCCTTCAATTGAGGAAATTATGCATTCTATATTTAAGACAATCAGTTTTGCTTCAAAGGTCAATCTATTAAACAAATATTCTCTCCAGCTTTGAAGAACTTGTATTTTTTACTAGCTCAAATGAAATGAAGTGGCTAAAATTAATGTGTCCTAATTATATATGTTCATCTTCTGATATTTTCATCTTCAGTCTCTTTGGGGGAAAATATGGATATTTTCTTCAGCTATTTAAGGTCACTACCTTAAAGTTAAGTACAGCACATTTAATTTTGACACTGTTTCAATTAAAATACTTCACCAGAAAGAAACTATGAAAAAATAGCTATACCCAAATGCTACCATCTAAGCCCTTTTGAACCACACTAAGTTATTACCCCACAAGTCTCTTGAATTGTTTGCAAGACTCCCTGCAATAATAATTGGTATGATGGAAGCAGTTCCAAGCCATTTAGTAGAAAATTAATGTCTTGGATTTAATGCTGAGAAAAAACAAAAAAACAAAACAAACCACCAAAACCAAAACCAAACCAAAACAAAAAAAAAAAAACCATAAACACAAAACAAACCCCAAGAAAATCTAAACAAATAAAAACAAACAAACCCATTGTTTCATGTGTAATTTTTGATCAAATTTGTAAGACATTGCCATGATCCTGATGTTAATACCTCTCTCTGCTGAAAAGTCCCAATGAAGTAACTTTTCATTGTTATTCATGGAATAAAGAAAATTGTTCTGCCAGAGGAAGAATATCAGAATACAGCTTTTTTCTCCCAGTTCAAAGTCACTGTTCAGTGTTTGCTGAAGGTTCAATTTTGCAACACCTTGAGCCTGATTCAGTTGGTGCCAAATTCCATGGAGCTGTACCTCTTCCTTCAGTTAACTGTTGGATCATATCCCATCACAAGACAAACTATTCCCTATGCTTAGCACTTGGGAAACACAGCACTCTCAGTGCCACAAAACATTTGTAGACAGGATTAAAATGCTTTCAAGATGTGAGAAGTAAAATTAAAAATTAAGCTTCAAACAGGACAAGGGTACTTTTAATCAAATACATCATGCAGATAAAACCTTATTTTTATGTATTTGTTTTGTTTAATCAGAAATACTGATTTGGTATTCCAGAAGATTAAAGTTTCCTTACATCTAACCATGGCAATAAATCATCTGTATTTTTAACACATTTAAAAGTGTTGAGTTCCCTGTGCCTCGGTCACACAAGTTCAGAATTTTCCTTCATTTAATTTAAGATCTTTGTCATTTCCAGATTCTTCAGGAATCTTTTCTCATAGGTCAGATTAAGATGTTTCTAGTGTGCCAGAATCATCATCTTTGTCTGTTTGTTTGTTTAAATGAGGATTCCTGTAGGAATTCTGTGAAATGTCAGCATAAAAATACCTTTTTTTCTGTCCTTTGCCTGGAGTAGGGCAGCTTGAAAATTCCTAAATTCAACCGCAGCTAGCACTTCTCGTCCTGCAGGGATTCCTGCAGTTCCTGTATTCCTGCTTTCACTTCATTTTTAAGCTGTTACAGATACCTTTTTATGAACTGATATATCTTCACAACTACTTTACAGGCATTTTGTGCTCCAGAATATTTTGCAGACTGAGTCTTCATCTTTCACTCGGGTGAAGAAGTTTATCGCATCTCCTCGCATAGCTCTTTATTTAGTTTCCCAAATATATTTTTGAGCTATTTAACTGGAATAAAGCCCTAACACCACACCTCACAATGACCAGGGTGTGACCTAACTCACACCATATAGATCACTGATATTGATACCAAAACCCCCATACAAATTCAATTAGATAAAAGTGAACTCTCTTCATATACTTAGCTGTAGTAACTCTCTTTGTTTTTCTGAGGCTTGCCTGTTAGCTGATGCTTCAAATCATAGTTTGCTGCTGCCTTGTCTTTTGAGAAATCCTCCTTTACTTGCTTTCTTTTCCTCTATTTTTGTTCCTCTGCCTGCCTGTGAAGCACACTGTAATTACTGCTATCTTCTGAGTGTGCTGATGAAGCAGAGCCTGGAGCCCACTCTGTGTGGGAGAAGCAGGACTGATAATCCCAGACTGAGGGAGCCACATTCAGTGGAAGTGGTCTGCTCGACCTGCTGATTTTTGATATTGGTTTATATCAAATATTACAGCATAAGTGGTGCACTTTACTCCAAATAAAAACTTTTTCTCCTGGCTCAGATCCGAGGACTTCACATCTGGTTTGAAAGAGTGATAGAAAAGAAAGAAGAAAGGGGAAAATGAAAGAGGAAAAATGTGGAAGCTGGGAAAAGAAAGAAGGAAAGGGGAAAACAAAAAGAAATGCAAAAAGGAAAAAATTTAAAAAACAAAATAAAAATGGAAAGAAAGTAAAAAATGAAAACAACACAAAACAAAGTTGGGGGGGAAGGAGAGGTTCAGAGCATCCAGCTCTGTTTCCCAGTCTGAAGCAGTTGTGGGCATGGACTCAGAGTCACAGATGCTCCAGGAATGTTTCTCTCCCTGTTTAATCACCACACCTCAGATAACCACTTGCAGTTAAGGGGATGAATCTCCCTTTGCAGAGCTATAAGAATCTTTCCAATTACACCAACAGGATCCTGGTCAGCACCTTTATGTGGATAACTACTAGAATTGCTAAAAACATCCTAAATTCTATCTCTAAATGAAAGTACTCTAAATTAAAGTACTTTTGCTGCCTTGCAAAAGACTTGCTCAAACTTGTGTAAATCAGCACGGTCCTTGGCTCACACGATTTTAGTAAGACCCATGTGTATTTAACCAGATTATATGACACATGTTAAGGTTCATGTTTGATATCAAATTAAGTATAGGGATGATTTATGGAAAAGAGTTCACCTCCCTTTCCCCCACGTGAGGTTTAAAGACTAATCTTCAACCAGATCTTCCAACACTTTCTGCATTTAGGCCTTTCCCTCTTGAAACCTTCAATGTTGTTTTTATTATCACAAGAGGCCGATACCCAGCCTAGCATCTGTTATTATTCCCTTACCTTCTGTCCCTGGGAGAATGCATGAACCCAGCACACATCACTGTGATTACTGGATGCTGCTGAATTCCTAGAAAAAGAGCAGCATTGCTTTCCTTGCAGAAGGATTTGATTGCACTATTACTCTATGCACTAATGTGCTGCTTGGCTATAAAGGGAATTGTTGAGTGGTTTCTTTTAAAAAAATCCAACATACCAATAAAACAAGTTCCATAAAATAAATGAACACCCACCATCAGCTCTTACCCTCAAGGATCAGCAGGACAGATGTATTGATAATGACAGATAATTGGCTGGAATAACTTTGGGAGGCAAAAATGTGACTTAACGCCTCTCTCTCCCCAACAAGATGTTGTGCTTTAGCATCTGCTGTCAAAAGCAGACAGGTGATGCTGCAGGTCATTCACTGCCTCTTGTCATTTCCACTGACAGGGAAGCTTCACAGGTCACCAGGGACATTAACAAAAATTATCTCCTCAGACTGAAACACAAATTCACTGCTTCACCAGATCACCTTGGGTTATCACTTCTGTTCTTTCCAGGCAATCAGTGCCCTGCTTTGAAGTGCACTTGGTCGTTGTCACCCTAAAAACTCATTTCCATTTAATTCTTTTTTTTGGATACAACAGGAATCTAATTCCTGATGCCTGTATTTGGAGCTTCCTACTCACAGCCCTGTCCCCTTTCCCACCCTTAATACTTCTTATTTTTGCAGAGTTTTCCCCAGTGCTTTTTTATTCTAAAAAAAGAAACCTGTCTGTAAGTATTTAGTCATAACTGTAGTGAAATCTGATTTTGTTTTGATACCATATGGATATTTTTTTCCTTCTGCTTACCATCTCTCTTCAGAAGGGAATCTAACCTGGCCAGGACGGTGATACAAAACTATCCTTCTTCTTTAGAACATGGTGCAAATGGGTAGAATCAGCTATGTTGCAAACTCCTAGAGAAAAAGTTTCAGAACAGTAAATACTTCTGAATATAATACAGATGTATTCATGTTTATATATGATCTTGCCTGATAAATTTGAATCAATGCATAGATCTGGAATTAATTAACAGTGTGTTGTTACTTTCAGCAGACCCTGTCCTCAGCAACAGACAGCAGCCTCTAGTTCTACTTATGGTCTGAGTTATTACAGGCCAAAAAAGATGTCCCTCTAAGATTTACTGCCTGAATAGCCAGGCTCCACTGAAACCTTGGTATTTACATGGGATTTTAGTATATGCATATCACAGGACTCATATCCCTCTTTTACAGATGGCTCTTCCAAAATAATCTGACAAGGGTTAAGTTCCTTGCATGCTGAGACCACTTGCTGTCCTGTAGGCAAATATACTTTTATTACTTTTCTCTACTGTGTACATAGGATTTCTCTGCAAGGATGATATATTCCGAGGGTCACGGGCTGTCTTTTCGTGCTGCATTGTGCTGTACTTCAAGCAATGGGAACACACTGAATAACCAGGGTGAGCAGATTAACCAAATTACCAATAAATAGAAAATTCAAATTACTTGACAAAAAGCTCATAGGAAAACCTAGTGAAAATGCTGTGACAGCAAAAGGCCTTTATCTGTGTATATACACATAAACTGCTTCTTTCCACCATCTGCCTCAGAGATTTGTGTCCTCTCTTCATTATCTTAGAATGAATTGATCACAGACTGATCATACAGAAATTGTTTACTCCATAAGATATCAATCTATGGGACCACTTTATGGAATCCTGAACCTTTAGGTTTGTCTACTTTACAATGTCTATAAATTACATGGCTTAAGAAAAGTTAGGAACAGCCCAACAGCATTTTAGAAACCTTCATTATGTGAGTTTTGCTCACGTATCTCCATTAAAAGCAGATGCACAGTTAAATACCTTTTCTAGTCCTGACTTTCATTTGACAGACAAATCCATTTTAGAACAATGCCCTATTAGTGCTAGCAATTTTATTCTACATGCTTTACTGATAAGGCCTTAAATGGGGTATGAAAGTGCATGTAACAGGCAATATATCCAAAGAATTACAGATGACGTTTTATCTGTTCACAGAATGCTGTGCACATTTCTTTAAACTATCTCTGAGAATCCAGTCGTCATCACACAAGTATTTTTCAAAATCTTATTTTAATGAAACACATTTAGAATCTTGTTTTAATGAAACACATTTTGCCTTCTCCTACACTGAAATGAAGTAAGAGTTTGCCATACTGTTTGCTTCCCTTTAAGGAATCAAAGACACAAGACAGCTTCATCACAAAACCAGTAGAACCACCTGCAGTTCCAGTTGTCTGTCTCATCCCTCTTTCATTTCCTCTGCCTGACTGCAGGCCACTTTATATGCCCCCAGATGAGAAAAAAGGTAAACTGTTTTCATCCTTGATATCCAGACTTGATTTTTTCCCTCACTTCTATGAACTGGACTTTCACAGCCTGGTCAGCTAGCTGAAGTTTGCCTTTTTCATCGCTGCCCTTCTACCAAACAGAGTAGCTGCAGGACTGTAAAAAATTTAAATCATAGTCACAGCTATGATGAAGCCATCTGCCTCCTTCTGTCATGGTTTAGGAATGGTATTCCCAAATTTAGTGTATCCACTGAAACACCCCAAGCCATGTGCTGCTTGCTCACTTCCTCCTGCAGTGGGCTAAAAAGGAGAATTGGAGGAACAAAAGGTGGAGAGGACAGGTTGAGATAAGACCAATTTACTGAAAACAGCAATGAAATAAGAAAGTGATCAGTGACAGCAACAGTGTTAATAATAAAGTTCATGAGAGAGGGGGGTCATCCACATGCAATTTGTTCTCCACACAGAGCCCTGCAACACCTGATCACTCACTTCCCACTAACAGACTGGAAGGGCACCCTTTCCCCACCCCCAGAAAATAACTTTAGGTGCTATAGAGTAACCTCCATGTCCTAACCATGCCCCCTCCTGACTACTGCAAAAATTAACCCTGTTCTGGCTGGAACCAGGACCCTTTCTGAGGCTGTCAGGCGTGGAAGAGCTGCTGACCACGTCTCCTCCGTGAAAGCTGTGATGAGGAGGAAGGAGGCTGTCCTTCTCACTGGGGGCCTCACACCTAAACTCTCAGCCCAGGCAAGAAGGACAAGCATGACAGCAAGCTCTAACTCTGCAAACACTTTAGCACTTGTCTAACTGAGCCAAGGCAGCTCAAGTTTTTGTAGAGCATTGCAGGTTACAGTGAAGATGTGATCACAATCTACCTACAAGCAGCCTGCAGAGGACCAAGCTCACCACAGCGTGAACAACAGGCAGCCACCTAATTTCTCCCAGCTCATAGCCAAAATGTGACCTGGAGGACACACGTTGTCTGTCCCTTTATACAGCCTGATTAAACTGAAATGAAGTAACAATAATGGATTTTAAGTTTTGTTGTTCCAGTAAAACTCCTTCCTGTTCAGTTTCTGATTTATTATACTTGAAGATAAGAAAACTCTAAACAAAAGTAGCAAGAGGATTAAAAAGATTAAAAAAATGAATATTTTTCAAAAAAGCCCAGTATCAGACGTAATTTTTTTGTAAACACTCTTCTAAAAAGCTTTTTACAAACACTTTGTAAAATCCCCACTGCCATGAGGACATCATTCAATATCTACAATGAATAGATCTATTAAAAGATAAAAACCTAAAATTTAAAATTAAAGAAGATACAAGAATGACAAATAGGAATTTTACAGAGTGCAATAAGATATATTTTACATTGGTCAGACAAGACTTGAAAGAGGAGTACACAACATTATAATCAATTTAAATGGAAATAAAATCAGACGCACATGCAGTATTTTTACAGATCCCACCCTCTGCAGAAATTTCCCAGAAAATTATTTCCTTCCGAGGTAGAAAAACAGTCTTTGGTAAACTGTATACAGCATGTGTCACTTTGGGACAGTTCTCTTGTATAACCTTTGTCTCCAGGCTCTAAACATAAAAGATGGATAGATCTAATTTATGAAGGTCACTCTATTCCTGTTACCCACACTTTAAAATATGAACCTATTAATTTTTACTGCAAGAATATTATAGCTACACCCAACTTTCATTATAAAGTCTTCAGTTTCCCTTATTGTAGGTCCAGAGGACCTAATCAAACTCCAGGAAAGAAAGTTATCAAATTATTCCTGCAAAGAATTAAAAAAAAAAAACCAAACATCCAAAAAGCTCACTGCTGAACACGCCAAATGAACTAAATAATGGGAAACACATTCACAATGTCCTTTAATGGTAAGTCTATCCAATTTGTGATTTAAGAGGTCAAGCTATTGGTTATTTTTGCATTCCTGGTAATTTAAGAAGAAGCAGGCTGGGAAATGTGTACTCACAGGCCTTATAAAACTGCCGGCCTTATTTTGAATAATGGACATCCATTGTAAAAAGCTCACTGGTGGAAAAGCCCCCCTCCACGACTGCAGAGCCCGCTGCCCATGAGGCTCACTAGGAAGATTGAGTGTTTAAAGAGACAAAAGAAGTCGGCCACAAAAAAATCCTGCCACCCATGTGTCCGGAAAATACGAACTGCTCCAAGAGTTGGGACGGGGAGAACGGCTGACACCAGATGGTAACGCTCCCTGCGAGAGCTCCGCGCCGCGCCCGTGCTGGGAACGAGCGCTTTGCTCAAGGGCCTCGGCTGAGCCTAATAACTGGGCAAGCCAGAGGAAGGAAAGGATGAGATGGAAAGATGGCTACAGCTCCCAGCTGGGGCAGCCCCAGACACTTCCACCCTCACTGCAACAGCACAAGCTCCAGCCAGCCCACCCACAGAACTCATCAGCCTGGTTTTACCTGGGCTTAACATCATCTTGTTGGAACTGAGGGCTGTTACGTTGATGTCAGAATTCTCCCTTCTATGTGAAGGAAAAAAACCAAACAAATTGGAGCAAATTGCAACACATCTATAAAATAAATTAAAATTTTAAAGTGTATTAAAAACTTGATTTCTTTCCCTACTCAAGGTGGACTAGAAAAAGAACTCAGACAAAAGACAAGCCTCCATGCTACATTCTAAAAAAAGTAGTTGGAGACCTAAAAAAATCTTGCACAAACCACTGAGCAGTTCTTAGGGGATGGAAGTTGGCTGGGGAAATCAAGGAGCAATTAACAGGTTTTACTTACCTTTCTACTGTCAGGTTAGTGCTGATTTTATACATCATTGTCAAAAAGCATTTAATAATTTCACAATTTGGTTATACAGCATTTCTGCTCAATGATTAGTGCTAACTGGAACATTTCAAATTAAATTTCCTTTCATCACAGCCAAACTGGGCATTGCTTATTTGAGGTTTTCTATTCCAGCATGAGTGGAATACTATAGGCTGGTGGTTAGGACACTAACCTGAGGTGTGGAACAGTGAATTTCAGTTTCATTCACTGCTTGTGTTCATCTAGCTCCAGAAGAAGTAATCTGCCTGAAGTTAGCCAGAAGCAGCAGCAGGGAATGGAGCTGTGTTCACCCTGTATCTACACAGCTATATGTTTTTAGTCTGTCTTATTCTTCAAAAAATCATGCCAATGGATTTTTTGTTTCTCTTTAAGTCGTTTGCAGGCCAAGTATCAGGACCATTTTTCTGTGATTCCAGATGAAAAGGAGACCTAATTTTTTTTTTCTTCTTCCACGCAGCACTAACCTGGCTTTGTTAAGCATCAGCAGGAAATAAATTGAGCTCCACCTATTATTTCCAATTGCAAGGACAGTGAGCAGGAAGCCGAGACCCACACTTAATATTCAGCAGTAAGCAGGGCTCAAGGTCAATATATCAGCTGCTCCAGGACAGACAGAAAGAGAAGAATATTCCATGCCTGCTCAGTGGAGAGCTGGCCATCATTTTGTGCTCTCAGTACACCTGATCTGTTCCACTTCCTCTGACCCCACAAAAATTTACAGTCAAAGCCAGCGTGACTTTAGGTATGATAGCCTTCTGCAGAAATTAAATTAGTAGCAATATATTCTTTGCCTCAAAGGACTGCTCGGAGTCTTCGTCAGTCAGGTTTGTAGAAGGTTGGAGGTCACTGGGTGGGAGTTCTGCCCCAGTGCAAGGCGTTACTACACTACATCCTGCAAAACTTTGTAGAGCTACAATGTTGGTGGTAGCCTGGGGATTGTCATGGTCAGAATCAAAGATGGCACTCTGCAGTTTTGGTTCCTAAGTAAAATAAATAGATTAAGCAATTTGGTTTCAGCAAGGTACGTATGTTTTACTGGGGCATTTTGTTCGCCCTCTACTTGCTGTCTCTTGTTCTTCTGCTCTCCTCACTCAGGATCAGAGCCTTCCAGGCTAGAAGGGACTTTGGGAGGTCATCCACCCAACCCATCCTGACACACAAAGCAGGCCCAGGTCTGGATTCATGCCACGCTGCCCAAGGCTTCAACTAACTTGGTCTCATCCAAGAATTGAGACCACATGGCATCTCTGGTCCATTGCTTGGCTGTCATAGTAAAACTTGTTTTTCTGTGTCAAATAGAAAGCAGCCCTCTCTCTATTTATGCCCTCTGTCTCTCCTCCTGCCCTGCAGCCCCTTGAGGCAGCTGGTGGCATTTCCTTGTAGCTTCCCCGTAAGGCAGTGGCTGCTGTGGGGTCCTCTGGGCTGCCTCTCTCCCAGGCTGAACAAACCCAGGTCCCTTTGCTGCCTCTCTCAGGGCTCCTGCCTCATGCCCCAGCTGTCCTGGTGGCCCTCAGCTGAACTTGCTCTAGTCTATTAACACCTCTCTGTCCTGAAGCCCAAAGCAGGACACAGGACTCCAGATGTGGTCTAATGAGTACTAAGTAGAGTTTTCTCTTTCAATCTTCATCTCAAAAGCAATCTAACATTTCCAGCATGGATGGTCCCTAGATTCAAAGAGAAAATTGCAGAGATTAGCTGCAAAAAATCCCACTGAAACAGTTTAAAATACTTCAGCCTTTTAATGAACTTAGCCCTGGAGAACTGTCTTAAACTCAACAGGCTGAGTTTCTGAAGATCATTTGGAGTTAACAACGTCTATGCACCACGCACCATGACAGCTATGCCACGAGGGACAGAGCCACCTTTACAGTGCTCTTTTAACCATCTTTGCCAAGTTTACCAGCTAGAAGTGCCTCTGCCTCTCCTGATCCTTGAGCAGTGGTAATCAGTCACCATTTCTCATATCCTGTCTGATTTATGGTTTTCCTCCAGGGCAAAGGCTTCAACAATTGAGTTTGGGTTTGGACCTACAATCTGACATATGTTAAACATTACCAAATTTTCAGGTGTTGTGGGGTATAGGAACTGTGCAAATAATTACTTTTTGGAAACATGACTGAAGTTATTTTTAATAAGACTTTGTTTGATTTCTCAGACTTTTGGACTATTTGCTTTCATTACACTTGTAATACATCTCTGGCAACTGCACTCCCCTTCCTGTATATGACAGAAAATCTATGAATGGCTTGATCATACAGAATGATTTATAAATCTGTTAATTAGTACCATGGATCACTTATTTTAATCCTAAGGCTTAGCTGAGCTGTATATTGGCACAGTGAACAAAGGGAACAAATGTATCTGAAAGTAGTAGTTATGTTATTTATTTAGCTTTAATATGAGCTGAAATTAAACCCTTGTCTGCTCCCTTGACACAATTTTTGGACTAATCAGGATGGGGCACAGTTGAGAATTCAAGGAAAGGTACATACCTAGCTGTGATTGATTTCAAATGGTGTTAGGTACGTTTCAAGGTTCAACCTGAGCCTTCTTTCTCAATACCTCAGAGAATCTTTTTAATTACATAGGCCCATTTATAAAAGTCATTAAAATGGCAAGGAGAGAAAGGATTTCCAATAACATATTGTCACACTGATACCTCTACACAGCAGCCTCTTTCCCTTGCTGAATTACAAAAGCACATTAAAATTTCCTGCCATTTAAAAATAATCATTAGGAGGAATTAAGACAATATTCTTTCTATCCAGAGGCTCTGTCTCTGTCTTGCCCCTGGCTTGTCTGGGCTTTGGTACAGCACTTTGTCTTCTCTGCCAGACTGCTGAGGTGTCAGCAGAGAAAATGTTTGCTAGTTCTACTTTCATTATTTATGTCAAATATCTTCTCAAAAGATCACCTTCCTCAGGAGCTTGGTTAGCAGCTGAATCAATCATTTTAGCCAAAGCTAAACGTGTCCTACCTTAATGTATTCTTAAAAAAAAAATCAGTCTTGAAAACCTTGAATTAAATTTTAAAAAAAACAGAATTAATTTTTGTAACTTTTCTTTTCCTTGAGCAGAGAGGATGGAAGGCAAGAAATGAGGAAAAGGCGGGAACTCCAACTCAAAAGTTCAGCAAAGAATCAACCTCTTTTAAAAGGATCTTTGAAGAAGAACACTTGGCAACATTAGGCAGAACAGCTTATTTCATCTATGTATGCAAAATGAAATAGATGTGCAGGAAACTGGCTACTTAGCCTATTTTCATGGCTGATACATTTTTTTTTCTTCAGAATCTGCATATTTCCTTCTCCTGTGTCCTCAATACCTCTAGTATTTGAAGAAATCAATTTTTCTTTGACATGCTGAATTTCATATATGGCTGATACTGAAATGCAAGTTTAAAAAACCATTTTCCCCTGTGGTTAGTGTCTTGTGAACAGAAACTGGCTATGGACAGCCCATTTGAAAGACAGGCACATCTATTTGCTACTCTATCGTTACACTAGGAGTGTCAAGAGAAGGATTCTTTTGTACCACTTGAAACTGCCTAACTTATTTCCTAAATGCTGGGAACTGGTGATGAATTTTGATCATCAAAAAGCAATTTGGCGTGCCACATAGTGTGTTCAATTGCTTTATTAGGGACACACCTGGAAAGCACATTTTCCCATAAGATTTAACAGAAAAGAATAGTGTGATGCATGGGGTAATGCTTTATTTAACAGTAGTTTCATAGGCTGTATAATGTTTAAAATTTTAATGACATTTTATAGAGCAACATGAAGGGAAACTGTCTTGAGAACTCTGAGCATTATCCTCCAAATAAAACAACTTTATCTAACAGTAATACAAGTTTTTTGAAGCTGTGAGTGGTAGCAAAGGACTAGAAACCTTCAAGAACCAGTTACCTTATCTGGCATTTGTACAAACAGAGATTAGTCTGTCAAGGCAAAGAATGTGTCAATCATGATACTGGAAATACAGCAAGTTTACTTTTTAATCCACTGCACATGGAACCTCTTTGCAGTGTGTTTCATATCATTGCTTCTCATCCCAATTATCAAAAATCTTTTCTTTCCCTATTCACTAGAAGCATGAACAATATAAGCACAACTGCAGGTGGTTGCCAAAGAAGTTACTTCATTGTGGATATCAGTTCATAGTTTCAAAATTAATATTTTCTTTGGCTTGCCTTTGGCTTTTTTTTTTTTATTTTTTCCCTGAGCATTTAAGACAGAGTAGTTCAGAGTCACCTCAAGACAGCATGCAATGCTGATCTTAAACTACAATGGAAAAAAGAAAACCCTATCAGTGATCATTAGGTTTGCCTTGCAAAGAGATTTCAGGTTTGTTTTTGGTTTGGGTTTTGCCCCCTCCTGTCCTCTGTGTCCCAAATCAGTTCTTGAAGCTCTTATGGTGCAGCTGGATGTTAGCTTCAGCTATATGTAAAGAAACTAAAGCTAAAGAAAACTCCTTGAGTGACAATTGTGGAGTGATTTGAAGGTGAGCAGATTTCATTTGTTTGTGTATATGGTGTGGGAAAATGAAAAACATTTATGATAAACACGTGGGAGTACAACATTAAACATTCTTCTGGGTCTCTCTAACCAGAAAACATACTGGTTTTTTGCTCTCATTTTTGAATTCTGTAGTCCACTGGACAGTCACATAGTTCAGAAATTATTAGCAGCATCAATATATTGCTATAATAATTTTGTGGTTTCTGGGAAACCATTGATTTTTTCATTTCTAAAATGCTTGGACTACCAATTTAGCAACTTTGAATGCTTCTGCCACCTCCTAAACCACCAATGTAGCATCAAAACTAACAAGTCCCCTTCTACCCAAATTTCCTTTAAATAGGTTACTCATTGATACTATTGATATAAACTTCCTTGGAGTAGATCAAACATTGGGTGAAACCACAGCCAGAGCTGGAAAGAAGCAGGGTATAGCTACCCATAGCTTATGTCAGACACCCAAATAATTTGGACAAGGTCTTTTGGTCATACTGCTGCTGTGTGAGGACACAAAGCAAGCATCTCTTCCTGGTCATCACCAGGAATAATGCCTTTAGCAATTAACCCTTTGCTTAGGTGACATTTCCTGATAAGGACACATGAATGTCTCTCACGTTAACACATACAGTGAGCACCCACGAGTGAGGGGCAAGGAGAGGGTTAAAAATCATTTCTCTCTGCATATGGTTCCTGTCTCAGCTGTGAGATCAGTTATAGGTCCCTGGCCAAAGATAACAGCTAAAATATAACAGATGCTGGTACTTCCACAGCCGAGGTGAAGTATTTCCTTTCATCCTCACTAGTCCCTGATGATGTCCCAATTCCCCATTGACTGCAAACGTCAGGGGCACGAGCAGGTTATTCCAGCAGGGAATGAATGGGCTGCTCCAGCTGAGCCCGTGCCTGCCCACGGTGGGAGGCTCCTGCAGCCCCAAGGGATTCCAGCTCGGTGGGGAAGAAAATGATGCAGTCACCAAGGCAATGCTTGGGTGCTGAAAGCTGGGTCACTATCAGGGTACTGCTGGGGAAGAGGGGCTGGATGGCCTCATCCCAGTCTTCCTGGCAGAGCCATCAGTGCAGGGCTGATGTGCAAATACTTTCTGGGGCTATCACTGCTCAGTCTTGGCCGGTTGCTTCCTTGTCCCAGTCAAACCAAACGTTTTGGAGGAAGTGTCCACCTTGTATGGATGTAAACAGTGCATGAGGACCCAAACCAGCTTCTCTGAATTCAGACTTTCCTAAATATTGTCAACAACCTAGCAGCCATTCATATGGAACATTTTGGCAGCCATTTGAATATGTCTTAACCTGTAGGGTTTTTTGTGCTTTAAACACAAGCACCAAATGTTGACACATCTGAAACCTAGTCTACATACACAACATTTTCCAACCAGAGTTAATGGGTTTAGGCATGTACTAGTCCAGCAGGTAATTATACTGGCAATCAAGTTACTTTTCATCAGTATAGCCGAAATAACTTTATAAGATACAGTGCTGGCATCAGTGCTGAATCAAAATTGGCAATATTGCTACACTATTACAGGGGGAAAAAAAAGAAAAAGAAAAAAGGCGCAAGATGATCCACAGTAAAGGAGGGTGGGATTGGTGTGAAGGGTGAAGTTGGACTATTTCTGTAGGAACAATATCCTGGGAAAATGTAACCACATTTTATGGTGGTTACATCCAGTTATGCTCATGCATAAAGTTCCAGAGCACAATCATACAGAACTGCAATGCCAGGAATAAAGATGACAGGAGAACACTGAGGTAAATAAAAAAAAAAACAAACAGGGAAAATTACTTAAAGAGAAAGGGGAGTCTATACAGAAACAAACAGAAACAAAGAGGTTATGCTGTCTCTTTTCCTTGCATTAATCAAGGGCACTTTCAAAAGAAATACACAAATTGTAAAACCTAAATTTAAGCTCAAAGTGTCTCCCACTCTGAAATCACTTTGCCAAAAACCCACGGAGTTGCAGTGGTGATGTGTACAATTCTGGATTTCTCAACACCATCTGGCCATAGTATTTGTACACTTCTCAAATTCTGTTTTTGTGAAACATGCACCTTGATTGCTAACCCAAACCAACAGAAAAATTATACATCCAGATGAACCAAACAAAATAATAAGACCAGGAAAAGTCACTAAATATGAAAGAACAAATAAGGAAAATCTTGAAAGTCACTAAAATTAAGAAAATATTATATCAAATGTATTCTCCTGTTGGTAGGAGAGGACAGTGTGAGCCATAGCTCAGGGAGGATCTGTGTGGATACTCCTTGTCATTAGGATTACCTGTGCAGCTGCTTGCTTTGAAAACTGACACACAAAAACCAGCAATGTCAGTGGAGAAATATTCATTCAGCCTTAAAGCTCGTGCTGACAAAGTATATTTTTCCAAGTAATAGACACATTTCTACAAAAACTATCATCTTTCCCTGGGAAAATACTGACAGGCCACTAGAAAGCATATCAAATTAAAATTCTGAAGTAAAACTATACTGGTAAAATATTATCTTTTGCTCATATATCTGTGGCTGTGCCCTGTGGAAGCTGCCAGCCACGTTCCTACGCAGGCTGCTCTGCACTCTCCTGGCAAATTTCTTCTTCTCACCAGGAAGAGAGGCTGCAATTTGTTGTAAATACTGTAGTACAACCAAGAAACTCATTCCAAAGAGGAGAAGGAGAGCATGAGACAGGCAAAGAGCATTCGTCCACCTGGGACTGGGCATTGTGCAAAATGTCCTCAGCTTTGGTACAGTATTTCCTCTTTTGGCAATAAAATAGCAAGCTTCATTTTTTGGACAGTTTGGATTACTTTTTATGGTTCTAGTTTGAGAAAATTTTTCTTCAGAAGAGTAAAATTTCAACTTTCTTTCAGGAAAAGATTGCTTTTTGAGTTGCTCATTAGAAACCAACCTGCAGGGCAGGAAATCTGCCTGAAAACTCAGAATTTCTTAAAAGCATTTCAAAATAAAAGGGGAAGGACAGGAAAGAAATACAGCAAATATTATTGCCAAAAGTTAAATAAAATATCAAAAGCCAATAAGGTCAGAAAGATGTGGGTTTTTCCTTCAATATTTAAGCCAGCATCTTGAAGAGAAATTGTGTTTCTAAATAAGTACTTTAAAAGAAAATCTTTATTTGAACAGCTGTGCTGAGGTTTACCTGAATCTGTAGGGGGAAGTAAGCTCTAAAAAACAAAGCTGAGCTGCCTTTTTTAAAAAATTGTAGCTAAAATGACCGATAATTTAAAGTTCAACTTTTCTTTAATGCCCTATTGGAGCAAGGCAAAATAGCACCCTTGCAGCTGGAATGAAGCTGTTATCTATGAGACCATGCAAGCTGTCATGTGCCAAATAGAATTACGGTGCTACCACAGGATATTTTGTTGATAGTACCCAGATATCAGAAAGGGAACAGCAATCAGTAATTGCCCAGTGACAATGGAATGGCATGCTGCTCTCTAAGACACTGAGCATAGCTGAGGAAGTCAGACACATGCAAATCCAGAGCTGGCACCTGAAGCAATGGGTATTTCAGAGTGGAAGAAATGATGTGGGCCATCATTTCAGCCACTCTGTTAAGAAGTATTGGCTACTGATCAAACACTTGCCAAATAATTATGAGAATATTGAATTTCATTACGTCCTTGCAAACACAAAACACAGCAATAACCAGTGTTTTTTCAATGGCAATCACTGACAGCAAAATTCAGGGTCTTAAGCACAAAGCATCCTTTCTGTGCTCCCACTACACCTCCTCTTTTCCCTAGGAGTGCCAGATTATTAGCATTTGGATCTCACTGTTCCATTAGGCTCACTGAACAGATTCAAAAGTGCTCCTTGCTACCTTATGGAAATATCAAGTAAAATCATCTCTTTTCAAAACCTGGGAGAGCAACAGTAGGCCTTCTAAATTTATTTTTGATAGAAGTCTGTTATGGCAGACAGAGATGAACTGTCTTCCCCTTCTATTTTTTTATGCAACATGTGTTAAAGGTATTATTTTATAAAATACATGTTTATATGCAGTTATCTCAGCCCGAAGGCTTATGGCTTTCCAGCATGTATAAAACAGTACATAACTGTAATCCACAGAGACTCTGGGTTTATTTAAGTCTCTTGACTCTCAGCAAAAATACCAAAATAGCATAAGTAAATAGAGGGCTGTCTGAATGTAATAATCTTAAAAATAAACAAACACATCTCGTAAGTGAGCACAGATCAGCAATATTGTCTAGTTTAAGTTCCAAAGCTTACTGTCTCCATCCAGAAACTGGTAAGAATTATTCACATAGTTGTAAACTTACTAGTTTCAACCATGCTTTCCAAATAAATCATGTAACCATATAAAGATATTTTAATAGCCAGATGTACTTTGGTTCCTCAATCATCTGAGGTAGTAAGAAACATCTGGCAAGGAACCTGTCCAGAGAAGTACAATTTGCCTCCCCATAACAAACATACATACACACATGCATAAGAAGATACCTTCCAGCCTCAAATATGCAGGTCTACCTCTAAATATTACATCTGCTCATGTTTAATGGTTCTCTGTGGCTCAATATTTAACTATTTTAGCATTTAGTCATATGGACAAGTGCATGTGCTTTTGTATTCAGCAAACTACCACTAGGAATAAATGATAAAGAATAATGTTCTTTACTGATTGTATCTCAACCAAACGCTCGGTCAAGGAACCAAAACAGATGTCAGCTTCTGAATCTCAAGAGGTGGATCTAGGGGGAACCTTCTGCAAAAGCCAAATAGGTTTTCACACTTAACATGTGTACAAGGAGTTTCAATGTTCCCTTCGCTGAAGCTGGTGCACACACAGACTTAAGGGCTGTTTTTGCCAGAATAAATCTATTGCATCCAGTTTTAGTTCTCTGGGCAAACCATTACTGTTTTCCCATGAAACTGAGAATGTAATTCAAAAAAAAAAAAAGGAAAGTTATTGGAAAATCTGACAGTCTTTTGAAAAGGTACTTGGCAGCCTGAAAAACACTGCATCACTTCTTCATGGATGAAAAAAAAAAAAAGAAAAATAACCACTGTTATCTAATTTATCCAGACTAATTTTCAACAATATAGAAAATTATTCCATTCTTCTTCAGAAAATCATTGCTGGGTCTTGCACATTTCAGTATCACAATAGCATTAGCAAGGAAAATCATTATTATATTTGTGACTGAATATTGTTTCTAGTCACATGACTGACTTCAGTTTGTGGATTTATTGCTGTAAGAGATAATTTACCAGGTGGCCATTTATTTAAAAGAATTTTTGTTTTGTTCATTTGAAGTGTGATAGGACGTTTTCTGGGGGTTTTGTTGCAGAAAGGATCGATATACTTGCAGTGTTCCCTTTATTTGCAGATGCAACTCTCTTCAGACCCCTATAAAAAACTCTTGTTTTTCAAAGAATAGGCAGTATGATATTTGGTTTATTGCTAGGTTGATCATTGCAGGCAGCTACTAAGAATCCCAGATACACAGTGTAAATAAGTTATTTCAATTTTTCAACTGAAGTTTTCTCTGTTACTGAGACTTAACAGACTGATATTCCCTGTTAAAATGCTCTGTTAAAAGACTCTGCCCCTTAGTAAACACTTCAGCAGTAAATTGTGGGGTATGATGACTGGACCAGGTGGATGAAAAGCCACACAAAAAATCTAATTTTTAGAAAGAGTACAAGAGAAGCCAAACCATGAGATTGGAACCAAGTGGTTTTTAGTAGTTATTTTATAGCTCAAGTAATAATAATTAAAAAATTTTCTTACTGTACAGTAAACTAAAGGAAGCTCTTCTAAAAATGCTGCATCTTTTTCCTCCATTCAACTAATAGTTACTATGATATTGCCAGTGGATATCCAAATTTAAAAACGACATGAAAATCAACTCGAGGAGATAACCAGTATTAGTAAGGGAAAAATTTCAACAATGTAATAAAAGCAGATTAAATGTAATGTTTAGGCAATAGCAAACGAAAATGCAAAATGTTCTACTAGAGCACAGTTTTTATCCAAAAATCAGAAAGAACTTTCCCAAATCAGTAAGTCATAATCTCACAGATGGTCATACAGTCCCTTTAGCTCCTCAGCCAAGCTGATAAACATGTTTCAGACAGCTAGCATACTTCATCTTATCTGATAAGGTGATTCCTTTCCTACACAAAAAAAAACAAAACCAAAAAAAACCAGAAAATATTATCCACTGGATTTGCTGAAGCATTTGATATGTTCCCATATGGGAAGTTATTAATTCAGCTGCAAAAAGTGGAGATTAGCACCAGAACTATTAAAGAGATAGTGGACTTGACCACTAATTGTTGGGAAGTACAACAAAATGATAAGGCTAAAAAGAGGTTACCAGTGTAACTCCTCAACAGTTCAGTCTTGGAGATGACTCTTTTCATTTAGTGACATTTTCACAAACTGAATTAATTTGATAGTGAGTCTGCCAATTACATAAGTGTGGTGGAGGCCTGGGCTATCCCATGGGAAAAAACAGTGATCTTAGGGATAGACATGATATCAAAAGAATTAAAAGTTTAAAAAAAGAAAAAAGAACAGGAACAGGATTACTAGATTTCTCTTGGACAGCTCTGCCAATGGAAATGGCAGAGGACAGAATGATCTGGCTACATTTTCCAGAGACAGGGGGACTCTCACATGTTTATGCCATCTAACCCTGGATGTACCTTGAGGATTTTCCAGCAGGGACAAATATTTGTGTTTCAGTAGAAGACACTGGCAAGACCTCTTTTGGAAGACTGTGTACACTTATGGTCAGCCAATCTCATAAAAAATTTATTTAAACCAGAACAGAGCTACCAGAACAAATGAGAGCACTAGAATGTAAAAAAAACCAGGGCAACTTATTCAGCCTCAAAAAAAAAAAAAAAAAAAAAAAAAAAAAAAAAAAAAAGTTTAAAGGGACTTCAGTTTTCTCTGCAAGCAGTCAGAGTGATTAACACTAGCAGGGGAGAAAAGCTTTCCAGGATCCTCTTGCCATAGGCAAATATAAGTGAAAACATTCCTCTCCCAGTGCATATTCCTCTCACTCCATGTGAACTCCTCTCCTCCAGCTCCAGCAGGCCTGGGACTGGGGCTGTGCTGGCACACCCAGCCAAAACAGCTGCATGGGGGCAGTGAGGGCCTCATCCATCCACATCCCTTGCAGGCTGCTGAGAGCAGCTTTTCAAAGGAAATCAGAGAAATGACACCCATTCAGAGAGCCTCTGCAGAGCAGGCTTCTGAAGAAGCTGGTTCCTTGTACTTTGTTATTACCTGGGTCTTTGTATTTATGCAGGCACCAATGTCCCATCTTTTACTGGATCAGATTGCTCAGAGCCCCATCCAACCTGATCTTGAACACTTCCTAGAATGTGGCACTCACGGCTTCTCTGGACCTGTTCCAATGTTTCACCATCCTCACCATAAGAGAAAATTGACTATGCAGTCATAGTCCAGGTAAAAATTGGGAATGCCCTGCTGAGAAAAAAAATGTGCATCTTCAGGAAGCCTTCTGGGATCTCCTCATGTTCTCTCTGTCCTTTCCATATCCAGCTAGCATGGCTGGGGACAACTCAGCCCTACGTCCATCACTTCACTGTCATTCCACGTCTTTGGCTCAGGGAGGGTTCTCCTGTCAAGCCCTAAGAAAATGTAAGATTTTTTCCTCTTTTTTGACCATCACATTCTATCCTCTTTTGTTTCAGTCTTACTGCATCTATCTAGCCCAAATACACAGAATTTGGTTTTTCAGTCCTGTGTCATACAAGACTCTGCTTAGATGGTAGCAAGTTTAGATACCCAAAGAGATGAAGCTGTTCAATAGCATATATTCTATATCACATCTGCTCAAACTTTCAGGTTTTTTTTCCTTATTTTAAAAACAGAACCACAACCACAAAAAAAAAAAAAAATGTTTCTTGAGATTTTGCCCAAATGGGCAAATACACTTTTATTTCAATATTAACACTGAGAGTTTAAGCAGTCACAAGAGCAAAGATTTAGTCAGTCAATGGGCACTAATTTCTAAATGAAGTTATTGGGGTATTTGAGGGATGCCAGTGCAGAATGATGGATACACATGGCTAAATAATGCATGCTTTGAAGTCACAAATATGTTCATACATTTTCTTGGTTATCTGAAATAAAGTGTGTTTTAACCCAGATAATATATACAAATGAACTTTAAAATAAAATTCCTCCAGATTGCAGTGACACAAAGATTAAGAGATTTTTAAGTACTAGAAGTAAATTGGAATTACTTTGAGATCTCTGACTAATAAGGTATTCTAGATCAGGTAGTTAAAAAATCTACATACCACCTAGAGGACAGCAAATACTGAGGGGTAGTACTTACATGAAACTGAAAAGCCCTGTAATTAAAATCTATTTACCCTTTGTTCCATGTGCTTAGAACTAAGTTCAGGTTTTTGATTTAACTGCTGAAGAGTACCAAGCTTACATTACTATAACTCACTATAACTCACTATAGCCTGAAAGGTGAGAACAAACACCACCATCATGGTCATTTTACAAAAAAAAACCCCAAAAAACCAAAAAACAAAACAAAACAAAACAAAAAAAAAACCAAAAAACAAAAAACAAAAAGACCAAAACCAAACTAAATCCCACAGTATAATGGTTTTTAACACGTTGGGTTAGATATACTGGTATTATAATTCACCATACCTAGTCTAGGGCACTTTGGGAGGAAAAGACAGCTATAAACCTCTGAGCTCACCTGGTTATAGCAATGCAAAGAGCTGGTGTCACAACAGTGAGCAGTTGCAAGTCAACCATACCATGGTAAAGAATCCAGCCTGACAGCCCCACCCGCAGCATGACAATGCCATGCTTAGGTGTGATTTATATCTTGACCAAGGGAAAAAGCTTTTTCAGCTCCAGGAATTTTTATGTAGCCATGCAATAAGGAAGATCACCAAATAGTATATTTAGTCATTGGCTAATTAAGATAGAAGAAACAATTGTACAATCATACTCAGCTCACCCAATGATTTTGTGGAGCATCTGGGTGTCATTAGGTTGGCTTCTTTTAGTCTGATCATATTGGCAGCCAAGTGGTTTCCCCATAACCTGAATTAATAGAGCTCTTTTGCCAGCTAATTGTTAAAATCCAGAATCACAGTATCAAAACATGGTAATTGGTCTACTTTTTTGCTCATTACACAACCCTATTATAGACAAAAACATGAAAGTAAATTACGATGGAGTATCATGCCTTTATTATTTTCATTACCACTGAGCCCTGGAGCTCCATCACTAGGGAGGACCCCACTGTGCAAGGCATTCTCCAAACAGAGTAAAAATGGCTCTGGACAGAAAGCAGAGCTCTGCAGAAAACCAGAGAGGGCAGTAAAACAATAATAATTTACATTGGGATGAAGCAGACCCAAAGACTGAGGCAAGCTAAAGAAAAACAATGAAGAGTCTCTGGAAGGAGAGTCGCTCTACAGAGCGGGGAACAGGAGAGGTGGAGTAGGAGACTAAGAGAAATGCAGAAGTAGCACCTAGTCCGACTTAGAAACATTTCTAGTTTTGTCTATTAGTCCTAATTACTCCACAGTTACCAGTTTAGTTCTAGGGCTGTTTCTCTTAGATGAGGCAGAGAGATTTTCTCGTATTTCTGGGTGAGCAGCCCTGTGCTAATGGCCTCTTCAGATCCATGTACCTTCCAGCAGGACACAGCCACCAGTGTGACTAATGCCAATCACATGCAATTCATTCCCTCTCTCATCCTGCTGCCAGGGGAACAAGTGAGTGTGCAGGGAATGTTTTGTGTTAGTAGCATTTGGGTTTTCCCACCCTTGCACACAATGCAGAAGACAAAGCCAGCTGAAGAAATGCATTTTTCCTTTGCAGCAGAAATGCAGAGGCTTAGGAAAGTTTTATGTTTCTGTGAAAGTATATTAAAGTTCGTGCTCCAATGTAAGTACAAATGGCTAAAAATTCTGGGTTTGAATGTGGCTCATTTGTTTAATTAGAGATCACTAGTTTATCTCACCCTCGGTATTTCTGAGACCCAGACCTACAGGGACATAACCATGGCAGACACAATTCAAGCCAAACGATGAGAAAACGGTATTTTCTGTGTGTATGTGTGTGCAAATGATCTAACATGAAAGAAAAAAAATATCTGAATGTTGTTTCTCACGGAGCCAGTAAAGGAAAGGTGTCATAGAAATGAAACCAGGGCTACAGGCAGACCCTGGAAGCTGGCAGAAACGCTGCTGATTGCTTTCAACAGATGAATAAGCCTGCTGCATCAGTAGGCAAAGCCTGCACTCCCAACAGCCCCTGCAGCAGCACACAGAGCACACAGTGATGGCCCACAAAGCCTTTCAGTTTGCCTGTAGTAAGAGACTCCAACTCCATGACACGCAGAAGCAAAACTGACGTCTGGGCATAAAGGCACAGTAGGCAGCCATGGGCTGTGGTGTTTCTCAGTGGTTCAGTAGGTGAGGGTACTTGCTCAGGGAACATTTCTTCCACTGTGCACTCTCTCTCCTAAATCCTTTTTTAAATGGGTTTGTAGCTGCCACATTTCTCCAGCTCTGATGAGCCAGGCAAGACACATATGAAGAGAGGTACCAGCGACACTTTTATTAAACCAGTTGTTGCAGCTGAATACCTTATCTTAGCCATTCTTTCATTTCCTGTTGTTTCCCCTCTCACAGCCTGTTTTGATTTAAAGCTGTTCGTTCAGGCAGGAGTACTTCACGTAGGTAACACAAAGTTTACAAGACACAAAATGTGTGTGTGCATGCACACACAGACACGCTTGCCCATTATTCCCACACTATCCATATCTGTAGTCTAGACAAAGCTACAAGAGCCAGAAGTGGGGAACAGGAAAGGGAAATAAAAGGTGAGGATTGCATCAGTGTCACCAGAGCCTAAACTGGGAAAAAAACAGAATGAAAACTTGCATGTTTCTCAGTGAGCTGGGATTTGACCTTCCATCAACCCTGGTCCACACAGACCCAAAAGATATTAAATCACTTCTGTGGCAGGAGCGCAGTAATCAAGCCCTCAATCCCATAAGAATTAAGTTGATGCACTAATTTGCCTTTGAGCTGCAGAAGGACATACTTTTAACTCAGGGTCTGAGTAGCAGCTGATGCTGTGCCACAAACAGCTGTGACAAATCTACACTAGAAAGACGGGGTGCTAGCAGGAGTAGAAAGGCTTCCAGAGAATGTTTTAAAGTCCACAAAATCAACTGTCCCCCAATATCTCTGCTCCTTGAAAATGGGACAGAGCAACAAATCACACAGGGCATGGGGTGGAGGGCATAGTATTTGCGCATACTCATGAAATACTTTGAGTACAACCTTGGTTATGAAGAATTAAGTTTAAAAAAAAATCACTAATTTTCTATTTATTTCTTTGATTTATCCCGCTGGAAAAATAAAATAGGCAGTACAGTTTCCTAAACCACAAGACTTCACCACAGACCATATCATCTTTCTGCTGGTATCCAAACACAACAGGCATGGGATATACCCCTTCATCTCCCTGGGTGGTAAATTGTTACTCGGTCCATGGAAAACAAAAGCAACAGATGCCCAGAACAAAACCGTGGTCCCCAGTTTTGCAGGTTGCAAGAGGCAGTCCCATCCCCTCGGCAGCGCTGCTAGCCCTACAGAGCAAACCCTTGCCACGAGGGTGTTGGTGTGAATGACTGACAACTGCACTGCGGTAAATGCACATTAACACTTCTGGGTTGAGAGCAGCCAGGTTGACAAGAGCTCCATGGTAACAGATGAGTCAGCTCTGAATGGATCCTAATTGAATCCTGCAGCTGGCTGGACATTTTGCACCAATGTGCCGGCCACCTGCTCCCGGGGCAGCAGAAATGCTCGGCATGGGCTGGGCGTCTTGAGAGGGGAATATTTTTCAGATGCTAAGTAAGTTCATGGGCTGAATGATTTCAACTAAGCACAGCCATCACATCTCAGGCAGCTTTAGCAGAATACAAACCAGAATATATACCAGAGTATAAATGCTGCCTCTGCTATAGAACACATTGTTATGTATGGGCTTAAGCAAGGGGGATAAGGCTTTCTTGGAACCAATGTCAAATCAAGCCAACTCGTAGCCAAAATCTAGCCGTTATTCTGAATTTGTTGGTTGTTTTGTTTTTAAACAGAACTTTAGGAACTGCATAACTTCAGTGTTTTGGCTGTTGTTCATTTAATGGCAGAAGGATTTGGACTAAGTTTGACACAGTGCCTTGCTGTCTTGTTCAGCCATTTGTAGTGAGAACGTTATTGGTGATAATTCAGACACGTTCCAGATGTCAGAGAAACGTTCACTCGTTTCTAAGATTCTTGCATTATGCTAAAAACACACAAACAGCATTCAGACCAGAGGGTGCATAATTTATCATTTTCAAGAGGCAAGAAAAAAATGAAAGGCATCCATCACAGACACTACTATATATATATTGCTAAGAAAAACATAGTCATTTATGACACCCCCCCAGTCCCATAAAAAGACAAATGTAATCTTGATGTGTGCACCTACTGTAAGATTCTTTATTTTTCCTATGAATTCAATTATTCATTCTGTAAGTGTTCAGTTAAGGCATTTTTTTTTAAATTGCATTGTCTCTTTGATTTTATTTATTTGAGATTTGAGGTGTCTTGTTCATTGCCACTTGTGTGCTCAAACAACTAGTTTCACGTTGTTCATGCTGTATGGAAAGAGTAATATTATGAGCAAATAAAAATACAATAGCACACGTTTATCCTCAATTAGACAATCCCATTTAAAAAAAGATCCAATAAGCATACTGAGCCAAACTGTATAAAAAAGGTTACCTATTTTCATTAACTGAAATGTTTACAAAAATGTTGCAACTACTAATTTCTTTGTTCACCTCACTCCCCATGCTGAATGAAATACAGTGCTTAAAAGTCACACCACAGAAGTTTTCTATAGCTTTTCAAGTCTCTTCATATACAAATGACATTCAATATATGTTTCAGTGATGCAGTTTCTACATAAAAAATTAACCTGTAGATTGCTCTCCTTAATTCTTTCCTCTACATCTCACCAGAACATTTTTACATCCATCAGTCACCCACAGACAAAAAGCTTCAGATCTGGAATATGTTCAAGATAATGATAATTTGAAAGAGCTAACAAAGATCAATCCTAAGAAAACTAATTTTAGAATTTACATAGATCTTCCAAAATACTGTTTTTAAAACTTAGCTGAAAAATCAGTGGTGGAGAAGGTAGGAGAAGGAACAGAAAGAGTGGGTTTTCACTTAAGGGCAGGGAGGGGAGGTTTAATTTATTTTACTTGCGGCTGGTAGGTTTTAATTAACCAGGTATGGTTTGAATACGCAGATAATTCATTAGACCAAAGCCACATTTGCATACAGATGGTCATTTTGCTTGTTAATACTGAAAGACTTGCTCATGTCCTGAGCTTAAAACCACATGAAATCCCATGTCAAGTCTGCTTTGCCCATGATGGTAATCGGTGTGTGACCTCTCCCTGTCCTTAACTCATGAGCCTTTTGTTGTATTTTCTTTCCCCTGTCCGGTTGAGGAGGGGGGAGAGAAAGAGAGAGAGGCTTTGGTGGGCACATAGCATCCAGCCGGAGTTAACTTGTCCCACAGAAAAGTTGGAGAGGAACTGTTTAGAAGGGCATGTAGTGGTAGGGCACAAAGGGTGAGTGGCTTTAAACTGCAGGAAAATAGGTTTAGATTAGCAAGTAGGAAGAAATTCTTCACTTTGAGGGTGGTGAGACACAGGAACAGGCTGCCCAGAGAAGCTGTGGATGCCCCATTCCTGGCTGGAAGTGCTCAAAGCCAGGTAGGACTGGGCTTTGAGCAACCCAATTTAGTGAAATGTGTCCATAGCCATGGCAGGAGTGTTAGATGATCTTTACAATCCTTTCCAGCACAAGCCATGGTTCTCTAATACCAACAGCATTGTCAAGGGATTTATCACAAGGTTGCCTATTGCAATAAGGAGCAGACATTCCCATTACATGAACCTGATAAAATACATTAGTTCAGCACCTGACTATTTTTCCAGTAAGGCGAGAAGAGGTGAAAGGTACAGGAAGCAAGGCTACAACAACATGCAAACATGGTTTTTGGATATCCCAGGTATTACAGGAAGGGTACCCATTAAATCCCTGAAACAGCTGAGAGCAGACAGCCCTGACCCCGCCCTCCTCTCCAGACATCCAGCACGGCATAGGGAAAACATGCCATGGGCAAAGGTCTCCAGAAAACCGGTGCAATCTGTTGGCATCCAGTGGGTTCGCAGTTCCAACTTACTGTACCCAAATTAAAAATAAGTTTGAGGGGGATCTCCAGATCTTCATCTGCTGACCCCCAAAAAGCTGAAGTTGTCCTTCACAAGAAGGTGATGGTTGCCCACTTGATGTTTTAGTGGGGACATCTAACCCCATCTACCTCCCAGATATTGTGATGCTGTTCTAAGGTAGCTCACCCAGCAAGACATTCCTTATCTCTTCCCTGCCTCCACAGAACCTTCTCCTGAAGAAAATCTGAGATAATTCTCCCTGCTCCTTTTTGCCTGAAACCAGCAGTTGTATAGTTACATGTGTTTCTATCTGTTACCATTTTTCCCACTTTATAAAATATTTTTTGTCGCTTTATACAGTTTACTAGGCCTAGTCTACACTTCCAAATTAATATTCTACTTGAAGCCCTATTAGATGTGAATCTGACAGAGAAATCCCAAATGATGAGTGCCTTTAAATTCAACATTTTATTTTAGAATTGCTGTTCCACTAAACTGTAAGAAATCTGTCTGAAATGACAAAATTAAAAAAAAAGAGAAATGTTAATGCCCTGATTGGCAATTGCACAGATGTAATCTGAGTGGCAGTACTTACACCACACAAAACCAGCATGGCATCCTATCAGAATCCACTTGCAAAGACTGTATTCTTTAAACTGCTCATTTTCCTCCTCTCCAGACACACTGAACTCATTGTTTTAATAATTAGCTTCAAAAAGCCTGAACTTTAAAAAACACAACAAGCATACAAGTAACACAATCCACATAAAAGACAAAAAGCATTTGTTCTTTCATTAGATTGACTTTTGCTTAGATGCACTTAAAATACCACATCATAAAATGCATGTGAGGAGACCATTTATTATATGAACAATTAAAAATTTTTCTCTTTCTTTATTTATTTGTATAGGACTAGCTACCCCACAAATCACTTGGCCAAACAACCTGTTGGAGTACTTCCAGGATGCATTGAGACATCCACCAAAATATCAAAGGCTGTAATTACACTTTCATCGTATGTTCCAACTCATCCAAGAATAGTCAAGAAACATTAAAGACAGCAATCTCATCTGAAGCTAATTACTGACAACTAGCTCAATACTGCCTATAGAACTCATCATCTTTGATTTTATTCTTTAAAGAGCAGTCTCATCAGTTCCCATGTATCTCAAAGTATTTCTTGAAAGGGTTATAATTTAGTGGCGATGAATTCCAGGTCCCGGGTTTCTGAAATTTTTATAACTTTGCTGTCGTAATAGGTTCTTCGTAGTTGGTCCAAGTTTGATCATGACTAAATGATTGGTTGAGGGAGAGAAAAAAAAAAGAAAAAAGAAAAAAAGGGACTGCTGAGTTAATAAAAAATTGGGTGGGATTTTGGCCGAGAAAAAAAAAAACAACACAACTTTCCAATCAAATATATTTTATGATTTCTTCTCCCACTGAAATTTTCAGCATATTTAATAATTTTATTTTTACTCACAAAACATTCTTTATTAAAAAGAGAAAGTACTGGTGAGAGCATTTTGGAGATAGGGAAATGAGGTACTTTGGAAAACTGCAGTAGAACAGGAACTTTTAGCCTGGTGTCCAAGCTATCAAATTGGTCTTTTAAATACTAAAAATCCTTTCCTATTGCTGCTCTCAAACAGCAGCTGCACTAACTGCAGGCTAACCACATTCTGGTTGAAGCTGTGCTGGAAACCAGATTGGTTAAACCAGTGGAAACATTGCTGAAGAGATTGCCCTAACCAACAAGGTCAATTAATTTTCAGACTTTTCCCCTCAAGAGAGATGGTGGACAAGCTACTTCAAGGAGAAGGTTTTCTATAAATATTTGGCAAATTTTCTGCGAAATCTGTGTTTTGTTCAAAATATAAAATTTTTTAAAAAATTCAATAATACTGCAGTGCTTTTGAAAGTCTCACTTTTCCCCTTGGTGATTCCTTTGGCTAAAGTATTTTACTGAAGCAAAGCACCCTTTTTGGTCTAACTAGTGGAACAGGATTGGTGGGGACCACTGGCCTCCCCCAGGTGGGAGGAAATCTCAGATCACAGATCTGCTATTGTCTTCTACAGAAAACACAAAGAGAAGGCACTCTAAGAAGCACTGGGTGGCAGCAAGGCATGCTGAAGACAGCCTTGAAAAACTTCTGAAACCAGCTGTTCTTTAGTATTTGGTCTATTCCCTGCTAAACCACAGTCTTGTAACTGAAACATACCAAACACTGTGTTTTCTAAAACTTTTGGTGCCAGAAACCCTTCTGCACTGATATGACCCTCATGTCCTTACTTTTCCACATCTAAAGATACACATAAGCTTTGCTTAACTGCATGGCATGAGGCTCCCTTTGAGGTAGTAAATGGCAACACCAAGTCCTGCTTGGGATCCCAAACCAAAAAAGTAATGTGGGGGGGGTATAGGACAGAAGCTTAGCCTTGCTGGTGGGGACTCAGGATTACCCTGGAGGTTCCAGGGTTATCAGCGACTGGCAACCAGTGGTCAGTGACTAGCCAGGAGAGGGATGAATCCTTGGGAGCTGGGTGAAACCAGCCAGGAGTAACCAAGAGAGCAAAGAACAAGTGTCAAACACATGTCAAAACCACCACATAGAATAAATTCAAATGCTATGTGGAACCACAAACCAGTCAAGAATGAGATAAGTGCCAACCATGCAAAAATGCCTGTAAGCAGATCCTAAAGTGAGGGGGAAAAATTTCTCCCAAGGATGTATTTGGAATACTCAGGATGCAGACAGCTCACCAGAAACTACCACTTCTGCCAAGTTTGAAAATACTGACCCCCCAGACCCAGAGTGCCAGTGGAAAGTATAACTTAAAAGAAAGGGATACATAAAACTTACATACTTCTGTACATACTATGTGTGTATGTATGTATAGAAATGTGTGTATGCCTCATTTTATCTGCATTTACTATGATGTATAAGTGCCACCATTTCTGTAACTGGACAAATAATAACCCTTTCACTGGACAATTAAGATTTTAATTATACTAATGATAAATTCTTTTCTTTGAATAGAAGTTAAGGGTTTTTTGCCTATTGTAAGATCATGACAAATCTGTGGGAATTTGAGGAACCTGTTCTGTAACTGGGATGCAACAATTTCCTAAGAGCACCATGCTCACTGGTTCATCAAACTCAGGTTAATTCTTTCTTGCGGAGGGAGCAGGAGTGTTTTGGAAGAGCCAGAGCATTTAATAGGCATCAGTTCAAAGAACATGATACTTACAGGAGTAAAACCATTGACATCAACATTTTTTCACCCTTACAGCCTCAGAAATGTTTCAAATGTGATGGATTTCACGTCGATACAGATCCCCAGCTCACACAGCGCTCAAAGCCCAGGCAGATGACCCATATCACAGAGCACCATTGCCATATGGTGCTCATAAACTATACTGCTGCCCGCTCATATCTGGGGAGGTTTATGGTTATGTTCTACACGGAGTTATCTTGTCTAAAGGTATCACACAGATGGATCACAGCTATAAGATCTGCACCTAAGAAAAACCACCGGCCTCCCGGCCAGCTTCAGTTGTAATCAACACTAAAGAAATAATGGTGCTTCCAGCACACTGAGCTACAGCTGAAAGGGCTCCATGAATTCCTCAGGGCTACACATCCCCACAAATGTCACAGCCTGAAAAGGAGAGGTCAGCCACACCCCCTACCCAAGGCTTTTTGGATCACCTTTGCTTTGCTTGGGGCTGATGATCGTTGTTCGGCTTTCCGCCCTCCGCGTCCCCTTCGAGCAGGGTGGGCAGACATCCCACACAGCACCTGTGAGGTTGTTTCAGCAAGAGAACCTGGCCAGACCTAGCGCCTCAAAGCCGAGACCCTGCTCCACGAGTCAAAGGAGGTTTGCCAGGATTTTACACCACACATCAGGTGCTGCCAATTAAAAAGTCCCAAAATAGTGGAATTCGAGCAATTATAGGAATAACAATATTATAACATGTGAGTTAAGAATAAAACCTTGAATTCATACGTAATTTTATTGAATAAATGGAAAATATGGATCAACAGTGAAACTGATATCTAACATGACTTTTAGTTATGATTTTGGAGTAGAAGTTCTAAACATTGGAGGGGGGTTTTAGAATAAGACTTTATTAACTGAAAATCAAATTCTCTAGAAATTGCTCATTTTTTCTTTTACCCTTTGTTTTATTGTTGGACTAAGGCACAGCAAATTTTGCCAAGAAAGGGTAAGATCCTGTATAATATAGCTGTTCTAGGGACAGTAAGAGGTTATATAAATCCTCCCAAAGGAAGGGATTTGTATTTTTTTGTGGAACTATAAACATAAAGCAAATGGAATCGCTTAAGAGTTGCTATTTGCCCTGTTGGTTCTTGTTCATCTTGTAAACTAAATGCAATAAAAGAACAAAGACTATTTTCCATTTTTAAGGACTGTTTCTCCATCAGAGCTATTCAGAAACAGTTTATTTTCCAGTTGGTGAATTCAGATTGAGGAGGTTTCTGTCTCTACTTCCTATACTTGCCACAACTACTCCATTTTTGAAAAATACAGTATCATGTCAATGCCTTACACTTTATTTTAGTGCATGATAAAGAACTGAACTTTGCCTGCTGAGGAAAATCAACAGTATGTTTTAGAAAATTGCTAAAGGAAAATTTGAAATAATTCATATACTTCTTTATGGAAGCTCTCAAGGAAATATTTTAAGATAGAAAACACAGTGGAGAAATTAAAAAACTTATTCCTAATTTACTTGAGCCAGCAAATATTCTTTAAACAAAACAAGCAACCTACATGACAAATAATTTAGTAGGAGCTGCTGAGAGCTTTCTACCAGGAAAAAAAAGGTATTTATTTATGTGCTGATTTGTGGAACAGGATGGGTACTTTAGATAGTGAATAGGGTCCTTTGCAATAAGACTGTGATTATTTCAGGCCATTGTAAAAATTTATTAAGCCTTCATCTACATTTCCTTCTTTTGTGTGAGTGGAAAAAGAAAAAGTTATACTGAGTTAATGAGAATAAATTTATAGTACTTCATTAGTAACCCACGTCAACTTGGAAATAAAAGGGCAAAGGGCAGATGTTAATCATGTAATCCACTCTCCTGCTACTCCTGGTTTGTTTTAACCAAGTAAATGTATTGATGGAAATTGAGACTCTTTAGAGAAAGGAGCAAAATGTGCAAGAGTTATCCATCAGGCAGAACTGGGAGGAAAACAAATATTTTTGCTGCTTGCAAGAATTCCACAGAAAACACATTTTCCTCCCTACAGGTTGGAACGCACACAACACTCCCTGTTCTTGAGACACATATCAGAGTGATTTTAAAGGAAAATACCCCAAAAATCATCCTCATTGGCATACACTATTTGGTCTCCTTAGGCCATTTAAAAAAACCACTGGTGATGATACTCAGTAAAATTGTGCCTGTTGAATGCAGTTCTGTACCCAAGCACTCAGGAAGGCTTGTGGCCCCTGCAAGCTCTGCTTTATCCCTCTGTATCCCTTTATCGGGCTGACACATCAATTCACATCATGTACACAATTAAGCCAAGTGAGAAGTAGGGAGGTTTTCACAAGGCAACTCCTGGACTCAGTAAATTAATATATTTTTAAAGCTGAAATGTCACACACCTTTTCCAGGTATACCTTGAGAAAGGAAAATAATTTTTGATTCAATTAGCTGCAGAAACATCTTGCAACCTCTTTGCAACAATTTGTTTCGACCTTTCATAAATCAGGACTGTGTTGTTTAGCAGCCAATGAAAACATCTGTCAGAAGACAAAGAAATTAGTCCGCACTCACATGCAAAGACGATTAAAATCGAATTCAGACATTAATAATTGATCCCAGGTGTCCCTCTATTCTTTGACCCATAGTTGTCAGTTGTCACTGATGTAGTTAGATGGTTAGAAAGCTTTTTCTTTTTTTCCATGGTGATTTGGCAAGGTTCTAAAAGCTTTTGAGAGTCAAATCTAGGAATTTATGCAATAAATATCATTATTGTAGAAGCCACAACAATTAAAATCTTTTTCCAAGAATTTTAAATCATCTTAATCTGGAGCATTATAGACCATAAAAATAGCAAGTGTTTGGGGATAACACTGTCTGCACTTTTTCTTTGGAAATTTTGAAACAGACATTGGAGGTGGGCTGCAAAGTCAGCAGCATATTTTGATCATTCAGATGTGCAAATACTCAAGACGACATGCTTTTTGTCTTTCCACAAAACACAGACAATTTAACAGCTGAAAAACAGAAATGTCTAAGTTCACGAACTAAGAAGCACTATGGCTCCATAACAGACTTCCTTAATTCTTGGGCCTATTGCATTTTTTAACCATTTATCTTCATCTTTAAAAAACAGATCAGCCTGATATACACAGAGGCTACTATTGCCTACAGTTTAAGTTTCAAGTGGCAGCTCTCATCACCATGCATGGAAAAGAGGAGAGTGGGAAAGAGGAGAGTGGGAAAGTGAGGAGGCTCTGCTTTTGAGTCAGCAATGACTAACCACGGCTCTCAGTTCAGCCTTTTGGGTTGGTAAAGAGTTATAAACTGGTCACCAAAACAGCAATCAAAACGTTACTGGACATTAAATGAAAAATTCACAAATTAGCAGTCAATTAAGAATTGGCAGTCTTTCTTTTACTATGCACTCTTAGAGGAAGATTATTTACTTATAGACACACATGCCATGAGGCATCACCACCAGGATGCCACCACGCTCAGACATAAAGACTCTTGTTACAGCAGAGACAGCTAACTCAGCAAAGACACTGGATCCCCATGGTGACACTTGTGGTGATGTGGGTCCCAGTTTCATTTTGTGCTGCATCATCTACTCAGGGCATCCTCTCAGTCCATAACTTAAAATTCAGAGTTTGTAGAAATGAGCCTTAAAATGCTCATTTCCCTTTATAAGGAAGCCTCTCCTGACACACACACCAAAAAAAAAAAAAAAAAGCTTGGATGTAGAATAAGTCATCCAGGGAGAAAAAATGACAGTCCTCAGCACACAGTAAGCCTGGCACTGTATCAGCCTGGCACTGTATCACTGGCCTTACCATCACATTATGTTTTGTCTAGTTACGTTGCCAGCTGAGGCAATGTGTAGTCTTTCCTATTTTTCCCAGATTTCTTCACAGGAAACCTGCAACCCACTATGTCTGACGACAGCAGGCTGTACCCAGGCAAAAGAGAAGAGTAATAATGCTCCCAATTAACAGCCAAAGGCCAAAGAACCAACACTTCTAAGCCACAAAAAATGACACATCATAGTTGCGTCAAGGGTACTTGCTATGTTTAGTTAGGGCAGAGAGAAAAAGAAAATTTTGTTGACAGGTGCACTTCTAACATTTCTTTTTGCCCCAAAGGCCACACACCCACAAAAGCACTCCAGAAAACAGCAGCAGAAAAAGACATCATGTAGGAAGCTTTCTGTTGCATCAGAGGCTGCTGTGGCTTACTTAGAAGAGGGGTATCTGTGTCTTTGCAGAAATTCTTGGTTGCTCTTGCAGTGAAGGAATAAACACAAGGTTACATGAGAATTTAAACTCACTGCCTCCTAACATCAGTCAGGACTATGCTGGCAGCTCCCAGGCTCTTTTGTTTTCCATATCGAGCTGGAACTTGATACAAAGAGGCAGATTTCCATGATGTAATTAAAATCTTTCTGGAAATGAGATTTTTCACATACTTCATCAAGCTTAAAAGCAGAGGCATTCAAACAGACTGCATCTTTTAAACTCTTGGATAAGATGCAGTCTGCTCTTGTACCAGCTCTCATTATTTTCCAGAATTATGTAGAAATTCTCTACAATTACCATTACATTAAATTAAGTCCACAATCTTTCTGCTATGATCAAAGTAGGTGCAGATGTTTAGATTGTATAAAGCATGGTCTGCAAAAAATGGGATGGGAACTGAAGCAAAATCACAACATCACTATCCAATAAACCAGATAATTAGTAACAAAGAGGTTACCTGCTCTGAAGATACTATCATTTCCATGTAATTTAACTTACTCTTGATTATCTTACAAAAGAAAATATCCTTGGTCTCAAAAAACATTTCTCATCATCTTTTGCCTTTGGAAAAAGTCACCCAAGCAAATATTTCTTTCCAAAAATCATATTTTTCTGAGTAATATAATCTAAATGAGATCCCTCCATAGCATTTATAACCCTGTCTCTTGTTATCTATGAGACTCTATTCATGCTTTTCAGCAACTAAGGACAGCATTTTTCCAGAAGAACCAGTGGAGGTCATGTTAACCATTTTTAATGATTTTTTATTTTACAGTTCAGAAAAGGCCTACAATACAGTATGGAAGTATTTAGCATGCACACAAGAGTTAGGTATTTCACTCTTTTTTCTTTTTAGTGCCTAATTGTTTTCGAATTCCTGACAGAGTAAATTAGTCAGAAAGAAAATCAAGGAAAAAAATTGTACTGGCATTTGGTATTCTGAAGGTCCTGTTCCTAATTTCCTCCATTCTTTCATGTAATAATAGCTTTGGTTAAGCCTCCGGATACATGGTAAATTGGACTGAGTTTGAGTTCTTCCTCTTAATAGCTTTCCTTGTAAAAGGGTCCAATGCAAATAAATACAATAGGTCACATTAATCCTTAAGGTTTTTGGAGAGGGGAAATCACAGAGTAAGAACTGATTAAAAGTTTGCAAAAGATTCATAACTTTAGAGAAAAGAAAAGGTTCATTCAGTTCTCTGCTCGTCTCCCCTGCGATGCACGATGATGATTCAAACCCACCAAGGTGCACGCATGGAGCAAAGCAGTGCTGGCTCTCCTTTCCTGTGACTCCTTATACTTGGAAGATAATTAGGACATGAACAGCCATGACTAGGTAGGTGACAGATTACTTTGGGTGCTTTTTTAGAACCTGGGGAGGCTTTGCAGGCCAGGCTAAGAATGATAAACCTCTTCCCACAACCAGCAAGGGGAGCAGGTAGACAGTAATGAAACTTCTAACCACATTCAGATGCTGAGAATTCAGTCTGAAAGTTGGGTTTTCAGTTGATGACAGGAGCTAAATCTTACTGCGTTTCCAATTAAGTCCCTAAGCGTTTCCAATTGTTATGCTAATACAGACAACATCAGCATACCAAGTTAAGAAAAATATACATATATGTTATATACATATCTACAGTAAGTCACAAGAGCACCACCATTCTCACAGTTCTCAGGAGGCGTACCTGCAGGGGACACATCAAAATCTTGCACTTGCATAATCCGCGTTATTTTCCCCAATTTTAACCTCTATTTGGTTAAAATGATTATTTTCTTACCCACCCTTGTCCTGACCACCTTAGTAACTTATTCCCTCTCTTCTTTACTTTGTCTAGAAACATGGATGCAGTTTTGATCCATCGAATTGCTTGAGTTTTCTTAGTAGCACCGCACCTGCAGAGTTTACAGTCTCCTACAATCTGCTGCTGCTAGAAGCTATCCTCCCACTGGTCAGCCTGTAGGAGAATTCTCCAGCTACTTCCAATCAACATGAGACAGATTACCAAAGACACACAATTTGAACTAATTAACCTAGACTAGATCCTTTTTGCTTAACCAGGTGTGGGGTCAGCCGCATGACCAACTTAGCTGGCAGCTGTGAAAAAGTGAAAACCTCTGGGAGGAAGGATGTGACGAGCAGCCAGCAACCATCGTACTTCCTCTTCCAGCTGCATCCACAGCTCTCCCTCTTAAAAGCAGCCCTGATCCCCCTTGCAAAGGGTCATGCTTTCCTCTGCAGACTGAGGCAACACGCAGCATTATTAGCAGGCTGAAACCTGAGAAGAGCAACTCCAGTATAGCTCTTCCTTATGCTGTCCCAACTATTCTTACCAGTCTCTGAGGACCTCCTCTGGCTATAACTTGGCATTTGTAGGCCATCTGTTTTCTCCTCTGTTTGTGTACCACCGACACCATTAGATTGTTCCTCTTCTTAATGCAGTGTCCCACCCAAGTTTCCATAACTCTGCTCTGGCAGTCTTCCCCCTGTTCCAGCTAAGTAGTGTTGAGTAAGTGAGAACATTTGGGTGTCTTCACACAACGATGTGTGGTCACTCCCCGGGACAACTTCCTTCACCTGTTCAATTAGGCTGAGAATAATTTGAAACAAAACTTGTGCTGAAGGATCTTGTTAAATACCAGCTGCTCCAAGGTCCATAATTCAGGCATCCCTGAAGCATTACCGTGCCTATGTTGGCTGAAATAGCCTCTGAAAATAGGCTCCCGGCACTTGTCTGTTGTATCTTTGCAATGCGTCATATTTTATGCTTAGTGCCTTAGTTCTGAAATATGGTACACTTGAAAACAGTTGTGCCAAATTTTAATTAAGAGCCCCTTTTTGTTACTTCCAATTAGGTAGGAGAGCAAAAAAAAATCTCCTTTTTCCACTTATAGAAACTCCTATTTTTGCCTCTATTTTTACAAGAAACACAAAGACACTTCAAAGTGTGCCCCAAATGTGTCATCGTCCAGTAAAATTCCAGATGTGCAAAAACCAGCCCTAAAATAAAGATACTATGCTGACAAAGTTATAGGCAGAGGGAGGAAACAAAAGGTAGTGAGGTACAAGTTAAGAATATTGTTACTAGCTGTTGAAGGAGAGTCCAGGGTATATTTCAGAAGTTCAAGAATGAAATCACCTGGCCAATATTAAAACAGAATTCCCAAACGAATTCAAAGGAGTTTTTCCTTCATCTTGAGGAAGCCCTGTGACTGTGCCTTTTCAGGTCCACTACAACACTTCCAACAATATGAACCTTTTGTTCTGGAAACTAGAGGAGGAAAGACCTGGAATACATCTATGCAACATGAAAGCTGGGAGGAGACCCAAGTGGGGTGAGCTGCACAGGAAAAGAACAGTCTTTGATGGGTTTTGAACAAGCACAGGTGTGGTGGCATGAATTCCTAGTAGGATTTATGCATTTGTAGCAAGAAAGACCTCGAAGAACCAAATTTAATTGTCAAATAGTCTAGAGGAAGACTATTTCTCAAAACACATAATTACATAACCATATATGATTTACAGATGGTGAAAAAGTACAGCACCTGTCACAGACTTTGCTAAGCCAAAGCCTAAATATGTTTATCCTTCATAACATGTTTCTGACTAATCTTTTTTAATTCTAGGTCCACTGCCAAATGTGAGGACTAATCCTTTCACCAGAAAAATAGACGGAAGTCTTTACAACATTGTCATCAAGCCAATGTTTACCAGGTGAGGACAAACCCGCGCCCTAGAGGGCATTAGTCCTGCTGACAGAAATAACAGGCAAGGTGTGCTAAAAAAAACGTGCTCTGAAGTCAAGCGAACATTGTAGCGCTTTAAACACTGGTACCAACGTGAATTATTTCAGCTAGATGAACAAGAGTTAAATAAGGGTTAAATATTTTCCTCCAAGTTTTCTTCAATGTTCAAAACACTGAAAGGTCTCCCTAAGGTATGAACTAGTAGGATTAAGAACATAGACTAAGCAAGTGGTGCAGCATGGTAGAAATACATCCATAAAGAGAAGTAGCTGATGGTGAAGATGAGATCCCCTCACTGTTGGATATTCAGCAATTTCTGGTGCCCAGCAGTCTGGTCCTGAGAGCCGAATGGCCACTAGCAGCTTGGAATGTATTCTTTTGTTTAGCTGCAGCCAAAGGAAACCCCACTAACATGCTGCAGGCTGCCCCACAGAGCACAACAATGCACTTTCGATGTGGATGCTGTGTTTCAAAGCTCACTAACATACTAATGGAAATGTTAAACACAGAGGAGCATAAAGCTAAGCCTTGTTTAGGACTTGTGGCTCCAGTGCAGCTTTCTTCTTCCCTGCTTGCTGGCCATCATGGCAGGCTTACGGATTTCAGTGACAGCTTCAGGAGCTCCCTTCACTCAGAAACCTAAACCATTTTTATTGGGTATCTAATGTTAGGACTTTGTATCTGATACTATTTATTTACATGTTTTAAGAAATGGGAAAGTGTAGCTGAGGTGAAGACATGTGGCAAGAGTATTCCAGATGGTCTGAGCTGTAGGGGAAAGAAACTGGATTACACTGGTGTGTTACAGACCCGCTGGGAAGAAATTAAACTGAGTAAGTTAATGATAAATTATAAATGAAGTATGTGCCATGAATATTAACCACACACACTGTGTACTTTCTGAAACTGTCTGTCTCCAGAAGAATAGTTTTGTAGCCACAAGACAGCACCAGTTTATTTAGGGGACATGGGAACTCTGTAGGGAGTAGGAGTCCTACAGAACTAAAGAAATTGTCCGGTGTTGTGAAAAACAGAAAATTATTCCTAACTTACACAGAACACTAAATAACAAAGACATTAAACTTTTATGGCACTCTTAGGGATGGATGGAAGCCCATTTCAATAGCAGATTTAATTCTCCCCAGTTACAAAACATCAAGATTTACATGAACCTAGGGAGGAGGAAAGCCAGGGAGATACAGAAGAAGCACCACATCCCAGTACCATATTAATTAATAAATAACAGAAGTGTCTTGAGACTCCAAAAATGTGGGTAGAAGTATTAATGTCAGTAAGAGATATTTTTGGAAAGGATACCTGTGTGATTTCAGAACAATGGGGTTTTTTTAAGTGTTGGAATGAAACTTCCACATGTCAACCATAAAAATGAAAAATAAGTTGTCACTTTAAATTTTCTTTCCTAGGAAAGCACCTTATTTCAGACTCTATTGAGTGGAGAATCCTTTTTTTGAACTTTTTGAGGATATACAAGTGAACAGGCACTTCTTTAGCCTCTAGTTCTCCATGCTTTAAAAGGTTTACTCAAAATTATCAGATATGAAGACTGTGCTGGCACAAAAAACTGAAAACACAATGCTCCTGACAGCCTTTCTAAAGGCTCAAGTGTTTGTGGTCAGAGACCTCCTGACACAGACATGTAACTTCCCAGATTTCCATTGTTCTGGCATGTGGACATGGTAAAGAGGGGAACACAGCCTTGGAGGTCCTCAGTGGCCAAGGAAGAGCAAAGGAGTCCCCAACAACATCTGCCAGTGCCTGGCTCAGGAATAGGCATCAGCTGCTTTTCCTCTCTGTTTTACCAGCAACAAAGGAGCCAAACCAACATGGTCAGAGCACAAGGTGTCAAGATTAAGTGTTGGGAGCAAGTTAATGAGTCAGGCAGGCAAGAACACCACCAAAGCCACGTGCTCTCTGTTAGGAGCTGGGCTGAGCTGCTGGTGGTGATCACATGCAACAGGTAAGAAGTGCCTGAGACACAACACAGGGAACAGACCTGGGACTAGAGGCAGGCAGATTCCAGCAGCTGGAGAAATCAATCACTGGCTACAGGGCTTAGACCTCACTGAGGCAAGAATAAACTTTAATACATACTTTGGCTTTTCTTTTCAGAAGATTAACCTGCCTTTCTCCTTATTTTAAAAAATTCATAAAATTATGCTCTGTCCCTGTGCCTCAAAAGTCACACATAAAATATACCATAAACTTCTACTCTGCTCTAAAAGTGCCAGCAATGACAGTTTCAAGGCAGACATTGAAGGACAGGTTTCCAGATACATGGAATACTATATGACTTATATCACTGGCATAAAGGGATAAAAATACAAAGCATTAACATTCACTGTAAGAATTAAAAGCCTGAAAAAGTCAGGATGTGTAGTTTACAAGTTTGTCAATCATGCAAGAAAAGTTCTTATAAAGAAGGAATATACTGGCAGTAAAATCATATGAAGTATGAATGAAGTGACTTCCCCCTCACTTCAACTGAAAAAGAAGATCTTATCTAGGTACACAGAAGAACACAGGCTATGTGGACAAAAGCCATGCATTTCACTCCACTTTGCAAACCCCTAAAATTTTTTGTTGGGTTATTTGGGTTTTTCTTTTTTCCCTTGTAATTTAGCTTTGGAAACAGCTAGGCATTCTAGGATCAGTTTATTCAGTCTGCTTCAGCATGGGAAGAGAAAGCACGGCTGCTTTCTCTTATTGTCTATGCTATGAAAACTTCTACCGATATTTTTTACCTGAAAAATTCTTTGAAGTTTCTTGAAAATATTGCAGCTCTTCGAAGAAGTATCTCAAGTTTAGAAATGAAATAACACTTATAATAAGGAAGGGATGGCAAAATCACAAGACAGCACGCTGTGTATCTCTTGAACATTATTTTCCCCTGCATATACAGCCAGATAGAAGGATCATTATAGAATTTCCTGCTGTAATAACTTAACCTAGCCAGCAGCAGCACAGATTATCCAGCAGCATGGTCTTCAGGGCTGTGATGACTTGGCAGTAGGTGGTATGGCACACATGCTCTGATGGTCGGCAAGACCTGGAGCCTCTGTTGCAGCCTCCTGAAGTCCCAGCATCGTTGTCTCCAGCTTCCTCTAAAGATAGGGAACAGACCCTTCGGAATGCCATGTGATGTATTTTCTGAGCATCTGCTGTGTAGAGATATTGCTATACCAGGAAAAAACCCCAACAACTAAACAAACAAAACCAAGGCTGAAAGCGGAGAAGAAAACCAGATTACTCAGGTTGGCAGTGTTTTAAAACATACCTCTATCAGCCTGAAGCTGGAAAGTGACAGCAAGCACAAATTCAGGCAGCTCTAAGTTAGGCAGCAGAGCCAGGGTGAGCAGAGGGGGAGGCTTGGCTGTGCAGAAGCCCAGCCTCACTGTGCTGAGTGTCTGGCTGGGGAACCTGCATCTGCAGCCTCCAGGGATGCAAGTAGCTCACAAGGCCACACACAGCTTTTGCTGGATAAGGCTTATGGGGAGCTGTGCTCACTATCCCCTTTTCCAGGGACATCAGTGCTCAATAACTACTTAACTTTTCACCTGTTCACTCCTTGTCACTCTTCAAAAGAAGTCCTAATGCCACCTAATGCATACTGAGTAGCAGATACAGAGTGTGTGTATCCTGGCAGGGATAAGCTAAGTGAGTAGAAACAAATGAGGTGTTGCAGTCTATGACACAGGAAAGCAGGCAAATGATTAATAGTCCAATGAAAGATTATCCTCATCTGATATTTCCACACTTGAGTGAAATCCATCTCAGCTGCAATTTAATGTAATGGTTGTCTATTTGGAGCTCCTAACAACTGTGCCTCAAGTACTTTTATAATTGTTTGCATTGGTTTTCCAGTTGTCTTTAAGAATTAGTATAAAAATGCCTTAGAATCCTAAAGATTTCTAGCGGAAGGGTTCAAAACAAAAAAGTTCAAAACTTTGTTTTCCAAGTTTAGATACCACAAAATGGTAGCAAAACCCTCTAGCCATGGCAAAGAGAAAGGCTGCTGCTCAAGTGACAATGAAGACTTCAAGGTTAAACTACTTTCTGTAGCTTAAGAAAGCTGCCAATGGCAACAGTGTCAGCATCAATCAGACCAGGGAGAGCAGGAAAATGCCTTTCTCACCAAACACCAGAGCTTTTGTAAAGAGGGGACACGTCTCATGTGCAACTTGCTATTCCATAGAAAAATTATTAAGCATCTTTTTATCTCCTTGTGCCTGCTGTGACCAAAGGTTACAGGAAATTTTCTGTCCTATCTTTCTCCATTAATTTCTCACAGCTTCAGTAAGCCTCTGCAAAAAAATCAGTATCTCTTGCTAAAGCAGAAAAAAAAAAAAGATTTTCTGTAGTTCTCTAATCTTATCACAGGCGAAAAGGCAAGAAAATTCACTGTAAAAATCTTTTACCAAAAGGACTACTGTTGTGGTATACATGGAATGATCAGAGGAAAACTTGTCATTAACAAGATATCATAAGAACTCTGAATTCTTGTAAGATCTATTACTCCTTTTCACCAGTTCTTCCATGCCCATGCCCTTTGATAGAGAAGGAAGAGTTCATTATTTTCTGATATACCAGGTGGGTGGGAAGGAACAAAAAAAAGGATAAAAAAGAGAAGATCCACAGGAGAGTGTCATGGTCTGGTTATGTTCAGCTCATGCAGGAAGTTTAGAAGGTCAGAGTTTATAGAGACAAATGGTCCCTCTCCTGCAGAAAACCCTGTTTCTACAGAGGGAAATCAGCTGACTGCTCCATCAGTTATTCAGGCTGGCAGCTCAAATCTTCCTTCATTTCCTTCCTCTTTCCATTACATTTCGTGTACCTTCTGATACATTGCTATTGCACGTGATAGCAGGTGTCCTACCTTACGGTAAGCTTCCTAAGGAAAAGCCCAAGGAAAACATCTGACAAACATGAAAACATAATATTTTTGGTACCTTTGGGGAGGAATCTTAGGGGAACACACTTTCAAGCTGTTCCTCCCACCTCTCACTTGAGTGGAAAGACTCAAGGAGAAAAGACTTAAAGACAAGCTTCTCCAGGGAGCTGGAATGCTGCACCTGCAGTGAGTGCAGAGAGAATGCTTTATGTCAGTGAAGTTATTAAGACCTTTGCAAGCATTCTTGTAACCACAGCCTGGTGGATTTTTTTCCTTTTTTTTTTTTTTTCTTTTTTCTTTTGGTCAGTTTGTGGAGGTTTTCTCCTCATTTCCATTTGTCCTTTATCTTCCAAATTGAGTGGGCAGTAAAATAAAGAGCTTGGATTTAAAGATAAACTATTAATAGATATTGGGGATGAGGCTTAGATTTAAAGATAAAGTATTAATAGACAATGTGGAGGAGGCTTGGACTAAATACCATACCGGAAGGGAAGCTCCTTTGAAAAGCATTCCATACTAATAATTTTTCTTACAGTTAAGGAAATTGTATGATCCTTTCAGTTAACCTCTGAATATAACCAGCCATCAACATTCCTATCTCTAATCTCTTTATCTGACCTTCCAGAAACCAAACAATCATAAGAACAGTGATGATGCACCTTGTCAGAGCTGGGAGCAAGGAATAGTCCCCATGGTCACAACTATTCCATCCACATGCTATTTACTAAACTTGTCTCTCTTTGGGGGAAAAAAAGAACCGTACAATGTCACAACATTTTCATGGAAATTTGGAGCATTTTCTTCTCTGAGGTTTTGCATTAATTCTCAACAAAGTCAGATGAAGAAAAGCAAGTAGAAAACTAAACAGAAAGTGTATCCATTCCTCCTATGTTCTGTCTTATGGCTGGGTGAGTCTTCAGTCACTTTCACACTACTTTTTTAAAACAACTTTTTGTAGGTGATTCTCACTTCCTTTAAAAAATCCAAATTTGCTCTTCATTTTGGAAAACTACTTTTTCTTAGCCAACAGGACATTCCATTTACCTCAACTCTTTAAAACTTTCCATCCTCCAAGTCAAACAGAACTACCAGGTTTCCAGATCTAATTTCAGAGAACTTTGGGTTGGGTATTTTCTGAGCAGGGCCTTTAACAGGTTGAATAGAGCTGAGGAGAGGAAGTTCTGTAGACCAATATTTCAGCTACTTCTTCATAAGGCACCCAGCCAAAACATTCATCTGCAGAATTTCCTTCCTAGTTATGGTGAGATTTACCCCTGAGTGCTTGCAGTGATAGATAGAGCTTTCAAGAGACCAACTCTCACTCACAGTCTCAAAGGCAAGGAGCGAGAACTACAAACAATATATAATCCACACCATGAACATCTGTACCCAGTGTCTTTGCAAGTTTCCTTCATTTTGTTTGACTGCTCATCTTTCTCCAGCATTGTTCAGGAGCCAGCCACCTTTGCTGGGGAGCTCCCCCTCTTCTGTTCCTCGTGAAGATACAGGTGACAGTCACAGCATTGCTGCTCACTTAGGATTTGGATAGTGGGTGCTCATTGTTTTATCAAGGAAAATTTATTGAAGGGTACATTTCACACTTTTTTTGCATGTTTATTATGGGAATAATTACCACTCAAAGAAGTGTGTTTCTGACATTTATGACACAAAACTGACACTTATGATACAATTTTCACTTTTCAAAAATACGGAAGCACTTGAGTCTTACCTCACTACACATAACTTAAATAAATTGCTCCTAAAAAGTATCCCCTGGTTTTGGATGAAATATTTGGATTTTAACAGTTAAGGTCCAGCATGAGTTTTGCACCAAGCTTACACTGAGTTTCTTCAACTGGTTCTGGTGGGATTGTTCCATCTTTCAGTAAATATGATATCAGTATCAAAACAGAAAAAAAAATCACTTTTCTTGAGGAATATGGACTAATATCTACATATTTTTCCTTTCATATAATTAAAATCTATGTTAATGAAAAATTTATTATATTAAAAGTTACTCCACCTAGATTAGACCACAGATGGTGTCTCTGTCTTAAACAGAGTATGCATTTTGTAAGCAAAGCATCTAATATTGTGGGTAAGGCAGGATTATGGTAGAGACACTGTTAATTTATGTGTCAAATGCTTTTAAGAGTTGAAAGTGTTCACTCATAACTGTTATGAATTCAGCAGATGTTATAAATTATGTGCATATAATCTAAAAACCAGATGAATTCTGTGTAATGTCATCTTTCAATTAAGACATTAATTGGCCAACATGTTAAAAAAATCAGGAGTAGGATAGGTGAGGCTGCTTTCTGGTGTAAGAAGAATTTTTAGAGGAATTAACCAAATGTTTCCCTGGTAAAATTGGTAACTTTAGTGGGGAAGCAAGGGTGTCTGTTGTTTGATGCTCCAAAGTCATTCATAAATTGACACTTGCATCACATCCTTGATAGCCTATAGTAGCTGAAAATTCAGATGGAAAGTCACAATATTTCCTTCATGGAGGGGCTGGACAGCAACTGGATATTTTGTCTTAATACCTTTTTTCTAACTTGATACCCTATCACTTTTTACTGTCCCATGTGGACTGTAAAGCAGTCAAAGCCCATATAAAAGAGCAATGAATTTATAATGCCTTCATTCTGCACCCATTTCTTACAAAAAAAAAAAAAAAAAAAAAGCCATGTAGGTATGAATATCAGCTGTACCAATTTCAAATACTTTTAGTTCCCAAGGGAAACAACAACCAGAACAACCTCATGTACACAAAAAATCCCTGCCAAGGCTATACCAGAGATCCCTTCAAGCAACTCAAGCAGCTTCTCTGCAGCTACCAGGGTTTGCAAAGGCTGCTCAACAATGACATTTCCTGGCAAAAATAAAACTGGGCAAGAAGAACTGAACAGTGGTGAGTAGTACTTTATGATTCAGATGCATATAAATTGAATTACAAGTCTGGAACACCAAATAAGAAGGAGCTGTAAATAAAGGTCATAAATGTTTCACATCAAGACGTACACAAAGAAGCTGTAAAGCAATGTCATGTCTGCACTCTGTCCAAGCATGCATTAAATGAACTCTAAGTTTTGTCACAGTGCCTTCCAAGGTATTAAACATAGCAAATAAATAAAAAATTATAGACCCTTCAGCCAATATAAGCATGTCAGATAAAGACTTCCCATCTAGTGACCAAACGAAATCACTGTCTTTATTTTCCACGGTAGTTCATTCCTCTTTTTCTGGCTGTTTTCAAGTGTTTGCAAGTTACTGGTTTGCCCAAAAACTCAATATGTGAAAAGTCACAAAAAAAGACTGACCCTTGTGTTATTTTTGACATTATGCAAACCAGAAAATGCTGATGTTTTCACATTATGGCTTTGTCTCTTACAACTTGGAACTCCACAAAGAACATAAAACTATTACTTTCTGTGGTCTAAATCTCCCCTGAATGCAAACTTCAACAACCTTTAGCAAAGAAATAGTTGAGATTATGATTTCTAGTCCTGCTAAATGCTTTATAAGAATTTTAACTTGACACGATCCAAGTGCCCTTTCCTACTGAGGAGATCACAATAAAAATAAATTATTAGGGAGAAAGAAAATGCCACCAAAACAGCGCTAACTGCAATAAGGTTGACACTTGCGTTGTTCACAGGAGGGAAAACAAACAGAAGTTAACTTCTCCCTAAGTCTTAAAGAGGCAGTAAAACCTAAAAGCAAAGCCAAGATCTTCCAACTCTCACTGCACTATCCAAGCCACTCGGTCTCAGTTGCCTTAATTTGATGCCTCAAAGAGAGGTCAAGGTATGGACTGCCTTTCAATCTGAAATATGCTGGAAAAGAGCTGAAGCAAATGTCAACCTCAGCACAAGCAATGCAGCCCACTGATGAATGAACTGAGGGGTTTGGACCCACATTTAATTGAACAGACCAAAAATCTCTTTCAATGGGCTTTGAATGAAATCTTTAGGGAGAAATCCTGGTTCTGCTGGAGTGAGTAGGAGCTTTGAGTTCCTTAAGCGATGAAGTCAACAGTTAAGCAATGAAGCAAGCAGTCCAGAGTTAACCGCAGAAAATATTCAGGGCTTCTCACCTCCAAGTTCAGCTTTCACATTTAAATTCTACTGAGGATAACTACAGTAGTCTGCCAATTCCAATTCGCAAAAAGGCAAGCAGAGCCAGCCAGACTCCTTCTGTGCAATCTACTGGAGACAGCATCACAAACTTTCTGCCTCTCACTTCCCATCCTCTGAAGTAGCAGACCACCACATCTGACTCACAGGCATAGCACAGGAATGACTCCAGCCACATTAGTGTAGGTGCTCAGACTGCTATGGTAAGGGCCACAAATAAACCTTATGAACAGAGAGGGGAAAAAAACTTCACATTTCTCTTGTTTACAGAGGAGACACTGTCCTGCTCCCCAGGAAGCCAATGATAAAACACTCACTGACGTCAACGGGTGTGCATTCAGGACTCAATTTAGGTTAAAAGTGAGTCATGTTCAAGTAGTAGTTTTTGTCTTCCCCTTTGCCCTCTGTATAAAATTGAACAGCTCCATCCTCACTAAATCATTCATGTTTGTCAGCTTCCTGCCTCTCCCTGCATGGTGGGATCCAAGCAGCCAAACTGTTTATAGATACACATAGACTTACTTGTGTATGATTTTAATTTTCTTTGGCTCTAGAGAAGAGCAAGGCTTGCCAGGGGTGGTTTCTGTCACTACAGGATTCACTCATTTTCTTCATTCCCATCATATTTGCAAAAGCAGTGGAAGCACATTCAAATTAAGACTCCTGTGGGTATGGCAGGACACAGAGTCCCTAAATATTTTTGAGAGCTCCTGTAAGCCTTTCATAGTTAGAAGAACTTAATTCAAAGATTTTCAAAAAACACTGGGATTCCTGCAGATAGAAGAAAAGATCTTGTCAGATCCTCAAAAAAGCATAAAGCAACAAAAATACGTAATTCCCCTTTTATCTCAGAAGTAATTAGGTGCATAACCTTCTTGGTTAGAATTACTCTAAGTCCTTTTTTCGTGTGTTTGCATCAATACTTATCAATCACACAGAAAATGCAGATTGCAGATCTCTATCCCCACTGATTTTTGCTGAAGCATAGCTGGGTTCTTAAAAGTTTATGTCAGTGTTGCCAAATGGCCCTAAAGGGATGATTTGGAAAGAACTGTTGCTACTGAGATACTGAACACTGACATGAGAGTTAAGCATGAATGCTCACCTTCAACATTCCATTTCAGTTCAACAGCCACGGCTTCAAAAATTTGTTTCCCAAATGATTCAGTCCCATATGCATTCACCTAGAGATTTTCAGCCACTCAGCAAGGTTCCACTGAGTATCTTATTTCCTTTGATTTATTAATCTCTTCAATAGGCAAGAATTAAGGAAAAGCCTGAACATCTTGGAGAAAGTCAGAGAGATATAAATATGCTTATATTTGTTTCAGTATGTGGCAGTTGCTGCTTGTTGAGTGAGCAAAAGTCTCAAGGACTACAGTAACTGGAAAAACTAATAAAGGAACCATATGGGGAGCAAAGCAATTAGGAGAATATTGACCAGAGAATATTGACCCTTTTTCTTTCTCACACATATCCATTTTTGATAATAGTCAAAGAAAAAAATAGTTTTTATGGATGAAAGGAAGTTGAGCCTCTCTAACCAGTTTGTTGCACATTCATCTATCTGCATAGCGTGGCTCTTTTAGAAGTCACTTATTGAAAATTTCAGTATTGTTTCTGCTTAATATTGAGACCAAGTTGCCTAAAATATACGACTTCCTGAATAGCTGCACAGAGCTCTTTGACAGCCTCTTTGCCTCACAGAGATGTTACAGGGGTGGGCTCTTCCCCCTCGCCTTCCCAAATATTTTCTTTATTGTGATCTGAACTTCAGAGGAAGATCCAGGAGGGTAGCTGTGCATCAGTCGGGCCCCACGCTGGCTCTCCTCAGGGGTGGGGAGCAGGCACTCCAAAGCTACCCTGCATGGCAAGTGGGGTCTGCCCTAATTACTTACAGACTGACATAACAGGCACCAATCTGAAGATGATTAAGTCTCCCCTGACATCACTCCAAAAGACACTTACTCACCCTCCTCCAGCTTTCCCCTTCCTTTATAGGTGAAGAAAGGCCACAGCTAACATCACTGCTTCTGCAGTAAGGCCAAAAATTAGACGGGAAAGTGATGGCTAACCACACAGCTCCACAGTATAAACTCTGTTAATGAATGTAAGCCACTTCTAATGTACAGTTAATAGTTTCTGCTCCTGAAACTGCCAACATCTGCTGATTTATCCTTTAGCTTGCTTACCACCATTTCAAAGACTTCAAGAAAACAGGGCAGATGAGCACTGTGTCCATTGTCTCAGATTAGTACTTAGTTCTTATTCTCTATTAAAATAAAGTGTGCCATGCTTGCCAAGGTTCCCTACACAGACACACTGCAGAAAGAGAGTGAGCTGGAAGCCTCTAAGCACTGCAGTCTTCTCAGAGAGCACAGCTTTATTCACAGTCCAGTGCAATGGATCTGATACGAGCAGACCATCAGTGAGATGTCTAGGAGAAGACACCTGTACAGAGAAAGAAGAAGACACAAGCAGAGAAAGCCAGCTAAAGCTGAATGCAGAGAATGCTTCGGCACACTGAATAAATTCTGCCCAGTCACATCAAAGAATATTCTCAGGCAGCCCAAAGGAAGTCAGCAGAAAGTCCAGTAACTGAAAGAGTGGAAGACTACAATATAAGTTGCTAGCATTTACGGAAATTACAAACATAAATCAAATAAGAAAATAACACTTAAAAAAATATTTATTAATAAAACATATTTCCATAATCTAGACCATACACTGGCACAGGCAGAAACACATCAGTTTTCACTTTCTCATTCAGGACAATTTATGGTGTCAAATAAAAAGCCATGAAATTAAGGTAAGTGTCTAGTGAGTAAAGCATTTTCTTTAGAGAAATATATACCAACAGATAAGTCTTAATGAAAATAGTTAAGCAGAAGACAATGAAGAGAGGCTTGTCACATGTCCACAGTATTGTCAGAGAACTGCTGGTTCTCGAACTTCACTGAATATTTTCCAGCAATGTACTTAGCATGTGACCTCTCTGTGGCTCCACAGTTTCCCCAACTGTTTTCATAGCTCATAAAACGTTTAGGAAGTGTTTATAAAAACTGCTTGAGGAAACCGTGCCACAAAGAACTTGAGCCTCGCGTCTCAGCAGTGCAGCTTTGATTTAGCTCTCTTCGACGGGATTTCATTTTGCAAGTGCCCCACTAACATCTGCATGCAGGCCCTCTTGGGACAGCACCGAGACAGAGCGCAGCTTTATGTATATTACTTGGCCAGGTTCCTCCAGCATGTGATGGTTGACTTGCCTCCCTCATGAAATCACACATGCAAATGCTCCCCATGCATACACTTACTGATGGCCACTTTCAGTGATCTGTGTTGGGAAGAAATATGATGTCATAAACACCATTGCAACATCTGCGGCGGATCCTTTAGGAACCCGACACGGCCCGCCAAGCCCAGAGAGCTCTCTCACATCACAAGCCCGTGACTGACGGTGCTCGACCTGCTGCCCTGCAAGCTCACCCCGGCTTTTTCATGCATGCTCTAGCAGGCTGTTTGGAAACACACAGCCAGAGAAGTGTCACAGACAAGCTCTCAGTATACAGCTCTCCAGAGAACGTTTGCGGAGTGCAACAATGAAACACGATCATGCAAGAACAATGAGGTTTAAAACCAACGTTTTACAATGCTTAATTAACTAAAACCAACATTCAGAGTGTTCTGGTGGAACTCTAGTCTTCAGCCACAGACTCATGACTTCCTGTGTCTTGGATATTAATTAGCAATTATCAAAAGCCTCTGAACACACTCAGGATAAGGAGATTCACCCTTACAGAAAGACTCTTCATTGAATTTCTATACTGTAGCTTTCAAGTCAAATGTCACCAAGAATTCTACTGACTAAAGTAAGAAATCCTTCAGTCATAACATATTTTTCTTATAAGTTAAGAAGAAAATGCTACCAGTAAACAAGTAGTAGACATAGTTCTGATAAACATATTTTAAATATAGCAATCATCAACCTATTTTAAGTACAAAGGGAACATCACATGGCAACCTGATGGCCCTGACTACTTGTCTAAATAGTCATACACTCCACCAAGATCATCTTAAAAGAGTAAAGCAAAAAGCTCTTCAATCCTGTTCATGTACCAATCTCCATACACCCAAACTGGTTACTAAGATTGCTTGTGAAAAAAATACCAATACTATATGCAACAAAGTGCCACCAATAACTAGGGCAAAGATTTTATTCTCTTACTGGAAGAGATTAAATATCCTTGAGCAAGACGAGCCCTATTTGTAATAAAAATAAATTATGGCATAGACATAAAACTTTAAGCACATACTTTTGACAGTAGAACTTTTTCAGTTCAAAGCTGCTTTACATACTAAAATAATGTTATTTAAACCCAGGAATTAGTTCTGTGATTTTCGAGTGTCTATTCAAGCATGCACATTCTCACCCCTGTTAATTAATTATCCACTCCTAAGCAGTAAATAAGAAGCAGTCACTACCCTTGAGGAAAAAGCAGGACGTATGTATCAGGTGTTAGACATAGAAACCAGCCTCAACTGTTTATTTGGCTCCCAGGCTTAGCCCAGGAATTCAAATGAAGCAGTCAGTGAGAAACAGCTACCCTGTTCCTACCTCTGAGGACCACAGGACTCTTTAGGAGTTGTCAGAAAACACATCTTTCTTTAGACTTCAAGTTACAACTAAGTTTAAGTCATTCAGATTTTAACTTCATCTAGACAGCCATGAAAAGGGACAGGGGAAAAATGAGTGCCCCTTCTATGTTGTCTTGACATCATTTCAGAGGAATGAGTAAACCGTGCTTGTGACATTGAGAAGAAATTTTACATGACCTGTGAATCAGTTCAACAAAAAAAATTTAAGAAACCTGTTATTGGCTACTTTTAATCAAAAAAAGACCTCTTGTAATGCACACACATACCCTCACCACACCACACCAGCTCCTTTACTTCATTTTTTCTTCCCACTAAAAAAAAGGGAGCCTGCAATAGTGATCTCACTGCTCTCAATCTGAACTGAATGACCCAATCCAAACATTTCTTATTGTCTTGCTGGTTAAACAGAGACAGAAAAGGCATCAGCGCTCAGATCTGAGAAAAAAGATGAAATGAAAGAGGTCTGAGCTGTGGCAAAGTGTGACCATTATTGATTGTGGTAGTTTTTAACTTTCTCTGAGTGATCAGCCACAGTGTGCTGCTGGTCGCTACAGTCTATACATCTGAGAACATACCACAATTAACTTAACTTCACAGCTATGGCTTTTGTACTTAAAGGAATGGCCAACAGATCCAGTAACAGCTGAACACTCAAAGTATAAGTTGTAAAAATTAAGTGTTGTGTTTGCTTTGCTGCTGATAAGGTTAACCACGAGAAGGCTCATTTTGCAAACATAGAGGGAAAAAAAATATCATTCAATAATGATGAAGGAAGGCTTCAGGATATGATCAGATCCCTGCTTATGAAAACCACTGAGAGAATATAAGAGCTGACACATGAGTATCTATGTATAGTATGTAGCTCATGCTCTCTGTGTCTAAAATCCCTACTTCCAAGCAACCCTGTCTCACAAGAGTTACTTCTTAATGGGCAAAAATCAGAAAAGAATCACATCTGCCTTGTTCAATGGATTGGAAAGTCCCCATATTTTCCAGTCATTGAAATCCTATGACGCAATTCCTTTGGAACAAAAATCAATCTTGAATTTTTTGGGGGAAAAGCAACAACCAGCAGTCAACCAAAAACAAAACCAAACCCCCGGAACATGACCATCATTTAAATATCCTATGTTCTGAAAGTCTGTGCTCACCACCTGTCTTGAGAATTAACGCTTTTTTTGTTCCTTAAAAGCCATGTAATCAGATCATAAGTGAACACAATCTAATACTAACTTTACAGAGGATACATCAAAGTCACATTGCCCAATTCCTCATTTCTTAATTAATAAAAATATCTACAGACATCACTACTTTTCTCCCCCTACTACCCGCCTCTGTACTTAGTTGTCACAGAGGCAGACTGAACATTAACAACTCTATATCACCATCACATTACTGCTGGTTTTACTAAGGTCTATAAAGCTATGATAATATAGAAACAAATATCAACTTTGAGGATCTCCCATTCAAACATATGTTTGCTTGCAGTAGTTTCTCTATATGATTGAAATTTACCTTTGTGCTTCCTCAAAATACACGTGGCTTTATCAGCCTACAACAGCTGGAAAGGGTATGATACATGAAGTACACAATTTAAATTTACTGTGCTCAACAGGGGTAATTCCCTCTTTGCTGAATTAAGCTGAAGCCTTTCAATCATCATTGACAAGCAGGAATGGAAGAGGCAATCAGCAAGAAACATTGTTAGGTGTGGAGAGAAATTCACAAGAGGAACTGCTCAGGAAAGGTTCTTTAATATAAGACATGACACTTTATGGTCGTAGTGAGATTTTTCTTCACACTGCTTGAAGTTCCTCACCATTCTACAGATTGCTGATATTTAATGGTTTTTTAATATAAGAGAACTCAAGTCTATTTAAGAAATCCCTCTTCAGTTACCTTCAAAGCACATTTGCTTTGTTAATGAGCAGTTCATGCTGCAGACATACTCTCAGATGTCTACAAAATTAATTCACTGTCTTGCTGTAGCTACACTAATGGTCTGTAGCTGAATAGTTTTCTTTTAGATGGAAAATAGATGAAAGAATATTTCTTTAAAGCAAATAAAGTATTTCTATTATAAGTAAAAACTTCTAAATGGATCTTATTCTTCGGGAAGTTAAACTAGTAAGTTAAATGAAGATGGGGGAATGAATACTTGGGCAGAACCAAGACTGGGGGGTACAACTCACCAATCAACAGGTCTGCAAAGCCAGCAGGATGACAAAGAGCTCTGCTCACAAGGGCACATTCTGTTCTGTAGTCCTCTCCTTCCATCCCCACCTATGGGGTACCTGCATCACCCCTTAACAGCTCCTCCAGAGCACCTACAATTTCCCTCACAAAACTGAACAAAGTTAGTTGCAATGTGCCAAATTCATGAGCTGTGATTGCAAGAAAGGTGTGTGGTGTCTTAACAAAACCAAAATCATAAACCATACTTCCACCTTAGATAAGAGAAGGAGTGATGTGCACCCAAGCAGAATTCAAAGAAATTTTTTGGGGTGTATTTTAAAATGTAATTTCTAAGCTATGATGCATTCTGTCATTACCTTGGGAATCTTCTTTCAATTTTCTATCCCATAAAAGTATGACACTTCAACTGATGTAGAATGTCTCTAACTGGATGGCTGCCCACCACTTAAAAGGCTCCTTGCTTGCTTGACACAGTTATCTTTCTGCCAGCCTTGGAGCACAGGCAGCCTGGTCTCATGTGGTTTCACTTGTGCATTTGTTTCTCCCTTTATTGCAGATTCCACACCTGAATATGTAATCTTCAGTGGTGGTGTGCGTGCTTGGCCAGAACTGAAACATTTTATGCTCCTGCCTTGCATTTCCCAATGCCTAGATGAATACCAAGGATTTGCACAGAGTACTTCTGACCTCCAGCCACCAGCAGTATTTCAGCAAGGTGACTTCTTTTGGAAGAAGTGGGGGAGAAGAGAAAGAGGGAATTCCTTCCTTTTTGCAATGGGTCTAGGACCCTGATAATTTAGGTAGGGTGATCAAATAATAAACAGAAGTGTCCCATGACTACTACTCTTGAAAGACAAGATAATTTTTTATCAAACATTCTTTCTATGGCTTCCCCACTTTTCATTGCTAAATATCAAGGTGAAAAAATATTTAAGAAATTATCATACTTGTTTCCTAGGCTCAAAGGTACATATCTAGTGTTAAAGAACAAAAATCCATAACATCAGGGACACTAGATGTGCTCCACATACCACCAAATCTATTAAAATATCTAGTTTCTCATTGTCTGCTTTTCAGAACACATTTTTGACCAAATAATTATTTGTCTTTCTCTTTCATATTGAATAAAAAATTAATTGTAAGACAAGTCTGGTTCCTGTTCATGTTTACAATAGTGCAAAATCAGATCAGACCTTAACTTCATTAGTTACTTAGTAATCACACTGACAAAAGCAAAATGCCACTCATATTTCCTCTTTCTACATTCCTCTCAGCTACTATAACAACCAATCTTTTGGTTACACCTTTGTACAATCAAAGAAACATTAAACCAGTATTTTAAACCCTAACAATGCATCTTTCTTTTCTGAGGAGCTATAGGACAAGACAAAACTGCTTACATTTATTTGTTTCCCCATCACTCTATGTGGCAACCCTGAAAGCAGAGCTTCTCAGAATTTAATTACCTGACTCTACATCACCCATAAAAGGTTCTACTCATCTTTTATGAATGTTCAGCCTGTAGAAGGGAAATGCTGAGCAATACTGGCTTACCTTTGCTGGTGTAAAAGTCACTAACTCAAGCCAAAAGCCAAAACAAACTAGAAGTTACAAGAACTTAAGAGAAGATTCTCCCCAGTACAAAGAAGAGTTTTCTGATAGACTTTGCCTTGTCCCAAATAACAGAACAGTGCTACACCACAGTGATTTACAGCATGAGTTTCAGTGTGAATTCAGACAAGAAATCCCAGTCCTGCAGTTGCTAGTAAGTTTTCAAACACACAAGTCCAGAGAGCAAACTTGTTCAAACTTGTGTACCACTCAAACTTCAGACAGAAGTTTGAGTGGTACACAAAAGCTATTGCTTTGACACCAGATCTCAGCATACTTGTGCATTGTAAACATAGCAAGTTATTGCTTCCTCACTGATCACTAATACATCTGTATGCTTGCAGTATGCCTGAGGGCAGTTGCAGGCCTACAGCAACATTTTAATAAGGCATTATAGGTGTATTTTCTGAATTCTATTAAGAAATTTACTCTACAAGACATTCCCAGAAAATAACAGAAGGGGAAAGCCTCAAAATCCAAATAAAACAAAACAACCCCACAAGTGCATCCAGGCCTCCTATTGTCAGTATAAAACTAAGGTTACATTAGATTAGATCCCACTCGGGAAGATGAAACCTGCACCCAGGATGAAGCTGCACACTGATGACAATTTGGCCACCTTAGAGAGCTTTCTGTTAGAACAAAAGCCCCTTCAAGAGTCAGAAGGTACAGAAAGCTGACAGTGAAGCAGCTGCATTTATTTCCCATTGGAGTTTGGCTGTTGTTCCACATGGCCCAGTTCATTGTTTTCTAGGGTCAGACATATGATATGGCACCAATATGCTGACTGGTGCTCCATTACTCCTGAATATTAGAGTCCCACTGACCCAAAGGTATCTGTAGATTAGTCAGGAGACTCTCATTGCTAGGGAGAATGGTTCTTCTTCAATAAGATGTGCTCACAGTGCCTCCACTTCACTGACTCAAGCACTTTATGTGCCTCATGAAAGAAGAAGAGTAAAGAATTTAAGAGTAAAGAGTAAATTTAAGAGTTAAAGAGTAAAGAGCAAAGAACCAGGAATTTATGTATTAAAGATTGATTAGATTTTTCTTTCATTTGAATAAGTCTGAAAAATAGACCCTACTGTGAGACATAAGAAACCATTTACTTTTAAAGAAGAGACAGTCCACCAAATGGTTAAAGACAAAAAGCTGTGCAAAAAAAGTGCCGTAGCATTGGTCAGTGCTGATATGCAGTTCGTGCTTATCACCTTATGACAACCCTCCTTGAAGTCAAAATCTGCCCATATTTCATGTGAGCCAGAAGGAGGAAAATGCAAACCAGACATTTCCAAACTATTCTAGAAGACCATGGTTATATCCTCCCTTCTATCTCCACCATGAGCTCACTTGCAGCCTGTCAAACACATGGCCACATTTGACATTTTACACAGATCAAGCCTGCCAGCCTCACCTGTGGGGCAGTAGGTGAGCACCAACTGGATGTCCACAAACTGACCACAGATTTCTCACCTGAACACGCTAATTTCCATATGCATACAAGTCTTGTCAGGAAAGCAGGGCGGTGGTACAGAACTGAGGTTCTGAGTTTTCTTCTGGGTTCCTCCTCTCTTCCCAACAAAATTTGGTGGTTGGAGTATGAAATTAATTTGGGGCTTTAGCAGAAAGACAGCCACCTTGCTTGTTGCCCAAAGTGCAGGATGCTTTCTTCATGTACCCAGAACCACTTGGCTTGCAGCGACATGTGTAGGAGTACATGGTGTTAAATATAGGTGCTAATTAAATGGGACTTGCCTGATGAGGAACAGGGCTCTCACTGAGAACAGACAGCAGTGTTTCTGGGTATACAAGTTACTTACATGTTTTAAATAGAACATGGCAGTCTGTCAGTCACATACTCATGCAGAAAATGTTTATTATTCAGAGTTCCTCCTACTCAAAAAAAAGTTGTATTGAGTCAGGGAAAACCCAATGGCATCATTTTAAGTTATTGAAGAGAGATCTGTCAATGTTAGCAAAAATACTTAAATTCATTCTAGGAATTAAACAATTTGTCTGTGAAGACTGAAATATTTTAAATTTGTTGAGGTTTACTGATTCCACAAATTATTTCTTGTTTTTAAACCCTCTAAATGGTAATGCAGGTATCTTAATTTCCCTAAGGAATTCAAACCATGTTGTTTCTTCCAGGATCATGTTGAGAACACACTTCTGAATGGCTTTCACTTATTGAACACCAGCCTTGAAGGGAAGCAATCTTTTTAACCCTTGCTTTGCTCAAGGACTACAAGACACAAACCCGTTGCTTTTCTACTCTATTCTCCTTTCCTCTAGTCCTCACCCTTCCTGAGGAATTTTCTTGTACTATTTTATTCATGAAAGTATCAAAATAAAAACAGAGTGGGTAACTGGAGAGTGCACTGGGTAAATCTTTTAACTTACACTGGTTTCAGGCCCACCCAAGGGTCTGAAGAGAAGGAAACCAGGTGGTCTAACCTAAGTCCCATGGCAGAGATATGCTATATTGCCAAAGCAAAATAAGTGATCCCACAGAATCTGAAACATATCTGTTGACTCTTTGCAGCGAAATGAAAGCTGAAATGAATGGAAATTAAATTATCTCCTCCCCCCAGAGACAGTCATCTCCCCAGGTCAGGGGTGTGCAAAGGAAATAAGAGTTCCCATTTCATGTCTTGCACCATAGCTATGACTAGACAGACAATATTTCCTTTTTTTTTCTCTCCCACCCCACCATGCTGACTAGGATCTTCCAAATATTCCTCATAACAGAACTATCACAATACAGAAGAAGAAAAAAATAATATATGCAGATTTAAACAAAGCATGACTTTTGGAACTGTGCTGAAACTGAAAATTGTGTGGTTTTGTATAAAGGCAGAGCATATTGTCACATAACCTCACTGAAACATATGTTTTGCAATCATTCTCAAAAATGATAAACATAGAATTGAAAAATAATTATGAAAATTTTCAGAAATTGTTGGTGGGAATCAGAAAAGAAGAGACATGGCAAAAGAAAACAGACTCAGATTTGCAACTGCAAGCTAGCTGACAATAAATATGTTCAAAAACAAGCTTATGTTTTACAAATATTTACAGTAGATGAAAAGCCTAAAGGCATTGCTTAAAAAAAACCCAAACAAATAAACAGGAAGAAGCACAGTTTCATCATTAAGATCAGCATGAAAATTTCTAAGCTTTAATGAATGTGCAAGTACTGCCTAGTTCCCCTCGCAGTGATTTAATCAGAATTCAAGTTCAGCATTAACAAAGATGAGTTCTACCACGTGTAATCTGTAAACATACATATAAACCAAAAAATGTAACACAAAAACATTTTAATGCTTGCAATATTTTAAAAATTTAATTTTTTTTCTCCAACACTTTGACCAAATTACCTTCCAGATGATCAATATTTTTTCTTGCAAATTTATCCTGTTTTATTAGCTATCAGAAAACCGCATGACGTACAAAGTTACTGCTCTAAGGTGTAGAGTTTTAGATCACTGAAATTGCAGAATGAAATATCTTGGCCTCTGATAGAGCAACTATGAATCCATCAATTAATATTGGGGGTTTTTTCACACTAGCCATAAAATAGGTGCACAGAAAAATACCTGCTGAACAATAGTAACTAATGAATGATCAGTAGTACAATCACTTCTGATTGTCGACACATACCCTTCAACCAGCTTGCTCACTAAAGAAATGGTTTTTGTGTTAAAGATGTTAGTGATTAAGTCATGTCTGTTTTGCTTACTTGACCTAAGCAGTAATCCACATAAAATTGACTCCAATAATAAGGCAATGTAAATTGACTCAATTTCTCACCTTTTACAACATTAAAGAAACAACCCTATATTTAAGCCATTCATTTCTATTACAAAGAGATGCAGGAGTGAGATCCCTTTCCTTCCCTTTTTGTTGCTTAAATCTTGCCACCCATCTCAAAAATGCAGGAGTCTCAGAGGTTTCTGTAGTAGCCCTCAGTGTTCCTGCTCAGACTGCCACAGAGGAGGACCAGCACTCTCTAGCTCTGTCCTGCATGCTCATGTGTCTGTGCCTTTATTCAGGAAAGAAGTTTAGTTTATTCTTATCCGAGATAATTTCCACTGTGCATGCTGAAACTCTGTTTTTAGTTAGTCCAACACTTGACCATATTGTTAAAAATATGTAAGAACATTTTTGCAGGAATTGAATATAAAAGTCTTCTAAGTCAACAGGAAAAGAAAAATATGGATCTGGTAAAAGAAACGCTTTCCAGGGAAAAGACACACACTTTTCAAAGCTTGTTTCCCTGGATCCTTTATGACCTGATTTTGATAGAAGCAGTCAAGTGGAATTTGCTTTTACTTCTTCCTTTCCCAAAGGAGTGCTGGGATGAGAAGACGGACGTGCTGCCCATAACAGTGAGCTCAGCTGCTCGAGGAGCTGCAGTGGGTTTGTGACCATGTATACAAACAGAGCCTGAGCAACCACATCTGCCCTGTCTTTGGGGTCTTCTATGGAGAGGAGCTGATGACAGCTCAAGCAAATACAGGCCATTTCACTATGGACAAATCCCTTTGTGGCACACGCTTAGGCTATTACAAAAGTAAAAATAGCAAAAACGCTCTATCCAACTACAGCATGCCAAGATAAAATAAGTAAATAAACTGGCTCCTCCCTCCCAAAACAACCCCAAAACATGTCCAATGAGTGTCTAGATCCTCCAGTGCTGCAGTGTACAGTCATCATGATAGTTGAGCTTATCCATCTTAGCCTGAATTTACTCTCTGGCATGGAATTGTTCATCCCGTGAGACTGGTTTTATGTTCAAAGCATTCTCAAAGCTTTGTTGCCTTTGTGGCACATTTTGTATCCATCAACATCTAGCCACAAGCTCCATTTTTTCCTTGTTAATTATGCTTATGCTGCTCTGCTCTGGCTTTGTTCATTGCAGAGCTTTGATAAATGAGCTTTCTGCCCCCATCATTATGAGGACACAGAGAGAATTCCCATCCAGTCCAAAATTAAATGATGAAAATAAGGAAATGGTTTGGTTTTTATATTAGAAATTGATGAAGTGTGCAAGAGAGGGAGGGCAGGGGAAAAAAAGAAAAAGGAAAAAAAAAGAAAAGGAAAAAATCCCCAGAATTAACCAGACTTGACCAGCAGCTCTGACTTCCTGGAGCCACTCAGGTCATCCAGCTCTGGATATGCTTCCAGCTATAAAACAACTTTTCACTTCATTTTTGCACCAGTGGGCTGGGAACCTCAGCCTCAGCTAGGGGCTAGTTTTACTGCTCTGCCTAGGGTCAGGCTCAGCATTAGGGCTGAGAAAGCCACAAAGCCCAGAGCTCCAAGGACACTGCAACTCCAAAAGCCCTGCCAAGGGCAGCACAGCAGTGCCCCAGCACTGCTCCCTCCACACTGTGCTCCGTGGCACCTCAGCCTAGGAAAATGCTGGCTTTACTGCTCAGCTTAGGGTTAGGCTTGAATAAACCACAGTGCCTGGAGCTCCACAGACACTGCAACTACCAAAGTCTTTGCAGTCTGAAAAACTGTAAAGCTCCTCTTGTTTGGATAGCTTTTCTTTTGAGTGCACCTTGTTTCCTCTGTTTGATAACTGCACGAGTGCTGCATGAAAACTACTCAAGTGCTACAAGACCACTAGGAGATGTCCTGGGTTTGTGACCAAGTGACCCATTCACATTTAAAAATAACTCTCTGCTCAGAATTGTACTTCAAATATTCTAACATTGCAGCTACTGAATATCAGCTCACTTCTACCTTCTTTACTGAAAAAACCACCCAAAGCTAAATTCTGCATAAAGAGTACTGTGCCCTCTCCTTCCAACAACCATGAAGGAGTAAAACAGAAGGGACTGGTGGGCTAGGGATGAGGGAGGTAGAAAAAGAAAAAAAAAACCCAGTCCTAAAAGTACAAGTCCCTGACTGCTCAGTTATTAACTAATGACAAGGTCTTTATAAGGGTGGTGGCCCCTGCTTCTTATGGAGGAAGTAAACTGCATATGGGTTGTAACTGGTAAACTTACTGTGGCCTGCACAGATTGATAAGATGACAGGAAAGCAAGAACACTATAAAGAAAAGTGATTGCTTTGCATAACCAGCTTAAGCAGGTATGACATAATGACAAAATGACATGTCCCAACAGCAGCAGTCACCTGGCCACTCAGGCCCCTCCAGGCTCCAAAGTCAGGTGTAGGGCAGCTCACTTAAAGCCAGGACAGGAGGACGGGCTATTCCAGGTCCCTGCTCACCAGAGGCAGCATTTGTGAAGCTGTGTTTTCCTGTGCTCCCTGCCCAGGCCATGCTTAGAACAGGGAATGTCCTGAGCAGCAGCGCTCACATCAGAGAGCAGTAGCACAATACCATGGCTAAGAGGGGGCATGTTTCTTTCACTTATTATGTTAATTCCTTCTTTTTGTCTGTTTTCTGTCAAACAAAACATCCTTCACTTTTTACTAACACATTACAATGAAATGTACCTAGAGGGACATCCAGCTGTGTTTAAATTCACTTAATTTCCTTGTTCTCAGGAAACTTTGTGAGTTTCAGGCGTGGTATAAATAAGGAAGCAAACCAGACTTGATTTAGAACAAGAATCTTGGTGTTGGTGTTCCCATGAGCTGTGTCCTTTGTTCTTCTTCTGTTTCTCTCTCTATGTCTGATTTTTCCTAAGCTCCCACTAACAGGATGGCACAGCCTTTTAATTTTGCTAACTGCAAATCACTGTTGCTCTGGGTGAAACAAATGAAGTTTTCCTCTGTATTCTATGTTGCCAAGCACTTTTACCCACTGATTTAGACCTGGATATCCGTTGCAAACAAGGCAGCAATATCTTGTATGAAACAGATATCTCAGGAATAAATATAATTGGACAAATTCTGCATTGAAAGAAATTCTGTGCAATGTCTCAGGATTAAATGGGCTCGAGTGTAGATGCAAGGCACTTAAAATATGATGCAATTTGCTTTAAAATGACTGAGAGGAAGATGCAGATTTCTGGGGCAATCGAAACTGCTACAAATGTCCCTCCTGCCTGACCAGGTCATACAGGCTGTTCTGTGAATGCACACCTTGGGCAGAGGGGCCACACTGAGGCCTTTTCCAGCCCTTCCTTCCAATCAGTCTCCGGTGAAGCCATTCAGCTTAAAGGTGGTACAGCCACTGTGAGCCCCCTAAGCACATGCATCAATGTCCTCTGCATAACTGGACTTCTCTGACCTTATGCCTCTCATGTCTGACATGTGTTCCCCGTTTTCATAAACAGCCCCTCTCACTCTACATTTTAGTAATTTGCCTGAGCCTTCCTTTTGGGATACTCCCATTTCACATGCACGAGTGAGCTTTATTAATCCAACAATTTCTGTTTCCAAGTTGGTGCCACTTGTCTGTTCAGCCACCATGAAATTCCTAAATACCTAACATTACAAAAAAATATAATTTAGTTAAATATGCATATGAAAAAAGCAGAACAGATGAAACTGATAAGTATAGTTTCAGCTCAGCAATTACCCAGTTTCACAGCATTATAACAGTTTTTTTCATTTTCATCACAGCAGATGTGCCTACTAGATGCCCATACCAGCTTTGTATGCATTTGCATGAACACAAAAAGGATCTTATTTTCTCAGCCCTAGGTTCTCTCACTGGTCTGAAGGAAGTTGGGAAGTAAAGCTGAATAACTCTACCAAGTATTTACCTGCTCTAATGTGAATGTTTTTGAATTCTTTATTTTAGAGCAGTAGAAAACTTTAATTAAGTAATACTTGTATTTTAAAGGTAAACAAATATATTGATTTTTCAAATACTTATTTGGAGCTATGGTGTTTCTTTTGAGTTTTGATTTCCTGATAATGGAGAAAACAGTCAACAGAAAACTCAACAGTCAAATCACTTTCATACCACTGCAGAGTATAAAAACCAGCTACAGTACACTAAACCCAGAGACATAGGAAGCAACATCAAAGCAGAGTATTTTGGTGTCTTTGCTGATGCTTATGTCTTCTCTTCATACACTTAGCTCAGGAAAAGCCCTGAATTCACCCTATGCCTAAGAAAAGAGATTGGAAAAAGTTAAAGGGAGGGTTGTTCCAAAATAAAAATAGAGTTTACAAAGTGTGGTGACTTGTGTAACATGCTTTCTGTTTTACTGACATGCAAGCCAGGCACATCTGATATTCAGCTGGCTTTTTTTCACACAAGATAGTGGGATTATATCAAACACACTGTGGCTCACCACAGCAGAAAGGGAGGTGCGCCACATGACTTTCATTTGACCAACATGAGTAAACATGTCACTAAAAGCTTTCTTAGGAAACATTGTCTCCTTGAAATAAAAAACATATTTTGAAAGAGAGCCCACAACAGAGGTCATGGAATCTTTGGTCTTTGCGTAACATGGAACATTTTCTGGGATAACCATCCTGGTGCAAGTCCTTGGGACTGCCTGCTTCTTGGCCTTCAAGTAACAATGCACAAGGGTTTCAGATGCTCCATGTTTGGCAGCTGTAAAAGGTACCTTGAAATATCAGGGAAACTGAAGTGCAGCTACAGTGGCTATTAGTTTTTGTGCTGGCAGTGGCCCAGACTGTGCTCATTTTACTCACAGGAGCCATCCAGCTGAGGTCAATGTGATGTCTCACAGGGACAGAGTGCACAGGACTTGGCACCAAGTGCTGCAGAAGTGCAGATGTGGAAACTGCTCTACAGCCAGAGACAAACAGGATTCACAAGGCGAGGAAGGTTTTGAAGTTGTTTCTGCTGACCTGTTCGCGCACTGAGACCCAAACAGACAACCACAACTCCCTCACCGTAGAGTTCATTGCTTGTGGGTTATTTATGGTTTCAATAACCTCTGTCCCAAGAACTCCCAGTTCAACAGGACCCACTGACATTTTTCTGAGCACCTACTGCAAGCCAGGTCCAACTATTAGGCCTTGAAGATTCACAGTTCCCACAAGAGCGCCTTAATGTGTTCCCATTTCCCTACATCCACAGTACAGGAAAGTATTTTTCCCAAGACATTATGTGGAATCTCAGACAGTTTTGTCACTCAACATTAACCTTCCAATGCTATTCCTGATAAATCACCCCCATACCAGAAATGAGTTCTTAAAGGTTAAGTTTAAATTATTTATTTAACAAGCCAAGTTGGGGAAGCATTGAGCAGCTGTATTATTTTCCACATTTTTTCAAATTAATCAATCTATTCACTTTGAGTAGATGCTCTCAGATGTCTCAGCTTCTTATGTAGTATGAAGGATCTGGATAACGGTGTGAAAAACCTCTGAACAACTGCAATTTTACGAATTTTCATTCCATTTGGAATACATCGCAGTCAACAAGTTGAAAACTCCACCAGTTTTGACTTCTCTCTGAGGGCATTTTTGACTCCCCCCAAAGAAATCAGGAGTTCCAACCTGCAACTCCAGATGGATCACTAGAGGTAAAGATCACATGCAGTGTAGCTTACTACATGTGCTACTCCCACGAGCATACACTCTGCTTAAGTACTCCTTCCAAGTTCCTCCTTGATGGTGTTTGTTTTCAGAACATCCCTTCAAGGGGAACTTCCAAACCACAGAAAGGGAAAACATTATAATCTACTACTGACTGTGAATTGCACTATCAGATTGGGAGAGAGACTAAAAGAAAGACTGAGAGTACTACCCCTGCTCACTCACAGAGGAATTAGGCATCTCCACCAAGAAACAGCTAACAGAAATTGCTTCAACCTGGCTATGTTAAAAGCTGAAAAGATGCTTTGTGGCTATGCAACGTTATTAAGACTGAGCTATTAACTTTCTCCCATCCATTTACATTACTTGCTACAGAGCTGACCTTAGCAAACTATTTGCAGAGTGCGTTTGCATTACCTGGGTAACCCTGGACAAACCTAAGTAGCCCGCTTGCTCTGGAGTTTCAGAGGATTTCTCAGACCCGTGCTGAATGAATTCTGTACATGCCAAGTTATCTGGAACTTCATATCAGTGGGTGCAGTCTGATTACAGGGTAATAGAATAAAATACTAACACTAGCATCTGACATCTTGCTTGTTTGATGGTTCAGCTCTTTTCTGCAGCTGTAAAACAACTAAAGCACATCCTACTAGATTTGTTACAGGCCTCCCACTTGCCATGTGAAGTTTGAGGAAGAGCCTTGAGCTAATAATCCCAAAGAACACTCCCATAACCTAGCCCTGGGCAACGTTTACACTGATCCTTCACACTGCAATCAATCCTTGTTTAGTTTTGTAGTCTAAGTCTGACAGCATCTGCCTTCTGTCAGCTACAGGAAGCCATGTGTGACACTGGGCACTAGAAAGCAGACAAGTTTTGCATTTTCATAGGTTACACCACATTTTCAGGACATCAAAAATGAAGAGACAGGTTTGCTTAATATTAATCATGGACAGGACTTGGTTCTATAACACCAGAAGTTTAGACTTGATTTAAGCCAGGCATTACAAAAGAGTCTCTTAACAACTGACTCAACTCCTATAGGAACAGCACTTCTATTCAGTTTGTGGGTATAGGTGTTTGCACTGGTCAATTAACATAATTATTTATAACAATCTCTGCTGGTTTATCTTCTGCAGGTAGCACAGCAGAAGAGTAACAATTCCAAATTATGGCTGTTACACAAAATTGCCTCTTAAGAACTGACTCAACTCCTACGGGAACAGCGTTCCCATTCAAGTGCTAATGACAACAAAGCATATTTTGAACATACACCAGAGTCCACCAAAGTGTCTCATGCTTTTACTCTTCTCTTTTAGGCTTTTTGTGAACCTTGGCTATCCTCCATCTTTCCCCAGTCTATGACAGGAGAGAGCAAACATTTCTGACACAATGGCAAAAATTATTGGCGGTTCAGTCATGCCTGCCCAGCTGGGAATGAGTTCATAAAGAATTAAAGCTTGTTGGAAGGCCTGCAGGACCAAAGTCCTTGCAGGGACCATGTTAAATATTAACAGCATGAACGGTCTTGTGTCAGCTCTTGGGTGATCCTGCTTAGCCTTTGCTCTTGCCTCCATTTCTCTAGGAAAGTGGGGTTTTGGTAAGACACCTGGTCAGCTTTGCAAACTAGTGCAAAACAGTCTAGGGAGAGCAACTTCCAGTCAAGTTCAGTGAGCTCAGGTCAGCTCTGCTTCTTGACATCATTACCTCACACAGTTCTCCCACCAGCATGCAGCTTTAGCTCCAATGCCTGACCAACAATATATGGACATAATACCTCCTTAGGTGGTGTGGCCCTTTCCAGTGCAGCCATACTTGGAGCCCTGTTTTTCCTGATCCAAAATGCGATTGTGTTTGCATTTTTTTAATTGCATGTAAAGAGGCATTTTGGCTTCTTCTGCTAACTGCTCTAGCAGCTTGGAAAGGAATTTTTAGCTTGTTTTGTTCCTCTTTTTTTTTTTTTCCCCAGGCATCTCCATTCTCTAAGTCAATTTACGAGAACAATCCCTTGTAAATGTTGCCTCTCATATTTATTGTACTTTCCTAATTATCCCGTTCTTTGCAGTATTTCAGGCACCCTGTATACATACCTTGCCTAGCAGCTACATGCTGTTGCTGACATCAGCATAACATCCTTGGCGAGAAATGATGCTAGTTAGAAATATAAAGCAACAATAATAAATACAAGGAAAAAAAATGCAAAAATGCTGCATGACCTCCCTGACAAACTGCTGTAATGGTCTGAAAACTGCAGATGTTTTTCCACTAAGTTTTTACAATGTTTGTTTTGAATTGATTCTTTTTAAAATCATGTTGTTTTCCTGTTGTAATTTCTGCAAAGCAGATGTGACATCTTGGGCTTAAGGGCTTTAAGCTGATTTTGATGGCTCAGTCTTGCTGCTATTCAGGGAGCACAAAAAATTCTCCTGCAGTGGAATGGGATTCTCTGTGTAAAGAACAAAGAATCACCTGGGAGGAAAGGGGTTGTCCTCACTGTCAGTGATGGGACTTGGCTGTTGGATTTAGGGAAAAGGTCCATCTACTGCCTAGTCCCATATGGCTAGTTCTCAGAAACTGGAAGAGCACAATGGGCCATATCAACTGGCCTAACACATCTCTATTTCCAGCAGCCTAAGGTCACTCATATGCACACAGACTAGTGTTATAGCAAAATTGCGTCTGAGAATGGAAGGAGCATTGATTGCACCCTTGGAAGCATTTACAAGATAATTCTTTCTCCTTCAATTAAAAAAACCTGCAGGACAGTTAGGAACTGAATGAGATAGATTACCCTCTTGTGCAACCAAGTTACAGTCGGAGCAGAATGAAAGCTTTCTGCCATCATATGTTCTCAGAACAACTTGGAGAAAAGCTGTGAGCATCCAGCTGGTGAGAGTGATCAGGAACCCTAAACTCCTTGTCTGCCTCCAGCTAAGCTGCAAATAGCTTCAGTGAAGTAAAGAAGAAAGTTGTGTATTTTTTCCTCAGTGTACAGTCTTAGGTTTCACTGAAATCTACAAACCAGGCAGGTTTATACCCACAAAACCAGGTGCTTCCTATGTAGTAGAACAGCAATAACAAAGAAGCTGATTTTTCTTCCTTCCTCATGGCCTTGCTACCCTCCTCATCCTCAAGGCCCTCTTGCAGACTCCCACCTTTCAGCATAGTTCTCCCTGGGCAGGGAGTTGTACTTGTGGTTGCCATTCAAAGCCTTTTGTGATGAGTACAGATGTTATTCTAGAGTTAGCCAGAGAGGCTGTGGCTCCTACAGTGCAGTGAACTTTAACACACATTAAACACAGCTCCAGGACAGAGCAATGTACCTTATGGAGGCAAAACAAAAGACAAATAATGATATAATGATGGATGGCTGCATTAGGCCCTCAAGTACTTATCATTAGAGCATCTTACCACATCTGAGAAAGCCAATAGCCCAGAAACATTAAAAATGGCAATTTCACAGCTGCCTGGATGATTTAGATATTCATTAATTTTCAAATGTGCTTGACAGGTCAAATGCTGCCCATAAATTTCCAGTGATGGTTTAAGGGCTAAGATTGAAAGAAAATTATAGTCTTAAGTAGACAGTAGGAACAGAAATTAGAAGTTAACCTAGGGTGGCAGGCAATAAACCTAGAATGAATGCTTGTTTGATTTTTCAGTACAAAAATAGCCTTTTTTTTTTTTTTAAGGCTTTTTCTCTTTTTACACATGCTGAAAAGGAAGCTGCACAATGCAGAACAATGAGACTTCATCAAATCCAACATTCAACAAAATACTGTTATTGATGTTACTCTAATTCAAATCTTCGTGTCAGCATTTTATTTCTTTTGCACCATGAATCAGAGACAAGACAGCAAGTAGTGTAGTCCCATAAGGCACAAATAAGGCAGCTCTATAGTCAAACTGAGCCCTCCACCTCCCTAAGGACTGTTCTTTCCAAGCTGTTCAAATATTGAATAACTCCAGAATATAATTACCCCTTGTATTCCATCACGTGCCAAAGTTAAACTAACCAAGCATTGTAATGCAATATAGTTCCTTGAACCAGCTAAACTTTCACATTGTTTATCTCTCTGCCATATGTAAAAGGACCACCCAAACAGAATATCAGGTAAAGGTTATTGTCCATGCTCAGCAAAAAGGGAGGTGCTGGAGAAGAGGCTGTAGATGACACAGTAGTAAGGTGATTTAGTGACACACAAAAGAGTTGGAAGAGTTCTGCTTTTTTCCTGGTTATAGCTACTGACAGCTGTAAGAAAAGCAGTCACATAACTTATTTTGCCTTGAGTCAGTGCTTTCTTTGCAAATTGGTGGCAACCCCATCAAAATGCATCTGTTGCCTAAAGGCTTTTTGAGCCAGACAAAAACCACAACATTATATTAAAATAAAACTAGATTTTGATTTCAGAAAATAGTGAGGGCTTTTTTCTCAGTGTTAAAGGTAACAAAAGTAGAACACACTACTTTCAAGCAATCACAGAAAATTCATTTGTCTAAAATGTAATATTATAATTTGGTTTCAGGTGAAAAAGGATAATATTCCATCCACTTAATCTGATGCTAATAAATATCTTTCTATTTTACATCAATGAAAAAAGTTTTAAATTAAGAGATGTTATCTGAACCTGGGACTATAACCAGGCACTAAAGATTTTTTTCTTTCCAGATAAACATTGAACTCTGAGACATGTAAAGTAAGAAAACACTAAATAATCTGTTGAGACCAAAAAAGTTACATTCATAGATACCTTTTTGGAGGGTGTTTTAAAGACCATTTGGGGAAAAGCTGATGAATTTAACAGGATATTTTCTTAATGTGGGTCATATTAAAGACTAGGGTCATATTAAAGACTAGGGTTTTTTTTAAAAAAAATTTGTCAGTGGCCACTAAGCTTAGAATACGGTATTTCCTGTCTGCTTCAGTTCAGATCAGTATCAGAACCCAATTTTCCTGCATTTTCTGCTCTGAAGTCCTTCCACAGCCATTGTCTGGAATACAAGGTAAGACAAAGCATGAAATGGATTTTCCATGTGCAGTGAAAAAGTTACTACCATTATTCAGTTTAAACAAGGAGTGAGACATTATTATTTACTGTTGATAGACAAGGGTGAACCAGAGTCTCAGAACCTCTGATCCTAGTGCTGTATAGCACCATCCTCAGACAGGTCACTCACACAGTGATCCTCAGAAGATGCCTGAGGACCAAAATTTCAGTGGAATTTAGAGCTTACATCCCAATCCAGAGAAGAACTGTACAGTAACATGTGGCTTTCTAGACCAGAATTTCAACTCATGTGCTTTGCTTTCAGTCTGCAAAAATGGACAGAAAACTGTAAGAAAAAGTCAAAAGAAATTCCTACAAGATTGGGAATAAGATTTCCCAAAATCTCATGTTGTTGCCTTAAGTGAAGTGCCTGGATACCTTCTGTGCAACTCCAGCCTTAGTTTCTTTTTAAGCTTATAGACACAGAACTCCAAATGTGGCTCTGACATACCATTAGCTTCTTTCCTGGCCATCCACACCACAGCACTGAAAAAACACAATTATGAAGCTTTCTGTTTTAACTTTCAGGAAGAGAACAGAGATCCAAATGGTAAAAGAAAATTATGTGAACCAGTAGCAAAAATCACCCTCTAGAAGAAGGGGGTGATGGAGTCTCAGTTTGGTGCAAGAACCATAGAATGGTTGAGACTTGCACATGTCAGCAGATCATACATTTGAAAAGTTGTAAACTGAGGTGACAAAACTTGGGGAGGCATGAGGAGAATTCTTGTATCATTGTGCATAAACAATTGGCTTCAACACACCAGGTTGCTACCAGGCAAGCCTCAGAAAGAGCCTACAAATTCTTATGATCTCAACCTCCTAGAGACAGGAGCAAGATGAAAAATAAGAAACATTTGTCAGAACCAGCCTCAACCCATCTGCAAGCCTGAGCACATCCAGAGTGGAGAAGGCATTTCACCACAGTAAGGAGCCAGCCATACCCCTAGGACAGCTAATGAAGGTGTAATGGACTGTGCTGAAGAAGGGGAAGGTTTATCCTACACTTTGCAGGCTTTTAAGCTGCTAAAAGCACTTTATAAATTCCTCTGGCACCAGGAGCTACATAAGGAAAACATAAGTTGTTCTATATGAATGTAAGAGTTATTAAAGCTTTCAAGGAAAGCTCAAACTCAGTGCTTATAATCCGTTTCCAATAAAAGGAGAGATAAAAAGAGGAAGAGAGATTTTGTATGCAACAATCCTCATTTCAAGCCATCTGTACCCTCTGAAAGGTTTTGCTCTACCCAGGCTGCTCTTCCAAAGCCACGCAACCCAGTTCCAGGTGATGGGATTGTCACCACAATTTTGCATCAGTGCACTAAAGAAAATGCCAAAACCCAAAATTAACAACCAACTAAAATGAAAAAGGCTCACAATTATCTCTGCCCACTTACTTTGAGGCACTCAACTCAAGCATATGAAAGAACCTCAATTTTTAAACCTTCTTTCTCTGCAACCCCCCTCAGTTCATTGCACAATCTTGAATATGCCATCAGAGCTGACATATGCATTTCTGAAGAGAATAAGTTTATGGGGGGGGAAAAAAATCCCAAAAAAACCCAGATAAAAAATTAACTAGCTTTTTGGGGGTTTCTGCAGGACAGTTGTAATCTGACATTTAGTTTGCCTGCATGGTAAAAAAGCCTCAGCTGCTGTCACTGGCTGTGTGTAATAAAGAGAGGCTGTGTTTTGCTCTGTTTAGACACAGTTACACCAAGCTGCTTTAAGCCACTGTAGAATTTAACATCGATGTGCCTCTTGGAAGCACAATAGCATCATAATTAGGGCTGGCAAGTCACTTGCTACTCATTAGTTAAGAGAAACAGAAGCAAACTTAAGTTGTATTTAAATTGACTGTTTGTTGTGTATTGAAAGCAAGCCAGCTCTTCTCACCAGTGGGAGACAAAGCCTACAGACATAAATAAATATGCATTAAAATGTTTATTTATGAACAAATGCATGGACTTTGAAACAGAGACACCTCAGAGAACAGTGCTGACAGGCACTGTATATCCTTCTAACCTTGAAATAACCAAATGCTAAATGCAGTGGCCACATGATATTTTTAATTCTTAAAATACAACATCAACGACAATTAATACATGTGCGTATAGACGTGACTAAAGTTTAAAATTTAAGAATTAAAAACCACTTCAGAATAAAGAAGATGGGTCTCCATAAGAGTGAGGGCCCAAAATAATCTTTAGCAAGAATTGTAGGTGACCTGAGACAATATGGCTTTTCAAAACAATGGGAAGTGTGTATGAACAGCAGTAACTAAGTAGCACTATTGCTAACAATTTAGTCTCAATTGTTTTGATATAAACATATTCTTCTTAAATAATTATTTGGTTTCTACTTGGAAAATATCTATTTGTGGTACACAAAGAGCTTTCAGACAATGTGTGATTAAATTAAAATCAACTTCTAAACTGGAAAATCTTCATTAAGCACACAGAAAAAATTAAGATGCAAGTAGGTCACCCTTCACTCTTACAAATTTCTCAAGCTGTCATCCAAACAGCACATATTCAAGAGTGCTGTGTTTCAGAAAACTAGACTCCAAGAAGGAAGACATTCAAATTTTCAGGAAACTGGCCAAGGCTTGCAAATATGGGATTGATTTCTTGCTCTCACAAGGATTTCCAGTGTATCTTGGCTTACGTTACCAAAGGGATTCCAAAAATCCAAAAATCAGACTTGGTAACAAATTTAGCATCAAATATTCATCAAAGAGTATTTGCTTGACTTAGAAGGACCCAAGACCATCAGCACGTATTCTTCCTAGCTTCCAATTAATAAAACTCTCTGGTTTAGAGTGAAACAATGACATCTTAGCCCTACCACAGAGGTACAACTATCCTCTAGTGGCCCCCCTAAGGGACAGCCTCTGGGAGCCTGGGCAGCAGGCTTCCATCACCCACTCCAAATGGTGCTCCCATTCCTGCTCTTCTTCCACATGCTGGGGTGGGACACACACAGACAGACTTCCTGCACACATGCAACAAAAGCAAATGTACCTGTGGTGCCTAAATTGCAGCTGCCACACCAGCTCTGTGGGGTCTGCCTTGCACTTCCACTCCACTGTCTTGGAGAGAGCAGAAAGGTCCAGATGAGCTCCTCAGGCACTGCAGGAATAGGGCCACACTACACAGATGGAAAATATCCCCGTTTGGGATATTGCCACGGAGGGAAAGGAGTGGAGAGCCTTGTGCAGCAAGTGTTTAGAAACTTTTCTAGGTCATGGTCCAAGGGGAGAACAAACCCTGGGGACTGCAGCATTTTCTAGCAGAGGAAAATCCATCAGCTGTGTAAAAATGACAGTTTGGCACACCTGTAGTTAAGGACTTCAGTGAGTAACACCACTACACAGTAAAATGTGTTTTCTATTGTGTTGCACGAAGCCAATATTTAGATTAATTTTACTTGACATTTTCCACTTCATATCATTACTTTTTTCATCAAAATGGAAAAAAAGTAATAAGATGGATTCCCCTGAGTAACATTTTTCCAGTGTGAAGAATTTGTATAAGGGATTCTGGCCAAGGTACAAATTTCATATAAAACAATCGAATGCAATTTTACCTGCAACTTTCTACCCTCTCCACCCCCAGCAAACTGAAGGTAGTCCTAGTTTTCTATTTCCTTCTCCTCTGTCCTAGCTGAGGTATTACCATGACCCATTGTGTTATGAAAACAAATGAGCTCCTGGTTTGATTTCCTTTTATCTGTCCTTCAGCTCTTGTGAGGGTTTAACTGCAGTTCACAGTAACAGAGAACATAAATCCCTATCACTACCATATTCTATTTTCACAATTAAAGCGCAGAATTAATAAACAAGAAGATAAAACACTAATGAAAAAAATATTCTCATCTTCAACTTTTATTTTAGAACTGCCTAGTTACAATGTAGTCCCTCCCTGCTTTATTGTCAGAAGGACTGTTGGAGCCCCTCTAGGACAATCAGTGGTCAAAAGATTTTTCCAAAAGAAAATGGCCCTTTCTAATCTTCCTCTGCCTCCTGATAACCATGAAAGATGAGCCAATTTTGCTAGGCCATTTTGAAAGTCCTAACATGGATCTGCAAGAGCAGCCAGGGATTCTAGCAAGCTAACAACAGCAATGCTTGTTAGTAACTCACATTAATTTTCAGAATCACTAGAAGTTAAAAACAATTGGCTTTTTAAAAATTATTGTTCGCTTATCCATTAGACAAACACCACGTGTTGAAAGGGATATTCTTTTTCTTTTTTCTTTTTTCCTGACCAGGCCAAATCTGGACATACTTTGTCTGTCCCATATGCCTGGATTCCTTTAGATGCAAAGGAGGGAGAAGAATTCTACCATGCCCCATTCCGGTCCAGAGAGGCTTGAAATCAGTCAGCTACTCAGTGTGGCATGGTAGCTTGCTGGCCTTCCAAAGATGTGCAGTTTAGACATACCTTAGCAATATAGAAGAATAATTTCACTGAAAAATAAGCTCAGCAGCCTTAGCCAGATGTTCAGGAGTGGCTGTGGATCCTACAGGTACAGTTCTTCCTCAGCTGTTCATACAGAGAGGTGAAAAGACATAGGTAAAAGCTGATAAAATGATCAACTCAGTGCTTTGACTTTTCAGCTGAAGTGCTGCTGGGAATTCCTCACATACACAATCAATTCCTGCCAGTTTTAACCAGCAAAGTTCTGTTCTTTAAGACAAGTTGGTTTAATTTCTCCTTATTAAATGGTGATGCAACTTCATGCAAAATACCAGTATTATATCTTGCAATAGTGCAATATATTTAGAATAAGTTTAAATAAAAGACATACAGTTACTACAGGAGATTGAAACTGCCCAACTTTAACATACACTAAAGTTTTGTGCATTTCCCTCTCAGTCCAGTATTAGTCACAAGCAAAGTCAGAGTGCCAGAATAAAGAGATCCAAGGTCAATTTCTAACCCAGGTGGCCATTTCTAAGTGCTCCCGTGTGACAGCTTTCAACAGCAGAAAAAGGCAATTGGTCATAGTTTTGTACATATACAAATAATGAAGATTTTTACTTGCATTTTATATATAATATATTAATCAGTCCCAAACAGTCCCAACAAAAGCCAGATCAGGAACAGAATTCTCACACTTGAAAAAGAAGTTTCTCCTTTGAGCTATCAGCAGCTCAAGAACGTACCAGGAAGTGGTTATTTAAAGAGTTTTCTGATCTTTACCAAGAACTTAGCTGCTAAATGAAAAAGAATGTAGGAGCACAAAAGCAGAAGGGCTTTGTGTTACGGTTACTGGGGAAGAACAGACTTTCCTATTCCTCCCTTTTCAGTGAAGCATCTTCTACACTATGTGCAGTCCAGGAACATCTCTGGCACTGACATTTTAATGATCCTCTCCCACAAATTATTCCCTTAACCGATTAACCTTATTGTTGTAACACTATACTGGTTTAATTTCACTTCTAATTTGGGGGAATTTTTCTGTCTGCCAAGACCACTTGTTACTTTGAAGCACTGTTTGCAACTCAGCTCCAACTATACAAAAAGAATTCTTAAAATAGCCCCTGAACTGTGTGAGGTAATGCCAGAATGAAATCAGATATTTGCCTGTGCTCTTCCAGCTACTTCATTTGATGTCTACTGAGAAGAACCTGAAATCTGCATTTATTTACTATACTTCATACAGTGCCTAGCTGTGGAGATAGGCTTGATGGATGTATATATCTGTGCTAATCTCACCCCTGAGTTCATAGAGAACAAGATTATGAGCACTCATTCATGCAAATGCTCATTTTATGATTTGCTAACCAAGGGATTACCTCTCAGCACAGACCCCTGCTCGAGGGGAGAAAGCAAATGCCCACAGCAATGGATATGAATGAAATTAAATCAGTGATTTAAAGCACAGTATCCAAAGGGGCAGGAGAACATCTACAAAGACCAGTTCTTCTAGGAAAGAGATTCTGGATGAATCTCTGCTGTTGTAACTGTAGGTATGTCAGCTGTTATTCCAGCAGGGAGCTAGAACAGGGTCCTTTCAGCTGTGTACTCCCACAGGGAACAAAAAAAATAATCATTTTTAGCTGAATGAGATCAGAAACCTTTTGGGGTTTTTTTGGTTTTTTTTTTTTTTTTTGGCTGTTTTTTTTCCAACTGTGAAGGCATTCTGAGGCCAAGGATTTGGTAAGAAACTGGAATTTGCTACATATTAATTCCCATTTTACTCAAGTAGTCTAAAGTCTATGTTTCAAAAAAGTTTACATGAACAAAGTATTAGTAGGGTACATTTTCAGGGTGTAGCTAGCATTTGGTAACACTGCAGGATGAATAAATAAAATTTAAGGAGAGATTTGCCTGATAGGGAAAGTGTAATTTATGAGCAGTAGGCACACACTAATCACAATGCTTTGAAGAGGCCATGTAACCATAAATAGAATTCAGAAAATGTGAATTTTTGAAAAATGCAACATCTGGTAGAATTTTCTGAAGATACAAGGCCCTCCTAACCTCCAGAATAATCTGTAGAACAAATAATGCCAAAAAATAAATTCTGGGAAAAATATTTAGGAGAAGAAAGTAACTCTACATGAAGACATCAGCTCGCTATTCAAAATCTACATTATTAACTGTTAAGTTGGAACAACTTTTATTTCTTCAAATCAAAACTCCTGGAATTCTCCTAAAGATACACCCTGGACAGATAGCAATACTCTATCACCACATCATTACACTACTAAATTGAAATAAGCTGTATAATGTCAAGTTTCAGTTAACTACTTTACCAAAAGTTTGCAAAGCTACCCTTTAAACTAATGGGGAATTACTTTTGGAGTCTTCACTTGAACCCTTGCTGCCTTTTTGATTCTCAAAAGATTGAAGAAAGGGGGCTTTGGGGTGGAAATTGGAGGTAAAACTAATAGTGATGCATTTTGTCCCAGCTAGGAATGCTGCCTGGTGAATCTTTCAGCAATGTAGGAATATTGGCAAAAGTCTTTACTATCCCCTGAGAATGTCATCTGGATTACATCCTCTCTAGCATTGGGATTAAACTGCTTGTAAAAAAGAGATCCCTTTTCCATATTTTTTAAAAATTTATTTAAAGAGAACAACTATAAAACTAAACACATTTGAAAAATAACAAAAAAAAAAAAGAGGAACATTTGTGTGGATTTCTCAAGACCCAGTCTGAACTTCACAAGCTCTTCTGAAGAAGTAGCTGTTTGGTTTGTATTTTCAATGTGTTGTAAGAGTCTCACTTATCCATGGGTCTGATCATGACATTCCTGTGGGGCAAAATTACTAAATGGTAACAACCCAACACCAAAAATTTTGCAAGAATGAGGATGGGAATACAGGGTCCACTTACAGACAGAAATCTAGAATCTCCTCCCCCACAAAAAAGTTCTTTTGTTGAACCTACTGAGAAAGGGTCTTAGCTGTAATTAATAATTGCCCACTACAAGAATTTTGAAGACAGATGCTAAATATAGTAAGTAAGTCACTACATTCTTTATTTCTTCAACACTGACCCTTTACCAGTATCAAGAGAAAGGTTTGGGGTTTTTTTACCTCTGCAACTCAAACTGAAAAGTGATGATTTTGGCTGCAGTCTAAGCACACCTCTGAGCAGGATTTGGGGTGTCTATAACCATAGAAGACAGAAGTTTATAGCTCCAGCTCTGATTTAATGTTGGTTTCACAAGGGCCTGTGGGAGATCCTCTGACAGCGAGCAGGTTTGAAAGCAGCTGTGATTACAGTCACTCTGAGGCTGCCAAACTCTGCCTGTGGGGTGGGACAATGCACCATTCAAATTTCCAGCATGTTTTCTTCCAGCAGAGATTTTACATTTTGATAGAGAAAGAGCACAGCATTAAGACGCCACACAGAAGGAGCATGGGAGGAGGAAGAAATCAAGAGAAAAAGAAACCTTTGGGTTTTTTTATCAGCAGCATGGTATGAACCAAAGGCACATACACTGAAAAGCCACATGAAATGATATAAGACATTTTAGGTACACAAAACAGACCTTTTATGGTGGTGGCTGGGAATCTAATAGTAATATGAATATCCAAATTTGCTGCATATTTTAATCTGTGTTTTACAGCAAACTCTGCAGAGGGCTCAAATGCTTCTTCTTTCCAAACTGAGTTTTCACATCACTGCCTTCTCAGTAGGCAGGTCACAGCACACCCTCTCTGCCAGCATGCCATTCCCACCAAACAGTGCTTTGGAAGAGGTACACCATCTCACACCAGCACCATCTGCCCAACAATCTGTCCAGATCTCACACACATCACTGATAACGGAGCTACGAGGGCACTCTGAAATAAGCTGAGCTCTTTGCTGTCCACAGAGACAGCTGTAAACGACATTTGGCACAGATCTCTGAATACATGCAAACCATCTTCTCCACTCCTCTAGACTGGATCCTGACATTAGAGTCCTTCATGGCACAAATGTTCTTTTTTCATCTCTTCTCTAATTATTTTGCAGTCATCGCATATCCGTGCGTCAGGTGATGCAACACTTTCTGAAGAGTTCCTCAAGGACTTAACCCAATAATAATAATAACGAAATAATCAAAAATTATTTCCTCTCATTTGAGCACATTCTCTTTACTCTTAATGAGGAAAAAAATTTACATCAGTGTCAATGAGTTAACAGAGAATGTTCAAATAGAAGGAGAGTTGGTTTGATTCGCTCCTTGTTTATTAAGATAGCATTTTTTTGTCAAATGATATAGATTTAGTTTGGAAATCCTAAAGTAGTATAGCACATGCACAGTGTTACAAGAACTAAAATTTAGCCCCTATTGTTGAGTATTATTTTAATTTATCCTAAAGTTTTATAAATGAATTGATGTCAATTTATGAGAAATTACTTGCAAAGATGAATAATAACAAGACAAGGAATGAATCCAAAGAATCTGTGCTAAAAATAAAATTACTGCACCCTAAGTCCATGTCAGACCCCTTAAATCCTTTACTTCATTCTCAGATGTTAAATGAGCTGGCCATGAGTCTCTATTATCTAAACAACTGTATTTTTAGTCCTATACAGGTATGGCAAAAGCAGAAATGAGGAAGACATGTCTCAGTTCCATCAAGGGAATCCTTTGGATGACAGTCTTTGGCCAAGACCTAGACTCTACTCTGTATTAGGCTCACTTGTATTAGGCTTCAGTCTTTGTACAGCTGACTCCATTTTTACCTTAATACTATTTACTTATTACATTTACCTTATTACTATTTACTATTGCTATAAATTTAGAACTACAAATAAAATGGGTAAGATGACAACTCAGAGAGAAAGCTCATTGCTCTACATTGCATCTCTCAGTATTACCCCCACTGTCAGAATGATACTGTAATTCATGATGATCTCATGTAAGGGAGTTAAAGGCTACATTCAAGTTGTTATATATAATTGTTTCAAATTATCATATGTTGTTTCTCAGACAATGACAATGGACTGTGACCTGCAAATTAAAAAAGCTGTATTATAAATGTAACACACTTCAAATAAAAATAAAATACCCAAGCCAAGTTTAACCATGTTACCTAGACATGTCTTTAATATAATATTCATCTGGAAAAGCAATGAACATGGATAGCCTTGCATTTTCTACTGTTTGTTTGGCAAAATCCTTCATTCTTTTACCTTCATCATGAATACTTTTGACAACAGATACTTGGCTGAGAAGCTGAAAATCAAACTAAGTACTACTGTAAGGGTTACAGACAGCATCATAATCTTTCAACAAAAAGGGATTCCAGCTTTAGAGTGCAATAGCAAACCTGTCTCTGAGATCACTTCTCATCCTTTGTGCAGGTATTGCATGGTTTCAGGACCGCTCATTCCTTCCTGAAGCCAAACTAGAATCATAAAATCATTTAGGTTGGAAAAATCTTCAAGATCATCTAGCACAACCATAAACCAAGCACTGCCAAGCCCCCAGGTGCTGCCTCTACACATCTTTTAAATATGTCAAATGATGGTGACTCCACCACTTCCCTGGGCAGCCCGTTCCAATGTCTGTTCCCACTTTGGGAAATAAATCTTCCCTACTATCCAGTCTCACAGGACTTGTGCTCCAGACCCTTCCCCAGCCCCGTTGCCCTTCTCTGGACACGCTCCAGCCCCTCAATGTCCTTCTTGCAGTGAGGGGCCCAGAACTGGACACAGCTCAAGAGCTGTGGCCTCAGCAGTGCCCAGTACAGGGGGACAATCACAGCCCTGGTCCTGCTGGCCACACCACTGCTGACACAGGCCAGGATGCCCTTGGGTCTTGCCTACTGCTACAGTTCTCTACAGATGAAACAAAACTATTGTCTGTAAAGCAAAACCAGCAGAGATCTTGGTCCTTTGTCTTTCACTATAATGCAAGTATCCATTTAAGTCACCAAGACAGATCTTTGACTCTGGCACAAAAAGACTGCACTCTACGTGGTGGATAGGTTGCCAACACTTATTTTAGTACACGCACATACCAAAGTGAAAAAGAAACTAGAGGAGTCATAGATCTGATTTCTAAAGTTGCCAAATAAGTATTTTCTACTTGATGTGAAAGCAAGAAGAACTAGACAGTCATCCACCATCCAAACAATAATTCTGCTAGTTAAATGACTGCCTTTCTTCTCATTTCACTTCCAAAGTTCCCAGAATACATCCTGTTGTACACAAGCAAGCAAATAGATTTTGTAACAATTGCCACTGATTGTCAAGAAACTGCTTCTTGTCATTTTAAGTATGCAGTTCTCCAGAGTTTGCAAGAGTTTTTAAAAATGTGGTTAAAACACCAACATTTTTGTCACTGAAGCAAACAGATCTAAGTACAAAAAAAACCCCAAAATCTCTATGATGTGACAGGAGTGAATTTCAGAAGCCCTGAACTCTTAAAAGATCTGTTGAATTCTGGGACAGACACACTGACGCCTTTGTCTGTGCTTCCCCCTTCAGGCAAGTTGTGAATAAATCTTTCTAAGCACTTTTCATGACCAGCCCAGGTTTACCAATGGCAGCAAAAACAGTTTCTGATCCACAAGTGTCCACTGCCACCCCAGGATTAGGTGGCTCTATAATGAATTCAAGACAGTACTACTGCACACTGATGAGTTTGTTAGCAAAACCCTGGTGGAGGCATCCATCACAGCAACATATACCTGAAAGAGGCCCTTGAAGTGGTACTAAACCACATGTTTAATACTCATTTCATGGAAATCCTCACTTTTTCACTTTTCAAGATGCATTGCAGCACACTGCTGTTCATCCTTTAATATTTAGGTTGCCTTACAATCTCTATTCACAGCAAGTTTGTCTAGTGAGGTATCCAGTTACATCTAATTACAAGGTATGCTCACTATACAGAAAAATAACATAACTTTTATTTATTCTTTGCTATAATCTGAGAGTGAAAATGCTCAAATACTTTCTAGGCATCACAGGGATAAAATACCTTCTTCAGAAATAAAAACCCCCTGAATCAATTCAAAATGATAGAGCCACAATCAACACTTCCATAACAGCTCTGTTTGAACTTTGCAGTTATTCCTGACACATTTAGTTCACTTTTCCCTTGATATATAATACATTCTGCTCTTTCAGGCTGCCATGCTGTGCTGGCTCACTGAGTATTATATATATCGTATACTGCCAGCTATGAAATCATGCTAAGATTGTGAAATACATCAAAGCAAGGACATCCAAAGTTTCTTCAGGCATTCTCATCTAATTTCCTCCTTCTCTGCTTTAGCTGCAGTTTATGTTGCACTACATTGAGGCATGAGCAGGAGATTCTGGTAACCCATCAAAAGAACAAGATGCAGACTTTAAAGACATTTTTCAGCACTACTGTTAGTGGGTGAACCTCAAAGGCATGACTGAAAACACCCACTGTATTCACTAAACCTCAAGTCTTTGTGACAGTCTTTTTGGAATCAGCTGGCATCTTGCTTTTGATTCTTCTGAGTAATATGAAATATTTCATGCCTTTGGAAATCAAAACGTAGTTTTAGTGGTCATTTTCTTTGGCTCATCATTTGGGTTTTTTTCAAACCGAGATGAAACTCCTAGTGGCTACATCTCCCTTGTTTAGCATTACTTGCAACAAACTTTTCTTGGGAAACCTGGATATGAGTAGCTACAGTAATTTTTAAGAGTTTGCAACAGCATTTAGGTTACTACTTCAGCTTTTTTCACTCACAGGTAATATGCTGCCGAAGCAGATCTTTTGGTCATACCACTAAACAGCCTAAATGAGCTGTAGTTGATGCTGTCCAACCACCACAGTTAAATTCTGTACTAATTTTTAAACCTGTCTCATTATAAACATAAAGAAAAAATATTATTCCCAGGGATGATGTTTGGGGGTTTGCTTATAGTAAACATTTAAGCTGACACCAAATTGCTTTAACTGCATTATAGATATAATTGATTTTTCTAATTAACACCTTGTGTTTGCATCAGAGGAAGATGAGAGGTCAAGAGATCTTTTATTTGCAGCTGAGATCACCCATGTGCTCCTACTTGACCAGTTTGCTGACACAGCATTGGTCACTGTTTTTATTTCTGCAGTAACTCCAAGCTCTCTTTCACAGGCTGCAACCCTTTTCTTCTAGGAGCTGCTCTTCTTTCTGCCAAGAAATCCCACCTGTGGCTGGGATGCAGCCAATGCAAATGAAGGGGGTTGATCAGCACTGAAGCTACGACTGTTCCAGTTGTGGTCTTACTGCTGTCACAAATTTTTCCAAAGCACATGAAGTGACATGAAAAATTTGCTAGTGGCAATTACCAAGAATTTGGTGGAAGTTCAGGCATTATTCCTGCCATTTATCAGCACAACTCTCTTCTGGCTTTGATACAGATCAAGCAGTAACTTTCTATTTCATTGTGGCTCATAACACTGCCATAAAAGACAAAGATACTGGAAGAGCTCCTGCATTTGCTCTTTTGAGGTTTCCAGATGAAAGAGACTTTAAAATACCAAGATATGTCTGCACTTCAGCTGTGCTCTTGCAAACTTGTTCCTATGCCAACCTAGCTCAATGACCACTAGCTTTCTGGGATGCTGCTTTCTACTGCCTTCAACTTCCCTGTTCAGTTTGCTTCCCTAAATGTTGGCTCGTTGGCTGGCAGTCCTTTGCTGAGCCAACAAACATCAGTTAAATCCATCTCTCTTACTTAAAAGAAGAAATAAACAGAAAAGCAATTTTTTTTACCCTGATAAAAAAAAATCGAAGTAATTAATTAATTAAGAATTAATTCATTACAAAACTATCATTATAGACCAGTTAACGGAAAAAGTTTACGTGCAAGTTTTCTCAGAAGACACTTGGCAGCCTTTTGTATCCGTGCTAAGAGCACACTCTTCCATGGCTTTTATATATAAAGTTACTTAAGATATTTCAGGTTTTCAACTATACTGGTAAGACAACTTCATACTGCAGCTGGCATAGTTTAAGGGTTAATTTTTATTTGAAATTCAGTGACTTGAAAGAAAGAGCACAATGGTAGCCAGACTTTGATTCACAAATCACTCATCAAAATTAAGCATGACCAGCCTCTTTTCCTTCCAATTGTATCAAATTCTGCAGGAACTCAACTTTCAGGAACTGGATGCATGTACATTTCTGGGGGTGAGATTTGGCTGCTTCAGTAATTTCCCAGATTAAATACAAAAGAAAGAAGAGTGTATGAGCTTGGGGATTTCTCCCCTCCTCTCAATTATTACTAAACAAATGTAATTAGTGGTCCCAGATGGAACTGTTACCCACAGTCCCATTAGGAAAGGCTAACACTTCTCCTAATGGGTTTTTGTCTGCCAGGACTTTCAATCTACACATAATAAACCCCAAAGTGCTCTGGAGCCAGTCTAGCCAGCAAGGAAATCGGAGTCCTGAGCCTGTGTGTCTTGCTTGTCTATAATTCTCAGTCCCACCCTGGATTCATGAGGCTGTCACAGTCCTGTTCTACTTCCCAGCTATATAGCCCCCTGCTCTTTAGTGAATCCAAAACTTACAAAAACCCTCACTCTCCCTTCTTCAGCAAGTGACTGCGTTGGTCCTCTGTAGTAAGAGGGGATGATCTTTTGTTTGCTTTCCAAGAGTAACTTTGAATTTCAGCCATTCTTGAGGCATTTCTCAACATGCCCAGAGGCAAACCATCATATTATTCATCGATTGCTTTCCTAATTTCCTATAAAAAGCCAACATTCTGTTTTTATTATGCAATACAAACAAAGGCATGGGAAGTTCAGGAGAGCATGGGGATGGTAATGGTTTGGGGGTTTTTACTTTCTTCTCCTCTGCTCCCATCAACATTTTTTAATAAGATAACTAGACAAATATCTTAGAAATTTTCCTGTGTATATTTAGAAAATTTTTAAAAATCTAATAGAATTTGTTACTCTAAAAGACCATAAGGAAAATGTTATTGTACAGTCTGCTGAAATGCAGGATTGTCATCGCAGAGCTAGGACAAATATTTAAACTCCAGTTTTTCTGAACACGGATGTCGTGTTAACCTTCCCCATTACTTTTTCCCTCTCTAAACACCAACTAGTTATTTGGATCCCTATAAAATAACATAAAGCAATGTCAAATGGAGACAAAGATAATCCAATGAACATCAGATTTTGACATGGGGTGGTTTTTTCCAGCAGTCTTTAATCCAATTTAGAGCCATTGATGTCTTTTGAACTCTTCAGAGCATGAACTGAGGAAGAATTAACTAGCACTTGCATGAACCAAGCATTAACAGATAGCTCACAGGAAAATCTCCCTTATTTGAATTATCATCATATGGTACACCTAAATTAGTAATAGCAACTATTTCCAAAACGAAGCCCCCATACAAAGCACTTGGTCCCAAAAAGGTGCAAATGGCATGTTCTCTGCTATTTTAAAAAGACTGTAAGTCACTCTAAATACCAATTTTTTTTTTTTTTAAAAAAAAGGTCGAAAAAACCAATAACTTCCACAATTCAATGTGCCATACCCTGCAAATAGTTACTTTTTAAGGGACAAAGGCAGCCAAAGCCATAATCTAGCAGCACATTCTTTCAGAAGGAATATATTCTCAGTTGACAAAGGCATCCTTCAGCTTGTATCACAGCCATGAAGTCTCTACACAGATGTCTTGTCCAAAACTACTCAGGATACATTTTGGGATTTACTATGAAGAAGCCTTCAATACAGGCAAAATAAAGCCTTCTATTGACAGGAAAACCACTGAGATAACTGCCCCCTCTGCCACAAGTGCCACCAGTAGGACCATTTGTTCTGTCTTGCTAAATCAAAATCACCTAGAACAAAATGTGGAGTTGGAGAGGAAAAGAAAAGAAGAAGAACAGATTGGGGAAATTAATTCTAGATCTAAATGCAGAGAGGAACAGAAGTAAATTACCTTTGTTAAATGCACTTTAATAAAAGCTCAAGATCTAGAAAATTGCAGAGCCTGTGATTTTATCATACCTGGGCCTTCTGTGAAACCTTGAAAGGACAAAATTTTGTAATGGTTTTCTAATTTTTAATTGGGAAAAGTCCTTGAAGGTGTCAGTTTTCTGTGTGCATTTTGTCTATGGCTAGAGATTTTTTCAGTGGCACAAACTGAGGACTGAAGTTCATGAGCTGCCCTCAATACTACAAGAAAGGAACCATCCAAAAATAACACATTTTTAAAATTCTTTCTCTTGTTCCAAAGGAATTGAATATGATCAAGCACAGTTTCACAGGAAGAAGGTTCCTGCAAACAACTGTGGGCCCTTACCACCTCAATATTTCTCTACAGTTCATACACAAAGTAAAAGCCAGAAAGCTTCCTGGTTTTTCCTGGAGAATCAGCTTACACCTGTCCCTCAGTACAAAGAGCTAATCAAGAAATACATATTAGAATTTGCATTAAATGTATCCCTAAAAGAGCAGGAAGATGAAATAGCATAGTTTCTGTGTTATTTAAAAATAAAGTGGAAGAAAGAAAAACCCAAAAATATTTCCACGATTACAACATCACTGGATGCATGTGGCAAACAAAAAAATGGATTTCCACATTTTGATGGCATTTCAACTTCACTTGGTGGGAATCACATGCTGTACCCTGTAGCAAGACAAAGTGTGAAGCTCATCATATTTAGTTTAGTAATCTTTATGCATTGAACAGGTCATAGGATATAGTATAAAAATATGTATATACAAATATATAGAATAACTAGTATATCACTGTTAACCTACATTCTGAAACTAGGATTAATTAAGCTCTTATTTATTTTTTATTCAGTGCAAGTACATCTCCTTTCATGATCAGTTTTGGTGAGTAATACTGCATTCAAATGAAAGTTCTAATAATATAACTTAAGATACAAAGAATCCCATAACCACGAGCCTTAGAAAAATTAGGGTAAAATAGAAACATAAAAACAAAAGGTAGGGTGAAAAAGCTTCTAAATAAGTTCAAACACCTCAGTGTGACATTTCTTTAGCAGGGTTACTCCTGATCAAGGCCTGTTCATTGAAATTTGAGGAAAATATTTACTACTAACAGTAGCACTGGAGACACCAGTTAAATAGATCTCGCATATTTGTTCTTCATTTAGGAAGTTTCAGAGCATTCCCCAAGTTTATCTGGACTTTATTCATGTTCTCCAAGGGTTAGACCATGCAGACATTGCTTCTGACATAAACCCAATCTTTTTGAAGGTGGACATGGCACCTTTTTAACTAGCATGCAGCAGCAATCCTTTACAGACAATTGCAATCAGAAGAAGGCAGTGGACTAAGAATGCAAATCACAGATCACCTGGGGGAGTTAGAGCAGGAGTTTGTCTCTCAAGCAACCTGGCTCTCTTCTCACAAGGAAAGAGCTGTGCAGGCCCTGTGAGTGAGCAGCTCCACTGCAAAGCCCCTGGTGTCTTGGTGGACAGGATCTAAGCCTTAGTGACTTGTGATCTGCCAGCAGCAAAGGCTGACAGCACATGTGGCTGTACCAACCGGAGAGCTATCAATTTTCTAACTAAATTATTGAATTTCCTTAATTAGGGAACTTCAGGCTGGGTCTGAATTCATTGTTGGGCAACCTCCTCAGGCTCCTTCCAACCTGAATGAATTGCATTAGTGTCACCAGATTGTCAGGGTAGTAATTAAAGAGACCACTTCTACCACTGCAGCATCTCTCAAAATAAAAAGCATCTGCTTCTGCAAACCTTTGTGTCCAGAAACTCTCACATCCAAGATTTAGCCTTACTTGGCCCTACCTTACTTTGAGATCAGACAAGATATCTTTATTATCATTAGGTATAATTTCTGAAGAATAGCACCTATCAAGCTAGCCAAGTCTATCTGTCTTAACAAAATCCATGCCAGCATATTTGAAAGATTACATGTATGAATCATTCCTTTAAAGCAATTACTGTGATGTTTTCATTGGAAAACTCTTGCATTCCTCAGATTCTCAGTGCTCTTCCTTGCAACAAAACCTACAAGCACGGAATGTTGTTTCTTTTGTTTCACATCACCAAAATGAGTACAATCAAGTGAGTGAGATTTCAAGACTGTTATCGAGAGTCAGCCAGATTGTCTTCAGAAAGGGAACCATCACCACATTTATCATAATTCTGATGGAAGGGGGGGAAAAAGGAAAAGGAAAAAAAAGAAAAAAAAAAGAAAAAAGAAAGGAAAAAATGAAAGAAAAAAAGAAAAGGAAGTTAGCACCCCTGTAGTAATGCTTTCCCTAAAACCTACAGCTGAACTGGAGAGAAAGTTACTCGCTATATTACTCCACCAGACCATTGATTTATATTGCCTAAACACACACACTCAACTAAAACATTCTACTCAACCACCATTCACCACCAGCTCAACCATACGTGATGCAGCTGTGCCTGTGCCAGGCTTGCTGCAGGAGCAGCAAAATCCCTGTCCCTGGGAGCATGGGGAGGGAGCAGAACAAGGGGAAAAAATGGCATTCAAATATCCAATAGCAGTCAAAAAATTTGTTAAGTGAGATTAGTACATTCCGGCTAATAGATGAAAATGACTTCATACTTCAGGCATCTCAGAATGTTTAAAGGCTTACAATAGGTAAGTATTACTTTAAGGAAGCACCACATGGGATCACTTACCATGAAATCAGACTTCAAATTAAACAGATGGAAAAGAGAAACGCTTTGGTAATTTACTCTACGCCTACCTCTACAACTCCCTGTTCCATCTCGCGCGCTGCCTGCTCCCTCCTGTGTCAAATTGTCTCCTAACGTGCTCCCAAGTCCTGCCTGGCTCTCGTTACTGCACAGGCGTGTGCCAGGCAGCCAGCCAGCCAGAGGCATATGTCCTGCTGGCTAACAGGTACCAGCTGATTCCCTGCCTCCTGGAGTTAGTGTGATCCACCGAGGCGGCTGAGACACCCCTCGCCTCCACACCTTAATCCTGAGCACACCTGGGTTATGCCAGTTCAGCACTGGCCCCCAAGCTGGTGCAACTTCACCCAGAATAAAGACTGTTTCAAAAGTTAGACTAATTGACTCCAGCCTCAGATTTTCCATACAAACTTCCCTTTTTCCTTAAAGGTTGGTGAAACTCTTTCTGCTTTGTGAGAAGGAAAAATAATGAAACTACTTATGGGGTTGGCCTATTTGCATAAATTCAAAATGAAGTGAATACAGGAGTTTAAAAATACATTATTTAATCTTTTTACATCCATGTGTGACATCCTAAGTTCAGCATGAGTAGACGAGGAATAATTCTTTGAAAAGCACCAACTTTCACAAACACCACTAGAGGTTCCTTTTGGTTTGGAGCTGCATCTCCTCCTTCACCAGAGGTGTCCATGGTGAGCAGTGAGGACTATAGTGGCAGACATTAACTCCTTTCCTCTAACAGCTCCACCTCAGCATCACTGGCTTCCTCTTCCCTGCACATCAGCAGATACAAAACACCCTGCAGAGCTTCACACACCTGTAAACACAAAGCCCTTTCAACTCAGTACCTCCAGGACTGGACTCACTGTCACTAAGGCTCAAGGGAGGCTTATATATTTATCCCAGTATATATTTATCCATACTGGGAAGATAATCTGACATATATTCATATTCTGACAGTCCCTATGCCAAAACACATGTACGACTTGAAGCCCTGCAGCACATAGAACTTACCTCAGAGTGGAGCTGGAAGAACAAACCACTATTCCTCACCTAAACCAGCAGACCTAAACCAGGCTCTCTGCCAGGTTTCAGTTCAATATTACGGCAGCCTGGTCCTCACACAAACTGGCCTTTCCAGAAAGGCCCCAGAGGCAGTGAGGCTGATGCTTTCCTCTCCTCCAGCTTTCCCCCAGAACACATATACACTGGATCCAAGTGACTTCCATCTCTCCAGAACAGCCCAGCTGAAAACTGAGTTGTCAACTGCTTCCCCAGGAAGCTCACAAGTTACAACAAATCTCTAGAGACTGGAGCTATTTGGTAGCAATCAGAGAGCAGATGAATTTCTTACACATGCACAGAAACAGCTTCATTGAAACTCTCCCAAGCCTGGGCCAAAAACCAGCTTTTATAATCAGATTTAGAGCCTCTAAATTTTGATTCATCCAGCAAGGAAGCAAAAAGGCACTGACATATTAAGATAAAAAGGGACAAATGCATCTTCCACAGGCAACAAGTACCATAAAATACCATATATTTATGGGGATTCACATCCTTTTGTGCACCTATAAGCAGCAAACAGGATTTCATTCACATATCCTCCATTTAACCTATGAAACTCCACCACTTCTCCACTATGCCAGTCTATCTTCTCTTCCTCCCCAGCTTAGAACACTCCTTCATTCTGTACCTTAATAAATAATTTCCATACCTCAACAGCAGCAGCTTTGCCTCAGCACCCAGCCACTCACCTCCATTATTCAATGCAGAAACCAGAGGCTGCTGCTCAGCAGAAGTCAGCTTCTCTTTTAGTTTTGCAATGTAAAACAACTAAAACCACTAGCTGTACATCAAGCCTTGCTGTAGCTCTTTAGAGAAAAACCAACCTGCACAGAACAGATCCATGCTCAGCCACAGCCATCCTCAAAAAAGGGAACAAAACCTTCCCATGGCATGCCAACAGCAACTCCATTTGTATTGCATCACCTGTGTTACACAGGTGCTAAGGATCAAAGCCACATTTTTGCTGGCTAAAAAAGATACCAGCATCATATCAAGAATGCTTTACAGCTGCCATGAATGATTCTGTGCATGTCTGAAAACAAACCACATATTTTCTTCCTATGGTTTTATTTGCTAGAGTATTTGGAAAACCTTTTATTTCAGAAGTGAAGAGAGAGGGACTTCCCTCACAGATTTCTAAACTCTAACACTTTACCTTGACACCACTTGGTGTGTAATCTAAAGAAAAACATTGCAAGAAGGCTATAGATTTACTTTTGTGCTTCAGGTTCCCTTCTCCAGCAAATCTCCTCTTTCATTGTCTCTCCACTGTTCAGTCTAACAGATTTGTGCAAGTGAGCAAAGCCATGTAGCCCTCTTCTTCTTGAAGCTAATTCCTATTCAGCTTAGTCTGAGCCACTTTTCTTAAAATCTTTCCTGCTTCCTGATGTAGAAAACCATGATCAAGCAAGAACCTGACAATTCTTTAAAATGCATATTTTGTTGTCAGTGATGCTTTTAACAGCAGGGTGAAGATTCCATGTTTTTTGCTGCAGTGTGATGAGTGTGAAAACACTGCCAAAGCAGCAGCACTAAAGAAGGGTGGGAGTGCCATGGAGCAGCATGTGCTCACTTCTCTGCTGTTCCTTTCAGAAAGGCTGGACTCCTCTCCTTGCTTACATGTGTTAAGCTTGATGGATTTTTTGCTGGAAATTTTCTCCTGGTGTGACTGAGAATGGGCATCTTTAAGATCATTTAAGTGTTTTACAGCTCCAAAAGTCAATGTTTTACAGCTCCAAAAGAAATTAATATAGCCCATCAGGAGTCAGCAAAGCTATTTCCATTGGCAATCAGGAATGCCATTAATAACATTTCTAGAAGTACAAGTAGAATCCCATCTTCATTACCTTAGTAATCCTGGGAGGAAGAGAAGCCAAAAAGCTTGGATGTTTAAAATTTTAGTTACGTGTTTTCCTTCATGTTTCTCAAGAGACAAATCTGCCTGCCTTTTTCTGTGTAGTATGAGAGCCAAAGTTTTCCCATGCATTTCATTCCAACTTTGCTCTCTATCTTATGCCTTCATTAGTATATATATAACCTTTGTGGTTATATGTGGCTGTACACTACAGTTCATTGCACTGAACTATGCATTCTCACTTTTAAGAATATCATATGAAAAAAAAGGTCATGGGTCAGTCTTAAAATAAATTTTAGAGTAAGCTGTTCATATAGACACATGCTATGCAGCTTGAATAGCAGGCATACTATGCTTTGTCAGCAAAACTTATCTTTGGTAGCAGTTCTGCTCCTTAAAACTGAGTTTCTAGAGTTACCTCTCAGCATCTGCTTCCCTTTTCTTGCTATCTATAAGCTGATGTCATTAATATATAGGTTATATGGTTGTACATTAATTCTGCTGTTCCTACTTTTATTTTTTTTTTTTAAAGTAAGTTTCTGATATTTGATATGGTAGGAAACATGGTGGAAAGTACCTGTGGTTAGGCTGAAAAAGAGAGGTATTTGGACTGGCTTCACTTTTATGCAGAGCTCCATGGAAAGGGCACTCAGGAAAATGCTTCAGGAGCTGGAGCCTCTCAAGGCCTCTCCTCTTCTTCATTGGCTGAGCTCCTCTTACAGTGCTGCTCCTCATAAAATAGGAACAGTAGAGAATAGGCCAGTATCTAAAGTAGAGCCACCTATAGAGGGAACAGGGCCAGCAGCTGGAATGCAGCAATCCCCAGCAGATAGAAATTGTTGGAACAAACCCTTCCATATTAGCAGTTTGTACATGGTCAACAAAAGAATAGATTTCATGCAGACAAGTTTCAGTTTTAATTGATAAGTTCTAGATTACCTTGAATAATAAGTTAAATATTATTACCCTGATAAGTTATATATTACCTTGACTACATTCACAATTATTTTGTCCTTCATCTTCTGTGATATTGACTCATACCTTTCTGTTTCACCTTGTTTCCTCTGCTCTTCTCTACTTTCACTGTGTCTTGCTTAAGCAATGCCTAATTTGCCAACAGAGGTCAGGGTCTGTTTGCATCTCCTGAGTGTCCATTCATCTCACATGACAAGGATTCCTATCAACCACATCTGTGCTCTTTAACAAGCAGCTGTTTTTTGCTATCTCATGAAATTCCACCTTTTATTTCAGCTAACTGAAATGAGAGAAATTACTCCTGCCAAGCCCGTGCCACTGCTTTTTTAGATTCATCTCCCTCTTGAGCAATCTCTTCATTCTGTGAGCAGAAACAGGAACTGGTTCAGTTACAAGATATTTCTCTATGGTCAAATTAAATGTGAGTTTTCTAGTACCAGCAAATAAAGTATTTACATTCCTTTAAAAACCATTTCATAATGAGCTATGTCCATCCCATTAGTGGCTTCCAGTTGCCCCTGAATTATGGTTCAAGCTAATGTATTGATTTTTTCTTTTGTCAAAAGCACTGCACAAAAACAGGATGTCTTACAAGAACTGGCAGTGAAACCTGTGATCATTAAAAATCCAGTATTACATTTTGCAATGTTTTTGATGAATCACTGGATAAATATTTGGCAAGAGCATGAATTCTGCAAGCTTGAATTGACTTTTCTCACCCTATTTTCTTGTCCCTTGATGCTTTGATCTTGTGTAAAAGGAAGAATGGACAATAAAAACACTTACACAGATATTCTGGTTTCACAGAACATGCCTTTTTAATTTTGACAGTTTTTAATAAGGTTTCTGATTTCTTGAAGAACTGTAAAAGGAGAAACTGTGATTTTCCAGAGAAGAAAATAAAGAATAAAAACAAAAGAAAGATATCCAAAAGAGTTCTAAAAGAGATTTTAGGATATTACAGTTAAAGGTCACAAAAAGAAGTATCTCAATATGCATGTTATGAAATGGATATAGGCTCTATAAAGAATAGCTATAATTGTACACTGAAAACAAAGGCTTTTTATCCTCTCATAAAACTACACCTAAATAAAAATATCTACAATGAATGCAGAAAGATTTGCTGAGGGTGAGGGAGCAAAAATATGAACTATATTAAACAGATGTTAAATAAGATAAACCCAGAAATTAATTTTGAAGTTAGAAAAATGAAAAGACAGCTGAAACTGTCAAAAAGTTTCTAATTTTCTTCATTAAATATTTTGGCCTCCAAGTTGTCAATGGGTCCTGATTTTTAATACCTGTCCTTGCAAAAGAATCTTTAGAGAGAAGAATCAGACACACATAATGATTCATGGTTTTTAAAATGGAGCACTTTTTCTTGGCACCTACATATAACTAAAAACCTTGTAAAAGCAGTATAGATACTATCACAAAATGAACAGCATGAGGACAGCTCTTCAGATCTAGCAACTGATGTTCATGTGTCCTGGCAGGTAAGAATCCATGGATTTCTTAGCTGGAACTATCTGTCAGGCCACCCAGCAGGGCAGTGATTTTCCCCAGTGCTTGTCCAAGATGAAGCTCCGGGGATGTGAACCGTTTTCTTGATGTCCAACACCCAAAGGTATTCCAAAGAAAGAGCAAATGATTGCTTGTAGCAGGGAGTAACTCAGCCTCACAAATTGCATTAATCTTAATGAGACATGAGGTAGGGATTGGAGGGGTCACTAGCAGACAGAAGTGACTTCTATTTGCATTGAGAGGGAAAACCAGTATTCATCAACACACAGAGGTCTCATGACATGAACAGCAACACTTGCTTCTGGTCAGTATTAATTGCAACTTTCAGATAGGCAAAGTAGGAACATGGGAGAAATCCTTTCCTTGGGACCACCAACCAAAATTAAGCTCTTGAGTGGAGAAGTCATGAAATGAGAACTTAATAAATAAAAGAAAAAGTGTTCTTTCTCTGGTTTAAAAAGCTGTAAAATGTATCTTTCTTGTCTGCTATTCTCAGCTACAGAATACCAACACTCCTTGTTCTTTTGTAGGCAGAATACATAATCTAAAAGAAATGAGAATGATAGTGGCTCTTTATCAAAATACCAAAATATTTGTCTCCCTTTTCTTGAGAAGTTTAGAAGAGTGCTGCTTTTTATCCTTTCAATAAATGTTTTTCTCTCTCTCTATTCAGACTATTAAAAATAATAAGAGGAATATAATACAACTTTAAATGAGAGTTTATATATCACATGCTTTATGACAGCTGCTTTTATTTCACTTTAGATTAGCAAAGCCTTTATGCTGAGACTTTGGAGCTGACCTTACAAAGAAGCAATACCATTAGCCCTGAAGCACATGTTTCCCATTTAATGTTTCTGAGGTAACATTCTTTGTGAAAGTGAGAGAAATGAGAATGCAAACTTTCAGGGAAAATAAAAGTCTGACTGTCCTCCTTTTGAGCAGAATTAAAGTCATTCTGGACACTTGAAAATATGAAGTGAGAGGCCATGGCCTTACAAAGAGTTCCTCAATGTGATCCCAAGAGTTACAATGCTCAGCTTTCCTTTTGTGTGCCATAGCTCTTTGTCTTTTCCTCTCAAGAGGCTGAACGTATTTTGCCCTCTCAATTTGAAGTGAAAGGTGTCGTTTACATCAATGTTATTTCACTTTCAACCAGCACTACTCCAATGATTTACCAGCACACCCAACCAAGAGAGCACTATAATAGTTAAAGCAAACAAACCCAACTAAGTTATTTGGGGATATAGCAGGAAGGAATTGGATCTGCCATACCTGAAAGAGCCTTAACTTACTGCTATGTATGGAAATCAAACTAATCTTAATGACATTTTACCATTGCCACGTTCCACTGGTTCAGTGCAAGAGCAATGCACTTTTTTTCCATCAATAAACTTAACAGAGCCTACCCACAAGTCTTCCACCCTTTTGTTCGATGCCTTCATACATTAAAGTCTGTTCTTCAGCTACTGCCGCAGTCAAAATTTTATGCTTCTAACACTTCTTACACTCTTTTCAGTCAGTGAATGTGAAAACCTGCAGACTAGAGTCTACAATGTTCAAAGCAAACTCAAGAGAATCTGAAAAACACAGGAAAGAGGTGAACAATGGCAGTTTGGAAATCAGTGTATGCTCTTTGTATTTGGGGCCTTTCCAAAGAGAAGAAAAACCTGTAGGCACAAGAAAAGGAGAGAAGCTGTGTGATTAGAAGGAGAAGCTGACAAATTCAGCACTAAAATTTTCATCTATGCCAGTGGAAGCTGGACCAAAGTTCCTCTAAAATATGGCCTTACACTCCAAGCAAGCCTTGCCTTCTAAATGCACTTCTGCAAAGGTTTCCAATAGGAATGCTGCAGGATTTGCTGGAGGTGCATCCAGATTCCAAGAGACTGGCCCTGCACAGGTAACTGGGACCAGTTAAGAATAGAGACATGGGACTTTCTTTTCTTTTTCTATTCCTTTTTTTTTTTTTTTTAAGAAAGAGACAAAACCATCTGTTTTTTAAATCCATGTTTAAGCACTTAAATTCAAAATTCTAATTGAAAACTATCACTTTTCTCTCTTCCTATAGACACAAAAGAGGCTGAGCACTTCTGAAAATTAGAGATATTATTTAGAACAAATGGCAATGAAGAAGCAGACTGCTTGGAGCATCCCTGTAATGCTCTTGTCCTAAGCCTCAGGGATTTCAGCTGCTTTTTGCCCCAGGACCAATATTCTTTTCAGAGAGCCCATTGTAATCTGCACCTTAGGAAAATACCTTTTCCTAATCTTGCAGTGAATATGAGCTTATGTTTCTGGTATCAGATGCAAACAGACACACAGGTTTTCTAAGGCTTCCACTGGAGGAGAAGAGTACTACAGGAGCCTGCACACTCCTCCAGTTTCCTCTGATATATTTACCTTCTGACTCTAAACTGTTGGTTTCCTGTGTTACACTGATGACATAGCTGCAGTTAAGGGACCCCTATGTCTAAATTTGTATTTCAGCAAGGTTAGATATGTTCAGATACAAGAAATCTGAAAGGTGAAACACTAGAAATAAAAATCACTCATGTGCAAGAGCAGACTTAAGTACCTAATATGTCTTACTGAAATGACAGTCTGAATTACCACATTATCCTTGTACTAAGGTCCAAATAGGCTGTTTTCACCACATTACAGTCCAAATTACAATTTACTTTTGTCCATGATTAAATATGAACTCTGGGGAAATCTTCCCTTTCTTTTTTCCCTTCTTGCTTTCTCTAATAGCTGGTCTTGATATCATTAAATGGCATAGAACAAGCCAATATTTAGATTTCTGTTCAATTTTCTGTGTTTGGTCATTTTGACTTCATTCTCTTTGATGTCTAGAAAATAACTTTTCTTCATGCTCTTTGTATTCAAGGGCAAAAAAAAAAAATCTGCAACTCTTTTGGTGTGCTAAGAATAGGCATGGATATGTTGGGACAGGAAATACATACATGCCACTACAATTAAAATAGACTAATTTGTTAGCAATTCCATAATATCCCCCAAATGCAGACATTCTAAACAGTGTGTAGTCATCTGGGTAACTCCTCTTCTCTTTTCTGCTGCCAGGCTCCACAAGCTGAGTCTTCCATAGCAGTGAATATCACAGGGAGAGACAGCATGACAAATTTTGTGGGCTAATATTGAACACTGCAGCCCCAGCCAGTAGGGTATAGTGCATATTTCAGACAGTCCCTTCATCTCCCACCTACTAAAGCCGACTCTTTTTTCCAAGTTCTTTCCATTTTATGATTTCTCCAGCTTTCTCTGCGTGCTCTCATACGTGACCACCTTTCCTGACACATTCCCTGGATAATTTCACCACTGAATTCCAGTTGTATGCATGGTAAATAGAGAGCACTTTTTAAAATCAGGCTGGATTTGTCCTCTTGCTAGAATAAGAATTCTCAAAACCAGCCTGAAGTCCCCAACTCTCCAGAAAACAGCAGCCAAGCGATGATCGTGAAAAGCAATTTCAGATGCAGCTCTCGGACAGATGTCAAAACCAACATATCTTCTATGTAAATGCAGTGAATGTATATATATATAATCCTTCCATTAGTCAAGTCTAAAATGAGAAAAACAAAACCATATTTTCTCTTTACACCAAGATTATAAATTAAGACATGAAAATTGGGTCTTGTGAGGTTACGGAAATGCTAATGGCTGAAAGTTTTTGTTCCAGCATTACAGTTTTTGTTTTTGTTTTGTTTTTTTTTTTTTTTTAATGAAACTTTTCTCTCATTTGAGACAAATACCATTTCTGAAGAAAGAAATGTGGGTGTAAAAAATTTACTACTTGGTTTTTTTTCATGGGCCTTTGATGACTTTATGCTGACTCTAAAAACTTTTGTATAATCTTAGCTGTGACAATGAACAAGCACTGCTTGAGCTACAGGGGAGATAATGCAAGAATAGAAACTCACAACATAATTTTATTTTTCCAATACTTCACTTGCAGCCCTGAATTATTCTTGCTGGTTCACTTAACTGGGAGACAGAACTTCTTGGGACTCACACTTTGGTCTCTGCTCTACAGCTGTCCCCTGTACACCTCTGTTCTGAGAAAAGGCTCTGGAATTGCATGACAGCAATTTATAGCTGGATTTCCACCAGCAGTGCTCCTCTTGCATTGCACTGCAGATGGAACACTCTCATCTCTGCCACAGAAGTTATTCACAGCGTGATGCCACGTCTTAAACTCGTCTCATGGTTTTGTGCAGTTTTATTGTAAAATACATCAGAGGCTTAACTCCTCAGATAAAAAACAGAGCTGAGAACAGGAAGGGGACACAATACTTTCACTTACTTTATCAGAGTGCATGAACCTGATTGTTGGTCAGTCAGGCCACGTAATCATCAGTCTTGCCTTCTGACCTTTTATCCCACTCTGTACAGGCAGCCCAGGCTTGCATCATGACTGGAAGCACCAGCAAGGAAACTTCTTCCAGGATGCCAGATGTCTGAGAGTGGGAGGAAAAAAACAGGAAAAAAAAACCAACAACCCAAAACTTTCTTTTGAGGTGGAGAGGCTGCTGTCAACTAAAGAATCAAATGCACAAAAGTTGCACCCATCTCTTTCTGACAGGAAAGACCATCACCTGAAGAAGGAAACAAGCCAAGTCTAGATGTAAAGGGAAGCAGGTGAAAGGAACAGGGGGCCACAGCAAGACTTTGAGGACCTGAATCCATTTAATTTGTAGTGGCAAACTGGTTTGTAGACCTCAAGAAAAAAAAAGAAAACAAAACCAAAAAGCAAACAAACAAACAAACAAACAACAACAACAACAAAGAAAAAAACCCACCAAAAATCCCTGACAAAATAAACAATGTCAGACTTCTGAAAACCTTCTTCTAGTCCATATTTGTTTCTTTGTGTACCATTATTACCTTTAAAATTTCCAGTCTTAGTTTTGGTGACTTAACAGAAGGTGTAGGGTGTCAGGAGGTCGGGGTTCACATTTTCTGTGTGCCATGTGGAGGGCTGGACTGGGCTGCTTTGGCTGAGGATACTCAGCAGAAGGCTTCCACTGTGTGCAGATGATGAAGTCTGTTGGGCACTGAGATAAAACCATGGAGGAGCTCAGGGAAAAGTCCAATCATCCTGCAACTTTTCAAGCCTCTGCTGTATCTGAAGCTCAAGTATCACTTCCATTGCTCTTAGTTGTGTCAGTGCTCTCTCTACATAGGCTTTAGGTCTGCAGCATTTGCACAGACTCATTTTATTTCTCTATACCTTCAAAACTTTATTTTCAGGGGAGTGAGTAGTGATGCAGCTCTGTGTTTTCCATCAACAGCAAATTCCAGCCACTGAATAAGGTAATGGCCTGTCACACTTCAAGGGCTGAAGGATCCTAGACACATTCCACAATTTATAGAGGTAACACATTCCTGAATGCAGCACATTACAGATGCTACAACACACTCAGCATTGAAGAGAGGAAGCATTCTGATTTCTTATATCCTTTCCACTGTGAAAGGCAGGTAGAGATTTTTGTTCCTTTTGTCCCCTCATGCAGAAAAGGCATCAATTTGAAAAGCTCCAACTTCACAGTACTTTGTGACAGGTAATATTAGAAAGTTACAAGCATTGAAGTTAAAAACCAAGTGTGGAAGTCTCAGTCCCAAACCACATACCAACTCTCTTGCCATGTGCTTTGTGCCCCTTCCTGATGAGAATTTTAATAATGTATCTACAGCAATTTCACTTTTCCAAGCAAGCCTGTTGCCAAAGCAAGCCACATTGTCTTCTAAGATGACTTTTACAGGATAATTCTAACATTACATGTTCAGTGGCTTGACACCATGAGCTATATTCAAAGTTGACCTCAGATTCAACTCGTTTGAAATAATTTAGAATAGAAAAAAGCATCTGTGCAGGTTTGATAGCCACAAGTATAAAGATTATAAACCAAGAAGGGGGATATTTCTAATTTATTATAATATTTCTAATTAATAGTCCACTTTCTTAGACTTGTATTTCTAAGAAATGTTCTTTGCAATTCAGCACATTGCCTCCTAAGGGTAGGTATACAAAGAGAAGACAGAAGAGATTTTGAATCAGAATAAAATGAAAAAATATCAAGTCGCTATCTTTTGTGTATTTTAAGAGAAGTCCTCAGCATATGTTGTATCTGTAGAAATACAAACACCCTAGAAAACCTGGAAAATAAGAAAATAAAAGAACTGAGTAACGAATCTGTCCTGAATACACACAGATACCCACGTTATTGAGTAGAAATATGTCATTTTTACACATCCTTAAGTTAAAACTTTGTAAGATTCATATTACTGGCACTCTGTGAAATATCTCTTAGGGATTAGAGTGCATAAGAGTAACAGTGAGACCTGTTCAACTCTGTGTATCAGTACAACTTCTGTGCATACTCATGTTACAATGATTACAGCCTTTCCAGGCATCATGAGAATATTTTTGGGAAGCATGCCTTCAGTCCCTATAGAGCATGGTACAATATGATAAAAACACTTTTTTTTTCTTTTTATTGCAAGAAATGCTGTTACTGCTATACAGAAATCTGTTCCCATCAGCTAAATCACTCCCACTACACATTTTCAAAAGAAGTAGATACTCCCTGTATTATTTAGATGAGGAAACTGAGAAACTGTGCAGCTTCTCAGAATTAGGGAATGAGTGTTACAGAAATGACAGCCAGATCTGGGTTTCCTGAGCTTCCAAATATGTTCACTGTTCACAGGACTTTTGTTACAGGGGCAAAATGCTTTTACACATGGACACATTTTGAGGCTAAGCACAAGCAAGTGAATGAGTATCCTGACTCGTGTGGTCTCAACAGGAGATGTATGAGGCAAGTCACAGAATTCACCCAACTAAGTAGATACAAGGGAAAAAAGAGAAAAAGGATTCTTAAGTCTGTATTTTCATTATTTCTGATTATTGCTTCTTTCCCAAATATGTGCCTTTGAAATCAAGAGTTTATTAATTTGGTTTGTCGGTGGTGATTTTATTGTTGTTGCTTTTAAATATTATTTATATGTGTATAGTCTTCCTTGCAATATCACTCTAATTTCTTGGCCTATTTTCCATTTTTCTCATGAAGTCATGAACAGACACAAACATGCCAGCCTTGTGGCACAGTCTTGTAGCCAGACCTGTGCACCAGGGACTCATGCCCAACCTTTATATTGTGGAATGCCTTTTGTGGCAAAACGGGTGAAAACAAAGTAGTTGAAATACCTCTAAGTAACCTGATCAAGAGACAGCATAGCACAATATGCTGCATTAAAAACATTCCTTGCATATTAACAAACAAATTGATACGGTGCCACGGGGAAAATCATCACTTAAATGATGGAGAAGTTGGGGGCTGTTAAGAGAATTAAGAAGCTGGCAGCCTGCAGCAGCAAGTGACATGCCCTACTTTACACTGCATTCCCCACATTTTGAAAAGCCAAGTCACACCAAACCATACTAACACGAAGAGACTCTGTTCCTGTGGCTTGTTCCAGTGCTGTTCTAAGCACATGGAGAAGCAGAGTGCTTAGAGGATTATCATTCCTGCCAACACAAGGAATTCCTGCACTACTTCCACAGCAGAGTCTTACCAGATGAGCATGTCAAATACACTGCATTCTAACCTGAAGTTGCCTGTTATTTGCAACAGAAAGACAAAGAGATCTTCTGGATCTTAGTGATTCCTTTGGAGAATAGAGAGGGGGAAAAAAGTCCAGTTGATGGTTTCCCTGCTCTGATAGTCCTGTTTGATTTTTTTTCAAACACAAAGCAACTCCTTGATCTGCCTTTCTGCCAGCAGTATTTGCCCTAAACCTATAATCCACTGTAAGAAGTACAGTGGGAATTGAGGAGCTGCTTCCACAGTTGTACAAACAGACAGCACCCAAAAGCTGGTGCAGTTTCAGCTTTAGTCTGCAGCTACATCCCACCTCATTTCCCTGAGCAATGCCAATGTAGTGGCACACAACCTACACAGCCACCTACACTGCAAAAAGAAACATGATCTTGTAGACTGCTGATAATTGATTATTTATGTTTTAAAATACCAAGAATAGTAAGGACTGCATTAAGCAAGGGAAAAAAACCCAATCATCTGTTTTAAGGAACCTTTAGTGTACTTTGTATGTGTCTTCCTTTGGAATCAGAAGATTTTTGTGTGAATGAAGTCCAAAAGGAGAACACCACCAAATCTGTCCTATTTCTCTCTCAGCAGTGATGTGCCTGCTGTTTCTTAGAATTCACACATCTAACAGAACTGAAGCCACGCTGACTATGTGGACTGCATACCTTCCTGGATTTCTCATGTTGTTTGGGCAGGCTAAGAGCCTGTCTTTGTGTGTGGTAATCCATAAAATGGCCTCACTGGGTTTCCTCTAAGTAAGAGAAATTCATCAAAGCACATCTTAAATTACTTATTATGGCATCATCTTAGGCTAAAATGAGAGCCCACATCAGGAAAGAAGCTGTAAGGGATGGGAAGGCGTGGGAACTGAAAGATGACACATGGTAAGAGATACCATGTGCCTAAAGAGCAACTGCTCTTTTGGTTTTACAAGATCTAGCCTGCTTGGTATACCCCAACAAGCATCATGGAGAGCTTGTTTAGGGTGTGTGCAAACCAACTGGGTGATCACAGGGACTACAACAGAACAGCAGCTGACACACTAATGTGACTAAAATGCAACTTTAGTTAACTCTATAAATACAAAACTAATGGCTACTTGCAAAGTATTTTAGCCTTGTTTTCTTCAAAGACAACTAAAGATGCTAGATACACAAATTATCCTTATGTTCCATTAGCTTAAGGATTTTACTTCCTTAGATTCCTGAAAATTCCTTACTAGACTTGCTTGGTATTTCCATGGGAGCAGTACAAGGCTTCCTTTAACAGTTGCAAGAACCCTTTCTGCCTGCCAATCTGTAATAGGCACAATGTTGATTTTCTCTTTGCCATTTCAAAAATAAAGAAATACAAAAGCAAAGCAAACAAAAAAGATAGGTCACCCACTGGAAGCAAGCAGTGCTAAAAAGCATCCTAGGCAACTTTATTGTACTCTGTACAAGATGATGTTCTGACAGCAGATTTTATGATCTTACATCTAAAGCCTCATAATAATTGTCACTGACTCAACTTAAAAGCAAGTGAAAACACAACACCTTGATTTTCAAGAGTCATGTAGGGAACAGTGAATGACACTTCTGTTTCTTAACTGCTACCTTTCCATTACTGATGTTCAAATTCATTAATTAAGGTGCTACTGTTTGTATTTTATATGTAAATTAAAAATGTTTCTTCTGGCAGCTGAGAGAAAAATGCTTTTTACATTTCTTATCTCAGGAGATGCTTGAAGAGTCCTGTAACTATCCCATGTTTTCTAATGCTGTAGCTCATTTCTGATCTGGTATTTTATTTCAGCATAGGACTGCAGAGCAAAGGGACCCCAGCAGAGTTTTACAGTACCTGTGGAGCAGGCTGATACTGCCACCTTGGGGAGGATTTTTCCATGTTTGAGGAGCCCATGCAAGTGTCATGTAAAACAGTTTGACTTTTCCCCATCATATCCTCCCAAGAAGACAACTTTTTAAAATCTTCTGCTCATGCAGTTGTAAGACTTTCCAGATGTGTTCTAACTTGGATTGTATTCCATGCACAATAATACTGGAAATAAATAATTGGTTTTTTAAATTTAGCCAAGTTTTACAGCTCATTCAGGTAGTCTTTTACACCACTCTTAATTTTACAGCCATCTTGCCATTATAAAAGCCCTGTTCTGCATCCAGCTGGGCAAGCTGTATTTTGCATAGAACACTCCCCTGCTTCTGGCATTCTAGTTTTTTTGGTAGTCTATATCCTTGTCCCTGCCAGCTTAAATTATCTAGTTGGATGTGACTGCTAGAACAGATATGACCTCAGATGTCATAAGGGACATTACTGTGCAAAGGAGCAGTCCAATGGAAAACACAGATCTAGACTGGCAATTTAACCAAAGTCAGGATCTATAATTTTATGAGACTTACCTATACTTTTGCTTTGCAATTGAGTGACTCCTCACCCAGTCTTCTTTCAGTTTGTATTCACCAGCACGTGAAGGACCTTGCCATACACTTTCCATATAAATGTGCCTGGAGACACAAAGGCTGTGCACAGCACAGAGCTCTAAGGCAGTGGGAACCATGAGAAGCTGCCTCAGGTACACACACAGTACAGGGACAGCATTCATGTCTGGCTTCTCACTAGAAGAGCCAGGCCCAAGAACACTTGAAAAACATTCAGCAACAATTTTTTTTCAGCCAAGTAACCCAAAGGATGAACTCATTCATGACAAACGATGTGAATTTACACAAGGAGCTCCTACCTGCTGCCAGAGCACTGGCTGTGCTTGTGGCTCCACAGCAGGACACAATGGGCTTCTAGAGGAACTGCAGCCCCCCTTCACTGCTGTGGCTGGTAGGAACAGCCCTGGTACTGTGGTAAACCAACACTTACAAGCTCCCACACAGAGCTACACCTCATATGACAATGTCCCCAGCCAGGACTGGGCTCTGGAAAGCACATTTCTCTTTTCCTGCCACCACATACAGCTTACACACCAGATTCGTGCTCTTACTGACAAGTATCTCAGTACCCTTGGAGTAAACTTCTGCCTGCACCCCTGGAATTCACAGAGAGATGGCTGATCACTGTAAAACAGACAGGACAGGCTCATCCACTCTCACATTCTAAAACTACAACCTGGTCATTAAAGCACAACTTATTTTCTAACTAATTACTTTCCCACTTGTAGAAAATTGGAAAAAGCAAGTGATAGGTCCTTCTGGACAATCTTCTATCTCTGGAATGAATGCTACTATAGCATGGCAAATAATGTTGTTTGCAAGAAAAATTATTAGGCTATGAGCCAATAGCTAATGAACACCACCGGCAGTTCTGTTTTCTTCAGTTTTTTTCCTGGTTCACAAATAATTTCTGCATTTTAATAAATTTGTTATTATTTTAATCCATCTTTGTTAAGCAAACATCTTTATATCTGCCAATGATTTACAGTGTGCTATGAAAATATTGCAATTAATAATTGATTGCAAAAATAAGTGCATTTGCTACTCACATGCACATATGAAGACACATTCAAGAACTTGCAATACAAAGGAATCCCACTACTATATTTATCATTTGCACATTTAACTGCTGGTGGAATTAATTTACTTTTAAAAATATCAGCATCATGCAATCACTTAAATTACTTCAAAACAGTATTTGCAGCTAAGTTACAAAAATTCAACCGTGCCAATTACTGACCAAACACATGCAATTGAATGAGGAGCTATCAGTAATAAATTAACCAGATTAATGTGTACGTAACAGCCTCAGCGTGGTACCGTGCTGCTGTTAGTCTCAAAGTTCACATATCAACTTCTTTCTACACTGCATATGTGGTTTATGAATGAAGCCTGAATGAAAGAAGGAATTCAGGGAAAATAAGGTAAGGGACTCAAAATGAAACTAATCTAAGTATTTAAGCGTAGACTGCTTACAGGGAAAAAACCCCAAATCTTTGATTACAATTTAAAAAAGGAATGGACGAATCCATGTCCACTACTTCCCATTATTATGCTACAGGTGTACTATGCATATCAGACTGATAAATACTGAAAACAACCATTTCATAAGATGTCTTTCTTAAAAGGAAATTGATAATTGAAAAATCAAAAAAACCTCACCGTGAATCCAGTAAGGAAGATTATCATATACATATTCAATGCTGACTGTAACAAAATTAATATGTTACTAGCTCTTGCATCTTTGGTGTTGTACTGAAGTTATTTCAAAATATTGATTTAGGCATGGAATTTGTACCAGAGAGAAAGCTTAAAATGCACAGCAGGAATCTAAATAATTAATCGGAGGAAATCCCTGTCTGAAATTATCCACGGCCTCTCTACGAGTACCTAAACATAGTATCTTAAAAAAAAAAAAAAAATTCTTTCTGAAGTTCACAAGTCAAAGAAACTTAAAATCCACTATTTGCCACTGTGGTTTTACCTTCTGAAACATGTCTCAATTTATTTAAATAACAAGTTTTCCTGTTAAATGATCAATACACACCAAAACCCCTTCAGATACTGGGTTACAGAAAAGTACAAAGAGAATGAGAGGTCTTGTTTATGAACAAATAGAGTAACTGGAAATGATCCCAAGCCAGCTCCCTCTCTCTATCCACCAGTCTATGTTTTTCTTTTTCACTTACTGTGCTAGTAAGTCAGTCTAGTATACATTTCCAAAATCTCATTTTCATGAGATTGGCTATTTCAGTTCTCTTCCTTTCAGGCAGGTGATGAAAGACATATTTTAAACTGAAAAAGTGCTTCCTAAAATCTACTTCTCCTTGATTATTCTTTTTCCTAAAACAAGTAAATATTTACATCCTGAAACACTGTCACTTAATAACAGCAGCACCTATTTGCCACCACTCCCTTCTTCCTTCCCTAGTTCGCCTCCTTCTCCTAACCTACTACTGCCCCAGAACGGCAACAGTGTGGTGCCCAGCTCCTCCCCTCTCTGTTGCCTTTCCACAACACTATTGCTTCTTCCTAAAACTTTTCATATTTCAGGCAGGGAAAAACACTCAAAAGACATTGAATATTGGAAATTCTTGCCTCTTCTTCCCCCCCACCCCCCGAAGCTATCTGAAGCACCTAATGTTATTTGTGTTTAGTGACAGGTTTATGGATAAAAACACTGACAATGGCAGACAGCAATGAGATGACCATCAACCTTGTTGTGCTTGGAAAGACTCAGACTGGCAAAAGTGCTGCTGGGAACAGCCTGCTGGGCAGTGCAGACTTTGAGAGCCGTCTCTGCCCCAGCTCTGTGACCACGTGCTGCAGCCTGGGACGCAGCGGCCGCATTTCGGGGCTCCTCCGGAGAAACGGCTGCGAGTCAGCTCTCCGTGTTCGAGTGCTGGACACTCCCAGCTACCCTCACAGTGCTCTGAGCAAACAGCAAGTGAGGGACACCGTGAGAGCAGCTCTGGCTCAGCACTTTGGGGAGAAAGGCCTGCACTTGGCCCTCTTGGTCGTAAGGGCTGACCTGCCTCTGTGTCCAGATGAAAGTCATGACACAGTTCAGCTCATCCAGGTAACCAAAAAAAACCATCAAGAAGTGTATGCCCTAATGGCAACTCTTTCATCTTCAGGTGACAATAGCTATGGAAGAATTGACTCTTCCATGAAAGAAAAGTGAAATATTTTTTTCCATCAACCGCCTAATGAACTGCGAGTGGCAGACACTAATTTCAGAACAAAGACTGTAGCTGATTTTGAGTCCTCAGCAAATCAAAGCTCTCTCCTCTCTTTCTGAAACTGCTAAATCAAGACTTTCTTGGGCAGCTTAAAGGAAAATTTTGTATGTGCTTGATATTTTTTCATCCCTAGGGTCTAAAGCAGATTAATCACTATCAATACACTAGGTGTTTTTGACACCCCGCTTACCTTGGAAGTAGACAGATATCCTTTAAAGTAGTTTTATATACCTTAGCATTTAGGTTACAGAGTTAAGATCACTGCAGTGTCCTTTATCACCAAGGTAGGCTTGTCATATACAGGAGTTAGCAGGATTGCACCAAAGTTGTAATTTTATTTCCACCTGTAAATTAAAGCCCAAACTCTCTTATTCCTATTAAAATTTTCTGTACTTTCTGAAAAAACAGCAGCTTGTTCTCTCCATTCTTGTCCATCAGATAAATCACAGAAGTTGAAGAAAAGCTCTCTGGCCCCTTATTTAAGGTGTTGCATTTGATTTGTGTTTTTCCTGAATTGCTGAAAATAGTTCAGTTTTATGGATCACAGCTGGAACTGAAGTTGATGTTACATAGAAATTCATCATTTATTTTTTTAACAAAAGGTGCTTCAGTGTTTTTAAAACATTTTTTTGAAGAGCTCTAAATAGTGTGGCAATATGAGTATGCGGTAACTACCGATTTCAAACTAACGTGTGACAGGGCTAAACAACCATTTTTCCTTACTTACATGAACATTTTTTCACTGAAGACATTCTGTTAACATCTGTAGCCAGGGAACAGAGAACTGCTAGTACTGCATGACCACATATTTCCACTGAAAGTGGATGTCAATGTCTCAGAAAGGTGAAAAAAGACCCAGAAATTTCAGCAACTGGGATAGCATGAACTGGATTACTGCCAGGGATAAAAAACCCATACATGTAAATGGTCTGCTAATGTACTAAGCATATGAAATGGGAGTGGGGAAAAGAAATAAGAGATAACTAGTTAAAATTTGCTTTTCATTACAGGAACTTCTGGGTCCCACGTGGAAGGATTTCACGGCAGTACTTCTTACTCATGCAGACAAGGCAGAAGAGGCTGGATACACTGAGGAAACATATTTGCACAGCGCCTCAAGTACCCTGTTGTCACTTTTGAGCTCAGTACAGCATAAATACATCTTCCTCGACAACCACAACAGCACAATTAAAGAGGAAAGAAATATTGTCTTAAGAAAGCTCTTGAATTTTATACAAAGAAATAATTATCAAGTACTGCTTAAACACAGCAAGGAATAAAATTAACTTGAAGGTGCTCACTTGTCTATTTCCTACAGTAGGTAACATCTAATAGAAATGAAAGAGTAAAAGCCATTAACTGGAAAACTCCATATCCATACCAAACACCTTTGAACACACAATTAGAAATATCTCTTCAGCTTATCAAACTACTTGCCTTCCACAGAGGACCTCACACTACTGCATTCAGAATCCTAGATTCAACCACAAAATCAGAACAAGCTAGTGCTCCAAAATCATGCTCCTAATATGTGTGTAGTTACAAACGGGATTTTGCACTACACCAGACTGTATAGTCCAGTTCATACAGAATACAAATCTGGAAGAATAAAATAAAATCTAAAAAGGAAAAAAAAAGTAAAAAAAGAAGTAAAAAATGCATGAGTTCAGACACAGAGGGCCTGTTTGCTCAATTCTTCAAACCTTCAGAAGTTCCTCTGAATTTCCATTTCTAAAAAGTTTTCTGGTACTAAAAGCTAAGATTCATCTGTTGTAAAAGTATTTCCTATCATGATTCAAGATCAGTTATAACTGAGTTCTTGAACTACAATGCTTTTATTTAATAAGACATTATAGGATATACAGTTTACAAGGCAGATAAAATGGCTTCCATGTGCTTAATAATATTCAGCACATTTAAAAGAACTAATTACTATTACTTATTGCCAGATGCATGAAAAGTAACAGTTTACAGGCACAAACAAAACTCATTCAAAAAGAAAATCTGTTCATATCCTCTTTATGCATGTTCCTTATAATTTTATATGGCTGTCAGTTTGTTTTCTCTCCACTTACTGGATGAAGTTCAAAGCCTGCAAAATTTAGAAAGGCTAAAGTTTGTTTTTAATTTCAGTATTTAGAATTGTATTTACTGTTTCAATGATTATACAGCAACAATTTAATTTAATATTATATGCAAAAATATCTGAATTATCTCTATACAGCTACTTAAAAGTTATTGAAAATGGATCCAAAATATTTATTTTCATATTACTGAAAGTAAGGAATTAAAAGAATGCATTTGAGGCTAATAGCCTAGCAACATGACTATTTGTTCAACATTACTATGAAATATTTCTAACTCCAAAAATTGAAGAAGTTATTTCTGTTAAAACCAAAGCACTTTTTGTACAAAACATCATTGCATAAAAGAACATTAAAACAGAACCAAAAAATCAATTCATTTTATACCTGTTTGAGCACTGGAAACAGAATTTTTTTTTGTTTGCTTGCTTTTTGAGTTTTCTTGGGGGTTGGTTTTTTTGGGGTTTGGGGGGGTTTCTTTCATTTTTTATTAGTTCCAGGAATCTGTCATTAATTATTTCTTAGTCCTACCTATGGGTTTGGAAGGATATACCTGGGTGGACTAAATAAAGAACTATTCTAGTAAAGTGGCAGCTTCGATTATTAATGAAATTGTAACAGTTGAGTTCTGCGGACATGCAAGTGTGTCCACTTGTACATCCTAGGGCATAATTTCATCTTCCAGTTACAACTGACTGCAGACAACACAGAGAACACAGACAAGAACTAAGGTGCAGAGTCTTCCAATACATCTGAAAACTGCTTGGAGGAAGAGGAGAAAAATTATTACAGAGTGACTAGAAGAATAAAGACAATTGTGATCTTCACTAACCAACTGCTAGTCCTGCAATTAGCACACAAGCAACAAGGCAGAGTATTTTCCTTATTTCCTTTAGCTCTTGCTAAATAGAAGCTCTACACCTTCAAGCTGTCCAGAAAATTTACTTGCCTGCCTGTGGTCCCACCACAAACAAGCCTGGGCAATTAAGTTATGAGCACTGAGTGGTTAATAACTGCTGACAGCACACAACCTCAAGGACGACAAGCCTAGTGAATGAGTGAATTGACAAAATGTTGAAGATGTAACATATTTGGAAAAGAAGTCAAACAAAACAGGTCTTAGCCATGCATTTCATGTTTTTTATTCTGCTTGCATCACTTTCCATTTCAACATCTGTAAAAGTTTCTAATAACCATTTATTTATTTATTTAATTCCGCTGTTTGCCATGGTCTCTGCCCTGCACACTCCTTTCCCTTTCACTTCAAATGGAACTCCTTTGTATGTAGCAACACACTGGTCATTGGTATGAAGATCAGGTTGGATTTGCTCCCAAATCTTCTTCTTTGGATTAAGTTCCTTCTCAGGATCTCCTGTTTCAAAACAAAGAATAACCTCATAGCACACAACTCAGAACAAGAGCACCATGTACTTACACATCTATGACAGCCCACACAGCATCATTGCACACACTTTTAAGGGATAAAAACCCTAACATTCCTTTTGACTCTCAAAATGAAAACTTCAATAGGAATTAGGAATTGTCTACCAAATGTCTCCAGAACCTCTCTGATAAGAAGATCTTTCAAAGTAAAAAGGTTGGATCAGACAACAAGCACTGTCAAAAGGAAGAAATTAAACCCTTGCTGTTAGTTTATACTACAGACCAAAAGAATTCTCAAGAATTAAGTACATATGGACCACAGAAATACGCTCACCAAGACAGGTTTGTCAGCATCTTAACTTTAGAAATGAATGATGTTTTTATAAGAAATTAAATGCACTTAGCAGATGCTGTTACAGTTGTGGAGTATTGAACTTAGACAAGAATAGTCCAGAGGATACTGACATATAATTTTAGCCCCAAGTTACACACTGTTCTGCTATGCTTTGTATTGTTTGATGACAAGCTCTGATGCCCAAAACAAGAGAGGCAGTAGAAATTAGCTAGAGTTTCAGCAATTATGGCCTCAGTCTTGATAAGCCTCAGGTTCCTGTTTCCATGGATATATCATGATAAAACACCTTCACCTTAGTGGTTTTGACAGTCACTAACTACATTAGCAAATCTGATTATCTAAGGATCTCTAATGACCACAAAATGCAAGCTTCTTCTTTTAATGTTTTGAAATATTGTCAACAAATAAGATAGCATAGTGAAGGATATTTTTCTATTTTTCAAGAAGCACGAAATTCAAAGTACAGACACAAACCAAACTAAATACAGTGATTTCAACATATCTTTGTCTAGTAGTTGATTGAAATTTATCACTGCTTGCTAAGTCCTGACTGACTGACCAGCAAGTGGTTAAATCCACTACTCTCATTCCAGACTGCCTTATGCCTTATTGGTATTCTCCTTTAAGTGTTTTCTATAGCTCAGTCTACTTTAATTCTCAATGCCTGCAAACCTGAGCTATTTCTGTCTGTATGGGTATTCTGTAGTGTCTGGGTGTCTGTATTCTGTAGTTTCTATATATGCAAGAGAAGCAGACTAGGCCAGATTTCTCTGTGAAGTAAGCTAGCCTTATCAGAGCAGTATCTAATAATGCAGTCAAGTTATTTCACAAGCAGAGTGCATTTAGCATTTCAAAGAAAAATCAGTCACAACATTAATAATTGTCTTTATATAATATTTACAGTTAATATTAAACTGAGGAAGAAATTTAAATACTCTACTTAAATAATTGCACTACTAAATAAAATTATTAAATGTTTAGAGCTAATTGTGCATTTTCAGAAAGATAAATCAGCTTAATGCTCACAGGTTCATGAACAAAGGCAAACTTGGACTTAGACCACACTGAATGCACATAAACTAATGAAATCATTAAACAGAATGTTAAGTGATCCATTGTACATTTTCCTTCCCCTCCTCAAATATAAAAAGCACATGATTTCTTTTTTTCAGTAAGAAAACCTCCTGACTTTTATTATAAAAAACAGGCTTTGGATGTTAATAAGTTTCTCTGGAATCCTGCGTCAAGCTCCCTTGGGATCTGTGGTGAGCTCATATTAGATTAGCATAGGCACCAATTTTAAATACTACCAGAGCTTTAGGCTGTGCATTTTCCTATGCCTTCTCCTCACTGCATTCCTTCTTCCCAGAAAATATTCTTTGGAAAAGTTTCTATAAATAACATAAATTGAAGTTGTTAATGGTTTAATCAGCTTTCCACTCTTTTTACCAAAAATGGGCCAAATAAGAGATCCCAAATTTTGTTAAACATATCATTCCATCTCACAGCTTTATTACAAAAAACTTTTTATAATAAGCAAGAAACCTCTCCACTTTGTAACAGTTCAAAAACTGCTGAAAGAATATATCTCATCACAGCAAGGGGCAAAAGGACAGAGTGATGTGTGACTTTACTTAACGCCACTTACCCCACCATGCAGCTGAAGGAAAACATCCATACACTATAGCTTTGATTAAAAAAACCTGCTAACTACAGGCTAACCACTGCCCTCCAGCTTTACCACTTTTTATTCTTTTAAAGAGATAGTAATTCACTAAATTGCTAGTGATTCTTAGACCTGAATGATAATTTAATTATATAATTTAAGTAACAGATTTTTTTGTTCCTGTGGCATCAAAATATCTGATACTGCTATCAGAAAAGAGATTTCAAAGCTAGCTATAAATCTTCAGATATTACTGCCCTCTTAAAGCAATTACTGTGCAGGATGTTATAGAATTTACGCACACATGATAGAAGAATTCTTACACAGTTTAAAAATCAGACCTCTTCTAGTGAAGATGGATAAAAATTTGATTAAGTTCTTAATGCAAAAAAAAAGCTCAAGAGACCTTGAAGATTCATGCACTGGAGTATAAAACACTTCAGTATTAAAAAATTCCACTGAGGGCAAAGACATCAATTAAATAAACAAAACAGCACAGTACTCCAGGCAACAGCATTCCTTACCAAATCACTCTTCTACAACACTCAAGATGGTTCTAGGTAAACACTCCACTAGCTACAGAAAAAAATTTAATTGGTTTGAGACAAGATACCATTTGTTTACTTTGACTAAAATGGCCAAAGAAAATTAGTCCGTATCTCATGAATATTTTGTATAATGGAGAGAGAAGACTTAAAAATAGCTTGATTCCAAGCTGCTTGATAGACAGCTGTGTGCATTTTAGAATTGCTTTATTGTTGCTGGTGGCGCTTCTGTTGTTTCACAGACTTTCATACTTCAAACTTAAATAAGACCCAGCTGTCCTTTCTATTTTAACTTCAAGGACTCCAACTGAATCTTTATGCTTTACAATTACTTTTTAAAACAAAAAATTGATCAGAATATAAATGGTTACAATTAAGCAGTGAAATTAAATGACATCTGACACAACAAGGAGTTTATCCTCCTGGTAACAGCATCAGGCAAGTGCCAGATGGTCTCTGAGGAGACAGCAGCAGCCAAGAAGCAGAAGGTTTTAACACAAAAAAGGTGAGTAGAAGATAGTTGTTCAACCCCATTAAAAACTGAGAAACAGTTTTCCAGTCTCCCAGTGAGTTTCCCCATCTCCCAATGAGTTTCCCCCTAATTTAGTTTACAACAGCAACATTGAAAAGACAAGTACCCAACAAATAAATTTACAGAATCAGATGCTACCATGATTTTGTAGGTCTCCATCTACCAATGGGCTTTTTTGCATCTTCCTACTCAAGATAGTAAAATCACAAGTCTGAAAATTCTTTTAAATAAGTTTTATGTAAGAAGAAGTTGGATCACTCTACTTTGTACTATTAAGCATTAGGTAAATTTTCAAAGTCAATGATAAGCTTAAATCTCATACCTACAAAATTTTCCAAGCAGCTCTTTATGAAGCATTAGAATACAGTGACACATTTCAGACTACAATCTATAGCCTGGATACATACACCTTGCAAAGGAGTTGTTAAAACCTTCATTTGGCACTTACCAGAGCCCTATGTCTTTGGCTCTCCACCAGAAGGAAACTGATATAATCCACACAAAATCTTGTCTTACTGGCTGCAAGTCATAACTGCAGAACTAGAACAACTTACACACCACCTTCAGCTTATTCTATCTTTTAAGGATCAAAATGTCAACACAGTGTCTGCATACCGTAACACCTGGGAATAATTTTAGAACAAGTATGATTGCTCTAGGAAACGCTTTTTGCCACTGTAGAAAACCCAAAAAACTGGAGTCAAATATTTCAATTATTTTGATGGAACTCACTTCATCAGTCATGTGCAAGAACAGATACGCTGGTGAACAGAAAACAGCACTACTAGCAGCTCTCCCATTTTGAAATGCCAGGTATATGAAGCTACTTGACATGTAAGTTTGGAGGAAGGCTGTATCTCAGACAAAAGCAAACAAAAAAAGCCCCCTAACCTGGGCAAAGAGCATTTTTGACGGCTGAACCTGTAGATCATTTTCCAGGGCTTATGCACTAGAAGTGTTTATCCTACAACTTGATGCTCTCTTGCACATCCATTTCCACAGCAACAGATAGCAGTGTGAGTGTATTTGTTACCTATGATTCTTGCAGGTAACAAAGGCCCAACATTTAATCCATCTTTACTCACTAGATGTGATAACAACTAGAAGCCATGAATGAGTATTCCTACAATTTAGTCAATGTAATTGATTGCTGAAGCATTTAAAATTTCAGTACAGCTGAAATCTCATCTAGCAAGCTTGGTATATTTTTAATACAGGAAACTAAAACTGAAAAAAAATTGCTGCCTGATTTTCTTTTAAAACAGTATTATTTTAAATTATTTTCAATTGGAGCATTAAATCACAGCAAGCTGAGCTATTTTTCTGTTTCATAAAGCACCTAGATAGAGCATTGCTTCCTTTATCATATTCTAACCAAAATATATCTTTTTTTTAAGCATCACAATTTCACTCTTGAGAAGTATAAAGACATATATATATATATATATATATATATATATATACACACATGTACTTCTGAAAGGTATTTCATGCAAATATGTTTAAGCATGGAGCTTGCCAAGAGGTTCATAAATCAAAACTCTGCTGTATGGCTAGAAATTGTCAGAAGTGCAATAGTTTATAAAGGTTCCTATGGCTCTATGCAGAAAATAAAAGTTACACCATTTTCTCACATGTGAAAGCCAACTTTTGAACAATACATTCCTCCTGAAGATGAATACTTCATTGATAAATGCACACATATACACTTTCACTCAGTATGGGAAATACTGGCATTTGGAGCATGCTCTTTCAAGTTTAAGTGATGGAGTGATCCTGACCAGAAGAGCACTGATCACCAAGACCTCTGTGATCCACTTAACAGCTGACCTGAGTAGGTCTGGGCTGGGGCTGTGCTGCACAAATTCCTAAATTCCTAGGGTGCAGGATAAATCCAGGCATAGACTGTAAGAGAGGAGTCTACAGGCAGCTCCCATGTGGCACCAGCAACTGAGCCATCTGTGTGTCCTCACCTTTATGGGACAGGGCAGCACCAAGTTCTCACACCAACTTCCTGTATGATTGACAACCACAATGAGTAAAAATATACAGCAATAACTCAAACAATGGAAAGGGAAGAAACTCTCCTTATGCTGCAGGTGCAGTCCCATAATCTGTGACATGTAAGATTATTTATACTAGTATCTCTTTTCAGACTCAGCTCTAATAAACAGCATTTTAAATCGACATGATAAACCTATGATGCTTTATGTAAGTTCTCAATATGCTATTAAAAATTAATCATTTTCATGGAGGTGGAAGAAATGAAAAAATGGATGAAAAATAATCTTTTGACAAAGTTTAATTTGGTAAAATTCTCATTTATATTCTGAAAAAAGATGGATTCATTAATTTAATTAAGTGGGAAATGTCCAATGTCTTTCTTTGGAAACCTAAAAAGACATTTTCTCCCAGATAAACAAACAAAAATCCCCCGGTGTTTTGAATATTACGGGCTCCTTTCACAAACAGGAAACTTCTAACCCCTTCTATCCCCTCTATCCCTTCTTCCTCAAAAAAAAATTCTACCCGAAGTTCTGATATTTTCATTACAGAGAGGAGCTGGAATTAGGAATTTATTACTTCATCGCTTCTACTGAGACACTGTGAAAGATGCTTTACATTTGTTTGTTGTTAATTTTCCAAGTACAAATATGTTTATCCATATATTTCAAAACTGAAATACTTACTGAGACTTAAAGCTTTATACAACTTTATCAAGTTACAAGTTTTTGACAGATTATAAAGCATTTTCAATCCTTTATTTACACAATATTAGCATGGTAGTAAAAAAAGTTAAAAACAAGAACTAATTCAGAAAATTTCAACAAAAAACGTAACGATCTTAAAAAACCCGCTGTTTAACATGCTTTGACACTGAGGTTACTTTGGCTACTTGTTTCTATCATTTTCCCAAATACCTACTTACCAGGAAAACCTTCAAAAGTGATTCTGTCCCCTGGTACTGCTCCAGGTGGAGGAGCCAGAATTTCCACTTTTTCTGGGGAGCTGGCACACATCACCATTGCTTGAGATACTACTCCTCTCATCTTTGCAGGCTTCAAATTACAGAGTAGCACTGCCATTCGATTCTGCATCTTGGGGGAGGAAAACAGAAGGATGTGAGTACTTAAAATGGCACGTGGCTTTGGGGACTCCCATTATTTCATTACAATCAAAGAATTACAGCGATGAGATCTTACCATGACAACTGAAGCGTAATAGAAGCACGTAGCAACAGATTCACAATTTGAATGGTTGGACAGCAGTAACATAACATTTAAACCCCCTAAGAGCTGGCCAGTGAATAAGGGATTAAATGCTGAAATGTGACATCTTTATCATGGAAATATTAAATATTCAATTTATTAAACTAAAAGCCAGGCGAGGCATTTCACTCGCATTCCACCTTTATTCATTACAGACCATGGCTTTAGTCCACTTTCAATATAGCACTATTAACTAATTAATTCTATTTAAGGATAATAATAATTTAATGATTATAATATGAAAAATAACAAGTCTACAAATTATGCCCATAGCTAAAAATTTCAAACTATCCTGGAAGCTTAGAGGTCTTTTACATAATAAGCTAACTTGAATCTTAAATTTTATCTCAGTTAACCCAAATGCCTTGAGTATTTTTTAGCCACTGAAAATGGCTCTATATACTGAACACTGAATTTGTTAGTTCAAACCTGTAAAATGTTTCTGTTTGTTGTTTTATTTTAAAAATTACAATAGTAAACCAGAGAAAATACTCTTTGTTCAGAAAAACTGCCACACTTCCGACTCTATAACAAACTACACTTTCAAACGGACTAAAAATTAAACCCTGAACATTCTTAAGAGACAAAGTAATGATGTTCTAATTCCCATGCTACTAGTGCACATTATATATAAGTATTTAATATTTCTAGATTTTGGTCTTCGTGCATCACAGTACAAACTTTGAACAAAACCTGTATGATTAATAATTAATAAAACTCATATGGTCAATTATTTCAAACACTGCATATCTTTCAAGGACAACACCTTAAAAAGCAAAAATATAAAAAGCCAAAATGAAGCAGTTATAAGAAAAAGTTATCTTGCATCAGTTTTAAGCCAGTCCACTGACTGAAAATTTCTCAAGTTATTGCTATGGAAATAAGTAGCACAAAACACAAAAAATGGTTGTAACATGTCAGTGACTAAAATGGAAGTTGCAGCATTATCTAGCACGGAATAACAATTAATGAATGAAAGGCTAATTATTGGGTGGACATCACAGTGATCTAGAAAGAAAAGATTTCAAGGCATCTAAGAGGAGGGAAAAGTTTCTGCTACAAAAATCAGAGTATATTGTTCAGAACAGATGTAACTGTAAAGTATCCTCTTACAACAAATGGCTGTAGAATAGCATTTCTGGAGGATGATGGTGGCCTTTTCTCTTCTTGTTAAGTTTAAGACACATTCCCTACATTCCTGTTCTTCACTTCTGATCACTGACATGAGGTTCTCTTACATTAAAGAGGACAAGGTGACAAAAAGTGACACTGGAGAACTGCCTGAATTTCAAGAACAATTGCTGAAACAGGTATTGATGCTAGGAACACACAGAGATCCACTTCAAAAAGCCAAATGCAGTGGCAGAAAAGCTGTCAATTCCTTCTGACATTTCAGAAATTTCCCCAATTGTCCCCAGCTGCCAAAAGAGCTCAGCAATGGCTTGGTGCAACTTGTGCCAAGATCCTTCCATATCCCTGTTACTTGTGACACAACTGCTCATGACAATAGAGGGTGCAATTTCTGACATGGCTTCACCACCACGTGAACAAAACCACAGCATTTCACATATAAAATGGGCATGCCAGAAGTTTTCACACCCATAAATAACTTGCACTGCATACTGAAATGTTAGTGAAGATACATACTGTGTTTCCTAACCAAAAGTAAAATCAGATGATACAAATACTACGGCCTCAAACACTGCTAAATTACCACATCAAACACCAAAATCATAAACAGCTGAATTTTTTGTGAAGAAATTTATGGCTATGGTCCTTGATCTGATGTATATATTTTTATTTCAATATATGGCAGTAGACACATGCCAGGCCTTCACATTTTTGAACACTTCAAAAAACACAAAAAGATGGAAGCTTGCCCCTAAAACTTTACTGTCTTAATAGAGACTTGCCAAAACCGAAAACAGACACGCAAACAAAAACGCTCTCAAAGAACGTGCAAGGATGGTCCATAATTCTCTGTTAATGAGTACTTCAGATTATTTTTCCACTCAGAAAGAAGGTTAAAAAGAAAAGATTCCTGCTGCCATTTCATTCTGTACACCTCATGTTTGTAAGTATATTTAGAATTGGCTTTTAATGTTTTCTTCTACTTGCTTTCTTGAAAGCAGACTGCTAAAACCAAGCAAGTTGAGATTTTGCCCAGTGCAAATCCAGAAAGTGGACACCACCAGGTGATCAGTGCAGAATAGTTACTATATTCAGGTGGGGTTTTTGGTTCAGTAACTTTCTGTAGCATAAAAAAAAAAAAATTAACAATTTTAATTGTTTCCTATGCTTGCAGTCTTACCATGGGGACAGTGTGCAAATAAGGATTGAAAACATATTTAAGGAAGCAGAGCTTTTTCCAGACTAAGATCAATTCCTTCATGATACATTTTGCAGTTGCTCTACACAACACTGTTTTTAACCCCAAGCTTGCATTTGAATTTAGGAGCAACCTTCAGTCAACTCCTGTCACCCTCTAGAAGAGGTGTGAAAGGAAAACTAAATCTTGAAGTCTTAGGTTGTTCAAAGGCACCCATAAACCATCTGTGTCAAACATTAACGTGTATCAACTAAAAAAAGCCTGGACACAGATTCTATTCTGCACAAGGAAGTAAAAGTATGCATTTTGTATTCCACTGTTGTTTAAGGTATTCATTGCCAGCTAAGTTGAATTTACATGCTCTGTGCTTTACTTCATGCCAAATATTTCAACAGGTTATAAAAGAGAATTGGAAGGCAAAGGTTTCAAAAGTTTGGATCATACCAAAAGGTTACAATGACTTCTCTACTACATAGTAGGAAACCTAAAGGAAGAGTAACATCTGTTTAGTTTAGGAGTTCAGTGTGCACTGATGGCAGAGAAATCGGAATAAGATCCCAGGATAGAAGTTCCTGCAATCAGAAACTGATTTGGGGTAAGGGTACTTCTCTGGTTTCTGGCAAATGTGAAGTATTACTTCCATCTGCATTTTATTTTTGTTTTCATGACTGTACAAATCTTTTAGCAGAATAAAAACACATCCAATAAACAGATGAATGCCTTAAGATACTTTGGGAAAGGAAAAGCTATCAGTAAATAATTTTGTCAATACCTTATCCAGAGGAACATGTTTCACTAAACCGCTGACAACAGTCCTTGGGCTTGCTTCACCAACATCCACTTGTTCAACATACAGAGTGTCTGCATCTGGATGCTTTTCAGCAGTAATAATGCAGCCAACACGAAGATCCAGACGAGAAACATCTACAGGTTTTGCATCGGTACTTCCAGCAGCTGGCTGCTGTTTCTTCTCCTTCTTTTCACCTATTAGAGAACATTTTATTCCATGAAATAAACATTTAAAAAGCACAACTAATGTATATGACTACTGCAAGGGAAAAGTGAGCTACAGTCTCAGAAATAAGCATAAATTCTGTGCGAAACACAAAAGAAGAGTAAAGTTAGCACCTCTGTTACCAGTTTCCAGTGGTGAATTGTCATACACGCTTCAATTTACGTCATTACCTCAACCAATTACCACCTCCTGTTTGCAAAGTCACCCTGAATTTAAGTGCAGCTAACATGTGTAAGTGACACACATACTCTGACAAAGGCCACATCAATTACCTGATCATCTCATTCAAATAATTAGCAATTACCAGTAAGCCTTGCCATGGTGCTTCACCAGAAAAAGGAAACTAGGGAATCACAGTCCATCAGGTTATGAGTGCTTATCAGCACGGTACACAACCAGGAGTTGTGAAGTCACTGCAGCTGCACTGTCACAGCTGCAATGCAACCCTTCAAGAAGACATTAGCCAACATTTTGCATTTCCCAAACACAAGAGTGCAAGAAAATGCTCAAGGCTTACGAGATTCCCCTGGTGTGGTGTCTTTACCCCATGATCATCACATACACAGACTGTGTAGTATAAAACAACACTCCCCATACTCAGCTGCTTATATAAATCATGGAATCATAAACCATGCAGTATTCCTTTCAAGATGAGCAAGTCACATCCAGTTTATAGATAAGACTGTGCTGTTTAGGAGACATTCAAGACTTGTTTAACAGCTCTCATCTCTGGGAGATTAAAAAAGTCTAAGATGTGCTTACTTTCAATAAGCATGTTCTTTTATTCTTTCATCCAAGATAACTTACATATTAACGTAAACTGAACTCCCTTCTTAAGGGAGCAAAAAATAGTAAAGTGGACAAAACATGCAATTTGATTTCATTCATCGTTGTTCTAGTACAGGCATGAAATTAAATGATACATTCAATAATAAAAAGGCAATATTTTTTTAATATAAGCAACAGCTCTTCAAAAATATTTGCTCATTTATGATGAATGAAAAGCTCTAGTGATTTGGGTTTTTAATATAATTGACAATTTGATTAATAAAATCAGTTGTATATACAATAATATAAGAGAAACTGGATAAAAATCCCAAATAAAATAGCTAACATATAATATCTAAGATCATTTGAAGACCTGCTAAGTTTATCCTTAGTATAATTCCACACTGTTCTCCATGACATTCCTCCTCAAGAGAAATGAAGTCTTTCCTCAAAAGAGAACACAGCAAATGTGTACATCGTGTGTATACATAAAGATACATAGAAAATATCCATTTCAATGCCACAGGCTAAGGAGAAAAATGCACTTCTCTGGCCAGTATCAGAGTCAGTCCACAATCAATATACTGAGAAATCATACAGATTGGGTTTTCAAGAAGTAGAACAAAGAATATTAAAATAACCAGAGAGGAAAGAGATGGCATAGGTGACAGAAAGCAAAAAGGGATTTGAGATAGTCCATAATTTCATCAATTTCTAGACTTAAAAACAAATTTTACAAATTGGTTACTTCAACTGTTAAATGCAATACCTTCAACAGATGCTGAACTCCACAGAAATAGCCTGTGCAGGACTACTATTTAATGTTTGTGCTATATTTCAGCATAAGGCAAAAGTCTAACACTGCTTTCCACATGAGATGAACTGAGCTGGTCAGAGCATGGTACTAGTAAAACCAAATTTGTGGGTTCAACCCTTGTATGGGCCATTCCCTTAAGAGGTGGACTCGATGATCCTTGCGGGTCCCGTTCAACTCAGAATATTCTGTGATCTGTGTTTGTCTGACTGAATTTAAGCTACTGCTATTGTACTTCCCCTCATCATATATAGAAAGTTTAATTTTTCCTAACCAACTGAATACTTGCTCTGTAGCCACTGAATACTTGAGGGAAAAATTTAATTGCCTGCTATGACATGTGGCCTCTGCTTTTGTATTTATAGCTCTGTGGAATACTAATGTGTCAAAGGCTGAAATACATTAAAAAATAGCTTATAAGCAGCTGTACAGCTCCCCAGGAAAAAAGGAGACCCTGCACTATCATAATATCCAAATTCTGAAAACCTGTACAAATCTAATCATAGCAAATGAATAATAATCTGCATAAGAGAATGACTGCAAAACATAGTAAGTTACAAGATACACTTGCACAGAAGTACAGGTGTCCAACAGACATGCCTTCTTTTTTGTTGGTGGTAGTTTTTTAAATGAGGAAGTGCAGTCACATGAAACAGAATTTGGCATGTATCCCATACAATGAAGAATCTGTAGCTTACCTGACAGCCTTCATTACCTTCAAGTATTTTCAAGATTTAAGAGCTAGTACATGACTCTTCCTACTGTAGCTATATGAAAGCTTTTTTTTCCTCAAAATCATGCAAAAGCACTTGCATAAATTAAATACATCAACTGTCTATCAGCGATAAGAAAAGTACCTTTTTTTTCTACTTTTTCTTTCTTTTTCTTTTCTTCATCTTCACCTTTAATTTGATCTTTGGAACCAGAAGATGCTGTAACTGCTGTAGGTTGTGGAACATTCTCTGAAAACGAAGCTGTAGAATGGGTTGTATCAGGAGGAACTGCAACCTGCTTTACTAAAATCAAAACCACAAAAGTTAGAGGCAGAACTTTGAACACTGACGTTTTTAAATGTACAACATAGATGAAAAAGTAAAGAGAACTGAAAATTTTGCTTAATATACTAAACCACAACTGCTGAGTTGTGAACCACATTACAAAACATGTTTCAAAACTTAATCTATATATGATTATTATGATCAATTAAAACAAAGTGTTTGATTACACATTTTTAAATGCGAAAAAGTCCTAAATACAAGAAAATATATAAGCAAATAAGATCTCTTTTTTTAGCTGATTTCAACATCTAGTTATTTCTTCTATCAATTCCCTATTTCCCATTTGTTTAGTTTCAGTTTATGGCTACTAGCTCTTGTCATACTGGAGACTATTCCATAAGTGAGTTATGCACAAAAGCATTTTTATAGCGCATTCAGATCATCCATCAACTCTTACAATTAACTTAGGAAACTGAGCCTGAATAAAACAAAATTACCTGCAGCCCTAATGTGATCTGCTGATTTCTCTTTTCCCTAAATTCTTCACATTACCTTCAACAGCTTTTTTTAAACTGATGATACATAATTCTGGACATTGCACTATCAATCTCACCAGACGGAAGTGTAAGAAGCACCTCTCTTCTACACTCTGCTCCTCAAGACTCTCCTCAAGGTTTTAACCCAGTAATTGTACAGGGTAAGCATCATGATTGCACTAGGCAGTACCATCAAGGCTCCCTTTCCCAAGCAAGGATAGATAAGAGGATCTTTTGAAGTTCCTTTCAATCCTTTCAATGTTTTATCATTAACAACTGATACATCCTTCTGGTGTCACCATGATAGAATTCTCCATTCTGAATACATTTTGTTTTTCATTTCAGATATTTACTAACTTTCCTGAAGAACTGCACTTTGTTAGTTGATGCCTGTCCTCTTCAACACAATATGATTTGCACAAATCATATTCTTATAAACAGCTTTCTAAAATAATTTGAATATCAAATTTGTTGTACCAACAACCATTTGCTTGCTAGTTGGGGAAAGTCTTTGTTTCTCAGGTTTTTGAAAAAACATGTTGTGATATTTTAGATCTTCCGCGTTCGTCTAATTTCTGTGCTCAACTACTTAGTCCTTTCAGATCTAACAAACATCTATTTCCTTCAAAAGAAGAGATCTGAATTTAGTCCTACTACCACTTAGATGAACTAGCTAACTAAAGGAAGATGCACACCAAATATTTCCTTTGCCATCTTGGACCAATATACCTTGAGACCCTTCTCAAGCCCAACAGATTCTGTGAAATATCCCACACCTGTCAAGAACTGCTGCAGTCTAAAGGACAGCAGAGAAATATAAATAATGGTTTGGTTTAGTACATGAAAAGGCTTTATTGGTGTCCAAAGGAGAAAAAGAATTCTCTGTACTCACAACATGTTAATCTTTTTGACGACTGAGTGTGCTTTTTACACCAGTTAAACATGCAGTGCAATTAAATGCCAGCATCCAGATACACTGGATACTATCTTAAACAATTTAGAATTGTGATAGCATGGGTTAATAGCAATAACTGTTAAGGGCAGAAGAAGACTTATTGGCAATAATTTTAAAAGACAACACAGTGTATCTGAAACACTTCAGTTTTGGGGTTTTTTTCCTCTTTTCTTTTTTTGTTTTTCACTACGAAGTATACAACGACGGTGTAAGTTGAATAGAACTACATAGAGGAGAGCAAAGAAAGAATAAGTCCAATGGAAGGCTGGTCTAAAGCACAGAATCATAAATTCAGAACACATTGTTTATAAATTTACATAACCACAGCTCTCCTAGTAAGTCTCTGACCATCTGTACTTTGCACCATGGCTTGATCTTTCCATAGTGATTTTTCAGTCATGCCAGATTAAATATTCAAAGTAGCAAGAAGAGTTAGACATGTAGCAATTTCTACAGAATTACACAGAGTCATTGTCATCAGTGAGGTTCACGGCCTATTATGCAAGGCACTGAACAAAAAAATACAAAGAACTAGTTCCATGTCTGATTAAGTTTAGTATACAGATCTGTCAGGCCTGCAGCTTATTAAAATGTTGGAATCCCTGATTCCATGCCTTGCCATAGGCATGGAATCAGGGAGAATCCAGAATTTATAAGAAATACCATAGAGTCACACACAGAACAATAAAAATCAGGAAGAATTAAGATAGTTTTGTGCTAACTACATAAATGTTGTATGAGAATAGCACTTTTTTTCCCCACCTCCATTTCGAATTTCAGCCTGAATCAGCTCCTGTTTCAGCCCTTCAATTTCTTTCTTCAGTTTAGCATTTTCTACACGGAGCTTCTTCTCTTCTCGGAGAGATGCTTGCAAGACTAGAGTTGACACATTTTTTTAAAAAAAACAGATTTCAGTAACTAGCATTTATCACTTTGGACATAGAGGTTTGTTTTTAAAGAAAAGTGAAACATGGTGAGCCAAATAGCACAAAAGTGAAAAATTTCAGAGAGTATATAATCAGAAATACTTAGAAATTATTTTATTGTCGAAATAGACATTTACAATAGTTATATAATCAAACTGCCCCTCAATATACTATCTTCTCAGTCCCCTAAACAGAATCACAAGAAAAAACTCTGAGAAACCCACAGAAAAACCTTGACAATGTTTGTAGTACAGAGCACCTTTATTCACTGATACAGTTGAGTACAAAATATCAAAGTTGAAAGTATGACACTATTGAGAGAATGCCATAGTTGTGAAAAATCAGTAATAAATTCAGGATAAGGCATAGTCTCGTACTCTTTCCAACTACCCTTCTCCCTTCAAATGGAATCATGTCCTATCAGATTTCCATAATTTATGTATTAATTCTTTCTCATCCATACCTCTCCTATTTTAGAATAAGCAGCTTCAAAAAAACATCAAACCAAACCAGAACAAAACCCCCACAACCCACATGACAATCAAGTGGGGCTACGATTGCAAGGTTTATCTTGGAGAACTTGAAACATGCTTTAAAGGCTGACACACCAAATATTCTCATTTTCTCCTATGTGCATTTACTGTTAACCATCTGGTTAAAAGGTTTAGCATAAGATAGACAAATCCTTACTGGCTTTTTCCTTGAGCAGGGCAACTTGCTGCTTGAGGTACTCAATAACTTGATCGGCCTCTGCACCCTTCTGCTCCAGTCTGTTCAGCACTGCATTGTTGGCTGCCATCTTTACCAAAAAACGGGATAAAAACCTAGACAAAGAACAGCCTAAAATTAATGACTTCTTAATGCAATAACACTATTATCTCTTACCACGTCAAGCAGTTCTCAAATCAGTTGCTGAAGAAAAAAATCTGCTAAGTGAAAAGCTGGGCTCCTACCTCCTAACACAAAGTCCAAACAAAAAGCAACGTTAAACAGAATCTGATGTTTGACAGCTGCTTTTAAGTGTTTTGAAAGAAAAGCTATTTTTCTCCCCAGGAGCAGAAAATGTATTCTTCCTTCATGAAACAGGAAAAAAAAAAAAAATCTACCCTCTCAGAAAGAAAGGTATGAATACACGGTGGGGGGGTGATGGCAGGGGGAAAATGTGGAACGAAATAAAAGGGAAAAGATTGGACAGGAAAACACTGTATCCTGGGGTTAACAAAAAAAAAAAAAAAATTAGGTATATATCAAATTTTATTGAGAAAGAAAATGGAATCATGCCACAAAAATTTCCAAACATTTCCAATAAAATCATTCAGAATATACTGAATACTTCATACATTGTGCTTGTGCATATATTAAGACTTTACTGTTTTACTTTTAATAGTCATAATTCATGAGTATGTTTACTTATCTCAGATAAAAACAACTTTTATTAGATGTTTACACCTTCAGAGTTATTTTAGCACCAATTTTGAGTGTTTGATTTTGCATCCGCTGAAATGGAAGGGCCAGCACACAGATGTAACAAAGAAGTAGGGAACACAAAAGACAAGTAAAGAGCACAAATAAATGCTGTCTAACCTTCTTTTATGGTATTCACCATTTAATAATGTTTCACTAATGTTCCAGAAAGTTGTTATGCCTTGTGTACAGCCATTATTTTTTGAAAGCTACCAAATCTGGCCTACCTTCCTTCTCAGGAACATTTGTGTCTAAACACAAGAGCTCAAATAGTGGCAACAGAATGATGAAAAACAGTTACAATCACTCATATCTGCTACAGAGTGCTTTTTCCCTCCCACTCAGTATCTAAATGAGAAAAGAATCTGTACTAACAGCTGCCTCTTCTGTAAATCAAGAAAACTGGTTACAGGTGGGGAGAAAAGATCTTTACAAGCAATGGTGATTTAATTCCTGTGAGGTGATTCAATTCCTGTAAATTTGTCCATGAACTCCAACAAATGACAGAATTGGTAAGAAAATGGCAATCCAGGCACATGTATTGGCTGCTCAACTTTATCAAAATCCAAAAATGCCTTTTCTCATATCAAATTGGCAGATAACTTCCTATTTTATTCCAAGACTATCGTAACACTATGGTCTAAATCTGGTTTTAACATACAAATAATATTTCCTATTGGGATATGCAACAAAAGTCACGCTGAAGAAAAAAGATTAGAAATAACTGAAAGGAGAACAGCTACAATCACACTCATGCCAGGGTTAACATACTGCCTCTCCTGCACTCTAAAAATGGACACACGTTTTAGATCTGATCTTACATTATAAATAACTCAAATGTCCACCGGAATATATTTAAATTAAAAAAAATAATAGTAAAAAACCCAGAAAACTAGCTACAATTATTCTGGAATAGTGTATTTAAAAGTTCCCAAAGTAAAATTCACAAAAAGAGAGAGAGGTGTAATAGACAGATGATGCATGGGGTATCTTGCAAATGTGATGCAAAAACCAAAATCTTGCCTTCTTTGCAATGCAATACAATTGAAGTCTGTTTTACACACACTGTTTCACTTAAAGATGTGAGAGTATTATGTACATCACACCTTCCACTCATCCACAATAGATTTTTCTTTTAAAAGAAAGAAACTCTCTTGGAGCAAAGAGCACAAAAATCTCTCCAGGATAACTAAATTAATTTTTATATTCAAATTATTGTCTGCTAACAAGAAAATAATTTTGTTTTCACGGTCAGACTGAAAACAGAGAGTTTCAAAAAGGAAACCAGTGATTCCAATAAGCTCCTAATTGAGATGTCAAATGGAAACAGACATAAAACTATTATGGCACAACACAGCATAATACAAAGCCTGGGATATTACAGTCTGCATACCAGTAAGATTTCTTGCAAGCTACAAATTCTCTCAGGGGAACACAATACTAACAGTGGAAAGTTTTCCAACAACAACAAAAATGCTACTAAAACTTCAAAGTGAATAGAACTGGTACATTTTATAGATTTTAGCCAAGTTGGCTAATGAACTGAAGATCTGGAAATGAAGTTACATGATTACCATTTTCCCACTTGTCAAATAAATTTCTGTAAGGCTAGTATTGTAACAATAACACAAAGGAATAGGTATTTCCGATGCTAATATAAAAAAGCAACAGGCTGAAATGAACTGCAGGAACAAGCACAGGAACCCATACGGCAGAGTGATAAAACTGCATCCAAAAAGGGCACATGAAGGAAAAAAGTAAGATCCACCCTTTATTATAGAATACAAAACACATTAAAAACATGAGAACTGCAACAATCAAAGGTTAAAGTCAATTTTCTTTTTTTCTTTTTTCTTTTTTAACCTTTACTCAATTTTCTTTGCCCTCTACTATCCTATCACCCGAACACAAAAAAAAAATCTTAAAACAACCAACACTTATTGATGATACACAAGCTAAAAATTAGAAAGAAAACCAGAAATAACATAGCTTAAAAACCAGATCACAGCTCACTGCAGATATATTCTGACCTGCTTAGGAAAAAATGTCCCAAAGAGCAAGTGAAAGTAAAGTCACTTCATCCAGTTGTGCCTAATGAGCTCCCTTCCCTTGCTTTGAAAAACAGGTATGGCGTAATTCCATTCAGACATTCTGGAAAAGTCCTTAAGTTACCTGCTAGCTTAGCTAAGGGAAACTGTTTTATCTCAGACCTCTGGGAACTGCTGTGTAACCTGCAAGACACGCAGGACTGCTCCAAAACCCACTCGCTCCACTTCAGTGGAACTCAATCTTGAAATGAAAGACTCAAGCTTCCTTACACTTCAGCACATCAACACATGAGAGCTGTTTAATTTCTCAGCATTCTACCTGCTGATTAAGAGAGTTGCCCATCTTTTTTTAAAGTGAAAGCACTGCCTGATGCCATCTTCTAAGTAGCTGCAGTTCCCTTACAGGAGAAAACGGGCACTATCCTACTTTGCTGCTCAAAAACATGTAGCGTGGAAGTGTCCCCAAAGTGGCAAACTCTCTATAACAAATCAAGACTTCTCATACAAGTACAAATTACCCACAAATTTTAACACGTTTACAGATACTTTATCAACATTGGCCTCAACTTTAGAATATATTCAAATCAAAAACTGAACACACAAAAGACGCTAAAAATGTAAATCTGGTTGTACCTTACTTTTCAATGTTGTCTATTGTTAAAAGCAAGAAAAAGCCAAAACCCCCATAAAATTAATGACAAAATTTAAAACTTAAAACTCTAAAAATGAGTTTTGGAATTTATCCCTAGTTCCAACATGGAACCAATTACTTTCCACTATTGGAAAAGCAACCATTAAACAGAAAAAAACCAAAACAAAACCACAAACAAACAAGCAAAATAAAAAGAAACACCTGAAACTGGAGAACAACTGACTGCTAAAGCCTAAAATAATTAGCTCTGAGCATTCCTTTTTCCAGCTGGAAATTTTAAAAATCTCAGTACTTTGAAGCTCTCAGCTTTTTCTTGCAATGCTTTGCTAATATCAACACAAAAAGATTACAGCTGCAGGAGATTTAACTGCAAGTGCCTCCTTCTCCTCTCTTCCTCTCCCCAGTACATGGTTAATTCCTTCACAGTAAGAAGGTAAACTTTGACAGCCCACCACACCTGAACAGCATTCTCCTCTGCATGGAGCTTTGCTCTCACCCATCCCTGCTCTTTGCTCTGTGCCTGCCATGGAGGAATCAAGTATTCCTAGAGCAAAGCTAGTTCTATTCACCTTTAACAAAGAGCAGGTAACAACCACACAAAGGCCCAGGCGGCATTTTCTGTGAGGCAATGTTTATGGTATGTTAATGAGTGGCTACCAACCAAGATCTAAGATTTTATTTTCTCACTAGACAGAAAAAAAAAACAACTAAGACCTGCAAAAACACATGCTGGCTGTTCAATTGAGATGATCTGTTCAAATCAAACAGAATCAGTGGTATATTCTAAAAGTTATCAACACCACATAGGTAATTTCTCCAATGCTAACTAGAGTTCAATAATTTAAACTATATAAAAATATTTAATGTTAATTCCTCTTCCTAAGCTTTTGGTCTTAAATCCTAAGGAGATCTCAAATTAAACTCTTTTTCTTCCTTTGCAGAATTGTGGGCAATTTGTACAGCAAAGTATGCTACTCTCTGTAAAAAGACCAAGTACCAACAATCACTTTGTTTCTACAAGAAGTGCGTTCAAAGCCTTCTATCTGAGCATCTTTTCTGAGTACGGTCCTTTCTGGCACACAATCTTACAAAAACCCATAAACATAAGAGAATGTACCAGCTGCTTGCCAGATTCTGTTTTCCTGTGCTTTGCACTTCTATGAACTGTGAGGATACAGTGAACCAGATTTGAGAATCTCACATCACACCTTTTTATTCTGCAAGGTAAGGAGCAACAGCTAGCAGATCAAAACAGAAGAAAGCAGACCAGAAGTATGTTTTCTTTGGCTGAACCAAAGTAGCACTGCAACTAGGTAACTGTTGTAACTCATCCCATATTTTCTCATCTTGGAGAACTGAGATCCACACTTTATAAATCAATTCTTTCTTAAAGGTTCCTTCTAACTTCTGATAAAATATTCTAGGCCTCATGCTGTCAGCACCTTTTGCTAAGATTCAGAATACCTGATTTGATAATTCACATTTTTGGTAGAAAAACTTAAGACAGTTTTTACATTTTAAACCTCCAAAAATTTAAGCTATATAAAAAAATCCAAGCCAAAACACAGAAGAACTACAACTAACTAGTTCTGAGATCAAATCTTAGTATTGACTTGATCACTCTCACACTTCACTCTAAGTAATGCAAAGAAAATCAGCAGCAATTCCCCACTCCTCTTAGGGAAGCAATAGCCTGAAACACTTTGTTACAAATTTTCAGTTAAACAGTTTTGTTGCTAGGACACTTTGGAAATCAGGTACATTTAGTAAGTTTCATCACTACCACAAAAATTAGGTATTTCACTGGCTTTATACCTGTTACATGTTGTAAAACACAATCACGGCTTTTATAACCATATATCCCTTCTCAGGAAATGAAGTTCCAAAAGATCTTAACAGACAGAAAACAATCATATTTACATATTGGAAATGTAGGTTTTGCACAGTTTTACGTGTGGAAAAATATAATTCCTCAATGAAAAAAGTTCCTCAATTTAAAAAAAAAAATCCTCAATAAAAAAAAGTCAAATATGGAGTTGTACACAGTTTCAAAAAAATGTGCCCTTTAAATCCATATACAAATAGTCAAAGTTATCAATAACGACCAATATAATGCTGAGAAAGAAAACAGAATTTTAACTATTAGGTACTTCTGCATTGCATTACTATCAAACCCATCATTTCCTTGTTATAGTGGAGCAAAAAAAAAAAGACATAGTGCACTTACACTTAAACACCATTTCAAGCACACTTGAGGTATGCATGTATCAGTGAAGATTTAACTACCACCTCAACTCTCTTTCAGAATTAGGTTTATTGCTAGCTCCGTAAGGGAAGAATGTATGTTTCCTGAATAGCACAAAGTTCACACATCTAGAAGTACAATCCAAAGCCTTAAGCAAATGTGTGTAAGTATTCAAAATGTAGATGCTCTCCCAGGTCCCTCTCCACATATGGCAAATGAGACCTATCAAAATATTTTTGGCAGAACTATGGCAGACACTTGAAAAGCAACAGCAAAATTAAAATTAAAAAAAAAAAAAAACCAAAAAACAAAAGCCAGCCAAACAAAAAAAAAAAAGACCCCCAGACAACATACAAAAAAAAAATCACTCCCAAAAGAAACAAAAACAACTCACAAAAAATTTTTAAAGTCAAGAGATAAATCCACAAAACAAAACTCCTAGCCCCAAAACCAAACCATAACTCCACAACTGGTTTGGTTTTGGGTTCTTTTTTTTCAAAATTTGAGCAGTGTTGGCAGATTGCAGTAAAAAAAGTTGAAACCTAGAAATTATCAAATGAATCATCACGGAACCTGATTTTTGACTCGCAGTACTAGACCAGCAATTCCCTGCCAGGTACTAGAAATTTGGGTACTACAGAAAATGAAATGAATTTTTAACTACTACCCTGGTAGTTTTCTAAAAAAATATTATTTGTAAATTTTATTAGAAAAATGCTATTTATAAAAAAAGAATGGTCTTTTTAATAGGAACAAAATGAAGTTAAAATGTTAAGAGGATGTTACAAAATACATCAGCACAGCTTTAAAGATTCATAATTGCAGAAAGACATCAGATCTTGTCATCCTTTCTTCCCAAACGGTGATTGCTGTAACTGGGGCTTTAAACAGTCAAACAACCCGGTTTGTTGGGGTTTTTTTTCATTTAGCTCTTAAATACAATTTATTATGCATTCCCTGTCTATAAGCTTCTGTGTGGTCAGTATTGAAAGGAATTTGCCAAGCACCAAATTAGTAGGGAAAGCTGCACATTTTTGCTGTATGTTATTTCAACTCACATCTTTGGCACTGAGAAAGTCAGAATAACTGCTTTGCAGATTTTCAAACACCAAAATGTCTAACACAGTCCATCCAAGTAGGAATGTCAGCTCTGTGGAATGATTTGCTAGCTCTGGAGACTACAGTCCAACCCTTCTGGCTGCCAGATAAATCAGGCTCAATCCCAGCTGCAGACAGGTCCTTTTAGTAGTCCTAAGAGCCTACCCCTCCCAATTTTAAAGGGCTGTAAATAGTAAAAACACAGAAAACTGAACTTTTTCATATTGAAAAACACTGCAGCATGAAAGAGATTTTTTAAACATATGATGGAACATCACACAACAAAAGGCCCATCCACTGGTACCAATTTTGAGACAACAGAAGTTACTTAGTAATGACTATTTTTAAACGTGAAGACAAGTCTGCCTTGAAAGGGAATGATGCACTGAAGTTACAAGCAAGTCATAGCTTTAATGAGACAGGCAAAAATCAAACCTATGAGAAGCAATGAATGAGGAAGTAAGGCATATATTACAACATAAAATGAATGAAATTGACTGGCCTAATTTGCATTAAAATTGATGTCTGGGATTGATATGGTAGAGCTCATTAGAAACTCAATTGTCAAAAGTAAAAATAATTTTCATTCAATTTCTGTTTCAAGACTTCAGTAGATGCCACATTGTATTAATTAACTGCATCATACCTTACACTACAGCTGCAGCACTCCAAATGTTAAGAGTACTTTCAGCTTTATTCACATCCCTGATGCAAACTTGTGCTAAATGTCTATTCAGGGAGAAATCCCTACTAATGCTTGCCTCAGTCCAATTCTGAATATACTTTGTGTTCTTTCCCACCTCTGAGGAGACACTCCAAGGACAAAGCAAAGACATGATCACCCTTAAGGAGTTCTGCCCAGGTTAAGACAGCAGTCAAGCATTTGGATACAGTCTGTAACAAAATTTACACCTTAATTTATGAACCTGAGCAGTGTGCCCAGTAATTGAGCAGCCAAGGATGGCTCACAACACAGCTCAGGGAAAGCAATTGCTTTGAGCAGCTCGACTGAAGTCTGACCAGGTTCCACACCCACTGCATCTGCCAGGTCCCTGCAAGTGCCCTAGAGATTCATCTGGCTGTGCTTTGTAGCGCAGGCTGCAGTTTAAGTAGCAGCTCATATGACAAAACAGTTGGACGGCCTTATGTATTTTTCAACTATGTTTATCTTTCAAATCCCACTGCATTAATATTTTAATAAGACTATCAAAATCTTTCAGTAAATGATCACCATGTGCACAAGAAATTCCCACAATAAATCCCACCGTGGAAAAGATGCAACACCCACAACACACGTTCTCTTTTCTTTGACTGTAATCACCGATTTCCAAACACAAAATACATCCAGGTCTTTGGAACAGAAACCTTACATTAAAAACTGACAAGGTTTTTTTCTTTATTTCATTTTTCTTCCATTTTGTTGGGGTTTTTTGTGGTTATATATAGATGTGCATGCATATACAAATAAAAATACATATAATAAAAAGTATTTGCTATTCATGTCTCAAAGTATCCTCATAAAACTTCCCTGACAGGTGATGAACTTTACAATTACAGACACACACATATGCCTATAAATTCAGAAATTTAAGAGGACTCAGCTGCATCTGGACAAGTCTGCAAGGTCAGCATATGTCACAGGAACTCAAGGAATCTGTACTGTGGTTCACCCTCTAGGGTTTTACTGGGAAAGTAAAGTGAAAGCTTTAGATTACTGTTGTAACTACAGAGTAAATTAATCATAAATCAGAGAGAAGAATCAGAACTGCACTGAAATCTACCTGTTGATGCCAAGTAGAACAGCTTCTTAGGCATTTAACTGATTTTTGTAACTTTATCCTAAAAAAAGTGAACATTAACACTACTTCCTTAATTTAGAGCAAGTACAGCAGTTACAAAAAGGAAAAGAAAGAGCTGTTTACACTCTTCCTAAGAGAAGTCTCAGTTGAGAACAGAGATGTATTTTAAAATATCCCTCAAAATCTGGTATTCATCTTTTGGGTCTGTCATAGCAATAAGGATAAAAGTCCTTGTCAAAAAACCCTAGCTGCTAAGAAGATACTTTAAAAATATCTTTTCCTTAGAAACTTGAAGTTTGAGAATAAGAATATCTTGAAACAATGTATTTTATGTCTGCAATAGTCTGCAAAATAATGGTATTGGTTAGGTAGTTCACAGGAACATTTCAGTTCCTAATGCTCTTAATATCTGAAACATGTCTGCTAGTTATCTTACATAGTCCAAGTGTGTTAAAAAAGAACCTTGAAATTTACTACTTTTACATTAATATCAGCTTTTTTACATGTAAAAGGAGTATCTTGTAGCACAGCTAAAGGAAAACAGGATTTAACCATTCAATTAAAACAAGTGCTCAGGTTAAAAAAACATGGTTTACTCACAAAAGCACTGAGCAGACCTCATGCAGATGTATTTTGAAAGAATCAGTGTCCTCTAACTTCAGACACATTAGCAGCTGCTGGTATTTACTAAGGCAGAACCTTTAGGCATTCTTTGTGGTCCAAATAACACCTGAAGAAAAAACTGAAAATGTGCATGTTTGTGTGCACATTTGTTTTTAACCAATACGAGAACAATGGCAAACATCTTTTAACAGGGAGCAACAAAGCTATCAAACAAAATTTTCAGGGTAACAGCAGTCCTTGATGAACTTTAAGCCTGCAGCTGCAGCACCTTATTTATACAAAAAAAAAAAAAACAAAAAAAAAACCTACACAACACAAATAATTGTACTTTCCAATGCTGAATTTACTCACATAATAGGATGATATTTTAATGAAAACCTATAATGATACTAATTAACCCTGTGCAGAGAAAATAATTTATTCAGCTGTTGAATGAAAAGTCTTAATGAACTTTTGCATCTAAAGTGGGCTGACAACTAATCCTCAGCAGCCAGAAGCAGTTTCATGTCACTTCAAAACCACGTTCCAGCAGTATCTACCACTTCTTTGTAGTTGTATGCACTGAGAAGCACTTGAGGTTCACAGCTTTTAAAACTTCTAGGATGAAAATTATTTCCCCACTTTTAATGCTGATCTGTGCAGCGGGAAATAAAAATTCACAAAAGCAAACAAACTCCCTGTGCACTCATCTTGGATGTTGAGAGGGCTGATGTCAGCTATTAAGACTGATAGTCTCTGACAGAACAATCCTCCAAGCAGCTTTTGGGGAATAGCCATTTTTCATTTATGGATTCAAACTACAGAAACAAAAGAATTTTAAGTCAAGTTAGGTAAATTCGAATTTTGCTGTGTTCCAAATTCTTCTATTAAAAATCCAATAATTTTTGAACAATTATTTTCAATTGACATCTGTTGGTTTAACATCTTCAAAAGTGCTAATTTGCAGGTAAGTTTTCAGTAAACTGCAAAGGAAAAGATCTGTGTGTGCTTAGGTCTTATCACGAGCATTATTTTATAGAGGGTCATTTGGATGTGAAATTACTAACCCACTGTGATGCAGCAAGGGTAACTGAACCCCTAAGAAAAGATTAATTTCCCTGGGGTACAATTATCATTGTCATATCCTAGTTGGCAACAGTGACTTCCTCAGTGCGCGACTGTTACCAATTATTAGAGCCCTTGACACAGAAGGTTTCAAACCTTACAGTAGGACTAGCAGATGTGTTCACAGAGGTGAATTTAAGGCCTTGCCTCCAGAGCAGCTGCCAGCAAGCCAAATGCAATGCCTCTCACATGCCATGCACCAACTCCTGCACCCCTGGGGGAAGAGCAGTCCCCAGCTACCCCGGACAAATGAGCTGCTGAAATGATCTGTCCACTTATCTTGACAGTCTGAAACAAGATGCCACTACAAAGCTGTATATTAAACTGTAACTGAGAAACACTCTGGGATAGAAATCAGATCCAACAGCCATGGATAGTTTCTGAGAGAGGGTCCTGAAGTCACAAACTAAGCTTTACACTATTAATTCATACTCAGTTATGTTGGAAAAGCCCCTGATGAGAAGGAAATGGAAATAGAAGTCTTTCATAATAGGTGGTTTTATGCCAAGAGATTGAAGCAAATGACCTCAAGAATACATGTGCTAACTTGAGGCAATTTTTGATGATATTTAATGCATTACCAGCTGCAAGGAATTCAATTTTCTCATAATCCTGAATAGAATCTCTGTCAGCGTTTAAGAATTCTGAGGAAAGAATGAGTTCTACATGAATTGTGTTTAGCAGATGATGATTAAAGACAGTACATGTTGCTTTCTAATAGGAATGCTAGTTTAATCTTCCATCTCTGCAGTTCTGGAAGTCAAAGAACAGTTTCTAGGCTGCTAATTTATATTAAGTGATATAAGAACCTAAGAAGTGAGAGTGGTGAGGCACTGCTGGAGGCTGCCCAGAGATTTGCATCATAAGCAACTGAAAAAGGAAATAGGTCCCTAGAAAGAACAGGAATCTGGCACACTGAACTTTGTAATCAAGACTGACAGCGATTGCCATGCCTAAAACCAGTTATAACTGCCCAGAAATTTCTAACAGTACTGAACTTAAAAGCATTTGCTACAAGCACAGAGCATACTCAGGCAAGAAACTTTTCCTATTTAAATGTAAACATGGATGTTTGGAAAGTTTAGGAAAACTCAAATGGACATGGTGACAATCTCAAAACATTTGGAGCCATCATGCTACCTAAGCAAACTAGCACGTTTTTATTATGCTCAAAAAATCACTTTCTCTTGTTTCATCTATCAAATCTATTCAACTGACTGTAACCACAGGGGCTGTATTTTCAGGAGGAAAATACATTCTTGCAATACGTTTCAAGCTTGTTATGGACTTCACCATTAGAAAACTTTATGGCCCAAAAGGCATAAGGGCAACTAACAACTCAATCAACTAACACAACACTACATCACAAAAACTACAGAGAACAACTCCTCACCTGGGAGTCTACTACCCTGCCACACCTGTCTGCTCCAGTTTAAAGGAAAAAAAAAAGCTCAAACTTCTAATTTCTCTAGTAAAGCAAGTCTAAGTGACATAGGATGGAATAAGGGGGAAGCAAGTCAGGAAAGGCCTGACCAGCCACAATTTTTTATAGGCAAACTGCCTCAGCTGCTCAAGAGGCTACCCAAGCAATACTCACACTGAACTCATACATACTCAAGACCCCCTACAACTGGCACAGAGATTTGCCTTTGTTCCAATTCCCCTTTCCTGCCTCTCAACTTTTTCAAGACACTTCAAAGAAGATCAAAAAGCTTGAAAGAAGTGCAGTTGTTTAGTCTACAGAAGAGAAGATAAATGGGAGACCTGGTCTTGTTCTTCAAAGACAAAGCAAGCTGGTACGAGAATGGGACTAAACTGTTCACCAGGTCTGATGCAGACATGAAAAAGAAAGCAAGTCTTAAGTTTTGGAAAACTTTCAAGTAAGAGTAATAGACTGAACAGGCTGCCTTTGGAGGCTGTGGAATATCCATCACTGGAAGGTTTTAAAAACAGGCTAGGCAAACATCTGTCAGAAGTGATTAAGTTACAGTAGATGAGAAGATCTTTTGCTCCTCTTCTGCTAAGGTCCTTTTGTTACACCCAGTATTACAGTATCACACCCAATCACATTTCTGTCTTTTACACGCCTGTGTTTTATATACTTAAAAAACCATGCAATAAAAACTTGCCCTTCTGTGATATTTCCACATATTCAAGTGTGTTTATTTGGGACAACATAATAGACACGAAAGATTTGTTAAGCGTGAAAGCAGGATAAAGAAACCACCTGCGAAGTAAAATACCAATGTATTAAATTTACACTCACTCTGAATAAATTGACCTCTAACACTATAATGCAGGCAGCATTGCAATTTTTTGTCCTCCAAGAGAAAAAACTGCTCAACTTACGACTTAGTGATCTGCAGTCACTTCAAGATTTTCCTTAAAGGATTTTTTCCTAAAGAAAGCACTTTCCCCCAAGCACAGAAAAACCTAAAATTCAATATTACAAAATACTAATAGAAAAAAGACATCAGAAGGCTGCTTTGAGAAGTATCCAAATCTTTTTGAAACTATATTAAATTATAAGGACGGCTTCCATTGCACTGGAGGAAAAAAAGCCATTGGAGACCTTTTTCCTCCTCCTGCTTTTTAATACTAATGTAACCATGGAAATGAAAAATAAACATTGATTTCCCCTCACCCCCAGCATGACAGGATATCTAACAGCAGAAATGTTTCTTGGTGAAGGTAAGAACAGGTAAGTGCTCAGGAGAACACATAGGTTTCTGGGGGTCTCTGCTGCACTGACATGATACAACTCATACCACTGCAAGAAAAAAGAGATGCTGTTTACTTTGCTCACATCTGATGTTCCTACCAGCTGCCTTCTGTGCTGACTCCTCACTTTTGTCTCTGTTGGCTAGCATTTGACCTTCTTTAGGTTTTAGGTAACACTCCCTTAGAAGACACAAAGATGGATTAATAGCTGTAACATAAAACAATCAGATCAAAATCAGGTAAGTTCAAAAATATTATGGTCAATACCAGATTTGTCTTTCTGCACACCTGACCAATACTTCTAATGCCAACTGTTGTACATCATTTTTATTATATAGGTATTTCCCAAGTATGTTCATGGGAACTTGTAAAGTATGTGGGATTTGTAGGCACACAAGAACTCAATTCTTCTTTTCATTCTTGGTCTAGACAGGTCTGGGATAACATTTATCTCATATTTTGCATCTCAGTAAGTGTTTTTTCTTGTCAATTCAAAATCCACCCTCACTCTGATATCAAGCTTTTTCAGAGTAACACAACATTCATAAAATTATTTATTCATTCTACTTTAATGGGGAAAGGGCAGGGAAGCTGAGAAACTGAGAAGATTAAGAAAAATCCATAGACTGCTAAGCCCTACTTCAATAAAAAGACCCTAGGTTAACTTGCCACTAGTAAATTCATACTAAATTAGAGTTACAACAATATGAAGGCTGTATGATCACACCTTTCTGCATTAAACTTATTTTTCAGATTGTTTTCCCATTCAAATATGCTTCATTATCAGAAGCACCAAGTCTTCAAGGCTTTAGGCAACTCGAGTCCTATTATTCCAATCTGATGGACTATTTTAAGATTTGCACAAATTTTTTTTAGCAAATATCCTTTTTCATTCAATATCATTTTCTTCACACAATCCACTGCTTTCAGTCTGGAGAATGAAAAGTTGTTTCCTTCCCCCTTTACATTTAAAGGTGTAAATAAACAAAGATACCTAGAGCAATGTATGGAAAATATGCATATAGTTCCAACATGAAAGAGACATTCTAGAGCACAAACTTGCTGAAATTAGCTTTAAGAATAACTTCTGCCTTCAACATCTTGGAACTTCAGGATTCAGCGCTGCTAAAAGATCAAAGGAACCCACAAATAAATTGCATGATGTTCTCATAAGTCAAAATTACTGCAACAGGAATATATAGTTAAGGAGTGCCAGGGCAGAGAGAATATATTATGATGAAGTTGTATTGATAAGCAATGATGCTTGAGACTACCTAAAAATATGCAACACTGCCCCCCCCCCCACCCCCCTGCAAAAATAAAGTCAAAACCCCCCAAAACTAAAACCTCCACTTTACCAACCATTTGCCAAAGTTCTTTCTGTTAGTCATTTCTAAGGCCTTATACCTTTTAGCAACATCCAGTATTAAAAACTCAGGTTTCAGACTTTGGTCTTGCTTAATTTTATGGAATGTGGGCTTCCTTTTCCAACAATGTGTAATAAAATTTAAACATAACTGGAGTACACTATAACAAGTGAATGGTAAGGACATACCAAACTGGGAGGCTTGATTAAATACAGCCTCCCAGTAGATTTCATCTAAGTATCCAGAATCCCAGAACTATTTGTGAAAAGCAATGACTTCACTTAAAAGAAAATAAAAATCTCTGAGTTAAAGAAACAGAAAGCGCAAGAAATGCAAGTACTACTCAGTTTGTAGTAGCATTCCCTTTATTTTGCCAGCTGCTAAACCCAGCTCAAAACCACTTATTGATGAGGTACAGCACTATCTGATACACACAGTACTGATATATATGTTGATTTAATACTGATAGATACCCAATATAAACAGTGCATCAGGAGTGGTTCCATGTGCTGGGGGCTATGGACGGGCAACATAACCACAAGCTCATTCCTGTCGATCCAATGCACACATCCCTGCACAGAACACATGCTGTATGTTAAACCTTGTACCTCTGCTGAGGATGGACCAAATACTGGGTTATACTCTGTTCCTCACTCAAGGCTATGCGAGAGTAAAACGGCACTTATACGATCAACCAAAAGGGAGGCAGCATCTACGTTTCCTTTAGCAATAGGCAAACGCAAGTGGATATTTCCATACACGCACTCTCCAGGCGAACAAGCATCTCCCCGCACAGCCCACCGGCCTACGCCGCTTCCAAGCGCTCATCCCAGTGACAGCACTGAATAAAGGACCACAACGGGCGCTTTGAGACGAACCGCTTCACGCGCGGCCGCGTCCCCCACGCAAAGCGCGGCATCTGAATTTCCCACGCCGCCCTACAGCCCGAGCGCACGTCGAGCCCCGCGATAAAACCCCGGGGATGAACTGAACCACGACCCTGACGCCGCTTCCTGCGGCTCCCGCTCCGATCCCGATACTCCAGTACTCCCCCACGAGGGCGGTCTCCCTACGACCACCGCCACGGGGCACCCGCGCTGCGCCGGCGGCTCGCAGCAAATTAGCAGCAACAAATTACCGGGGCCCCTCCTGGCTCCCTCCCACCCACCGCAGGGAGCTCGGCCCGGGCCGGCCCGCGAGGCAGCCCCGGGGCACCCACAGCGCCGTTTCCCAGCGGCTGGCGAGGGAGCACCGAGGCGAGGCCACCGGAGCGCGGAGAGGGGCACCGAGGACGCGGCGAGGGCCGAGCCCGCCCGGCCGAGCCCGCGGCCCCGCCGGGACACTCACATGAACCGAGGAGCCGCCACCGCCGCCCGCCCGGGCTAGAAGGACCCGCTCCCGGGGCTGCCCCAGCGAGCGCCTGACTTTTGCAAGCAGGCGCCGGGGAGAGCCTCGCTCCTCCAGCACGCACAGGGCTTAGGCTTCCAATGCGTCCTTCCCGGAGCAGTGGCAGAGCACGCAAACACTCGAGGGGAAGGGTGTTAAACTCTCTTACTCTTTTTGTTTGTTTGTTTGTTTTGATTTTGTTTATGTTGTGTTTTTGTTTTGTTTTCCAATAACCCTGGGGGGGGGAAAAGGAAGCTCAGGCACTGTGCGAGTCACCCATGTGGCCCTACAGCGAGCGGCTGGCGGGGAGGAGTGACATCACTGGGGCCGGGCCGGGGCGGGGCCGGGGCGGCGGCGCTAGCGCAGGTACCACCGGAGCCTTTGCCTTCCCTCTCTCCCGGTCCTTCGCCTGTCCCCGTCCCTCCATCCTCATCCCCTTCTCCTTCCCCTATCCCTCTTCCGTTCCCATCCCTCTCCCCTTCCGCATCCCCCTTCCCCATCCCCTTACTGCTTCCCCGTGTCCTTGCCTATCCCCTCCCCTTCCCCAGGGGTCTCTGGCCAGTTTGTCTGCAGCCGCGCAGGGCTGATCAGGGTCCCCTGCATTTCTGCGAGTCTACTTTAGAGAGCCGGGTAAAAGCGATTTCTCTGCTGCCACGTTTAGTTCCTGAAGAGACCTATGTGTCGGACAAATCAAACGGTGACAAACCTCATTTTAGGTCTTCATTAGGACACTGATGTAGCAGAATTCAACTTTTCTTTAACACCTATTCTGCATTGTAATAAACTTTGTGAAATCACTCAGTTTCAGGGTTTTTTGTGAAGTAGCGACACTAGTTAGAGTTGTATATTCTATTTCAGTTATTTTATCAAATTAATAATTACTGTAGTTGTAGCAGGAATATTTTAAGACTTAAAAGCAAAGTTATTTTGTGGAAGAATTTCTTCCCATGAAATGGCTCTCTTTGTTTAACACACCATGATTTAATGGAAGAGTGTTAAGTATAGGAGGCTTAGGGTACCTGCTCTCCTGAAATTGCTCTCAATTTAAAAATAATTAAATAGCAGTACAATTATCTTTTAATTCAGAAAAGCTGCCTTCATAAGGTAAGGAATATTTACACCTGAGTATTCAGGAGGCATTTAAGTCAGTAGGCATTTCAAGTTCCTAATGGGGCCACTTGCCATTATTTCTGCATGTGGATGCTCTAGAAATTTATAGATGTGTTTCACTGGATGGGCTCATTCAGGTTGGTCTCTTTGTATGTGCAGTATTTGCTTCTGAGAATCAGATTTATTATGTTTTGACTTTTTTTTTTCCCTAAGGGCAAAATTCGTAGTGTCCCATAACTCAATCACCTTAGCACTGCTACAGTGAAGTTGGAAATGATGGTTCTAGAAAAGGCTGACTTCTGAAGAATAAACATTTGTTCTCTGAGAGCAGTAGATGTTTGGAGGAGCAAATAAATTGCACAATAGGTGGAGTTCCACTTTGTGTTTTATTTCTCTTTTTTGAACATCGAAAAGATACCTACTGCAAGATTTTCAAGGTAGTGCTAATCTGAATGTTGAACAGGAATTTCTAAAAATGTCTTTTTTTTCTGATTTTGCTGAGAATGTTGGTGTGTGTTTTTGTGTACTGTAAAGGTTTCTAAGGGGGATTTGGATGAAGATAGGGAGCTGGCGAAGGTTGTTCAAAGGTGGGATGTAATAAATCCACTCCTGGACTTCTCATCTTTATGCCAGGCACGTTTCACAGATGTGACAGACTGTCCCCCATATATGGGATAAATAGTGCTCTGGAAACAGTGACTCAGTAATTTTAGATGACACTAATAAGACAAGTCTTCACTTCCTCTTCCATCCTTGCTGTTTTGGATTATCAGAATTGAATTTCCAGAATTCAACCCCAAAATTGAATTTGTGTTAACTGGTTCTGGTGTCAGTTTAAAATAACAAACCTTTCTTCTTCTCTTGCTGTTTTTATTCCAAAGAGGTTCTGCAGGATATAATCAATTCCTTCAAATCACACAATTAATGCAGTATGTGTCTTTTCTACACAGTGAGAGTGAGTTTGAGGTGTAGAATTGTGTGCATTGAAGTAAAGACAATGTGTAGCACTCTGCTGTGCTTTTAGTTCTGCCAGACTTTGATGTGGAGTGAAAAAAGAAACCAAAAACAAACAAAAAAACCCCCTCAATTTAAAAATAGTCAGAGAAGAGCTTTTTTCAGATGAACTTTTAAAATACCTATAACCATTCTTTTTGAATTTAGAAATGTCAGTAAGTTACTAGAGAAGTGTTGAGACTGAAAAAAAATTGTTCGAAAACCCCTTTCATTTAAGCTGTAATATGTGTCCCTTTCTAAAGGTGGTGGAAGGCTTAAGTTTGGGGTTACTTGTTTTATTTTTCAACTCAGTCTCTGGAATTTATGTAAGTTGAGAATTAAGGAGCGATCAGAGTTTGACTGTGAGGGTAACAACAGAACTGGTTGCTGATATCAGAGAAAACCTTTTCCATTGCTTTCATGGATTCCCTGCAATTAACGCTGTAGTAAGAGAACATGTTTTGTTCCATACCTGTTAAAATTCTTTATTGATTCCTTTAGGTGGGCAACAGGAAGGGTTTGTTTGCTTATCTCATGTCTTGCTTTTTGCCCATCTGGTTCCCAACCCAAGGGAGCAAGTGAGAAGTGTGCAGTTGCCTACTGGAACAAATTCCAGGTGCTGTAATTCTCTTCCTTGTAAGCCAAGTGATCTGGAATGCAAGGAAAGTTTAATCACTTAAAATGGTTACTGAATTGATGGGATTTAACAATTCTTTTTATTAAAATTCCTTTCTAAGTGTCAGCTGAATGCAGGTACAGTGCATTAGAGAGGTATTATCTGACTATTTTTCTACAGTAAAAAGGAGAACATTTTACCTCAGTAAATATATTGTACACTACATATTTACCTTCTTTGAGACATGATGCATCTTGCTGCTAGGCATACTCCTACTCCCCCTCCCCTCCACTCTAATCATAATAACTTGGTTTTCTTCTGTTTTAGAGCAAGCATTAGAAGATCATTGTGCCAAGCAAGATTGTTATTGAATCTGTAAACTAAGCTATTTTTTTCTAAGTGTTTAATATATATTTTCTTTCTTATCTTGAGTAGTTTATTTGGCAGATGTTTTTATAGGAATGGGGGTTCTTCTTATAAATACACTCTTATGGGTGTGTTCCAATTGGAATCTGCTGCATGCCAGTAAATCTTTGTGCTTGCACTCTGTCCAATTGATGTCTTTCCAGTGGAAAAATCTAACTGTAATGTGCATTGTTCACATCCTGAAATAAATCATCTGCAAAAAATTATGAGATATTCATGAGATATGAAAGTATTGTATCTTATTTATAAATAAGAGTTTTAATACAAATACTGATATAAATATTCCAATGGTCAAAGCTGGTTTGGATTTTTCTTGCTTTTTTATGTTTGATTCCTTAACACTATGCATTCATATTCAAGATGATTTATTTTGCTATTTATCAAAGTGTAAAAGTACATATCTCATATCTGTGTTTCTTCAGGGAAAAAAACCCACAAATGAGATCAGTCTTTATGTTTGCTTTGTATCCTAAGCTGGACTGTGTAAGTTAAAACAGAAGGTATCTTTCCTAAGGTCCATTTGTATAGACCTAGTAAATATGTTTAGTAGATAAGAATCTTTGTGCAACCTGTATGGAGTTGCTGTCAGCTGGCATTCACAAATAAATTTAATATTTTTTTACTGGGAATTTTGTGCTTTGAACAAGATAGTTCCCTTAGGGAAAGAATAATTTTGAGACCAAATTGCTAAGTCTGTTTCTCCTGTGTGAATTTCTGAGGAAAGAGAACCATCTTAATTGCATTATTTAGTAAATAACTAGTAACTGGAGTCTGTGTCTTTTGCTGATAAATTTTTACTGTGTGTTCTCTCTTGAAGGAACACGAATTGCTCTGAAGGACTTCGGATTGTGTGAAAAAGATGTTTCCTTTAAAGGACACTGTGATGGGTGCCTCCACCTTCTTTGCCTCAGCTCTGCCGCATGATGTCTGTGGAAGTAACGGCCTCCCTCTGACACCTAACTCCATAAAAATTCTGGGCAGATTTCAAATCCTTAAAACAATCACCCATCCCAGACTTTGCCAGTATGTTGACATTACCAGAGGTAAACATGGTGAGTATCTGTTTAACTAGCAAGTTTTTTGTATGATTACGATGTTGGGTTTGGGGTTTTTTTGGTGACAATATATTTTAAGGTGACTGAGCAGAATACTGCCTTCATAGCACCTGCAAGTGGCCAGTTTTCAGTCTCAAAATTTCTGAATACCTTTACTATGACCAGTGGTGTTGGCTCTTTTGCTTCTTCTCTGTAGTCTCAAAGCAGAGATTAGTTGTCTGTCCTGTCTTGTTGTGTTACAGTGAGCTAAGAACTTCCTTCTTTTTATACCTCACTGAAATTCCTGAACTCAATTGCTCTGCCATGTCTTTGTGTGGAATATGGAAATAGATGTATTTTTGATGGTGAAGTCCTACATCCATGTTCTGATGTTGTGAACATTTTCATGTGATAGTTTCTTGTGCTTGATTTGCAGCTGGTGTTCTCATCTCATGTCCTGACTGCAAGCTTCCTGTATGATTAGCTTTTGATTTCTTTAAGATTTCTCCCACTTAGGGGTTACTTTATTTTAGTACAGGTTTGAAAGGGTTTTTTTCTGTACCTGTTGTCACACTTATTGTTAGCTCAAATAAAACTTCTGTTGTTTCTTTCTGCTCTAGATATTCTGTTGCAAGCTCAGCAGGACAACAGCACTTAATTTCCACAAAAAGGCTGCAACACCTGTGACAATTTAAGTCATTGCCACCTTCAACTTTTAAATCAACACTGTTCTCATACAAAAGTGCATTATATGTATTTGATTATCTACAGGCTCTCATAAAGTAGGGCAAGTCATTCTTTTCCCTTTTAGCATGCAGTATGATGGAATGTTTCAGGTTTTTACAAAATTAGGATATTGCCAACTCCAGATACTAAAGTATTTTGTGGGTCAGGGTGTTCTTTATGTGTTTTCCTTTGCCCTCAAACATGTAATTTTTCACTTCTGCCGTCAGGAGGTCTAGAAAATTTATTAATTTTCATTTGTATTTTAGTACTGCTTGAAACAAAAATTGGGGTTTTCTTAGACTATTATTTGGTATGGAAGGTTAGGAAGTATTAACTAACATAACATTTAATAAAAAAAAAATAGTAAAACATGGCCTTTTTGATTACAAAGAGTAAAGGACATGAAGATTTATGTGTGTGTATAAAAATGAAGGAAAAAAATTCATTCTTACAGTTGAAGTAACTTGAAGGATAGTAAATAAAATGTCTAACCATGAAGTCAGGAGAGTGTTCTGTTTTAACAGTGGTTAGAATGGCAGCTAATAATTTTGCTGTAGTATGGGAAATTTGGCAGCAAATTTTATCATTTTGATCCTGGCAGAACTTTCCATGTATTAGTTCTATGCATAATGATTTCATGTTTGTAGAGTTCTGCTTGCAAATGTCAGTTTCCACTCTTGCAGAGAAATGTGAGAGCAGACTAGGAAAACAATGCAAAAATAAATTTGATGTATAAATTCCCCCATAAAAGGCTTTCAGAGGGGGAGTATTAAAAAAAATATTCAAATGGATTTTTTTTTTTTAATTAAACTTAAAAAATCTGTGCTAGCGTTGTAGATGGCATACTCAACATTTTTGTTAGGAGATTACTGGATGCATGGATGGTGGGGTTGACAGTGCTTTGCATGAGGAAACTGGGAAGATAATTTTCTGTATCTCACAAAACAAAAAATAGTGGTGTTATCCGTAAGCTGTACATCTTGTAACATTTATTTATGTGTAATTCTCTGTACGATGTATGTCAAAATAATTCAGCATCTACCAAATAGGTAGAACAAGAAGTCTCTATGCTCAGAGTTTAGTTTGGATTTCAGTCCTCTTATCCTTTTTTTTTTTTTTTTTTTCAAATTAGAGAGACTGGTTGTGGCAGCTGAACACTGTGAGAAGAGTCTGGAAGATTTGCTACGAGAAAGGAAGCCTGTCAGGTGAGGTGTCAAGCTAACTCAAATCCACTCATCATTATTTCACATATCATCTGTGGCAAAATCCTGGACCATCTTTTAACTTTACCTGTTTAGCTAAATTTTACTCTGTTAAAGTTTAACCTGAAGACATTTTTTAGCAGATAAAAATATGCACCCAAAGTGGGAGTACTCATTTCTGTGAAATTTTGTTACGGGGAACTTGCTTACAATTGAAAGAAATACTTGGTAATTCAGAAAATAATGTAGTTCTGGTGTTTCCTTTTAAAAATGAAATGAGACTTATGACAGGATACAGAACTTTCTAAGAATTAATGTGAAGGTTAAGTCTGCTAGGTGGTGAAATACAGCTTTCACTAGAACGGATAGAATTTGGTGTGTGTTTTTTATTTGTAGAAATCTATTAATTTATCATCTAGAAAGTGGACAAGATGTCAGATAATATGCCCTGTGTTTTTGTTAGCATTTTGTGAACTTGGACCTGTATGACAGTGTGTGTTGCAGAGGGCTGTAGCTTGTTAGGGAAATACAGCTTCCATTTTTTCTTAGATAAAGTGATAGTAGGTCTAAAGGGCTTTTCTTGTGTTATATATGTTATAGTTCTTCACAAAGTTTTGCATCAGGTTCTTATTGTGCAAAGTTCCCGAACAGTTAAAGCATCAGAAGCTCCTTTCATTCCTTTTAAATTCATATCTCACACTGTTCTTCTTTGAGCATGTGTGTCTTGGTGTTAGATGAGAAGCAGCCCGGACTGCCTGCTTCCTTCTGGACTGTTTTGGAGAAAACTTCCATGTAGCTGTTTTAATTTGCTTCGAGTTGCTCGATGCAATATACTTAGGCAGATTCTCTGACAGAACTTCCTCAGATAGCAGATGTGCTCTATATGCACATCCATTTTGCCCTTTTATGCCAGCATGTCTTTTCTGACCTCCAGAAGGATTTTTTAGATCTTTTTAGATAGGTTGGTAAGGTATGCAACTTCAGGTTTTGGTGTGCCGTAAGAAGTTATTTTCTTAGTTTGTGATGTTAGCTCAGCTCTTTGGGCTGTGGCTCTGTTAAAAATAGTTGCACAAAGCCTGGCTTTATTTTTTCCTCTTGTCTTGAGAGAGTTTTTGCTGTAGTAAATTGTTCTTCTATCAGATCTTTCTTTTAATGAGCCAGTTGGGATTTCTTCTGGATGTTGAAACACTTGAGGATAAGGGCTGCAATATAGCCTATATGTAAATCCACAGTTTTTAGAGACATTAATATTTCATCTACTGTGAATTACAGTTTTTTCAGTAGTAGCTAAAGGATAAATTATGTTCACTTCAAATGATATTTCTTGCAAGATTGATGTTTTCTTTTTCCTTTTATTTTTTTATGATACCGGAATTTTTTATTCCTATGGAGACCTAGAAACTTCCAGAAATAAGTTGGGAGGACCAATTCCCACTTATTGGTTATGTGATCTGTCTATATCAATTACCTTTGGAGGAAATATTTGGCTTTTTTATGAATTCTGATTACATTGGTCACTGATAGCATAGCTGGCTGCACATCCGGCATAGCTGATGTGTGTGCTATTGCAATTAATTTTTTAAACTGTTTATGGAATGTGAGAAACTGTTCCTCTGGTTTCTAGATTAATTTTCCTTATGCTTGCCAGTAACCTAAGTCCTTTGCACCTGTACTACAAGCTGATGTAAAGCCAGCAGGAAATCTTTTATTATGTCAGTGCTGAAATTAAAGACTTTACATTATGGACAGTCTGTCTTTCTAGACATTTTGGAATACAGGCCATACAGCTGTTTAATAGTTATTTGCATTTAATCTTTGCTGAAGTCATGCATCAAGTGTAGCATGCATTCCTTTAATATATTAATTATATTTTTAAAAAAGAAATGTAGCTATTTTCTTTCTTCGGGTACCTTCAGACTTTCCCCAGGTTTTATAATTCTAATAAATCAGCTGCATGGAGGGGCCAAATACTGGAAATTAGGCCTTCAAATGTTTGCTGCTGTGTTCTGTCACAGTGCAGAAAGTCATTTTACTGACCATCAAACATTTGCTAGAAATTGGAGTTGTGGCATATTTAAGAATTCATTCATTCATTACCTAACAATACTGTGTCAGCAGTCCCCAGGAATTGCAGCCTCAGAGATTGATTGTCATTTTCCTCAAAGCTGACATGCTCAACTTCATTTTCAAAGATTAATGCAAGTAAGCGTTTGGTAATTTACAGCCAGATTACTTTCTGCTTTGAGTGTTGCCTATTTGGGATCCTGGAATAAGCCATAAGAACTCTGCTCAGGTAAATTTTCCCTTCTGCTTTAAAAACTCTTTATCAGGTAAATTTCAAGAATTCTCAAAGGGAGCAATCGAGTGTCAGCTTTTCACAATTCTTACCACAGATAAGCAGGTACTGAAAAGGAATTTATTACAGCTCTCTAGTGTTTTGGTTTTCTTTTTTCAGAGGGTGGCCATGTGGACATAGTAACTGTAGTTAATGCTTCTAAAAGTGGCATTAATCCAATTTTTTTTAACTGTGGTTCCATTGGGCGTCACAGTAACAGCGGGGAGCTCTTTTGGAGTTGTGTGCCACAAGAAGTTCAAGCTGCAACCATGGATAATAGGGTATGATAAGGGTAGGATTAGAATTTTAGTCATTGGTATAGGATAAGAATTTTGGGCATTGATATCCCATTTTTCACCAGACTGCTGTCCACTGTCTTCCCTAAGAGAGATTGTAGTCCAGGTCATTGTTTCCTGTTTGCATATTCTCAGTTTACCATCCTGTTTGTTCTTGTGCTCGCTGAAAGGATGCACTTAATTGCAGTTTATAGCAGTCACACTAGTGCAAAATCAGCTCTCTGAAGTATCTTCAGGAGTCAGTTAAATCTTTTAAAGGCTGGGAATTTATGTACAGTCGCACAAAAATAGTAAATACCTGATTTAAGCTCACAATGGTTTATTGCTGTTCAGAGATTTGAAAATGTGTCTCAGTCTAGCTGGTTTCCTCTGTCTTCCTGTGCATACAAGGATTTTTTTCTTGTGAATGAATTGAAAATAAGTCACAAAAAATTATGGTGGATAGATGTTTTATAATTTAACAGTCTCACTAAAGTGGCAATCAAAGTTTTAGTTCTTCCAAGTTCCTAGTTGTTAGTGTTGCTACCAAAGACCAGAATCTAGGATGTATATTTATCTTTAAGGTTCTCCATCTTTTAAACACATTTCCAACTACTCCTTTGAGATACCTTTTCCAGACAGTGTTAAAGGAGTTATTTTCTCTGCTCCTGTGCTGTTATTAAAGGAGTTGTGAGCATTTCCTTTTCTGTCATGCTTCAAGTGTGTTTCTTCTTTGAAGAAGTTGGTCTGCACTTGTATTCATAACAATAAAAATGCCAAAAAATACTGACATTCAGCAGACTTTTGGCACCTACAGTACAGTTTCTGGATTGGTCTTCCATTTGTGGCTTGGACAGTCTAAGTCCATTCCTTTCTTCAATAAAATATTGTTGTCATATGTTTTGAAAGTCATGGTATTGAAAAATTACTAGTGAACCATCAGATACAAGGTATAGTTTGTCATACATGGAACATTTGATGGGAAGCAGACTGTGTCTGCAGCTGTTTACTAGTTTGGAGAAAACATGATCTGGTGGATTCGGATGAGTACATTTTATTTGGCTACATTAAACAGTTGTCTGTTCACTGATTGGACTAGAGTTCTTCATGCCATCATTGCTGTTAGTGTGCTTTTGGCAAACTTGAAGTGAGACTGTGGTACAGAAGTTATTAGATGGGGAGGAAAGCAATTTCTGAGTAGGCAGGCATTCTTCAAAAATGTTTGTAAAACAGGTGCAAGTCATCAAAAGGCTGAAGGTTGTACATGATTTGACTTGAAGAGCTGCATATGAAAAGAGTTTTAATGGGCTGAGTGTATTCTGCTTTGAATCAAATCTGTGTTGGAATTTCACATGAGAAATCCATATATCACAGTAAGGTTGAATTTGGCGGGGATAAATTATGTAATAGGAAAATGAAGTAGCATTTATAAACAAACTTAAACTTTTTTCCCCTATGCATGTGTGAAGTTCTGTAGTTTGGACATTTAGTGTCTCCAGACTTTTTCTTTACTTTCTTGATAATGCTTTACTTGCATAGGTATGATGAAAGATTATCTGTTAGTCTGGAATTGTTTATATATTGTCCAGTTATGCTTTTCTTCATATAGAAACTCTGATTTATTTCTGTAAGTAATTTTTAGCCTGACTGCAAATCTTCCTGTAGCATTCCTTTTAGCATAGGTTGTCTCCTGCGATTGCCTTTACTCTCACAAGAAAACAATTGTTTGGAATGGAAAAGGGGTGCAGCTTGCATGAGGCATTAGAGGTGAACATTGTTGCTCTAGATGTTTGAGTGATCTTTTTAGGTATGGCACCAAATTCTTTGCTTGCATATTTGGCTGCACTGTTGGATGGCAGCGCAAGGACATTTCAGAACACATATGTGTTTCCTCCTTATATGTGAAACATTAGTGAGTGCATGCGTGTTTCTTATCTTGTCTTGCTGGGGGTGGGGGGGAAGTGAAGAATCCTACTCTTTGAGATTGCTAGTGTCTGCCTCTTGCTATTAAAATGTGGATATGATAGCTATATGTAATTGTGCTGATTTCAACTAGGGTAGAGTTAATTTCCTTTCAGTAGCTGTTCCAGTCCATGTTTTGGATTCAGAATGAGAATGGTGTTGATAACACTGATGTTTTGGGTTTTTGTTAAGTCATGTTTATCTGAGTCAAGGACATTTTTCCTTGGCTCATGTTCTGCCAGTGAGAAGGTACACAGAAGAAACTGGGAGGGGTGACCCAAACTGAGCAGTGGGATGTTCCACACCAGGACATGGCCAGCATCAGCTGGGGGAGTTACCTGGAAGGGAGGCCAGCCTGGGTCTGGGAAGGGGGTCTGGCATTGCTCAGTGGCTGGTGGGCAATTGCACTGTGCATCCCTGGTTTTTCCCATTTCGTTACCAATGTTATTATCATTTACCATTATTACAGTGTTTTACTTTATTGTCAATTATGACACTTATCTTATCTCAGCCTACAAGTTTTACTTTGATTCTTCTTCCCACTTCACTGAGGTGAGTGGGAGAGAGGGAGGCTGAGTGAGTGGCTGCGTGGTGCTTAATTTCCAGCTGGGCTTAGACCATGACAATATAAAGTCTGTGCATGGGGAAAAAGTGTATGATTATTTCAACCTTTTGTTCAACTGTGCTTTTTCTGTAGTTCATTGTAGACACTTCATACAGATTTCCGTGCTAAAAGCAGTATTAAAGATCTTAAACAGAAGATGAGTTATGCTGAGTTAATTGAGAACAAAAGTACTGGAGAGTTTTGAGCCTACAGTTTCTAGTAGAAGAGAATGTTGAGTTTCAAACAGAAAAAACACCATCCTCAGCGGGAGGGTGGCTTCATCCCGCAAAGATATTTCTGCAAGGAATTGTGTAAGGGTTATTAAAATTCCATTCTGCATTAATGAGCAAATTAGTACTAATGAGCTAATGGCTGAAAACCCAAATGTCAAGGTTGTATTGTGAAAATCTTAGGGGATTTAAAGCACATTATTAATCCTAATGTTGATTTATGATAGTTGTATTTAGCATCAAAATTGCTGTAGACTGTGAGAACAAGATGTGGTTAGTATATGGTTATTCTAACAAAATCCAATGTTTGACACTTCATCCTGCTTCTAGAAAGAAAAAAAAAGGAGTGAGCACTTGTTAGACTTGCTTTATAGTGCATTCTTCTAGAAAGGGACTTTATTTTCTTAAATGCAAGTTCTTGCTTTTGGGCTACTGAGCAATGTCTTCAAGGGAACATTTGTCACTGATTAGGGATCAGACAGCTGGTTTATTTAGATGCCTTGATATGCTTGCAAACATCTCTAACGTCATTGTGGTTTGAGATTTGTTACTTCTGTGCATATGGGTATTCTCTTCTCGGGTGTGTAACTAAATAGGTACCAGGGCATTGGACACTGTTGTGATGGGAGTGTTTAGAAGCCTGGCAGATCAGGCTAGTTTAAAGGTTTCATTCATTCATTAGGAGTATACGTCTTACTAAAGGTTGGCTCGTGCATATTGTTACTCATCACCCTGTACACAGAACTGATACTTACTGTAAATTAGCTCTGAGTATCCAATACCACAGGACTGGTGCTGTGCAGTCCACAGTGGCAGCTGTGGCCCTTGATGGTTCTTAAAAGTCGAGGTGGTGATGCTCAAGAGCTCTTCAAGCAAAGCATGAACTGGTCTTTCTTCTACTATTATCTAATGCCTGATATTTTTATGTAATCAGCACTGTCCAGCCCCTGCAAAGTGTGATTTCCTGTACTTCCAGTAGTGCTTATTTTATGTTTTGCCAGTCATCCTTCCTATGTATTTGGGAGTATGTCCTGCATATTTAGAGTTGGTTCTGCTTCTCTTGCCCTTTAGTCTCGCAAATTTTGGTGTGTGGTTTTCTCCTACAGGTAACTGCAGCCCTTTGTATTTCCCCCTTTGGTGATCACATTTCTCTTGTCACTTTGAAGAAAATCTAGTATTAATTGTATGGTGATTGATAAATTCCTAATTTCTAGTCACAGGCATCTGCTTTGTCTACACGTAAGTTTATGGTTACCTCTTCAGATAGGTGTTTCCTGCCCGTTGTGATTATATGTACTGGTTTGTAGATCAAAGTGATGTACTTCCTAGCAGCTTTTGCAAGATCAGTTGTTAGCTGTGAAATTCCTAGCAGCACCACTGCTTATTGGCCTAGTTGTAAAGTCCCTTTGATCACTTGAATTTGCAGGCTGTTCTTCTTGAAACTTTCCATTCTGTTTCACTTTTTAGCAATGTCTGTACCATTGATACAGGAATCCAGATTTTTTGAGCTAAACACTAAAACATACCTAGGTAGGCTTTTGACCTTAGATATTTAGGTTTTTTTCTTAAATATGTTATGGCCAAGTTATTTGTTAAAGTAACACCCTTGCAACATATAATTTACATAGAGTGCCTGGCTTCAGAAGATCTGTATAGTGTTGCAAGATTTGATTATAGCTTTAAAAGTTCTGTTGAAAAATTTTTAAATGTGGGAGAAGGGGTTTTAATTAGGAAAGTGGCTTGTTAGTAATGCTTAATCCTCTCATAGAGATGCCAACAGAAATTAATTTAAAACAAGCAATCCTGTCTGACTGCAAGGGGAGCACTGTTTATTGATAGCTAGTCATGATTTCTAGAGCTGTCAGTTCAGTTTATACTACTGCACAGATGCAACAACGTTAACTGCATCAATAATTACCCTTGATTTTCAGCTTTTCCAATTTTTCATTGATCTGGTTTTTCTGATCCACCTAGGGCACCACAGTAAGAGTGAGGGAATCTATCTCCTTATATGATAAGGTTAGGGACCCATCACTTCTCTCACAGTACGGAGGAGACAGTCTGTATGGCTGATGTTAAGTAAAACTCTCTTCTCATGCCATAGATACAGGTCCTCCTTAAAAATAAAGTAAAATATGCCGTTGTCCATTATAATCTCAAGTGGGAGAAAGCACTCCTATGATCTTAAAATGTCAGATCAATACCTTGCCTTCAGTTGCAGCAGGGAGAATTGATGGAGTATCAGTCATAATGTATGGCTTTTTAAAGGTGCATGCATTTGTTCATAGGAGTCCAAAAGCTTTTTGGAGATCCGACTTCAATTGATCTTAATTCTACTACTTTTTGTGAGATCACTTCTTTTGGAGAAGGAGAGGAGAATGTGAGATGTGTTGTTTCCTTCAATTAAATTTTGGCCTTGTGACATATAGTACATGTATATAATGCTATTGAAACTACTTCTTAATTGTATATTTTGAGGTCATTGTCTTGTTTTTCCCCCCTGTTAGGTCTTGTTCTTTCATTGTCACCTCTGCATCTAGTTCTATTATGTTACTCAGAGTGTACAGTCAGTGGTAAGAATGCTGAGTCTCTGATTGGGTTTTAAATCAGAGCTACTTTACCTAAATTTTGTATCTAGTGATTGAAATCATATATTTCATTGCATTTTTTGGTCCAAAGTAAACTATCACTATTACATGTTTTACGTATGAGCCAGCTGAGGCTAAGATGCAAAAAAACTTTTTTGAAGTTAATCAGGGGCAAGATCAAAAACTAGGAATGTGGATTGTCTTTTCCGTTCTGCGCATTAAACAGGATGGCACTTGAAGTTTCATTAAAGTATGGCTTTAGAAGGTGTGCTTACTTTTCAAAACTACTTTTTTTCATTTGCTCTCCCTTTTTTTGAGATGAATGCGGGATGTCCAAAAGGAATTAAGGTGCAGTGTTTGAAAATTTTTGGTTTATGGCTTAAATGATTCAAAGTGATAATGATCTGAAAAATCACCAGTCTGATAAAATGGTTGTATTCGATTGTTGTATTCAACTTTATATAAAGAGCATTTACAATTATTATTGTATTTATATGCTCTGTATATAAAATTGTTCTTTATCTGTGCCTTCATCTATTGTTTCATGGACTTTTAACATACATTACAAGCTGAGACCATCATAAAAGTGTAACATCATCTGTGTTGCTTTTAAAGTCATGCTTGCAGCTTAGAACTTTAAAAAAGGATTCAAAGGGCTTTCTGAGTTTCCTCAGGTGAGCGATGAACTTGTTGAAGATATCCTGTGTGAAATAACCTTGTGAATGAGTTAGAGACTTCTGAGGACTCTGCCTGTAAAATTCTTTTTTTGTGTGTGTGTCTTATTCTCTGTTTGTTGCATTCCTTTCCAGTTCATTTCATTCTGGTGATGTGAATGCATTTCCAAGTAAATTGGCAGTGTTTACAATCTTGGTCCCCAGTGCCATTTTTTAATCAAACACATAATAAAGTGCTAAATAAACCATTCCCACCTGCATCAAACTCTTTATGTTCTGTATAGGGCATTTTGTAATTTATTTACCCAGGAAGACCCAATTTATCTGCACATCTGGTTTTCAACCCAGTTCTGCTTTTTATCCAGTTTTCCAGCTGGTTGATTGAGGAATAAGGAGGTCAGATGGCTTTCTTGAGGTCAACGTAGTGATTGTCTCAGCTGGGATTATACCCAAACTTTATCCTTTGCTGAACCATTTGGCCACACCACTTCTAACCAGTCTATCCACATTGTTGGCAGTAATGGAACTAACTGCAAATATCATTTTCTTTGTTTTATAGTTTTGCTTGTATTGAAATATTGTCACTTTTATGAGTTCAGAAACATTACATCTGTTCACAACCTGGTTCCCTTTCACTTTGAACAGATGCAATTTTTTGTGATGAATCTCCTTCCTGGATTCCAAATGTATATTAGTTTCACAAGTTCAGGGATGGTGATTGATGATGTTGCTGGTTTGTGTTGCTCTGGTGTGCTTCCTCAGGGCAGACCCTGTCTGACACTCTGCTTTGGGAGAGGAACCCATGTTTTCACTCCTGTGTATTAGTGCTACAAGCTTCTTAAGACTCCTGCTTGTTGAGGTTCTCTTCCTTTACAGTTTACTTTTTACAGGAATATGCAATGTTAGAACAAGATGCACAGATTTAATAAAGGGCTTATTTAAGCATGCATTGCAGTGTATGTACCTGTGAACTGTAAATCTGAGGAAAGAGAAACTCAGAAACACGGTATCATTAGCATACTCTTACTCTGTTTGGTCTTGCTCTGCCTTCCTAAGAGAAGTCAAAATGATTCTGGTTCCAGTTTTTGTTATCAATTTCTTCTTTCCTTAAATTGCCACTGCACTGAATAAACATGACTCAGTGCTAATCCACATACACATCTCCAGTGCCTACAAAATTACAGGACTCTGTGCAGTTAAGCAGATGATGAGGAGGCTTGCTTTCTGATACCAGTCCTATTTTGTTTTCAGATTCTGCTAGGGCCTCTGTTCACTTCACTTGATGAAACATTCTTATTCAAAATATCCATTAAGTACTGAATGTACTTTCCAGGCACAGCTTTCTTCCTTCTGAAAACTGGATTGGGAGCTCTGTGTTGACTGATAAAAAAGCATAAAAGGAAATTAAATTTACAGCTGGCCGTAACTAGTTAAAAATACCACAAATATATTTGTAACAGCCAGGAATTTTTATCCTTTCCTCAAAATTTTGCTCCTGCCTTCATTTTGCTCCAGCCTGCTGTTTTTGCTCCTGTCCTGCTGCACAGGTACATAAACGTTATGGGTTTACACTGGCCAGATGCCAGTGCACCTATGAGGGATAGTGGGATTGATGCCCACATTCTTCACCAGAAATTAATGATTGCAAAACCAGCACAATCACTATGTACTGATTACCTACCTTGTAACAGCTGCCTCTGTATCTGAAGGGGAGGTGATGTAGTCTAGAAGGTAGGACAGGACACAGTAAGAAGACAGATCTTTTGAGATACCCAATTACTCTTCATAATAAACAATTTTACTGTAGCACTGACAAAAGATGGAGAATATGTCTTTCCAGTTAATGCATGAATGCACTTCTCTTAAAGATAGTGGAGTGAATTTGTGTGTGGATTGGCATTGATTTTCCTTTAAACTGGAGAGAAAGAAACTTGTGTGAACCTGTAACTTCCATGATATTGACATGAATGCTGGATATTCACTTCATTGTTTCTTTTCTCACGCTGGAATTTTTTTTTCAGACAGTTTAATACGTTAAGCCTCCTGACCCCACACATCTCTGATTTCCAGCTGTGTGATATGCAGTCCTCTTGTTCTTCAGTATTCAATATATCATGCATAAAGTAGTTTTTATTTTCCCTTCAGCAGTCTGTGGTATATGCAGCAACTACCATGCTGCTGGCTGTCAAATGCATTTTTCCTGCTTTTCCTGCTCCAGACTTGAGCAATGATAAAATAGCAAGGCGATTTTACCAACAGAATTCTTGATGGGTGTGGAATGCCACAGGATCTAGTAGATGATATTACCAGACATGATGCTTAGGAGGCAAACTTTTCTTTCACCCAGAAGAAATCTTGGATTAGAGGAAGTTGGAAGCCAGGAAAATATTAAAAAAAAAAAATCATATGTGCTTGCTCTGTATTCCCTTTTTTCCTAGGCATCTGCCTTTTTTTTTGTTTGTTTGTTGTTTTTTTTGTTTTGTTTTGTTTTGGAGAAAGTATAGTGGTCTGAAATAATTTTTGGTCTGAGCTAATATGACTGTTTTTAGGATTTGGAAGACCAGTAATTTTGTCTAAAATGGAAATAATTAATTGCAATAAATTGTTCCTAGAGCAGTCTATCTTGGAGTCCAGTTCCCACATCTACAAGCAGCTGCATTACCACTCCCATTAATCACAAACCATAAGTTGAAAAATAGCCACCTAAACTGAATAATATATAGGTAATATTGTTGGGGTTATTTTAGCAGGAATTCAGCATACCACATTTTTGTCATAAAGCTTTGGATTTCTAAATAAAGCAATTCTTTTGTTTGGTCATGTGTTTATGTTGACCTGTGACTTGGGCAGTTCTTCTCAGCTGTTTCTTCCCAGGTACTGCTCAGTCACTACTGGGTGAGTATGCTCACTCTTAGCTCTCCAGTCCCCTGATTGTTTTCAGGGCTTATTGTCTTCACTTGGTTCCTGATAATCCATTTTGCTCACTTTCTCTGCTAAAAAGGTAACACTCTGGGTATGCCTATTTCTTCTAGTACTTTCCCTTTCACCCTGGCCCAGAAGCTGTTCTCATTTTGATCAGGGAGTGTAGTGGGTGCACTAAGAAGCTTTTCTTCCCCACCCAACCTGTCTGAATCCAAAAAGTAACAAGTCTCCTAAGCAATCAGATTATTTCATCAGTTGGTTTGCAGAACCACAAGAGATTGAAACTCTGCTGGACCATCTGTTTCCTGACAGGTTAGGTTTATTATTCCTGAATAAACTTCCAGAAAATGTTTTCGTGTCCTTAACAGTAAGAATTCAATAGACTGGAGATCAGGCTGGCTGCTAAGTGGAAAAGTTAATGTTTTTGGTGAAGGCACAATGCAGCCACCTGTGTACTATTACAGTGTGGAAATTACTCATTTGTCTGGTATAGCTTTTGGTCTGACAAGTTCTGGAGGTAATAAAACAATCCTCCTTTTTGTGGGTTTTTAAGTCGACTTCCCTTCTCTTTCCACCCACAAATGCCATGCACATGCCTCTCTTAACCATGCTGGGTTTTGTGCTGTTGGCTGAACTTGCTCATATCAACTTGTAGAGATATTTTTTTCCTTGTCCTACTTACAGAATGGATCTGAGGGGGGAATACAGTTTTCCTTAGGGCTTCCTTTTCTATGCATTCCAGTTATATGCCCCAAATCTGGTATTGGTTTTAATCCTTACAGCCTTTTAATTCATGATTCCTAATATGAAGTAACAACAAATGACCTCTTTTCATGGCTAGTTCTTCTCCAAACTAGGACAATCATTAAATTTAACCAGTTTGATTTTTTTACCTGTGTGCAATCCTTTCTGTTGAAGAGAACCCCTCTTCAGAGGCCTGGTTGATGAGGCTACAGCTGAATAGATTTTTTTGGTATCCAGACTGAGGATTAAAATGTAGACAGCTTCTTGAACGCGTTTTTCTTTTGCAGAGACACTTCTGTTTCTTTTCTTGCTGGTGGAGACGAAAGTAACCTTAAAACAAGTCTTTTTGGAAGAGCTAGGAAACTCCAGTGCATCTCATGCTTTTGCTTTTACTTGCTGCATCCTAGAGTATTGCTTTAAGCAGGGGAGTGATTTGTTTTACTGTAATGTGAAGTCACAACCATGATCATCAGCTGCTGAGATGAAGAGGCTGCTTCATGGCACACAGCTGCCATTATGGCCCTCCTTAGGTCCATGGTGTGATTGGTGTCAAAGCTGTCACACTTAATTTGGCCACTTCATCTCCTGTGTTGTTTCTAGCGCTTTTGCTGTTGTTTTTTTGTTGGGTTTTTTTTTTTTTATTCTTTTTCTAAATGAGGGTGCTGATACCTCTTCAGTTCAAGAGGCCCAGTAGTTAAACAGAGCTACATTTATTGTAGTTCAACAGAAACTAGTCTATTGAAAAACAGACTACCAGCTAATTGGCAAAAAAGTTTCCGAATCTGCTCAGAGCTTCCCACCAACACTCCTCATGTAGAGCAATTTAGAGGGGCTTTTAAAAAGTCAAGTTACACTGCAGCCTGGAAGTGGCTTTTTGAATGTACCTTCTGCACTTGCTGAAGTCTGATGCAATGCTTGGGGTGTTGACAGTGGCTGTAGAAACTGGGGTGGAGCTGAGACCCACTGAGGCAAGGGGACAGCCTTGGTAGTGATCTCTGGTGAGGCTGGGGACATCTGCTGAGCTTGGCCTTGGGGAGTATAAAGGAGAGAAATCTCTTGGGCTTTATAACAGCAGTGAGTGTAGTTGTCAGGCCCTTTGGAACTAAATGCAAATCTCATGGGTTGTAACCACACAGTGCATTTTCCCTAACAAATAAGAGCTACACAAGGTGCAGCAGCACAATGCAGAGCTTGGTATACAGAGTTCCTTCTCTGCTGAAGGACCAGTGGGAGCTACTTGGCTCAACACTTCTGCCCAGCAGGATGGCATCAAGAGTCCAAGAGTCCCTGAGCATTGAATGCACATTGAAAAATAGTTACCACTTGTGTGTTCCTGATCGTTGTAATGGCATGAAGGGTTTATCTTAAAGAGCAAAGAATCCCAAAGCAGCATTTTAATGTATTTGCCTGGGTTCTGTGGTGTTTTTTTAATGAATTGCAAGAGAACATGGAGAATAAATGGGTGCCTGAGGCCCTCTGGTGCCAGCAGAGCACACTGCCTGTCTCCAGCAAACAGCCATCAAATTTCACTTTTATTAATAATTACTTCTGTTTTTTTTAATATTCCATATTTACTTTTACTTTTTAACACAGTGAAACAATTTTTAGGCTAGAATACCTCATGATGTACTAATTGTTTACGTGCAATTGCTTCCTTACTGGAAACATAAATACTCCATCATTTATTTTTCATGTCTTGTTTTGCAAAACTGAGCAGAAAATGAGAGAGGGGATTCTGTTTGCCACCATTATAACTAGTATTTGCATTGAAGGCAAAAAAATGTACAAGAAAGCTGAAGGCTTGGAATTTTTTTTACTACATTCATATCTCTGCCCAAGAACGACTGAGAGGAAAGGTACACAGCTAATTGGGTCTGATGCTGTGGTGTAGTATTTAACTTGTGGGTGGGAGGAGCTAGATGGCTGTGGGGTTTTGTTCTGGTTTTTTGGTTATTAGCCATGAGGTTTTTGATCAAATTGCTAAGACCTTGAGAATCATTTTCAAATACTGTAACCTAAGATACAGCAGTATGGACATATATTAGAATAGATACCACTTGTGCTTAAAATTTATCTTTAAAGTATATATTCACAACTATTATGAATTAGTACAGAGCTCTTCTAGGAAAAAGGGGAGGATATAGAGAATAGCTCCATGCAGGGTAACTTAGTCATGGCTTTTTGCAGTATTTCTGTGTTACACTGGTCTCAGAATTTTTGTAAGTGTGGCTTTTGTCAAAATCTTGCTATTTATACTTATAAGACAAATTTTTGCCATTCCATCAGGTATGAATAGCAGCTGATGAAGTTGAATAAATAAATTAATTTTGGTGTATAGTCAGATAGTTGGCTTGTCACTGTCATCAGTCTGAAATACTCTTTCTCATTTTGCTGTTGCACAAGTTTTTTAAGCAAGAGAAGGGGTTGAATATCCTCCAGAATGCTGTTGTATGTTATTCTTTAACAAGGAATTAAAAAAAAAAAGAAAATTGGAATGTAAAGTTAAGTCTTCATAAGTAGATATACTTTGATTTTTGTATGTTGTGTAAACCAGTGCCTGCAGAGGAAAAGTTATCAAAAAGACCTGAAATGGCTGAGGGGGAGTGGACAGAATGAGGAAGAATAGAAAGTTAAATGGAATCTCTCTAGGTGACATAAGAACTGTGCCTTTTATTCCTATTTAGAGTGAACTTTGGAAGCCTGTTATGGTGATCTGTACAAATTCCTGATCAGTTATTCACAGAAACTCCTCTTCAAGGCTGTCAGTCTATGGAGGAAATGGTAACTTTTGTCAAAATACATAGCTATGGCAAAATGTTTTGTTGTTTCTCTACAAAGATGGTAAGGTTGTTACTCCCAAGGCTGTAAAACAACATGTGCTGAAAGTGCAGATTTCTGCCTTTTTTTTTTTTTCTTTTCTTATTTTAGATTTTGGAATGACTGAAGACTGTAGGTATGATCTAGTTTGGCCTTTTTGGTGTCTTCTGAATAAACTCTAGTTACTATCTGAGTTTTGAAAACATTTTGTTCAGGTGAATTTTTTTATGAATATCAGCAGGAGACTTAAGAAGAGCAAATAAAAATAAGGGAGAGTTGAGTTTCTGTTGAAGAGAGTGTTTTACACTTTGTCAGCATTTTCTACACTCCCAAGGAGCAGTTCAGGGTGAAGAAACCTTGTTGTGGGATTTTGAGGTGATGTGTGTATGGCACTGAACATACCCCACCATACTCAATGCTGATCCTTTAACTGTTCTGGAATTGTAAATGTCTCACTTTTGTTTGGAATAGCTGTGGAGCACTGCATTTTTACAGATTAAAAAGGAAACATTCACTGTAACATGTTGTTGCTTTGTTTGGTTTTTTTCCAGTTCTTCAAGGATCTTATGCATAGCATATGAGGTTTTGCAAGGTTTGCAATATATGAATAAGCATGGAATGGTCCACCGAGCACTCTCCCCTTGCAATATCCTCTTGGATCGAAAGGTACAGCTACAGGAATAAATCTATGGGTTTGTTTGCTGCTAACAAGTGCTGTGTCATACATGGAGACTGGACAGTCACAGTCCTTTCATTGGGGAAAAAAATTGCAGATCTGGAAGTTTGTTTTATTTTTTTAAACTACAATTTCCCCTCATTTGCTAAGTTTCAAATGTATTGCCAAATTTATTTTTCTGTTCTATCCGAAGCCACACTTTTTGTCCCTTCTCAGTGAGGTAATCTAAGCCAATTTGTCATCATTAATTACTTACAAGGTAAGTAATTCCTCCTTCCTACTATTTGAATAGAAGAATACTTCTTTATGGTTAATTAATGTCACTAATATTTCTTGTGTTCCATGATGATATGATACTTGCCTTTTAAGATACCGAGATATTTTTTTGTTCATGGTAATTTATTCAAATTTAAGTATCTGTCAATTCTGTCCAAGGACTATTGAGTTGGCAGAGAGGAATACAATTTCTGGTCGTAAAAACTGAGAGAAATTAATAGCTGCTGTTGTCCTCAGAGCAGTTCCTTCATCAGAACCAACAGCTAAAGAGTTTGACCTATCTGCATAACTACTCTATCAATACTTTTTTACCCAGTTTTGGCAGAATAACTAGATTCTCCCCTTGAAAGGCAAAGAAAGAAGAGGACAAAAAAAATAAACACCAAAAATAAGGAATACATATATTTTTATATGCTTGTAAACAAATGAAAATCATAATAATGCTGTAACATGCAAAAGTACTCTAGGATTTTAAGATACTCCTAAAATCAGTAAAAGAACAGAAGAGGGCTTTGAGACAATAAACTTCTAAGCTCCCCCCTGCCCTTTGAAAGCTTTCTGATGTAGCCTTCTCTGTTGCACCATCTGGAGGCTGGCTGAGTGTAATTCAATATTCAGCAGAAATAAGGCCTCAGTTTAACTTCTGTGCCTAATTTTTTGTTGTTTTGGTGTTAGCTTTCTGTCTTCACACATAAAAAGAAATTACCTGGAAAAACTGTTTGTTTAAAATACGTATTGATACTGTTAAGGAGAGGAAGATGGTAATGAATTGATGGGACATCTGCAAGGCTGGGTAAATGGAAGAGTTGTGGCAATATTCGTTATTTATGTTTAGGGAGTTCTAGGAGTTAAACAGGATTTTGAACAGTTTCCAAACAGAAAAAATGTTCAGTGGAGTATTCAAGCCTTTTTAATTTACTGAAAATACTACTGTAACTTAAAATGTTCTGATGTGTTCCAAACAAAGTGATTTACTTAATACTCTTAAAGTGATTTACTTAATACTCTTGAGAATAAAAGCATTAGAAATAAACACCTCTTTAACTTGCAATGCACTTCTGCATAAGAGATGAGGCAAAAATGTAAGAAGGTGCTTTTTATAGGTTGCTGTCCTCTGACAGCTAATACAGTTTGAAATTATTTTTAAATTTTGTTTTTAACTTTTTAAATTTAAACACAGATTCTTCCAGTGTTGGATTCTGCTGCTCTTCATAATTCATTTTTCCCTTTGCAGGGACATGTGAAGTTGGCTAAATTTGGACTCTACCATATGACTGCTCAAGGTGTTGATGTTGATTTTCCTATAGGGTAAGGATGTAGCTACACAATACAAATATATCAGAGACTTAATTTTTCAGGAAGTAAATTGTGTTTCGAGCACCCCTTATACAGAGGCTTCCGATAATGTCACTAAAGAGGTTGTCATCTGGCTAGGTGAGATGAGTGAAAAATAGAGAATGGGTACCATGCCAGCATGTAAGCCTAACTCTGTGATTCCCTTTATTCAGTCAGTCTTTATTCCCTAGATTTGCCTTCAGATACTAATATTCCCTATGACTTGGATTCCTAATTTCAAATTTAGGAAAATGCACAATCAGTGCTTTGCTGTTGCCCACCAATGTAAGGTTTCTGTCTCTTTATAATTTTATGATTTATTTTCAAGGGATCATACTGTATTACAAACCACTGCTTTGTTGCAGAGGGTTTTTTGTCTGTTTTGGTTTTTTGAGGTGTCATAATGTTTTCAAATTAAGTACTGAGCTGATGTTTCCTTTCAAAACATGATTGCATACTTTTTAGGTATTATACTGAAGTGTTGACAAAAAGAAAAGTGATAATATTATTTTAAAATCATCTAGTAGAAGGTAATATAGGTCCTTAACATTTTTTCTTACTTTTTCTTGCAAATTCAGAAGTTATTTGATGGGAACACATTATCAGTGAAAACCTACTGCTACCATCTCAAAGTATGAGCCTAGGACACACTTATTTAATATCCTAATGCTGAAACTCAATCTCTGTTTTCCCTAAGACATGTAAATCCACCACTTTGAAAGCTGAGGTTTCCTTTCACGAAACAACAGAGCTAGTGATTGGGATTTGACCTTTTCTGTAGCAAACACTATTCTGGAGTGAAATTTTGCTTTAATGTGTAGATTTTGACTGAGTAAAATAGGCAGTATTCTGGTTTCTCAGAATGCCAAATTATTCTGATTGTGTAATGGGAAGTCACACTTTTTGGACAGAAGGATAGTATCTAATGTTTCTGTATCTTTCTAGGTACCCATCATATCTGGCACCTGAAGTAATTGCACAGGGAATAGGCAAACCAAGTGATCACACCCAGTGTGAGAAGCCTCTGCCTTCTGGCCCTAAATCAGATCTGTGGTCTCTTGGTATAATACTATTTGAGCTGTGTGTGGTATGTAAAAGAATAATTCTCTTGATTTTGACTCTGGGGAAATAGTTTCATTAACTTGATTGCTCTTGACTGTGGGGTTAATGACACCCTGCCCATCACTCAAGCCCAAATATCAGAATATTTTGGCATTCCTACCTGGTTCACGGAATAGGATGCATTTTGGTGTGTAGGATGTTTGGTATATGTGCTAACCATGAAGGATAGTTACTTGTGGAGCCACAAGAATTTGACTGCAAGGCAGTTCCATTTAAGAGAAGTTATCAATGAAACATTTTTGCTGTATCATGATGTGAAACTGTTTCTGCCATAGTTGGGGTAAATAAGGTTTTTTGTTCTCACATATAGTTTTGATATGTCTAAAATTCGTATGTGAAAGCTTATTTCACTGGTTTTGTATAAAGATGGCATAAAATGTTATCTAAATATTTTCATGTAGTAGCTGTTTCTTTCAAATTCAAGTGTAATTTGGCTTTGTTATTTTTTAGGGGAGAAAATTATTTCAGAGTTTGGAGATAGCAGAAAGATTGAAATTTATACTTATGTTAGGTAAGTAGCACAAAATCAATTTTTCAAATTTCCAAGTAGCTCTATGATTAGAGCTTTATAGACTAATCAGCTTATGATGCTCACTCCTAAAGCACTTTACCTTTGTCATCTTTCATCTGCAGATTTATATAGGCATTTGTAGCATGTTGCTTCTCTAGGGCAAGTATGGAGCTGGATGCCAGGAAAAAACTTGGGAAAAGCTGGCAGTATATTAGAGTAAGGGCAAACTATTAAAGAAAAATTAAAGACAAGAAAACATCCTCAAGAATGATGATCGTTTTCATGGGTATTTGTTGGTTTATGTTGCAGGAAGTTTCTGAAATGAGTTAGGAATTGATGACACTGAAGGAAACTATCCCCTACAGTGCCTGTGTAGTAATGGCCAAGCAGGGAGAAGCAGGACTCAAATAGGAAGACAAAAATAAAGAGAGATGAAAAGTGTTTTAGTGAACTGAAGCTTTTGTCTCTGGTTTCACCTTTAAACGATAAAACATCACTGTACAAGTGGAATTTTGGCTTAATGTAGATGAGTCAGGTAGTGGGACTATCCTTGCAGATTTTAAAACTTGGTTTTTGGTGGTGTTTATGTATAAACCGTGGGAAGAGGAAAGGCATGAGTTTGCAGTTTGAAGCCTTAGCAGTAAGTTATTATTATCAAGAGCAAACAGCAATACTGCTAAAATTAATTGCTCTCAGGAGAAATATCTTTTTCATTCAGCAGCTAGTTCTTGAGTGCTGAAATTCTGACTGTTTTGGGGATTTGGTAACAAGGCTTCCTAAGGCATCTCCATACACTTCAATCTGAATTCAAGTTATTGGTTTATCCACTGAAAAGCATTCATGTCCTGACTTGGGAATTATTTGTTCAATAAAGGAGTCACAGGAAGTTCTAAAATACTGCTTGTATTATTTGCAAGGAGCAACAGAGGCAAAAATTATTTCAAGTTTCATGTAGGTACCCTTAAGTTCTTCCAAGGATTCATTTTAATTTTTTTATTTATAAGTTGAAAGACTGTTTTACTTTATTTGGCAGAGACTGACAGGCTGGACTAGACCTGTAAATAGATATTCACTGTTATCTTAGATGTGTTACTTAACTTTGCTAGCTTCTGTCTGCATAGGTTATACTAATTTTCATTTCTGATTTTGATAATTCACTTTCAAGTGATGTGGCAGCATCAGTAAAAAGCCAACATTAAGTGCTTTTTATTTGAGTGGACTTTTATCTGTTATCCTGTTTAATTGGTATCACTCTATTAATAATCTTTAACTTTTTATTGTTCTGTTTGTTTTCCAAAGGCTGTGTAGATGATATTGTAACTGTATTGGCTGAAGAACATGGTTGCCTTGATATTATTAAGGTTTGTGAGACTCATTTGCTCTTCCATGCTGTCTTACCCAGAATATTTTATTATTGCTGCATAGTATTTTACATATTTATTTTCTAAATTCATTCGGTCAGTTACTGTATTGCAGTGTGATGAAAAATTTTGAAGTCATAACTACATGTCTAAGATCCTTTCAAATAGCCAGCACTAGTAATATTCTTTCTTAAAATTGCTGTCAGTCTCAGTAACTGTTAATGCTCTCTGAGTAGTTTAGTAAGCTATAAATTTCCTTTAAAGTTTTGGTGATTAAGTATTTTTCTTCCAGAAATTATGTCCTCCAGCTGGTCCACTTCACAGATTCTGATAGTGTAGATTTATATAGTTCAACTTTTCCTTACCCACAAAAATGATTACTGAATCTTAGTGCCTGTATATTTTGAGACATTATATGAAAGAGTTCTGATTGTTAGCAGAAGGATGTGGCCAGGCACTGCATTGTTTCCAGCAGGGTACAGAATATCTAAATTAAAAAATAAGTAAAAGGCTGCATACATTGCACATTTTTCAGATTTTTTTCCACTAAATCAAATGTAGGATTGGGAGGTGAGAAGAATTGCTTCCCCAGAATTTTGGTCTCACATGGCCAACCTCATGTGCGTAGGTGTGAAATTTTATTGCCCTCAAAGGAATATCCTGTATGTTAAAAGTTAAGTATGAGCCAAGTGACTTGCTGAATTAAGACAGTAATAAACAGACCTCCTCCATATTTTCTTATGTTCCAGGACCTTTCTGAAAATATCACAGCTCTACTGAAGAAATGCCTTACGTTCCAGCCTTCTAAGAGGCAAGTGTTCAGTCCAAGGGCCTGGTGATCTCTGTGGGTTACTGTGAAATTAGAAAAACTGTTGCTGAACCTTTTTTTTGGAATACTGACATTTGGGCTATCTGTAAGAAATTCTCAGTTTTGTGCTTTTCAGTGATTAAAAGAGAAGAATTAGAGGTCTGAATTTGGGCTGTAAACAAACTAGTATGTTGTGCTGCATATAATTTAAAATAACTTGCTAATATTCATTACTGGGGACATTTTTTGCTGAAATGTAACATTTTTGGGAGTACTTTGTTTTAATTGTTTTATCCTCTTCTCTTAATTTAAGGCCAACTCCAGAGGAATTGCTACATGACAGTTTGTTCAGTGAAGTATCCTCACTATATCCTCCCTTCCACAAACCTGCTGGTCTGTTCTCATCTTCTCCAAGGTGTGCCAATTTAACACTGCCTGAAGACATAAGTCAGTTATGTAAAGGTAAAAGCAGGTAGTGGGATAATTATCATTGGAGGGGGAAGGAAAATAAAGTGCTATTACATTTTCTCTCCAACAAATTATTGACAGAGACTGTTAAATGTTACAACACTAGATTAATGCAATAAGTTGTTTAATTGAGGGAGACATGAACAAACATGTTTTGAGGGATGTCTGCAAGCCAAAACAGTCAACTCTTAATTTTATGCTTCAAACTCAGGGGAAAAAAATAACATTAGTATTCAAGTTCATGTTGCAAAAGCAGTGTTATCTTTTGCCTTCAGAATTTGGACACATGCATGTAGAAGATAATTATTTTTCTGCTATTGATAATTGAATTCTGCTAGATCATAACATAAAATGATTTTTGGAAGTACTGGAAAGCAAAGTCTTTGTGAAAGGGGTCACATTCTGGACTAAAAGAATAAAGTTCGAAGCTTTAAACCACAGTATGTTGAAAATGCTATGGCTCTTAAATCCTGATTAGTTTTTTTCTTATGAACTTAGAAATGTTTAGAAAATCTCATCTGGACAAAGATTTTTTTGCTTTGCTAGAATGAGTGTGGTATGTGAAGGGAAGAGAGATTTATAACTTCACAGTAGGAATCACTTGTTTCTTATTTTAAGTATTTGTGCTATGCACAAAACACTGTTTTGTTTTGTTTAAAAACACACAGGAAGCAAAAGTCTAGACTCAATGTATTCATGTGAGGGGTTCATGGCAAACTACAGAAATATCTGCATTTTTAATGACTGCTTTCCTTAAATCTCCTTAAAGAGCACTTGCAAAGGAAAGGTCACTTTTCCTCTAACTTGACATTAAGGTTATGACCTTTCAAACAGAATAATTTTTTTTTCAACTTTCTACAACTCTAAACACAAGTATGTGTTTAGAGTTGTAGAAAGAAATACAAACTACCTAAAAGGCTGTAATTTATTTTTGTGTCATTTCTCCCAACAGATGAAGATGATGATTACCTAGCTGAAAGATCAGTTGAAGAGGTTTATTATCTCTGGTGTTTGGCTGGAGGAGACTTGGAGAAAGAGCTTGTCAACAAGGAAATAATTCGATCAAAGCCACCAGTCTGCACACTTCCCAAGTAAGGGTGGGGAAGCACTTTTAAGGAGAGAGAGAGAGGGGGATGGATGGATGGATGGAAAGGAAGGAAGGAAGGAAGGAAAACACTAGTGATTGCGAGAACATACTTAGTTTAAATACCTGTACATGTGAAAACACTGAAAATGGCATTCTTGAACAGAAGGAAATTGTCACTTCCCCTCTTATCCAGTTTAAGGCTTGTATCTGTCTCCTGCCTATTGCTTTCTGAAATTTGAAAAGATGCTGGTGAAGTGCAAAATACTGTAATGGGAGTCCCTAAATTTTGTGCACTTTCCAATAGTATTAAGTTTTACTAATAATGTCTCACTGTGCTTCAGAGGGATATTTGTAATTTAATTTAATATGTTATGTAGCGAATTCTCACATTCTGAATTCCCTTTCACAGAGCAGCAGCACTGAATGGAGAACTCAATTATTCAGCAGATTAGCTAGTTACTTTTTTCCCAAAATGCTTTGTTTTATGATTTAGAACTCTGCAACAGCATTTTAGTGATTGCTACTTTTATCTTACTGCTGCACATGTTGCAATTTTATGTAGAACATTATGATGTTTTAATCCTATGATCTGATCTTAATGGCATAATTAGGTGCCCATATATATCAATTTACTGTTTCTGTGTTTAAAAACCAGAAGAAGAGTGTGTACAGCCAAAATGCAATATCTTTCAAAAGAAAAATGGTGGAAATAGATTTAAGTGTTATTTTGGTATCAAAATTAGTGTGAGATTTTTGAGGGGTTGCTTATTTCTTTGCCCGTAGGTGAATACAGATGCTTTTCAGTTTTGAGGGACAAATATTTTCCACCATACTGTCCATCTTAAAGATGAGGAGTTAATTTCAAAAATGCAGTCTATCTCTAAGTTACACTGAGAATGCTAGGTTAAATTATGAAAATCAGTTTCATGTGGTCTACTTTAAAAATATCATAATAGTGCATACAGAAATTTTCCATTATCTTGGATACATTTGTATCCTTAGATGGACTGCAACAGAAAAGGTCAGACTTTCACTTGGGGTTTTTTGTCATGATGGGAACTGCCTTTCATATGATAATAATATTTTATTTTTGCTTTTCACAGTAAATGACAGGTCTGTTCTGTGCAAGAGCAAGGAATAAAAGGGGTTATTAATCCCATATCTCATAACTCTTTCTTTATGTGCAAAGCAAAGTTAAAGAAAACCTGAAATATGCCATTTTACAGAAGAAGCTGTCTGAATAACTTAAGGTGATTGTACCTTCCCTTGATAGCAGATTTCATGCCATGCAGAGTCAATACAGTATACTTCTAAGACCTATACTTTGTTTTAAAGAGGAAACTTCTTGATGTAAGAGATTTTTTTTTCCTAGCTCAAGTCCTATGTTATAAAGTGACGTGATTTTTTTGTTGTTCTTGTTTTTGAAGCTTTTTATTAGAAGATGGTGAGAGCTTTGGGCAAGGACGAGATAGAAGTTCCCTCCTAGATGACACAACTGTGACTTTGTCTCTGTGCCAGCTCCGAAACGTAAGAGTGATAGTGTGCATTTCTTACTTTCTTCTCTGCAGAAACAATTGTTTAAAGGGAATATGTAACAGCAGCTCCTACTGCTGTTTCTACCAATGGAAGTGTCACTAATTCCAAGAGAACACTTCTTAGTGTCCAAGTCAGATTCTGGTTTGTGCTGTTAAATTGTTTTGCCTGCAAAAGCTTAGTAAATTTGATTTGTCTTCTGTCCCTCCCTTTCCTTTTTCTGTTACCTGCTTTGTTCCAGTGTAGTGCAAATTGTTCTGTACCACTTGGTATTCTCCACAATTGCTACAACTATTTGCTCGGGGAATGTCTTCTGTATGCTTTAATTACTGTCTGTCAATGGCTCACATTACCCAAAAGTAAACCAATTCATTTCAGTTTCAGCTCCTCCAAAGCTTTATACTTAACATTGGATACCAATTTTCTGCTAGTTGATTATTAATTTTTGGAATTCATGGCATGAAATGGCTTTTTCAAAAGGTCTCTTCGAAGCATTTTGCAAAAATGCTGTAATGCAGTTTTCTTACATCTTCATTGGGAAAATCAGCTCATGGCAACTCATGATTTGGCTTGATGTAATGCTCAGTTACAAGATTTACTGTATATATCACTGAAATGTTTTAATTGTTTATATGTCTTTGCTCTTGTAGAGCTTTATTGCTGTCATATTGGGAACCTATGCTGCCCTGTTTGCAGCTTGCTTTTTTATAGTAGCAAATTCAGTTCTGTCAGGTTTTTTTGAAAAACCCTTTTCATAATACAGGGGTTAGGACAAAAAAGAAGGTGACTCCTGACTCTGCCACCTTAATATTGGAGGTAGTGTGTGAAATACTGTGTAAACACATTTCTTCAGTAGAACTTTGCTTCACACAAATGCATCAAGGCAGACCAAAGAATGGGGTTATTTTCTTCAGTAGATCAGTGGGGCTTGTGAGGCAGGTTAAAAATAGGCAACATCTATTTTAAACATAATACACACTGCAGCTTCTGCTGTTGTTCTCACTAGAGGGCAGTTTTTCAAGGCTTTTTTAAAACATTTTGATCTGTAATTTTGGGTATTGCTGCCTACTTCTATAAGTGCAGCAAGAAATAATTGTATACTGAAATTTCATTTTGTGGAAGATGCAAGACTGAACCTTGCAGTGTTAGTTGAAATAAGTTTTTGAACTCGTGCAATTTTTCAGACACCTTTTGTAGAGTAGAGTATGATGCTTATAATCAAAAGAGGAGGAGTACTGAGTGAACAGAGAGTGCACTCTTCTGTCAGCCCCAAGAGGAGCAGGCTGTGTGCCTGCAGGTTAAGGGCTGAACTGCAAGACAGAGCACTGCAGGGAACATGGCATTAAACATTAATCATGCACCAATAGAGGTCTGAAAACTTCAGTCAAAAATCCAGCCATGTTTGTCTGCTACCTTTGCTGAGTGTATTTCCTAAAAGGAATTCAAGTTTGCATAACTCCTGACCTGATTAGAACCATAAAAGCAAGTTGTGCAATTGCTTTGCAGCTACTTGGATAGAAGTCCAGGTAGAAAAATGAGGAAACAAAGAAGAACAATGTAATACTATTGATCTATTAATCCATCGTGCCTGTAAACTATTCTTTGTATGGAAATAGGTTTGTGGATCTCTTTAGGCAGGAGGACTTCCAAAAGGAAGTTTTAGTGTTGAAACTTCCAAAAGGTTTTAGTGTTGAAGGCTAAATGCTTCATTGCTGGCAAAGGACTGAGCTAATGTTTAGGTCTCAAAGCAAGTTACTGAATTTGACAAATGAATTGCTATTTAATAGTTTTTGTATTCCACTAAGATTTCCACTTGAATTCTGAGCAGCATTCTGATAACAAATTATTTTTCTTCCTCCTTTCAGAGACTAAAGGATGTTGGTGGAGAAGCATTTTATCCACTGCTTGAAGATGAGTAAGTATGTGTGTAAATTGGTGCATCTGTAATACACTGAATTATGAGTTACTAGTTTTATTTGAGTGGCACACTGCACAGCTATGGCATACAGACACAACTGCCTCCCAAAAGCAAAGCTAACATGTCTCTTCTGTTTGGCTCTGAAAGTCAAGAGCTGATAAACATGCTGTACTTCAGACCCTGATACCAAACAGAGGATCTTAGCCTCTGTCCTGGAAATTAATTGTTTGTGTTGAATATTCAAACTTACTCGTTTATTCTTGTTTCTGACTAAGAAATGCTTCATGCAGTATTAATTATTTTCAGTGGTTGGGTTTTCTTGCTGTTCACTATTGCTACCCTTTTTTTTCTAGCCAGCCAGCTTTACCTCATTCCAACAGTAGCAATGAGCTCTCTGCAGCTGCTACTCTTCCTCTGATCATCCGGGAGAGGGACACAGAGTACCAGCTAAATAGAATTGTCCTCTTTGACAGGCTGTTGAAGGTATGGAGTCCTTGTGATGCTGGATAATTGGATTTGGTCTGTTAATTGGAAGATTTTGAAAGACCAAGTAATTGTAAAAGGAAGCAGAGGTGCAAGAGACCACAGTAGGAAAGGGGGAAGAAAAAAAACCCTTCAGAAGTATAAGACTGAAAATAAAAATAGAACAAATTATTCTTAGTACTGGTGAATATAAAAGTAGATCTTAAAGTATCCACATGGAAATAGAGCTGTTGCTAATACTGGTTATTTACTGATGAAAATAATTTTACATCCATTATTTTATAACAGACTAAGCTATTATAGGTATAAATATGCCTGTACCATTTCTGCATTTCCAAGCAATAAACTTTTTGAAAACATGGCAATGCCATGTTATAAATGTGAGATTTATACTGGGTAAAGAAATAGCAGCCCCTAATTTACATATATGCAGAGAGATAGATTCCTGTTTAAGAATGAGAGAGCTGATGCACGTTATCAAGGGTAAACTAGAAATGTTTAATAAAACCAAGATAGATACATATTATGAAAAGAAAGATAAAATGAAGAAAAAGTTCATAGTACAAATTTGGATTAGTAGATCTATCCAGTATATACCAAAGCACATGAATGCATTTATGAGAAGGAGTGGACATTTTAAGATCAAAAAGTAGTCCTTCATCCAGGCATTCCAGTTAGGAATTAAATTTACTTTTTGTGTAACTTGTATTCACTGTTTTCATTTGGAGGAAGACTGTCCCTGTTTTGAGATTTGAATTGTTTCAGTTACATTTGTGATAACAATTTTTTTCTGGTTAATCTCTTCTCTTTGAAGGCCTACCCATACAAGAAAAACCAAATTTGGAAAGAAGCCAGGATTGACATCCCTCCCCTTCTGAGAGGCATAACCTGGGCTGCCTTGTTGGGTGTTGAGGTAAGGGTGTTTGGAGAAGTTCCAGTACTGACTGGGAATGGAGTGCATTAGGAATGGGGTTGACAAGGAAGCTGGAATGGGTTTAAAGATCTAGCAGGTAGGTTGCTGTAATTTCAAACAAAATGAGTCATAAAATTGTGCAAATAAAGATGATGTTCTGACAAACTTGCTTCTTTTCTGTAAGGTTATTTGATTTCAGAATGCATATGTGAACTTGACTGCCTTAAATTTTGATTATTATTTTCAGTGGAAAATAATACCCTGACATTTGGTAATTAACCAGGGTTTTTTGTTTTGATTTTTAATATTTTGACAAATGCAGTTGACAATCCTTCTGCTCCAGTCAGCAGTAGATGAACAAAACAGGAGAAAACACGAAATGTATTTTTCTCACCTACCAATCAATACATTTCCCAGAAAAAATGGAGAATAAATCAATCAAATACAGTCCTTTGGGACAATGGAATTTCCCAGAAATGAAGGCTTCTCACAGAGTGGCTGGACTACCCAACCTTTGGATTTACCTTGCTTGCAATCCTGCAGCAGCAGATCATTAAGATTCTTAGGGGTAACACATCCTAGGTTATTCAGGAGATTTAGCTTAGGATGTGATCCTCTGAGTACCGTATAATATAATTAACAAAAAAGCTTGGAAGATGAAGAAAAACTGCTGGTCAGGCTTGTAGCCTGAGTCTTAGGAAATTAGGAAATTAGTCAATTCTCATGCTTCAGCAACTTGCCATCTATACAATAGGAGTGTTTTCCTGTCCCATAACATTAAAATGGACATGTTAATAGAACTGAGAGCACCTCTTAACTTGAAAATGGGAAACTACAAAGTGCATAGCTTTCTTCATGAACAACTGAAGATCATGCTGAGGAGATCTATATGAAGGTCTGTATGTTTTGAGTTAATAACAGAATAAAGATGGTTTTGTTGAAATTACCTGTCAGAATCTTCTGTTCTTCTGCTAACTGAAGTTCCTAACAAAAACAGTCAACTTCTCATATCACGATGTACATTGTCATGTGCACTTACGTTGGCAAGGACTTCCTAAATTCAAATAATTCTTCTTCCACATTTAGGGTGCCATAGAAGCAAAATATGATGCCATTGATAAAGACACACCGATTCCTACAGACAGACAAGTAAGTCCTGTGTTGTTACCAAATATTATCACTTGAAGATCCTTCCCACCCATCACTTGCCTGTCACAGCACTCGTGGTGGATAACAACAATATGCTTCCCCTTGCCCTCCAGCCTTACACTGTAGCAAAAATCTTGCAAACAGATCAGCACAAATACTTTAACTCAGCTTACAAAATGGGCAAGCTGAAATCCTTTTTTACTTTATAATCATTGTTTCTGTAGCAGCGTCAGCAGTGTAGTGAACAGTATTAATGGTTTATTGTTAAAAATCCTGGGTTTACCAAATGTTTGTTGTGCCTGTTGGACCTTGTAGCAATAGTGCTGAGGTCCTGTGATGTGAGCTATACTTCACAGAAATGGGGGTTTGAGCAATTTGGTTCTCCAAGAAGAGAATGTTCTCAAATGCTCTCTTAGGAGACATAAGAAGACATTACAAACAACAACTGTTCCTTTCAGCTGGGTGAAGAAATATTTTCCATCAAATTGGTTGCAACATTGAGAACTCTGATTTGGTTATCTTTTAAAGCAAAGCAGTATTACCATCTAAAATGAGTCCAGAAGTAAAAAAACTGTAACTGTCGTCTGTTTTCTGCCTTTTTCAAGGGTTAGAACCCTTTAAAAAATATAAATGCAGAAAAGGGAAAAAAAAAATCTCTATTTTTAAATTTTGACAAGTGTGTTAGGTTCCCTGTCAGTTTTGGTTTTGAGAATGATGGAGGAAGAAGATTGTGTGTAGTGGTGGTCTGACCTACATATTTTGGCTGACTTCTACCCCTGGTGTTGCAAGATTGGTGTAGTGCTGCCCCACTCATCCCGATTTTTCTTTGTGTGCTTGGCTCTGGTGCAGATTGAAGTTGATATTCCTCGTTGCCATCAGTATGATGAACTGCTGTCATCACCAGAGGGTCATGCAAAGTTCAGACGTGTGTTGAAGGCCTGGGTTGTTTCCCATCCTAATTTGGTGTACTGGCAAGGTGAGTTTGACTGGTTGGCAAGGGTGGATAATTGAATGGAAAGCTTTGATTTACTGAAAAGTACCTTCTGCTTTTCACCCCCACAATATAAGCCTTTTTTGGGTGCTTTCCTTTCTGTTTCCTTTGAGGAATGAATCTGTGGGTTATTGCAAATTTAAATCCTAATAACTTATATTTAATTCAGAATAAAAATTGCCCCACTCTCTTTGTTATATATTCAGTCTTCATAAGTTTCAATCACTGTATTTTAAAAAGAAAAGTCTGTTGCTTGCTATTAAGCTCCAAGATAATACTGCAAAAGTTACTGAGTTCTTGGAATGATAATTGGCATTTCTTGGATGTCTTGGCAGAATAATCAATTTGGCATTATAGCTGAACAATTTGAAATCCTTGCTGTTTTCATGCATATATTTCACAGTTGCTCTCACCATTACTTGTGAAGGCCTGATAGTGCACAACCAGTATCTAGTGTGCAAATTTTCATTAGAAATTAATGTCTTTATCTTGTGCATTAAAATAAATGAGCTCTTTGTGCTGTTTCTTCATGGCTCTTGTCTCTTTAGGTCTTGACTCTCTTTGTGCACCGTTTCTGTACTTGAATTTTAACAATGAAGGTGAGTACATTTTTCTGCAGTGAGCAAAGAAAAGCACAGTCTCTCATCTGTATCTACATGCAGACAGATGTGTGAATCCACTTAGAGATGGAAAATTTCTGTATCTACAAAGGAATTTTAAAGCTCTTATTGTCACAGGTCAAAAAAATGGTTGGAGTTTTGAAAACTGCATGTGGTGTACTTCAAGCAGGGGTTCAAGTATTGTTTATTGCCAAGTGCAATAGTGATATATTTTAAAAAGCACAAATAATCTTAGGTAGGAAAAGGAAGAAATGCTGCTTTAACACTTGTATTTTTTAGTGAAGCTGTAGTGCAGCCTTGCTTAAGGTGAATGCTTTATTTGGTAACCTAAGTGTTAAACTGTCAGACCAGCTTTGTCCAGAAAAGCTGATGATAGTTTTAAAATGCCTGATTCAGATCAGCTTTAGATATATGACCTTTATCTTCTTAGATGTGATTTGTTTCTGATTTGTTTGTAACAGGTGTAGTCCAAGCTTTTATTGTCTTGTACTTGGCTTTCTTTATATAAGGTCTCTGTGTGAAAAAACTAGTTTCTTGGGACAATTTCTCCTATTATACCTACTGTGCATGCAATAATTTTTGTGTATAGATTGATTTAAGTTTTTATACTCAGTATCTGGTTAATAATTAACTTTTTTAGATGTAATTAAATTCTGCTTCTGTCATTGCAACTGTTTTTCTAATTCTTTCAGCTCTGGCATATGCCTGCATGTCTGCTTTTATTCCAAAGTATTTGTATAACTTCTTTCTGAAGGATAATTCTCATGTTATTCAAGGTAAGTCGGTCCCTTTATTTGGTGTAGTTCTAAGAGAAGTAGAATTGGTTTTGGATTTGTAAATACACTTTTCCAAGGGGGGTGCAAAATTGGGATGCAGTTAAAATCACGTAACTGTGCAAGAAAATTTGGAAGTAAGTGGTTAAGGATTCAGACAGGAGAAAAAAAATCAAGTGCACATGCACAAAAGTGTTCTATGTAATATCCAAGGTAAGAGTCAGTCCATCCTGCAAAGTTGTGAAAGCAGTAAAAATCTTTCTTGTGTTACATTGTAGAGGCTGTGATCAAAGTCATTGTGTTAGAGGAGGTGTTGGACCGTAAGGGAAAATGAGGAAGAGCAGTACAAACTAGGGGTTCTTTAGAAAATGAAAGTTGTGGTATTCAGGGAAATAGGGATTCAAGGGGATTTTCTTACTGAGCAGATGATGTTATTCAATACAGGACAGGAGTTGGAAAACCCTGAGGAATAATGTTCCATACTTCAGCCTTCAACAAGTATATAAGTAACTTAGATGAATTAAAACAATAGCTAGGACTGTCTGTTCTAATTGAAAAGTAATTTTAAATTTCATGGAAGTATGAAAAGAAATTGTCTCCACCTAGAAAGTCACCTTGGCACAGTCTGTGTTGGGAAGATAATTTGTCTTCCAGACAGGCTTTAAAAAACAAAAGAAGCTGTTTCAAAAGCCATTAGTAATTAAAAGAAACAGGTGGTAATTAATGTCTTTAATTGCAAGCAGTTATGAATGTTTATTAAATACTGAGTATCACCATGGCTTGCTGTCCTTGTATTTCTTTTAAATAAATTTTCTTTTGTATATTTCTTTTGAAACTTGTCAGCTTTAAAATGTCTGTGTTTTTTGTCTTCAAGGAAGGTAATTAAAAACTGATCAACAAAACTTTAAAAGCATTTATGTATTAGATAACTGGGAGAGAACTAACATAAGGAGAGAATGCCAGGGTTAGGAGAGTTTATGTATGGAAGACAATGGGTAAGAGGTGTTATGAACTGAAGAAAAAGTAGGAAAAATTATTCTAGAGAGCATGTTTGCATCCTTTTGTCTTTAAGGAAAGATTGGTTGCAGTAAAGGTCTAAAGATGAAAAGAATAAAAATGTTCCTCTGGAGACAACTACTTTAGACTTCAGGTTAATAGCTTGGTAAAGACTTTTCTCAAGAGGTTATACTGTTCCATAAAATAATACTTTTGCTCTCTAGGGTTTCCTGATGTTGTTCCTAAGGAGCTTTGCAAAAATATGTATCAGCCAAAGTTAGAAATACAGGTCAGTAGGATTCTGTGAACCAAAGCAGTGTAGGCATTCCTGAGTTCCTGTTCTGCATCTGGCATCATCAAGGACTCAGGAAGATTGGACCCTTTAGGATTCTTTCAGTAGTCTAATTAGTCTTTTCTAGGGTTTTATGTCCAAAAAAAAAGTATAAATAAAGGTATAAAGCAAGACACTGTGTCATTTCCCTGCCTTTTTAAGGTGGAGGAAAGGGTTAAGAATGTGTCATTTAACTACCCACTGCAATTTTAGCTGCTTTGTGTCTTCTGTGTAGATACAACCTGTGTGGAGCCTTGAGATGCCAGCACATTCTGGGAACAGAGTTTGCATTCTCTGTGGCTCCCCTGTTCTCTAGCTGCCCACGCCCTAATTGCTCTGTTCTTGGGAACATGGAGGAAAAGGAATTACCATCTGTTACAAAATTGCAATTATTGCCTCCTCAGCTTACTTCTAGCAGAGTGTGTGACAGTGTGGACGAAACTGGGAGGAGGGCAGAGCTGAGAGAAATCTGTCCTTGTCCTGTGTTCTGCTGTCTGCTTCTCTTCCAATTAAAAGCAATTGTTGTTTAGACAACTCGATGAAATTGTACCCATCAACCTAACAGGCCAGGCTGAAGATGTAATAAATTTTATCTTTTATAGTGGGTATTTCTCCTTGCTGGTTACTAAACAGTCTTTAACTTTGCATGTCAAGCATACATCACAGCATAAGTGTGTGCCAAGATAAACCAGTGTTAAAAAGCCAAATTGAGAAGTACTAAAGAAGAAAAAGTGTGTGTTTCTTTCTCTGTATTGAATGTAATGGCAACAAGGCGTACAGCAGTGGTATTCACTTGCTATTTTATTGTGGCTTTAAAATGAGTGGCTTTCTTTCAGCTCTGTTGTGAGCTAGCAGCATGTGATGGCTTGTGTTTTTGACAACAGTCTTGGATTTGTCATTTCAGAGTACCTGACAGTGTTTTCCCAGATGATTGCATTCCATGATCCAGAGCTGAGTAACCACCTCAATGAAATTGGGTTTATTCCAGATGTAAGTGCTAAGGGTCCTTATAAGTATTATACAAAGGAATTAAAAAATAGAAAATGAGGGAAACTGGGATGAGATGCCTTTCCAAACTGCTGTAATAGCACTTTGACAGAAGTGAAACTTCCATATTAATAGACCTCCCTGAATAAGCTGATAAAATGGTAAAGTTTTGATTCTTCTTTTACGTGCTTTAGTCCTTTCTGTTCTGCTGGGATGGTAAATACAATAAAAATACTACTAGCCAGTTATTATAACTTAGATTCATCTTAAAAGGTATATGCAGATCTATTTTTGAAATGTGGGTTAATATACAAAAAATTAGTGTACTCATAAAGTGCTTATAGCAAAATTACTGTAGCTAATTGAATGCTGTTGATTAGTAGAAATGACACATTATTTTGCAAGTATTAGATAAAGTCTGTGATCATCAATCTTGTAGATATATCAGACCTTGGAAAATACTAAGCATCCATTTGCTGGAGTGTGCCTCAAATGTGGGACAAGTGCATAACACAGACTCAAGTTTTTTGCTTCCATTGAAAGCATAAAATCTCTTAGATGGAGGAAAATGAAAACTGAGAACGCAGCCAAAAAATAGAGAGGATGGGCTTTGTTGGAAAAAGCAAAACCAGGCCTTCTTTAGAGCCTCACTTCTAGCTATCACTGTAAATTGTAAAGCTTTCCTCTTTTTTTGAGAAAGGTGTGTATAGTTAAGAAAGCCAAAATAAAAATGTGTTTCTGCCTACAAATACTGATGTTTCTGGAAAGCAGATTTAGGCAAGGCCATAGAGATAATGTTAATTGATATGGTCTCTATATCATTCTATATTTGGCATTAGAAATTTAGTAATTACCAGTTGATCATAAGAACAGGTGATGACTGAGAGGTCAGAATGGAAGAAGATAACTGAACTCAGGAGATGTTGATGTAAAAATGCAAATTTCATAAGTAAAAAATTTATATGCATTACTTCTATAAGCAATACAAAGTTTAGCTTATCAGAAAAGCCTTATGCTTATTAGGAAATATTTTAAGTTGGAGCAGCAAGACCAAGCCTCTGAAAGTCCTTTGTTTTACATCATTCCTTAAAGAATTTGTGGGAGTTTGGGACTGGCAGATACTCATCACTGTTTGATGTACAAATGAAAATATATACTTTCTTTCCTATTACAATTAATATTGTACTAGAAAAGAAAGTATATATTTTCATTTGTAGAGGGTGTTTTTAATCTAATAATCTTGTTTGACTGATACAAATTTAGGAGGTACAGTGGTGGTAAAATGAGCAGAAGAGAAAGCCAGTGTATTGCCTTATAAAGAGAGGAGTTTGAGAAAGCCACATGTATTTCAGATGACACACATCTGAAGAGGACAGGTGGGAGGAAGATGAAAGGAAAATGAGGAGAAAGCCTAAATGTTTGGGTAGATGAAGTGTGTAGGGGTTAACAGTGACATTTAACATTCCTGAGGGAGGATCAATTTTGCAGCATCACTATATAAATGCATTTGATGCTTATTTTTTAAAGGCTGCAGATGACCAAAACAATTCACCTGTGTATTTTGTTCAGGATGCTAGTTCCCCCTAAGGAGTTAGAGATGTAATTTCCCTGACCATCTTACAGGTCCTTGTGTGGGCTACTAACCTACATCAGAGCTCTGTAGTAGCCCATCTTGGGTCTTATCTGTATTTCATCAGCTCCCTGTGCCTGCCTATACAGTTATAATTCTCCACTGAACACTTCCAAGGTACAAGTCAGATGGAATAATTTGAAATCGTGTGTTTTGCTGTATTTTAGTTTCTGTTGTGCTAGTCATTGGACAGTACATAGTCATACATAAGCCTTGTGTCTAAATCTGATAATCTATAGATGATTAGGTAATATAGTAAATTGCAAAAGAGGAATATTTTTTTAAAACTCTTGCATTGAATAAAAATGCAGGTTCTAAAATTAACACTAACCTCTGAAGAGAGTTTGTCCTTTCTGAATGATCTGTCAGGATTCGGGATTTTTTTTATTAAGTAAAAGTTGTTCTGCCTTTTAGATTAGTCAGAGAGGTGATTTTTTGTGACTGTAACAAGGCAGCATAGGATCCATCAAGGTGAAGGATATGCAGTGTAGTAATGAGATCTGAACCAGAGTTTCGTGCTTGAGTACTAATCCTATCAAAGTAAACCCTGATTAATCTTTCATCATTGAAAGGCAGGCTCTGCTGCAGGGAAGATTGGGTTCCTGGCACCCTTGTCATTTGCTTCAGGTCACATAGCTCAGAGAATATTGAACATTGCTGAAGCTTGAGTCGTTGGGAATATCATTAGCTGATGTGGTGCCTGGATTAAGTACATTGCTGTGGCTATGTGATTTACATATAAATAGAGGGATAATACATACAGTGAATCTTACAGTTCTTCTTTGCTCACTCTCCCAAAATTTATACTCTTCCCCACCCTATATAATGCTGTATAACACAGTCCTTATTTTACTGACTAATTCTGACCCTAAACAGCAGACCGTGTTAAAGAAGAAAATGAAGAAAAACAAAGTGTACAATGTATCTGAAAGTGCAGCAATTGCCATAAATACTCTAAAGCACTTTCAGCTGTGAATTATGGAAGGTAGACACAGTTGTCATCTATCCACTAACGTGGAAGGCAAACTGATTGCAGTTCCTTAATATCATTGTGCTGAAGCTGCTGGCACAGGTAGACACCTTAGCTTGGTTTTGGTGATATGCATGAGGTGTCAGTAATAGGGCTTCATCTTAAAACTCCTGCCCTTGAAGTACTTTCTTTGTTTGTCCTGTTACACAATTGCCTGAAGATGAATCTGGAGGAGAAGTGTCTTGCTGATGTTTTCATCTTGTGAAGAAAGTGATCATTCTTCCAATTTTGTTTGCTTAGGTACATATAGGTGGGTAGAATCTTAAATTAAAAATGTGATTCAATTTGCCTTTTGCACCTTTCTGAAGCCTTTAAATGTATGATTGTCCAGGCACCATACAGGATTGAAGCTAAGTACATGTATCTGTATCTCAGATGTGGAGCAGGAAGGTGAAAGATTGGGAGTTTGTAGAATAGACAATTTCCTTTGGAAGGGACCTACAAGGCTCCTGTAGTCCTGCCTGGCCACCTGGGCTGACTTGAAGTGTGCTGTTGAGGGCATTCTCCAAATGCTTCTTAAGCACTGACAGCCTTGGGGCATTAACCACCTCTCCAGGAAGCTTCTTCCAGTGTTTCCACCTTCTTGGTAAAGAAAGAGACTTCCTAATGTCCAATCTAAATCTCCCCTGGTGCAGCTTTGAACTATTTCAACATATCCTGTCACTGGATCTGAGAAGAGCTCAGCATTTCCCTCTCCACCTCCCCTCCCTCAAGAAGCTATAGAAAACAAAAAAATAGGTTTTGTTAACAACTGAAAATTAAAGCAAAAAGCGGCAGTTGGGATAGTTGTTAGAACAACTCAGCCAAATAAAATTCCACTTACTGCTGGACAACATTGTTTCACACATGCATCAAACAGGGGAAGAAGAAACAGACATTTAATAGATGAGGGGGAAAAAAAACCAAAGCCTCTTTATCTTTGGATTTGGCATTTCATATAAACTGCAGTATATGGTACAGCTAAAGTATATGCAGAAAAAAAAGTTATAGATTTTCTGTTTAACTTATTATTGAAGAGAATTTTCCTCTGATTTTAACAAATATAATGATTTAAGACAGGGAGGTGTTTGTAAGCCTGAAGAAGTTATGGATGCTATTAGTAAGCAAGGAAAGGAAAGGCAGAACATGGGTGCCATTATTCCCTGATGCAAAGCAAAATTATAATTATGGCTTCTCTCAAGGTCGTCTCCCTAAAACATGTGTTGATTTTACAGGCTATTTTTTAATGTGGCTTATTCTCAGGCTGTCCCAGCTTTTCAGATGCTACTTTGATTACACTTTAGGCGTTCTTCCCAGCTCGGGAGAGTTAAGCGTCAGGTAAAACCAGACCCCCCGTAGGTTTCAGGGTTCAGCCCTGAAGGATTGAAATCCCCTTCTCCTGGAGCTGCTTGTTCCGGAGGCGCGGGCCCTGCTGTTCCGGGCGGCGGCCGCTGGAGGGCGCCATTCCCTAGCGCTGTGCGCAGTCCTGCTGCCCCAGCGCATCCCGGATTCTGTGCCGGGCTCAGCGCGGCTCCTCCTCCCCTTTCACTGCCTTCGGGAGGTAGTGCCGCCCGTGCTGTGCCTTCCCCTTCCTTCCTTGCTAATAGCATCGGTAACCTCTTCGGGCTTACCAACACCTCCTTGTCTTAAAGCATTATTTTTGTTAAAGTCAGAGGAAAAACTCCCTTCAATAAAAGCTCGCCTGACACCTTCTACTTAAATTGTTTGACCTACTTTTCATGTCACTGCTGATAGGTTTGGTGAAGATGGTTTGGAGCAAAGCAGTGATTTTCCTTGTGATTACCTTTTAATAATCTTCAAAGCTTCACATTTCATGTATTTTCTTGTTTATTTCTGTGTACATCCATGCATGATAGACGTGTTTGTGAAATTAGGAGAAAATTAGGATCTTTGCTAAACCATTTTAATCATAAAGGAGGAAATAATTTCTTTTAAATACCAAGGAAAAAATGTGGTTTACAGAATATGTACCTCCAAGCAAAGAGGAGCCTCAGGGCACTAGGCTTGTTTTCCTGCTGCATGGGAAGCAAGATGTTGCATATAAACAAAGAGATAAACAGGTATTAGCTGATCACAACCACTGCAAGGGATATTTCAGGGAACAGGATATGTTACTATTCTTAGAATGCCATCTATTTAAAACATGTCACGGATATACTCAGGGAAATAGTATGATTGCATTATAAGATTAATATGATGATAGGAATTGATTTGGTTTGGATTTTGAACACTTAAAATCAATTGGTGGGCTGGGGTTCAACTTCCTAAAAGCCTGCTGAATATTAAAAGTGGTGAACAGGTCATTGAACCTTCCTTAGTTTAGGGGCAGTATGGTTCAGATCTCAGGCACTCAGAAGAAGGCATAGGAATATAATTTAGAGCTGTGCTAAGAAGGTTTTCAGCAAATGTGTACATCATTTAGTCAGAGCCATAACCCAGTTCAGAGTTTATGGAATAAGAAGTAATTTATTAACATAATATCAATTATGTTTTCTGCTCCTCATTTGTTTACTTCCAGGGAAAGCTCAATAGGAGGATTAATTTGCACTTTTTATGAGTTAAAAAGTAATATATTAAGCTTTATGTTTAACTGTAAATCTTCATAGCACATGAGCCATGCAGTTGAATAAAATTTAACAATGATTGTCTCACTCTTGCATTCCTAATTTATGGAAACTTTCTGCACAGTTTGATGTCTTAAGAAAATAGATTCTCTTGCCTTTGCCTTGCTAAAGGCTTCATTGAAAAATTAGAAGTTCTTAAGGTGTCATAAATACTTAGCTCTTTCTCTGCATGATGTCTTGAGTATGAAAGTTGGCAGGCATTAAAGGTTTTCTGTAGCTGTTGCAGCAGCACAAGTCTTGTAGGGGTGTAAGTGCTGAAGCAGGACACCTTTGGGTGACACTGCCCCAAAATGGTCACAGTGGGACTACAGAAATGCTTGGGTGTTACTGAGCATTTACTGAGAATGAAGCTGTCCTTAATTGCTTCACTGGCAAGTATGCATTTTAATAAATACCAGCTTAGCAGAAAAAGGCAGAGGTGGTTATTTTTTATCTTGAAAATCATCATTTCAACTTTAAGTTATTTCTATAAAACCATTTTCTTCCATAGTCAAAAAGATAGATGAAATCAAGGTGGTTTATGCTTTTTTCAGGCATCCTTGGCTAATTTTTGTTTAAATTATTGAGAATTTCAGCAGTTTAGCATAGCAGGTTTTTGAGTTCTTTAAGACTTTGAAGGTTATATTTTGCAAGCCACTAGTAAGGGTGGTGATTGGTTTTTTACTGTTTTCAATACAGTGTTACAAACTAATAATTTGAAACATTTGGGGATGAAAGTTTCTGACAGGCTATGAGTTGTGTGATATAAGATCTGCCACTGCAGTTATTTTCCTTTCTAACTGAATTCATGCAAAGTAGGCAATTTTTGATGTACTTGATGATTGTCATAGACAACTTGAGTTCTCAAAACTTTTTCTTTGTCTTCTTCCCCCATCACCACCTTTGGCAGCTTTATGCAATTCCTTGGTTTCTTACAATGTTTACACGTGAGTATTCTTTTTTTCCTATGATTACATGTTCTTCTGTTTCTTAAGCTTAATTTTTCTCACTTTTCCAGCTAAAGCTATTCTTAATTGGTATGATAGGTCCAGCATTTAGTTAGGATGCTTATAATTTGCAAGGATGTGTTGTGCAAAAATCAACAGTGGAAAACTCAGTGGTGCCTGTCACTTTTTTTCTGCCCTGATTTGGCAATAATTAGTATTTCTCCTGTGGTTTTGAGTTGTTGTTATTGTTAGATTATTATATGTTGTTGTTGTTATTGTCTGGATTATTTTACACATGCAGTATTTAGGGTGTGTTCACAGGAAGCTCTTATCTACTGGAAAAAGATGTAATAATGTTAAAAAGCAAAACCAAACTACACCACCATCCCCTGCCATCACTTAAACAATGTAAGAGAGTGACTTTGTTTTTGAAGATAATCATATTTTTGTTGCACATTGACACACTGTTATTCTGGTAGAACTAGTTTACTGTATTTGTGCATGTATATTAGGAAAAAAAAAGAACTTTCTAATTTGGTGGGTTTTAATTAAAGAGAACAAAGTTAATAAATCAAGTCTAGAAAGCAATTTAAAAACTTCTATTCTCAAAAATCTTTGATTTTTTTTCATGTCATATCCACATTGGCAGATGTTGAATTTAAATTTTCAAAGAAGTGGCAAAATGAAAAGAGCTGGTAGATTATTTCTCTGATGAAATATCAGAGAAGTTAATGTGAGATTCTTGATTGCATTTTCTAAAGATTTTGACCGTAAAGCACTGGTTCTTCAGTTGTCCCTGTTTCTCTACCCTTCATGAGAATTGCCACATTTGGAAAACCAAGGAGTTGTTTTCCTTAAACAATCAAGTGCAATAAAGTCTTAGAACTATTTAGTTGGAAGATACCATATTTTAAGAGAGCCACCTTCAGCTTTTTATATAAAATCTTGCTATTTTTAATAGGCCTTTTTCCTTGTCTTTCTTTTATTCTGCCATTTTTTCTTTATTCTGTTCATTTTTTTTGTCTAATTGTAAGTAGTTGATCTTATTAACTTATTAATGTCATCTTCTTGTGAAAAACTGATATGCATGCCTTATATGTAATTGTACTGTACTAAAATAAAAATAAATTGCTTAATTCTTGACATACTTGAAATGTGAAAACCCATGTCCTTCCAAGTATTCATTAAGAAAAGAAGACTGCTGTTTACAGAATAATCAAACTGCATATGAACACAAACATGATCCTGAACAGGTTGAGTCCTCTTTGCTCCCAAATAAAAAAGAAATTACTCGAGATGGGAGGGGAAAGAAGTACATAGGCAACTCATTAACCCTCTTGTTGTGTGTATATGCTTATAGAGTTTTATTGATTGTGCTTATTCATTATGCAGATGTCTTTCCTTTGCACAAAATTTTTCACTTGTGGGATACATTACTGCTTGGGAATTCCTCCTTTCCATTCTGTATTGGAGTTGCCATACTTCAACAGCTGAGGGATCGTCTTCTGGCTAATGGATTCAATGAGTGCATTCTCCTTTTTTCAGACTTGCCAGGTACAGAAAATACTACTTCTTCCTTTTTTCTCTGTCTTCCCCAGTGTGTTTCTAAATATATGCTTAGAAATCATGGCTGGTTTAGGCAAACTCACTGCCAGAGTGTATGGTTCTTAACTGCAATTTATTGTAGTTAGTTGAAGTCTTTTGCTGTCATCAGCAAGAATGCAGTAGGATTGTTATTTCCAGGTGAAGGTTGGAGTATTTTGTTGTGAAATTCAGAACTATTTAAATTCATTCAGAAGCAACTGTTCGTTGTCATGCCACATACAGACACGATCAGTTTAAATGAATTTTTACATAAATTGAGTACAATTCTGATTAGTCCTTTTCGTCTTTAGTGCTGGTATTAGCCTGTTTTCCTTTCTAACATAATTAAACTTGTACTGTGGAAGTAATTCATGTAAAAGGATTAGGGAAAGCAGTATAGGAAGCCATTGGAATTACTCTGTTAAATATTTCCATTTGAAATTTAAAGTTTCAGAATAACTTTCAAAATTGTATCAGCATCTGCATGATCATTGTGCAGATGTTCTGTGTCTTTGCTCAGTGGGAGGTGATTCACCTATCCATACAAACTAGTACCTTACAAAAATACATTGCAGTTAACTGTGGAGTTTGGAGCTTCCTTCTGAGCAAGTGCCTAGTAGTAAGACAGCAGAATGCATTTGAACTGAGTAAGCCATGTCACCTGAAAGGTGTGGTTTAGTTTGTAGTGACACAAGTAGGAAGGCTGGTGCACTCAGAACATTAATACATGTTCTTGTATTAATTCCCTCTCTCCTGCTCAGGATCTTAATAATGGAATACAGGTCTTAGGTACGAGGTTGGCACTGTTTTAAATGTGTGGCTTTTCTTTAGATAACTCTAACTTTGGGGTAATTGCTGGGCTAATTAAGGATTTAGGGAGCTCTATTTAAACTCCCATGTGTGCAATTCAGTAATTCATTTAAACAGAAGTTCTTATTCAGAAGAACTGAAGGAGAGAATCAAGTTTGGAGGAGAATTTAAAAGGTCTTCTTAAGTGTTGCAGTCTCCACAGCTGCAGAGTTCACAGAGGTTAGCAGTAGTCTAGGATATGGTACCTAGCAGATGAGGCTGAGTTCACAGTTGTATAAGTCAGTGAGTTATCATAAATGAAGCTCTGTGATTTTTTTAAATACTGTTGCCACAAATTGTCTCACTGTAAACCCTTCCAGATGGGTCTGGATTTCAAAATTTGTCTCCTACTTATTAGTTTGATATGTACTATCCAGTTGCTACCATATTTTTGAATTTATAAGAAATTTAATTAGGCCATTCCTTATAGTGTAGAATTGTAATTTTCAATATGTGTGTTTAGTCATTTCAAATGTTCATGGTAAATTTAATGGGATATCTACAGATGGCTGAAATGTGAGGGCTAAACTAAAAGACTGATTCTCTCTCAGCCCTCTCCTCCCCCATGTGTTAGCTGTATGTCCTAGTTAAGTACAGATCCATTAATATTTAACTTATTTTCTTGCCTAAGGTAATTTCTCCATATTTTTCTTTTTCTTGAAGGGTGTTAAATTATGGATTCCAATTTATCTTAAATCAGGTGATTTTCTGACAGTGGAAGTATTTTATGCTGGGGTCATGTATAAGAACATGTTATTTCTTGTAATACATATGTGTTCATATAATAAAATTAAATCAGTAAAATCTGTAGTAATATAAGGTACAAGCATTCTGCTGATTTTAGGTGATGACAACTTTGCTGATACTCTGGTAGGAAATACAGGTTTCTTATAAGGTTTTTTTTTTCTTAAATTGGTGGTGTCTCTGATATTTTTTGTATGTCAACAGTGGCACAATTGAATATTTTGAGATTAATCTAAAGCATACTATAAAATACCGCAAGTAAAACTACTAAGGGAAAAAGAATAAGGGTTAAAGACAATCCTAGTGTGTCTTAAAAGTTAAATGTTGTTGGTCTAGCTTAATCAGTAACTTTTTCAACATATAATTCTCTTAGCCTTGTGCCTTTTCCTCCTGACCTGAGTCTTATTTCTGATTAAAAAGTATTGACTCATTATGCATTTTGTCACCTTCCAAACAAGACTTCTGTTATTTTGGTTACAATAAGTTGTGTGCCAAGGCTGAAAATTTTCTGAAAGTAATTTACAAATAACCTTAATCTGAAAATATATCACTCCCAGGAAGAGATTAAGTTATTCAAAACATCTGTGATAATTTTAAACTGAAATCAGTTGTGGCTGAACAGTCTGAAACTCCTGTAGTTGGTAAGCTTTGTGTGCACTGGAATGGCTTATTGCAGGCTGCCAGTAAAGGCAACTTCCTTTCCAGATTGATAGAGGTATTTTTCTGCAATCTCAAACTTTGTGGAACACTTTTAAGATTTCTTGTTTTTTACAAAACAAAAACCCCACTGCCTAATTTCCAATGCACTGTATATGACACAATTGGAATTAATGTTTTAAAATAATGGTGATGTGAGGAAAACAAAGGGGCGTTGTGTCAGCATTGATTACTTGGTTCTGAAAACCCTTTCTGATACTTGTCTCAAAGCTTTGGCCATATTTTATCCATAAAGCCAATACAATTGAGCAATACTTGCTATTTTTGGAAGCTCTGATGGAAATTTTAATTTATTTTTATGTCGTTCAAACAATGTCCTAGCAGATTAGGAAATTTATTTGAAGATTTTGATGAAATAATTGGCTAAATAATTAAGAATACTGGAAAATCCTTTTGCAACAAATGTCCTAGTTCATTCCTCATGGAGCTGTATGAAGGGGGCATATAAGCAACTGCTAAATTGAATTAAATAGAATTAGGTTTTTTAGGAAATTACTACCCCAAAGTGCTGGGGGTTTTAAGTTTTAATTTGCTGTCATTTATTCTTTCATATTTTTTTATTGTGTTCAAGGAGCTCTGTTAAGTACAAACTTTATTCAAGCAATATAGATTCCAAAGAATATTTAGGAATATTTGAGACAGACAAACAAAACCAGCGCTGGAATCGTTGCTAATATTTTACCTGTACTTTTGAGACTTCGTAAATTGTGTCTTATTCCGGTGATGCAGAGAGAGCAAAGACATTACACATTACCTTTGTTTTTCCTGTAAGTCTGGCATGTAGCAGTATGTGTCAGGACAATGAAAATGGTAAGGGTGATACTATTACGATGGGATTCCTGAGGTACCGACAACAGAGACCGGACTCTGCTTTTAGACCAGCATTTATTTGTGCTAAGCCAGCCTGGATATCCCTTAACCTCATGCATCAGCAGATTTACAACCCAGAAGGCTTTTCATGCCCTGAAGACCAGCTGTATAAATTTACTTTAAAACATGCAGTTTTGCTTATAGCTTAGTCTTTAGAATCTTGCCATAAGTTTGTGTGATAATGTCCATTATTCAACTCAAAAATTATGGCTGTTGTAGTTTCACTCGACTACCAAATTCATTACCCGCTGTACAAGTAGTACAAAGTCTACAGCAGCTTTTGTTAGGAAGCATCCACACACATACACTGCTCTTTGCAAATATTTGAAGGATCCTTAGACCAATCCAGTCCCACCTGGAATGGGTGCAGTACAGAGCCTGGCAAACAGGTGTTCCTCCAGTGATCGCTGCCAATAGCAGCACTGACATAGAGATGAGTTGTGGACTTCTGAGAGCTGATGAAAAGATGGGGAGAGATGTTGTCAGACAATAGGGAAATACCAAGCCTAAACATGAGATGAAACATAGTTAAACAAACCTTTTAGGTTAGTTCAATAAGCTCATCTTCTGTAATTGTGGAGCAAGAAGACGGTTCATTCTTCTAATGCTATGCACCTTAGGAAGGTTTCATTTTGCTGACTCCAGGATAGTCAGTGCTTCCAAAGGAAGAGCCTTGACCTCAGATGAGAAGTTCATATAGACTGACTGTAGAAAAGCAATCCAGTGCAATGAGGAGCTACAGTAAAATGGTTGAAGTGGAAAACTTTGTGAGACACAGGCATGTAGCTTTAAGATGCAAGATCTGGCTGTCATCAAACCACAGGCACAAATGATTCTCCAGGGAACGGATTTTCTCTAATGGGGGAGAAATTATTATATCCTTTGCCATACTAGTGATGTGCCAAAATGCTGAATCCCATGAGGGTGGAAGCCATATGAATGCTTAGAAGGATTGCATCCAGCTTATAAATGAACTAAAATTTTAAAAATAGTGGAAATTCTCTACAAAGATTGTATGGAGCAGTTTTGAATGATGCATTTCTGTTGACAGCAGCAAAATTAGACACAAATCAGGAGGCTCTACTTTAGATAGGTTTCTGTTCATGGGTAGCTGCCATTTTACTTTCTGCTGTTTTCCTCCCTAAAAATCCTTTGTCTGCCCACATCTGTGATCCATATGCTTTTATTGTACTGGAGTTTCTGGTGGTTCAGCATTTAGTTAATATAAATCTGATAAGAAAAAATGACAGTTGACCACCAAGTCCACCCTGAGTTTGTGGGTGTTTAGTGCCTATTCCCATTTGTTTCACCACTCCTCCAAGGGAAATGTAACCTCAGAGATTAAAACACCACCTTTGAAGGGATTTACAGAGATACAGTAGTTTTTCATATTCCAGTGAGCAGTAGGAAGAAGAAAGATAATACGTTTTGATTATTGTTTGACTTTTTTCATGCACTTTTGAAAATATTCTAATGCTTAGATTAGGGCTCTGAGGAGCAGAAGCCCTGACAGCTCTTCTAAAAGGAAACTTTTTTACTTCCAGCTACAAAAGTTTGACATATTGCTCTGTTGTCATTCACGGAATACGGCTCTGGAAAGTATTTTGCTGCAGAGCTAGTGAAGCTGACTACTTTTTCAAGTTACAGTACAGCTGAAGAAAAACAGCACTTTGGTCTCTTTCACATGATACACATGATAATGGTGTTGTAACTATGACAAAAATATTGATTGGAAATATCAAAAGACATCAGAATTTAAAAGGAAGTCACTTTTCCTAGTTTTTCCTTTTCTTGAAATATGTAGGTCAGGCTGATATTTATGGAAGCATCTTTTTCTGAGCATGGTACTCATCTTTGCTATGTTAGATGGCTTTTTGGAGATGCAGGTGTATTTCATGTCGCAATTCCTCAAGATTATTTGCTTTGGAACAGAAGCAAAGAGATTTGTTAGGGCACACCTGCTCACCAAGGCTGTCTGGTAGTGTCAGACTCTGTAAGATTGATGTAATTTTACCTGAAGCTGTGAATTCTTTAATTATTCACCTTTTCCACTCATTGTGACACAAAGAAAACAGTTCTGGATTATAGATTCTACCCTCTTGAGACTAAAGAGGAATGCTGGAGTGGGCAACACACTAAGGAAAAAGATCCTGAAATATTTTATTGTAGTCTGTAGTTGTCATTGGCAGAAGAAAATCAAATATATGTCCTTTAGCAAAGGGCTTCTGCCACAAGAGATGGTGCTTCATAAAAAGGGTGAAGAGTGAGTTCCTCAGTAGAACTTTCCTAGTCTATGTGTTAAAAAGTCTGACACACAGCTTATGCCCCCTGTTTCTTGTAAGAACCCTGATAGTGCTCTCCATAGTGAAAAGGCACTTCAGAAAATATAATAATCCATCTGTTAGTCCTGTAGGGTTTTGTTCACCTTTACACAGAAATAAAATGTAAGTACAAGTAGATAGATTGTCAAACATACTAAAATTTCTAGGCATGAGCTGACAAAATTCCAGCTGCTCTTATCTGAGCTTTGTTGCTAGATGTGGAGATTTTTTTTTTTCATTGCAAAGGTGTCTTGGGAAAATATTTCCTATATTTTCCCATTGAAACTACAAGCATAGCAACTGATTCAGGATTAGGCTCATGCCTAGAAAGCAATACTGGGTACTAGACTTTTTTTCCTTTTACAATTGCAGAGAATATTGCTGACAGAGCAAGGTGCCTCATAGGGTGTCTCTTTATAATTTTATTGTGCTGAATATGTTTTTTGCCTATACAGGTATAAGTGTTCTGCTCCACAATCTTTAGTTCTCTAACTGTTAATTGAGGAGCATTTCTAAATGGGCTGCACAAATAATGCAGTGTTAAAAATTCTTGATTGAAATGTACATTATCACCATATTTCTATATGATTATAGATATATTTGGGGAGTGTATGTCTAGCACTGTAATAGAGATACACATTACTTAAATACAGAATGGAATGGCAGTGTAGGCTGAGAGCAGAAAAATCTTTCTGTCAAAATAAGGACTTAGAAATGAGGTTAAGTGAACTCTCAGTGCTCTTATACTTTGGGATAGCTGTCAATTCCCTTTGATTTACTTTCACATAATATTTCACTTAAACTCTTGCCTTTATAAAGCTGCATGAGGAATTTGATTCTCTTTGTCCAAATTTCTTCTAAGAGTATCCTGGAGTTTAGTAGAAATTAACAGGAAGACCAAAACCAAACAGGGAGACCTAGAGCAGGGTTTGTACTTTAAGGTAAGACTTTGTCACTGCAACTTTGGAATAAATTTCAGGACGGCATTGTTAATATTGAAGGGCAAAACTTGTTCAGGAAGGGCAGGTATCCCAGCTGAGGAGAACTCCCATTGTATGTGAGCGATGCTGCCTGGGTTCTGAAAATGCTGATAGATATCTGAGTAACCAGCAGGGGTGTGTCAGGTGACACTTTGTCACTTCAAAAATTTAAGTGAAGACAAGCATCTGTAGGAGATAGAGGGGATAGGCTGGACACATTGCATTTGGCTTTACAGCAAGGCAAGGAGCTAGACAGTCTCCTGCTGGTTCTTCAGTCTTCATGCTAAAAAAAAGCATAGCGCCCTTCTAAGGAGACAAATCATGTAAGCAGTCATGTAAGCTGATAAACCACAAACTTGTCTGCTGGGAATGCAAGCCTGAAATGACAACTTTTATGTCTTGGATGTACTTTAATGCTTTCATGTGTAAATTCAAATGAGGGTGTTAACGTAGCTCTTTCACAGTATAAGGGAACTTTTTCCCGTGGCTTATGAGTGGGTTAATTATGCTGCAAGCTTTAAATAACTTAGAAAATGTATGCTGGCAAGGTTGGGCTGCTGTTAGTTACTTAAAGCTATTAGTTTTGCTATGTGAAACACTAACAGACTTGGCTAGTAGTAAACACTGGAAGTTTTGGATCTCAGTAAGTTATCTACTGCAGTGCCAAGTGGCTAGAGCATTTTTTTTGGAAATGAAAGCAGTTTTAAGTATGGGTACATAAGCAAGATGGTTATCCTTCCTGTTTACAGTTGCTGTATTTGTGGGAAATAACATTTCAATCCTGAATAAGATGTTGCTTGCTCTAGCAGTTTGAGAGTGTTCCATGGTTCAGGATACTCATTAGGCAGATCTAAATATTCTATTTGTATTTCTCTTTACCCAGAGTTTTTCCATCATTGGTATGGGAATGCACAGGTCAAATTAGAGGCTTTCATCCTTTTCTCATGGCAACAGGTACTCCTTTTCAGGATTACCTGAATTTCCATCTTATTTTAAAAGCAGAAAATCTGAGTTACTTCATGTAATTTCCATACAAATATCCTGAAGGCTAACAGGAGAGCTAATGCAAAGGTCTTCTGCTTATGGCTCTTCAGAGAATCATCACCTTTATAAGCCTGGTCAGAGTTTCTGACTGTAGAGATTTTTACAGGTTTATACCTGTTACACCTGGGAAATAACTGAAGTAGCTCATAGTTACCACCCAGATGGAAACTTGTAACAGCATGATCTCTATTTTTGCTTGCTGAGTTTTAGTATTTTGCATATTATTTCTGTGAAGCATAGATTTAGGATAAAGAAAGAGTTTCACTAGTATTTCAGCTTCTAAAACTGACTTAACAGATATTTGGCAAATATTATAATAAAAAGAACATAGAAAAGCTGAAAAAGAGTTATTCCTTCAAAAATTGACTGTTGTTGGATGTTGTGTTGGTGGCACCATAAGTTTATCCTCTGACCTGATCCCTGCAATTTTATAAAGCTGTCATTTCATGCATCTTCTGGTTATTATCTCCCTATGAATTAATGTTCATTTTTCTGCTGAGCTGCTTTATTTCCCCTTGTGTATTTCTCATGTTTTGCATAGCAGTGTCCCTCTGACTATTTCCATTATATATTTGGAATTCCTGTGCTTCTGTCATTGGCCAGTGTCCTACCCTGTGAGAGGACTTCTCCAGATGTCTTTAACATTTTGTTAGTTTGCAGAAATAGCTGTGCAACAGCACTGGCACACCTCATAACAAAGTTTAAAAAGTGCTTTCTTGTCAGAGCTTAGCTCCAGTCTTTATGGAATCTGTTTCTGTATTTCTCAATAAGACATAGCACGTGGCATTTGGTGATTGGCTTACAGTAAAGCTTTACTCTTTGTACAGTCACCTGGCGTTCTGTGTCTCCCCTGCTCATGTCAATCCTGACACCATCATGTTTCCATACTGGAAGGCATTCTTTAGCAAACCTTTCCAGTGAACTGTTGAGTCAGAGGAATTTTTACAGTCACAAGTAAGAAAAGAATCCATGTTTGCCCTTTATGCACCCTAATGGCTAGGGAATAATTCATAGTGTTTACTGCTGCTTCTCTCTACTGCTGTCCACAAAAAAAAAAGAGGTCACGCAACTATCCTGCAATGTATGAGATAAATAATGTAAAATAATAGTTCTGCATTGACCTTTTCATTTATAATAACCTTCTTACAGTAATGGATACAGAGCTGTTGGATAGAAATGTCACTTCTCTTCCTAGATTTGTTCTTTTAAATATGCATACTCTTCTGTATGTCATCAGGAAAAAAGAGTTTATGGCCTTTCACCTCTATTTCTTCTAAGAGCAGGAATCAGGAAGTTGAACTGACTGACCTATTCAGTACCAGAGCATTCATAGCGCAGAGATATTCTGGCCTATTTGTGTGGCTGTGTGGTGAAAGCTAATGTTGCCTGGCAGGGCAGTAATAAAGTATTTGTGATGGAGATGTCAAACCACACTCATAATTCTGGTCTATTCCCAAAATGCAGAAGCAGTTTATTTTGGCTGAGTTTTTTAACTGGTATCCTGTTACCCAAGGAAAAGGCTCTGGAATTGATTAACTGCACACAAAGACTTGGTCTGTGTAGATTTTCATTAGGAAAGAACCATTCATCTTACGTTTTTCTCCATTACTTGCCTTCACTTGCTGTGAACAACGTGTGCACACCCGGTTTCGCTGTAAAAATAAAACATTCTACGTGCTTTTGTCACAGGTATATTGCATTTGTACTGATGCTTTTTTCAACATCTGTTTCAAGTGCAATCTCCTTCTCTCCTGTATCTATAATAATAAACTTACATAGCTTAAAAAGCAGCTATGTCAGGCTTGAGCCATCCTTTTCACTTGAGGCTGTGGATAGAGGCAGGTGGCAGCTTGGTAAGAAGTTACAGTTTAGCATAAAAACAAAATGAAAAACATCTTAGAATAAACAGTAAGTTTAGTTCAGAAAAGGAGCAAAATATTTCAGTAGGCTTAATGTTGGAATGGAGCCATGGCAAAACCAAGATGCTGCTGTTAGATCACTTTTCTTTCCCTTCTCTACTCTTGCCTTTATCTGTTGCTGTATTATTTGCATATTTAGAAATGTCAGAGACAGCCTTTTGATGCTGAGCAATTAGCTGCTGCCATAGAATTGTTTCCTGTAAGGCCTGGTTGCTGCTTGACTGTGAAATACTTGAGCTCATTTAAGCCAGAACTCCTAGTGTTTGAAAATTAAATTATGACTTTGGTTCCTAAGATACTTGGGTTCCAGCTTTGACTTTTTGAAATAGAGGTGCTCTGCATTTTTTCAAAAATAATTGGAAGATATACTAAGTTTTGAAATTTTAACATATTTTTATAGTATTCTTATGATGTTTTAAGTCAGGCTTAAATTTTTTCCACACTTCATATTTAATGACACCATGTTATTCAGCACATTTTCTTTACAGATTTTCCAATGAAACAATTTGTCTTAATAAAAACAGAAGGCACATCATTTTTAAGCTACAAAATACCCCAGTGTTGGGATCTTGGATAGCACTGAGATATTACATATACATCTCCATGAGTGAGCATGCCCTCTTCATCCTTTCTAAATGTTACTTTCATTTGTTGCTCACACTTGAAGATTTTTGCAGACCCTGCTTTTAGAAGAGTGTTCTTCTAAGTTGTTTGCAAGTGTCAAGTACTCTGCCATTCTGCTGAGGTAGTCTCTGTTCATTTGTTCATCGTCCTGCTCAAGAATCTAGGCTCTGACTTGATATATTTATGCTTCTGACATACCAATGGTATGTTTGTAATAGTGTGGAAGCTGTAATGTTTTCTGGCTTGTAATGCAATGACTTGGGAGCAGGAAGAGTGCAGGCAGGATTAAGACTGTGTGAATGCAAAGTCTTGGGGAGATAACAAAAAGTGGACATTTCACCAGAGACTGACTCATTTGTCATATATTTGAAAGGGCATGGGAAGAAATTGGGATTGAAGTAGCTCAGCAGACCCTTACTTATTAGCCAAAAAGAGCAGAAAAGATCTTATCCAGCAAGGGTGCACGAGGTTGAATTGCATTTTAGTTACTGACGGGAAGTGATTTTTCTTAAACCGAAATTGCAAACAAATGATGAAGAAGGGCTTGAAGGTTGCTCAAGTGTGAAGCCTGTTCATGCAGCGTGACTAGTAAATATTCTGTAAATATTTATACCAGTTTAATGTAGTCTTAAACTCCAATATCCTGAAATTAATTGTTTTTTCAAAAGAATGTGAGTAAATTCTTTAAGTGAATTTTTTCACCACCCATAGTCTTGTCTGCCTTGTGGGTGCTAGATGTTGACTGTTCCCATGCATATGCCTATGATTTGCACATTGTTGGGGGGCATTCTGTGGTTGTGGGGCTTTTTTATTGTTAGTTGTGGAAACCAGAATTGCCTCGTTGTAGTTTTTATTTTGCATTACTGAGAAGCAGATGAATAAATTGACAGCCTGTGAATTTGTTTTAGGCTTTTGATGGCTTCCCTCACAAACCATTAAAAATTCTCTGTTGTTCTGTGGAGTCGCATTTTCAGCCATGCCCACTCTCCTCCTGAAATGCTGCTTGGAAGACATGAGAAACCAAGCATTCCAAAATCACAGAACAACAGGTTCCTACATTTTTGACTTACACCCTGATGTGTGAGAACATGCACACGGTTGGAAGGGATCACAAGGATCATTGAGTCCATCTCCTGGCCCTGCACAGGATATCCCAAAAGTCACACCATGTGCCTGAGAGTATTGTCCAAATGCTCCTTGAACTCTATCAACTTTGGTGCTGTTACCACTCCCCTGGGAAGCCTGTTCCAGTGGCCAAGCCTTTTTTCCAGTTCTCTGAAATTGATTTCTTTTGAAATTACAGAGCTTTTTTTCTAGGAAAAATATTTTGACCGGTTTCAGTGTTTAACACTGAAACAATTTCTCCTTTCAGCTTTTTCATAGCTTTACTGCAAACAGTGTTCCTATTCCATCCCCCAGTTCTGTTTTCAATTTCAGATATATGTTGGCTATTATGCCCTCTCACAGCCAAATGTTTCTCATGCTATTCTCATGCTGTTAATTATTGTTGTTCAGATTTTTTTTTTTCTATCTGAATTCTGCATTCATATCATTTATTACAGAAGTACTACTAATGTTTCCTTAGCTAAGAATCTCAGGAAATGGGTCTTATAACTCAATTACAGCAGTCTCTTTACAAATAAAACCAAAAAAAACAAAACAAAAAAGGAAACTACAGCCCCACTATAAATGTACTACAGTCTTGAACTGAAATTCTCAGCTTTTTGTAAATAAAATGAGTTTTCAGAAATGTAGAAGAAAGTGCAACTGTAATGATGGTGCTTTTGGGTGTTTTCTGAGCTTGAGGGAAAATAACCAGTGGAAGGCATCTCCTCTCTTTACCTGAATTAGGAAATTGTGTGAAATTCTCCAGTTGTGTGTGCTTTCATTGGGAATGATGCTGAGTAACGGCCTTCTATTACGGTATAGTTGAAATGAGAAATTGTTAGCTACTGTTGAGACATCATATAGTCCATTTATTTGTGACACCTATTATCCCAAGCACCTAGGGAACCTGATATTGTCAAGGAAAATTGTGATTTACTTTCATGCATCCACAAAGAGGTTTTTAGAGCTAGAATTAAAATTGAGTAAGCCACAGCTCTACTCTCAGACTTTTCAGAATGTTAGAAGCAAGATAGCACATAAGCATCCTGTCATGAATGGAATTAAAGCATCTGCTGCAGATTGTATCCTACCTGAATACGGAAAGCTTTTTGACTGGGAGAGTAATCGATCACATCTTCCAGATTTTAAACAGTCAGTAATCTCATCCAACTGGATTATTCTGCCCCAAGCTTCAAATTCAGCTTCTTCTGCTCACCACCCTGCTAATGACTGAGATTTCTGGAGTAGTTCCCAGATTGATGACAAGGCATCAAATCCGCTGATGGCAATGAGTGATTGATGGAAGTGCATCAAATCTGTTTGAGATCTGCAGATAAAGCCTGGCTACAATGCCTCTGTTTTCTTCATAGAAGCTGATCCTTTAATCTAAATTTTGGCTGTTGTAATGAAGCATACAATATCTTGGTACATACACTAAAAGTGCTGATGTCCCTGCTGTTTGTCTGTCACACTACATCAGTATTGTCATGAAATGCAAGATAGGATCATTTTTGCTCTTCACGAGACCGCATACAGGAGGTGCAAAACTAGTCCTTTTATAGTGGTAAAAGAGTAAATGGCTTTTATGTTGCATCTTGTTGGAAAATATATACAGGCAGGATGCTTAGTGTTGCAAAAAATGTATTTCCAGCAGGTTTACTTTTTATGCTTTTTCATACCTGTTTCAGTGTAGCCTCCTGCTTTTTAATTGACCACATCTTATTTTAGGATGCTTCTCATTTGATAGGTGTCAGTTTTCCTTTCAAGTTGTGTAATATATTATCCCAATGGCACTTCACTTTTTCAGCTAGGACATTTTGCTGGGAATGTCTGGTTGGGTTTGGGACTGTGTTGTTTGTTTTTTTGTTTGTTTAAAAAAAATTCTCTAAAATCCCTGAAACAATCCATTATGTTTTCAATCAAGCTCAAATTAATGTTGAAAACCCCTGCTTTTCAGCAAACAGATAACATGTAGCTTTGTCAAAATGGCAGGCCATGCAAAATTCAGTAGATGAAAGCTTTCAATCTGGCTGTTAGTAGGATTTAACTCACAAATAAGACACTTAGTTGATCCAGAAATCCTGATATCTGTACACTGTATGAAATCTGCTTTTCATGAACTGCACAAATTTACATCGAATAGTCACTAGTTTGACTTGTAAAGACTTCAAAATGTCTTAAAACGACTAGGTTTGAATTATTGTCCTGACTTTGCATTGGTTAAAGTTTTGATACACTTCCCTTAAACAGATCAAATTAATTCTTAAAATGTCTTTGCTAGTTTTTAATAAAAAAACTTGGAGTGTTTTTCTTTTTGAATGGGAAAATGCTTTTGAAATCTACATTTCCTTTGAGCAGAGGACAGAGAGACAGACAAAGGTATAGATGGGTGTATGTATATTTAGCAGTGTCATAGCTGGGTTACTTGGCTTTGCTGATATTTTGCTCTTGAATTTCTTGCTTTTCCTTGCAATCCCTTGCAGAGATCGACATCGAGCGGTGCGTTCGCGAGTCGATCAACCTGTTCCGCTGGACTCCCAAGAGCGCCACGTTCCGGCAGTACGCGCAGCCCCCGCGGCCGCCCGCCGACGGCAGCGGCGCCAGGAGCTCTGCCCTGTCCTGCTTCTCTGCTGACTACCAGGAGGCTCCTCGCAGTGACCTCGTAAGCAGCCTGGGATCTGGAGCAGGGAGCATTGTTCAGATCATTCAGATTGTGTGTTTCTCCTGCCTCTCCCAACTCCTGCTCCTTCAGTTCTCTTACAGCAAAACACCGATGTCCATGGCTCGCCTGCAGAGCTACAAGCAGGCTTTATCACAGGAGAAAAGCAGTAAAGAGAGCAGTGTGCCAGTGAGAATAGGTAACAGGCAGCTCTGGCTGCTTTTTCCATCTTGACATGTCAGGTAAAGGTTGTGCCGCAAGTTACTCTGAGAGTTTAGTTGGTGAGTTATGCCTGGTTTTATCTTGGCAAAGAGTAACTAGTAACTAAGAGAATATCTGCATTAAATAGATACACAGTTAGCAAAATTATTTTTCTCCTCTCTCTCTAGTAGAGTCTAATGGCTGTTTCTCTTGACAGTTGCATTATCTAAATACTGGTGATTTGAAATTATTCCTTTCCTTCCTCTTAACAGTATAAATCTAGCTAATCTCTTAAAAATTTAATTTTATTTTGCTGGGGTTTTTCTCGTTCCACATTTTCCTACAATCATTTCATTCATGAGCGTTCCAATAATCTGGGAAGTATATATAGACCTGCTATGTCTGTTTGGTGGATTGCATTAGGTGTTAGTCTTTCCATTTGTTTTTCCTAACTACTACGCAACTAGAAAGTGTTGTTGTTATTCACATGAATCTTTACTTGTGAATCTTTTTTAGTCCTTAAATTGGAACTTGATATTCAGTCATTTTCTTAGTTTTTACTGTAGTTTTTATTTTATTTCTGTTGTAATTTCTGGAAGCCTTAGCTAAAAGTCCAGGACTGCAAGTGCAGACTTGCAAATGAAGAACAAAAGGAAACTTGAAAGGTCTTACAGGATTTAAGAAACAGTAGGTGGATCTAGAAAGGCAGTGGTCAAGAAAAATGAAATTCCAGGGGAATACTCGTTGTTGTCATCCAGGACTTGTAGCCAGCACAACTGCTGCTGTGCTTCTCTGGAGATGTGTAGAGAGGCTTTCTGAAGGAGCCAAGGGCTGCACTTTCATAGAGTAATTCAGATAGAACTTCCTAAGGTCATCTGGTACAAATTCCTGCAGAAAATGTGTCCAATACAGAATTCAGGTGGGGGTGCCCAGGGCTTTGATCTGTCAGGTCAAAGTAACTTCCAAGGAAAGTATTCAGTCTCTCTTGGCAGTCTGATCAGATGTCTGACAGTGCTACCAGTGAAAATGACTTTGTGTATGTGCTAGTTTTTCTGAATATTATGACAAAAGAGTAAAAAAAACAAGTCTTCTGATTTCTAAGCATTTGCGTGTGCCTTTATGTATGTGTAAAAGCAAGAGTCAAAGAACTTGGATATAGCCAAGAGGGAGATGGGAGAAAGCAGCCCTGGTCTACTGAAATGAGTAGTAAAAACATTTGTAATTGTAACAGAGAGAAAAATCCTTATTTCAGATCAAGCAAGTTTCTTTCAGTGTTCTCCCATTTTCTGAGAAATGTTTTGGGTGTTTCTTTCCTGATAGTGTTTTTGTTTTCATACCAGAAGTTGTATTTGTTTATAAAGCCAGTAATTAGCCTCATCCATCCCATAAGTTCCAAGAAATTAAGCAAATGTTTTTGGTATGTTAAAGAGTAGATAAATAAATACTAGAACTTCTCTTGACTTCTCTTTCATTTCTAGTTCTGTCTAACAGCAAAGACCTCTTCATTTACTGCAGTGCAGCTGAAGGTTTAACATCTTTTGAAGCACAAGTACACTGAATCTTTTGGTAACTGCTGTATTTTGGTTTTTTAGCTCATCATATGAAAGAGAGCTGTACAGATTCAGGGATCTATACAGAAATATGTTAGCAAAGAGGAAACTAATCTCTTGGATACAAGAAAGACTATTCATATCTTAAATTATAGTCTGCAAATGTATTGTTTGCTCTCATGTGTTGTATTTATTTTGTGTCAGATTTTGAGACAGATAGATGCAAGTCGAGTATGTTATGATTCAGTCAGGGGCCATAGACCAGGCTTGGAAATTCCTGTGTAACATGAGTCCATAATGAGCTGCCTCTCACTTGTGACAGTACTTTTGGATGTCTTCATAAAATAACACTTCTCAGGGAATAGAGCAATATTGATAAAAACTAAATTGAAATTATTAGTGAAATGCACTGTTTACACACAAAGGTGGTGTGGTTTGTTTTTTTTTAGGGTTTTTTTTTTAACCTTAATCCTGGAATTATCTCTTTCTTTAAACATGTCCTCTACTGGTGTTTGCTGCCATGGGGAAACTTTTTATCTACTTGAAAGGGGTGAAATCTAAGTTCAGTCTTTAGTACACACAGTATCCTTTAATGGATTTTCTAAAACACCATTGTGTCCTTACTGTGCAGTTTAGCTCTTAAAAAAATAACTTTTCTGTTTCCTTACCTATTTAGTTGGTCATTCTTTGGACAAGGACTTTACACTACATTTCTATCTCCAGTTTTCTATTTGTGAGTCACCTCTGTATTTGAAAGTGGGTAGGATACAAAACAATTCTTTGTGAAGAAAGTTGTGGGTTTGCTTCTGAAGGTAATTTACGACTTCTTGAAGCATTAAATGTTTAGTGTTTTTAATTGTAAACACCAGCTGTCTCTTACCTCTCTATTTGTATTTTTTTTCTACACTGCTTCAGTTTGTTTCTTGAGTGCTTTTTATTGGCAGCTCAAATATTTGTGTGTATCTGCATGTTACTGTGCTTTGGTTAATAATAACAGGACAAGTATTTCCCCTCTGGGTGTGCATTTTTCTCCCTAAATCAGCAGTCAGTAAAACAAAACTGCTTTTTATCACTAGCATTGCTTAGTTTTTATTTCAGTGACATCTATTTGCAACTTTCTAAGTAGACTTGGGTGCCCTCTTTTTTCCTCTTGGACTTGTGTGTTGTTTAATCTTTCACTCTTTCAGCCAGTAAGCATATTTCAACTGAGATAAAATCTCAAGGAGGAAATAGTTTCAGAGAGAATGAATGTGCATCTTAAGTGGGGTTGCATTGTTTATTTTGAGAAAGATAAAATGTCAAAAATAACAACAGAAAAAACCCTTTACATTCTGAATTTACATTAAATACTGAATTTACATTACAATCTACTCAATTTTGTGTCTGTAACTTTTCTTTACCAGTACATGGTTGATGTTTTTTTCTTCTTACTCTTCCTGAAACTCACTTTCATACCCTGGAAACTCCTGAAGTTTTTTTCCTGAATGTGCAGGAGTCACAGAGAGAAGTAACACTGCAATATAACAATTTTCTGCTGTGTCTGTGTCTCCATTATTATAGATATGGTCGACATACACTCTTTCCAGCTACTTCCATGATTCTAAATAAAAAGGAGAAAATGTTGCAGCTTCTCTATCAGTATCTGCTCACATGGGGCAGGTGAACTCACAGTAATCCAGAGACTGATACAATTACAGCTTTGCCTTCCTCTACTCCTGATTCTCTTTGCAAGGGTAGGAGTTCCTCAGAGGTGTTGAGGAATAAAAGCATTCAACTGGAGAAAAGTCTACCAGATGATTATTGATCCTTGCAGTGCTTTAAATGCCAACAGTTTTAGGTTTTTGGTTTTGATGTTGTAGAAATACCTAAGCAGCAACATGGCTTAATGGCTTGATCAAACAACACAAATACAAAAAACTATGGTTTATTTATGATATGGTTTTATCATAAATAGTATGAGCAAATTTTCCTGAAGATAACTTTTCTTGGCCAGTAATTAAGAATAGCTTGTGTGATAGACTTCCAACAGATGGAAATTCAGGCCTATTTTTCATACAGCAGCACTCAGTTGCTTCTGAGTTCCTGTGTTCACCTAGGAAGTATTTGTCCATAAAAATTATATTGGCTAGGTTTATACTTAGTCATTAAATAACTGGTGTGTAAATCCACTTGTTCTTCAGAAAGAAGCATGGTCAGTAGTGGATTCCAACGCTTTTGTCTCAGTGTACAAGCTAAGAAATGTCTGTGTGATGTTCATGCTGTTCATAATGGCTGTCACTTATATTCTACCTAAAGGGTCTTCTGACTGCCTTGACCCATTTCAGGTTTCTTTTGTCTTTTGTTTCGTGTGGATCTTGGTTTTGTTTTCCTCTTCCATTGTTCTTACACTTAACAGAAAGCTGTTATTCAAATTTATCTTTAGTTCAAATTGTGCAAAGCATTAACTGATCAGGATCTCAGTTAATGCTTCTAATTTATTTCACATTTGCCTTTGATGCTTCTGTTCTTCTGGTTGTAGCTGCCAGCAGCTTGAGTGAGAAGCTGGGGTTATTTGTCATTTTTTAGAAGAGTTGGTTAAAATGCACTTTAATGTCACTCTCTTGTGAGTGAATAAACAAATAGCTGTTTAATTAGGCATAAGCCCATCACATTCCAGCAAATTCTTTAGCATTTGTTGCAAACTTCAAAATATTCTCTGTTTATTGCTTAGTTTTTCAAGGTTTTTTTGATACTCATAAGCCAGGCAGGCAGCTACCAGGAAGTGGGGAGTGGAGGAAACCTCTGCTTTGGTTCTGCAGATTAAATTATTTTAAGGAAGCCATATTTAGCACCTTGTCTACTCTGACTGGTTTTGAAAATCTGTATTTATTTTCTATAGTTTTAAGACTTTTTCCTTATAGAAGATGAAGCATTAAATTACCAGAGTGGATAAAATACAAAATATAAGGCTTAGGAAATAATTTATGTTAAATGTTAATTCAAAAGTTTCTAATGAATGTTGTGGATGGTTTATTTTAAGTTGTAATACAAATTGCAATTATTTAAGTTGAATGTAAACTCATTGAAACAAATGTGCTGCTTAGTTGAGGCAGAATTAAAGGAGTATGTTTGTAATGATCTAGATACTATTTATATGAGACTGTAATAGTTTGTGAGACACTCACTCTCCATCATACTTAAGGATTCTGAGCTTGTTTTGCACAGACTTGGTTTTAGGGTCTCCCTGGGATGTGTTCATCTGCTTTGAATGTATATGGGGCAGTTGGAGCAGCCAGAGCACTCTGTTCTGCAGCCTTAGGCTCAGGTTCTGGATTCACTGATTGTCCACTAGTCCTTCCGCATAAGCCTTTATGATTATACTCACTTTGAAGTTGAAAGCTGGGTGCGTTTGACCTTTTAGACCTCCCACAATTGGGATTCCACAACTGATTAACAGATGTGCAGAGTGCGAAAGGGTAATTAGTAAAATTAATTATTAAAAAAAAAAAAATCTAGCTGGTTCTTTCTCTCTGCATCTTGTAGGAATGTTCTTTTTAAATTTTTTTCCCAAATTAGAAATTGTTTTAAAATCAGATTCTAGGAGAATATTGGGAAATAATTACACACCTCCGTGGTTTAGTAATTTTTCAAGCTTTAGTGGTCCTGATTTGAAATCTGGCTGGCTGACTGAAGACACAGTTATTTTGTTTGTTTTCATGTATTTTACAACTGACCCTTTATCTTAGAGAGGGAGGGCTATAGTGGAAATAAGTTATTTTGGCAACCAAAGCCAAACTCAAGTTTCCTGAGTGACAGTTTTATTTCATACCTTGTTAAACAATCCATATTTTATTTTTTTAAAATAGTGACCTGCATCTAAAAAAGGGAAAATGGAATAGCAGTGCAGTGTTTATGTAAATTTACTTTAGGAGAGAAGTAGCAGTCAGAATAACCCACTGAGTGTGTTAGAATATGCTTTAGGATCAGCACAGATCTAAATAGCTTAATGCTTCATTCAGCTTCTGATAAGCACAATTAGATACTGCAGTGAGGAATTATCCACTTGGTGTTACATTTTTTATTTGTGTGCTTGTAGCACACAAATTTGTGCACACAAATCGTAGAAGCAATAGAGTTTGGGAGAAATTTTTGAAGTCAAGTTTTGGAGGAGAAGTAGACAGAAAGATCTTAGTGGTTAGTCTCCCACACAAAAATGCACAGGTACATGGCTAATTCCAGCTTGCAGCAACTCCTGTGTGTGCCATACACTGCTGCTGTGAAAGTTAGGTCTTAGAGCACAGTGCTGTGTAACTGTGTTATTAACACAAATTTCATGATGTGGGGAAGAGCTGTATTATATCAGCCTAAGGTACCTTTTCCCTCTACTCCTCAGTCTTCTGTCCTACCCTGTTTTCTCAACATACATCTCTATAGGAGCCTGCCTTAAGCTAGTCTTGAATTTAGAATTCCTCACATTCCTTCCTTAGTGCACCTCAGGCAGGCTGGGTGCTGTATGTTTTCTCAGTTGAGTCAGGAGGCAGTATCATGATCTAACTTTATTAGGAAGTGCAGTTGGAGGATAGAAAAGACTTTCTGGAGGCAGCTCTCTTGCCTGTGGGATGGTGTCAACACCATCTTAAGCTACTAGTAAAAGTGCTACAGCTCTGTATATATATTTACTCTTCTGAGATTCTTAGGAGTGGAAAACCTGATTATCAGATGTGTGTGACAGCGTAACTAGAAGAGAGAATCCATACTGTCAAGTTGAGCTTGCACCAAAGTTTAGTCATGGAGCCCATCCTGCAAATGTGAATGAAGACATTTTTGGCTTGTGGGGATAAATGTTTCTGTTGATGATGATTTTCATGTAGCTCAACAAAGCTTGAGCCCAGGTCTCTAAAGTGGATGGAATGGTGCAGGAATCCAAGATTTATGTGAAAAGCACTTACAGCTTACAAGGTAGCTGTGTGGACGACCACATTGTCAAAATTTTTGTCAATTACTCAAATTCAGTACTCTTCTTAATAGTCACCAGTTAAGGAAGAGCATGTTTTGACAGACTTCACAGTGGTAAATGACTGAAAATGTCCTAGAGCTGTGCTGCCTTTGGTAATGCCAGTTCAGAAAACAGGAATGTGAATAAACGGCAACTACAGATGACAGAAGGTAGATTGTCTAAATCCAGGCCCTCTGACCAAGTGAGATACATGATGACATTATGAAGGAAACTTCTCTAGCAGTTGCAGTTTGCATTGAGATGTGTTATTAAACTCTGTTGGTTGTTGGTATTTTTTTAAAGAGGTCAGGGCAATCTCTGACTGTTTCCTAAAGATACTGTTAATAATTTTTCTCAAATCAAAGGAATACAATTTCTTGTCAAGGACTGAGCATCCATCACGAGGGAAAAAAAGAGGCATTGATGGAAAGCTTTCAAGGCTGGCAAGATCATTCTTGCTCCTGCTTTTACTTCAAGTTTTATTGCACATTAAGGTATCCTGTGAGTATTTTCAGGCATAACTGGATTATGTCTCAGCTTTGTCTTTTGAAATGCTTCCATGCAGTGGTGAGCAGTTTTTACCCTTCTCATCATATCAGGGGCAATAACTGAGTTTGCAGCATGCAGAGGAATATTGTGTCTTTCAGCCCTGCTGACTCAGTTTATTCACTCAGTTATGTTATTCCATTGAGATGACCTTTCCTTGTGTTTCCTTAATAATGAGCTGGTTTGGCAAGCAGAGCTCACTTCCATTTTTTGTAGACTGCCTACAAAGTTGTGTGCAGACCTTTGGAGGATGTTTCTGATTGACTTTTGGCTGGAAGTTGCTGTTTGCACTTCCCAAGGTGTGATTCTGAAGTAGGGAGCTCTGTGGGGGAGTCACGATGGTGGAGGGGGTGGAAGAGCACAGCCTGCAAAATGAAAATGGAGCAAACTTAAATAGGAAGTGGAGGAAGGGAGAGAGGGAGCATAGGGAAGGTCTTGACTAGGAAATATGAGAAGCAAAATATGATGGGTGCAGAGGACTGAATCTAAGTGTAAGAATCAGTTTGCTAGAGGGATTGTGTAGAGAAAAATGACATTAAAGTGTTGGAAAATTGTAGAAGAGCTCTTAAAATCTGGGATTTTGGCTGTTCCTCCTTTATAAACAGTCACAATTGAATATCAAAAAAAAACCTGAAGCCTTTTTGTATGACCTTTTGCTAGTAATAAAAATGGTGGGGAGGGCAAGTGGAGAGTTTAAACCATTATCTTAGAAGCTTTTCTAAATTGTTTTCATCATCTTATTTCTGTGTACATGCATACACTGATTTGAGAAATATGTTTGAAAAATATGGAATGACATCTTTCATGAAACATGTTCCTTCATGAGGAACCTTGATAGTTTGAACAGAGTATTTTGCTTGAACATCAGATTTTAATTATACTGACTTCCAGGCTGAAGTTCCTAGTATATTAAATAAACTGCACTAAGTTTTGTCAGCTTCAAAGACAAAGGGGAAAAAGCCTGCATCTACTCAGATAAAGCCATCCTTTCCATGGATAGAAAGTTCCTTTATAGCTTCTGTGTTTATCAGATGGGACTGTTAAATACAGGTTCAGCAGAACTAAAGGTCCTTGGCTATTTTCTCAAAAAAATGTGTATATCTTCATTTAATAGCCATGATGAAATGCCTGTAAGAGATTACAGGCTAATGGGAAAAGAGATAGGAGCTTTGATTGTACCAGCCTCGTGTTCTGGAGTGCTTTAATCTTTCTGAAACTTGGCTTCCAAATTGAGAATGGTTAAGCAGCTTTAATTCCTAATATTTAAAAAAAAAATTAAGTTCTTAATGCCTATTTTTTCTTATTAAGAGCAGTAAATTCATATGGATTACCAATTCCCAGGTCTATTTGAAAATTAATGGGGTGAGAAAAGTACTTTGAAAATAAAGAATGTAAGATGTTTTGTCAGAGAAACTTCTGGGCAACAAGAAGACTTCAGACTTCAGCTTAGGTACTCTTTCTGCTGTTGGCATCCTGCTGATTTAAGCAGCCTTCCCTGACAAACAGTTGCTTATAGCTGAATAGTCTCAAGCAAGATTCATGCTTGTAGTTAGAATATGCTAAAATAAGTTTCTCTTTGCAGGAAAACAGATGAAGCAACTTTAGTAAGCTCAGTACCCTAGCAGAGTATCCTAGCACACTTGTGCTTACATGGGTGTGTCAAAATGTGAGTGTCTTTCTGATAATTTTTCTATTTGCTAAGTAATGACAGCAAGTATATGAGTGTGCTCTGTATATGAGCAGTTCTCAATTTCAGTGTTGTTGTCAGTATACACAATTGCGGAAACACAAGTTTGTAACTGGACCTTTAACTACCTTCTGGCACTGTGCTTAAAGTAGAGCTTTTGTCTTTTTTAAGAAAGAGTGTGGGGTTTTTTTAGAAAGTATGTACCATATCTGCTTTGGAAAAGAGTAGCAGATCACAGCAGGAAAATAGTTGAAAGGAAGAAACAAGCATTTTTATATATGTGATAAGCTTTTAAGGGTTTTTTAAGCTTTCCCCTGTGGTTATCCTGCCTTTTTTTTTTTTTTTTCCTATTTGTCTTGTCTGTACTCCCTATAGAGTATCATTAGCATGGGAATTTTAGGTTCTGATAATCATTATGCTTCATTGTTTAAAACAAAACAAAAAAAAATTACAGATGATAACTTCAACAGGATATTGCAAGTAGCTGTCCTGAGATGCGCCTATCTGCCACTTAATGTAGCTGAAATCAAAATCTCATTTGCATACAACACCCTGTTCACAACTTGTTGGGTATTTGTGAACAATTACTAAGAGACTATCAGTGCCATGAACTTTTTCTGGATGCAGCTAATCTAACTTAAAGGATTTGGTCTTCCTTCCTTCACCTGCTTGTCCATCTGATTCTTCACAGCTGCAAAGCAATACCTGCAATTACATAGTAAAACCTAAACAGGGAATTAAAGCAAATAGTCCTGAGAAATGTGAAGACTCCTGTCTAAAATGTCAGCCTTGTTGTCTTACCTTGTTCCTCTCCGTGCTGAGGTAAAGACAGTAGGCACTGAGGTGATATACAACAGCTGGAACACTGTTGTGTAGAGTAGGAAAGGTTCAGAAGAATCTGCAAGATTTCTGTGTTCAGTGATGTGACAGCCTGAAGAGCTGTCTCAACTCAAATCCAGTTTCTGTAGTAGCTTCTTGTATTTTCAAAGTATCTGTAGCAGGGTGGTGTTTATGAAGACAAGGTGTGAGGATGGGTAGAAGGATTGACAGCTTGATGTTAACCATGTTTAGTTTCAGTTCATTGGAAAATTCCTGTGAGAAAATGCCTGAGATGAAATATAGTTGTTACCAGATAAATCAGATGTAGTAATTTTTTTTTAGTAATTAGCAAAATTATCTTATATGCACATGCATATATTTCACTTTATAGTTTGAAGGAAATAAATTAGTCTGATGAAAAAGTTGTTAAAGAAAGAATTGCTGAATCAATGCTTTTTCCAGGAAGTCTGTTGAGAAGGTTTGTTCAAAGCCTCTATAGAGTTGTTGAATCACTGAATCTACCATTAAGGCAGAGCTGGACATAGTAGGTCAAAGCAAAGATGGTTGTAAAATTCATAACTGAATGTATTTCTCCTTAATTGCAATCCAGTTAAAGAGAATAAATGATTTTCCTGATTATTAAAACTTTTTAGCAGGACAGATAGTGTGTACCTGTAAAACACCTTGTATGGCTTTATACTTTCAGATAAAATGTTTTTATATCAGATTAGGTAGATTTTGGTTGGTTTGTTTTCTCTTGTAGACTTTTAAGGTTCCATTCTTTCCTGAAGCATTCATCCTATCAACTGAACAGACAAGAATTGTATAAATAAAAGTAGGAAGTGGTTTTGTATTTAGAGTCCAACATAATGTACCTTTTTCTCTAGAAGACTTAATTTGGGTCATCTCAGCCAGTTTCACTGACTTCATTATCCAAGTGTTTGTTGTTACCTGTATCATGTGAACCTGCTTCAAGGACTGAACTCTTTGCAGCAGACTTGCTTCCCTTCCCTCCTTGCTGTTGCTCTCCAAACCTGCTCCTGAGGCACAAGCTGTTGTCTGAGGATAGCAATCTCTGCCAGTTTGCCAGCAGGCAGTTGAAGCTGTGTCAGCCAAGTGTGTATTCATGTAATCAGTATTTTTTCAGCATTACTGCCTTTCTTGGATCTCCCAAATGTGTCTGCTGAGAATCCACTAGATGTGGGACTGCTGGATCCCTTTGGCAAGTCTGAAGTTTGTGAGAAGAGCTTGAGTTTTTTTCTTCTTCCTCCCTTTTAATGCAATTAATTTCCTTGGACTCCTCCTGGGAAAATTCAGCTATTCAGGTGGGAGATGGCTTTAGGCAGCAACTGGGAGTTGGCTGTGCCCTGTCACATTGGGTTTTTTATGGATGCAGGTCTCCCTTGAGTATTGACTGTTCTGTTGAAACAAATAATACATTATCCAGAAATAATCTATATTTCTGATTATAAAGCATCTTGACTCTATTTTTATGAACTTGGAAGGAGAGTGTTGAGACTGGCAATTTGTCTTCTGAGTATTATTTTATTATAGTATTTTATTATTATATACAGTGGAAAAGGCAGTTGGGTGAGGTAATATTCCCTGAAATAGAATTACTGGTTTTGTTTGTAATTTTAAGGGCTTTTGGATAACTTGCTTTACAGCAGAGGTATTCCTAAGTGCTGAACTGTCTTAAGAAGCCTTTTCTGGGACATAACAAGAAAAAAAAGTCTGTCTCTCTGTTTTGTCTAGCATATTCCCTAAATTTGGAATAGTCTTCAGATTAGTTGAGGAACAAGTATGTTTAAAAAAATAGTAATAAAAAATCTAGGGCTACCTACAGTCAGTTGGACTAATAACAATTAGTAATGCCTCAATTTCATTCAGAGTGCTACTCCTGTTCTCTTGAATCATGGGCTATAAGCAAATAATGTATTGGTGTCATTACTGCAATTTAAAACAGGATAACAGAAGTGGAATATATTTTTGGAAGCAGAAAAATTGTTACTGTGATATTTTTTAGGAATGTGGAGTGTAGAAATTCTAGTACTTGTGAATATTTCTGGGATAATTCACAATGAGTGTTCTCTTATGAAAAATAATTTCAGGTATTATCATGCAGTTGCTTGAGTACTGCCAGGACTGTGGTGTGTCTTGTGTCGTAATTTGTCACATTCCCCAAAATAAATATTTTAATTTAATGTATAATTCTCCTGTCCCACAAAACTAAGGACAATTTTTTGGGATTATTTTAAAAAATACTGTATTTCTACATATAAGTCTTGTACTTCTGATGTCCTGATTTGTGCTTGGTCTTTGAGCTGGGGTAATAACTGATGTTTAGATAGCTCTGTATCTCCCAGAGATATCCCTGCAGTTTCTGTGGCAAGCTGCCATCTTTTCTGCTCCAGTGCTGAGACCTTTCAGTTTCTCTTTAAAGAGTGTTTTCTAGCCTGTTTACTTAGATGTTAAGAAATGTTCTGTGGCTGTTGTAAGCCCATCAGCCACAGGGAATAATTCATGAACAAATCACAATCTGAAATCTTTTGCACAGATTGTCAAACGATTTTTCTATTTTAATAACTTCTAATAGAAGATAGAGCTATAGTTATCTGATAGGCATTTGGCACTGCTCTGGAGCTTTTCTGTATGGATAGTTAAACTCTGGTTCAGAGTTAAAAGAAAAATATGTATCTCCATCTAACTAGGTTGTTACACTTGAAGTTTGTCAAATAAGTAAAAGTTTAAAAAAAAAACCCATATCTCTAATTCTTTCACCTCTAATAATATTTTTTTTCTTTTTAAGTCTAGGGACTCCATTAAGTTGGATGACCTGAAGGCAGAAGTGTCCCCACGAATTTCAGCAGAAGATCTGATAGACTTGTGTGAGTTGACAGGACCTAGCCACTCCAAAACACCTGTAAAGAAAACAAAGCCCAGCAAGCCAAAGCTGCTGGTGGTGGACATCCGTAACAGCGAAGAGTATCCTTCAGATCTGACTGCCAGCCTTGCTGAGTGCTGCCTGTGCCAGTTGCTGAGTGCTGCCTGTGCCAGTTGCTGAATGCTGCCTGTGCCAATTGCTGAGTGCTGCCTGTGCCAACTGCTTCCTCTCTGTCTGCAGGCTGGTGTGTTGGAGTGGAATATGTTGGAGAGAGGGGGATCTGGTAGAGCTGGAGTGGAAGTGCTGAAGGCCAGGGGGTTTTCAGCATGGAGAGGACTGGTTTGCAGAGCAGAGGATAAATGTATTTTTCCCTTCCCATTGTAAATTGTGGGCTTAGTGAAATCACTTTGTACCAGTAGCACAAGTGCTCTAATGTTACGTTTTTCTTTAGAACAGATTTTATCAGCAGACCTTCCCCATTTAATATTGACCAATATTTTGGAAAGGTGTGAGGCTTTCCAATTAAATGGAAGAGAGAGAGAGAAGACTTTGATTGCTCATGTGCTTTGCCAGTCCCTCAATGGAAAACTGATTCCTGTTGAGTGCCTTCTAGCTCTGTCAGGTAATGCAACCATGTGGCCATCCTAACTTAAGTCCTCTAGTAGCTGATAATCAGAAAAGAGTTAAAGGTGTTTTGGAGCTATGTTTTTACCAGGGTCACTGCCCTGTCTACACCTTTCATGTGTTCCTTTTCAAGTATACAGTTCTTTGCATAAGGAGTATTTTTTTAATTCTTTGGGTTTGTTTTTTTCCTAAAATAGTGTAGTTTCAGGACTGGGATTGCTTGCATTTTGGAAGGGGTAATTGTTCTTAAAGATGTTTTGGTATTTTTGAGGTTCATAGTAAACTGAAATGTGCTGCCCTTTATATAATAGTTGGACTGATATCCTAACACCCATCTTTTTCACCATGTATGTCTGTCATGCTAAACTTTACTTTCACTTTGTTTTCTTAGTGCTTTGAGAAAAGCATGAGAGGACTTCCAAAAACTAACATGCTTCATATTTCATAATATGACCCACATGAAAGCTGAGGTATTGTTTTGTACCGAATCTCATCTTGCAAGGCCAAGACCTACCAGCACTGTTTCAGTTGGCCAGCAATTCTTCTAAGGCTTATTTCATTAAGCATGTTAGCAATATATTGGCAGCCTTCCATTCATGTTTTGAAAGTTATAGCTGCATATTTATGGTCTCCCAGGCTGTACCACAAAACCCTGGCCTTTTTGTTAAGTGTCTTAGCAATTAGAACTCTTTTAAGGACTAGTTCATGTTTCTCTAGGGGTACTCAGTAGCTTAAGTAACTAAATTTGTCCAAAGTTGTTTTCTGTCTAAGTGATGATCATTTCAGAACCTGATCAATAGCAGTGGGAGTTAGGTGGTGATAAATGGGGCTGGAAAAATGGGATTGGCACAGAGGAGAGAAGGAGGGATATAATTTTCCATTCAAAATAGAAATAAACTGACAACATTAATGAATGGTGCATGATCATATTTCTTTCTTTCAAAAGTTTTTATATAGCCATGCTTTTCCCACACTATAACAATGATGTTCATAAAACTGAAACCGTTACATAAATAATGAGAAACGAATGCTAGTATTACTCTAAGTCAGTTGAATCTGCCCCTATTTAAGGCAGTTCCTTTATTTAATAGGATTCTGGGATTTAATTATAAATTTAACTAGCTTTCTGCTAGTACAGTAATAGAGTGACTAATCTCAGTATTTGACATTGTGTATATTTTTGCAGAACTTTGCTGTTTCCCACCTCTTCAAAGCTGTTCTTGCTTATAGCTGAGGAAAGGGAATGTTCCAGGCATGTGTGTATAGCCTAAGTAATTCAGAGTTTTGTCAAGGCCACAGTGCATTTCCATATTCATAAAAAGGTGGGTAGTGGTAGTCCAATTTAATTTTTATTGAAGAGACCTTCACATTCAATGTTTTTTACAAAATCTCATTGAGTGATCATCCTCTGAAACTGAAGGACAGCTAACTGGTGTCTCAGAGTTGTTTGCTTTTCAATACCCATTACACACTTGCTTTTAGTGAGACTGCAGATAATATACTTGGTGTTCATTGTCTGGGAATCCGAGGTCATATATATTAGAATTTCAATTTGGATCAAAATAGTAGAGGACTTGTGGGGGTTGACAGGAAGTTTGAGGACATTTCCTGATAATCCCTGTTTAGTTTTGGTTCTCATTTTAAGTACTTCATTCTTTTTTGCATAAAATGCCTCTAGAAGAGGTGCTCCAGCTGCTTATTGGTATTTGGCTCCCCTTAGCAGACTAGAGTTGAACTCAAATCCACAAAATTAGGTGTACTGGGGATATTGGCTCTGTAGTACTCAGTATTTAATTTAGCAGATCAATTTTCTGTAGTGCTTTTGAACCAAACAGCTCTTCATTCTGTGCTTGCTTTCATATGTTGTGTTGGAAGGTTTTTCTCCATATGAGTAAATGAGGTTTGTCAAAATACAGTATCACAAAAGACCAATGGTGTGTCATGGCAGCCAGGATGAAGAGCAGGTTCATCCTACAGCTATTCATGCTCCACAGGTTCCTCTGCCTTTCAGACCTCCTTAACTGATCCTCCTAAGCTTTAACCGTGGCCACATTTCTGGCAGCATCAATGTCCCTTTTGCATCAGCATTTACTGCAGAAGGGGATCTCATCCAGTGCCCAGCAACTGCCACACTGCAGAGCTTCAAAGGAAGAGTTGTGGTGATTGTAGGAAATGCAGTGAAGAACACAGCTGCTGTAAGTATATTGCTGTAATGTGTGTTTTTATCCTTAGAGATACATCAGTAGCATGTATATGGCAGTAGTAAAATAAATGCCAGAGTCTGGAAAATTTAGATTAGAGTTTTGAGTTTGATGACAGGATTTGGGGTGGTGGTTTTGTTGTTGTTCATTTCTGTTCTAGACAAAGATCTAGACCACCCTTCAAGTGGTCCACATCTGAGAAGGCTGATGTTTTGAAATGAAATTGCTTAACATCTTCTTCAGCTTTAAAATCTGTATTGTTGTCATGCCGGAGAAGTGACATCAGCACTTCTATTGTACATCAGTAAGAGCTTTCAAAATTGGCCTGCATTTACTTTTTGTGGGGTTAGGAAGGACATAAGGTAAGTTGGATGGGGACAGATACATTATGAAGTGCAAAGTTAATAAGATATAGTTCATATTCCTACTAGTAAGAAACCATGTATTGCCCAGTTTTTTAGAATCACTTGTTCCTGCAGTTGTGCTTAGTGAAGAGGAAAATGGTCCTTACTGGTAACTTTTGTATGATATATTTATTGTCAGTGCCTTTAGCTAGACAGGAAGAATATTCAAACTTGCCTGTTCTTTTCTATAACTAAATATTTGATGGTGTTGAGAACTGCCAGAGTAACAAGTAAAAGTGTATAAGTATTTCTTTCACTATACTTTTCTCAGATGAAGGAAAGTTATCCTTTTTTTTTCAGACACACTTTCAATTATGGTTTAACTTTAGTTCACCCATTTCTTAAGCCTCTTTACACAAAGGACATGAACTGTAACCCTGATATGACAAGGAGGGCTGTGAGTCATTAAAAGGTCTTCATGTCAGGAGCAGCAGAAGCATCAGCCCGACACGTGGTGTTCATTTAATACTTGTAGGGAGTTGTAAGTAGATGGAGAAATCCCCTTTGTTAACCTGCATTTGATCATTTAGAAAATTAACTTGTGATATGCATCAGGTTTCTTAAACAGTAACAGAGATGGCATGAAAGAGACTGTAAACCATCTTTCACATAGTTTCAGTAATGAGTATGAGGCTTTGTGTGTGAATCCAGGTTAGTTCATCTCTTTTAATGTTTCAAAATTTTTGAAATTAACATGAAATGTTTCCTTTGCTGTGCAGCTAAAGAAATCTTGCAGTGTGCTTAGTGCAAGTGCTTCAGTCACGTGGGAGTTGCTGTCTTATCCTCTAAACCTAGATTTTCTGCAGCCAAGACAATGTTGACCCAGAATTGTCAATATTATAGTTTTCCATAAAGAAGAAACACTGCTTTGCCTCTTGATTTGCTTTTAGGGTTCTTGAATTCCTAACAAAAGAGTTTTGAGCTTTAAATAGTAACAAAATACTGGATTGACCAGTTTGACCACAAATTAATTCAATACTAAAGCCTAAATACTGGTTGGAACTCACCAGCTCTATCACACCCTTAAAGTACATGTAACACCAGCCTCAATTTGACTGTGTAGATAAAACCTTTCTTTTGTGGATAATTTTTTAAGGCCAGTTTCACTTTTACTCTGCACAGTTGCATGGAACTATCTGTCACACCCAAGCTATGTAGTTCAAGGCTTGACAAGAGCAATAGTTTTTACCTTTTAAATTTTACTAGGTAATCCAATCAGAGGAAAAAAATTTAAAGTTAATGCATGGAAACAAAACCAATTTTTGTCCATGTTATGAGATGCTCAACTTTAAGTGTATATTTTCTAAACAGAGGTGTGTATTTCCAGATGAAATGAGATGAGCCAAAAATTGTACCTTCTGCCATAAAGGAGAATTTTTCATAAGTGTTCACTGATATTTACTCCACTAAAAATTTGGAAATTACTGTATGCTTAGTTTAAATTTATATAGGACTGAGAGGCAGGGGTAAGTGTGGAAAAAACTCTAATTGTTTATAGGGCTGTTGGTAATTAGAAAGTTGAATCTTCCAGTTGTGGTTCATATGAACAGCCTACTTGGCATCACTTAAAAATAATTTAAAAGCAAAGTGAAGGATACTGAACACACCTGTCGACAAAGTCTTTTGGCACTTTGTTTCTGTTTCTATTTTTTGCATTTGATTTCGTGCCAGGTGATTAAACATTTAAATTGGAAAGAAAATGCTGTCTAGAATTATTATATTCTGACTAGAATATGAGATGTGAGAGGGAAAGCTGAAAGCTTCACCACAGCACTGTTCCAGCAAGAGGATAAGGAAGCCAGCAGGGTCTCATAGTGCCTCTGGATCTGACAGCTCTGGCTCTAGTTGAACACTTCCTTAGTACAGAATTAAAACATGGTAATCCTCCATGGTAAGCCATTGATTCTACTGAACCTGAAAGTGAAATTAATATATTGGCTGATATACAAGAGCCTTACTGAATGCACCATTAGCGGCATGAAGATATTGAAAAAGAAGTATTGTGTGGTGGTGTTTGGCTCACACTTCTCTGGAGAATATTCCTTCCTTCTGGCTGCTTCTTACCTGGTGCCAGCCTTTCTTCTAGGTTTTTCTGGGTGCTTGTTAACAGAGCAGATATCTGTTTGTCTCTGAAAACAGCAGGAAACCTCCACATAAAGGGCATTATTTTGGAGTTTGATCTTTAACGTTTGGACATGTTAAATGGCAGCATCTCCGAAGTGAGTTGAATGCCCCTTTCCCACCTCCATGGACAGATAAGCACCTTGTAAATTCCATTATGGACAAAGGATCATTACAGTTGGGAATATAATAGTTAAATGGGCAGTAAGTGTTCAGCTCTAGCTTCTTCTTTGGTCTAGGACAAATAGCATGTCTCCTGATTTTTGTCACTTTGGAAGTCAGAGATAGAGCAAATAAGAAGGTGGATTATAGTTATGCATATGTAGAACAGGGATTATTTTGGATCTTTTTATGGAAGGGTGACATTACTTCATCTTCCCTCCTTCAGTCAGCTTTGAGGTGCTAAGCCTTTATCTGTTTCCATTTCAAACTTTTGTCTATATTATTGCAATGTTGACTGAATGTAGCACAGGAGAAATACCTTCCTTACCTGACACTAAATCATTCTCTAGCAATTTAATTTTGACAGTGGCATACTTCTATTTCTGTCACATAGTTGTTTAATAAATGTGTTTCCCCCAGTGGTTTAATATATGTGCTTTATTTTCAGCTACAGGCTATAACAAAATAAAATATACAGGATGCTTTAATCTGTCTAATAATTAGCAACTTATTTATGTTCTGCTTGGAAGAAGACAGATAAGCCATAAGTCAAAGCATTAAAAAGATCTGTCTTTATAGCTGAGAAATAAATTCTAAATTGTAAATTCTAATTGTTACATCGATTACTTTTTGTCTAGATGAGTTATGCTGCTATAAATATATTGTCTAGACAACTTCTGTAAGTTACTGAAGCAAAGTAGTCATTCTTGCTGCATTGCAATAACTAATAGATAAAATACATGCATTATCTCCAAAACAAAGACAAGAAGTTCTGATTTTCCATGAGATCTTTCTGACCCTTTTCAAGGCAAGAAGGAGGGGGTCAAATTCAAAATTCTTTTTGTAGAACATATTCTTAGCTTGGAAAAAAGAATTATTTTTTTTCTATATGAAAATAGCATACAGCATTTCTTCTCTCCCAGCACTCTGTCAAAAATTAATTTCTTCTTATATGAAGAGTGAGGCACATGAGTTAAAGTGTCTGATTACTACTGAATTTGTGGGATTTTGTTGTCATCTTCCCCAGGCCTTTTTAAAAGCCCTTGCCAGAGAAACAAGTCCTTGCATGATTTCTTCAGTTACAAACTTGTCTTAAAACCACAAACGGATACCTATGAAGCTTTGTAGGGTGATCTGAAGATTAGGTATTGCATAGGATACTAAAGGACAGGTGCTTCTAAAGACAAATACATTTATTTGGAAGGGCCTAATGAAATGTCTGGAGTGCAAGTAAACAGAAATTAGGCAATAAACTTTTGGAGATGTTTCCACTATACATCTTTTAGACTCTGTTTCCCTGTAAATAGTTTCTGCAGAAAAGTGAACAACTGGAATGAAAACTCTTCTCTTTGCAGGGATGGAGGGGCCCCTTATGATTCCCAGAATGGCTCTTTCATGTTTGTTTTGTTAAGGCCCCATTCTCCCATCTGCATTCAGACTCGGAGCCTGCTGGAATCATCAGAGCCTCCTTGTTGCCTTTACAAAGAGATTATGCTTGTATTTTGAAAAGTTTGAAACATTTTAGTTAATCAGCAGCAATCCTTCTGGTTGTAACTCTCCCCAATACATGGTTAAGTCTTCATTATTTTATTCTGTAAATTTAGCCCTTGTTATTATTGTAACAAGTGTAATGTATGCATGCTTTCCTTCATGGAGAGAGAGCAGCCCTGCTGCTGTTGCCAGTACATGCTCTCCACACAGCCCAAGAGACACCTGGGCTGCCAGCCAGGGGTTGTGGTGTGCTGTTGTCACTCTGTCCCTGCCCCTGGCTCTGGTCAGTGAGGACTGAATGCCTCAGGTACAGCAGTGAGGATCTAAATCTCTCATGCCACAGCCAGGTATGAAAAAGGAAGGGAGAAAATGCAAGATCTTAGAGGCAGAATTTGAATATTCCTTTTACTCTGAAGTAAGTGCCAAGAGAAGCAGGCTAATCAGAGAACTCCAAAATAGGTTCTTTTTAGATTTTTTTACTGAGACCAATGGTAGCAGCCATTGGAAATTTAGTTCTTATTTGATATAGGAGCTGTGTGCCTTACTACACAGAGGTTTGGATGATTCTGGAATGAGGAATCAGGGAGCTCTTGAAAATATGTCTGAGAGATGCTGGCAAGAAGGATGTCAGCTCTTTTCAATCATCTGAGGACAGGGAAAGTGGGAGAATGGTGAACCTTGATCTTGGAGTGGTGCTGTCAGGCTGTGATTATAGTCTTTGTGAGCTGCACCTCTGAAAGAGCACTCTTGTCCTTGATGGAGCTTGCATGGATTAGGTTGTATCCATGTTGCTTAGGGCTCCTGCGTTATGACATAGGATTTTCACTTTCTAGGGTTGTTTGTCAGCTCTGAGCCAGAGTTTTGTGTTTCCTGGTGTTCCAGTTCAGAGAATCTGAAATGGTGATAACTGAAATAGAGAGGTAATGAACTATAAATATTTTTTATAGTTCAGGACTTTGTGTAGGGATATGCCAGCCAGAATAGTGCTGGTGAATTTGGAAAATAAAATATCCATGCTGCATGTCTGGAGCAATGCTGTTTTGCATTTCTATAAACTGTACCTGAACCAGCCTTTGAATAGGACTGACTGACTGCTGCAGGAGGGTTTGAGTAGAAACTGGACAAAACTTGCAGTTTGGGTAGTGTTAGGAGAAAGTACTGCAATTCACAAAGAAATGTTTTTCATTATCAAGTACTTCTTTGATCATTTTTCAAGATCTAAGGCAGCCCATAGACCTGGGGGGAGGTGGTGGAATCATTCACAAAGACTCACACTTCCTTTTTTTATATCCAAGCCAGCTGTTATGTCTCTTTTCAAAATTGCATATTTATGTTCCCTAACAGCTTTTTTTTATTTTCTATTGAGTGAAAAATAGAGTAGTTTTCTTTCTGTATTTTCATTTTACATTCTGTTCATCTATAATGTGTGCACTGCATTTATTTTGCTCAGTATGAATTAGCTGTGTTACAACAGCTAAATATCTGCAACTGACTTTAATTTTCAAGTTCTCACTTTCGGCTGGGTTTTTTTTAATGCATATGATTTCTAGGTGGAAAATTTAAAATACAGGTGTTTAAAATTTATCACTTGAAGAAGTTTGAGTGTTTGCTCTTACTTTCATTCTCAGCAAAACTTTTTCTGAAACCAGCTATTAAATACCTGTTTGTTTAGGCTTATTTTCAAATCTTAGCATGTAAGTCTTTTAAGTTACTGCTGTGTTTTTGTACTGATGGAATGGAAAGTGTTCCCTTTTGGCCAGGTCTGCATATAGAGAATTTTCCCTTGATCTTGTTAGAGCAGTTGGTTCTATGTCCCACCCCTCCCACCCCCTAGTATGTGTTTGCACCAAGTTGCCCTTTCTGTGTTTAGTTTTTAACTTCCATTCACTTTATGGTAATACTACAACCAACAACTAGGCACGGTTTTGTTGATGTGGGAGGTTTTAGGTTCCTGTCTTTTCCATGGTGTTAAAGTGTTATTTTTCTGGAACCCTTTAATATAAAGAGTAGCTGACTAAAAATAATCTTGTGTACTGGATCTGTGTTGTGGCATATGGAGAGAGCTGTTTAAAAAGTTGCAAACTGATCACTTTGACTGTTGAGCTTTCAGAGAGGTGTAGGTGAGCTCTTGGACTGAAATCACACAGCAAAATGGACTGCAATTCCTGAGAGGTTCGTGTAGCATGAGTTTGCTAGTGAAATCTAGAAATAATCTTGTGGAAATGAATGAATACTACAAAATTTGATATTTCTCCTCCAACTTCTATTTTCCTTCTGACACTTTCAGAATAAGCTGTTAATATTTATACCATGGTAACACTTGTCACAGCGCTGGTTTTTGCTATTCTGGTGCAGGATGTTACTCCTCCTTCCCTCCCAGCCTGCCCTTTAATTACAGCCTGTCACAGGAATGTCTGGCAAAGAGAATAATGTGTGCACAGCAGCCCTCGTGGCTGGCCCAAAGGGTGCTGGGAGTGGGGCTGCTCACACTCTTGTGTTCTCACACTCTGCTGTAGACAGCCTGAAAGTGTGACGTGCTTGGCATGAGACATGCAGCACTTGAAAGCTGTTCTTTTGCTGCTTGGAACAGGCTAGTAGAAACATTTTGATAAATTCTCCAATGCGCAGATCATTAAGGTTCTTGATGGTGCTTAAAGGAGCAGTCCCTGTTATGCAATTTATATTGAGAGCATCATCAAGGCAGGGTAAAATGTTGATTATTTGCCCAGATTTTGTTATGAATTTGCTGTGATCCTGTCTGTCTCTGAAAGCCTGACATTTTGTATCTGCATGAAGAGTCTTAACTGACTACTTTCAAATGCAAATTGCAACTTTCTGGCTCAGTTATGTTCATCAAGAAGGCTGTTTTATGTGGAATTGATGGATGCATTAGTTAATAGAGGAACTGTGTTTCCAAAGACTTCAGCAAAGTCATCATATAGTAGTCATTAAACAAGTTTCTCACTTGCTCATCCTTTCATATGTAATACTTGCTGTGAAGGCAGCAAGAAGAATTTCAATTTGGAAGTTCAAATTAAACATTAAATGCAACCAGGGAAAACGCAGTAACTGGACTTGGGAATCTCATTTTGAGGAAAGGCCATCTGAAGCAGAAAGAAAAAAGCTTAAAGTCTTGTAGTATTCCTTGAAGCCTTTCCTCAGATAGGCACAACTCCCATTTCCCCTAACTAGTCGTCTTTAAATGAAAACAGAAGCATTACAGAGGAGTGTGATCCATTGGTGCTGTGGGGAAAGATACATTTCAGAAGTTATGTCAAGACAAACATTTGATAAAGTTGAGAAAGTTTAATCATATAATGAAGTACAGTTTGTTTCTATTTGCAGAAATACATTTCTGTATAATGGAATTTAATTGTACACTACCTTTATATGTTTCAATACATCTCTCTTTAAAATGTAGGTGCTTTAGAGGTTGCTAAGGATGATGTAGCCCATGGGCTTACCTCTTCACCATGTTGTTTTCAATCTTAACAGCACCTTTGTAAGTTGGATTATTTAGTAAACTACAAATTACATATTCAGGTGCCTGTTAGTAAACTTCTGGTTGACACTTTCTGGTTGCATCTATAAAGGAAATAGAGCCCCTGTATGCATTCCAGGATGGCAGTTTCTGCTGTAGAAGGTCTGGGGCATTCATTCAGAAGAGCACCTTGGGATTTTTTTGATGCATGAGATTTTACTCTTTTTGGATCATTGATTTTTATTGTTTTTCAGCTTTTTAGGAAACATTAAATTTTATGATCTTTATTTTTTTGATTCAGGCTACTGATATTTGGCATTACTGAGGGTCAAATTGGGGAGAAAAATCTCTGTAGCTATTTCAAACAGTCCTTCCTCTCGTGCCCTTCCATCAGTGCATACACCAGAAATAACACTCCCCTGTATTTTGCAAATATTGCCTTCATGGAGTGTGTTTTGGCAAGGCAAGGTAGCAGGTGGTGTTGGAACATTTCAGACACATGGTGAACAAGTTCCTGTTCTTGTCTGCCACAGACAGGCTCCTCTGTCTGGCAGAGGGTGGCACAGACATGTGCAGAGGAACAGAACTATAAAAAGTCAAACCTTTAATAAGGAGGACTGCTGTGCCACTAAGAGAATATTTCTCAGTTTAGTAAGAAATAGTAGTAACTTTTGCTTTACCAAAGGTTACTATTTCTATTCCAGTGGAAAAATGGGGGTAAGGCAGAAGGTGAAATAGGAATATCTTTAGTCAGCTCAAGTCCTATTGCCATGTGACTTAAACCTGGAGTCTTTTGTACAGTGCCTGGGCAGATGTATGAGCAAAGCTCTTGCAGGCTGATATTGGGGATTGGATGGCAGCTCTCAGCTTATGTCAGTGTGCCTCTCAGCCCCTGACTCACAGCTAATTCCCACAGTAGTGAGATACTGGTAGCAGCACATTTCCTGCTCAGTGATTTTTCCCTGGCTGGATGTTCAGCTGCAATATTTTGAACTGTATTTGCAGCATTTCTCACTGAAACTAGGCAGACAACAGCGAACAGTTCTGTGACAACTTTTAAAAAAGGCTCATCTTATGGTATATCATCTTGTGCTTTCTGCCATCATTGCTACCAGCCCCAGATTTTGTAGTGCTTGCTTCCCAGAGGCCCTGCAAGAAACAACAGATTCCTCACTATAAGGTTTTAAAGTAACCTGGTCATATGCAGTGAAAAAAATGTATTTTTAGACATACCTTGGTTACTAAAGCAGTTCTAAAATACGGTGGGACATGGGCCTTAATGCTCAAACCCAAGTACAAGGCATTTGTTTGTGTATTTTCTTTTAAGGTTACATTGAATGGTAGTTGTGTTAGGGTTAGGGCATTCAAAACACTTGGAGCAGGGTTTCCAGTTTATTATCAGCATTTTAACATTATCAGTAGTCAGAGAGTGGAACACCTCTGTTGACACATGGGACACTGTACTCAGGAAATAATGTGCTGCTTCCTGCCAGCCTGAAGGCTCAATGCCATTTTCATTTCTGCTGGCTCTGAGCAGTGTTGTCTGACACAGCATTGTCCATTAGTCACAGTGGAGAGCACTGTGAGGTGACAGATGTCTCCATGTGAAGTAGAGATATCTGGTAGGAGTATTTCCCTTGGAATATGAACTATTTTTGTAGTTCATGGTGTGCACAGCTGAGTGCTACCTTTGTACTTTACTGCACACCACATCTTTATGGGCTGTGATTATAGCAAGAGGTATTTGGGTTCTCCTAGTGATGTCTCTGTGCATATTACACCACCTGTGCAGCCCAGAACCTTTCCAAAGCATAGCATTTACTTTGCTCATGAAAGCTGACATCCACATGTGGTGGAAGTTTGCTGTCAATTGCTTTGATTGCTTGATTGCAGGAATTTTTTTATTTGATTCTTTGATTCCTGTACTGAATAATCCAAACTGATGGGGAAAGAGATGACTGAACTTTGAGTCTTTCCTGAGCAACCACCTGAAACAAATTTAACAGCCAAAATGTTGACAGGTAATCATGTAGTATACCTAGTTCTGCCTCAGCACTGTTATGCTGTAATAGGTAATTAGGAGGAAAGCAAATTAGAAAGGAAATCCCAAATATTGAGTTGGATTGGGGTGCCCAGAGCTGTTCTTGACTCGGCAATTTAGTTGTTTGTGCAAAGTCAGCAACCTGGACATCACACTTGCACATGTTCTCAAATAGCATCACTATTTTAAAGAGTCAAAAAGGGAATTGTGAATGTTTTACACAGCCCATTGGAAGCACTCAATGATTTTACAAATGATACTGATTTGTTAACCAATTTAAAAGAAAAAGTCTCAAGGACTCAGATGGCAGAGCAATCTCTTACAGCTATTGGAAATTAAGTAAAACTATTAATTTCTCACCAATTAGTCCATTTTGGTGCTTGCTTTTTAATGTGTTGTTGTCAGTATATAGAAGGCAAGTTTGACATGTAATGCGCAAATTATTGATTGGATTTTGGTATTCTGAAACATAATTTTGATTTTTTTACTCGTAATTATTTTGACATACAAAATATCTTTGTCAGTGCAATAATGTTTCACAGAATTCCCATGGGGAAAGTGGTAATTGCTGTGTTTGGTTTATGGTATGAACTGCTTGAGGAGAGAGGCTTTCCATGGTACCTGTTTGTACTGTTTAACCTGCCTGTGGGCAGACTGGTGGGAGCAGGGGAGATTGGAGATGGTAGACCCCAAATTCATATCTGACATCTGTGAGACCAAGTCACATCAGACAAGTTTGACAGGTAAGCAAATGACTTTCCCTTCAATATGTGATGCTTGTACACTTGGGAAGCTGCAGAAAAGAGCTGGGAGCTACATTAATGCACAGAAAAATGTTTGTTAGTTCATGCTTTGAGAGAGGCTCCAGTGATTGCCCTGAGATTAAACAGTCCTTTTAGAACAGGTAAAAACCTGCCTAAACAGAGATAAATAAAGTTCATTGTTATTTGTGGGACACTTTCAGGACCACAAAATTCATCCCAGCTGTTTTAACACACTGGCCTGGGTTCCTGTGTTGGACTTGTTGGTGCAAAAAAAGAACTTCCTAGGGTCTGATATTTTTTGTTTAATTTGCCTTATATGACAAAGTTATTGTCACTCAAGGACTGTGATATGCAGTGGGCTAATGATATATCTGTTTCAGTTTGCAGCTCATCTAGTGAAAAACAAGTACCCAAGGGTCTGCATCCTTGATGGAGGAATCAACAAGATCAAGCCAACTGGTCTCCTCACTGTTCCTTCTCCACAAATCTAAGTGACTGTAAACATTCAGGACAATCTGCCTCAAGAGGAAAGTCCTACCTACAGCACAGATACCCTCAGCCTAAAGGGCATTGTGGCATCTTCACAAGCTGTCCTGGTGATCAGTGTCTTAACCTGCAGCTGTAGAGCCCAGGAGTTTTGTGTTTGTTCTTTAACATAGAGCTTAGTTGGAACTGATCAAAACTGAAGCTTTGAGCTTTCCAAGAAACCTCTTTCAGCACTGATGCAGTGCAGAAGTGCTTGGGCAGGTCTGAACACAGAGAGAGGAACTTACCTGGCTTTTGGTGTCTTATATTTCTGTGGAACAAAGTTAACTGGCACTTGATGGCTCTAAGGTGCACTTAGATTATTTGAAAAAGTATTTTACTGTGAATATTAAAAGTAGCAAAATGAAACTGTACCATGTATATTGTGTGAAAAAGTGTGTTCTCTAATATTTGAAAAGTAATTGCTGTATCTTCTGACTTGCTTTATTTCTAGAGAAAGTGTTTTTTTCATCTGGTTTGGAAATAAAGATGTGTCCCAAATTGAAAGTCACTATAAGAGCAGCTGCTGATTCAATCCAAAATCTGTCACAAGATGGGAAATTTCTTCTACTCTGTGGTGAATTGAACAATCTATTTCTATAATCATATAAAATCTAGCAATTTCTGGAACAATTACAGTTACCAGAAAGGTGGGCTTTCAACAATGCTGTGTCTTAGGAGTATAAATAATTTATTCTTAAAATAATAGTGTGCTTCCATTTTAAAATCTCATGCCTTGGAAGGAGACATTTTAATTTTCACGTGAAAACATTCTAGAATTATCATTCTTGTATGAATTGGAAGTTGAGAGTTTTCTTTGGCCCTCTACTCTTTCAGCTAGTGGTGTCAATTTTCTTGGGGATTTTTTGAGTCCTTGAACATGAGCTTGAGCACTGACAGGTTGGGACAGCAACCTCCTTTTGAACTGGACTGGATGCAAGTGCTGCAGATGAGGGAAAGCAGGCTCCCACAAAGGGCATAAGGTGGCTGTGCAGTGAAGATGTGGGAATTATTTTGCAGTAAGAAGCCAAAAGCATTTAAAGCACCAAGAGAAACAGGAATTGGCATATCTCTTGCTGAGAAGCTAAAAATAAACTTGATTTGGACAACTACCACCTTTCAAGAGATGTGGGGAAAAGAAACCCCGACAACCTATTCCTCCCCCTCAAAATCTCATGTTAGGTTTGCTATCTTGTCAGGTCCATTATTCTAAAAATAATGCTGGAGATGGGAGGAAGGCTAGGAAAATAAAATAATCTGTCTTCAAGAGTGCTCCTTGAAAATACTACATTTAATCCAGGAAAACTAGTTATGATAATGTAAGACTGTCAGCATAGCACTGAAATTAAATGGGAATGTGGAAGAATATGTTTTAGAAGACAAGAAAGGGTTAGATTTATTTTTTTACATTTTTAAAGCTGGAATAAAACTGATGCAACATGAGGCTTATTAATCACCAAAGTGTGAGGATTAAAGTGTATTCTGTAAAATTAACAAAATGACACCAAAGACCTGTTCACCTGGTTACAGTCACATATCAGCTTGCATTGTGAATTTGACAGCCTGCTCTTTTTATTAGAGCATCATCTGAAACATGGCAGTTCCCACAATACAAACTCACTGCAGGGTAATGAGGATTTGCTCTGGAGATGGGATTATTTTATGTCTTCTATGAGGATTTTATATCAGGAATAGGGAATAGTTTTACTTTGTCAAAAAGAACATTGCAACAGCTAACTATTTTGTTCTTCTTCTGTCACAACAGGTTTCCAAAACTGAGAAGTCAAAGAGAGAGGTGGGCATTGAAAGGCTGGGAACAGTTTCTGTAAATCACAGACAACCTGATCACTTGTTCTGTCGAGTTTTTTAGTGTTGGTGGTTGTGGGTTTGGGGTCTGTGGTTTTGGGAGGGGTTTTTTTGAACTGAAACTGTGGAAGATGAGACTTTGTGAGAGGTGCCAAAAGAGGAAGTCTTCATTCTCTTGATGGGGCAAGCAGAACATTTTGTAGAGCTCTTGAAAGATTTCTGGAGGCTGAGTTTTCCAAACATGTGCATTTCTAGAAGCATGGTTTGTCCAGCTGTGCCATTCTCTGCTTTAGACTGCAGTTGGATGCCATAAAGTTTAAGTAGGAGAAAAAGAAACAATTATAATGTTCCATGTCGGTGTCTTCTCCTGCTAACATAAAAATATCCTAACTAAATATTTCCCACTGTTGGGCCTGGAAAATGCAGCCTCTCTTAGTCTGTTTTTTCCTGCCATTTTAAAAATATCCTGAATCTACCTCAGCCACCTGGACCTATAACTTCCTGCCAGGACAGCCATATTCCCAGAGGGTACCCATGTGGGCTTCTAAAAAATGCAAAGGAATTAACTTTCTTTGGCCTGAGATCATTGCAGACTATGAAACAACTGCTGCTGACACTGGAGTGTCCTTCTTCAGACAGCATACAGTCCTTTGAGCTTTTCATTGCAGTTTGCATCTAAGTTCCTTGGGGTTTGTTTTGTTTTTACAGGTGGATATTTGTCCTGTTTGGTTCACTTCTTTTGGAGCAAAGACTAAGACAATTTGTTCTTATCCTAGAAACCTCCCTTCCTGCACCCATTTTTTTTCCCTTTGTCATCTGGTTTCTCCATGCCCAGGTTCTCTGTGACCTGGGTACCTTCCCAGTTCAGGATAGGAACAACTCACAATGCAGCAGAAAGCAGGGAAGTTACAGTGTTTACTTCACTCTAACTTTGACTAATCTGGTTTGCTTAAGGTATTTCTGTCTGTTGATTTTGGGGAGAAATCTGTTGATTTCTGTCTGTTGATTTTTGGGATTTTTGTTGGTTTCTGAGATGTTCTGTTGTTATCTCAATTTAGCATAAGTCTTCCCTTTCAGATTCTGTTCTTCCCATTGGAAGTCTTTTTTGCTAGAGTGTTCTGGTAGACTCTTCCTGGTATATCTGAACTAGAAGCAGTAACCATAGCAGCTGGGCAGATGCTGATATGTATTCTTCCATTTAGATAATTTATTTTTCTGACTTCCAGGATGATCTCTAGAGCTACTAAGGGCTAAATAATTTGTCAGAGTGGGTGAGGGTTAAATTTTCTTCCTTCTTTTTCCCAGTTTTAATCTATCCTTAGGCTTACTGACAAGACCACTGCACTTCAATGTGTGGCCTGGGACTTTGTGCTTTCATAATCTGTGTAGGCATCACACAGTGGTATGATCTTTTTTCTGTGACCTTCTGGATATCAGTGTCTAGGCTCCCTGTGATATTTTAGCCAGCTAAGGAAGATGTTTGTTAGAGTCTGTCTTAGCTGGACTTCAGAGCTGCATCACACAAAACTCAATAAAACAAGAAACCCCAAATGACATGACTTAGCTCTTCAGCAGCTGCATCACTGATGTTATTATTGAAGGAGGGACTGTGAGAGCCTCTAAGTTCTGTGGCCTGAGACATGTTTGCTGCTCTTTTTTGTGTGAATGTTGTGTAGAATATCACTTATCAAGATTTCATTTATGTTTGTGCTTTTAGTAGCTTATCAAGTTCCTTCAGTTAATATAAAAAATTAGGTATGTCTTTATTTAGCTTTCACAGTGTTCAGATTGAGTTACTAAGAGGCTGGGAATTGTGTGGGACTGAGTATGGCCTTTTAATCTCCCATTTCCAGTTATCATTTCTTTGCTGATGAGTCAGACTGGCCTCTCCCATTGTTACATTAGAAACTTTACTGTCATCAGGCTTATCTTGCTATTTTTAATTCCTTTTGTTGGGCTCAGCTTGTGAAAATTGACTGAAAGAATTATTATTCTTCCCAAAAGTGTCTCCTTCCAGGAGAAGTAATGAAACTTGATCTGTGCTGACTTAGCTAACATCAGATTTGTATATTTGACTAGCAAAATTACAGATTTTCCTTTCTCTTTGAATCCTAAGCTATAATGCTGGTATTGTCAACCTTTTAGGTTTCCAGACTTAGTAGAAAGCTGATGCCAGAAACTGCAGGCTTTTTTGGAACTCGTGTTTCATTTACTTTTCAAGTGACCATGAAGCTTTAAGTTTGCCACTGGTAGTGCCTTTTAAATAATAGCCCCAAAATACCTGTTGGACAACAGTCTCTGTTCTATGACAACAGAGGCTGCATTCCTTTCATTTAGGTTTAAAAATTCTTCTTGTACTGCCATAAGCATTTTATGATTGAAGATAATTCAGTTTTGTTGTATGTTTCTCATTATATCAGCATTTAATAAACCAAGGTCATGCAGAATTTAAAGAAACTTTAAAAACATAGACTCAGTAGAGTGCAGTTACCACTGAATCAATTTGTGAGGATTTTTTGTAAAGCCTTTACCCAAAATTTGTTTAACCATAATATAAATCCATGTTCAGATTAATCTTTAATAGTGGTCTTGCATGTAAAGGTAGAGAGACCCCAGTGCATGCACTCCTGTAATTCACATATTTTCCTTCCCTGGTGATAGGTCCTTATGTGCTTTAGGAGCAGACACACCAGGTTTCCAGTCACAGTAATCTGTCTAAAAGAGCAGATCCAGTGAAGCAATGTGGTGATCATTGGATTCCATGGGAACAATCCAGGGAAAGTTGCAGATCCCTGGTTTAATTAATATTTCCTAACTGAAGCAGGATTAAATGTCTCCTCCTTGTCTATCTAGAATTATCTGTCATTACCTCACTTTAGAGAGAAATAGTGTCTGGTGGTATCAACTTTTTCCAGCTGAGCTGGCCGAAATGAATAAACAGAGAGTGCAGAACAGGTAGCTGTAATAGTTACAGAGTGACACTCTTGTCATTTTGTCAGTTAGCTTGGTTTGACTTGGTTCAGTTGTTACCCTAAATGTGTTTTTTTTTTCTCAAGTCCTTTGAAATTTGAATGAGCTAATATCTCTGATTTTACACCTTTGCTTTAAGTAAAGCTGTTATTTCAAACAACATTGTTTCTCCTGCCTAAAAGAAAAAGGTGACATCCCATGTAGGATGTTGTCCTCAAGAGAGGAACTTGCTGGTTTTCAAGTTTTACATGTCCTCAGTTCAGTGGCAGATCTTCAGCAACTGGAATGCCTATACTCCAGGTCTGGAGAGATGCCCCATGTACCATAAGTACCTGGAGGAAGCAACATGGAGAACTTACTTTAGTATGACACTTCATGGGTATGTATGTAGCTATAATATGTGTATGAACACAATATGGTTAGCAAACAGCTTACTTTAAATTGACAGGATTGTTAAAAACTGCCAGCTCTTTTTGGAGAACACTCTGAATTTAGTGAGAAAAGCTCAAAGAGGTTGTAATAAATAAAATTTCTCCTTTGCAGTAATTGTACAGGTATGCAGTGCACACACAAGGGTTTTACTGAACCAGGTAAGTCCTCTTGTCACTTCAGAGAGAAGAGAAACTTTGCAATTACTTTTCAAGGAGAAATCAGCAATATGGGCAGTTAGAACCCAGTGCTGTTGCAATATGCCTGAGCTCAGTTTTGCTAATTACTTCTTTTGAAATGTTTTGTGCCTCTTGGTCCTATATGTGTGAATATACACTTACCCTGCATTTCTTCTTAAAGCACTAAAGATAAACCATTATTTACCTGGGCTTCTTTGCTGTCCTCCTGCCTGATAGTGCTTTTACTGTGCACTTTACAGGCTCTCCTTCTCTCCTTCCAGAATTTCATTCAGCTTTTCCTGGGGCCTTACCTTTAGCTCGCCTTCCCTATTGGAAATGTGTGATGAGTTTCCTTTCTCAGAAGAGTTTTTTAATGCACTCATTGTGTTTACAGTTCCTGGAAGCTACCTGTTCCTTATTAGCAAATGCCTTAAATCACTGACACTGGAATCCTGGGCTTGTAATGAAATCAGATTGCTGCTGTGCACAGTGGATCACAGTGGGTGGAAGGGAGGGAGAAGGGGAAAATTTCTCTCAGCGCCTCCCTTGGAAAGGCATCCCTCCCATGATCAATCACTGAGAGAAGTCTTCATGGTGATGGATGTGAACCAGTGGGGGCAGCAGGACAGAGTTGAAGGCATCAGGGATTTATTTTCTAATTACTCTTTCCTGGCAAGGTAGAATAATAGATACATAGAGCTTGTGCTTCAAACTGCAGCCTGTTGCTCACTGCTTGTTACAGGAGCACCAATCCCTCATGGGCTGGGGCTGCTCTTGGGTGGGCACCTCCTGAGACTCTGTCATTAACCCTCCATGTCACCTCCTCTTCTGGCAAACACAAGGTGCCTGCCTTTTTTTTTTTTTAATTATTTTTTTATTATTGTTTTTGGGGTTTTTTAAGTAGTGGGAAAGGCAGGCACTGGAAAAATTCAAGCAGCTCTACTGTATGTGCTGCACATAAAAGTTGTGTGATAAATGGTCACAGTAGCACTAATCCAAACATACTACATTTAGTAATCTAAACAAATCTAAACATAAACATAATCTGAGCAATCTAAGCATAGCAGCAATCTAAACATATCTAAGCAACGGGATCTCCATTGTACACCTGTTCACTTGCTACAATGCTGTCTTGTCCTGTTGCAGAGCCTCACCTGTTCACAATTTACAACACCCTGATAGATTACTACAGCATTGGACTTCTGCAGTTTTGTGCAGAAACATCAGACTTGTGTCTGTGCCATGAGGTGTGAACCAGATTAAGAAAAGGTTATTTCATGCTATAGAAACAGCTTCTTGTAACTCCTGGCCAGTTTTCAGAAACCTTTGGTTACTTACAAAGAGGTCTTGCAGAAATCTGAACCCTTTGTTAAATGTCCAGATGGGGCCCAAGTTCCTGAAAATCAGACCTCCACACTCAGTGCTAAACATTTGAAAATTTGAACTTGAGCTTGGAAAATTTGTCCTCAAAGGGGTCAGGATTTACATACACTGTCTGCAAATGGTTTCAGTGGGAACTGCTGGCAGAGCCATCTCTGTAGTGTTGTTAACCTGATTTGCAGACCACCCATTCTGCCTGTGCAATAGAACAAGCCTAAATGAGGCATTCATTGACGGCATTTGTCCTTACTGATCTCATTTAGTTGATTAAAAGAAAAAAAATCTCCTGTACCTGTTTTCCTTGTGAAATCTTTGACTACAAAATCCTCTTGAAGTCTCTGCTGCCCCTGTTTCAGATTTCATTTTCAGGGGAGCGCTTTTTGGTAAGAAACCCTAAGAAGTGCAAACATTAGCAGGCATGAAGATTGCTTTCTACACTGTTTTAGTGATTCAGCAAGTTACAAAGATGATCAGAGGCACCTTCAGGTTGAAGACAATGTCATGACTCCTTGCTTTAAGTTTGACATAGGCTTAAGTTCCTTAAATGCTTTATTCTGATCTGGCTAGAAACAATTAGCAGGGATGAGCAAAACTTAAGCTTTGCCTGAATCCACTCAAAGACCTGAGGGATTTCTGCTACATTGTTTATTTTATTAAGCCAAAAATGAAAATACCTCCTATCGCCAGAGAGCCTTAATCACACTAAGGAATAGTTGATAGAATAATGATAATGATGGTACTTCAGGGGAAAGAGGAGGGGGCAGAAACAATCAAAACCAAAATGGAGAAAGGCCACCCACCAAAGACATGTTGAAGGGATGTAAGCAGCCCTGAGAGTTCACACACCCATCCTGGAACTTCTCCTGGTTAAGCAGCACATCCCATTTGCCAGCAGTTACTGTCAGAGGTTGGAGGAGCCTCTCTTCTTCAAGTGATGGAGCTGCAGACTACAATCAGGTGATGTTTTGTTTCAGGGACCTGCTCTAGGGGAGGTGCTGCTTGTGTAAAAGCTGCCTTTGCTCAGATTTAGAAGTGGTGTATCTTCCAAGGAGAAAAATTATCTCATTAACTCTTGGCAAGGAGGGGCTGTGCAGCCAGCGTGCTCAGCCAGTGCTCAGCATGGTCTTTGTCACATACTGCAGTTTGTAATTGCTGATTACTTTTTGGCTGATGTTGAAAGCCTGCCCAGAGTGCAAAACAGTAAGTAATCATCCTCCCCCACCTCCAGCCTCGTTCAGTGGGAGCTTCACAGAAGAGGCAGGCAAGTCTGGCTGAGAGAAAGGCTCGTAACCTTTGGTCCTGTCAAACTCTCCAAAACTATAAATTAAATTCCAGAAGAATCATGCTGTAAGTACATTTTGTGTATGAATGCACATGTACTTAATATATTTTAGAAGTGTTTTTCCCCCTCCCCCTTCTATTTTTTTTTTTTTTTTTACCAGCTGGCTTTGAGGGATTCTTTTGGGTGTTTTTTTAATATTCATCATGGAGCTTGGGAAACCGTGGTATTTCTCATCTGTAAGTGCATCCACTACAGGGTTTTTCTTGTTTGCAGTCAAGTAACAATTATCCAAGCATATTTTTGGAATATTTAGGAAAAAAACAGTATTTGGACCAAAAGCCATTATTGATTGTAGCTTTTACAAGTGACATGCTAAGGAAGTTGAAGTTACATTGTTGTCAATGAGGTGATTAAACTTTGGAAAGCTCATGCCAGTGAAAACGAAGGAGTGTGCAGAAGACAGAGATGCTGAGTAGAATAGATGTTCTACTCAGCTCTGTCCTTTGCTCAATGAAACTCATTCAGCAAATACTCCAACGCTGGCTCTCTTTTAGGCCTGTCCTGCACGCTCCCAGTTTTAATTTCTGTGTGAACACAGGCTGTCATTGCCTGCCTGCTTCCCCTGCCTCATCTTCCAGCTGCATGGAAGACAACCTTCATTCTAAGAGGTCAGAACAGGGATTTAGGGAAGAGTTTCCCAAAGAGGGCAAGTCTGGGAACCTAGACTGCCTAGTCACCAGGTTGTGGCTGAGCTGGCTGGTGCTAATGATTCCTGGGTAGCTGCCATCTGTGAAACACCAGAGCTGTGGAGGGAGAGAGCCTTGCTGATGCTGACACACTGGCTCACATTGGAGCATCCTGTGGCAGGATTTGTTTTGCTGGAGGCTGGAATTCACATGTGTTCTGTAGGTGGCATAAATATATTCTGTTTTGACAGAATCAGTGTGTGGGAAGCTCTTTGTGTTTGCAGGCTGCATTACCAAGGTACAATGATTTATGATGATGCATGCAGGGATCATTTGAGCTGTAAAGGTTTTCTCTGGGAAAATCTCACAAGCAAGGTAAATTAATGCTTTCTGTGGAGATTAATTATGCAAAATTATGCTTAATTAAAAGGAATATTTTACTCTAGGTTAATAAAAAAATCCAGTCTTCAGTCTCCAAGTGGGCCTCTTTAGATATCAGTAGGGCTGGAAATATTGGCAGTGGGACTTAGAGTCAGGTATTACTGGAAGAGTTTGAACTTCAAACCCATTCAGAGGGGAAAGAAGGGCTATGGAAAATCAGGAGACCTGCAAAGTCAAATAAAAAGTTTGGGTAGGCATTTAGAATGTACTGTCAGCATGAAAGTGTTTTTTACCATTAAAAAAGAGTAGAAACTCCACTCTTTCTTCAGTATTCAGAGAACTTCCAGGTAACAGACAGCTCCCCACATTCTATCTGTTAACCACAGACAACATGGGAGCAACTTAGCATGTACAGAGAACAAAGGGAATAATGTCAAGTGTTGCTGAACTAATTTGTTATCCAGAAACTCTCAACTGGTGCAAGTCTGGAATGCATCCGTTGCCCCCAGTATTGAGCTTGTGTAATTATTTGTTTAAGAGGTATTCTTGTGTTTACTGCCTTTCCTGAAGCTGGTGTTTGCTTTGCAGAGCCCCTCAGGTAGGTCTGGCCTCTTTGGGAAGTGTAAGGCCCAGTCATGCATAAATGAGGGACACGTCTCATTAGTGAGCCAGCAGCTCGTGTTCTCGGAGGGCATTCAAAGCATGACATGCAGAGCACTTCATGCCACAGAAAAGATGATCAGATATACATTTATGTCTCTTGGGCAGGTGTTTAAGTGTCCTGAGGCATGCTCATGACATTAGGGTGTCCTGAGAAATGAGTAGTTTAAAATGCAGCAGAAATGAGCATTATAGAATGTAGCAGATTCTCTCTCTGGATTTCTTTGCCCCCTTTTTCAGCTCTCAGCTATGTCAGTTGTTATTCACCAGAAGTAGGACTGATGTTGATTGTGTTGGTTTTTCATGCGCAGAGATTTTGGTTGTAGCCAACTTTTATATCCTGCTGTTTCCCTTAATGTCTTTAGGATTTGTGTACAACTATGGAGCAAGACTTCAGTGTCTTCCAGTGCAGTCATTCAGCTTGGAGCTGAAAGGCTGGGTGTTAACTGGCATCCTGAAGGATGCAAGTATCCATTTTTCCTCTGTGACACAGATTCTGTTTTGTACCAGCCAGTTATTGTCTCTCTTCTCTTTATATCACCTCCAAGGGGATAAATGTTGTTTTCACTCAGCCTGTGATCAGGCTGATTTCCTTACAGCTAAAATTGCACACAGGAAATCTGACATTAATGCAGCAAGCTGAATATCATGCTTAGAGTAGTAGCTTAGCTGCTCAAACAGTGGAGTAAATCTGATAGTCCTACTTAGCAAAGATCATAATGCATTTTTAGCTGCATTATTTAGCAAGCTGGGCACTCTTGTTGTTAAAAGCATCGTTCAAGAGCAGCAATGCAGATTTGGACACAGAAGAAGAAAAGTAAAATGAAGCAATCCAGGCTGGGTATTTGCTGGATGTGTGTCATACCCTTTTGTTAGTATTCGTGGTGAGTAAGAAACAGTCACTTTTAGGAAGAAAACTTTGAGTTTGTTCTGCCCCTGAATAAATGCTAAGGCAATACTGAAGCTTATAGTAAATAACATTTTTTTGGCCAGAAGCTTCCATGCTGAACTGTAGGAGGAAACTTGACTGTGGGCTCCAGTGTTTGATTTGTTGTCTTTCCAGATCCTTAACACAGTGGTAGAAATCAAGTTTGTTCTGCATGTCCTGTCTGTGCTGTTAGGGCTTGATTTTCTGTGATTGCTCTGATATGCTGCTGTTCCTGCAATGAATTCTCCTGTTGTTGCCTCCTCCCTCCTTTGTTTGCTGGGTTATTATTTTTGCCATTTCGAGGTGCGTGCTTTGATGGCATTTCTTGGATGCATCTCAGGGAGTGTATCTCAGTGCAAATCAGGGCGATGATATGATAATCTGGCATTTGATAGCACGCTTTTGCCAGAGCTGAGTGTGAAATTTTACCAGACTGGGCATTAAAGATCCATGTTGTTGCAGATTGCTGGCAACAACAGCAATGTGGTTTCTTAGGGTGGTGTTTGTCCTGGCTGACTCGAGGGCTGTTTCAGCTCTCAGGTGTCCACATGCAATACTGCAAACAGGTATCCTCTGGAACAGGGGCTCCCCTGGAGCACCTTCCCTCAAGGCTCAGGGAATGAAAGCTGTAGACAAAGCACATCTCTTCAAGTAACAGTGCTAACTGCTGTTAACCTGAATTTATGGAAGGAAGATTTCTCCTTTATTCACCAGGTGTCCAAGGTGTTAACCCTCTTCCCTTTTCTTGCTGCAGAAGGAATCCTGTAGGTGTATTCTTTTAAAAAGAACCATGTCTGAAGTCTGTTGCACAGGGTTTTTTTGCAGTCTGAGAACATTGTAAGGCAATTTCAAAAAGCAGCAACATTTTTAAAGCAGTTTGGGGGATGAGACTCTGCCACTGAGCTGAGTGAATGTATGAGGTAGAGAGGGTGTTGTTCATTGTGTGCTACAGACCCTGTGCCATCAAGAGGACTGAGAGCCTGCAGGGTGTATCAGTGGCAGCTTTGTGATGAGCTCATATATTCAAAGGAAGCAGTTGGGAAACTGCATACAATGACTGACAGGCTTTTAAATCGCCTTTGTCTGTGTGAAAAACATTCTTAATTAAATTAACATTGTCCTAATGAGAGACTACAGTGCTGTCTCAGGGAGCAGCCCTGCTCCTGCTGGCAAGTGGCATCAGTGTCAAATGAGGTGTGGATTTACCAAAAAAAAAAAAAAAACCAACTGGTTTGCTCAGCTTTTGTTTCAGTTGGGCATTAGGGTGGGAGCACAATGATAAGTACATTTCCTTTGCACTTCTGCCACTACTTTCATATGGAAAAATGCACCCGCTCTGCTTTTAGCAAGAAGGCAGCATAGAGTAGAATTAAGTGAAAGAAAAACTGAGTTCAACTTGACTGAAAGACAGGATGTAGTGGTTTAATCAAATGGAGAGCTTTTCTGTCAGAGATTGAGTTACTCCACACTAGAAAATACTTTGACTTGTTTTATTTTTTAATCTTTGACATGGGTGGTCTAGAAGTGGAGCTCTATCCAGCTGTATCACTGCTGTGTCAGATACAAGGTTTCAATTTCAATTAAGAATTGAATTGCCTCTTGCTTCCTTAAAATATACCTTTTTTTGGCTCTTGCTTCTTTAAAATATACTTGTTTCCAGGTTTGTATTTTCCTGGGTTGTAGTTTTCTCTTGGAAAAGGAATTGTCAAAACTGACAACTTTTCATCATTTATGAAATGTTTTCTCTGCAGGGTATAACTTCCCCATGAAATGTTTTTTAGGAAATAGCCTTCATCAATTACAGCAGAACAAGAAAAACTGCATCTCTCTTTAAACTGAAAGAGTCAAAGGGGACACCAGCTCTAGGAACTCAGGGAAGAGCTCTCTTAAAACTGAAAAAATGTGTCTGGTTTATCTTTTGCCAGAAATCTATTCAGAAGACTGCCAAGTGCACATACTGAAAGGGTGGGGGGGAAATGCTGTGACCTCCTCTGTGATGTTGGGTTAGCAACCTGATGCCCTGCCATTGCACTGCCCTTGTCTGCTGGAGGTGTGAAATAACTCTCTGAGCAGAAGAATGGAAATTAATAGGGCATAAATTTATTTTGACACAGATTAGTTGTGTTATTCAGAGGAGGAAGACTGCAGGCATAAATGCATTCAGGAAATAGAGTGAAGCAGTCAAAACTCAGAAGTTTGTGAAGCATATTTAGAAGTCAGCATCTCTGAGAATTTCCAATAGCTCATACTGCTACTGAAAATTAAAAAGGGCAAGTTTTTCCTGCACTCTCTGGAGGTTTGTTGGACACATTGGGGTCAGGACTCGGAGTTAACTAGATTTAATTAGTCTGTTCTAGCTTGGCAGTGCAGACAGCAGTAGCTGTACTGACAGTGAAATGCTGCAGACGGACACAAACTGTACAGACAGAGTCCAACCAAGACAAACACACATCATCTTTTTGTGCATGTGCTGGTGTGTGTGCTCAGGTGTAAAGTCCCTGCTTTGGGTTAACAGAATGACTCCTCTTTTATTATGAACTCACTTGGATGACCAAGATGTTTTGAAGAAAATGTAGACCTCTGAATTATAAACATCTTTTTGCCAAATGAAATGTACAGAAGTTACATTTCAGAGAATGCCATTGCCATGTGTTCATTCCAGGCCAAACACTATGAAAACTGTGAAAGCTTACGGGTTCCTTTGGGGAAAAGATCATTCAGTGTGGCCCAGACCTACACTGGCAAAATAACAAAAATAAATATTGATAATAGTGCTATTAAAGATAGATCCATTTTTAAGGGAGGAAAAGTGATTTTTAAGGAAGATATTCAGGGGGAGAGAGTTCTTAAAATGGATCTCTTTCTGTTTTGGGGTGAGGGACTGATGGTATTTCTCTCACCTTCCCCAGTCCCCCTTCTCCTCCAGTTCCAGGCACTTAACTTTTCATGGAGGAGGTTGATGTGACAGCTCTTGTCCAGCTAAACCTTTGCTCACAGCAATTCCTTTAAGAAATATTGATTTCTTTTTGTCTACTGCTGTGAGTCAAGTATCTCAGATTTAGAGAGGATCCCTTCTTTTCTGTGTCAGAGAGGATGAGGACGAAGTAGCTGAAGAAAATCCTTGCTTGCATTCTGAAATCTGACATAATTTAGCATGTGAAATGTTGGATGTCGTGTTTCCCCACATATTGTATGTCAATCCTGAGGTGCTTAAGAGACCTCCCACTAGGCCATGAGGGGGGAGAGTATTTATCTTCCATATTGACCTTGGCAGGGCCTGAAGTGAAACTCTTACACTTAGGAGAAAAACAATTTTATAATGCTGAACGAATAGAGCTTCAAGTGCTGCGAGCAGGCTAGGCTGAATTCATCTGAGTGAGGTTTGCTCTGGATGATGGCTCTGTACCTGGCAGGACAGTATTGCAAAAGTCAAGCCTTTTTTTTTTTTTTTTAAATAATCTTTTCACATAAAAAGTACCCTAAAGCAGACATGAGAAGACTGTTTTGGGGCTTTTGTCTGTTAAAGCAAATAGCATAACAGCTGGGATTCTCCTGAAAAAAACTCCCTGTTCATATGACATCTAGTGTAAGATGTCTCATGGATCACAGTGGCACAGTATAAAAATATTAACTATTGTAGCATCACCTGTTTGGGCACCACTGACTTTCCAAAAACAACCAATCTCTTAGAGTGGCACAGGATTTTCTCCAGCAATTCTTGAGTTGTTTTCTACCCTGAGAACCCCATGCCTTCTCTCCTGTCCTTTTGTGGCATCACTTTTGCATCAGCACAAAGGTGCTGTGAAGTGCACCCTGACCCAGGCTGGACACTTGGCATTCAGAGCATGCAGTGATGAATTGCAGGGTGGGAAGAGCAGCCTGCAGGCATTGCTAGGAGGCAGAAATCCAGGGCTGTGTCAGCCTCTGGCATGGTGTCAAAATATCCCAGAACTGTCATGCAGGAAGCCTGGTTGCCTGGCTACTCATTGCACAGTCTGTAAGCTTCTGTTATTTTATACAGTAGGGTTGGTGACAGTTTACTTCCTCTTTTTTTTTTTTTAATATAAAATGACACAGTGTAGTGGAAATCTGGGACATGTAGGATTTTCCCAGCAAAGAGACAGAATTATGATGGTGGTGGTGGTTTACCATGATGTGGATGTTATTTGTAATTTCTTTCTTGATCATTTTTTCTTCTCTTTGTAGCAGTCCCTGCATGTGAGAGCAGCATCAACAGTGGTGAAGTGAGAGACAAGTTTGATTAACCATGAGAGATTAAAAGAGCTGCAGGACTCAAGTTTGGCCACGTGGTGAAGGCACAACCTGAACTGAACAAAGACATTTTGGGTTGTCTCCAAGAGGAGGAGCTTCAAGTTAGGTAAAACAAACCTCCTGGCTGAAGGTCAGGAAAAGTACTGGAGCCTGGTCCCTCCATGCTCTGTTTACTTCAGGAACCCCTGCAGGTGCCAGACCTGCCCCATTGTGCCAGGTACAGAGGAGGGGATCACTGGGGCTTTCAAAGCACCCCAGGCAAGGCCCAGGGCAGATGCTGTTTTGGAGGAGTTCTGCAGAACAGGGGGGATAGGTGGGATGTGCTATGAGGCCATGCAAACTTTGCTTTCTGTGACTTTTGGCTTAGAGCAGGGTGGGTGTGTGTATGAACTCCACATGGTATTTTAAACCAGCTCATGTTATGTTTCACTGAACCCTTTTTAAATGTCAGGAGAGTGAAAGCTTTTGTAATAACAAGCAGAGCCTGACAAACTGCTGAGGATTTGCACCTGTGGAATGGGGAGAACCTGGCACTGGGGGAGGTCTTTCCTTTGTATGTAGTGCCTGCTGCCCCAGAAACCCCTAGGGAGAGGTTTGGGAGGTCCTGCTTTCCTGCACTGACTAGCCTTGGCAATACTTCTCAAGTGACCCTTCTTACATGTGTTACCTGGATGCATAAATAGGTATATATTTTTTCATATATACATACATGACACATATGCCCTAATCTTCTTATAAGTGTACTTTTGGAATTGACTGCCTGCTAAAAGCATGTTCAACTTGTTAGCTGTTGCACTTCATTGTAGCTTCTTCAGAGGAGGTTGAAAGTTGGTTTCATTTTATTTTTTAATTTCCAGTGTCTCTGAGAACAAATAAAGAGTCTGGAAACATAGATAAATCGCTGGATTTATTGCAAGAAATAGTGACTGGAAGGAAAAAAATATTGCCTTTTTTTTTTCATGGAGTTCAGCTCTTTTTCATTGAAGTCTTTTTTCCTGTTTGCCTTCTGAAACTAGGTAGAAGTTGTTGATAACCTTTTGTTTGTGGTTTTCTAGGTAGAAGTTGTTGATGACCTTTTGTTTGTTGATTTTTCATCCAGCAAGTATTTAATTTGGGTTTAGGGAGCTCTGGAACCCACCACCTTTTTTTCCCCTTAACTTTGACCTGGAAGAAACAAAGCAAATTTTGTGGCTCTGCCATACATGAGAATTGGATAGAATTTCTGACTAAATGAATGATGCTGGAGTTCATGGGCCAGAATATCAGCTGATGACCAAACAGCATGGTTTGAACTGAAGCCTTTATTACTGATTTGCTGCCAGCTGAACTGCTGTGGCTGTGCTTTCCTAGAGCAGCAGCAGCAGCACTCAGCTTCAGTGGTGCTGTCTCTGCAGTGGAAGCTCCAGGAGGGAGGTGACGTGGGTGGGCTGCACTGATGGGTGAAGCTCTGACCTGCAAGCATCTCACAGTGTCTTGTGCTCGTCACATGGCTGCAGAATTGCTCAGGCAGGTACAGAACATGGCAAGAGGCAATCCCTTCTTCAGAAGGGCGTGTTGTGCTGCCTTTTCTCTTGCCTCAGGCAGCAAAAAGCTGATTTCAGCATTAGGAGATGGCCAGAAGGCTGGAACATGTAAAAGGATGGAAAGAAAGAAATGGGATCAGGAGCTGGGAGTGAAAGGTTGATTGCTTGGGAGTGCCCTCCCCCAGCATGGACCATGGGCAAGCAGAAATAAATTGTAGGTATGAATAGAAAATGGATGCTTACTGAGGAGTAACTTTAACTGAGAGTTCAGACGATGAAATCAGGAGAAAGAGATATTCGTCCTAATTTTAATCTTTGTTTATATTTACATAGACTTAGAAAAAAATGTCCTGCATTTTATACCAGAGAACAAGTTCAGAGGAGAGAGAACAACTAAGTGCTCTGTGTCTCTGCCTGCTATTTTAACGAGAGGTCCTCATGCCTATATGGGTTTGTACCATCGTTTGCTGAGGATTCTGTGCTTTTTTAGAAGTTACTAGCTAGGTCACAAACTCATTTTACCTGTCATCTCCTGGATGAAGGAAACAGTATGATTGTTGAAATGATTGTTAAATGGCTGATGTTGGTGCCCCTTGGTCAATTTAAAATATTAATCTTGTTTATTTAGGGTATTGAGGGTGTTATTACATGGATGGGCTACAGTTCTTCACTTGGGTTTGGTTCACTGGTTTTGTTTGTTGAAACACTGGCAAAAGATGCAAGTTTTTATTTTATTTTTTTTAGAATACAGAGAGCCCAAGTTGCAACATTCAGGACATAGACTTTTTGAAAATGTGATGGAGTCCTAGGGCAGGAACTAAGTTGGTTTCCTGCCAGATCTGAGCTGCTGCCTGGGGAAAATAAGCAATAGAGGAAAAGGCTACAAAGAGAATAATTTTTTTTCTTTTGACAGCTGGCTAATCTATCTGAATTTGGAAGGTCATAGTCAGAAGGCATATAAGGAGTAATAATAGCCAAGTATGTTTTAGAGAATGCCCTGCTGCTTTATGGCTATTAGGAAAATACCACAGGAATGAATTTTTAAAAATAGCTCAGCATTACAGGCACAAGGGGTGTGACTGTGGCTGCAGGAAAATGTTCTAGCTTCTCTTTTCCTAAAGTCAAAAAAATCCTGTTTGCTTAATATTTATCTCAAGAAGCAAATTGGCCTCTCGTGCCAGAGAAAACAGTGTTTGGGTTCAGCAAGTCCCGAGGCAAAGAAACTTTATTATTGTTTGGGCAGGATCTGTAAAACGCTGCCAGGTGCAGTGCTTGATGCCTAACTTGAGTGTTCCTTGTAGATGGGGAGGCCTAAACTTGAAAGTATGCAGCTGAGGAGAAAGGCTTTGACAGCCTGCTTTCCATCAAAAGCTCAAGACCACAGCAGCAGCAGAGAGCTGGAAGATGGAGAGAAAAAAGTTGAGGTCTTGGAATAAACTGGAGGGTAAAACGCTGTTGGAGAAACTCTGAAAACTTTGTGAGGAGGAGGAGGAAAAGTTAGTGGGGGGTGGGGGGTGGGGGGTGAGAGGTACAGAAGGTGGGATCTGTACCCCCCATGGTGTGCTGTGGTGGGCACATGCAGCTCCAAGCTCACACACACATTTAGCACGGACAAGGTGAGAAACACTCCAGCTCTGAGTTCACAGCCTGGCTGCTCAATCAAGGACCTGGTCATGCTGGGGAGCAGCACCAGTGCCCACTCACCTGCTGGCAGTCCAGGGTACCCTCAGCATCCCCAGCTCCTGGGGCTGTCCTGGCCCTGGGGCTCTGTAAATTCTGGTGCTTCATGGTCTGCCCAGCTGTGAAGGCTCAGAGGCAAATGGGAATTCTTCCAGTTTGATTTGTAGAGACTTGGTTTGAATCTGCTCACACCTGGAGGCTCCAGCCCTCACTGGAGCTGGGGCAGTAGTGGCAGCATGGGGTCCTGCCAAGAGCCAGAGCCTCAGCTGGGGTTGGTAGCAAGCAGCACAACCTCTCCACCAGCCCAAAGCATCCAAATGGCTGGAGCTAGAGGAGGCAGCTTGAGGAGGCGTTTTACAGGCTAGAGTGTTTAAGTGTAGTGTTTATACAATTGCTGGCAGCTCTGTTGAAGAGCTTTTGATAGGTTGATGTCACTGTGGGCTGCACCAGAAGCTCTGCAGCAAAGTAGCAGTGTCCTGAAATGTGAGGCTGCAAGAGCTCCCCTTTGTCTTGTCCTCATGGTGCCCTGGTTTGTGTGCTGCAAATCCAGTGTTTAAAAGTCTTCCAATGTTGGTAGCTTTGTTTAATTGAAGAATCTACTCTGGAGCCCTTAGAGTGGTCTGCACATGAGATAGGAGTGACATGTTGTACCTAGGTAGGAAGAAAAGCAGTTGTGGTGCAGGTAGAATGTGATAGGGAAGGGAGGGATGTTGCATTTCAATTCTTTGATGTGGGCAAAAGAGATTGTTCATTTTGAGATATAGGAGAAACAGGATTTTAAACAGTATTTCTTACTTTGAGTAAAAACTTCATTTACAGCATCCACTTTGAACTGCTGCTTGGATGTTTGTTTCTGGAGAACATGCAGAGAGTTTCCCAACTGCTTGGCAAGGGACAGGGGCCTGTTAAAAATTAACTAGAAGCTGAGATAAATCACATACAAATAGCTCAGGGAGTGTGGTGAATTCATCAGTGTCTGATGTACTTGCTTGTCTCACAGCTGCCCAAGTTCCTTTGTAATATGTTTTGGGTTTCTTGGCTCTGAGATGCCCTGTCCAGCAGTTCCTTCAGAAAACAATGTCAGATGCATTTCTTTGAGCAGCATTTTAATGTCTCACCTGACTCTGGTGGTGAAAAAGGGGTGAGTGAAAAAGGTCCAGCCTTCTGGAAGTCTAAGGCCTGTTAATAAAGTTTCTCCCCTTCAATAGTGCTGGAGAACAGAAGCCTTTAAATGTGCTACTGCTTTGAACTAGCTGCTGTTGCAGGTTAGGCTGGCTGACCTGAGTCTCTGGGGCTGAGTGTCAAGAGGACAGTGTGTGGCAGGAGAATTTGAGTTCAAGTGAATGGCACTTACCTACTCTGGGTGCACCCTGTGAGCATTTGCTCACCTCTCTGATCTGTCATGTGGGTGAGTTTACTCACCTTTCTTACAGCAGAATGAAAAAGGATGTGGGGAGGTGCACAGAGAAAATTTCTACTCATCCTTGAATGTGTTCAGGGAGCTCACAAGCAGCCTGACCCCCTCAGCTGAAAGGATGGTGGGCAAGGCTTGAGACCACTGGAGGAACCTGTGCCTGTTCTGCAACTCTGTGCAATTCCCTCATGAGTGCAAGATGTTTCTCTTCCCCAAAGGGAGTTGTTGCCACTAAACATGAAGCAGGGGTTGTATGTATTGAGTGTCAGGACAGAGCCATCATTCCAAGGATATTTTTAATAGCAAGGTTTGAAAATCCCCCTCACATAATATTTTGCATGCTGCAGGATTACCTTGTAGTTGCTGTTGGCAGCCTCATGTAGTTTGGAGATGCTGTGTTCCCAGGCTGCTCCAGGCAGACTGGCTGTTGGAAAACTCCCAAGTCTTTGTCAGTTCAGGGCCAGAAATGGAGTCCAGTTGTTTTGCAGTTGTGTACTGCTGAGTGCAAACTGCAGGATTTCTTGCATTCCCCATTTGTGCCTCCTGTAGTTTCAAGCATAGCTGCTTCTTGAAGTGTCACAGTTGCAATCTTTCTGCTGCATCCTCAGGACATTTTCTTATTTGGGGGAGTTTGTGTGGTTTGTAACCTGCAGACTCAGACCCAGTTGCAGAACACAGGATTTCAGCTGGAGCAGCAAGTGCAGAGGGTGGTACAGAATGGGTCTCCTCTGGTGAGGGTCTCTCTTTAGGGAGGAAGCAAACTTCCACATCAGGGAGGGAAAAGCTCCTTTCCTTCATTAGGGCACATGAAAGTTTGAATTTGCCCAGTGTCTTTTTAGTAGCCTAGCTGATAGCTGTGGCAAAACCTGAGAGAAAAATGAAGAGAGTTGCACACATTAGGGACCACCTGGTCACAGCCAGGCACAGAGAGGGATAGTCATCCTTTGTGTTTGCTGCAATGCCAAGCACACCCTTTGGACAAAGTGGTACCCTGGGAGGGGATGGCTGAATGAAAGATGAAAACAGTGTTATGAAGAACTTGTGTGAGAGGCTGTGGGCTGGAGCTCTGTGGCCAAGCTGTGTGACAATGTTCATAGGGGTCTTAGGATGGAGGGAAGAGATGAGAAAGTTGACTCTATGTTCAGAAGGCTTGGTTTACTATTTTATGATATATTTTATATTAAAACTATACTAAAAGAATAGAAGAAAGGATTTCATCAGAAGGCTAGCTAAGAATAGAAAAGGAATCAATAACAAAGGCTTATCTCTGACCAAGACAGTCTGGACACGTGGACTGGGATTGGCTATTAATTAGGAACAACCAGATGAGACCAATCACAGATCCACCTGTTGCATTCCACAGCAGCAGATAAGAATTGTTTGCATTTTGTTCTTGAAGCCTCTCAGCTTCTCAAGAGGGAGAAATCCTGAGGAAAGGATTTTTCATGGAATATGTTGGTGACAAAGCTGTAGCTGAATCCTTCCAATTCCCATCCAGCCCCCCAACTGCCCGTGTAATCTCATCAAAGGCCATGTGGTGATGAAGGCATTCCTTGATGTACCATGTACTTTCTCTGCCTATTTTTTGTATGAATGTGGTATTTCTTCAAGCAGTCACATATGTTATTTGGCAAGCAAATGACTCTGAAAAAACCTAGCAGAGCAGTTCACAGTGAATTTCACAGTGAGTGTGCCAGGCCTGCTTGCTAATACACAGATGAGCTGCCAGAGTGCCAAGGTCCCCTCAGCCCCCACAAAACTGCCTGATGTACCCTGTGAGTAATTAAACATCACTAAGAGGCAACCTTCAGTAACAGAGCTCACCCAATTGCAATATCTTTAAGATCAGGACAGAACCAGTGGCATATGACAGGAGAGTGGCTGAATTGCCCACAGTTTAATGACCTTTCTAATGAAATAGGGGCTCCTGGTAAATTGATGTGCACCATAGAGTTGTGGACTTTATTGCTAGTGAGCAGTTCCAGTGACTTCAAACCCTGTGTATTCATGAATGGCTAAAGGAATCCCCTAGACTATTAGCAAGAATCCTGCACATTTCAGAGAGAACACTCAGCACTGGGACATGGAAACTTTGAAGAGCTCCAACTACTCTTGTCCTCCAACTGATCCAGGAAACTGAGGTAAGATGCCAACATTTTTGAGCCAACTCAGAACTCCAGAGGGATGGAAGTCAAAGTGTCTGTCTTAGACACCCCTCTGAATTCTCCTAATCAAATTTCTTGCAATTATTTTCCTAATTTAAAATGTAACTGGCACTGCCCACTACTTATTTGCATTTAGCTCTCTACTTATATTGTGCTGGATGTCAGGATGGTCTTTGCTGGGGATTCTGGTGGTGTCATCACCAGCTGAGGTGGCACCCACTGCAAGAACTCCCAAGTGAGGAGCTCTTGCTTTTGTGCTAGACTCGAACCCAGGGGTGTGAGAATCAAAGTCAATTTTCATTGGAAGGCTTTTTTTCTGTTCTTTGCAGTTCAAAGATGTTGATATTGAACAGAAGTGTATGCATGCCCCAGTAATCCTGCTTCACACACAAGGAGTTCTGTCTTGAACCATTCTGATAGAAGAAAAAATCTATTGAGTCCACTTCTATGATTTTTTTTACCTAAAATGGGGGCAGGGCAAAAGGCAAGTGAAAAGGTGATGTGGTCCCCTCTTTCTGTGGTATCAAAACAGTGATGGTGTCTTTCTGAAATTCCTTGAGAGTGTCAATCTCAAATTTTAGCACTGGTGTCACATATAAATGCAGTGAAACCATTCTCTGAGTACACACCATACTTTGTCTTTACGGGTGTTTGGCAAACTCAAAATGAATATCTCAAGAGTATTCAGGATAAGAGTCTGAAATGAGAACATGGGCTGCTGAAATGCATGGCAAGTTAAAACCTGGGAGAAAAGTGTGACAGAGGACTAATCCTGGCTTGAAAAGAAGGTAAAAATTCAAAGTATTAAGTTAAAAAATTGACTGGGAAAGTACTGTAGTAACTCATGGTCAGAGGAAAGCAGGATTTGGCTGTGTCACAGACAGAACCATCTTTATCCTGTGTTCTAGATGGGTCTTGGCTTCCTTGCTCAAACTCTGAACACAGGTTTGGAAGAGGTCACACAAGTGCAGAATGAGAATTGGTAAGAGCAGAGCCACTGGAGTGTGATTTTATTCATTTTGGGCTTACAATCCTGAAAGCTTACATGGGGCTGGTTTCTGAAATCCAGAGGTGGTTCAGTCAGTATTGTTGAAAACTTGTCTTTATGCTCCCTGATGGTCTTTGGTCTGCTGGCATTTTAAACAAATGGAGCCTTACAGACATTCCAAATGCTCTTCCTCGTGTATCCCCAGGTCTGCTTGATGCAGTAGGTGGGGTCTGAGAAAGGAATCTCCTCAAGCTTTGGAAGTTAATGCAGTGATCTTTCTAATCATTACTGAAACTCACCACTAAAATGTTTTGCATTTCTTTCTAAAGTGAAAGGTTTGCACCAATACATTGTTCAACTTCTTTTTTTTTTGTCTATAATTGATGTGGAAAATCTGAAGTCATAAAGCTGTGTATGACTACAGGGTGTCAGGATAAAACAGCAGGTAAGGAAGTGTTCTAAACACCAGGAAAACTTCAATAATTTGCTGTTTGAGAGATAGATCTATAAAAACAAAAATTTGCATCCTATTTAACTGGACCTCACCTCCTAATTAATAACTCTGTATATGTACCCTTCACAATTAAAATTTTAAGGACAGCTATAGTTTCTTGTTGCAAATTTTTAAAGGCAGATTGAAGAGCTTTCAAGGTGAGTGTCACAATGCATTGCTAAAATCAAGAGACTTTAGATCAAGCTGTCTTTCAGATAAACACTGCCTCATTTGTAAGGAGAAATAACTCCTAATGGGGTGCAGAGAGGGACCCTGGCACAGGGTTTGGAGGCAGCTGCTACAGTGGCAGCTTTTCTCCAGCAGAACTGAGCAGGATGATGAAGGCTGCTGGCATAAATGTTCTTCTGTTCAGGGTTGTCTTCTTATGACTACCTGAGTCTCATGAGGGCAGCTATTGTAATCTCCAACTATTGTAAAACCAGTCTTGACCTCCAAGTCTCAGGTAATTTATTGAAGGAAACCTAGAGAAGCTTTTTTTCAGAATGAATTGGCTTCACTAAAATCACTCACTAGTGATTTAATGGCATGGCCCTGATGAGAGATGAGGGCACTGTACAGAATGGAATCTAGAACTAAAAAACCTTGTCTTGGGGCCTTCCATTCTGCTGATTTTGATGTCAGCAAATTCATAAATGCACACTGCCACTGGTCCCAGTACCTGTCATTTATAAAACATCTTATTTTATTCTCTTTGGGCAAAAGAGTTAACAGGTCTTTTAAGAACATTCAATTATAAACTGGCAAGAGGTTAACAATTTGATTTTTTTTTTCAGGCTAATTTAGTGTAATTTCTTCTGCTTGTTTAAGTATCTAAGCAGGAATTTCTATTACCTATTTAATAAATCCAAAACTCTAAGCTACTCCATAGGAGGACCTCAAGCCATATTTTCATCCCTTTTTTGAGGCTCATATGGAAAGGTCCTGGCTGAGGTCTGTGGCTGGAGGGAGCTGCCTGAAAAGCACCTGGTGAGCAAGAACTGGAGAAAGATCCTCACAACAGAACCCCTGAGTGACCTCACCTTGTCTATCCAAAAGATGGAGAGAAGGCAACACACAGAGACACAGCACCACTTTGGAGGTGAGTGACCTACAGCCACAGCAGCTCCCCCAGAGCTCAAAACCACGGTAAAAATGGCAATAAACTGACAGGAGTTCCATTTTAACCAGGGAATCTTAATTTCACAAACCTGTAGTAATATGATGAACCAGACTAAAATGTGTTAATCTCCTATTCCTTGGCATCTAACAGCAGTTTGTGCTGCTTGAATCAGAGTGAGGAATTATGGCAGCTGCTCCTTCTTGTAAAATGGACATCCAATATTGCAGAAGCTCTTAAATTACCTGTGAGACTGCTCTTAAAGTAAGATTGACAATTGCCATTCTTCCTTCTGAATAATAAATATAGTGCTCTCTTCATGTTGTAGTGAAATGTATTTTGATTTTTAAAACTGGTAAGTAAGAGCCATTTCACTCTGGGATTGTCATCTTTTGTTTCATTTCACTGCAATGAATATTGAGACTTTCTATCTAGAAATGAAAACAAGATTCCCAGTTAGTAGCAGTAACAGTCTCTTTTACTGATTACTTTAAAATAAGGACAAGGTATTTCAACTATTCACAGATATTTCTGACATATCACAAAATAACATAAGAGAAAAAGATCATAATCATATTCAAAGGAAAATAGTTTAAAATTTCATGTTTACAAACACATTGCTTTTTTCCTCTTGAAAATATTTGCTGACACAGTTTTGCAGGAGACTTTCTGTTTGATCACATACATTTCTGCTCTACACACCATGTTTTGTCCTAGGGGATGAATGGGAAAAAATATTTTCAGACTTGTACTTTGTCAGGAACAGGGATTTGGAATATGACCTCTAATGGTCTTGCAAATTTGTGGCTGTGAACTCGGTACAAGACTGAACATGCTATGCAGCTGACATTTATTTTACACTGTATTTAAGTATTCAAAAGAACTGAGGTTGACTTCTTATATATGATTTTTTTGAAGCTTTAAGACTGCACCTCTAACATTTTACCAACCTCTTGCCATTTTCTTAAATGTTACAATTATTTTGTCAATTTTAGAATTGCTAGCAGTGATGATGATGCCCACTTAAAAAATTCCAAACCAAACAGAAGAATTCCCTGGGAAACTGCACAGCACATGCATGATACATAACTATAAAATTAGTCCAAAGTTTTGATAAATACTCAGTTCCCTCTAGAGCTAATAGTTGTTCTAAGGAATAAAATGCTTATTATATACAGAAGGTTGGGCAGAGTATGGACATTTGCCAAAGAGCACTGGAGGCATTTCAAGGTCTGAATGGTTCGTACAGTGTTAACACAGCTGCCCTTTTTCCTCGTGTGCGGGCTTGTGCCCCCTGTGGAAGGGATCATTCCTGGCAGTGTCAACGGGCTCAACCTTACAAGACCCAAGTTCATCTTCTCCTGGCTGCTTCAGCTGAACCAGGAGCTTCTTGCAGGACTGAGAGCCCTTTAGGGCTTGCTTGTGAGCTCTATGCAAACGTGTGGAGCATTTCCAGATGCCAGTTTCCATCAGGTGAGCATTTGGTCTTTTGCCTTCAGGATGTTACAGCATGAAAAACTGGACCAGCATTTTTCAATGAGCACCATTTGAATAATTTGGCATGACCAGCAGAATTGAAGAAGAAGCTGAACTCCTGTCTTGTACAAAAACAAGTACAGCTGCCAATTACCCTGCAACTACAGTCTGTAAATACTAAAAACCATAAATATGTCAGCCATACACATATACACAAAACACAGCAGTAGCAATATTACAGGTTGCAATGCCTACTCTCTCTAACTGGTTTTGGTTAATACAAATGCAACAGCAAAATAAATGCTATTTCATATATGAGAAACATTTCTTCACAGGTCAGTGGCAGGAAGCCAGAGCTCAGGCCCAGGCTTTCACTAATCCAATGTGACTCACACAAATTAATCAGTGAAAGACAGCACTATGGGATGATAATGGCTGTCAGTTAACACAAACTTTGAGATGGAGCTTTCTTTTGCTACCATTTGTAATTAATTCTCCCTTTTTCACAAGTTCTCTTTCTGTTAGCACTCACCAGACTAAACAGGGAACAAAGTTATTACATACAATATGTGATTTAGGGGTAAGGATTAATAGAAGGAACCAGCCTGAGATTGGATTTCTTCAATCCTGGGAGGTGCTCTCCACGTATTTAAGTGAAATTTCCATGAGATTGCACTTAGCAGACCACTAAGAAGTTGTTGGTCTCCCACTTTTTCTTCTTTCTCATGCAGTTCTGTTTCAAAGTTTTGTAGGAATTGCAGGAGAAGGGCAAGAGGAGATGACTGCTGGTCCATTGTCTTGGCTAATGCTCTTCAGAGCAACGTCCTCTCCTCAAGACCACATCATCTAGTCCAATATCCCCAGTTCTTCCTCTCCCTTTCTCACCTCTGAAAATAACCTAGAAAGAGAAATAGAACAATTTGAGCGGAGGATGAAAAAAAAATTACACAGAAATAATTCATTAAAAACTGTGATAAAAGATTATGGTCTTGATTCAAATTTTCCTCAGGTCTCCAATAGGCCCCTCCAAAATCACGACCATTTAGCTGCTTTTGAGTTTTAATTAGCTAGAAAATAAAACTTCCACGTTTCTTCCTGATTTCTCTTTGGCAGAGGCCTTCTCTGCTTACTTAAGAGGGTAAGTATCTGATCTTTGGATAGGTGTCCCAGTGGCTCAGGTCAGCAGCCCTGGCTGCCCATGCTGACAGCTACTGCCAGGGGCTCAGGAGAGGCGAGGGACAGTGCAAAGGGGGACTGCCAGAAGTGAGAAATTTAGGGAAAAAAAGGGTAAGAATATTGCAGATATACTGTTAACCTGTTACAAACGTCCTCATTCTCAGTCCAACATTCATTTACAGCTAACAAAGTCAGGTGTCTGCTACTGTTGATGACGTAAATTTTCTAGAAAATTATCTGCAGTAATTACAGCCTTAATATTCATTTTAGAGTTAGACACTGGGTCTGTCTTGTAGCCTGCTCCCATCATGAACACGATGATGTATGAGCTTTGCAGAGCACCTGATATTCAAGTCAAACAGGCCCTGAAATACCCAAACCACTTCTTCAGATCTGAAATAAAAACTACCTTCAGAGGTTGAAGAATAACATAGAGCTTTTGACACCAGTTTAATCACACAATGTTTCTAAAATTTCCAGGTATTAAAAGATTCTCCATGGCACTTCAGGCAGCTTCTTTTGATTGCACTAAACCATTTTGTGTTACGTGCATTGTTAGGTCATCATTCACCTTCTTGGCCTGATCAGCTGCAGGCATGCTAAAGGGCATAAAACCACATGTGACTGCATTTGTAATCTCCCTGCATTACCAAAAATTACTTATTTTCAGTATCTTTGCCCTGGTTCAGCCAGTTACTAATCCATAGGGGATGATTCTTTCTATTTCATGGCACTGAATTATTCAAAACATTGCTCATGAGGAATCTTGATACAGGCATTTGTTTGAATTCTCTATAGATTATGCCTCTGTCCATGAGGCTGTCCTTTCCTAGGTGGTGATTCCCTTAAAATGGGCTGTACAAGGTAGATCAGGAAATGACAGAGTAGCCTATACTATGAGTATAGTATAGGCTACTAGATAGTATAGATACTATATAGATAGTATCTATACTATAGGTAGTATAGATACTAGATACTATGAGTATCTATAGCTGGGATTTCTTTTTTTTATATGCATAAAACTAATTTTAAAAAAATGCACAACAACCCTCACCTGTATTGTGATTCCATTGGCAGAGATCAAAGCAGTAAAACAGAGTGAAACTGAACCCATAAGATGAACACTGCAGCACTGCACCATTTAAACTTCCTCAGCTTTGTCATGCAAAAACCCAAACATCAACACCATGATCAGTACTTACGCTCTTGATGCCTGCTCCTGGTAAGGTTATGTGTGTCTGTCTCCAGCCATGGCCCCCATTTCTCCCCCAGACAGCTGGGCCATGAGCACCAGTTCTCCTCACAAACACTTGCAGGGCACCAGAGTGCAGCCCAGGCACTTTATGCCTGAAGGACAGGCACAAATCTCCAGCCTGAGCCATGTGACCCAAGGGCAGGATGAGATGTGCTACTCTTCCTTCTTTGCCCTTGGCATCAGAGATGGTGAGGTACTGTCCCCCTGCAGAGAAAAGAGCAGTTAGCTGGGGGTTTGTTTGGTGGTTTTAACACTACTAGGTTGCAGGACCGAACCCACAAGAGTTATTGAAAATAAATAAAGGCAAAACAAGGTCCAGAGAGTGTAAAATAAGGCATATAGAACCAGAACCAGTGCATCTTCCTGCAGGATAAGATTTACAGTGCTGCTCTTCTCTACATTACTTCCAGGCTGCCCATCTAATTTCTTTTTGCAAAGTAAACAGCACCCCCCTCTCCAAAACTAAAAGCTTGTGTATTCCATCATTTCTGACAACACCTTGATCACTGCATGATTTTAAACTCACAGTGACATTAAAGCACTGTGCAAATTCATGCACCTTTCAAGCTGCAATGTTTTGCAGTTGGATAGATAACAGAGACCAGAATAAATGCTATCATGTAATTGAGCTGTGGCTCTGTCCCTTTCCTTTTGTTTGGGAACTGTGTTAACAGGGTAAATCTCAAAGCATATCCACCTGCAACCCTGATAGCCTCTTTTATTTAACTGTAATTTAAACTCTTCGTCTGGATTAGACAGAGAAAGCAAGCAGTAATGATTTCCACATGGCTGTTAACCCCAAATTCTAACAGTAGGAAGTTGTCAGTGAACATACACACTCAATTCCAAACCCTATTATTATCATCTCTTATCATGTATGAAGTAAAGGTGCCTTCCAGAAAACCCTCAGAACATGTGAAGATAAGGATCTCAGGTATCCATTAAATCTAGAAAGAAAAAAGGCACCTTTCACCCCAACACTCAGAGCTACACTAAATGAGATTTCACATCTTGGAGAAAATCCAGACCTGTATGAGTTGTTTGTACTTTTCATTAAAACTTTTGCAAGGTGGGTTAAACCTTTGAAATCTAAAATTACCAGAGGGAAAAAGGTTCAAATAATAAAAAAACAAAACCAAAAACCTTTTCTTACACTGAATCTAAGAATATATTTTCTTTATGTGATCAGATTTGACATATTTTTTAAATTAAAAAATGCCACCTCTACCCTGAGTTCATTAGGAAAGTGGCATTTTTAGGCTCCTTACTTAAAACCAAAGATTTAGAAATATTGGGTGTTTTTAATATTGCTGACATACACAGTTAAACAGGATAGAAAAATATTTTTCAATTGTGCCCCTGTAACTACTCAAACAGAGCATTATTTTTTGATAGCTTCTCTTTGAAAGTCACAATGTTTTCCCTTGAAAAGCTGTAAAATTTAATTACAGTGTACCATGGCTTTTCACACACTTTAAAGGAAAGCCAACCCCTTGTCTCCAATTCACTACTTCTACATAAGGTTTTAAGTTCTTTGGTCTGACTGAGATTTAACAAGGCAAAGTATTATGCTGCTGTCTGGGCCCCTAGATCAGCATTTAGCCATGAAGTGGGATCCATTTGTCCAAGGATCTGTTAAAGCCTTTTGGAGGGAATTTTCTCAGAGTTTTTTTTTCCTTCTTCCTTTTTTTTTTTTTTTTTTTTAATGCATTGCTTTTGCATCAAGGTCACTAATTGCTAAAATAAGCATAATAGAGTTTAAATAACTGCACCTGTTGGCTGAAGATACAATTATACCACTCTGAAAGCACTGACTTATTAAGTGCAGATAGTTTCAGATAGTTACTGTGGCTGAATCCAATCAAAAGGAAACAGATTTAGGTAAGCACAAAGCAAACATAGCTGCAGGCAAGCCCCTGCAGGAAAAGGTCCCCTCAAATCAGCATGTTCTGCATGCAAGATAAGCTTATAATGCTTCAGCACAGCACCTTTCAAAATGCAGATTCTGATAAACCAACATATAGCAAACTTTGCAAGGTGAAAGCAAGCAGTCAGGAACAAGCTGTGAAAATAAATCCTTCCAACAAGGTATTCCAGACTGGAGGGCGTGGGTGGGTGGGTGGGTGACTTCAAGGGACTAGTTTTAACAGGTTATGTCAACAGCAGCAGAACACACACAGGAAATAGAAAGCTGAGCTTGTCCCTGACTACTGGGAAGCAATGCAGGGAAAAAGTCTGACAAAAAAGAGCCAGTTAAAAATCGTAGTTCTGGAATTTCGTATGTATTAACAACAACTTTTGAGTACTGATAATGAATATGCTTTGAGTGACTGACTTAGAAAAAATGGATTTTTAAATCTGTTGTTTCAAAAAAGGTATGAATTACATGTAATTTTTTTTTTTTAAGTGCCACTCTGCAGGCAGGAGACAGCTGCCTATTTTCTCATCTGTAGGAGGAAGGAGCTCTGCTCTCCCAGTCATTCCCAAGGCTTTTCAAGTGTCACAAGGAGTTCCTGAAGTACCAGAGCAGCCTGCTTGGGGGGACCCCTGCCCAGGCAGTGAAGGCAGCAGTTCCACTGGGCCAGACAAACAGCCTGGGAAAGGTGCCAGCTACCCTGCTGGGGTGGCAAATGACTGCCCCATCAGTGGCCAGACACTCTGACGGGGTGGGCCATGAGGAAAAAGGCTCTCAGTGCCCTCATCCTGCCTCATCTTAACCTGCACCACCGTCCCGCCTGAGAGTTTCCTTCCGCCGCTGCCAGCCCTCCATCCTGGGAGCTTTGTGCACTTCAAAGGCTGCTCCCGGCACGGAGTAATCCCGTCATTAGGGCAGCCAGGGATGTGTGTCTAATCCCCAGCACTGTGGGGCAAAGGTAGGCAGGCAAGGGCAGCAGCCTTGCAGTGCCACACCAAAATCAGCAGGAGACAAAATGCATCCACTTCCTGGGACAGCACAGCTGGGAGACACGAAGGGCTGTTCCTGTGGCTGAGCACCAGCGCTGATGGCAGTCTCCTGTCCTGCAAACAGCTGCTGCACACTCCCCTCTAACCTCTGCTGTAATGTCACTTCTTATGTCCCAAATAGTCCCTTCTTCAGAAGCCTCTGTGCTTCAGCATTTCACTTGTCTGCCTTCCACTTACTTGACATTTTTCCTATATACAGATTGGTTCTATCAAATTCTACTCCAAGCCACAGCAATCTGAGAGGTTAAACTAGAACATTGTATCTGGCAGCAAAATGAAGACTACTTCCAGTACCTTCTATATTTTGCTAGTGAAAGGGAAATAATTATGTTTACGAAGTAGTTTGAAAACAAGCTTTGTTTCACCATAAATAAAAGTTGTTTTCTAGTCCAAATTTTTTTCAGGTTCCTTTAAGACAAACTTTTGCTGACTATATTTACTACTCCTTCAGAGACAATCCTATTTTAAAGATGTCAGCTATGATAAAAGTGTAAATTTTCAATGGCTCTTTCACATTGGGAATCCTCAATTTTGCTTTTTATACACAGAAGAAGCATTGGTGTGAAATATACCCCAGAACTAAAGGGAACAGAAGCTCTGCAATTTGTCCTCGGGCAGAACTGTCACCAACCTCAAGCCTTGGTGGCTCTCCAACTGCAGGACGTGATTGTACACAGATCACTTACCTGATACATCTCTCACTGGTTCCCAGTGCAAGTCATCATCTTTGTCCTTGATCCAGCCACACAGTCCACTGTCAAAATCACAGCTGTGCACCAGCACACCTGGCAGAACAGAACAGGAGGTCACAAAAAAACCCCAGAAATGATTCAGATTGTTTTGGTTTTCAATTTCCCATGTGGCTGACACTAGCAAGTAAGTATGAAAATTAAATACAGAAGGAGAAGCCCTAGGAAAAGAATCTACAAAAATACTAAAATAATAAAAAGGACCCCTGAATTATTAACAATTCATGCTAATTTTGTGCTGAATTTTTTAGGAAATAAAAGTCTAAGGTTCATATAGGCGAAGGGTTGGTTTTACTTGGTTTTATAAAGCATTGTTTAAAAGATGGGCATAAGATGTAAGAGTCCTGAAAAATGTATTAACCATCAAGAAATCTCAAAAAATCATAAACCCGAGATCCTAAATAGGAGAAATGGTCTTTACCTGGGTCATCATTTGCTTCAAATTCATCAGCTGTAATCCCTCGTTCGATTTCAAGTATTTCAAACAGATTATTGCTCACTCCAGGCTGGCGTGGAACTGTGAGAAAAAATGAATGTGATAAGGAAGTAGGTCACTAATTTATCTCTAACAAAAACCAGCAGAGCAGCTCTGGGCATTGGGCTTTTCCTGGAGATTTCAATACATTTAATTATATCCAACACAAGGTCTCAAACTTTATGCCTACGTGATTTATGATTTGTGTTGTAACATTTACCTAAGCACTGTAAAAGGCGATTCCAAATCTCCTCCAGGCTCTTTGAATGAAAGTTCCTTTTTAACCAGGGAGGAAAGCTTTAACCTTGAAGCATGCTGTTCCCCCCCAAATGCATTTTCAGAGACAGTGGTTTCTCAATAAAACACAGCCACATGAAAGTCCTCACACAACCCTTCCACAGACATTTACAGGAGAGCCTCGACAGGAGGCAGCAGCACCTGGAAGAGGCCCCACGAGCACTTAACCTTTGAAATACAGCTGAAGGTACATCCATCAATCTGCAAAGGATTAGAGCTCCCAAACCAATTATCAGGGTTGTACTGGGAGTTGAGAAGGAGGAGCTCTAGTGGAAGCTGGAATTCAACTGTAATTACACTTTTTGCTTTCCAGCACAGCCTGTGCTTCAGCTGTTTCCAGCTGGAGGAGAAGGAACAGCTCTCAGTGATTAAGAAGCCCAGAGGTTATTAGACATTCAGCATCCAGGACGACCTGAAATTTATGAGCTCTTTGTGGGAGTAATGGCTGCCAAAGTCAGGTGGCTACAAAGACTCCCACATATTTCTGAAGATGCTGTGCCAGTTTGTGTAAGTTTCAAGCAGATTTCTTGCCTGATGGACAGCTGTCAGCCAGAGATAAACAGATTGCACTGAATAGAGCTGTCTTGGAAAACTCCTCTTTTAGAGGCAGGTCTAATGCATAATTCATAACAGTAGTAATGTGTTTCAGACATGTCCTCAGATTTTATAGGCACCTCTGACACCTAAGGTATTTGTAAGCGCCTTATCTATTAAAAACTTGGCATGTTTTCCATTTGCAGTGCTAAAATAACTATTAATGTCTCTGTAGAACAAGTGAGAACAAGAAAAATTAAGATAACTGAAAGGACTCTTGTTTTCAGAAAATCAAATCCAAGGTTAAGAAGGAACTTCTTTTTGCACTAGGTCAATATGAAAATAGCACTGCTACAAGAGCTCCTCTAAAGCCAAAAGACAGAAAAGAAAAAGAAATGTTGAAATTAGGACAAAATATGCAAACTCCAATGTATTTTTAAAGTACTATTCTAGGCTAGAGGTCTTGAATAAAAATTTTATGTAACAAAAACAAATAGTGAAAAAGCTCAAAATCTGTAGTAAACTGATGAACTCCTAAATATAATAGTCATTATTTGAATCACTAGGTCTTCCCTTTTTTTGTTTTCTTTTTAGTTCTTTGCAGATTATTGATTATGTATATTTGCAGTGTAGGATATTAATGCTCAAAACAGCTTCAGATTTAAGGCTGGATATTAGAATACTGTTAATTTTTAAAGATACCTTGATTGTAAATAGCATTTTTGCTGCTTCGTTTCATCTGGGCTGTTTTGCTTTAAAACCTTGAATTTTAACATGAAAGAAAATTTATAAATGTGCACAGTCCACACGACCTAGGCCAACAATTGCCTTGCAGAACATCTATGCACAAATATTATATTCAGGCATATAAATCCACTGTTCACCCTGAAGTATGCACGTGGGGAAGTTGAACAAGCACATCTATGCTGCACACCCTGGGAGCACCACCTTGCCTTTCCTCACCTCAGACTGTGCCAAGGGAAGAAGACACTGTTTGTTTTCTATGCTGTGGAGAACAAGTCAGCTTCAGAACTGCTAAGCACAGCACAGCAGGCACGGAAGGCTCAGACCACAGGTTCTAAGCGAGCACTAAATGAGGTTCTAATTGAGCACTGGAGCAAAGAGCATGAAGGAAACTCTGCCATGCTCCAAGGTTTGTAGGATACTCAGGGGTCACAGTTTTAAGGTCCATGTCCTGCACACCCTCTTCCCAGTCTGTCACAGTCCTTGTTTATGGAAAATGCAGCAAAAAATATTAGGAACCTATCTTGTAAACTACTTCAGTTTACTTCTTCAAGTACCACTTCTAATGCACTGATGTTTTCTACAAGCCTGAGTTACATCTGTGCACACGTACAAGAATTCTCCAAACTGAAGCCGACATATCTGCCATTAATAAAAGCTCTGCAATTTTTTTTTTCCAAAAAATTCCCTGAGAGTCCTTTCCAAACACTTTTTTTACTAACTTCTAGAAGAATGTGTTGTAGTGCTTTAATGGAGTCACTTCAGTGCTTGGGCCTAATTACAGGAATGTGCACTCAGTTTGAAACAAGGGTTACCATAAGAGATGCAGGACTCTAAATATGACCCACATGTACACTTCTTTTTGCCACGACAGCCAATACATTCAGTGGTGATCGTGGGAGAAAGTATTTGGTACAATTATTTTCTGCAAGCTTTCCAAGCCCTTTCTGTGTACTTTATATAGTGTATCAGTGTGCTTTTCACTTAACTTCAATGGTTTGATAAGGCTTGTTAAATAGAAACTTGGCTTCTTTTACTTGAAGAATTTTATAAGCTCTTAGTGAGCCAATACACCCACACTGCCATATTCTCAAAGTTCATGGGCTAACTTCTTCATAGATGCACAAATCTGGGGGGAAATATTAAATAACTGTGATTATTAAATAATAAATAAGAGCCATTACTTTTGGGCTTTTTCAACCTTTGGGAAAGCAATACAGCTTTTTTTATTTACTTGCTAATTGCTGAGATTGGGAATATAAGAAAGTACATGTATATATATCAGCTTGTTTGCAATAAACAAATACTTGCTGTTTTGGTGTTACAAAGACATGAAGTGCAACTTCATGTTATTAGTACTAATAATGCAGTTCTCTACTTTACAGAAAAAACCTGATTTTGCACTGTAAGAACAATTCCACTCCACACAGTAATCATGACTAAGATTCCCATTCACTAAAAACAACAACAAAAAAGGACAAAGATTTTTTGACTGAATAGTTACAACTGAAAGCTGTTAAATCCCGCTTGCAAAAAATTCCCACAAGTGATGAGATCTCACACACAACTAGTAGAAAACAGCTAACAGTAAGGGTAGTACAGAGGTCAGCCAGACTGAGAAAACAAGAATAAGCCCTGCTTTCCTCTAGGGAAGGTATTGATATATGCTGGGCTAATAAGAAGAGGCAACAGAGAGGCACATTTCACCCTTTTGCTCAGACATCCACAGTGTCCAGAAAATATTTCTTAAAACTCTACAGATTCAAATTCTGCAGTAAGAGTTATTTTAGGAAGTGCTTTGATGGACTGTGCCACCCTCTCCAGCACTATTTACTTATGATGGGAGACACAACAGTGTCAGCATGCCATCACTCTGCAGTCCAATCTTGCCTTTCCCAGGCAATTAGAAGGCTCAGTAAGTTTTACCAAAATCAAGCTTCTTGGTATTTACCTTTACAGAAGGTTTTCTGCAAAGCGACCTGCCTGCTTTTGTATGAACATCCATTCAGGAGGTGCAGAGTGCCAGTGAATTCCAGGGAAACACAGCTAAAACAAGGAGTGTACAGAAGCTTGCATATGAGATCTGGGGACAAAACTTGCTGGAAGATTGATTGAGGGTGAGACTTGTAAGACTCCTCAATTTCATGACTGAACTCCAGAGTACCAACAGGAACACAGCACCTATCGCAAATGCTTAAATATAAAGACAAATACCTTTTAAAAGGTGCCAGAATGGTGAAGACAAATGAAATACTGTTGTAAAATAATGTTTCTCTAATGATATCAAGGAATAACAAACCCCTTATTCTTTGCTTTTATTATTTCCCTTTTTTCAACAGCTTCAAGGATCACAAAACTGCACTTACAGCACTAAGGACTTTGCAGTCACTGAAAGGGAGAAAAGAAAGAATCCAGTTTAAATCCAATCTTTACATTTTTAATAGCTGTTATGAGAAACATTTTCTAACTCCAATCTTTTCAGCTTCACTAAGGGCTAAGAAGGAAAACTGCTGAACTGTCTTTTAATACAGATAAGGGGGGTTGTTCTTGCTATGCTGATATCTAGTATTATGCTTTAAGTTTATGCTTTTAGTGCTTATCATCCAGATCCCAATGGCAGCAGAAATTCCCAGTCTTATTGAGAAGTTTGTTCTATTTGTTAGAGACTTACAACTAGAAAAGATTCCTCTGTACTTCACTGTAGTTTGTATCAGTCCTGAAATAGTTAAATATTAAGCTATCACTGCATTCCTCTCTCATTGCCATTCCCCCCATATCCATATCAGGAGAAGATTATCCTTGGTGCCAGATTCCACTGTCTGCATCTGACTAAGTGGTTCAAAGGCCAAGTGTAGGAATTCCATGTTCAAAAATACAAATTTTTTTGTTCTTTAAAAAAGCAGCTCCCCAAAGTCACTGCAGGCTTTTTTAGAAAAGGGGTAAAGCATCTAAAGAAAAGCAGCAACCCAATACCTTTCAGAAATTGCAAAGGGATTTCAATAAAATTATCAGCATTTTTATCATTTGTGCTCTTTGTCACTGCTGATTTCTCTGATCCTCAGCTCATTTCAAGTTGAGCAGCACATTCAAGAGAGCTCTAAAGTGAAATCCTAGGTCAAGTTGACTCAGTGTGTTGGACAGCAGGTCAAATAACGACAAAGGGAGAAAACAGGGAGCAAGGAGTCACCAAGGGCACCCCAGGAAAAGGTTAACTAACAAAAACCTAGAATTTGAGAGATGCTTGCAGAAAAAAAGTCCGTTTGATCCAAGCATGTTTCCTCTCCTGATGTGGACCAATCCTGGAGCACCAGGATTTGGTCTAGGACATCTGTGCAGCAGCCAGTGGCCCCTTTGCCATGGATTGCCTGACAGAAGTACCACCTATTCCAGGGCAGAGCAAAGCAGTGCTGCTTCCTGCAAGTCTGGCTAAGGCTGCAGAGCCCCATGGGAAAAAAAAGGAAGGGAAATGTCCATGCATCCCAAGATAACCTAGCAAAACCACAACTTTGAGGTCTTTAGCAGATGCTAATGGCTGGGAGCACAGAACTGCCAGTGGTTGCTGGGGACAGTGCTCTCTAGGCTGGGTTCTGCCCATCCCTGTGTGATAAAACACCACCTTTTGTGACTCTGTGGAATACAACAACCCTTGGAGACACAGGAGGAAGCAGACGCCTAAGACGACCCAAATTCTTTGGAAGATTTATAAAACTGAGGTTGAATCCTAGTTCATGACCTGAGTGGATCTAACATAGATTTTCTCCTCTGTTTTCCAAGAAAATAGGAGTTACAAGACGACTAATTGCTGCCTGTATTCTCTAGTGGGAAACAAAGAAAGGCAGAAAGGGCAAAGCTTCTTCTTCTCTTTCCAGGCAGGCATATGGGGACCACAGTGCAAATTAATTTTTGAGAACTGGCTTCTTTGCTGCCTCAACTGGAGAAGCAGTTGATGTGAGGAAATGAACCTAAAGAAGCTCAGTATAAGCAAAACAAAATTAGCTCATATCCACAGCCAAGGAATATTACAAAGGTGTCTGATGTAGGTGAGATTAAAACAGAAACAGCTTTAAGAAAGCTGAAGGAAAGAGTTCAAAACTCTCCTTCCCTGGAGAAATACGGAGGCAAGTGAAAAATCCACAAATGTTTTTGGAGGTGGGAGGGCTTGGCAGATCCACATAGCAGCTAAGAAGCAAGCTGCTAAATGTTAATATTTATTCCAGTTTGAAATCCCGTGTTGTCTTAACACCATGGTTATTACCATTGTGTCTGGCTTTGAGGAATGATTTTGGAATGGCTTACACTTGGTGGGAGTGCTGCTGTCCTGAGCTTGCAGTGCCTCACCCCGAGCAGCTGCAGCCAACCAGAGCCAGGCACTGCTCTCCCACACTCCTGGAGCAGGGGCAGGGCTGGCCAGCAGGAACCTGAACCCAAACCCCCTGCACACAACATCTGTAAGCTAACGTGAAAGGCATTTCAGGTAACGCACCTCACCTCACCTTGCCATGGGCCAAGAGCACTCATGCAGCCAGGTCTGCAGCCCAGCTAATGCCCAGGAATGCAGCACCTGGCAAAATGCTCCCATGCAGCTGAAACCTGGTGTGATGGCATCTGGGGATGCCCAAGTATCTCTGTGTTCGCCTTACAGTGCACTACTGAGGAGAGGCAGACCCAGGCCTGCCTGTACACTGTAGCGATGTATATGGGCTGTAACTTTTCTTCCTGCTTTTCTAAATGTCCCACATGAGGAAAAGTAAGTTCTGCTCTTCCCCACAAACCTCTGCAGTAACAGGATTCAAGAAACACCCTACTCTACAAGCAATGCTTTCTTTGAGAAAGTAGCACATTCTTCTGAAACAGAACTGTTTTGCACTAAACTGTAGTTTTCAAATCCTTAACAAGTGCTTCTGAGCACTCCCAACACAAACACTTATACACAGGGAGAAAGTAGGAGAGCACTCCAGTGACCACTACCTAGATGATACTTTCAAAGTGTCCAGAAGAGAAAAGAGAGGAAAACAGAGCAGAAAGCATGGAAAGGAGAGAAAAAGATAAGAGAGAGGAGAGAAGAAGACACCAGCTTCACTGAAGAGCACACTACTAGCATCATCTGGAGCACAAGTGGAATAGGCTTTCAGTCACACATATGTGCATCAAGTATGTCTCTTGCAGGGAATAAAAAATATTACATGGCATTTTAGACAGCCATCTGTTGACCTGATCTGAGGACTCTCTGTCCCTGTATTACCTGCTGAGGCCAGGAACAGCTGGGGCTTGACCCGTTTCAGTCCTGCTGTGCCATGCACTGAAGCCTTTGAAGCTATGTGTGTATATCACAAACCTCAGAGTGTGGCAGCTGACCTAAACCTACAGTTGATGAACACTTTGCAAAGGTCCTGCGTTTGTTACATGTACCGTAATGTAAGCTGCAGTCACACCAAGTCAAACTTCAAAGGCTTTCACTTTCCTATTTTCCAAACTCCTATACCTGAAACACATGTATTAAAAGCATTGGCTTCAAAATCCCTCTAGGGACAATATAGAAAGACTCATTGTAAATAATAAGCTTTACACAGAGGATTGTTATGACTTCACAAAAATTCAGAATACTGAACACTAGCCCTCTGCTTTAGTATTCCAGAAAACACTTGCAACATGAGACAGACACGTGGGGAGCATAATGCTGGAGTCTACAATAATTTCCACAAAACTGTATTTTTAACTGTTGGTTCCCATAAGATTAAGCTTCGTAAATCTTTACTATATTTCCTTTTAAAATTTCAGTTAAACATACGTCCATATTTTTAACTGAATATGAAGCCAAAAGTACGCTCTACTAAGCAGTACCAGGATTTGTCTTCTAACTTTTGTCAGCTTCACTCTCCATTTTCTAACTGCCTACAACAGCTAAAATGTCACAGGGAAAACTCGTTTACAAGGAACAAAATATTTCACTGAGTAATGACCTGGAACAACAAAGCCCAAGAAATTACCACATAGATACCAAAGCAACCAGAAAAAAACTCCCCCATTGCTTGTGCACCTGCTCTGAGACAGCAAACTTTTCCTCCTACTACATTGCTTCAGCAGCTTGATTGTACAACAAGCTGGAGAGCAGATCCAACACACCCTCCCCGTCTCTAAAATTAGCCGCAGAACTAAAGATGAAATCGGGTGTTGAGCATTTCTTGGCAGATATGCACAGCTCTGTAAGAGCCAGTAATGTCTCCTGTGGTATGCACTAAAGCTGGCACAGTGGTGCTGTGGACTTCAGAGGAGCTCCTAAAGTTACATGTCTTCATGCTATGAGAATCTTTACTATCTTCAGCTTTCCATGTATCTCTTTCCACAGACACAGTCCAGAAAATTACCCTCTATGCTATTTTTATGCATTTTTCCCATTGTTTAGTCATGAACATCTGAGACTATTTGAACCCTTACAAAAAAATGTCACACAGAAGTCTTTAGGTAATCAGGCATGATCCCATTTCTTAACCATTCTTAAAGCTATGGTAATACTTTGTTTAGGAGGGACTCTCAACTCTCTGAATTTAAATCCATTGACTACTTTATGAGTTCTGAATTTAAATCCACTGATTACTTTATGAATTTTGTTGTACTTCAATCCTTTTCAATAAAATGTCTTTCATTTCCTTAAAACCTTAATCAGAAAGCATAATGAAGTACTTCTACAAGACAATATACTCAATCATTTCAGGGGGAAAAAATAAACACTTTTTTGATTGATTGATTGACTCAGAACTTCCGTCCCAAACTTTTGTTAGGTAATAAAATCAACTACTTGTGCAGCTTTACCATATAACCATTTTCAGTTTGATTTCTCTGTTCTCAATGGTATAGTGTTCCAAAAATCCCAAACAGTATAATGCATGCTTTCACCTACAGCTTTGATAAGCCAAGGCATATGTAAAATTACTTACTGAACACATCTCCTCGGGGTTTCTGAGGATCTGGCTGGATCCTGTTGTCATCTATAACTCCTTGGGAAGTCGCAGTTTCAATGGGAACATATGCAGGCTCTTCAGTTGTTACCAGAGGAGTTCTTTGTGGTGGTAGTGTAGGTCTTACTGTTGTAGGCTGAGGTGCTGTTGGAGGTGGAGGCTTCACCATCGGTGTCGTGACTGGCCTTGTTGTCACTGGCACATATCTTGTGGTTGGCTTGGGTGTCAGTCGAGTTGTCCTGGGTGCAGGTTGAGTTGTCCAGGGTGCAGGTTGAGTTGTCCTGGGTGCAGGTTGAGTTGTTGGCCCAGGTGCAGGTTGAGTTGTTGGCCCAGGTGTAGGACGAGTTGTTGGCCCAGGTGTAGGATGAGCTGTTGGCCTGGTCACTGGCCTTTCTGCAAAAAAAGCAGGTACATGCAGTGGTCTGAGGAGTTGTGCCTTCAGCATCAACAATCCTGCTCATTCCATCCCTGCCTCCCTCAGGGAGAGTGCAAATGGCCTTGAATATGTGATATGGACCAGGTGGTTCATTCAGAACAATAGGGAATCAAAATGGGACCATAATGGACTTCTCAGCCTCTCACTCCAGAAACTTAATCTCTTTCATTGTGACAGAGAGACACTTGGATGAAATAATTTTTTTCCTCTGAAGGTTTCCATTAGTTAGAAACATACTTTAGCATCAGCACTGCTAAATTATCACATCACTTTAGGTTGTACTTGGCACTGCAGCAGTTTAGAGATAATTTAGAATGACTGAAGGTCAAGACACTTCCATCTCACATCCTCTCAAGCATCAAGTCTCTTTTACAGTTGGCAAAACTTACACAAAAGCTTGCTGGTTAAAAAAGAATGGTCAGGAAGCCATGGGTTAATCTGCCCTCTAAACTGGACAAGTTCATAATCAGAAGTGGAAGAAAGTTTAGTAAGATCCTGACATTTACAACCATTTTGATCACAGATGGCCAGGTACCTTTGGATTAAGAAAGTTCTTGCAGACCTTTCCTTCTAAACATTTCTCCTTGTCAATAAGCAGAATTATTGTAGAGATTGAACCAAGCCAGCCTTCATTTAGATCCTTCTCTTCGCTAAACACCAGGAAACTAAGACATTTTTCAGCCTTCACAAAAACGAGGTGCTGGATTGAGCACCACTCTCACCCCAGAGACAGTGTCCACAGTACCATCTCCTCCAATGTTTCAGAAAGGACAACAAATTTTAACTTAGTTTCACAAGGAGAGTTTCTAAAGACATGAAACACAAGAATATGTTTTGTTGTTTTCTGTTGGTTAATAAGCCTTTTAGCATATGGACTTAGGACCATGTCCCAGTAACACACATGAAGTGTGCCCACATATAGTTGCAAGCACTCAGGATGTGAGAGAACACCTTTTGCCATGACAGCTACAGCTGAAGGGGAAAAATGGTGCTGCTCTTTAAAGAGATCAGTGAGTCACCAAAGACCAGATCCCACAAAGGAATGCAGGATCCAAAAGATCCAGATCCAGATGTCACAGAGCTGCACACAGCTGTGGGACGTCAAATATGGGAGAGCTCCAACACCTTATTCTGTACCAAGGGGATGTATGCTTCTCCCAAGGGAAAGGTGGCCAAGGGAATTTTCCAACAGCAAATTTCCAGAGAAATCCTCCCTCCTGACTCTTCTCACATCTGGGAAGCAGCAGGGAGTGGATGAGGTGAGCTGCTGAAACGGGCCAGTTGTGGAGTGTACATAACAACAGGGTATGAGTAATGTGCACTGTTTGATCAGACCTACCCTGCTTACTCAGTTGCTCTCATCCTGAAGCAATCTCTAGAATCAAGCTGTGAATAGGGAGAGGTGAATTTCTTTCTAATTATGAAAATGTCTCAGGGAAAGATATTTTTACCAAGGCATGATAAGACCTAGAAAACTCCAACTACATTCCCTGGCCCCTTATTTAGTATTAAAAATAGTTAAGAGAAACTGAGTCTGACAGAGCTGCACCTTAAAGTTTACAAAATGGGACACATAAGCTTTCAGAATCTCTATTATAAAAGGAGCATTACATACGTATGCAGTTTGTTCCATTGTCTCTGTACCCTTCTTTACATTTGCACTTGTAGGATCCTGGAGTGTTGTAGCAGTGTGAAAAGCTGCCACACTGGTGGTGGCCAAGGGAACACTCATCTATATCTGCAACACAAAATTTACATTAAAAAAATCATTTACTTCATAGAAACCTGAATTTCTGCTAATCCCTGCAAATAACCCCAAACATTAATACCATTTTGATTATTAGAAAAAAAAAATAATAAAACTTTTGCCAGTGGGAAAAGGAAAATAGACAGTCACAAATCAATGTGGTGATGCAAACATTAGGAAAAATAGGGACTATTGGGCAACTTTGGTATTGCTCAGCTTTTACCTCAGCATCAGCTTCAGACATGCCATAGGTAGATTGCAGCTGAGATCATTACGATCACAATTTTAATAACCACTTCTTAGAGGTGACAGAATAAGAATAAAACAATTTGAGTGTAGGAATATGCATGTTTTTAGTCACACAGATATTAAATCGGGTTTTTTTCATAAAATTCTTCCTATATTGTATGTCTGTATAGATATTTCTACATCAAGTAGAAACTGCTGGAAACATTTCATATGCCATATCTACATTTATTGCCAGTGATGCAAGCAAAAATCTCCAAATTCCAGAGCTCTGAATACAAATTTCTCTGAAAAAAAAAAAACTTATGCAAACATAAATTCTCTCCACATGATCTTTTTTTCAGTGAAAGAATGATAACCAGTTGAGACCCTGTGAAACTAAGGCAGAGAGAACTGGGAATATCTTTGTTGAAGGGCATACACCAACTGCATTCCAGTCTCATGTCCAGACAAAACCAGGTTATTTCCCAACTCCTGCCTCTTCCCCACCTGTCTGCAGGGGAAGGAAAGTTGGGCAGTCTGGGTTGGGAGGGGGTAGGGTGTGCACATTTTCTTATCTTGGATCTTGGGACATGCTATGGAGCACACCAGTGTTAAAGCTCAGACACAGCCTAAGCTCATGCCCTGCTCCAAGCCTACAACTGCCAGTGACAGTGAACCCTGAGGAAAAAACAACTTTGGAAAGGAATTCCTGGGGTCATCAGCTCTGCTCTCCCCACTAGCTTCCACACAAGAACCAGTTACAAGAATGTGGGCCAAATACATGCCTTCTCTTTCACAGCCTATTTCTATAATCCACCCTTTCTTAAAATCCCGATGCAGTGTAAAACAACCTGCTTCAACATTTCAGCCATAACAAATACTCCTCTTTGAGCATTAATTTAATTTTCAAATGCACAACTCCATTACATGCATGTGAGAAATAGCTTGTTATTACCATGGCACTGGTATTTTCCTCCAATGTACATCAGGTCAAAGCCTTTATGACACCTGCAAATGTAGCTCCCGAAGGTATTGACGCAGTGCCTGAATCGTGGGCAGAGAACCCTCCCAGTAGCACATTCATCAATATCTGTGGAAACAAAGGAACTGTATTATCCTTAATAACAGTTAAAATACAATGTATGCTGTCTAAATGAAACTGGTTTCACATAATGGAAAGCTAAAGAATAGACAAAGTATTTTTCATAAGGGCCCTTGGTCAGCCAGCAGTAATTCATGAGCACTTCTGGCTGTGCCCTCCAGCTCAGCTCTGGGTCGCAGGCAGATGCCCAGGGCGCAGCTGAAGCTCACCCACTGCTGCTCTCCCTGCCTGGGGAGCTCTCAGATGAGGTCAGGCTGACACACAAAAGCTGCTTGAGCTGCCAGTCACTGTGCAGCCCTTGGGCACCGAGCAGAGGCTGCTGAGTGCTCAAACACTAATCCTCCACCGAGGCAGAGACCTGCCACGCACGGCTGCTTCCGACGCGCGCAGCTCCTCCTGCTTGCTGGTTATCTACAGGGCACAGTTCAAGCCTTCGCTCTGCAGCTCTATCAGGTTCTTGATCTATGGGAAAGCAAGATTTTGCTCTCCATGCAGTTCTTTTCCCAAAAGGAGCCCTTCAGCTGCCGATGTCAAGAGTGCAAAACAAAGCCGAGTGATTGATGCCCTGCTGCTCTTGTGAAAGAGGCCTGAACAAGGCAGAGCCCCTTCCAGTACACAGAAAAAATGTTACCAAAAGCTGCTGGTTCATTAGGGAGCTACCTGAGGTGGGGGAGATGGAGCTTTGCTCCAAGCTGGGCTCCCACAGCCAAAAGAAGTGACTTAAAGCCATGAATTACTGGCCAGATGGGTCATCCCAGGAGCTCCTGCTGGCACTGTCCTACTCTGCATGAAGAATTACTGAGGACAGCAGGGATTCAACCCCTGAGCTCCCACACTCCTGGCCCGCCTGACTGCTCTCTCTCCATCAGGAGCATTGCTGGAATGGTGCAGTAGAGGCCTCAATAAGACAGAAAACAAGGCCAATACTGGGCACTTGTCCACATGCCTGAATCTTCCTATAAATCTGTCTCTTGATTTGAATTTATTGTTAACATTTTAGGCTTTGAGTATGCTACTAAGTTTTACAAACTCTACCATGCTTCTTATTACAATTTAATCAACAAGTCAAAATTTTCTATCCTTTATTAAAATATTATTTCAAGGCTGCAAGTTTAAGACTCTTGATTACTAAGAGTTAGTTGGGGTTTTTGTTGGTTTTGGTTGGGATTTTTAATCTTTAAACCACAGCTTCAAAAAGTAGTTCAGTAAGAACAAGATTAGCCACTGAATGTATTTGATCATGGCATGGATTATGATCTTTAAAAACCTAATGTAGCATGTCCTGCTTCTTCCTTTGTATATATTCATATTAATTCACATTTTTGCAAATTCACATAAGGCAAAAATTATGTTAAATTATTGCAGCAGTGCAGTGGTAGGCAGTTATATGTCCTAGAGATACAGGACAGAACTCTTAATCAATACACTGTTCAAAACTGATGCAAAAATATGGAAAAATGTAACAGTCTTCCACTTGCATATAATGAGAGGTGCATGGATGCTCATTGCTGAAGGGAAATCCACTTTTTGATCAGTAGCCACAAGATGATATGCTAGGGCTTGTGATCAGTTTCCTGCAGCTCTCAAACAGTACAGTGAATGGGGCTTCTTTCAAGCCAATCCACGCCTGGACCAAAAGCTGTAGAGCTGTTCCCCTTTGCTGCTGCAACGTTCTGTGGTTCATACCTGCTTCCTTTGAAAAGCAGGGCATGCAGGGGGGATTTGGAGCTCACCTCAGCATCAGGTAGCTGCTCCAAATGCACATGAGGCAGTGTGATTGTCAGCACCTAATGAGTGTGATGGTCAGCGCCCACCAGAGAAGCAGAATTGCTTCTCTCTCTTGTTGCAAGTATGACCAGATTATCAACTCAAGCACAAAATAACCTAAGACTAATTTAAAAATAGCATAATTTTTAAGTTTACAAGGCTGTATCTTCAATTTTCTAAACACATACAGAAAGGGAAGAATTAATTTTATAGTGAAAAATCATTATTTTCAGCCCACAAATAACTTCAGAACATTTGAAGATGAAATGTGTATATGGCTCATTTCATTAAATAAAATCCCAATCCAAAAACCTGGCAAGACCAATTGATTTATTGACTCAAGAGTCATTAATCAATTAATTAGCTGTTTAATCCACGTTTTCACTGAATACTTTGCTGAATTATTTCTTCACTTTGTTGTCACTTAGTTAAACGATTTACTTTTATAACCAAATTGGAGGCTCTTTACTGATTGTCTGAAAGGAACATTTTAAACAAGGGAATGCTCAGCAAGTGTTAAACTAAGAATAGAATAACGCCCAGAGGAATTTCCACCTGTACTAAAAATAGGCATTGCATTCCCAGCTGTCTTTCAGACTTTCCTCAAACAAGGATCTCATGAGCTGTGGGCAATACACGCTTCAATTTTCTTACCACCACCTACACTTTTATTTGTACTGCAGCATTATCCAGACCCTTGCTGGAGCCAACAACTTCCCCAAGAGTGACAAGCTTGTATAAACCTGAGGGAAAAGCACAGCCTTAGTCCCAAGCAGCTTCAATTCTTTGAGGTATTTACTGTAACTTGAACTTAATAACACAGAAAACCAGAAATAACACAGAAAGGGTGCATGTCGTAATCACTTCTTACCAAGAAAGGGGAGAACATTATGTTATGATGCAGGAAGAACAGACATCTCTTGCTGTAACTATTTTCCCTGTATTCTACAAGGCTGCTCTGAAATTCTTGAGGAAATTTTAGAAGTAGGTTATAAGGTCATTCCAAATGAGGCATACCCAACTAAAATGTGGGTACACTGTTCTTTGCCTTTCAGGGGAGAAAAAAAAAAATGACTTTTTGAAAACTGCACTGAAGAACTCAGAGAGCTTCACAGGACTGGTTTGAGTGTTAGTCTTTGGCATTAAAGTACACTTTGTTTATTTCAAAGTATGAAGTTTTCCTGAATAGAAAAATGACCACTAGGAGAACATTGCAAGCATTTTTTCTAGCAAATTTCTCTACGTGGTGTAGCTTTCTTGAATTTGTACTTAGAATCATTCAACTCACTATGCCATGGCACAAGTACCTTCCAAAGATCTCTCTGCCATAAAATCCACAATGGAATTTATCATAACTTAATCCCTTCAGTATGCAACAATAAGTTGTTTTTTTCTTCCTGTTCTTTCCATTTTTTTTCCATACACAGATGTGCCAATCACGCACTTCAGAAAGCCTCTGACTGGGTGTGGAGCCTGCCCTTCTCATCAGAAGATCTCGAGTCTGTCCCTTTCTCTGCCAACAGATCTTTGGTCACCATGAGTGAGGAACTTGGAGAAACACCTACCCTGTGGTGAGCCAAGATATCCAAAGGGATGTTTAGGACGTCCCCATTTTCTTACATTCTTTCAGTGTTACTGATGGAATTGCTATGGAATTGTAGCACTTCATGGAATATAAATAATGAAATCACTGGAGCATCATAACTCACTCAGGATGCATAGTTAATGACTGATGAAATCACATGTCACACTGTTCTTCAGACCATAGCAGAGTCTGATTTAACCATATGCATCTTTTCCATGTTCACAAACGTGGGAACAAAACATTTCACATTCATACACTCTAAGCTCCTGTGTTTATTTTATCCTGGAGTTTTCACAGTATGGAAGAAAGAGCACATTCAATTCCACTCATACTTGGAACACGCACAGACCTTCACCTTGCCCCACTACAACATCAGTGATTTTTACAAATTATCCCTCTACCCACTGAGCTAGGCACCACCTTGTTGGGTATGAGGGAAAGGTCATCTCCTCATTCCTTTTTTTAAGCAGGCAGGTATTTTGGAGTTAGCAGTAGTTTAAAATGACTCAGTAGCAGGAGTGGCAAGGGCCAAGGCTTGGATATCAAGGAGTCTGTATGGGCTTTAGGCAGACAGTGAAACTTACAGGACTGAAAGCACTGGTGATCTCTGACACAAGGGCACCAGAGCAACAGCCCTATTACTATTCTCATTATTAACAACTCCAAACTGCCTGTTCTATGCATTCTAAGTGCCTCTGATAAACTCTCTCGAACTGCATTCTGTGCAAGGATAAAAGCATTCTGGAGGGAAAAAAATGAAAATTTTTAAATCCACATTTGATCACGTACCTACACAAGTCCTGCCATCAGGCCCAAGCTGCAGCCCTGGAGAAGGGCAGCGGCAGCGCACCTCCCCCTTCAGCACGTCACAGCCATACTGACAGTTCGCCATCAGGCAAGAAAGGGCATCTGGAGAAAAATCATTGAACACACTTAGATAAAGACTATGATCAGTGCTACAAAATGACTGAGAATTTTGGAGAATTTAGACATCACATATATATGATAAAAGTGGGAAAATGCTTGTATCCTTCAAAGAGGAAAAACATCTGCTAGTAAATTTTTTCTTTCCACAAATTACTTCTCTAAGAAAATATAAAAAAAAACTACCAGAATTGTAGTACTTGAATGCAGTCCCCAGAATATAAAGCCTAATATGTACTATAAGACTCTCCTGAACAGTTACTGCCATTTTAAAAATGGGGTATCTCTAATTGAAGGTAATTTCTCTCCCCTTCCCTCTGTCCAGATATTCAAAGTAACTTTTTTTACAGGAGGAAGTAAGAACCTGATCCCCAGAGAGATGGCAGTACAATTTTTATACCAGTCAAACAACCAACATCTGCAGCATTTAAGATTTTACATTCATAAGGCCATAAGGCAGCAGAAATGCAGGTGTCTTGCTGCAATGAAAACTGCAAGCACTTGTCCTCAAAGGCCAATTAGCAGTGATTTACAGCACTGAAGAATGCTCTGGGGGAAACTTTCAAGAAAACTAATAAAAATCAAGACAATTGCTCCTGTTTTTTTCAGCCTAATTTAACTAGGAAAAAAAAGAGCTCATCTTGTGCAGCTGCCTAATTTCGAGCAGGATTAATCTTTTACTTGGGGACTCATTTTCATTTCAGAGTAGTTGTCCAGGGAAGCTCCAGCAGGGATTCTGGGAAGCTGGGAAAGAGCAAGCAGCGAGGCTGGCCGTACTTGAGCAGGTTCCATCTGGCATTAGCATGTAGCCGTTCAGGCAGTAGCACTTGTAGCTGCCGTAGGTGTTCATACACCGGTGCTTGCATGGCCGCGGCTTTAGTCCACACTCATTCAGATCTGAAATGAAGGGCACAAGGGGAGAGGGTGGGAGAAGAAAACACACCAGGCATGCGTGGCAAAACTGCCAGTTCAAGCTGCCGGAAAAGGAAGGAAAAATACAGCAATTAGCTTTTCATACGCAGCTCAGCTGATAGCAAGCGTCCAAAACATCCTGCACAAAGCGCCGTTCATCCCTCCAGCCAAGCAGCTTATTTGGCTTGGTTTCATAGATGCCTTTTCAAAATTGACAGTATTAGCATTAGATGAAGTGCCAGCTGCTTCATTAGGCAACACACAAGCTCAGGCTGCCCACGTCTTGCCACTATTCATGTTGATGCCATGTCCAGGACCAGGCAGCACTTGGAAGAAGAAGGAGGAGAGAGAAAGCAAACATCACTCTGCAATCACTATCAGTGATTCTGATAGCAATTCAGTGATTCACTATCATGCTTTAAAATTAGTGGCAGAGGAAGGTAGGAAAGCTGATGCCAACTTACTTCAAATAATCTCATGGAGAAAATTTAATCCTTATCATTTAGAAAATACTCAAAGAAAATATCTGACATCAGCTGTATTTGTCATGGACCATCCATGAGGGCTAGCATTTCAGACTTAATGAATTTAATAGAGAATTCATGGCTTGAACTGAAAATATTATCTACAGTTTCCATATTAGTAGACAGAAGGTCAAGAAGACGATTTCCTTCAGAATTCTCTTCCAAGAATGTCTTGATCTTGTCTGAGTAAGCCAGAAAAAATTGTCACTTATTATTGTTGCTAGTTATTTGCATATTGATGAAAAAAGATGAGAACAAAGATGAAAATAATAAATCTATTCACAAATCCACCCAGCGAGGATCTTAAAAAATGAGTTATCAACCGTCATCTCTAATATTGCCCCATGCTGTCTGGCAGTCCTTTGCAGACAGAGAATTCCCATTTTTTCCAGAAGTTTTCAAAGGGCCATCTCCCAGCACTAAGCACCATCAAATCAAGTGTCACTCAATCCACGACGCAGAAAGGCAAGCCTTGAGACTCCCATCATGCCATAGATACACACACAGTAGCCACTTCATAAAATGCCAGCTGAGGAGGTGAAAGATGCCTCCTGTGGACTAGAAGCAAAGGCTCAGGGTTAAGATGCTGGACCAGAAAGATAAACACACCTCTGGTTGCAATGAAGTCATTAATTTATTGATTGCTTTTCAGAAGTAAAGCAGAAAACTTAACTGGGTCTATGAAGTAAATGGAGTGAGAAAAGTTACATTCACTGTGGAGGTGAAGTTAGAGAAAACATTCATTCTACACAACTACACCTGGAATTTTACAAGTTCTTAATGTTTGGATTTAAAATTTGTCCTGAAACTCTGTAATCCACTGGTTTGTGAGAGTAACATTCTTCACCTCACTCTTTTCAGGCAAAATATTTTTAAATGGCATTCTAAAACTGAGAAATATATTCCATTTCATTTTGAGTGGTAAAATGCAGAGCCATCAAGAGAAAAATACATGTATCACACTACAAGTCACTGATGTAACCCAAACTCAGCTGCAAGGACGTTGTCTGTTTTGTCAGTGTTGTTCCTGAGGGCTCCTAACAGTGTCCACATGTATCATAAAACTTGCTGTTTTCTGACCTGCTTTGTTTCCATCTTCATGGGGTCAAGGAATAGCAAGCATCATGCAGACATGGCCCTCCCCAGGACCCTTCCCCTTAGGTCATTTCCCAAGGTCTCAGGAAGAACGGCATGTTTAAGGACAAGAATGCTTCCTGCTCCCCTCTTCTGCAAGAGGGCAGTGGTAAGGGATGTAATTTTCCATTTCTATCTGTTAAAGCTGGACAAGATGTTTCCAGGAAACCTGAAGGGGAATACTTTCTCCTCAAGTGGTAAGGAAGATCAGGTGAGCCTAAGCAGGACTTCAGTGAGGAAGATTGCCAAAATAAGGGCAGGACCTGTGCATGATAAAGAAGGAGTGATGACCACCTCTGCCATCTTCCTGGGGACCACGTGCTGCAGAGACAGCATCCCTTTTCAGCTCTCACTCTTTGGGAGTTGGAAAAAGTTTCAGCAGTTGCAAGGAGAGTATTCTTCTCACAACAGGCACCAAAGCCACACTCCCAAGAAAGTTTCTTCTGGGTTTGAGAGAAACAGCTGCAGGAGAAAGTACATTTTGTCCTGTGAAAGCAGGGCCTTCTGCTGGCAGTTGTGACTAAAGGTATATGCCTATGCCAAAGGGAAATGTAGCAGATGATTTTGCTATGGGGCAAGGACAAGTTTTCATTGTGCAAACCTTTGTGTGAAAAAAAGGTTTACGTAAAAATCTCCAATAATAAGTAGATGAAAGTTCACATTTTGAAAGGCAAACTTCTCTTGGCAACACAAAAAAAAAAGTTTTTTCTATTTCCTGTAAAGCATACCACAAGTAGGCAGCTCCTGACAGACATTATAGCTGTATTAACATATTTATTACACATGCAATGGGTCTGTTAAAAAAGCCATTGTTACATTCAAAAACTGTTAGCATTTGATTTCAATTCATAAATGTATCCCCAAAGAACCCAGAGTATCGAATATACTGAAGTTCACTGACAACCATCATCTTGAAGTAAGAGGAAAAAAAGGTTCTCTTAGTCTAAAATATCGGTATTCCTATTTTCTACAAAAAGAATCACTTTACAAAATAAAGGCATAACAGAGCTAAGTATAAAATACTTAACTAGAAGTAGGAACAGAATAAGGAAAAGTAACACTGAACTTCAGTTGACAGGGCAGTATTTTAACAGTGCCTTAAGTTCTAGTGTTTAAATTCCACTGCACTTCAGCTTCTAAGTTTAGATATTCCTGACTACTAAAGAACTGCCGTGCACTTACTTCCAGAGTTATGACCACAGACTCAAAGTCCAAAATAAGAATTTACAACTGTTCTCAGTATATCACCCTGCATAGAGTATAAATTACATTATGAGCCTTAAAACACTGGATCCTTTTACAGGACTCTGAATTCTACAGCACCAATTGATACAAAGTATTCTTAGTACAGAAATGAAAGCTCCAGTAATGACAAATAGACACCTATTAGTAACATACTATGAGAATAGTAAAAATTGCAACGCTATTAAAAAGTTAAACAAATCCCTTTAATTTCTTTGTAGGGATGTCCACTATTTGTCCTGCATTTGAGAATTTCATTTTTCAATATTTAATTCCCCACACTGCCTACAATTGCACAGCCAATGCAAAACCAGCACTCTTGATTTCAAAGTAACACAAGGCAGTAGAGAACATAAAAGCAGACTGACTGTTTTGGCCACTGTGGGAAGCAGGTTTATATCAAACACAAGCTGCTGAGCACAGGTATTTTATATCTAAAGGAATTAAATAAAACATGAGTGCAAGGGAAGGACAGAGTGTTATGCTGGCAAACCTGGATGTGACTCCTTTGACTGCTGTGCTGCACCACACATGGTCTTGGACCAACTTCAGTGCACACCCAACAATGGGCCACTTATTTCTAAGCAGATTCAATGCCCTCTCTTTTCTTTTAATTAGCTGCTGCAGACTTCAGCACTCAAGACTTTCTGCCTTTTCTGCCTATCACATAACTTGGATCAGGCAACACTGAAGTTAAACATTCAATAGCACATTTACCCAACTCTGAAAATAGAAAGCTAAGGACCAGAAATCAAGTAGAAAAATTAAACTGTTATCACCATAATATAAACAGTTAATTAGCTTTCATTTCCAGCAATTGCAATCACACTACTATGTCCACCTCATATGAGATTTCTATCACCTGAACAGTTCTGTTCACTTTGTCTGATTAATCAACAGCCGCCAAATTGAATTTTTTTAGCCCTCCTTTTCTACAACTTCCAACTTCATCTAAATCTCTAAATCACAGTTTTATCTTTATCTAACTCATAAATAATTTCCATCACTATCACTTTACAGAGGAACTCAGAAAAGAAAAACAGGCAGGCTCTGAAAGAAGAGCAGAGGAAAGAAACAATGCAAGTGACAACCACAAGTACGGCAGAGTCAAAACTTTTCAAAATACACACCACGGCAACTTTTCAAAAAACAGCACCAAGGAAATACAACCAATTATTTGCTCTGCATGCTAAGGGCACTGCAGGTTCAGCTTTCACATCCCAGCCATTGACGGGTGTATCAGCCTCCACTCCCTTTGCAGGAAATTGCACTCCTGTTTGAAGCCGTGCAGAGAGGAGGAGCACAACACCTGAAACACGGGAGCACCTCACCCCTCGCTGCTACATTTCCTGCAGGATGATCCAGGGGGTGGAACACAAGAGCTTCCCTGCTCTGACCAAGCAGACTTGTGTACTGCTGCACATCTTCACAGGACAGAGAGAAGGCATAATATGGCAATATGCATTACTTCACTTAATAAATATACATATATATATATATATATCAAGTGCTGACAAGAATTTCAAGCAGTGAACTTTGCATCATTTTCCTAGAACAAGCAAGGTAAGAGAATAGAAAGTTACAGAAAAGCAGCCTTAGATTTTTTTTTTTTTTGGATAAAGACAACCTTTCCCAGCCAAAGAAAGTCAACCTGTATGTGCTTTAGATTGCTAGCAAAAATTACAACTGTTTGTATTTGTCTTACTGAATATTATTTGTATTTTCTTCAAGAGCAGCTACCAGTTTTCTGATGAACGCATTTGGAAAGTATGAGCTCTGTTATTATCACTATAAATTAAGAGAGGTGGCAGAGGGCATTTTCTCTCAAGTGGCTCTGTTGGTTTCTTCACAGCTTACAGCTGTAAAACTGGGATTAAAAAGCCAGAAGGAAAACACTAAAGCTATTCAGGAGATATGACTGCTGTAGGGAGAACACATGGTTAGCTTGTGTGCAGTCACTGCAACTTGATTGCTGAGGATAGCAACATAATTAAAAAAGTATCAGGTAGTCTCAACTTCTGAGTGATCTAAAGTGAGGTATGGTTTGTCACAGCAGCTGCACTACCACTGGAAAAGCACAAGCATCCAGCATCATCACACAGTCAGGGCTGAACAGCTCTGCTGTGAGGCTGGGCTGATCTCCTGGATCAGCCCCAGGAACACAGCCTGATCCATGGGGCACAAGAACAGAAGAGATGTAAAGCCTGTTTATCAGAGCTTGCACTCAAAGAACACCTTTCGCCAAGAACACGAGCGTACTTTACAGCAGACAACCATTCATGCTAGAAACACTTCCATCTCTGCAGGGAACTCCAGCATCTCCTCTGCCAACATTGTTACTCCTGTTACTATTCTAGAACAGGATTGAGAAAATGGGCCCCAGGCGGAACAGGGCAGGCGCTGTATTGAGGTATAATAACACTGGTCACGTTTATGCTGTGCCAGTGAATCTCCTCCCAGCAAAAGCAGACTCTGCATTCACTGCACACTTTCAAGTCTCATCCAAACGCTGAATCAGCACATGGCAGGGGCACAGATCATGACCCCAGGAACAGCTCAAGGGTCTCACCATGCAGCAGAGCAGCAGCAGCCACCTGAGCTGGTGCACATTTGGAGCACCACAGTCAGCTGGCATCTCAGAAACCGCATCTACATCTGCCAGGGCAGCTTGGTCACCAACACCATGCAAGAATATTTCATCAATACTGCTTCCTTTGATAACCCATCACATTTTTCCTTCCTTAGCATTCAATGGCAAGTAAATAGTTTAGTTCAAGACTGAAGCCTCCAGAAATTTCCAAAGCATTCTTTTGATATTGTTAAAATATATTTTGATATTGCTATTTACTACCTATAAAAACTGTTACACACACATCTAACTGTAAGTTCACTGCACTGTTTTCTAAAAAAGTTTTGGACTGACTAAAACATGCCTAGAATAAGACATCCTTTAAAATGTCAGCCCAGAATAAGAGGGGGGAAAAAAAGACAGGATAATATAAGAGATGACAGAAACTTTGGAGAAAACTGAAAAACACAACACACATTTTCACATCAGTTTGAGAAGGATTAGTAAATCTGAAAATAAATATGTATCTATTTTTAAAGAAAATAACTCAGTCTAAAAATCAACATGTCATAAGAAATTTAGCAACATCAGAGTACATCCTTGAAGAAAATCATTCTAAATATCACACCTTTCTAACCATACTTTCCTCAGCACTCAGAAAATGCACAAATTTTCCTGTAGGCTGAGACAACTGCAAAAGAGATATATTTATGTGTGAACATGTCTTAGCCATCAAAGTCTAAAAATCACATAGTACAATTCTCTAATTGTTTATACTCTATGATCTTTATACCACTACATGCTTTGGACATAACTTTTGAGAAAAAAATCCAAACAATGAAACTTGATAATCTAGTAAGAGAAACTTCATCTTTACACCAATCCTTTAATAGTTTAATACAACCAAGTTAGTTCAGGATTGGGGAATAACACTTCTAAAATGAGAAGTATTAATTATGAGGTTTTTAATGAAACAAATCATATTTCACTATTCAAATCTGAAAATTGTCACTTTATAAAAAACAACAATTCTAACCATAAGGTTTAAATAATTTGCTTCTGATTAAGGAGAGCAGGTAACTACATCCTATATATTAATCTCATTGATTTCTTCTGAATGAAAGCAACTTTTCCCCTGCGTCATCCCACTGCAGATGTCAATATCTCTCCAAAAGTCAGTCCAAATATCAGATTGCTGCAGCAGTAACAGACCTGATGTATGAGTTCATTACTCTATAAACACAGGGGACAAACATAGCATTGGTGAGGGTGGGTACAGGGATCAACAGTACTTCCATTATTTCAAAAATAAATTCTTTCTTACCTTGGTTGCAAGTTTTTCCAGTGTATCCTGGGTGGCACTTACACTTGTTTGGCCCAATGCATTCACCATGTTTGCACCCTGGCTGGCATATAGCTGTAAATAGAGGAATGCTCATTATCTTTCCACTCCAGTCACAGCTGACAGCAAAATGTCTTTGAAATTACTGAATATTTCAATCATTTTGAATATTTGATATATTTAAAATTATTTGAAATAAACAGCAACTACCTAATAAATAGAAGTACTGCCTATGTTATATTCAGAAAATAAATACAGATCTCCAAGAAATAATTGAAAGCCATTTTTCGTCACCTCTCTCAGTATGACACAAACAAAATTCATAAAAAAAACTTTCAAAGCTTCAATAACAAATAATAAAAGCATTGTTTTTGAAGAAATATAAGAATTCATGCACAAACATATTTCTGCTGAAGTAGGATTAGCCAACAGGAATATTTTCTTGTGAAACTGAAAAACATTTGACTGATGAAAATTTTAAAATGCATTTCTTTGCATTAGAAATGTTTTTCTGTTATTAAACCTACTTTTTAAACCTACTGGAAAAATGCAGTATTTACTATGCTCTAAGATGTTGTTTATCATTATATGACAAAATGCAGATACACAATCCTGCTGAGCTCTCTGCTAAAGCAAGATAGACACAAAATAGACAGAAATCAGATGGCAGCATAACTTGAATACCCTGTAACCAGGATTTATCTATTTACCCCAGCTTAAACTTCACTTTATAAAGTAACAGTATCATTTGGAATTTGCAAGTAACTAACCAAATTTAGATGCAATATTAATCTGACAACAACGGGCTGTATCATAAAACTGGATGTATCAAGGACATAATTTAACAGAAATCTCCCAGAACGCACTCAAAAATGTAATTTGCCTTCTAGCCAAGCTGTTCACCAGGGTTAAATTAAACATTTTTTTAAAAAAAACCAAGATACTTGTTTTGGTTGTGGAAGAACTATCCAAGTACTTCTTTGATGTTCTGAAAATCTTCTCCATAAGATTCAAAGCATGCAGAACTGGCAATTCCCACAAATATATCCAGAGAAGTAACTGTTAGCACAGAAGGAGTTTGCTCCAGTTTTAGGACTGCCTTTATTTAGGACTGCTTCAGTACTCCCATTATTATCAGGTATGTTTTTTAAGTGCAGTACATACATATAATCAGTGATATATCCTGAGACCATAAAACCTTGTTTTAAATTTACAGCTCTGCTCCTGATGGATCTTCCTAGTATGATGGTGAAGTCTCTTTCCACACAACTGTTAAGAAGTATCTTAAAAGGCAACAGAAATGCAAGATTTTTTAAATTTTTTTTTCCCCAACAAACAGTGTCTGGAAACAAAGAAATGAGATGCATATTTAGAAACTCCTCTCAATGGAAGTCAAGGGAAAGGAGCTTCTCAGGCTACTAAAGGGGTATGCTTCAGGAAGTCTGTCCTTGGGTAATGGACAGGTCTGATTGAGGAGCAACTGATCCATCATGAGCCACTTCTAGAACATTGTACTTGGAAACACTTACTGCTTTTTTAATCACTGCGGCCATCAACAGGAAAAAAGGATCTGCTTTGTTAAGAGTTCATTTAGATGCTGAGATTTTTGTCTTCCTGGCATCACAGACCCAGGTCTAATCAGAGGTGATGGTGGCAAACTGAGAACTATGAAGACCAACTAAATTAATTCAAAGCAACGAGAGAAAAACAAAAGTTGTGATCTAAACTACAGTAGAGAAAAAGAAATTACTATAAATATGCTTTGGAAACCTGCTTGAATTTTCAACTGCACTTTAGAGAAGATCTGTATTGTGAAGTGGGATACACTTATTTAACCCAGTCCTTTTTAAGAAACAAGAAGAACCATGGGATCACTTTGGTGTAAAGTGCAGCAGTTCAGTAACTGTTAGAAGAACCTGTGGCAACTTTAGTTTTAGCTGATTTTTTTATACCTTGGTCCCTCCCTCAATTGCACAGATTGTACATTAGCAGCAGCTCTGATGAGAAAAAAAAAATCTCATACTTGAAGACAAAAATCTCTATTATTCCAAGGAAAGCTTCCAAATGACTAGCAAACCACTGTCCATAAAGTCAGTCATCATAAAACACTAGGGGTTTGGCACATTAAGTGAGTATTTGGAAACCTTTGTTTGCTGCCAAACACAGTTCTTGAAGAAAACCTATTAGAGTACATTCTATGAACTTGGGCTACTTCAGCATTACAAATCTTATTTAGACACAGCTGAAATTCAATCCAATATTAAAACAGAAAAATTTCTATATACAGGAAAAAACTGCTTTGCAGTAGGCCTAACAACTGTAGCTCAGCCAACACCACAGATAAATCTGGTGACATTTCCTATGAGGAAATAAGCCACCCACAGGATAAAACTTGCGCATCTTCCTATTAACTTTATTGGGGCTTTGCAGGGCGCTCAGGACTAAAGAATCAGATGGTTCAGCCAAGTCTGCATGCCTGGCTGGGGTCCTTACTGAGCCCTACCAGAATGACCAGGCCCAGAGGGGTGGGTCAGCTCCAGCCCTGCCATCTCCAGCATGAAAATCCTTATTCAAAGGACAAGCTGCCCATACAAGGCAGTAAATCCACTGTCTCCCAACGAGCCCTGTTTGAACACTGGCAACAGGTACAAAAATAAGCTTAAGCCAGACTTTCAGCATTTCTTTTAATAGCAGACAATTATTTCAGCTGTTTGGCATGAGTCTGAGCATACACTACAAGTGCTGATGTGACTGGGTCCTTTAATTCTCCACTCTACTTGTTCTCCTGCAAAACTCCACATACAAGAGAACAGAATACTTCAGTCACTCCGTTCACACACAGACAAATGGAGTTTCTGCATTTTTTTGAAAACAAGTAGACTCATAAGTAATGGAGAAAAAAAAGTCTCCCAATTACTACTTTTTGCCTCTCGAGAATTTAAGAATGCCTCCACAACCAATAAACCATCATTTCCTTCCAAGTGACCCACATTTTCAATGACTGAAATAACGCATGTCCCTGGATTTCAGCCTGTTATGTAACACTTGCTTCCCTAGTAGGGAAGAGGAAATGTAGACAGAAGGGTTACACCAGGCTGAGAAAGTCACTCTCTTAGGAACTTAAGGCAGTGAAATCCAGAAGGGTCTGAAAAGGGCTGCCAAAACTCAGTAAAAACTTTCTACTCTTTATAATAGTAACTCTTGTAAACAAAAGTTAAAATTTTACTGGCATAGACAAGTGCCACTCAAAATGAGACTGCTAATTTACTGTTGAACCAGTATCAAAGCAGACCTACCACATCTCCAAGGATTATTCTCTGAAAGCTGTCAAGCTGAACTCCCATTGGGTAGGAATGTGGATTGACATGGACAGGAAAAAAATCCTAAGCACAGCAATTTTCATCTTTAGTCAAGTCTTGCTTTTTTATCTGTGCCATAGAATAAACTATACCTAAAATTTCCTTTTCACTTTATTGACCAATTCATTCAAGAGATAATCAGCAAAAAACCCCTCTGGTCTCATGATTATTCACTTCAGTTGGATCACTTTAAATGCTTTTTTCTTGGGTCAGATGTGAAGATTTGCTCTCAGTTCCCATTAACTTCAAGGGGGTATCCTAGGGCCTTTTCCTTGGCCATAAATCTGAGTACCTATTTTCAAGGCTGGCAAGAACTACCTTTTTCCTCCAAAATAAGGTGACAAATACCACATTTTAAGTCTCACTTAAACCTCATGACAAATTAAACTTCCTGTAAAAATAAAACGAGGAATGGAAATGTGAATGGGAGGTTTGGGTTTATGATGGGTTGTTTGCTTTTTTCCAAGTGTGAGAGAGTGGAAGAAAGAATTTCTGGTGAAATGCACACGCTGCTAGCATGCGTTATGCTCGTGCAAAAGCCAGAAACCACCAATCTTCTGAGCCACTGCTTGCTGTTGGTGGCATCCAAGCATTACTCAACCATTCTGAAATACAATTTTAATTGTTGCACAAATACAACAAACGAAAATCACATTCAGCAAATTCATTATGGGTCTGTAATGCTGAGGAAGGTTTTCATTTCATCTATATTTTCTCAGTGCACACAGTTCCCTCACAACTGCTTTGGAAGTGCACCTCAGACTCGGTCAGATCCTCTGCACCAAGCTGCCCACTTTTGAGGGCATGGGTGACTACCACATGCTGTCCCCTCTATTCCTTCTCTTCTGGAATTTTAACATTAATGATCTCTTTATTGGCTACCAAACACTGTTTTGTGGAGTCCTAACCAGAAGATTGCACTGCCTGGTTCCTACCTGACTGATTCCTCTTCATTTGCGGCCAGCAATAGAAATCCTTGAGCTTTCTTAATGGACTATTCCAAGCAATTCAAATTTCCTTTGGTTTTCCAACCCTCCTAGCTATGTTTTTCATTAAAACAGCATTGAGTATAATTCTTACATTCTTTTTCTCTGCTTTGCCTCCCCATTTCTGAACTTCTTTTTCATCTCTCTGAAGTCTGAAATTATGCACAGAAATACCTGCATCTGAAACAAACTATGCTAACCATCTGCCTGAATGGCCTTGTTTCTGTCCTCTCTTCCCAAGTAACATACAGCCCTCTATTTATTCTGACTCCAGATCCCAGCTCCTTAAAATTCAATTTGCTCAGGCACAGCAAGTAATTTGTGCAGCAGCCCAGAAATGATTACACAGTGTATTCAGCTTCACGTAACTTCATAGGATCCTCTTACACTGCTGATTGCAGAACACATTTCCCATCTTTGGATCATTTCTTACATTTCCCCCCCAGTGCCAGCTTTCTGACAAGACTTGCATGTAGGTGAAAGAAGCTTTCCTCTAGGCTGCCTCCTCCACCTGAACCTGGGTGCCTTCCTCCTAGGGTGCTCACAGACCACAACACCAAGATCCATAATACTTCTCTCCCTCAGAGTCAGCTGTAGCTCACATCTGTCTGGTTATTTTTTTATAAATTATGCAATTACATAAACATGCTCAGGAAAATGAAACTGCCTTATTCACAGTACTTTTGATCTAGGATCCCAAAGGTATGAGCTAATTTATAAAATAAATCATTGTAGATCTTTCAGAGCTGCATATTTCTTTTTTGTTCAACTACATACTTCAATTACTCACAACTGCCAGAGAATGCATAAAGCTTATCTCACCTCAAAGTTACTAGAAGGTGGTAAAAACACATCATACGCATAACTCACATTAGTGAATTACTTCTGAAAAAATTACTTTACTTCCCAAATAAGTGAATTAATAGTCACAGAATATATCTCTGTAGAGATTAATAAGTCTGACTAGGACAACCGGGTATTAATTTTCAGATAGTTTCATCTGCACAACACTTTTTAATCTATTTTTTCGAGGAAGATAATAAATGTCCCTGACCAGCTTCTGTAACTAGAAACTGACAATAACATCAGACAAAATGGTAGTATCTAATACCTGAATATTTTTTCAGAAATTATTTGCCCTTATTTGTGACATTCATGTTGTCAAAATGTTCAAGTTTTTATCCGAAACATACATTCCACTGAGTAAGTGGCTCCTTATTTTTCATGCACAACTCCAACACTTGCCTGAGTAAATCAGTTACTCAGTCTGCACTTTTGATACTGGTAACAGCACATTAACATGACAAACTGCAACCAGTGAGGGCCATTCACTGCAGTGAATTCTTGCCTTGGCTATGACTGCTGCCTAATGTGTTTCTAAACCACACAGACAAATCCAGACCCTGGCTTATGAACGCCTTGATATTCAGAACAGCGCTACATAGCATGCATAACTTAAGCATGGGTAACACTGAAATCAATAAGATTTAATGAAGCCAGTAGAAGTTAATCTAATGCTTATACTCTTTCTTAAAAATCAGTAGAAATCTGACCTAACACACGCAAAATTAGAAAAGCAAGAAATATTTCATGTTTTGTCAAGCTTCGCGATTGTATTTCAAGTGGGTCACTAAAACTGCTAAAGAATGATGCTTATCATCTCAAATGCCTGTTTGTTACCTGAATTTTTCTATATGTTCATGGAATTCCAACAGGTAGAAACAGGCTAGCACGAGTGTCTCTGTGTGGTGACAGAAGACCAACCGGGTCCTACTAACATCAGGCTTCAGCAGTGTAACTTCTGTATCACAGTAACAAAGGTGATTTCATACAGAGATGAACGGCTGAGTGCTTAGCTCCTCCCTGTCTGAGACTCATGCCTCTGCCACAGGGAGTGCAAAAAGAATCACAGAATCTCTAGGTTGGAAGAGACCTTCAAGATCATAGAGTCCAACCCATGCCCCAACACCTCAACTAAACCCTGGCACCGAGTGCCACATCCAGTCTCTTGGTAAACACATCCAGGGATGGTGACTCCACCACTTCCCCAGGCAGACCATTCCAGTACTTTATCACTCTTTCTGTAAAAACTTTTTCCTAATATCCAACCTATATTTCCCTTCATGCAGCTTAAGGCAGTGCCCTCTCATTCCATCAGTGCTGCCTGGACACAGAGACCAACCCCCACCTGACTACAGCCACCTTTCAGGGAGTTGCAGAGTGATAAGGTCACCTCTGAGTCTCCTTCTCTCCAGGCTAAACACCCCCAGCTCCCTCAGTCATCCCTCACAGGGTTTGTGCTCCAAGCCCCTCTCCAGCCTCGTTGCCTTCTCTGGACACGCTCCAGCATCTCAACGTCCTTCCCAAACTGAGGGGCCAGAACTGGACACAGCACTCAGGGTGTGGCCTCACCAGTGCTGAGTGCAGGGGAAGAATGACCTCCCTGCTCCTGCTGGCCACACTATTCCTGACACAGGCCAGGATGCCATTGGCCTTCTTGGCCACCAGGACACTCTGCTGGCTCATGTTCAGCTGGCTGTCAGCCAGCACCCCCAGGTCCCTTTCTGCCTGGGCACTGTCCAGCCACACCATCCCCAGCCTGTAATGCTGCAGGGGTTATTGGGGCCAAAATGCAGGACTCGGCACTTGCACCTATTAAACTCCATCCTATTGGATTCCACCCATCCATCCAACAATTCCAGGTCTCTCTGCAGAGCCCTCCTACCTTCCAACAGATCGACACACGCTACCAGCTTAGTGTCAGCCCCAAATTTACTAATGAAAGACTCAATCCCTCATCCATGTCATCAATGAAGATATTGAACAGAGCAGGTCCCAGCACAGACCCCTGAGGACACCACTGGTGACTGGCCCCAGCTGGATGCAGCACTGTTCACCACCACTCCCTGGCCCTGGCCACCAGCCAGATCTGAACCCAGCAGGGATACTTCTGTCCAAGCCAGGGGCTGCCAGCTTTTCCAGGAGTGTGCTGTGGGAGACAGTGCCAAAGGCCCTGCTGAAATCCAAACAGACAACATCCACAGCCTCTCTGCATCCACCAGGCAGTCACTTGGCCATAGAAGGAGACCAGTTTGGTCAAACACGACCTACCCCTCCTAAAGCCCTGCTGGCTGGGTCTGACACCCTGGCCATCCTCTAAGTGCTGTGTGATGGCACTCAGCATAAACTGCTCCATCACCTTACCTGGTACTGAGGTCAGGCTGACTGGTCTGTGATTACCAGGATCCTCCTTCCCACCCTTTTTGTGAACAGGCATCACATTGGCCAGCTTCCAGTCCTCTGGAACCTCCCCAGTGAGCCAGGAACAATCAAGACACATCAATTCCTAAGCAGCAGCAGCAGACTACAGCCCTGGGTACCAAAATAAACTATGTCGATTTCATTTTGCCAGGTTCTACAGTGTGGAGACCAAGGGCTGTAAATTTTCCCTGTTCTGGGAAGGAGAACCTGTAGTGGAAGTGCAAAGTAGGCAGTGGGGGGCAATAAGTGCCTCTGCCATTCCAAAATAACCTTTCACTGCACATGATTCAATGCCATGAAAGCAAATTAGGCCTCCTAGGTCTGACAGCTTGTAAATGCATTGCTGGTAGTACAAACAATTTGCAGAAATGGAAAAATACTGCACAGGGCTTGAGAGTAAAATAAAGGAGTGAAAAGGGGAAAAGTCGTATTTCAGAAAATAAATATATCATTGTATAGGCATCTGGGATAAAACAGCCCTGTTCATTTCTTTCCCCCCTCATCTTCCCCAAATCAAATGCTTAAAAAAATTAAAAACAACAAAAAATTACCTCCTTGTCACATATTAAAATTTTCATGTAAACTTATGACTTCAAGGCCATAACTCCAAGTTATAAACTTGCCAAAAGTATTTCAAGAAATATGTTCAGCTAACCTTTGGGCTGGCACCTTAGGCTGGCTATTCTCTGCCTTAAGACGTAGAACGCTGCAAAACAAATATCCAAAAGAGAAATTCCAGCTTTTTTTTTTTTTTTTTTCTCTGTAAGGAGGATGGACTTGGCTGTGGTTTTTATCAACTTGTTACATTCCTGGAGAATTACATACATTCAACATTCAGAGCTTTTCTGAAATAAAAAAAATTCTGGTACACATTTAAAAATGGAAATACCTTACATCAGTATTTTATTATGAGATTTAACAAACACATTCTGATACATAAGAGTAATTAAATATAATGATGTGGTGCTATTCTTATTCAATCAATCAAGGAGCTACAATTTGTCAAGCTTCATACAGTAAGTAGTTGTAAAAATTCTCACGTTTCATGGTTCAGGTTCAACATTTCCATCAACAGAGCACAAATGCTTTTCTTAAAGACACAGTATCCTTTCGTTTAAATATGAGTATATATTTTTAACTTAACGCTGTGTCTCCACAGCTCAAACACAAAGGCCTAGTGTCTGGATGCTAATTTGAGAGCAATTAAAATTATACCCATTTATATGCATCTGAACATCTGCAACCAATAAACATGTTGGCACACAAATTTACTGGTCATTTTTATAACATTTTAAAATGCAATGTCATCTAAGTTAAAAGTAATACTTACTTTAAAAGAAACCTTTTCAGCTCTTGCTACCACATGAAACAAGATATGCTACAAAACTTAAATAAGATGAAAACACAGATATGTGTTTCAGGCTATTTGAAATCAATTTATTAGCCAATAAATTTAATGTTAGCAGCATGGCTTGCTAGACTACACAGCCTTGTGATAGCAGGCTGGGACTTGAGCAACAGCAGCTCTCTGTATTTTAAGTAGTGTGTGACCAACGCTTTAGGTTTTTCTATGATTGCAACTTGTACTTGTTTAGTTTTAACCAAGAAGTCCCTTAGCCTTGGTTACAGTGAAAGGAAGCTCCTCAGGTTGTTGCTGGGCTTTCAGAGAAGATGCAATTACAAATATACTACAGTTGCAGTTGGTCAAATTGATTACTGATGACATCTCCTTAGAAAAAAGCAGGCTGCAAAACTACTAATCTGCATATGAAGTGCATGAGGAATGCAGTAGGGAATGGAAAAGGATACTGTTTCTTTAACACAGTCAAGTCATGCTTTAAAGGCATAAAGGTTCTAAACTGGAAAACAATTGAATAAAAATAGCAAAACCTCATTTTTATTCTTGAATAGCAGTGCAAAGCAGTATTGCAATTCTGTATAAAATGCCTTTTCTTTGAAAAGTACCAGGGATGCACAAAAATGTCAGCCATTTTATAAGAAGTAGACATGCTCCATATCAGTATTTATTAAACACTGCCAACACAATGCATTAATTCAGACTGTGACCTTGCAACCCCAAATTCAGTAGCAAAACTCTTACTGACTTTAGGGATGTTTCTTTTAGTGAATCAGCCTCCTAGAAACCAGTATTTTCACAGGTCATTATTGACAAAATCATGGTTTTATTTTTTGTGCATCTTGGACTATACAGAATTGCCATTTCCACTGAAAGCAACGTTGCATGCAGGAAACAGAAATCCTAAGCTGCCCATGGCCTCTTCTCCCATTGATGTGTTGGATAATTTATATGGGTAAATCATCTTCAACTTTATTTTTACCAATACAAAATCTCCTTCTAAGCATCAATGAGAGCCCAGACACTGCTTCCTCCCCCTCCCACCACCTCACACCCCTGTAAGAGATTGCACAGAATAGGTACACAGCCTCTGAGCTCCTTAGGACAGCAGCAGCAGCACAGACACTGCAAGAGCCTTCCCAAGGGTTGTGAGAAGGCAGCAGCATGCACAGTTCCCAGCAAAGCACTCAGTTATGCCTGCATCTGCTATACATCAACTTGTACAAGCTCCTCTCTCTTGCAAGTCCTCCTTAGAACTTCCTGAAATCATATGCTTTCTACCAGGTCTGGCTAAATCTAAATGCCCGCCTGACATCCTTCAATTAACACTTTTTTAATTATGCTAAGCTAAGGGGAGGAGCAAACTGATGGTTTGACTTTATACATCCTTGACTGTTCTGTCCCTAGGCCTTTAAGCCAATTGTGGTGGAAAACTACTTTGTTGACCTACTCTGGGTTTGCTTCCCAGGTAAAACATTCAAACCTCAGCAAGGGGAGATAACCAGATGGATTACAACCAATGGGCTCTCTGAAAGAGCACACACATCTCCACCACCCCTTCTTGAGACAGACTGCATGGATTTTCTTACTGTTTAAGGAGAATTACACATAGAAATGGGTGAAGTCATCAAATATCACTGCTTATCAAACACATGTTCAGTAAAATTTTATTCCTGTTAAGCAGCTTCTGTTGGTCAAACTTCCTATCCATCAGACAAAATCTGCTGACTCCAACAGTGACACAGACTCCAGGCAGCAGAGGGTCTGACAGTAGATCTGCATTTGTTTATAGAAGCTGCAGATGTGGCCTTATGTGATCTATCTATGTTAACACAGCAAAAGGAACCATTTTTGCCATCACCTCCAGCAAAGGAGTTGTCCAAACTGTAATGCAGAATGAGAATTCAAGCCACTTCATATTGTTTTTTTTTTTAAACCCTGCTGAACTTTTTAAATCTATGTTCAAATATTATCTATTTCCACAGTTTTCTGCTTTTGAACTGCAGCTAAAATTTTGAAACAATCTTCACATCTGTAGTGTACCTTGACTACATATAAGTGGTGTACAAATCAATTACAGACACACAGCCAGGTTCAAAGCAGGTGTATTTTGTTCATGAAAGACACACACACACAAGCAGAAATTATTTTTATAGCTTTTGAAAGAACTACAGAGATATTTGTAAGCCAGCTAAAAAAGAAGCAGACAGACGATTAGTTTTAAGAACAGTTTTGAGGGAACCTAGATAGATGAGTGCCAAAAACACCCACAAGGAATTATTTTTTTGCATTTGTGCAAGATGTGTGCAAGGACACGTGTCCTGGCTTGGTTTTCCCTGTATCCTTTAAAACTCCTTGAATGGGATCTGGGTTAGGACTGCACATGCAGTACCACAGGTGCTGTTGCCTTAAAATGCAAAAGCATTTAGGAATTAAAAATGCACTATTGATACCTGCTTTCACCAAAAATACTGTGTCACAGGAAGTCACCTCCCCTGCTCTGAGAAAAGAAATCCAGATGCAACTCCTTCTGCCCTCAGTTTTATTCTGAGTTATAGCTCAGCTGCGTGCACAACAGTAAGACATAAAGCAAGACAACAACAACCCTATTTTTACACATATTTCATCAGGTACTTTATCAACATACCATCTTTCAGAGAGGTAGGCTTTTGCGTGATTATTCCCACTTACAGCTATTACTCCCACTCCTACTAATTAAAGTGCAGGTAAATCCTGCAGGCTGGGCAACAACATGGGATTTTTGGACTAATTTCAAGTGGGATATTTAAGATCTAACTTTACAGCATTGATGCAGTGAGTTCCTCAGTGTAAAAATTCAACCCTATCAATGATTAGGGCACTTCATGGGAGCACCAATAGTTGGTGTTAAAACATAATTTCTGTTGCTTCCAAATTAGCCTTTCAACACACCAGGTTGAATTAATTAATCTTTTACATACCAAATCAAAATCTAAGAAAAGCTACTTAGTTATGCTAATGAGGGAAGATATGCACAGTTCTAAATCTAAGCCACTAAAGCACGGATGGACTTTTAATTTACAAGGACTAAGAAATGCCAATGAATTTGAGTTACATTGTTCAGACCCTTTGAAAACATGCCCATATTTTTATCAGTCTCAAAATGCATTTAGCTGCCTAAACATGGATCTCACTTGGGTGTTCAAAACCCATAAGAAAGAAAAAGAAAAGAAAAAATCCAACCTGATTCAAAGTTCTTTATTCTTTCAGTTTGAAGGACAACTTCTAAGCACATTTATTGGAATTTGAAAGGGCATTTGGGAAGGGAATTTCTTGTCACTGCAGAGTGAATACTTCTACTGGCTGAGATGTTACAGCTGACACTGACAGGCTCTGGAAGCTTACAGACAGATCAGACCTACGTGCAAAAAGTCTTGATCGGTGTAAAGAGGAGAGAGGATGTTGCAAAGAAAGAAGTGTAGATTAAAGGAAGGCCCTATTTCAACTTCTTCCTACATGTTTATAAGAGCAGAAGACAGCTGAGTTATGCTGAGTGGCGTTGCTAAGCAGCACTAAACATGATTATGCTCCACGTGCCAGTCAAAGGGACAGAAAAGGAATAATTTCACACTTCACAAAACCAAGTTTATCTAACACAGTTCAGTTTCCATTTGCAACTCTCTGGATGGATTACGGATGGAAGATCAGCAGCATGGAGTCACCAAAGCTTAAGGCCTTAATGACACTCATCAGCTGCACCACACTCCTGCTCTGCTAGAGCTGACATATCCAGGCTTAAGCATTTGTCACAATTAAACCACTACCTTAAATCACACTGCTGGTTTATTTAAACACATTTTTTTCTCAATAGCTGTGGACAGAGAGCATGCCCACACCTTGGGCATTATTGGTGGAGCAGCTCAGCTGGACAGCAGAAAACACATCAAGGTCTATCAGTGACCACATGCCCTTGGCTCATCACAGTTCAGAGGTCTCTGCAAACTGGGACCACCCTATCATGTGTCTGTGTGCCTGCTCCACTCTGGCTCCAGCACGTCTCTCCCCTCACATTTGTTGTCAGAAGGATAAATTTAGAGATAATTAGTGCTCGTGTGGTAAATTATGCATGAGTAAGCAGGTGAGAGTCCAAAGGTGCTGTAGCATTTGCAGGCATACCAAAGATGTCTCAAGTTAGTTTGAAAAACAGCAGTTCCAACTCACTAATAAATAGCTCAGCATTATTGCCTAAATATTTGAAGCTTCTTTTTTGGACAATTTATAAATTGGGTCTCACTACTAATTTTTAAGCCTGACTCTACACTTGTTTTCCTTGTGCAAACAGAACTGCTACTAAAACACCAAAGGAAATGTACATCTAGTAGAGAAAGTCTGATATCTATTTATGCCACTCATTTTGGGGACAGGGCTAAGAGCTTTACCTTTGACCAGAGAGAAAGCAGAAGAAATATTCACTTGACTTTTTGGAAAATTTTCAGTGATATTCCTTTGTATAGTAAAATACCCAAGTTTTCCTCTGAGGCCAGGAATGTTGCCTTCTGTGCCAGGTTAATCCTACATACTGGGTGCCACATTCCCAAGGTGGAGAGTTGACTACAGATTTTCTATTTGGCTGCAAGCACTAGAGAGATTCACTTTGATTTAATGTAATCTCCTGCTTGGTGATATGTCTGGAATTTTCACCACCCGCTACTGGGGCAGATTTTCGTGTTTTATTTTGCCAATAGTTTGTCTCCCATTTAGAACAGAGAAGGAGCTGCTGATGGTTTCAGCAATATTTTCACCTAAATATATGAGACTCTTCTGACCCAGCAATTCAAAAATTATCAGTATGTAAAGGAAAAAAAAAAGGCAGGGAAAAGCTTTTTGACACTTAAGTGATTGTTTTCTTTTGAAAGTCTGGTGCCAATTACTGGAGATGATCCCAGAAAATACCTATCTACACATCTTCTAAATGTGCATGGAGATAAATTTGTGGATAATGGACTAAAATGCAGTGGAATGAGGTGAGAATTCACCTACCTTCAGCCTTAAGGAAAAGAAAAAAGCATGTATAGTATCTGGAAAAACTAGCACTAAAAATTAACTTACTGACAGAATTCAAAGAACAGCAAATAAATTATACTTTCTGTGTATTATTACTTTTGTCTTGTTTCCAATTTTTAATTATGACTCTTTTTATAGTATAAATTTATGCAACTTCTGTCTCACAATATCATAAAAATGCAAACATAAATCAGATTTGTTAATAATGAGAAACTGACTTTCACCTAAACATGAGCTGTAACTTATGGTCACAATATGGAAGACAGCTTGTCTAAGAAAAGTGACACAGTAGTCTGGACTATTTTGGTTTTGTTTGTTTTTTTCAAACAAAGCATGTTATTGACATTTGCCAGTTAAGCCTTCATAGCCTCAAACATTTAAACACACAATGATTTTCAAATAAAACTGCATCACAAAAGATGGACATAGATCCTATTGCCTCTGGAGTAGCCTCAATCAACCTACTAAATATTCTTCTTCTGTCTCCATAAATATTCATGCCAAGGAAAGGACTACCTGTTACCAATCAGAGCCCTAAAAATCAAAATTATTCATTGTATGGCCTGAGAGGTATCAACCTGAGAACTCTGCATCAAAAAAACAGCATCAGGGATGTTGTATTCCAGAAGTACTTCCCATAGTTTTTTTCTAGTCATCTTATGTATCTATTAAACATTGTGGACTTCTAACATACTTGGGAAGAGAGAAACTGCTGCTTACAGATTTGAACAAAACCTTTGCTGAGAGTTGCATTTCCAATGCTTTTCCTACCTTTTGCCAAATATTTGCCCTGCAGACTAGGAACTTACAGCATTTAACACCTGTTTTCTTTTGAAAACGGCTTGACAGAAAATCATCTCATCAGCATATATTTATGTCTAACTAAAATAGAAATAAAATAAAAAAAGCTAAGGACCAGTGTTTATAGGCTTGCTCCTACAAAAACTTCAGGATGTCCCTCATGTATGAGTGTTAAACACATGAGTAAGCATCACCAGTATCAAAGGTTGCAATTTAAACAAGCTGAGGTCTCTATGTCACTCCTAACAATTTTAATTTCTACACAGTACTAGCTGCTTCCACAGAATTCCTACTGAAGGTGTAGTTAATGATGAAGACTTATCTACTGGTTTATCCTGCAGTCATATCAAAGAGTCTAGATAGATGTGAGAATCTGAGAGATGTGTCTTTTCACGTGTGACCAGTAAAAGGATGCTGTCAGGCAGATTTATTCCCTTAGTTTAGGTTTATTGAAAGAATACTTGAGCTTAATACTTAATTGGAACATTGCCATCAATGTTCTAAGTGAAATATCAGTAATTTTGGTTTCCTTCTTGGATGCAAATATCACCCTCCAGCGCCTGTTACATGACACAGTGTAGTTACACCAGGTTATAAGATCAGAGCACAAAAAGAAGCAGAAACCAAAAAGAAATTTCCAAATTCTCACTGTCCTAACTCCATTTTATCTTATTTGACTGCAATCAGTTTTAGCACTGTTAAAACTGACAGAATTTTAATATGACAGCATCCTTCTAAGTCAGGCAGGCGCACACGTGCAAAAGCCTAGCCCTGCATGGTAAGGATGTGTGTGAACACGTGAAAGACATGACTAGGTGTGTACAAGCCTTCTCTACAAGTGACTAGAAGCCCCAGCAGCAGTGATACTCACGTTGGCACTGTCCCCAGGCCACCCGGGCCCAGCCCCAGCAGCAGTCAATTCTGCTTCCAAAGCGACACAGTCCTGCAGACGAGACCATTTGTCTGGGCCACCTGTACAAGACAGTTCAACAAAGTCTGCTGAAACATTTTAAAAGCAGCTCAAATCATCCTAGAGTAAAAAAATAAAATTAATCTACCAACCTAAAAACCCCAAAAAACAAAGAACAGCAAAAACCTCTCCTGCATAGAGAAGTATAATTTTTTTACTTTTTTTGAAGAGAGTAACTGCCCTCAGCTGAGCCTGGGATATTTCTATCATTAATACTTTGTTTAGATCAAAAAAATGCAAATGACAATAGGTGAAGAAGGGAAATGATAGTTAGGATAACTGAGCAAAGCCTGAAAAAGCTGACATGCCTTGCAGCACGCTCACTGCTGCCACTCCCAGGCTGGCACTGAACAGATGTTCAGAAGTCTGAAACAGAACCTATAGTATGGAATAAATGCCATCATAAAGTTTAGGCATTGTTTTAGTTCACAAAAATTTCTCACTGAAAATGCTCAAAATTTTCTCACTGAAACATTAAAGGAAAAAAAAAAAAGCTTATTGGACTTTTAAACAGAAATTCAATATAAAAGGAGAGCTGTGGTCTTCCCTTGTTCCAAAGAAAAGATAGCACGGCCTCACGCAGTTATAAACTATTGACACGAATCAGCAATGTCTTTAAACGACAGGCTGAAACCCCGTGAGCGCTGCATTTGAACAGATCCTATTAAAAAAAAGAAAAAAAAAAAAAAAAAGAAGAAGAAGAAGAAGAAAGAATCCCTGGGGAGGGCGCGGGTCGCGCTGGCCGCTTGTCCCGCAGGGTGCAGTGCCCGCTCCCTGCAGCGCCGCCGGTCGCGACACCTGGCACGACACGACGCGACAGGACGCGACACGGCCCGCGGGCACACGCGCCCCGCGGTTCGTGTTATAACTTGAGCCGCGATCTCCGCCGCCGAATGCTGGGAGTGCCTCCGAGCTTCAATAAGCTAATTTTATCTCTACAGCACGCGATGCGCTTTGCTTTTAATTCTTGCGGGACGCGGCCCCGCCAGAGCAATTAACCTATCTTGTACCTAAGCCCGTGCTCAGGCTGCCGAGCAGAGCGCGGCGCCGGGCAGGGGCGGGCGGCTCGGGGGCCGGCAGGTCCGTGCGGGAGCCCCGGGAGCGGCACCGGCGGCCCCGCGCCTCCACCTGCGGCCCGCCCCGGGGAGCGCCTCACGCGTCCCGCCGAGGGCTCCGGCCGCCCCCGCCTCGCCGGGAGCCAGCCCCGGGGGCCGGTGCCAGGCGGGAGCCCCGGGACCACCGCAGCGCCCCGCGTCGAAAAGGGAGAGCCCGGGCTAGCTCCGCTCTCCCCGAGGGACTTCGCCCTGCCCGGCCGGTCCCGGCCGCCGTCCCCGCTCTCCCCGCGCCTACCTTCTGTCAAATTCCCCGGCCGCCCCCAGCGAGAGGCAGGACGCCAGGAGCAGCCGCAGGGAGAGCTCCATGGCCGACGGGGGCCCCGGGCGGGCGGCGGTGGCCGAGGCGCTCCCGCTGCCGGGCGGGCGGGGGTCCGGCTGCCGCCCAGGCCGGCCGCGCTGCCACAACTTCGGGGCGGCGGCGAGCTCGGCGCCCTCCCTTTCCCTCTCCTTCTCCCTCTCCCGGTCCCTGCCCGCCCGCCTGGCTGCCAGGCGGAGGAGGCGCGGCGCGGGGAGCGGCAGCGCCGCCCGACCCCGACAGAGGCGCCCGCGGCCCGCCCGGGGCCGCCTCCCCCTGCCAGGGGCACCTGGCGTGCGTGGGACACCTGGGGCGGCAGAGAGCGGCAAGGAGCCCCAGCTGCTGCGGATAGAGAGGCACAAACCGCGGTCTGGGGGCACTGAGAAGGGTGGGCTTCCTTGTCACGAGCTTTTGTATCTCGAACTTCCTGAAGGAAGATGGTTACGCCCTCCTCTCTGCAAAGCTCCCGTCTAAAGCCAAGAAGGTTACGATTTGGCCTTCTTTTACCAACGAAACCTTCCCAACAACAAAGTTTTTTTTAAACACTTACAAGGTATATGTGGTTTCTTCTGTCTCAAACGCTCCTATTAATAGCTCTCAGGTGTGACATCAGGTATCCAGCCCTTGTCCAGAAGAACAAGTGACAAGTTTAAACACTAAACGCACAGAATACAATGTGCTCGCACTGCTACTGACAGCAATGACTGCATCTATACTCACCACTAACATGTTAAAATACAGCCCTCATTTTTGTTTGGTTTCTGTGAACTACGGCTTTGGGACTTTCCAAAGGACACTTCTAATAGCAACCTGTCACCAGTTTAGGGTCAGAGTTGTTCTGAGATCTCTCTGATTACAGACAGATGGGGTCAAGCACTGGGCCTGGTTTGCAGCATTTGTTTAAATTGTGCCTACATCAAGGCTAAAGCTCATCAGCTGTTCCTACAAGAGTCTGGCTGTAGCTTAGAAGCAGAAAACAAGGATTTTCTCTGGATTGTGATATAACACAAAGCCAAACCCTTCAGAAAGCAGTTGGATGCCAACCACGACTTAAAGTTTCAGATTTCAGCTGCTAGCTCTGTGCAGAGCATTTTCCACCCTCAAAACACTTCACAGATAATTCAAGTTATGCTGCACAAAGGTGGCCATTTTTTGCAGAAGATACAGATTTTGCTAGTAAGCCTTCAAAAATTACACCTTTCCTCAGAATGATTTTAGCACTTTCTGCTCACATTTGAGCAGAAGACCCCCTCCAATGCTCCTTCCCTCCTTTTTTTCCCTATTTTTGTGACTATACAATCCCCATGATAAACTTTCTGTCCACAGCATCAGCCCAGAACTTTTCAGACACAGAGAAAAAACAACTGTAGAAGCTACAAGGGGGATGATTCTGCAAGGTTCTTGTACCTGTGCTCAGATAACGTGCAAGCCTCCCTAGAGGACTCAGATACAAAAACTGCACTGAGGACCAAACCTGGTTTCCTCCATTCTCAGGAGAAGCTGAAAGCCAAGCAGTGAATGCAGTGACACAGTGCTGTTTGGGAAAGACAGAAGAGCATCTGGCTTGTGTTAGATCCTTGCTGAAATGTAGAGCTGATTGCCAGCTCTGGACTGATTGATAATTGTTTTCTTTCACTTGGATGTGTGATGTGGTGTAACAGACCATGCATAGTGAAATCACTGTCAAGATTTAATGGGCAAAAGGGGATACAACCTATTTGTGATAAACACAGGGATCTCTTTCTGGTAACAGCATCTACGTGTGCCTTTCCAACTTGTAGGGAAAAAAATGTACACAGATTACAACACTGCCAAGTCCAGGACATGTGCCAAAACCAACATTTGAACATCATTCTGAATTAAGGTCTAGGGCAACCTGACACTTTCCCTCTCATGTCCAAAGGGACATGTCATAAAATCAATTCCTTTAATGCGATGCTGCATAATGGTACTTAATGTACACAGCAACTTTAAAGCACACACTATTCCTTTAAAGCATGTTCACTCACAGATGGCAGTAAGATCATTTAATCTCTCCAGACTGCACTGAGTATTCAAGACTTCCTCAGCAGCCTGTTTGGCTCTCTTGTATGTTAATACTAGTGTGCTGGTCAGACATGGTGCCTACTCTAATTAAGCTTGTCTGCTCTTGGTTGACTTCTGCTGCCTTTACAATTTGTTTTGGAACATCAACCCAAAAAACCAGTTAACCAGTCACTGAAAGATCACATATTACACTTCCATACCCATCATTGGAACTGAACATCCACTCACTTATGAATTCATTTGTTTTGGCAATGGTTCATCATGACTAGTGGAGTTCTCTTAACAAGGCAGTTTCTCATATCCATGACAGTAGAAGGATTACTGAGTGAGATGTCAAAGAACCAGATCTCTTGATGAGTTAAAGGTGTATTAAGTTGTGTGGGTATGCCTCAAGATGCTACATAGAAGATGGAGATGGAGAAGCTGTTGGCAGTATGACAATAAAAAGCAGTTTTGTGCCTTATGTTTAGTGAAGCAGGATGAAAGTCTGGCAAAATGCTGATGCCATCGGGTGGGCTGACCTGATGTCCAGCAAGACTTAACTAACATAGAAGTCCAGCAGCTGTGCATCAAGCACTCAGATGATTGACTAGAACAAATGTCCGAGCAGGTTTCTTTAAAGTTACTGGTAAGACACTTGGTTAAGCATAACATGATAGTCAGTCTTTTAGCTGCAAATGAGCAACAGTGAAGCAGAAACACAGTGAAAGATAGTATTTTGGACAGCAATGCTGCTGTCCTTCTGTATAAAAAAGTCAAAACTCATAGGAAGGTGAATTCTGACTGAAAAATTGTTCATTTAATGCAAGCATAGTGATCCTTCCTGCTTTTTTTTTACTCTTCTCCATTCCTTCATAATTATCTTTATGTGTCTTGTGCCAAAATAGACACACTATCAGTCATGATCTTCATCTCAGACTTCTAATCTCGGGGATATATTGAGCTCAGATTGAGACCCTTCCATGCAAATCGAGACCCTAAACTTGATAAGATACACTGTGTTGAGAGCAGAGGAAGAGCTGAAAATACTTGCAGCTGAAAAAACTTGCAGCTGACCATACCATTAGCAAACCCTTTAGGTTCTGAATTCTGAGGGAATCAAGTCCCAGGTACGTATTCTATTGCTGTATTCTTCACCATAAGTGATGAAGGCACATCTGACTGCACACAAATCTGAATCCTGGTGGTAAGGCAGAAGAAGAAAGGCTTTGAGAGAGGGGCTTGCTAATTCTGCTGCAGGGAGGGTAAAAGTGGTGAGGGCAACTGCTGCTTCTGGGACAGAGGATGTGCCAGAATGACATCTGGCACACTGCAGTTTAACTGCACGTGGGGGAACATGTTCAATGCACTGCTCAGGACAGTAGTGGTATTTCAAAAATCCACAGCTGTACAGTGCAGAGTATATTTGAGTGTATAGTCCATTAAAGAATCAAGGATCACTGTCATGAGCCATACATGTAACTGGGAACATCAACTAAAAACACATGTAAACAACAGGAAACCCAGTTCTATGGAAGACAAGCTTATTTGCAGTTTTGTCTAATGAAATGAACCTTGTGTGCTTGGGCCCTACTCCTCTCTATCAGCACTACTTACTTTTACTTTACCCGGGGCAGGCTGTGCCCAGCAGTTTCAGTGTTCCAAACTTGTGCTGCAGGATGAACTCTGGATTTTTGTATATTCTTTGTTGCTATAACCATTCCCAAGGGGGAAAACTAACAAAATAGAAATAGTTTCCAGAATACTCTCTGGCATCATCTGGACAGGTAATATTGAAAAAAAAAAAAAAAAGAGCTGAAAAGATATAAGTGGCAGATATTTTAGGCTAAGAGATATTGGTAAATTGCTATATCATTGGTAGATGATAGAATGTGGTAGATATGACAGAAATCACACTGAAAGAACTTTAAAATTTATCTTCGTTGTTACACATACCTATGAATTGGACATAAACACACCAACAGAAGATTTTGCTTTCAGGGTATTCTACTGCCAACTAACTTTTCTTTGAGGAAGGTATTAAATAAGTTCTATTGAGTCCTCTTTCCTAATATTGACTTCCTCCTTGTCTTAAAGCACATTACAAATTTTAATAAATCAAGTCCTCTATTCAGCAGAATCAGTCAATAACACTCCCACTTACCTAAGCAGAAATTAAGGAACAGAAAAATTACTTTTCCACAAATCAAATAATCTGTCATCAAATCAGGAACAGATCTCCTGTTTTTAAATTTCATACTTAAACCACAAATCCATCCTTACTCTTTTCTAGGTATTTCAGCCTCGCTGAGGCTGAGAAAGTTGACCACAAATCCCACACTATCCCAAGTCACTAAATCACACCACAACTTGTATAAAACCACTTGATTCGCAGCTAATGGCAAGCAGGGTCACAGTCTGCATTTGTGCTGTTAATGTTGCAAGTATAGTTCTTATGAAATGGAACAGAAGGAAAGAATCCAAGTCCAAATTTCCTATGAGACTTTCAATGTCACTACTTTTCCTCTGGGGCGATGCAATTCTATGGTATATTTAAAAGTAAAATTTATTAAGTAAATATTATCTCCGTCACGTGGCACGTAAAAATCTCTATGACTCCCATGCTAATAAGAAAACTATAAAGTATCAAGGAAATACAGCAATTCAATCAGCTAAATCACTCTTATACTCCAGCTCTCTCTTAGTAAACCTTCTTGAAAGAGTAAGAAAGTCATCCAACCTGTCAGACACTGTAGTTTCTAATTACCTTCTATGTGGATAAACCTTGTGCTTTGAATACTAGTTCAAAAGCTTCCATATGCTTTTTCTGCATGAAGTCTTCCAAATTAATTTGGTTTTTTCCAGTAAGTTTTTCCGATGTATACTTGATCCTTCTTTAAACGCTATGAGTAGTATTTGTGTTGAAGTTTACTATGTTTCATTACAGTGCAAAGTTATTTTCCCCTGTAAATAAACAATAATTTGCCTTTCAAGACTCTGTAAAATTTCATATGTATGAAATATGAATATATAATTTTAAAAGATTTGTAGTTCTCCACATAACCAATTTTGATACCAAACATATTTTGCACAGGGCATCAGAATGATAATCCCCCAAATTTAACATTACCCTGTTCATTAGGGAGTCAGTCTACTTTGCCTCACTTTTTTCCCTGTAATTTCTGTAAGGTTCTACTGTTCCAGCAATACACTGAGTCCAATGCAGCTCCTATGGCTTTACAGCATGTGTTTTTCAGATCATGCTACAGCTCTTCATGTCCGGTTTTACACCGTGCAGCCAATGCCTGATGCTGCCTGCTTTCCTCAGGAAGGCCAATGCTCAAACACAAGAACACCGTACTACATCATCAGTACATCATCAGTACTTAAATCATGATCATCTCCATGGGATGCATCCACATGCATTTAACAGTCAGAGGGAAGAGACCAAAACTGAGGCAGAAGCAAGACATTCAGCCTTAGTGGTATCTACCAAAGAAATATTGCTTATATGGCAAGAAAATTCACACTCAGCAACACTTCGTATCAACAGTGCACTGTCTTTTTCATGGGCAAGAGGTGCATAAAAATCTTCTGTTCAACAACATTAGAGGCAGATGACAGATTCTTTAAAAAAGAAAACAACCCAAAAAACAAAAATGTAATCACCAGATTATTCTCCATAACTAAATAAAATAGAAATAAAATAAAACAGGAAAAGAGTCATGTATGCCGTACAGAGGATAACTATTAAAAAGCTTTTAAGAATAAAAAACCACAAATATGAAGTGAGTTGAAACCAAACTTAACCTCACAATTTCTGCTATAATTTCCACAAAAGAAAAAGATAACATTAACAGAAGAGATTTGCATGAAGACATGCTCTTGTTCACATAATTCTAATAGGAACTGTATTGAATTAAGCAGGCCAGCAGTTTTGTATATTACCTGAAAAAATTATGGACTTCAGCTAAGTTTTCTCTTTCATGAGCCAAAACTGCAAGCTAGAACTTCTTGGGATGTATAAGAATTTTAATATATAAGGAAGAGCCATAAATCAACCTGAAAAGTTACCAGAATTGTCTTTATGACAAAAGCAGAAAATAATTTGGTGCAGCATGGATTCAATTGTTCCTGCTCATGAATCATGGTCCTTACAGCAAGAAATACACTGGGAGATGCAGAACCAGAAGAAAATTATTTACAACTGCCTAAGGTACCAGCTTAGACTGTCAAACAGTTTTCATAACTTTTTTCCTCCCTGTGCCTTGGGCTCTTTGCCAATACTGGGGGAGGAGGGAGAGGGCAAGTATGGGTATGCTGCCCAGACTTCCTATATAAATTATAAATTATAAATTATAAATTATAAATTATAAATTATAAATTATAAATTATAAATTATAAATTATAAATTATAAATTATAAATTATAACAATGCCTTTCCAGAGAGAAATGATCAAGCACCACTTTAACCTGATCCTTTAGGCTGTTCTATTTTTCTCATAATGAACCTGATTCTCTACATGAATTCTAACAAAGATGGAGTAAATTAGCTGAAAATAAATAAATCACACTTGGTCCCTCTTTCCTGAAGGAAAACCAGGTTTCATTTGGTTTCAGGTGCTGTATCTTTGTTTTCCTAAGCTCAGCTATAGTTGTGTAATGACGTGCATCCTCTGGTATTAGTTGCTAATAAATTGACCTAGAACTGCCTATATAAATGAGTTTAAATTGCTGTTCTCAAGGGGAAAATGGCTGTGTCTAATGGAATTCTTTATTTGGTTTCAATCTTGTTTTGACATACAGAAAATTCCTAGTCTATTTTGAGATGCCAAGGGGAAGTAGTAGGCAGGAAAACCTACTGCAGATGCTCTGAGGAAGAGTTTTCATTTAGTTTTGATTTTGTTGACCCAGATTCTCTGTTCAACTTTATATCAAACTGCAAACTCTGAAAGAATAGTTGAGAGTGAAAGGGACCTCTGTTGGCCACCTGGTTCAATCTCCCTCTTCAAGCAGGGAGATTGAACAGCTGGTTGCCCAGGACTGTGTCCAGGCAGTTTTTGAATTGTTCCAAGGCTGAAAAGCCCTCAACCTCTCTGGGCAGCCTGTGGCAGTATTCAGTCACTGTCACAGTGAAAAAGTGTTTCCTCATGTTCAGGTGGAATCTCCTGTTTGAGTCCATAGCCTCTTGTCTTGTCACTGGACACTATTGGCAAGTACCTGGCTCCGTCTGCTTTACACCACCTTCCTTTCAAGTATTATTCCACATTGATGAGATTTCCCCAAGCCTTCTCATCTTTCAGGCTAAAGAGTCCTGTTTCTCTCAGCCTTTCCTCCTAAGAGAAGTGGTCTTGTCCTTTAAATACTTGGTGGTCCTTTTCTGGACTCCTCTCCAGTAGCTTTGTATCTCTCTTGTATTTGGGAGCCCAGGGATAAACCCAGCAATCCAAATATGGCCTTACCAGCGTTGAGTAGAGGCAAAGGATCACCTCTCTTGAGCTGCTGGCAGCAGTCCTGCTAATGTAGCCCAGGATACTGTCTTTGCATCATGGTCATACTGCTGGCTCCTGTTCAGCCTGGTGTCCACCAGGACCCCAGGCTCTTTTCTGCAAAGCTGTCAGCGTGCAATGCATGGGCTTGTTCCTCTGCAGGTACAGAACTTTGCACTTTCCTTTGCTGACCTGCATAGAGCCCTTGCCAGCCCATTGCTCCAGCCTGTTGAGGTCTCTCTGGATGACCCTCTGGCATGTCAGCCACCCTCTCAATTTGGGGTCATCAGCAAACTTGCTGAGGGAGCACGTGCCACACCATCCAGTTTGGTAACAAAGGCATTAAAGAGATCAGGACCCAGTGAAACCTCTGTGAAACTAGAAATTTATAGCAATAAAATTTCCATCTGTTTTGAGTCAAAACGAACAAACACAAGATCTCATAGAAGGAGTGTAGTAATGGATAATGTAGTAGTAGATAAATAAAGCACATGACAGGTATCATGATTAGTACACAGAGAGTTGCTTGGGAGCCTTTTAATGCCTTTTGGCAGTACAGATTTTGTTTGTGGTTTTCATTAGGTAGTATTTGAGAGGCTAAGATGTGCATGAACTTCACGTCTTCAGTATACACTCTGAGAGACAAGAGGATGCAGAAGATTTAAGATGGGTTTAAGTGCTGAGCATGAAAGGAAATTAAACAGTTTCAAGGTTATCTACAGGGCTTGGGGGACATTTACTGATTATTTTATATTCTGCTAAAACAATACAGTAGCATTCAATTTTATTTAATACTATGGTCATTTTAAAGCTGTATATTTAAAACCAGTAAGTACACAAATAACACTTTAGAAGACTTCTATGTGTTTTCAGAGATACCTTTCAAGAAGAGACAATAAGTATTGTGTTTCCTTTAAAATGCAATCCTACACATGCCTGAACTGTTGAAATAAACCATAATTCTCCTGCATTGCAATTTTCTTGGGGCAGAGAAGTAAAACAGTTCTGAGTTAGACTGGGAGCACAAGACTAGAAGATTTCTCCATCAGTAATGAGGAGACTCCACAGAAGATGAAATGAGAAAATTTCAGAAAGAGGTGTAATGAATATCATAACAGGAGAGGGGAAATCTAAAAGACATTGCAAGAGACTGCAACAAATCTATTGACAACCTAAAAAACTGTTTTTCAGACTTTATCAAAACGTTCCAAGATAAATTAAAGACAATCCTGCAGAGCTCTACAGATTCCACCTGTAAGACACTTAGTGGCAGAATTAATGACCAGTTCTGTGGAGGGCCAGAGGGCTGCAAGAGCCCATCGATGAGCTCTGTTGAGCTTCTCATCCACCAACATTCCCAAGTGCTTCTCCTCAGGGCTGCTCTTAATCTATTCTTCACCCAGCCTTTACTTGTGCTTCACCCAGCCTGTGCATTTGTGCTTGTTCAAGACCTGGCACTTGACCTTGCTGAATATCATGAGGTTTGCATGGACCCTCCTGTTGAGCCTGCCAAGGTCCCTCTGGGTGATATCCCTTCCCTCCAGCATGTCAACCCCACCACTCAGCTTTGTATTGTCAGCAAACTGTCTCAGAGTACACAAAATTTCGCTGTCCTTGTCATAGACAAAGACATGAGAAAATGCCAGCCCCAAAACCAGCCCCTGAGGAACACCTCTTGTCACTGCTCTCCATGAACATTGGACATGAAGCCATTGACCACGATGCCCTTTGAGTGCAACCATGCAGCCAATTCCTTATCTGTTCAGTGTCCATTCATCAAATCCATGTCTCTCTAGTTTAGAGACGAGAAGGTTGTGTAGGACATTATCAAAAGCTTTGCACAAGTCCAGGTAGTGACACCAGTTGCTCTTCCCTTATCAACCAGCCATGACTGAGAACTGTGCTTGGTCAAGTAGGGGAACTATTATAGTTGAAAAGGTATATAAGAAAGTGTCTATGGAAAGGCCCACCTTCTTCCAGAAGCCATAGCCTGAGCTGCTCTAAAATATTTTGCAATAATCTGAATATCATAAAAGCTGCACCTTTAAAGTGACAAACTGTCAGTTCTCAAAGGCAGAGGGAAGCTACCCAGTTAAATGAGGTGTCATTTTTCCTTTAAGTGCAATTAAAGAATGTCAGCTGTCCATCAGAAAATCAGACTGTCAGGCTTGCATAGTATTCAGTTTCTACTTTCACTGAAAGGAAAGGCAGTGATCACCTAAGGAAAAATTAATATATTTTAAGCATGTTAAATCAGGAAGAAACCAAAAGAAGTCCACTTAAAGGGTCAGGTTTGTTTGTGCTGTAAAATGACACTGAAGATGCTAATCTCTGGTTCTTGGCTCCCAGAAGACTACGATTTTTGGATTCATACAAACAAATATTGAAGCCAAACCTAGTTGTCCTGGACTTCTAATTCACTTAGTTTATGAACCATTTCCCCAACATCAATAGCATTGATGAATGAAAAGTTAGGTGTGCTCACTTCTAGGGCAACTCTGTACCGTGGATGCAACCCCAAGGAATATTGTATCAGTGTGCTCCAGGTACATGTCTCATAGAAATTTCTACAGATTCCTTCTGCATCTCAAAACCTGAGTTTCTCACTCCTTACACAGTGACAGCACAGCAAGGTCTGGAGTATTGATTAGAATTAAACTAGCACCTTCTAGCATTTACTGCTTTGATTAATTTATTCCTATTTGCTTTCATGGGTGTCAAGTTCAGCTTGATTTTCTTGGTTCAAACCAGCAAATTACCAAAAAAGGTGTTTTCTACTCTTTCTCAATAAATGGAAAGTGCATACAAACAACTATGAGAGTCAGAGAGTAATTACAAAAACCTGCTGTGCATCATATAAGAAATTAATCTAGAGGACTTGATCATCCAGGCAGAAAGCACTATTCTTCAAATGTACAACTTGAGAACACCAGCTGAAAACTTTATCTTACTGTCTTCTGCACTGCACTGACTCTTCTCTGTAGATGAAGACAAGTATTAATTCCTAGGAATCTTGTGCATGTGTGTGCCTACATTTTCATGGTTAACAGATCTTCAGAGAGGCACTAATATTCTTCTAGATTAGGTTCACAAGGAAAAATGTAAAACTGTATTTTCCAGTGATCTCCACATAGAGTAGCAAATTCTGTATCAGGATGGTAGACACAGAATGGTACTGTGTTCTCCTCAGAACTTGAGTGCTCCCACTTCTTCCAGGTAAGGTAAGTGCTACCATAAAATTGATTAGCTGATTTATGTCTGTCAGGTTGGCAGTGTATATGCCAGTGGTCTTTATTCTTGTAACAGCAGCTTCTGTGTATACCAATAGTACACAATACCCTGCTAATGCAAACTTATCAAGAGATAAAAACAACTGCAGTTGCAAGCTCTCTCAGCAAGGATTATTCCACTGGAACATATTTAACTTCAGAGAGCTTTTTGGTATTTACTACAGAGCATATAAATATAATCCAATTGTAGTAAAGATTCATAAACTAACCAAAGGTTTCAAATTGCATGTTTGCTTCAGATCACTTTGAAAAGGATTTTCTTTTCCAGAATCCTACTTTGAATGTAAAATGTTACTCCAACACGATGAGGTATCTATTTATAACCAAATGTTTGTGTGCAATGGTCAAATCCAAAAAAAAAAGGAATTGAATGTTTATTTTAGTCTTGATTTTCTTCCAATACCTTGCGCAATTTATCCTGAAATTCTAATTATATCCCCCTACATAAACACTGCAAATATGAAAACTGAAAAGAAGTGTATTTGCTAGAGCTTTTTTCCTCCTTTTTCCAAAGTAAAGAGATGCTTGTGGTCAAATTACTTAATGAAAAGAATTCAGTGTGTCAGTGATCATCCCAACTGAGAAAACATGTCCATTTACAGTACTGTTTAACTATTTCTATAGTTGGTGACCACATTAAATGGGTATTTGAATGGAAGCATGCCAAATGAATAAAAACAACCTTCATGGGTGCCAAACATTAGCAAAATTAGCTAAATGTGTGCAAAATTACACACACCTACTATAACTGCTGACCTCTCAGACAACTCTATAGTCTGTATCTGATGTGATTTTGTTTAAGAAAGCAATGCCAATAAAATACATCAGGAGTTATTATCAAACTAACTTGTCATTGTCCAAGCTTATATTGAACCATATCAAAATATATGCCTTATAGCTCAGGAACTGTAGCACTGCAAAATGGGTACAAAAATGGGTGTCAATTCATGAGAAAATCTACAGTTGAAGATGAAAAGTAATTTTAGATGGACAAGCCCCATAATAACCAGAAGCCTGGCAATTCCACAGCCTTTGCACATTTGCAAAATAAAACTGAATAAAAGTTAATTTTAGGAAGTTGCCCATTGCAGATCTCAGTTGAAGGAGGGTGCCTGGGATTTGCAGTAGTGAATCACAACTTTGATTCTTTGGGTTGCCAACAGTGATCTGGACTTGATGCCTCTGAGAAAGGAGCAACAAAGTTCGTAATGAATAGCATTTGGCTCAAAATTCTTGGCCTAAGTTCTGAACCATGAGGCTTCCATCCCCCATGATCCTTCCTTGTCATCTATTTTAACTATGCATAACTTTGTGGTCCTTATTTAAAACCCCCTCTATTTGAAAGCCTAATTTAAGACCTGGCTCAATGGTAGTTGTTGTGGGAAATTCCACTGGCTAAATACAAATACCACAATGAAATATGCACATTATAAAATGCAGTCTCTTAACTTTGTGTTTGAAAAGTTATTGGCACCCTGAGAGCTCTACAAGAACTTGGTTATGATATCCCAGACCACCATGTTTGTATTTTCTTTGTGAAATTGTAGGATTCTTTGCATAAAGCTATTAAAATCACATTATTTTCTTCAGCTTCTGCTTGCATTGTAATGTTTAGTTTTAATACAAGACTGAATGCAACCAAATTGGAGATCAGCATGTCACCAAAAATAAAAAACCAAACACCACATAAGGAGCTCTTACCTCTATCATTTCAAACAGCCACTGATAACCCAGAAATAGTGCACAGTCCAGGACATACTAGATTAAAAACCTTTCTACAAACATATGGCAGGGGAGGGGAACCAAATTGCTAGAGGGAAAGAGTTCCACAGCTGGAGTATGTCAAATAACCAAGCTCCATTCAGCCCACCCTTCCCTCTGCACATTTATACCCCACTGCTCCCCTCCACATGCCCACGCCAGAAGTATCCCAGCTATCTGGGGAATACCAGGCTAAAACATCTAAAATATTGTTAGGGTACCTACTAGATGGGGGTTGCATCTGTTTTTTTTTTCTTATCCAAGTAAGTTAAAAATGACATTTTAGACTTATCCATGTTTATTTCAGAGGTCAAAAAACTTACCCTTTACTTCCATGTTTGCCATTTCCCATCTTACCACAGCCACAGCTTCTTCTTCCCTATTTGGGTGCAGTTCTCTAACGCATACAAGTCCATAGGGGTTAAAAGGATCCATCTGAGAGTCCTGGGAGAGCATGCTGACATCATCATGAGGCTACTGCTAATTGTCTGAAAGGTTGTGAAGCCTGGGGTGGTTTCCCAATAATTTCAGAAAGGTAAATCTTTCAGCCAGAAGGACAAGTAAAGGGACCTACATGGAGATCTGCCTCATTTTCACCCCTGGGCAAAGGAGAGGAAGGCCTCTTAGAACCCCTCTAACCCAAAACACTGTGATTTCCATCTAACTCTGCAGCTTCCTTGAGAAATGGGCATGATCTCCCCACATAAACTCTAAAACTGAGAATTTTTTCCATCCTTCATCTTATCTGCAACATCATTTTAAGAACACTTGACCTATCATTCCCTAATCATTACAAAATTATAGATCTGTGATGGGAGTCCTGCCATCACAGGAGGCATTTGAGATGCTACTGTTAAAAGGTGAACAAAATTACAGAAATCCAAAGGAACAAAACACCAAAACTGAGAAAGATATAAAAAATTTGGCTTTGAGACAATGCTGGAAATAAGGAAAGTTTAGTTTTCAGTTTTCTGTATCATGGCAAATGAGTTTAATGTTGCATTTTTTACATGACATCTGCCTTTGCCTCTTTTTATTATTTTTGTGTAAGGGAATAATTTTCTTTCCTCTCTTATGCCCAGTTATTGTATCTCTGGACAATTGCATTTCTCTTCAGTGGAACTTAGGATTATACTGCTGTAATTGAAGGAACTGGAACGACAACACAGTTGTACTGCCAACAGCTCAAAGTCAGTAACCAACTACACGCATTCAAAAACACCTTCCTTCAAAAGCCTCCAGATTCTAAGTCTAATGAAACCTTACAACACTCAAGGCAGCAGTTTGTTAATGTACCAGTTATTCTCAAAGAACCTTGCTTTCTTTGGATGTATGCACAACCTGCTACTCTTTCTATCCTCTAAGCAAATGAAATCATGACATTTTCACCAAAGTGAGCACCAGAGTCTGCCCTGAGAAATGGAATCCCTCTCACCCCAAGCAGGCCCTGTTTCTTTTTCCCCGTACAACACACGCTGGTCACAAGAACTACAAAGCCTGTGGCTTTAGCACATTGCCCCCAAATCAATGACTAGAGGGAGAGGAAAAGAACGAGCTTCTGACTGCTCCAACCAAGAGCCTTATTTCCACCTGTTAGACAACATCTCTGCCTATCAGCACAGTCCAACAGAGAAGAGCAGACAGACAATATTTCAACTATTCAAAACTTTATTTAAATTGAATTCAGAAAAAAATGAAACTATGTGCAGGAAGAACTATATACATAAAGAAACAGGAAGAACTATATACATAAAGACTATTGTCCAAGATCCATCTGAGTGTGTCCTGAGAAGCAGAAGCACTCATATATAAATGGGAATATACAGATCTGGAGTAAGTTCCACCCTGCAGGTTGGGCACATGCCAAAAGTGTCCAGGGCAATAGGGAGGCACTCGCTGCAGAAGACATGGCCGCACATGGTTGCCACAATCAATCGTCCACTTTGTAAAATCTGGAAGAAAGAAAATAACAACATGTATTGGGAGGAAAGAGTTTGAGTTTGCTGCTCCATTGGCACCAAGCAAATGAGACTTGGAGCATCTGGAATCAAAACTACAAGGAACTCTCATATCTGCCAGTTTCACTTCACCAAGAAGTGACTTGTGGAGCTTCACAGCAAGGGCTGTGCCTCCAGCCAGCTGCCCACAGCATCCCACATCATCCAGCTGACTTGTGCAGCTCCCCTTCTGCCCTTCTCCTCCCACAAAGCAGAAGGGACACCAACAGGTGGATCCTTACCTCGGAGTAAAATTCCATGCAAATTGGACACCTAATGACAACTCCTTGCTGTGCACTGGAAGAAACAGAACTAGAAAGAACATGCAGCTGGTAAGATCACCACACTTCAATGCTTATTGATACATAAAATCTCATGTAATCATGCAACTGCACTGACTAGCCATGACACATTTCCTCTAAGAACCCTGCTGCCTTTAAGTCTCTGTGTGCTGCATTTAATGTAGATTTGGGGCCTCCCTGCTTTGAGGGAAGGAATGTCCAGGTTTCACTAGAAGAACGGTGCAGTCACCAAGCTCTCAGATTTGACAAAAGTAATTCCCATTCTTTGCCATACCCCCACACTCATCTCTAAGGCACTGTGAAAAGTTGTACATCTGCCTTGGGCTGCCTTTTTCTCCCAAAATGCAAATGGCATAATTTAATCATCATGCAACATGGGAGAAGGAGGGAAATACTGAGAGTATGAGAAGGCCTCAAAGATAAACCACGCATAACAGTATAACTTAGTCCTATGCAAAAAAAAAAAAAAAAAAAAAAAAAAAGGTAAAAATTTTCATGTTTGGTAGGGCATGAGCCATACATACTCCGATTGTGCAGTTCCCTCCTCTGCTGCTTCCTGTTCTTCAGGGGCTGAGTCAGCTACAGGTGCATCATTAGCTCCTGTTCTATTACCAGAGCCATGCGCCTGTTCACGTCTGTTAGGGGTGGCCCTTCTCCTTTGCTGTTGATAGACTGTAATTTAAATTTCAGAAGTTATATCTGATACAAAATGCAGAACATACGAAAGATTTCTTAGGAAGGATGCCCTTTGTATTCATATGTTTGATCTTTGTATATGTTCAAGCCAAATCAAGTGGAAGGGAGATTTATTCCATTAAATAGACAGGAACTCACAAACAAGATCTAAGTGATGCCCATGGGGCAGAAAAACAAATTCCTTGTTGGTAGAATTGCCTTGTTAAGGTTCAGGGCTTGACATGCTTCAAGGAGCTCAGACCCAGGGAAGGCTTAACAAAGTTTGGGGAGAAGGATGCCCACTGAGAGTGGACACAAAGAATGCAGAATTGAGGGGCCCCATGGAAATCTGGAACAACTCCCAGGATAAGGAACTAAGAAACCCAACTGTCCTGAAATCAGCTCTGACTGGTAAAAAGTAATTCCTGCAGGGGGAGATTGCGACCACCGACTCGTGGAGCGGCAACTCAAGAACCTCCCCAGCCCAAAAGAAGAGGCAGACTGAGCAATGCACTCAGTGGACTAATTACAGTGAGAAGAGAGACAATCACTAACCAAAAGAAGGCAAAATACTGGCTAAGAAGATAACCATGTCACTTGCAACCACTTAATGCTAATTTCTTTCTTGGTTTAAATTTATAAATAATAGAAGTTCTTTTGGAAGTGGGTGTGTCTGATTTGTGAAATACCACTGAGCACCCAGACTGGTGAAACACTGAAACCAGCATCCAATGTCTCTCTCAAGTGGCTCATCATTTACCTGTTGCACCCCAGTAACAAATCCAATTTTTGTGGACCACACATTGACCAAGTTACTGGGAGAACCATTTCTAATGGCCTGGTCTGTAACAGCCAAAGGGTCAAGAACTGCTGTTTGCTCCTTAACTCTCAGAAACCCCAGGCAACGATGACCTCTGCAACTCCAGGGTCCATGTCACACTAACCAATCGCTAATCAATTAAAATTGCAGGAGGCATTACCACATTAAAGTTCCTTCTGCATAAGTGTTCAGCTACCACTTTTCTTGCAGGGATTTCCCACTGGGACTGACAGAGGCCATCACACACACATCGCATCCATTCTCTAAGACACTGGCCAGAGGCTTTAGCCCTGTGCTTTGCCTTTTGCTGAAAAGAAGTTTCAATCCCTGCTGCTCGACTTTCTTGGAAAAGAACAACAAAAATAACTATCACATTTTAGATAAAAGTCCATTACCAACTGTAAAACATCACCTCACCTTCAAGAAGCTTCCATTGATGGGAAGGGAACACATGGGAAGGGAGAGAAAAGGAAGATACAATTAGATTTGGTGATCCCCCCTGGTGCTGCCCTCAAACCTCAGCTCAGAAAGCAGTTACAGCAGGGGAGTTGGGGAAGGGTAGGGTATCACCCTCTATGTTTGGTTAAGAGCATTCAAAGCAGTAGCACAAAGAGCTGCTGCCCTGAATAGCAAAGAAGTGGTTGCTGCTGATTCTGCTCTCATTGCTGCAACAGGGTAGAAATAGAGGCAGCTTAGGAACCCCCTGAACACCCTCCTCCCTGGTCCCCTGTTCCTGTTCCCTATTTAGATTTGACCTGGAGCTGTTTCTTTCTCTTGTTCTCCCCAAAACTGGCAAATTCTGCTATGATAACCTTAACACTTCGTGTTAGCTGTACAGCTGCTGAAGAAAGGAAGCCACAACAGAAATTTGGGAGTAAAGAATTCTATCAGTCAATGCTAGAACTATAAGGAACACACAGATCTGCCAGCACCATCCTGGAAGGGGCTGCTCCCTCTATGGATTCCACCAAGGAGGAGCTTGGAGGGACGGGCAAGGTGGAGCTTCCCAGCAATGCCTCTGCTTCCATCCTGCTGCCTGTGTCACCCACCTCAAACAACTGAGTTGTGCAGTTCCCCTTTTGTCCCTTCCCCTCCCACTAATCTGACAGGACAGCAACATGTGGATCCTCACCTGTGAGTAGCAACTCTTGCAAATCACACAGAGGAGGCTCCCAGAGGGCCTTCTGTTATAGAGAACAGGTGCAGAAAGAACATGCAGCCATTAATTTCACCATGTATGACAGGTTACTGATACAGAAATGCCAAAAAGTAAAACACCCTTATTCTGATTTAGCAATATCCCAGCCCACTTTCAATCAGTTTTATGTACCTCAACCTCTTCAGTGTTACTAGGGTGTTACTGAAAGATACGTTTAATTAGAATTTCATGAACAGGGAAGGAAAACCATAAAGCTTGGCATAAACCTATTTCTACCATATATTAGAAATTAGACTTTGAAGAGACACTTTATCTGCCACATACAATTCAATATCTTGTGGTTCCTCTTCACTGTCATTCGCCAGTATTTCAGCTGCATTCTCTGCTGCTCTGGAACCAAGTGGATGTTGCTGGTTCTGCTCCCAGCAATGGGGTAAAAATGGAGACAGATTAGGAGCTGCCTGACTATTCCTGAACAACCTGCTCTCCTAAATCCGTTCCCTAAGTTGATTTGGCCTGGAGTCTTTTCTTTCCCTCTTTCTTCCCCAAAAGGCCCAATGATTAGTCTAAACACTTTTAGATAGACAGCTGCTAGAAAACAGAAACCACAATAGGAATTTGGAGCACAGAATTCTGGTTTGCTGCTTTGTTGGCACCAGGCAAACAGGTGCTATAGAGCTATAAGAAACACACAGATCTGCCAGTATCATCCTGGCAAGGGCTTCTCCCTCTATGGACACCATCAAGAAAGGACTTGGAGGGATGGGCAAGTTGGAGCTTCCCAGTAAGGGCTGTGGGTCCTCACCTCTGCATTGTCATCTTCACCAATCAGAGGGCTAATGACATCTGCTGTCCATGCACTAGAGGGAGCAGAAGCAGAAGAACATGCAGCTGTCAATTTCACAGTGCAAAGAGGGCTTCCAAGACATAAAATTCCAAAAATTGAAACAACCCCTTATGCTGATTAAGCAACATCCCAGCTCAGAAACACAGTCAGTGCAAGAGCTTTTATGTTCTGCAAGCATTACAGTGTATTGCAATCCATAAAGTAAGAAACATTCAACAATGACTTCCTGAATGGAGAAGAAAGGTTTCTCCAGAATTTTGATGGTTTCTAGGGTTTTCTTACTGTCACTTCTTTTCTAGACAGGCCACTACATTTCAAGTAAGAATTCTTCAAACAGAATCAAGTAGAACCCAAAAGATTGGCAAAAACCTGCATCTACCATATATCAGAAATTATACTTTGGAGAGACTCTCCATCAGTCACATACTCATTGTTATCACTTAGTTCCTCTTCAGTGTCACTAGCCCGTAGCTCAGCTGAATTTTCTGCCTCTCTGGAGCCAAGTGGGTACTGCTGGCTTTGCTCCCTGTCCTGCACCTGAGAGTTGTCACTCTCCCTCATCAAAGGACTAGCAGGACCTGCTGGCCGTGCACTAAGAGAGAGCAGAACCAGAATGTTGCCACGTTCTTTTCATAGAGAAAAGCAAAGCACAAATCTTCCCAAGAATATTTCCGAGATTCATATTCTCTGAACCTCAGAGAAAGGGAAAACCCAATTCTTATCACTTGCTGTGCCTGTGTTGTGCATAAGTAGAATGCAACATGGAGATTGTTTATCACAAGTGAGGAGGTTTTGTGTCCTTGGCCAATCAGGGCCAGCTGTGTGTGTGTGTCATGACTGTTGGCTGACTGTCAGGACATTCAGAGAAGGGTGAGCAGGTGTGTGCAGAGTGAATGCTTGGCAGATTCATTTTAGATGAAAGGCACATAGTACAGTACAATAAAGTAATTATTAGCCTTCTGAGATGAAAAGAGTCCTCCTCATCATTCTCTCCCCTTTGTTGGAGTTGCCTTTGAATTACAATACCAGAAGAACATGCAGACATTTAAAGATGGAGAGAAAAATTTCACTGGGCACCAAAGGTTACCAACACAGTAAACTTTGGTACTTAAAACATCTCCTATTCTGATTAAGCAACATCCCAGCCCAGAAAAACAATCATTCCATGAATTTTTATGAACAGCAAGCATTTCAGTGTGACCAGCCATTCTCTTACATTCAGTGTTAGATAGACAGCTTCTAAGAAGCTAAGGCTTCACAAACAGAGAAGAAAGGCTTCTGCTGGATTCTGCTGGGTTTATTTTAATTCTCTTCCAGGCAGGCCACTATATTCCAGGTCTCAAGTACTTGCACAGAGCTAGGCAGAACCCAAAAGCTTGGCAGAAACCTCCTTCAGCCACTTATCTGACATTAGACACTTTGCTAGACACTTTCTCTCACACATACTCATCATCTTCTGTTGGTTCCTCTTCATCATTCCTTGCCAGTGGCTCAACAGAATCCTCTGATGCTCTGGAAAGATGTGGCTGCTGCTCGCTCTGCTCCCTGTCCTGAAATGGGGTAGAAATGGAGGCACTTAGGAATCACCTGAACACTCTACTTCCTGCTTCCCTTTTTCAGTTCCCCAATTGGATTTGGGCTGGAGCCATTTCTTCCTCTCTTTCTCCTCCAAACTGGCAATTTCCCCTGTGATAGCCTGAACACTACTTATCATGTGAACAGCTACTGAAGAGAAAAAGCCCCATACCCAAACCTGCTCTTGTGTTTGGTGCACGTGGAGCTGGGTCATGAAAAGCATGTTGTAAAATTTGAGGCCTTTTCTTTGCAAAGGTTCAGGATCAACCCATTTAGGATATAACTCCCATGCTGTTTGCTGCACGTTTCTGTTTTGCACAGCAGCAGTGGCATCCCAAATTTGAGCAGATACACTGCACTGTGCTTTGGATCCAAGCATATTCCTTTAAGATAGTAGGGGATCTGGAAAGAATTCCAAATGTGAGCCTTTTAAAAGCTTCTTGGAATAAGAAACCAAATTAATGCATACCCCAGTCAGCTGCAGTTGCATTTTACAGCTCAATGACAGAGGAATCCTAAATAGGTGTTGCGAATAAAACACTTCTTACTTGGGAATCAAAGACTTCCTGTGCTCCCCCTTAAATCATGGAAGCAACAACCTCTTTTAGGTTGTTCACCCACTCTCTGCAAGGAGTTCTCAGGCATGCTGATATGTTCATGAGTGTGTTTGTGGCTGACAGGAATTTGTGTCTAAAGTGGTAAATCAGAGCCTTCTTTCAACCTTTGAGGCCAGGCAAGAAAACTAATTTGAATGCAAGATGGAGAAGAGTGTGCCAGTCACTACTTACCACAGGAGACTCATTGTCACTGATAGTAATGACTTTGGGCTCAGAAGATTCACCTGTGAGATCTATGAATTCTCCACCAGCTGAAGAGATAGAACATTAGAACCAACGTCAGAGATAGCAGAGGAATGCAATGGCTGACTACTGTAGAAAAGGCTGTGGTTGGATTCATTGTGCCCTCAGTCTCTTTTTTTCAGGAATGTGTCCAACATTTCACTCAAGCTTCACCCACCAGAGTCCACAGGGAGTATTGTCAGCCCTGTCCCTCTGAAGGGGCAAAACAACAGGAAGAGCATCTGAGCTCCTCCCAGCTTCTGTTGTATGACAACAGCTTACAGGATGTTCACATCAACTAATGATGTGAACAGAGGGGAATGTTTAGCACACAGGGAAATGAAAACTCAAACCAACACTAGAGGGGATACCAATTTTATGGTACCATGCTGTGGATTGGCTCCTTGAAGGATGGACCACAGCTAATGACAGGTTTTCCGCATCTTTATCCAGCTAGGGAGATCCCAAACTCAGTGTGCCACCCTCCACTGTGGCAGCTGCAGTGACGGCCAGCTCATCAGAACACTCAGTCAGGACTTTGAGCAGCACCTGAGGACCTTTGCTCCACAGCCCCTCTGCACTAGCAGCCAGTGTATCGAGCTCAGTAACACCAAAACAGTTGTCAGAAGGCTTGCTGTTTAGGAATGCCATACCAGGTGCTTCCTCAATCCCAAGCTTTCCCTTCCTCCCCAGTAAAGGGCCTAGAAACTGGCAAAAGCTCATGGCCACATGGTCTTCAGCCCTCCAGAAGCAGTTTCTGTTCTCACCAGGCTCAAAGGCAGGTGCACCACTTTCCTCAAGGTCTATTGGCTCTGTCCACGAAGTCCCACCTGCGCTGGAGGGCAGCAGCCTGCTCCTTTTCCGAGCTGGTCTGGAACCAAGTGCTCCTCCAGGGCGCTTTCGCTGACGCTGACAGGGAACAAAGCCTTAGCATTTTCTGTGGCATGGATATTAACACATCCCTCGGTTTGTGCAACACCAATGGCAGCACACAAGGATACAGAAAACTCCCCTGCAAAGGCTGGAATACACACCAAATGGTCCTATGGGCCATTCCCACCTGAGCACAGCACAGCAGGGAAAAGACATCACCCCTGATCTCCAACAAGCTGCCTCCCCAAGAGTGAGCCTCTCCCAATGGCTTGAGAATGAGGAGACCAGTTCCCAATTCCAGCAGGTTGCTGCTCCCACCGTAAGCATTTCTGCACTACTGCTAACACCCACAGAAATTCAAAACCTTCACTATTCCAGAACGTCAAGTTACGTGAAGTTTTCAAAGGCTTCTGTTCTTCTGCATTTGCTACAAACTCTTGATATGCTTTCTAGAAGTACCCTGGAAAATGTTTCAAGAATCCTGTTTGCATTGAGTAGCAAAGTACTTACTGAGCTCATGGTGTTTTGGGATCAAAAACTACTGTCAAAGTGGGGCAAACACCAGAAAATGAACGTCAGGGATGTGATCAATCCCTTTGGTTCCTTCAGGCAGCCCACTGCAGATTTTTTGGAATGCCAGAAAACTGCTCTTCCAAACCTGTCAGAAAAGTAGAGGGGAGATTATGTATTTGAAATGCCAGCTTTCATGAACACCCCCATGCCCCAAGACTCCCATTCCCGAGTCTCCAGTTCCTGTCCAAAGCCAGAAGGGAAGTCTGTGACTCTGGTGCTTGAGCCCACCTGCAGTCCATCCTCCCACCCTGCAGCCCAGCCCAGCCCCTCAGCATCAGAAGCCTTTCCAAGAACCATCTGCACTCACCTGGACAGTCAGTGCAGAGTTTGGCTCGCAAATGTCCGCAAATCGCTCTCTGTTCCCAGCCGGGATGGAGAAGACAGATGCTCCGCGTCTGCTGCGCAGCAGAGAATCCGTCAACTGGCTCAACAGACTCCGTGCCAACAGAACCTTGGGAGCAAGAGTGCCCCTGGCAACCGGTGGCAACATTCCATGCCCAGCTACGGGTGGCAACATTCCATGCCCAGCTACAGGTGTCCACTGGCCCCACCCGTGGGGGGTTCCAGAGCGCCATGGAGGCACCTCAACCATCACCTGCTGCTGCTGCCACCCACCAGATCAGGCTGTCCAGCCTGGCCTGGAACGTTCCAGGGCATCCACAGCTTCTCTGGGCAGCCTGTTCCAATGTCTCACTGCCCTCACAGCTCTTCCGAACACCTGCTCCCAATCTCCCCCTTCTCATCTCAAACCCTTCCCTTCCCCATCGCTCTCTGCCCCTCTGGGCACGGCAAGGCCGCAGTGAGGCCTCCCCGGACCTGCTCCTCCCCAGGCTGGACAGCCCCGGCTCTGCCAGCCTGGCTGCGGAGCACGGCTGCTCCAGGCCTGCACACATCCATCCCCACGGCCTCCTCCGGCCCTGCTCCACAGGCACATCCTGCTGCTCCTGGGCACAGCTCCACAGGCACATCCTGCTGCTGCTGCTGGGCACAGCTCCACAGGCACATCCTGCTGCTGCTGGGCACAGCTCCACAGGCACATCCTGCTGCTGCTGGGCACAGCCAGGCACAGCTCTCCACAGGCTCATCCTGCTGCTGCTGATGCTGGGCCCTGTTTCACAGGCACATCCTGCTGCTGGGCACAGCTCCACAGGCACATCCTGCTGCTGGGCACAGCTCCACAGGCACATCCTGCTGCTGCTGGGCACAGCTCCACAGGCACATCCTGCTGCTGCTGCTGGGCACAGCCGGGCACAGCTCCACACGTGCAGCCTCAGGCGCAGGGCAGGGACTGAGCTGCACCTCCCGCCACCCTCAGCCTGAGCAACCTGAGCATCACTGGAGCCTTTTTGTGGCTAAAGAAACCCCACCTAACTACACCTCCCCAAAGCAGAAAGAAATTTAAACCCTCCCTTAACCCTCCTCCTCCAGGTTTATTACTCTGTTGCTGTTTTAACTCTTATCAGAGTGTCTTAACATTAACCCTAGTCAATAGCAATTAAAACAAAATCAAGGTTTGTTGGGTTTTTCCCAAACTGTTGAAAAGATCTAAGCATTCTGATCCTTATTTCAAGTCTCTGAAGTCTGGACATTTTCAGATGTTCAACTACTTCTCTACCAGAATTTCCCAACAGGGCTGAGGAGTTTTGCTCTGCTCCCGGGGACAGCACCTTCCTCCTGAGGCCCTGCTCTGCTGTGGAAGGTGGCACAGCAGAAAAAGCAGAATTCCTATTCAGTTTTCCTTCCAGCCACTCTGCCACGGCACCTGTGTTCAGAAGGATGGGCTGGGGCTCCTGAGAGCAGCAGGGAACCCATCTCAGCCCTGCCAGGTGCAGGGCTGCTCCTCAGCCCCTGCTCCCCTTGGGTGCTCTGGGTGTGGGGAGAATGGTGGCAACTGACCCAGCGCTGTGGAGAGCACAAGGATTTGTTCAGCTCATGCTCTGCATGAGGAGGCTCATTTCTTACAAAAGTTTCTCCGTTCTTACAAATCATCCTTTCTGGGTAATTGACAACATGTTGAGTGTTGAAGAACGGGAGGGACGACTTTTCCAGTTTTTGAAAAATCCCAAAGGAGATTTAACACTTCCTATAGAAATGCTAAGACACTAAAGCAATTCCAAAGATACATTTAATATATGAACAATTAGGCACCTGGTATGACTCCCAAAGCACTGGTTATGAGAAACAAACAAAGTAAATATGCTGTCTCTGGTCTGGGTTTTCAAAGCTCAAAAAACCCACTTCTCCTATGCCTACAGATCAGTGAGGAAATTTTCCTTCTGCTGACAGCTATGCACCAAGACTGAAACCAATCCTACAACTCTTCAGTTACTTTTTGCTAATCAGGGCTCCCCTAGATCAATACTTTCTAGAAATTATATATATATTTATACACATTGAAAGCGTTCATTATTATCCATATACCATAATGTTAAAAGAAAATTGCCCCAGCTTATGATGTTGAACCTTACTAACATCTGTTAAAACCTATTGTAAAATCAGGTCAGTGCCATTTCATTGCAGGTTACTAGAGATCAAACTTGCTTTAGCAAAACTGGTTTCCTTAAATGCTCTTTTTACTGAGAATACCTGGCATTCCATGTCACCTAGGAATACAGCTTTTAGAAAGACAATTTAGACAATTTAGAAAGGCATTTCTGCTTAGTGTCATTGCATCCACCAAGGAGCTAAAAGTCTAGCAAAAATGAGAAACAGAAAACATCTGTGTAAAATTTATGGCCATGCTGTAGGTAAATTATTTTATTTGTGTCTGTTGAAGGATTTTCTTTGAGTAATTTGGACAACTCAAGTAGTTTTTCTTGAAAACAAAATTCAAAAGATCACTTTATCGGGCTAATACTAATGTTTTCATTTTTTTATTAAGATCAAGCCACATAAAAATTAGGGGGTACAATGAACCTTGTTTATTATGACTTCTGCCTACATATGGCAATATTAAGACTTCTTGAGATATGACTGAGGAAGCAGATAAATAACACACTAAAGACAAAAATTAAAAACCACAATAAAGGATACATGCCCCCACTGATGACCAACTTTTAACACACAGAGGACCTCAGTTCAATTTGGTCATCTGAGTTTTCTGTATCATGGCACCATGAATTTACTGTTGCATTTTTTACCTGACATCTGCCTTTGCCTCTTTTTATTATTTTTGTGTAAGGGAATAATTTTCTTTCCTCTCTTATGCCCAGTTATTGTATCTCTGGACAATTGCATTTCTCTTCAGTGGAACTTAGGATTATACTGCTGTAATTGAAGGAACTGGAACGACAACACAGTTGTACTGCCAACAGCTCAAAGTCAGTAACCAACTACACGCATTCAAAAACACCTTCCTTCAAAAGCCTCCAGATTCTAAGTCTAATGAAACCTTACAACACTCAAGGCAGCAGTTTGTTAATGTACCAGTTATTCTCAAAGAACCTTGCTTTCTTTGGATGTATGCACAACTGCTACTCTTTCTATCCTCTGAGCAATGAAATCATGACATTTTCACCAAAGTGAGCACCAGAGTCTGCCCTGAGAAATGGAATCCCTCTCACCCCAAGCAGGCCCTGTTTCTTTTTCCCCGTACAACACACGCTGGTCACAAGAACTACAAAGCCTGTGGCTTTAGCACATTGCCCCCAAATCAATGACTAGAGGGAGAGGAAAAGAACGAGCTTCTGACTGCTCCAACCAAGAGCCTTATTTCCACCTGTTAGACAACATCTCTGCCTATCAGCACAGTCCAACAGAGAAGAGCAGACAGACAATATTTCAACTATTCAAAACTTTATTTAAATTGAATTCAGAAAAAAATGAAACTATGTACAGGAAGAACTATATAGACAAAGAAACAAGTCTCTCCACTGCCTATTGTCCAAGATCCATCTGAGTGTGTCCTGAGAAGCAGAAGCACTCATATATAAATGGGAATATACAGATCTGGAGTAAGTTCCACCCTGCAGGTTGGGCACCTGTGAGTAGTCTCCAGGGCAATAGGGAGGCATCTACTGCAGAAGACATGGCCACACAGGGTCACCACAAGCTGTTGTCCATGTTGTAGAATCTGGAGGAAAGAAAATCACAACATGTATTGGGAGGAAAGAATTTGATTTTGCTGCTCTATTGCCACCAGAGGCTCTATTTAGAGCATCTGGAATCAGTTGGAATAATGAATGAGGGACCCACAGATGTGCCAGTGCCATTTTGGCAAAGGCTTCTCCCTCAACATTCACCATCAAGAAGTGACTTGTGGAGCTTCACAGCAAGGGCTGTGCCTCCAGCCAGCTGCCCACAGCATCCCACATCATCCAGCTGACTTGTGCAGCTCCCCTTCTGCCTTTCTCCTCCCACAAAGCAGAAAGGACACCAACAGCTGGATCCTTACCTCGGAGTAAAATTCCATGCAAATTGGACACCTAATGACAACTCCTTGCTGTGCACTGGAAGAAACAGAACTAGAAAGAACATGCAGCTGGTAAGATCACCACGCTTCAATGCTTATTGATACATAAAATCTCATGTAATCATGCAACTGCACTGACTAGCTATGACACATTTCCTCTAAGAACCCTGCTGCCTTTAAGTCTCTGTGTGCTGCATTTAATGAGGATTTGGGGCCTCCCTGCTTTGAGGGAAAGGGTGTCCTGCTTTTCACCAGGAGAAAGGTGCAGGCAGGCACCCTGCTCTGGGATTTGAAGTAACAGCAGTCTCTAGCACTGGCCAGTTGCTGTGTGGCAGCTTTGACTTCCAGCAGGTCACCAGTAAGAGCTTTGTGACTACAGCATCCAGCTGTCCTCTGGGAATGCTTCACCCCAGAATATTCATTCCAGGATCCAGTTCTAAATTACAGAGTAACAGCTCTGGCAACATCCTGCCCTGGGAAGGAGCCTTTGGTCAATTTTAAATGCTGCAGCACTGAGCTCTTTCAGCCTTACCTAAACAGAGCAGCTACACTCAGCAACTGAGAAGCTTGAGACTGAAGGAACAAAACATTCCTTTTTCATATTAACCAGGTGGTGGCATTTGTTCACCAACAGACTTAACAACCAAAACTTAAACATCTACAAATTCATTGGCAAAATGCATTATGGTTTAGAATAGTAGAAGCCCTTTAGGTGGCATTTTTAAGGCCTGACACCTGAAAGTTCCATACTGAAGTTCTCTCCTATATTGCCTTTCCAGAAGGCTCAAAGCACACCAGTAATATTAAAACCTCTGTCTTTCCCCCCACCCCAAAAAAACACTTTAGAAAAGCTTATACCATAATTCTCATGTTCTTTGTCTTCCCTAGTGACACAGGCACCTGGTTTAATCAGTCTAATGACTTGCATCTTTCTTATCCTGATGGAGTGCTCCTACAGCAGGGCTTTCCTGTTTCTCTGCAGCTTGGGGATTTTACTGTGCAGGATTTTACCCAACCTGAACTGCAAGATCTCCACCACAGAAGCAAACAAATCAGGGCATATGACACCCAGCACTGGCCATAAAAGCATGACCTCCACAGCTGCCTCTGTGCAAGTCTACCTTGGGAAGAAGGGCTCCAGCTCCAGGAGAAAGGCAACCAGCTGGCACCATTCCAGCAGGGAATTTCTACTGGAATTTGCCCAGCTGCTGCCTGCCAGTTCCATGATGCCAAGCCCACGTGATAACATTTCATTTCCACATCTAACATCACTACCAGAGCTTGTCAGGAAAAGCAAATGCAATAGTGAGCCATGGCCTGTGACCAATCCCCCCCCTTCCTTGCCATACCCCCACCCTCATCTCTAAGGCTCTGTGCAAAGTTGTACATCTGCTCTGGGCTGCCTTTTTCTCCCAAAATGCAAACGGTATCATTTGATCGTCATGCAACATGGGAGAAAGAGGGAAATAAGTAGAGTATGGGAAGGCCTCAAAGATAAACCAGGCATACTTGTAGAACTTAGTCCTACACAGAGAGGCACAGAACTCTGTGTTTGGCAGGGCATGAGCCATACATACTCTGAATGTGCAGTGTCCTCCTCTGCTGCTCCCTGTTCTGCAGGGGCTGGGTCAGCCACAGGTGCATCATGAGCTCCTGTTCCATTACCGGAGCCATCCACCTGCTCCTGGCTGTTCAGTGTAACATTTCTGCTTTCCTGTCCATACACTGTAATTTAATTTTCAGAAATTAGATCTCTTATTCTCTCTCTCCCTGGAGCTACCCTTGAAATGAGTTATATAAATAGTCAGCAATGCTTCCTATTTGAAATGGACTCTATTCAGCTGGTTTAAAAACAAGCATAAACAAGCTACTTTCCCAAATTCTAAGAGTGGACCCTTCCACACATTGTGGCTCCTCTGCTACAAAACAACACAAAATTTTTGCTCTGTTCAGCCTACACACAGCTAAAAAAGGTGACCTGAGATTCTCAAAGACAGTCCATGGAAACTAAAAATTACTTGAAGCAGTATGCCCTTAGAAAATTGTCATTATCTTCCTCCTTAATTAAGCTAATTTAAGAATGGAGTTATATGTGATGCAAAATGCAGAATATGTAAAAGATTTCTTAAGGAAGGATGCCGCTTGTATTCATGTTTGATCTTTATGTATGTTCAAGCCAAATCAACTGGGAGATATGGTCCATTAAATAGACAACAACTCACAAACAAGATCTAAGTGATGCCCATGGGGCAGAAAAACAAATTCCTTGTTGGTAGAATTGCCTTGTTAAGGTTCAGGGCTTGACATGCTTCAAGGAGCTCAGACCCAGGGAAGGCTTAACAAAGTTTGGGGAGAAGGATGCCCACTGAGAGTGGACACAAAGAATGCAAAGAATGCAGAATTGAGGGGCCCCATGGAAATCTGGAACAACTCCCAGGATAAGGAACTAAGAAACCCAACTGTCCTGAAATCAGCTCTGACTGGTAAAAAGTAATTCCTGCAGGGGGAGATTGCGACCACCGACTCGTGGAGCGGCAACTCAAGAACCTCCCCAGCCCAAAAGAAGAGGCAGACTGAGCAATGCACTCAGTGGACTAATTACAGTGAGAAGAGAGACAATCACTAACCAAAAGAAGACAAAATACTGGCTAAGAAGATAACCATGTCACTTGCAACCACTTAATGCTAATTTCTTTCTTGGTTTAAATTTATAAATAATAGAAGTTCTTTTGGAAGTGGGTGTGTCTGATTTGTGAAATACCACTGAGCACCCAGACTGGTGAAACACTGAAACCAGCAACCAATGTCTCTCTCAAGTGGCTCATCATTTACCTGTTGCACCCCAGTAACAAATCCAATTTTTGTGGACCACACATTGACCAAGTTACTGGGAGAACCATTTCTAATGGCCTGGTCTGTAACAGCCAAAGGGTCAAGAACTGCTGTTTGCTCCTTAACTCTCAGAAACCCCAGGCAACGATGACCTCTGCAACTCCAGGGTCCATGTCACACTAACCAATCGCTAATCAATTAAAATTGCAGGAGGCATTACCACATTAAAGTTCCTTCAGCATAAGTGTTCAGCTACCACTTTTCTTGCAGGGATTTCCCACTGGGACTGACAGAGGCCATCACACACACATCGCATCCATTCTCTAAGACACTGGCCAGAGGCTTTAGCCCTGTGCTTTGCCTTTTGCTGAAAAGAAGTTTCAATCCCTGCTGCTCGACTTTCTTGGAAAAGAACAACAAAAATAACTATCACATTTTAGATAAAAGTCCATTACCAACTGTAAAACATCACCTCACCTTCAGGAAACTTCAATCGATGCACATGGGAAGGGAGAGAAAAGGAAGATACAATTAGATTTGGTGATCCCCCCTGGTGCTGCCCTCAAACCTCAGCTCAGAAAGCAGCTACAGCAGGGGAGTTGGGGAAGGGTAGGGTATCACCCTCCATGTTTGGTTAAGAGCATTCAAAGCAGTAGCACAAAGAGCTGCTGCCCTGAATAACAAAGAAGTGGGTGCTGCTGATTCTGCTCTCATTGCCGCAACAGGGTAGAAATAGAGGCAGCTTAGGAACCCCCTGAACACCCTCCTCCCTGGTCCCCTGTTCCTGTTCCCTATTTAGATTTGACCTGGAGCTGTTTCTTTCCCTTGTTCTCCCCAAAACTGGCAAATTCTGCTATGAGAACCTTAACACTTCATGTTAGCTGTACAGCTGCTGAAGAAAGGAAGCCACAACAGAAATTTGGGAGTAAAGAATTCCAGTTTGCTGCTCTATTGGCACCCAGGAAACTGGACTTGGAGTATGTGCAATATGTCACTCAACGCTAGAACTACAAAGGACACACAGATCTGCCAGTGTCATCCTGGAAGGGGCTTCTCTCTCTATGGATACCACCAAGGAGGAGCTTGGAGGGATGGGCAAGTTGGAGCTTCCCAGCAAGGGCTGTGCTTCCAGCCTGCTGCCCGTAGCATCCCACCTCAAACATCTGAGTTGTGCAGTTCCCCTTTAGCCCCTTTCCCTCCCACAAACCAGAAATTACAACAATATGTGGATCCTCACCTCTGCATTGTCATCCTCCCAATTTGGAGGACTAACCAAACTTCTTAGTGGTTCACTAGAGGGAACAGAACCAGAAAAACATGCAGCTGGTCAATTTCACAGAGCACAAAGGGCTACCAACAGAACATATAATTGAAGAAATTTAAATAACCCCTTGTTCTGATTTAGCAACATCCCAGCCCAGAAACACAATCAAGTGCAAGAGCTTTTATGTACTGCAAGCATTTCAGTGTTTCACAATCCATAATGTAAGAAACATTTAATAATGACTTCCTGACAGAGAGGAAATGTTTCTCCTGGATTTTACTGGTTTTAAGTTGGTTTGGTTTTCGGGGTTTTTTTGGTTTGGTTTTTTTGTTTGTTTGTTTGGTTTTGTTTTGGTGTTTTTTTGTTGTTGTTGTTTTTGTTGTTGTTACTTCTGTTCCAGACTATGTTTCAAGTCAGAATTCTCCAAACAGAATCAAGTAGAACCCAAAAGATTGGCAGGAACCTCCATCTACCGTACATCAGAAATTACACTTTGGAGAGACTCTATATCTGTCACGTACAATTCAATATCTCGTGGTTCCTGTTGGAGGTTGCTTGCCAGTGAATTCTCTGTTGACCTGGAACAAAGTGAGTACTGCTGGCTCCTTTCCCAGTCCTGCAGTGGGGTAAAAATGTAGACAGAGTAGGAATCGCTTGAAGCCACTCCATCCTGCCTCCCTGTTTATGTTTCCTGAGTAGATTTGGGCTAGAACCTTTTCTTTCCCTTGCTAGCCCTAAACACTTCATGTTGGATGAACCGCTGCTGAGAAACAGAAACGGCAACCACAGAAATTTGGGGCAAAAAGGTTTGCTGCTCTATTGGCACCAGCAAATTGGATTTGGGGTATCTGCAGTCTGTCAGTCAATACTAGAACTACAAGGAACACACAGATCTGCCAGTGCTATCCTGACAAAGGCTTCTCCCTCTATGGACACCACCAAGAAAGGACTTGGAGGGATGGGCAAATTGGAGCTTCCCAGCAAGGGCTGGACTTCCAGTCAGCTGCCCGTGGCATCCCACCTAGGACAACTGAGTTGTGCAGCTCCCCCTCTGTCTCCTCCCCCCCACAAAGCAGAAAGGACAAGAACATGTGATAAGAACATGATGCTTACATCTGTAATGGCATCCTGCCGTGTCGGGGGACTCTCAAAACGGTCTGGCCATTCATCAGAGTTAATAGAACTAGAAGAACATGCAGCTGTCAATTTCGCAGTGCAAAGAGGGCTTCCAAGACATTGCAAAAATAGAAACAACCCCTTATTCTGATTAAGCAACATCCCAGCTCAGAAACACGGTCAGTGCAAGAGCTTTTATGTACTGCAAGCCTTTCAGTGCAAACCGTAATGTAAGAAACATTCAACAATGATTTCCTGAATGGAGAAGAAAGGTTTCTCCAGGATTTTGCTTTGTTTGTAGGGGTTTTTTTTCCAATACTTCCCTTCCTGACAGGCCACTATGGTTCAAATCAGATTCCATTACACAGAGTCAAGCAGAATCCAATAGTTTGGCAAAAAACCTGCATCTACCATATATCAGAAATTACACTTTGGAGAGACTCTTCATCAGTCACATACTCATTGTTAGCTCTTGGTTCCTCTTCAATGTCTGTCACCCGTATCTCAGCTGAATTTTCTGCTTCTCTGGAGCCAAGTGGGTACTGCTGGCTCTGCTCCCTGTCCTGCACCTGAGAGTTGTCACTCTCCCTCATCCGAGGACTAGCTGGGCCTGCTGGCCGTGCACTAGAGGGAACCAAAAAGAGCGTGCAGCCATTTGAACGCAGAACCAATAATTTCACTGCAGACAAAGAGTTGCCAACATGTAACACCTATTCAGATTTAGCAACATCCCAGCCCAGCTCCACAGCTGTTCCCCGAGCTGCTATGTGCTGCAAGCATTTCAGCATATATCAAGTCGTACTGTTACAAATATTCAACCATGACTTCATGAAAAGAAAAGAAAGGTTTCAGCTGGATTTTGCTATGTGTTTTTTTGGACTCTTTTACTTACTTCTCTGCACTGTATTCCAGGTCTGAAGGTTCTGCACAGACTTCAACAGAACCCAGAAGCTTGGCAAAAACCTGTTCCTACCTTGCATCACAAATTAGACTTCAGAGAGACATTTTACTCTCACATACCCATCACTATCTCTTGGCTCCTCTTCGTCACGAGTTGCCACTGGACTAGGGGAATTCTCTGCTGATCTGGAAAGACGTGAGTGCTGCTGGTTCTGCTCCCTGTCCTGCAGGGGTTAAAAATGAAGACAGGGTAGGAAACACTCAAAACAACTCTAACCTACTTCCCTGTATCAGTTCCCTGATTGGATTTGGGCTAGAAGCTTTTCTTTCCCTTGTTAGCTCCAAAAAGGGCAACTTCTGCAGTCATAGCCCTAAACACTTCATGTTGGATGAATAGCTGCTGAAAAAAGGAAACCACAACAGGCACTGGGAGTAAAGAATTCCAGTTTGCTGGAATTTTTTGTTGGCTCCAGGCAAACTGGACTTGGAGTATGTGCACTATGTCACTCAACGCTAGAACTACAAAGGACACACAGATCTGCCAGTGCCATCCTGGAAAGAGCTTCTCCCTCTATGGACACCACCCAGGAGGGACTTGGAGGGATGGGCAAGTTGGAGCTTCCCAGCAAGGGCTGTGCTTCCAGCCTGCTGCCCGTGGCATCCCGCCTCAAACATCTGAGTTGTGCAGCTCCCCTTTTGTCCCTCCCCCTCCCACAAACCAGAAAGGACAAGAACATGTGGATCCTCACCGCTGAGTCCTCATCTGACCAAAATGGACGTTCAAAATTAAATCGCAGCCAATCACTAGAGAGAGCAGAACCAGAAGATCATGCAGCCATTTATTTCTTTGGGCACCAAAGGCTACCAACGCAGAAAACTTTGGTACCTAAAACATCTCCTATTCTGATTAAGCAACATCCCAGCCCAGAAAAACAATCATTCCATGAATTTTTATGAACAGCAAGCATTTCAGTGTGACCAGCCATTCTCTTACATTCAGTGTTAGATAGACAGCTTCTAAGAAGCTAAGGCTTCACAAACAGAGAAGAAAGGCTTCTGCTGGATTCTGCTGGGTTTATTTTAATTCTCTTCCAGGCAGGCCACTATATTCCAGGTCTCAAGTACTTGCACAGAGCTAGGCAGAACCCAAAAGCTTGGCAGAAACCTCCTTCAGCCACTTATCTGACATTAGACACTTTGCTAGACACTTTCTCTCACACATACTCATCATCTTCTGTTGGTTCCTCTTCATCATTCCTTGCCAGTGGCTCAACAGAATCCTCTGATGCTCTGGAAAGATGTGGCTGCTGCTCGCTCTGCTCCCTGTCCTGAAATGGGGTAGAAACGGAGGCACTTAGGAATCACCTGAACACTCTACTTCCTGCTTCCCTTTTTCAGTTCCCTAATTGGATTTGGGCTGGAGCCATTTCTTCCTCTCTTTCTCCTCCAAACTGGCAATTTCACCTGTGATAGCCTGAACACTACTTATCATGTGAACAGCTACTGAAGAGAAAAAGCCCCATACCCAAACCTGCTCTTGTGTTTGGTGCACGTGGAGCTGGGTCATGAAAAGCATGTTGTAAAATTTGAGGCCTTTTCTTTGCAAAGGTTCAGGATCAACCCATTTAGGATATAACTCCCATGCTGTTTGCTGCACGTTTCTGTTTTGCACAGCAGCAGTGGCATCCCAAATTTGAGCAGATACACTGCACTGTGCTTTGGATCCAAGCATATTCCTTTAAGATAGTAGGGGATCTGGAAAGAATTCCAAATGTGAGCCTTTTAAAAGCTTCTTGGAATAAGAAACCAAATTAATGCACACCCCAGTCAGCTGCAGTTGCATTTTACAGCTCAATGACAGAGGAATCCTAAATAGGTGTTGCGAATAAAACACTTCTTACTTGGGAATCAAAGACTTCCTGTGCTCCCCCTTAAATCATGGAAGCAACAACCTCTTTTAGGTTGTTCACCCACTCTCTGCAAGGAGTTCTCAGGCATGCTGATATGTTCATGAGTGTGTTTGTGGCTGACAGGAATTTGTGTCTAAAGTGGTAAATCAGAGCCTTCTTTCAACCTTTGAGGCCAGGCAAGAAAACTAATTTGAATGCAAGATGGAGAAGAGTGTGCCAGTCACTACTTACCACAGGAGACTCATTGTCACTGATAGTAATGACTTTGGGCTCAGAAGATTCACCTGTGAGATCTATGAATTCTCCACCAGCTGAAGAGATAGAACATTAGAACCAACGTCAGAGATAGCAGAGGAATGCAATGGCTGACTACTGTAGAAAAGGCTGTGGTTGGATTCATTGTGCCCTCAGTCTCTTTTTTTCAGGAATGTGTCCAACATTTCACTCAAGCTTCACCCACCAGAGTCCACAGGGAGTATTGTCAGCCCTGTCCCTCTGAAGGGGCAAAACAACAGGAAGAGCATCTGAGCTCCTCAGAACTTCTGTTGCATGACAACAGCTTACAGGATGTTCACATCAACTAATGATGTGAACAGAGGGGAATGTTTAGCACACAGGGAAATGAAAACTCAAACCAACACTAGAGGGGATACCAATTTTATGGTACCATGCTGTGGATTGGCTCCTTGAAGGATGGGCCACAGCTAATGACAGGTTTTCCGCATCTTTATCCAGCTAGGGAGATCCCAAACTCAGTGTGCCACCCTCCACTGTGGCAGCTGCAGTGACGGCCAGCTCATCAGAACACTCAGTCAGGACTTTGAGCAGCACCTGAGGACCTTTGCTCCACAGCCCCTCTGCACTAGCAGCCAGTGTATCGAGCTCAGTAACACCAAAACAGCTGTCAGAAGGCTTGCTGTTTAGGAATGCCATACCAGGTGCTTCCTCAATCCCAAGCTTTCCCTTCCTCCCCAGTAAAGGGCCTAGAAACTGGCAAAAGCTCATGGCCACATGGTCTTCAGCCCTCCAGAAGCAGTTTCTGTTCTCACCAGGCTCAAAGGCAGGTGCACCACTTTCCTCAAGGTCTATTGGCTCTGTCCACAAAGTCCCACCTGCGCTGGAGGGCAGCAGCCTGCTCCGTTTCTGAGCTGGTCTGGAACCAAGTGCTCCTCCAGGGCGCTTTCGCTGACGCTGACAGGGAACAAAGCCTTAGCATTTTCTGTGGCATGGATATTAACACATCCCTCGGTTTGTGCAACACCAATGGCAGCACACAAGGATACAGAAAACTCCCCTGCAAAGGCTGGAATACACACCAAATGGTCCTATGGGCCATTCCCACCTGAGCACAGCACAGCAGGGAAAAGACATCACCCCTGATCTCCAACAAGCCGCCTCCCCAAGAGCGAGCCTCTCCCAATGGCTTGAGAATGAGGAGACCAGTTCCCAATTCCAGCAGGTTGCTGCTCCCACCGTAAGCATTTCTGCACTACTGCTAACACCCACAGAAATTCAAAACCTTCACTATTCCAGAACGTCAAGTTACGTGAAGTTTTCAAAGGCTTCTGTTCTTCTGCATTTGCTACAAACTCTTTATATGCTTTCTAGAAGTACCCTGGAAAATGTTTCAAGAATCCTGTTTGCATTGAGTAGCAAAGTACTTACTGAGCTCATGGTGTTTTGTGATCAAAAACTACAATCAAAGTGGGGCAAACACCAGAAAATGAACATCAGGGATGTGATCAATCCCTTTGGTTCCTTCAGGCAGCCCACTGCAGATTTTTTGGAATGCCAGAAAACTGCTCTTCCAAACCTGTCAGAAAAGTAGAGGGGAGATTATGTATTTGAAATGCCAGCTTTCATGAACACCCCCATGCCCCAAGACTCCCATTCCCGAGTCTCCAGTTCCTGTCCAAAGCCAGAAGGGAAGTCTGTGACTCTGGTGCTTGAGCCCACCTGCAGTCCATCCTCCCACCCTGCAGCCCAGCCCAGCCCCGCAGCATCAGAAGCCTTTCCAAGAACCATCTGCACTCACCTGGACAGTCAGTGCAGAGTTTGGCTCGCAAATGTCCGCAAATCGCTCTCTGTTCCCAGCCGGGATGGAGAAGACAGATGCTCCGCGTCTGCTGCGCAGCAGAGAATCCGTCAACTGGCTCAACAGACTCCGTGCCAACAGAACCTTGGGAGCAAGAGTGCCCCTGGCAACCGGTGGCAACATTCCATGCCCAGCTACGGGTGGCAACATTCCATGCCCAGCTACGGGTGTCCACTGGCCCCACCCGTGGGGGGTTCCAGAGCGCCATGGAGGCACCTCAACCATCACCTGCTGCTGCTGCCACCCACCAGATCAGGCTGTCCAGCCTGGCCTGGAACGTTCCAGGGCATCCACAGCTTCTCTGGGCAGCCTGTTCCAATGTCTCACTGCCCTCACAGCTCTTCCGAACACCTGCTCCCAATCTCCCCCTTCTCATCTCAAACCCTTCCCTTCCCCATCGCTCTCTGCCCCTCTGGGCACGGCAAGGCCGCAGTGAGGCCTCCCCGGACCTGCTCCTCCCCAGGCTGGACAGCCCCGGCTCTGCCAGCCTGGCTGCGGAGCACGGCTGCTCCAGGCCTGCACACATCCATCCCCACGGCCTCCTCCGGCCCTGCTCCACAGGCACATCCTGCTGCTCCTGGGCACAGCTCCACAGGCACATCCTGCTGCTGCTGCTGGGCACAGCTCCACAGGCACATCCTGCTGCTGCTGGGCACAGCTCCACAGGCACATCCTGCTGCTGCTGGGCACAGCTCACAGGCACATCCTGCTGCTGCTGCTGGGCATGGCTGGGCACAGCTCCACAGGCACATCCTGCTGCTGCTGGGCACAGCTCCACAGGCACATCCTGCTGCTGCTGATGCTGGGCACAGTTTCACAGGCACATCCTGCTGCTGGGCACAGCTCCACAGGCACATCCTGCTGCTCCTGGGCACAGCTCCACAGGCTCATCCTGCTGCTGCTGCTGGGCACAGCCGGGCACAGCTCCACACGTGCAGCCTCAGGCGCAGGGCAGGGACTGAGCTGCACCTCCCACCACCCTCAGCCTGAGCAACCTGAGCATCACTGGAGCCTTTTTGTGGCTAAAGAAACCCCACCTAACTACACCTCCCCAAAGCAGAAAGAAATTTAAACCCTCCCTTAACCCTCCTCCTCCAGGTTTATTACTCTGTTGCTGTTTTAACTCTTATCAGAGTGTCTTAACATTAACCCTAGTCAATAGCAATTAAAACAAAATCAAGGTTTGTTGGGTTTTTCCCAAACTGTTGAAAAGATCTAAGCATTCTGATCCTTATTTCAAGTCTCTGAAGTCTGGACATTTTCAGATGTTCAACTACTTCTCTACCAGAATTTCCCAACAGGGCTGAGGAGTTTTGCTCTGCTCCCGGGGACAGCACCTTCCTCCTGAGGCCCTGCTCTGCTGTGGAAGGTGGCACAGCAGAAAAAGCAGAATTCCTATTCAGTTTTCCTTCCAGCCACTCTGCCACGGCACCTGTGTTCAGAAGGATGGGCTGGGGCTCCTGAGAGCAGCAGGGAACCCATCTCAGCCCTGCCAGGTGCAGGGCTGCTCCTCAGCCCCTGCTCCCCTTGGGTGCTCTGGGTGTGGGGAGAATGGTGGCAACTGACCCAGCGCTGTGGAGAGCACAAGGATTTGTTCAGCTCATGCTCTGCATGAGGAGGCTCATTTCTTACAAAAGTTTCTCCGTTCTTACAAATCATCCTTTCTGGGTAATTGACAACATGTTGAGTGTTGAAGAACGGGAGGGACGACTTTTCCAGTTTTTGAAAAATCCCAAAGGAGATTTAACACTTCCTATAGAAATGCTAAGACACTAAAGCAATTCCAAAGATACATTTAATATATGAACAATTAGGCACCTGGTATGACTCCCAAAGCACTGGTTATGAGAAACAAACAAAGTAAATATGCTGTCTCTGGTCTGGGTTTTCAAAGCTCAAAAAACCCACTTCTCCTATGCCTACAGATCAGTGAGGAAATTTTCCTTCTGCTGACAGCTATGCACCAAGACTGAAACCAATCCTACAACTCTTCAGTTACTTTTTGCTAATCAGGGCTCCCCTAGATCAATACTTTCTAGAAATTATATATATATTTATACACATTGAAAGCGTTCATTATTATCCATATACCATAATGTTAAAAGAAAATTGCCCCAGCTTATGATGTTGAACCTTACTAACATCTGTTAAAACCTATTGTAAAATCAGGTCAGTGCCATTTCATTGCAGGTTACTAGAGATCAAACTTGCTTTAGCAAAACTGGTTTCCTTAAATGCTCTTTTTACTGAGAATACCTGGCATTCCATGTCACCTAGGAATACAGCTTTTAGAAAGACAATTTAGACAATTTAGAAAGGCATTTCTGCTTAGTGTCATTGCATCCACCAAGGAGCTAAAAGTCTAGCAAAAATGAGAAACAGAAAACATCTGTGTAAAATTTATGGCCATGCTGTAGGTAAATTATTTTATTTGTGTCTGTTGAAGGATTTTCTTTGAGTAATTTGGACAACTCAAGTAGTTTTTCTTGAAAACAAAATTCAAAAGATCACTTTATCGGGCTAATACTAATGTTTTCATTTTTTTATTAAGATCAAGCCACATAAAAATTAGGGGGTACAATGAACCTTGTTTATTATGACTTCTGCCTACATATGGCAATATTAAGACTTCTTGAGATATGACTGAGGAAGCAGATAAATAACACACTAAAGACAAAAATTAAAAACCACAATAAAGGATACATGCCCCCACTGATGACCAACTTTTAACACACAGAGGACCTCAGTTCAATTTGGTCATCTGAGTTTTCTGTATCATGGCACAATGAATTTACTGTTGCATTTTTTACCTGACATCTGCCTTTGCCTCTTTTTATTATTTTTGTGTAAGGGAATAATTTTCTTTCCTCTCTTATGCCCAGTTATTGTATCTCTGGACAATTGCATTTCTCTTCAGTGGAACTTAGGATTATACTGCTGTAATTGAAGGAACTGGAACGACAACACAGTTGTACTGTCAACAGCTCAAAGTCAGTAACCAACTACACGCATTCAAAAACACCTTCCTTCAAAAGCCTCCAGATTCTAAGTCTAATGAAACCTTACAACACTCAAGGCAGCAGTTTGTTAATGTACCAGTTATTCTCAAAGAACCTTGCTTTCTTTGGATGTATGCACAACTGCTACTCTTTCTATCCTCTGAGCAATGAAATCATGACATTTTCACCAAAGTGAGTACCAGAGTCTGCCCTGAGAAATGGAATCCCTCTCACCCCAAGCAGGCCCTGTTTCTTTTTCCCTGTACAACACACGCTGGTCACAAGAACTACAAAGCCTGTGGCTTTAGCACATTGCCCCCAAATCAATGACTAGAGGGAGAGGAAAAGAACGAGCTTCTGACTGCTCCAACCAAGAGCCTTATTTCCACCTGTTAGACAACATCTCTGCCTATCAGCACAGTCCAACAGAGAAGAGCAGACAGACAATATTTCAACTATTCAAAACTTTATTTAAATTGAATTCAGAAAAAAATGAAACTATGTACAGGAAGAACTATATAGACAAAGAAACAAGTCTCTCCACTGCCTATTGTCCAAGATCCATCTGAGTGTGTCCTGAGAAGCAGAAGCACTCATATATAAATGGGAATATACAGATCTGGAGTAAGTTCCACCCTGCAGGTTGGGCACCTGTGAGTAGTCTCCAGGGCAATAGGGAGGCATCTACTGCAGAAGACATGGCCACACAGGGTCACCACAAGCTGTTGTCCATGTTGTAGAATCTGGAGGAAAGAAAATCACAACATGTATTGGGAGGAAAGAATTTGATTTTGCTGCTCTATTGCCACCAGAGGCTCTATTTAGAGCATCTGGAATCAGTTAGAATAATGAATGAGGGACCCACAGATGTGCCAGTGCCATTTTGGCAAAGGCTTCTCCCTCAACATTCACCATCAAGAAGTGACTTGTGGAGCTTCACAGCAAGGGCTGTGCCTCCAGCCAGCTGCCCACAGCATCCCACATCATCCAGCTGACTTGTGCAGCTCCCCTTCTGCCTTTCTCCTCCCACAAAGCAGAAAGGACAACAGCTGGTGGATCCTTACCTCGGAGTAAAATTCCATGCAAATTGGACACCTAATGACAACTCCTTGCTGTGCACTGGAAGAAACAGAACTAGAAAGAACATGCAGCTGGTAAGATCACCACACTTCAATGCTTATTGATACATAAAATCTCATGTAATCATGCAACTGCACTGACTAGCTATGACACATTTCCTCTAAGAACCCTGCTGCCTTTAAGTCTCTGTGTGCTGCATTTAATGAGGATTTGGGGCCTCCCTGCTTTGAGGGAAAGGGTGTCCTGCTTTTCACCAGGAGAAAGGTGCAGGCAGGCACCCTGCTCTGGGATTTGAAGTAACAGCAGTCTCTAGCACTGGCCAGTTGCTGTGTGGCAGCTTTGACTTCCAGCAGGTCACCAGTAAGAGCTTTGTGACTACAGCATCCAGCTGTCCTCTGGGAATGCTTCACCCCAGAATATTCATTCCAGGATCCAGTTCTAAATTACAGAGTAACAGCTCTGGCAACATCCTGCCCTGGGAAGGAGCCTTTGGTCAATTTTAAATGCTGCAGCACTGAGCTCTTTCAGCCTTACCTAAACAGAGCAGCTACACTCAGCAACTGAGAAGCTTGAGACTGAAGGAACAAAACATTCCTTTTTCATATTAACCAGGTGGTGGCATTTGTTCACCAACAGACTTAACAACCAAAACTTAAACATCTACAAATTCATTGGCAAAATGCATTATGGTTTAGAATAGTAGAAGCCCTTTAGGTGGCATTTTTAAGGCCTGACACCTGAAAGTTCCATACTGAAGTTCTCTCCTATATTGCCTTTCCAGAAGGCTCAAAGCACACCAGTAATATTAAAACCTCTGTCTTTCCCCCCACCCCAAAAAAACACTTTAGAAAAGCTTATACCATAATTCTCATGTTCTTTGTCTTCCCTAGTGACACAGGCACCTGGTTTAATCAGTCTAATGACTTGCATCTTTCTTATCCTGATGGAGTGCTCCTACAGCAGGGCTTTCCTGTTTCTCTGCAGCTTGGGGACTTTACTGTGCGGGCACCCAGCCTGAACTGCAAGATCTCCACCACAGAAGCAAACAAATCAGGGCTTATGACACCCAGCACTGGCCATAAAAGCATGACCTCCACAGCTGCCTCTGTGCAAGTCTACCTTGGGAAGAAGGGCTCCAGCTCCAGGAGAAAGGCAACCAGCTGGCACCATTCCAGCAGGGAATTTCTACTGGAATTTGCCCAGCTGCCGCCTGCCAGTTCCATGATGCCAAGCCCACGTGATAACATTTCATTTCCACATCTAACATCACTACCAGAGCTTGTCAGGAAAAGCAAATGCAATAGTGAGCCATGGCCTGTGACCAATCCCCCCCCTTCCTTGCCATACCCCCACCCTCATCTCTAAGGCTCTGTGCAAAGTTGTACATCTGCTCTGGGCTGCCTTTTTCTCCCAAAATGCAAACGGTATCATTTGATCGTCATGCAACATGGGAGAAAGAGGGAAATAAGTAGAGTATGGGAAGGCCTCAAAGATAAACCAGGCATACTTGTAGAACTTAGTCCTACACAGAGAGGCACAGAACCCTGTGTTTGGTAGGGCATGAGCCATACATACTCTGAATGTGCAGTGTCCTCCTCTGCTGCTCCCTGTTCTGCAGGGGCTGGGTCAGCCACAGGTGCATCATGAGCTCCTGTTCCATTACCGGAGCCATCCACCTGCTCCTGGCTGTTCAGTGTAACATTTCTTCTTTCCTGTCCATACACTGTAATTTAATTTTCAGAAATTAGATCTCTTATTCTCTCTCTCCCTGGAGCTACCCTTGAAATGAGTTATATAAATAGTCAGCAATGCTTCCTATTTGAAATGGACTCTATTCAGCTGGTTTAAAAACAAGCATAAACAAGCTACTTTCCCAAATTCTAAGAGTGGACCCTTCCACACATTGTGGCTCCTCTGCTACAAAACAACACAAAATTTTTGCTCTGTTCAGCCTACACACAGCTAAAAAAGGTGACCTGAGATTCTCAAAGACAGTCCATGGAAACTAAAAATTACTTGAAGCAGTATGCCCTTAGAAAATTGTCATTATCTTCCTCCTTAATTAAGCTAATTTAAGAATGGAGTTATATGTGATGCAAAATGCAGAATATGTAAAAGATTTCTTAAGGAAGGATGCCGCTTGTATTCATGTTTGATCTTTATGTATGTTCAAGCCAAATCAACTGGGAGATATGGTCCATTAAATAGACAACAACTCACAAACAAGATCTAAGTGATGCCCATGGGGCAGAAAAACAAATTCCTTGTTGGTAGAATTGCCTTGTTAAGGTTCAGGGCTTGACATGCTTCAAGGAGCTCAGACCCAGGGAAGGCTTAACAAAGTTTGGGGAGAAGGATGCCCACTGAGAGTGGACACAAAGAATGCAAAGAATGCAGAATTGAGGGGCCCCATGGAAATCTGGAACAACTCCCAGGATAAGGAACTAAGAAACCCAACTGTCCTGAAATCAGCTCTGACTGGTAAAAAGTAATTCCTGCAGGGGGAGATTGCGACCACCGACTCGTGGAGCGGCAACTCAAGAACCTCCCCAGCCCAAAAGAAGAGGCAGACTGAGCAATGCACTCAGTGGACTAATTACAGTGAGAAGAGAGACAATCACTAACCAAAAGAAGACAAAATACTGGCTAAGAAGATAACCATGTCACTTGCAACCACTTAATGCTAATTTCTTTCTTGGTTTAAATTTATAAATAATAGAAGTTCTTTTGGAAGTGGGTGTGTCTGATTTGTGAAATACCACTGAGCACCCAGACTGGTGAAACACTGAAACCAGCAACCAATGTCTCTCTCAAGTGGCTCATCATTTACCTGTTGCACCCCAGTAACAAATCCAATTTTTGTGGACCACACATTGACCAAGTTACTGGGAGAACCATTTCTAATGGCCTGGTCTGTAACAGCCAAAGGGTCAAGAACTGCTGTTTGCTCCTTAACTCTCAGAAACCCCAGGCAACGATGACCTCTGCAACTCCAGGGTCCATGTCACACTAACCAATCGCTAATCAATTAAAATTGCAGGAGGCATTACCACATTAAAGTTCCTTCTGCATAAGTGTTCAGCTACCACTTTTCTTGCAGGGATTTCCCACTGGGACTGACAGAGGCCATCACACACACATCGCATCCATTCTCTAAGACACAGGCCAGAGGCTTTAGCCCTGTGCTTTGCCTTTTGCTGAAAAGAAGTTTCAATCCCTGCTGCTCGACTTTCTTGGAAAAGAACAACAAAAATAACTATCACATTTTAGATAAAAGTCCATTACCAACTGTAAAACATCACCTCACCTTCAGGAAACTTCAATCGATGCACATGGGAAGGGAGAGAAAAGGAAGATACAATTAGATTTGGTGATCCCCCCTGGTGCTGCCCTCAAACCTCAGCTCAGAAAGCAGTTACAGCAGGGGAGTTGGGGAAGGGTAGGGTATCACCCTCTATGTTTGGTTAAGAGCATTCAAAGCAGTAGCACAAAGAGCTGCTGCCCTGAATAACAAAGAAGTGGGTGCTGCTGATTCTGCTCTCATTGCTGCAACAGGGTAGAAATAGAGGCAGCTTAGGAACCCCCTGAACACCCTCCTCCCTGGTCCCCTGTTCCTGTTCCCTATTTAGATTTGACCTGGAGCTGTTTCTTTCCCTTGTTCTCCCCAAAACTGGCAAATTCTGCTATGAGAACCTTAACACTTCATGTTAGCTGTACAGCTGCTGAAGAAAGGAAGTCACAACAGAAATTTGGGAGTAAAGAATTCCAGTTTGCTGCTCTATTGGCACCCAGGAAACTGGACTTGGAGTATGTGCAATATGTCACTCAACGCTAGAACTACAAAGGACACACAGATCTGCCAGGGTCATCCTGGAAGGGACTTCTCTCTCTTTGGATACCACCAAGGAGGAGCTTGGAGGGATGGGCAAATTGGAGCTTCCCAGCAAGGGCTGTGCTTCCAGCCTGCTGCCCGTAGCATCCCACCTCAAACATCTGAGTTGTGCAGTTCCCCTTTAGCCCCTTTCCCTCCCACAAACCAGAAATTACAACAATATGTGGATCCTCACCTCTGCATTGTCATCCTCCCAATTTGGAGGACTAACCAAACTTCTTAGTGGTTCACTAGAGGGAACAGAACCAGAAAAACATGCAGCTGGTCAATTCACAGAGCACAAAGGGCTACCAACAGAACATATAATTGAAGAAATTTAAATAACCCCTTGTTCTGATTTAGCAACATCCCAGCCCAGAAACACAATCAAGAGCAAGAGCTTTTATGTACTGCAAGCATTTCAGTGTTTCACAATCCATAATGTAAGAAACATTTAATAATGACTTCCTGACAGAGAGGAAATGTTTCTCCTGGATTTTACTGGTTTTAAGTTGGTTTGGTTTTCGGGGTTTTTTTGGTTTGGTTTTTTTGTTTGTTTGTTTGGTTTTGTTTTGGTGTTTTTTTGTTGTTGTTGTTTTTGTTGTTGTTACTTCTGTTCCAGACTATGTTTCAAGTCAGAATTCTCCAAACAGAATCAAGTAGAACCCAAAAGATTGGCAGGAACCTCCATCTACCGTACATCAGAAATTACACTTTGGAGAGACTCTATATCTGTCACGTACAATTCAATATCTCGTGGTTCCTGTTGGAGGTTGCTTGCCAGTGAATTCTCTGTTGACCTGGAACAAAGTGAGTACTGCTGGCTCCTTTCCCAGTCCTGCAGTGGGGTAAAAATGTAGACAGAGTAGGAATCGCTTGAAGCCACTCCATCCTGCCTCCCTGTTTATGTTTCCTGAGTAGATTTGGGCTAGAACCTTTTCTTTCCCTTGCTAGCCCTAAACACTTCATGTTGGATGAACCGCTGCTGAGAAACAGAAACGGCAACCACAGAAATTTGGGGCAAAAAGGTTTGCTGCTCTATTGGCACCAGCAAATTGGATTTGGGGTATCTGCAGTCTGTCAGTCAATACTAGAACTACAAGGAACACACAGATCTGCCAGTGCTATCCTGACAAAGGCTTCTCCCTCTATGGACACCACCAAGAAAGGACTTGGAGGGATGGGCAAATTGGAGCTTCCCAGCAAGGGCTGGACTTCCAGTCAGCTGCCCGTGGCATCCCACCTAGGACAACTGAGTTGTGCAGCTCCCCCTCTGTCTCCTCCCCCCCACAAAGCAGAAAGGACAAGAACATGTGATAAGAACATGATGCTTACATCTGTAATGGCATCCTGCCATGTCGGGGGACTCTCAAAACGGTCTGGCCATTCATCAGAGTTAATAGAACTAGAAGAACATGCAGCTGTCAATTTCGCAGGGCAAAGAGGGCTTCCAAGACATTGCAAAAATAGAAACAACCCCTTATTCTGATTAAGCAACATCCCAGCTCAGAAACACGGTCAGTGCAAGAGCTTTTATGTACTGCAAGCCTTTCAGTGCAAACCGTAATGTAAGAAACATTCAACAATGATTTCCTGAATGGAGAAGAAAGGTTTCTCCAGGATTTTGCTTTGTTTGTAGGGGTTTTTTTTCCAATACTTCCCTTCCTGACAGGCCACTATGGTTCAAATCAGATTCCATTACACAGAGTCAAGCAGAATCCAATAGTTTGGCAAAAAACCTGCATCTACCATATATCAGAAATTACACTTTGGAGAGACTCTTCATCAGTCACATACTCATTGTTAGCTCTTGGTTCCTCTTCAATGTCTGTCACCCGTATCTCAGCTGAATTTTCTGCTTCTCTGGAGCCAAGTGGGTACTGCTGGCTCTGCTCCCTGTCCTGCACCTGAGAGTTGTCACTCTCCCTCATCCGAGGACTAGCTGGGCCTGCTGGCCGTGCACTAGAGGGAACCAAAAAGAGCGTGCAGCCATTTGAACGCAGAACCAATAATTTCACTGCAGACAAAGAGTTGCCAACATGTAACACCTATTCAGATTTAGCAACATCCCAGCCCAGCTCCACAGCTGTTCCCCGAGCTGCTATGTGCTGCAAGCATTTCAGCATATATCAAGTCGTACTGTTACAAATATTCAACCATGACTTCATGAAAAGAAAAGAAAGGTTTCAGCTGGATTTTGCTATGTGTTTTTTTGGACTCTTTTACTTACTTCTCTGCACTGTATTCCAGGTCTGAAGGTTCTGCACAGACTTCAACAGAACCCAGAAGCTTGGTAAAAACCTGTTCCTACCTTGCATCACAAATTACACTTCAGAGAGACATTTTACTCTCACATACCCATCACTATCTCTTGGCTCCTCTTCGTCACGAGTTGCCACTGGACTAGGGGAATTCTCTGCTGATCTGGAAAGACGTGAGTGCTGCTGGTTCTGCTCCCTGTCCTGCAGGGGTTAAAAATGAAGACAGGGTAGGAAACACTCAAAACAACTCTAACCTACTTCCCTGTATCAGTTCCCTGATTGGATTTGGGCTAGAAGCTTTTCTTTCCCTTGTTAGCTCCAAAAAGGGCAACTTCTGCAGTCATAGCCCTAAACACTTCATGTTGGATGAATAGCTGCTGAAAAAAGGAAACCACAACAGGCACTGGGAGTAAAGAATTCCAGTTTGCTGGAATTTTTTGTTGGCTCCAGGCAAACTGGACTTGGAGTATGTGCACTATGTCACTCAACGCTAGAACTACAAAGGACACACAGATCTGCCAGTGCCATCCTGGAAAGAGCTTCTCCCTCTATGGACACCACCCAGGAGGGACTTGGAGGGATGGGCAAGTTGGAGCTTCCCAGCAAGGGCTGTGCTTCCAGCCTGCTGCCCGTGGCATCCCGCCTCAAACATCTGAGTTGTGCAGCTCCCCTTTTGTCCCTCCCCCTCCCACAAACCAGAAAGGACAAGAACATGTGGATCCTCACCGCTGAGTCCTCATCTGACCAAAATGGACGTTCAAAATTAAATTGCAGCCAATCACTAGAGAGAGCAGAACCAGAAGATCATGCAGCCATTTATTTCTTTGGGCACCAAAGGCTACCAACGCAGAAAACTTTGGTACCTAAAACATCTCCTATTCTGATTAAGCAACATCCCAGCCCAGAAAAACAATCATTCCATGAATTTTTATGAACAGCAAGCATTTCAGTGTGACCAGCCATTCTCTTACATTCAGTGTTAGATAGACAGCTTCTAAGAAGCTAAGGCTTCACAAACAGAGAAGAAAGGCTTCTGCTGGATTCTGCTGGGTTTATTTTAATTCTCTTCCAGGCAGGCCACTATATTCCAGGTCTCAAGTACTTGCACAGAGCCAGGCAGAACCCAAAAGCTTGGCAGAAACCTCCTTCAGCCACTTATCTGACATTAGACACTTTGCTAGACACTTTCTCTCACACATACTCATCATCTTCTGTTGGTTCCTCTTCATCATTTCTTGCCAGTGGCTCAACAGAATCCTCTGATGCTCTGGAAAGATGTGGCTGCTGCTCGCTCTGCTCCCTGTCCTGAAATGGGGTAGAAACGGAGGCACTTAGGAATCACCTGAACACTCTACTTCCTGCTTCCCTTTTTCAGTTCCCTAATTGGATTTGGGCTGGAGCCATTTCTTCCTCTCTTTCTCCTCCAAACTGGCAATTTCCCCTGTGATAGCCTGAACACTACTTATCATGTGAACAGCTACTGAAGAGAAAAAGCCCCATACCCAAACCTGCTCTTGTGTTTGGTGCACGTGGAGCTGGGTCATGAAAAGCATGTTTTAAAATTTGAGGCCTTTTCTTTGCAAAGGTTCAGGATCAACCCATTTAGGATATAGCTCCCATGCTGTTTGCTGCACGTTTCTGTTTTGCACAGCAGCAGTGGCATCCCAAATTTGAGCAGATACACTGCACTGTGCTTTGGATCCAAGCATATTCCTTTAAGATAGTAGGGGATCTGGAAAGAATTCCAAATGTGAGCCTTTTAAAAGCTTCTTGGAATAAGAAACCAAATTAATGCATACCCCAGTCAGCTGCAGTTGCATTTTACAGCTCAATGACAGAGGAATCCTAAATAGGTGTTGCGAATAAAACACTTCTTACTTGGGAATCAAAGACTTCCTGTGCTCCCCCTTAAATCATGGAAGCAACAACCTCTTTTAGGTTGTTCACCCACTCTCTGCAAGGAGTTCTCAGGCATGCTGATATGTTCATGAGTGTGTTTGTGGCTGACAGGAATTTGTGTCTAAAGTGGTAAATCAGAGCCTTCTTTCAACCTTTGAGGCCAGGCAAGAAAACTAATTTGAATGCAAGATGGAGAAGAGTGTGCCAGTCACTACTTACCACAGGAGACTCATTGTCACTGATAGTAATGACTTTGGGCTCAGAAGATTCACCTGTGAGATCTATGAATTCTCCACCAGCTGAAGAGATAGAACATTAGAACCAACGTCAGAGATAGCAGAGGAATGCAATGGCTGACTACTGTAGAAAAGGCTGTGGTTGGATTCATTGTGCCCTCAGTCTCTTTTTTTCAGGAATGTGTCCAACATTTCACTCAAGCTTCACCCACCAGAGTCCACAGGGAGTATTGTCAGCCCTGTCCCTCTGAAGGGGCAAAACAACAGGAAGAGCATCTGAGCTCCTCCCAGCTTCTGTTGTATGACAACAGCTTACAGGATGTTCACATCAACTAATGATGTGAATAGAGGGGAATGTTTAGCACACAGGGAAATGAAAACTCAAACCAACACTAGAGGGGATACCAATTTTATGGTACCATGCTGTGGATTGGCTCCTTGAAGGATGGGCCACAGCTAATGACAGGTTTTCCGCATCTTTATCCAGCTAGGGAGATCCCAAACTCAGTGTGCCACCCTCCACTGTGGCAGCTGCAGTGACGGCCAGCTCATCAGAACACTCAGTCAGGACTTTGAGCAGCACCTGAGGACCTTTGCTCCACAGCCCCTCTGCACTAGCAGCCAGTGTATCGAGCTCAGTAACACCAAAACAGCTGTCAGAAGGCTTGCAGTTTAGGAATGCCATACCAGGTGCTTCCTCAATCCCAAGCTTTCCCTTCCTCCCCAGTAAAGGGCCTAGAAACTGGCAAAAGCTCATGGCCACATGGTCTTCAGCCCTCCAGAAGCAGTTTCTGTTCTCACCAGGCTCAAAGGCAGGTGCACCACTTTCCTCAAGGTCTATTGGCTCTGTCCACAAAGTCCCACCTGCGCTGGAGGGCAGCAGCCTGCTCCGTTTCCGAGCTGGTCTGGAACCAAGTGCTCCTCCAGGGCGCTTTCGCTGATGCTGACAGGGAACAAAGCCTTAGCATTTTCTGTGGCATGGATATTAACACATCCCTCGGTTTGTGCAACACCAATGGCAGCACACAAGGATACAGAAAACTCCCCTGCAAAGGCTGGAATACACACCAAATGGTCCTATGGGCCATTCCCACCTGAGCACAGCACAGCAGGGAAAAGACATCACCCCTGATCTCCAACAAGCCGCCTCCCCAAGAGCGAGCCTCTCCCAATGGCTTGAGAATGAGGAGACCAGTTCCCAATTCCAGCAGGTTGCTGCTCCCACCGTAAGCATTTCTGCACTACTGCTAACACCCACAGAAATTCAAAACCTTCACTATTCCAGAACGTCAAGTTACGTGAAGTTTTCAAAGGCTTCTGTTCTTCTGCATTTGCTACAAACTCTTTATATGCTTTCTAGAAGTACCCTGGAAAATGTTTCAAGAATCCTGTTTGCATTGAGTAGCAAAGTACTTACTGAGCTCATGGTGTTTTGTGATCAAAAACTACAATCAAAGTGGGGCAAACACCAGAAAATGAACGTCAGGGATGTGATCAATCCCTTTGGTTCCTTCAGGCAGCCCACTGCAGATTTTTTGGAATGCCAGAAAACTGCTCTTCCAAACCTGTCAGAAAAGTAGAGGGGAGATTATGTATTTGAAATGCCAGCTTTCATGAACACCCCCATGCCCCAAGACTCCCATTCCCGAGTCTCCAGTTCCTGTCCAAAGCCAGAAGGGAAGTCTGTGACTCTGGTGCTTGAGCCCACCTGCAGTCCATCCTCCCACCCTGCAGCCCAGCCCAGCCCCGCAGCATCAGAAGCCTTTCCAAGAACCATCTGCACTCACCTGGACAGTCAGTGCAGAGTTTGGCTCGCAAATGTCCGCAAATCGCTCTCTGTTCCCAGCCGGGATGGAGAAGACAGATGCTCCGCGTCTGCTGCGCAGCAGAGAATCCGTCAACTGGCTCAACAGACTCCGTGCCAACAGAACCTTGGGAGCAAGAGTGCCCCTGGCAACCGGTGGCAACATTCCATGCCCAGCTACGGGTGGCAACATTCCATGCCCAGCTACGGGTGTCCACTGGCCCCACCCGTGGGGGGTTCCAGAGCGCCATGGAGGCACCTCAACCATCACCTGCTGCTGCTGCCACCCACCAGATCAGGCTGTCCAGCCTGGCCTGGAACGTTCCAGGGCATCCACAGCTTCTCTGGGCAGCCTGTTCCAATGTCTCACTGCCCTCACAGCTCTTCCGAACACCTGCTCCCAATCTCCCCCTTCTCATCTCAAACCCTTCCCTTCCCCATCGCTCTCTGCCCCTCTGGGCACGGCAAGGCCGCAGTGAGGCCTCCCCGGACCTGCTCCTCCCCAGGCTGGACAGCCCCGGCTCTGCCAGCCTGGCTGCGGAGCACGGCTGCTCCAGGCCTGCACACATCCATCCCCACGGCCTCCTCCGGCCCTGCTCCACAGGCACATCCTGCTGCTCCTGGGCACAGCTCCACAGGCACATCCTGCTGCTGCTGCTGGGCATGGCTGGGCACAGCTCCACAGGCACATCCTGCTGCTGCTGGGCACAGCTCCACAGGCACATCCTGCTGCTGCTGATGCTGGGCACAGTTTCACAGGCACATCCTGCTGCTGGGCACAGCTCCACAGGCACATCCTGCTGCTCCTGGGCACAGCTCCACAGGCTCATCCTGCTGCTGCTGCTGGGCACAGCCGGGCACAGCTCCACACGTGCAGCCTCAGGCGCAGGGCAGGGACTGAGCTGCACCTCCCGCCACCCTCAGCCTGAGCAACCTGAGCATCACTGGAGCCTTTTTGTGGCTAAAGAAACCCCACCTAACTACACCTCCCCAAAGCAGAAAGAAATTTAAACCCTTCCTTAACCCTCCTCCTCCAGGTTTATTACTCTGTTGCTGTTTTAACTCTTATCAGAGTGTCTTAACATTAACCCTAGTCAATAGCAATTAAAACAAAATCAAGGTTTGTTGGGTTTTTCCCAAATTGTTGAAAAGATCTAAGCATTCTGATCCTTATTTCAAGTCTCTGAAGTCTGGACATTTTCAGATGTTCAACTACTTCTCTACCAGAATTTCCCAACAGGGCTGAGGAGTTTTGCTCTGCTCCCGGGGACAGCACCTTCCTCCTGAGGCCCTGCTCTGCTGTGGAAGGTGGCACAGCAGAAAAAGCAGAATTCCTATTCAGTTTTCCTTCCAGCCACTCTGCCACGGCACCTGTGTTCAGAAGGATGGGCTGGGGCTCCTGAGAGCAGCAGGGAACCCATCTCAGCCCTGCCAGGTGCAGGGCTGCTCCTCAGCCCCTGCTCCCCTTGGGCGCTCTGGGTGTGGGGAGAATGGTGGCAACTGACCCAGCGCTGTGGAGAGCACAAGGATTTGTTCAGCTCATGCTCTGCATGAGGAGGCTCATTTCTTACAAAAGTTTCTCCGTTCTTACAAATCATCCTTTCTGGGTAATTGACAGCATGTTGAGTGTTGAAGAACGGGAGGGACGACTTTTCCAGTTTTTGAAAAATCCCAAAGGAGATTTAACACTTTCTGTAGAAATGCTAAGACACTAAAGCAATTCCAAAGATACATTTAATATATGAACAATTAGGCACCTGGTATGACTCCCAAAGCACTGGTTATGAGAAACAAACAAAGTAAATATGCTGTCTCTGGTCTGGGTTTTCAAAGCTCAAAAAACCCACTTCTCCTATGCCTACAGATCAGTGAGGAAATTTTCCTTCTGCTGACAGCTATGCACCAAGACTGAAACCAATCCTACAACTCTTCAGTTACTTTTTGCTAATCAGGGCTCCCCTAGATCAATACTTTCTAGAAATTATATATATATTTATACACATTGAAAGCGTTCATTATTATCCATATACCATAATGTTAAAAGAAAATTGCCCCAGCTTATGATGTTGAACCTTACTAACATCTGTTAAAACCTATTGTAAAATCAGGTCAGTGCCATTTCATTGCAGGTTACTAGAGATCAAACTTGCTTTAGCAAAACTGGTTTCCTTAAATGCTCTTTTTACTGAGAATACCTGGCATTGCATGTCACCTAGGAATACAGCTTTTAGAAAGACAATTTAGACAATTTAGAAAGGCATTTCTGCTTAGTGTCATTGCATCCACCAAGGAGCTAAAAGTCTAGCAAAAATGAGAAACAGAAAACATCTGTGTAAAATTTATGGCCATCCTGTAAGTAAATTATTTTATTTGTGTCTGTTGAAGGATTTTCTTTGAGTAATTTGGACAACTCAAGTAGTTTTTCTTGAAAACAAAATTCAAAAGATCACTTTATCGGGCTAATACTAATGTTTTCATTTTTTTATTAAGATCAAGCCACATAAAAATTAGGGGGTACAATGAACCTTGTTTATTACGACTTCTGCCTACATATGGCAATGTTAAGACTTCTTGAGATATGACTGAGGAAGCAGATAAATAACACACTAAAGACAAAAATTAAAAACCACAATAAAGGATACATGCCCCCACTGATGACCAACTTTTAACACACAGAGGACCTCAGTTCAATTTGGTCATCTGAGTTTTCTGTATCATGGCACCATGAATTTACTGTTGCATTTTTTACCTGACATCTGCCTTTGCCTCTTTTTATTATTTTTGTGTAACGGAATAATTTTCTTTCCTCTCTTATGCCCAGTTATTGTATCTCTGGACAATTGCATTTCTCTTCAGTGGAACTTAGGATTATACTGCTGTAATTGAAGGAACTGGAACGACAACACAGTTGTACTGCCAACAGCTCAAAGTCAGTAACCAACTACACGCATTCAAAAACACCTTCCTTCAAAAGCCTCCAGATTCTAAGTCTAATGAAACCTTACAACACTCAAGGCAGCAGTTTGTTAATGTACCAGTTATTCTCAAAGAACCTTGCTTTCTTTGGATGTATGCACAACCTGCTACTCTTCCTATCCTCTGAGCAATGAAATCATGACATTTTCACCAAAGTGAGCACCAGAGTCTGCCCTGAGAAATGGAATCCCTCTCACCCCAAGCAGGCCCTGTTTCTTTTTCCCCGTACAACACACGCTGGTCACAAGAACTACAAAGCCTGTGGCTTTAGCACATTGCCCCCAAATCAATGACTAGAGGGAGAGGAAAAGAACGAGCTTCTGACTGCTCCAACCAAGAGCCTTATTTCCACCTGTTAGACAACATCTCTGCCTATCAGCACAGTCCAACAGAGAAGAGCAGACAGACAATATTTCAACTATTCAAAACTTTATTTAAATTGAATTCAGCAAAAAATGAAACTATGTGCAGGAAGAACTATATACATAAAGAAACAGGAAGAACTATATACATAAAGACTATTGTCCAAGATCCATCTGAGTGTGTCCTGAGAAGCAGAAGCACTCATATATAAATGGGAATATACAGATCTGGAGTAAGTTCCACCCTGCAGGTTGGGCACCTGTGAGTAGTCTCCAGGGCAATAGGGAGGCATCTACTGCAGAAGACATGGCCACACAGGGTCACCACAAGCTGTTGTCCATGTTGTAGAATCTGGAGGAAAGAAAATCACAACATGTATTGGGAGGAAAGAATTTGATTTTGCTGCTCTATTGCCACCAGAGGCTCTATTTAGAGCATCTGGAATCAGTTGGAATAATGAATGAGGGACCCACAGATGTGCCAGTGCCATTTTGGCAAAGGCTTCTCCCTCAACATTCACCATCAAGAAGTGACTTGTGGAGCTTCACAGCAAGGGCTGTGCCTCCAGCCAGCTGCCCACAGCATCCCACATCATCCAGCTGACTTGTGCAGCTCCCCTTCTGCCCTTCTCCTCCCACAAAGCAGAAAGGACAACAGCTGGTGGATCCTTACCTCGGAGTAAAATTCCATGCAAATTGGACACCTAATGACAACTCCTTGCTGTGCACTGGAGGAAACAGAACTAGAAAGAACATGCAGCTGGTAAGATCACCACACTTCAATGCTTATTGATACATAAAATCTCATGTAATCATGCAACTGCACTGACTAGCCATGACACATTTCCTCTAAGAACCCTGCTGCCTTTAAGTCTCTGTGTGCTGCATTTAATGAGGATTTGGGGCCTCCCTGCTTTGAGGGAAAGGGTGTCCTGCTTTTCACCAGGAGAAAGGTGCAGGCAGGCACCCTGCTCTGGGATTTGAAGTAACAGCAGTCTCTAGCACTGGCCAGTTGCTGTGTGGCAGCTTTGACTTCCAGCAGGTCACCAGTAAGAGCTTTGTGACTACAGCATCCAGCTGTCCTCTGGGAATGCTTCACCCCAGAATATTCATTCCAGGATCCAGTTCTAAATTACAGAGTAACAGCTCTGGCAACATCCTGCCCTGGGAAGGAGCCTTTGGTCAATTTTAAATGCTGCAGCACTGAGCTCTTTCAGCCTTACCTAAACAGAGCAGCTACACTCAGCAACTGAGAAGCTTGAGACTGAAGGAACAAAACATTCCTTTTTCATATTAACCAGGTGGTGGCATTTGTTCACCAACAGACTTAACAACCAAAACTTAAACATCTACAAATTCATTGGCAAAATGCATTATGGTTTAGAAGAGTAGAAGCCCTTTAGGTGGCATTTTTAAGGCCTGACACCTGAAAGTTCCATACTGAAGTTCTCTCCTATATTGCCTTTCCAGAAGGCTCAAAGCACACCAGTAATATTAAAACCTCTGTCTTTCCCCCCACCCCAAAAAAACACTTTAGAAAAGCTTATACCATAATTCTCATGTTCTTTGTCTTCCCTAGTGACACAGGCACCTGGTTTAATCAGTCTAATGACTTGCATCTTTCTTATCCTGATGGAGTGCTCCTACAGCAGGGCTTTCCTGTTTCTCTGCAGCTTGGGGATTTTACTGTGCGGGCACCCAGCCTGAACTGCAAGATCTCCACCACAGAAGCAAACAAATCAGGGCTTATGACACCCAGCACTGGCCATAAAAGCATGACCTCCACAGCTGCCTCTGTGCAAGTCTACCTTGGGAAGAAGGGCTCCAGCTCCAGGAGAAAGGCAACCAGCTGGCACCATTCCAGCAGGGAATTTCTACTGGAATTTGCCCAGCTGCTGCCTGCCAGTTCCATGATGCCAAGCCCACGTGATAACATTTCATTTCCACATCTAACATCACTACCAGAGCTTGTCAGGAAAAGCAAATGCAATAGTGAGCCATGGCCTGTGACCAATCCCCCCCCTTCCTTGCCATACCCCCACACTCATCACTAAAGCTCTGTGCAAAGTTGTACATCTGCTCTGGGCTGCCTTTTTCTCCCAAAATGCAAACGGTATCATTTGATCGTCATGCAACATGGGAGAAAGAGGGAAATAAGTAGAGTATGGGAAGGCCTCAAAGATAAACCAGGCATACTTGTAGAACTTAGTCCTACACAGGAAAGAAAGAAAGGCACAGAACTCTGTGTTTGGTAGGGCATGAGCCATACATACTCCGATTGTGCAGTGTCCTCCTCTGCTGCTCCCTGTTCTGCAGGGGCTGGGTCAGCCACAGGTGCATCATGAGCTCCTGTTCCATTACCAGAGCCATCCACCTGCTCCTGGCTGTTCAGTGTAACATTTCTGCTTTCCTGTCCATACACTGTAATTTAATTTTCAGAAATTAGATCTCTTATTCTCTCTCTCCCTGGAGCTACCCTTGAAATGAGTTATATAAATAGTCAGCAATGCTTCCTATTTGAAATGGACTCTATTCAGCTGGTTTAAAAACAAGCATAAACAAGCTACTTTCCCAAATTCTAAGAGTGGACCCTTCCACACATTGTGGCTCCTCTGCTACAAAACAACACAAAATTTTTGCTCTGTTCAGCCTACACACAGCTAAAAAAGGTGACCTGAGATTCTCAAAGACAGTCCATGGAAACTAAAAATTACTTGAAGCAGTATGCCCTTAGAAAATTGTCATTATCTTCCTCCTTAATTAAGCTAATTTAAGAATGGAGTTATATGTGATGCAAAATGCAGAATATGTAAAAGATTTCTTAAGGAAGGATGCCGCTTGTATTCATGTTTGATCTTTATGTATGTTCAAGCCAAATCAACTGGGAGATATGGTCCATTAAATAGACAACAACTCACAAACAAGATCTAAGTGATGCCCATGGGGCAGAAAAACAAATTCCTTGTTGGTAGAATTGCCTTGTTAAGGTTCAGGGCTTGACATGCTTCAAGGAGCTCAGACCCAGGGAAGGCTTAACAAAGTTTGGGGAGAAGGATGCCCACTGAGAGTGGACACAAAGAATGCAAAGAATGCAGAATTGAGGGGCCCCATGGAAATCTGGAACAACTCCCAGGATAAGGAACTAAGAAACCCAACTGTCCTGAAATCAGCTCTGACTGGTAAAAAGTAATTCCTGCAGGGGGAGATTGCGACCACCGACTCGTGGAGCGGCAACTCAAGAACCTCCCCAGCCCAAAAGAAGAGGCAGACTGAGCAATGCACTCAGTGGACTAATTACAGTGAGAAGAGAGACAATCACTAACCAAAAGAAGACAAAATACTGGCTAAGAAGATAACCATGTCACTTGCAACCACTTAATGCTAATTTCTTTCTTGGTTTAAATTTATAAATAATAGAAGTTCTTTTGGAAGTGGGTGTGTCTGATTTGTGAAATACCACTGAGCGCCCAGACTGGTGAAACACTGAAACCAGCATCCAATGTCTCTCTCAAGTGGCTCATCATTTACCTGTTGCACCCCAGTAACAAATCCAATTTTTGTGGACCACACATTGACCAAGTTACTGGGAGAACCATTTCTAATGGCCTGGTCTGTAACAGCCAAAGGGTCAAGAACTGCTGTTTGCTCCTTAACTCTCAGAAACCCCAGGCAACGATGACCTCTGCAACTCCAGGGTCCATGTCACACTAACCAATCGCTAATCAATTAAAATTGCAGGAGGCATTACCACATTAAAGTTCCTTCTGCATAAGTGTTCAGCTACCACTTTTCTTGCAGGGATTTCCCACTGGGACTGACAGAGGCCATCACACACACATCGCATCCATTCTCTAAGACACAGGCCAGAGGCTTTAGCCCTGTGCTTTGCCTTTTGCTGAAAAGAAGTTTCAATCCCTGCTGCTCGACTTTCTTGGAAAAGAACAACAAAAATAACTATCACATTTTAGATAAAAGTCCATTACCAACTGTAAAACATCACCTCACCTTCAGGAAACTTCAATCGATGCACATGGGAAGGGAGAGAAAAGGAAGATACAATTAGATTTGGTGATCCCCCCTGGTGCTGCCCTCAAACCTCAGCTCAGAAAGCAGTTACAGCAGGGGAGTTGGGGAAGGGTAGGGTATCACCCTCTATGTTTGGTTAAGAGCATTCAAAGCAGTAGCACAAAGAGCTGCTGCCCTGAATAACAAAGAAGTGGGTGCTGCTGATTCTGCTCTCATTGCTGCAACAGGGTAGAAATAGAGGCAGCTTAGGAACCCCCTGAACACCCTCCTCCCTGGTCCCCTGTTCCTGTTCCCTATTTAGATTTGACCTGGAGCTGTTTCTTTCCCTTGTTCTCCCCAAAACTGGCAAATTCTGCTATGAGAACCTTAACACTTCATGTTAGCTGTACAGCTGCTGAAGAAAGGAAGTCACAACAGAAATTTGGGAGTAAAGAATTCCAGTTTGCTGCTCTATTGGCACCCAGGAAACTGGACTTGGAGTATGTGCAATATGTCACTCAACGCTAGAACTACAAAGGACACACAGATCTGCCAGGGTCATCCTGGAAGGGACTTCTCTCTCTATGGATACCACCAAGGAGGAGCTTGGAGGGATGGGCAAATTGGAGCTTCCCAGCAAGGGCTGTGCTTCCAGCCTGCTGCCCGTAGCATCCCACCTCAAACATCTGAGTTGTGCAGTTCCCCTTTAGCCCCTTTCCCTCCCACAAACCAGAAATTACAACAATATGTGGATCCTCACCTCTGCATTGTCATCCTCCCAATTTGGAGGACTAACCAAACTTCTTAGTGGTTCACTAGAGGGAACAGAACCAGAAAAACATGCAGCTGGTCAATTCACAGAGCACAAAGGGCTACCAACAGAACATATAATTGAAGAAATTTAAATAACCCCTTGTTCTGATTTAGCAACATCCCAGCCCAGAAACACAATCAAGAGCAAGAGCTTTTATGTACTGCAAGCATTTCAGTGTTTCACAATCCATAATGTAAGAAACATTTAATAATGACTTCCTGACAGAGAGGAAATGTTTCTCCTGGATTTTACTGGTTTTAAGTTGGTTTGGTTTTCGGGGTTTTTTTGGTTTGGTTTTTTTGTTTGTTTGTTTGGTTTTGTTTTGGTGTTTTTTTGTTGTTGTTGTTTTTGTTGTTGTTACTTCTGTTCCAGACTATGTTTCAAGTCAGAATTCTCCAAACAGAATCAAGTAGAACCCAAAAGATTGGCAGGAACCTCCATCTACCGTACATCAGAAATTACACTTTGGAGAGACTCTATATCTGTCACGTACAATTCAATATCTCGTGGTTCCTGTTGGAGGTTGCTTGCCAGTGAATTCTCTGTTGACCTGGAACAAAGTGAGTACTGCTGGCTCCTTTCCCAGTCCTGCAGTGGGGTAAAAATGTAGACAGAGTAGGAATCGCTTGAAGCCACTCCATCCTGCCTCCCTGTTTATGTTTCCTGAGTAGATTTGGGCTAGAACCTTTTCTTTCCCTTGCTAGCCCTAAACACTTCATGTTGGATGAACCGCTGCTGAGAAACAGAAACGGCAACCACAGAAATTTGGGGCAAAAAGGTTTGCTGCTCTATTGGCACCAGCAAATTGGATTTGGGGTATCTGCAGTCTGTCAGTCAATACTAGAACTACAAGGAACACACAGATCTGCCAGTGCTATCCTGACAAAGGCTTCTCCCTCTATGGACACCACCAAGAAAGGACTTGGAGGGATGGGCAAATTGGAGCTTCCCAGCAAGGGCTGGACTTCCAGTCAGCTGCCCGTGGCATCCCACCTAGGACAACTGAGTTGTGCAGCTCCCCCTCTGTCTCCTCCCCCCCACAAAGCAGAAAGGACAAGAACATGTGATAAGAACATGATGCTTACATCTGTAATGGCATCCTGCCATGTCGGGGGACTCTCAAAACGGTCTGGCCATTCATCAGAGTTAATAGAACTAGAAGAACATGCAGCTGTCAATTTCGCAGTGCAAAGAGGGCTTCCAAGACATTGCAAAAATAGAAACAACCCCTTATTCTGATTAAGCAACATCCCAGCTCAGAAACACGGTCAGTGCAAGAGCTTTTATGTACTGCAAGCCTTTCAGTGCAAACCGTAATGTAAGAAACATTCAACAATGATTTCCTGAATGGAGAAGAAAGGTTTCTCCAGGATTTTGCTTTGTTTGTAGGGGTTTTTTTTCCAATACTTCCCTTCCTGACAGGCCACTATGGTTCAAATCAGATTCCATTACACAGAGTCAAGCAGAATCCAATAGTTTGGCAAAAAACCTGCATCTACCATATATCAGAAATTACACTTTGGAGAGACTCTTCATCAGTCACATACTCATTGTTAGCTCTTGGTTCCTCTTCAATGTCTGTCACCCGTATCTCAGCTGAATTTTCTGCTTCTCTGGAGCCAAGTGGGTACTGCTGGCTCTGCTCCCTGTCCTGCACCTGAGAGTTGTCACTCTCCCTCATCCGAGGACTAGCTGGGCCTGCTGGCCGTGCACTAGAGGGAACCAAAAAGAGCGTGCAGCCATTTGAACGCAGAACCAATAATTTCACTGCAGACAAAGAGTTGCCAACATGTAACACCTATTCAGATTTAGCAACATCCCAGCCCAGCTCCACAGCTGTTCCCCGAGCTGCTATGTGCTGCAAGCATTTCAGCATATATCAAGTCGTACTGTTACAAATATTCAACCATGACTTCATGAAAAGAAAAGAAAGGTTTCAGCTGGATTTTGCTATGTGTTTTTTTGGACTCTTTTACTTACTTCTCTGCACTGTATTCCAGGTCTGAAGGTTCTGCACAGACTTCAACAGAACCCAGAAGCTTGGTAAAAACCTGTTCCTACCTTGCATCACAAATTACACTTCAGAGAGACATTTTACTCTCACATACCCATCACTATCTCTTGGCTCCTCTTCGTCACGAGTTGCCACTGGACTAGGGGAATTCTCTGCTGATCTGGAAAGACGTGAGTGCTGCTGGTTCTGCTCCCTGTCCTGCAGGGGTTAAAAATGAAGACAGGGTAGGAAACACTCAAAACAACTCTAACCTACTTCCCTGTATCAGTTCCCTGATTGGATTTGGGCTAGAAGCTTTTCTTTCCCTTGTTAGCTCCAAAAAGGGCAACTTCTGCAGTCATAGCCCTAAACACTTCATGTTGGATGAATAGCTGCTGAAAAAAGGAAACCACAACAGGCACTGGGAGTAAAGAATTCCAGTTTGCTGGAATTTTTTGTTGGCTCCAGGCAAACTGGACTTGGAGTATGTGCACTATGTCACTCAACGCTAGAACTACAAAGGACACACAGATCTGCCAGTGCCATCCTGGAAAGAGCTTCTCCCTCTATGGACACCACCCAGGAGGGACTTGGAGGGATGGGCAAGTTGGAGCTTCCCAGCAAGGGCTGTGCTTCCAGCCTGCTGCCCGTGGCATCCCGCCTCAAACATCTGAGTTGTGCAGCTCCCCTTTTGTCCCTCCCCCTCCCACAAACCAGAAAGGACAAGAACATGTGGATCCTCACCGCTGAGTCCTCATCTGACCAAAATGGACGTTCAAAATTAAATTGCAGCCAATCACTAGAGAGAGCAGAACCAGAAGATCATGCAGCCATTTATTTCTTTGGGCACCAAAGGCTACCAACGCAGAAAACTTTGGTACCTAAAACATCTCCTATTCTGATTAAGCAACATCCCAGCCCAGAAAAACAATCATTCCATGAATTTTTATGAACAGCAAGCATTTCAGTGTGACCAGCCATTCTCTTACATTCAGTGTTAGATAGACAGCTTCTAAGAAGCTAAGGCTTCACAAACAGAGAAGAAAGGCTTCTGCTGGATTCTGCTGGGTTTATTTTAATTCTCTTCCAGGCAGGCCACTATATTCCAGGTCTCAAGTACTTGCACAGAGCCAGGCAGAACCCAAAAGCTTGGCAGAAACCTCCTTCAGCCACTTATCTGACATTAGACACTTTGCTAGACACTTTCTCTCACACATACTCATCATCTTCTGTTGGTTCCTCTTCATCATTTCTTGCCAGTGGCTCAACAGAATCCTCTGATGCTCTGGAAAGATGTGGCTGCTGCTCGCTCTGCTCCCTGTCCTGAAATGGGGTAGAAACGGAGGCACTTAGGAATCACCTGAACACTCTACTTCCTGCTTCCCTTTTTCAGTTCCCTAATTGGATTTGGGCTGGAGCCATTTCTTCCTCTCTTTCTCCTCCAAACTGGCAATTTCCCCTGTGATAGCCTGAACACTACTTATCATGTGAACAGCTACTGAAGAGAAAAAGCCCCATACCCAAACCTGCTCTTGTGTTTGGTGCACGTGGAGCTGGGTCATGAAAAGCATGTTTTAAAATTTGAGGCCTTTTCTTTGCAAAGGTTCAGGATCAACCCATTTAGGATATAGCTCCCATGCTGTTTGCTGCACGTTTCTGTTTTGCACAGCAGCAGTGGCATCCCAAATTTGAGCAGATACACTGCACTGTGCTTTGGATCCAAGCATATTCCTTTAAGATAGTAGGGGATCTGGAAAGAATTCCAAATGTGAGCCTTTTAAAAGCTTCTTGGAATAAGAAACCAAATTAATGCATACCCCAGTCAGCTGCAGTTGCATTTTACAGCTCAATGACAGAGGAATCCTAAATAGGTGTTGCGAATAAAACACTTCTTACTTGGGAATCAAAGACTTCCTGTGCTCCCCCTTAAATCATGGAAGCAACAACCTCTTTTAGGTTGTTCACCCACTCTCTGCAAGGAGTTCTCAGGCATGCTGATATGTTCATGAGTGTGTTTGTGGCTGACAGGAATTTGTGTCTAAAGTGGTAAATCAGAGCCTTCTTTCAACCTTTGAGGCCAGGCAAGAAAACTAATTTGAATGCAAGATGGAGAAGAGTGTGCCAGTCACTACTTACCACAGGAGACTCATTGTCACTGATAGTAATGACTTTGGGCTCAGAAGATTCACCTGTGAGATCTATGAATTCTCCACCAGCTGAAGAGATAGAACATTAGAACCAACGTCAGAGATAGCAGAGGAATGCAATGGCTGACTACTGTAGAAAAGGCTGTGGTTGGATTCATTGTGCCCTCAGTCTCTTTTTTTCAGGAATGTGTCCAACATTTCACTCAAGCTTCACCCACCAGAGTCCACAGGGAGTATTGTCAGCCCTGTCCCTCTGAAGGGGCAAAACAACAGGAAGAGCATCTGAGCTCCTCCCAGCTTCTGTTGTATGACAACAGCTTACAGGATGTTCACATCAACTAATGATGTGAATAGAGGGGAATGTTTAGCACACAGGGAAATGAAAACTCAAACCAACACTAGAGGGGATACCAATTTTATGGTACCATGCTGTGGATTGGCTCCTTGAAGGATGGGCCACAGCTAATGACAGGTTTTCCGCATCTTTATCCAGCTAGGGAGATCCCAAACTCAGTGTGCCACCCTCCACTGTGGCAGCTGCAGTGACGGCCAGCTCATCAGAACACTCAGTCAGGACTTTGAGCAGCACCTGAGGACCTTTGCTCCACAGCCCCTCTGCACTAGCAGCCAGTGTATCGAGCTCAGTAACACCAAAACAGCTGTCAGAAGGCTTGCAGTTTAGGAATGCCATACCAGGTGCTTCCTCAATCCCAAGCTTTCCCTTCCTCCCCAGTAAAGGGCCTAGAAACTGGCAAAAGCTCATGGCCACATGGTCTTCAGCCCTCCAGAAGCAGTTTCTGTTCTCACCAGGCTCAAAGGCAGGTGCACCACTTTCCTCAAGGTCTATTGGCTCTGTCCACAAAGTCCCACCTGCGCTGGAGGGCAGCAGCCTGCTCCGTTTCCGAGCTGGTCTGGAACCAAGTGCTCCTCCAGGGCGCTTTCGCTGATGCTGACAGGGAACAAAGCCTTAGCATTTTCTGTGGCATGGATATTAACACATCCCTCGGTTTGTGCAACACCAATGGCAGCACACAAGGATACAGAAAACTCCCCTGCAAAGGCTGGAATACACACCAAATGGTCCTATGGGCCATTCCCACCTGAGCACAGCACAGCAGGGAAAAGACATCACCCCTGATCTCCAACAAGCCGCCTCCCCAAGAGCGAGCCTCTCCCAATGGCTTGAGAATGAGGAGACCAGTTCCCAATTCCAGCAGGTTGCTGCTCCCACCGTAAGCATTTCTGCACTACTGCTAACACCCACAGAAATTCAAAACCTTCACTATTCCAGAACGTCAAGTTACGTGAAGTTTTCAAAGGCTTCTGTTCTTCTGCATTTGCTACAAACTCTTTATATGCTTTCTAGAAGTACCCTGGAAAATGTTTCAAGAATCCTGTTTGCATTGAGTAGCAAAGTACTTACTGAGCTCATGGTGTTTTGTGATCAAAAACTACAATCAAAGTGGGGCAAACACCAGAAAATGAACGTCAGGGATGTGATCAATCCCTTTGGTTCCTTCAGGCAGCCCACTGCAGATTTTTTGGAATGCCAGAAAACTGCTCTTCCAAACCTGTCAGAAAAGTAGAGGGGAGATTATGTATTTGAAATGCCAGCTTTCATGAACACCCCCATGCCCCAAGACTCCCATTCCCGAGTCTCCAGTTCCTGTCCAAAGCCAGAAGGGAAGTCTGTGACTCTGGTGCTTGAGCCCACCTGCAGTCCATCCTCCCACCCTGCAGCCCAGCCCAGCCCCGCAGCATCAGAAGCCTTTCCAAGAACCATCTGCACTCACCTGGACAGTCAGTGCAGAGTTTGGCTCGCAAATGTCCGCAAATCGCTCTCTGTTCCCAGCCGGGATGGAGAAGACAGATGCTCCGCGTCTGCTGCGCAGCAGAGAATCCGTCAACTGGCTCAACAGACTCCGTGCCAACAGAACCTTGGGAGCAAGAGTGCCCCTGGCAACCGGTGGCAACATTCCATGCCCAGCTACGGGTGGCAACATTCCATGCCCAGCTACGGGTGTCCACTGGCCCCACCCGTGGGGGGTTCCAGAGCGCCATGGAGGCACCTCAACCATCACCTGCTGCTGCTGCCACCCACCAGATCAGGCTGTCCAGCCTGGCCTGGAACGTTCCAGGGCATCCACAGCTTCTCTGGGCAGCCTGTTCCAATGTCTCACTGCCCTCACAGCTCTTCCGAACACCTGCTCCCAATCTCCCCCTTCTCATCTCAAACCCTTCCCTTCCCCATCGCTCTCTGCCCCTCTGGGCACGGCAAGGCCGCAGTGAGGCCTCCCCGGACCTGCTCCTCCCCAGGCTGGACAGCCCCGGCTCTGCCAGCCTGGCTGCGGAGCACGGCTGCTCCAGGCCTGCACACATCCATCCCCACGGCCTCCTCCGGCCCTGCTCCACAGGCACATCCTGCTGCTCCTGGGCACAGCTCCACAGGCACATCCTGCTGCTGCTGCTGGGCATGGCTGGGCACAGCTCCACAGGCACATCCTGCTGCTGCTGGGCACAGCTCCACAGGCACATCCTGCTGCTGCTGATGCTGGGCACAGTTTCACAGGCACATCCTGCTGCTGGGCACAGCTCCACAGGCACATCCTGCTGCTCCTGGGCACAGCTCCACAGGCTCATCCTGCTGCTGCTGCTGGGCACAGCCGGGCACAGCTCCACACGTGCAGCCTCAGGCGCAGGGCAGGGACTGAGCTGCACCTCCCGCCACCCTCAGCCTGAGCAACCTGAGCATCACTGGAGCCTTTTTGTGGCTAAAGAAACCCCACCTAACTACACCTCCCCAAAGCAGAAAGAAATTTAAACCCTTCCTTAACCCTCCTCCTCCAGGTTTATTACTCTGTTGCTGTTTTAACTCTTATCAGAGTGTCTTAACATTAACCCTAGTCAATAGCAATTAAAACAAAATCAAGGTTTGTTGGGTTTTTCCCAAATTGTTGAAAAGATCTAAGCATTCTGATCCTTATTTCAAGTCTCTGAAGTCTGGACATTTTCAGATGTTCAACTACTTCTCTACCAGAATTTCCCAACAGGGCTGAGGAGTTTTGCTCTGCTCCCGGGGACAGCACCTTCCTCCTGAGGCCCTGCTCTGCTGTGGAAGGTGGCACAGCAGAAAAAGCAGAATTCCTATTCAGTTTTCCTTCCAGCCACTCTGCCACGGCACCTGTGTTCAGAAGGATGGGCTGGGGCTCCTGAGAGCAGCAGGGAACCCATCTCAGCCCTGCCAGGTGCAGGGCTGCTCCTCAGCCCCTGCTCCCCTTGGGCGCTCTGGGTGTGGGGAGAATGGTGGCAACTGACCCAGCGCTGTGGAGAGCACAAGGATTTGTTCAGCTCATGCTCTGCATGAGGAGGCTCATTTCTTACAAAAGTTTCTCCGTTCTTACAAATCATCCTTTCTGGGTAATTGACAGCATGTTGAGTGTTGAAGAACGGGAGGGACGACTTTTCCAGTTTTTGAAAAATCCCAAAGGAGATTTAACACTTTCTGTAGAAATGCTAAGACACTAAAGCAATTCCAAAGATACATTTAATATATGAACAATTAGGCACCTGGTATGACTCCCAAAGCACTGGTTATGAGAAACAAACAAAGTAAATATGCTGTCTCTGGTCTGGGTTTTCAAAGCTCAAAAAACCCACTTCTCCTATGCCTACAGATCAGTGAGGAAATTTTCCTTCTGCTGACAGCTATGCACCAAGACTGAAACCAATCCTACAACTCTTCAGTTACTTTTTGCTAATCAGGGCTCCCCTAGATCAATACTTTCTAGAAATTATATATATATTTATACACATTGAAAGCGTTCATTATTATCCATATACCATAATGTTAAAAGAAAATTGCCCCAGCTTATGATGTTGAACCTTACTAACATCTGTTAAAACCTATTGTAAAATCAGGTCAGTGCCATTTCATTGCAGGTTACTAGAGATCAAACTTGCTTTAGCAAAACTGGTTTCCTTAAATGCTCTTTTTACTGAGAATACCTGGCATTGCATGTCACCTAGGAATACAGCTTTTAGAAAGACAATTTAGACAATTTAGAAAGGCATTTCTGCTTAGTGTCATTGCATCCACCAAGGAGCTAAAAGTCTAGCAAAAATGAGAAACAGAAAACATCTGTGTAAAATTTATGGCCATCCTGTAAGTAAATTATTTTATTTGTGTCTGTTGAAGGATTTTCTTTGAGTAATTTGGACAACTCAAGTAGTTTTTCTTGAAAACAAAATTCAAAAGATCACTTTATCGGGCTAATACTAATGTTTTCATTTTTTTATTAAGATCAAGCCACATAAAAATTAGGGGGTACAATGAACCTTGTTTATTACGACTTCTGCCTACATATGGCAATATTAAGACTTCTTGAGATATGACTGAGGAAGCAGATAAATAACACACTAAAGACAAAAATTAAAAACCACAATAAAGGATACATGCCCCCACTGATGACCAACTTTTAACACACAGAGGACCTCAGTTCAATTTGGTCATCTGAGTTTTCTGTATCATGGCACCATGAATTTACTGTTGCATTTTTTACCTGACATCTGCCTTTGCCTCTTTTTATTATTTTTGTGTAACGGAATAATTTTCTTTCCTCTCTTATGCCCAGTTATTGTATCTCTGGACAATTGCATTTCTCTTCAGTGGAACTTAGGATTATACTGCTGTAATTGAAGGAACTGGAACGACAACACAGTTGTACTGCCAACAGCTCAAAGTCAGTAACCAACTACACGCATTCAAAAACACCTTCCTTCAAAAGCCTCCAGATTCTAAGTCTAATGAAACCTTACAACACTCAAGGCAGCAGTTTGTTAATGTACCAGTTATTCTCAAAGAACCTTGCTTTCTTTGGATGTATGCACAACCTGCTACTCTTCCTATCCTCTGAGCAATGAAATCATGACATTTTCACCAAAGTGAGCACCAGAGTCTGCCCTGAGAAATGGAATCCCTCTCACCCCAAGCAGGCCCTGTTTCTTTTTCCCCGTACAACACACGCTGGTCACAAGAACTACAAAGCCTGTGGCTTTAGCACATTGCCCCCAAATCAATGACTAGAGGGAGAGGAAAAGAACGAGCTTCTGACTGCTCCAACCAAGAGCCTTATTTCCACCTGTTAGACAACATCTCTGCCTATCAGCACAGTCCAACAGAGAAGAGCAGACAGACAATATTTCAACTATTCAAAACTTTATTTAAATTGAATTCAGCAAAAAATGAAACTATGTGCAGGAAGAACTATATACATAAAGAAACAGGAAGAACTATATACATAAAGACTATTGTCCAAGATCCATCTGAGTGTGTCCTGAGAAGCAGAAGCACTCATATATAAATGGGAATATACAGATCTGGAGTAAGTTCCACCCTGCAGGTTGGGCACCTGTGAGTAGTCTCCAGGGCAATAGGGAGGCATCTACTGCAGAAGACATGGCCACACAGGGTCACCACAAGCTGTTGTCCATGTTGTAGAATCTGGAGGAAAGAAAATCACAACATGTATTGGGAGGAAAGAATTTGATTTTGCTGCTCTATTGCCACCAGAGGCTCTATTTAGAGCATCTGGAATCAGTTGGAATAATGAATGAGGGACCCACAGATGTGCCAGTGCCATTTTGGCAAAGGCTTCTCCCTCAACATTCACCATCAAGAAGTGACTTGTGGAGCTTCACAGCAAGGGCTGTGCCTCCAGCCAGCTGCCCACAGCATCCCACATCATCCAGCTGACTTGTGCAGCTCCCCTTCTGCCCTTCTCCTCCCACAAAGCAGAAAGGACAACAGCTGGTGGATCCTTACCTCGGAGTAAAATTCCATGCAAATTGGACACCTAATGACAACTCCTTGCTGTGCACTGGAGGAAACAGAACTAGAAAGAACATGCAGCTGGTAAGATCACCACACTTCAATGCTTATTGATACATAAAATCTCATGTAATCATGCAACTGCACTGACTAGCCATGACACATTTCCTCTAAGAACCCTGCTGCCTTTAAGTCTCTGTGTGCTGCATTTAATGAGGATTTGGGGCCTCCCTGCTTTGAGGGAAAGGGTGTCCTGCTTTTCACCAGGAGAAAGGTGCAGGCAGGCACCCTGCTCTGGGATTTGAAGTAACAGCAGTCTCTAGCACTGGCCAGTTGCTGTGTGGCAGCTTTGACTTCCAGCAGGTCACCAGTAAGAGCTTTGTGACTACAGCATCCAGCTGTCCTCTGGGAATGCTTCACCCCAGAATATTCATTCCAGGATCCAGTTCTAAATTACAGAGTAACAGCTCTGGCAACATCCTGCCCTGGGAAGGAGCCTTTGGTCAATTTTAAATGCTGCAGCACTGAGCTCTTTCAGCCTTACCTAAACAGAGCAGCTACACTCAGCAACTGAGAAGCTTGAGACTGAAGGAACAAAACATTCCTTTTTCATATTAACCAGGTGGTGGCATTTGTTCACCAACAGACTTAACAACCAAAACTTAAACATCTACAAATTCATTGGCAAAATGCATTATGGTTTAGAAGAGTAGAAGCCCTTTAGGTGGCATTTTTAAGGCCTGACACCTGAAAGTTCCATACTGAAGTTCTCTCCTATATTGCCTTTCCAGAAGGCTCAAAGCACACCAGTAATATTAAAACCTCTGTCTTTCCCCCCACCCCAAAAAAACACTTTAGAAAAGCTTATACCATAATTCTCATGTTCTTTGTCTTCCCTAGTGACACAGGCACCTGGTTTAATCAGTCTAATGACTTGCATCTTTCTTATCCTGATGGAGTGCTCCTACAGCAGGGCTTTCCTGTTTCTCTGCAGCTTGGGGATTTTACTGTGCGGGCACCCAGCCTGAACTGCAAGATCTCCACCACAGAAGCAAACAAATCAGGGCTTATGACACCCAGCACTGGCCATAAAAGCATGACCTCCACAGCTGCCTCTGTGCAAGTCTACCTTGGGAAGAAGGGCTCCAGCTCCAGGAGAAAGGCAACCAGCTGGCACCATTCCAGCAGGGAATTTCTACTGGAATTTGCCCAGCTGCTGCCTGCCAGTTCCATGATGCCAAGCCCACGTGATAACATTTCATTTCCACATCTAACATCACTACCAGAGCTTGTCAGGAAAAGCAAATGCAATAGTGAGCCATGGCCTGTGACCAATCCCCCCCCTTCCTTGCCATACCCCCACCCTCATCTCTAAGGCTCTGTGCAAAGTTGTACATCTGCTCTGGGCTGCCTTTTTCTCCCAAAATGCAAACGGTATCATTTGATCGTCATGCAACATGGGAGAAAGAGGGAAATAAGTAGAGTATGGGAAGGCCTCAAAGATAAACCAGGCATACTTGTAGAACTTAGTCCTACACAGGAAAGAAAGAAAGGCACAGAACTCTGTGTTTGGTAGGGCATGAGCCATACATACTCCGATTGTGCAGTGTCCTCCTCTGCTGCTCCCTGTTCTGCAGGGGCTGGGTCAGCCACAGGTGCATCATGAGCTCCTGTTCCATTACCAGAGCCATCCACCTGCTCCTGGCTGTTCAGTGTAACATTTCTGCTTTCCTGTCCATACACTGTAATTTAATTTTCAGAAATTAGATCTCTTATTCTCTCTCTCCCTGGAGCTACCCTTGAAATGAGTTATATAAATAGTCAGCAATGCTTCCTATTTGAAATGGACTCTATTCAGCTGGTTTAAAAACAAGCATAAACAAGCTACTTTCCCAAATTCTAAGAGTGGACCCTTCCACACATTGTGGCTCCTCTGCTACAAAACAACACAAAATTTTTGCTCTGTTCAGCCTACACACAGCTAAAAAAGGTGACCTGAGATTCTCAAAGACAGTCCATGGAAACTAAAAATTACTTGAAGCAGTATGCCCTTAGAAAATTGTCATTATCTTCCTCCTTAATTAAGCTAATTTAAGAATGGAGTTATATGTGATGCAAAATGCAGAATATGTAAAAGATTTCTTAAGGAAGGATGCCGCTTGTATTCATGTTTGATCTTTATGTATGTTCAAGCCAAATCAACTGGGAGATATGGTCCATTAAATAGACAACAACTCACAAACAAGATCTAAGTGATGCCCATGGGGCAGAAAAACAAATTCCTTGTTGGTAGAATTGCCTTGTTAAGGTTCAGGGCTTGACATGCTTCAAGGAGCTCAGACCCAGGGAAGGCTTAACAAAGTTTGGGGAGAAGGATGCCCACTGAGAGTGGACACAAAGAATGCAAAGAATGCAGAATTGAGGGGCCCCATGGAAATCTGGAACAACTCCCAGGATAAGGAACTAAGAAACCCAACTGTCCTGAAATCAGCTCTGACTGGTAAAAAGTAATTCCTGCAGGGGGAGATTGCGACCACCGACTCGTGGAGCGGCAACTCAAGAACCTCCCCAGCCCAAAAGAAGAGGCAGACTGAGCAATGCACTCAGTGGACTAATTACAGTGAGAAGAGAGACAATCACTAACCAAAAGAAGACAAAATACTGGCTAAGAAGATAACCATGTCACTTGCAACCACTTAATGCTAATTTCTTTCTTGGTTTAAATTTATAAATAATAGAAGTTCTTTTGGAAGTGGGTGTGTCTGATTTGTGAAATACCACTGAGCGCCCAGACTGGTGAAACACTGAAACCAGCATCCAATGTCTCTCTCAAGTGGCTCATCATTTACCTGTTGCACCCCAGTAACAAATCCAATTTTTGTGGACCACACATTGACCAAGTTACTGGGAGAACCATTTCTAATGGCCTGGTCTGTAACAGCCAAAGGGTCAAGAACTGCTGTTTGCTCCTTAACTCTCAGAAACCCCAGGCAACGATGACCTCTGCAACTCCAGGGTCCATGTCACACTAACCAATCGCTAATCAATTAAAATTGCAGGAGGCATTACCACATTAAAGTTCCTTCTGCATAAGTGTTCAGCTACCACTTTTCTTGCAGGGATTTCCCACTGGGACTGACAGAGGCCATCACACACACATCGCATCCATTCTCTAAGACACAGGCCAGAGGCTTTAGCCCTGTGCTTTGCCTTTTGCTGAAAAGAAGTTTCAATCCCTGCTGCTCGACTTTCTTGGAAAAGAACAACAAAAATAACTATCACATTTTAGATAAAAGTCCATTACCAACTGTAAAACATCACCTCACCTTCAGGAAACTTCAATCGATGCACATGGGAAGGGAGAGAAAAGGAAGATACAATTAGATTTGGTGATCCCCCCTGGTGCTGCCCTCAAACCTCAGCTCAGAAAGCAGTTACAGCAGGGGAGTTGGGGAAGGGTAGGGTATCACCCTCTATGTTTGGTTAAGAGCATTCAAAGCAGTAGCACAAAGAGCTGCTGCCCTGAATAACAAAGAAGTGGGTGCTGCTGATTCTGCTCTCATTGCTGCAACAGGGTAGAAATAGAGGCAGCTTAGGAACCCCCTGAACACCCTCCTCCCTGGTCCCCTGTTCCTGTTCCCTATTTAGATTTGACCTGGAGCTGTTTCTTTCCCTTGTTCTCCCCAAAACTGGCAAATTCTGCTATGAGAACCTTAACACTTCATGTTAGCTGTACAGCTGCTGAAGAAAGGAAGTCACAACAGAAATTTGGGAGTAAAGAATTCCAGTTTGCTGCTCTATTGGCACCCAGGAAACTGGACTTGGAGTATGTGCAATATGTCACTCAACGCTAGAACTACAAAGGACACACAGATCTGCCAGGGTCATCCTGGAAGGGACTTCTCTCTCTTTGGATACCACCAAGGAAGAGCTTGGAGGGATGGGCAAATTGGAGCTTCCCAGCAAGGGCTGTGCTTCCAGCCTGCTGCCCGTAGCATCCCACCTCAAACATCTGAGTTGTGCAGTTCCCCTTTAGCCCCTTTCCCTCCCACAAACCAGAAATTACAACAATATGTGGATCCTCACCTCTGCATTGTCATCCTCCCAATTTGGAGGACTAACCAAACTTCTTAGTGGTTCACTAGAGGGAACAGAACCAGAAAAACATGCAGCTGGTCAATTCACAGAGCACAAAGGGCTACCAACAGAACATATAATTGAAGAAATTTAAATAACCCCTTGTTCTGATTTAGCAACATCCCAGCCCAGAAACACAATCAAGAGCAAGAGCTTTTATGTACTGCAAGCATTTCAGTGTTTCACAATCCATAATGTAAGAAACATTTAATAATGACTTCCTGACAGAGAGGAAATGTTTCTCCTGGATTTTACTGGTTTTAAGTTGGTTTGGTTTTCGGGGTTTTTTTGGTTTGGTTTTTTTGTTTGTTTGTTTGGTTTTGTTTTGGTGTTTTTTTGTTGTTGTTGTTTTTGTTGTTGTTACTTCTGTTCCAGACTATGTTTCAAGTCAGAATTCTCCAAACAGAATCAAGTAGAACCCAAAAGATTGGCAGGAACCTCCATCTACCGTACATCAGAAATTACACTTTGGAGAGACTCTATATCTGTCACGTACAATTCAATATCTCGTGGTTCCTGTTGGAGGTTGCTTGCCAGTGAATTCTCTGTTGACCTGGAACAAAGTGAGTACTGCTGGCTCCTTTCCCAGTCCTGCAGTGGGGTAAAAATGTAGACAGAGTAGGAATCGCTTGAAGCCACTCCATCCTGCCTCCCTGTTTATGTTTCCTGAGTAGATTTGGGCTAGAACCTTTTCTTTCCCTTGCTAGCCCTAAACACTTCATGTTGGATGAACCGCTGCTGAGAAACAGAAACGGCAACCACAGAAATTTGGGGCAAAAAGGTTTGCTGCTCTATTGGCACCAGCAAATTGGATTTGGGGTATCTGCAGTCTGTCAGTCAATACTAGAACTACAAGGAACACACAGATCTGCCAGTGCTATCCTGACAAAGGCTTCTCCCTCTATGGACACCACCAAGAAAGGACTTGGAGGGATGGGCAAATTGGAGCTTCCCAGCAAGGGCTGGACTTCCAGTCAGCTGCCCGTGGCATCCCACCTAGGACAACTGAGTTGTGCAGCTCCCCCTCTGTCTCCTCCCCCCCACAAAGCAGAAAGGACAAGAACATGTGATAAGAACATGATGCTTACATCTGTAATGGCATCCTGCCATGTCGGGGGACTCTCAAAACGGTCTGGCCATTCATCAGAGTTAATAGAACTAGAAGAACATGCAGCTGTCAATTTCGCAGGGCAAAGAGGGCTTCCAAGACATTGCAAAAATAGAAACAACCCCTTATTCTGATTAAGCAACATCCCAGCTCAGAAACACGGTCAGTGCAAGAGCTTTTATGTACTGCAAGCCTTTCAGTGCAAACCGTAATGTAAGAAACATTCAACAATGATTTCCTGAATGGAGAAGAAAGGTTTCTCCAGGATTTTGCTTTGTTTGTAGGGGTTTTTTTTCCAATACTTCCCTTCCTGACAGGCCACTATGGTTCAAATCAGATTCCATTACACAGAGTCAAGCAGAATCCAATAGTTTGGCAAAAAACCTGCATCTACCATATATCAGAAATTACACTTTGGAGAGACTCTTCATCAGTCACATACTCATTGTTAGCTCTTGGTTCCTCTTCAATGTCTGTCACCCGTATCTCAGCTGAATTTTCTGCTTCTCTGGAGCCAAGTGGGTACTGCTGGCTCTGCTCCCTGTCCTGCACCTGAGAGTTGTCACTCTCCCTCATCCGAGGACTAGCTGGGCCTGCTGGCCGTGCACTAGAGGGAACCAAAAAGAGCGTGCAGCCATTTGAACGCAGAACCAATAATTTCACTGCAGACAAAGAGTTGCCAACATGTAACACCTATTCAGATTTAGCAACATCCCAGCCCAGCTCCACAGCTGTTCCCCGAGCTGCTATGTGCTGCAAGCATTTCAGCATATATCAAGTCGTACTGTTACAAATATTCAACCATGACTTCATGAAAAGAAAAGAAAGGTTTCAGCTGGATTTTGCTATGTGTTTTTTTGGACTCTTTTACTTACTTCTCTGCACTGTATTCCAGGTCTGAAGGTTCTGCACAGACTTCAACAGAACCCAGAAGCTTGGTAAAAACCTGTTCCTACCTTGCATCACAAATTACACTTCAGAGAGACATTTTACTCTCACATACCCATCACTATCTCTTGGCTCCTCTTCGTCACGAGTTGCCACTGGACTAGGGGAATTCTCTGCTGATCTGGAAAGACGTGAGTGCTGCTGGTTCTGCTCCCTGTCCTGCAGGGGTTAAAAATGAAGACAGGGTAGGAAACACTCAAAACAACTCTAACCTACTTCCCTGTATCAGTTCCCTGATTGGATTTGGGCTAGAAGCTTTTCTTTCCCTTGTTAGCTCCAAAAAGGGCAACTTCTGCAGTCATAGCCCTAAACACTTCATGTTGGATGAATAGCTGCTGAAAAAAGGAAACCACAACAGGCACTGGGAGTAAAGAATTCCAGTTTGCTGGAATTTTTTGTTGGCTCCAGGCAAACTGGACTTGGAGTATGTGCACTATGTCACTCAACGCTAGAACTACAAAGGACACACAGATCTGCCAGTGCCATCCTGGAAAGAGCTTCTCCCTCTATGGACACCACCCAGGAGGGACTTGGAGGGATGGGCAAGTTGGAGCTTCCCAGCAAGGGCTGTGCTTCCAGCCTGCTGCCCGTGGCATCCCGCCTCAAACATCTGAGTTGTGCAGCTCCCCTTTTGTCCCTCCCCCTCCCACAAACCAGAAAGGACAAGAACATGTGGATCCTCACCGCTGAGTCCTCATCTGACCAAAATGGACGTTCAAAATTAAATTGCAGCCAATCACTAGAGAGAGCAGAACCAGAAGATCATGCAGCCATTTATTTCTTTGGGCACCAAAGGCTACCAACGCAGAAAACTTTGGTACCTAAAACATCTCCTATTCTGATTAAGCAACATCCCAGCCCAGAAAAACAATCATTCCATGAATTTTTATGAACAGCAAGCATTTCAGTGTGACCAGCCATTCTCTTACATTCAGTGTTAGATAGACAGCTTCTAAGAAGCTAAGGCTTCACAAACAGAGAAGAAAGGCTTCTGCTGGATTCTGCTGGGTTTATTTTAATTCTCTTCCAGGCAGGCCACTATATTCCAGGTCTCAAGTACTTGCACAGAGCCAGGCAGAACCCAAAAGCTTGGCAGAAACCTCCTTCAGCCACTTATCTGACATTAGACACTTTGCTAGACACTTTCTCTCACACATACTCATCATCTTCTGTTGGTTCCTCTTCATCATTTCTTGCCAGTGGCTCAACAGAATCCTCTGATGCTCTGGAAAGATGTGGCTGCTGCTCGCTCTGCTCCCTGTCCTGAAATGGGGTAGAAACGGAGGCACTTAGGAATCACCTGAACACTCTACTTCCTGCTTCCCTTTTTCAGTTCCCTAATTGGATTTGGGCTGGAGCCATTTCTTCCTCTCTTTCTCCTCCAAACTGGCAATTTCCCCTGTGATAGCCTGAACACTACTTATCATGTGAACAGCTACTGAAGAGAAAAAGCCCCATACCCAAACCTGCTCTTGTGTTTGGTGCACGTGGAGCTGGGTCATGAAAAGCATGTTTTAAAATTTGAGGCCTTTTCTTTGCAAAGGTTCAGGATCAACCCATTTAGGATATAGCTCCCATGCTGTTTGCTGCACGTTTCTGTTTTGCACAGCAGCAGTGGCATCCCAAATTTGAGCAGATACACTGCACTGTGCTTTGGATCCAAGCATATTCCTTTAAGATAGTAGGGGATCTGGAAAGAATTCCAAATGTGAGCCTTTTAAAAGCTTCTTGGAATAAGAAACCAAATTAATGCATACCCCAGTCAGCTGCAGTTGCATTTTACAGCTCAATGACAGAGGAATCCTAAATAGGTGTTGCGAATAAAACACTTCTTACTTGGGAATCAAAGACTTCCTGTGCTCCCCCTTAAATCATGGAAGCAACAACCTCTTTTAGGTTGTTCACCCACTCTCTGCAAGGAGTTCTCAGGCATGCTGATATGTTCATGAGTGTGTTTGTGGCTGACAGGAATTTGTGTCTAAAGTGGTAAATCAGAGCCTTCTTTCAACCTTTGAGGCCAGGCAAGAAAACTAATTTGAATGCAAGATGGAGAAGAGTGTGCCAGTCACTACTTACCACAGGAGACTCATTGTCACTGATAGTAATGACTTTGGGCTCAGAAGATTCACCTGTGAGATCTATGAATTCTCCACCAGCTGAAGAGATAGAACATTAGAACCAACGTCAGAGATAGCAGAGGAATGCAATGGCTGACTACTGTAGAAAAGGCTGTGGTTGGATTCATTGTGCCCTCAGTCTCTTTTTTTCAGGAATGTGTCCAACATTTCACTCAAGCTTCACCCACCAGAGTCCACAGGGAGTATTGTCAGCCCTGTCCCTCTGAAGGGGCAAAACAACAGGAAGAGCATCTGAGCTCCTCCCAGCTTCTGTTGTATGACAACAGCTTACAGGATGTTCACATCAACTAATGATGTGAATAGAGGGGAATGTTTAGCACACAGGGAAATGAAAACTCAAACCAACACTAGAGGGGATACCAATTTTATGGTACCATGCTGTGGATTGGCTCCTTGAAGGATGGGCCACAGCTAATGACAGGTTTTCCGCATCTTTATCCAGCTAGGGAGATCCCAAACTCAGTGTGCCACCCTCCACTGTGGCAGCTGCAGTGACGGCCAGCTCATCAGAACACTCAGTCAGGACTTTGAGCAGCACCTGAGGACCTTTGCTCCACAGCCCCTCTGCACTAGCAGCCAGTGTATCGAGCTCAGTAACACCAAAACAGCTGTCAGAAGGCTTGCAGTTTAGGAATGCCATACCAGGTGCTTCCTCAATCCCAAGCTTTCCCTTCCTCCCCAGTAAAGGGCCTAGAAACTGGCAAAAGCTCATGGCCACATGGTCTTCAGCCCTCCAGAAGCAGTTTCTGTTCTCACCAGGCTCAAAGGCAGGTGCACCACTTTCCTCAAGGTCTATTGGCTCTGTCCACAAAGTCCCACCTGCGCTGGAGGGCAGCAGCCTGCTCCGTTTCCGAGCTGGTCTGGAACCAAGTGCTCCTCCAGGGCGCTTTCGCTGATGCTGACAGGGAACAAAGCCTTAGCATTTTCTGTGGCATGGATATTAACACATCCCTCGGTTTGTGCAACACCAATGGCAGCACACAAGGATACAGAAAACTCCCCTGCAAAGGCTGGAATACACACCAAATGGTCCTATGGGCCATTCCCACCTGAGCACAGCACAGCAGGGAAAAGACATCACCCCTGATCTCCAACAAGCCGCCTCCCCAAGAGCGAGCCTCTCCCAATGGCTTGAGAATGAGGAGACCAGTTCCCAATTCCAGCAGGTTGCTGCTCCCACCGTAAGCATTTCTGCACTACTGCTAACACCCACAGAAATTCAAAACCTTCACTATTCCAGAACGTCAAGTTACGTGAAGTTTTCAAAGGCTTCTGTTCTTCTGCATTTGCTACAAACTCTTTATATGCTTTCTAGAAGTACCCTGGAAAATGTTTCAAGAATCCTGTTTGCATTGAGTAGCAAAGTACTTACTGAGCTCATGGTGTTTTGTGATCAAAAACTACAATCAAAGTGGGGCAAACACCAGAAAATGAACGTCAGGGATGTGATCAATCCCTTTGGTTCCTTCAGGCAGCCCACTGCAGATTTTTTGGAATGCCAGAAAACTGCTCTTCCAAACCTGTCAGAAAAGTAGAGGGGAGATTATGTATTTGAAATGCCAGCTTTCATGAACACCCCCATGCCCCAAGACTCCCATTCCCGAGTCTCCAGTTCCTGTCCAAAGCCAGAAGGGAAGTCTGTGACTCTGGTGCTTGAGCCCACCTGCAGTCCATCCTCCCACCCTGCAGCCCAGCCCAGCCCCGCAGCATCAGAAGCCTTTCCAAGAACCATCTGCACTCACCTGGACAGTCAGTGCAGAGTTTGGCTCGCAAATGTCCGCAAATCGCTCTCTGTTCCCAGCCGGGATGGAGAAGACAGATGCTCCGCGTCTGCTGCGCAGCAGAGAATCCGTCAACTGGCTCAACAGACTCCGTGCCAACAGAACCTTGGGAGCAAGAGTGCCCCTGGCAACCGGTGGCAACATTCCATGCCCAGCTACGGGTGGCAACATTCCATGCCCAGCTACGGGTGTCCACTGGCCCCACCCGTGGGGGGTTCCAGAGCGCCATGGAGGCACCTCAACCATCACCTGCTGCTGCTGCCACCCACCAGATCAGGCTGTCCAGCCTGGCCTGGAACGTTCCAGGGCATCCACAGCTTCTCTGGGCAGCCTGTTCCAATGTCTCACTGCCCTCACAGCTCTTCCGAACACCTGCTCCCAATCTCCCCCTTCTCATCTCAAACCCTTCCCTTCCCCATCGCTCTCTGCCCCTCTGGGCACGGCAAGGCCGCAGTGAGGCCTCCCCGGACCTGCTCCTCCCCAGGCTGGACAGCCCCGGCTCTGCCAGCCTGGCTGCGGAGCACGGCTGCTCCAGGCCTGCACACATCCATCCCCACGGCCTCCTCCGGCCCTGCTCCACAGGCACATCCTGCTGCTCCTGGGCACAGCTCCACAGGCACATCCTGCTGCTGCTGCTGGGCATGGCTGGGCACAGCTCCACAGGCACATCCTGCTGCTGCTGGGCACAGCTCCACAGGCACATCCTGCTGCTGCTGATGCTGGGCACAGTTTCACAGGCACATCCTGCTGCTGGGCACAGCTCCACAGGCACATCCTGCTGCTCCTGGGCACAGCTCCACAGGCTCATCCTGCTGCTGCTGCTGGGCACAGCCGGGCACAGCTCCACACGTGCAGCCTCAGGCGCAGGGCAGGGACTGAGCTGCACCTCCCGCCACCCTCAGCCTGAGCAACCTGAGCATCACTGGAGCCTTTTTGTGGCTAAAGAAACCCCACCTAACTACACCTCCCCAAAGCAGAAAGAAATTTAAACCCTTCCTTAACCCTCCTCCTCCAGGTTTATTACTCTGTTGCTGTTTTAACTCTTATCAGAGTGTCTTAACATTAACCCTAGTCAATAGCAATTAAAACAAAATCAAGGTTTGTTGGGTTTTTCCCAAATTGTTGAAAAGATCTAAGCATTCTGATCCTTATTTCAAGTCTCTGAAGTCTGGACATTTTCAGATGTTCAACTACTTCTCTACCAGAATTTCCCAACAGGGCTGAGGAGTTTTGCTCTGCTCCCGGGGACAGCACCTTCCTCCTGAGGCCCTGCTCTGCTGTGGAAGGTGGCACAGCAGAAAAAGCAGAATTCCTATTCAGTTTTCCTTCCAGCCACTCTGCCACGGCACCTGTGTTCAGAAGGATGGGCTGGGGCTCCTGAGAGCAGCAGGGAACCCATCTCAGCCCTGCCAGGTGCAGGGCTGCTCCTCAGCCCCTGCTCCCCTTGGGCGCTCTGGGTGTGGGGAGAATGGTGGCAACTGACCCAGCGCTGTGGAGAGCACAAGGATTTGTTCAGCTCATGCTCTGCATGAGGAGGCTCATTTCTTACAAAAGTTTCTCCGTTCTTACAAATCATCCTTTCTGGGTAATTGACAGCATGTTGAGTGTTGAAGAACGGGAGGGACGACTTTTCCAGTTTTTGAAAAATCCCAAAGGAGATTTAACACTTTCTGTAGAAATGCTAAGACACTAAAGCAATTCCAAAGATACATTTAATATATGAACAATTAGGCACCTGGTATGACTCCCAAAGCACTGGTTATGAGAAACAAACAAAGTAAATATGCTGTCTCTGGTCTGGGTTTTCAAAGCTCAAAAAACCCACTTCTCCTATGCCTACAGATCAGTGAGGAAATTTTCCTTCTGCTGACAGCTATGCACCAAGACTGAAACCAATCCTACAACTCTTCAGTTACTTTTTGCTAATCAGGGCTCCCCTAGATCAATACTTTCTAGAAATTATATATATATTTATACACATTGAAAGCGTTCATTATTATCCATATACCATAATGTTAAAAGAAAATTGCCCCAGCTTATGATGTTGAACCTTACTAACATCTGTTAAAACCTATTGTAAAATCAGGTCAGTGCCATTTCATTGCAGGTTACTAGAGATCAAACTTGCTTTAGCAAAACTGGTTTCCTTAAATGCTCTTTTTACTGAGAATACCTGGCATTGCATGTCACCTAGGAATACAGCTTTTAGAAAGACAATTTAGACAATTTAGAAAGGCATTTCTGCTTAGTGTCATTGCATCCACCAAGGAGCTAAAAGTCTAGCAAAAATGAGAAACAGAAAACATCTGTGTAAAATTTATGGCCATCCTGTAAGTAAATTATTTTATTTGTGTCTGTTGAAGGATTTTCTTTGAGTAATTTGGACAACTCAAGTAGTTTTTCTTGAAAACAAAATTCAAAAGATCACTTTATCGGGCTAATACTAATGTTTTCATTTTTTTATTAAGATCAAGCCACATAAAAATTAGGGGGTACAATGAACCTTGTTTATTACGACTTCTGCCTACATATGGCAATGTTAAGACTTCTTGAGATATGACTGAGGAAGCAGATAAATAACACACTAAAGACAAAAATTAAAAACCACAATAAAGGATACATGCCCCCACTGATGACCAACTTTTAACACACAGAGGACCTCAGTTCAATTTGGTCATCTGAGTTTTCTGTATCATGGCACCATGAATTTACTGTTGCATTTTTTACCTGACATCTGCCTTTGCCTCTTTTTATTATTTTTGTGTAACGGAATAATTTTCTTTCCTCTCTTATGCCCAGTTATTGTATCTCTGGACAATTGCATTTCTCTTCAGTGGAACTTAGGATTATACTGCTGTAATTGAAGGAACTGGAACGACAACACAGTTGTACTGCCAACAGCTCAAAGTCAGTAACCAACTACACGCATTCAAAAACACCTTCCTTCAAAAGCCTCCAGATTCTAAGTCTAATGAAACCTTACAACACTCAAGGCAGCAGTTTGTTAATGTACCAGTTATTCTCAAAGAACCTTGCTTTCTTTGGATGTATGCACAACCTGCTACTCTTCCTATCCTCTGAGCAATGAAATCATGACATTTTCACCAAAGTGAGCACCAGAGTCTGCCCTGAGAAATGGAATCCCTCTCACCCCAAGCAGGCCCTGTTTCTTTTTCCCCGTACAACACACGCTGGTCACAAGAACTACAAAGCCTGTGGCTTTAGCACATTGCCCCCAAATCAATGACTAGAGGGAGAGGAAAAGAACGAGCTTCTGACTGCTCCAACCAAGAGCCTTATTTCCACCTGTTAGACAACATCTCTGCCTATCAGCACAGTCCAACAGAGAAGAGCAGACAGACAATATTTCAACTATTCAAAACTTTATTTAAATTGAATTCAGCAAAAAATGAAACTATGTGCAGGAAGAACTATATACATAAAGAAACAGGAAGAACTATATACATAAAGACTATTGTCCAAGATCCATCTGAGTGTGTCCTGAGAAGCAGAAGCACTCATATATAAATGGGAATATACAGATCTGGAGTAAGTTCCACCCTGCAGGTTGGGCACCTGTGAGTAGTCTCCAGGGCAATAGGGAGGCATCTACTGCAGAAGACATGGCCACACAGGGTCACCACAAGCTGTTGTCCATGTTGTAGAATCTGGAGGAAAGAAAATCACAACATGTATTGGGAGGAAAGAATTTGATTTTGCTGCTCTATTGCCACCAGAGGCTCTATTTAGAGCATCTGGAATCAGTTGGAATAATGAATGAGGGACCCACAGATGTGCCAGTGCCATTTTGGCAAAGGCTTCTCCCTCAACATTCACCATCAAGAAGTGACTTGTGGAGCTTCACAGCAAGGGCTGTGCCTCCAGCCAGCTGCCCACAGCATCCCACATCATCCAGCTGACTTGTGCAGCTCCCCTTCTGCCCTTCTCCTCCCACAAAGCAGAAAGGACAACAGCTGGTGGATCCTTACCTCGGAGTAAAATTCCATGCAAATTGGACACCTAATGACAACTCCTTGCTGTGCACTGGAGGAAACAGAACTAGAAAGAACATGCAGCTGGTAAGATCACCACACTTCAATGCTTATTGATACATAAAATCTCATGTAATCATGCAACTGCACTGACTAGCCATGACACATTTCCTCTAAGAACCCTGCTGCCTTTAAGTCTCTGTGTGCTGCATTTAATGAGGATTTGGGGCCTCCCTGCTTTGAGGGAAAGGGTGTCCTGCTTTTCACCAGGAGAAAGGTGCAGGCAGGCACCCTGCTCTGGGATTTGAAGTAACAGCAGTCTCTAGCACTGGCCAGTTGCTGTGTGGCAGCTTTGACTTCCAGCAGGTCACCAGTAAGAGCTTTGTGACTACAGCATCCAGCTGTCCTCTGGGAATGCTTCACCCCAGAATATTCATTCCAGGATCCAGTTCTAAATTACAGAGTAACAGCTCTGGCAACATCCTGCCCTGGGAAGGAGCCTTTGGTCAATTTTAAATGCTGCAGCACTGAGCTCTTTCAGCCTTACCTAAACAGAGCAGCTACACTCAGCAACTGAGAAGCTTGAGACTGAAGGAACAAAACATTCCTTTTTCATATTAACCAGGTGGTGGCATTTGTTCACCAACAGACTTAACAACCAAAACTTAAACATCTACAAATTCATTGGCAAAATGCATTATGGTTTAGAAGAGTAGAAGCCCTTTAGGTGGCATTTTTAAGGCCTGACACCTGAAAGTTCCATACTGAAGTTCTCTCCTATATTGCCTTTCCAGAAGGCTCAAAGCACACCAGTAATATTAAAACCTCTGTCTTTCCCCCCACCCCAAAAAAACACTTTAGAAAAGCTTATACCATAATTCTCATGTTCTTTGTCTTCCCTAGTGACACAGGCACCTGGTTTAATCAGTCTAATGACTTGCATCTTTCTTATCCTGATGGAGTGCTCCTACAGCAGGGCTTTCCTGTTTCTCTGCAGCTTGGGGATTTTACTGTGCGGGCACCCAGCCTGAACTGCAAGATCTCCACCACAGAAGCAAACAAATCAGGGCTTATGACACCCAGCACTGGCCATAAAAGCATGACCTCCACAGCTGCCTCTGTGCAAGTCTACCTTGGGAAGAAGGGCTCCAGCTCCAGGAGAAAGGCAACCAGCTGGCACCATTCCAGCAGGGAATTTCTACTGGAATTTGCCCAGCTGCTGCCTGCCAGTTCCATGATGCCAAGCCCACGTGATAACATTTCATTTCCACATCTAACATCACTACCAGAGCTTGTCAGGAAAAGCAAATGCAATAGTGAGCCATGGCCTGTGACCAATCCCCCCCCTTCCTTGCCATACCCCCACACTCATCACTAAAGCTCTGTGCAAAGTTGTACATCTGCTCTGGGCTGCCTTTTTCTCCCAAAATGCAAACGGTATCATTTGATCGTCATGCAACATGGGAGAAAGAGGGAAATAAGTAGAGTATGGGAAGGCCTCAAAGATAAACCAGGCATACTTGTAGAACTTAGTCCTACACAGGAAAGAAAGAAAGGCACAGAACTCTGTGTTTGGTAGGGCATGAGCCATACATACTCCGATTGTGCAGTGTCCTCCTCTGCTGCTCCCTGTTCTGCAGGGGCTGGGTCAGCCACAGGTGCATCATGAGCTCCTGTTCCATTACCAGAGCCATCCACCTGCTCCTGGCTGTTCAGTGTAACATTTCTGCTTTCCTGTCCATACACTGTAATTTAATTTTCAGAAATTAGATCTCTTATTCTCTCTCTCCCTGGAGCTACCCTTGAAATGAGTTATATAAATAGTCAGCAATGCTTCCTATTTGAAATGGACTCTATTCAGCTGGTTTAAAAACAAGCATAAACAAGCTACTTTCCCAAATTCTAAGAGTGGACCCTTCCACACATTGTGGCTCCTCTGCTACAAAACAACACAAAATTTTTGCTCTGTTCAGCCTACACACAGCTAAAAAAGGTGACCTGAGATTCTCAAAGACAGTCCATGGAAACTAAAAATTACTTGAAGCAGTATGCCCTTAGAAAATTGTCATTATCTTCCTCCTTAATTAAGCTAATTTAAGAATGGAGTTATATGTGATGCAAAATGCAGAATATGTAAAAGATTTCTTAAGGAAGGATGCCGCTTGTATTCATGTTTGATCTTTATGTATGTTCAAGCCAAATCAACTGGGAGATATGGTCCATTAAATAGACAACAACTCACAAACAAGATCTAAGTGATGCCCATGGGGCAGAAAAACAAATTCCTTGTTGGTAGAATTGCCTTGTTAAGGTTCAGGGCTTGACATGCTTCAAGGAGCTCAGACCCAGGGAAGGCTTAACAAAGTTTGGGGAGAAGGATGCCCACTGAGAGTGGACACAAAGAATGCAAAGAATGCAGAATTGAGGGGCCCCATGGAAATCTGGAACAACTCCCAGGATAAGGAACTAAGAAACCCAACTGTCCTGAAATCAGCTCTGACTGGTAAAAAGTAATTCCTGCAGGGGGAGATTGCGACCACCGACTCGTGGAGCGGCAACTCAAGAACCTCCCCAGCCCAAAAGAAGAGGCAGACTGAGCAATGCACTCAGTGGACTAATTACAGTGAGAAGAGAGACAATCACTAACCAAAAGAAGACAAAATACTGGCTAAGAAGATAACCATGTCACTTGCAACCACTTAATGCTAATTTCTTTCTTGGTTTAAATTTATAAATAATAGAAGTTCTTTTGGAAGTGGGTGTGTCTGATTTGTGAAATACCACTGAGCGCCCAGACTGGTGAAACACTGAAACCAGCATCCAATGTCTCTCTCAAGTGGCTCATCATTTACCTGTTGCACCCCAGTAACAAATCCAATTTTTGTGGACCACACATTGACCAAGTTACTGGGAGAACCATTTCTAATGGCCTGGTCTGTAACAGCCAAAGGGTCAAGAACTGCTGTTTGCTCCTTAACTCTCAGAAACCCCAGGCAACGATGACCTCTGCAACTCCAGGGTCCATGTCACACTAACCAATCGCTAATCAATTAAAATTGCAGGAGGCATTACCACATTAAAGTTCCTTCTGCATAAGTGTTCAGCTACCACTTTTCTTGCAGGGATTTCCCACTGGGACTGACAGAGGCCATCACACACACATCGCATCCATTCTCTAAGACACAGGCCAGAGGCTTTAGCCCTGTGCTTTGCCTTTTGCTGAAAAGAAGTTTCAATCCCTGCTGCTCGACTTTCTTGGAAAAGAACAACAAAAATAACTATCACATTTTAGATAAAAGTCCATTACCAACTGTAAAACATCACCTCACCTTCAGGAAACTTCAATCGATGCACATGGGAAGGGAGAGAAAAGGAAGATACAATTAGATTTGGTGATCCCCCCTGGTGCTGCCCTCAAACCTCAGCTCAGAAAGCAGTTACAGCAGGGGAGTTGGGGAAGGGTAGGGTATCACCCTCTATGTTTGGTTAAGAGCATTCAAAGCAGTAGCACAAAGAGCTGCTGCCCTGAATAACAAAGAAGTGGGTGCTGCTGATTCTGCTCTCATTGCTGCAACAGGGTAGAAATAGAGGCAGCTTAGGAACCCCCTGAACACCCTCCTCCCTGGTCCCCTGTTCCTGTTCCCTATTTAGATTTGACCTGGAGCTGTTTCTTTCCCTTGTTCTCCCCAAAACTGGCAAATTCTGCTATGAGAACCTTAACACTTCATGTTAGCTGTACAGCTGCTGAAGAAAGGAAGTCACAACAGAAATTTGGGAGTAAAGAATTCCAGTTTGCTGCTCTATTGGCACCCAGGAAACTGGACTTGGAGTATGTGCAATATGTCACTCAACGCTAGAACTACAAAGGACACACAGATCTGCCAGGGTCATCCTGGAAGGGACTTCTCTCTCTATGGATACCACCAAGGAGGAGCTTGGAGGGATGGGCAAATTGGAGCTTCCCAGCAAGGGCTGTGCTTCCAGCCTGCTGCCCGTAGCATCCCACCTCAAACATCTGAGTTGTGCAGTTCCCCTTTAGCCCCTTTCCCTCCCACAAACCAGAAATTACAACAATATGTGGATCCTCACCTCTGCATTGTCATCCTCCCAATTTGGAGGACTAACCAAACTTCTTAGTGGTTCACTAGAGGGAACAGAACCAGAAAAACATGCAGCTGGTCAATTCACAGAGCACAAAGGGCTACCAACAGAACATATAATTGAAGAAATTTAAATAACCCCTTGTTCTGATTTAGCAACATCCCAGCCCAGAAACACAATCAAGAGCAAGAGCTTTTATGTACTGCAAGCATTTCAGTGTTTCACAATCCATAATGTAAGAAACATTTAATAATGACTTCCTGACAGAGAGGAAATGTTTCTCCTGGATTTTACTGGTTTTAAGTTGGTTTGGTTTTCGGGGTTTTTTTGGTTTGGTTTTTTTGTTTGTTTGTTTGGTTTTGTTTTGGTGTTTTTTTGTTGTTGTTGTTTTTGTTGTTGTTACTTCTGTTCCAGACTATGTTTCAAGTCAGAATTCTCCAAACAGAATCAAGTAGAACCCAAAAGATTGGCAGGAACCTCCATCTACCGTACATCAGAAATTACACTTTGGAGAGACTCTATATCTGTCACGTACAATTCAATATCTCGTGGTTCCTGTTGGAGGTTGCTTGCCAGTGAATTCTCTGTTGACCTGGAACAAAGTGAGTACTGCTGGCTCCTTTCCCAGTCCTGCAGTGGGGTAAAAATGTAGACAGAGTAGGAATCGCTTGAAGCCACTCCATCCTGCCTCCCTGTTTATGTTTCCTGAGTAGATTTGGGCTAGAACCTTTTCTTTCCCTTGCTAGCCCTAAACACTTCATGTTGGATGAACCGCTGCTGAGAAACAGAAACGGCAACCACAGAAATTTGGGGCAAAAAGGTTTGCTGCTCTATTGGCACCAGCAAATTGGATTTGGGGTATCTGCAGTCTGTCAGTCAATACTAGAACTACAAGGAACACACAGATCTGCCAGTGCTATCCTGACAAAGGCTTCTCCCTCTATGGACACCACCAAGAAAGGACTTGGAGGGATGGGCAAATTGGAGCTTCCCAGCAAGGGCTGGACTTCCAGTCAGCTGCCCGTGGCATCCCACCTAGGACAACTGAGTTGTGCAGCTCCCCCTCTGTCTCCTCCCCCCCACAAAGCAGAAAGGACAAGAACATGTGATAAGAACATGATGCTTACATCTGTAATGGCATCCTGCCATGTCGGGGGACTCTCAAAACGGTCTGGCCATTCATCAGAGTTAATAGAACTAGAAGAACATGCAGCTGTCAATTTCGCAGTGCAAAGAGGGCTTCCAAGACATTGCAAAAATAGAAACAACCCCTTATTCTGATTAAGCAACATCCCAGCTCAGAAACACGGTCAGTGCAAGAGCTTTTATGTACTGCAAGCCTTTCAGTGCAAACCGTAATGTAAGAAACATTCAACAATGATTTCCTGAATGGAGAAGAAAGGTTTCTCCAGGATTTTGCTTTGTTTGTAGGGGTTTTTTTTCCAATACTTCCCTTCCTGACAGGCCACTATGGTTCAAATCAGATTCCATTACACAGAGTCAAGCAGAATCCAATAGTTTGGCAAAAAACCTGCATCTACCATATATCAGAAATTACACTTTGGAGAGACTCTTCATCAGTCACATACTCATTGTTAGCTCTTGGTTCCTCTTCAATGTCTGTCACCCGTATCTCAGCTGAATTTTCTGCTTCTCTGGAGCCAAGTGGGTACTGCTGGCTCTGCTCCCTGTCCTGCACCTGAGAGTTGTCACTCTCCCTCATCCGAGGACTAGCTGGGCCTGCTGGCCGTGCACTAGAGGGAACCAAAAAGAGCGTGCAGCCATTTGAACGCAGAACCAATAATTTCACTGCAGACAAAGAGTTGCCAACATGTAACACCTATTCAGATTTAGCAACATCCCAGCCCAGCTCCACAGCTGTTCCCCGAGCTGCTATGTGCTGCAAGCATTTCAGCATATATCAAGTCGTACTGTTACAAATATTCAACCATGACTTCATGAAAAGAAAAGAAAGGTTTCAGCTGGATTTTGCTATGTGTTTTTTTGGACTCTTTTACTTACTTCTCTGCACTGTATTCCAGGTCTGAAGGTTCTGCACAGACTTCAACAGAACCCAGAAGCTTGGTAAAAACCTGTTCCTACCTTGCATCACAAATTACACTTCAGAGAGACATTTTACTCTCACATACCCATCACTATCTCTTGGCTCCTCTTCGTCACGAGTTGCCACTGGACTAGGGGAATTCTCTGCTGATCTGGAAAGACGTGAGTGCTGCTGGTTCTGCTCCCTGTCCTGCAGGGGTTAAAAATGAAGACAGGGTAGGAAACACTCAAAACAACTCTAACCTACTTCCCTGTATCAGTTCCCTGATTGGATTTGGGCTAGAAGCTTTTCTTTCCCTTGTTAGCTCCAAAAAGGGCAACTTCTGCAGTCATAGCCCTAAACACTTCATGTTGGATGAATAGCTGCTGAAAAAAGGAAACCACAACAGGCACTGGGAGTAAAGAATTCCAGTTTGCTGGAATTTTTTGTTGGCTCCAGGCAAACTGGACTTGGAGTATGTGCACTATGTCACTCAACGCTAGAACTACAAAGGACACACAGATCTGCCAGTGCCATCCTGGAAAGAGCTTCTCCCTCTATGGACACCACCCAGGAGGGACTTGGAGGGATGGGCAAGTTGGAGCTTCCCAGCAAGGGCTGTGCTTCCAGCCTGCTGCCCGTGGCATCCCGCCTCAAACATCTGAGTTGTGCAGCTCCCCTTTTGTCCCTCCCCCTCCCACAAACCAGAAAGGACAAGAACATGTGGATCCTCACCGCTGAGTCCTCATCTGACCAAAATGGACGTTCAAAATTAAATTGCAGCCAATCACTAGAGAGAGCAGAACCAGAAGATCATGCAGCCATTTATTTCTTTGGGCACCAAAGGCTACCAACGCAGAAAACTTTGGTACCTAAAACATCTCCTATTCTGATTAAGCAACATCCCAGCCCAGAAAAACAATCATTCCATGAATTTTTATGAACAGCAAGCATTTCAGTGTGACCAGCCATTCTCTTACATTCAGTGTTAGATAGACAGCTTCTAAGAAGCTAAGGCTTCACAAACAGAGAAGAAAGGCTTCTGCTGGATTCTGCTGGGTTTATTTTAATTCTCTTCCAGGCAGGCCACTATATTCCAGGTCTCAAGTACTTGCACAGAGCCAGGCAGAACCCAAAAGCTTGGCAGAAACCTCCTTCAGCCACTTATCTGACATTAGACACTTTGCTAGACACTTTCTCTCACACATACTCATCATCTTCTGTTGGTTCCTCTTCATCATTTCTTGCCAGTGGCTCAACAGAATCCTCTGATGCTCTGGAAAGATGTGGCTGCTGCTCGCTCTGCTCCCTGTCCTGAAATGGGGTAGAAACGGAGGCACTTAGGAATCACCTGAACACTCTACTTCCTGCTTCCCTTTTTCAGTTCCCTAATTGGATTTGGGCTGGAGCCATTTCTTCCTCTCTTTCTCCTCCAAACTGGCAATTTCCCCTGTGATAGCCTGAACACTACTTATCATGTGAACAGCTACTGAAGAGAAAAAGCCCCATACCCAAACCTGCTCTTGTGTTTGGTGCACGTGGAGCTGGGTCATGAAAAGCATGTTTTAAAATTTGAGGCCTTTTCTTTGCAAAGGTTCAGGATCAACCCATTTAGGATATAGCTCCCATGCTGTTTGCTGCACGTTTCTGTTTTGCACAGCAGCAGTGGCATCCCAAATTTGAGCAGATACACTGCACTGTGCTTTGGATCCAAGCATATTCCTTTAAGATAGTAGGGGATCTGGAAAGAATTCCAAATGTGAGCCTTTTAAAAGCTTCTTGGAATAAGAAACCAAATTAATGCATACCCCAGTCAGCTGCAGTTGCATTTTACAGCTCAATGACAGAGGAATCCTAAATAGGTGTTGCGAATAAAACACTTCTTACTTGGGAATCAAAGACTTCCTGTGCTCCCCCTTAAATCATGGAAGCAACAACCTCTTTTAGGTTGTTCACCCACTCTCTGCAAGGAGTTCTCAGGCATGCTGATATGTTCATGAGTGTGTTTGTGGCTGACAGGAATTTGTGTCTAAAGTGGTAAATCAGAGCCTTCTTTCAACCTTTGAGGCCAGGCAAGAAAACTAATTTGAATGCAAGATGGAGAAGAGTGTGCCAGTCACTACTTACCACAGGAGACTCATTGTCACTGATAGTAATGACTTTGGGCTCAGAAGATTCACCTGTGAGATCTATGAATTCTCCACCAGCTGAAGAGATAGAACATTAGAACCAACGTCAGAGATAGCAGAGGAATGCAATGGCTGACTACTGTAGAAAAGGCTGTGGTTGGATTCATTGTGCCCTCAGTCTCTTTTTTTCAGGAATGTGTCCAACATTTCACTCAAGCTTCACCCACCAGAGTCCACAGGGAGTATTGTCAGCCCTGTCCCTCTGAAGGGGCAAAACAACAGGAAGAGCATCTGAGCTCCTCCCAGCTTCTGTTGTATGACAACAGCTTACAGGATGTTCACATCAACTAATGATGTGAATAGAGGGGAATGTTTAGCACACAGGGAAATGAAAACTCAAACCAACACTAGAGGGGATACCAATTTTATGGTACCATGCTGTGGATTGGCTCCTTGAAGGATGGGCCACAGCTAATGACAGGTTTTCCGCATCTTTATCCAGCTAGGGAGATCCCAAACTCAGTGTGCCACCCTCCACTGTGGCAGCTGCAGTGACGGCCAGCTCATCAGAACACTCAGTCAGGACTTTGAGCAGCACCTGAGGACCTTTGCTCCACAGCCCCTCTGCACTAGCAGCCAGTGTATCGAGCTCAGTAACACCAAAACAGCTGTCAGAAGGCTTGCAGTTTAGGAATGCCATACCAGGTGCTTCCTCAATCCCAAGCTTTCCCTTCCTCCCCAGTAAAGGGCCTAGAAACTGGCAAAAGCTCATGGCCACATGGTCTTCAGCCCTCCAGAAGCAGTTTCTGTTCTCACCAGGCTCAAAGGCAGGTGCACCACTTTCCTCAAGGTCTATTGGCTCTGTCCACAAAGTCCCACCTGCGCTGGAGGGCAGCAGCCTGCTCCGTTTCCGAGCTGGTCTGGAACCAAGTGCTCCTCCAGGGCGCTTTCGCTGATGCTGACAGGGAACAAAGCCTTAGCATTTTCTGTGGCATGGATATTAACACATCCCTCGGTTTGTGCAACACCAATGGCAGCACACAAGGATACAGAAAACTCCCCTGCAAAGGCTGGAATACACACCAAATGGTCCTATGGGCCATTCCCACCTGAGCACAGCACAGCAGGGAAAAGACATCACCCCTGATCTCCAACAAGCCGCCTCCCCAAGAGCGAGCCTCTCCCAATGGCTTGAGAATGAGGAGACCAGTTCCCAATTCCAGCAGGTTGCTGCTCCCACCGTAAGCATTTCTGCACTACTGCTAACACCCACAGAAATTCAAAACCTTCACTATTCCAGAACGTCAAGTTACGTGAAGTTTTCAAAGGCTTCTGTTCTTCTGCATTTGCTACAAACTCTTTATATGCTTTCTAGAAGTACCCTGGAAAATGTTTCAAGAATCCTGTTTGCATTGAGTAGCAAAGTACTTACTGAGCTCATGGTGTTTTGTGATCAAAAACTACAATCAAAGTGGGGCAAACACCAGAAAATGAACGTCAGGGATGTGATCAATCCCTTTGGTTCCTTCAGGCAGCCCACTGCAGATTTTTTGGAATGCCAGAAAACTGCTCTTCCAAACCTGTCAGAAAAGTAGAGGGGAGATTATGTATTTGAAATGCCAGCTTTCATGAACACCCCCATGCCCCAAGACTCCCATTCCCGAGTCTCCAGTTCCTGTCCAAAGCCAGAAGGGAAGTCTGTGACTCTGGTGCTTGAGCCCACCTGCAGTCCATCCTCCCACCCTGCAGCCCAGCCCAGCCCCGCAGCATCAGAAGCCTTTCCAAGAACCATCTGCACTCACCTGGACAGTCAGTGCAGAGTTTGGCTCGCAAATGTCCGCAAATCGCTCTCTGTTCCCAGCCGGGATGGAGAAGACAGATGCTCCGCGTCTGCTGCGCAGCAGAGAATCCGTCAACTGGCTCAACAGACTCCGTGCCAACAGAACCTTGGGAGCAAGAGTGCCCCTGGCAACCGGTGGCAACATTCCATGCCCAGCTACGGGTGGCAACATTCCATGCCCAGCTACGGGTGTCCACTGGCCCCACCCGTGGGGGGTTCCAGAGCGCCATGGAGGCACCTCAACCATCACCTGCTGCTGCTGCCACCCACCAGATCAGGCTGTCCAGCCTGGCCTGGAACGTTCCAGGGCATCCACAGCTTCTCTGGGCAGCCTGTTCCAATGTCTCACTGCCCTCACAGCTCTTCCGAACACCTGCTCCCAATCTCCCCCTTCTCATCTCAAACCCTTCCCTTCCCCATCGCTCTCTGCCCCTCTGGGCACGGCAAGGCCGCAGTGAGGCCTCCCCGGACCTGCTCCTCCCCAGGCTGGACAGCCCCGGCTCTGCCAGCCTGGCTGCGGAGCACGGCTGCTCCAGGCCTGCACACATCCATCCCCACGGCCTCCTCCGGCCCTGCTCCACAGGCACATCCTGCTGCTCCTGGGCACAGCTCCACAGGCACATCCTGCTGCTGCTGCTGGGCATGGCTGGGCACAGCTCCACAGGCACATCCTGCTGCTGCTGGGCACAGCTCCACAGGCACATCCTGCTGCTGCTGATGCTGGGCACAGTTTCACAGGCACATCCTGCTGCTGGGCACAGCTCCACAGGCACATCCTGCTGCTCCTGGGCACAGCTCCACAGGCTCATCCTGCTGCTGCTGCTGGGCACAGCCGGGCACAGCTCCACACGTGCAGCCTCAGGCGCAGGGCAGGGACTGAGCTGCACCTCCCGCCACCCTCAGCCTGAGCAACCTGAGCATCACTGGAGCCTTTTTGTGGCTAAAGAAACCCCACCTAACTACACCTCCCCAAAGCAGAAAGAAATTTAAACCCTTCCTTAACCCTCCTCCTCCAGGTTTATTACTCTGTTGCTGTTTTAACTCTTATCAGAGTGTCTTAACATTAACCCTAGTCAATAGCAATTAAAACAAAATCAAGGTTTGTTGGGTTTTTCCCAAATTGTTGAAAAGATCTAAGCATTCTGATCCTTATTTCAAGTCTCTGAAGTCTGGACATTTTCAGATGTTCAACTACTTCTCTACCAGAATTTCCCAACAGGGCTGAGGAGTTTTGCTCTGCTCCCGGGGACAGCACCTTCCTCCTGAGGCCCTGCTCTGCTGTGGAAGGTGGCACAGCAGAAAAAGCAGAATTCCTATTCAGTTTTCCTTCCAGCCACTCTGCCACGGCACCTGTGTTCAGAAGGATGGGCTGGGGCTCCTGAGAGCAGCAGGGAACCCATCTCAGCCCTGCCAGGTGCAGGGCTGCTCCTCAGCCCCTGCTCCCCTTGGGCGCTCTGGGTGTGGGGAGAATGGTGGCAACTGACCCAGCGCTGTGGAGAGCACAAGGATTTGTTCAGCTCATGCTCTGCATGAGGAGGCTCATTTCTTACAAAAGTTTCTCCGTTCTTACAAATCATCCTTTCTGGGTAATTGACAGCATGTTGAGTGTTGAAGAACGGGAGGGACGACTTTTCCAGTTTTTGAAAAATCCCAAAGGAGATTTAACACTTTCTGTAGAAATGCTAAGACACTAAAGCAATTCCAAAGATACATTTAATATATGAACAATTAGGCACCTGGTATGACTCCCAAAGCACTGGTTATGAGAAACAAACAAAGTAAATATGCTGTCTCTGGTCTGGGTTTTCAAAGCTCAAAAAACCCACTTCTCCTATGCCTACAGATCAGTGAGGAAATTTTCCTTCTGCTGACAGCTATGCACCAAGACTGAAACCAATCCTACAACTCTTCAGTTACTTTTTGCTAATCAGGGCTCCCCTAGATCAATACTTTCTAGAAATTATATATATATTTATACACATTGAAAGCGTTCATTATTATCCATATACCATAATGTTAAAAGAAAATTGCCCCAGCTTATGATGTTGAACCTTACTAACATCTGTTAAAACCTATTGTAAAATCAGGTCAGTGCCATTTCATTGCAGGTTACTAGAGATCAAACTTGCTTTAGCAAAACTGGTTTCCTTAAATGCTCTTTTTACTGAGAATACCTGGCATTGCATGTCACCTAGGAATACAGCTTTTAGAAAGACAATTTAGACAATTTAGAAAGGCATTTCTGCTTAGTGTCATTGCATCCACCAAGGAGCTAAAAGTCTAGCAAAAATGAGAAACAGAAAACATCTGTGTAAAATTTATGGCCATCCTGTAAGTAAATTATTTTATTTGTGTCTGTTGAAGGATTTTCTTTGAGTAATTTGGACAACTCAAGTAGTTTTTCTTGAAAACAAAATTCAAAAGATCACTTTATCGGGCTAATACTAATGTTTTCATTTTTTTATTAAGATCAAGCCACATAAAAATTAGGGGGTACAATGAACCTTGTTTATTACGACTTCTGCCTACATATGGCAATATTAAGACTTCTTGAGATATGACTGAGGAAGCAGATAAATAACACACTAAAGACAAAAATTAAAAACCACAATAAAGGATACATGCCCCCACTGATGACCAACTTTTAACACACAGAGGACCTCAGTTCAATTTGGTCATCTGAGTTTTCTGTATCATGGCACCATGAATTTACTGTTGCATTTTTTACCTGACATCTGCCTTTGCCTCTTTTTATTATTTTTGTGTAACGGAATAATTTTCTTTCCTCTCTTATGCCCAGTTATTGTATCTCTGGACAATTGCATTTCTCTTCAGTGGAACTTAGGATTATACTGCTGTAATTGAAGGAACTGGAACGACAACACAGTTGTACTGCCAACAGCTCAAAGTCAGTAACCAACTACACGCATTCAAAAACACCTTCCTTCAAAAGCCTCCAGATTCTAAGTCTAATGAAACCTTACAACACTCAAGGCAGCAGTTTGTTAATGTACCAGTTATTCTCAAAGAACCTTGCTTTCTTTGGATGTATGCACAACCTGCTACTCTTCCTATCCTCTGAGCAATGAAATCATGACATTTTCACCAAAGTGAGCACCAGAGTCTGCCCTGAGAAATGGAATCCCTCTCACCCCAAGCAGGCCCTGTTTCTTTTTCCCCGTACAACACACGCTGGTCACAAGAACTACAAAGCCTGTGGCTTTAGCACATTGCCCCCAAATCAATGACTAGAGGGAGAGGAAAAGAACGAGCTTCTGACTGCTCCAACCAAGAGCCTTATTTCCACCTGTTAGACAACATCTCTGCCTATCAGCACAGTCCAACAGAGAAGAGCAGACAGACAATATTTCAACTATTCAAAACTTTATTTAAATTGAATTCAGCAAAAAATGAAACTATGTGCAGGAAGAACTATATACATAAAGAAACAGGAAGAACTATATACATAAAGACTATTGTCCAAGATCCATCTGAGTGTGTCCTGAGAAGCAGAAGCACTCATATATAAATGGGAATATACAGATCTGGAGTAAGTTCCACCCTGCAGGTTGGGCACCTGTGAGTAGTCTCCAGGGCAATAGGGAGGCATCTACTGCAGAAGACATGGCCACACAGGGTCACCACAAGCTGTTGTCCATGTTGTAGAATCTGGAGGAAAGAAAATCACAACATGTATTGGGAGGAAAGAATTTGATTTTGCTGCTCTATTGCCACCAGAGGCTCTATTTAGAGCATCTGGAATCAGTTGGAATAATGAATGAGGGACCCACAGATGTGCCAGTGCCATTTTGGCAAAGGCTTCTCCCTCAACATTCACCATCAAGAAGTGACTTGTGGAGCTTCACAGCAAGGGCTGTGCCTCCAGCCAGCTGCCCACAGCATCCCACATCATCCAGCTGACTTGTGCAGCTCCCCTTCTGCCCTTCTCCTCCCACAAAGCAGAAAGGACAACAGCTGGTGGATCCTTACCTCGGAGTAAAATTCCATGCAAATTGGACACCTAATGACAACTCCTTGCTGTGCACTGGAGGAAACAGAACTAGAAAGAACATGCAGCTGGTAAGATCACCACACTTCAATGCTTATTGATACATAAAATCTCATGTAATCATGCAACTGCACTGACTAGCCATGACACATTTCCTCTAAGAACCCTGCTGCCTTTAAGTCTCTGTGTGCTGCATTTAATGAGGATTTGGGGCCTCCCTGCTTTGAGGGAAAGGGTGTCCTGCTTTTCACCAGGAGAAAGGTGCAGGCAGGCACCCTGCTCTGGGATTTGAAGTAACAGCAGTCTCTAGCACTGGCCAGTTGCTGTGTGGCAGCTTTGACTTCCAGCAGGTCACCAGTAAGAGCTTTGTGACTACAGCATCCAGCTGTCCTCTGGGAATGCTTCACCCCAGAATATTCATTCCAGGATCCAGTTCTAAATTACAGAGTAACAGCTCTGGCAACATCCTGCCCTGGGAAGGAGCCTTTGGTCAATTTTAAATGCTGCAGCACTGAGCTCTTTCAGCCTTACCTAAACAGAGCAGCTACACTCAGCAACTGAGAAGCTTGAGACTGAAGGAACAAAACATTCCTTTTTCATATTAACCAGGTGGTGGCATTTGTTCACCAACAGACTTAACAACCAAAACTTAAACATCTACAAATTCATTGGCAAAATGCATTATGGTTTAGAAGAGTAGAAGCCCTTTAGGTGGCATTTTTAAGGCCTGACACCTGAAAGTTCCATACTGAAGTTCTCTCCTATATTGCCTTTCCAGAAGGCTCAAAGCACACCAGTAATATTAAAACCTCTGTCTTTCCCCCCACCCCAAAAAAACACTTTAGAAAAGCTTATACCATAATTCTCATGTTCTTTGTCTTCCCTAGTGACACAGGCACCTGGTTTAATCAGTCTAATGACTTGCATCTTTCTTATCCTGATGGAGTGCTCCTACAGCAGGGCTTTCCTGTTTCTCTGCAGCTTGGGGATTTTACTGTGCGGGCACCCAGCCTGAACTGCAAGATCTCCACCACAGAAGCAAACAAATCAGGGCTTATGACACCCAGCACTGGCCATAAAAGCATGACCTCCACAGCTGCCTCTGTGCAAGTCTACCTTGGGAAGAAGGGCTCCAGCTCCAGGAGAAAGGCAACCAGCTGGCACCATTCCAGCAGGGAATTTCTACTGGAATTTGCCCAGCTGCTGCCTGCCAGTTCCATGATGCCAAGCCCACGTGATAACATTTCATTTCCACATCTAACATCACTACCAGAGCTTGTCAGGAAAAGCAAATGCAATAGTGAGCCATGGCCTGTGACCAATCCCCCCCCTTCCTTGCCATACCCCCACCCTCATCTCTAAGGCTCTGTGCAAAGTTGTACATCTGCTCTGGGCTGCCTTTTTCTCCCAAAATGCAAACGGTATCATTTGATCGTCATGCAACATGGGAGAAAGAGGGAAATAAGTAGAGTATGGGAAGGCCTCAAAGATAAACCAGGCATACTTGTAGAACTTAGTCCTACACAGGAAAGAAAGAAAGGCACAGAACTCTGTGTTTGGTAGGGCATGAGCCATACATACTCCGATTGTGCAGTGTCCTCCTCTGCTGCTCCCTGTTCTGCAGGGGCTGGGTCAGCCACAGGTGCATCATGAGCTCCTGTTCCATTACCAGAGCCATCCACCTGCTCCTGGCTGTTCAGTGTAACATTTCTGCTTTCCTGTCCATACACTGTAATTTAATTTTCAGAAATTAGATCTCTTATTCTCTCTCTCCCTGGAGCTACCCTTGAAATGAGTTATATAAATAGTCAGCAATGCTTCCTATTTGAAATGGACTCTATTCAGCTGGTTTAAAAACAAGCATAAACAAGCTACTTTCCCAAATTCTAAGAGTGGACCCTTCCACACATTGTGGCTCCTCTGCTACAAAACAACACAAAATTTTTGCTCTGTTCAGCCTACACACAGCTAAAAAAGGTGACCTGAGATTCTCAAAGACAGTCCATGGAAACTAAAAATTACTTGAAGCAGTATGCCCTTAGAAAATTGTCATTATCTTCCTCCTTAATTAAGCTAATTTAAGAATGGAGTTATATGTGATGCAAAATGCAGAATATGTAAAAGATTTCTTAAGGAAGGATGCCGCTTGTATTCATGTTTGATCTTTATGTATGTTCAAGCCAAATCAACTGGGAGATATGGTCCATTAAATAGACAACAACTCACAAACAAGATCTAAGTGATGCCCATGGGGCAGAAAAACAAATTCCTTGTTGGTAGAATTGCCTTGTTAAGGTTCAGGGCTTGACATGCTTCAAGGAGCTCAGACCCAGGGAAGGCTTAACAAAGTTTGGGGAGAAGGATGCCCACTGAGAGTGGACACAAAGAATGCAAAGAATGCAGAATTGAGGGGCCCCATGGAAATCTGGAACAACTCCCAGGATAAGGAACTAAGAAACCCAACTGTCCTGAAATCAGCTCTGACTGGTAAAAAGTAATTCCTGCAGGGGGAGATTGCGACCACCGACTCGTGGAGCGGCAACTCAAGAACCTCCCCAGCCCAAAAGAAGAGGCAGACTGAGCAATGCACTCAGTGGACTAATTACAGTGAGAAGAGAGACAATCACTAACCAAAAGAAGACAAAATACTGGCTAAGAAGATAACCATGTCACTTGCAACCACTTAATGCTAATTTCTTTCTTGGTTTAAATTTATAAATAATAGAAGTTCTTTTGGAAGTGGGTGTGTCTGATTTGTGAAATACCACTGAGCGCCCAGACTGGTGAAACACTGAAACCAGCATCCAATGTCTCTCTCAAGTGGCTCATCATTTACCTGTTGCACCCCAGTAACAAATCCAATTTTTGTGGACCACACATTGACCAAGTTACTGGGAGAACCATTTCTAATGGCCTGGTCTGTAACAGCCAAAGGGTCAAGAACTGCTGTTTGCTCCTTAACTCTCAGAAACCCCAGGCAACGATGACCTCTGCAACTCCAGGGTCCATGTCACACTAACCAATCGCTAATCAATTAAAATTGCAGGAGGCATTACCACATTAAAGTTCCTTCTGCATAAGTGTTCAGCTACCACTTTTCTTGCAGGGATTTCCCACTGGGACTGACAGAGGCCATCACACACACATCGCATCCATTCTCTAAGACACAGGCCAGAGGCTTTAGCCCTGTGCTTTGCCTTTTGCTGAAAAGAAGTTTCAATCCCTGCTGCTCGACTTTCTTGGAAAAGAACAACAAAAATAACTATCACATTTTAGATAAAAGTCCATTACCAACTGTAAAACATCACCTCACCTTCAGGAAACTTCAATCGATGCACATGGGAAGGGAGAGAAAAGGAAGATACAATTAGATTTGGTGATCCCCCCTGGTGCTGCCCTCAAACCTCAGCTCAGAAAGCAGTTACAGCAGGGGAGTTGGGGAAGGGTAGGGTATCACCCTCTATGTTTGGTTAAGAGCATTCAAAGCAGTAGCACAAAGAGCTGCTGCCCTGAATAACAAAGAAGTGGGTGCTGCTGATTCTGCTCTCATTGCTGCAACAGGGTAGAAATAGAGGCAGCTTAGGAACCCCCTGAACACCCTCCTCCCTGGTCCCCTGTTCCTGTTCCCTATTTAGATTTGACCTGGAGCTGTTTCTTTCCCTTGTTCTCCCCAAAACTGGCAAATTCTGCTATGAGAACCTTAACACTTCATGTTAGCTGTACAGCTGCTGAAGAAAGGAAGTCACAACAGAAATTTGGGAGTAAAGAATTCCAGTTTGCTGCTCTATTGGCACCCAGGAAACTGGACTTGGAGTATGTGCAATATGTCACTCAACGCTAGAACTACAAAGGACACACAGATCTGCCAGGGTCATCCTGGAAGGGACTTCTCTCTCTTTGGATACCACCAAGGAAGAGCTTGGAGGGATGGGCAAATTGGAGCTTCCCAGCAAGGGCTGTGCTTCCAGCCTGCTGCCCGTAGCATCCCACCTCAAACATCTGAGTTGTGCAGTTCCCCTTTAGCCCCTTTCCCTCCCACAAACCAGAAATTACAACAATATGTGGATCCTCACCTCTGCATTGTCATCCTCCCAATTTGGAGGACTAACCAAACTTCTTAGTGGTTCACTAGAGGGAACAGAACCAGAAAAACATGCAGCTGGTCAATTCACAGAGCACAAAGGGCTACCAACAGAACATATAATTGAAGAAATTTAAATAACCCCTTGTTCTGATTTAGCAACATCCCAGCCCAGAAACACAATCAAGAGCAAGAGCTTTTATGTACTGCAAGCATTTCAGTGTTTCACAATCCATAATGTAAGAAACATTTAATAATGACTTCCTGACAGAGAGGAAATGTTTCTCCTGGATTTTACTGGTTTTAAGTTGGTTTGGTTTTCGGGGTTTTTTTGGTTTGGTTTTTTTGTTTGTTTGTTTGGTTTTGTTTTGGTGTTTTTTTGTTGTTGTTGTTTTTGTTGTTGTTACTTCTGTTCCAGACTATGTTTCAAGTCAGAATTCTCCAAACAGAATCAAGTAGAACCCAAAAGATTGGCAGGAACCTCCATCTACCGTACATCAGAAATTACACTTTGGAGAGACTCTATATCTGTCACGTACAATTCAATATCTCGTGGTTCCTGTTGGAGGTTGCTTGCCAGTGAATTCTCTGTTGACCTGGAACAAAGTGAGTACTGCTGGCTCCTTTCCCAGTCCTGCAGTGGGGTAAAAATGTAGACAGAGTAGGAATCGCTTGAAGCCACTCCATCCTGCCTCCCTGTTTATGTTTCCTGAGTAGATTTGGGCTAGAACCTTTTCTTTCCCTTGCTAGCCCTAAACACTTCATGTTGGATGAACCGCTGCTGAGAAACAGAAACGGCAACCACAGAAATTTGGGGCAAAAAGGTTTGCTGCTCTATTGGCACCAGCAAATTGGATTTGGGGTATCTGCAGTCTGTCAGTCAATACTAGAACTACAAGGAACACACAGATCTGCCAGTGCTATCCTGACAAAGGCTTCTCCCTCTATGGACACCACCAAGAAAGGACTTGGAGGGATGGGCAAATTGGAGCTTCCCAGCAAGGGCTGGACTTCCAGTCAGCTGCCCGTGGCATCCCACCTAGGACAACTGAGTTGTGCAGCTCCCCCTCTGTCTCCTCCCCCCCACAAAGCAGAAAGGACAAGAACATGTGATAAGAACATGATGCTTACATCTGTAATGGCATCCTGCCATGTCGGGGGACTCTCAAAACGGTCTGGCCATTCATCAGAGTTAATAGAACTAGAAGAACATGCAGCTGTCAATTTCACAGTGCAAAGAGGGCTTCCAAGACATTGCAAAAATAGAAACAACCCCTTATTCTGATTAAGCAACATCCCAGCTCAGAAACACGGTCAGTGCAAGAGCTTTTATGTACTGCAAGCCTTTCAGTGCAAACCGTAATGTAAGAAACATTCAACAATGATTTCCTGAATGGAGAAGAAAGGTTTCTCCAGGATTTTGCTTTGTTTGTAGGGGTTTTTTTTCCAATACTTCCCTTCCTGACAGGCCACTATGGTTCAAATCAGATTCCATTACACAGAGTCAAGCAGAATCCAATAGTTTGGCAAAAAACCTGCATCTACCATATATCAGAAATTACACTTTGGAGAGACTCTTCATCAGTCACATACTCATTGTTAGCTCTTGGTTCCTCTTCAATGTCTGTCACCCGTATCTCAGCTGAATTTTCTGCTTCTCTGGAGCCAAGTGGGTACTGCTGGCTCTGCTCCCTGTCCTGCACCTGAGAGTTGTCACTCTCCCTCATCCGAGGACTAGCTGGGCCTGCTGGCCGTGCACTAGAGGGAACCAAAAAGAGCGTGCAGCCATTTGAACGCAGAACCAATAATTTCACTGCAGACAAAGAGTTGCCAACATGTAACACCTATTCAGATTTAGCAACATCCCAGCCCAGCTCCACAGCTGTTCCCCGAGCTGCTATGTGCTGCAAGCATTTCAGCATATATCAAGTCGTACTGTTACAAATATTCAACCATGACTTCATGAAAAGAAAAGAAAGGTTTCAGCTGGATTTTGCTATGTGTTTTTTTGGACTCTTTTACTTACTTCTCTGCACTGTATTCCAGGTCTGAAGGTTCTGCACAGACTTCAACAGAACCCAGAAGCTTGGTAAAAACCTGTTCCTACCTTGCATCACAAATTACACTTCAGAGAGACATTTTACTCTCACATACCCATCACTATCTCTTGGCTCCTCTTCGTCACGAGTTGCCACTGGACTAGGGGAATTCTCTGCTGATCTGGAAAGACGTGAGTGCTGCTGGTTCTGCTCCCTGTCCTGCAGGGGTTAAAAATGAAGACAGGGTAGGAAACACTCAAAACAACTCTAACCTACTTCCCTGTATCAGTTCCCTGATTGGATTTGGGCTAGAAGCTTTTCTTTCCCTTGTTAGCTCCAAAAAGGGCAACTTCTGCAGTCATAGCCCTAAACACTTCATGTTGGATGAATAGCTGCTGAAAAAAGGAAACCACAACAGGCACTGGGAGTAAAGAATTCCAGTTTGCTGGAATTTTTTGTTGGCTCCAGGCAAACTGGACTTGGAGTATGTGCACTATGTCACTCAACGCTAGAACTACAAAGGACACACAGATCTGCCAGTGCCATCCTGGAAAGAGCTTCTCCCTCTATGGACACCACCCAGGAGGGACTTGGAGGGATGGGCAAGTTGGAGCTTCCCAGCAAGGGCTGTGCTTCCAGCCTGCTGCCCGTGGCATCCCGCCTCAAACATCTGAGTTGTGCAGCTCCCCTTTTGTCCCTCCCCCTCCCACAAACCAGAAAGGACAAGAACATGTGGATCCTCACCGCTGAGTCCTCATCTGACCAAAATGGACGTTCAAAATTAAATTGCAGCCAATCACTAGAGAGAGCAGAACCAGAAGATCATGCAGCCATTTATTTCTTTGGGCACCAAAGGCTACCAACGCAGAAAACTTTGGTACCTAAAACATCTCCTATTCTGATTAAGCAACATCCCAGCCCAGAAAAACAATCATTCCATGAATTTTTATGAACAGCAAGCATTTCAGTGTGACCAGCCATTCTCTTACATTCAGTGTTAGATAGACAGCTTCTAAGAAGCTAAGGCTTCACAAACAGAGAAGAAAGGCTTCTGCTGGATTCTGCTGGGTTTATTTTAATTCTCTTCCAGGCAGGCCACTATATTCCAGGTCTCAAGTACTTGCACAGAGCCAGGCAGAACCCAAAAGCTTGGCAGAAACCTCCTTCAGCCACTTATCTGACATTAGACACTTTGCTAGACACTTTCTCTCACACATACTCATCATCTTCTGTTGGTTCCTCTTCATCATTTCTTGCCAGTGGCTCAACAGAATCCTCTGATGCTCTGGAAAGATGTGGCTGCTGCTCGCTCTGCTCCCTGTCCTGAAATGGGGTAGAAACGGAGGCACTTAGGAATCACCTGAACACTCTACTTCCTGCTTCCCTTTTTCAGTTCCCTAATTGGATTTGGGCTGGAGCCATTTCTTCCTCTCTTTCTCCTCCAAACTGGCAATTTCCCCTGTGATAGCCTGAACACTACTTATCATGTGAACAGCTACTGAAGAGAAAAAGCCCCATACCCAAACCTGCTCTTGTGTTTGGTGCACGTGGAGCTGGGTCATGAAAAGCATGTTTTAAAATTTGAGGCCTTTTCTTTGCAAAGGTTCAGGATCAACCCATTTAGGATATAGCTCCCATGCTGTTTGCTGCACGTTTCTGTTTTGCACAGCAGCAGTGGCATCCCAAATTTGAGCAGATACACTGCACTGTGCTTTGGATCCAAGCATATTCCTTTAAGATAGTAGGGGATCTGGAAAGAATTCCAAATGTGAGCCTTTTAAAAGCTTCTTGGAATAAGAAACCAAATTAATGCATACCCCAGTCAGCTGCAGTTGCATTTTACAGCTCAATGACAGAGGAATCCTAAATAGGTGTTGCGAATAAAACACTTCTTACTTGGGAATCAAAGACTTCCTGTGCTCCCCCTTAAATCATGGAAGCAACAACCTCTTTTAGGTTGTTCACCCACTCTCTGCAAGGAGTTCTCAGGCATGCTGATATGTTCATGAGTGTGTTTGTGGCTGACAGGAATTTGTGTCTAAAGTGGTAAATCAGAGCCTTCTTTCAACCTTTGAGGCCAGGCAAGAAAACTAATTTGAATGCAAGATGGAGAAGAGTGTGCCAGTCACTACTTACCACAGGAGACTCATTGTCACTGATAGTAATGACTTTGGGCTCAGAAGATTCACCTGTGAGATCTATGAATTCTCCACCAGCTGAAGAGATAGAACATTAGAACCAACGTCAGAGATAGCAGAGGAATGCAATGGCTGACTACTGTAGAAAAGGCTGTGGTTGGATTCATTGTGCCCTCAGTCTCTTTTTTTCAGGAATGTGTCCAACATTTCACTCAAGCTTCACCCACCAGAGTCCACAGGGAGTATTGTCAGCCCTGTCCCTCTGAAGGGGCAAAACAACAGGAAGAGCATCTGAGCTCCTCCCAGCTTCTGTTGTATGACAACAGCTTACAGGATGTTCACATCAACTAATGATGTGAATAGAGGGGAATGTTTAGCACACAGGGAAATGAAAACTCAAACCAACACTAGAGGGGATACCAATTTTATGGTACCATGCTGTGGATTGGCTCCTTGAAGGATGGGCCACAGCTAATGACAGGTTTTCCGCATCTTTATCCAGCTAGGGAGATCCCAAACTCAGTGTGCCACCCTCCACTGTGGCAGCTGCAGTGACGGCCAGCTCATCAGAACACTCAGTCAGGACTTTGAGCAGCACCTGAGGACCTTTGCTCCACAGCCCCTCTGCACTAGCAGCCAGTGTATCGAGCTCAGTAACACCAAAACAGCTGTCAGAAGGCTTGCAGTTTAGGAATGCCATACCAGGTGCTTCCTCAATCCCAAGCTTTCCCTTCCTCCCCAGTAAAGGGCCTAGAAACTGGCAAAAGCTCATGGCCACATGGTCTTCAGCCCTCCAGAAGCAGTTTCTGTTCTCACCAGGCTCAAAGGCAGGTGCACCACTTTCCTCAAGGTCTATTGGCTCTGTCCACAAAGTCCCACCTGCGCTGGAGGGCAGCAGCCTGCTCCGTTTCCGAGCTGGTCTGGAACCAAGTGCTCCTCCAGGGCGCTTTCGCTGATGCTGACAGGGAACAAAGCCTTAGCATTTTCTGTGGCATGGATATTAACACATCCCTCGGTTTGTGCAACACCAATGGCAGCACACAAGGATACAGAAAACTCCCCTGCAAAGGCTGGAATACACACCAAATGGTCCTATGGGCCATTCCCACCTGAGCACAGCACAGCAGGGAAAAGACATCACCCCTGATCTCCAACAAGCCGCCTCCCCAAGAGCGAGCCTCTCCCAATGGCTTGAGAATGAGGAGACCAGTTCCCAATTCCAGCAGGTTGCTGCTCCCACCGTAAGCATTTCTGCACTACTGCTAACACCCACAGAAATTCAAAACCTTCACTATTCCAGAACGTCAAGTTACGTGAAGTTTTCAAAGGCTTCTGTTCTTCTGCATTTGCTACAAACTCTTTATATGCTTTCTAGAAGTACCCTGGAAAATGTTTCAAGAATCCTGTTTGCATTGAGTAGCAAAGTACTTACTGAGCTCATGGTGTTTTGTGATCAAAAACTACAATCAAAGTGGGGCAAACACCAGAAAATGAACGTCAGGGATGTGATCAATCCCTTTGGTTCCTTCAGGCAGCCCACTGCAGATTTTTTGGAATGCCAGAAAACTGCTCTTCCAAACCTGTCAGAAAAGTAGAGGGGAGATTATGTATTTGAAATGCCAGCTTTCATGAACACCCCCATGCCCCAAGACTCCCATTCCCGAGTCTCCAGTTCCTGTCCAAAGCCAGAAGGGAAGTCTGTGACTCTGGTGCTTGAGCCCACCTGCAGTCCATCCTCCCACCCTGCAGCCCAGCCCAGCCCCGCAGCATCAGAAGCCTTTCCAAGAACCATCTGCACTCACCTGGACAGTCAGTGCAGAGTTTGGCTCGCAAATGTCCGCAAATCGCTCTCTGTTCCCAGCCGGGATGGAGAAGACAGATGCTCCGCGTCTGCTGCGCAGCAGAGAATCCGTCAACTGGCTCAACAGACTCCGTGCCAACAGAACCTTGGGAGCAAGAGTGCCCCTGGCAACCGGTGGCAACATTCCATGCCCAGCTACGGGTGGCAACATTCCATGCCCAGCTACGGGTGTCCACTGGCCCCACCCGTGGGGGGTTCCAGAGCGCCATGGAGGCACCTCAACCATCACCTGCTGCTGCTGCCACCCACCAGATCAGGCTGTCCAGCCTGGCCTGGAACGTTCCAGGGCATCCACAGCTTCTCTGGGCAGCCTGTTCCAATGTCTCACTGCCCTCACAGCTCTTCCGAACACCTGCTCCCAATCTCCCCCTTCTCATCTCAAACCCTTCCCTTCCCCATCGCTCTCTGCCCCTCTGGGCACGGCAAGGCCGCAGTGAGGCCTCCCCGGACCTGCTCCTCCCCAGGCTGGACAGCCCCGGCTCTGCCAGCCTGGCTGCGGAGCACGGCTGCTCCAGGCCTGCACACATCCATCCCCACGGCCTCCTCCGGCCCTGCTCCACAGGCACATCCTGCTGCTCCTGGGCACAGCTCCACAGGCACATCCTGCTGCTGCTGCTGGGCATGGCTGGGCACAGCTCCACAGGCACATCCTGCTGCTGCTGGGCACAGCTCCACAGGCACATCCTGCTGCTGCTGATGCTGGGCACAGTTTCACAGGCACATCCTGCTGCTGGGCACAGCTCCACAGGCACATCCTGCTGCTCCTGGGCACAGCTCCACAGGCTCATCCTGCTGCTGCTGCTGGGCACAGCCGGGCACAGCTCCACACGTGCAGCCTCAGGCGCAGGGCAGGGACTGAGCTGCACCTCCCGCCACCCTCAGCCTGAGCAACCTGAGCATCACTGGAGCCTTTTTGTGGCTAAAGAAACCCCACCTAACTACACCTCCCCAAAGCAGAAAGAAATTTAAACCCTTCCTTAACCCTCCTCCTCCAGGTTTATTACTCTGTTGCTGTTTTAACTCTTATCAGAGTGTCTTAACATTAACCCTAGTCAATAGCAATTAAAACAAAATCAAGGTTTGTTGGGTTTTTCCCAAATTGTTGAAAAGATCTAAGCATTCTGATCCTTATTTCAAGTCTCTGAAGTCTGGACATTTTCAGATGTTCAACTACTTCTCTACCAGAATTTCCCAACAGGGCTGAGGAGTTTTGCTCTGCTCCCGGGGACAGCACCTTCCTCCTGAGGCCCTGCTCTGCTGTGGAAGGTGGCACAGCAGAAAAAGCAGAATTCCTATTCAGTTTTCCTTCCAGCCACTCTGCCACGGCACCTGTGTTCAGAAGGATGGGCTGGGGCTCCTGAGAGCAGCAGGGAACCCATCTCAGCCCTGCCAGGTGCAGGGCTGCTCCTCAGCCCCTGCTCCCCTTGGGCGCTCTGGGTGTGGGGAGAATGGTGGCAACTGACCCAGCGCTGTGGAGAGCACAAGGATTTGTTCAGCTCATGCTCTGCATGAGGAGGCTCATTTCTTACAAAAGTTTCTCCGTTCTTACAAATCATCCTTTCTGGGTAATTGACAGCATGTTGAGTGTTGAAGAACGGGAGGGACGACTTTTCCAGTTTTTGAAAAATCCCAAAGGAGATTTAACACTTTCTGTAGAAATGCTAAGACACTAAAGCAATTCCAAAGATACATTTAATATATGAACAATTAGGCACCTGGTATGACTCCCAAAGCACTGGTTATGAGAAACAAACAAAGTAAATATGCTGTCTCTGGTCTGGGTTTTCAAAGCTCAAAAAACCCACTTCTCCTATGCCTACAGATCAGTGAGGAAATTTTCCTTCTGCTGACAGCTATGCACCAAGACTGAAACCAATCCTACAACTCTTCAGTTACTTTTTGCTAATCAGGGCTCCCCTAGATCAATACTTTCTAGAAATTATATATATATTTATACACATTGAAAGCGTTCATTATTATCCATATACCATAATGTTAAAAGAAAATTGCCCCAGCTTATGATGTTGAACCTTACTAACATCTGTTAAAACCTATTGTAAAATCAGGTCAGTGCCATTTCATTGCAGGTTACTAGAGATCAAACTTGCTTTAGCAAAACTGGTTTCCTTAAATGCTCTTTTTACTGAGAATACCTGGCATTGCATGTCACCTAGGAATACAGCTTTTAGAAAGACAATTTAGACAATTTAGAAAGGCATTTCTGCTTAGTGTCATTGCATCCACCAAGGAGCTAAAAGTCTAGCAAAAATGAGAAACAGAAAACATCTGTGTAAAATTTATGGCCATCCTGTAAGTAAATTATTTTATTTGTGTCTGTTGAAGGATTTTCTTTGAGTAATTTGGACAACTCAAGTAGTTTTTCTTGAAAACAAAATTCAAAAGATCACTTTATCGGGCTAATACTAATGTTTTCATTTTTTTATTAAGATCAAGCCACATAAAAATTAGGGGGTACAATGAACCTTGTTTATTACGACTTCTGCCTACATATGGCAATATTAAGACTTCTTGAGATATGACTGAGGAAGCAGATAAATAACACACTAAAGACAAAAATTAAAAACCACAATAAAGGATACATGCCCCCACTGATGACCAACTTTTAACACACAGAGGACCTCAGTTCAATTTGGTCATCTGAGTTTTCTGTATCATGGCACCATGAATTTACTGTTGCATTTTTTACCTGACATCTGCCTTTGCCTCTTTTTATTATTTTTGTGTAACGGAATAATTTTCTTTCCTCTCTTATGCCCAGTTATTGTATCTCTGGACAATTGCATTTCTCTTCAGTGGAACTTAGGATTATACTGCTGTAATTGAAGGAACTGGAACGACAACACAGTTGTACTGCCAACAGCTCAAAGTCAGTAACCAACTACACGCATTCAAAAACACCTTCCTTCAAAAGCCTCCAGATTCTAAGTCTAATGAAACCTTACAACACTCAAGGCAGCAGTTTGTTAATGTACCAGTTATTCTCAAAGAACCTTGCTTTCTTTGGATGTATGCACAACCTGCTACTCTTCCTATCCTCTGAGCAATGAAATCATGACATTTTCACCAAAGTGAGCACCAGAGTCTGCCCTGAGAAATGGAATCCCTCTCACCCCAAGCAGGCCCTGTTTCTTTTTCCCCGTACAACACACGCTGGTCACAAGAACTACAAAGCCTGTGGCTTTAGCACATTGCCCCCAAATCAATGACTAGAGGGAGAGGAAAAGAACGAGCTTCTGACTGCTCCAACCAAGAGCCTTATTTCCACCTGTTAGACAACATCTCTGCCTATCAGCACAGTCCAACAGAGAAGAGCAGACAGACAATATTTCAACTATTCAAAACTTTATTTAAATTGAATTCAGCAAAAAATGAAACTATGTGCAGGAAGAACTATATACATAAAGAAACAGGAAGAACTATATACATAAAGACTATTGTCCAAGATCCATCTGAGTGTGTCCTGAGAAGCAGAAGCACTCATATATAAATGGGAATATACAGATCTGGAGTAAGTTCCACCCTGCAGGTTGGGCACCTGTGAGTAGTCTCCAGGGCAATAGGGAGGCATCTACTGCAGAAGACATGGCCACACAGGGTCACCACAAGCTGTTGTCCATGTTGTAGAATCTGGAGGAAAGAAAATCACAACATGTATTGGGAGGAAAGAATTTGATTTTGCTGCTCTATTGCCACCAGAGGCTCTATTTAGAGCATCTGGAATCAGTTGGAATAATGAATGAGGGACCCACAGATGTGCCAGTGCCATTTTGGCAAAGGCTTCTCCCTCAACATTCACCATCAAGAAGTGACTTGTGGAGCTTCACAGCAAGGGCTGTGCCTCCAGCCAGCTGCCCACAGCATCCCACATCATCCAGCTGACTTGTGCAGCTCCCCTTCTGCCCTTCTCCTCCCACAAAGCAGAAAGGACAACAGCTGGTGGATCCTTACCTCGGAGTAAAATTCCATGCAAATTGGACACCTAATGACAACTCCTTGCTGTGCACTGGAGGAAACAGAACTAGAAAGAACATGCAGCTGGTAAGATCACCACACTTCAATGCTTATTGATACATAAAATCTCATGTAATCATGCAACTGCACTGACTAGCCATGACACATTTCCTCTAAGAACCCTGCTGCCTTTAAGTCTCTGTGTGCTGCATTTAATGAGGATTTGGGGCCTCCCTGCTTTGAGGGAAAGGGTGTCCTGCTTTTCACCAGGAGAAAGGTGCAGGCAGGCACCCTGCTCTGGGATTTGAAGTAACAGCAGTCTCTAGCACTGGCCAGTTGCTGTGTGGCAGCTTTGACTTCCAGCAGGTCACCAGTAAGAGCTTTGTGACTACAGCATCCAGCTGTCCTCTGGGAATGCTTCACCCCAGAATATTCATTCCAGGATCCAGTTCTAAATTACAGAGTAACAGCTCTGGCAACATCCTGCCCTGGGAAGGAGCCTTTGGTCAATTTTAAATGCTGCAGCACTGAGCTCTTTCAGCCTTACCTAAACAGAGCAGCTACACTCAGCAACTGAGAAGCTTGAGACTGAAGGAACAAAACATTCCTTTTTCATATTAACCAGGTGGTGGCATTTGTTCACCAACAGACTTAACAACCAAAACTTAAACATCTACAAATTCATTGGCAAAATGCATTATGGTTTAGAATAGTAGAAGCCCTTTAGGTGGCATTTTTAAGGCCTGACACCTGAAAGTTCCATACTGAAGTTCTCTCCTATATTGCCTTTCCAGAAGGCTCAAAGCACACCAGTAATATTAAAACCTCTGTCTTTCCCCCCACCCCAAAAAAACACTTTAGAAAAGCTTATACCATAATTCTCATGTTCTTTGTCTTCCCTAGTGACACAGGCACCTGGTTTAATCAGTCTAATGACTTGCATCTTTCTTATCCTGATGGAGTGCTCCTACAGCAGGGCTTTCCTGTTTCTCTGCAGCTTGGGGATTTTACTGTGCAGGATTTTACCCAACCTGAACTGCAAGATCTCCACCACAGAAGCAAACAAATCAGGGCTTATGACACCCAGCACTGGCCATAAAAGCATGACCTCCACAGCTGCCTCTGTGCAAGTCTACCTTGGGAAGAAGGGCTCCAGCTCCAGGAGAAAGGCAACCAGCTGGCACCATTCCAGCAGGGAATTTCTACTGGAATTTGCCCAGCTGCTGCCTGCCAGTTCCATGATGCCAAGCCCACGTGATAACATTTCATTTCCACATCTAACATCACTACCAGAGCTTGTCAGGAAAAGCAAATGCAATAGTGAGCCATGGCCTGTGACCAATCCCCCCCCTTCCTTGCCATACCCCCACCCTCATCTCTAAGGCTCTGTGCAAAGTTGTACATCTGCTCTGGGCTGCCTTTTTCTCCCAAAATGCAAACGGTATCATTTGATCGTCATGCAACATGGGAGAAAGAGGGAAATAAGTAGAGTATGGGAAGGCCTCAAAGATAAACCAGGCATACTTGTAGAACTTAGTCCTACACAGGAAAGAAAGAAAGGCACAGAACTCTGTGTTTGGTAGGGCATGAGCCATACATACTCCGATTGTGCAGTGTCCTCCTCTGCTGCTCCCTGTTCTGCAGGGGCTGGGTCAGCCACAGGTGCATCATGAGCTCCTGTTCCATTACCAGAGCCATCCACCTGCTCCTGGCTGTTCAGTGTAACATTTCTGCTTTCCTGTCCATACACTGTAATTTAATTTTCAGAAATTAGATCTCTTATTCTCTCTCTCCCTGGAGCTACCCTTGAAATGAGTTATATAAATAGTCAGCAATGCTTCCTATTTGAAATGGACTCTATTCAGCTGGTTTAAAAACAAGCATAAACAAGCTACTTTCCCAAATTCTAAGAGTGGACCCTTCCACACATTGTGGCTCCTCTGCTACAAAACAACACAAAATTTTTGCTCTGTTCAGCCTACACACAGCTAAAAAAGGTGACCTGAGATTCTCAAAGACAGTCCATGGAAACTAAAAATTACTTGAAGCAGTATGCCCTTAGAAAATTGTCATTATCTTCCTCCTTAATTAAGCTAATTTAAGAATGGAGTTATATGTGATGCAAAATGCAGAATATGTAAAAGATTTCTTAAGGAAGGATGCCGCTTGTATTCATGTTTGATCTTTATGTATGTTCAAGCCAAATCAACTGGGAGATATGGTCCATTAAATAGACAACAACTCACAAACAAGATCTAAGTGATGCCCATGGGGCAGAAAAACAAATTCCTTGTTGGTAGAATTGCCTTGTTAAGGTTCAGGGCTTGACATGCTTCAAGGAGCTCAGACCCAGGGAAGGCTTAACAAAGTTTGGGGAGAAGGATGCCCACTGAGAGTGGACACAAAGAATGCAAAGAATGCAGAATTGAGGGGCCCCATGGAAATCTGGAACAACTCCCAGGATAAGGAACTAAGAAACCCAACTGTCCTGAAATCAGCTCTGACTGGTAAAAAGTAATTCCTGCAGGGGGAGATTGCGACCACCGACTCGTGGAGCGGCAACTCAAGAACCTCCCCAGCCCAAAAGAAGAGGCAGACTGAGCAATGCACTCAGTGGACTAATTACAGTGAGAAGAGAGACAATCACTAACCAAAAGAAGACAAAATACTGGCTAAGAAGATAACCATGTCACTTGCAACCACTTAATGCTAATTTCTTTCTTGGTTTAAATTTATAAATAATAGAAGTTCTTTTGGAAGTGGGTGTGTCTGATTTGTGAAATACCACTGAGCGCCCAGACTGGTGAAACACTGAAACCAGCATCCAATGTCTCTCTCAAGTGGCTCATCATTTACCTGTTGCACCCCAGTAACAAATCCAATTTTTGTGGACCACACATTGACCAAGTTACTGGGAGAACCATTTCTAATGGCCTGGTCTGTAACAGCCAAAGGGTCAAGAACTGCTGTTTGCTCCTTAACTCTCAGAAACCCCAGGCAACGATGACCTCTGCAACTCCAGGGTCCATGTCACACTAACCAATCGCTAATCAATTAAAATTGCAGGAGGCATTACCACATTAAAGTTCCTTCTGCATAAGTGTTCAGCTACCACTTTTCTTGCAGGGATTTCCCACTGGGACTGACAGAGGCCATCACACACACATCGCATCCATTCTCTAAGACACAGGCCAGAGGCTTTAGCCCTGTGCTTTGCCTTTTGCTGAAAAGAAGTTTCAATCCCTGCTGCTCGACTTTCTTGGAAAAGAACAACAAAAATAACTATCACATTTTAGATAAAAGTCCATTACCAACTGTAAAACATCACCTCACCTTCAGGAAACTTCAATCGATGCACATGGGAAGGGAGAGAAAAGGAAGATACAATTAGATTTGGTGATCCCCCCTGGTGCTGCCCTCAAACCTCAGCTCAGAAAGCAGTTACAGCAGGGGAGTTGGGGAAGGGTAGGGTATCACCCTCTATGTTTGGTTAAGAGCATTCAAAGCAGTAGCACAAAGAGCTGCTGCCCTGAATAACAAAGAAGTGGGTGCTGCTGATTCTGCTCTCATTGCTGCAACAGGGTAGAAATAGAGGCAGCTTAGGAACCCCCTGAACACCCTCCTCCCTGGTCCCCTGTTCCTGTTCCCTATTTAGATTTGACCTGGAGCTGTTTCTTTCCCTTGTTCTCCCCAAAACTGGCAAATTCTGCTATGAGAACCTTAACACTTCATGTTAGCTGTACAGCTGCTGAAGAAAGGAAGTCACAACAGAAATTTGGGAGTAAAGAATTCCAGTTTGCTGCTCTATTGGCACCCAGGAAACTGGACTTGGAGTATGTGCAATATGTCACTCAACGCTAGAACTACAAAGGACACACAGATCTGCCAGGGTCATCCTGGAAGGGACTTCTCTCTCTTTGGATACCACCAAGGAAGAGCTTGGAGGGATGGGCAAATTGGAGCTTCCCAGCAAGGGCTGTGCTTCCAGCCTGCTGCCCGTAGCATCCCACCTCAAACATCTGAGTTGTGCAGTTCCCCTTTAGCCCCTTTCCCTCCCACAAACCAGAAATTACAACAATATGTGGATCCTCACCTCTGCATTGTCATCCTCCCAATTTGGAGGACTAACCAAACTTCTTAGTGGTTCACTAGAGGGAACAGAACCAGAAAAACATGCAGCTGGTCAATTCACAGAGCACAAAGGGCTACCAACAGAACATATAATTGAAGAAATTTAAATAACCCCTTGTTCTGATTTAGCAACATCCCAGCCCAGAAACACAATCAAGAGCAAGAGCTTTTATGTACTGCAAGCATTTCAGTGTTTCACAATCCATAATGTAAGAAACATTTAATAATGACTTCCTGACAGAGAGGAAATGTTTCTCCTGGATTTTACTGGTTTTAAGTTGGTTTGGTTTTCGGGGTTTTTTTGGTTTGGTTTTTTTGTTTGTTTGTTTGGTTTTGTTTTGGTGTTTTTTTGTTGTTGTTGTTTTTGTTGTTGTTACTTCTGTTCCAGACTATGTTTCAAGTCAGAATTCTCCAAACAGAATCAAGTAGAACCCAAAAGATTGGCAGGAACCTCCATCTACCGTACATCAGAAATTACACTTTGGAGAGACTCTATATCTGTCACGTACAATTCAATATCTCGTGGTTCCTGTTGGAGGTTGCTTGCCAGTGAATTCTCTGTTGACCTGGAACAAAGTGAGTACTGCTGGCTCCTTTCCCAGTCCTGCAGTGGGGTAAAAATGTAGACAGAGTAGGAATCGCTTGAAGCCACTCCATCCTGCCTCCCTGTTTATGTTTCCTGAGTAGATTTGGGCTAGAACCTTTTCTTTCCCTTGCTAGCCCTAAACACTTCATGTTGGATGAACCGCTGCTGAGAAACAGAAACGGCAACCACAGAAATTTGGGGCAAAAAGGTTTGCTGCTCTATTGGCACCAGCAAATTGGATTTGGGGTATCTGCAGTCTGTCAGTCAATACTAGAACTACAAGGAACACACAGATCTGCCAGTGCTATCCTGACAAAGGCTTCTCCCTCTATGGACACCACCAAGAAAGGACTTGGAGGGATGGGCAAATTGGAGCTTCCCAGCAAGGGCTGGACTTCCAGTCAGCTGCCCGTGGCATCCCACCTAGGACAACTGAGTTGTGCAGCTCCCCCTCTGTCTCCTCCCCCCCACAAAGCAGAAAGGACAAGAACATGTGATAAGAACATGATGCTTACATCTGTAATGGCATCCTGCCATGTCGGGGGACTCTCAAAACGGTCTGGCCATTCATCAGAGTTAATAGAACTAGAAGAACATGCAGCTGTCAATTTCACAGTGCAAAGAGGGCTTCCAAGACATTGCAAAAATAGAAACAACCCCTTATTCTGATTAAGCAACATCCCAGCTCAGAAACACGGTCAGTGCAAGAGCTTTTATGTACTGCAAGCCTTTCAGTGCAAACCGTAATGTAAGAAACATTCAACAATGATTTCCTGAATGGAGAAGAAAGGTTTCTCCAGGATTTTGCTTTGTTTGTAGGGGTTTTTTTTCCAATACTTCCCTTCCTGACAGGCCACTATGGTTCAAATCAGATTCCATTACACAGAGTCAAGCAGAATCCAATAGTTTGGCAAAAAACCTGCATCTACCATATATCAGAAATTACACTTTGGAGAGACTCTTCATCAGTCACATACTCATTGTTAGCTCTTGGTTCCTCTTCAATGTCTGTCACCCGTATCTCAGCTGAATTTTCTGCTTCTCTGGAGCCAAGTGGGTACTGCTGGCTCTGCTCCCTGTCCTGCACCTGAGAGTTGTCACTCTCCCTCATCCGAGGACTAGCTGGGCCTGCTGGCCGTGCACTAGAGGGAACCAAAAAGAGCGTGCAGCCATTTGAACGCAGAACCAATAATTTCACTGCAGACAAAGAGTTGCCAACATGTAACACCTATTCAGATTTAGCAACATCCCAGCCCAGCTCCACAGCTGTTCCCCGAGCTGCTATGTGCTGCAAGCATTTCAGCATATATCAAGTCGTACTGTTACAAATATTCAACCATGACTTCATGAAAAGAAAAGAAAGGTTTCAGCTGGATTTTGCTATGTGTTTTTTTGGACTCTTTTACTTACTTCTCTGCACTGTATTCCAGGTCTGAAGGTTCTGCACAGACTTCAACAGAACCCAGAAGCTTGGTAAAAACCTGTTCCTACCTTGCATCACAAATTACACTTCAGAGAGACATTTTACTCTCACATACCCATCACTATCTCTTGGCTCCTCTTCGTCACGAGTTGCCACTGGACTAGGGGAATTCTCTGCTGATCTGGAAAGACGTGAGTGCTGCTGGTTCTGCTCCCTGTCCTGCAGGGGTTAAAAATGAAGACAGGGTAGGAAACACTCAAAACAACTCTAACCTACTTCCCTGTATCAGTTCCCTGATTGGATTTGGGCTAGAAGCTTTTCTTTCCCTTGTTAGCTCCAAAAAGGGCAACTTCTGCAGTCATAGCCCTAAACACTTCATGTTGGATGAATAGCTGCTGAAAAAAGGAAACCACAACAGGCACTGGGAGTAAAGAATTCCAGTTTGCTGGAATTTTTTGTTGGCTCCAGGCAAACTGGACTTGGAGTATGTGCACTATGTCACTCAACGCTAGAACTACAAAGGACACACAGATCTGCCAGTGCCATCCTGGAAAGAGCTTCTCCCTCTATGGACACCACCCAGGAGGGACTTGGAGGGATGGGCAAGTTGGAGCTTCCCAGCAAGGGCTGTGCTTCCAGCCTGCTGCCCGTGGCATCCCGCCTCAAACATCTGAGTTGTGCAGCTCCCCTTTTGTCCCTCCCCCTCCCACAAACCAGAAAGGACAAGAACATGTGGATCCTCACCGCTGAGTCCTCATCTGACCAAAATGGACGTTCAAAATTAAATTGCAGCCAATCACTAGAGAGAGCAGAACCAGAAGATCATGCAGCCATTTATTTCTTTGGGCACCAAAGGCTACCAACGCAGAAAACTTTGGTACCTAAAACATCTCCTATTCTGATTAAGCAACATCCCAGCCCAGAAAAACAATCATTCCATGAATTTTTATGAACAGCAAGCATTTCAGTGTGACCAGCCATTCTCTTACATTCAGTGTTAGATAGACAGCTTCTAAGAAGCTAAGGCTTCACAAACAGAGAAGAAAGGCTTCTGCTGGATTCTGCTGGGTTTATTTTAATTCTCTTCCAGGCAGGCCACTATATTCCAGGTCTCAAGTACTTGCACAGAGCCAGGCAGAACCCAAAAGCTTGGCAGAAACCTCCTTCAGCCACTTATCTGACATTAGACACTTTGCTAGACACTTTCTCTCACACATACTCATCATCTTCTGTTGGTTCCTCTTCATCATTTCTTGCCAGTGGCTCAACAGAATCCTCTGATGCTCTGGAAAGATGTGGCTGCTGCTCGCTCTGCTCCCTGTCCTGAAATGGGGTAGAAACGGAGGCACTTAGGAATCACCTGAACACTCTACTTCCTGCTTCCCTTTTTCAGTTCCCTAATTGGATTTGGGCTGGAGCCATTTCTTCCTCTCTTTCTCCTCCAAACTGGCAATTTCCCCTGTGATAGCCTGAACACTACTTATCATGTGAACAGCTACTGAAGAGAAAAAGCCCCATACCCAAACCTGCTCTTGTGTTTGGTGCACGTGGAGCTGGGTCATGAAAAGCATGTTTTAAAATTTGAGGCCTTTTCTTTGCAAAGGTTCAGGATCAACCCATTTAGGATATAACTCCCATGCTGTTTGCTGCACGTTTCTGTTTTGCACAGCAGCAGTGGCATCCCAAATTTGAGCAGATACACTGCACTGTGCTTTGGATCCAAGCATATTCCTTTAAGATAGTAGGGGATCTGGAAAGAATTCCAAATGTGAGCCTTTTAAAAGCTTCTTGGAATAAGAAACCAAATTAATGCATACCCCAGTCAGCTGCAGTTGCATTTTACAGCTCAATGACAGAGGAATCCTAAATAGGTGTTGCGAATAAAACACTTCTTACTTGGGAATCAAAGACTTCCTGTGCTCCCCCTTAAATCATGGAAGCAACAACCTCTTTTAGGTTGTTCACCCACTCTCTGCAAGGAGTTCTCAGGCATGCTGATATGTTCATGAGTGTGTTTGTGGCTGACAGGAATTTGTGTCTAAAGTGGTAAATCAGAGCCTTCTTTCAACCTTTGAGGCCAGGCAAGAAAACTAATTTGAATGCAAGATGGAGAAGAGTGTGCCAGTCACTACTTACCACAGGAGACTCATTGTCACTGATAGTAATGACTTTGGGCTCAGAAGATTCACCTGTGAGATCTATGAATTCTCCACCAGCTGAAGAGATAGAACATTAGAACCAACGTCAGAGATAGCAGAGGAATGCAATGGCTGACTACTGTAGAAAAGGCTGTGGTTGGATTCATTGTGCCCTCAGTCTCTTTTTTTCAGGAATGTGTCCAACATTTCACTCAAGCTTCACCCACCAGAGTCCACAGGGAGTATTGTCAGCCCTGTCCCTCTGAAGGGGCAAAACAACAGGAAGAGCATCTGAGCTCCTCCCAGCTTCTGTTGTATGACAACAGCTTACAGGATGTTCACATCAACTAATGATGTGAATAGAGGGGAATGTTTAGCACACAGGGAAATGAAAACTCAAACCAACACTAGAGGGGATACCAATTTTATGGTACCATGCTGTGGATTGGCTCCTTGAAGGATGGGCCACAGCTAATGACAGGTTTTCCGCATCTTTATCCAGCTAGGGAGATCCCAAACTCAGTGTGCCACCCTCCACTGTGGCAGCTGCAGTGACGGCCAGCTCATCAGAACACTCAGTCAGGACTTTGAGCAGCACCTGAGGACCTTTGCTCCACAGCCCCTCTGCACTAGCAGCCAGTGTATCGAGCTCAGTAACACCAAAACAGCTGTCAGAAGGCTTGCAGTTTAGGAATGCCATACCAGGTGCTTCCTCAATCCCAAGCTTTCCCTTCCTCCCCAGTAAAGGGCCTAGAAACTGGCAAAAGCTCATGGCCACATGGTCTTCAGCCCTCCAGAAGCAGTTTCTGTTCTCACCAGGCTCAAAGGCAGGTGCACCACTTTCCTCAAGGTCTATTGGCTCTGTCCACAAAGTCCCACCTGCGCTGGAGGGCAGCAGCCTGCTCCGTTTCCGAGCTGGTCTGGAACCAAGTGCTCCTCCAGGGCGCTTTCGCTGATGCTGACAGGGAACAAAGCCTTAGCATTTTCTGTGGCATGGATATTAACACATCCCTCGGTTTGTGCAACACCAATGGCAGCACACAAGGATACAGAAAACTCCCCTGCAAAGGCTGGAATACACACCAAATGGTCCTATGGGCCATTCCCACCTGAGCACAGCACAGCAGGGAGAAGACATCACCCCTGATCTCCAACAAGCCGCCTCCCCAAGAGCGAGCCTCTCCCAATGGCTTGAGAATGAGGAGACCAGTTCCCAATTCCAGCAGGTTGCTGCTCCCACCGTAAGCATTTCTGCACTACTGCTAACACCCACAGAAATTCAAAACCTTCACTATTCCAGAACGTCAAGTTACGTGAAGTTTTCAAAGGCTTCTGTTCTTCTGCATTTGCTACAAACTCTTTATATGCTTTCTAGAAGTACCCTGGAAAATGTTTCAAGAATCCTGTTTGCATTGAGTAGCAAAGTACTTACTGAGCTCATGGTGTTTTGTGATCAAAAACTACAATCAAAGTGGGGCAAACACCAGAAAATGAACGTCAGGGATGTGATCAATCCCTTTGGTTCCTTCAGGCAGCCCACTGCAGATTTTTTGGAATGCCAGAAAACTGCTCTTCCAAACCTGTCAGAAAAGTAGAGGGGAGATTATGTATTTGAAATGCCAGCTTTCATGAACACCCCCATGCCCCAAGACTCCCATTCCCGAGTCTCCAGTTCCTGTCCAAAGCCAGAAGGGAAGTCTGTGACTCTGGTGCTTGAGCCCACCTGCAGTCCATCCTCCCACCCTGCAGCCCAGCCCAGCCCCGCAGCATCAGAAGCCTTTCCAAGAACCATCTGCACTCACCTGGACAGTCAGTGCAGAGTTTGGCTCGCAAATGTCCGCAAATCGCTCTCTGTTCCCAGCCGGGATGGAGAAGACAGATGCTCCGCGTCTGCTGCGCAGCAGAGAATCCGTCAACTGGCTCAACAGACTCCGTGCCAACAGAACCTTGGGAGCAAGAGTGCCCCTGGCAACCGGTGGCAACATTCCATGCCCAGCTACGGGTGGCAACATTCCATGCCCAGCTACGGGTGTCCACTGGCCCCACCCGTGGGGGGTTCCAGAGCGCCATGGAGGCACCTCAACCATCACCTGCTGCTGCTGCCACCCACCAGATCAGGCTGTCCAGCCTGGCCTGGAACGTTCCAGGGCATCCACAGCTTCTCTGGGCAGCCTGTTCCAATGTCTCACTGCCCTCACAGCTCTTCCGAACACCTGCTCCCAATCTCCCCCTTCTCATCTCAAACCCTTCCCTTCCCCATCGCTCTCTGCCCCTCTGGGCACGGCAAGGCCGCAGTGAGGCCTCCCCGGACCTGCTCCTCCCCAGGCTGGACAGCCCCGGCTCTGCCAGCCTGGCTGCGGAGCACGGCTGCTCCAGGCCTGCACACATCCATCCCCACGGCCTCCTCCGGCCCTGCTCCACAGGCACATCCTGCTGCTCCTGGGCACAGCTCCACAGGCACATCCTGCTGCTGCTGCTGGGCATGGCTGGGCACAGCTCCACAGGCACATCCTGCTGCTGCTGGGCACAGCTCCACAGGCACATCCTGCTGCTGCTGATGCTGGGCACAGTTTCACAGGCACATCCTGCTGCTGGGCACAGCTCCACAGGCACATCCTGCTGCTCCTGGGCACAGCTCCACAGGCTCATCCTGCTGCTGCTGCTGGGCACAGCCGGGCACAGCTCCACACGTGCAGCCTCAGGCGCAGGGCAGGGACTGAGCTGCACCTCCCGCCACCCTCAGCCTGAGCAACCTGAGCATCACTGGAGCCTTTTTGTGGCTAAAGAAACCCCACCTAACTACACCTCCCCAAAGCAGAAAGAAATTTAAACCCTTCCTTAACCCTCCTCCTCCAGGTTTATTACTCTGTTGCTGTTTTAACTCTTATCAGAGTGTCTTAACATTAACCCTAGTCAATAGCAATTAAAACAAAATCAAGGTTTGTTGGGTTTTTCCCAAATTGTTGAAAAGATCTAAGCATTCTGATCCTTATTTCAAGTCTCTGAAGTCTGGACATTTTCAGATGTTCAACTACTTCTCTACCAGAATTTCCCAACAGGGCTGAGGAGTTTTGCTCTGCTCCCGGGGACAGCACCTTCCTCCTGAGGCCCTGCTCTGCTGTGGAAGGTGGCACAGCAGAAAAAGCAGAATTCCTATTCAGTTTTCCTTCCAGCCACTCTGCCACGGCACCTGTGTTCAGAAGGATGGGCTGGGGCTCCTGAGAGCAGCAGGGAACCCATCTCAGCCCTGCCAGGTGCAGGGCTGCTCCTCAGCCCCTGCTCCCCTTGGGCGCTCTGGGTGTGGGGAGAATGGTGGCAACTGACCCAGCGCTGTGGAGAGCACAAGGATTTGTTCAGCTCATGCTCTGCATGAGGAGGCTCATTTCTTACAAAAGTTTCTCCGTTCTTACAAATCATCCTTTCTGGGTAATTGACAACATGTTGAGTGTTGAAGAACGGGAGGGACGACTTTTCCAGTTTTTGAAAAATCCCAAAGGAGATTTAACACTTTCTGTAGAAATGCTAAGACACTAAAGCAATTCCAAAGATACATTTAATATATGAACAATTAGGCACCTGGTATGACTCCCAAAGCACTGGTTATGAGAAACAAACAAAGTAAATATGCTGTCTCTGGTCTGGGTTTTCAAAGCTCAAAAAACCCACTTCTCCTATGCCTACAGATCAGTGAGGAAATTTTCCTTCTGCTGACAGCTATGCACCAAGACTGAAACCAATCCTACAACTCTTCAGTTACTTTTTGCTAATCAGGGCTCCCCTAGATCAATACTTTCTAGAAATTATATATATATTTATACACATTGAAAGCGTTCATTATTATCCATATACCATAATGTTAAAAGAAAATTGCCCCAGCTTATGATGTTGAACCTTACTAACATCTGTTAAAACCTATTGTAAAATCAGGTCAGTGCCATTTCATTGCAGGTTACTAGAGATCAAACTTGCTTTAGCAAAACTGGTTTCCTTAAATGCTCTTTTTACTGAGAATACCTGGCATTGCATGTCACCTAGGAATACAGCTTTTAGAAAGACAATTTAGACAATTTAGAAAGGCATTTCTGCTTAGTGTCATTGCATCCACCAAGGAGCTAAAAGTCTAGCAAAAATGAGAAACAGAAAACATCTGTGTAAAATTTATGGCCATCCTGTAAGTAAATTATTTTATTTGTGTCTGTTGAAGGATTTTCTTTGAGTAATTTGGACAACTCAAGTAGTTTTTCTTGAAAACAAAATTCAAAAGATCACTTTATCGGGCTATAACTAATGTTTTCATTTTTTTATTAAGATCAAGCCACATAAAAATTAGGGGGTACAATGAACCTTGTTTATTACGACTTCTGCCTACATATGGCAATGTTAAGACTTCTTGAGATATGACTGAGGAAGCAGATAAATAACACACTAAAGACAAAAATTAAAAACCACAATAAAGGATACATGCCCCCACTGATGACCAACTTTTAACACACAGAGGACCTCAGTTCAATTTGGTCATCTGAGTTTTCTGTATCATGGCACCATGAATTTACTGTTGCACTTTTTTACCTGACATCTGCCTTTGCCTCTTTTTATTATTTTTGTGTAACGGAATAATTTTCTTTCCTCTCTTATGCCCAGTTATTGTATCTCTGGACAATTGCATTTCTCTTCAGTGGAACTTAGGATTATACTGCTGTAATTGAAGGAACTGGAACGACAACACAGTTGTACTGCCAACAGCTCAAAGTCAGTAACCAACTACACGCATTCAAAAACACCTTCCTTCAAAAGCCTCCAGATTCTAAGTCTAATGAAACCTTACAACACTCAAGGCAGCAGTTTGTTAATGTACCAGTTATTCTCAAAGAACCTTGCTTTCTTTGGATGTATGCACAACCTGCTACTCTTCCTATCCTCTGAGCAATGAAATCATGACATTTTCACCAAAGTGAGCACCAGAGTCTGCCCTGAGAAATGGAATCCCTCTCACCCCAAGCAGGCCCTGTTTCTTTTTCCCCGTACAACACACGCTGGTCACAAGAACTACAAAGCCTGTGGCTTTAGCACATTGCCCCCAAATCAATGACTAGAGGGAGAGGAAAAGAACGAGCTTCTGACTGCTCCAACCAAGAGCCTTATTTCCACCTGTTAGACAACATCTCTGCCTATCAGCACAGTCCAACAGAGAAGAGCAGACAGACAATATTTCAACTATTCAAAACTTTATTTAAATTGAATTCAGCAAAAAATGAAACTATGTGCAGGAAGAACTATATACATAAAGAAACAGGAAGAACTATATACATAAAGACTATTGTCCAAGATCCATCTGAGTGTGTCCTGAGAAGCAGAAGCACTCATATATAAATGGGAATATACAGATCTGGAGTAAGTTCCACCCTGCAGGTTGGGCACCTGTGAGTAGTCTCCAGGGCAATAGGGAGGCATCTACTGCAGAAGACATGGCCACACAGGGTCACCACAAGCTGTTGTCCATGTTGTAGAATCTGGAGGAAAGAAAATCACAACATGTATTGGGAGGAAAGAATTTGATTTTGCTGCTCTATTGCCACCAGAGGCTCTATTTAGAGCATCTGGAATCAGTTGGAATAATGAATGAGGGACCCACAGATGTGCCAGTGCCATTTTGGCAAAGGCTTCTCCCTCAACATTCACCATCAAGAAGTGACTTGTGGAGCTTCACAGCAAGGGCTGTGCCTCCAGCCAGCTGCCCACAGCATCCCACATCATCCAGCTGACTTGTGCAGCTCCCCTTCTGCCCTTCTCCTCCCACAAAGCAGAAAGGACAACAGCTGGTGGATCCTTACCTCGGAGTAAAATTCCATGCAAATTGGACACCTAATGACAACTCCTTGCTGTGCACTGGAGGAAACAGAACTAGAAAGAACATGCAGCTGGTAAGATCACCACACTTCAATGCTTATTGATACATAAAATCTCATGTAATCATGCAACTGCACTGACTAGCCATGACACATTTCCTCTAAGAACCCTGCTGCCTTTAAGTCTCTGTGTGCTGCATTTAATGAGGATTTGGGGCCTCCCTGCTTTGAGGGAAAGGGTGTCCTGCTTTTCACCAGGAGAAAGGTGCAGGCAGGCACCCTGCTCTGGGATTTGAAGTAACAGCAGTCTCTAGCACTGGCCAGTTGCTGTGTGGCAGCTTTGACTTCCAGCAGGTCACCAGTAAGAGCTTTGTGACTACAGCATCCAGCTGTCCTCTGGGAATGCTTCACCCCAGAATATTCATTCCAGGATCCAGTTCTAAATTACAGAGTAACAGCTCTGGCAACATCCTGCCCTGGGAAGGAGCCTTTGGTCAATTTTAAATGCTGCAGCACTGAGCTCTTTCAGCCTTACCTAAACAGAGCAGCTACACTCAGCAACTGAGAAGCTTGAGACTGAAGGAACAAAACATTCCTTTTTCATATTAACCAGGTGGTGGCATTTGTTCACCAACAGACTTAACAACCAAAACTTAAACATCTACAAATTCATTGGCAAAATGCATTATGGTTTAGAATAGTAGAAGCCCTTTAGGTGGCATTTTTAAGGCCTGACACCTGAAAGTTCCATACTGAAGTTCTCTCCTATATTGCCTTTCCAGAAGGCTCAAAGCACACCAGTAATATTAAAACCTCTGTCTTTCCCCCCACCCCAAAAAAACACTTTAGAAAAGCTTATACCATAATTCTCATGTTCTTTGTCTTCCCTAGTGACACAGGCACCTGGTTTAATCAGTCTAATGACTTGCATCTTTCTTATCCTGATGGAGTGCTCCTACAGCAGGGCTTTCCTGTTTCTCTGCAGCTTGGGGATTTTACTGTGCAGGATTTTACCCAACCTGAACTGCAAGATCTCCACCACAGAAGCAAACAAATCAGGGCTTATGACACCCAGCACTGGCCATAAAAGCATGACCTCCACAGCTGCCTCTGTGCAAGTCTACCTTGGGAAGAAGGGCTCCAGCTCCAGGAGAAAGGCAACCAGCTGGCACCATTCCAGCAGGGAATTTCTACTGGAATTTGCCCAGCTGCTGCCTGCCAGTTCCATGATGCCAAGCCCACGTGATAACATTTCATTTCCACATCTAACATCACTACCAGAGCTTGTCAGGAAAAGCAAATGCAATAGTGAGCCATGGCCTGTGACCAATCCCCCCCCTTCCTTGCCATACCCCCACCCTCATCTCTAAGGCTCTGTGCAAAGTTGTACATCTGCTCTGGGCTGCCTTTTTCTCCCAAAATGCAAACGGTATCATTTGATCGTCATGCAACATGGGAGAAAGAGGGAAATAAGTAGAGTATGGGAAGGCCTCAAAGATAAACCAGGCATACTTGTAGAACTTAGTCCTACACAGGAAAGAAAGAAAGGCACAGAACTCTGTGTTTGGTAGGGCATGAGCCATACATACTCCGATTGTGCAGTGTCCTCCTCTGCTGCTCCCTGTTCTGCAGGGGCTGGGTCAGCCACAGGTGCATCATGAGCTCCTGTTCCATTACCAGAGCCATCCACCTGCTCCTGGCTGTTCAGTGTAACATTTCTGCTTTCCTGTCCATACACTGTAATTTAATTTTCAGAAATTAGATCTCTTATTCTCTCTCTCCCTGGAGCTACCCTTGAAATGAGTTATATAAATAGTCAGCAATGCTTCCTATTTGAAATGGACTCTATTCAGCTGGTTTAAAAACAAGCATAAACAAGCTACTTTCCCAAATTCTAAGAGTGGACCCTTCCACACATTGTGGCTCCTCTGCTACAAAACAACACAAAATTTTTGCTCTGTTCAGCCTACACACAGCTAAAAAAGGTGACCTGAGATTCTCAAAGACAGTCCATGGAAACTAAAAATTACTTGAAGCAGTATGCCCTTAGAAAATTGTCATTATCTTCCTCCTTAATTAAGCTAATTTAAGAATGGAGTTATATGTGATGCAAAATGCAGAATATGTAAAAGATTTCTTAAGGAAGGATGCCGCTTGTATTCATGTTTGATCTTTATGTATGTTCAAGCCAAATCAACTGGGAGATATGGTCCATTAAATAGACAACAACTCACAAACAAGATCTAAGTGATGCCCATGGGGCAGAAAAACAAATTCCTTGTTGGTAGAATTGCCTTGTTAAGGTTCAGGGCTTGACATGCTTCAAGGAGCTCAGACCCAGGGAAGGCTTAACAAAGTTTGGGGAGAAGGATGCCCACTGAGAGTGGACACAAAGAATGCAAAGAATGCAGAATTGAGGGGCCCCATGGAAATCTGGAACAACTCCCAGGATAAGGAACTAAGAAACCCAACTGTCCTGAAATCAGCTCTGACTGGTAAAAAGTAATTCCTGCAGGGGGAGATTGCGACCACCGACTCGTGGAGCGGCAACTCAAGAACCTCCCCAGCCCAAAAGAAGAGGCAGACTGAGCAATGCACTCAGTGGACTAATTACAGTGAGAAGAGAGACAATCACTAACCAAAAGAAGACAAAATACTGGCTAAGAAGATAACCATGTCACTTGCAACCACTTAATGCTAATTTCTTTCTTGGTTTAAATTTATAAATAATAGAAGTTCTTTTGGAAGTGGGTGTGTCTGATTTGTGAAATACCACTGAGCGCCCAGACTGGTGAAACACTGAAACCAGCATCCAATGTCTCTCTCAAGTGGCTCATCATTTACCTGTTGCACCCCAGTAACAAATCCAATTTTTGTGGACCACACATTGACCAAGTTACTGGGAGAACCATTTCTAATGGCCTGGTCTGTAACAGCCAAAGGGTCAAGAACTGCTGTTTGCTCCTTAACTCTCAGAAACCCCAGGCAACGATGACCTCTGCAACTCCAGGGTCCATGTCACACTAACCAATCGCTAATCAATTAAAATTGCAGGAGGCATTACCACATTAAAGTTCCTTCTGCATAAGTGTTCAGCTACCACTTTTCTTGCAGGGATTTCCCACTGGGACTGACAGAGGCCATCACACACACATCGCATCCATTCTCTAAGACACAGGCCAGAGGCTTTAGCCCTGTGCTTTGCCTTTTGCTGAAAAGAAGTTTCAATCCCTGCTGCTCGACTTTCTTGGAAAAGAACAACAAAAATAACTATCACATTTTAGATAAAAGTCCATTACCAACTGTAAAACATCACCTCACCTTCAGGAAACTTCAATCGATGCACATGGGAAGGGAGAGAAAAGGAAGATACAATTAGATTTGGTGATCCCCCCTGGTGCTGCCCTCAAACCTCAGCTCAGAAAGCAGTTACAGCAGGGGAGTTGGGGAAGGGTAGGGTATCACCCTCTATGTTTGGTTAAGAGCATTCAAAGCAGTAGCACAAAGAGCTGCTGCCCTGAATAACAAAGAAGTGGGTGCTGCTGATTCTGCTCTCATTGCTGCAACAGGGTAGAAATAGAGGCAGCTTAGGAACCCCCTGAACACCCTCCTCCCTGGTCCCCTGTTCCTGTTCCCTATTTAGATTTGACCTGGAGCTGTTTCTTTCCCTTGTTCTCCCCAAAACTGGCAAATTCTGCTATGAGAACCTTAACACTTCATGTTAGCTGTACAACTGCTGAAGAAAGGAAGTCACAACAGAAATTTGGGAGTAAAGAATTCCAGTTTGCTGCTCTATTGGCACCCAGGAAACTGGACTTGGAGTATGTGCAATATGTCACTCAACGCTAGAACTACAAAGGACACACAGATCTGCCAGTGTCATCCTGGAAGGGGCTTCTCTCTCTATGGATACCACCAAGGAGGAGCTTGGAGGGATGGGCAAGTTGGAGCTTCCCAGCAAGGGCTGTGCTTCCAGCCTGCTGCCCGTAGCATCCCACCTCAAACATCTGAGTTGTGCAGTTCCCCTTTAGCCCCTTTCCCTCCCACAAACCAGAAAGGACAACAATATGTGGATCCTCACCTCTGCATTGTCATCCTCCCAATTTGGAGGACTAACCAAACTTCTTAGTGGTTCACTAGAGGGAACAGAACCAGAAAAACATGCAGCTGGTCAATTTCACAGAGCACAAAGGGCTACCAACAGAACATATAATTGAAGAAATTTAAATAACCCCTTGTTCTGATTTAGCAACATCCCAGCCCAGAAACACAATCAAGTGCAAGAGCTTTTATGTACTGCAAGCATTTCAGTGTATCACAATCCATAATGTAAGAAACATTTAATAATGACTTCCTGACAGAGAGGAAATGTTTCTCCTGGATTTTACTGGTTTTAAGTTGGTTTGGTTTTCGGGGTTTTTTTGGTTTGGTTTTTTTGTTTGTTTGTTTGGTTTTGTTTTGGTGTTTTTTTGTTGTTGTTGTTTTTGTTGTTGTTACTTCTGTTCCAGACTATGTTTCAAGTCAGAATTCTCCAAACAGAATCAAGTAGAACCCAAAAGATTGGCAGGAACCTCCATCTACCGTACATCAGAAATTACACTTTGGAGAGACTCTATATCTGTCACGTACAATTCAATATCTCGTGGTTCCTGTTGGAGGTTGCTTGCCAGTGAATTCTCTGTTGACCTGGAACGAAGTGAGTACTGCTGGCTCCTTTCCCAGTCCTGCAGTGGGGTAAAAATGTAGACAGAGTAGGAATCGCTTGAAGCCACTCCATCCTGCCTCCCTGTTTATGTTTCCTGAGTAGATTTGGGCTAGAACCTTTTCTTTCCCTTGCTAGCCCTAAACACTTCATGTTGGATGAACCGCTGCTGAGAAACAGAAACGGCAACCACAGAAATTTGGGGCAAAAAGGTTTGCTGCTCTATTGGCACCAGCAAATTGGATTTGGGGTATCTGCAGTCTGTCAGTCAATACTAGAACTACAAGGAACACACAGATCTGCCAGTGCTATCCTGACAAAGGCTTCTCCCTCTATGGACACCACCAAGAAAGGACTTGGAGGGATGGGCAAATTGGAGCTTCCCAGCAAGGGCTGGACTTCCAGTCAGCTGCCCGTGGCATCCCACCTAGGACAACTGAGTTGTGCAGCTCCCCCTCTGTCTCCTCCCCCCCACAAAGCAGAAAGGACAAGAACATGTGATAAGAACATGATGCTTACATCTGTAATGGCATCCTGCCATGTCGGGGGACTCTCAAAACGGTCTGGCCATTCATCAGAGTTAATAGAACTAGAAGAACATGCAGCTGTCAATTTCGCAGTGCAAAGAGGGCTTCCAAGACATTGCAAAAATAGAAACAACCCCTTATTCTGATTAAGCAACATCCCAGCTCAGAAACACGGTCAGTGCAAGAGCTTTTATGTACTGCAAGCCTTTCAGTGCAAACCGTAATGTAAGAAACATTCAACAATGATTTCCTGAATGGAGAAGAAAGGTTTCTCCAGGATTTTGCTTTGTTTGTAGGGGTTTTTTTTCCAATACTTCCCTTCCTGACAGGCCACTATGGTTCAAATCAGATTCCATTACACAGAGTCAAGCAGAATCCAATAGTTTGGCAAAAAACCTGCATCTACCATATATCAGAAATTACACTTTGGAGAGACTCTTCATCAGTCACATACTCATTGTTAGCTCTTGGTTCCTCTTCAATGTCTGTCACCCGTATCTCAGCTGAATTTTCTGCTTCTCTGGAGCCAAGTGGGTACTGCTGGCTCTGCTCCCTGTCCTGCACCTGAGAGTTGTCACTCTCCCTCATCCGAGGACTAGCTGGGCCTGCTGGCCGTGCACTAGAGGGAACCAAAAAGAGCGTGCAGCCATTTGAACGCAGAACCAATAATTTCACTGCAGACAAAGAGTTGCCAACATGTAACACCTATTCAGATTTAGCAACATCCCAGCCCAGCTCCACAGCTGTTCCCCGAGCTGCTATGTGCTGCAAGCATTTCAGCATATATCAAGTCGTACTGTTACAAATATTCAACCATGACTTCATGAAAAGAAAAGAAAGGTTTCAGCTGGATTTTGCTATGTGTTTTTTTGGACTCTTTTACTTACTTCTCTGCACTGTATTCCAGGTCTGAAGGTTCTGCACAGACTTCAACAGAACCCAGAAGCTTGGTAAAAACCTGTTCCTACCTTGCATCACAAATTACACTTCAGAGAGACATTTTACTCTCACATACCCATCACTATCTCTTGGCTCCTCTTCGTCACGAGTTGCCACTGGACTAGGGGAATTCTCTGCTGATCTGGAAAGACGTGAGTGCTGCTGGTTCTGCTCCCTGTCCTGCAGGGGTTAAAAATGAAAACAGGGTAGGAAACACTCAAAACAACTCTAACCTACTTCCCTGTATCAGTTCCCTGATTGGATTTGGGCTAGAAGCTTTTCTTTCCCTTGTTAGCTCCAAAAAGGGCAACTTCTGCAGTCATAGCCCTAAACACTTCATGTTGGATGAATAGCTGCTGAAAAAAGGAAACCACAACAGGCACTGGGAGTAAAGAATTCCAGTTTGCTGGAATTTTTTGTTGGCTCCAGGCAAACTGGACTTGGAGTATGTGCACTATGTCACTCAACGCTAGAACTACAAAGGACACACAGATCTGCCAGTGCCATCCTGGAAAGAGCTTCTCCCTCTATGGACACCACCCAGGAGGGACTTGGAGGGATGGGCAAGTTGGAGCTTCCCAGCAAGGGCTGTGCTTCCAGCCTGCTGCCCGTGGCATCCCGCCTCAAACATCTGAGTTGTGCAGCTCCCCTTTTGTCTCTCCCCCTCCCACAAACCAGAAAGGACAAGAACATGTGGATCCTCACCGCTGAGTCCTCATCTGACCAAAATGGACGTTCAAAATTAAATTGCAGCCAATCACTAGAGAGAGCAGAACCAGAAGATCATGCAGCCATTTATTTCTTTGGGCACCAAAGGCTACCAACGCAGAAAACTTTGGTACCTAAAACATCTCCTATTCTGATTAAGCAACATCCCAGCCCAGAAAAACAATCATTCCATGAATTTTTATGAACAGCAAGCATTTCAGTGTGACCAGCCATTCTCTTACATTCAGTGTTAGATAGACAGCTTCTAAGAAGCTAAGGCTTCACAAACAGAGAAGAAAGGCTTCTGCTGGATTCTGCTGGGTTTATTTTAATTCTCTTCCAGGCAGGCCACTATATTCCAGGTCTCAAGTACTTGCACAGAGCCAGGTAGAACCCAAAAGCTTGGCAGAAACCTCCTTCAGCCACTTATCTGACATTAGACACTTTGCTAGACACTTTCTCTCACACATACTCATCATCTTCTGTTGGTTCCTCTTCATCATTCCTTGCCAGTGGCTCAACAGAATCCTCTGATGCTCTGGAAAGATGTGGCTGCTGCTCGCTCTGCTCCCTGTCCTGAAATGGGGTAGAAACGGAGGCACTTAGGAATCACCTGAACACTCTACTTCCTGCTTCCCTTTTTCAGTTCCCTAATTGGATTTGGGCTGGAGCCATTTCTTCCTCTCTTTCTCCTCCAAACTGGCAATTTCACCTGTGATAGCCTGAACACTACTTATCATGTGAACAGCTACTGAAGAGAAAAAGCCCCATACCCAAACCTGCTCTTGTGTTTGGTGCACGTGGAGCTGGGTCATGAAAAGCATGTTGTAAAATTTGAGGCCTTTTCTTTGCAAAGGTTCAGGATCAACCCATTTAGGATATAACTCCCATGCTGTTTGCTGCACGTTTCTATTTTGCACAGCAGCAGTGGCATCCCAAATTTGAGCAGATACACTGCACTGTGCTTTGGATCCAAGCATATTCCTTTAAGATAGTAGGGGATCTGGAAAGAATTCCAAATGTGAGCCTTTTAAAAGCTTCTTGGAATAAGAAACCAAATTAATGCATACCCCAGTCAGCTGCAGTTGCATTTTACAGCTCAATGACAGAGGAATCCTAAATAGGTGTTGCGAATAAAACACTTCTTACTTGGGAATCAAAGACTTCCTGTGCTCCCCCTTAAATCATGGAAGCAACAACCTCTTTTAGGTTGTTCACCCACTCTCTGCAAGGAGTTCTCAGGCATGCTGATATGTTCATGAGTGTGTTTGTGGCTGACAGGAATTTGTGTCTAAAGTGGTAAATCAGAGCCTTCTTTCAACCTTTGAGGCCAGGCAAGAAAACTAATTTGAATGCAAGATGGAGAAGAGTGTGCCAGTCACTACTTACCACAGGAGACTCATTGTCACTGATAGTAATGACTTTGGGCTCAGAAGATTCACCTGTGAGATCTATGAATTCTCCACCAGCTGAAGAGATAGAACATTAGAACCAACGTCAGAGATAGCAGAGGAATGCAATGGCTGACTACTGTAGAAAAGGCTGTGGTTGGATTCATTGTGCCCTCAGTCTCTTTTTTTCAGGAATGTGTCCAACATTTCACTCAAGCTTCACCCACCAGAGTCCACAGGGAGTATTGTCAGCCCTGTCCCTCTGAAGGGGCAAAACAACAGGAAGAGCATCTGAGCTCCTCCCAGCTTCTGTTGTATGACAACAGCTTACAGGATGTTCACATCAACTAATGATGTGAATAGAGGGGAATGTTTAGCACACAGGGAAATGAAAACTCAAACCAACACTAGAGGGGATACCAATTTTATGGTACCATGCTGTGGATTGGCTCCTTGAAGGATGGGCCACAGCTAATGACAGGTTTTCCGCATCTTTATCCAGCTAGGGAGATCCCAAACTCAGTGTGCCACCCTCCACTGTGGCAGCTGCAGTGACGGCCAGCTCATCAGAACACTCAGTCAGGACTTTGAGCAGCACCTGAGGACCTTTGCTCCACAGCCCCTCTGCACTAGCAGCCAGTGTATCGAGCTCAGTAACACCAAAACAGCTGTCAGAAGGCTTGCAGTTTAGGAATGCCATACCAGGTGCTTCCTCAATCCCAAGCTTTCCCTTCCTCCCCAGTAAAGGGCCTAGAAACTGGCAAAAGCTCATGGCCACATGGTCTTCAGCCCTCCAGAAGCAGTTTCTGTTCTCACCAGGCTCAAAGGCAGGTGCACCACTTTCCTCAAGGTCTATTGGCTCTGTCCACAAAGTCCCACCTGCGCTGGAGGGCAGCAGCCTGCTCCGTTTCCGAGCTGGTCTGGAACCAAGTGCTCCTCCAGGGCGCTTTCGCTGATGCTGACAGGGAACAAAGCCTTAGCATTTTCTGTGGCATGGATATTAACACATCCCTCGGTTTGTGCAACACCAATGGCAGCACACAAGGATACAGAAAACTCCCCTGCAAAGGCTGGAATACACACCAAATGGTCCTATGGGCCATTCCCACCTGAGCACAGCACAGCAGGGAAAAGACATCACCCCTGATCTCCAACAAGCCGCCTCCCCAAGAGCGAGCCTCTCCCAATGGCTTGAGAATGAGGAGACCAGTTCCCAATTCCAGCAGGTTGCTGCTCCCACCGTAAGCATTTCTGCACTACTGCTAACACCCACAGAAATTCAAAACCTTCACTATTCCAGAACGTCAAGTTACGTGAAGTTTTCAAAGGCTTCTGTTCTTCTGCATTTGCTACAAACTCTTGATATGCTTTCTAGAAGTACCCTGGAAAATGTTTCAAGAATCCTGTTTGCATTGAGTAGCAAAGTACTTACTGAGCTCATGGTGTTTTGTGATCAAAAACTACAATCAAAGTGGGGCAAACACCAGAAAATGAACGTCAGGGATGTGATCAATCCCTTTGGTTCCTTCAGGCAGCCCACTGCAGATTTTTTGGAATGCCAGAAAACTGCTCTTCCAAACCTGTCAGAAAAGTAGAGGGGAGATTATGTATTTGAAATGCCAGCTTTCATGAACACCCCCATGCCCCAAGACTCCCATTCCCGAGTCTCTAGTTCCTGTCCAAAGCCAGAAGGGAAGTCTGTGACTCTGGTGCTTGAGCCCACCTGCAGTCCATCCTCCCACCCTGCAGCCCAGCCCAGCCCCTCAGCATCAGAAGCCTTTCCAAGAACCATCTGCACTCACCTGGACAGTCAGTGCAGAGTTTGGCTCGCAAATGTCCGCAAATCGCTCTCTGTTCCCAGCCGGGATGGAGAAGACAGATGCTCTGCGTCTGCTGCGCAGCAGAGAATCCGTCAACTGGCTCAACAGACTCCGTGCCAACAGAACCTTGGGAGCAAGAGTGCCCCTGGCAACCGGTGGCAACATTCCATGCCCAGCTACGGGTGGCAACATTCCATGCCCAGCTACGGGTGTCCACTGGCCCCACCCGTGGGGGGTTCCAGAGCGCCATGGAGGCACCTCAACCATCACCTGCTGCTGCTGCCACCCACCAGATCAGGCTGTCCAGCCTGGCCTGGAACGTTCCAGGGCATCCACAGCTTCTCTGGGCAGCCTGTTCCAATGTCTCACTGCCCTCACAGCTCTTCCGAACACCTGCTCCCAATCTCCCCCTTCTCATCTCAAACCCTTCCCTTCCCCATCGCTCTCTGCCCCTCTGGGCACGGCAAGGCCGCAGTGAGGCCTCCCCGGACCTGCTCCTCCCCAGGCTGGACAGCCCCGGCTCTGCCAGCCTGGCTGCGGAGCACGGCTGCTCCAGGCCTGCACACATCCATCCCCACGGCCTCCTCCGGCCCTGCTCCACAGGCACATCCTGCTGCTCCTGGGCACAGCTCCACAGGCACATCCTGCTGCTGCTGGGCACAGCTCACAGGCACATCCTGCTGCTGCTGCTGGGCATGGCTGGGCACAGCTCCACAGGCACATCCTGCTGCTGCTGGGCACAGCTCCACAGGCACATCCTGCTGCTGCTTATGCTGGGCACAGTTTCACAGGCACATCCTGCTGCTGGGCACAGCTCCACAGGCACATCCTGCTGCTCCTGGGCACAGCTCCACAGGCTCATCCTGCTGCTGCTGCTGGGCACAGCCGGGCACAGCTCCACACGTGCAGCCTCAGGCGCAGGGCAGGGACTGAGCTGCACCTCCCGCCACCCTCAGCCTGAGCAACCTGAGCATCACTGGAGCCTTTTTGTGGCTAAAGAAACCCCACCTAACTACACCTCCCCAAAGCAGAAAGAAATTTAAACCCTTCCTTAACCCTCCTCCTCCAGGTTTATTACTCTGTTGCTGTTTTAACTCTTATCAGAGTGTCTTAACATTAACCCTAGTCAATAGCAATTAAAACAAAATCAAGGTTTGTTGGGTTTTTCCCAAATTGTTGAAAAGATCTAAGCATTCTGATCCTTATTTCAAGTCTCTGAAGTCTGGACATTTTCAGATGTTCAACTACTTCTCTACCAGAATTTCCCAACAGGGCTGAGGAGTTTTGCTCTGCTCCCGGGGACAGCACCTTCCTCCTGAGGCCCTGCTCTGCTGTGGAAGGTGGCACAGCAGAAAAAGCAGAATTCCTATTCAGTTTTCCTTCCAGCCACTCTGCCACGGCACCTGTGTTCAGAAGGATGGGCTGGGGCTCCTGAGAGCAGCAGGGAACCCATCTCAGCCCTGCCAGGTGCAGGGCTGCTCCTCAGCCCCTGCTCCCCTTGGGCGCTCTGGGTGTGGGGAGAATGGTGGCAACTGACCCAGCGCTGTGGAGAGCACAAGGATTTGTTCAGCTCATGCTCTGCATGAGGAGGCTCATTTCTTACAAAAGTTTCTCCGTTCTTACAAATCATCCTTTCTGGGTAATTGACAGCATGTTGAGTGTTGAAGAACGGGAGGGACGACTTTTCCAGTTTTTGAAAAATCCCAAAGGAGATTTAACACTTTCTGTAGAAATGCTAAGACACTAAAGCAATTCCAAAGATACATTTAATATATGAACAATTAGACACCTGGTATGACTCCCAAAGCACTGGTTATGAGAAACAAACAAAGTAAATATGCTGTCTCTGGTCTGGGTTTTCAAAGCTCAAAAAACCCACTTCTCCTATGCCTACAGATCAGTGAGGAAATTTTCCTTCTGCTGACAGCTATGCACCAAGACTGAAACCAATCCTACAACTCTTCAGTTACTTTTTGCTAATCAGGGCTCCCCTAGATCAATACTTTCTAGAAATTATATATATATATTTATACACATTGAAAGCGTTCATTATTATCCATATACCATAATGTTAAAAGAAAATTGCCCCAGCTTATGATGTTGAACCTTACTAACATCTGTTAAAACCTATTGTAAAATCAGGTCAGTGCCATTTCATTGCAGGTTACTAGAGATCAAACTTGCTTTACCAAAACTGGTTTCCTTAAATGCTCTTTTTACTGAGAATACCTGGCATTGCATGTCACCTAGGAATACAGCTTTTAGAAAGACAATTTAGACAATTTAGAAAGGCATTTCTGCTTAGTGTCATTGCATCCACCAAGGAGCTAAAAGTCTAGCAAAAATGAGAAACAGAAAACATCTGTGTAAAATTTATGGCCATCCTGTAAGTAAATTATTTTATTTGTGTCTGTTGAAGGATTTTCTTTGAGTAATTTGGACAACTCAAGTAGTTTTTCTTGAAAACAAAATTCAAAAGATCACTTTATCGGGCTAATACTAATGTTTTCATTTTTTTATTAAGATCAAGCCACATAAAAATTAGGGGGTACAATGAACCTTGTTTATTACGACTTCTGCCTACATATGGCAATGTTAAGACTTCTTGAGATATGACTGAGGAAGCAGATAAATAACACACTAAAGACAAAAATTAAAAACCACAATAAAGGATACATGCCCCCACTGATGACCAACTTTTAACACACAGAGGACCTCAGTTCAATTTGGTCATCTGAGTTTTCTGTATCATGGCACCATGAATTTACTGTTGCATTTTTTACCTGACATCTGCCTTTGCCTCTTTTTATTATTTTTGTGTAACGGAATAATTTTCTTTCCTCTCTTATGCCCAGTTATTGTATCTCTGGACAATTGCATTTCTCTTCAGTGGAACTTAGGATTATACTGCTGTAATTGAAGGAACTGGAACGACAACACAGTTGTACTGCCAACAGCTCAAAGTCAGTAACCAACTACACGCATTCAAAAACACCTTCCTTCAAAAGCCTCCAGATTCTAAGTCTAATGAAACCTTACAACACTCAAGGCAGCAGTTTGTTAATGTACCAGTTATTCTCAAAGAACCTTGCTTTCTTTGGATGTATGCACAACCTGCTACTCTTCCTATCCTCTGAGCAATGAAATCATGACATTTTCACCAAAGTGAGCACCAGAGTCTGCCCTGAGAAATGGAATCCCTCTCACCCCAAGCAGGCCCTGTTTCTTTTTCCCCGTACAACACACGCTGGTCACAAGAACTACAAAGCCTGTGGCTTTAGCACATTGCCCCCAAATCAATGACTAGAGGGAGAGGAAAAGAACGAGCTTCTGACTGCTCCAACCAAGAGCCTTATTTCCACCTGTTAGACAACATCTCTGCCTATCAGCACAGTCCAACAGAGAAGAGCAGACAGACAATATTTCAACTATTCAAAACTTTATTTAAATTGAATTCAGCAAAAAATGAAACTATGTGCAGGAAGAACTATATACATAAAGAAACAGGAAGAACTATATACATAAAGACTATTGTCCAAGATCCATCTGAGTGTGTCCTGAGAAGCAGAAGCACTCATATATAAATGGGAATATACAGATCTGGAGTAAGTTCCACCCTGCAGGTTGGGCACCTGTGAGTAGTCTCCAGGGCAATAGGGAGGCATCTACTGCAGAAGACATGGCCACACAGGGTCACCACAAGCTGTTGTCCATGTTGTAGAATCTGGAGGAAAGAAAATCACAACATGTATTGGGAGGAAAGAATTTGATTTTGCTGCTCTATTGCCACCAGAGGCTCTATTTAGAGCATCTGGAATCAGTTGGAATAATGAATGAGGGACCCACAGATGTGCCAGTGCCATTTTGGCAAAGGCTTCTCCCTCAACATTCACCATCAAGAAGTGACTTGTGGAGCTTCACAGCAAGGGCTGTGCCTCCAGCCAGCTGCCCACAGCATCCCACATCATCCAGCTGACTTGTGCAGCTCCCCTTCTGCCCTTCTCCTCCCACAAAGCAGAAAGGACAACAGCTGGTGGATCCTTACCTCGGAGTAAAATTCCATGCAAATTGGACACCTAATGACAACTCCTTGCTGTGCACTGGAGGAAACAGAACTAGAAAGAACATGCAGCTGGTAAGATCACCACACTTCAATGCTTATTGATACATAAAATCTCATGTAATCATGCAACTGCACTGACTAGCCATGACACATTTCCTCTAAGAACCCTGCTGCCTTTAAGTCTCTGTGTGCTGCATTTAATGAGGATTTGGGGCCTCCCTGCTTTGAGGGAAAGGGTGTCCTGCTTTTCACCAGGAGAAAGGTGCAGGCAGGCACCCTGCTCTGGGATTTGAAGTAACAGCAGTCTCTAGCACTGGCCAGTTGCTGTGTGGCAGCTTTGACTTCCAGCAGGTCACCAGTAAGAGCTTTGTGACTACAGCATCCAGCTGTCCTCTGGGAATGCTTCACCCCAGGATATTCATTCCAGGATCCAGTTCTAAATTACAGAGTAACAGCTCTGGCAACATCCTGCCCTGGGAAGGAGCCTTTGGTCAATTTTAAATGCTGCAGCACTGAGCACTTTCAGCCTTACCTAAACAGAGCAGCTACACTCAGCAACTGAGAAGCTTGAGACTGAAGGAACAAAACATTCCTTTTTCATATTAACCAGGTGGTGGCATTTGTTCACCAACAGACTTAACAACCAAAACTTAAACATCTACAAATTCATTGGCAAAATGCATTATGGTTTAGAATAGTAGAAGCCCTTTAGGTGGCATTTTTAAGGCCTGACACCTGAAAGTTCCATACTGAAGTTCTCTCCTATATTGCCTTTCCAGAAGGCTCAAAGCACACCAGTAATATTAAAACCTCTGTCTTTCCCCCCACCCCAAAAAAACACTTTAGAAAAGCTCATACCATAATTCTCATGTTCTTTGTCTTCCCTAGTGACACAGGCACCTGGTTTAATCAGTCTAATGACTTGCATCTTTCTTATCCTGATGGAGTGCTCCTACAGCAGGGCTTTCCTGTTTCTCTGCAGCTTGGGGATTTTACTGTGCAGGATTTTACCCAACCTGAACTGCAAGATCTCCACCACAGAAGCAAACAAATCAGGGCTTATGACACCCAGCACTGGCCATAAAAGCATGACCTCCACAGCTGCCTCTGTGCAAGTCTACCTTGGGAAGAAGGGCTCCAGCTCCAGGAGAAAGGCAACCAGCTGGCACCATTCCAGCAGGGAATTTCTACTGGAATTTGCCCAGCTGCTGCCTGCCAGTTCCATGATGCCAAGCCCACGTGATAACATTTCATTTCCACATCTAACATCACTACCAGAGCTTGTCAGGAAAAGCAAATGCAATAGTGAGCCATGGCCTGTGACCAATCCCCCCCCTTCCTTGCCATACCCCCACCCTCATCTCTAAGGCTCTGTGCAAAGTTGTACATCTGCTCTGGGCTGCCTTTTTCTCCCAAAATGCAAACGGTATCATTTGATCGTCATGCAACATGGGAGAAAGAGGGAAATAAGTAGAGTATGGGAAGGCCTCAAAGATAAACCAGGCATACTTGTAGAACTTAGTCCTACACAGGAAAGAAAGAAAGGCACAGAACTCTGTGTTTGGTAGGGCATGAGCCATACATACTCCGATTGTGCAGTGTCCTCCTCTGCTGCTCCCTGTTCTGCAGGGGCTGGGTCAGCCACAGGTGCATCATGAGCTCCTGTTCCATTACCAGAGCCATCCACCTGCTCCTGGCTGTTCAGTGTAACATTTCTGCTTTCCTGTCCATACACTGTAATTTAATTTTCAGAAATTAGATCTCTTATTCTCTCTCTCCCTGGAGCTACCCTTGAAATGAGTTATATAAATAGTCAGCAATGCTTCCTATTTGAAATGGACTCTATTCAGCTGGTTTAAAAACAAGCATAAACAAGCTACTTTCCCAAATTCTAAGAGTGGACCCTTCCACACATTGTGGCTCCTCTGCTACAAAACAACACAAAATTTTTGCTCTGTTCAGCCTACACACAGCTAAAAAAGGTGACCTGAGATTCTCAAAGACAGTCCATGGAAACTAAAAATTACTTGAAGCAGTATGCCCTTAGAAAATTGTCATTATCTTCCTCCTTAATTAAGCTAATTTAAGAATGGAGTTATATGTGATGCAAAATGCAGAATATGTAAAAGATTTCTTAAGGAAGGATGCCGCTTGTATTCATGTTTGATCTTTATGTATGTTCAAGCCAAATCAACTGGGAGATATGGTCCATTAAATAGACAACAACTCACAAACAAGATCTAAGTGATGCCCATGGGGCAGAAAAACAAATTCCTTGTTGGTAGAATTGCCTTGTTAAGGTTCAGGGCTTGACATGCTTCAAGGAGCTCAGACCCAGGGAAGGCTTAACAAAGTTTGGGGAGAAGGATGCCCACTGAGAGTGGACACAAAGAATGCAAAGAATGCAGAATTGAGGGGCCCCATGGAAATCTGGAACAACTCCCAGGATAAGGAACTAAGAAACCCAACTGTCCTGAAATCAGCTCTGACTGGTAAAAAGTAATTCCTGCAGGGGGAGATTGCGACCACCGACTCGTGGAGCGGCAACTCAAGAACCTCCCCAGCCCAAAAGAAGAGGCAGACTGAGCAATGCACTCAGTGGACTAATTACAGTGAGAAGAGAGACAATCACTAACCAAAAGAAGACAAAATACTGGCTAAGAAGATAACCATGTCACTTGCAACCACTTAATGCTAATTTCTTTCTTGGTTTAAATTTATAAATAATAGAAGTTCTTTTGGAAGTGGGTGTGTCTGATTTGTGAAATACCACTGAGCGCCCAGACTGGTGAAACACTGAAACAAGCAACCAATGTCTCTCTCAAGTGGCTCATCATTTACCTGTTGCACCCCAGTAACAAATCCAATTTTTGTGGACCACACATTGACCAAGTTACTGGGAGAACCATTTCTAATGGCCTGGTCTGTAACAGCCAAAGGGTCAAGAACTGCTGTTTGCTCCTTAACTCTCAGAAACCCCAGGCAACGATGACCTCTGCAACTCCAGGGTCCATGTCACACTAACCAATCGCTAATCAATTAAAATTGCAGGAGGCATTACCACATTAAAGTTCCTTCTGCATAAGTGTTCAGCTACCACTTTTCTTGCAGGGATTTCCCACTGGGACTGACAGAGGCCATCACACACACATCGCATCCATTCTCTAAGACACAGGCCAGAGGCTTTAGCCCTGTGCTTTGCCTTTTGCTGAAAAGAAGTTTCAATCCCTGCTGCTCGACTTTCTTGGAAAAGAACAACAAAAATAACTATCACATTTTAGATAAAAGTCCATTACCAACTGTAAAACATCACCTCACCTTCAGGAAACTTCAATCGATGCACATGGGAAGGGAGAGAAAAGGAAGATACAATTAGATTTGGTGATCCCCCCTGGTGCTGCCCTCAAACCTCAGCTCAGAAAGCAGTTACAGCAGGGGAGTTGGGGAAGGGTAGGGTATCACCCTCTATGTTTGGTTAAGAGCATTCAAAGCAGTAGCACAAAGAGCTGCTGCCCTGAATAACAAAGAAGTGGGTGCTGCTGATTCTGCTCTCATTGCTGCAACAGGGTAGAAATAGAGGCAGCTTAGGAACCCCCTGAACACCCTCCTCCCTGGTCCCCTGTTCCTGTTCCCTATTTAGATTTGACCTGGAGCTGTTTCTTTCCCTTGTTCTCCCCAAAACTGGCAAATTCTGCTATGAGAACCTTAACACTTCATGTTAGCTGTACAGCTGCTGAAGAAAGGAAGTCACAACAGAAATTTGGGAGTAAAGAATTCCAGTTTGCTGCTCTATTGGCACCCAGGAAACTGGACTTGGAGTATGTGCAATATGTCACTCAACGCTAGAACTACAAAGGACACACAGATCTGCCAGTGTCATCCTGGAAGGGGCTTCTCTCTCTATGGATACCACCAAGGAGGAGCTTGGAGGGATGGGCAAGTTGGAGCTTCCCAGCAAGGGCTGTGCTTCCAGCCTGCTGCCCGTAGCATCCCACCTCAAACATCTGAGTTGTGCAGTTCCCCTTTAGCCCCTTTCCCTCCCACAAACCAGAAAGGACAACAATATGTGGATCCTCACCTCTGCATTGTCATCCTCCCAATTTGGAGGACTAACCAAACTTCTTAGTGGTTCACTAGAGGGAACAGAACCAGAAAAACATGCAGCTGGTCAATTTCACAGAGCACAAAGGGCTACCAACAGAACATATAATTGAAGAAATTTAAATAACCCCTTGTTCTGATTTAGCAACATCCCAGCCCAGAAACACAATCAAGTGCAAGAGCTTTTATGTACTGCAAGCATTTCAGTGTATCACAATCCATAATGTAAGAAACATTTAATAATGACTTCCTGACAGAGAGGAAATGTTTCTCCTGGATTTTACTGGTTTTAAGTTGGTTTGGTTTTCGGGGTTTTTTTGGTTTGGTTTTTTTGTTTGTTTGTTTGGTTTTGTTTTGGTGTTTTTTTGTTGTTGTTGTTTTTGTTGTTGTTACTTCTGTTCCAGACTATGTTTCAAGTCAGAATTCTCCAAACAGAATCAAGTAGAACCCAAAAGATTGGCAGGAACCTCCATCTACCGTACATCAGAAATTACACTTTGGAGAGACTCTATATCTGTCACGTACAATTCAATATCTCGTGGTTCCTGTTGGAGGTTGCTTGCCAGTGAATTCTCTGTTGACCTGGAACGAAGTGAGTACTGCTGGCTCCTTTCCCAGTCCTGCAGTGGGGTAAAAATGTAGACAGAGTAGGAATCGCTTGAAGCCACTCCATCCTGCCTCCCTGTTTATGTTTCCTGAGTAGATTTGGGCTAGAACCTTTTCTTTCCCTTGCTAGCCCTAAACACTTCATGTTGGATGAACCGCTGCTGAGAAACAGAAACGGCAACCACAGAAATTTGGGGCAAAAAGGTTTGCTGCTCTATTGGCACCAGCAAATTGGATTTGGGGTATCTGCAGTCTGTCAGTCAATACTAGAACTACAAGGAACACACAGATCTGCCAGTGCTATCCTGACAAAGGCTTCTCCCTCTATGGACACCACCAAGAAAGGACTTGGAGGGATGGGCAAATTGGAGCTTCCCAGCAAGGGCTGGACTTCCAGTCAGCTGCCCGTGGCATCCCACCTAGGACAACTGAGTTGTGCAGCTCCCCCTCTGTCTCCTCCCCCCCACAAAGCAGAAAGGACAAGAACATGTGATAAGAACATGATGCTTACATCTGTAATGGCATCCTGCCATGTCGGGGGACTCTCAAAACGGTCTGGCCATTCATCAGAGTTAATAGAACTAGAAGAACATGCAGCTGTCAATTTCGCAGTGCAAAGAGGGCTTCCAAGACATTGCAAAAATAGAAACAACCCCTTATTCTGATTAAGCAACATCCCAGCTCAGAAACACGGTCAGTGCAAGAGCTTTTATGTACTGCAAGCCTTTCAGTGCAAACCGTAATGTAAGAAACATTCAACAATGATTTCCTGAATGGAGAAGAAAGGTTTCTCCAGGATTTTGCTTTGTTTGTAGGGGTTTTTTTTCCAATACTTCCCTTCCTGACAGGCCACTATGGTTCAAATCAGATTCCATTACACAGAGTCAAGCAGAATCCAATAGTTTGGCAAAAAACCTGCATCTACCATATATCAGAAATTACACTTTGGAGAGACTCTTCATCAGTCACATACTCATTGTTAGCTCTTGGTTCCTCTTCAATGTCTGTCACCCGTATCTCAGCTGAATTTTCTGCCTCTCTGGAGCCAAGTGGGTACTGCTGGCTCTGCTCCCTGTCCTGCACCTGAGAGTTGTCACTCTCCCTCATCCGAGGACTAGCTGGGCCTGCTGGCCGTGCACTAGAGGGAACCAAAAAGAGCGTGCAGCCATTTGAACGCAGAACCAATAATTTCACTGCAGACAAAGAGTTGCCAACATGTAACACCTATTCAGATTTAGCAACATCCCAGCCCAGCTCCACAGCTGTTCCCCGAGCTGCTATGTGCTGCAAGCATTTCAGCATATATCAAGTCGTACTGTTACAAATATTCAACCATGACTTCATGAAAAGAAAAGAAAGGTTTCAGCTGGATTTTGCTATGTGTTTTTTTGGACTCTTTTACTTACTTCTCTGCACTGTATTCCAGGTCTGAAGGTTCTGCACAGACTTCAACAGAACCCAGAAGCTTGGCAAAAACCTGTTCCTACCTTGCATCACAAATTAGACTTCAGAGAGACATTTTACTCTCACATACCCATCACTATCTCTTGGCTCCTCTTCGTCACGAGTTGCCACTGGACTAGGGGAATTCTCTGCTGATCTGGAAAGACGTGAGTGCTGCTGGTTCTGCTCCCTGTCCTGCAGGGGTTAAAAATGAAAACAGGGTAGGAAACACTCAAAACAACTCTAACCTACTTCCCTGTATCAGTTCCCTGATTGGATTTGGGCTAGAAGCTTTTCTTTCCCTTGTTAGCTCCAAAAAGGGCAACTTCTGCAGTCATAGCCCTAAACACTTCATGTTGGATGAATAGCTGCTGAAAAAAGGAAACCACAACAGGCACTGGGAGTAAAGAATTCCAGTTTGCTGGAATTTTTTGTTGGCTCCAGGCAAACTGGACTTGGAGTATGTGCACTATGTCACTCAACGCTAGAACTACAAAGGACACACAGATCTGCCAGTGCCATCCTGGAAAGAGCTTCTCCCTCTATGGACACCACCCAGGAGGGACTTGGAGGGATGGGCAAGTTGGAGCTTCCCAGCAAGGGCTGTGCTTCCAGCCTGCTGCCCGTGGCATCCCGCCTCAAACATCTGAGTTGTGCAGCTCCCCTTTTGTCCCTCCCCCTCCCACAAACCAGAAAGGACAAGAACATGTGGATCCTCACCGCTGAGTCCTCATCTGACCAAAATGGACGTTCAAAATTAAATTGCAGCCAATCACTAGAGAGAGCAGAACCAGAAGATCATGCAGCCATTTATTTCTTTGGGCACCAAAGGCTACCAACGCAGAAAACTTTGGTACCTAAAACATCTCCTATTCTGATTAAGCAACATCCCAGCCCAGAAAAACAATCATTCCATGAATTTTTATGAACAGCAAGCATTTCAGTGTGACCAGCCATTCTCTTACATTCAGTGTTAGATAGACAGCTTCTAAGAAGCTAAGGCTTCACAAACAGAGAAGAAAGGCTTCTGCTGGATTCTGCTGGGTTTATTTTAATTCTCTTCCAGGCAGGCCACTATATTCCAGGTCTCAAGTACTTGCACAGAGCCAGGTAGAACCCAAAAGCTTGGCAGAAACCTCCTTCAGCCACTTATCTGACATTAGACACTTTGCTAGACACTCTCTCACACATACTCATCATCTTCTGTTGGTTCCTCTTCATCATTTCTTGCCAGTGGCTCAACAGAATCCTCTGATGCTCTGGAAAGATGTGGCTGCTGCTCGCTCTGCTCCCTGTCCTGAAATGGGGTAGAAACGGAGGCACTTAGGAATCACCTGAACACTCTACTTCCTGCTTCCCTTTTTCAGTTCCCCAATTGGATTTGGGCTGGAGCCATTTCTTCCTCTCCTCCAAACTGGCAATTTCCCCTGTGATAGCCTGAACACTACTTATCATGTGAACAGCTACTGAAGAGAAAAAGCCCCATACCCAAACCTGCTCTTGTGTTTGGTGCACGTGGAGCTGGGTCATGAAAAGCATGTTGTAAAATTTGAGGCCTTTTCTTTGCAAAGGTTCAGGATCAACCCATTTAGGATATAACTCCCATGCTGTTTGCTGCACGTTTCTGTTTTGCACAGCAGCAGTGGCATCCCAAATTTGAGCAGATACACTGCACTGCGCTTTGGATCCAAGCATATTCCTTTAAGATAGTAGGGGATCTGGAAAGAATTCCAAATGTGAGCCTTTTAAAAGCTTCTTGGAATAAGAAACCAAATTAATGCATACCCCAGTCAGCTGCAGTTGCATTTTACAGCTCAATGACAGAGGAATCCTAAATAGGTGTTGCGAATAAAACACTTCTTACTTGGGAATCAAAGACTTCCTGTGCTCCCCCTTAAATCATGGAAGCAACAACCTCTTTTAGGTTGTTCACCCACTCTCTGCAAGGAGTTCTCAGGCATGCTGATATGTTCATGAGTGTGTTTGTGGCTGACAGGAATTTGTGTCTAAAGTGGTAAATCAGAGCCTTCTTTCAACCTTTGAGGCCAGGCAAGAAAACTAATTTGAATGCAAGATGGAGAAGAGTGTGCCAGTCACTACTTACCACAGGAGACTCATTGTCACTGATAGTAATGACTTTGGGCTCAGAAGATTCACCTGTGAGATCTATGAATTCTCCACCAGCTGAAGAGATAGAACATTAGAACCAACGTCAGAGATAGCAGAGGAATGCAATGGCTGACTACTGTAGAAAAGGCTGTGGTTGGATTCATTGTGCCCTCAGTCTCTTTTTTTCAGGAATGTGTCCAACATTTCACTCAAGCTTCACCCACCAGAGTCCACAGGGAGTATTGTCAGCCCTGTCCCTCTGAAGGGGCAAAACAACAGGAAGAGCATCTGAGCTCCTCCCAGCTTCTGTTGTATGACAACAGCTTACAGGATGTTCACATCAACTAATGATGTGAATAGAGGGGAATGTTTAGCACACAGGGAAATGAAAACTCAAACCAACACTAGAGGGGATACCAATTTTATGGTACCATGCTGTGGATTGGCTCCTTGAAGGATGGGCCACAGCTAATGACAGGTTTTCCGCATCTTTATCCAGCTAGGGAGATCCCAAACTCAGTGTGCCACCCTCCACTGTGGCAGCTGCAGTGACGGCCAGCTCATCAGAACACTCAGTCAGGACTTTGAGCAGCACCTGAGGACCTTTGCTCCACAGCCCCTCTGCACTAGCAGCCAGTGTATCGAGCTCAGTAACACCAAAACAGCTGTCAGAAGGCTTGCAGTTTAGGAATGCCATACCAGGTGCTTCCTCAATCCCAAGCTTTCCCTTCCTCCCCAGTAAAGGGCCTAGAAACTGGCAAAAGCTCATGGCCACATGGTCTTCAGCCCTCCAGAAGCAGTTTCTGTTCTCACCAGGCTCAAAGGCAGGTGCACCACTTTCCTCAAGGTCTATTGGCTCTGTCCACAAAGTCCCACCTGCGCTGGAGGGCAGCAGCCTGCTCCGTTTCCGAGCTGGTCTGGAACCAAGTGCTCCTCCAGGGCGCTTTCGCTGATGCTGACAGGGAACAAAGCCTTAGCATTTTCTGTGGCATGGATATTAACACATCCCTCGGTTTGTGCAACACCAATGGCAGCACACAAGGATACAGAAAACTCCCCTGCAAAGGCTGGAATACACACCAAATGGTCCTATGGGCCATTCCCACCTGAGCACAGCACAGCAGGGAAAAGACATCACCCCTGATCTCCAACAAGCCGCCTCCCCAAGAGCGAGCCTCTCCCAATGGCTTGAGAATGAGGAGACCAGTTCCCAATTCCAGCAGGTTGCTGCTCCCACCGTAAGCATTTCTGCACTACTGCTAACACCCACAGAAATTCAAAACCTTCACTATTCCAGAACGTCAAGTTACGTGAAGTTTTCAAAGGCTTCTGTTCTTCTGCATTTGCTACAAACTCTTGATATGCTTTCTAGAAGTACCCTGGAAAATGTTTCAAGAATCCTGTTTGCATTGAGTAGCAAAGTACTTACTGAGCTCATGGTGTTTTGTGATCAAAAACTACAATCAAAGTGGGGCAAACACCAGAAAATGAACGTCAGGGATGTGATCAATCCCTTTGGTTCCTTCAGGCAGCCCACTGCAGATTTTTTGGAATGCCAGAAAACTGCTCTTCCAAACCTGTCAGAAAAGTAGAGGGGAGATTATGTATTTGAAATGCCAGCTTTCATGAACACCCCCATGCCCCAAGACTCCCATTCCCGAGTCTCTAGTTCCTGTCCAAAGCCAGAAGGGAAGTCTGTGACTCTGGTGCTTGAGCCCACCTGCAGTCCATCCTCCCACCCTGCAGCCCAGCCCAGCCCCGCAGCATCAGAAGCCTTTCCAAGAACCATCTGCACTCACCTGGACAGTCAGTGCAGAGTTTGGCTCGCAAATGTCCGCAAATCGCTCTCTGTTCCCAGCCGGGATGGAGAAGACAGATGCTCCGCGTCTGCTGCGCAGCAGAGAATCCGTCAACTGGCTCAACAGACTCCGTGCCAACAGAACCTTGGGAGCAAGAGTGCCCCTGGCAACCGGTGGCAACATTCCATGCCCAGCTACGGGTGGCAACATTCCATGCCCAGCTACGGGTGTCCACTGGCCCCACCCGTGGGGGGTTCCAGAGCGCCATGGAGGCACCTCAACCATCACCTGCTGCTGCTGCCACCCACCAGATCAGGCTGTCCAGCCTGGCCTGGAACGTTCCAGGGCATCCACAGCTTCTCTGGGCAGCCTGTTCCAATGTCTCACTGCCCTCACAGCTCTTCCGAACACCTGCTCCCAATCTCCCCCTTCTCATCTCAAACCCTTCCCTTCCCCATCGCTCTCTGCCCCTCTGGGCACGGCAAGGCCGCAGTGAGGCCTCCCCGGACCTGCTCCTCCCCAGGCTGGACAGCCCCGGCTCTGCCAGCCTGGCTGCGGAGCACGGCTGCTCCAGGCCTGCACACATCCATCCCCACGGCCTCCTCCGGCCCTGCTCCACAGGCACATCCTGCTGCTCCTGGGCACAGCTCCACAGGCACATCCTGCTGCTGCTGCTGGGCATGGCTGGGCACAGCTCCACAGGCACATCCTGCTGCTGCTGATGCTGGGCACAGCTCCACAGGCACATCCTGCTCCTGGGCACAGCTCCACACGTGCATCCTGCTGCTGCTGGGCACAGCTCCACAGGCACATCCTGCTGCTGCTGCTGGGCACAGCTCCACAGGCACATCCTGCTGCTGCTGATGCTGGGCACAGTTTCACAGGCACATCCTGCTGCTGGGCACAGCTCCACAGGCACATCCTGCTCCTGGGCACAGCTCCACAGGCTCATCCTGCTGCTGCTGCTGGGCACAGCCGGGCACAGCTCCACACGTGCAGCCTCAGGCGCAGGGCAGGGACTGAGCTGCACCTCCCGCCACCCTCAGCCTGAGCAACCTGAGCATCACTGGAGCCTTTTTGTGGCTAAAGAAACCCCACCTAACTACACCTCCCCAAAGCAGAAAGAAATTGAAACCCTTCCTTAACCCTCCTCCTCCAGGTTTATTACTCTGTTGCTGTTTTAACTCTTATCAGAGTGTCTTAACATTAACCCTAGTCAATAGCAATTAAAACAAAATCAAGGTTTGTTGGGTTTTTCCCAAACTGTTGAAAAGATCTAAGCATTCTGATCCTTATTTCAAGTCTCTGAAGTCTGGACATTTTCAGATGTTCAACTACTTCTCTACCAGAATTTCCCAACAGGGCTGAGGAGTTTTGCTCTGCTCCCGGGGACAGCACCTTCCTCCTGAGGCCCTGCTCTGCTGTGGAAGGTGGCACAGCAGAAAAAGCAGAATTCCTATTCAGTTTTCCTTCCAGCCACTCTGCCACGGCACCTGTGTTCAGAAGGATGGGCTGGGGCTCCTGAGAGCAGCAGGGAACCCATCTCAGCCCTGCCAGGTGCAGGGCTGCTCCTCAGCCCCTGCTCCCCTTGGGTGCTCTGGGTGTGGGGAGAATGGTGGCAACTGACCCAGCGCTGTGGAGAGCACAAGGATTTGTTCAGCTCATGCTCTGCATGAGGAGGCTCATTTCTTACAAAAGTTTCTCCGTTCTTACAAATCATCCTTTCTGGGTAATTGACAACATGTTGAGTGTTGAAGAACGGGAGGGACGACTTTTCCAGTTTTTGAAAAATCCCAAAGGAGATTTAACACTTCCTATAGAAATGCTAAGACACTAAAGCAATTCCAAAGATACATTTAATATATGAACAATTAGGCACCTGGTATGACTCCCAAAGCACTGGTTATGAGAAACAAACAAAGTAAATATGCTGTCTCTGGTCTGGGTTTTCAAAGCTCAAAAAACCCACTTCTCCTATGCCTACAGATCAGTGAGGAAATTTTCCTTCTGCTGACAGCTATGCACCAAGACTGAAACCAATCCTACAACTCTTCAGTTACTTTTTGCTAATCAGGGCTCCCCTAGATCAATACTTTCTAGAAATTATATATATATTTATATACATTGAAAGCGTTCATTATTATCCATATACCATAATGTTAAAAGAAAATTGCCCCAGCTTATGATGTTGAACCTTACTAACATCTGTTAAAACCTATTGTAAAATCAGGTCAGTGCCATTTCATTGCAGGTTACTAGAGATCAAACTTGCTTTACCAAAACTGGTTTCCTTAAATGCTCTTTTTACTGACAATACCTGACATTGCATGTCACCTAGGAATACAGTTTTTAGAAAGACAATTTAGACAATTTAGAAAGGCATTTCTGCTTAGTGTCATTGCATCCACCAAGGAGCTAAAAGTCTAGCAAAAATGAGAAACAGAAAACATCTGTGTAAAATTTATGGCCATCCTGTAAGTAAATTATTTTATTTGTGTCTGTTGAAGGATTTTCTTTGAGTAATTTGGACAACTCAAGTAGTTTTTCTTGAAAACAAAATTCAAAAGATCACTTTATCGGGCTATAACTAATGTTTTCATTTTTTTATTAAGATCAAGCCACATAAAAATTAGGGGGTACAATGAACCTTGTTTATTACGACTTCTGCCTACATTTGGCAATGTTAAGACTTCTTGAGATATGACTGAGGAAGCAGATAAATAACACACTAAAGACAAAAATTAAAAACCACAATAAAGGATACATGCCCCCACTGATGACCAACTTTTAACACACAGAGGACCTCAGTTCAATTTGGTCATCTGAGTTTTCTGTATCATGGCACCATGAATTTACTGTTGCACTTTTTTACCTGACATCTGCCTTTGCCTCTTTTTATTATTTTTGTGTAACGGAATAATTTTCTTTCCTCTCTTATGCCCAGTTATTGTATCTCTGGACAATTGCATTTCTCTTCAGTGGAACTTAGGATTATACTGCTGTAATTGAAGGAACTGGAACGACAACACAGTTGTACTGCCAACAGCTCAAAGTCAGTAACCAATTACACGCATTCAAAAACACCTTCCTTCAAAAGCCTCCAGATTCTAAGTCTAATGCAACCTTACAACACTCAAGGCAGCAGTTTGTTAATGTACCAGTTATTCTCAAAGAACCTTGCTTTCTTTGGATGTATGCACAACCTGCTACTCTTCCTATCCTCTGAGCAATGAAATCATGACATTTTCACCAAAGTGAGCACCAGAGTCTGCCCTGAGAAATGGAATCCCTCTCACCCCAAGCAGGCCCTGTTTCTTTTTCCCCGTACAACACACGCTGGTCACAAGAACTACAAAGCCTGTGGCTTTAGCACATTGGCCCCAAATCAATGACTAGAGGGAGAGGAAAAAAAACGAGCTTCTGACTGCTCCAACCAAGAGCCTTATTTCCACCTGTTAGACAACATCTCTGCCTATCAGCACAGTCCAACAGAGAAGAGCAGACAGACAATATTTCAACTATTCAAAACTTTATTTAAATTGAATTCAGCAAAAAATGAAACTATGTGCAGGAAGAACTATATACATAAAGAAACAGGAAGAACTATATACATAAAGACTATTGTCCAAGATCCATCTGAGTGTGTCCTGAGAAGCAGAAGCACTCATATATAAATGGGAATATACAGATCTGGAGTAAGTTCCACCCTGCAGGTTGGGCACATGTGAGTAGTCTCCAGGGCAATAGGGAGGCATCTACTGCAGAAGACATGGCCACACAGGGTCACCACAAGCTGTTGTCCATGTTGTAGAATCTGGAGGAAAGAAAATCACAACATGTATTGGGAGGAAAGAATTTGATTTTGCTGCTCTATTGCCACCAGAGGCTCTATTTAGAGCATCTGGAATCAGTTAGAATAATGAATGAGGGACCCACAGATGTGCCAGTGCCATTTTGGCAAAGGCTTCTCCCTCTACATTCACCATCAAGAAGTGACTTGTGGAGCTTCACAGCAAGGGCTGTGCCTCCAGCCAGCTGCCCACAGCATCCCACATCATCCAGCTGACTTGTGCAGCTCCCCTTCTGCCTTTCTCCTCCCACAAAGCAGAAGGGACAACAGCTGGTGGATCCTTACCTCGGAGTAAAATTCCATGCAAATTGGACACCTAATGACAACTCCTTGCTGTGCACTGGAAGAAACAGAACTAGAAAGAACATGCAGCTGGTAAGATCACCACACTTCAATGCTTATTGATACATAAAATCTCATGTAATCATGCAACTGCACTGACTAGCCATGACACATTTCCTCTAAGAACCCTGCTGCCTTTAAGTCTCTGTGTGCTGCATTTAATGAGGATTTGGGGTCTCCCTGCTTTGAGGGAAAGGGTGTCCTGCTTTTCACCAGGAGAAAGGTGCAGGCAGGCACCCTGCTCTGGGATTTGAAGTAACAGCAGTCTCTAGCACTGGCCAGTTGCTGTGTGGCAGCTTTGACTTCCAGCAGGTCACCAGTAAGAGCTTTGTGACTACAGCATCCAGCTGTCCTCTGGGAATGCTTCACCCCAGGATATTCATTCCAGGATCCAGTTCTAAATTACAGAGTAACAGCTCTGGCAACATCCTGCCCTGGGAAGGAGCCTTTGGTCAATTTTAAATGCTGCAGCACTGAGCACTTTCAGCCTTACCTAAACAGAGCAGCTACACTCAGCAACTGAGAAGCTTGAGACTGAAGGAACAAAACATTCCTTTTTCATATTAACCAGGTGGTGGCATTTGTTCACCAACAGACTTAACAACCAAAACTTAAACATCTACAAATTCATTGGCAAAATGCATTATGGTTTAGAATAGTAGAAGCCCTTTAGGTGGCATTTTTAAGGCCTGACACCTGAAAGTTCCATACTGAAGTTCTCTCCTATATTGCCTTTCCAGAAGGCTCAAAGCACACCAGTAATATTAAAACCTCTGTCTTTCCCCCCACCCCAAAAAAACACTTTAGAAAAGCTCATACCATAATTCTCATGTTCTTTGTCTTCCCTAGTGACACAGGCACCTGGTTTAATCAGTCTAATGAATTGCATCTTTCTTATCCTGATGGAGTGCTCCTACAGCAGGGCTTTCCTGTTTCTCTGCAGCTTGGGGATTTTACTGTGCGGGCACCCAACCTGAACTACAAGATCTCCACCACAGAAGCAAACAAATCAGGGCATATGACACCCAGCACTGGCCATAAAAGCATGACCTCCACAGCTGCCTCTGTGCAAGTCTACCTTGGGAAGAAGGGCTCCAGCTCCAGGAGAAAGGCAACCAGCTGGCACCATTCCAGCAGGGAATTTCTACTGGAATTTGCCCAGCTGCCGCCTGCCAGTTCCATGATGCCAAGCCCACGTGATAACATTTCATTTCCACATCTAACATCACTACCAGAGCTTGTCAGGAAAAGCAAATGCAATAGTGAGCCATGGCCTGTGACCAATCCCCCCCCTTCCTTGCCATACCCCCACCCTCATCTCTAAGGCTCTGTGCAAAGTTGTACATCTGCTCTGGGCTGCCTTTTTCTCCCAAAATGCAAACGGTATCATTTGATCGTCATGCAACATGGGAGAAAGAGGGAAATAAGTAGAGTATGGGAAGGCCTCAAAGATAAACCAGGCATACTTGTAGAACTTAGTCCTACACAGAGAGGCACAGAACCCTGTGTTTGGTAGGGCATGAGCCATACATACTCTGAATGTGCAGTGTCCTCCTCTGCTGCTCCCTGTTCTGCAGGGGCTGGGTCAGCCACAGGTGCATCATGAGCTCCTGTTCCATTACCGGAGCCATCCACCTGCTCCTGGCTGTTCAGTGTAACATTTCTTCTTTCCTGTCCATACACTGTAATTTAATTTTCAGAAATTAGATCTCTTATTCTCTCTCTCCCTGGAGCTACCCTTGAAATGAGTTATATAAATAGTCAGCAATGCTTCCTATTTGAAATGGACTCTATTCAGCTGGTTTAAAAACAAGCATAAACAAGCTACTTTCCCAAATTCTAAGAGTGGACCCTTCCACACATTGTGGCTCCTCTGCTACAAAACAACACAAAATTTTTGCTCTGTTCAGCCTACACACAGCTAAAAAAGGTGACCTGAGATTCTCAAAGACAGTCCATGGAAACTAAAAATTACTTGAAGCAGTATGCCCTTAGAAAATTGTCATTATCTTCCTCCTTAATTAAGCTAATTTAAGAATGGAGTTATATGTGATGCAAAATGCAGAATATGTAAAAGATTTCTTAAGGAAGGATGCCGCTTGTATTCATGTTTGATCTTTATGTATGTTCAAGCCAAATCAACTGGGAGATATGGTCCATTAAATAGACAACAACTCACAAACAAGATCTAAGTGATGCCCATGGGGCAGAAAAACAAATTCCTTGTTGGTAGAATTGCCTTGTTAAGGTTCAGGGCTTGACATGCTTCAAGGAGCTCAGACCCAGGGAAGGCTTAACAAAGTTTGGAGAGAAGGATGCCCACTGAGAGTGGACACAAAGAATGCAGAATTGAGGGGCCCCATGGAAATCTGGAACAACTCCCAGGATAAGGAACTAAGAAACCCAACTGTCCTGAAATCAGCTCTGACTGGTAAAAAGTAATTCCTGCAGGGGGAGATTGCGACCACCGACTCGTGGAGCGGCAACTCAAGAACCTCCCCAGCCCAAAAGAAGAGGCAGACTGAGCAATGCACTCAGTGGACTAATTACAGTGAGAAGAGAGACAATCACTAACCAAAAGAAGACAAAATACTGGCTAAGAAGATAACCATGTCACTTGCAACCACTTAATGCTAATTTCTTTCTTGGTTTAAATTTATAAATAATAGAAGTTCTTTTGGAAGTGGGTGTGTCTGATTTGTGAAATACCACTGAGCGCCCAGACTGGTGAAACACTGAAACAAGCAACCAATGTCTCTCTCAAGTGGCTCATCATTTACCTGTTGCACCCCAGTAACAAATCCAATTTTTGTGGACCACACATTGACCAAGTTACTGGGAGAACCATTTCTAATGGCCTGGTCTGTAACAGCCAAAGGGTCAAGAACTGCTGTTTGCTCCTTAACTCTCAGAAACCCCAGGCAACGATGACCTCTGCAACTCCAGGGTCCATGTCACACTAACCAATCGCTAATCAATTAAAATTGCAGGAGGCATTACCACATTAAAGTTCCTTCAGCATAAGTGTTCAGCTACCACTTTTCTTGCAGGGATTTCCCACTGGGACTGACAGAGGCCATCACACACACATCGCATCCATTCTCTAAGACACTGGCCAGAGGCTTTAGCCCTGTGCTTTGCCTTTTGCTGAAAAGAAGTTTCAATCCCTGCTGCTCGACTTTCTTGGAAAAGAACAACAAAAATAACTATCACATTTTAGATAAAAGTCCATTACCAACTGTAAAACATCACCTCACCTTCAGGAAACTTCAATCGATGCACATGGGAAGGGAGAGAAAAGGAAGATACAATTAGATTTGGTGATCCCCCCTGGTGCTGCCCTCAAACCTCAGCTCAGAAAGCAGTTACAGCAGGGGAGTTGGGGAAGGGTAGGGTATCACCCTCTATGTTTGGTTAAGAGCATTCAAAGCAGTAGCACAAAGAGCTGCTGCCCTGAATAACAAAGAAGTGGGTGCTGCTGATTCTGCTCTCATTGCCGCAACAGGGTAGAAATAGAGGCAGCTTAGGAACCCCCTGAACACCCTCCTCCCTGGTCCCCTGTTCCTGTTCCCTATTTAGATTTGACCTGGAGCTGTTTCTTTCCCTTGTTCTCCCCAAAACTGGCAAATTCTGCTATGAGAACCTTAACACTTCATGTTAGCTGTACAGCTGCTGAAGAAAGGAAGTCACAACAGAAATTTGGGAGTAAAGAATTCCAGTTTGCTGCTCTATTGGCACCCAGGAAACTGGACTTGGAGTATGTGCAATATGTCACTCAACGCTAGAACTACAAAGGACACACAGATCTGCCAGGGTCATCCTGGAAGGGGCTTCTCTCTCTATGGATACCACCAAGGAGGAGCTTGGAGGGATGGGCAAGTTGGAGCTTCCCAGCAAGGGCTGTGCTTCCAGCCTGCTGCCCGTAGCATCCCACCTCAAACATCTGAGTTGTGCAGTTCCCCTTTAGCCCCTTTCCCTCCCACAAACCAGAAATTACAACAATATGTGGATCCTCACCTCTGCATTGTCATCCTCCCAATTTGGAGGACTAACCAAACTTCTTAGTGGTTCACTAGAGGGAACAGAACCAGAAAAACATGCAGCTGGTCAATTTCACAGAGCACAAAGGGCTACCAACAGAACATATAATTGAAGAAATTTAAATAACCCCTTGTTCTGATTTAGCAACATCCCAGCCCAGAAACACAATCAAGTGCAAGAGCTTTTATGTACTGCAAGCATTTCAGTGTATCACAATCCATAATGTAAGAAACATTTAATAATGACTTCCTGACAGAGAGGAAATGTTTCTCCTGGATTTTACTGGTTTTAAGTTGGTTTGGTTTTCGGGGTTTTTTTGGTTTGGTTTTTTTGTTTGTTTGGTTGGTTTTGTTTTGGTGGTTTTTTTGTTGTTGTTGTTTTTGTTGTTGTTACTTCTGTTCCAGACTATGTTTCAAGTCAGAATTCTCCAAACAGAATCAAGTAGAACCCAAAAGATTGGCAGGAACCTCCGTCTACCGTACATCAGAAATTACACTTTGGAGAGACTCTATATCTGTCACGTACAATTCAATATCTCGTGGTTCCTGTTGGAGGTTGCTTGCCAGTGAATTCTCTGTTGACCTGGAACGAAGTGAGTACTGCTGGCTCCTTTCCCAGTCCTGCAGTGGGGTAAAAATGTAGACAGAGTAGGAATCGCTTGAAGCCACTCCATCCTGCCTCCCTGTTTATGTTTCCTGAATAGATTTGGGCTAGAACCTTTTCTTTCCCTTGCTAGCCCTAAACACTTCATGTTGGATGAACCGCTGCTGAGAAACAGAAACGGCAACCACAGAAATTTGGGGCAAAAAGGTTTGCTGCTCTATTGGCACCAGCAAATTGGATTTGGGGTATCTGCAGTCTGTCAGTCAATACTAGAACTACAAGGAACACACAGATCTGCCAGTGCTATCCTGACAAAGGCTTCTCCCTCTATGGACACCACCAAGAAAGGACTTGGAGGGATGGGCAAATTGGAGCTTCCCAGCAAGGGCTGGACTTCCAGTCAGCTGCCCGTGGCATCCCACCTAGGACAACTGAGTTGTGCAGCTCCCCCTCTGTCTCCTCCCCCCCACAAAGCAGAAAGGACAAGAACATGTGATAAGAACATGATGCTTACATCTGTAATGGCATCCTGCCATGTCGGGGGACTCTCAAAACGGTCTGGCCATTCATCAGAGTTAATAGAACTAGAAGAACATGCAGCTGTCAATTTCACAGTGCAAAGAGGGCTTCCAAGACATTGCAAAAATAGAAACAACCCCTTATTCTGATTAAGCAACATCCCAGCTCAGAAACACGGTCAGTGCAAGAGCTTTTATGTACTGCAAGCCTTTCAGTGCAAACCGTAATGTAAGAAACATTCAACAATGATTTCCTGAATGGAGAAGAAAGGTTTCTCCAGGATTTTGCTTTGTTTGTAGGGGTTTTTTTTCCAATACTTCCCTTCCTGACAGGCCACTATGGTTCAAATCAGATTCCATTACACAGAGTCAAGCAGAATCCAATAGTTTGGCAAAAAACCTGCATCTACCATATATCAGAAATTACACTTTGGAGAGACTCTTCATCAGTCACATACTCATTGTTAGCTCTTGGTTCCTCTTCAATGTCTGTCACCCGTATCTCAGCTGAATTTTCTGCTTCTCTGGAGCCAAGTGGGTACTGCTGGCTCTGCTCCCTGTCCTGCACCTGAGAGTTGTCACTCTCCCTCATCCGAGGACTAGCTGGACTTGCTGGCCGTGCACTAGAGGGAACCAAAAAGAGCGTGCAGCCATTTGAACGCAGAACCAATAATTTCACTGCAGACAAAGAGTTGCCAACATGTAACACCTATTCAGATTTAGCAACATCCCAGCCCAGCTCCACAGCTGTTCCCCGAGCTGCTATGTGCTGCAAGCATTTCAGCATATATCAAGTCGTACTGTTACAAATATTCAACCATGACTTCATGAAAAGAAAAGAAAGGTTTCAGCTGGATTTTGCTATGTGTTTTTTTGGACTCTTTTACTTACTTCTCTGCACTGTATTCCAGGTCTGAAGGTTCTGCACAGACTTCAACAGAACCCAGAAGCTTGGCAAAAACCTGTTCCTACCTTGCATCACAAATTAGACTTCAGAGAGACATTTTACTCTCACATACCCATCACTATCTCTTGGCTCCTCTTCGTCACGAGTTGCCACTGGACTAGGGGAATTCTCTGCTGATCTGGAAAGACGTGAGTGCTGCTGGTTCTGCTCCCTGTCCTGCAGGGGTTAAAAATGAAGACAGGGTAGGAAACACTCAAAACAACTCTAACCTACTTCCCTGTATCAGTTCCCTGATTGGATTTGGGCTAGAAGCTTTTCTTTCCCTTGTTAGCTCCAAAAAGGGCAACTTCTGCAGTCATAGCCCTAAACACTTCATGTTGGATGAATAGCTGCTGAAAAAAGGAAACCACAACAGGCATTGGGAGTAAAGAATTCCAGTTTGCTGCTCTATTGGCTCCAGGCAAACTGGACTTGGAGTATGTGCACTATGTCACTCAACGCTAGAACTACAAAGGACACACAGATCTGCCAGTGCCATCCTGGAAAGAGCTTCTCCCTCTATGGACACCACCCAGGAGGGACTTGGAGGGATGGGCAAGTTGGAGCTTCCCAGCAAGGGCTGTGCTTCCAGCCTGCTGCCCGTGGCATCCCGCCTCAAACATCTGAGTTGTGCAGCTCCCCTTTTGTCCCTCCCCCTCCCACAAACCAGAAAGGACAAGAACATGTGGATCCTCACCGCTGAGTCCTCATCTGACCAAAATGGACGTTCAAAATTAAATTGCAGCCAATCACTAGAGAGAGCAGAACCAGAAGATCATGCAGCCATTTATTTCTTTGGGCACCAAAGGCTACCAACGCAGAAAACTTTGGTACCTAAAACATCTCCTATTCTGATTAAGCAACATCCCAGCCCAGAAAAACAATCATTCCATGAATTTTTATGAACAGCAAGCATTTCAGTGTGACCAGCCATTCTCTTACATTCAGTGTTAGATAGACAGCTTCTAAGAAGCTAAGGCTTCACAAACAGAGAAGAAAGGCTTCTGCTGGATTCTGCTGGGTTTATTTTAATTCTCTTCCAGGCAGGCCACTATATTCCAGGTCTCAAGTACTTGCACAGAGCCAGGTAGAACCCAAAAGCTTGGCAGAAACCTCCTTCAGCCACTTATCTGACATTAGACACTTTGCTAGACACTTTCTCTCACACATACTCATCATCTTCTGTTGGTTCCTCTTCATCATTCCTTGCCAGTGGCTCAACAGAATCCTCTGATGCTCTGGAAAGATGTGGCTGCTGCTCGCTCTGCTCCCTGTCCTGAAATGGGGTAGAAACGGAGGCACTTAGGAATCACCTGAACACTCTACTTCCTGCTTCCCTTTTTCAGTTCCCCAATTGGATTTGGGCTGGAGCCATTTCTTCCTCTCTTTCTCCTCCAAACTGGCAATTTCCCCTGTGATAGCCTGAACACTACTTATCATGTGAACAGCTACTGAAGAGAAAAAGCCCCATACCCAAACCTGCTCTTGTGTTTGGTGCACGTGGAGCTGGGTCATGAAAAGCATGTTGTAAAATTTGAGGCCTTTTCTTTGCAAAGGTTCAGGATCAACCCATTTAGGATATAACTCCCATGCTGTTTGCTGCACGTTTCTGTTTTGCACAGCAGCAGTGGCATCCCAAATTTGAGCAGATACACTGCACTGTGCTTTGGATCCAAGCATATTCCTTTAAGATAGTAGGGGATCTGGAAAGAATTCCAAATGTGAGCCTTTTAAAAGCTTCTTGGAATAAGAAACCAAATTAATGCATACCCCAGTCAGCTGTAGTTGCATTTTACAGCTCAATGACAGAGGAATCCTAAATAGGTGTTGTGAATAAAACACTTCTTACTTGGGAATCAAAGACTTCCTGTGCTCCCCCTTAAATCATGGAAGTAACAACCTCTTTTAGGTTGTTCACCCACTCTCTGCAAGGAGTTCTCAGGCATGCTGATATGTTCATGAGTGTGTTTGTGGCTGACAGGAATTTGTGTCTAAAGTGGTAAATCAGAGCCTTCTTTCAACCTTTGAGGCCAGGCAAGAAAACTAATTTGAATGCAAGATGGAGAAGAGTGTGCCAGTCACTACTTACCACAGGAGACTCATTGTCACTGATAGTAATGACTTTGGGCTCAGAAGATTCACCTGTGAGATCTATGAATTCTCCACCAGCTGAAGAGATAGAACATTAGAACCAACGTCAGAGATAGCAGAGGAATGCAATGGCTGACTACTGTAGAAAAGGCTGTGGTTGGATTCATTGTGCCCTCAGTCTCTTTTTTTCAGGAATGTGTCCAACATTTCACTCAAGCTTCACCCACCAGAGTCCACAGGGAGCATTGTCAGCCCTGTCCCTCTGAAGGGGCAAAACAACAGGAAGAGCATCTGAGCTCCTCCCAGCTTCTGTTGTATGACAACAGCTTACAGGATGTTCACATCAACTAATGATGTGAACAGAGGGGAATGTTTAGCACACAGGGAAATGAAAACTCAAACCAACACTAGAGGGGATACCAATTTTATGGTACCATGCTGTGGATTGGCTCCTTGAAGGATGGACCACAGCTAATGACAGGTTTTCCGCATCTTTATCCAGCTAGGGAGATCCCAAACTCAGTGTGCCACCCTCCACTGTGGCAGCTGCAGTGACGGCCAGCTCATCAGAACACTCAGTCAGGACTTTGAGCAGCACCTGAGGACCTTTGCTCCACAGCCCCTCTGCACTAGCAGCCAGTGTATCGAGCTCAGTAACACCAAAACAGCTGTCAGAAGGCTTGCTGTTTAGGAATGCCATACCAGGTGCCTCCTCAATCCCAAGCTTTCCCTTCCTCCCCAGTAAAGGGCCTAGAAACTGGCAAAAGCTCATGGCCACATGGTCTTCAGCCCTCCAGAAGCAGTTTCTGTTCTCACCAGGCTCAAAGGCAGGTGCACCACTTTCCTCAAGGTCTATTGGCTCTGTCCACAAAGTCCCACCTGCGCTGGAGGGCAGCAGCCTGCTCCGTTTCCGAGCTGGTCTGGAACCAAGTGCTCCTCCAGGGCGCTTTCGCTGATGCTGACAGGGAACAAAGCCTTAGCATTTTCTGTGGCATGGATATTAACACATCCCTCGGTTTGTGCAACACCAATGGCAGCACACAAGGATACAGAAAACTCCCCTGCAAAGGCTGGAATACACACCAAATGGTCCTATGGGCCATTCCCACCTGAGCACAGCACAGCACGGAAAAGACATCACCCCTGATCTCCAACAAGCCGCCTCCCCAAGAGCGAGCCTCTCCCAATGGCTTGAGAATGAGGAGACCAGTTCCCAATTCCAGCAGGTTGCTGCTCCCACCGTAAGCATTTCTGCACTACTGCTAACACCCACAGAAATTCAAAACCTTCACTATTCCAGAACGTCAAGTTACGTGAAGTTTTCAAAGGCTTCTGTTCTTCTGCATTTGCTACAAACTCTTTATATGCTTTCTAGAAGTACCCTGGAAAATGTTTCAAGAATCCTGTTTGCATTGAGTAGCAAAGTACTTACTGAGCTCATGGTGTTTTGTGATCAAAAACTACAGTCAAAGTGGGGCAAACACCAGAAAATGAACGTCAGGGATGTGATCAATCCCTTTGGTTCCTTCAGGCAGCCCACTGCAGATTTTTTGGAATGCCAGAAAACTGCTCTTCCAAACCTGTCAGAAAAGTAGAGGGGAGATTATGTATTTGAAATGCCAGCTTTCATGAACACCCCCATGCCCCAAGACTCCCATTCCCGAGTCTCTAGTTCCTGTCCAAAGCCAGAAGGGAAGTCTGTGACTCTGGTGCTTGAGCCCACCTGCAGTCCATCCTCCCACCCTGCAGCCCAGCCCAGCCCCTCAGCATCAGAAGCCTTTCCAAGAACCATCTGCACTCACCTGGACAGTCAGTGCAGAGTTTGGCTCGCAAATGTCCGCAAATCGCTCTCTGTTCCCAGCCGGGATGGAGAAGACAGATGCTCCGCGTCTGCTGCGCAGCAGAGAATCCGTCAACTGGCTCAACAGACTCCGTGCCAACAGAACCTTGGGAGCAAGAGTGCCCCTGGCAACCGGTGGCAACATTCCATGCCCAGCTACGGGTGGCAACATTCCATGCCCAGCTACGGGTGTCCACTGGCCCCACCCGTGGGGGGTTCCAGAGCGCCATGGAGGCACCTCAACCATCACCTGCTGCTGCTGCCACCCACCAGATCAGGCTGTCCAGCCTGGCCTGGAACGTTCCAGGGCATCCACAGCTTCTCTGGGCAGCCTGTTCCAATGTCTCACTGCCCTCACAGCTCTTCCGAACACCTGCTCCCAATCTCCCCCTTCTCATCTCAAACCCTTCCCTTCCCCATCGCTCTCTGCCCCTCTGGGCACGGCAAGGCCGCAGTGAGGCCTCCCCGGACCTGCTCCTCCCCAGGCTGGACAGCCCCGGCTCTGCCAGCCTGGCTGCGGAGCACGGCTGCTCCAGGCCTGCACACATCCATCCCCACGGCCTCCTCCGGCCCTGCTCCACAGGCACATCCTGCTGCTCCTGGGCACAGCTCCACAGGCACATCCTGCTGCTGCTGCTGGGCATGGCTGGGCACAGCTCCACAGGCACATCCTGCTGCTGCTGATGCTGGGCACAGCTCCACAGGCACATCCTGCTCCTGGGCACAGCTCCACACGTGCATCCTGCTGCTGCTGGGCACAGCTCCACAGGCACATCCTGCTGCTGCTGCTGGGCACAGCTCCACAGGCGCATCCTGCTGCTGCTGATGCTGGGCACAGTTTCACAGGCACATCCTGCTCCTGGGCACAGCTCCACAGGCACATCCTGCTGCTGCTGGGCACAGCTCCACAGGCACATCATGCTGCTGCTGCTGGGCACAGCTCCACAGGCACATCCTGCTGCTGCTGATGCTGGGCACAGCTCCACAGGCACATCCTGCTCCTGGGCACAGCTCCACAGGCTCATCCTGCTGCTGCTGCTGGGCACAGCCGGGCACAGCTCCACACGTGCAGCCTCAGGCGCAGGGCAGGGACTGAGCTGCACCTCCCGCCACCCTCAGCCTGAGCAACCTGAGCATCACTGGAGCCTTTTTGTGGCTAAAGAAACCCCACCTAACTACACCTCCCCAAAGCAGAAAGAAATTGAAACCCTTCCTTAACCCTCCTCCTCCAGGTTTATTACTCTGTTGCTGTTTTAACTCTTATCAGAGTGTCTTAACATTAACCCTAGTCAATAGCAATTAAAACAAAATCAAGGTTTGTTGGGTTTTTCCCAAACTGTTGAAAAGATCTAAGCATTCTGATCCTTATTTCAAGTCTCTGAAGTCTGGACATTTTCAGATGTTCAACTACTTCTCTACCAGAATTTCCCAACAGGGCTGAGGAGTTTTGCTCTGCTCCCGGGGACAGCACCTTCCTCCTGAGGCCCTGCTCTGCTGTGGAAGGTGGCACAGCAGAAAAAGCAGAATTCCTATTCAGTTTTCCTTCCAGCCACTCTGCCACGGCACCTGTGTTCAGAAGGATGGGCTGGGGCTCCTGAGAGCAGCAGGGAACCCATCTCAGCCCTGCCAGGTGCAGGGCTGCTCCTCAGCCCCTGCTCCCCTTGGGCGCTCTGGGTGTGGGGAGAATGGTGGCAACTGATCCCTGCGCTGTGGAGAGCACAAGGATTTGTTCAGCTCATGCTCTGCATGAGGAGGCTCATTTCTTACAAAAGTTTCTCCGTTCTTACAAATCATCCTTTCTGGGTAATTGACAACATGTTGAGTGTTGAAGAACGGGAGGGACGACTTTTCCAGTTTTTGAAAAATCCCAAAGGAGATTTAACACTTCCTATAGAAATGCTAAGACACTAAAGCAATTCCAAAGATACATTTAATATATGAACAATTAGGCACCTGGTATGACTCCCAAAGCACTGGTTATGAGAAACAAACAAAGTAAATATGCTGTCTCTGGTCTGGGTTTTCAAAGCTCAAAAAACCCACTTCTCCTATGCCTACAGATCAGTGAGGAAATTTTCCTTCTGCTGACAGCTATGCACCAAGACTGAAACCAATCCTACAACTCTTCAGTTACTTTTTGCTAATCAGGGCTCCCCTAGATCAATACTTTCTAGAAATTATATATATATATTTATACACATTGAAAGCGTTCATTATTATCCATATACCATAATGTTAAAAGAAAATTGCCCCAGCTTATGATGTTGAACCTTACTAACATCTGTTAAAACCTATTGTAAAATCAGGTCAGTGCCATTTCATTGCAGGTTACTAGAGATCAAACTTGCTTTACCAAAACTGGTTTCCTTAAATGCTCTTTTTACTGAGAATACCTGGCATTGCATGTCACCTAGGAATACAGCTTTTAGAAAGACAATTTAGACAATTTAGAAAGGCATTTCTGCTTAGTGTCATTGCATCCACCAAGGAGCTAAAAGTCTAGCAAAAATGAGAAACAGAAAACATCTGTGTAAAATTTATGGCCATCCTGTAGGTAAATTATTTTATTTGTGTCTGTTGAAGGATTTTCTTTGAGTAATTTGGACAACTCAAGTAGTTTTTCTTGAAAACAAAATTCAAAAGATCACTTTATCGGGCTAATACTAATGTTTTCATTTTTTTATTAAGATCAAGCCACATAAAAATTAGGGGGTACAATGAACCTTGTTTATTACGACTTCTGCCTACATTTGGCAATATTAAGACTTCTTGAGATATGACTGAGGAAGCAGATAAATAACACACTAAAGACAAAAATTAAAAACCACAATAAAGGATACATGCCCCCACTGATGACCAACTTTTAACACACAGAGGACCTCAGTTCAATTTGGTCATCTGAGTTTTCTGTATCATGGCACCATGAATTTACTGTTGCACTTTTTTACCTGACATCTGCCTTTGCCTCTTTTTATTATTTTTGTGTAAGGGAATAATTTTCTTTCCTCTCTTATGCCCAGTTATTGTATCTCTGGACAATTGCATTTCTCTTCAGTGGAACTTAGGATTATACTGCTGTAATTGAAGGAACTGGAACGACAACACAGTTGTACTGCCAACAGCTCAAAGTCAGTAACCAACTACACGCATTCAAAAACACCTTCCTTCAAAAGCCTCCAGATTCTAAGTCAATGAAACCTTACAACACTCAAGGCAGCAGTTTGTTAATGTACCAGTTATTCTCAAAGAACCTTGCTTTCTTTGGATGTATGCACAACCTGCTACTCTTCCTATCCTCTGAGCAATGAAATCATGACATTTTCACCAAAGTGAGCACCAGAGTCTGCCCTGAGAAATGGAATCCCTCTCACCCCAAGCAGGCCCTGTTTCTTTTTCCCCGTACAACACACGCTGGTCACAAGAACTACAAAGCCTGTGGCTTTAGCACATTGCCCCCAAATCAATGACTAGAGGGAGAGGAAAAGAACGAGCTTCTGACTGCTCCAACCAAGAGCCTTATTTCCACCTGTTAGACAACATCTCTGCCTATCAGCACAGTCCAACAGAGAAGAGCAGACAGACAATATTTCAACTATTCAAAACTTTATTTAAATTGAATTCAGAAAAAAATGAAACTATGTACAGGAAGAACTATATAGACAAAGAAACAAGTCTCTCCACTGCCTATTGTCCAAGATCCATCTGAGTGTGTCCTGAGAAGCACTCATAAAAAAATGTTAATATATTCATCTGGATATTGTTCCGCCCTGCAGGTTGGGCACATGTGAGCAGTCTCCAGGGCAATAGGGAGGCATCTAGTGCAGAAGACATGGCCACACAGGGTCACCACAAGCTGTTGTCCATGTTGTAGAATCTGGAGGAAAGAAAATCACAACATGTATTGGGAGGAAAGAATTTGATTTTGCTGCTCTATTGCCACCAGAGGCTCTATTTAGAGCATCTGGAATCAGTTAGAATAATGAATGAGGGACCCACAGATGTGCCAGTGCCATTTTGGCAAAGGCTTCTCCCTCTACATTCACCATCAAGAAGTGACTTGTGGAGCTTCACAGCAAGGCCTGTGCCTCCAGCCAGCTGCCCACAGCATCCCACATCATCCAGCTGACTTGTGCAGCTCCCCTTCTGCCTTTCTCCTCCCACAAAGCAGAAAGGACAACAGCTGGTGGATCCTTACCTCGGAGTAAAATTCCATGCAAATTGGACACCTAATGACAACTCTTTGCTGTGCACTGGAAGAAACAGAACTAGAAAGAACATGCAGCTGGTAAGATCACCACACTTCAATGCTTATTGATACATAAAATCTCATGTAATCATGCAACTGCACTGACTAGCCATGACACATTTCCTCTAAGAACCCTGCTGCCTTTAAGTCTCTGTGTGCTGCATTTAATGAGGATTTGGGGTCTCCCTGCTTTGAGGGAAAGGGTGTCCTGCTTTTCACCAGGAGAAAGGTGCAGGCAGGCACCCTGCTCTGGGATTTGAAGTAACAGAAGTCTCTAGCACTGGCCAGTTGCTGTGTGGCAGCTTTGACTTCCAGCAGGTCACCAGTAAGAGCTTTGTGACTACAGCATCCAGCTGTCCTCTGGGAATGCTTCACCCCAGGATATTCATTCCAGGATCCAGTTCTAAATTACAGAGTAACAGCTCTGGCAACATCCTGCCCTGGGAAGGAGCCTTTGGTCAATTTTAAATGCTGCAGCACTGAGCTCTTTCAGCCTTACCTAAACAGAGCAGCTACACTCAGCAACTGAGAAGCTTGAGACTGAAGGAACAAAACATTCCTTTTTCATATTAACCAGGTGGTGGCATTTGTTCACCAACAGACTTAACAACCAAAACTTAAACATCTACAAATTCATTGGCAAAATGCATTATGGTTTAGAATAGTAGAAGCCCTTTAGGTGGCATTTTTAAGGCCTGACACCTGAAAGTTCCATACTGAAGTTCTCTCCTATATTGCCTTTCCAGAAGGCTCAAAGCACACCAGTAATATTAAAACCTCTGTCTTTCCCCCCACCCCAAAAAAACACTTTAGAAAAGCTTATAACATAATTCTCATGTTCTTTGTCTTCCCTAGTGACACAGGCACCTGGTTTAATCAGTCTAATGAATTGCATCTTTCTTATCCTGATGGAGTGCTCCTACAGCAGGGCTTTCCTGTTTCTCTGCAGCTTGAGGATTTTACTGTGCGGGCACCCAGCCTGAACTGCAAGATCTCCACCACAGAAGCAAACAAATCAGGGCATATGACACCCAGCACTGGCCATAAAAGCATGACCTCCACAGCTGCCTCTGTGCAAGTCTACCTTGGGAAGAAGGGCTCCAGCTCCAGGAGAAAGGCAACCAGCTGGCACCATTCCAGCAGGGAATTTCTACTGGAATTTGCCCAGCTGCTGCCTGCCAGTTCCATGATGCCAAGCCCACGTGATAACATTTCATTTCCACATCTAACATCACTACCAGAGCTTGTCAGGAAAAGCAAATGCAATAGTGAGCCATGGCCTGTGACCAATCCCCCCCCTTCCTTGCCATACCCCCACCCTCATCTCTAAGGCTCTGTGCAAAGTTGTACATCTGCTCTGGGCTGCCTTTTTCTCCCAAAATGCAAACGGTATCATTTGATCGTCATGCAACATGGGAGAAAGAGGGAAATAAGTAGAGTATGGGAAGGCCTCAAAGATAAACCAGGCATACTTGTAGAACTTAATCCTACACAGAGAGGCACAGAACTCTGTGTTTGGCAGGGCATGAGCCATACATACTCTGAATGTGCAGTGTCCTCCTCTGCTGCTCCCTGTTCTGCAGGGGCTGGGTCAGCCACAGGTGCATCATGAGCTCCTGTTCCATTACCAGAGCCATCCACCTGCTCCTGGCTGTTCAGTGTAACATTTCTGCTTTCCTGTCCATACACTGTAATTTAATTTTCAGAAATTAGATCTCTTATTCTCTCTCTCCCTGGAGCTACCCTTGAAATGAGTTATATAAATAGTCAGCAATGCTTCCTATTTGAAATGGACTCTATTCAGCTGGTTTAAAAACAAGCATAAACAAGCTACTTTCCCAAATTCTAAGAGTGGACCCTTCCACACATTGTGGCTCCTCTGCTACAAAACAACACAAAATTTTTGCTCTGTTCAGCCTACACACAGCTAAAAAAGGTGACCTGAGATTCTCAAAGACAGTCCATGGAAACTAAAAATTACTTGAAGCAGTATGCCCTTAGAAAATTGTCATTATCTTCCTCCTTAATTAAGCTAATTTAAGAATGGAGTTATATGTGATGCAAAATGCAGAATATGTAAAAGATTTCTTAAGGAAGGATGCCGCTTGTATTCATGTTTGATCTTTATGTATGTTCAAGCCAAATCAACTGGGAGATATGGTCCATTAAATAGACAACAACTCACAAACAAGATCTAAGTGATGCCCATGGGGCAGAAAAACAAATTCCTTGTTGGTAGAATTGCCTTGTTAAGGTTCAGGGCTTGACATGCTTCAAGGAGCTCAGACCCAGGGAAGGCTTAACAAAGTTTGGAGAGAAGGATGCCCACTGAGAGTGGACACAAAGAATGCAGAATTGAGGGGCCCCATGAAAATCTGGAACAACTCCCAGGATAAGGAACTAAGAAACCCAACTGTCCTGAAATCAGCTCTGACTGGTAAAAAGTAATTCCTGCAGGGGGAGATTGCGACCACCGACTCGTGGAGCGGCAACTCAAGAACCTCCCCAGCCCAAAAGAAGAGGCAGACTGAGCAATGCACTCAGTGGACTAATTACAGTGAGAAGAGAGACAATCACTAACCAGAAGAAGACAAAATACTGGCTAAGAAGATAACCATGTCACTTGCAACCACTTAATGCTAATTTCTTTCTTGGTTTAAATTTATAAATAATAGAAGTTCTTTTGGAAGTGGGTGTGTCTGATTTGTGAAATACCACTGAGCGCCCAGACTGGTGAAACACTGAAACAAGCAACCAATGTCTCTCTCAAGTGGCTCATCATTTACCTGTTGCACCCCAGTAACAAATCCAATTTTTGTGGACCACACATTGACCAAGTTACTGGGAGAACCATTTCTAATGGCCTGGTCTGTAACAGCCAAAGGGTCAAGAACTGCTGTTTGCTCCTTAACTCTCAGAAACCCCAGGCAACGATGACCTCTGCAACTCCAGGGTCCATGTCACACTAACCAATCGCTAATCAATTAAAATTGCAGGAGGCATTACCACATTAAAGTTCCTTCTGCATAAGTGTTCAGCTACCACTTTTCTTGCAGGGATTTCCCACTGGGACTGACAGAGGCCATCACACACACATCGCATCCATTCTCTAAGACACAGGCCAGAGGCTTTAGCCCTGTGCTTTGCCTTTTGCTGAAAAGAAGTTTCAATCCCTGCTGCTCGACTTTCTTGGAAAAGAACAACAAAAATAACTATCACATTTTAGATAAAAGTCCATTACCAACTGTAAAACATCACCTCACCTTCAGGAAACTTCAATCGATGCACATGGGAAGGGAGAGAAAAGGAAGATACAATTAGATTTGGTGATCCCCCCTGGTGCTGCCCTCAAACCTCAGCTCAGAAAGCAGTTACAGCAGGGGAGTTGGGGAAGGGTAGGGTATCACCCTCTATGTTTGGTTAAGAGCATTCAAAGCAGTAGCACAAAGAGCTGCTGCCCTGAATAACAAAGAAGTGGGTGCTGCTGATTCTGCTCTCATTGCCGCAACAGGGTAGAAATAGAGGCAGCTTAGGAACCCCCTGAACACCCTCCTCCCTGGTCCCCTGTTCCTGTTCCCTATTTAGATTTGACCTGGAGCTGTTTCTTTCCCTTGTTCTCCCCAAAACTGGCAAATTCTGCTATGAGAACCTTAACACTTCATGTTAGCTGTACAGCTGCTGAAGAAAGGAAGTCACAACAGAAATTTGGGAGTAAAGAATTCCAGTTTGCTGCTCTATTGGCACCCAGGAAACTGGACTTGGAGTATGTGCAATATGTCACTCAACGCTAGAACTACAAAGGACACACAGATCTGCCAGGGTCATCCTGGAAGGGGCTTCTCTCTCTATGGATACCACCAAGGAGGAGCTTGGAGGGATGGGCAAGTTGGAGCTTCCCAGCAAGGGCTGTGCTTCCAGCCTGCTGCCCGTAGCATCCCACCTCAAACATCTGAGTTGTGCAGTTCCCCTTTAGCCCCTTTCCCTCCCACAAACCAGAAATTACAACAATATGTGGATCCTCACCTCTGCATTGTCATCCTCCCAATTTGGAGGACTAACCAAACTTCTTAGTGGTTCACTAGAGGGAACAGAACCAGAAAAACATGCAGCTGGTCAATTTCACAGAGCACAAAGGGCTACCAACAGAACATATAATTGAAGAAATTTAAATAACCCCTTGTTCTGATTTAGCAACATCCCAGCCCAGAAACACAATCAAGTGCAAGAGCTTTTATGTACTGCAAGCATTTCAGTGTATCACAATCCATAATGTAAGAAACATTTAATAATGACTTCCTGACAGAGAGGAAATGTTTCTCCTGGATTTTACTGGTTTTAAGTTGGTTTGGTTTTCGGGGTTTTTTTTTTTGTGGGTTTGTTGTTGTTGTTGTTGTTGTTGTTGTTGTTACTTCTGTTCCAGACAGGCCACTATGTTTCAAGTCAGAATTCTCCAAACAGAATCAAGTAGAACCCAAAAGATTGGCAGGAACCTCCGTCTACCGTACATCAGAAATTACACTTTGGAGAGACTCTATATCTGTCACGTACAATTCAATATCTCGTGGTTCCTGTTGGAGGTTGCTTGCCAGTGAATTCTCTGTTGACCTGGAACGAAGTGAGTACTGCTGGCTCCTTTCCCAGTCCTGCAGTGGGGTAAAAATGTAGACAGAGTAGGAATCGCTTGAAGCCACTCCATCCTGCCTCCCTGTTTATGTTTCCTGAGTAGATTTGGGCTAGAACCTTTTCTTTCCTTTGCTAGCCCTAAACACTTCATGTTGGATGAACCGCTGCTGAGAAACAGAAACGGCAACCACAGAAATTTGGGGCAAAAAGGTTTGCTGCTCTATTGGCACCAGCAAATTGGATTTGGGGTGTCTGCAGTCTGTCAGTCAATACTAGAACTACAAGGAACACACAGATCTGCCAGTGCTATCCTGACAAAGGCTTCTCCCTCTATGGACACCACCAAGAAAGGACTTGGAGGGATGGGCAAATTGGAGCTTCCCAGCAAGGGCTGGACTTCCAGTCAGCTGCCCGTGGCATCCCACCTAGGACAACTGAGTTGTGCAGCTCCCCCTCTGTCTCCTCCCCCCCACAAAGCAGAAAGGACAAGAACATGTGATAAGAACATGATGCTTACATCTGTAATGTCATCCTGCCATGTCGGGGGACTCTCAAAACGGTCTGGCCATTCATCAGAGTTAATAGAACTAGAAGAACATGCAGCTGTCAATTTCACAGTGCAAAGAGGGCTTCCAAGACATTGCAAAAATAGAAACAACCCCTTATTCTGATTAAGCAACATCCCAGCTCAGAAACACGGTCAGTGCAAGAGCTTTTATGTACTGCAAGCCTTTCAGTGCAAACCGTAATGTAAGAAACATTCAACAATGATTTCCTGAATGGAGAAGAAAGGTTTCTCCAGGATTTTGCTTTGTTTATAGGAGTTTTTTTTCCAATACTTCCCTTCCTGACAGGCCACTATGGTTCAAATCAGATTCCATTACACAGAGTCAAGCAGAATCCAATAGTTTGGCAAAAAACCTGCATCTACCATATATCAGAAATTACACTTTGGAGAGACTCTTCATCAGTCACATACTCATTGTTAGCTCTTGGTTCCTCTTCAATGTCTGTCACCCGTATCTCAGCTGAATTTTCTGCCTCTCTGGAGCCAAGTGGGTACTGCTGGCTCTGCTCCCTGTCCTGCACCTGAGAGTTGTCACTCTCCCTCATCCGAGGACTAGCTGGGCCTGCTGGCCGTGCACTAGAGGGAACCAAAAAGAGCGTGCAGCCATTTGAACGCAGAACCAATAATTTCACTGCAGACAAAGAGTTGCCAACATGTAACACCTATTCAGATTTAGCAACATCCCAGCCCAGCTCCACAGCTGTTCCCCGAGCTGCTATGTGCTGCAAGCATTTCAGCATATATCAAGTCGTACTGTTACAAATATTCAACCATGACTTCATGAAAAGAAAAGAAAGGTTTCAGCTGGATTTTGCTATGTGTTTTTTTGGACTCTTTTACTTACTTCTCTGCACTGTATTCCAGGTCTGAAGGTTCTGCACAGACTTCAACAGAACCCAGAAGCTTGGCAAAAACCTGTTCCTACCTTGCATCACAAATTAGACTTCAGAGAGACATTTTACTCTCACATACCCATCACTATCTCTTGGCTCCTCTTCGTCACGAGTTGCCACTGGACTAGGGGAATTCTCTGCTGATCTGGAAAGACGTGAGTGCTGCTGGTTCTGCTCCCTGTCCTGCAGGGGTTAAAAATGAAAACAGGGTAGGAAACACTCAAAACAACTCTAACCTACTTCCCTGTATCAGTTCCCTGATTGGATTTGGGCTAGAAGCTTTTCTTTCCCTTGTTAGCTCCAAAAAGGGCAACTTCTGCAGTCATAGCCCTAAACACTTCATGTTGGATGAATAGCTGCTGAAAAAAGGAAACCACAACAGGCACTGGGAGTAAAGAATTCCAGTTTGCTGGAATTTTTTGTTGGCTCCAGGCAAACTGGACTTGGAGTATGTGCACTATGTCACTCAACGCTAGAACTACAAAGGACACACAGATCTGCCAGTGCCATCCTGGAAAGAGCTTCTCCCTCTATGGACACCACCCAGGAGGGACTTGGAGGGATGGGCAAGTTGGAGCTTCCCAGCAAGGGCTGTGCTTCCAGCCTGCTGCCCGTGGCATCCCGCCTCAAACATCTGAGTTGTGCAGCTCCCCTTTTGTCCCTCCCCCTCCCACAAACCAGAAAGGACAAGAACATGTGGATCCTCACCGCTGAGTCCTCATCTGACCAAAATGGACGTTCAAAATTAAATCGCAGCCAATCACTAGAGAGAGCAGAACCAGAAGACCATGCAGCCATTTATTTCTTTGGGCACCAAAGGCTACCAATGCAGAAAACTTTGGTACCTAAAACATCTCCTATTCTGATTAAGCAACATCCCAGCCCAGAAAAACAATCATGCCATGAATTTTTATGAACAGCAAGCATTTCAGTGTGACCAGCCATTCTCTTACATTCAGTGTTAGATAGACAGCTTCTAAGAAGCTAAGGCTTCACAAACAGAGAAGAAAGGCTTCTGCTGGATTCTGCTGGGTTTATTTTAATTCTCTTCCAGGCAGGCCACTATATTCCAGGTCTCAAGTACTTGCACAGAGCTAGGCAGAACCCAAAAGCTTGGCAGAAACCTCCTTCAGCCACTTATCTGACATTAGACACTTTGCTAGACACTTTCTCTCACACATACTCATCATCTTCTGTTGGTTCCTCTTCATCATTCCTTGCCAGTGGCTCAACAGAATCCTCTGATGCTCTGGAAAGATGTGGCTGCTGCTCGCTCTGCTCCCTGTCCTGAAATGGGGTAGAAACGGAGGCACTTAGGAATCACCTGAACACTCTACTTCCTGCTTCCCTTTTTCAGTTCCCCAATTGGATTTGGGCTGGAGCCATTTCTTCCTCTCTTTCTCCTCCAAACTGGCAATTTCACCTGTGATAGCCTGAACACTACTTATCATGTGAACAGCTACTGAAGAGAAAAAGCCCCATACCCAAACCTGCTCTTGTGTTTGGTGCACGTGGAGCTGGGTCATGAAAAGCATGTTGTAAAATTTGAGGCCTTTTCTTTGCAAAGGTTCAGGATCAACCCATTTAGGATATAACTCCCATGCTGTTTGCTGCACGTTTCTATTTTGCACAGCAGCAGTGGCATCCCAAATTTGAGCAGATACACTGCACTGTGCTTTGGATCCAAGCATATTCCTTTAAGATAGTAGGGGATCTGGAAAGAATTCCAAATGTGAGCCTTTTAAAGGCTTCTTGGAATAAGAAACCAAATTAGTGCATACCCCAGTCAGCTGCAGTTGCATTTTACAGCTCAATGACAGAGGAATCCTAAATCGGTGTTGTGAATAAAACACTTCTTACTTGGGAATCAAAGACTTCCTGTGCTCCCCCTTAAATCATGGAAGCAACAACCTCTTTTAGGTTGTTCACCCACTCTCTGCAAGGAGTTCTCAGGCATGCTGATATGTTCATGAGTGTGTTTGTGGCTGACAGGAATTTGTGTCTAAAGTGGTAAATCAGAGCCTTCTTTCAACCTTTGAGGCCAGGGTACTCAGTAAGATTCCAGAAGACAGGCAAGAAAACTTATTAGAATGCAAGATGGGAGGAGTGTGCCAGTCACTACTTACCACAGGAGACTCATCATCACTGATAGTAATGACTTTGGGCTCAGAAGATTCACCTGTGAGATCTATCACTTCTTCTCCAGTGGGATCTATGATGTCTTCACCAGTGAGATCTATAACTTCTTCTCCTGTAAGATCTATGATGTCTTCCCCAGTGAGATCTATGACGTCTTCCCTAGTGAGATCTATCACTTCATCACGTGTGAGATCTATCACTTCATCACGTGTGAGATCTATGACATCTTCACCTGTGAGATCTATCACATCTTCACCTGTGAGATCTATCACGTCGTGACCTGTAAGATCTATGATGTCGTCACCGGTGAGATCTATCACGTCGTCACCTGTTAGATCTATGATGTCTTCACCTGTGAGATCTATCACGTCGTTACCTGTGAGATCTATCACATCTTCACCTGTGAGATCTATCACTTCATCACCTGTGAGATCTATCACATCTTCACCTGTGAGATCTATCACGTCTTCCCTACTGAGATCTATCACTTCATCACGTGTGAGATCTATCACTTCATCACCTGTGAGATCTATGACATCTTCACCTGTGAGATCTATCACTTCATCACCAGTGAGATCTATCACATCTTCACCTGTGAGATCTATCACTTCATCACATGTGAGATCTATCACTTCATCACGTGTGAGATCTATGACATCTTCACCTGTGAGATCTATCACGTCGTCACCTGTGAGATCTATCACGTTGTCACCTGTGAGATCTATCACATCTTCACCTGTGAGATCTATCACGTCGTCACCTGTTAGATCTATGATGTCTTCACCTGTGAGATCTATCACTTCATCACCTGTAAGATCTATGATGTCGTCACCTGTGAGATCTATCACATCTTCACCTGTGAGATCTATCACGTCGTCACCTGTGAGATCTATCATGTCGTCACCTGTGAGATCTATCACATCTTCACCTGTGAGATCTATCACTTCATCACCTGTGAGATCTATCACATCTTCACCTGTGAGATCTATCACATCTTCACCTGTGAGATCTATCACTTCATCACGTGTGAGATCTATCACTTCATCACCTGTGAGATCTATGATGTCGTCACCTGTAAGATCTATGATGTCGTCACCTGTGAGATCTATCACATCTTCACCTGTGAGATCTATCACGTCGTCACCTGTGAGATCTATCACGTCGTCACCGGTGAGATCTATCACGTCGTCACCTGTTAGATCTATCACTTCATCAACTGTGAGATCTATCACATCTTCACCTGTGAGATCTATCACATCGTCACTGGTGAGATCTATCACGTCGTCACCTGTGAGATCTATCATGTCGTCACCTGTGAGATCTATGGTGTCTTCACCTGTGAGATCTATGATTTCTACATCAGTTTAAAAAGAGAGAGCTGGAGTCAAGATCAGAAATTACTAAGGAATTAGGTGGGCTGCCACTGAAGAACTGGCTGTGGTTGGATTCATTGTGCCCTCAGTCTCTTTTTTTCAGGAATGTGTCCAACATTTCACTCAAGCTTCACCCACCAGAGTCCACAGGGAGCATTGTCAGCCCTGTCCCTCTGAAGGGGCAAAACAACAGGAAGAGCATCTGAGCTCCTCCCAGCTTCTGTTGTATGACAACAGCTTACAGGATGTTCACATCAACTAATGATGTGAACAGAGGGGAATGTTTAGCACACAGGGAAATGAAAACTCAAACCAACACTAGAGGGGATACCAATTTTATGGTACCATGCTGTGGATTGGCTCCTTGAAGGATGGACCACAGCTAATGACAGGTTTTCCGCATCTTTATCCAGCTAGGGAGATCCCAAACTCAGTGTGCCACCCTCCACTGTGGCAGCTGCAGTGACGGCCAGCTCATCAGAACACTCAGTCAGGACTTTGAGCAGCACCTGAGGACCTTTGCTCCACAGCCCCTCTGCACTAGCAGCCAGTGTATCGAGCTCAGTAACACCAAAACAGCTGTCAGAAGGCTTGCTGTTTAGGAATGCCATACCAGGTGCTTCCTCAATCCCAAGCTTTCCCTTCCTCCCCAGTAAAGGGCCTAGAAACTGGCAAAAGCTCATGGCCACATGGTCTTCAGCCCTCCAGAAGCAGTTTCTGTTCTCACCAGGCTCAAAGGCAGGTGCACCACTTTCCTCAAGGTCTATTGGCTCTGTCCACAAAGTCCCACCTGCGCTGGAGGGCAGCAGCCTGCTCCGTTTCCGAGCTGGTCTGGAACCAAGTGCTCCTCCAGGGCGCTTTCGCTGATGCTGACAGGGAACAAAGCCTTAGCATTTTCTGTGGCATGGATATTAACACATCCCTTGGTTTGTGCAACACCAATGGCAGCACACAAGGATACAGAAAACTCCCCTGCAAAGGCTGGAATACACACCAAATGGTCCTATGGGCCATTCCCACCTGAGCACAGCACAGCAGGGAAAAGACATCACCCCTGATCTCCAACAAGCCGCCTCCCCAAGAGCAAGCCTCTCCCAATGGCTTGAGAATGAGGAGACCAGTTCCCAATTCCAGCAGGTTGCTGCTCCCACCGTAAGCATTTCTGCACTACTGCTAACACCCACAGAAATTCAAAACCTTCACTATTCCAGAACGTCAAGTTACGTGAAGTTTTCAAAGGCTTCAGTTCTTCTGCATTTGCTACAAACTCTTTATATGCTTTCTAGAAGTACCCCGGAAAATGTTTCAAGAATCCTGTTTGCATTGAGTAGCAAAGTACTTACTGAGCTCATGGTGTTTTGTGATCAAAAACTACAATCAAAGTGGGGCAAACACCAAAAAAGGAATGTCAGAGGAATGTCAGGGATGTGACCAATCCCTTTGGTTCCATTAAGCAGCCCACTGCAGATTTTTTGGAATGCCCGAAATTGCTCTTCCAAACCTGTCAGAAAAGTAGAGGGGAGATTATGTATTTGGAATGCCAGCTTTCATGAACACCCCCATGCCCCAAGACTCCCATTCCCGAGTCTCTAGTTCCTGTCCAAAGCCAGAAGGGAAGTCTGTGACTCTGGTGCTTGAGCCCACCTGCAGTCCATCCTCCCACCCTGCAGCCCAGCCCAGCCCCTCAGCATCAGAAGCCTTTCCAAGAACCATCTGCACTCACCTGGACAGTCAGTGCAGAGTTTGGCTCGCAAATGTCCGCAAATCGCTCTCTGTTCCCAGCCGGGATGGAGAAGACAGATGCTCCGCGTCTGCTGCGCAGCAGAGAATCCGTCAACTGGCTCAACAGACTCCGTGCCAACAGAACCTTGGGAGCAAGAGTGCCCCTGGCAACCGGTGGCAACATTCCATGCCCAGCTACGGGTGGCAACATTCCATGCCCAGCTACGGGTGTCCACTGGCCCCACCCGTGGGGGGTTCCAGAGCGCCATGGAGGCACCTCAACCATCACCTGCTGCTGCTGCCACCCACCAGATCAGGCTGTCCAGCCTGGCCTGGAACGTTCCAGGGCATCCACAGCTTCTCTGGGCAGCCTGTTCCAACGTCTCTCTGCCCTCACAGCTCTTCCGAACACCTGCTCCCAATCTCCCCCTTCTCATCTCAAACCCTTCCCTTCCCCATCGCTCTCTGCCCCTCTGGGCACGGCAAGGCCGCAGTGAGGCCTCCCCGGACCTGCTCCTCCCCAGGCTGGACAGCCCCGGCTCTGCCAGCCTGGCTGCGGAGCACGGCTGCTCCAGGCCTGCACACATCCATGGCTGGGCACAGCTCCACAGGCACATCCTGCTGCTGCTGATGCTGGGCACAGCTCCACAGGCACATCCTGCTGCTGCTGGGCACAGCTCCACAGGCACATCCTGCTGCTGCTGCTGGGCACAGCCGGGCACAGCTCCACACGTGCAGCCTCAGGCGCAGGGCAGGGACTGAGCTGCACCTCCCGCCACCCTCAGCCTGAGCAACCTGAGCATCACTGGAGCCTTTTTGTGGCTAAAGAAACGCCACCTAACTACACCTCCCCAAAGCAGAAAGAAATTTAAACCCTTCCTTAACCCTCCTCCTCCAGGTTTATTACTCTGTTGCTGTTTTAACTCTTATCAGAGTGTCTTAACATTAACCCTAGTCAATAGCAATTAAAACAAAATCAAGGTTTGTTGGGTTTTTCCCAAACTGTTGAAAAGATCTAAGCATTCTGATCCTTATTTCAAGTCTCTGAAGTCTGGACATTTTCAGATGTTCAACTACTTCTCTACCAGAATTTCCCAACAGGGCTGAGGAGTTTTGCTCTGCTCCCGGGGACAGCACCTTCCTCCTGAGGCCCTGCTCTGCTGTGGAAGGTGGCACAGCAGAAAAAGCAGAATTCCTATTCAGTTTTCCTTCCAGCCACTCTGCCACGGCACCTGTGTTCAGAAGGATGGGCTGGGGCTCCTGAGAGCAGCAGGGAACCCATCTCAGCCCTGCCAGGTGCAGGGCTGCTCCTCAGCCCCTGCTCCCCTTGGGCGCTCTGGGTGTGGGGAGAATGGTGGCAACTGACCCAGCGCTGTGGAGAGCACAAGGATTTGTTCAGCTCATGCTCTGCATGAGGAGGCTCATTTCTTACAAAAGTTTCTCCGTTCTTACAAATCATCCTTTCTGGGTAATTGACAACATGTTGAGTGTTGAAGAACGGGATGGACGACTTTTCCAGTTTTTGAAAAATCCCAAAGGAGATTTAACACTTTCTATAGAAATGCTAAGACACTAAAGCAATTCCAAAGATACATTTAATATATGAACAATTAGGCACCTGGTATGACTCCCAAAGCACTGGTTATGAGAAACAAAGTAAATATGCTGTCTCTGGTCTGGGTTTTCAAAGCTCAAAAAACCCACTTCTCCTATGCCTACAGATCAGTGAGGAAATTTTCCTTCTGCTGACAGCTATGCACCAAGACTGAAACCAATCCTACAACTCTTCAGTTACTTTTTGCTAATCAGGGCTCCCCTAGATCAATACTTTCTAGAAATTATATATATATTTATACACATTGAAAGCGTTCATTATTATCCATATACCATAATGTTAAAAGAAAATTGCCCCAGCTTATGATGTTGAACCTTACTAACATCTGTTAAAACCTATTGTAAAATCAGGTCAGTGCCATTTCATTGCAGGTTACTAGAGATCAAACTTGCTTTAGCAAAACTGGTTTCCTTAAATGCTCTTTTTACTGAGAATACCTGGCATTGCATGTCACCTAGGAATACAGCTTTTAGAAAGACAATTTAGACAATTTAGAAAGGCATTTCTGCTTAGTGTCATTGCATCCACCAAGGAGCTAAAAGTCTAGCAAAAATGAGAAACAGAAAACATCTGTGTAAAATTTATGGCCATGCTGTAGGTAAATTATTTTATTTGTGTCTGTTGAAGGATTTTCTTTGAGTAATTTGGACAACTCAAGTAGTTTTTCTTGAAAACAAAATTCAAAAGATCACTTTATCGGGCTAATACTAATGTTTTCATTTTTTTATTAAGATCAAGCCACATAAAAATTAGGGGGTACAATGAACCTTGTTTATTACGACTTCTGCCTACATATGGCAATGTTAAGACTTCTTGAGATATGACTGAGGAAGCAGATAAATAACACACTAAAGACAAAAATTAAAAACCACAATAAAGGATACATGCCCCCACTGATGACCAACTTTTAACACACAGAGGACCTCAGTTCAATTTGGTCATCTGAGTTTTCTGTATCATGGCACCATGAATTTACTGTTGCACTTTTTTACCTGACATCTGCCTTTGCCTCTTTTTATTATTTTTGTGTAAGGGAATAATTTTCTTTCCTCTCTTATGCCCAGTTATTGTATCTCTGGACAATTGCATTTCTCTTCAGTGGAACTTAGGATTATACTGCTGTAATTGAAGGAACTGGAACGACAACACAGTTGTACTGCCAACAGCTCAAAGTCAGTAACCAACTACACGCATTCAAAAACACCTTCCTTCAAAAGCCTCCAGATTCTAAGTCTAATGAAACCTTACAACACTCAAGGCAGCAGTTTGTTAATGTACCAGTTATTCTCAAAGAACCTTGCTTTCTTTGGATGTATGCACAACCTGCTACTCTTCCTATCCTCTGAGCAATGAAATCATGACATTTTCACCAAAGTGAGCACCAGAGTCTGCCCTGAGAAATGGAATCCCTCTCACCCCAAGCAGGCCCTGTTTCTTTTTCCCCGTACAACACACGCTGGTCACAAGAACTACAAAGCCTGTGGCTTTAGCACATTGCCCCCAAATCAATGACTAGAGGGAGAGGAAAAGAACGAGCTTCTGACTGCTCCAACCAAGAGCCTTATTTCCACCTGTTAGACAACATCTCTGCCTATCAGCACAGTCCAACAGAGAAGAGCAGACAGACAATATTTCAACTATTCAAAACTTTATTTAAATTGAATTCAGAAAAAAATGAAACTATGTACAGGAAGAACTATATAGACAAAGAAACAAGTCTCTCCACTGCCTATTGTCCAAGATCCATCTGAGTGTGTCCTGAGAAGCACTCATAAAAAAATGTTAATATATTCATCTGGATATTGTTCCGCCCTGCAGGTTGGGCACCTGTGAGTAGTCTCCAGGGCAATAGGGAGGCATCTAGTGCAGAAGACATGGCCACACAGGGTCACCACAAGCTGTTGTCCATGTTGTAGAATCTGGAGGAAAGAAAATCACAACATGTATTGGGAGGAAAGAATTTGATTTTGCTGCTCTATTGCCACCAGAGGCTCTATTTAGAGCATCTGGAATCAGTTGGAATAATGAATGAGGGACCCACAGATGTGCCAGTGCCATTTTGGCAAAGGCTTCTCCCTCTACATTCACCATCAAGTGACTTGTGGAGCTTCACAGCAAGGGCTGTGCCTCCAGCCAGCTGCCCACAGCATCCCACATCATCCAGCTGACTTGTGCAGCTCCCCTTCTGCCTTCTCCTCCCACAAAGCAGAAAGGACAACAGCTGGTGGATCCTTACCTCGGAGTAAAATTCCATGCAAATTGGACACCTAATGACAACTCTTTGCTGTGCACTGGAAGAAACAGAACTAGAAAGAACATGCAGCTGGTAAGATCACCACACTTCAATGCTTATTGATACATAAAATCTCATGTAATCATGCAACTGCACTGACTAGCCATGACACATTTCTTCTAAGAACCCTGCTGCCTTTAAGTCTCTGTGTGCTGCATTTAATGAGGATTTGGGGTCTCCCTGCTTTGAGGGAAAGGGTGTCCTGCTTTTCACCAGGAGAAAGGTGCAGGCAGGCACCCTGCTCTGGGATTTGAAGTAACAGCAGTCTCTAGCACTGGCCAGTTGCTGTGTGGCAGCTTTGACTTCCAGCAGGTCACCAGTAAGAGCTTTGTGACTACAGCATCCAGCTGTCCTCTGGGAATGCTTCACCCCAGAATATTCATTCCAGGATCCAGTTCTAAATTACAGAGTAACAGCTCTGGCAACATCCTGCCCTGGGAAGGAGCCTTTGGTCAATTTTAAATGCTGCAGCACTGAGCTCTTTCAGCCTTACCTAAACAGAGCAGCTACACTCAGCAACTGAGAAGCTTGAGACTGAAGGAACAAAACATTCCTTTTTCATATTAACCAGGTGGTGGCATTTGTTCACCAACAGACTTAACAACCAAAACTTAAACATCTACAAATTCATTGGCAAAATGCATTATGGTTTAGAATAGTAGAAGCCCTTTAGGTGGCATTTTTAAGGCCTGACACCTGAAAGTTCCATACTGAAGTTCTCTCCTATATTGCCTTTCCAGAAGGCTCAAAGCACACCAGTAATATTAAAACCTCTGTCTTTCCCCCCACCCCAAAAAAACACTTTAGAAAAGCTTATACCATAATTCTCATGTTCTTTGTCTTCCCTAGTGACACAGGCACCTGGTTTAGTCAGTCTAATGAATTGCATCTTTCTTATCCTGATGGAGTGCTCCTACAGCAGGGCTTTCCTGTTTCTCTGCAGCTTGGGGATTTTACTGTGCGGGCACCCAGCCTGAACTGCAAGATCTCCACCACAGAAGCAAACAAATCAGGGCATATGACATCCAGCACTGGCCATAAAAGCATGACCTCCACAGCTGCCTCTGTGCAAGTCTACCTTGGGAAGAAGGGCTCCAGCTCCAGGAGAAAGGCAACCAGCTGGCACCATTCCAGCAGGGAATTTCTACTGGAATTTGCCCAGCTGCTGCCTGCCAGTTCCATGATGCCAAGCCCACGTGATAACATTTCATTTCCACATCTAACATCACTACCAGAGCTTGTCAGGAAAAGCAAATGCAATAGTGAGCCATGGCCTGTGACCAATCCCCCCCCTTCCTTGCCATACCCCCACCCTCATCTCTAAGGCTCTGTGCAAAGTTGTACATCTGCTCTGGGCTGCCTTTTTCTCCCAAAATGCAAACGGTATCATTTGATCGTCATGCAACATGGGAGAAAGAGGGAAATAAGTAGAGTATGGGAAGGCCTCAAAGATAAACCAGGCATACTTGTAGAACTTAGTCCTACACAGAGAGGCACAGAACCCTGTGTTTGGTAGGGCATGAGCCATACATACTCTGAATGTGCAGTGTCCTCCTCTGCTGCTCCCTGTTCTGCAGGGGCTGGGTCAGCCACAGGTGCATCATGAGCTCCTGTTCCATTACCAGAGCCATCCACCTGCTCCTGGCTGTTCAGTGTAACATTTCTGCTTTCCTGTCCATACACTGTAATTTAATTTTCAGAAATTAGATCTCTTATTCTCTCTCTCCCTGGAGCTACCCTTGAAATGAGTTATATAAATAGTCAGCAATGCTTCCTATTTGAAATGGACTCTATTCAGCTGGTTTAAAAACAAGCATAAACAAGCTACTTTCCCAAATTCTAAGAGTGGACCCTTCCACACATTGTGGCTCCTCTGCTACAAAACAACACAAAATTTTTGCTCTGTTCAGCCTACACACAGCTAAAAAAGGTGACCTGAGATTCTCAAAGACAGTCCATGGAAACTAAAAATTACTTGAAGCAGTATGCCCTTAGAAAATTGTCATTATCTTCCTCCTTAATTAAGCTAATTTAAGAATGGAGTTATATGTGATGCAAAATGCAGAATATGTAAAAGATTTCTTAAGGAAGGGTGCCGCTTGTATTCATGTTTGATCTTTATGTATGTTCAAGCCAAATCAACTGGGAGATATGGTCCATTAAATAGACAACAACTCACAAACAAGATCTAAGTGATGCCCATGGGGCAGAAAAACAAATTCCTTGTTGGTAGAATTGCCTTGTTAAGGTTCAGGGCTTGACATGCTTCAAGGAGCTCAGACCCAGGGAAGGCTTAACAAAGTTTGGAGAGAAGGATGCCCACTGAGAGTGGACACAAAGAATGCAGAATTGAGGGGCCCCATGAAAATCTGGAACAACTCCCAGGATAAGGAACTAAGAAACCCAACTGTCCTGAAATCAGCTCTGACTGGTAAAAAGTAATTCCTGCAGGGGGAGATTGCGACCACCGACTCGTGGAGCGGCAACTCAAGAACCTCCCCAGCCCAAAAGAAGAGGCAGACTGAGCAATGCACTCAGTGGACTAATTACAGTGAGAAGAGAGACAATCACTAACCAGAAGAAGACAAAATACTGGCTAAGAAGATAACCATGTCACTTGCAACCACTTAATGCTAATTTCTTTCTTGGTTTAAATTTATAAATAATAGAAGTTCTTTTGGAAGTGGGTGTGTCTGATTTGTGAAATACCACTGAGCACCCAGACTGGTGAAACACTGAAACAAGCAACCAATGTCTCTCTCAAGTGGCTCATCATTTACCTGTTGCACCCCAGTAACAAATCCAATTTTTGTGGACCACACATTGACCAAGTTACTGGGAGAACCATTTCTAATGGCCTGGTCTGTAACAGCCAAAGGGTCAAGAACTGCTGTTTGCTCCTTAACTCTCAGAAACCCCAGGCAACGATGACCTCTGCAACTCCAGGGTCCATGTCACACTAACCAATCGCTAATCAATTAAAATTGCAGGAGGCATTACCACATTAAAGTTCCTTCTGCATAAGTGTTCAGCTACCACTTTTCTTGCAGGGATTTCCCACTGGGACTGACAGAGGCCATCACACACACATCGCATCCATTCTCTAAGACACAGGCCAGAGGCTTTAGCCCTGTGCTTTGCCTTTTGCTGAAAAGAAGTTTCAATCCCTGCTGCTCGACTTTCTTGGAAAAGAACAACAAAAATAACTATCACATTTTAGATAAAAGTCCATTACCAACTGTAAAACATCACCTCACCTTCAGGAAACTTCAATCGATGCACATGGGAAGGGAGAGAAAAGGAAGATACAATTAGATTTGGTGATCCCCCCTGGTGCTGCCCTCAAACCTCAGCTCAGAAAGCAGTTACAGCAGGGGAGTTGGGGAAGGGTAGGGTATCACCCTCTATGTTTGGTTAAGAGCATTCAAAGCAGTAGCACAAAGAGCTGCTGCCCTGAATAACAAAGAAGTGGGTGCTGCTGATTCTGCTCTCATTGCCGCAACAGGGTAGAAATAGAGGCAGCTTAGGAACCCCCTGAACACCCTCCTCCCTGGTCCCCTGTTCCTGTTCCCTATTTAGATTTGACCTGGAGCTGTTTCTTTCCCTTGTTCTCCCCAAAACTGGCAAATTCTGCTATGAGAACCTTAACACTTCATGTTAGCTGTACAGCTGCTGAAGAAAGGAAGTCACAACAGAAATTTGGGAGCAAAGAATTCCAGTTTGCTGCTCTATAGGCACCCAGGAAACTGGACTTGGAGTATGTGCAATATGTCACTCAACGCTAGAACTACAAAGGACACACAGATCTGCCAGGGTCATCCTGGAAGGGGCTTCTCTCTCTATGGATACCACCAAGGAGGAGCTTGGAGGGATGGGCAAGTTGGAGCTTCCCAGCAAGGGCTGTGCTTCCAGCCTGCTGCCCGTAGCATCCCACCTCAAACATCTGAGTTGTGCAGTTCCCCTTTAGCCCCTTTCCCTCCCACAAACCAGAAATTACAACAATATGTGGATCCTCACCTCTGCATTGTCATCCTCCCAATTTGGAGGACTAACCAAACTTCTTAGTGGTTCACTAGAGGGAACAGAACCAGAAAAACATGCAGCTGGTCAATTTCACAGAGCACAAAGGGCTACCAACAGAACATATAATTGAAGAAATTTAAATAACCCCTTGTTCTGATTTAGCAACATCCCAGCCCAGAAACACAATCAAGTGCAAGAGCTTTTATGTACTGCAAGCATTTCAGTGTATCACAATCCATAATGTAAGAAACATTTAATAATGACTTCCTGACAGAGAGGAAATGTTTCTCCTGGATTTTACTGGTTTTAAGTTGGTTTGGTTTTCGGGGTTTTTTTGGTTTGGTTTTTTTGTTTGTTTGGTTGGTTTTGTTTTGGTGGTTTTTTTTGTTGTTGTTGTTTTTGTTGTTGTTACTTCTGTTCCAGACTATGTTTCAAGTCAGAATTCTCCAAACAGAATCAAGTAGAACCCAAAAGATTGGCAGGAACCTCCGTCTACCGTACATCAGAAATTACACTTTGGAGAGACTCTATATCTGTCACGTACAATTCAATATCTCGTGGTTCCTGTTGGAGGTTGCTTGCCAGTGAATTCTCTGTTGACCTGGAACGAAGTGAGTACTGCTGGCTCCTTTCCCAGTCCTGCAGTGGGGTAAAAATGTAGACAGAGTAGGAATCGCTTGAAGCCACTCCATCCTGCCTCCCTGTTTATGTTTCCTGAGTAGATTTGGGCTAGAACCTTTTCTTTCCCTTGCTAGCCCTAAACACTTCATGTTGGATGAACCGCTGCTGAGAAACAGAAACGGCAACCACAGAAATTTGGGGCAAAAAGGTTTGCTGCTCTATTGGCACCAGCAAATTGGATTTGGGGTATCTGCAGTCTGTCAGTCAATACTAGAACTACAAGGAACACACAGATCTGCCAGTGCTATCCTGACAAAGGCTTCTCCCTCTATGGACACCACCAAGAAAGGACTTGGAGGGATGGGCAAATTGGAGCTTCCCAGCAAGGGCTGGACTTCCAGTCAGCTGCCCGTGGCATCCCACCTAGGACAACTGAGTTGTGCAGCTCCCCCTCTGTCTCCTCCCCCCCACAAAGCAGAAAGGACAAGAACATGTGATAAGAACATGATGCTTACATCTGTAATGGCATCCTGCCGTGTTGGGGTACTCTCAAAACGGTCTGGCCATTCATCAGAGTTAATAGAACTAGAAGAACATGCAGCTGTCAATTTCGCAGGGCAAAGAGGGCTTCCAAGACATTGCAAAAATAGAAACAACCCCTTATCTGATTAAGCAACATCCCAGCTCAGAAACACGGTCAGTGCAAGAGCTTTTATGTACTGCAAGCCTTTCAGTGCAAACCCTAATGTAAGAAACATTCAACAATGATTTCCTGAATGGAGAAGAAAGGTTTCTCCAGGATTTTGCTTTGTTTGTAGGGGTTTTTTTTCCAATACTTCCCTTCCCGACAGGCCACTATGGTTCAAATCAGATTCCATTACACAGAGTCAAGCAGAATCCAATAGTTTGGCAAAAAACCTGCATCTACCATATATCAGAAATTACACTTTGGAGAGACTCTTCATCAGTCACATACTCATTGTTAGCTCTTGGTTCCTCTTCAATGTCTGTCACCCGTATCTCAGCTGAATTTTCTGCTTCTCTGGAGCCAAGTGGGTACTGCTGGCTCTGCTCCCTGTCCTGCACCTGAGAGTTGTCACTCTCCCTCATCCGAGGACTAGCTGGACTTGCTGGCCGTGCACTAGAGGGAACCAAAAAGAGCGTGCAGCCATTTGAACGCAGAACCAATAATTTCACTGCAGACAAAGAGTTGCCAACATGTAACACCTATTCAGATTTAGCAACATCCCAGCCCAGCTCCACAGCTGTTCCCCGAGCTGCTATGTGCTGCAAGCATTTCAGCATATATCAAGTCGTACTGTTACAAATATTCAACCATGACTTCATGAAAAGAAAAGAAAGGTTTCAGCTGGATTTTGCTATGTGTTTTTTTGGACTCTTTTACTTACTTCTCTGCACTGTATTCCAGGTCTGAAGGTTCTGCACAGACTTCAACAGAACCCAGAAGCTTGGCAAAAACCTGTTCCTACCTTGCATCACAAATTAGACTTCAGAGAGACATTTTACTCTCACATACCCATCACTATCTCTTGGCTCCTCTTCGTCACGAGTTGCCACTGGACTAGGGGAATTCTCTGCTGATCTGGAAAGACGTGAGTGCTGCTGGTTCTGCTCCCTGTCCTGCAGGGGTTAAAAATGAAGACAGGGTAGGAAACACTCAAAACAACTCTAACCTACTTCCCTGTATCAGTTCCCTGATTGGATTTGGGCTAGAAGCTTTTCTTTCCCTTGTTAGCTCCAAAAAGGGCAACTTCTGCAGTCATAGCCCTAAACACTTCATGTTGGATGAATAGCTGCTGAAAAAAGGAAACCACAACAGGCACTGGGAGTAAAGAATTCCAGTTTGCTGGAATTTTTTGTTGGCTCCAGGCAAACTGGACTTGGAGTATGTGCACTATGTCACTCAACGCTAGAACTACAAAGGACACACAGATCTGCCAGTGCCATCCTGGAAAGAGCTTCTCCCTCTATGGACACCACCCAGGAGGGACTTGGAGGGATGGGCAAGTTGGAGCTTCCCAGCAAGGGCTGTGCTTCCAGCCTGCTGCCCGTGGCATCCCGCCTCAAACATCTGAGTTGTACAGCTCCCCTTTTGTCCCTCCCCCTCCCACAAACCAGAAAGGACAAGAACATGTGGATCCTCACCGCTGAGTCCTCATCTGACCAAAATGGACGTTCAAAATTAAATCGCAGCCAATCACTAGAGAGAGCAGAACCAGAAGACCATGCAGCCATTTATTTCTTTGGGCACCAAAGGCTACCAATGCAGAAAACTTTGGTACCTAAAACATCTCCTATTCTGATTAAGCAACATCCCAGCCCAGAAAAACAATCATGCCATGAATTTTTATGAACAGCAAGCATTTCAGTGTGACCAGCCATTCTCTTACATTCAGTGTTAGATAGACAGCTTCTAAGAAGCTAAGGCTTCACAAACAGAGAAGAAAGGCTTCTGCTGGATTCTGCTGGGTTTATTTTAATTCTCTTCCAGGCAGGCCACTATATTCCAGGTCTCAAGTACTTGCACAGAGCTAGGCAGAACCCAAAAGCTTGGCAGAAACCTCCTTCAGCCACTTATCTGACATTAGACACTTTGCTAGACACTTTCTCTCACACATACTCATCATTTTCTGTTGGTTCCTCTTCATCATTCCTTGCCAGTGGCTCAACAGAATCCTCTGATGCTCTGGAAAGATGTGGCTGCTGCTCGCTCTGCTCCCTGTCCTGAAATGGGGTAGAAACGGAGGCACTTAGGAATCACCTGAACACTCTACTTCCTGCTTCCCTTTTTCAGTTCCCCAATTGGATTTGGGCTGGAGCCATTTCTTCCTCTCTTTCTCCTCCAAACTGGCAATTTCACCTGTGATAGCCTGAACACTACTTATCATGTGAACAGCTACTGAAGAGAAAAAGCCCCATACCCAAACCTGCTCTTGTGTTTGGTGCACGTGGAGCTGGGTCATGAAAAGCATGTTGTAAAATTTGAGGCCTTTTCTTTGCAAAGGTTCAGGATCAACCCATTTAGGATATAACTCCCATGCTGTTTGCTGCACGTTTCTATTTTGCACAGCAGCAGTGGCATCCCAAATTTGAGCAGATACACTGCACTGTGCTTTGGATCCAAGCATATTCTTTTAAGATAGTAGGGAATCTGGAAAGAATTCTAAATGTGAGCCTTTTAAAGGCTTCTTGGAATAAGAAACCAAATTAGTGCATACCCCAGTCAGCTGCAGTTGCATTTTACAGCTCAATGACAGAGGAATCCTAAATAGGTGTTGCGAATAAAACACTTCTTACTTGGGAATCAAAGACTTCCTGTGCTCCCCCTTAAATCATGGAAGCAACAACCTCTTTAAGGTGGTTCACCCACTCTCTGCAAGGAGTTCTCAGGCATGCTGATATGTTCATGAGTTGTGTTTGTGGCTGACAGGAATTTGTGTCTAAAGTGGTAATTCAGAGCCTTCTTTCAACCTTTGAGGCCAGGGTACTCAGTAAGATTCCAGAAGACAGGCAAGAAAACTTATTAGAATGCAAGATGGGAGGAGTGTGCCAGTCACTACTTACCACAGGAGACTCATCATCACTGATAGTAATGACTTTGGGCTCAGAAGATTCACCTGTGAGATCTATCACTTCTTCTCCAGTGAGATCTATGATGTCTTCACCAGTGAGATCTATAACTTCTTCTCCTGTAAGATCTATGATGTCTTCCCCAGTGAGATCTATGACGTCTTCCCTAGTGAGATCTATCACTTCATCACGTGTGAGATCTATCACTTCATCACGTGTGAGATCTATCACGTCGTCACCTGTGAGATCTATCACGTCGTCACCTGTGAGATCTATCACTTCATCACCTGTGAGATCTATCACGTCGTTACCTGTGAGATCTATCACATCTTCACCTGTGAGATCTATCACTTCATCACCTGTGAGATCTATCACATCTTCACCTGTGAGATCTATCACGTCTTCCCTACTGAGATCTATCACTTCATCACGTGTGAGATCTATCACTTCATCACCTGTGAGATCTATGACATCTTCACCTGTGAGATCTATCACTTCATCAGCAGTGAGATCTATCATATCTTCACCTGTGAGATCTATCACTTCATCACATGTGAGATCTATCACATCTTCACCTGTGAGATCTATCACATCTTCACCTGTGAGATCTATCACGTCGTCACCTGTGAGATCTATCAGGTCGTCACCTGTGAGATCTATGATGTCTTCACCTGTGAGATCTATGATTTCTACATCAGTTGAAAAAGAGAAAGCTGGAGTCAAGATCAGAAATTACTAAGGAATTAGGTGGGCTGCCACTGAAGAACTGGCTGTGGTTGGATTCATTGTGCCCTCAGTCTCTTTTTTTCAGGAATGTGTCCAACATTTCACTCAAGCTTCACCCACCAGAGTCCACAGGGAGCATTGTCAGCCCTGTCCCTCTGAAGGGGCAAAACAACAGGAAGAGCATCTGAGCTCCTCCCAGCTTCTGTTGTATGACAACAGCTTACAGGATGTTCACATCAACTAATGATGTGAATAGAGGGGAATGTTTAGCACACAGGGAAATGAAAACTCAAACCAACACTAGAGGGGATACCAATTTTATGGTACCATGCTGTGGATTGGCTCCTTGAAGGATGGACCACAGCTAATGACAGGTTTTCCGCATCTTTATCCAGCTAGGGAGATCCCAAACTCAGTGTGCCACCCTCCACTGTGGCAGCTGCAGTGACGGCCAGCTCATCAGAACACTCAGTCAGGACTTTGAGCAGCACCTGAGGACCTTTGCTCCACAGCCCCTCTGCACTAGCAGCCAGTGTATCGAGCTCAGTAACACCAAAACAGCTGTCAGAAGGCTTGCTGTTTAGGAATGCCATACCAGGTGCTTCCTCAATCCCAAGCTTTCCCTTCCTCCCCAGTAAAGGGCCTAGAAACTGGCAAAAGCTCATGGCCACATGGTCTTCAGCCCTCCAGAAGCAGTTTCTGTTCTCACCAGGCTCAAAGGCAGGTGCACCACTTTCCTCAAGGTCTATTGGCTCTGTCCACAAAGTCCCACCTGCGCTGGAGGGCAGCAGCCTGCTCCGTTTCCGAGCTGGTCTGGAACCAAGTGCTCCTCCAGGGCGCTTTCGCTGATGCTGACAGGGAACAAAGCCTTAGCATTTTCTGTGGCATGGATATTAACACATCCCTTGGTTTGTGCAACACCAATGGCAGCACACAAGGATACAGAAAACTCCCCTGCAAAGGCTGGAATACACACCAAATGGTCCTATGGGCCATTCCCACCTGAGCACAGCACAGCAAGGAAAAGACATCACCCCTGATCTCCAACAAGCCGCCTCCCCAAGAGCGAGCCTCTCCCAATGGCTTGAGAATGAGGAGACCAGTTCCCAATTCCAGCAGGTTGCTGCTCCCACCGTAAGCATTTCTGCACTACTGCTAACACCCACAGAAATTCAAAACCTTCACTATTCCAGAACGTCAAGTTACGTGAAGTTTTCAAAGGCTTCTGTTCTTCTGCATTTGCTACAAACTCTTGATATGCTTTCTAGAAGTACCCTGGAAAATGTTTCAAGAATCAGGTTTGCATTGAGTAGCAAAGTACTTACTGAGCTCATGATGTTTTGTGATCAAAAACTACAATCAAAGTGGGGCAAACACCAAAAAAGGAATGTCAGAGGAATGTCAGGGATGTGACCAATCCCTTTGGTTCCATTAAGCAGCCCACTGCAGATTTTTTGGAATGCCAGAAAACTGCTCTTCCAAACCTGTCAGAAAAGTAGAGGGGAGATTATGTATTTGGAATGCCAGCTTTCATGAACACCCCCATGCCCCAAGACTCCCATTCCCGAGTCTCTAGTTCCTGTCCAAAGCCAGAAGGGAAGTCTGTGACTCTGGTGCTTGAGCCCACCTGCAGTCCATCCTCCCACCCTGCAGCCCAGCCCAGCCCCTCAGCATCAGAAGCCTTTCCAAGAACCATCTGCACTCACCTGGACAGTCAGTGCAGAGTTTGGCTCGCAAATGTCCGCAAATCGCTCTCTGTTCCCAGCCGGGATGGAGAAGACAGATGCTCCGCGTCTGCTGCGCAGCAGAGAATCCGTCAACTGGCTCAACAGACTCCGTGCCAACAGAACCTTGGGAGCAAGAGTGCCCCTGGCAACCGGTGGCAACATTCCATGCCCAGCTACGGGTGGCAACATTCCATGCCCAGCTACGGGTGTCCACTGGCCCCACCCGTGGGGGGTTCCAGAGCGCCATGGAGGCACCTCAACCATCACCTGCTGCTGCTGCCACCCACCAGATCAGGCTGTCCAGCCTGGCCTGGAACGTTCCAGGGCATCCACAGCTTCTCTGGGCAGCCTGTTCCAATGTCTCACTGCCCTCACAGCTCTTCCGAACACCTGCTCCCAATCTCCCCCTTCTCATCTCAAACCCTTCCCTTCCCCATCGCTCTCTGCCCCTCTGGGCACGGCAAGGCCGCAGTGAGGCCTCCCCGGACCTGCTCCTCCCCAGGCTGGACAGCCCCGGCTCTGCCAGCCTGGCTGCGGAGCACGGCTGCTCCAGGCCTGCACACATCCATCCCCACGGCCTCCTCCGGCCCTGCTCCACAGGCACATCCTGCTGCTCCTGGGCACAGCTCCACAGGCACATCCTGCTGCTGCTGCTGGGCACAGCCGGGCACAGCTCCACAGGCACATCCTGCTGCTGCTGATGCTGGGCACAGTTTCACAGGCACATCCTGCTGCTGGGCACAGCTCCACAGGCACATCCTGCTCCTGGGCACAGCTCCACAGGCTCATCCTGCTGCTGCTGCTGGGCACAGCCGGGCACAGCTCCACACGTGCAGCCTCAGGCGCAGGGCAGGGACTGAGCTGCACCTCCCGCCACCCTCAGCCTGAGCAACCTGAGCATCACTGGAGCCTTTTTGTGGCTAAAGAAACGCCACCTAACTACACCTCCCCAAAGCAGAAAGAAATTTAAACCCTTCCTTAACCCTCCTCCTCCATGTTTATTACTCTGTTGCTGTTTTAACTCTTATCAGAGTGTCTTAACATTAACCCTAGTCAATAGCAATTAAAACAAAATCAAGGTTTGTTGGGTTTTTCCCAAACTGTTGAAAAGATCTAAGCATTCTGATCCTTATTTCAAGTCTCTGAAGTCTGGACATTTTCAGATGTTCAACTACTTCTCTACCAGAATTTCCCAACAGGGCTGAGGAGTTTTGCTCTGCTCCCGGGGACAGCACCTTCCTCCTGAGGCCCTGCTCTGCTGTGGAAGGTGGCACAGCAGAAAAAGCAGAATTCCTATTCAGTTTTCCTTCCAGCCACTCTGCCACGGCACCTGTGTTCAGAAGGGTGGGCTGGGGCTCCTGAGAGCAGCAGGGAACCCATCTCAGCCCTGCCAGGTGCAGGGCTGCTCCTCAGCCCCTGCTCCCCTTGGGTGCTCTGGGTGTGGGGAGAATGGTGGCAACTGATCCCTGCGCTGTGGAGAGCACAAGGATTTGTTCAGCTCATGCTCTGCATGAGGAGGCTCATTTCTTACAAAAGTTTCTCCGTTCTTACAAATCATCCTTTCTGGGTAATTGACAACATGTTGAGTGTTGAAGAACGGGAGGGACGACTTTTCCAGTTTTTGAAAAATCCCAAAGGAGATTTAACACTTTCTGTAGAAATGCTAAGACACTAAAGCAATTCCAAAGATACATTTAATATATGAACAATTAGGCACCTGGTATGACTCCCAAAGCACTGGTTATGAGAAACAAAGTAAATATGCTGTCTCTGGTCTGGGTTTTCAAAGCTCAAAAAACCCACTTCTCCTATGCCTACAGATCAGTGAGGAAATTTTCCTTCTGCTGACAGCTATGCACCAAGACTGAAACCAATCCTACAACTCTTCAGTTACTTTTTGCTAATCAGGGCTCCCCTAGATCAATACTTTCTAGAAATTATATATATATTTATACACATTGAAAGCGTTCATTATTATCCATATACCATAATGTTAAAAGAAAATTGCCCCAGCTTATGATGTTGAACCTTACTAACATCTGTTAAAACCTATTGTAAAATCAGGTCAGTGCCATTTCATTGCAGGTTACTAGAGATCAAACTTGCTTTAGCAAAACTGGTTTCCTTAAATGCTCTTTTTACTGAGAATACCTGGCATTGCATGTCACCTAGGAATACAGCTTTTAGAAAGACAATTTAGACAATTTAGAAAGGCATTTCTGCTTAGTGTCATTGCATCCACCAAGGAGCTAAAAGTCTAGCAAAAATGAGAAACAGAAAACATCTGTGTAAAATTTATGGCCATGCTGTAGGTAAATTATTTTATTTGTGTCTGTTGAAGGATTTTCTTTGAGTAATTTGGACAACTCAAGTAGTTTTTCTTGAAAACAAAATTCAAAAGATCACTTTATCGGGCTAATACTAATGTTTTCATTTTTTTATTAAGATCAAGCCACATAAAAATTAGGGGGTACAATGAACCTTGTTTATTACGACTTCTGCCTACATATGGCAATGTTAAGACTTCTTGAGATATGACTGAGGAAGCAGATAAATAACACACTAAAGACAAAAATTAAAAACCACAATAAAGGATACATGCCCCCACTGATGACCAACTTTTAACACACAGAGGACCTCAGTTCAATTTGGTCATCTGAGTTTTCTGTATCATGGCACCATGAATTTACTGTTGCACTTTTTTACCTGACATCTGCCTTTGCCTCTTTTTATTATTTTTGTGTAAGGGAATAATTTTCTTTCCTCTCTTATGCCCAGTTATTGTATCTCTGGACAATTGCATTTCTCTTCAGTGGAACTTAGGATTATACTGCTGTAATTGAAGGAACTGGAACGACAACACAGTTGTACTGCCAACAGCTCAAAGTCAGTAACCAACTACACGCATTCAAAAACACCTTCCTTCAAAAGCCTCCAGATTCTAAGTCTAATGAAACCTTACAACACTCAAGGCAGCAGTTTGTTAATGTACCAGTTATTCTCAAAGAACCTTGCTTTCTTTGGATGTATGCACAACCTGCTACTCTTCCTATCCTCTGAGCAATGAAATCATGACATTTTCACCAAAGTGAGCACCAGAGTCTGCCCTGAGAAATGGAATCCCTCTCACCCCAAGCAGGCCCTGTTTCTTTTTCCCCGTACAACACACGCTGGTCACAAGAACTACAAAGCCTGTGGCTTTAGCACATTGCCCCCAAATCAATGACTAGAGGGAGAGGAAAAGAACGAGCTTCTGACTGCTCCAACCAAGAGCCTTATTTCCACCTGTTAGACAACATCTCTGCCTATCAGCACAGTCCAACAGAGAAGAGCAGACAGACAATATTTCAACTATTCAAAACTTTATTTAAATTGAATTCAGAAAAAAATGAAACTATGTACAGGAAGAACTATATAGACAAAGAAACAAGTCTCTCCACTGCCTATTGTCCAAGATCCATCTGAGTGTGTCCTGAGAAGCACTCATAAAAAAATATTAATATATTCATCTGGATATTGTTCCGCCCTGCAGGTTGGGCACCTGTGAGTAGTCTCCAGGGCAATAGGGAGGCATCTAGTGCAGAAGACATGGCCACACAGGGTCACCACAAGCTGTTGTCCATGTTGTAGAATCTGGAGGAAAGAAAATCACAACATGTATTGGGAGGAAAGAATTTGATTTTGCTGCTCTATTGCCACCAGAGGCTCTATTTAGAGCATCTGGAATCAGTTGGAATAATGAATGAGGGACCCACAGATGTGCCAGTGCCATTTTGGCAAAGGCTTCTCCCTCTACATTCACCATCAAGTGACTTGTGGAGCTTCACAGCAAGGGCTGTGCCTCCAGCCAGCTGCCCACAGCATCCCACATCATCCAGCTGACTTGTGCAGCTCCCCTTCTGCCTTTCTCCTCCCACAAAGCAGAAAGGACAACAGCTGGTGGATCCTTACCTCGGAGTAAAATTCCATGCAAATTGGACACCTAATGACAACTCTTTGCTGTGCACTGGAAGAAACAGAACTAGAAAGAACATGCAGCTGGTAAGATCACCACACTTCAATGCTTATTGATACATAAAATCTCATGTAATCATGCAACTGCACTGACTAGCCATGACACATTTCCTCTAAGAACCCTGCTGCCTTTAAGTCTCTGTGTGCTGCATTTAATGAGGATTTGGGGTCTCCCTGCTTTGAGGGAAAGGGTGTCCTGCTTTTCACCAGGAGAAAGGTGCAGGCAGGCACCCTGCTCTGGGATTTGAAGTAACAGAAGTCTCTAGCACTGGCCAGTTGCTGTGTGGCAGCTTTGACTTCCAGCAGGTCACCAGTAAGAGCTTTGTGACTACAGCATCCAGCTGTCCTCTGGGAATGCTTCACCCCAGAATATTCATTCCAGGATCCAGTTCTAAATTACAGAGTAACAGCTCTGGCAACATCCTGTCCTGGGAAGGAGCCTTTGGTCAATTTTAAATGCTGCAGCACTGAGCACTTTCAGCCTTACCTAAACAGAGCAGCTACACTCAGCAACTGAGAAGCTTGAGACTGGAGGAACAAAACATTCCTTTTTCATATTAACCAGGTGGTGGCATTTGTTCACCAACAGACTTAACAACCAAAACTTAAACATCTACAAATTCATTGGCAAAATGCATTATGGTTTAGAATAGTAGAAGCCCTTTAGGTGGCATTTTTAAGGCCTGACACCTGAAAGTTCCATACTGAAGTTCTCTCCTATATTGCCTTTCCAGAAGGCTCAAAGCACACCAGTAATATTAAAACCTCTGTCTTTCCCCCCACCCCAAAAAAACACTTTAGAAAAGACCATAATTCTCATGTTCTTTGTCTTCCCTAGTGACACAGGCACCTGGTTTAGTCAGTCTAATGAATTGCATCTTTCTTATCCTGATGGAGTGCTCCTACAGCAGGGCTTTCCTGTTTCTCTGCAGCTTGGGGATTTTACTGTGCGGGCACCCAGCCTGAACTGCAAGATCTCCACCACAGAAGCAAACAAATCAGGGCATATGACATCCAGCACTGGCCATAAAAGCATGACCTCCACAGCTGCCTCTGTGCAAGTCTACCTTGGGAAGAAGGGCTCCAGCTCCAGGAGAAAGGCAACCAGCTGGCACCATTCCAGCAGGGAATTTCTACTGGAATTTGCCCAGCTGCTGCCTGCCAGTTCCATGATGCCAAGCCCACGTGATAACATTTCATTTCCACATCTAACATCACTACCAGAGCTTGTCAGGAAAAGCAAATGCAATACTGAGCCATGGCCTGTGACCAATCCCCCCCCTTCCTTGCCATACCCCCACCCTCATCTCTAAGGCTCTGTGCAAAGTTGTACATCTGCTCTGGGCTGCCTTTTTCTCCCAAAATGCAAACGGTATCATTTGATCGTCATGCAACATGGGAGAAAGAGGGAAATAAGTAGAGTATGGGAAGGCCTCAAAGATAAACCAGGCATACTTGTAGAACTTAGTCCTACACAGAGAGGCACAGAACTCTGTGTTTGGCAGGGCATGAGCCATACATACTCTGAATGTGCAGTGTCCTCCTCTGCTGCTCCCTGTTCTGCAGGGGCTGGGTCAGCCACAGGTGCATCATGAGCTCCTGTTCCATTACCAGAGCCATCCACCTGCTCCTGGCTGTTCAGTGTAACATTTCTGCTTTCCTGTCCATACACTGTAATTTAATTTTCAGAAATTAGATCTCTTATTCTCTCTCTCCCTGGAGCTACCCTTGAAATGAGTTATATAAATAGTCAGCAATGCTTCCTATTTGAAATGGACTCTATTCAGCTGGTTTAAAAACAAGCATAAACAAGCTACTTTCCCAAATTCTAAGAGTGGACCCTTCCACACATTGTGGCTCCTCTGCTACAAAACAACACAAAATTTTTGCTCTGTTCAGCCTACACACAGCTAAAAAAGGTGACCTGAGATTCTCAAAGACAGTCCATGGAAACTAAAAATTACTTGAAGCAGTATGCCCTTAGAAAATTGTCATTATCTTCCTCCTTAATTAAGCTAATTTAAGAATGGAGTTATATGTGATGCAAAATGCAGAATATGTAAAAGATTTCTTAGGAAGAATGCCGCTTGTATTCATGTTTGATCTTTATGTATGTTCAAGCCAAATCAACTGGGAGATATGGTCCATTAAATAGACAACAACTCACAAACAAGATCTAAGTGATGCCCATGGGGCAGAAAAACAAATTCCTTGTTGGTAGAATTGCCTTGTTAAGGTTCAGGGCTTGACATGCTTCAAGGAGCTCAGACCCAGGGAAGGCTTAACAAAGTTTGGGGAGAAGGATGCCCACTGAGAGTGGACACAAAGAATGCAGAATTGAGGGGCCCCATGGAAATCTGGAACAACTCCCAGGATAAGGAACTAAGAAACCCAACTGTCCTGAAATCAGCTCTGACTGGTAAAAAGTAATTCCTGCAGGGGGAGATTGTGACCACCGACTCGTGGAGCGGCAACTCAAGAACCTCCCCAGCCCAAAAGAAGAGGCAGACTGAGCAATGCACTCAGTGGACTAATTACAGTGAGAAGAGAGACAATCACTAACCAAAAGAAGACAAAATACTGGCTAAGAAGATAACCATGTCACTTGCAACCACTTAATGCTAATTTCTTTCTTGGTTTAAATTTATAAATAATAGAAGTTCTTTTGGAAGTGGGTGTGTCTGATTTGTGAAATACCACTGAGCGCCCAGACTGGTGAAACACTGAAACCAGCAACCAATGTCTCTCTCAAGTGGCTCATCATTTACCTGTTGCACCCCAGTAACAAATCCAATTTTTGTGGACCACACATTGACCAAGTTACTGGGAGAACCATTTCTAATGGCCTGGTCTGTAACAGCCAAAGGGTCAAGAACTGCTGTTTGCTCTTTAACTCTCAGAAACCCCAGGCAACGATGACCTCTGCAACTCCAGGGTCCATGTCACACTAACCAATCGCTAATCAATTAAAATTGCAGGAGGCATTACCACATTAAAGTTCCTTCTGCATAAGTGTTCAGCTACCACTTTTCTTGCAGGGATTTCCCACTGGGACTGACAGAGGCCATCACACACACATCGCGTCCATTCTCTAAGACACAGGCCAGAGGCTTTAGCCCTGTGCTTTGCCTTTTGCTGAAAAGAAGTTTCAATCCCTGCTGCTCGACTTTCTTGGAAAAGAACAACAAAAATAACTATCACATTTTAGATAAAAGTCCATTACCAACTGTAAAACATCACCTCACCTTCAGGAAACTTCAATCGATGCACATGGGAAGGGAGAGAAAAGGAAGATACAATTAGATTTGGTGATCCCCCCTGGTGCTGCCCTCAAACCTCAGCTCAGAAAGCAGTTACAGCAGGGGAGTTGGGGAAGGGTAGGGTATCACCCTCTATGTTTGGTTAAGAGCATTCAAAGCAGTAGCACAAAGAGCTGCTGCCCTGAATAACAAAGAAGTGGGTGCTGCTGATTCTGCTCTCATTGCTGCAACAGGGTAGAAATAGAGGCAGCTTAGGAACCCCCTGAACACCCTCCTCCCTGGTCCCCTGTTCCTGTTCCCTATTTAGATTTGACCTGGAGCTGTTTCTTTCCCTTGTTCTCCCCAAAACTGGCAAATTCTGCTATGAGAACCTTAACACTTCATGTTAGCTGTACAGCTGCTGAAGAAAGGAAGTCACAACAGAAATTTGGGAGCAAAGAATTCCAGTTTGCTGCTCTATAGGCACCCAGGAAACTGGACTTGGAGTATGTGCAATATGTCACTCAACGCTAGAACTACAAAGGACACACAGATCTGCCAGGGTCATCCTGGAAGGGGCTTCTCTCTCTATGGATACCACCAAGGAGGAGCTTGGAGGGATGGGCAAGTTGGAGCTTCCCAGCAAGGGCTGTGCTTCCAGCCTGCTGCCCGTAGCATCCCACCTCAAACATCTGAGTTGTGCAGTTCCCCTTTAGCCCCTTTCCCTCCCACAAACCAGAAATTACAACAATATGTGGATCCTCACCTCTGCATTGTCATCCTCCCAATTTGGAGGACTAACCAAACTTCTTAGTGGTTCACTAGAGGGAACAGAACCAGAAAAACATGCAGCTGGTCAATTTCACAGAGCACAAAGGGCTACCAACAGAACATATAATTGAAGAAATTTAAATAACCCCTTGTTCTGATTTAGCAACATCCCAGCCCAGAAACACAATCAAGTGCAAGAGCTTTTATGTACTGCAAGCATTTCAGTGTTTCACAATCCATAATGTAAGAAACATTTAATAATGACTTCCTGACAGAGAGGAAATGTTTCTCCTGGATTTTACTGGTTTTAAGTTGGTTTGGTTTTCGGGGTTTTTTTGGTTTGGTTTTTTTGTTTGTTTGGTTGGTTTTGTTTTGGTGTTTTTTTGTTGTTGTTGTTTTTGTTGTTGTTACTTCTGTTCCAGACTATGTTTCAAGTCAGAATTCTCCAAACAGAATCAAGTAGAACCCAAAAGATTGGCAGGAACCTCCGTCTACCGTACATCAGAAATTACACTTTGGAGAGACTCTATATCTGTCACGTACAATTCAATATCTCGTGGTTCCTGTTGGAGGTTGCTTGCCAGTGAATTCTCTGTTGACCTGGAACGAAGTGAGTACTGCTGGCTCCTTTCCCAGTCCTGCAGTGGGGTAAAAATGTAGACAGAGTAGGAATCGCTTGAAGCCACTCCATCCTGCCTCCCTGTTTATGTTTCCTGAATAGATTTGGGCTAGAACCTTTTCTTTCCCTTGCTAGCCCTAAACACTTCATGTTGGATGAACCGCTGCTGAGAAACAGAAACGGCAACCACAGAAATTTGGGGCAAAAAGGTTTGCTGCTCTATTGGCACCAGCAAATTGGATTTGGGGTATCTGCAGTCTGTCAGTCAATACTAGAACTACAAGGAACACACAGATCTGCCAGTGCTATCCTGACAAAGGCTTCTCCCTCTATGGACACCACCAAGAAAGGACTTGGAGGGATGGGCAAATTGGAGCTTCCCAGCAAGGGCTGGACTTCCAGTCAGCTGCCCGTGGCATCCCACCTAGGACAACTGAGTTGTGCAGCTCCCCCTCTGTCTCCTCCCCCCCACAAAGCAGAAAGGACAAGAACATGTGATAAGAACATGATGCTTACATCTGTAATGGCATCCTGCCGTGTTGGGGGACTCTCAAAACGGTCTGGCCATTCATCAGAGTTAATAGAACTAGAAGAACATGCAGCTGTCAATTTCACTGTGCAAAGAGGGCTTCCAAGACATTGCAAAAATAGAAACAACCCCTTATTCTGATTAAGCAACATCCCAGCTCAGAAACACGGTCAGTGCAAGAGCTTTTATGTACTGCAAGCCTTTCAGTGCAAACCGTAATGTAAGAAACATTCAACAATGATTTCCTGAATGGAGAAGAAAGGTTTCTCCAGGATTTTGCTTTGTTTGTAGGGGTTTTTTTTCCAATACTTCCCTTCCCGACAGGCCACTATGGTTCAAATCAGATTCCATTACACAGAGTCAAGCAGAATCCAATAGTTTGGCAAAAAACCTGCATCTACCATATATCAGAAATTACACTTTGGAGAGACTCTTCATCAGTCACATACTCATTGTTAGCTCTTGGTTCCTCTTCAATGTCTGTCACCCGTATCTCAGCTGAATTTTCTGCCTCTCTGGAGCCAAGTGGGTACTGCTGGCTCTGCTCCCTGTCCTGCACCTGAGAGTTGTCACTCTCCCTCATCCGAGGACTAGCTGGGCCTGCTGGCCGTGCACTAGAGGGAACCAAAAAGAGCGTGCAGCCATTTGAACGCAGAACCAATAATTTCACTGCAGACAAAGAGTTGCCAACATGTAACACCTATTCAGATTTAGCAACATCCCAGCCCAGCTCCACAGCTGTTCCCCGAGCTGCTATGTGCTGCAAGCATTTCAGCATATATCAAGTCATACTGTTACAAATATTCAACCATGACTTCATGAAAAGAAAAGAAAGGTTTCAGCTGGATTTTGCTATGTGTTTTTTTGGACTCTTTTACTTACTTCTCTGCACTGTATTCCAGGTCTGAAGGTTCTGCACAGACTTCAACAGAACCCAGAAGCTTGGCAAAAACCTGTTCCTACCTTGCATCACAAATTAGACTTCAGAGAGACATTTTACTCTCACATACCCATCACTATCTCTTGGCTCCTCTTCGTCACGAGTTGCCACTGGACTAGGGGAATTCTCTGCTGATCTGGAAAGACGTGAGTGCTGCTGGTTCTGCTCCCTGTCCTGCAGGGGTTAAAAATGAAAACAGGGTAGGAAACACTCAAAACAACTCTAACCTACTTCCCTGTATCAGTTCCCTGATTGGATTTGGGCTAGAAGCTTTTCTTTCCCTTGTTAGCTCCAAAAAGGGCAACTTCTGCAGTCATAGCCCTAAACACTTCATGTTGGATGAATAGCTGCTGAAAAAAGGAAACCACAACAGGCACTGGGAGTAAAGAATTCCAGTTTGCTGGAATTTTTTGTTGGCTCCAGGCAAACTGGACTTGGAGTATGTGCACTATGTCACTCAACGCTAGAACTACAAAGGACACACAGATCTGCCAGTGCCATCCTGGAAAGAGCTTCTCCCTCTATGGACACCACCCAGGAGGGACTTGGAGGGATGGGCAAGTTGGAGCTTCCCAGCAAGGGCTGTGCTTCCAGCCTGCTGCCCGTGGCATCCCGCCTCAAACATCTGAGTTGTGCAGCTCCCCTTTTGTCCCTCCCCCTCCCACAAACCAGAAAGGACAAGAACATGTGGATCCTCACCGCTGAGTCCTCATCTGACCAAAATGGACGTTCAAAATTAAATTGCAGCCAATCACTAGAGAGAGCAGAACCAGAAGATCATGCAGCCATTTATTTCTTTGGGCACCAAAGGCTACCAATGCAGAAAACTTTGGTACCTAAAACATCTCCTATTCTGATTAAGCAACATCCCAGCCCAGAAAAACAATCATTCCATGAATTTTTATGAACAGCAAGCATTTCAGTGTGACCAGCCATTCTCTTACATTCAGTGTTAGATAGACAGCTTCTAAGAAGCTAAGGCTTCACAAACAGAGAAGAAAGGCTTCTGCTGGATTCTGCTGGGTTTATTTTAATTCTCTTCCAGGCAGGCCACTATATTCCAGGTCTCAAGTACTTGCACAGAGCCAGGCAGAACCCAAAAGCTTGGCAGAAACCTCCTTCAGCCACTTATCTGACATTAGACACTTTGCTAGACACTTTCTCTCACACATACTCATCATCTTCTGTTGGTTCCGCTTCATCATTCCTTGCCAGTGGCTCAACAGAATCCTCTGATGCTCTGGAAAGATGTGGCTGCTGCTCGCTCTGCTCCCTGTCCTGAAATGGGGTAGAAACGGAGGCACTTAGGAATCACCTGAACACTCTACTTCCTGCTTCCCTTTTTCAGTTCCCCAATTGGATTTGGGCTGGAGCCATTTCTTCCTCTCTTTCTCCTCCAAACTGGCAATTTCCCCTGTGATAGCCTGAACACTACTTATCATGTGAACAGCTACTGAAGAGAAAAAGCCCCATACCCAAACCTGCTCTTGTGTTTGGTGCACGTGGAGCTGGGTCATGAAAAGCATGTTGTAAAATTTGAGGCCTTTTCTTTGCAAAGGTTCAGGATCAACCCATTTAGGATATAACTCCCATGCTGTTTGCTGCACGTTTCTGTTTTGCACAGCAGCAGTGGCATCCCAAATTTGAGCAGATACACTGCACTGTGCTTTGGATCCAAGCATATTCCTTTAAGATAGTAGGGGATCTGGAAAGAATTCCAAATGTGAGCCTTTTAAAGGCTTCTTGGAATAAGAAACCAAATTAGTGCATACCCCAGTCAGCTTCAGTTGCATTTTACAGCTCATTGACAGAGGAATCCTAAATAGGTGTTGCGAATAAAACACTTCTTACTTGGGAATCAAAGACTTCCTGTGCTCCCCCTTAAATCATGGAAGCAACAACCTCTTTTAGGTTGTTCACCCACTCTCTGCAAGGAGTTCTCAGGCATGCTGATATGTTCATGAGTGTGTTTGTGGCTGACAGGAATTTGTGTCTAAAGTGGTAAATCAGAGCCTTCTTTCAACCTTTGAGGGCAGGGTACTCAGTAAGATTCCAGAAGACAGGCAAGAAAACTTATTAGAATGCAAGATGGGAGGAGTGTGCCAGTCACTACTTACCACAGGAGACTCATCATCACTGATAGTAATGACTTCAGGCTCAGATGATTCACCTGTGAGATCTATCACTTCTTCTCCAGTGGGATCTATGATGTCTTCACCAGTGAGATCTATAACTTCTTCTCCTGTAAGATCTATGATGTCTTCCCCAGTGAGATCTATGACGTCTTCCCTAGTGAGATCTATCACTTCACCACGTGTGAGATCTATCACTTCATCACGTGTGAGATCTATGACATCTTCACCTGTGAGATCTATCACTTCATCACCGGTGAGATCTATCACATCTTCACCTGTGAGATCTATCATGTCGTCACCTGTGAGATCTATGGTGTCTTCACCTGTGAGATCTATGATTTCTACATCAGTTGAAAAAGAGAAAGCTGGAGTCAAGATCAGAAATTACTAAGGAATTAGGTGGGCTGCCACTGAAGAACTGGCTGTGGTTGGATTCATTGTGCCCTCAGTCTCTTTTTTTCAGGAATGTGTCCAACATTTCACTCAAGCTTCACCCACCAGAGTCCACAGGGAGCATTGTCAGCCCTGTCCCTCTGAAGGGGCAAAACAACAGGAAGAGCATCTGAGCTCCTCAGAACTTCTGTTGCATGACAACAGCTTACAGGATGTTCACATCAACTAATGATGTGAATAGAGGGGAATGTTTAGCACACAGGGAAATGAAAACTCAAACCAACACTAGAGGGGATACCAATTTTATGGTACCATGCTGTGGATTGGTTCCTTGAAGGATGGACCACAGCTAATGACAGGTTTTCCACATCTTTATCCAGCTAGGGAGATCCCAAACTCAGTGTGCCACCCTCCACTGTGGCAGCTGCAGTGACGGCCAGCTCATCAGAACACTCAGTCAGGACTTTGAGCAGCACCTGAGGACCTTTGCTCCACAGCCCCTCTGCACTAGCAGCCAGTGTATCGAGCTCAGTAACACCAAAACAGTTGTCAGAAGGCTTGCTGTTTAGGAATGCCATACCAGGTGCTTCCTCAATCCCAAGCTTTCCCTTCCTCCCCAGTAAAGGGCCTAGAAACTGGCAAAAGCTCATGGCCACATGGTCTTCAGCCCTCCAGAAGCAGTTTCTGTTCTCACCAGGCTCAAAGGCAGGTGCACCACTTTCCTCAAGGTCTATTGGCTCTGTCCACAAAGTCCCACCTGCGCTGGAGGGCAGCAGCCTGCTCCGTTTCCGAGCTGGTCTGGAACCAAGTGCTCCTCCAGGGCGCTTTCGCTGATGCTGACAGGGAACAAAGCCTTAGCATTTTCTGTGGCATGGATATTAACACATCCCTCGGTTTGTGCAACACCAATGGCAGCACACAAGGATACAGAAAACTCCCCTGCAAAGGCTGGAATACACACCAAATGGTCCTATGGGCCATTCCCACCTGAGCACAGCACAGCAGGGAAAAGATATCACCCCTGATCTCCAACAAGCCGCCTCCCCAAGAGCGAGCCTCTCCCAATGGCTTGAGAATGAGGAGACCAGTTCCCAATTCCAGCAGGTTGCTGCTCCCACCGTAAGCATTTCTGCACTACTGCTAACACCCACAGAAATTCAAAACCTTCACTATTCCAGAACGTCAAGTTACGTGAAGTTTTCAAACGCTTCTGTTCTTCTGCATTTGCTACAAACTCTTGATATGCTTTCTAGAAGTACCCTGGAAAATGTTTCAAGAATCCTGTTTGCATTGAGTAGCAAAGTACTTACTGAGCTCATGGTGTTTTGTGATCAAAAACTACAATCAAAGTGGGGCAAACTCCAGAAAATGAACGTCAGGGATGTGATCAATCTCTTTGGTTCCTTCAGGCAGCCCACTGCAGATTTTTTGGAATGCCAGAAAACTGCTCTTCCAAACCTGTCAGAAAAGTAGAGGGGAGATTATGTATTTGAAATGCCAGCTTTCATGAACACCCCCATGCCCCAAGACTCCCATTCCCGAGTCTCTAGTTCCTGTCCAAAGCCAGAAGGGAAGTCTGTGACTCTGGTGCTTGAGCCCACCTGCAGTCCATCCTCCCACCCTGCAGCCCAGCCCAGCCCCTCAGCATCAGAAGCCTTTCCAAGAACCATCTGCACTCACCTGGACAGTCAGTGCAGAGTTTGGCTCGCAAATGTCCGCAAATCGCTCTCTGTTCCCAGCCGGGATGGAGAAGACAGATGCTCCGCGTCTGCTGCGCAGCAGAGAATCCGTCAACTGGCTCAACAGACTCCGTGCCAACAGAACCTTGGGAGCAAGAGTGCCCCTGGCAACCGGTGGCAACATTCCATGCCCAGCTACGGGTGGCAACATTCCATGCCCAGCTACGGGTGTCCACTGGCCCCACCCGTGGGGGGTTCCAGAGCGCCATGGAGGCACCTCAACCATCACCTGCTGCTGCTGCCACCCACCAGATCAGGCTGTCCAGCCTGGCCTGGAACGTTCCAGGGCATCCACAGCTTCTCTAGGCAGCCTGTTCCAATGTCTCACTGCCCTCACAGCTCTTCCGAACACCTGCTCCCAATCTCCCCCTTCTCATCTCAAACCCTTCCCTTCCCCATCGCTCTCTGCCCCTCTGGGCACGGCAAGGCCGCAGTGAGGCCTCCCCGGACCTGCTCCTCCCCAGGCTGGACAGCCCCGGCTCTGCCAGCCTGGCTGCGGAGCACGGCTGCTCCAGGCCTGCACACATCCATCCCCACGGCCTCCTCCGGCCCTGCTCCACAGGCACATCCTGCTGCTCCTGGGCACAGCTCCACAGGCACATCCTGCTGCTCCTGGGCACAGCTCCACAGGCACATCCTGCTGCTGCTGCTGGGCACAGCCGGGCACAGCTCCACACGTGCAGCCTCAGGCGCAGGGCAGGGACTGAGCTGCACCTCCCGCCACCCTCAGCCTGAGCAACCTGAGCATCACTGGAGCCTTTTTGTGGCTAAAGAAACGCCACCTAACTACACCTCCCCAAAGCAGAAAGAAATTTAAACCCTTCCTTAACCCTCCTCCCTCCATGTTTATTACTCTGTTGCTGTTTTAACTCTTATCAGAGTGTCTTAACATTAACCCTAGTCAATAGCAATTAAAACAAAATCAAGGTTTGTTGGGTTTTTCCCAAACTGTTGAAAAGATCTAAGCATTCTGATCCTTATTTCAAGTCTCTGAAGTCTGGACATTTTCAGATGTTCAACTACTTCTCTACCAGAATTTCCCAACAGGGCTGAGGAGTTTTGCTCTGCTCCCGGGGACAGCACCTTCCTCCTGAGGCCCTGCTCTGCTGTGGAAGGTGGCACAGCAGAAAAAGCAGAATTCCTATTCAGTTTTCCTTCCAGCCACTCTGCCACGGCACCTGTGTTCAGAAGGATGGGCTGGGGCTCCTGAGAGCAGCAGGGAACCCATCTCAGCCCTGCCAGGTGCAGGGCTGCTCCTCAGCCCCTGCTCCCCTTGGGTGCTCTGGGTGTGGGGAGAATGGTGGCAACTGACCCAGCGCTGTGGAGAGCACAAGGATTTGTTCAGCTCATGCTCTGCATGAGGAGGCTCATTTCTTACAAAAGTTTCTCCGTTCTTACAAATCATCCTTTCTGGGTAATTGACAACATGTTGAGTGTTGAAGAACGGGAGGGACGACTTTTCCAGTTTTTGAAAAATCCCAAAGGAGATTTAACACTTTCTATAGAAATGCTAAGACACTAAAGCAATTCCAAAGATACATTTAATATATGAACAATTAGGCACCTGGTATGACTCCCAAAGCACTGGTTATGAGAAACAAACAAAGTAAATATGCTGTCTCTGGTCTGGGTTTTCAAAGCTCAAAAACCCCACTTCTCCTATGCCTACAGATCAGTGAGGAAATGAGCTGTTTGGGGATTCCCCCAAATCCCAAAATTCCCTTTGTGGGGTGTGCGCCATATACTTCTTGGAGGAATTTGCACAGGAGCCATTCCTGTGCCATCTGTAGTCTGAAAACCCATCCCTGCCTTTCTCCACGTGGCTTTGTTATAAACTGCCCTGTTCAACACAGCAGGGCTGGGTCATCTGTGGTGGTGCTTTGTGCACATTCACCTTTCTACCTCCACACAGGTCTTAAATTAAATCCAAAGTATCTGAAGGAGGAATCCTGACACCAAAAATGTCAGTGGGGTTCCTGCATCCCTGGGGCAAGCAGGTGTGAATTTACGTATCTGTGCATCCTCTGGGAGAATAAAATTAAAACATGTCACCCTCTATTTTCCTGAACTGCACTATGTGATCTGAGAATATTGCAGCTGATAAAGGTGTGGGTCAGAAGAGGAGAGAAAGATCTTTGTTTTGCACTTGGAAACAAACTTGTCTCAAAAAATGCAGCTTTCCAAGCCTTGCAGTGGATTGCAGAAATAAGGTGACATCTAGATCCAGAAATGTTTGATTAAAAATATTCCAGACTCTTTCCCAATCCATCAAATGAGGACACATAACACACTGGTTTACTGTGCCAGTTTTGGACACTGTCATTAGGATTCAGCTGCACTGCAGAGACAATGCACTAACCTTAGTTGAGCTTCAGTCATTAATCACATACTTCTATTTCCCATAGCTGTGTCTGACATAAAAAATTTGTTCTTTTGCCCCTGTGTGTCAGAAGTAGCAATAATTAGTGTACAGACAGCATACCTGGTAAAGCAAAATAAGGGAAAGGTAAGGGCTAAAACTACTACAGCAAGAATTTCAGGTACTTAAGGTTAGGAAGAAACACTAACACTTTATTATTATGGATCAAATAATCTCACAGCTTTCAAAGGTCTCTTTCCAACAGAGCACATGAATACTTGGAGTCTGTGTTTTCTAACAGAAAATGAGAGACATTATTCCCACATTAGCAAGGGGGAAAAACAAGAGTGAAAGAGCTTCACCTTGCCAAGGCATGGCACATGCCTGTGGTGGGGACAAGGACAGCAGCCATTCAAGGCTCACACCTGTTTTGCTCTGCAGGTTTCATGCCCAGAAAAACACATTTCAGGCCTGAAGTCCTGCAGGTGAGACAGAAAACGGGGGAAATTGTAAAAGCTGATCATCTTTTTAGAGGCTAATACTGGAATAATGTCAACTCCTCTCCTTTTATTGTTTAAATTGACCTCACTGATTTCTTATAAACCTATCCTCAGCACCTTCCTGTATTTTGACAATTCAAGTATTTTCTTAAATTCACTATGAGAAGACTGCAGAGAAAGGTCCTTCTTTACTCATGTAATTTTTAATTAAATAAAAGCTACAACCAAAGAAAATTAAGCTGTTTTCAGTCTTACTCTTTGTATAGAATCTTAATTTATTATTGACATAGAAAATTGAATTTCTTTTAATGATAGTTGTAGTAAGCTGAAACTTGATAAGCACAAGCTACTGAACTACTGAACTGAAACCTTGATAGCCATGTAGTTTAAGTGCAGGTCCAAGCATGGAAAGTTCAGAGGTATTCTTCATTTTATTAGGGGCATGTAAGTAACACCAGTCATATAGGCAGGTAAATGCATGATACCTAGGTTTCAATTTTCTTTAAAAAATGGAATTAAAACCACAGGAACTTAGACTGAGATTGTTCACAAGGAATTTGTTATGACAGGCAAATGGTCCAAGGCAAAAGCACTGAAAGTAGTACTTCACTATGCTTAAAGGAAAATGTGCTTTTCCTTCTGCTGACAACTATGCACCAAGACTGAAACCAATGCTTCACCTCTTCAGTTACTTTTTGCTAATCAGTGTTTTACTGTTTTACTAGATCAATACTTTCTAAAAATTATATATATATACACACACACACACACACACATTGAAAGGGGTAATTACTAACCCTATACCCTATACCAAAATTTTCAAAGAAAATTGTCTCAGCTTATGGTGTTGAGCCATACTAACATCTGTTTAAACCTACTGTAAAATCAGCTGAGTGCTATATCATTGCAGGTTACTTAAACTTGATAATAAAAGGTTTCTTTAAATGCTCTTTTTAATGAGAATACCTGGCATTACATGTCACCTAGGAACACAGCTATTTAGAAAGACATTTCTGCATAGTGCCATTGCCTCCACCAAGTAACTTAAAGTCTAGTAAAAATGAAAAACAGAAAACATCGGTCTAAAATTTACGGCCACCCTAGAAGTAAATCATTTTATGTATGTTTGTCTTTGAATAATTTTGACCACTCACGTAGTTTCTGTTAACAGCAAAAATCAAAAGATGGCTTTATCAGAATAATAGTAACATTTTTCCTTTTTTTTTTGTTTAGATCAAGCCCCATAAAAATTAGAGGGCACAACAAACCTACTAGGAATGTCCCTTGTTTATTACTACCCCTGCCTAAATATGGCAATAATAAGATCTCTTGAAATATGGCTGAAGAGGCAGATAAATAACACAATAAAGAATAAAATGAAAAACCAAAAGTAAGGATACATGTCCACACAGATGACTAACTTTTAACATGGCTTGGTCATCTGTTTCCTGTTATAAGGTTACTTTTTCCAGCATTACAGGCTACAAGGGAAACATAAAAGAAAACTGTCAAGCTAACGGAAAATCATGACTATGCTAGGACAGCATTTTGTTCACCCTATAGCTGGTCCCAATGGGCCAGACAAATGAAAAACACAACTAGTATTAAGATATGCACCCTGGACATCAAGATAGCTCCTTGCATAACTAGCTGCCAGAACAACAGATATTCATTCACCAGGACCACACTGTCTACTCACCTCGTTTAGGCAATTTTAGGCTCTATTAATTCCATACCATTTATGTATACAAAAACATAGGGCAAAGAAACATACCTAGAAATTAATATAATTGAGTTCATCTTTCTAGAGAAAAGTACATGCCACAGTTTAGCAATTTAATTAGGTATTATCTCTTGCTGCAGATCTTTATGCTTTATTTCATCTGCTTCTCTTAGTTTTCAATAAGCATCAGTTCATGTGAAGCATAGTTCAGGCTTTACTATTCATAGTAACATAACTCCATCCTTGGACATGAGAATAATTCTGTTCTCCTGAGAAGAAACCAGAGCCCATTGATGCCAACAGCAACAAGCTCACACCAGTATCACAAATGGAATGCAGCCTCACTAATCCTGTAAGCCATCAAGATGATGGATATTGTGAGATAACATTAAAATATTCCTGATTTTGGGAAAAAAAAATTTGTCATAAACTCACTTTGTATAGTTTGGCTCATCCAAAAAAAAAAGGGATGTCATCATGCATATAAACACAGCACTACTTCTGCAGGTTTTCTCCCTTGCTTCCATAAATCTTTTCTTCCTGTGAAGCCTATTTCTTTGTGGGGTTGCAAATACAAAATAATTTACTTAAGTTGCAAGTAAAGCAACACCTGTGGGAAACTGTCATTAACATGAAAACAGGTACTTTAATAGAATGGGAAAAAAATGGGAAACAGAGATTGGTATTTGGAGTTTTGACTTTACCTGTTTTTCTAGACCATCTGAAGCACCTAATAAATACTTAGTCATTTGTCCAAATAAGGTCCCTTTTCCACCTTTCTTTTTAAGAAATCCTGGTTTTGCCTGTTTAAAAAAACATTTTTATCTTTTATTCAGTTCACACATGTTCCCTGTTGTAGACTCCAAATGTATTCCTTCTTTTCAGTTAGATCCAAAAACTATTACAGACTATTGATACAGATATTGCAAAAGACATGAAGCATGTAAGAGCAGAAAATTCTGCTCTACTGAAAGCTCTGGTTTATTGCATAGTATCAAACCATGCCAAATGTTCAACACCACCATAATTGAAACATTGATATTGCTACACACTGCCTGGAGCAGAGAAGTGTGAAAACCCTTACTGTAAACAGCATCAGTTTCCAACTGCCTCACCTTGACAAGTTCTTCCTTCAGCACAAGGTCATAAAGAGACATTTGCTCACTCCAGAAAAGCAATTTAACATGACTAATGTCCAAATTGACATACCACTAATTTAGAAACAGAATTCCCATTGGGCAAGTACTACAGAAAACTCGGGAGACGACTGGTATCACCATGTCTTTTGTATTTGCCATACATCCTTCAAAACTCCAGTTACTCCTGTAACCACAAACAGTTGCAGAAAAAGTATTTCATCATTATCTATGGCAGAACTCAAGCTAAAGGTAGGAATTCACTCCTACTTGCTCACTTTTGTGCTTTTTAAATAAGTAGCTAGCATTCCACGTGTTCACATTTAAAAAACCCCACGTATTTAGATCATTTTGATATCTACATTTCATGAATAATAAAATACTTTTCAATCCTTTTTTTGCTCCAATACCTATTGTTTGTAATTCAGTTAGCCATATCTGGAAGCTATGTTCACAGTTTTCAAATTTCAGATTATTTAAATTGAAACATGGCAGAATTCAGAGATGTGTAAAACCCCTAAACATGCAGTAAAAATCTCATTAGGACTACCTTCCATTGTGTTTGCGTCAACAGGTGATTTAAAATTAGGGGGAAAATGGAGCAAAGGAGAATGCTTACTTTCATTTTAGAGCAGCATAACCATGATTATCTTTTCAAATGGTTCCACACTGCAACTTTTGTCAAATTTTAAACTGAATATAAAATCAATGAAGATGGTGTATGTACACACATGAACTGTTCTTAAATATTTCTTCTAGACAGCAAGTTTCTTATGAGTAGGAATCAACACACTTCTATTACCAATGCAACAGTGAAGGATCCATTCATGTCTAGCTCCCACTTTCTGGTGAATGGATAATGAGAAGTTTGGTTTCTTTAAACCAAATGTCAAATGCCTGGTTACAGAATCCTTGCATAATATTTAAAGGTAATTCTGAACTCTTAAAAAAAAAAAAACAATTATTGGCAAGGTAGAATTTTTAATTTTTAATAAGCAGTTTGAGCCCAAAGTATTCTGATGAACTTTTATTAAAAATAACCTTCCTACAGTAGTATGGAATTCTTTAGCAAAGTCAGGCCACCACCTGTTGCACAGCCATCTTCAATAACACAATAAATTTGGTCTTCTCTGTTCCTCTGGTGATCAGCACTGCTGGCTGATAACTGCTGTGCTTAGGAGCACAAATGCTGTTTTGACCACGAATGCAATTTCCAAGCAGCCAAGACACAGCTTTACTGAAAAGGAAATCACCTTTCCTTCAACAAAGCCAGTTTTTTCTAAATTTTACAGATGGATATAATTCCATGCACAGTCATTAGATCCAGAAACTTCTCCGTATGAGAACCAAAAGTTGCTTAATGACACATTACAAGTTGATTTGTGATGCTCTGCATGCAGTTTGCTTTTTAGGACTTTGGGGGCTGCTTCCCTTTCCGAAGGCAATGCGTTCAAGATGCGGGATGTCTGCTTCCCAGTGCTGCCTCTATCTGCTGGATGTCATTATGCACTGAAGATTTATGTTCAGCTTCAAATCAAATGCAAGTTTCACACTCTAAGTAGGGATGCCCACAAACATATTGTTTTTTGGAGAGCAACTCTCTGGCTCCATAGAAATAACTTGGACAGAGTAGTTATGTTCCTCTGCAGCCCATGCCCGATCCAGATCCACAAGGCCCATACACTGCTTTCCTAAAATGAGAGCAAGGGAGAACACAGAAACTCAAAATGCAGAAACATTATCAGAAACATGCACATAATGTTAGGAAAACACATCAGTAAGCCATCTAAAAAATAAGTTCCAAATCTACTTTAAAAAACATCTTAATCTGGTTTATGTTCCAAATCACATCTGTAACTTGTAACCCTCATTTAGCAAAAGACCTTGAAGAGATTATTAACTCTTTATATATGAAGAAAGGCACAACTATTTAAAAGTATTTTCAAAACTTACAGAAAAAAAACATGCTTTAATGTAAATGGGAAGAATAAAAATGCCTAGTTTACCCCTTAGCCCTCTGAATTGCCAGACTTCTAGTCCCTTTAAAACTATAGCTGTTTCCCTCCTGTACTTTCACCTAAAATCTGAAAATCTCTGGTTATTGAACAACAGACTAAAATACCAAAAAGTGATCCAGTGTAATTGATTTGAGACATATTACTGTAACTACTTATAAACAAACATACTAAACTGGTAATGCAAAATAAGCTTATTTCAGATTTACCTGCAGAAAAAAACCCAGGAAGGATAAAAGGTTTTTTCTGCTTCAAAGTTTATTATGATACAGCCATGACAAGATGATGGGACCATTTGTCTTTACTTATTTACTCATTAAAATTGATTATTATGTTCGGAAAAACAGAATTGACTTGTCAGATTGTATTTTCAGCAGCTTGAAACTCTATTGAAAGAAAAATTTAATGCTACTTTGAAATGTTTTATCACCAGTAGTTACAGTCTCAAGTCAACAGGGCACAATTCTGCTTCAATCTCAAACATAATGTTCCTGCCTCTTCCCTTGTTCCTGACAGAATTGTATAGTTAAATGTATTTGGAATCTGAGATGAAGAGACAGGAGCACATCCTGTTTGCCTTTGGAATAGGACTCTGGCATTCCAAACTACCCTCTGAAACAGCTTAGCTCCCTTCCCTGAATATATAACAAGCTTTTGTGCCTGTATCACCATCAGCCCTGTTACGCACCCTGGTCAGCTGCCTTTAGAAGTTTTGGGCAGGTGGCACCAACACACCCTGCAGTATCCTTGTATTTCAGAGCAGTTGGTGCACATCACAGTTGAATGCAGGGCTCAGTCCAACCTCCTCTGTCTGCCCACAGTGAGCCCACAGCAAGAACTATCTTCTCCTTCTCAGCTGGATTCCTCAGTTACAAAAGAATTTCACTGCTCTGAATTCACTGTTATGACATTTGTCCTCAGTTCTGCTGGTGGCTTGAGATTTGAGAAGGGTAGTAATTAGGTTTGAGACAATTTAACAACACAATAATAAGGGAGGGCCTGAAAAAGACCTTTCCAACTCAGTCCAGTATGGATTTGTATGTTGCAGGGAGAAATCACTAGTTTATACAACCAACCAGACAGAACTCTGCAAATCACCTTTTGTAGCCCTATCCTCCCACATTTGTGGTTTCATAGAAAACCACCTTCTGTGCCTGGTTGAACAAAATGGCCACTGACTCCAATATTACTATTACAATAGTACACACTGTCAGGGCAAAACACTTAAGTTAAATTTGTGGAAAAAAACCCTGCAGTTTCAGACACTGAGAACAGATAAGTTACAATCCTTCAAAAAAAAATTTTTTTGATCGTATTTCCATTTTCAGCCCACAGCGTGGGATCCAACACTCATAAATGAATACTGACCTTTCTGAAATTTGTTTTTCAAATATTGTGATGATGACAAAAGAAACTGACAAATTTACTGTTATATCTATTATTTTCTTTTTGTGCAGCGAGTGTAAGAAATACTTTCAATTGTTCAAATTAAGCTTCTTAAAACATTATGCTTATTAGCAAGTACTGCTTTAATATACTTTGCAAATGTTTCTTCTAAGCCAAAAAAGCAGACTTATCTCTAAGCAGACTTAGAGTTCCTAGCCCCTTCTGTCTTTTCTGACCTGGAAGCTAGTTTACAGCTTCCATCAAAACAACAACACCAGACAGTAAAATGCAAACTGTCGCTTGAATATTGATGATTTTGGAAGAAGAAAGACATTTCTATAGCAAGAAGAGAACAGCAAGATGTGAAATGAGACAAGACTTAAATTTTTCAACTATTATCTGAAGACATCTACTTAATGCCCCATTCATAAATGTCCTACTTCTTTATGTATCAAGGTAAAACCATTACTGGCATGGTTTACACAACAGCTGCAGAAATTCATACCAATTAGCCTGCGCTCGGGTGGAAGCTGAACAGCTGTCTGATCTGCAAATCTGCAAAGGATCATGTGCTCCTATAAAAAAGAGAAAAAAATTAATCAAGAAAAATCTGATTAAATGCTTAGAAGTATCAGAAATGATACCACATTGAAGGCAGTATTTCTAAAAAAATTCACCTGTGTGGAAATCCCAATTTTTATACTGCAAATACTTGTGTAGGTCAAGTGTTTGTAATCACTGCCTCATTTCTCCTCATGAGTATTTATTTCTTGCTAAACTTCCTAATGCTTTGCAGCAGTTGAATAGGATGCAATGTATACAAGATAGCATCCTTCAAAGACAACCTGCAGACTAATTTTGCCTTCAATAACTGATGAGCAACACAGCCATCTTTCAGCACAGTCATAACAGGGCAGCCTCCCTGCATCAATAAGCAGCTGAGGCAAAATTCTTTAACAGTTGATTTGAACATTTTTCCCAAGCAGTGATTTTGAACCCCAGGATTGCCTGGTGGGTCAAATTTCCTCTGCCCCACCAAATCCAATCAGATCCTGAAGGCAAAAAATACCTTACTGTGAATAGGAAAGTTTCCTCCAACAAAAGGAGCACAATTTACTTTCAAACTACCCCTGTTCCATTAAAATTTTCTGCAGACATTTCTACAGAAGAATTTCTCCCTGCCCACTCAGGCAGAGGAATGGTGCAGGGGAGGGGGCAGCAGAAAAGCCCCATCCTCACTTGCCTTCAGTGCCAGCACAATGGCCCCTCAAAGGCCAGCCAAGCCAAGGAAGGCAGGTTAGCCAGGTGGTGAGAGCAAGAGCCTTGCAGGTGTGGCAGTGGAATTACTGCTCTGGTGACAGCTGTGCTTTGTGGGACAGCTGCAATTCTCAGTACAGGGAAGAGTACATCAGAAGCATCTTAAAATCACACAACATTCCCAAGTCTCCTGCAATGTCATGGGGAGAAAACAGAAATGGGCAACAACACAAAGTGCTCTCCTAAGCAAAGCTTCCAGAGCTATAGTTTGAAACAAGAACGTGAGTCTTGAACCAAAAAGATTTTATTTCTTATTCTTGCCTGATATAAAATTACGATTTTAAAGATTTGGTTCTTATAACAGGTGGAGAGAGCAACTTCACCTATGGATACTTCAGGTTCTTCCAGTATTTTCAAGTAAGGATACTTACTCCAGCCTTTTTTAGAGGGCCATAAACATCCAAGCCTTCACTCCACGAAAAACCTTCAACTTAAATCAAGATAGCAACTCCCCCAGTACACTCCACCCAATTCATAAACAGACACCTGACCACAACAAAATTTTCCCATGTATTATAACATAAAATATTATCATTTCTTGATACACAAATATTACTCGTTTAAATATATTTATGTGGTGGTGTTTGCAGGGCTCCCAGGAGGGAAGAGACGAGAATGTTGACTCCATGTTCAGAAGGCTTGATTTATTATTTTATTATATATATTATATTAAAACTATACTAAAAGAATAGAAGAAAGGATTTCATCAGAAGGCTAGCTAAGGATAGGAAAGGAATCAGTAACAAAGGCTCAGACTGACTGAGACAGTCCGGACAGCTGGACTGTGATTGGCCATTAATTAGAAACAACCACACGAGACCAATCACAGATCCACCTGTTGCATTCCACAGCAGCAGATAATCATTGTTTACATTTTTCTCCTGAAGCCTCTCAGCTTCTCAGGAGAAAAAATCCTAAGGAAAGGATTTTCCAGAAAATATCGTGGCTATATTTATATCACCTTGATATTTGCTAGGATATTTGTTCCCTAGTACATGAAGGTTTTCAGCTCACAGCTTCATAAAAAATATGGAAACAAAATAAGAACATGTTATAACACATTTAGGACCTTAAACATGTTACACCTAAGTCAGTTCAGTTCAAATGTGGCTACTCCTGTAGTACAAGAGGTGAAAATGGCAAACCCAGATGTGACCACTGAAGAACGGAGAAGAAGGGGTGCCATGGACAATGTGACCACTGTTGGAGAGAAGCAGCAGTGACAGGCAGCTTGGGGAGAAAAAGAGGGATTTAGAGGAGAGGAAGACCCATGTCAGCATACAACTCCTCACCAGTCTTCAGGCACCAGACAGACCTTGGCTCTTTGCAACAGCAAGTTCCCAGCTCTTTGGACCAGACCAGAGCCAAGGTAAGTCTTGTCACTTAACCTGAACATCTGGACTGACTCCAATCCTTGGCTTCTTACAGAGTGATCCAAAAAGATAAACTAGAGGCTGTTATGACTACATTGTTTCCCCCTGACACAATGATTAAATTGTCATATTCCCTGCTGGCTGAAATAAAAAAAGCATTTCTAAAGAAATGATTAGAAACTTCCCAGAGTGTGCATAAACAGTTAACTTGTTTACTAGAACACCCACCTGTTCAATTTCTAATAAATTTCCAAAGCTGTATTTGCAAATTTATACAGTTCTACTTTCCAATTCTCCTTGTGTCTTGATAAGAGTCTCAAAATGTATCGTAATAGAAATCTACAGCTAGCATAACCTTATTCCTTGCAACTATAAACAAGTGAATTACAGCATAATGTTCTCATCAAAAAAGTTTTGGAAATGCAAGACTTCTGGATGTCTTTTTAGATCTCACTAAAATGAAAGATAAGAGAAATTAATTTAAAATGGGAACTGGAGTGGGTGACACAGACAATGTCTGGCTAACACATGGCAACTTTGGCTGCTAGCCAATAACCTGTAAGAATTTATTAATATGAAATATAAAAACACATACAGCTAGCTGCATAACAGAAGTTATTTATAACTAGGATTATTTCAGGCACCAACCAGCCTAGCCCAATTGTATAGACTCTCATGATACTAAGAGCACCAATATTTTTTAGCCTTATCTTTGACTCCTGTGCCCTTCTGCAACACAATTAATAAAATTCTGGAGCTTCTACAGTATTAAACCCTGTAATTTAAATCTCCATGGTTTAACAGATTAAGAAGAAATTCACTGAGTTGCAATGAGATTATACACACTATCCTAATCTAGGCATCCTTGACTTTATAACTGACACCATCTCTCTCTGTACTGTCAGCAGGTTTAATAATGCTAGTAAATAATTTTTTTCTGAACTGAAACCCGAGTTCTTCGAGATTATGTCACAGAGATGCTGAAAGGAACATTAATCATGGTAAAAAATAATGGTGGCTCCAAATCCATCATGTGGCTTTTGGCATCTCAATCTTTGGGCATTTATTACCTGATAACTGAACTTCCCTTATAAGATGGCTGGAGATTTTCTCAATTTTTAAAACTCCCTCTAATTTAGGGATTAAAAAGGATAATCTCTAGTTTCCTGCCACATACATTATCTTTGCACTGCCCACTGTTTCCAAAAACATTTGGCTATTAGAAATACCCTCCTTTATTTCCATATTTTTGTTACAAAGAATTATTCTGCACCTCCAAAAATCACTTCCATATTGTAAAAGCCAAGAGTCCTGTCTAGGATTTGAGCTGCAAATTTACATAACCTTGCTTCCCTCAGAAGGAAACATGCCACATTAAGCGCCTCTAACCTTCAAATTTTGGGTTGCTCATCACTAACTAGTTTAAACTCACAAGACAAAACTTAACAGATCAGTACCAGTTTTCTGCTGCTCATCTCTCTGCTCTTGTCCTTTTCCACTCTCCTGTTACCCTTCACTCTGTCAGATCTGCATGCTTCTTCAGTGATAATTTCTCCTGTGTTTCTCTCAGATTATATCCACAGAGCCCAGCTGCTCAGGGTCAAAACACACTTTAATACTTTAAAAATCATTTTGAATAACATTTTAAAAGCTGTATAAAATATAAATACTCTATTAAATTCTTGCTGATCTGTTTAAGCTCTTCCCACTTAAAATGTCCAATGTTTTAGACATAAATTAGAGGGAGGAATCTAATGTTTATTAGATCAGTTGTATTTAACATCTAAACAAATTGGTATCCTGTAATTTTTAACTGATACACATTGAAGTACCTTAGGAATGGCTCACTTATACATTATGACAAAAAAATGGTGGGTTTTTTGTGGAGAAACTACTTAATTTTGTTGAAGAAAAAAGCCTTTAAGATGTATGGTGGAGAGAAAACACAATGGCACCTGCACTAATAATGAACATTTCACATAACACATGCCCCTCCTTGCAATTAGAACATAACCATCCATATTTCATTTGATAAGAAGACCCAGTGAAATGCAGGAAACTGCACATAAACATCTTCCCTCTGTCCTTTTACGTACCTTGTAGGACAAAATTTCTTTGAACTGATGACTGAAAAAAAAAAATAGATCAATTCAATTCACATCTGAAAACAGCAAAGGTGGAAAACAGAAGCAATCATATACTTGAACACATTTAAAAAAACCCAGCAATATCTTTATCATACAGAAGGGCTTTAAAAAATACCAAAACCCATTACAGTTCCAGTTCACCAGAAAAATGTATTTAGTGGTGTTTTTTCCTAGTATTAATAAAAATTCCCTCTTTAAATCATTATAAATGCTAACACATACTTACTGTGGTTTTCTCACTGTCACACAAACACTTTATATATATTTAATAATACCCACATATATTTTGTTTGTATCACAAAGCTAAAGGGTCTTTACAATGGAATTGAGTAGAGAACACAGCCACTGTGGGGATATGGCCAGGCTATCATGTTTTATGATCATTTAACATAAGGGAAAAAAGAAAAAGCAAACCCTAAAATGGTAGCTAAAGACCAGGCTGATAGTTTTTCATAGACTTATGAGGTTAGATTGAAAATTTTAGCAAACACAAATATTCTTGCAATATCCACAGCAACAAAAGTTTTCAAAGTGATCATTTCCAGTTTTTGTGGTCTAAAAATGTAGCTGGTGAAAAGTTAAGCATTAATCAGCCAACTTGAAAACAAATCTACTGAGTAAAATTATATGCCTGCTAATTTTAGAAGGCTTGGAATTTTATTGCCTCTTCATTAGAAGACTTATTTGTTTTATTGTGTCACAAGAGAAAACAAAAGGGACACACAAAGAGATGGAAGTATCAAATTGACTAAGAAAGAACAGTTAAATGCAAAGGTTATCAAACTGACAGGTTATAAAGAATTGCTTTCTATGCACTTCTGTGCCAGAACACTTTGATATTATAGAAAAGTATGAAAAATATTTCACATGAATGCATAATATCTCTTTAGATTTGTTGATAGCTTTTAAGACTGTATGTTCCAGTTTCTTATTTTAGCAAATATATACTTAAGTCATTGATGCAATTCCTGGTAGAATTAAATTCTAATTCATCTTGGACATCCAAAATGCAAAGCTCAGTTTTATGAACAAAAAAAAAAAAAAGCCAACCAAAACACAGCCCTTTCCCCCCACCTAGTTCTAACTCAGAAGGCTGTTTAACCTCTTATCTTCTGCCACTTTATGCTTATCCTTTACATTTTATTTATATCAAAGGCATTAAAATTCCTAAGCATAAGATTTATTAGTATCTCCCACAAGGCATATTTGAAGACAAAATATGTACACAATCCATTGAAAAAGTATTAAAAATATGAACTGAAACACAGGAGAGCTTATCTACTTGGGAATAAATCAAAGGAGTTCTACAAGCAGTAAACTGTGGTATAAAGCAGACCCATTTCTTTAAACTGACTGCTTACATCTTCCTCCATCATCAAAATGTCAATTCCCCTTCATAAAGTAATTTTCATGAATTTTCTATTAACTTTGTGATTTTAAGGTAGAAGGTCTGCATATAAGGTACTGTATCTACTATGTGGATTGTAAAAAGTCTTCTGAACCACGAATAGATAAATAAAAATTAAAAAAAAAAATCCAGGAATTGCCAATCTGCCTGTGAGGATGGGTTGGCAAACAGTAGGAAACAGTTTCATTGTAACAGTTTCATTGAATCAGCTTAGCCTGGTCACTCTCAATGACCCTCAAATGATTAATTCTGTACTCTTGTAGGATTTTATTCCCTCACTTAAATTGATATTTTAGGGCTTATCTTGCAAGCTTTAGTTTACCTTCGTGGATATTTGAACTTGACAGTATTTTGAATGAAGCCATAGCAGCAGGGGGAGATGACAAAGGCTGCCCGTGCCCTGAGGCAGTGCTCAATCACCATGTCTGTGGCCACCCCGCAGGCGTGCAGGGCCACCTACAGCAGGAAAAACAACCAAGGAAACAGGAAAATTCATCACTGAAACATTCTAAATACAACCCAGCATCCTTTTGGTTGGCTTAGTTAATGCATGAGGAAGTTTTTGCAACTAAAGCTGTTACACCAAAGGCATGGTCCTTAATTCTCCAGTTTTTCATTCTTCTCCTTCATATCTATGTTGAGGAAAATTTAGGGTTTATTTGATTAACAAAGAATCAACACTGAAGAAGGGTCACTCACCAAAAGCACTCAAAAGGCAGGTGCACTTCATTGTGATAGCAAATAAACTAAACACAAATCTCCAGAAAAATAGTAGTTGTGGAATACACAGTAACAGAAAAACTATGTGGTGATTTGTAAAAAGTTTTTGTCAAGCAAAAAGAACTCAAAAATACAAAGAACTATGTCAAAACTGGATTGATTTCAACTAAGCAGTATGAGAAGAAACAGATATACCTGAAGGTCGTATCTAAAGGAAAAAACTATGCTATTATGCTAAAATTATGCTAATATTATCTAAATTTAGATAATTTAAATTTCAAGTACTGAGTAAAACGTATAGGAAACAAACACTGGAGCTGGGGGAGGCATCAAATACAATCAAATATCCTTTAATTTATTTTTTTCCCCTCTCCTTATTCTTTTATTTATTTTCCTTAGTGAGGGGCCCTTCAACTAAAACTAAAATAACATTTGATCACAACTACCTGCGAGCACTGACGTGTTTGGGCAATGAACAGGTTGCACCCACATTCTTTCTGCTCTCCTATAGAAAAGAAAATGACTGCAGCACTCAATATACTGCAAGGAAACACAGGCAGCTCTCTCCTATCTCTACCTGGGATGCCAAATGCACCACTGAAATGCACCACCTTCTCTGCCTCCTCCCAGGTGCTCAGCACCTCAAACTGTAGGCCTGGTGCATACTTAAACTAAGGACGTTTTTGAGGCACATTTTTGATTTTATGCAGCAGTGTGGATTTATAGAAGTACATTGTTTGCTTTGCTTTTGGTTCACTGTATGTTTAGAGAAGAGGTTTAAGACTGCACAGCTCAGATTTCAGGGTTCAAAGCTGTTTTTCAAGGTAGAGCAACTGGAAGATAAAAACTTTGCTCTCAGATATAGATTAAAACAAAGTCTTTTTTGTTTCCAGTCTGCTTGCTGTAAGCTCAGCTGAGGAGACCATTAATCATCAACTGAACTGTAATTGCATACAGATGGAAACAAATACTCTTGTCTCAGGAAGAACACTAAAAAATTAACAAGAAAATAATTGCACAATGAAATTTTCTGCTCGTATGAATTTAACAACAAAAATAAAACTAAATTAATATCAGAAATAGAATCTTAATATCACAGCTATCAGATTATCATGGAATGCAATTACAGTTACTTCCTCATCTATCCAAGTAGAAAACAAAGCTAGCTCTCTGGTTTGCTTGCAGAAAAAGAGACCTTAAAATAGCAGCAGATAAACCAGTAGCTTTGCTGAGCCTGTGTGACCTGTCACACCAAATGATTTCTTCTTTGGCATTCTGAAAACCCATTTAGTTAAGAAAAAATCCCAAACAAAATTAAAGACAAAGCTTTCTCAGTATACCTTATATATTGAACTCACTGTCTGAAACAAAATAAAATGTGAAGACTAATGCAGATATTTGGAAATTAAGGGCTGAAAAAGAAGAATTTCCAAGCAAACTCTTCTGACATATACTTCAATATCTCCCTTGTCACAAAACTTGAAAGAGAGAATATAATACCTTTTTTATTAAATAAAAACTCCACAGGGTATTGTATTAACCTTTAAAATGGGCCCCCAGAAATCAAGACAGGAATTCCAATGACCACAAAATTGGAGACTCACTTCATAAAACAACTATTAAGCATTTCACACACACAATTCAGTGTATTATTCATGAGATCCTCGTATTTTGAAATGGCTCTCTAGTTCACCCACTGAGATTTATATGACAATGTAGCACAGAAAATAAAGCTAGAGAATTGGAAATTTACACTTGGAAGAACTCAGCTAAAACCATTTATTCTCTCCTCTTTCTCTGCACTGAATTTCTTTTCCTTCCTTAAATAAACCAACCAAACAGTTAAACAGCACTGTTCATGTACCATAAACCTTCAGCATTACCCATCCTCTGCTATAGTCAAAACAGGCTTTTAGATGGATGATTTAAAGAACAGTCAGTCTTGCATGGAAAGCTTGCACCTTGCCACAGAGGTTCATATCCTATTAACAGCATAAAAAATTGGGTGACATGAATATTTAGAGAGCTACAAAATACTATTTATGCCTTATTCTTCACTAGGGCTGCAAAATTCTAGACAGAACATTAATCTCATTTACTTTCACAGTCTGTAAGGACATACAGAATTTTATTCTCTCATGTGTATCAGTTGTTTTAAGAATAATTAATCAGACACTGAAGTTTTGAAGTGGAAAAGTTATAATCACTTACCCCAATGTTAAAAGTCCCATTAAAATAGTCCAAATTTGCTTGAATGAACCAAATGTTGTTTAAACCTAGTTCATCACTTCTGTCTTTAGCACGGATCAGAGACAACTCCTTATTTTCTATGAGTACCACCTAAATTTCACACATAGGAGACAGTAAAGCAAAATAATACTGAGGAATCAAAGTACAACGTTACCAGGCAGAAAACTTTGTAATTTGTTGAGAAAACCTCTGAATCACTTGTGGCAGAGTCTGAGGTATACAAAATGATTAGCTGGAAACCTGGGAACAATCGAAGGCATTTAATACTTGCCAATATTAATTGGCTTGAAAATATTTTATATTTTCCTACAACTTTTGTCTTCTCTGGAAAGCATCACACACATTTGGGGATTATGCTAAAAATGTGCATGTTTCAGACATAAGTCCTCTACTGAGACAACTGTCACTTCTATGTGTTCTCTCTACATGCACATCTTTTTGAGACAATTACCAGAAATCTTTTTATTGAGGATTTACCTGACATGATGGCATCATGTAAGCAAGAACAATTCCAACATGGCCCTATGAAAACAGAAACAAACAACAAAATCTGAGTCACTTTTCAGTGTTCCCTGTTGTTCACTCATTATGCGATGAGCATCCCCATACCAATGAGAGAACCTTTGAAAGCAGCTAAAATTTCAGCATCTGCACATCTGCTTTTCTTTGTGGCAGCAACCACCTAGCACTGCAAAGATGAAAGCTAAAAGAAAATGCACCACATAAACAAAAATATACATTACCCCTCCACTGCAAAAATCCACAATCAAATCTCCAGGTTTCGCAAGCTTTGTCACTGCTGCTACCAAATTGTTCAGCTGCTGCTGCTTCCTGAGAGCCCGGTCTCGAGACATCTTTCCTGGGGATGACAGAGAAAATGCCCAAGTAGTGATCAGCAGCTCTCAACACTGACAATTTTGCATGGGTAACTGCAAAGCACTGCAAATGCAATTTATAGCTGGGATTAAAAACCACTGGAACACTTGCACATCTTAATCCACTTCAAGCTAAATTCATGTTTAACATATTAAATATTTGGTAGAATCTTCTCCAAAATTAACTTTCTAGCTGTTGCTGTTAATGTATCCTTAGAAACAAACTCATATAAACTTAATGTAAAGCAACCAAACTCATGTAAACTCTTGCCTAATTCTCCTCCAATCCTGTGATTCATGACCAGAGACAGAGTTCAAACACATTCACAGTAAGGTTGTCAAAATAAATCCTCATTTACTGTATCTATATACACCATCCTTAAGCATTTTGCTTTTAAAACTTGTACTCTTTTTACTATCAATTTTTACTTTTCCTACTAACCAGCCCTATTTATTTAAATGACTGCATGTGCAAGGAGGTATTTCTCAAAGTGACTATTTCTAAATAGCAAAGACTGGCTTTCCATCACATCTGTAACAACCAGAACTGGAAAAACTATTAACTTCTTTCAAATGTGCTTGGAAAAGTCCAACACAGAGTTGCTTCAGATACAATGAATTTGTTGAGTCAGCACTTATGTATTTATAAGGCTGTGTTTTGTCTCAGTGGGGCTGAGTGCTGACAGACCTATTAAAGACTCCTTTTGCTTGTTCAGAAAGCAGAGCTTGACACAGATATTGACAGCTCATATTCACTTTAAAAAAAAAAAGTACTGAAATGACTCTTTAGTATTAAGTACACAACTCCTGAAAACACCATCAAATTTTCATACTGTGCAAAATTAGCAAATAAGATTCTAGGATTCCTAAAAATCAAAAAGTAAATTAGGCACAGGTTTCATCAGCAAAAACAGATCCATTACTTGGTACTCAGTCAACCTCAGGAGAACTAAATTATTAAGAAAAATAATTTTTTAAGAATTAGCCTACAGTCTTCAAAAACTCTAGCAATTAACTCTTCATAGTCACCAACAAACAAGGTTCATCCTCCTTTACTGTGCAGGCAATAAGTAGTAAACACTCCCTTGAAAGATGGATAAATTCATGCTTAAATCAACAGGACTTTTGCTGGCTCTACCTCTGTGTTTTGAGCTTGGTAGCCAGAATTACAGAAACACAGCAAGCTGTGATGTGGCCTGCAGAGAATGTTAGTTAGCACGGCTAACTAGTCCTTAATTGCAGCAAACAGGAAACAAATTCAACCAAAACTTCTGCATCTACTACAGTTCACTTTGCATTTCACAATTCTGTGATTGTAAACAATGTTAATTGCTGTCTTCAAGAACAGTAAGAAAAAAAGTAGTTTGATATTTAGCCCTATAAGGCAAAACCTTGAAGAACTTGACATTTTTATACAATACACTGAAAGGCCCCCATAAAATTATTTGCTTCCTTCACTGAGAACCCAACCAAGAGATTGCCATACAGTACCAGAAAAATGAATTTTCAATAAATGGTCACAACAAAAACATTTTATTTGGTTTCACAAATCCAGCATTACTGTTAATTCAGCCCATGTCAAGTAGAACTTTAAGGTTTCTGTGGCATTCAGAGGTCTTGTACTTTGGCACAAATAAACATCAACTTTTCAGAATGCAAAGCCCCCTTTATTTTTCTATTACCTTGATCAGCATTCAGGTTCATATATTCCTTTAGTCCTCAAATAATTCTTTCATATTTCCCAAGTTAAACTTAAAAAGTCACTGAAGTACCCTTAAAAAAACCACATCCCATATATCACCCCTGAGAATTTAACCCTTTCCAACTGCCAAGTCCTACCAGAGTACATCTGCAGATGCAGCTACCAACACGTACATGTAACACAGCATGTGCATTCTCCTATTACATACAGCAGGGTTGCACACTTCTATTGTTTCAGCACAAGTATCTTTTTCATTCTACATAAGCCTTGGTTAACTAATTCAAATGACAACATAATTCTACTTTTCATGGAAATTCAGGGGAAGTGTATTCATTTCTATACTGTTTAAGTACAGCAAAAAGGTTCAGTAACTACAAAACAAGAGATACTGTTTTATTCTGAGCTGAACAAGTTTTTCTGAAATCAATGCTTTTTTTAATGGTAGTTCCTTACGTTAATTCAGGGTATTCTAATTATTTTCTAACACCCAAAATATCTTCTGCTAAACTCTGTTTGATACCTGTTGGCAGGTATGGGGTGTTATTTGCTTCTTCATGGTGGTGGTTGTTGTACTTCTGTGTCATGGTGTTTTGTGTCTACACAGAGTATTAGTTACATTAATACAGTGGTACAGTGGTTCCCACACAACCACTAGAAAAAGCAGAACTCAAAAAAGGTGTAAGGAATCCAGCTCAGCTGACATTTATTTACAAAGAAATACTCTCAACAGTCAAAAATACTACCTTCTTCCAATGAACTCTGCCAAATCTTGCAATAAATACAATTAGCAAAGCCAATAACTTTGTTGAGGTCCATTGGTCACCTTGGCTACTTGAACAATGTTCTTCTTCAAATTCAGCTGCTTTTATTAAATCTGTGTGGGCCAGTGCTGAAAGCTCAAGTTCTGCCCTCCCCATCTCCAGCCTGGGACCACATTCCAGCAGTTCCCTTCCCCTCCTCCCAAGCATTAACCTGTCAGCTTTCAGCAACATCTGTTCCCTACTTGTTGCATGACCACACCAGAGGAGAGAGGGGAAGTATCAGGAGATGGGCCAGCTAGCCTCAGCATCATCTCCAAGGATACCCTGGCAAAGACCCAGTGGAATCACAGCCTGAAATACACACTACATCAAAAGGCCAAGAAGCATGCAGGGGGCAAATGTGTGTCAATTCTCCTCTATCTTTTGTAATAGTGGAGGGAGACAACTTTGACTGGGAGAAAAGGATGATTATATTTTTTGAGCACTACTTGAATTCAACACAGCAAATAGTGTGTGTCTGTGGCTTGTTCACTTGGGCATAACTCAAAGTAGGGGACCCAGCAAGCATGGCTGTTGAGAGAGAAGTTGGACCATATCCTGTATTGGGACTTGAATGCCTCCTCATTGACATAAATCTGTCCATTTAAAAACAAAAAGTTACATTCTTACGGCATCAGCTTTGGTATTAAAGCAGACTTTCACTCCAGAGTAGCCATAAATCAATTAACACCACAAAATGTCTCTAACCAATTCCTCAATGCAATCTAGATTGTAGAATGACACTGACCTTGGCTCTCCACTTATCAGGCTCAGTATAAATTGTTTTCCTTATGTTCAACTCCCTTACTGTTGTCAAGTAATTCAGTCTGGCTATTTGAGTGATACTGGACTAAAAAGTATCTGTCACTGGAAGTCTGCCTCTTAGTTACAAAGAATAGACTTCTTTACCATGTGTGTTAAGCCTAAGGGTCAGACTTTGAGCTCTGACCTGAATGCAGAATTCAAAGGCTGGCCTCGAAAAGAGCAGTTTTAAAAAAACCTGTTGAATTTGATCATTAAAGTCTTTCTTAGAATGTGGGATACCTAATCTGCTAGAATTCACAAAGAAAACATCATCAAATTATCAAAAAAGTTTTACAGCTTTTACATTTTCCGCTCCATCAGAGTCCCCAAATCTAATGCTACAGATTTACACAACAGGTGAAATTTCAAAAATCACTCTCATTGAAAAGTAAATGGAAACATTTAACTCTGAACACCTTCATGAAATTTTACAGTAGGTATTTAATCAGCATTTTCATTATGTTGAGATAATATTTCTGTTTAACCTACCCTCAGTAATGTAAAAGTCTAATTCACATTCTGGAAGGACAGGGGGAAAAAAATCATCAGAAAGAAGAGAAAATCCACATTGAAGCACCACGAAGTACCAACTATCCCAGCAGTCAAAGCTCTATGCTGGACATTTTTATTTAGAGAAAACTACAGCAAACCTTGATTTTTTTTTTTTTCTTTTTCATTCTCTTGATATTTTTGCTTTACCAAGACTTTAGTCCCAAGGTATACCCAAAAGGAACCTGTAGGTGGGAAAGTATACACTTTCTGGGTCTGCAGAGAATCTCAGAGTTACAATGTGCTATGAAGACAGAGGGACTAGAGACCTCTGCCTACCAACAGGAGAACTAAATGCTCACACCTTTCCAAAAGGCACACCTGTGAGCTGCAGCAGAAAGATGCAGTTAACACAAGATGATGCGGCAACTCTGCTGACTTTCTGAGCAGTCTGAGCCCTGTTACTGCAGAGGTAAACAAAGAATTCCTTTCTCTACCATTCCCTTGTCTGTACTACTACTTCTAGGGATACCCAGGTTCCCTGTGGGGTGCTACACCACTCCATAAGGCGTGGGTCTCTCACTGCTTGCTGAGCTACAACCAAGAGCTGCTCTCCATATGTACACAGCATAGGTACACTTCAGCTTCCTCACTGGCCTTCTCCAGGCACTGTGACACTGGCCCAGAAAGCCAAACAGCTTTTGGCACCAAACAGAATAATTTTGTACTTACAAAGAGAGATTGTCATAATTCTTGTAGGTTTTTAAAGCACATGGTCATGAGTGAAGCCCTCAGAGTGCAACTCACTTCTCTTTAACCAGGTATAAACTCCTATGCAAGGACTACAGGATATGCTTTATTATTTGTATCACCAAGAGACAACATTTACCAACCTTTTCTTTTCCCCTAAATTTGGATATAATATTAAAAGAATTGCAAGGTACAAAAGGAAGCTTGCTCACTGAACAATAACCATGAGAAAACATAGTGTAAAGCAGAATAGCACCTATGGTAATTGCCTGCTTCCTAACTCTGCCAACACAGATGACTCAACAATCTATCATTACATTTTAGTTTTCAATGAAATAGAAGTCTATTATATTATAACTAAACTGATGTGTTTGTTTACAAAGGCTAAAACATTTGTTCAACCAGATACAAGATCAGATAGCTCAGGGTTATTACTGATTCATTTGTTCTTTCTTTACATTTGAAAATTGCTATTCCGATCTCTCTTTTAACACAGTGGATATGAAAATATCGATTTCCTCTTAAAACACTTTTCTGATTTAAGTTCAAAAGTAATGGAGTTGGGGAAATTAAAAAAACCAAACCATCTAGTTCTGATTGTGTAAGTATTTCCTTACTTTTGCACCAGAGCTTTAATGCATTAGTCCTACCACGAAACACACCACTTTATCACAGACATTAAGAAAACCCACCCAGCAACACTAACCAAAGGGCTGTGCTTTTATTACTGAGGTCCTCCAGACCTCATCTCCTCCCATTTTTAAATTCTCTTTCCATTCACTCTTGGAGAATTAAAATATGAGCTGGAGAGCCAGTGAAAACACTGTTTTAAAGATGAGGCTGCAATGTAGAAAACTTAGTTTTCCTTTCTTTTTAATACTAACTTTTTGTAATAGCTTGTTTTATTAATATGCCTGTTTGAAGCAGAAGCATATCCTGAAGGCCAGAGTGTATTTTTATGAATAATAGCAATCAGCAGTCACATTTATCCACTCAGTTCAGATGTAGGTTGTTGGGCTTTTTGTTGTTGTTGTTTTTGCAAGCTTTTTTCCACCCTATTGGATATTTATCAAAACACACTCTGGAACTCTGAGGTTTGGAAACACCCCACATGCTATTACTAGTTGGTAAAAGGGCATGCAAATGCTTACTTTAAGAGGTAACAGGCACATATGCCAACTCTGCTGCTTTTAGAAGTATGTGAAGCTGCAATCTCTATTAAATGAACAAAATTGCTATTAAGTTGTCTTGGCATACTGGGAATGTCTATTCACCATTTCCCATCAGAGCACTGCATTAATTTAGTTCATCCCAACAAGTATTAGACTTTCAGGAAAGTTGTGTTTCATTTTTTAACTAACCTCTGAGAAGCTTGGGACTAGCAAATGGCCAACATTTTTTGCCTGGAGCCTCCTTACAGCTGAGAACACATGGCTACTCTGTACTTGGCAGCTCAGAAGGCATCAGTTCCATTCTGCAAAGACCAGACTTGGAACACTTGAATGTTCTGAGAGAATGAGCAGCATTCCTAAAGTTACTCATGTGCACATATTGTAAAAATGGCCTTAGCATTCTCTGGGCTGGGGGAAAACAAACAAACAAAACCTCCTAAACATTACAAATGAAGCCTGTAATCTACCCCTCTGGAGAGTGTGCAGCATGCACCTTGAGTCAACAGGTAAGGCCAGAAAAGAAAATCCCAGAGGCCACATTACTTTTTATTACATAAAGTTTTTTATGATGAAATGTGACGATGTTTTGGCTACAGCCAAGGGAGTAGGAGAAGAGAATGCTACAATGCATGATTTAAAATACATTGGGCAATAATCAAAAGGACAGGAAAGACAACTGCACTCCATGAGAGCATTTTATTGGGGTTTTTTAGATAGGAGTCCCTCCTGATGTTACAAACCAATCTGCTCTTTATTAAGGCAAGCTGTGCAAAATAGTTTTATCACTTCAGGCACAAAAACCCCCTACATCTCACACACACTATCTTGGTGAAGTCTAAAAAGGTCAGACAGCTATGAAAACTGACCCTTGACAACCTAAGCAGGAACTTGGCCTGCTTTCTTTTTTTTTTTTTTGGAAAAAAAAGTCTTTTAAGCAAGAAAAGAGTAAGGCACCTTTAAAAACCACAAAGACATACAGCCACTAGTAAAAAGAAATGAAAATTAATGTTGAGGTCCCCCTGAATGTAACTATGTTCTACTTTAAAAAGACTTGTGGTTTGGTTTTTTCCCAATTATCTTCAAAACTTTTCTTCTAAATATTCAGCAAAAAGCAAACTAGAAAACAAAGACCTAACATAATGTTAACACATTAATCTACTGTTTACACTATTTTTAAACTATTTTGTACTAGATTATGAAGCCCCTATAGGTATTTAAATTAATGAGTGCTATCTACATTCGTATGTTTTTTCTAGCCATGTTCTTCCAAGTTTTTCACATTATAATATTGCCAACAGCAATCTTCACAAAAATGTGTCAGGACCTTTCCCAAAACATTAGATTAGTTCCAAAGTTCTCAGCTCCTACACATTGAAGCTAAATGACAATGTCTGTTCACCCTTCTTCTCTTTCTGAAGCCTTTGAGATTCATACTGCCAAGCTATTTTTCTAGAATCCCAAAGATAAGGGAATTATTTTCTTTTAAAAATGTCATGACAGAATTATGGGCAGAAACAAAAGACTCTGCTGTCACCCTTCTTCCACTTCTTTGCATGTGTATTCATACACTCCCTCTCTCCCACTCCTCTTTCTTCACCTTTCTGCCTTACCTTCACTCCTTTAGGGTCAAGATTCCATCAAGCCAGCTATTTTGCCTGTATCTTATCCTCCTTAGGTGCCCAAACCCACCTATCACTTATGGTGAGGTGTTTAAGGCGTGAGGAGAAAGCACAGCAATACAAAACTTAAAAAGCGAAAGATGATAAAACATTTGGGGAAGAATAAAGGGAAGGGAAAAGCAGCCTGTGCTGTACTAAATGTGGGAAAAGGTCTCAAACCCCAAAAGGAGTGCTGTTCCACCTATGCACAGTATTATACCAAATGTCAGCAACACCCAGGCTTGGCAGGCAGGGGTTGCTCACTTTCTGCAAAATATCTTCAAATGAAGATGTCACTGCTTGACAAGGAAACCACAATCAAATGTTTTGTTTATCTCTCACCAGCCTAATACACTGATTAACAGCTACTGTCTTGCTGAGAAAGGGGAATTGAAGTCAGCTCTCACCAGGGACTAAGAGTGCTTCTCCTTGTAAAAACAGGAGAGCTCCTTCCCCAGCAGGCACCAGAGGCTGCTGCTGAGGTCAGAGCAAGGGCCAGAAGCCCCAGCCATTCACACTCACAGCTGGCCAGCAGCAGCTTGCCTGCAGGGGAGCAGCTCTCAGCAGTTAAGAGGCAGCAGGAACAGAGATTTCCCTTTCTGGGCTCCTTATGCTGAATTGCTTATAACTGATTGTTAAGGAAAAGGTAAGGACTGAGTTGCCTCTGTACAGGAAGTCGTGAATTGCAGAATTAAAGGAAAGCCCAAAAGATCCCTTCTGACATATTGTATATACACCAACTCATGAATTCCCATCACCACCTCTAAATAAGAAAAAAAATACATATTAGCTATAGTGATAATTTGGATGATTCCTGTCTTTGATTTGCTTATCAAAAAGAGTGAGAGAGCCTGAAACAACAAATCAAAAACAAAAAAAAAGCTGCTTGGAAGACAGACATGCTTCATTTAACCCTTATGTGTCAAGCAATTGGACAACTGGCTGCAGGACAAACAGCAGGACTTTCAGCTTAACTTCACACATTATGCTTGTTTACTTCACAAAGATGAATGGCTGGAGGAATTCTCCAGAACATCCTGATGAAAAGGAACTTCAGCCTTGAAATTTCATCCTGAATTTCAGTCATTACAAAAATTAAATCCCACACTGCAAAGGTTTGATGACATTTCAACATGCAAATAACATCATTTCACAATGGTTGTATATAACTTCCAAACAAAGGCATCCAAGTTGCACATGGAAAGGCCAAGTTTACACATTTCTCTATTCTCTGAATTCTGTCTAATCTACACACTGCAATTATTACAGCACTTATAGCTTGAGCCTGTATAAATCTGGAGTTTATGAAAATTTTAGGAAATTCAATCACATTTGCTGTATGAAATGAGTGTCTTTGGTATTCATGTGCTTTATGTTACCTAAAAGGGCTGAAAAAACATTCAAGAGTTCAGAGGAAATACAGGAATTACTGAACTCCATCATAAGGTTTTAATTCAGTAATAGTAACTGCTTGACCACTCAGTTTTTTTCCTTTCATTTCTTTTTTTTTCTAATTAATTTTTGAAGCAAAGTTGGGGCAGAGTGAAATCAAAATGAACTGCAGTTTAGATAGCAAACACAATTTCCTCTGAATACATAGCTAAGTAGGATATTTTCTACACAATTTAAGTGAGCATTGGGTAAGTGTTCCTTTAATCTCTGATGTTGAATATCAGTATCTGCTTGTGCTAGGTTACCAGTTTACCACTGCCAATGCTGATGATCAACATCAAAGTTTGTTTAACCTCCAGAATAAACAAATTTTTACCATTAATAGTTTGCATAACAGATTTTAGAAAAGCAAACAAACAAAACCACCACTAACAAAAAATTTCAACCAGCATTTCTCTTCCCACACTCTTTTCCCTCCAGTGCTTTCTCAGACTCTGAAGGCACAATGAGTAAGCCCCAAGATGCTGAGATGGCAGTCCCTCAGCCACAATTAAGTGCCTGTTACAGAATGCCTGCTGTGCAACTTTGCAGGTAGCACGCTACGGCCAAGTACAGCTCCTAAACTGCCCTTTAAAATGGCTATGGTGCTCTTAGTAACCAGTTTGGGTTGAAACCAACATGTATCTCAGCATTCTCAGCTTGGAGAAGTGCTGTAACTATGTAGAAAGAACCAGACCACTTGCTAATCAAGACTGGCATTTACCATCAGAGAAAATAATCGAGGCTTTGTAACAAATGTATTCCTAAACACAGCCAGGGCATTGGTACCCCACCACCTTTAAAGCTGTAACAGATATTTATCCACACTAACAGAATCAGGGCATTCTGCAGAATGCTTCTGTTCAAAGAGCTCCTTTTCATTGTTGTCAGTAATCCAAAAGACCCATTCAAATCCTGCCAAGTTAGGTAAAGCACAAATTGACAATAATCAGCACAAACAAATTATGATGCAGTGGAAGACAAACCAATGAAATAAACAAAATAAATACCCACTCCTTTCCTTTTAATCCGTAAAAATGATGGTGTGGTCATCTGGATCATATTACATAGCAACATCACCCATTACCAACTAATGTTACTTTATTGCACCCTTTATGTGAGAAAGATTGTGAAGTTAAACAATCTTGCCATAAATAGAAATTCCTCATGACAAGTCAAAACATGCAACATGAAGACAGCAACATTTTACATCAAGTTTAGAAGATGAAAATGAAATAAAATTTCAATGTGTTTTAATGCATTTCTGAAGGACTACTCACGAAAAAAAGGGGGAAATGCCTCTCAAATAACATAGAAGTGGTCAGCTTATGACACACAACCTGTCACAAATACATTCCTAGAAGGTTTTCAGAGCATGTATAAAATACCAATTAAGAGACAAGTTGATTATATCAATTAAAAAGCTGCCTAATGGTGGATTTTTTAAAAAAATCTGACTAATCCAACAAAAGATAACCTCAGAAACACTGATGAAAAGTTAGTTGTGCACACAGTTCTCCACTACCTACATACATGCTTGGCAAAAGTGCAGAAGAGGGTGTTCTGTTATTATAAGAAATAAAAGTGCCCAAGCTTGAAAATACTGTCACAGGTTAATTCATTTTACTGAAATCCAGAGCAGAGGCAAAAGTGAGTTTCCATGACAACAAATACATAAAATTGGCACTTGTTGCCTAATCAATGGTTCTAATAACAAAAGGCTCCTTTTTCTTGTGTTGTAAGCAGCTTTGTGCCAGGTGGTCTTTTGTATTATTCTTACCTAGTGTATGAAAGCAAATAATCAAGAAAATCCATAAATCCCTTCAACCATCTTTGAAACAGAGACCTGAATTTAAATGGAGGGAGGGGGGAATTTAATGAAACTGTGGGCACCAGCCCAGTACTGCACTCCAGCTCCCCAGGCTTTTCAAGTGGGAGCATTAGGAAACAAAGTCATGACTTCATCTGGCCCTTCCACAGCAAGCAACTCAGAGCAGCTGGCTGCAGACAAAGGGCAGCACTTACTGCTTTACACATCACTTCTGTTTACTCTACAAACTACCAGCATACTTAAGGCCACCTAACTAAACAGAAAGGTCATCCATAAGTTTATCTCCCACACAAAACCTCTGTACTAATTAGTTAAGGGGAGAAAATGTACAACAGTATCCCATTCATGTACTCAGTTTGTTACTTTATAACAGTTTTGAGAGGATGGAGAAAGAAAAACTGCGCAGCATGAACCAAAGTGAATTCAAACAGCTTGTTGAATTTCTGTAAATTGAAGCCAAGAGAAATGAAAAATTATGATCTCTTTTCCAACAGAAATTAATCAGCTCTGTCAGCTAAACAAAGACTCAGGCTAAAGAAATATCTGCCTTCAGAAACTTAAAAAGAAAATATATCTCCCACTAACTGCCAGAAGGCATGTTCATGAAACATCTGCCTTCATGAAAAAATACAACTAAACATAGACATATAAACCTAAGATATTCAAACAACAGATAATTATTTGTAGCTTGTTGTGTAGCAAATGGGCTCTGACACAAACTTTATGTGCCAGTATAATGTCAGAGGAGCCAAAAGCTGGAAAACAAACAAAAAAACCCAGCACAAAAAGTCATCCCAGCAATGGTTTTTTGGGTAAGACCTCTGGAGGCTCTACTGCCCTTCTAGTGCAAAAACCATCTCAGAGCTCCTTTTCCTTCACCATCACCAAATGTGAGAATTGTGGTACTGGAGGTCATACAGACACATTTTTTACTCAGTCATCATCTTTTAATGCTGATGCAGAAACTGACCTGATAGGTAACCAAGTATCTGCAGCTACAGACCCCATCATCACCTAATAAACTGTGAGAGGGGATGTCTAGCATTCAAACAAATGAATAGTTTGTAGACTTTATAGCAGTACCTGTTGAAGAAATGCCTCAGTAGTGCATCTGCTAGGCATCGCCTCAGCTAGCAGTTCTTAAACGTAAAATCTGTTCTAATACACATAAGCACACATTTCTGATAAATGACTATAGGAATGCTTCACATCATTTAAAAATGAGGACATTCTAAAATCACTACATAAGGAGGAAAATAAAACCTCTACACTGTAAGGATTATGTGGTATATTTGAACAAATTGCCCTGTCACATGTACACACACACACAAGGCTTAAGCAAATGCTTATCAAGCTCAGACAGCAACAGTCCCCTCCAGAATGGGGTTAATAGTTTGCATGTCCTGTTACCCCACTGCCCTAAGTCTTCCTATTGACAAACTCCACACAGAAGAATCTGCAGAATTCCTACTGCATCCCATTCTACATACAATGTACACACTGCCAGCCAGCATTCTTTCTCTGGACTTTTAACTGTGCAGGGAACTGAGAAGTAAAGATCCCAGTAATACTGGTCTCAAGGAAATAAAAGCTCCCCTAAGTAGGTGAAAGGAACTGAGAAACACAGGGATCCTCCACCTTTGCACGGACCCCAGCTTTGAGAGCAGGGCACATCCACACTCCTGTTGGGAGCTCTGAGACAGATGTTCTGCAGATGTTCGAGCCTTTATTTACCCAGAGAGCAAGGGAAGCATTTGGAGAACAGTAAGCTAATGGGGTATGGATGTTGTGTGCAAATTCTCCTCAAGCCAAGGGGACAAAACTGTTCTGACAGTAACTAATGCAGCACAGTACAAAGCCTAACCCACAGTGAGAAGGTTCATCAGTCAAATCCATAGTGTTATACAAATAAAATCCTTAAAATGGGTGGTTCTGCCTAAAGAGTGGGATTATTTTACTTACATTAAACCACTTCTGGAGTAAACCAAGCTGAGAAGATCCAAAGTTAGAACAAGCACATCTATAACAAAAATTATATTGCAATTACATGGAAAAGTGTTTATTACAAAGGAGGAAAAAGACTGTAAGGGACTATAGAAGTATCCTTAACTGAGTATTCAGTAAATTTAAGAGGTATTTTTAATACAAAAAGCCATGAAAACCTAAACTGCAAAATAGTAATCAACCTCCATTGTGTACCTGCATAATGGCAAATAAAATTGGCAGAAAAATGCAAGATAGTCTACAGGCACTGAAATTTGAGGATGGAAAAGAATCAATGGTTTTCCATTCAATTCCCCTCTTAAGTACAAAGGAATTCAAGATCCTTTGATAAATCAAAGTCTTCCCTTGCAGCTTTATACAAAAAATATAGTAACACAGTATGCTTCTAATTTTATTCTTGCAGCAGCCACTGGATGTCTTACAAATGGACAACAGACCACATTCTATCAGATTTGAATTCTCCATAAAGCTGTATTGAGTTAATAGTTAAAATATTACAGTGCTGGGGTTTTTCTTTTAATTAATTAATTAGTACTGACAATACTTCAGAAGAATTAGTTGAGCACTGTGCTCTGTCCCTCTCTGACACACGATAAAATTAAATGAAATATAAAATTCCTGCAGTAGGGAGCACTCACCTATGTGTCATAGTTCTGATACAAAACAAATAACTAGTCTTAATGCTTGTTTCTTCAGCATTGTGTATACTACACAGTAGCAAATCTGAGTCATCTTAATGAACAATATAAAATTAAAAAGTCATGATTCTACTGAAGGTCTTGTTGCTCAGTTTTTACATAACTTCAGCAGGACTATTTTTTCTCTGAAAGAAAGTACAGTGAGGTTCCAGTGAGGAAGAGTAAGCTCTACAAGCCACTTCAAAAATTAAATTTATTAAATAAAAACAAAGTCAAAAGGGTGTTTCCTTACATCTGGTTAGCTAGCTTAAGAAACAGACAGTTTTAAAGCAACTATTTCCATATTTATTCAAATTATCAACAACTTATTCCAAAAAAGCTCTACATTCAAAAAGAGTCTTGAACTAGATATGCGATACTACCTAATTATTCAAGATTAATTTATCCTTGCAGGACTTTCAGGAAAAAATATACCACAAAATCTGCTCATCTTTCCAACAGCACAATCATGAACAAGTGTGTCCACCTAAACCTGCATGTTTTGAATCTGACACAAACCCAGGCAAAGTGCAATCTACAAGCAACTCCAATGTTTTGCAGAAAGTTACTCCTGCGATTTTCAGCCCCACTGCTGGTCATTGTAACAACCTACCAACCCGATCTTTACATTAAATTTGTGACCTTGTGGCTCAAATAGGAGTTCAACATTGATAATCTCTGCCATATGTTCTACTTGCTCCCTACAAGTGGGAATCAGCTGTGACCATGATCTTCATGGCACAGTTAAAAACATACAGAGGTGCAAAATGCATGTATTAACCACAAAAAGAACCCCAAAACATTGGGGAATTGGGCAACACAAACAAGAACTAACCTTTGTTTACGAAACAAATAAGATGCTAAGTGTCAAGAAAGCATGACTGAAGGTATGATTTATTTTCTGCACTATGCCTTACCTAACATCATCCAGCTAAGTTACAGAGAGCTTATAATGCCAATATACATCAAGTGAGATCACAAGTGGGCCAAAGCATCCGGTAACGAGAGCAAGCAGAGGAATGTCAAATACGTGCTGCAGATAAGATGGCAAGTAATCCATTTGGCAGATGTTTTTGAGTAGCATAAAATAGAGGATTAAGAAGTGTTTTGTCTCAGTTCAGGTTGGGTTTTTTGGGGGTTTGTTTTGTTTTTAGAGAAGCAAATTATTTTAATGAAGAAATCATTTTCAGGCTTTCAAAAATGATGAGAGCATACTGAAGCAGTGCTTCACAAAAATTGTGAAGTAATAGATTTTGCTCAAAAAAATACATTATAGAACACTTACAATTTTGAAAGATGGCTATATATCCATTGATGTTTGCTTTCATAATCATATTCTTCAATAGTCAGCATTAGCACATATAGAAAAGCTATACATGATGGGTAAAGAAATTAGCTACAAGAATAAATTCAGAAGCTGTTCAAGAGTAAACATCCTTTCTTAACCCTTGATTCTAAGTTACATACAAAACCAAAACAAACCTCCTGGTTACAAGACTTTTGACAGTACTTACTTACAGTTTTGTAATAAAAATATGAGGCATGATTCAAGATATTATATCTACAAATTAACTTATTTCTTGCACAAAACTAGCAAATATTGTGCAAGTAAAAGCACTGTGCTGTTTGCTAAAGGCACTGGTTAATTAAATCCCCCAGAATTTGTACCAAAACTCATGACCCCATCCAGGATGCAGCATGAAATGCTAGCTCATGGCAGTCCATGACATGCACCAACATTTCTCCCTGTCTCAAGCTATGAAGGACAGAGAAATAAAACCAGTTTCCATATGCAGCCTTGAACTTTACATATCCAACCTAGAACCATTTACCACCTGAGCTGATGTCAGTGCAGCCTTAAAGATATCAGGTACAAAGTTTGGAACAGCAAGGAGTGTTTGTACAAAACAGCAGAGTTTCAGAGTCCATTTTTACTTTTCTCCAGCATACTCTGGCTCCTAACAAATTCAATCCTGCAGAAAACAGGCAATGCAACTAAGAGCCAAGGTAAAAAGTTTGTCCAGTTGAGCTTCATGGAAGCACTCAGAAGTATCTTAAACTTTGAGGTGAGAGGACATTCTTTTGTTTCTTAATTCTTGTCACCAAAAACACCAGAACAGATGGAGATCTGCAAGTGGGATATTGAAGAGCATTTAAGCAGATTTAAGAGCCCTTCACCAATCAGATACATCAGAAAATTCAGGGAAAGTGTGCTGATGGAATGACTACATTAATGATACCTCAACTGGTCTACTCACACTACTTACACGAGCCATTCAAACACCAGCACAAAGACCAACAACTCCATAACAGACCTGCAAAACTTTTAAAGCACAAGCTGAAATACAAGCACCATAACTCTCTTCTTTATCTCTGGATGCTTAGATCAATATTCCACACTAGGAGGGGACAAATTTTATTGCTTCAGATTAGGTTTGACTCATTTTAATATTGAGATTATTCTCCAATTCTTCTACACTTACAGAATAATTCTACAAACAGATGAACTTCCTACTTGCCTTTGCTCTTCAATTCTTTAAAAGTTTCTAAAGGATGTGAACTCCTTTTGATATTGCTATGGTAAGATGCCAGAAATTCGACATGAGACATGAGCCAAAAATTAACTTTTCAGAAGCATTTCCAAACCATCTGGAGAAGAGGCATTTAGAGTACAAAATAATTAATACCACCTTCAATAAAACTCTAAACATACAGTAGTCTGGCCTTTCCTTTGTGCAATTAAAATTTTTGAAAGCATCAAACTACTCAGAACAGATTATGAATCACTCAAAGTAATTTTATGGGGTTTTTAACACTATGAGGTTTGGGGTTTTTTTCTTATACGTAGCAGTACTGACTTCTTCAAAACTGCTGATTAGAGCAACTGTGCATAAAAGTTGCCTTCAGGAAAAGCCAAAATCAAACTCGTGACCTTATCCAATGTAAAACTGTATCCAAATCAAGTAATGCATTCATGGCTCTTAACACGAATATCCAAAACCAATGAAAGTGCAGATGGAAGCCATAAGCAACTCCAAGAGGCAGAAAAATTCCTCCCTAACTCACACTTTGTCACAGCTGATTTATGGATTGGAAACGACTTCCGCACCTCAACTCTGCAACACAGCAAGCCTGGGGGAGGAAAGAAGGTGAATGCAGCTGCTTGCACAGTGCTCACCTTTGAGCACCAACATTGTGTTCAAGGTACATCTTATGTGCTGGCATGAAATATCCTGTGATTCAGCAACTCCTTATAAAATATCAGTAAAGAACTCCCAGAAATTCACAAGTGCTGCACAAAACTTGACAGTACCTTGGCAATGATTCAGACGTACTCTTCTATACTTGTTCTACACCTGCAATGTACAAAATTGTGATGATGGAAAATAAGTTGTTCAAAACATGTTTGCCCACATTTCTGCAGCAAACTGTTTTGTTTAATAACCACAAAATAAAACTCCATTTGATTTACTATTATAATTTATGAATGCACATAAAATCTGGACAACCACAGACCCTGGAAACTACCAGTAGCCTTAGAAATAACTACTTTAGGATATTAAATACTAAGTAGGAGAGATTCATAGAGTTTCAGTAATCAGGTGACATCAAAACTGCAAATTAAGAACACAGCTTGAATTATCTATTCACAAATAATCTAATGGGTTCTCCAAAGATCATTACAAAAAAAAAGAAATCATCTATGAAATACTTCAACTTCCAGCAGGTCCTACTTTTCCCCCAAAGAAACAACAAATAATGTTTTTAAAGGACTTAGCCCCAAAACAAAATATTAGTGTCAATAAACTTGAGTGAGAACATAATTTAAATTCTTTTGATGTCTTTGAACTATTTTGTCACTGAGAAAGAGGAGACACACTTGGGCTCAGTTTCATTTGCTTTCTAGGTTGTAATCTTTTCTGTGCATAAGCACAGAGACTATACCTTCCTTCTCATACTTAGTCAGTCTGATCTTATCCTCTGTGTAATTTCCCAGTGCCTTTATTTCTGAAAGCAAGATTATATCAGGACGAGAATTCATAAGAGGTTCAATTAAGAGAGAGAGAGAATCTTTTTTGCCTTGTTTCTGAGGCTCATTTTCAATGTTTTGCTCCTGTGCAATGTTTAGGCCACACAGCTCTTCACATTCTGACTTTTCTTTCCTTCTGATTTCCACTTCTACTTTCCTCCCATCCTAATGAGGATGGTCACATATTTTCCTGTGCTCAGAGTGTTGCTACAAAATATAAAATTAGTGAGTTGAGTTACTGGTTAGTTCCTTTACATCCTTTCATTTGTCTATTTTTTCTTCTAACATAGTCAATAAGTTATTTCCCTTTCCTCTGAATTCCAGACATAACCTAGCCTACAATGCTACCATGTTTTTTAATTCCAAAACATTGGCCCTTGAACTATTGCAGTATTTATTGACCAATTAAAAAAAATCTCTTGCGTAAATCTCTGCATATTGTTACTTGTAAGCCAGAAAAAATTTTCCAGAAATTTCTATTAAGCTCCTCATTTCCTTAGAAGTATCTTCCCAGAATTACTCCTTTTCCCCAAAGAATATAAAACTCCAGCAGAAGTTGAGCTGATCAACTTTCTCTCTCCTTCACTCCCTGCTCAGCTGTTAACCTCTTTTCTCAGACTTGAAAACTTTCAAGGCAGAAGTTGTTACTCTGCTACTTGTTTATAGAGCCTCATCCATTATTGCTTTCAGGTGTACTCCAGCACAATGAATGTGTCAAGTGTCACATTACCAACTCTAATTCCAAGGTGGGGGGGGGGGAAATGTTTTAAATCACTTTTTACAACACGTGATCCCAAATTTTGGGACTAGAGATTACTGAGCTGAAAACTGCCCCATAAAAAGCACCTTTCTCAAGGATGACTCCTTAGTCCAGGGCACAGCTCCATCCACCCAGGTACAGCTCCATATCCAAAGAGATTGTGCTGCCCTCCTGTGGTTTGTGAAGATTTTAAGCTCCAGAAGTCACACACAGAGCTGAGAAAAACTCTCATTCTGCTCTTGAAAGACAGACTGTACAGCTAAAGATTACACTTTGAAGAAAGTTAAAAAGCCAAAGTGCTGTCTCAGGAGTATCAAAGGTCTCCTGCTGCCTCTGCCTGAAAGGTCAGCTTAGGCTTTGCAGAGGAAACACAGATCAGCCATGTTAAAACTCACCTGTCCCTCAGTTACAATGTGCAGAAAACAGCAATATAAGTGACCTACAAAAATACTGCAAAAATGGGTAAAATCCCCATGCAAATATGGGTAAAATCCCCATAAGTTTAAATCCTTATGTTGATTATGCCACATAGGTAAGTGAGTGATGAATCCCCACACTCTGGGATATGGCAAATGAGTTGAAGAGCTAAAGGACACAAGCTGTACACCCCTATCATTGATGTAACTGGGATTTAAGTCTAATGACAAAACATACAGAACAATCTTCAAATAAGCAGTGAAGACATTTAACAGCAAGAAACACCAGAATACTGAAGCAGATCAAATATCCCTTTTAAAGTTAAGATTGGTGCTACAGAAAATCAATTTAAGTTTTACAGTAACTGGAAATACTATGATACTAGTAGATTCTAGAAAAAGATTATGAAGAGTAATGTCAACAACAATTTAACATTTTATCCAATAGCATATCTAGAATATTTGGAGACAGAAAAGTGTTAACTTCCTCTTCCTCCTCCTAAATCTTTCTAATTAATACAAATATGATAAATATGTCAGCATTGCTTCCTCTAAAAGTTACAGTCTGTAGCACCACATCACTCTTAAGTACAGCTTATTGACCATTAAAGAATATTAATTGCTATATTTCTATTCCCCAAAAATACCTCTGATGATGATTTTGAGCCATGTTCAAAAGAAAATGTCTTTTTGAATCATATTAATCATAATAAGCTGGACATTGTTCCACACCATAACTGCTAGAATGGATCAGCATTCCTTCACTCCTCAGTAGTATCTTCCACAAAAAATGACCTGCATCTCCATGCTCTGGTGTACTTAGTACAAATGTAACCTCTAAACTTCTGCTTTAAGACATGAATAATGTAACTTTGGGGCTCTGTGATCCCATGAATAAGGAACACAGAAATATAAAAGGGAGAAGAAAACTAGTAAACTCTACTACAATTATATCAGGAGTAAAAGAAAGACCAAATAGTTTAAATGACACAAATGGCAGAGTTACTTAGCAAGCTACTTAACAATTATTAAAGATTTTTGATTATGATATGAAAAATTAATTTAACAGCCTTGTTAAAAAATGTCTGCTAGGCACCTTTGAGTTAATGTTTATGGGGTTTATGCCCTTCCACCTGTCTAATAACTTCAGAGACAAAAGAAAAAAAAAACCTCACAGTCTAATAAATAAAACTTATTTTTCTATATAGGGCAGATCACACTCTAATTCTATGCAGTTAAAATCGGTTTAGGGCACTGACTATGAAGTGCAGACATTCTGTCAAAGTTAATTGTGGATTAATCAAGAACATGCTTCAGTCATCAGAACTAAGACAACTGTGAATTTACAAAAACAAATCATTATGAATTGTCTTCGGTGCTCAAACCATAAATCTGTAAAACATTTCAACTGCCAAACTGCAGTATTTAATTCTTTAGTATGTTCAGTAAACAAACACAAACCACAACAGGACTAAAAAAGCCTACACTGAAGTTTATGTACAGCACTCTACCACAGCCTAATAAAATCCCAATTAACACGGGTATGTGAACTGTAAAAATCATACCTACAGCAATCAGACCTCATCAAAACCTGAACTTTTATTGTAAGAGATACTCAATATGAAGCATTAAAGCTTCAGTAATTCTCTGAGGGCTTACACTTACACCACAGAGCAAGGTACCTTAAACAAAGGTGATACCTTCCAGTATGACTGTCAGCCACATGAAAGTCCATCCATCACCCATCACAACAGGATTTTACAGAGCAGGCCAAACACCAAGGAGAATGTGTCCTCAATGGAATCACAATGCAAAACTTGGTATCATTCTTTCTAGTGTGATTTTTAATAAGATACACTAGCAACTGTTGTTTTTTCCTTGCAGATTTTGAATATTTCAGAGGCTGTAGGCTTGTCATTTAGATCAAAACATCACCGAAAAAAAATGCAAGAGACTTCAAGCAAACATAAATGTACTGAACTTGCATTCCTTATAATGCATAAGCATTGATTTCTTGAGGCATGGAAACTAGCTGTGTTTTCAAAGACTATTCATTTTAGTAAATCATCATGCCTAAAAATCATTACTACATACTAATTTAACATGCAATAGCTTTACCACCTGTCTCCAAATAGGCATTATAAAAATATAAAATAATTCATTCCCTTCCCTTGTTTTGCTGGGTAACCCAAGACAATCACAAAAGAAAAAGGGAGGAAGAGTACAGTAAAAGTAGGAACAGTGTACATTGTCATCCATGAGTTATCTGATTTGGTGACATGCCTAAGTTATTATTTCCAGTTAAAGCTGAAGAATTTTTTGTCTAAAAATTAGTAATTGCATTCAGACTTCCAGGAAAATTGTCCTCAGGCCAACTACACAATGTTGTATCTCTGAACAGTCAAAAGATCCTAAGAAGTCACATATGAAATACAAAGTTTTGCAAGAATAGTCTTTTTAAGGCAAGCCAGTAAAAGATATACCAGTGTTGCCTATATTACAAAAATGAGCATTTTTGCTTTCTCTTTGTTACTGAAAATTATTTACTTCTCGAGTATGTATCAAGAATGTGAAGCAACCTGGCTATATTACCATGACAGGTTTCCCAAATCTTGAACTGCAAAATATAATGCACACACAAATGTGGTTTAAACTTATTTAAATGAGTGCAGCAAAACTGTAACTTAAGGGGAAGTTAATGAGAAGCAGCTTCAGTTGTATTTCCCTTGGATTGTTACACCCATGTGGCTTGCAGGCAAAGAGCTCTCTGATATGGAAAGATCAGCTGAAGAAGAAGGATGAGTTCCTGCTTCAGGATGCCTGAGTCACTGAAATAGGTTAAAACACTATTAAAAAAATCTTCAAAGTCTTTCAAAGAGTTCTGACAGGCTTGAAAGGGAAATAGAGAACTTTAAAGTGTTTCTTTAAACTTTTTTGTTTTACAGAATAAATGACTGTCTGGATTTAATTTTAAAAATACAGTTGCTTTTAACTTTCAAAATAAAATACACAATTTGCATATCTTGATTACCAAAAGTTTTTGTAAAATGTCAGATCCCCTAAACCATCTTTGATTTTCAAGCATAATGTATTCTCAACTCAGAAAGCATCTTTCAAGTCAAAACATTCAAAAGGTAATACCAATGTCAAGAGCAGAACAAAACAAGAGTGACCTAGCCACACAAAAAAATCCCAGAAACAATCTGGATGTACTGAATCAATTCTGACCATTTCAAATCAAATAGCTCTGCATCTAATCCACAATTATAATATTATTCAGTTCTATGAGCAATTACAAACAACTTTAACATGGACACAAAGTCGCAAACTTTTATATTGATTAGAAGACAATTACATCATTAAGTGCTGTTCCTTTCATTAAAATTAATTATGTTTGTGATGAGGTTTAGAAAACTTTCAACATTTTCTTTTCTCTGCTGAGAGGCTGCACTACAATAAAGTATTCTTTACTTAATACCAGTGCTGGAAGCTGAAGGTAATACTGATCCTACAGGATTGCTGTTTGGTAGCCACCACGACTGTTTAATCAGAACATCAGTTAATTACACAGAACTGGAACACCATGCCCAGTGTTACCGTTCTAGCCTGTGTTATTCAAAGGTACTTAAATTTCAAAGATGTTTCTAAATACAAATGTAAACACTGTTTTACTCTCTAAGTAAATACCATCTCGTGCATACTGTTACTGCAATGATGGTTCATTACAAATGAAATACCACAAATAAAGTACTTCTTTTAAGTTTTTTTACTTCCTGCTTAACAAGTATTTCAACTCATGCGAAAAGTAACAAGGCTTTGTAAGACTGTAGGTCAGTTACCTCTCATTCCTGAATTTCATAGTTGGATAAGAAAAAGCAATTAATAAAAATCTGTTTTAAAGAAAAAAAATCCTGTTTTTAAAAATCTCTTTTTTTGTTTGTTTCACAGTGGACACAATGTTTGTTGAAAAAATGTAACAGTACTAAAGGCTTCTATCTTCATATATCCTCAGAGTAATAAAGCAGCAAATAACAAGGGTTATCACCATACAACCCCAGATTCAAACACTTTCTCCCCTTCCCTTTAATGTGCTTTGGATTGGCCTAAAGGAAGCACCTCTAATCATCTCCAGCAAAACTGATCTTAATACACAAAGCCTTTGCAGCAAGTAGGAAATGAAGCTGAAGACAATGAATCCATTCACATACACAGGACCAGGAACACAAGCAAAAACTCCATGACTGGCTGAAGTTCCAAAAAGGAATGAAACCCCTTTTCTAATGCTGCCTAATAAAACCACAGAGATGATGTTGCATTTCTTTGTTGGTCACAAACTAAATAAAATCTCCTCTTTTCCAAACCACACATGTAATCAGCAGTTGCACAGTATTTCCATTCAACAATCTTATTTCAACAAGCCCCTCTTCCCAAAATTTTCAGCTTCTGCCTTGCCAGGGAAAAAATGAAAACATGGTATGATGATGTACATCAATACAGGGAAATAATCACATGACATATCTTATTTTCCTTCTGTCTCACATTGTGACCACCTACACTTTTATATACACTTTTCTGCTGACCTGCCACCCTCTTTTTACCATCTCAGATGTACATCCCTGTACATACTGACAACTACAGTAACTTTATTCCTATGGAAGCCTTTACTTCTATGGAAAACTCAACACAACCAAGCACTGAGCTTGGTTAGGATTTTTGGGTTGTGTCAACTGCTGACTGAAATCAAGGCCAATCTTTTGTTCCCAGTTTGCTCATTGGCTGTCGATGATCTGAGGGAAGTTATGTCACTATGTCTCACAAACAGACTGAATTTTAATACAGATTTGAAATTGCTTACCTGTCTTAGCCCTGAAACATACCGAAAACTGGCATATTTTGTTATGGAACAGTTAAATAGCTTCACCAGAAGAAGACCCTGTTAAACACACACACAGACATACAAACTCTCACCTTCCCCAGGACTAACTGCAGACGGAAGACTGGTCCAGTCTAGGGTCCAGCTGGGGCATGGATGAGGAGAAAACTTTGCTTCAATTCCATTTTCCTACATGAAAGAAGGAAAAAAATAAGTTAAGACCATTTACCCACTTAAGATGGTATCAAAACTCTCACTAAATTTAACGGCACAAAAAAGCCCTCCTAAGATTTTTTAGGAAATGCTGTCAGCTTCTATGCAAAAAATAAAAACCGAACCCAACTGAAAAGGTTGGATAATGAAGACAAGCATAAAAGCAACAGTTTTCTGTCATTCTTTATATAAATATCTTTAAAAGAGAAATACAATATTGCAATTCAAACAAAAAGTTACTTTGATTATTCAGAATTATTGAAAGGGCTCCTATTATTTTTTTTAATTGGGCAGTCCTATTTTTGCCCAATTCCTGAATAAATCAAATATCAGAGGAGAAGAAAAAAGTAGAATCACCTCTAAGTCAATGAGTTTCAGATTTAGGACGAACAAAGGGTATTAAACTGTTCACGGCTGTCAAAATTAGTGTGTACAATTCTAATAAATTCTACCTACTCCAAATCAAGCAAATGTGGCTACAAAAGTAACTCATTAAAAAGCTTAAATTACCATTAACTTAGTCATGGTTGGCCTTGGACCACCTATAAAATGACTGGCTTCATGATCCTCTTCTAACTCATCAGGAACTGAAGCAGAGTCCTGGAGCTGCTCCTCAGGAGCAGACACCAACTCTGGAAGCTGGAGAAGCTCCATGTTGCATTTGCCAGCAGCTTTCTTTACCCCAGGTACTTCCTGAACTCTTCTATACCAACTGGATATCAGTGGCAAGTTGACCAGATTTTTGCCTTGCTTCTTGCTGGAAACCTAAAATAATAAAATGAGAAAGTACTGGCTACTGTAATTTCCTTACTACAAGCCACCAAAAGGCACAAACTACAGGATTAAACTCAGCTCCATGCTGAGCAGAAGCACTGACAGCATGATGGCAATCAGCTGGTTCAGAACACCGGGTGGAATTGCCAGTTGGCCATTTAGACTTTATCTGCAATTCCCATTTGCTTAATAGGATGAAAAGGTTTACATGACCAACATGAATCATAATTTCAGTCAGTAACAGGAAAACTCCATATAAATAATACTCTTAAATATGTGCTATTTCCTAACATAGGAACGATTAGTTTTGGTCATTAGATAAAAATCCTCAATACAGTAATTTGAAATTAATACTGAACTCCAAGCATGACACTATGGTACCTGAATGGTCTTCCACCAAAAGCTGTTTTGCTGGGAACTACAAGCTTGAAATACCTATGTGATACCAGGCAAGACCCTTGGTCTTTATTCAAGTCTTTGCACTACATCTGCAGCTTTTTTTTAATTAGTATTGAACCCTTATTTTTAATCATGAATTACTTTTTAGACTCTTAAGTTCATATTTTTATACAATAATGGTAACCAGTATATTTATTTTCTGAACTAAGTGTATGTGATTATGAGTTAATGTGACTTCCAATAGAAACTAGCATTTTAACTGTAAAAAATGAAATAAAAACATTTCCTAAGTAAGGATATGTTGCACATATTAAAAAAAAAAATCACTTTTTAAGATGAAGTCCAACTACTTTTAAAAAGGATGCACTTGATGAAATTAAATAACTTTTGTTTAGATTCCCAAATGTTCTAGAACAATAGAGATCATCCTCTTACAGGAGAGGTTGTGAAGTCTCCTTAGAGACACTCAAAATATAACTAGACATGATCCTGGGCAGCTGGCTCTAGCTGACCCTGCTCTGAGCAGGGTACTTCGACAAGATGAGCTCCATATGCGACTTCCAACCTCAACTATTCTGTGATGCTGTGTGATTTTCTGCTTTAAACAGAAAATTAAAAATCATGATTACAGGAAGAGGCAGGAAAGACCACGCAAAACCAGCATTCTTCCCTGGAGCTGTCCAAAGAATGGAAATAGAAATTGGTAAAGAACACTTGAAATCACACAAAATTTCCAACAGCTCTCCTGCATGCTGTGTTTATAATATGCTTAGGGTAATCACAAGTAATTAGCAATAGCTAAAGGAGCAAAAGGATGAACTGTGCAACTTTAGTATCTAATTTAATAACCTAATAGTAACACAGGCAAAACCCCATTAATTCAGCTAAGGAAGAAGTCTTTTGGAAAGCAATTCTAAGAGGCACTGTTACACTTGTTATCAAGTGTTCTAAATTGTATTTTAAAAAGTGAATAGTGTTTTTTTCCCAAATGAGGACCTGAGCTTTTGTTATACTTCTATTAATTTTCAACAGTTACAACTAATAGAAGGCATCACAAAGGTAACCTCGGAATGATAACAGCATTGAAATGAGGTAATGAAAAACAACCCTTCAGCTTCATTATCTTACTTTTGGTAATTATAATTACAATCACCTAGTCAGGTCTCCTCATATTTATAGGATGATATTTTCCAGACACATACTCACTTAAGACTTCATTATTATTCACACCCTTAATTCAAAGTGGAACTGCAACTAGAGTGATCTTTTTAAACACAATCCAGGAAGTCCAGCTATACAAGTGACAAATAGCACTTGAATACAGAATTGAACTCTGGGACTTCCATCAACAAGAGCAGTTTCAACTCACAGCCTGCAAGAACCTTACAGATGCAAGTTTTTCAATTTTGATGACAACTGTAGGCATCAAGGTATAATTGCTTAGAAAATGATCATTCACCAGAGAACAGAAATAAACAAACATTATCCCAGAGCTCTTGTAAATTAGGTAAAAATGAAATTGAAAGCCAGGTTTTCAGGGAAACCTTGGTGTGAGCTAACACAAGTGTACTGTAAAATACCTAGTTCATGAGCTGCAGAACACCAGGGCTCAAGGGTAACATATAAAAAGTCAATAAATACAAAATTCTTGGCTGCTCACAGTACATCCACAGAATGATCCCAACCACGGTGCTGAAATCAATTGAGCACCTGATGCAAAAATCTTCTCATGCCTAGCACCAGTAAATCAAATATTACTCTAAAAAGTTATGCTCTTATTAATAAAGGTCTTGGAAAAACAAAGGCTGAAATACATTAAAGTTTTTTAAGTAGTAAGAAAGCATTTTGTCTTCATACTTTTGTTTAGTATCATCCATACAGAAGTTGCTGTTCCCCTCCAATTACGTGATTTGCAGCACAAACAAAGCAGATGTGAATTAAGAAACATTTCTGTAAAATAGGTCATCCTCTCAATTCAAAGGCAGCATATTGCTATCATCACACAGAAATCCACTGAGGAGGATGATGATAGTGGTTAAAGAAGTTATAAAGTGGACATTTGTCACATTATTAATAGTCGATAGTCATTATCTTTATTTTCGAGACTGTTACCCTCAATCTGACTAACAGCATCTTCTCCAGGAATTCCATTTGTTTTCAAACACCATAAGGGAGATTTGGCAAACCAACTTGCAAAATCAAAATGCAAATGTTCCTGGAACAGACACCAGCTTAGCTGTAAATCTCACAGAGTAATTGCAGTAATAGAACTGTAGGAGGCAAACTCATTCTATCATTTTACTGTGATGGGAAATAAAGACATAGTTGAAATTTCCTTAAATCTCTCCTATGCATCTATCCCCATAAAACTAAATACACAGATTGTGCTGAGCAAGATTCTTGCACAGTCTTGCCACAGAAGTTTTTTCCCACTGTAGAACTAGTTTTTAAGTTGAGCTCAAGTCACCTGTACTAGTATTTTTAATTTAACAGAGTTTACTAAACACCGATATGCTTTGCATCTAGAAGTAACTTTAGTGACCTCACCAATCCCTGTTTTTTGTGTTTGTATAAAAATAAGACAAATCTTTGATTTTGGGTTAAGGTCACTTTGGAAACACCACAATATGTTCAAATTAACATATTTTACAACTTTTAGGTTCTTAAAAAACATACATGTACACTAATTGATATTTGCAGAATTTGTCAGCTTACCAAGAACTGATGGATGCATGGCAAAAGCACTAGATCTGCCACAGTAAAATAAAGCCCTTCTGCAAAAACGTGGTCCAAGAGGGGAAGGTCAGAGGTTTTTGTTCTCCTGATGTGAGGGGCCTCCCTGTTGATTGCATCTGGTGCTTCCTGGGCAAGTAGTTTGGAGAAAGCTACACTCAGTTCCAAACTTGAGGGTGGATGTTCATGGACTTCTCCTGGTTTTAATTCCTCTGTTGCTTCTTCACCAAGCACAGGCACTGCAGCCTTGGCACCTGCCTTCTGTTGTTGAAGTTTCTGCCTTCGAATTTTGTCATCATTATGTACTCGGACAGGTTCTCCGAGCTTCCTTTCCAACAGTAAAATGTCAGGAGGAATAGCCTGGCAGTGCTCAGGAGAGGCTGTCAAAAATCTTTCAACAGCCAGAGGTATGCTGATCTCACAGAGCCTGGTCCACTGGCTAACCTGTCAAAAACATTTACTTAATTAATGTCTCTACAGAAAGAGAAACAAAATCCAGGGTAACTTTTGGTTACTTTGGTTACTCAATCACTTCAAGCAAAGGAATTCCAGCTTTAAATACATTCTTTGTTAATCTCAGAAGCTCAAAATATTTCTGTATTGCTATTACAACAGCAGAGTTAGGAAGCTAAATCTTATATAAAACAGAACAGTTATCCAGTACAGCATATTTTTATTTCCTTACTGACATAAAATTAGGGTGGCTGTGTCACTCATAAGGAACAAAGCTGTGGCATGGTGATCAATGGCAACCATGGAAACAGGATAATGCCAGGGTGGAGTTCTGCCTCCTGAGAGGCATGAGGAAGGCAAGTCTAGATGGATGAGCTGCCAGATGAGCAAACTGCTGCGTGATAAATGGACTGACATCTCAACTCAAAGGACACTGCTGGTTAACAGCTCACACTCTACTGGGAGGCCAGCTAGGAGTGGAAATCTTTAAGGGTCTATGCTGAGGCCTATCCCATTTCATCATCTTTACCTGGAGGAGGGAGATGGAATACACTCCCATCAAGGATGACACGGAATTGAAAAGAGCAGACAACAAATTCCCAACAAACTCCAAGGCAGAGCTGCTATTCACATGAGCCTGCACAGACTACAGAATGAGCTGAGAGGAACTGATGTGAAACTTGGAATACCCCACACTTAGGAGGGAGTTATCCCCTGGAATGGTACAGGCTAGGGACTGACCACCTGGCCAGGTAGCCACTCTGCTGAAAAGACACTACACAACCTGGTGAGGATAAACTAAACACAAAAGCCACCTTGACAGTGAAGGCTAATAATATATAGAGCTCTTGAAATTAAAATCAGCAAGAAATTAGATATTTCTTAGTTTACTTCAAACTTTATAACTCATCTATACTGCTACACATGAAGCAAAGATCTGACCTACTTTTTAACATTAAGGTTATTTTTGTGCTGCTAAAAAGTAGTATCTTCAAAAATAATTATTTTTCATCTTTGTGCCAAAATACAGGTACTTCTCCATAGAAAAAATTGCATTTTCTAAGCAAATTAATATTTTACTAAAAGAACTTACTTGACATCAATATTAAGAGTCTACTTGAGAGCATTTAGTGCTTATTAAAAAACCAATCAATGTTTCTAAAAGAGAGACACACTCACTTCAGCACAGGCTTTTAAGCAGGTCTTCTTAAAGCCCAAGAGTTCCAAAACCTCCTTTTTAGATGGATCTGCCTCAAATGTTTTCTGTATTATATGTCTTAAGACAACAGAAAGCCCAGCTCGGCAGAATTTGTCATCTTTCACGACAACAGCAGGCAAACTGCAGCTCTGCACAACCACTGGAAGCTGACACCTGGAGATTAAGTGGACCTCGAGGTCGCCAGCGAGGTTTTTTGTCACACACTGTTCACCCACATCTTCGCCGGTTGGCACTAAGAAAACTTTAAATAATTTGCAGTCACAGTAGGATAGCAAAAACAGTGAGATAGATGTATGAAGAGGGAAGATACTGTCTCTGTACTGATGAGAAAAAGCCAAATATAAATGTTCTTCAGCAACATTATCTTTCATCGTCTTCCTGAGATGAAGTTCCTGAAATAGAAATCAGAGTATGACATCCATAAAAGAAGACAGAATTAAAAAAAAAGTTTTAAAAAAAATTCAAATCACTGGTTCTTTCACTATCTGCTACAACTGATTTTAACATAAGACACTACTAAAGACATCTTGCATGAATAATTGGCAGGCCCCTTTCTGAGAGAAAAGAATGATTTCACATCTACACTGTCTCTTCACATACAAGATCATGGATAGGAAAATGATCTCTGTAAATTTTTTTTTTACATTTTAGAATATTTCTGACATCAACTAAAACCTAAAGAAAATGTTTTATTTTCAATTTTTAAGTGCATACACATTTTAAAGCAAGGTTTTGGTTTTTTACATTAAAATCTCTCACAATATTAACCATGCATTATAAAAAAAAAACAAGTTCCCAAGCACATATCTACAACAGCCAGTTCCCTAATACAAACATTTGTCTTTTTGTAACTGCTAAAAGGCATTTATAGCAGATATTTAGGCCATGGGGAATAATGTTGGTTTCTGTATTAAAAATTAATCTAGAGTTGGGTGAGATAAAAACTGAAGGACTCATAAACATTCATCTCATGATACTACATGAACACCTCAAACACACCAACTACTTTAAAACAGTCCAATTCAAAAGTAGCAGAGCTGAAATGAGTATCTTCTCAGTGTATTAAAAACCCACATTAATTTTCCTTACAGCGGGTTGAAAGCTACATTTTTCCTACTACAGTATTCCATAGGAGTTTAACATAAGGCACTGATGCAGCAATTTTTCTGCTCCATCACTCAGCAGGATTGCCCATTACCTGAGAGATGACAGGTGGCACTGAAAAGCCTCAGACACTAGATGGCCCTCTTACCACAAGTGACACAGGCCACAGCTCGAGCAGTGAGGAAGAGAAATTTAAATGTGGCTGAGAGGCCAGAATAGGGTTTTATACACATATATATAAAGCACGAGTGACACTGAAACAGCATCAGTCTTTCACATTACTAGATTAATAAGGTCTTGGCACAATTACAATTGCTTGGATTTTTACAAATGCAAGTATTCTAAAATAAAGGTTTAATTTGATACACCTTGATTATTCCATTTATTTTTTTTCCATATAGACATGTACATCACACTTACTACTTTGCATTACCTACCACAGAACCAAAACAAATTGTCCAAAAAGAGGGAGTGGAAGAATAAAATCAAGTCCACCTGACATTAAGAATACTAATGTCTGTTACAGTGACACATTTTTAAACCATTAAATGCCAAGAACAGTGGCTGTGCTATGAGTACTGTTATTTTTCTTTAATTAACACACTGCCACACAAAGAACAGGACAGTAAACAATGCCATACTTCACCACAAGATATTTTATTTGGGTAAATCTTGACAGCATGGAAGTTGAGACAGACTCTATATCCTAAGTACACATCTGTGGTAGAAATCCAGAGAGGTAAATCAAGAAGAGTTACTGCTACCATAGTCACACCCATAGCTTCTAGCATTTAAACTGCTATTCTCAACTACAGTCTCTCTTTCAATATTAAAAAGTACTCTTATATGCACTTGGGTTAATATTTTTGTTCTCCATGTGAACTCAAAGAGCTCACAAGTCCATCTTTTGCTGGGCATGCAAACCACCCAGACATGCACATTCACCACATCACTCAATTTGTTCTAGTTGATGTTCCTGGACTCAGTCAGCTTTTTTGGTCATTTTCATGCTATGCAAAACTGCTAAATATTTTGGTAAACTCTGACAAGGTTTCTATTTCCAAAGTATATTATCCTATAGTTTCCACCCATTAATCACCCATACTCACCATTTATTTTTAAAAACTACTTACAAGTAATTTTAACAAACTGGGCTTCCATAATGACTGCAATTTGCTACTTTGGTCATTATGGATTTATTTGAATTGTTATTTATTGCAAACATTTCTGTGTCCCTCCACCACACCAGTAACTGAACATCTCACAGACTTTCCTCTCAAAGACCCTTGCAAGGTGAAAGTTTCCTGTGTTCCTGTTACACACATGAAAAAGCAAAAGCACAAAGAGAATTTATAGTTCAGTGTCACACTGGAAGTCTGTCCTAGGGCAAGCCAAAAATTTGGACATCTTTCCTTAAGGGCTTTGTTGTTTGGTTGGCTATGAGATTCTGGGGTTTTTTAAGGTCAGTCTATGACAATGAAAATTACAGTCTGGCTAATTTTTTTCTCAAATCTCTCACAGAAGAGAAACTAAAATAATCTGTCCAGAAGCTCAATAAGTGACTTTACCTCTGTTTCCTCACTGTTTCCTGTGAGAAGAAAGGCCTTCTTGAATCACTTCAACTGAGCTGTACATCCTTACACTGCCACACCCAGCTCCTCTCCCATATTTTACTTCTGAGAATTCCTTCCAACATTTTGTCTCTAAGCACTGACATTATAAAGTCGCTTCCTATATTTTTTGTTTCCAATACAGGTGCTTTTCTGCACTGCTTCAGTTCTGCAGAGTCTATATTCCTTGTGGATTTATGCACAGATTTTCATTTCAAAGACTTAACAGCCCACCTCGTTGCCCATTCTCACTTAAGTCTTTTCACAAAACTACTACCCATCCATTTAATGTGTTTATTAATCCCTTGGCAGCTTACTGAGAACAAAAGCAGATGCAGACATACCCAATAAAATGAAATGTGCAATACAGAACTAACCAAACTTAGTAAGACATTGCGCTACTTGCTCACAGTATTTTTCCCAGCACTTTTTTCTCTAATTGGACCATAAATTCTGCAGGAAGAGATGGATTTTTTTCTATTGGCCATATTTACAGTAGCCACTGTTTGAAAGAGGGAAAATGAAAAGCAATGATCAATACAGGATTTACACCAAAACTTAAGAGACAAAGATAATGTTGCCTACCTTTGGTAAAAAAGACACCTCCTTAAAAATTATAAATATTATGTATGTGTAACTTTCCTTAGCAGTGCTGCTTTTTACCATTTTCTTTTCCCTTTCAACATGCTCTAAACACTTTAAGTTTCACTCAGCTGCCCTGTTAACAACGTAATAAAGAAAAACACTGCTTTAAAAACAAGTGTTCCCCATAAAAAGTTAAAGACAACTAAATAACTACATAAACATCCTCTTCCTTTCAGTCCATTAAAAAGATCCTATTCATTTGTTGATTACTACACAGTAAAATAGAACTTCTAATAAGCAGACACGTTAGAATTCGAGAAATGTTTAACACAATGCCACTTAAAAACGCGGCAAATATTTAACTTAGTGCAAAGCATTATTTGTGCTTCAAGACACAAAACTTGAGAGCCCGGAGTTATATTTCTATCCAAGACGATCCATTTACTGGATGCGTTCAGGGCCACCCCTGCACAGAAAGGGGAAGCACAGAAGAGCTTCGGACCCGAACTTCAGGCGGCTCTACGAATGAAGTGAAAGTTGGGGACGGCTCTGGAGAGCCAGACGTGGACGGGATTCCTCGGGGCACGGAGCCGGGACTCCTCGGGGCACGGAGCCGGGACTCCTCGGGGCACGGAGCCGGGACTCCTCGGGGCACGGAGCCGGGACTCCTCGGGGCACGGAGCCACACGCCTGAGCTCGGCTGCTGCGGAGAGCGACACCACCGAACCAGGGCTCCCTCGCAGCCCCGCTCGCTAAAGGCTCTGCTCCCAGCTGCTCTCGGTGCCCAGGTAGCGCTGCCAAACCAGCCCCGGGACTTTTCCACCACCACCTTCCCTGGATCCTGCCCTTTCTCCCGCTAATTTTCCTTACCCCGGCCCGGCCGCTTCCGCCCCGGCTCCGCCCCTTCCTGCGCCGCCCCGGCCCGCACGCACCGCCCGGAACTGCCGCCCGCCGCCCGCGCTGCGCGGGGGAACTGCGGTGGTGGCGGACCTGCCTGGGCGCCTTCCTCCTCTTCCTCCTCCTCCTTCTCCTCCTCCTTCTCCTCCTCCTCCTCCTCCTCGTCTCCGGTGAGACACCAGCGGGCGGGAAGAGGGCACTTGAGAGGAGGAAGAGAGATGATCGGGAGGAGGAAATCTGGGAGAAGGAAGAGGGCGATTGGGAGGAGGTAGAGAGCGACTGGGAGGATGAAGGAAGAGGGGAGCTGAGAGAGGGACGAGCGGGTTTGGCAACAGGAAGGGGGAATTTTAGGGTTGGGACGGGAAGAGGGGCTTGGGAGGAGGGGAGGAAGAGGGATTTAGGAGGAGGCAAAGGGGTTTGGGAGCGGGGAGGAAGAGGGAGATTGGGAGAGGGGTCTGGGGAGGAGAAAAGGAATTTGGGGGTGGGGGGAGGAAGAGCAGGTTTGGGAGCGGGAAGAGGCGTTTGGGACGAGAAAAAAGGGGTTGGGACAGGACAGTAAGGGTAAGTTTAGTTGTGACAAATAGGGTGTTTGGCAGGAGGGAGCGAGAGGGATCCCTCAGGCACAGCTGGCCGCTCTCCCTCGGGCCCGGGTGTGTTTTGGGTGTCCTGCGGGGCCCGGAGGGAGCGGCGGCCGCGCTGTCCCTGTGGGACACGGGGGTGCCAAGGGACGGCCCCTCTGGGCACACGGCCCTGAGGAAGTCCGTGCGGGGCAATAATGGTTGTAGCAGGGTGGTATTTTATTCTTTTGAGCATTCTAAAGTGATGCTTTCAGGTGAGAGGCTTTTCCTTCCTTCCTTGTAAAAAGAAATCCCATGGAGAAATTTGCAGCGAGTAGGTTGCGGAGGGTCACGTTGTGGCTTTGGCATAACTGTTTCAGAAATTAGTTTTTAACTAAAGTTTGCTTCTCTCTCTGAGAAATTAGTGGGAGGATGATATCCAGGAATTTGTACACTTGATAAGTTTCTGTGTGGACGTTGAATAATGCAAAGGTGAAAACAGTAGTGGAGGTGTACTCAGTTTACCAGTGGCTTGAGCCAATGAGCAGTAATGTGTTGAAATGTCTTCAGGTTCATTTTCTGCAGAATATTGATGCTCAGTGGTAGCAGCAGGGCTTAGCAAATCTCAGTTGTGCAGGTACAGTTATCACAAAATACCCTGAGTTGAAAGGCACTCACAAGGATCATGCCATTTATCAGGAAAAGGATTCACAAGGAAAATCTGTCACCACTGCTGCAAGGAATAAATTTGTTAGTGACAGCAGACCAGATCAAATAGTTGATGTCTTCTTTGCCACAAACTTGACCTGTAAGGTCTCCCAAGGCCTTTTGCCACAAGGCAGAGCTTAAGGAGGGGAGGAACTACAAGTTGTGGAAGAGGATTGTAGCAGGATTGTTTCCCTGATAAGTCCATGGGCCCAGGTAGACTGCATTCAAGGGTGCCAACAACTGACAGTGTCTTCACAAAGCTGCTTTCTGTCATCTTTTAAAGGCCATGAAACTGGGGGAGATCCCAAAGACTGAAGAAAGGCAAATATTATCTTCATAAAGGGCAAGAAGGACAAGCAAGAGAACTACAGACTGGTCAGCCTCATTCCTTCCTGCTGTGGAAGGATCGTGGAGGAAGCCATTTGTGGCAAAAGAAGGTAAAAACTGGAAAGAGCCAGATCTACCAAGGATAAATCATGCCTGATCAATTGGCTTGACCTCTGTGACTAAATAGCTAGATCTGGAGATGGAGGGAGTGTTGGATACCATCTGCTGTGGGCTTAGAGGGATATAATGGAAGTTTTCATTTACCTGAGGATATTATTGGAAAGATAGAACCAGTCTTTGTACTCACATGCACAGTGGGAGAATGAGAGACAGCACGATTTAAAACCTCCAATTCAAAACAAAGAAATGAGGACAGTGAGGCATTGGGACAGGCTGCCCAGAAAGAGTTTTTGTATTCCTGTCTTTGGAAATTTTCAGGATCCAGCTGGAAAAGTCCTGAGCAAGCTGGTCTGAATTCAGTGTTGACTTTGCATTGAACAGGAGGTTGCAGAGGGCGACCATGTGGGGTCCCTTCCACAAGGAATGATTCTGCAATCCTGAAATAATTCACTGTTTCTGTGGAAAAAACAGCAAATATAGGGCATTAGTGTAATTTTTTAAATATTGGATAAGCTGGTTACAGTGATATTGATTGGAATACTAATTTAAAAGAACATTGTAAAATATGTTGTAGAATAGAATGTAAAATTAAGGATGCCAGTACTAGTAACTCCATAGCAGGAGATCTTATACGTGTCTCAAAAGATTCTTTGAAGATGATGACAAGGAAATTAGAACTGATTAATACAATTGTTCTCATTAATACAGTTATCCAGACTACTGAAGTGCATGAGTTTTGAAATGTCCCTTGTGGAAAGTTACTGAGAAATTATCCTGTCATAAATCAAGTGCTGCTTAAGATACTTAAGTAGCAAAAACTGAAAATAGAAGTTCATTTTTTTCTGCTTTTAAGATTTTCCTTGATCTACTTTCTTAAGACTCATTAGATCTGAAAGTGACCTGTAAGAGGCACTATTGGAAAATAACCAAAATCTGCCACTGTCACTCTTAATAGCTGTAGTCAGGAAGGAGGTAAATTCTGAGGAACAAAAGGACAGGGAAAAGTGAATTGATTATATGGTAGTAAATGAAAAACAGTGTAATGAGTGTGTTGGAAGGAACTATAAGCTGTTGATTCATGTGACTGTGCTTTAAGGTAACTGCTACATATCTTGAAGGTAGCTGAAATGGATATTTCAGTGAAAGGCCTTTTAATCATAAGTGGCAGTAAAAAATAAAAATATTGATGAGTCTATAAAAGGTTGGCGTAGTAGCAAAAGTCCATAATACCATTGCAATGTAAATAGAAGAGGTGTACTTTCTTGAAAAAACATCTTTAGTAGTACACCTGCCTCAGAAAATAATAGGAATAGGAGCTCAGAGACAGATGGTTGAAAATATGACCATATCTGAAAATGTAATGGAAGTAGATCCATTTCGCTGCAAGTTATGATGAATAAAATAACACATGGGCAGGTATGTAAAACAGTAGATGGCAAATGAGTGAAAAAACGAAGAGGGCTCCTACACCCTATAAATTCTAAGTTAAAACCCTGAAAGACCATGTGTTCTGTAGAGTGCCCAGTTAAGGTTGATTGTGTTTGACAGAAGACAATAGTATGCTAAAGAAATGAAAGAATCCTAAACTTCTTGGATATTTTAAAAATAACAACTCACTGAATGACATCTATGTTTCCCCATATATTTAAATCACTTAGAATAGTCCATCTTGGGAGGTAAAAGAGACCTAGGTTGAGAAAGGTGCTTTTAGGGTTAGGCTGATGGGGGAATGCTGGGTTGCAAAAGGGTCTGCTGGCTTGGTGCAGAACCCTGTTCTGCTCAGGGTTCAAGGGTTTTAACACAGCCCTCTGATCTCTCAACTGCATTTTCAATCTAATGCAGAAAAGACAGTGTCATACTCACTTTTTTCTAAATAGCATTTTAATTTTTATTTCTTATACTAAGATTCTACTTCAAGAAGAAAGTCAAGGAGGTCTGTCTTGCAGAATAGCCTATGGCATCATCATTGAAACACTCTGCTGTCCTTGTCTCAAGGCTTCACATTGCTGTATGCTGACTTGACTGCCAGAGGAGCAGTTTGTGCATTAAGACATGAATGAATGAAATTGGATCTTAGGTTTATAAGTGTCAGTCCACTGTTTGATACTTAAAAACAGTTTGAGCTGTGAACATCTGGAAAGGGCCACTACCAAAAGCAATAATTTGCTTTTTGGACTAGGACAGACGTTATTAGTAGCCTTTTTGACAGCAGTGTTATTATGGTCCCATAAGGAGAGCATAGTTATCAATTTGCTTTTTTCAGATGATGCTGTTTTTAAGACAGTTATTGATGTATTCGTCTTTGAATATGCTTCCCTTCTCTAACTCACTAATAGATTTTTTAAATTTGAAAATGCATTTCTAAACTGAGCAGACTTTAACTGTTTACTAAGCCCAGTTTCCTCTCTTCTCATGAGAAATTTCTTGTGATATCTTAGTCGTAATTGCAGTAGCCTGGGACATTATAATTGTCCTCAAGAGCAGAGAAAGAATTGCTGCAATTACATAGCAAATAAAGGAATAAATATGGAGAACCCTTTTGAAATTTGGGGTTTAACAGTTCCTTTCAATATACGTCTTTAAAAAGCTAGAGCTAGAAACAAATCTAGGAAGTGTTACCTTCAGAGAGATGAAAATTCAATTATGTTTACATTTATTCTCAAAATATTAGAGAATGCCTGTGAATGGCTGCCTGTTTCTCATGTACACAAGTATATATTCCTAGCAGAATTCCTCTTTTGCTCAGAGAAGAACTTGAACAATTTTTTTAACAGGGAGTTCTACAAAATTTCTGAAATTAGTGTATCGATTCTGAGGTTTTCATTCAACAGCAGGTTTAGCAGAGTCCTGGTTTAAGAGTGTGTGGTGCTGACACTTGGAAGGCATGTTCACAGAACAAAGAAATGTGGGACATTATCTACCCACAGATCTCAAGAGCAGCCTGAACATTTATCAGAGGTAGATGGATAAAGAAAAGAGGGTATGTGCTTTCTGTGCTCTGTGAATTCACTTTTTGTCATCATCAGAGAGAGACGGAATTGCCGGGACGGGCCTTGCGCTGCAGTCTGTGCTTGATCAGTGGTACAGCTGAGTAGCTGGTGGGTAGCACTTCCTGGCAGAAGTTCTGTGACCACCAGAAAATGATTTGTCAAGTAGCAAAGATTAAGGAAGAGAGAGGATGCTCTTGAAGAGGTTTCTTAACTCTCTGCTGGGTCCATTGATAAAATCCCTATGAAGTTCTGTACGTTGAACTCCTTGATGATCTCAGTCAAGCGATTCTCTGGTGTCTCGTGAAAGCTCAGCATGAGATAAAGGTTCCTGGGGACTTGTGGGCAGGTGTTGAGGGAGCAGCCTGCCAGTGCTGGTGTTTAGGCCAGAGAGGTAAACGTTCACTGCCATGAATATGAAATGGAATTCATCAGCTGAAAAAGCTGTCCATATAGTGCTTTTGATGAAAGAACTGATGAAAGGCTTTTCAAGAATGTCTTCTAGATTATTGTAGGTAAAAACGCAAACCCACAAACATCCTGGTGTGTTTTAAATGAGACTTTTAAGGATTATTAACAATAACAGTTCTCATACATTTTTAGAAAATATCAGGAAACTTCCCATGTTATTTCTTAAATTATTAATTGTCATTTACTTATTTAAGTTAGGTATCTATCTTAGTAGGAACAATTTCTGGTGTAAATGCTGTTCCTTAGAGTTTTTTTAAAGAAATTAACATAGTGCTCCAGAGTGCAGGAATATATTGCTATGAGGCAAACAGTTTTTTAAAGTCATTGTAACATTTTCCTCAGTTTATTCTATTTCCATGGACACTGTGGCATCTTGCAGCTCTGGATAGTCATTATCTGACATGACACTTAGACTGTCACATGAGTATGTGGATAGGTCACAATCTGAATTACAAATTTTTTCACTGTTTCAGCTAAATTTAAAAATGTACTTTTCAGCTATTTTTTTTATATATATATATACACACTTAGCTGTTTATATCTTACATGCTGCAATGAGCTGTTCTTTTGAGAAGTTTAAAAAGTTAATTTTTCTACAGGTAAGATTTTTCCTAGTTGCTCTTAAATGATCAATGAATTAGAAATCACTGTATGTGCAAAAAGTGTTAAGGAGAAGGGTGGTAATTGCTTTTCTTGAAGTTAATATTTCTTTTGCATTCTTTTCAATATTTTTATGTATGAAATATCAAGAATATGATTTTTTTTCATTTACGTAAGTATGATGAGTTTCATTTCTGAATATCGTATATGCCAAAGAATGAATTTGACATTTCAGATGTCCAGTCATATTCTAAGTTCTACAGCACTGAAGTTCACAGCCATCTTCTAATGATAATTAATTCCCATATAATCCTTGCTGTAGTTTAATATAGTTAAATTTTAAAAATAAAAGAAATAGTCTGTTTGCCACATGCTGTTTGAATTATGCTCCATGTGAATAAAGTTGTCATTGTTTTTCTTTTTTCTTTTAATTCACGTTGAAGACACAACTATGGCTGCTACAGTGAACTTGGAGCTGGATCCCATTTTTCTGAAAGCCCTGGGCTTTTTGCACTCCAAGAGCAAGGACTCTGCTGAAAAGCTGAAAGCACTTCTTGACGAGTCGTTGGCCAGAGGAACTGACTCGAGCTATCGTCCCTCTCAGAAGGTACTGGTGTTGGGGAGCATGGCTCCTTTCTGTGTGCCTTAATAAAGCTCCTGCTATTCCTCTTTTACAGCTGAAAATCAGAAGTTGAGGAAAAAGTAATTATGGAATGTTCACATTCATCATTCTCCTTTTCCATACAGCATAATCCTTTCAATTAATGGAAGTTAATGGGAAAAAAATCTCTTTACCTTGTTGATCCACCAAGACTTAAAAGAGATATTCAGCATTATATCAGACTTGCTGTGTAAGGTGCACCCAAATTTACCTATTTCTGCAGTTACATTTCAGAGCTAAAAGTTCTTTAAGATATAGATTACATTTGCCACAGAGAAATAAGAAACAATATTTTTTACCAATAAAGCTGTATCTCTTTCCTTGAAATTCTGTTGATGAAATTATAGTAGAAAACCACCAAATGGTTCAAAGCAGAAATTATTTGCAGGCTGAAACCATTGCTGTCCAATGGACAAACATTACTTTTCATCTACTGAAAATCACTCAACACCTGCTAGAGAGAATATTTGACTCTGAGATGAGCGTATGGAAATAGCCAAGTGGGGACATCCTCGTGCTGCTGTGTATTGCCATATGGATAATGAGCTCTTGTTCTCCCCTAGGATGCCTGCATGTCAGCCTGCTGTGTTCTAATGATGGTCTGTATGCTGATACATTTGCAATATTTCATTTCTACGTGGCTCCAAATAACTGAAAGGCACTAGTACTGCTCAGCATACATCATGCTTTACTGTGTGGTCTAACTCCTTTCTGTTAACTCCCTGAAACCTAACACAGATCTCAAAACTCTCAGGTGCCTGTCATCTCAGAGCTCAAAAAAGAAATGTGTGGTTTAAAGAGGAAGCAGGGAGCAGAATAACCATGCAAAGAGGCTTGGGAAGCCAATTCTAATAACAGTTTGGCTGGAAGTCACCTGCCCTCAGGTGAAACTGAGGCTCAGGCCAGAGGAAGAAATCTTTTGTTCTCTTTTCAGTTTATATCCAATAGCAGCAGGACTGCAAAGGTCAAAAATGAAAAAAAGTACAAGCATTCCTTTCCTTGCATTTGCAGGCTGCAGGGTGAATTTGTGGTTGACCGTGAAATCCAAGAAGAGAGTAGGGAGCACAGGATTACCACAGTCAAGTCAAGGAACTTGGAGGGCTGAAGCTCAGGGCTTAGGACCTGTCCCAGTATACAGCAGAGAATTGCTCCCGTCTTACCAGCTGAGAGGGATTACCTTGCTCATGTCCATCAGTGTGACTGAAACTCATTTACAGCCTCTCCTGACTATTATCCATTTGCTGACATTAATGTGTCATTAATGAGAACAATTGATTTCTGTTGATATCTAAATTTATTAATCTGATAGACAAATATGGACTGAGATTAAGAGGAGGTCAATATTTCTCTCCATGAAGGAATGAATTATTGATTGGTTATATCTGTTGTTGGCTTGTGTTTTTAGCTTGTATTGAATTTTGTCCTTAAACCTGTCTGAAAATTCATGTTCATTACCTCTTTGAATTTTAAAAGCAGAAATGTCTCCTTTTTAATTAATGTTCCAAAGAGGATCTGTCTTTGGAAAAGGAGCAAGTTTTCCTCAGAAAGGCGAGTGCAATTCAAACACTAATTTGTTGATGTAATATGAAATTATTTTAAGAAATGTTTTTTTGATAGAAAGTGTATATGGAGATGATCAGTGTTGTATGGCATATTGTTTGCCTGTCCTGTTATCTCACTAATTGCAAATTAGGTAGGAACTCAACAGCAGAATTTGGCTTCAATTTTTGTTTCTGTTTCCAGGAAGTAGAGCAACCAAAAGTATCTGTCACCAAACCCATTAAGCAAGAGCCTAAAGCTTCATCCAGTTTGCCTTCTGGCAACAACAATGGCAAGCCCACTGCATCAGAAAAGGTGAAAAAAGAAGCAGAAAAGAGATCTGCAGATAAAGTAAGTTATTTTTGTTCTCTAGTGAAATAACTTGGCATATTATCTTCAACTCTTCTAGCCTGTGAGCTACAATAGCCAGGCATGTTGCCATTCGGGCAATCTAATAAATGTCTTCTTGTAATTATCCTGTGATTGTTTTCCCTGCTCATTGTGGGGAGGTTGGACTTAAAGGATGCCTTCCAAACCATTCTGTGTTTTAAATCCTAGGAGATTATCTCATAAAAGATTACTAAAATGTAGGAAGTTGAAATGTGATATTCTCAAAGCTTTTTCAAGGATTTTGAGGTGAAGTACAAAAAGGGAGCTTGAGCTTTTAGTTCATAAATATTTTGAAGAAAATATGTAATTAAAGAAAATTCATTGTGTGTATGCTGCATAAAGTACACCTTCTTATACTGCTGATATAACTGTTCCATTTAAACTCATTTTAATAATCTGCTAGTTTGTTGCATTTTCACATTGTGTGTGTGTTTAATAGACAAAAGGGGATCCTGCTGAAGGAGCTGATGCACCAAAGAAGCCCAGGGTAGAGAAGCAAGAGGCTCGCTCCTCTCCTATTACAGTTCAGACAAGCAAGGATTTATCCATGCCTGATTTATCTAGCTTTGAGGAAACCAGTGCTGATGACTTTGCCATGGAAATGGGATTAGCCTGTGTTGTTTGCAGGTAAGTCAATATTGCTTCTTTCCAGCTAGGTTTAGTTAGCTTTTTTTTTAATTGAGTTAATGCTTCTCAAAGTTTTAATTCCAGAAATAACTTAAATCACTTAATATCCAAAATTAATACATTTAAGGTTCCTTCATGAATAAGAATGGTTTCTTGAAAATGGAACTTTTAGAGTGAACGAGCTTTTCTTCTGCAGGAAAGGACAAGTGAAAATAAAACTAGATAAGATGCAAAGCCTATCATGACAAATACATTTTTCAGTTATTGAAAAACAAAATATTAATGGCTAGCGATAAGCATTTTTAAAAAATCAGTTCTCATCTGAAAGCACTTTTAGGTGGTATTAGTATGAGATCTGTATGTGTTGCTCTTCTTTTCCTACTCATTTGACATTAGTTTACGCACAGCCGTGTTTTATCAGCAAATATATCTTGCCGTGAAGACAGGTTGTTTTTAGGTTCCAGTAAGGGCTCTAAATCTGGACTTATTAACTGGTACTAGCAGTCCATTTCTTGTTAACAGATGTACAAAATACTTTTGAATAGCCACCTCAGGATCAAATCACCCACACCAGGATTTTGTTTCACAGATCATTTATATCCTTGTTAGGCCTCAATGCTGCCAAAAGGAGCAGTTTGGCTCTCCCAATTTTACCTCCTTCCCTGGACTGTTTAGGGGGGTGTATTGCCAGTAGAGTTTGTGATCAGCTCAATCAGCCCTTGGATCAGCTCTCCTCGTGGGTTTTTCAGTAGGTTTGGGTTTCAGTCAGCTCAGTAAGAGCAAATGCTTATGCTGGCACGTGTGTGCAGAGCCAGGACAGAGAAGAGGCACAGGCCTTTTGGCAGCAGTATGTATTTTAGCTCAGCTTGAGTCAGTTGGGAAGTGGTGTGCTATAATATTATTCTTTCATCATTTCCATGGTTATTCCTGTTGTGAAAATAGGGAAGTGTTGTCAGTGCACAGAGGATAAATGTCTGTAGTTACAGATGATTATTCCAGTGACCAGTTGGGGTCTGATGGGATTTCATGTTACTCCCATGTGTTAGATCAAATATTTAGTTTCTTGTTATAGACATTGAAAAAGGAAGAAGTATATAAATATCTGAACTTTACCTTTTTTCCTGCAAATTCCATTTTTGCTGTCTCCTAAAAGAGGCAAAGCCCCATTCAGTGGTATGTTAAAATGCTACTAAAAATAGTAAGGTATTACCTTATTTGGCAGGAGGGGATAATGAAGTTTCATTTATACAGTCTTGACTGAGGTGGATGAATAATTCTGTGTCTTCCCTGGCAAAGAAAAACACTTGCAGGCATAATGAGAAATGCCTGCAAAGTAAGGAAACAGAAGAAAGAAAATGCAACTCCTGTGCCCAGTGCAGCCAAGACTTTGGAAGGCACAGGCCAGATACATGGCTCCATTAGCTGTTCCACAATCTGTGTTTATTTAACCTGGCTGCTGAAGCTTTGCTTCTTCCTGTTCATGGTCACCAATGTGAGTGTTCTTGTAAAAGATGTGTCTGCCCTTCCTAACTAAAATATCTCTGGTGCCAGACAGAGGGAGAAGCACTGCTGGGGAAGGAACAGCTCATTAGAGAGAGTGGCAACAGTCACCCCAACACTCTGGATTGTTTTCATTTTACATGGAACATGCTGAAACTGATGTCACATGGTTCTCTATGTCCAGCTCACACTGGACTGGATGTTTTTCAGAGGATTTGTGCTTTAAAGTTCTGAATCCACATTGGTCAATGTTCGTCTATTTATTGCACCCTTTTTGGGGTAATACCTTGAGCCAAAATAATAACATCCCTGTATGTTTTTAAAATTACATCTTTTAATAACTCAATTATTCTAACATTTGTGAATGAAAACATGTCAAATTGCAGAGTTGGTAGAGTTCACAGCAAAAGAGTTTATATTTATATTGCTTGAGAAGGCAAGCTAACAAGAACCCAGCTGTGGTTTCACAAATGCAAAAAAGTGTTTTTCAATATTAACTATTCCTTTTTAGAGATGTAGAAACTAAAGCAGAGGCATGAAATGTTTCTTCAAGATTTGCCAAGTGTCAAATGTATTTTCATAGTGATTAGGAGCAATTAATGTTAATGCCTGTGGTGTTTTTCTTCTTGTTCTTTTATGTGAAGTTAGTTGTTCTTTTTTACTGAGTTAGGCCTAAGGAGGGGAGAAGTATTAAAATAACTTCATCCTCTCCAGTACTTGTAGGCTGGGAAAAGCAGGACAACTCAGCAGTTACGGAGGCTCCTCAGTTGTACAAAGAGAAGATACTACAGGAAATACTACATGAAATTTGTAGATGATAGCAAAGTTTTCCTCCCAAAAAATTATTTTTAAAAGACTGGTTTGGAAATAACAACCTAATTTTCTATGAATACTTGTTTGCTTGATTGGTTTTTAGGTTTCAATACTTGTTTGTTTTAAAACCTAAAAAATCATTAGGTATGTTTCTTAGTTATCTTATAATTTAAAAGTAAGTGGTTTAACTTGTTTCTGAGCATGAAGAGTTCATAGGTTTTTATTCATTTGGGGATTGGTTTTTGTAGTTTTAAAATAGGGTGAGTCTCCCTCCTTGAGACTCTTTGTTCTGATCCAGTTTATTTAGGAATAAAAAACAAACAAAGCATCTTTTAAATATGCTGAATGTAAAATAATGGACCCTAGAATTTCAGAAAGGTTTCCCTTTCTGTTTTTAAGTAGCCTGTTTAAAAGAGAAATATTTCTTAGAAAATGTTCCATGGACAATACCTTCAGACTATGTTTTTCTGTTATATAAAGAAATAAGGGATTACCTTTCCCCACGTATCTACAAATAGAGTTTCCATGGTTACCTGGGTACCTGCTCCTCGGGGATATGAGCAAAAGCAGCTTAGCAATTAAATAGCTTGATTTGTCATCTGAAAGAAGGAATCGTTAGGAAAATGGTATTTGGGTAATTCACAGGCAGACTCCCAGCCATGTATATATCACTAATGTGTCATTTATACAGCGTGATTACTTTCAGCAAGGCCCACACAAAATGAAGCCCTCAGCACCAGCTTGCATGTTTGCTTCAAGGCAGGACTGCACAATTAATCCTTTCTATTCCATCTCTCCATGAATCTGGTATTATCTCAAATTCCACGTGTCTGTTTATGGGGTAGAGACCAAAGGGATGGCTAATAAAACATCTTCAAAGTAGCATAGAGCTTGGGTGATGATGCTTTTAAATCCTGCAGCAGGAAGCACTCCTACATGCTTGTCATTGAGAAATTATTTGTTCTTGAACTGTATTGCTCTGCAGCTGACAGCAAAATTACCCAAATGGAGACTGTCCCTCATATGCTATTATAATGAGGGAGTTGTAATTGGTGTGCTGTGATGTATCCATAAAATGCCCAGGTGAACCAAAGCAGGCAAGACTTACATCTCTAAGCTAAAAATCAGACAGGGAAATCAAGACTGCCATATACATGTTTAATAGAATGGAAGTCTTCAAATCTCTTGAAAGAAATTGCCTTTAAAAAATACCAAATTTCAAAAATGTTAGTTAGGAAGAACTGATACAGGAAGGAATACATTCAATTTGCCACAGGTAGAAAATATATGTGAAAGGAAAAATATTTTTTTTTTTTTATCCTAAGCCTTGCAAAATTTTTAACAATTGGATAATCCTCTAAGTGCTTTCTCCCATAATCTGTTCTTAACTATTTGCTCTGCAGGCAAATGACAGTTACTTTTGTGAATCAGCTAGTGGAGTGTCAGGAGTGCCATAATCTCTACCACCAGGATTGCCATAAACCTCAGGTGACAGACAAGGAAGTGAATGATCCTCGACTTGTCTGGTATTGTGCCCGCTGTACCAGGCAGATGAAGAGAATGGTAGGAGTCAGTTTTTTGTCTCGTGTGAGCACTATTTGAATACAGCAGGCTATTTCTACTGTGTGAGAATATTTCCTGGGTTAGACAAGTCTTAGGAAGCACGTTGGAGAGCCATTTTTCTCAGCAGTGCTTCCCTTGCTGCAGCTGTGGTTCTTAATGTAGCATCTCAAGGAGTATTCTGTAATGCACTTCTTAAACAAAGCTTTTTAAAAATCAGAAGGTGAGTGAAGAAAAGTGAAATAGGATTGTTTCCTGCTTGGCAAGCAGAAGTTAAAACCTCTGTTTTTTTTATTTCAGGAGATACTCAGCTTTTAGTAATAGCTCTGCAGTGTAAGTGTTCCTCTCAGCTTTGGTTCTTTTCCTGTAGGACAAGACTGCCAATTTCAATCTGACATGTTGAATGCTCTCAGGGTCAAAAATAAGCTGAGGGTAGCACATTCCACTTAAAAAAAAATAATAATAAAGGCTTTTTTTTAATATTTTTATCTGCATGACTGAACAGTAGCCTACCAGAGTCCCACTCATCTCATTATGAGAAAGAAACATAAGAGCTTTGAGTGCATGCAACATTGTTGACTTTAGTTCTAATGTTTTAAAATCACACCCAGAATACAGAAAAACACAGCAGAAAATGTGTTTTGAAACTACTCTTTGATAACTGAGTGAGTGTTACCTGTTGAAATGGCTCCACTAAGAAACAAGGAAAGAAGGCAAAGTAAGATCCTGGCCTAGAATGTACCAACACCGACTGAAATATATGATTATTGTGATGATCATCAGGCCTTTGAACTCAGAGGTGTGTTTGCTTGAGGTCAGTTCCTGCACAAGGTAGCCAGTTTAGCCCTTGAGCAGTTGCCTTCAGTATGGCCTTTCCTTTTTTTTGTTTTGGCATGAATTCTGCCATTTTGCCTGCCACTTCTTAGCAGGCTCTTGCAGCCTACATCCCAGTACTGCTGGGCTATGTCCTTGCCTTCTGCAAGTTCACCTGTCTTTGCCTTGTTCCTGTAAAGGCCCAGTGCTTTCCTGCTCTCCAAGTGTCAACACTGCCACTCTTTCCACACTGAAATAGCAAGCTCTGTTCAGGTTGCTTTTTGGCTGAACCCTGTCCTCAGTACCATACCCAGCACATCTCCATATCCCCTGTTGCCTCATTTCTCAGGGACTATTAAACCTGAAATTGTAAAGGCTAGATTGCAATCTTAAAATGCTCATGCTTTTTGTTAACAGTCAAAACAGTCCATGTTATGTGGTCCATAACTTATTCAGGGTGGTTTTTTTCCTACCTTCTTACACAGGCTCAGAAGACACAAAAACCACCTCAAAAACCAGCTCCTGCAGTGGTTTCAGTTGCACCAGCTTTGAAGGATCCATTGGTCAAGAAACCAGAAATCAAGTTAAAGCCTGAGACCCCACCAGCTTTTCTGGCATTCAAGAGAACAGAAGTCAAGGTAATGTAGTTTAAATTTACCAGAGGAAGAGTTTGTTTCACTGCACAGATAATAGGGTTTTTTCAATTAGACCAATCTTTTCACATAAGATCCATAATTGAAAATAGTCATCAGTACACTATGTGAACTGAGTAGTACCGGAGCATAGTGGGTTTGCATGAACACTGAAAGAATGGGGGGAAAAAAACTCACTTCATGTGTGGATGCCCCATCCCTGGAAGTGTTCAGGACCAGGCTGGGTGGGGTTCTGAGCAACCTGGTCTAGTGGAAGGCATCCCTGCCTGTGGCAGAGGGGGTTGGAACTAGATGGTCTTCAAAGTCCTTTCCACAACCTGAACCATTCTGTGATTTATGGATCATATAAAATGCATTATTTGCTCTCTCTAGCCAAGTAAGTTATGTGTATTTTGACACTTTGAAGGCTTTTTCTCATGGCAACAGTGGCCTTGACAGTGCTGGGTTTACACTTGAATTTGATGATCTTGAAGGTCTTATCTAGCCGTGATGGTTCTGTGATTCCATTGTAGGGAAAGTGTTGCTGACTCTGTGAGATTTAATTTAGGAGCTTCTTAAATATAATCTGATCTAGGGGCTGGCATTCCTGCCCATGGTAGGTGGGTTGGAACAAGATGATCTTTAGGGTCCTTTCCTGCCCAAACCGTTCTGTGATTCTCTTCTTTGATTCTGTGTTGCCTCATGTTTCTGTTTTTCCAAGTTAAATTATTGTCAAGAGGTCAAATTGGTCGAAGGTGGTAAACCAGAAGCAGTGTAATAAATAACAGAGTAGTCTAATAAAGCATGACCCTTTCTTAGGAAAACACAGCTTTATCTGAAAATCAAAGCAATTATTCATGTGCTCAAATTTATGTTTGCCATTGCTCTCCCTGGATGCTAACCATCATGAATACTAGGATGGGTATTGCTCTAGCACTTAGGCTTGTGAATGACTTTTTTCACCTCAATAGAGTTATTTATGTGCCTAAACAGGTTGTAAGACCTGGGGCCTGATTTCTTCCATTGACTTTACTGTTTAGAAGTTGAGTGGGTATACTATAAAAGAAGTATTACTTGAATAGAGGGGTTTAGTTTTTGTTTTGACTCTGCCATTTGATCTAACTCTGATTTAAATCAACATATCATCCTCACCTGAAGCCTGGGGATTGTAGGGTTTAAGGTGTGGGAACTTGGTTAGTGTGGATAGCACAGTGCTTCACAGGCAAAGGGAACCTATGTTTGCAGAAAGTTTGTCTTATGCAGTACCTGAATGGGAAAAGACTATAGGATAGTAGGGGTTTTTTTTAATTTTATCCGTGGTACAAATTGCTAAGAACCAAGAAGAAAGGAAACAGATTGGATACTGCTCCTTTGACAGTTTCTTAAAATAAATGCAATACTTAATTGCTCAGTGTCTGATTATTGTCTGAGCATCTGTCAGCTTGTTGAAAAGTGACACCTGGTAACAACAGTAAACAAATAAAAAGGAAGCCAAGCCACCACCTTTTATATAGTTCACAAATTTGGGCTTTTATTGTTTATGGAGGGATCACAGTGCTGTGTGGTAGTCTGCTAAGTGTACAGAAGGAAGGGGAGAAGAGATACTATGTTCTGTGTGCTTAGGAGATTGAAAGTTGGCTGCACCTGGCATCCTTTCCTGTTCTTGTTAGTACTTTTCAACTGGGGTGACCAGTGATGAAATATTGTCCACTGGGTGTTCCTGGGAAAAGAACTGAATCAGAGGCTCGGTGTATTCCTGCTGCGATGTGTTACACAAATAGATGCTACTATAATAAGAATGCTTATTTATTTTAGACTTCAGCAGCAGTTTCGGGGAACTCTGCCAGTACAAGCGTTTCCTCTTCAGCAACGAGTGGCCTTACAGGATGGGCTGCTTTTGCAGCCAAAACCTCCTCTGCCAACCCATCAACTGCCAAACTGGGATCGACGGCACAGAGTGCCGGCGGGAAACCTGCAGCTTCTTCAAATAACCAGAAACCCGTGGGTTTGTCAGGGCTGGCGACTTCAAAGACGGGACTGGGGGCCAAAATAGCTTCCGCCAACAACAGCGCTAACCCCGTTCAGCTGAAGCCTCCCCCGCCGCTGACCCTGGGCAAGACGACGCTGAGCCGCTCGGTGAGCAGCGACAACGTGAGCAAGGCGGGGCTGCCCAGCCCCAGCAGCGCCGCCCCCAGCACCGGCGGCCCGGCCGGCGGCGGCAACGGCGGCGGCGGCTCCGGGGGCAGCAGCGCGGGCGGCGCCGGCAAAGCCGCGGCTGACACCGGCAACCAGCCGGCGTCCCTGAAGGGCCCCACCTCGCAGGAGTCCCAGCTCAACGCCATGAAACGGCTACAAATGGTCAAGAAGAAGGCTGCTCAAAAGAAGCTCAAGAAGTAGTCTGGCTGCTTGCTTGGCTGTGTTCCGTGAGACGGTGGCGTCGGTGTTTTTCTTAAATGAAATCCCCCAGGTACTGTACTGAAAGAGGTTAAATCAGGGAAACCCAAACCTTGAGTAATACAGAAGGTCGAACTTTAATAATTCTGGTATTCCTTCTGCCTTTCCAAATCTGTGAGTTGAATATGTTAGAAGAATTCATTATTACATGCTCTTGGTTTTGTAGCTCAAAGCACTGAAACTTGAAATTGAAGATGGTGGGTATTTTTTAATATTAAAACCTCCACATTTGTGTAGATACTTAATAAATTGAACTTGCTGAAACCGTCGTTCTTAAATGTTAATAATAAAAGGGTTGTTAATCTGGGAAGTCATTGCCACTCTTCTTTTGCCCCATATTTCAATACTTAAAATGCTTCAGATATTCAGTATTGTGCAGAGTTTATTGCTTCAAATTATAAAGCTTGTTAGAGGAAAAAATACTTTAATTTCAAAATTTAACTGTTCAACAACAGTGTAGTTAGATTGAGATTTTTGGTTTGGCAGTTTGCTAAATTGGCCTGTTTTGGTTTTATACAGTGAGAAACTTCAACTAAAAAGAACAGAAGAGAGTCAAAACTGTCTGCAAGTTTTCTTAAAGTGTAGAGAACCATCCTGTATTTGAGAAGTATCAGGTACTCCAGCTCTCCACTGTTACCCCTGAGCTGTTCTTCATGGTTTGTGCTCCCTCTCTTCATCCCAACTGCTCCAGGTTGTGTTCAGCTTAGAGCTGGCTCAAGGTGGGCACTGGAAAATGACCTTGAGTCTTGCTCTCTGTGACCAGCACCTGGCAACTTCCCTCCATTCCTTCTGGGATGAGTGGAGTATCTCTAAACATGAAAGGATCTTGGACTGAATTGGGTTTGCATGGGCAGTTTTATTTTCTCCTAATTGTACTCTGATTTGATGGGTAATAAGTCACATTAATCTTCCATTATGGTAATTAGTGAGTGATCACTCACTCCCCTTATCCTGACCTATGACCCATCTTATTTTCTATGTCCCCTACCCAGCTGAGGAGGGGAGTGAGTACAGAGCAGCTGGGGTGGGCACCTGACATCTGTCCATGGTCAGCCTACCACACAGACTGGCATAGGTAGGTGAAAGCTACTGTTTTTCTTTGCCATCCTATATTTTAATAGTGTGTCTAAAGCTTGATACGTGTTAGCTATCTCCCATACCTCATTTCCTTGCTCCACAATTAAGATTTAGGCTTAAGTTCCTTAAACAGCCAAAGGAATAGTTTCATTTACTCAGGATTGCCTCAGCTGCCTGGAAAATTTGCATATTTTTTCAGCCATTATTTCCTGTGGAGGGAAAAAAAAAGAAAGATTTTATCTTTGTAGTGCCTGCAGCTTCCAGGGCTGTGTAAAAATAACAGCATGAGGAGGAGGAATCCAGAGCTTTTACTGCTTTTTGATCAGCCCATCCTTCCTCCTTTCCAGCACAGAGGGTTTTTAATGGTAGCATAGTAGGAAAAGACAGATGCAGTTTCCATTAGCAAAGAGAAGGCATATTTTCTTCCTAAGTGTTAATCAGGAAACTGTTGCCTACACTAAGAAGTAGTGTGAAGATAGATTCTTTAAATGGCCAAGTGCTCCTATGTGAAGTGTTCATTCCAGTAGCAAAACCTGCTCCCAGAGGAGTGTTCAAGGTGCTAGGTGCCTCTGTCTTGCCTCTGAACATACATAAAGCTTTGCTTGTGAGAGTGCAGGAGCTTTCATCTCAACTGTGCCCATTACTTTAGGTACCACCAATGGGGTGAACAGAGGCAGAAGAAGAATGATCCTTGTTTTCAAATAGTGGTAGCTAATGCCATTTAGAATACTCCTGAGATCTGATCCAAGAGTGCCCTGATGTCTTTGCATCTATACCTCTGGCATGGATTGACTGTAGGGTCCCTGCATTCAGAATGAAATAAGTGATGCTGTGCTTTTTGTGCCTTTCTTTTCCCTCTAATAAGGCCAAGTCTGGCTGCACTCATCGATAGCACTGCATTAGCAAAATCTGCAATACAGGTACAGTTTGCATCAGCAAAAGACATTCTTCCACTGTAACTTTCTCAGCTTCCTAAATGAAATACAAAGTCATCTTCTGTTGGTATAAAAATGTCAGTTAGGATTGTGATTCTTTGAAGTATTATATCAGAAAGGTATTATAGCACAGACCAAGTCTTTTAAATCAAGTGTTTAACTTGAATATGTTAGATAGGCACTGCTGAAAAACAGAGAAGATTGAAGGGAACAGTTGCTTTCTGCTTTGATGTTAAAGTTAGGATGGAATTAACAACTGTATTTCCAGAGAAGGAGTCTGTTCTACAGGCTTGTTTGACTGAAGCTGTGTGTCAGGTTGAGGAATGTAGTGTAGGGCAGGAAGAAGGAATGCCCGTCTGAAATTTGAGAAGCATGCCTCCTATTTAATAAAAATAACTGGAAAATAGTCTTGTGATTTTTCTATCCCCAAACCAAATTGCTCTGTGATTTACTGTAAAAATAGCTACCTGACTTTTCTTAAATGGTTTAGAAATTGGTGTGGTAGTATTTCATTATCACTTAAATAAGGCGGTTTTTTCATAGATGCCCAAATTCTGATACCCTCAGTAATGTGAAATTATAGGTTACTTAGGTTCCATGTGTGCTCCTTCTTTCTGGACTAGGGGATGCTGGTGATACCTGTGCCTAAAAGGAAGGTCTAACACAAGGCTCTGTGATTTACAAACTTTTTAACACTAACACTACAGCTCATAGTGGTCACCATCTTAGGAGCAGCTAGAAAAGAACAAAGCTATGCTGACATCTGGAACCTTGAAGTGTATTTTTAAACTTTCTTAGTGTTTTTGATAGTGCTTGAAAAGTTCTAATGTATTGATAAATAAGTGAGGATGCATCCTAGAAAGGCAGCATTTTATCTGAAGCAACAAACTATTTCCTCTGCTAACTTTGCAGGCAGATCTTGGATAGCGTATAAAGCTCTTTGCTTCTGGAAAACATCATGTTTAAAAAAATAAATAAGAAGAAACATCTTTACAAAAATAGATTTTTATTATTACAATAATTTAAAAGAAGATTTATTTTTTTACTATTTCCCAACAACCAATATTGTAATAGGAATTATCAGTAACACATCTGTGAAAACAAGGATTATCATAGCTGTGTTTCCTAGTGCAGGTGGTAGGTCCACTTCATCTATCTTCATTTTTAAAAGCTATCTTAAAATTACAGCAAAAGTATACTTGAGTGTTTGAAGGAGGTAATTACTCAGTGAAGCTTCCAAAGATGAGAAGTCAGAAGGAATAATTCTTGAATCTGTGTTTGCATTGAAAAGCTGAACCCCTGCTCCAAGAACACCCAGCCAAAAGGAAGATGGTGAAGCACAGAGGTGCCAGAGGTCAAAGCCTGGGGCTCTGCTGTGTACTGGCTTGGATATTTTCTGGGTTCCAGGTTATCAGTGGCAACACATAAAAATATTCCCTGAATGGAGAAGCACTTCAGTTTGAGTGGACCCAATCTTGGAAGTACTTGTACATATTTATTGTCATAACAGCTCAAGTAAAACACACATGGGAACAAATGCAAGATCCATCCAGTAAACTGCAGCCTGTCCCTGCTTCAATCAAAATTAATTAGTTTTGTCATTCATGAGAATAAGGAAGCTCTTAGAATAGTTTAACCTTCCCAATATTAAAAAAAAAAAAAATCCAGTGGCAAAACCATTGCATTTTCTTATGAATTTCTGGAGCCCTAACACAGCTCAGTTTTTAGTATTTAAAGCACTGTCTTAACAAAAATGTGACTGAGCAAGTCTAATATGAATTGTTGAAAATCCTTAATTTAGAAGGCTTTAGATTCAAGGAGCATCTCTTAATTTTCTGCAATTGCTGTTTGCATTCATATGTTTTAAACAAAAATAAAAGTTGCAATATAGTCATAGTATGAAATGATAATGGCTGACAATTTGAATTTCTGAAATGGACTAAGCCAATCCACCTGGATACCTAATTACATACTTTTACTGCATCCCAAGTTACAAGGCTACAATAAAGTCATATAATTATCCCACAATATAAAAATTATCATGGATCCTAATCTTACAGGGATTTCATTTGGCCTGCTAGGAGTTCCCAGGTCCCCCAGAAATTCAGGTGGTCAACTCCAGTATATTCATCCTTCATTCCTTGTTACTTCAGGATCAGGATACCTAGCAAATATTTTGAAGAGCAACATTTGAGTACTCTTTGAGACACCTTCACAGAGTCTGATTCTTCATGGGGAATGTACCTAACAATCAAAATCTGAGCTCTCCTGTGACTCAAGCTGAGTTCTCAGTGCTAAGACTTCAGAAATCTTTTTTTTTTTCCCTCTTTCCCTTGATTAATTTCGCTGTCAGAAATACAAAACTTCATCATTGTGCTTACATGACTCCATTAAGCCTATTAAGTACAATTCAGCCATTCTAAAACTGTTTCAACTATTGCAAAGAATAGATCTTCTCCAAATAAAATATTCTACATTTTAAAACAGAGCTGAAAACCTTCTTGTGTGTATCTTCCCCATAATCTCAAAATATAAATGCCAAAGCAGTAAAAGGGTAGCAATGAGTGTTTCAGTCCATTTTTCCAAGCAGATACTCCCTCTGCACTTTTATTTTCTTCGTTTAACTAAAGGTGAAGCTTTCCATAAAAGCAGCTAAATCCATTTATTAAGTGATTGAGAACCCTTTTTGCTTGCTATGGGAACAGCAAGATTTAAGTGCCTGAGGTGATGTACAATAAGGCAAAATAATGCTCACTGGATAGCAACAGTACACAGAGATTCCCACACCAGATTCTGGATATCTATCTCTGAGAACTCCAAAAGTTTCTCTACCATATGATTTAATCCAGCGCAAAGTTCAGGTTTAATCTCTGTGATCCTCTGCTGCATTCCGTCTCTGAGCAAGACTGACAACTTTTTCTACCCTTCTATGAAAATAATCTGAAAATTGAGGACATTAAAGAATGACACCAGGTTCATTAGCACAGCAGAAACTACTGTGTGTACCAACTGCCCTAACTTTTATCCTTTTTTTGCTTACAGGTTATTTTCTATTACATCTCACTAAGCTTTTCGAATCATTTCATCTTCAAACCTCACTCTTCAAACTATGGGAAGTAGAAACTCAGACAAAAGCTTTAGAACAACTTCTGTTTCCCCTCGATTAGCAGCACTACCTCCCCCCCCCCGACCCTTGATTGTAACAGTGTTGTCATTTTTCTCATCAGCACAAGGAATTAAGCAAACCAGAAAACACCTGACAGGAGTTTCAGTTACACTATTTGCAGCAGGCAAATCACTTTTTTGTTTTCTTTTTGCAGTGCTTTGCACTAGGTCTTCACTAATCACTAGAGGACCTCGGCATTGCTGTGGTGAGATCCCTTGTGTCGAGCACTCAGATACCCATGGGAATCACAAGGAGGGGTTTTCTGTTTGCTGTCACCATTCAGTCTATCATCTTAAGTGCAGGGCACCAGCCTGACCTAGGAATCACTGCAGTCAGTGAACCTAAAGAAACTTATTGACTAGATATTATGATCCCTGCATCTGACTTAAGGAATCAGAGAGGCTCTAAACAGTCATTGAAAGGCACCACTTGACTTTTCTTCTTTTTTCTTTTTTTTTTTCTTTTTTTTTTTTGAATCAGTAAATTTCCCAAGACTAATAACACAGGTTTCATTTCACTACACAGATCTTGCACTAACGCAGTTAGTGGGGAGACAATATGTGGATTTCAAACCTGGGGCGCTTCCATATTGCTACAAACTGTTTCTACCATATGAAGCAGTTGTGTAATTCATTTGAAAAATATAACTTCTTCATGTCACAGTACCTGTTTCTAGTGTCCCCTCTTTTCCTTCCTGCATTTCCATATTTAACTAAACATACTTTCTTCCCTGGGACTAGTCACTGGTACCGCCACACCTGGTATGTCTTAAATGTTGAAATGTTTCCTTAAAATTAAAGCCCTTTTTCTTTTCCCAATCCAATAATCTCCACTGAGAAAAAAGGTTCTTCACAAAAGCGGCTGAGGATAAAAACAGACAATCAAAAAAGCTCGAGTTTTAAGATGTGTCTGTGTTCACTGAGATAACAGTTCAGGAACAATTCAGCCTACAGTATCCCTGATGACTGAATTTGTCCTTTTTCAAGGCTAATTCTCTTCATCTTGAATATTATTTGCTAAATATCATGGAAGAAAAATGTAATTTCATCTGTGATTTGTACTTGTAGGTTGAGTCTTGATGTACGACGCTTCGACAAAAGAGAAAATTATGGGGTAATAGAGGAGCAAGCTCTTCAGCATGTTAATCAGAATCAGTCTTCCTGTTAGATGTTTCCTCCCTCAGGTCTTGACAAGGTGATGGCTTTTGGAGAATGGAGGTTCTCAGTATCATCTGTGTGCTGGATACCATGGCTTCTGTCAATCACTTGTGAGCTTGCTTTGCTTGCCGCAAACCTAACGGATGATTATTCTGTCTGCTTCAGAGAGCCTGGCTCAACAGGCCCTTCCCCTGCTAAGCATATGTCATCTTCCCTAGGTAATTAGATGGTACATATCCCTTCTGACCTTTTGCTTCAGCTAGCCACCATTCCTTATTGCCACTCAGGTCGGAAAAGCGAAGTATCCTCACCCTCTGGTACTCCTGAAGGCTGAGTTCTTGATCACTTCTAGCTTGAAATGCAAAAACAGCATAGAAGATCTGAAAAAGGAAAGCCACATAAACAAAAATCAGAATTGAAAAGTGTAGCCACGTTACTGTGTAGATGTGTATTAGTAGCAGTTCTGTATACAGAAATGTAATAACATGTACAAACCAGCATTCAGCTACATGGCCTAAAATTTATAGACAGGGCCAAAATAAAAAGTAAAATTGAAGCATCTGGGGAGTTCTGCATGACAAACAAACCAATCTCCAAGACCTCATCACCTTGCAACACTGGTAAGGTTTTCAGCTCACACCAAGTGGCTGTGGATTGCATGGAGAATTTTTCAGCAAGGATTCCTCATGGAGAATCACCTCTCCTAAAGTTCCTGTGCTCAAATGTGGCACATGGGTCACTTCTGTGCCTTGCTGATCAGCATTCTTGTTATAGATTTCTTGTCACCAGTAAGTTGAAAAATCCCCCAAACTGAGCTATTTTGCAAGTTCCTGCTCCATATGAGAACCTTGAGACATACATGAGGTAGGATAATGCAAGTGTGTTTTCTCTGACACAGGACTGCAATTCACAGTTTAACTGATTCTCCTTTCCTACCTCACAGCTATTTAAGAGCAGAGAATAACAAATTCCTATGTCACACTGACAGATCGGTGCCACTCTTTTCTGGTGTGAAAGGAAACCATTTAAATTACTAACAGTACAATTTTAGATTTTAAATAGGAACAACAAGAAGACAGGCACAGTGTGTATCATACTTACCTGCTGATCATCCATACCCTGAAGAGCACCAGTCCCCTTGCCATTAATTGCAGGATTTTCACAGAAGTGGAAAGGTGAGCTGCTGTCACTCTTCTGGTACCCTGGACTGCTTGTGCTGCTGTCAGCAGGGGGCCGTGAAGAGACAAAGAGGCTGATGTCATCAAAATCATCATCACCAAAGCCATTTTCTGCTACATCCTTCTGCGCTTTGGCTGGATTGTATGGCTTCAGGAAGGAGGAATACACATACCCTGTGAGGACTAGAAACCAGAATAAAGAGATAGAAAATAAATAAACAGCAAAACGCTGCTAAAATCATTTCAAAACCAACCGTTTTATGCAGCTGTTAGTATGACAGAGGCAAACAGATGGGGCCAGAATGAAAAGAAATCAATATCCCAAAGGGAAGCTGTTATTGGGATATTTGTGCAGAGAACTTACTTCCTGTGTCAACAAGCCATCTGCTCGTGCTTCCAAAGGGGTCCTTTTGCTCCACAACAGCCACCAGATCTCCTTCCTGCAGGTCAATGTCGAATTCCTGCGCAGCGTTGCACTTGCGCTTGGCCTGGTACAGCGACTCCGTGCTGTACGTGGCCAGCAGCTTGGACCTGTGCTCCTCCGTTTGCCGTGGGGACTCCAGCTGGAAACAAACCAGTCCTCAGTAATGCTGGGGTCATTTCCAAAGAAAAATCTGGATAAAAATGCTGCATGTGGCAACTGACTCAGGGTTTTCACACGCAGACCAAGGAGTTACTTGCAGCGGGACCAAATCTCCTCTGCATATGCAGGAAGAACCTGTCCCACTGCTATATTAACAGGTGAGCTGTAAAGGGCAGATTTCAAAGAAATGTAGGAATTTCACTAATTAAAGACCTCTTAGTCTGTTCTCTGCTCTCAAAGAGGTGGTGTTCTGTATGTGAACTCTCTCCTGCTTAATTGGTTTTCTGTAGCCATGACCTTTGTATTTCTATGTAATATCACAAAAAATACATAATCCAAAAATGGGCTGAGGTGTGCTAAGGCCACATAACAACTTGCGTGATAAAGCATTAGGGAAAAAAAAAAAACAAAAAAAAAACACCAAAAAAAACCAGTGGTACCCCAAATTTTTGTGTGAAATTACCTCTCTAAATGAGGGCAAGATGCCATTACCAGCTGGAAGCATATTCATTTCAGGGTTTGGTTATAGGGCAGGGAGGGGGATGCTGCACATCAATGGGATCTTAACATACCACAGAAGCAAGAGCACCTGATGCTGAAACAACTGCCCCAGCTTCTCCTGTAAACCTGCATCCAAATCCTTATTTTACTGTAAACTCAACTCCTAAAACCTCCAGAAACATCTGATGAGATTGGAAACACAGAATTCGTGGTGGATTTTCTGAATCTTGCGCTGTGGGTGTGTATGTTTCTGCATATATGTGTGAACACCCGTGCACATAACCACAGCTGAGCACAAGGAAAGAAAAATTTCTGAATTAGAAGACTAAGATGCACTACAAGAGTATTTAAAAAAAGAAGTTACCAAAAATATACCTTAGCCTTACCATGTGCTTAAAGGCCTAAGGGCAATTTGAGGTAATTCAAGTGGATTTTCAAGATATTAACATGAAAAAAGTGAAAAATCATCTGAAGTTACTGGTCAATGAAAACTTTACTCCAACAACCTGATTCAGAGTCACAGTGGAGAGACAAAGCCCAAACCTTAAGGTAGTATAAAAATGGATTTGTTTCAAAAGTGATCAAAAGAGGATGCTTCATACACAATTTGGATGTATGGTACTCACCAGAGAAGGAACAGGTTTCTTTTTTTCTAGGCTCAATTTTCCCTCAATAAAGATTGTACTGATGTTTTCTTTTACAAAATTCAGCTTGTGAACCTCCTCCATCAATTGATTCTGCACTTCACAGATGCTTGAGGAGGACAGCTGCGAACACAAATGTGGGTTAGATCTCATGTACAAAATGGGAGGGAGATTGGAGAGAGCAGATTTAATTTAATTTGCTGAGTGCTAGGAGTCAGGAAATCTGACAAGTTATGACTATTTTCTGCAGAGCCCATAAGCAGTGCAATCTCTACATATGAGATGTAAAGAGAAGAAAGGTCTTTGCTTAAAGAAAGTCTCTAATAGATGCTATTACATTTAAAAGACCTAGAAATTAAAGTCAAATCATTAAAAATATTCTAAATGGTGATGAAAATTAAGAGTCTTGCATTTATGCTACTGAGCCACCTGCTTTCACATGCAAATGGGCATCTCAGCAGCTATCAGAGTGGCCAATGTGCTACAAGGTTTGGAGCAGTTTATCCCACAGCTGTGTGTTTGTGCAACTGAGAGCTGCAAACAGGTTAAAAATTGTTGGGTAACTGACAGTCTGTGGTACTGAATAAGTGATTTTTGTATATGCCTAATACCAAATGCATTTGCTGATGTAAACAGGAAGAAAAGAAAAAGAAGGTAATTTTGTAGCCAGATCCTCTCAGAAAACAATGCAACAGCTTTCAACACATGAAAACATCAAATTACAGGAATGAAATTTCTTAATGCAGAAAAATCCTTAATTTTCCCATTAAACACCATAGCTCTATGTTTTGATCCTGACCTTGTCTGCTTAATTTTTCAGCTGCCCCTTACTATAATGTGCTCTGTTCCAGCCTTGATGGAAAGGAATACTCCAGAATTGCCTTACTAGAGTGTGTTTCCCAAGCAGCCTTGTTCTGTTCAGGTGAGTGGATTTGTATGTGTGGAAGGCATTGTTGCAGCTGTGTTTCTCAGGGGGTTCAAGTCCTCCAGGTGAGGCTATTCATTACTGCTGAGAGATATCTGCAGGAGTTTCTGCATCATATTTGGGTTTTAAAGCACCTTGATTTTCATAAAAACTATTGCATTGGATCTCCTAACTTGTTTCTCTTTTGCAGTCATCTGTGACTCTGCAGTCTAGCAGCAAAGGAGGTATTCATGCACTTTCTTATAATTTCCTGTGTCTTCTGGGCTAGTCAGGGTCCATGCTAAGATATGCTAGCAGCTGCCTTCTTTTTGCCTCCCTGTAATACTCTTGCCATTACTATCACTGCGACAGTAGGAACAGTTCCATTAGGATCATTCTCAAAGAAAAACCCAGGTCTGACAAAAGTTCAGAACAGAAGTTCCTCAAAACTGACTCCAGAGTGACCTTGCTGTGACCTTCAGTACGTAGCGGGGGCCTAGAGGAAAGCTGGAGAGGGGCTTTTTACAAGGGTATGTAGTGACAGGACAAGGGGGAGTGGCTTTAAACTGAAAGAGGGCAGGTTTACATGGGTTTACTGTGACCCTGGTGAGGCACTGAAATGGCTTCTACAAGGAAGCTGTGGGTTCCTTATCCCTGGAAGCTTTAAAGGTAGGCTTGGATGGGGCTTTAAGCAACCTGGTCTAATGGAAGGTGTCCCTGTTAATGGCAGGAAAATTGGAACTAGATGATCTTTAAAATCCCTTCCAACCAAACCATTTTGATTCCAACATAATCTGTACTGAGCTTGCAAAGGAAAAAAACCCCAAATATAACTGTGCTCAGCAGAACAAACAAAATCAGAAAATCAGTAAATCAGTGTAACTTTCTAGATATGTGTCCTACATAACTTTACCAAAGCATACAGAAAGAAGAAAAGAGAAATTAAGGCACAGCTACCCCTGTTTCTAATGTACTTACTGGAACAGGCACCATGACAGCAGAGTTTGATTCAAGTGCTGCAAGCATAATATTCCTGAGGAGGGTGATGAAGCAGTGTAGACAGTTCAACACGATCTTTTTGGCTGCTCCGTTGAATACCTGAAGTTCTTCCACTAGCTGTGCATTTAGAGCCTCATATTCTTTCTTTGCCATCTCCAGGTCTGCTCCAGCTGACCTCTGAATGTAGCTGTTGTAGTCCAACAACTTGTCATAGCGCTTCTGGATGAGGTTCTGAGGGCCTGGAAACAGGGCTTGCAGTGCTGAGAGAGGAGTCAAGACAAGCTTGTCCAGCTGAGCCATCTGGAAAGTGTAAACCAGACCTGCTCATTACCTTATTCACACAGTCCATCAGATGCCATAAGGGGCTGAGCCTGATGGCAGCCCATCAAGCAATCTGTTAATCACTCTTCACAAAGCTTTGCTGCCAGAGGCAGCTTCAAGCAGGGTCCAGCATGCTTTAGAATCTCCTTCATAACGGGAGATGTTAATTCTTTAGATGTTAGTTTCTCAGCTTTCAGTGTCTGCAAATGGCAGGGGTCCCTTGGAGCATGCAGGTACTGCCCCTAGGGAGCTGCCTCTGGGGGAAAACAGCAAGGATTGGTCAAGTGGTCAAATAAAACTGGTATTTCCTTAGCTGGAAGGCCCACATCAATATACAGTCTAAAGCAAATGAGGTCTTATTAAGTGGCAGCCTTGAATTCTCTCAAAGCTGCCTTTTTTTCTTTTTTTTTTTTTTTTTCTTTTTTTTTTTCTTTTTTTTTTCCCTCCTCTCCTGGAAACAGCTGTAACTCAATTCCTGTTTAAGCAAACACAAACAATCACTTGATTTGATTAAATTAGGTTATGCTTGTTGGTTTTATCTCTAGTAATCAACAAAATTAGACACCTGGTAAAAAAACCAGTCTTCCTCAGACTTTTCCATTAGTCTCTAATTGTCTCAAGGGATTAATATTGCATGAAATAAAATTTATTTTTGTAAGTCATTTGTTCAAATACAGCACAGGCTTGTAGTGAGTGAAATTCATCATCATATTTAAGCCCTTGGACATTCTGTGTGAATTAAGTTGTTGAGTTGGATGTGAGAATAAAAAAGCAGCTGCCTCTGCGTTCTCAAAAACATAGCAGAGTTGAGGAGAGATCCATTTTAGCCCCAGAGTTGTTCTCCAAGGCCAAGATGATGTACACTGGCTAAATAGCTCCTATTTTATTTCCACCTGAAAAACTGGGCTGTGTTTAGTGAACCGATTTTTGATGCATTAAGAAAACAATTCTTCCAAACTGCTGGACCTGATTTCTTAAAAAGAGGCTACTGGGAATTTCTGCCCTGAAAATTTTCCAAAAATCTAATGAGAGAGGAAGGTATACATTATTGACAAAGGCACCTCCGCCTCTGAATTTTTCCAAGTTGAGCAGCTGTTTGAATAAGCAGCCTATCCCATTTTGAAAAGACATTTACGAATCTTATTAGAGCCAAGCATTAGAGTTCATTTTAATTCTGAAAGCAGAAGACTAGTTGAAAAACTATTACTATTTTTTAAATTGCTTTATTAATTACTACGGGCTATATTTGGATTTTTCATGACTTCCCTATATGAAGGATTTGACAGCTCTATGTTAATATCTGGACTTGATGATCAGAGAGGCCTTTTTCCAGCTAATAAATCTGAGATTTTTACAGATCTGTGATTCCAGGAGTTAACAGTACATAAGCACAATATCAATCACAAAAGTCACTCAAACTGCAAGTGCTGGTAACAAAGTAGCAAGGCAACAATCTGCTGCTCTTTTCTGAAGTTCAGGCAAAACAAATACATAATTGTTCAGGTGATACAAATTTAAAACAAAGATTTTAGTATAAACCCAGGAATTTAGCTTGACAGGTTTTCTTTCATTCTTCTAAGGAAAATACAATTCATTTATATTGTATTTTATCTTAGTTCCTACATAAATTCAACCAAAACTCCCACTTATCCTTCCCAACAGATTCCTAAGCTGTTTTTTTAACTCTTTTCTGTCCTAGTCTTCCTCACATATAGCTGTTTTCTCAGACATACAGTAGCTGTGTAACACTGGACATTGCATTAACTTACAAAATCTTCACACAGATTTGCAGCGTTGGTCTGTTTTTCCGAACAGTCATTGACTTTGTCATCTTTATCTTGCAGGATTTCCTGAAGCTCAATTATATTCTGGTCAGCCAGATGTATAGAATCCTAAATGAAAAGATGGTAGGAAGATGAAACTATCACAATCTGTTTTAATATGCTGCATTCACTCATGCAGCTATTCAATAATACTTCTGGAATCAGAAATATTTTCCATCTCCAACACCTGTGCAGTTGCTGTGCAGTTTCCAGTCATTGTGAGGTTGTTTACTGTGATAATATTTTCCTCTGCTTTGTCTATTTTCAGTGTAAACTACTTAAGAATCAAGCTGTTAATGTTCAACTGAAAGAATTATGCCCTAAACTAATGAATATCACACTGGAATTCACCAACTCCTCAGGAGGAAGCCAGACTACCTTGCATCCTCAAAAATCTCATTTGGGGGACTAAGTAGGACTACAGTGGTGTATTTCAGTTACTCAGAATTTAAATCTCAATGAAGTGTGGATCCGTTTGGATAAGGAGCTGTCAGCACCACTGCAGGCAGCAGCCCTCCTTGGCTGAGCTCCCTGGCCTTTCCCTGTTTGCAGAACCAAACACGGTGCATTTGCCATAAGCCCTGGCCAGCTGGCTATTGATCTTGCCTAGCTCCCAAACAACCTCCCTACCTGGCTGGGGCACACTTACACTTGGACAGGCCTCATGCCATCTACAAAGCTCCAAGTAGTCCATGGAAGGGGGCAGGCTGATAAATCACAAGCCAGCCTTCTTCTCTGGAGAGGAGGGTTGAAGCAAAGACATTTTAGAGAACTTGAGCACTCTGCACATCTAATACTAACCCTCAACACAACCTAAATATGGGGAAAGGGAAGGAGTCCTTCCATCCACAATATTTATTTTAGGATGTTTTAATTCATGTGGCTGCAGCTCAGTTCTTCAATCTTTAATCAGAAGATTGGTTCAATCTCAGTTAGTCCCCCACTGCAGCAGAGGGGGGTGACAGCTTCACACAGAGATTGAAAGTCCTGACTGCCACCAGGCAGAACCTTCTTTTCTGCACCTGTGGGTCTCCACAGAACCTGCCTCTGTCAGGGGAAAAATGCAAAAGTGCAGGCTTCAAAACTTCTTTGCCATCGGCTCAGTAATGCAGTGGCAGCACAGCTTATTTATTTAATATTCTGATGTAGACAGCCCTGCTAATAAATAATTTGGTGTTGCCCAGCCAGCAGCAGAAATGTGCGTCAAACTGGTTATGGAGAGGGTTTGTGACCACAGATTGCAAAAAGGCCTGTACCCACCTGGAGATGTTGTGAATAGAGCGAAATGTTCTTCACACACAATTTCACAGTCTTCTCTAGACTTTGAAACAACTTTTCTTCCTTATTAAAAGTTCCATCTTTCACCTAAAATAGACATTTGCACTGTTATTTTGGCAGCCCAAAGGAGTCTGGCTCATGAAAGAAACATCCAGAGCGCTGCTAGAAAAATCCTTGAACTCCTCCCTTTGAAAACAGATCAACCCCTAATTCTCTCAAGCTCCAGCTGTAATTCAAAACCAGCAGGCAACACGGCAGAGAATTCCATTTTTAATCCTTGTGGGAGCAGGGAGTTGCTTTACTACAAGGCCGACAAAAGGCTTCATTTTCCTATGTGCTGTTGTCCCATCTGAGGAAATGTTGGGGGGAAAAGGTGGGATGGATGTTTTGGAGTTAAAGGTGGGACGGGTATTTGGGAGGAAAAGGTGGGATGGGTATTGCAGAGGAAAAGGTGGGATGGCTATTTGGAGGAGAAGGTGGGATGGCTATTTGGAGGAGAAGGTGGGATGGCTATTTGGAGGAGAAGGTGGGATGGCTGTTTTGGAGGAGAAGGTGGGATGGCTGTTTGGGAGGAGAAGGTGGGATGGCTGTTTGGGAGGAGAAGGTGGGATGGCTGTTTGGGAGGAGAAGGCGGGATGGCTGTTCCGGAGCGGGCCCGCAGCCGCGGTGCCGGGCGCTCTCCCGCACGCCGGCTGTAGGTGGAGCTGTTATCCCAGAGCCGTGCCAGCCTCTCCTCTGGAAACGCCGGCAGCCGCCGATGGCCTCGGGAAACTTCTTGATGCCGCCCTGAAAACGCGGTCATTTCTGCCCGTCTTTTCCTGCAGGAGCTTCAGAAATCTCAAGTCACGTCTCAGTGGTTTTGCCGTGGGGGTGTCAGCGTGTTTCGAGACGTGAGTTGGGAACTTTCTCAGTCTAATTAAGCAGGAGAGGCGGCTGAATCTCCTAACAGATGCATTCTGATACTAAAATGATCCTCAAATGTTTAAAGCTTAATTAGAAACAAAACCAAAAAAACATAAACCAGAAGTTTCTAAAGAAAAGAAAAAAAAAGGGAAAAGAAAAATCACATATCCTCTTAATCAAATTTAATTCCCTTTTTCTCTGATTTTATAGCCTTGCTGGTGTCTGTCACAGTCTGAATACCAAAATTTCCACTGTATAAATAAATAAACAGAAAAAAATGTAAGTGGGTGATTTGGATCAGAGAAAAAGGAGAAACACTGATAAAAAACAAACCAGGAAAAATGGCATGTATCTTCTAAAGTCACATCTAGAAAGGCAAGTGACCTTGTATAATCAGCCATCTCATGCAGTGAGGTGCACTGCATATCACTTTCAAGGTCATTTGTAATTGATTTCCTTTGAGATTTCAATTTAAGCTTTCCTGAAAATGTTTATCCTGCTAGGTTTTGAATTACAACTTTGAAATTATGAGGGAGGATTTTACTTTGGGCCGCCCAACACCCATCAGACTCATCACAGAGTCCTTTGTCTCTGTAGTTTTGAGGATTCCAGGTTTTTACACATGTAGAGGCAAATCCTGTGGCCCTTTCCTAATTAGAGGTATTGCTCATCTTCCTTGGTAGATTCCAAACCTTAATGCTACAACATGAGCAAGATGGACGGAACACATTCTCAGCCACGGCAATAATTATTGCCAGGGTATCTGCAAAATGCTGACCTCAGGCTGAGTTTCACAAAACTATCACTTCCTCTCTGCTGAAGACCAGAAGTTTGAGAAACTCTTGTGTAAAAAAGGAAGAGGTGGAGAACACATTACATTATTTTCTATTTCAATCACAAAGATCTTTCCTGTCTTCTGTGACAGTCAGAAAATGACGTTACAAATTAGGTAGGAAAAAAAGCAGCACCACAAACTCCATTTCCAACACGTTTTGAAAAACACCCTGTGCAAAAGCAGAACTGAAGCTGTCAATGCAAATCTGCAGTTGGATGAGTAAGTACCTGAGGTTCTCCCCTCGTCAGTATTTTCAGATGGCTGGTGACCCTCTTGGATTTCTTGCTAATGGAGTGAATATTCAGTCGAGAAAACTTTTCTTTAAGGGTTTCATCATCATCATTCTTCCTATACTTCAGCACTGCAGACAGAGAATTTCATTACATCAGTAGTCTGTATTCACAGGACTTTTTACCAGGGCAGGCACACAAATATGAAACCATGTGTGAGAAGACACTTTGATGTCATTTGGGGTAATCTGTGAAAATGCTCAAGAGGATGAAAACCCCGTTATCAACAGTAACCTTGGGAAGAGTGAAGGTAGGGCTTCAACCTGGCAAATCTAAAAAAAATATTGCTATTACTGCATCTTAATTATTATCAGTGTTTGCAACTGCATTACAGACACTGTAACATTAATTCTTTCTCTGTTTTCATACTGGAGTTACCAGTCAGGTAACATAGTCAGCTGAGGACAAGGGACATTAAGGCATTGTTATCCTCTTGAAACCCAATGTCTTACACAACTTGGGTGGCACCAGCTAAAATTCATATAGTGAAATATCTGAGCTGAAAAATGTCTTGTAATGGCCAGCCCAAACCTACAAAGAAAGAACTTCCTGTGCTCTTTTCTTACCTAAATCTTTCCTCCTTTTAAGCTCATTGATGTTCACATTAATGGTTTTCATAGCAAAAAGGGCACGTTGTAGTGCCTCGTGGTCAGGGTGAGAAGCAGGAGTTGAGTTCAAGAGCTCCCGGAGTAACAGGGGATATTTCATCAGCCGTTGCACTGGTTTGATCAACAGGGATCCCAGGTCCATTAGATTTGGCTTTCCTCTGTAATTTACACCAAAATAATTGTCACAAAATTAGAAATTCCTTGAATTGCAATTACCAGTCAAGCCAAAAAACAAGATACATCTGTGGGGGAACAGGGGTGTTGTAAACGAAACCTTGCTGTCACCCCCTCAATGAGAAATACACCCCAGGTCTCTGAATTTTCTGTTTTCAGAACTTAGCAGACATCAGCTCTGAAACCATCCCACTCAGTCTAAAGGTGCATGTGCTGTAACTCACACATCACAACACCCAGGAAGGGAGATGTAGGTGGAAGAACAAATAACAGGAAGTTTGAGAAATGCGTGTGAGAGCTGGGCTGTTACATCCTGCCCTGGGCCCTCAGGCTTAAAACTGTAACATTTCCATGCTGTGGGTAACTGGGATGCCTGTTCACAGTGCATCCCTTCTCACAACACTCCTGACTTGGCACAGAGACCCTTGAGCTTTACAGCCTTTCACCTGTGGTTTTACTTTGCTGGCTGCCAGTCAGTTATTTCTAATGATGCCTCGGCTTCCAAAGGGTACCAAATCTGGCCTGGGAAATGTAGAACACACAGAATATTCACACAGGCTTGATCCAACCTGCTGGAAGACTCCCTTACATAAAGGCAGAGCAGGAAACTGGCCAGGGTGGTAGAAGGATGAGAGCAGGACAATCCCAGCTTCCAGCATGGGCACAGGGATGCTCTGTGGCTCTAGGCTCAATCCCCACTGGCTGGGCAGGGGCAGCAGAGCAGCATCCCCAGGCATTCAAGTGGCTCAGGCCATGAAGGCCCCCCTGAGCTCTTGGGCCAGCTGAACTCATGCTCCAGCCCTGCTGCAGACTTTGCCTGCACTCTCCAGGCTGGAATGGGAGAGGCCGTGCAGGCTGTGGGCTGCCACAACAGCCTCGAAGGAAACGGGAAAGGACTGAGCCACGTGTGCCTTCATTACCTTCCATGTGCTGGGTAGAAACATGGGGTGTCCCCAGAATGGGTGACACCAGGTGGCCAAGACCAGGGCCAGCCACTGCTGAGGTTCCAGCAGCAGGACAGACATGTCCACAGCCTCCCCTCATGACAGCACAATCCTCAGCAAACCAGGCACAGCTCCAGCACCAGCTACCTGGCACCTCCCCACTGAAATGAACAGGAGCTCCTGGTGACAGTGTGGAAGGCAATAAAGCAGAGCAAGCTTTCCATTTGCCTGCCCAGAAAGGCTCCTCTGGAGCAGAAAAGGTTTTCTGACATTAACTACGCAAGAGTTGAGGGTAGACAAAGAAGGATTTCTGCATATGGAAGGATGAAATAACACAATGTAGAAGGAAAGTACAAAAAATAGGGAACAGCCACATGGTTTTGCAGGCTGACATCTATTGTTTTGTGCAACAGAAAGCGTAAAAGAAAAAAACCCCTTCATTCCTACTTTTATATGTGTAAAAAGTACAAGAGCCAATCCTTACTTGCTGACTAATTAACTAACAATTTGAATGCCTTTGAGAAGAGACATCTGCATATTTAAACCATCTCTCTCAAACAGGCATTATCTGTAAAAAAGTTCTGCATGAAAAAAAATTAACAGTAGATGCCTTTTAAGGCTTTCTCATGTCCTGAAACATTCTCATCATTTCAATCCCCCTCATTTCCCCTGTATCTTACATTAAATAGAAAGCTGTTTTTCCTTCTTTCAGCTTCTGGCAGCAATAATGAAAAAAAAAAAATCTTAAATTGTTATTGTTTTCTCTGAAAAGCCCTATGAATGCAAATCTATAAAAGCTGCCTCGTGAATGGAAAAATCTTCAAGTGTTTTCTCTTTATATAGTTGCACTTTGGACAGCTGCCCAAGTGATAAACAGCCCTCTGTTCGGTATCTGCATGACACAGTCTTGCAATATGGTGGGAGAGATAGCAGGTTTGTTATAAGATAATGACTCCCTGGGGCACTAAAAGCCACAAAGTTTGACTCATCTAATTCTCCCCAGCAAGATTAGCTGAGATAGCCACTCTGCCTGGACAGTCCCATTTGCAGTGCACCCTGTTAGGACCCACGGGCTGCTGGGCAGGACATGGCCTTGCCACACCACTCAAGCAGGAGAGTAACGCCTTGTGACATCTATTGTGCAGAAAATTAAGTTGGTAATTCATTTGTGATGCTACTTCAGCCTTTCCCCCATGTTATTTTGAATTTAGCAAGTACTCTAAGTCACGTGTAACTGTACTAATCTCACAGCAAATTATTACCGTAGTGCTGCAGTAAATGCAGCTGGCAAACTGCAGTACTGGCAAACTGAGCTCCACAGCACAGCCTCCCTCCTGCCCCCCAACAAAACAAAGTCACTAGCACAGACACATTCCCACTTGTTTAAAAAGCCCGTGGTGGTGAGCCACACAAAGGCAGGGGAGGCAGGGTTTAGTTTCATCTGCTCTCACTGCAAGGCAGCTCAGTCCAGTGGCAAGCACAACAGCCTGCACGGTCCAGCTGGGCTGAGGCTGGTGTGATGAACTGGCATCTCAGCTGCCAGTTCTGAGATGGTGGGCAGGAATCAGGCTGCAGCAGGGCTCAGAATCTTGGGCTTTATGGTTTACTATGCATGCCTTTATTTTAGTACAAGACATGTAGGGCAAATAATTCTCTGTGCCATAAGTCTCTCAAGCAAACCCAGGGAATTCACTGAGGCTGCACAGTTGTTAAGCCAAGCAGAATTTAACCTATTGAGCTGCTAGCAAAGGGCAGCACTGTCTGGTATTTATGTAATTGTTTTCTCGATCATGCTTGAATGAAAATCACTCTGGGAACAGCAACATCACAGACCATTTGGGGGGAGTTATGCTGTATTTTCCAGTTCAAGAGTAATCAGATTTTTGGGTGCAGTCCTGCCCAAGGGCTGTTGCAACTCTGCAACCTCTGATTTGCAGGTGATGGGACTTCTTGAGTGCCCTGCCTGTGGAGCAGCAAAGCCCAGGGAGGGTCCCACAGCTAAACCTGCTCATTGCATTCTGCACAGCTTTGTAAGAGTCCTTTTAAACTCAGAAAGTGACTTGTCTCCTACACTCCACTGGAAACTGTTTGAAGGAGAAAACCAGACTTTCATATCTATTAGGGCTACACAAGGCAGAACAGCCAGTCTTGTGTGATTTCGGTATGTGTTTCTGCCTCACATGAGCATACTGTGACCTTCTGGATATTTTGTATCTCTTGGAGCCACACTCCTTGTGGGACAGGGGTACACAGGAATATCCCTTATCAAAACAAAATGCAGAGAAACTATTTCCTATCACAGACAAAAGCTTGAAAGCCCCCAAAGTAGAGTTTCAACATGCAACTCTTTCAAAGTGTATTTTATGCAGATCATAGCTCTAACATGCAATTGACTGACTGATTAACAAATTCTCTGACTTGGCTTGAGGTCTGTTCCTCTCCTGCCAGTACAGACCACACTTGCTCCTCCTTTCTCCTAACACTTTGTTGGGGGTTGCAATCTTTCTCTTCAGTTCAGACAACCCCTCCTCTGACCTCTCACTGCAGGTAACTTCAATGCAGCCAACATGCTGGATGTCCAGAAACTGCAGCTGTGATAAATTCTCCTTTACAGCTTTTCAAAGATGTCACATTTGGCACAGAAGTCCCTTAACCACAACTCATCAGTGGCTGGGGGACTTTTCTGGCTAAGTTGCAATGAGATTGTTCTTTTCTGATGTTCTTCCAGCCACTGCTGGGGGAAGATCCTAAGGTGGGCTTCTCACAGGGGGCTGCTGAAGGGGTTGTCAACTTAGGAATAGCTTTACCTGCAGCCCTGCCTGAATTGTAGCAGGAAATTGGATTTCAAAGACTGACACTATGCTGTTGACAAACAGTCAGAGCATTCTGCATATGTCCTGGAAAATTCTCCAGGATATACTGACACAAAAGGTTTATGTTCTTAAAATTTCCACCTGCACAGCTTTTAACATACTAAAGATAAATCAAAGATCCTTTAAGATTATTTTACATGTAAAAAAAGGCACAGTACTTACTCTTCTTCATATCTCTTTCTGCAAAAGAAAAGAAAACAAAGCATGCATTAGATTCCTCCTAAAAGGATTTATACAGACCAGGAGATTCTCAGATACCCTTCAGTGACACAGGGTAGCCATAACTGGCACGCTAACTTAGGTTTGTAGAACCTACAGAACTGCACAAAGCAGCCAGAGGGTACTGGTGAATCTGACCCTGTAGCTTTTTGAATGGACAGCCCCAAATGAGAAAGGATTGTCAGAAACCTGGCTTTGGCAGTGCCTTGTCCTCACACTGTTCGAGAAGGAAGTTTGGATCCCTCTGCTAACAGCTGTAGGTAACACCGAGCCATTAATACAAAAAGTAAAACTAAACGTCATCCTTACACTTTACATACATCTGTCTACTCTCTTTAAACAGAAATGTATTTTTAAAAGAAAAGGAATACATTTCAGCCTTTTAGGGTTTAGAGTCAATGAAGCTGTGAAGTTTTTTGTAGACCCCACATCAACTGAAACCTCTCTGGAGTAGGATGGTGCTGATGCATATACCAAAAGCATCAGTGACTTAAAATTGCAGTTTGCAAACTCGTGCATAGAATGTTTTCTTATGGTATCAATAAACCCAAATGCAAGAGACCCAAATGTCTCCATCTCTGCATCAGGCTTTCCTGACATCACAACCTCAGCCACACTTTTTTGACTGCCTGCACTCTTATCTCCTGGCCCACCAGTGCCTAGCTGAGCATCTGGAAGCTGCTGCTTTCATTGCTTCTGCACTGTCAGCATTTTGTGTGCTTGTGACGTCCCTCTGCCCCTGTAATAGTTGACCGAGCTACTTCAGGCTGAAAGCTGAGCAGGTAGTTGCCAGCATCCTTTCATTTTTACCAGCTGCATTTCTTTGGCTAGGCTAGCAAATAACATCCCCAGTTTGCATAATCACTGCTGAAACACGGGACTCTACAGAAATTGGATTTGCACATGTCTCCAATGCAGACACCTACATTTTGGGATGGATTTTTTTCCTCTTCAGTCAAAAGGAACAGGAATCTCAACATAGCTAATTAAATCTGATTTGTCTGTACAGATGTGCAGAGTGCCACTCTCAAATTGCTCCTGATATAGAACTTGTTTTTCACATGTCAGATATTACTCAGTGGAGGCACAGAAGCCCCTACTAATGTCAGCTCATTTAAGATTTTTTAAAGTGGAACAATATTCTTTCCAAGGGAAAAGAAAACTCTTTAACAAGTAAACATTTTTCAAAGATAGTCAGCACCAGCCCCCACATTTGTTACATCTCACAGTGGAAAACAGCCTGTAACTTATTTGGTAACAATCCTGCACAGTTTTCTTCTAGGGCAAATATTCTCCACTGGGTAGAAACAGTTTTAGATGACCACAGTTCTGAACCTCAGCATGCATTTTCAGGTCTTAATAGTTGAATTGACTGCAATCTTTAGACACTGGGAAAAATCACAACATAATACACACACACCAGTGCTTTTATGGTTGGGTCCTGTTTAAAGGCTGATCAGGAAAGAATAAGGCAAAACAAGGCTTTATTGTAAGGAAGTCCTTGTCGCTTCCTGCTAGCAAAGGCTACAGTGGCTCAGCACAAAATATCCTTTCCATTCACAAAGCCCAGCTGTGAATTTGGAGCAGGAGCACCTCTTGCTCTGGAATACAAGTGGCAACATCCACCCTTGGATGTACTTTTATCTTTATTTCCTTCCATGTCCCCTTGCCTCAGCAGCATGGATTAAGGAACAACAGTAGTGATTAGTCAGGAAAGATTATTGTAGGCATCAGCACCAGAACACCCACTTAGGGGAAATACCTGCCCATCCATTAGCCTGAAGGCCTGAGTTTATATGAAAATGTATTTCTTTCAACTTCCAGGGTAGCTAAAACTTGAGAACCCTGCCCATATACTTCGTTATGTATTTAAGAGCCAAACGTGTTGCAGAAGATAAGCTTCATTTTCAACAAAACCTCTCTTCAAAGCAAACATTTCTCTTTTAATGTTATTAATATTTTCCTTTACCACTCTTTCCAGATTTCGCTTGGACATACTTCCTGTCTCCTAAATCTTAACGGATCTCTGCAGACCAATCACAAATTAGGGTGTGGCTGAAATATCTGTGGCTGATGTACACTCCTTTATTTGTGATAACTTTACATCTGTCCTACAAGTGTGCAGCATGGGTCTTTCCTGGAGCTGGAGCCAGACCTCTGGTCTGAATCTGTGGCATGATCCCTCTGTGTGATGCTCTTGGGAAAGTGAGGGGCAAGGGGATTTATGGGTGGGAAGAGAAGCACTCTACATGGAGTGGATGAGCTGGTCCCTGCCACTAGCTGCAGGAGGAAGCTGTGCTGGAAGACAGATGGTTTCATTACTTGGCAACACCCCCAGTTCTCCACACATTTTCCCAAGGGTCTGGCATTGGAGCCAATAGCACAAAGCACCTGCCTCTGGTGGGAATTGGCAGTTTGCTCCACCACTGTTTCCTCTCAGATACCCCCATCATGAGGAGTTGGGAGCTACACAGCAGCTCCAGATCCTGGGGCCTTGTAGCAGCAGCCCAGAATTGCCAGTGCACTTGAGTAGCTCCATAACAGCCTGCTCCAATTCAAGGAGCAGACTTGCTGAAGACAGGGGGCAGCAAGTTTCCTGGGAGCTGGAAAAGGTGTTCCTAATAGCCCATGATATGATGCAGCAATTTTCTTTATTTTCTTTTTTGCCAGTATGGGGCACTGAAACTAAGGAAAGAGCAACCTTTCTTGTGCTATTTTTGGCCATCTTAGAGAGAAAAAAATCTAACCATGGCCCCTGGCTTGTCATCTTTTCATGAAAGCAGCATAAGCCAGAGCTCCCAGCAAGCCGTATAAAACTCCGGATTTACAGGGGACCTTTCATCTACATCCATTTAAAATGTTCCCTGCCAGGCAACTGACTATGGACGGAAATCATCATTTGAAAAGATCTTACTTTAAGGACTGTACACAGTCTCTTAAATGCTGCTTCAGTTCTTCATCCTTTTCATAGTATTCCAGCATGGTGTGTGCATCATCATGGTGATAGCAATAGATTTTATATGTGTCTTCTAGTGGGCCTTTAATCTGCAAGAACACTTCCCCTGTTAAGGAGAAAAACAAAGCATGTCAAGTCAGACAACAGCATCTCAGAAGGAGTTTTATTATTCCACCACATTAGCTGTGAGCTAAAAAGGCTGGCTTCCACTTTACTTCCCTTAGAAATGATCTTGTGTGTTTATGTGCATTATTTATTACATGTATTTCTCAGCTGCTCATCTGTGTCATAGCCAGGCACCATTATATCAGTGTTAATGCACAAAAATTCCCTCAGGGGAAAAGCATGAAATCTCTATACCTCACACCCCTTCAAACACAACCTCCTAATTCACTGCCCCAGCTTAATGCCCCTTCATTGGAAAACACACAGGAGAGCTTAACTAATAAAGGGAGACCATTTTTGTGTCATGGGCTGGCAGGAAGGATGAATGCAAGCCTGTTAGCTTTCCTTTTGGCTTTTTTTCATTAATATGAACTTAAATGGGTAATAACAGGAATAATGACTCTATCTTCCATTTGCCATTTCAATTTTATCTGTTTTGCAAAACCTCGAAATGGCAATTGTTATGACCTAGAATAGAGAATTTTCTCCACAAAACAGAAGAAAAACCTCCAACCCTCCCCTAATTAAATAAAACCACCATGGATTACAGCCATTTTTATATAATATCTAAGTTTATATACAGCTGAAGAGGGAGAACACCTCCACCTCCAGTCCTCCACACCACCATTTTCCCATAAAGAACAGTTGGGAATTTTAGAGGCACTAAAGTAGTCCTACACTCATTTCCCATTTACTTCTGGAGCCTAATTCTCTCAGCCTAAAACTCTTGTGTCTGGTTCTGTGTATGTAAGAAATCTGAGCAGGGAGAGCATGCTTCATCTCTTCTGCTGAGATATTAGTTCAGTTCTTACACAGTTATGCAGCAGCCCCCTGATCAGCATCTTTGGAAATGTGTATAATAAACAACAGCAATGCTGAAAACTCCTGTCGGGCATTTACTGAAAATTATATCTATGTGGCAACCAGTCCAAATAGATGTTTATAAACATTCCTGTTGAGTTACAGCAATGACTATTAAAGTTAAAAGCTGAACACTGCATTAATTGGGAGCTCTCTATTCATTCACAGAGCAAGTGCTGAGCTGTCAGGCATCCTGCATGTTTCATCCTGACCAGAGTGTGCTGTTCCATAATACATTGCATTGAACTGCTCCATCCTAAAGTGAAAAATGATTCAGTTACCACAGTAACACAGCCCTGGGTTTTCTGCCCTAGCAGTGAAGGTTAACTGGGCTGTCTAATGCACGTTGGTTTCAGGGTGCAAATAAGGGAAAAAACAATGAGGAGCTAAGACCACCACAGTACATTTTAGTTACTGTAAGGGCACAGTCAGGAAAGCACCAGCATCCTATAGTTAAATGCTCTTTAGCCGTCTTCTCTGCCCTGTGCTTACTGCTAATGCTGATGGCTAACAAAGCACATTACATCCTGGCTTTCCCAGGAACTCTATGCAGGTCTTCATTAGCCAACAACCTAAGGGGAAACCTTAACAAGCCTTAACCTTGATCCTGCAGGCTTGGCACCCGATTCTAGAGATCATGAGCTCTCACAATTTGCACTAACATTAAGCGGAGCTCCAAGTGCTTAGCATGGTCTGTGTTATCCTAAACTCTCAAGTGAGGTCACATTTTCAGTAGGAAAAATGCAATGTGGCCTTACAGCTCATTTCAGTGCATACTACAGGCTGAAAATTAGCTTCTCCAGAAGGAAAGAGCTGGGCAAGTTCTGTTCACTGAAGTATTGGGCCACAGTGACAGATACTGCTATCGATGCTCAGTGATAAGAAAAATCATGTGCTGATTCCGTGAACAGGGCCTTTTAACAGCAGGTGGATTTCTAAAACCTAAAGCCTATCTTGGTTCTGAGCTGTATGGGCCAAATCAGATGAGTTTTGGGCATATCACTGTGGGAGCTTGCTTTATGAACCAAAACCACATTGTATTTGGCACAGCTTTAAAAATACTCTGAGAGATGCAAAGCTCCTTGAGGCCTCTTCTGGAGTTGGTCATCAGGCTCAAAGAGAAATTCCTAGGAGGAAGACTTGAGTCACAAAGCAGTTTCTCCCTGTTGCTCTCAGTGGTGCTTCCAGTACAGCCAACAGCAGCAGATGGAGGAAGGAATCTAATAGCTAAAGCTAAGTCTTTATATTCCTCCATATACAGAGGAATATGAAGAATATGTATCCACAACAGAGAGGGGAAAAAAAAAAAATCATGAAAGAACTACAAAAGGTATTTAACCTATTTTAGCTCAGATTAGGAGATGGGTTTTGAAACCAATCACTCATTAGTCCTCATCTCCCATGCCTTGGCTGTGTGGTGGAGCAGTCAGGGTGTTACAAACTGGATCCCTTTGAGAATGATAATTACCAGAAGACACACTCCAAGGGCACATCTTATGCAGTCCAACCATAAGGGCATCTCAACCCACAGGCACAGGCTACAGCCAAGCTGAAGTAAGACCTCTCAAAATGTGCAGTGTGGATACCACCTCCTTAGCAGAAACTCTCACTCTGCAACTCTGCTCCTATTGGAGATTACCACTTGTCAATGTGGACATAGCATAAAATGTGGAGAACACAGACTAAAATAAGACATGACTACAAACAACCACATTGTTTTGCTTTCAAAGCAGTGAATTATCAGTTCTTTTGAGCCTCACCATGATTGGGTTGCCTTCCAAAGTAAGACACTTCAATACAAGATTTTTAAATACATAAACATGACAGAATATGATGAGTGTGCTTTTTCTATAGACTGGCTTCAAAAACTTTTACACTGAAGATCCTGAAAACAAAATTATTACTTTGATGTATTTTCAGAGGACAATAAACCTACTAACTTACTGCTTATAGTGATGCAATTATTCTCCCTATTTTTGTCTCAGCCTTCAGAAGAATGTCTCACACCTTACTTGACAACCTTTTTCCTGTCATAAGTTAGCCAACTCTGTGATCAATGATCCCATGAATTTTCATAGTTCTTTGTCTCATTCTGGAGAAATACACCCTAATAGGTGGATGAAATTGTTTGTCTTTACTTCTGAATGTGGCAGAGAACTAATAGAATGATTCTCTTGGCTGTGAGAAAGGCACTTCCTGCTAGAATAGAACATTGCTTATTAAGAGTATGACTCATCATGATGCACTTTTACTGAAATACTGCCAAACAACACAGACGCATCAAACTACGTTAAGCTGTTGCCTTGGCAAACCAGATTGAGACGTGCTAGAATTAATACTTTTCCCAAGCCTCTTATGCTTTAATATCCTGTTTCTTAGTAAAGTGGCAACTGATATTTTTACCCAATTATTTGAGAGAAGAGGGAGACTTTTTATAAGGTGTTACCTGTGGTATGTGGTCAGGCTAGGAAAGAAAGAACCTCTCTTGACCTCTGAATCACAGCTGGAAATTTTTAAACAGAGCTGTTTAATTTTTTAAACTAAACTGTCTGACTTTGCACTGAAGCAAATTCAGAGTTCTCACCTGATACCTTAAGGTAGCTTACCCTAAGGTGCCTCTGCACTGACAAAGCAGTCATGGGAGAGCTGATGTGTGCTGGTAACTTATTAAATCTCTCCAGCTGTGCCAGAATGTCACATGAATCACAGCCTTAATTTCATGACCTGACCTGCAGGACTTGTGACTGTTGTGACATATCTAGGGCCAACCTGTTTGCTGAAAATACCTGTGATTCCTACAGACATTCCCACACAGAATCCCACAAACTTCAGATTCATTACATCTTTCTCTACTGTCCATGTCCCTGTCAAGCACATTTAACCACCTTTTACAGGAACTGTATCACCAGTAGATGCATGTTTAGAGTGCTTGGGGTGGTTGGGGTTTGACATGCTTGTTATTCCAAACATTTTTAATGCTTTTCCTGAATGGCACAACTCTGAGTATGAGAAATAGGAGTTTGAGTCAGCACAAGTGGATTTAGGTAGGCAATATCAAACTAGATGAAACAGATCTTAGCAGTAATTTGTATAACTTATTGCAACAGGTTTTGCTCATTCTAAACCCATTTTCTCCTTCCTTCCTTCCTTCCTTCCTTCCTTCCTTCCTTCCTTCCTGCCTTCCTGCCTTCCTGCCTTCCTGCCTTCCTTCCTGCCTTCCCCTCAACATCCAGATGGATAGAAAAGCATCATAATCATACAAGTACAGTACAGCAAGTGGACAGGTTTCACATGTCACTTTTCCTGTGTCATTTTGGACAGCTTCTAGCACACCAGCCTCTGAGAGTGGCACTAGCTAAGTCTGATGAGAGCAGAGGACAGGAGAGTGTTATGTTTATTCTTTCATGTAGCTTTGTAGAACTCAAGAGGACAGTAAACATACCGATTATTTGCATGGGTGGTTCCACATCTGTTGTGGCTTCTTCCAGCAATGACAGCAGTTTGGTTGATAGCTGATGGACCAATTCAACGTTGCTAAACAAGCCATCCACGTCAAAGCGAGCAATCTAATGGAATACAAATATTAAGCAGCTACTGACAAAGGATAAAGAAGGACGTTGTGTATTACACAGCTTCTCTTGCTATGCCCTGAGTATTCAACACTCCAGGAAGACCATTCTGCAAAACCTCGTATAAACATCCTCCTTGTGACTTCAAGGACACATACACAATTTTCACATTAGTATAATGTAGTTGACGCAGTTGACAAAGTGAATGTTATCAAGTGTTTTTAACCTTATTTTGAACTATCCCTAATCTGAAACTGTTTACCTAGGAAGGAAATAAATATTATCATCTGAATAAAGAAAAGATCCTTAGCTGGCTTTGAAATGTTTGTTTGCTTTCCCACTGGAGAAAACAATAGCTGGCAGTGGGTTTGATTCCCTGATTACCACTCACTATCAGAGGCCACTACATAAACTGAGAGCTTGGCACTTTGGTGCCAGCTACCAGGTACAAAGACTTCTAGATAGCTGGTGCCATTTTAAGTTAGTTGTCCTATAAATCCAAAGTCAAGATTGTATAACTTCCATTAAAAGAAACACATTTCTAATTCAGGATATGAATACAATCTAAAGAACTTCTTACAGAGCCTGGGCACACAACATGGATTTCAGTGAATTGTATCCATTTCTACCAACAGAAAATTTGGTTTTGTGTCCCTCCTCATCTTACAGGAAGTAAAAGATTTCCAGGACACATACTTCTCATTGCACAGCAGGGCAATATTTACTATTCAGGGATCATTGGAGATAACCAGTGGTATGTGCTTATACTGAGAACAAAGACAAGACCAATTTCATCACCCATATCAATACTTTCTGAGCCTACCTCTCCATTTGGAAGAGAATTGCTGATTTACATAGCAGCTTACCAGATGCCAGGAGGATCAAATTGCATGCAATTGTAACAAAATCAGAAATACACTTTCAGTACTGATGCAGTTAGTTTCTTTATAAGCATTGTAGGGGCTAAAACATGTTTTATCCATTTGGAAATATGAAACAGATTTATTGCCTAGACCAATTTTCTAAACACATTATAAACTTTCAATATGGCAGTTCATTGGAGAGCTAGCATTAAAAACATCTAACATTCCTGAAAGCCTTTCAAAAATGCAGAGGTTATTAGATTAAAACAGTTATCTCTAAATTACTTTTCCTGTATACATCTAGTGCAGGACTTCTGACCTCCTCCCCGGCATGTCTACATAATATTTGGAACTACATCATGCATGAACACTTCCACACATTAACACAGTGACAAAGGACAGAATCAAAAAGAATGCTTTCAGCTGGGTGAAAAAGAGTGACAGAATACGGCACATTTGTCAAAAATCTCAGCAAGTTCAACCAGGGAATACTCTTACTTGGCTCTGGCCAGCCTGAGGAGGAAGTCAAGTGGAGACTACTTCTAAGTGGATGAACGAGTCAGGGAGGAAGAAGAAGTCAAGAACCCCTTAAAGTTATGTCAGCAGATGCCAGCTCTTCTGAGAATGGGTTGGAGCAAATTCTGACAGAGTTTTAGAAAAGCAAAAATGTCCTGCAGGAGTTTTAGCAGCACAGGTTAAGAGGCACTGCTAATGTCACCTAAAGGCACTTTGGCCTCCGCACCTGTATTTTGTCACCAGTTTAATACAAAACCCTATACAAAGATTACATGGGTTAAGGTCTGTTTAAAATTATTTTATTCTATTTCTGCAGCAGATATCATTTGTGCAGCCTGTGTGGATGCTATGTTTCAGGCCTCACAAACACAAATCTTTCTCTGGACAATTTCCTCTATTTCCAGCACCATTTTTCTACAAATTGAAATACTGTTGAGGAAAAGGTGCTCTTTGAAGTCTCAGCTGAAAAAGAAAATAGGTATCATTGGCCTAATAAGGTCTTTTCCATGAAAGGTAGTTTATGAGCATTCTTTCTTAAATGTACCTCTTTTGTGTGGAATACAAATTTCCCAAGTCCTCACTGCCTGTCAAGCATGGTCTTTATCCTCTACAACTGTCTGAAAGGATGGATAAAGCTATCTTAACAATTGAATTTAACCTTGATGCAGAGGTTCATGCCATTCCAGTCTCTACTGTGGGAAAAAACTTCATTTTGAGGTACCAGTAAACATCTGCCGTGGCACGTAACTAGGGTTATAACTACAGAGCAGAAGGGAGAGCTGGAAGCTGCTGCTGCAGCCCATAGGCAGGGATATAATATCCAAGCTGGCCTCTGGACAAGTACCTCAATGCAGGCTTTATGCAAGTTCAGCACAAGTGGTCAGGAGCGTATCTGACCTTCCACGCTTCACACCAGAGCCCTGACACATCACGTCCCGGAGCACTGGCTCCAGACCTGCTCCCAGCACCACGTCACTCTCCTGCTGGCACTTGTGCTTGCACGGAGATTGTAAGCAGAACATGGCTGAGTGAGACCTTGGCATCACCGCCTCATCCTCTGCCCCCAGGACTCACCTGCATGTTTCTCAGGGGCTGAATCACTTCCTTGATGCAGAGATCCAGGTCACTGATATAGTCTTTCTCCGTCTGCAGGAGTTCTGCGATGATTTTCACCCTCCTGGCCATCATGCGTTGCCTGACTTCTTCTACTTCTTCTTCATCCTCCTGCAGCGGGGTGGCAGGGGTTGAGGACACCACCTGAGGAGCCATTTTTTCTGGTAAAAAAAGGAAGAGATTTGTGAGGAGAGTCATAATTCCACATGCTCACCCAGCTTGCCCTGCATGACTGTGGGTGGTGGACAAATGGCCATGGCGAGCAGGAAAAGAAGCATAAGAAATGGCAAACCCAAATCAGACTGAGTGTCATCCCATCCCCTTCTTCTAAAAGTGGACAGGGGTATGCCCAAGCAACTCGTCCAATTGGCATTAAGGGGATAACCCATCACCGACTCCTCTGGTTTAGATGTTTGGTATCGGGCAGAAATTTTCTATGGAGCACGGGAGAGTCTAATTCTTGTCTCACTGAAATTCCAGGATAGCTGATGCCCTTCTACTCCTTTGAAAACAGTAGTGGTCTGACATCTATTAAGATTTGGAGGATGGAAAAAAATGTGCTCCTGTGAAATAAAAAGGCTGTTTACCATAAAAAATCTTCACAATAATAACCTTTGTTCTGTACAATGTAACATTGAGTCTATTCATGGGAAATTGAGGACTGCAAGTACTGGATGACAAACTTTAAAGTGAAGACAATGTTACTAACAATGATGATGAATCCTCCAGCTCTGTTTAAAAATAATTTTTTGAAAGAGACAAAGGAATTCAAGAAGAATATGAGGAAACCTTTAATGATCAATAACAACCGTTTCTACGAACAACAGAGATCATTGGCATTAGGACATTCTTCACTGTTTTTCAGTACTTAACACCTAGGATATCTGATTTGTTTCAAATCCAGGAAAATGCAAGTGACTCTTCTACAGATGGGTAATTTATGTAACCTGCACACAACCTACTTATCTCTAATGATGGTCTTCCCACTTGCTGGTCTATAAGCCAGCCTGAAGAGATCCATGTCAGCTGTAAAAACGGCACTGACAATCCATATTTTTCATTAAGAAATACACACACAAAACTCAAAAACAAAACCAAAAAAGACCCAAGTGGAAGATTTCAGAGGCTATTCTGGTGTTTTTTCTGCTAGCCACAAGATGGTGCAGAGTACCAACAAAGATGGACATAACATTAGCATGCTCAAGTCTGCATCACTCGGGCTGAGCTTTGACAGCCCTGGCTTTTATTGCTCAGCAGCAAAGGATGGGAATCTCTGCTGACAATCAGACTGCTACACCCTCAAGTCAGCTTCTTGTACAGACTGTACTGAAGGAGGTAATAAAAAGCAGTATCAGGTGCTTTGCTCACTGATGATATTGCAGTTATTTGAATTGATTGTTAAGGGTAAGGTCATGAGCACCCCAGTGAGCATCAAACAGCACAACTCACCCATACAACACCAGCCAAGGGGGTGGAGGATAGCCCACAGCTGGACTTGTGGGAGCCAAGCAGCATTCAGGACAGAGGGCTTTGAGCCATCTTACAACAAGAGGTGTAAAATACAATAAATCAAATATATAATCTTCATCCATACCTCCTACAACTCAGAAAGGACAGGTTTTTTATTAATGACTCTCTGAACAGGCTTTCAAGTGAGACTGATGTGACCACAGATAGTTTTAAATAGCTGCTTTTAGGACGGCACGTCTGTCTCTACACCACTAGTTTTAAACAGTGAGGACCAAGAACCTAAACAAATCTGGGTGGGGGAATGGAAGGCAGAGGAGTAGGGGAGCTGTTTTCTCAAACTTTTTTGTATTTAGATACACTTTTCAGCTTGGACTTTTTAGCCTTGAAGTTTGTGTATAACACAGGCATGAACATTTTGTCCTCGAGTTTGTACAGAGACAATGAAACAGAAACATGAAGAGAATGTCTCCACTCTGCAAGGCCTTGGCTATCAAAAGAATTTTAGGCTTAACCTTGCACTGATGAGTTCGTGCTGCTGCAGAGCTCATGCACTAAAGGTGCTGTATGCTGACTATCACAGACTCTGCTCTTAGTGAGGAGGAGAGCAAAACTGGTACCAATATCACTTCACAACTCCCTCGGAGAAATTTACTGCTAGGGCTGCAGAACGGGACCACCTTACCTGCTGCTGACATGCTAAAGCAGCAGGTACTTTTTATTCTAAAATCTTGAAGTATGTAATCACATTTTTCAATTCACAAGGAACCATATGAACAATCCATCTCTATTTCACTTTTGTACCAAAATCAGGACTTTTCTTGAGATTTGGTATGAAAATGTTGGCATGCATGAAACTGTGTGTGAAGAGTTCAGGGCAACTCCTGAGAAAGCACAGAGAGGAAGAACTCAGAAGTGTCATTTTGTCTCAGACACAGATGTTATGATATCAGATGGAATTTTAAGGTAAACACAAGATGCTCTATAAAAAAACTTTCTAATCTTTTATACTGGTGGCAGGGGAGGCCATTATATGAGCAAAAAAAAGGCACTGTATTTCACTTCAGGCTGGAAGTCACAACCCCTTGAGAGGCTGTTTTTCAGTTTGTGTCATTAGATAGCCCTGATCAAATTTGATTCTCGAATTATGTCAGGGCTCATCTATTATCATTATTGCATGATAGATAGTAATGCCGAGAAAGAACAATTATTCTCATCAGGAAGAAGTAATCACGAGAAATATCAGTTAGAGTATGTTTCCTTATAGAAAACATGTATTTTAATAAATGTTTCCTTTAGTTAAATGTAATATAATTTTCCATTTTCACTCAATATGTTCACTTTTTCACTTCAGGCATATCTGTCTCTACAGAATGCAACAGCAAGGTCTTGAAGTGATGATTACAGCCAAAACGTATGATTTCATGTTCAGCTGATTGCTTTTGACCAGTTTGAGAACATTAGTAGTTTGCTGAAATCCTTGTGGAGTAAGTGCAAGTTTAATGAATGCACAAACAGTGAGAGCATATCTGGAATACAATCAGACTCATTTCTACCTGGTAATGTGTACCAGCCCTGAAACAGTTGAAGAGAGGATTAGCAGGAAAAGACATAGCTGAGGATTAACTGCTACAGTAAGAATTTGACTCATTTGTCCTCAGAGATACCAGGTATTGAAAAATGAAAAAATAGTCTGTTGAATAGATTGTTAAACCGTTGCATCTTAAGCCCAGTTTACAAAAAAACTATCTGGTACTTTCACTAGACAGAAGAATAAAAAGCAGAAGGCAATGTTTGTAATTAATGCTTTTGTGATGTCAGCTATCTGCAGGAGTTGCCTTTCTGGAGGACATTCCTTTGGAGATGACTTAGGTCTTTCAACCGTGTGTTGAAGTACACGGCTCTAGTTGCACGAAACAAGAGGTTCATTATGTGATGACAAGGACAAAGAAGCCACATATCTTACAAAAACAACTTCTTGCAAGTGTGAAGTCTAAAGATGTCCCCCAGATGGAGACATCCCACAATGTGGTGAGAGCATGGAGGAACAGAATTTTCAATGTGCAAATGCAGCAGCTCTCTTCTAGGCCCTGGGCAGGTACTGGGGGACTGTTCCAATCTGCTTAAAGGGAGGAGAGGCAGGTTTGCCTCAATCCACAACTGCAGAAAGGAACCAGGCTCTAAACATACCTGAAAGCAAGATTAAAACACAAACGAGGTTAAATGTTGGGATCCAGAGCGATAATGCGACTTTATTTTTCATAAAAGAGGGAAGAAAGAGAGAAAACCAGAAGAGTAGGAGAATGCCAGAAAAAATTACAAAAGCACAGGAAAGGGGTTACCACCACCATGGGTCCAGCGCTGGCTTATAGGGTGCGATGGGGGAGATCCGCGCGGGTGCAGTGGGTCTTTCTCCGATGAGGTCTCTCCCAGAGCAGCCCAGGGACCCAGCGAGGGAGCAGCGCCACAGCAGCAGGACCAGAGCGGGATGGGGAGCATGGGCAGCCTCATTGGAGCAGCCAGGACAGCGAAGGACAGCACAGACAGCAAAAGTTCCAGCACTGTGCAGATTTTTGCAGCGCAGCCCCCAGTGACAGCTTAGGCGTTTGCTTTTCCAGAGGGTTTTGAGAGCGGCAATGGTCACATCCACTTCACAAAGTTCATTGGCTGGCTCCCTGCTGTATCAAAAAGTTTGTTGCTTGCTCGCTTAATGTATCAAAAGTTTGCTGCTGGCTGCTCTGGTGTAACAAAAATCTGCTGCTCGTTTACTGTATCAACTAAAAGCTCTAGAAATAACTTTCAACAGGACTCCTCATTTTCGAAAATAAAGCAGTTTCTAAAGTTTTTGTTAAAGGTAACTTAATACTTTAATTTTCAAACCTTAATCTTTGAAGAGGTAATAGAGAAACAATTCTTACATTTTACTTGCTTGCTACAGGGACCCGCGGCAAGCGACTGGAGGAGCAGCCCTAGCAGGGCTGCGAGATCTCTGTGCATAAATCTCCCTGGTTTTCATGCCTAGAGAGTGAGCAGCTCCAAGAGGTCTGTTCTATCCATCCTTCCTCCCGGGTAAGATGCTCTGATCGGATATTACCTTTGCTCTTGGTGTGGGGACCCAGATTTCTCCCCATCCACTGCTTCCCATGTGGAACCAAAGGAAATAGCACAGAATATAGGAACAAGTACAGTGATGCTGGTGCGTGGAGTGAGTTACAGACCTTTTTGTTACCTAGGCAGCCTTTGAAAGATGCCAAAGGAACATGGGTTCTGCACTCGCACTGCGCAGATACAAGGATTTTGCCTGGCACAAGAGACTGGTGAAGGCATAAGTTATCAAGGTATAACAAACAAATTACAGAGTTACTGTGTTTTCACATGTTAAACATGAGTTTTGTATCAGCCTGAATAAATTATTCCTCTGTGAAAGCAAGTCCTCAGATAGCCTTTACCCTCAGATAACCTAGCAATTACACAGGGGAATGTACACCGACTTTTATCAGCTGGATTTGGGAATGAAATGCAGGCAGCCAAGTCCAGAGACTGCTGCCATGGCAGCTTTCCTCTCCTTCCTCATGCTGTCGCTCTGGCTCTGTTCTTTACATGCCTGCATCCACTGCAGGAGCTGGGAAGGCTGCAGGGCACTGAGACACTGGGAACCATGGAAGTGAGGGAGCCTGAAACAGGACAAGCAGTGGGGAAATACAGAGTGTGACTCTATGTGCATATGAAGTGCATCACATTAGATAACACACCAGAGTTTTACTCCAGATGCCCCTCCCTTTGTGAGGAACCACATGGGGTGTCCTTATAGCTCCCACCAGGGTTCTTACAGGGCAACAATACAGTGAAAACATGGTGCAAATTGGGCCACTGAAGAGCAAGTTGGGCATTGAAATAGAAAAATATTGGGAGGGGCTTGAGGAAAACCATTTTTTTTCTTTTACTGAGAAACCCATGGCAGCAGCATTGTTCAGAAGCAGGTTTGCTGTGCACAGGCTGTGAGTAACACATGCAAAAAGCCCCTTTTCTGAACCCAGGAAGAAAACACTGCAGGACCAGAATGACCTTGCATGCATACTCCTGGGCAACAGGTTTGCTTATAAAATCTGTATCAGAGACTTCCGTGCAATTAGGTCATTCAATCTTTGATCATTTTTCTGTTCCATAAGGTACAGAGAATATTTACATTCAACGTGCAGGTTCTTTCTTCAACTCCTTGACAGCAGACCGCTCTAATTATGTGTGTGCTGACAGGACTACAGAGAGCTCCCATGTGACCGTGGTGGAAGGGAAGAAAGCTTATCATCAGGTGACAGAAGAATGCCCTTATTGTTAGCTCCAATACTTACAAATCAACCTTCCCAGGGTGTCACATACCGGTATAAATACACCACCCCCGTGGCACTGAGCTAATATGTTAATAGAGCAGGAACTGAGGAAGGGCTGTACCTGAACCGCTTCCTCCAGGACACAAGCACCTCAAGATTTGGCATGGATAAGCTGTATGAACTGTGGCTCACAAAGCAAAGTATCCCAATTAATAAAATGTTTGCTAATATGCTCAGAGGAAGATCCATAACCCTCCCTGTGTCCCAGTCTTCCCTTCGGCTACAGTTTCCAGCTCTCCTGTGGTAGCTCCTAAGAGTCCTCAGCCCCACGGCAGGGCTTGGTTGTGCTAAGTGCTGTGCAAACACTGCAGCACAAAATGGATTCTGCTCCGAAAAGATGAGCTCACTTCCCTGACAGACACTGCAAAAAGTTCAAGGAATAACTCCAGCTTTATTGCAGCACAAGTTAACAGAATTAGATCCCCCGAGCCTAAATTTGTATGGGAGAAAATAGAAGTATTTGTTAGATCATGACTTCTCATCCCAGGGCACAGGGGGGAGAATTTTCATTGAGCCATCTCCTGCACATCAGGAAATAACCTGAAATTTTACTCCTTACTCTACTTTAGCAAGCCAGCCGCTGCACGGATCAATACATTCTGCAGTGAAATAAGATATTATCTGCATTGTAGTCCATGGAAAGCTAGCACAAAGCAAACAAGGAACTGGGGAGTGGCACAGGGGATCTTTACACCTGGTGGGAGGTGCAAGAAGCTGACAGCATGGGCAGCCCGTGCAGGAAGGAGTGGTGTGCTCTGCAAGCAGGGAGGAGGATGGGATGGAGAATGGTGCCCTGCCTGAGCTGGAGCAAAGGTGGATGAGTTGCCTCTGGCTGGGCTTTTGTACACCAAGGGATGGTAGCTTTCCAAGAATTTGTATAATTTTGCTGGTTTCTGCATCATCTGGTGCAGAATATCCTGTGTTAGTTATTTCTCATAACTACACTAGACAGAGAAAATGCACGGCATTCAGGGTTCAGACATGAGCTCTGAGGCAGTGTATTGTGGTAGCTGTGTGATTTGAATCACTATCTAATACAGGTATGGCCCTGATGCATTTTAAATTGAAGTGTGTGCAAATCATTCACCAGGGCAGTTGACCCATTCATAGCCAAAGCTGTAAAGGAGTTAATATGTGATAATTGTAAGACAAGGTGCTTTTTGGAGGCATTAATTGTTTTGCTGAGCACTGAAAACGTGATCTCTGATTCCTCCAGGAAACTCACTGCTTTCTGTAGCTCATTTTTCACAGCAAGCATAGTATGGCATATAATTATTAACAAAAAAACAGCAACCTGCCCAAAACTTAATAGACAGTGAACTATGCTTCAGATGCCTTTTTAGTTAATAGCATCTATCCCCATGACACACTGTATGCTAATCTGCCCTGATCTTGCAAACATTTGTGTGCCAATAACTGCATCAAGCAAACCCCTTTTATCGAAATACACAGGTACTCACAGACTGGAAGCTTTGGGTTAATTCAAAGACTGATCCCAACATTCATACAATACATAAATATTAATATAGTTACTTTTAAAGCTGCTACAGATGGACTTTCACTTTAGAAAAGATAACTCATACCAGCTAACCAGCTATAGATAATACATTTGAAAATAGAGATGCTAAATATCACTTTTTGTTTTGCAACTTCTTCATTCCTCTTGAAAGAACGTACTTGCTGAATTTTCTAGTGAATGTAGAGCAGAGCAATGCATAGAAATGTCACAGGAGCTCTGCCTTAGCTCTTATAATGATCCTTGATATTATTTCTGTATCTCCACCACAGATGCTAGTGAATATATCTTCCTCAACCCCACTCTTCCCTCTTCAGAAAAATAATGTCCAGTTGATGGAAGAAATATATACGGCCTGATCAAGGTATTCCTGGACTCTTCCAAGTACGCAAGTGCAATCTGAGTTCTAAATAACTGCATGGTTTTATCATGAACCTGGCATTTGATGACAATCACCTTACTTTCCCCTGCCTAAAATGGGGACGGCAGGCATTTGGTTATCTCACAGGTTGAGCTGAAGTACAGGTTCCTTGAGAATATAATAGTTACTTTGCACCTTATTTCCTTTCTAAAAAGAGTAAAGTCAGGAAATGTAGCACGGCCATTCACACCAGATAAGCTATTGAATAGATACATCTACTATAGTCATTAACCATGAAAATGCTTTCTTGCGTCTTAACGAACCCTTAATTTTAAAGTGAAAAACACTTGCAGAAGTTTTCACCTTGGGCAATGCTATTGTGCACTGCTGTTTGTAGACTGGCAGAACAAACCGCCTCCATTACCCTGGAGATCTAGAGTGAGAAAGGCTCCTTCTCGCTTTTCATAGAAAACATTGGTCTACCGTATAAAACAAAACTTAAAAGAAATCCAAGCGCAGAAATTGAATTCTTAGGAGTTTTTATGCCTGACTGCTTGCTCTCTTGGGCTTTTTGTTTTGTTTTCTTCACAGGCTTTTATTTGGGGGCCTCTATTTCCACGACACCGAACTGCATTTTGAGCATATACCTCAGAGCTGCCAGGAATGGCTGTGGAGGGCAACAGCCCGGTTCCTACTCAGGGAAACCTTCACAGTCTGCAGGGGGCTGGAAAGGCCTTTGAGCGGTGCCTCGCCTGCCCTTCACCCTGCACAAATGTACTGCAATGCTGATGCCGGCGCCGAGGTGCGCAAAGACACCGTGGTCCCTGAGCTCTGCCTAGGCTGCCCGCCACTAGCACAGAGCAGAGTCCTGCAGAGTCCTGTGGAAACCCGCCCCACTTAGGGGAGATTTCCTTCTGCAGGGCTTGCTGCTGTTGTATTCCTGTGTTTTACACGTCCTTGTCTGCGCTAATACCTACCCCAGGTCTGCAGATTATGCGTTAGAGAACATATTAACAGGAGCCAATAGAAGGGAGAGGCTACTAAACACAGAGCTTTCCCCACAATTCGTATTGGAAGCAAGCGAAAATAACAATTTGTATCTTTTTTACAAAGCATTTACCACTCTAGGATGATCAGAAAGTCCCGACCAGGTGACACACACCAGACAAGCTGCCACCAACAGAGCTGCTGGTTTTCTTAACAAGAATGGAAAACTCAAAAGCTTTGTGCCAACAAAACCACTTCCTTGCTGTAATCTGCTTTGCATCCAAGTGCTACGAGAGAAGTGCAGAACACAAAGGTGTATAAGCACAGCGTCAGTGTTGGCAGGCAGCACATAGGTCCGGGATCCGTGATAGTTATCAGATTCAGACACATCTTCCTCAGAAAAATTTGATCCAGGTCAGGCCTTGGCACACAACTGCAATTCTATGGCGACTGCAAATATACTTTATAGGAATTTCTACTTCCTTTGTATTTTCCCTCCGAGGACAGGCAACTTCTAATCCAATGCAAAGCCTGCAGGTACCTTTTTAACCCATCACAGTTTCTCTCAAACAAAGGCAAGCAAACAGAGTGAGCTGATACCAGCCCGTGCTTTGCAATACGCGGCCGTGGCCGTCTCAGCATGTGGCAGGAGCTGTAAAGCTGGATTTACTGTCTCCTTGGACTGCTGCCATAAGCATAACCTCACGCTCTGCCATGACTTCCGGAGCTTCCCCACCGCCTCGGCTGCAGATTTTAAACTGGAGACATTCACAGCTTGAACGCGGCTGACACAGGACAGAAAGATTTCACACCTTTTTGCTGGATACTTCCCTGATAACCTTCACCAGGTGAGGGCAACCCCATTTAGGAGTTAAAATCTGCTGTTTTGATGGGACGTGTGCCATAAGACTGCCACAGCGATCCATGATTTTGCCCTGAAACACCCCTGCCAGATTCCTGAATCGTGGGCCTGACCTGAGTATTTTTCACCTTCTCATTGATTAGCTATCATGAGGAGGGAATAGCAAAATTGATGAACCTCTCTGTTCTCAGCATATGTAGTCCCCATAGAAAACCTATTATTTTCAGGCTTATTATTTTATTTTCTGCTTTTATTGTCTCTCTGAAGCAATGCTACTTCCTAATTAAGTGCATCAAAACCACAATACAGCAATCCAAAGTATTTTTCTATTTTATTTCCTCATAAAGGATTATGGTTGCAAGAATGAGTGCCACTAAGCAGTTATAGCACTATTAGTAATACACACTTATGGTATAATAATACTCAAACCCTGTTGTTCAAGACCCTGGAAACCCACAGAAATTCATCCGTTGGTGTTCCAGAGCACTCCCAGAAATTGCTATTCACATTCTTCATGCTTTTCCTCAATTTGTGGCAATCACATTTAATTTTTGATTGACAAACCCAGTACTGACATACTTTACTACAATTTGTGGTCCATATGCAATTTGGTTATTTGAAAAGCAACTCTCTCTTCATAATCACAGAATGGCATAATTTGCATCAGTATATCCATCCGAACATGTATTTGGACATACTTTAGTACAGGCTTGTACAATCTATGCAACAGTTTATAGACCACAATATTTTTAATTGAGAAAAAAAAAAAGTCCTTGATGCTTCTAATGACTTGGCACATACCCTGCTTAATACGACAGCCAAAGACAGATAGGAGCCATCCTATTTTCACATTACTGTTTGTGTTGCAAATGTATTTTGGTAGATGAGAAAGGTTTTGGTCGCATACGAGTTTTGCAGGCACTCACCAAAACCTACAATTATATTTTGTGTCCCATCTACAAGACACCATTTAGAATAATTAGGGGAAACATGTCACGGTCTGGAGGTGGGGAAAAAGGCTGAGAGGGGCCATTGCTCATTCCACCTGTGGGTAGGGGGCAGAGCCTGCCATTCCCTTCTTTATCTGAAGGCTGCAGCCTGGAGGGCATGGAGACACCACCCCAGCTCAGAGCATCCCTGGCAGCCGAGCACCAAACAAGCTTCCCCAGTACCTTGCAATTTCTGGCTGTACTCTGTCCGGTCGGACTGACTCCTCCTCAAGTTGCCGTGGTCCCCGGCGGTGGTGGTGCTCTCCACCACGGGCTCCGTCCTCCTCCTCTGCCCCATGTACAGCTTGTTCCTTAGCAGGGTCAAATTCCTCTTCCTTCCTGCGGTGCCTTCCTTCCCCGGGCAGTCCATGCTCGCCACGGACACTCTTGCCTGCCGCTGCTGCTGCTGCTGCTGCTGCTGCTGCAGGGGGACAATAGCTCGATATTCAGGCAGGTGACCTCCCTGCCCAGGTGAAGGCTGGTTGCTTTGGGCTTGGGTTTGCAACAGGGCTCGCCAGGCTCCGCAGGGCCCCGGGCTCAGCCCTGCCACCTGTGCGGGAGCAGCTCCACCCCCGGGAAGCTGCCGCCCCGGGCAGCGTTTGCATTCACCTGCCCTGTGTGCAAGCACGCCTGGCGGGGCCGCTTTCGGAGCCAGCCCCAAACCGCAGCCAGGCCCTCTCCCTGCTGCAGGGCACTCTCCTCACCCCGCCGCAGGGCCGGCACAGAGGAGCGGGAATTGCCTCCTCCCGGCTCTGGCAGGGCGATGGCTGAATGTGGCACGGCAGACCCCTTCCCTCTCTGCGCTGCCGGGCAGGTGGAAGCAGAGAGGCAAGGCCAATGGAAAGGGGAGGCCAGCCACCCACTCGGCCCTCACTCCGGCAGCCTGGTCAGAACCTCGGCTCCTTGCATATCAAGTTGCATCTGCCAGTCTCCTGACCCCACTAACGGATGTAGCTTTTGGGCTGGAAACTCTGGATCTACAGGTTTGAAAGGCGACCAATCCCCCAGGACAATGAAGGAAAGGGCTGAGAAGGACATGAAAGTCCCTCCGGGAGGTAGGAAGCAGCGTGGAGCTGATGCTTGTCTCAAACCAGGCTCTGTCCCGCTCTACGCTACGCACAGAAGGGCCAAAGCCAAGGCGCAAGCCTGCCAAGGACCTGTGAAGGATACCACAGCCAACCACCAGGCTGTGATAGCCAGGGGAGTAGACACCAAAACACCTGCTCATAATACCTCTGCATTAGTCCCTGGAAGAGATCTTATTATCCTGTCTGTGAGCAAAGGCCTCTGGCACACATGTACTGTCTAGTGATCCTCTGTAGCGCCAGTCTAATCAAGCTCATGTCAAAACAGCAGGAGTTGCTGGCATCTAAGCTTGGACCGGACTTATCCTGGGAAGAGCCCCAACAGCCATCAGTAGCAATCACTGCTGCTGCTGTGATACCCAACCCTGTAGCCCTCACCGCTGTAGGAAATGCCTGGTGGGAGCCCCGTGGTGCAGCCTAATCGGTGTCAGTCTCACGCACAGTTATTGCCACAGCATCTGCCAGAGGACACAACAAATGTCCCTCTGACAGAGGCTGGCAGAGAGCTTGGCTTTAGCGCTGCCACGCTATGTCCCTGAAGGACTGTCTAGTAAAAAACAAGCTGGGATGAGACGTAGTAGTGTAACCTCATTTCCAAGTTTTGTTTTTCTTTACAAAATGGGTCCTGTAATGCAATCTCCTCATCAAAGCCCTTCATTTCTACCCAGTAGTGAAAATAAGAGGTTATGAAACTGTTAAGCAATAAACTACGTCAAATTGCAGCACCATGCCAGTGCTGCACAAAGTGTCCAGCCCAAACACAGCCTGGCAGAGGAATAAAGTGGTGAGGGGAATACTGGGAAGACTTTGTGCTCACACAGAGAAGTCACATATTACATAGGCAATTCATGTGTTACGTCCTGCCTCCTCTTTGATATTTCCTAAGAAACTCTTTATTCTGCAAGTCAGACCACAAAAGTTCCTTGAAAGGCAAAGCAGTGGTGACAGCAGGGAGAGGCGTAGGCAGGGACAGCCTGGTGACACACTTGTGACAAGCATCAAAGCTCCAGCAACAAGCAGTACACAGACTAAAGTGGGAGTTAGGGAAATCAATAAGACAATTTCTTTACACTGGGGACTTTGGGAGGAGCTTTTATTTGAAGCAATAGTTTGGTATTCATTGAGGGTGGTAAAACTGGTTTAAACAGTCACCACCCTGACTGCCCCCCTTCCCCAGATGAATTTGTTCCCATTATGGCTGCAGGGTGTAAACACACACACTTGAGATGAGATGGAGGAACTGATCTGGCAGAAAACTCCTTCCCTCGCCCCTTTTCCCTGGGCTATTTTCCATCTGGATCTGTGCTTCTGATTAGTTCCTCATCCAGCTAAGGAAGCAGTTGTGGCAGCATGAGGCAGGGGATGACGCAGGGCACATATGAGCAGCTGTGGGTAGGGCTGATGGCTGCTTAGGCCAGAATTACCCAGAGAAGGAATCTTTCCCCATCAGGATTTCAGTGCCCGGCTTCTCAGAAAACAGAGGTCACATCATTTTAGATGAGATTTCATTATGTTTATTTAAATTAAAATGGTTTGGGAGAGAACTGGGGAATGTGTCTCAGCCGGGTGAAGGTGGAAGAACAAACTAAATAGAATTCTTGGCATTGTAAGTTCTGTCACATGTGCAGAGTTACAGCCAAGATATGGTAAATCCTGTAGGTATGGTTTGCTCAGGTGTTTATTATGACAGCAATCTCCCCACATGCAAAAGTTGTCTTCCTCTTCAACTCAGTCACAAGGGGTAAAATAGTATGTGTTCATTCAGCAACAAAATTATTATGGGGAAAGCCAGCTGTAGTTGCTGCTGCTGTTGTACTTGGAATGGTTTACATGGCTTTAGACAGCAGCATTATTTTGGAGAAAGCCAGGAGCCCAAAGCAGGCCTACACCACAGTTTAGAATGTAGATGAGAACTTATTGCAACCTTAAAATATCTCCTTAAAATATCTCACCCAACATAGGAAAAGCTGAAAATATCATCTCTTCTGTGATACTCCAAATGAGTGGGACACGTTCAGGACTGGTGGCTTTCCCAACCCCTTTGTGGGGAGGGAGATTTGAGACACAATCAGGTGTATCCATCATCACATTAAATCCCATCATGGATTTATAGCAATGGGCTATGCCTTGTGCAATCAGCAGAGGGATTACATAAAAACAATCAGATGTGCTTTTGAGCAAGACCCCCTATAAAGTCTTATTACTGTTTGCTGATCTTTACTGACTGTAACAAAATGTCACAGAAAGCACGGGTCAGAACTGTGTGTGAAGCATTCACTGCCACTCACAACAGTATGAGGAACCCTTTCTCAATTTCAAATTATTCCTGCTCTCTTCTGGCCCCATTAGCAACTGATGGGAAAACAGTACCAAAGTCACCAATCCCTAAGACAAGATGAATATATGGTATCTACGTGGACAAGGTGCTCTTTTTACAATGAATGTGGAAATCTCTTTTACCACTCTGTTATGCTCAATTCCACAGAGCAAACTGGAATCCAGTTGATGCAAACACTCAAAGGAGTTATTTGCATGGAAGCCACCCTGCTTAAGAAACAGAACAGGTGCTGGTGTCAACACAGAAAATATTGGCATTGTGTTCCCCAGCAACTGTATTGGCCACATATAAGAGCTGATTGTTGTATGGTCAATGCCAACCTTTATCTCAGTCCTGAGCTATAAATGAACCAGAAGCACCATAAAGACTGATGGCCATTAAGTAAGCAAACAGTTATTTGTTTTCTTGTCATACCTCACAGCTGTTACAGAAGATTTCTTTATAACTCAGGATCCCAGAAGTTATACAAAAAATACTGGTGTGGGTTGGCTGCTGTGCCTGTTCCCTTTGAGTGGATGCACAGACCACTGCTGGAGTCCTGTGGCAATGGCATGGGATTGGCATTTCCAAGTTTGCTCACTGCAATGGCCAGCACAGACACCAAGGAAAAGAAAGTCTCACTCCACAGCTACATGTGACTTCGCCAGTCTCACCTATGTAAAAAGATCACATTTGACAGGCAGTGGAGAAGCAGAAAGGTACCATGGTACTGCTGCAGAAAGCTGTCCTACCTTCCCCACAGGTGGAGCATGACAGCAAAGAGTGTAGATGTCTGTGTAGCTCCCCATCTCCGTACAGAGAAGTCTCAGTGCAAATAAAAGCAAGCCTGTACCTTGTCACTCAGCCTGTATGCACATGTCATAGGAAAGATGTCTTCTGAGGGACAAAACGTGGAGGCTTTGATAAGAACAATCCTGTGTAAGGCCCATCAAGGACTTTGAGCACAGGAAAGTGGCTGGTATGTACACTCTACCTGTTTGCAACAGTACTGGTAAGATAAGAACAGCATGACAGGTGAGGAAAAAAAGCAATAAAAAGATAAGGCTTGGGGACAGGTAAAACTGGAGTCTACACGCTGATTTTTCACAATGAATGAATCAAAATTACTTTGAAATATACATAGGAAAAAACTTCAAACACCTTTCAATAGTACAAAAAGAGAAAAAAGCCTGTCTTGCAGGTGAAAAGTTATTTAGTGTGGCAGTCTCACCTTCACTCCTACTGTTGATCTTGCCAGACTGGTGATTCCTGTAGAGAAACAGGTCTTTAGAAGTAAGTGTACAGGGATAATTTCTTTTAGCCCTGTCTACAGTGTTTCTCATCTAAATATTTGTAGGAAAAATTCATAAAGTACATGCCTGCTGGGGCTCAGGCTAGGCTGTGGATATTTCTAGGAAGGGATGGCTCGACCTTTCAAGACATGCAATCTATCTCCTCTGTCTGCTGCGATGCTTTCTTACTCCAAACAAAGCCTCTGCTCCAGTTTACACACAAAAGGCTGACGTGTTTTCTGCCTACAGAGGGGGACCCATCTCTCAAATTGAAACACCTGCCAGAGAGGAGAAGGGATGCTGAGAAAAGGGTCGGCAGGGCTTGAATTGTCCTTGCAGCGCCGTGGATCTGTCACTATCCAGCCAGGGCTTTGTGTAGGTCTGATAGGCTTGGAGCTGGGCCAGCTCCCAAAGGGGGACATCTAAGGGCAGTGCTGCTTTGAAAGGGCTGGGAGGTGAGAAGGAGAGAGAACTTGCCAGGAAACCAAGCAGCCCTTTGATTTCTTCAGTGTTACAGCCATGTAATTTTCTAAGGAAAATAACCTGACTCTGTTGATCAAGTAGATGGCACTGTGATATCAAAGCTAATGAGGAAAGACAAGCAAGAGAGCGAGGCATAGGTAAAAGAACAGGAAGATGATTCTTCATTATTGGTGTGTTTCAATATAAAATAAGAGGGCATAGAAATTACCAAGATGAAATATTTTATGTGGAATTCTTTGAGAACCTTATATCTGGCAATTCACAAATCAAGAGAGAAATGGAACCTAAAAATGGACCATCATGAGCAACTGGAAAGATTTTCCTTCTAGGTCTCTATTTTTAATCATTATACATTTGCAGCTTCACACTAAAATTTTATATTTCCAGACAGTATTTTTATAGCTGAATTGGAGCCTTTTTTTCTTTCTCTCTATGTTCCTGTTTGTGCTCATTTGTGAAAGAATGAATGAAAGAATAAACCAGAGAGAATACTATTTGGTGATTTTTGTTTTGTGATGGAGGAGTTGCCTTGGAGTAACAAAGATAAGAATCTTTAAAAAAATGAAGCTTCAGTTCATACTCACAAACAAGTTTAACGGGAGTTAGGGCAGGCTGAAAATCCCTGGTTCACAGAGCTTAAAATAAACTCAGTACAGATACCTAGGAGGGAAGAAATTGACATATCTGACAAAACAAGACTCAGTCGTGGCATCCTGGCCTCTTGATAGGCAAATCACTTTTTGGTAGCGGTCCAGAGAAGTTAAATCTGGCAAGCGAATCCTAACACATTTCACAGGGGAGCGTAACAAAAGCATGGTTAAAAAAGAAACAAACAGCTTAGACAAAACAGCTCAGACAAACAATTTATTCAGGGAAAAACAGGGTGTAAACTTAAAATATTCCTAACAGTAATGAGTATTATGACTAAATCTAAATTTTGCATAAATACAGAAGATCAGTCTCTTTAAAGCAATTGGGTTACTGAAGTGAGTTCACTGCTACAAAACAGGGGTCCACAGTGTGACCCAAGGTACTTAGTGTCTTCATGATAGGAGCCTCTGTTCTTACTCACACTGAGATGGAAAGTAGTGTAACCTGATAAACCTAATTCTGGTTACTGAAATACACAATGATTCCTTTCAGTTAGATGACGCAGTCTTTCACTGCCATCAGGCATCCATCAGTGAGCAATATACAAATCCATATGTGACTTGGCTGCTTCTAGACTTCCTCTCTAGACATCCTCTGCCAAATCCAGCTGTGCCAATGAAAGAGGTCACCAACTCCAATGATTTGTCATCCTTCTCCTGCTGAGGACTGTCAGTGCAAAGATCTGCAGGAGTTGTTCATGGCCCTTAACTCACTTTGGCTAAAAAGCAGCCTGAATAACTTAGCCCAAAGTCCCTAAACTGCCTCAGCTAGCCTTGCCTGGCTTGATCTGCCCTAGGGAGCACTGGTTCCAGCTGATCCATTGGCAGGTGGGGGAAATGGTGTTGGCTGAATGAGAGAGCACTGGCCAGCAGGCCCAGGGAGTGACCTGTTCCACCGAGGTGGCTGGGCAGGGAGGAAGCCTGGCTGTAACTTTTGCACAAAGGTAGCAGCAAAACCAAAGGCTGGCAGGAATTGATTCCTTCAGATTAACGGTCTTATAAGCCATGGAAATAGAACTTCTATTACAGCAAAATTTAATGATAATGATGTGATCACCAGCCAAGAGCAAACGCACTGAAATAGCAAGTAGTCGTACTAATGAAATTCTTCAAAGCTTTATTAGGTGAAAAGATGAAAATTATTTTCATTCAGGAGGATGAGTATCCTTAAATTATAATATAGATAATATTTTCTGCATTTAATTTGCACAGCATTTTAATGGGCAAAACATTAATTTTTAAATATTTATATGTGTATATAAAAATTTATCTAAAATCCATGTAAATGTACACCTCAGAGTACAAACTTTTAAAATAAGGACGTCCTTCAGGCTTAGATGGTTATATTGCTGCTGAGTTTTTTGCTATCCTCCAGTGGCATTTTGCTGGAATGAGATTCACCCCTGTGCAGAGGGCAAGCATAAAACCTAAGCACCATGTAAGTTCTACTTAAGTCTTAAGGACCCGGCTCTAATTCCATTGAAATAAATAGCAATATTTTCATTGTTTTTCAGCAGGAGCTGTTACAAGGTCATTGAACGGGATCAGTCCTATAAATGCTTTTTGCTGGCCCAATTGGAATGGTATGCAAGGAATTAGATGCAAAATGCTTGGGAATGAATGTGAAAAAATCCCTCGGCAGTAAAAGACTTGGTAATTCTGGAGAATTTTCTCAAGGTAAATACTGGAACCAGAACATTGATTTGAAGGATGGTAGGTAAATTTATTCTAACCAGGGAGCTGGTCTTACCCAAATATGACTTGAGGAGTATTGGTGTACTTCTGCTGTATTCTATGTAATATAATGCATGATACTGAAAAATTCAATCAAACCCATTTAAAGGATTAATATTTCTGCAGTACTAAGATAATTTTGGATACTTTAAAGTACTAAAGCATCATTTTCTCTGCTCTGGTAGCATAAGCAGGTTTTCAATGTGGTTTTCTGCTGTATCATCTACCCTTGCTAGGTAACACGATGGCATTTATTTATGCATCTAAACAGTGCCTGCACAGAAACTCGTTTATATTTCATAAATTTAAAGAGCTTCACAGCTGATTTCCCATTAGAGATGAGAGAGTTTTAGGTAAGACCATGTTCACAACACAAGGCAAAGGAGAACTCTGTGCTCAGGCTTTGTGCATCTTACCAGGCACTCCTGGACACTGCAGTGTATTTCACTTCCCAGCTCGCAGAAGAAAATAAATATGAATTGGACTCCTACTAGAATAACCTTACACCCATCTGTCAGCTTTGCAAGTGTAAAAAATCCTGTGTATTCTCAGTAAGTGATTTCCAAAGGCTCTGACCTTCCATAAATGAAATCCAGATTCCTCAGAACTAAGCAGAGGCAGAGTGCTAGGCCTATGGCATGTGTTTCCTTTTAACCTTGCCCGTTTCAGTAGCAGGCCAACTCAAAGAAAGCACATAATGGGTTTTATTATAATAGAAAAAAAAGTTATATAGGTTTTTCCTTTTTTTAATTACTCCACGTGAAAAACAGATTGTTTGCCCTCTAGACAAACTTAAAAGACTTAGAACCACAGAGAGCTGCTGGTATCTGAGGACAGCCTAGAAGAAAGATGGAGAGGGACTTCTTACAAGAGTATGTAGTGATGGGACAAGGGGGAATGGCTTCAGACTGAAAGAGAGTCTGTCTGGAATTAGATATGACAAATAAATTCTTTACTATGAGGGAGAGACTGGAACAGGTTGCCCAGAGAGGTTGTGGATGCCCCATCCCTGGAATTGTTCATTGGCAGTTTGGATGGAGGTCTGAGCAACCTTGTCTGGTAAAAGGTGTCCCTGTCCATGGCAGGAGGGAACGACATGATCTTTAAGGACCCATCCCTCCAGCTCTATGATTCTATGAAGAATTTCACCCCTACATGTTCAATTCAGGACATTATCCCTGAAAACCTTGCATTTGGTGAACTCAGATGCCAACTCCTCTGATGAGGATGATACGAAGTACTATTTTGTAGCTTCTGCAAAAGTGGCCTTGCAAAGTTTCTCTGCTCTCCTGGAGCTGTCTATTGTCACAAATGCAGCAAGCAGTGGCACAAATCAGAGACCATAGCTTTTTTTTTTTTTTTTTAGAGACTTCTTGTAATGGGACATCCACACACTAGATTACAGCTCCATCAAAGATCCAAAGCACTGACACATTTCAGAGGAGTACATGGAGCAACAGTAGTGAGGCCATCATGAAAATCTCCTGCTCTAGTGTAAGTTCAGGTGGGACTCCCTATGTGTCAGTTTCTGCTCACTCCCTCGAGTCCTAGTGCTTGGCATCACCGAGAAAAGCCTAGCTCCATGCTCTCGGCATCTCGGCACTGCCCTTTGTGGCAGTGCTGGCGGCCTGCGAGCCCCTCAGCCTGGCTACACCCGGGCGACCACCTGCGCAACCTTGCCTGCCTCCCGCTGGGGTCACCTACCGCCTCAAGGAGGGGCTGGCTTTCCTTATTATAAATTTCAATCCGGCAGACCCTGCCCTGGAGGCTGTGCAGCCCCACAGCTTCTCCCTTTCTCCGGGGCGCTGCCCGAGGCCCGGCCGGGCCCGGAGCAGGCGGGGCAGGGCCGGCGCGGCGGCGGCCGCAGGAAGGGGAGGGAAGGCGGCGCGCGGCCGCCGCCATCATGCGAGCGCCGCCGGGGCTGTCGCGGCTGCTGCTGGTGGCGCGGGGGTGGGGGCGCCTGGGCGCCATGTCCCGCTACAGCACGGAACAGCGGGGCCGGCCCAACTCGCCCGATTACCGCCTCTACTTTAGTAAGTAGCAGTCCCCGGACTCCATAAACCCCTTCCTTCCACGGCCCGTTGGGCGCACGGAGGTGGCGCCGGGGGCTCCCCGCTCCCGCGGCGGCTCCTCGGGCTGGCTGAGGTATCGCCCCCGAGCCTTCCCGCGGCTGCAGGGGGGGAGCAGTGTTTTTGTAGAGAGTGAGAGCAGATCTTGTAGCCATCCCGGCATTTGGAGGGAATGCTGGGCCTGCTCAGCCCCGGCCCAGCCGTGCCCTTGCTGAGCCCCGGAGGACGGCGGGGGTGAAGCGCCGCCGTGGTGCCGTGTAGCGGCAGCGCGGCCGCGGGGGCCGGTGACACCCCAGGGACAGCCGTGAGAGGCTCTGGGGTGTGACAGCCCAGCCTGTCCCTTGTGAGCAGGGCAGCCCTCCCTCCCACCAGACACGTCACCGAGGCGGGAGGCTGGCATCCAAAACGTGGGGCTCCAGCCCCGAGCGGGATCCGGCAAGTGGCAGTGCGAGGGCACGGGCAATGCTCCAGGAGGCGTCTCAAAACCCAGCAGAGCTGAGGGTGTGCCGTGTTCAGTATTACGCATTTTCGTAACAGTGTTGTCTTGTTTGTGTGCCAGTCCTATCGCAGTGGGTTGCTACGTTTCTGGTCCATTGACCTACAGTCAACTCTGACGTCTGCTGGTGTGGGAGAAGTGGAGGCGGCGTGTGCCCGCTTGGCAGCGCTGCCAGAGCTCCCTTGTGCTCATTCATGGGGCTGCCAGTGCAGGAGATTGTCTAGGGAAAGTCACTTTATTTCATGGGACTAAACAGCTTACCTCTAAATTTTGTTTTATTTCGGAGGAGCATCTGGGAGGTTTCCAGGCGTCACACATCTGCTCCATTTACTCTTTGCTGAGGTGGTCAAAAGTCCAAAGCTGAGTGAAGTGCCTTGTCTGCTTTTTCCTTTACTATGAATAGGGGTGCTAGCAGAGGAGAAATTCCTTGGGATTTGAATTAGTATTTGCACTCTTTTGATGTGATACTTGGACTTGAAAAACTTAAACATACACTCCAGTGAAATTAGTTGCTTTCTAGGGTGGGGGCAAGGCTAAGGTGCAGATTGGGCCCCCATTAAGTTAAGATCAATTTCTGCTGGTTTCAAGGTGTGGTGTTTCATATCGAGGGCTTAGAGCAATTATCCCATCCCTCAGTTACTCTTGGTCTAAAGGATTTGGCCTGTTATGTTGAGGGATTTGTGGTCATGAAACTCTGTTTATTAGAAATACAGTGCAATCATGGGGCAACATTGGTAGAAACCCAGATGAATTCACTTACCACTGATGGAAATGAGGTTCCTTTGGGTGGTTTTTTTTTATTTTTTAATTTGTTAATGGTTGTGTATGGCCAGGGAGTAGAAAAGAATGAAAGAATCTTCTCATCCTTGTATAGCTTGCATTGCCAGGTAGAAGAGAAGCATAGTGTTGAATTCTAAAGCAATAACTTTGATTCTAATAATTCCTTGTCAAAACACTCAAATTCCTTGTCCTCCATGTCGGTACATGTTTGAAATTGAACTTCAGAAAAAGTTTAACCGATGCACAATCATAGCATATATTCATTTCTGTATTGTGTGATGTTTAGCAACACCAACATCTTATGCCAAATCTTTAGGTTTGCAATGCTGCTTCGTTTTGTCTTTCAGAGAATGCAGATGGCAAATATATTTCCCCATTCCATGACATTCCGTTGTTTGCTGGATCTAAAGAGGTATGTTTTTATGCCTTGAAACATTAATAATTTCAAAATGCTATTAGTTTTGTTGGTGTTCTTTGGATAAAAGTGCAGTTTTTAAAAGCTTTTTTTTTTTTTTTTTGGTAATCAACAGAGAAATATATAGTGCCAGAAAGGGCTCACTCTAACCCACACCGGTGCCTTATGTAACGCAGGCACAATGACTACACCAAATTTTCTCTGCTGAGTTTAGTAACTTGCAGTGACACGTAATAATAATAATGATTGCTGTTTATACAAGCCTAGGTGTCTATTTAAGTCTCTAAGTGATTGAGGGCAGGAGAACCCTCACTGTATCTTGTGATAATTCTCTGTGTTTAGGTTTGTGCTTGAATTAATTTTCTGCTGTTACTCTTTTTGAATTAGCAGTTTTCTACACCTGCCGTTAAAAGTGTACATTTCTTTGTCGTGGATGTACAGCACACGCTTGCATAACTTATAGTGTACGTCTTTAATTCCCAAAAGGAGCATTAGAATTGGAAGCCAACAGCAATGCCCAGGGGAGAAGTGGTAATCACACCTTTGGAGATTCGAAGTGCACGAGGTGCAGCTGAGCACTGTCGTGTCTTGTTAGCTGCCCTCCCTGGGGTTTCATTACAGCAATAATGAAACGGCTGTTTAGTCTGTCACTGATGGGAGAACTGCCAGTCTTTAGTTTAGGCTGAGGTTTGCTTATCACAGGGTGCTTGTGACACAAACAGGCTGGGGGAGTTTTAGTCGTTTTCTTGTTTTGTTGCTGAGTCTCTATGGGTGATATGAGTGGTGCAAAAGGTCAATAGTTTGAACATGTTCAGATGGAGACTCCTGAACTGATGAACCAATCTCTTAAATTATTAAATCCAAGAGATTAGAAATCTGAATGAAACCTTTTTCATCAGCAGACCCCAGTGCTTGTCAGTAGGAGAGGCAGGCCGTTCAGAGTATCATTATTAAGATACCATGTTCAGTCCATGCTATTGCTGGAAAAGCCATGGGCATTTTCATCACATGTTCCCAGAGGCCTTGCTGTCCCTGCACCTAGAGTTAAAAGTTTGTGGGAGTAGCTTATAGCCTATGATTTTGCCAGTAGGTTAAATTAGAGTACAGCAGTTTCTGATCAGTGTGGAGAGACTTTCATTTTGGTGTGTGAGTGCAGAAATAGCATTCTACCCAATATAGGGCCTGAATGGTGAGCAAGAAGGGAAGTCATGGTTAAGGTCTCTGTTAATTTTGCCTTGTTTGCAGGAGGATGACTTAAGGATGTATGCTAGAGTCTTTCCATCCCCTTGTCTAAGATTTATGGACTTTATGATGGATAAATCCAGACTTATTTTTTGTACTGGTTTTGTTTATTATGGATTGGTTTTTGTCTTCTTCAACTGTTTTTAATCAGTTGAGTACAGGCCTAAACTGCTGCTTAAATTTCTTGGTAGCTGCCAGAAAGTAAATGTGTCCTTGTACATTTTTTTATCTTCCCTTGTTAATGTCTTGAAGGTTAGAATTTCACAATGAAACAGAACCGAGTACTTCCTTTTAAAAGTTATAATTTAGGCCTTTGTGCTCACAAAGGGCTGTTTCAATTGGATTGCAAAGTACTGTTGACTGTATTTATGTGAATAAGGTGCTGCTTTCTAGTGTTCTTTATATACCTCTTTACTTCACTCTTTCCCTATAGGATAAAGAAATTCCTGCAAAGAGGTCAAAGACTACTGGATCTGAGGTACTGCTAAGTTTTTTTTCTTGTTTCTTTTTTTTTTTTTCCCCAACTATTTCCTCTATTTCCTTTCCAACATCACTTTTCTGCAGAGTGAACTTGCTGTCACTGAATATTGTTGACGTATCTTCAAATGCAAGTCTTTTAGGAGAAGACTTAAAGAGATTTTATATTCTCTTCTTTGAATGGGCCAGAAATGTCAGAATGCTTTTATTCATCAAGATGTTCTCAAAGGCAAACACTTACGCCAGTCTTTCAAAGGTTTGTTATGACTTTTGCTGTGTAGATGTCTTATCTTTTTTGCTATTATGTTCAGAAATATTTGCAGTAAAACCTCCCTTAATGAAATATTCATTATTCTCTGACTGTGGATAATCTTTGGTTTATATACAGAACTTCAAAAATCCTAAGTATGTTAGGGCAGAAACTATACTGAGTATCTGCTTTTTAGAACTGGGGTTATGTTGTTTTCTGTACTCAGCTGGGAAGCCCAAAGGGAGAAAAAACACATCTGCTAATGGTTCAGCATTACCCAGCACTGAAGTTAAGGCTGATAGAAGCCTAGAAAACATGGAAGATCTGCTCAGGCTTTTGCTGTGAAACAAGATTTGTTTGTTCAAGTGTCTTTTCCAAAATATAACATTTTTTGCTGTGCTTTGCCTGGCATAGGCTCATCTAAGACTTAGTAAAAGAATGTGATAGAAAAATAATGAGCCAAACTGTGCTTTAAGGCCATTATATGTGGGTGGGCGGGTGTGTGTTCCAATCCTTATCTTCTCCTATCTGTTTGGCCAGTCATATTGCAAAACTGTAGCTACCCATCTGATGTGAAAGAACAGTCCTAACTGTCTGGGTTCTCATAGTTTTGCAGCCAGTGTGTGGTGCACTGGTTCTTGTGCTGTACAGCAGTCCCCACGCAGTCCTGCACTATGCGTTTCCTCTCCGTTGCTCTGTGATTCATTCAAGCTACAATGCCTAAGTAAGGCTTTTTAGATTTCCTGTAGCTTGATGCCCATTTAGGTACTGTTGAATAGATGCAAAATCATGTCTCAAAGAGGAACTATTCAGGAGAAAGAGTATGTGCCAGTAGGCTTTTATCAAAAATCATTGTCTTGCAACATCTATTCTTATTTACAGCTCCCGCTGGCAAGTCAAGTATTCTGTGTCTTATCTGCTTGTAAATACTGACTGGTGCAAAGACATTTCCTGCAGCATCTGAAACTGTTCAAAACTGCATTTGTCTGTGCTGTGAGAAGCATGGTAGCTTGTTGAAAACCATGTTTCTAGTAGCCTGTGGAAAGAGGGGTAAAATGCCAATGAGGCTGAGCAGCTCTTGCTTCCTTAGCCAGTGTAGCCTCCAGAGCTGCTTCACATAATTCCTGCTGTGAGACAGCTCTGGACTGTGGTTTAATAGAACTACAGAAAATGTGCAAAGGCAAATGAGCATTTCAATCCTAGCAGGCTTTTGATTCAATTAGGCAAACAGATGTGCAGGCTGTAAGCTTCCTGAACATACTTAGATGGTGAAATATGAGAACACCTTTTTCATCATGATCTTAGGGATTTGGGGAGGAGAGAGAAAACAGGGGGATCTTTGTGTTCAGGAAAGCAGTTTCTTCTTACGCTGGGCTCTTCAGCAGCTCTCCTCACCTTGCCTGATGAGAGGTGCATCCTTGTGTGCTTGTATGCAGGGAAAGCATAGCTTAATCAGGGAATAAAGGGAAAATGAGGAATTTAATGTGATGTACTGATTTCAGAAGACCTTTGAAGCCCTAACCTCCTTGTTCTTGTCTAGAAATGCAAAGGCTGCTGTTGATACCTGTTATTCAGTTGATCCTTCACTGAATTTGACCAGAATTAGAAAGTGATAGTTCTTCTTGTCCTGGAAATGCATCTTTGAAACTTATGCTTTTAGGGTGGCAGTTATTTGTTACTCCAGACAAAAGCAAGCCCTCTTTATGAGTTAAATTAAATGAAGTTTGTTAAATCATGCTGAGCTGGTGTTTATCAGATGGCACTCTAGTTATGGAAAACTAAGATAATTCTGGGAGAATCTCTTTGGTCAGTCTAATCTACTTTAAATTGCCCTGGTGTTCCTAATGTCAGAAAAGGTTTCAAAGTTAGAGGAGTTTCAGCTTTCATTGTTTGTAGGATGAGAGAGAGCACACATCCTACAGGTCTGTGTCAGCTGTTTTACAGTTTCAGTTTGTAGTTTCTAAGGGAAACACTTTCCTGTTTCTGTATTAACTGTTTTCACTAGTTCAACCACTTCTTGTAACATTTTAGACCTTCCCAAATCTCAGTTAAATTTAGCTTTGCAGATGCTGCTGACAGCTGACCTTTTTGCTTTTGCAGGTGGTTTTTGGCTGTTTGATGACAAGAAAGAAGTTATTTTGAGGTAGAAACTATACTGAAAGAAGTAATATTCAGCTCCAGTCTTAAAATTACTAGCAGCCTGCTATTAATTTCAGGGGTCTGAACCCCTGCATTGCCTTAATCACTTGGAATCCACTCCTGCCCAAGTAAATCTCTGTGATATGTTTCAAAAGTTTCACATCTCTGTCTGGAAAAGTGGATGTTTCCACTAGGTTTACAGTCAAAACTGTCAGAAACTGCCTGACTGTTGAATATGGTCTTCCTTGTCTGGCAGGAAGAAGGCTTGAAGAGGTCATAATTTTCTTTTCAAGGCCAACATGACATGTTGTTCCCTGTTGTAGTTGAAAGGGTTTCTAATCTACTTGTCATTGTATATCTTCGGAGAAGTATTCACATGTGGTATCTTTCAGAGGTCCCAGGTGTTCTTGAAATACAGTGTTTCATATGCTGGCTCTGGTGAGGAGTCTGTCCAAACATGTAGAGATTATAGTTCTCTAACTTGGAGACATTCACAAGAGCATTTGAAAAAAAAAATAGAAAGAAAAACAAGACAGCTTTTGTTTTGTTGTATCTTGTGGATTACACATTGCTGGGATGCCCATGTGGACTTCAGCTGAGATGCTTCTGTGATCCAAAAACTTCTGATAAATTAACTAGTCAGGTGAGATTTAAGGGCTCATCAGGGTGGTATGCAGTCTGGTGATCTGACCTTGTGCTTCCAGCAGTGTTCAAAACTGGTGTCAGAGATGTCATTTGGTAAAGTTGGTATGCTTCATAGGAAAGGAGAAGCTGTCATCATTTTCTGTGCAGAACAGGTGCCCGCTTTGTGCTGACTTTGTATTCTGCCTTAACTACAGTCTCTGTAACTGTCCTTGGTGATGTCAGACAGTTTTTCATATATGTGACCTGTGCTATAGTGTGTCCATTATGTGGTCAGGGATTTGTATTCCAAATTTTAGGTTATCAGTTAATCTTTCACTCTGATGCTTGAACTTGCACAGACTTTTGCTATGGATGTGTCCATTAGGTGCAGCCTCGCTTTGTGTTCCTACGGATGAAGAAATGCTGAGAGTGGAAGTAATCTTCACTCATCGGTCCAGTTGAAATCTACCCAGAGTATTATTGGTTTACTGAGAAACTTAAATCAATTATTTGATCCAATTTAACTTCAAATAAATGATTCCTTAAACTTGAGAAAGCCAGTGGTTAATATTTATCCATGTCAGGGTTATACATGGCATAGTTTTGCAGTGAATGTGTCCCATAACTGGTTGGTCAGAGAATGTGCCCGATGCCAGTGAGATTCATGTGTGTAAAACCTACCTGTACCTACATGGTGTTTGTGATTCCCTTTCCAGTGTAATAGGAGGGAAGTACACTGTGAAGAGATTGCAGGTGCTCTGTGTTCATGCTGGACATTGCATTCCTCTTTTGCTATGTGGCATGTTAATTTATATTGGAGAAGTTCCACTTTCTCTTTGGTGTCCAGATGCTGCTGGCATCTGGTTTGTTGTTTTAATTGGCAAATATCTTATGGCAAGTGTTACATTGGGAATGCTTATAACATGGCTATTCATTTGATAAGGAAGTCCCACTCTAGTTATTTCTGGATATATTTAATGACAGTCCATATTTAGCTTCTCCTTTTTTTCCTCCTTTTTTCTTTTATTTGCTGTCTTCCTTTTAAACATCACCCTTTGTTCACACTACTGCTAGACTGCAGCTTATGATTTTCATTCTTGTTAGTCCTCAGATGTGTGCTACCATGTTCAGTTGATGACTGATGAGAATCCCTGCCAGATTGTAAATGAGCAGACAGAAAAAAAAGGAAATGGTAGCTGCTTTTTCTTCTCTCTTTCTTCTGGACTCAGAACTTCTCTATGACAAAGAGTCAGCAGCCCTCAAATGCTACCTCTAGTGCTTTTAGATTTTTTGAAGCATTCTACTATAAAAACTACCAAAGTAACTGTAAGCTTTAGCATATCTCTTGTCATGCATGGTGATGGCAAATTGCAATCTATAGAGGTTATTCCATTTCTGCCTCAAATTATCTAAACCTTCTTAGCTGAGCCTTAAGGGTTGCAACCCTTGAACAAAATCATACCTATTCAAAACCCTTCCCTCAAGTGTATGAAGTAAGGAACTTTGGAATGACTGGGAAAGAAACTAGTTGAACAAGAAGGGGAAAGTTAGGTAAGGAAGAATTGGTTTTGAGAGGGATAAGGCAGTCCAGAAAGGCAGGCCTCAGAAAGGTCATGGATTTTTTTTTTTTCATCTGAAACTCCGGTTTCTAAAAACAACCCCAGATCAAAATGAGTTATTTTCTGTAAGAATCTGTACAGCCAGAAGTAGTTGGTTTTTTAAAGTAGTTTAACTAGTTAAAACCAGTTGTTTTTTAAGGCCATCAGTCTTAGAGGAGAGAATGATGACTAACGGTTTACCTGGGTACAACAGTCTCTATTTTCCTTGCTTTTCTCAATACTTGCTTACAAATATGCTGAAGTATTTTTGTATATCTTTTTATCTTTCTATGTTTTTTAATTTCAAAAGCCAAAAACTGTTTCTGTGTGAAAGAGACATTTTTGCTTGTCTCAACAAAAACTATATCATGATACATTAAAAATGGTATTTAGCTGAAATGGAATGCAGTAAGTTGCCAAGAAGTGTTAAAGACAAGACCCAAAAAAAAGCAAACAGTTAAAACCTACGTGAGTTCCCATGTAATCTACTTAGGGTGTAGTTCTTAGGAAATGAAGGATATCATTTACACATACTGGTTGTTCCTACTGATGTAATTTTCTGCTGATTTTCTTATGCAGTTATAGGAATTAGGAAATGTACTTTTGACTTCTCTGTGTTGAGCAAGTAGATTTCAGACCTCCTTTGCCCCATCACCTCTTCAAGGTATAACAGAGTTTGAGTACAAATAGCTGTCTTGTGTTCATATTGACCCAAAGTCAAACAAGCTACGCAGTACCCTGGGTTGAGTGTCCCTCTGGGCTCTTCAGCTCCCTTTTCCTAGCAGATGGATTCTGTCCCTTTTTCTGAATCTAGGACACTTTCCTCCTCTTTTCTTGCATGCTCCAGGAATACTGTCCTGAGGAAACCGTCAGCCAGCCTGTTGCACAGTTAGCACTCGTGAAGTGGAGTCCCTTCTACATGGGGCACTTGTAGAGCTGGGTTAAGCCTGGACTGCAGTGATCTCACAGGCAGGCCAATTGACTGCTGTTGTACTAAGGGAGTTAAATGGTAAACTTTGCAAGCAATAGTTTTTGTTTAATGAGAGATCTTTTTGCTGTGGTTTGAAGGTGTGTCAGATGGGCTGTTGAAACAGTCTTGCCATCGCTCGAGGGGGTAGAAGTGCTTACTTAGGGGATTGGTGAGATGGAATTTTTTATTTTACTGATTTAAGATAAAAATATCAATTACCAGATGCATTCACCAGCCAAAACTAACCGCTGAATGACACATGCAGATGGTAATCTGTGGAGACAGGTGGTGTCTGACACTTGCATTTCTGTTTTCAGCTGAGGCAGGGACAGTTTACAGCAAGGGATGGAGGACAACTTTCAGGTGGGTAGAAAGAATAGGTGCTTGGTCTGGGCTAAAAAGAGTGATGGAAACATTCCTGTGTGATACTTAGTCACAGGAGGAAAACAAAATAGGAAAGAGGAGGGGAAAAAACCCTATAATACTAGGTAGTCTAGTTCTCTTTCAATCTGTCAAAATATCTAGTATGTGCCCTCCTTTCCACACGAGTGAATCTAGTCTTACCACTGTGAAAATTTGATTGACCTATAAATAAAACTTTTTATTTTTAAATGTAAACACTGAATGAAGTCATTAATCTTTTGTAAATGCTTGTGGCAGCTTAGCATTAGAGAGAGTACTTTTGGGGATTTTTTTTTTTTGCATACAAATTAATCTGTCAGGCTGTCACATTTAAGACTCTTGACAATTCACGTTTGACTGATACCACAAATTATGAGGGCCTGGTCTTCAAGCTGAGTTGAATCCAAGTGGTTTTATTATGTTTTTGAGAGCAGCATTCCATTAATTTCAGTCCAGTGTAATCCAGCCCTGACAGTTGGTTTGGTGAAGACATGGACTACCTGTTGACTGTTGACTGCTGAAGCCTTTGCATTCTTCATGGACAGGAAAGCATATGGCAGCATTGAAACAACAAAAATATAGAATTGTGGTGGAGGGGAAGACATCCTGTATAATTCCAGTGGTTTGTAAGTTTTCTGCCTGTAGCTACCAGTCAGAACAATTTTTTGGCCTGCTTGGCAGTTCCCTAAGAGTTTCTTGTCAGCACTGGCTTTCATACTGTGCATTTCTCTTTTCCAAGTGTTTCCCAGATGGATGTGCATACTTTATTTGGCTCTCTTCCAGCCCTTCTCTTACCTGCTCATGCATGTGTGTTGCTTTGTTCTATCTGCATGCTCAGTGTTGACATTTTTGAGCCCTCTTTACTTTAGTTTCAACTGTTCTTACATGCATAAGGTGTATTTTATGAAACTGAGACTTACCTGAAACCTTTCTCCTTTTTTTCTTTTTTTTAAATCTTTTTTTTATTTGGTCATGACCTGATTGGGAGAAGTGATGCCATCTGATATGCCACTGATTGCATTATGGGCACAGTACTTATGGATGGCAAATATAGTTTAAATTTATTGGGAATTGGCTGTCAGTGTTGTGCATAGCTTGTGATCTCATAATAGAAATGCTGAATGACAGTTGATATTTTCCTTTGCTTTCTTGCTTTCCACATTCCAGATTTGTTTGGGGGGAGATGATCATAGAACCATTGGAATTACTTTTATCAGACTGTAATGGTGACCCTGGTAATGCTGTTTGTTTGTTGCAGCTGCAGGGTGCAAGGAGCAAAAATACAAATATTTAAGGGTTCATGAAGCCTTAGTTGTGGTGTAGTTAGGATATCAGTGCAAGTCTTCATTTGATTCAACTATATTTTTTTCTTAAGAATTTCTGGACAAACATATTTTGTCTTTCCTGACCTGTTGCAATTGCTAATACCAAAGTGAGTTATCCTTGGCTGTGAAGAGATGTCCCAGGCAATGTGATATTTTTGAGGTTATTGTAGTAGTCTAAAACAGGTTGTAGACTTTGCTTGATAGTTTGTTCTAGTTACCCAATTCAGTAGTACTCTGCTCCTTGGTAGGGCTTAACTCAGCTTCATAAGAAGAAATCTTACAGCAGTTACACAGAATTTTTCTCTTTGGAAGATGTTGCTTTAACCTCCTCAGTAAGAAGGTGTAGTCTCCTTATTTTTCTTCTAAAAACATTAAAGTTTACATGTTTATTGGGTTTTTTCCTTCCACACCACCTTCTTAAAAAACTTTCACTTTGTTTCTGTTAGGAAGAAGTCTGGCACAAATGTGAGGTGTCTGTGTCCATGCCCTTCCTCTGCCATCGCTTTTGGATTGGTATCAGCTCACTTGAACCAAATTTGACTGAGAAACAGAAATGTCATTTGCATAAGTCTTTGAAAAATAGTAAGGCAAAAGAGGAGGGCCTGAAGGAGTAAATCCTTGGGGGAAAAAACATTGTCCTTTCCACTGCTTAAGGGAAGCTAACTCTGTCCTATAGAAACAATCAATCTTCTCTGACAAGTAGACTGAACCTCTGCCTCATGGCAAACCATTCCATGGACATTCTGAACATTTTGTGAAGGGTGATATTGACATGGGAACAAAAAACATCAGGAGTATTTCCATTGCTGCTTGTTGTCCATATTCTTAAAGGGGTGAGGTAGGGAATGGATGAACCATGGTGGTTGATATAAAGGAACTGTACAAATTAAAGTGGCTGTAACAGAGAAATGTGATGTATGTTGCTGCTGAATGCACAGGAGAGAATTTGTGTTACTGTAAAATACTAATTGCCAAGTGGAATTTATTTTCAGTTCTGACACTATTTTTTTTTGTTTTAGGTCCTGTTTAATATGATTGTAGAAGTGCCTCGTTGGACTAATGCAAAAATGGAGGTAATTAAGAAAAACACCTTGATTAAATAGGTATTTGGGGAAGTTAAAACAATGCAGTGGCTTCCAGTAGGCAGAATTTAATCACAGTTTGGATTGCTCTTTCCACATTAAATGTTCTCTGTTAAAAAATTGGTTTGAAGTGGTGCATACACTTTCCTTGCAATTACAGAAAGTGTTGAGCTACTGATTGTTTTCTTGGTGGAAACAGGAAAGAGAGGTGGGCATTGCTTCTTGACAACCCTCTCACTGCAGAGTGCAGCATATCTGCAGCAGAGTGCTGGAGTACTGATTTTTAGGGTGTTTTGCAGCATTTAGAGTAACTCTTGCTTGCTTATAGAGCATTCCACTCAGATGATTTAATTTATCATTTCCACTGTATAGTGTGTTAGACCAAATCTCAACAAATGGAGTTGCAACTAAAAGAGCATTTCCTTATGACCAAAAAAAAAAATATTTGGGGACTTCACTGATTGAAAGTATGAACTCCTGCAGGGATATATTTTGCAAGTAGTAAAAGCATTTGTAGTGTTTGTGAAACAACAGATCTCACCAGGGGATATGTCCTGTCTTCCTGAACATTTGTATTCATTTTAGGCATGCTTCCCAGATACTTTTAAGGAAGTTTGTGGCTGAGCTGTTAACTCTTTTAATTATTGAAAATAATACCAAAGAACCTTTTTAGCCTGCTATTTGAGAATTTTTTCTCCTTTCCCTGATGATAGAACTGTCTTTGCCATCACAGCTGTTACTCTTCAAGCAGGGTTACCGCAGATATCTACCCCTTATTTTAAGCTCATGATTTATTGTGGCAGCTGAGTTCTCTTTTGCAGAGGATCCCTTTGACGGTGCTACTTGAACTCTACCTAAAGCTCAGGGTGCTCTCCCTATGCTTCTTTCAGCACATTATGTCAAGGTTAGAAGAGTTTGTTCTGTTAGGTTTAGAAATCATTGATCTTAGGCTTTTTGGGTTTGATGGAGGAGACTAGATGTAGTTTCCTAATATTTAACTTTTAATATCCTTAAAATTTGCTGCATCAGTTAAGGTAGTCGTCATGCCTTGCCATCATGTCCTGGCAATCCTTCAGTCCAGACCATGGTAAGCTGCTAATTCCTGCTATTACCAGATCTTGTCTGCTCATCTCTCCTCACATGCAATGGAGACTTCAGGACATTAAGCCTTGCATTAGTATGACTGTTTACCCGCTGTTACATTTCCTGCAGCAGATCTTCTGCTCCTCAGCTAGTTATATTTCTGTTCTTCTTCCCTTGGTTCCCTCAGTTATTCCTCTTTGTCCCAGTTTCCATGAACAAAAAGCATTGATGAGCTTCAGTTCCATCAGTGTCCCAGGTGGCCTGTTGGAGCTCTTCAGTGTTAGGTTATGACCAGAAGCAGGTAGAATCCAGTGTGAAGCCAGAAATATGTGAACCTTCATCTTGGCTCTTGGGGAGGGTTTACTTTTGGAATGAGTACATGCTGTTGAGGTTGGTGTGGTTCTAAAAGGTGGAATTCCTTTGGGATGGCTTTGGTGATGGTGCTTCAAGTAAAGGCCAGGGATATAAAATTAATATAGGCTAAGGGCTGTGTGCTCCTGCAGGGAAACTATGCATCACTTGTGTGTAATCACTTGAGCCTGTAACAAATGTTTTGCCACTCAGATGAGTGTTTGTAAGCAAGAGCCAAGCTAACGGGGGTTGGTGGGTTGGGACTGTGGTGTGGAGTGTCAAAGGGTGGTTATAGTGCAAATTAGCTGTGCTGGGTAACTCAGGCAGTGGCTATATGTGTGTGGTTTGTGTATGGGCTTTGGGGGAGAATGTAACTGTTCAGCTGTAGCTCAGCTCTTCTGTCAGTGCTTCTTTAGGAATAAGAATGCCCTCTTCAAATGGTAGCTTAACTTATTCCAAATCTGCATTAAGCTGGCATTTGCTCACTATGAGGAACTTGTGCTTAGGAAAAAGCATTTATATGCTGAGAGGTGATGGAAAGAAGGGGTGTTTGCAATTGGAGAGCAAGGAGCAGTCAAGAGGTCAAGAACATGAAACATTTCCTCTGTGGCTGTCAAAGCTCCTGTTGTTGAAAGATGTTGTGCCACCATTTGCATGTCTGTTGAACTTGTACTATAAAGTGCAAGAGCTTCTAACTTAAGTTCCTTTCAGTTTTTATGTTTGACCATGACAGCCTCCTTAGAAATTTATTACTTTCTCTTCTAGATTCATTTTTTTCTTGCATACTTTACAGCATTATTTAATACCTTAATAAGCTGCTTTTTGAATATGACCCTTGAGATTCAGAGTGAGGCTATAGTAGTTTTAATAGTCCTCAAACCACAAGCATGTGCTGCCAGATGGATCTTTCTCACTGGTTGGGTATGGAATTAATTGCTTTCCATTTTAACATTCTCCTTCTCTCTTTCCCTCTTCCTGCTCCCCCACCCTTTTTCACGACCTGCTTAGATTGCCACGGAGGAGCCATTGAATCCCATTAAACATGATACAAAGAAAGGCAAGCTTCGATATGTGGCAAATATCTTTCCTCACAAGGGTTATATATGGAATTATGGTGCCCTCCCACAGGTAACATTTTTGTTATAATGGTGAAAGTTTTCTGTCTTCTGTGTAAATTGCCTTGTAAATCTTGGATACTGCCTGAATGCAAATCAGCTGCAAGAAGGGTGATTCTCTTTGATACATTTGTAAATTAGAATTTTTTTATGTCGAACTTTATTGTGTCCATAAATTTTGATCGGAATTTGGGTGTGGGAATAAATAGGAGCTGTGTTTTCAGGAAGGAGTTAAATGATCAAGAAATCTCAAATCCTTAGTCTGTGTCTCTGTGCTTTAGTGATAGAATCAAATTGTCATGGTCTGCCATTCAAGAATATTTTGTCAAGTACACCTTCTCTGCTTAAACAAGGCATTTATTTAAAAACTCAGTTAAGATTTTCATGTACTGCAGCTTAAATTTTAATTGGGATTTCTTAATGTTTTTAACAAAGAGGAACACAAGGGCTGTTCTTTTTAAGATTAAACCTCACCTGCCTTCCTTAACGTTTCTCTGAACTGTGAGACTTTACTGATCATGACACATTGAAAACTTTGAGCCTTGAAAAAGCCCATCTAATGGCTGAAATAATGAAAAGCTTTTAATTTTTTCATTTCTGTGAATAATACATTAGACTTCAGTTAGTACTGAAGAACATGATGGAGCTTGAAAAGAGTGATTTATTTTCTTTAAACTTAGCTGTATAAGCAATGGAAGTTGAGTTCCAAAAATCTGCTTTCATGTTTGATCCCTGGAGAGGAGATACTAGGCAGGTTCTTGAATGCCATAGTGAAGATCTTGTCCAATCAGCAGTGTCAGTAGACAGAGTTTCCAAGTAGCTGTAGTTAGAAACCAGCAGCTCCATTTAATAAGTTGAAATTTGTGTGTTTCTTAGTGCAAAGCCAGAATTATTTGAAAATGTGAATATTTTCCTGCACAAAGTGCATTATTTTGGACTTAGAATACTTTCCTCAGGAGAAATGTTTGTCATCCCTTGTCACTTGGTGAGCTGGGGAGGGCTGAACATAATTGCCATTTTGAATTTTTACTATATTAGACTACTTGCTATCATAGCAGAAGTTGCTATGCTGTCCAGAGAACAATACTATTCCTTCCTTCTAACCGAGAGGTGAAGAGGTGTGACTGGGCAGAAGTGAAGTACTGGTATAAAGCAGCCCTAAAAAAAAAAGCGCTTTGGAAGGATGAGAGGACAGTCTTAAGCTGTGTCAGGAGAAGCTTAGGCTAGACATTAGAAAAAAAATGTAGCAGAAAGACTAACTGGGCATTGGAATGGGCTGCCCAGGGAGGCGGTGGAATCACTGTCCCTGGAGCTGTTTAAAAAATGAGTGGATGTGGCACTCAGAGCCATGGTTTAGTTGATGAGGTGATGTTAGGTGTTAGGTTGGACTTGATGATCTCCAAGATCTTTTCCAGCCAACATGGTTGATTCTGTGAAGAGTACTGGAAAAGTAAATATTAAGTTTAAATTCTCTTTGGTTTTCACTTCAGCAGTTTTTTGGTAATGATTCTGCTACCTATACATATTCTTTTCACCATTTTTGCCTTCCAGTATCAGTCAAGTTCTCAAGAGCAAGTGTGAGGTGTAGTTACAGTCACAGACCATGAAGCTAGCAGCGTAGCTCCTTGGAAAAGAGAATTTTCTATAATCTTTTCAACAACATCTAATTGGACTCTCAATTCTTAACAGAAAAGCTTCTAAACTGTAGGATGAATTACTCTACTTGTAAAAGTAGAAACAAGTACTTGTGTAGTAATTAAGTTAGTATAACTCAGCTATGATTCCTTGCTTGTGCAGTGCTCAGAGCAGGGGTTTAAACTTACCTCTTTGGTCTTAAACTCTTAGCTGTCCTTTGGAATGTACATGTCTCAAAATACTCTGAAATACTTCATACCTAAATCTAAAATCTTTAAAAAGCTTATTGGGTGCTGACAAATGTATGCATAGGAGTGTGGTTCGCTCAAAGCTTAGATGTGTTAGAAAAGATTTTATGTTAATATCATGGTATTTAATAAGCATAACAAAAATGTAACTGTAAGATGTCCTAGCTTGATCCTACTATCACTAGTAACTAGAAAAATACATATTCAGGGTCCTCTGATGCCTTAATTGCTGCAATTGGGTAAAGTGTATCTGTTGAGTCATTGACATGGGAAAAATATGTCCTCAGTAATCCTCATGTCACTTGTCCTGAGTATGAGTTACTCAGTGTCAGACCACTGGCTGTTTGCTTTTTCTACTCCGATTGAGCAAGCCTGTTCTCAGAAAGCTGATGTTTTTATTGTTGCTTTTGCTAATCTTTTTAATTTAGTGGTAAGATGAGTTGTAATTGCAGTCCAGCAACTAATTGATATTTCTCTTTTCCCTGGCAGACCTGGGAAGATCCAAACCATATGGATAACCTTACAGGATGTTGTGGGGATAATGATCCTATTGATGTTTGTGAAATAGGTTCAAAGGTTTGTATTTACCAGGATTAATTTAATTTATCAAGGTTAACTTAATAATTTGGTAGCAACTTCTGAAAGAAAAGGTCGGATGGAAAACAAGAAAGATGTGTTAATAATGTTAGGGCCTGACAAAAGTATCAACAGAGTACCTAAGGAGAGAATAGGTAAGAAAATGGTGGATTTTTAAAAAGGATGGGGGAAAGTAGGATTTGGTAAAGTCTTTATACTGATTAAAAGGGAATAAAAGACCAACATCCTGAAGTTGTGTAGTTGGACAGTAAGTTTTGGGTGAAGGAAGTGATGGTTAAGATTTTTGGGAAAGGAAAATATTAGTTTCCTTTTTCCTTGTTTGCAGTATTGGAGCTAGGAATAGGTTGCTGAAAAATGAGGAAATATGACAGCATCATGCATATTAGAATTATAAAGTCAGACCCACAAAAGAGGTGAGTTTGATTTTACTCATAGCTGCTAACAGAAGTAGATCCTCTTTTCTAGAGAAGACTGGAACCTGCTGTAATGTTGCAGAGTTATGAGTTATGGAATGGATAGCTGAAAAAGAGGTGCAGCAAACAGCATTAGTAGGTATAAAGGAAAGGTTTAGCTGACTGAAAGAAAATTTTACGTATCTAGAGGCAGCAAAGAATGGAGCAATGCAGTGTATTGAAAATGAGATCATGAAATGGATGAGTTTGAAAGAGGGATCTGTTAGGATATTTAGGTAAGGGGAAATTTAATTGGTGACTTCAGTGAAAGTGGCTTTATTTGGAGTAAGAAACCTAAAGATTAATTTCAAGGGATCCAGAAAGAGTGAAAGAGGAAATATTAGCTGGCAGGGAGAAGGTTCCAAAGAAAATGCAAAAATGGTTGTGTTGGTATTTTTGGGGGAGTGCTGTGTGTTTATATGTGTATATTGGAGTCCAGAAGAAGGAATAGAAAGACAGAAAATAGGATCCTGTGTTCAGAAAATAGAGAGTCAAGGGACAGGAAGAAGTTAAAAAATGACTATGAGACACTTCTGACTTACAGTTTGGAGGGAAAACCAACAAAGTGTGGGGGAATTAGGGTAAAAGGGAAGGAAAAAAAATTTAGCTACTTGTCTACTTAAATAAATGCTGACTGGAGAATTGAGGAGTAGAGAATAGTACTGGTGGGAGAAAGGCTAGAAATACTAAATAGTTGTGTACTGAGTTTGCAGATCTATCTTGCAATTTTGTTACAGCCTGCTGGTCAAAAATGTAAAACTATTTTTTTTAAGGTTAAAGGGAAATTTACATGTTGTTTTCCAAATCTCTGTGGCATTACTTTCTGTTTCAGATTCGTTCTTGTGGTGAAATTATTCAGGTGAAGGTCTTGGGTGTTTTAGCTCTTGTTGATGAAGGAGAGACAGATTGGAAGATAATTGCCATCAGTGCAGATGATCCAGAAGCTCAGAAAATCCATGGCAAGTATTTTTGCCTTTCCTAATGCAGTTATGTCAGAAACTTGCCCAGAATGGTACCTGAGTTTAGGCCTGCCAGGATAAGAAGAAGCAGACGGTGGAAAGGCAAGACTTTTGGTTTGTTTGTTTGTTTGGGGGTTTTTGTTTTGTTTTTGTTTTTTAGGTTGTTGTTGTTTTTTGGTGTTGTAGTTTAGGTCAGGTGCTACCTTCAAGTAGGACATATATGCTTTCACACTAGACTTCTAAAATGGTTTGCTTGGATTTTCAAGAGGACATGGCATGCAGAAAGTTTTTTGGCTTCTGAAACACAACTGCCTTAGAAAGTGACCTCCAATAATTACAGGCTTATGTACTTGTAGTAGTGCATATTTACCTGCTCTGTTATGTAGCACACTACCGTTTTCCTTTTTGAAACTGTTTTTTCCTTTTATATTTACAGGCATTCTGAAAAGGCATTTCCAAGGTCTTGCCATTTTTAAGAGGATTGCTTCCAGAGTTTGTTGCTTAGTATGAACAATTAGGTTTCACCTTTTAGCTTGAAAATTGGCAAAATAAACTGCTAATACAGCTTACCCTAATCAGCCTTGATGATGAGCTGTGCAGGGGAAAATATCCTGCTCAAATTTGTCTTCCCTGTGATCAGACTTCTGGTATCCAAATGAAACTTGAATACTGAAGTGTGTCCATGTGAATAGCACATGAGGTGTAATTCTGATGTGTTAAAACTGCATGAAGTTTTCATAGCACAGGTAAAAAGCAGTTTTTCTCTGGATAAATGGAGGTTTACTTCCTCAGATGGAATATTACTGGGAATCATGAGTCTTAAGTGAGGGGGTTTGTCTATAACTGATTGTTAGGAAACCAAAAGCCATATATGCCATCAGGTATGTACAGTGAGAGCCTGCTCTTTGTTGGTAAGGGAGCACCAAGGTGCAGAGTGGCCTTTCTGTAGGAATAGAGCAATCCAGTAGCTTTTTAAAGACATATGTTCCTCAGCCACTGAGGTTTTTTCATGGTTTCTGAATGTAAAGTATATCACTGGACTAGCCCTTCATTCTCAGTTTTCTTGCAGGTTACTTTCACATGGAGAATACTTGACTTGTGGGGAAAGAAGGGGAGAAGAAGAGATGAGGAAAAGGAAACTCTTGGGTTGATGCTGATTAAAATCATTGGGCAGATGAATTACTGCATAGTGTTTATGACTCTATAACTACTTTGACAGTTAGAGATTAAGAAGTTCAGCTTAAGGAAAGAGTAAGTAATAGTTTGCTGTTAATGTCAGTATCAATTTAAACCACTCTGTAATGTGCAGCAAAATGCAATATAAGTGTCAGTAGTTAAAAGAAAAGTGAATAGCATTTTATTTCTAGACACTGTTCTGCTTAAAGACATACCTTTTCTCCCTGGCAATTTCTGAGAGAATGTGGTCAGAAAAGTGAATGAGAGAATTCAGGAGTCCACTAAGCAGGGGCAAAACTGTGGTAATTTATTCCAGTATTATTTATTATTTGGGATTAACTGTCTGTATTTGAAAGCTCTCTCTGGTTTTTTGGTTGGTTTTGTTTTGTCTTCCCCCCAGTAATGACTGGTTTATATCACCTCTATTACAGCTTTAGTTTATTTGGGAGGGGAGGAGTAAGAGCTTTAGTCTTAAAAAAAGAAGAAAAAGTAGTGGGAGGAATGGGCAAACCATTGCCTGTAGTTGATTCCTGTGTGCATCCTTTCTCATCAGGGAATATGTGCAAAACTTCAAGACGAGAACTGTCCTGAGATTCAGAGAAGTGGTAGAACTACTTACCCAGTTTAATATGATTTTCCTTTGGGATTGGAGTTGCAGCCCAAAATTTACAGAAGAAAGAAAAGGGGGAGAAGAAAAGCCCCTGTCTGCTTTCAGAAAACATGACTGGCTTGCAGTGTTTAACAGCAATCATTCTTCAGTCTGAAAACAAGCAAATCTGTCAGAGCAGGCAGTACAATATGTCCTTTTATACTTGTTTTTCCCCCTTCCCAAAGTTGTTAATTATTTCAGCATAAAGGGATGGCAGCTACGGTTAAAACCAGTCTCTCCCTCTGTAATTGATGTGCTGCTGTGTTGCAGAGGTGGCCTCCTGGGGAAGATGAGGCTAAGTGTTGCCTTCTAATCCTTCCCGGTCACTTCTGTATCATTTGTTAAAGATTTCCAACTGCACTGAGAATCATCACATTTGCTTTCAGCTCAGTATGTGCAGAGCCCCCAGTGAACATTTGGAGAAGATAATTTCAAGACACCAGAGTGGTGATTACTTGCAAACCCCAGCCTTAGCCCACACGGTGTGTTGGCTCCCCTTGCCTCTTTAAGCACGCCCCAGGTACCAGTCTCCTTCCAGGATTGCAATCGTTCTCATAAATGCAATTGATTTTTCTGACACTTCACAGAACTCAGAACTGAGAAGTCACAACTTCTGAGTGCTTCTCATTGTTTATTCATAGCACTCCACTGGACTGTGTTGTGCAGGAATTTATTGATAATTACTGGTTTAAATTGGAAACCCTGCCTGGAACTATCCGTTTCACACAGAGCAGTGAGAAACTCTTGTTTACAGTGACAATATGCAGGAATGATAGGCAATGCTTAGCACCTGTTTTAAGTGGGAACTGTGTGATCAGGAGGAATAGAAGGGTCTTAGTGTCTTTTTGGACTGACTTTGTAAGGTAATCTGTTTGAAATAATAGCAGTTAATTCTGGTGGGCATGGGGACTATCTCTCACCAAATACAAGCAGTATGTCAGACGCAGACATCTGTGTGAGAAAGATAAATCCGAACGTGTCTAGTTGGAGTCTAAAAGCAACTATTCCATTAAGATCTGTCTTTGTGGCTGTTGTGTTTCTGCTCAGGCAGTTGCTAGGCAGATGGCTGTTAGTGGACCAGTGGAGCAACTTTAGACCAAACAACTCTTAGACCTAAAAGCTCCTCCTTGCAGACTGAAACACTAAATCTTGGTGGTGTAATAGGCTGGGTTGCTTTCTTTATTTTGTTGTTCCTTTTTTTTTTTCTTTTTTTTTGGTGTGTGTGTAAAATAGCCAGGAGGAGAAGTAAATTTTTGAAGTAGAAAGGAAGGTTGCTTGTCTGCTTATCTTACAGTCTGGAGTGAATTTAATATATTGGATATATCGGAGTTCACTTCTATATCTAATGCTTTTCTAGTTTGGGCTCAGAAGGGGGATGAGTGGTAATTTTATGCTGTGATTTGATCTAGATGTATGTGGCATCTTCATATTGGACAAGTTTTAAAAATCACTGGCAGTTGAAGCAGGAATTGTGTTTGAAGCAGTCTATGAAGTCTGGCTTTCAAAAGGTCATTTTGCCCTCTTTCAGCAAATTGGACTAATCATGTATTAGTCCATGGCATTTTGGAGGTGATTTATTGGCCTGGAATCTTAGCAGCCATTTTTGCTGCCATTGCTCACTGGAAAGATGCCAGGATCTATTCAACAGCAGTTGGTGATGTCTGCTGGCTTTATTGTGCTGCCGTTTGCTGGCACTGGTGTAGTTAACTGCTGTGTTGCCATGCTGCTTTTACAATACACATCTAAAGATAGGTTTTAGTGATCAAACCCTAAATGGCAAAACTAAGACATATTGTATATTTTGTACTAAATATTGTTACAGACCTTTGCATGTGAGTGTATTTATTCACAGAGAAGCAGCAGAGGCCCAGAAGACCTTTGTTGTGGATTTGTGTAAGCACTCAGTATAAAAAAAATTAATTTGCTGTACCAAGGCTCCCCTCCTACCCCCTGCACAAAATACACCAAATGCCTTTATATGGAATGTAGCTGCAGCTTCCTGTAAATGTTTATAAGATGTTATTAAAAACATATGTCCTCTCTTCCCTCAGACCTTGTTTAGAAAGCTTGCTGCAAACATGTTGTTTTAGCTTTGCTTGCAAGAAGCAGCATCTGTTGTACTAAAAATGGTAGTTTTGTACAAATGCTTTTGTTGCTCTCTTCTGTAAAGCCGGCTAGAATTGGGATCTGCATTTCTTTAGCTCACTCCCTTGACAGAGAGGTAGCAGCGGGTCATGGTGGCAGGCTCTAGGGATTTTCCTTATGGACACTGAACTGCAGCCCTTAATGTGATCTGCTGTCTCTTTTTAACCCTTGGCACTTAACTTTGGTGCCCAGAAAAATGAGACCTGTGGTTTTATGCAGGCAGTGTAGAGAAATTCCCACTTAGAGCCCTGTGGGGATCTGCTGATAACATAGCTGTGGGAGCCTGACCTACTCTGCTGCTTTGAGTAGGGCTTGCTGGCAAAGATCAAACTGCTTTGGGCCACGTAAACACTTGCTGCTTCCCAACCTGCCCCTTTTAACATCAGTGTGAGTACATAGCTCCGAGGGAAGATAAGCAGTTAGTGTCAAAAAAGACTGTCTTGACAGTGTTTCCTGCAGAAAAGACATCTAAGTTGTTTGCTTTTTTTAAAAAACATAATTTGAAGCTATCTTCTGTAGATATTAGTGTAGTAAATTATTGTACTGCTTACTGTGAGCTTTTCTTTTACCTTTCTTTGCTTACTTTTTTTGTTTTCTGAATGTGGTTTTTCTCCTTTCCCCCCCTGATATCCCAAAGAGGCTGTTTAGATTTCAGTGGAAGACAAACTGTCTTTCAAGTTTTTCTATGGTGACTTTTAATGAACTGAAGAGGTGGCTGTTGAGTGAGTGATGCAAGAGCTGCTGTTTTCCTGGTATTTTGTGTTACATGCTGACTCCTCAGCAACAGCATTGATAATTTCCTGGGGTTTGTTTTGTTGCATTGTTGCACTTTTTTCTTCTGCTTGCCACCAACTTCCATTATAGTACAGATGTTCTGGAGTCTTTTTTTAAAATTAAGCATTCAAATTTCATTGGATATTCAGTAGTTTTATAGTAAAGAATAGTGAAGTGAAGCTTAGGGATGAAGGATAATAACTTGCAAGGAGCCCAGGAAATAAAAGCAACCAATGCCCCCCTTCTTAAGTCCTCAAAACCAGTGTATAATCCATCCATATAATGCTGTAGTACGATTGTGTTTAGTCACTTAGGCAAGGTATTTTCCAGTAGAGAGAGTGTGAAATTCAGGGAGACAATTCTATCCATGAAGATAGAAACTCTAACAAAAAGACATAATGAAAGTCTGTTTCAAAGCCTAACCTAATATTTGAGTCCTTCAAATAAGTATAAGTAAAACCTATAAAAAGGGGACAGCAGTTGGAGAAAAGTACCAAGTGCCAGTTAGTAGACTGTAAAGCACTTTTGATGAACAGTCTTTATTGGAGTAGGAGGCAAATAACCAAGTAGGGGGAGTGGAGAAGCAGCGTTAGGAGAGACATTTGCTGGAATAGGAACCAGAAAAAAGGAGCAGCAGTGTGAGAAAGTATGCTTGAATTTAAGTTGTGTCTGGACATAGAGGTCTGGAGTTTGTCCATTGCTGGGAGCCAAGGAAATTGCTGCAGCAGCCTGGTTTGCTTTACAAACTTGAGGAGATACTGTCTCTTCAACAAGTGTTAGACATGAATTCAAACTTCCCAAGAGGAGGAGTTGACAATGTCTCAAGTTGGAAGAGGGATGTTCTCTTGCTTGGAGAGAACAGGATGATACATTGGAGTCCTGAAACTGATTTGAATTGGAGCTGAACTTTTATTAGTGCCCAAGTGAAGCATTCAGCTTCCAACCAAGATCCCACCCTTTTCTAAATCATTCCTTCTTGGTTGGTCTTGCCCACTCACCCTAGTGAGAGGCTTTTTGTGCTCTTAAACACGTATTTCAGCGAGAAGACCTGCCTCTAGCACAGCCTTATGTGCCCTTACTTTTTTCTGGGATTTTGCCAGTGAAATTCCCTGATCTCCTACAGATAGATGGCCAGCAGCCAAGTTCAAAATGTGTTTTACTCTGAGCTCATAAACACGTAGCCCTGTAAAGTGTGTGCAAAGCAAAAATTTACGTGGGGTTCTTCAAAGTTTTATGCTTTATTCTTTGGGTAGTGGTAATGCAGTGGAATTTGGCAGTGGCATCTATGACATGCCTATTAACACTCAGAATGTCTTCTCAGATGGGTCTGGCCTCCCACTTCAGTCTACCTCTGTCATCTCTCTTGGTGGTCTACTGAGAATTGAATGGTCTGTAGCACAAGACCTTTTCTCTTCTCTTATCGTCCTCTTCAGAAATATTTTAATGTCTTTGTTCAGGTTCACAGTGAAATTTTAAAAGACATTTAGGCACTTAAAGATGGAAAGCACATGACTAGGTATCAATTCCATGGACTAAGCAACTCTGATTTTATAGGATTGGATAGGCAGAAGAGTATCTTAGCAGAAATCAGTGTCAACCAGATGTCATCAAGTGAGGCATACCTATAGGAGAAGATAATGAAGGAACCAGAAGGAATGAGGAAGGAGACATAAGTGAGTAACTTGCAAAACACTAGAGGAGAGTAACACCATGGAAGGTGGCCTGAGCAGAGTGAGGTTATGAAATAGTTGGTATACTACAGCAGTAAAAAGTCAGCTCCCATTTCCATCAGAAGTGACTATGGAAAGGAAATAGAAGATCACACCAGTTACAAAGTATTTGGCTTCTGGGAGGGACAAAATCCTTTATTACATCAAAATTATTAGAACAGTGTTGAAAGCTTTTCCATGCAAACAGGTTGCCAGGGAGTTAATTTGTTAAGGGCTTGATAAGACCATGCTATTTGAAGTGACAGAAGTGGTGGTAGTCTCCAAGGACAGCCTGTTAAAATTTAATATGCGCGGCAGGTAAGGGGTGGAGGATCAAGAACTGCATCACTGATATGGCAGTGTAGTCTTCAAGCTGAACTGCTGTGATGTTTCATCTCTGTACACACCATGGCAGTATTCATCTGTGCTTCACAAGGGAATACATTCCTCTTTGTGTCCTGTCACATCTTTGCCCATCAGGATTGTAGAGGCAGAATTGTTTGTCCCTGTGAGTATGCAGATTCCACAAGGTTATCAGTAGAGTTAGTGTTTAGAGCTCCTAGCACGTCTCTGTCATGTCTTGAAGGGGATGAATTTGGGACTAATGTGAGCAAAAAAAGTGCCTTTTAATATAATATTGACAGGTCAACCTGTATTTTGTTTAGAGGTGCTGGTTTAAAGATCCTTGTGTTGAAATTTTTATAGTTATTCTTCCATTATCAAAAAATGCTCATAGCCCCTGCAGTTGCTGGAGAAAAAAATTGCATCAGCGAATAATCTAAGTATTGCAAGAGCTACCTACTGAGATAAATAGGGAATTTTCTTCTCCTTTCACAAATATGGTCCTTTTATTCATTGTACCTCTTGGTCTTAATTAATGAAGGGCAGGGGATGACTGCTTTACCTGCTTAGTATGGTTGTGAAATCATAAGGTAGCAACTATGGGCAGCTATTGTAATAAAGTGAAGTTTACCAATGACTTTGAAAGTATTCAGTGAAATCAAATTGCTGCAGATTCTTTAGGAAAATTATAAAAATTAATGTTCTGAAACCTGTGAGTGAAAATGATCAGATTTTTTTTTTTTAATCTTTTTAACCTACAGATATCGATGATGTCAAGAAGCACAAACCGGGTTATCTTGAGGCTACAATTGACTGGTTCCAGTTATATAAAGTCCCTGATGGTAAACCAGAAAATCACTTTGCTTTTAATGGAGAATTTAAAAACAAGGTGAAGTTAATGCAAAATTAAATATGTATCATTCTGTTATGTGGACTCTAGAATTTTTGGAATTGTAAAGGAGGAGGCTTAATGAAAAGAATTTTGATGGGAGGGACTTCTGCGTACAATTTGTTAGGCTAGGATGAAATGTTTTCTGCCTTTCATTTTGTTCAGGAAAAATGCATAAGTCATTAATGAAGTCGCAAAAAAAAATTTAGTCCTAATCCTGATGAGATTTACACATGCATCTGTGTGTTTGTAGATGTTTTTCAAAGCATTTTCATTCTCCGTGTCAGAGTAATGAACAGATTGTCTTTTCAGGTGGTTTTGTTGTCCTGTTGGTAAAATTTTCTGACTTTTGTTTTTAGGGTATGCAGTCTTAAGACAATGGATTACAGAGTTTTTCATATTTTGTATTTGCTCAAGGCATACTTTTTTCTGCTAAATCTCTGTAAAAACATTTGAAGTGTTTGGCTTGAAGGCTGAAAAATTACTTGCCTCTTTTTTTAGAACAAAAGAACAGCTTTTTAAACTACTTACAGTAAGAATGACCGGTGTTTGAAAGGAGACCGGACTAGGGAATAGACTTTGTTGGAGGAAATACCTGGATTTTTCTAGAGAAATTGGATGTGATTTGAGTAAAATTGCTTTGCAACTTGTGTATTGTATGCTCTGTGTAGATTATTCTTGGCAAAGAATCACAGGTTTCTCATGAATGATGTCCATGTGTCAGCCAGTTCAGCCTTGCAGGGTGCTGTCAAAGTTACATAATGCCTTCTAACCAGACAGGCAACTTTACATGCTTTGTCTGCTTAAAGAAATGCCCTGACTTCCCTCTGCACTAAAACTGCCTTTTAAATCAATCAGTTGTGGAGTTGTAAGGCTTGATAACCTGATCTCTCCCCTGTTCTCCCAGGAACTGCTCTTAGAGGTGTTCCTGCACTGTAGAGTGACAGTAGACCAGTGTATCCCTGTCAGGCCAGTGGAGTTGAGCCTGGAGGCACTAAATGCCCTGAAATAGCTGGTTTGGTGCACTTGAATAATTCTCGAGCATTTCTAGAGACCCAGGATGTGGCGAGGCAGCTGTGGCTGTGCTCCAGCAGCTCTGGTGAAGTTCACAATGTTCTAGTGGCACTTTTCCAAGTCACTCCTTGTTAACAAATGTGAATGTTCAGTTGGCAGCTTTTTGCAAGTCTAGCAAAAGTCATTATCTGGACACCAAGGGCTTATTTTACTTTAACTTTTGGAAGCTTTTTCATCCCACCCCCAATATTATTTTTCATTCAAACAAGCAGAAACTGTTAAGCAGCTGACGTGTTACGTTCTTGCAAATGCTTAAGTGTATGATTGGGCATTAATAAAGTAAATGCAAATTATGCCTCTAGAGGGGAAACCCGAACTGTGACCTGCATCTGTAAGGGTGGAGTCATAGCTCACACACTTGATCCCTATTAGAGCCTGGTTCAGTTTTCTACAGCAGTAGGGATCTCTGTAGCATCTAGTGCTGATTTCATTTCTTTCACGTAGCATTTGTGTTTTGTGGCTGCAGACTGAGGGAAAGTCCTGAATGTGTTGCCAATATATTTGATAAACAGTGAAGTTTGTTTCTTTACATAAAAAGGGTGTTACATTCTCCAGAAATTTAATGAGGCCTCAAAGGAGGTGCCTTAAAATAACATAGGAAATAGCATGTTTTAATAAACTAGTTCTGTGGCTTTTTTCTGTTTAATAACATTTTAATTTACAAAACTTTCCTTGTTGTAAACTAGGATTTTGCTGTTGAAATTATTAAATCTACCCATGAACACTGGAAAGCTTTGCTTCATAAAAAAGTTGATGGAGGTGCTGTAAAGTGGTATGTATCCAGTCACATCTCTTGCTCTTCATATTGTACTATACTGGTGCTATTCAACAAGTTGCAGCTGTCCATGAACTGCTTAGATTTTTTTTAAATTTGAGATGACAGGAATATTAATGGGCTTGATGATTAATTGATAATAAAGCATGATTGACTAATTGCTCCTTGTATGATGATGATTTTTACTGGTAAGTGGCTCCAGAAATGTATTGATTACATAGGTATGACATTCATTACTTCAGCTGTTGAGAAATGGTACCAGTGTTTTGTTTGTTCAGAATTGTTTTGGGAGAATCTTGGGCCTCTCGTCACAGTTCATTCTGTTGCTTTGGGGAATTGAAGTTTGTGCAGTTTATTCTGTTGGACCTTAAAAACTGATGATCAAACTCATTTTTGGTGTGAAAGGATACAGATTCATAGGGAAGCATTTCTGCCAAGGATGTGGTCCCAGAGTTTGTCTGGAAATACTATAGATATCTGCTGCTTTATGTACATGCAGAATTTTGGCCTGTTTTTCCTTCTTGTTGGATACTACAGGTGGGTTGCTGAAGTAACCTGCTGTTACTTCCATGATCTGCCTCCACATCTGGCTATCCTGCAAGGCACAAGAGATGAGTGTACTCACATCATCTCTGCGAGTGATCTAGGCGTTCCTGAGCTCCCTTGGGAAGTGCCAGTTTATTTCTGCTGACTTCTTGGGGGATTTAGCTTCTCGTCTGTGGTCCTCTGCACTGTACCCAAGCTAGCAGCCAGAAGCATTGAGTGTGAGCACTGCTTGCATTAATACAGAATACACAACCAAGACACCTCGTCAAACACAGAGAAACAAAGAGCACCCTTCCACACACCTGTTCCTTCCAGCCTTACTTTGTGGCTTTCGCTTCCTCGTCTCTTGCAGATACACATTTCTGAGCTTTATAGGTGATGGGGAGTTTTTTTCCATAAGTACTGAATTGTGTGTGGCTCTTTTCCTTTGATGGATAAAGCAGGTTTTTAATTTTATTTTTCAGCACAAATATTCTGGTGAGTGACAGCCCATTTTGTTGCAGCGAGGAGGATGCCCGATCGATTGTGCAGTCAGTAAGGATATTTACATTTTTTCACCCTTTTTTTTTTTTTCTTTTAATGATTAATTGAAAGAGACTGTTCAGAGCTCCAAAACTGAAATAAAGTAGCTAAATTGAAATGGTCCTTCCTTAAGCAAAAATTTAAGTAAAAGGAGGAGCAGAAAGGTTGTAAGGGAAATGTAAGTGTTGTGATATAAACCTTTCATTGCAGTGGTCCAGTTGTGCTTTCTGGAAAGTTCATTACTGTTCTGGTGGAGTTCTTTTGTTTTTTCTCCTTCTGTGGTGCTGTTTCTTCTGATCCTGAATAGCAAGATGGACTGCTATTTGTATCTAGCCTGCTGTCTTCTCTGTCTCCCCTGTTGCCATGAGTTACCACCCAGTGTTAGAACTCATTGACAAGCTCACTGTACTCCCTAATCACTAAACAGATCCTTTGTTTGTCTACTTGCATAATTAAATGCAATGCTGTAAGAGAGGGGATGCTTATTTGAATGTTTCTTAAAGAATACCTGTCATATTCTGAAAATTAACATAAAAATAAAACATGCAGGTTTCCTGTTCAGGCAAGAAAAATGTCCTGCAGGTTTGATGCTTTCATGTGCAAATGTTAGTGGAGGAGAATTTTTTTCATTTCAAAATACACTAGTTTTGGTGCCAGAAATTAAGCAAGGTTACCAGAAATTACATGGGAAAATGTGCCCCCAAGTATTACTTTTTCTTTTCTAACATAGGCTGTGATTGAGCCTGTGCTCATGACCACATGAGGTACTTTGCATGTGTGCATGGCTGCCAGGGCACCCAGTGTTTTGCCTCAACAGTCCCAGCAATTATGCAAGTTCAGGTGTCAAAGGACATGTTGTCCACTGTCTGTGCAGTTAACATTCCAACAGCATTTCTAGTAAGAATGTGCTTCCTGGATGCTGTTGTGTCACAAGCAAATGAGAGTCCCAATTGGAAAGAAATATTGGTTTAAATCATAAAGATGTGTCAAACCAAACTTTTTTTCCTATTCAGATACATTGCTTTCAGCACTTCTTTTAAAGCATCTCTGTGTTGCATTTGTGAATGTTGATTAATGGGACTGTAAATTTTAAATGAAACTCATTTTGGAATTCAAATACTATTTTAGACATGTCAGTCACAGCTATAAGCAAGTATTTACCTTCTCTGTACTTCCAAATTTACAATAACTGAGTCTTTAAATGTAACTAAAGCTTCAAGTCCAAATATATTTGAATTGTGACAAATGTGCAAAGGAAAATTTCCTTTTGCATTCTCTGCTCTTTATACTTTGAGGCATGCAGGGTAAATAATCATTAAATCAGCCGTATGTCTTACTTTGTTTCTCAATAACAAATCTTTTTTTTTTTCCCCGTGGTTTTTGGGGAGGGGAGGAAGTTGGTAAAATCAGTTCATAAAAGAGATACCTTGTATCAAACTGTAATGCCTTTCTTATCTGAAAGCTTCCCTTCTTATCAAATAGTATGACTTCCTGTCTTTTTTTGTGCCTCACATTCATTTAAGTGGTGTTTTTGTGAAGTTGTTTCCACATAGTCTTTTCCATCATTCTGTTTCAGTTCAGTCTAAGTATTTTAATTACATCTTTGTAGGGTGCTGCCTCTTGGTGCTTTCCAGACAGGGAAAATATGCAATACTCTATTATAAATGCTGTTGTTCATACTGCATGCAGTTGCTGATCTGCAATAACTAAAAAAGTAAAATGGCCTTGAGATAGGAATAATGGACAGTTGAACTCTAAATGAAAGCAGGGAGGTTGACTTGCACATTTTAAGCAGGTATCTTTTTGTCTAATACACTACACTGCATGCTTTGGTTGTCAGACATTCATCTCTTTCACACTGAAGTGAAAGTACGTGAGTGTTGGCTGCAGAATTTTAATGGCTCTGGTGATTTCAAATGAAAGCTGCCTGTGTTTGCAGAGGGTTTTGTTTGGGTTTTTGGTGTGGTGTTGGTTTTTTTTTTTTTTTTTAATTTAAACCAAAAGCAGACATATTTCCTTATAATTTATATCAATCTATTAGGTCCTTGATAAAAACAAAATAATGAAAGCTGAAGCAGATCTTGTATGCAAGTACAGTGAGAAATGTATTTCAGCTACTGCAAAATTTCTGAGCTATTTCTGCAGTGAGAGCTGGTTCCCTGCAGTTCTTTTTCCAGCATCAGATTTCAGTTGCAGCATTTTTGAGTGAGTGATTATTGCCTTAAACCAGATATATTGAGTTCTCAAAAAATCCCTGGAACAAAACAAAACAAAAAAAACCCCAAAGATACCAAAAGCTGAGAGGCAACACTCACTATTGCTGTGGAAGAGTTTTCATGGTGAGCAAGAGAACTATGTAACAGAACCAAACAGAAAACATTCAAATCCTTACCAAGTGGGCACTAATCAGAATTTCCTGTAGATTTTGACTTGGTGGTTCCCAAGGTAGTCCAGTTGTTCTCAGAATTATTTGACCTTTTGTTACTTTACAGATGAGGAACTAGAGTGGCTTGTCTGTGTTGGGGAATTTCCACTCCACTGAGGGAGTTTCTAGGTGGTTGGCATGTTGGGGGCAAACTAAGAATGATTCCACAGTGGGTAAATTGCCATGACCACCAGTTCCAAAGAGATAGAAGATAACCTGTGCATTTAAGAGCAAATACTGAACATTTGAACCAACCAAAATTACACCAGACCCCTGCAACTACAAATCTAGATGAATTTTAACACTACCTAGTGAACATTTCTGGTGTTCTCCAGCCTCTGAAAGTTGTTTCCTCTGTGTCTCAGCTCCAGTGTCAGTATATGTTGCACACTAAACCCAGGAGTCCTAGAACTTTGTAGATGAATGTGTTAGTGCTAAGATACACTGTTTATTTCAGGCTTTTAAGTGTTGCCATCTGTAAAACTGACCAGAACCACCAAACCTTTGTTTAATATTAATCCTAAGAATTACTTGCTCTGTGAAGAAGCTGCTGAGGACTTTGCAAGTTGGAAAATCTCCAAGACAATCTATATATAGTTAGTAGAGCAATGTTTCTCAGACTTATCACATAATTCTTTCTTATAATACTGGAAAGTGAACTAGGAAAGCTTTGCTTGTCTCTTGATAAAATGCAGGACAGTGCTTTACAGGGAAAAATATTTGACTTTTCCTGATAATTTAAAGAAATCTCCAACCAAATTTGATTTTGTGTATTTATTGATGTGTTTTAAATAATTCAGATCTAAGCAAGAAAGTTTGTTTGCTGCATTTCTCCCTACACGCTTTCTGTGAGGACATTTCCATTTGGGATTTAGTAAAGGTAGAATTTTTTGTAGTGGCCAGTTGTGAACCGAAAGATTGAGGTTGTTCGTCTGAGGTTTGTTTTTATTAATTAATTATTTTATTTGGTTTTTAGATGGTGTTCCAGATTAAAGTGTTGTGTAGTGAAGAGATTCTTGGTTCAGTGAGATGAGATTTTGATCTGGTCATGGTGGGAAAGTACTGAGTCTTTATCTCAAGCTTTTTGAGCAGAAGTGGCAGGCACCTGCTTATAAATGGTGTCCTCTGGATCTCCCTGCCTTATGAGATAAAGCTTGGGTTTTACTGGGAAGAGAGGGGATATTCTGCTGATAGGATCTGGGTTATGTTTGTCATACTGGTACCTCCTTTCAGACCAGTCACATAACCCCCCCATGCAAGTAATTATCCTGGGTAAAGTGGGAAGAAGAATCCTGCTTCTTCCTTCCCTCCTCAGGGGCTTTGTTCTGCTCTTCAGTGTTTAGAGCCCTGTGCCTGCCCAGATTCAGGACGGCTGTGTCACACCAGTGCAGCTCAGCCCGAGTGCTGCTGTGCTAAGGAAGGGCAGTGGAAAATTGTTACATCCTCATCATGAGGCAGGGTGATTCCAGATGTTTTAAAAGTGTCTTTAATTTTGTCCTTTAAGTTACAGGACAAGACAGGCTGTGCACTCCTGTGATTGAATAGTGGCATATCCAGATTTGAAATGCCAGATGTGAATTTTAAAACAAATGGTCGCTTTCTACAGATCTGAATTATTCTGTCAAAAGGGAATTGTAAAAGAGTATAATCACACATTTATTTTAGATGGTTTGCTTGTATTTAATGTAAATTGTATGTGTGTGTATGTATTCACATGCATACCTGACAGTGAAACATGTAAAAATACCTTTCTAGTTATTATACTCTTTAGATGTTAGCAACAAATCCTGTTATTCTCAAAGGTGATACAGTCATCAAAAATCCCCATTGCATTAGGTAAGGTGTTAATCTGTCACTCATTGTTCATGTGCTTGTTTTGTCATTTATGAGCAACAAAGAAATTTGTACAGTGGGGGTGAGAATTCTGTAAGGTAGACTATTGTCCTGTGGGGCAACAGAAAATTCTGGTTTAGTTAATATCTCTTGACTTGAGCATTAAAATACCTTTAAATTTGGGTGCTCTCTATGAAACCTTAAGTACTGAGATGTTGGTTTAGTTTTTTTCCTTATCTTTTTTTTCCTCTTTTTTAGGCACCAGCATTTATGAATGGAGATCCTGTTTCACCAGAAGGTATCTTTTTTCTCAGATGTCATATGACTTCTCTTAATTGCTGGCTTTAAAAATTGACATGAAAACTGTTTTGTTGGAAAAAGGCAATTTTGTGTATATGAAAATTATAGTAGTTATATCCTGTCATATGGTATTGCCTGACTTCTGCTAAATAGAACATGAACAGAAATTCATGAGTGTTTTGTGGGAGAAGATTGCTTTTGAGTGAAAGTGTAGTCCACATAAAAAGATAAGAAGACAAAAATTTTCTCTTACTGATCATGCAAGGCAAATGCATGACATTTATCCTTTTTAAAGGAGATTGGTTGCTTTGCCTTAGTTTTTTATCATTCCTCACAGTAGCTAACTAATCAAATAGCTCCTTTTCCTCAAATTGATATACACTTGAAAATTAGGTAAGGTTAAGTTCTAAAGACAACTGTTCACTATAACTGTTTCACTGTTACAACTGTTTTTCATGTTAACAGAACATGTGTTTTTCTTTAAGAAATAAGAATGTATCCTACATTTTCAGTTTTAAGTACTTTAAAAAAAGATTTTTCTACTGGCAGGAACTATAGAAGACATATGCTTTTTGAGATGGAGGGAGTTACAGAAGTACTAAGTTAAACTTAGTCATGAGCCAAGTGCCAAACTGTTTGAGAAGCAACATCTGTGTAGCCCATGACATGGGAAAGCAAGTTGCATTCCATTTGCCTTTATATGGCATGCCAATAAATAGCTTTATTTACCAAAGTATTAGATCTCAGACCTCTGACAGACAATCAGAGCATCATCTGTCTGATCTGTGATGTTTTCCAGGGATGGACACAACAGTGTTAGAACTTATTGCAGGATTGGTACAGCCAAACTGTTAAAATGAACAGATACTATTTTGAGGCCATGCTTTTCACAGGGTGGGGAATAAAGCTAACATAGCTAATAGTGCTAACATAGCAGTGTTGTTACGGGAGGGAAGGTAGCTGAAAGGGAAGAATGTTGGTTTTTTTAAGTGTTTGTGTATGACTAGTTTTATAGAACTAATGTCACTCTTGTATTTTTTGTTTGTTTGTTTTAGTTGATTCCTGGTACTTTTTTCCCAAGTGATCATCAAGGTCTTCTGAATGTGCATCATCAAATCTTAAAAATCTTCCCTTTCTTTGAAGATAGACAAAAGCACTGATTGTTGGATTCCTGTTGAAACAACTTTTCAACTTGTGTAAACCTTCTCTAATGTAAATAAACTCTGCCATTATAAAATGAATGTTTCCTTTCTATGTCTGTGTAGGGTGGAGCAGAGGGAAGAGGAGGGGTTTGCTTGCTTGTTTGTTTCTGACTCTCAGAACTGCAGAACTGCTCTTATCCACTCATGAAGTGTACCAAATGAGATGAGAGATAAGTTGTCTTCAACCCTGTTCTCCAGATTTTGGCATAATTGAACTTTGGTGTTAATTTCTGTCCAGGGCTTTTCTGGCCACCCTGACTATAATCCGTTTGAAGTTGACAGTAATCTTTATGTAAGAGGCTTAGGAGTTTACCATGTTCTTTGATAGGTGACTGTTTTGTGAGTTGCATTTACTTTTGTGCCCAGTTGTCTCTGCAGGCTTCATAGAGTTAGGAACAGAGCATGCTTGCTTTAAAAAAAATACAACATTCCTCCAAAGATTAATTTGACTAGGAAGGACTAATGCCATAACAATTGAAGTAAGGATGCACGTGTGCTCTCTGTTCTACATCCTGTTTTGATAACTTGCGTGTTTCATCACACAGGAAGGCTTTTCCTTATGGAAAGCTTCCATTTTTAGAACTGTGTATACTTTTGATAATTATTTGTTCAATGAGACAAGATTAATAAAATGTACAGAACTGAGCTTTGTGCTTTCATGGTACAAATATCTGCCATTTTTTCCTACTGCAGGATTATGTCTGGCCACAGTGTTCATTAAAGACAAAAAAGGCAGCTATTAAGCAGAAAGAGAGGAAATGATAATATAGACAGACAGCTTTTTCCAGCTTGTTACTGAGACCAAAGGTGAGCATTGTCTGCTTTGTCCCATGACGGAAACAGAAGGTTAGCACTGCTGACATAGGGTGGAAATGGAAGACAAAGAACTGCAAAAGTTAGGCTGTGGCTTGCCAGAGAGGATTAACTTTTCCTTATAAAGAGTAAGTTTTTAGTAAGAAAGGTTTCACCTTTGGCAATGTCTCTTTGATTTTAGGGTAAAATTTCCCTTCTTTAGACTCCTCTAGTGTATTGTTTAGTGTGTAAGCACCAGTCATTTTGGGGATCTCAGTCTGGGCCTCAGCACTTTAGAGGAGATGTTCTCCCATGTGCATAGAGTTTTGCATTGTTTTATATTCAGGGTTTAAGTGTGATAGGAGAAATGCAACTAAATCTCAGATATTAGGGGTTACTTTTATTTTTTGTAGTCAAGAGAGGTGTTGCATCCAACATACACTTACAGCACTGAGTTCCCATGCTTTATTTTATACTTAAGAATTCTAAGTACATGCAGCATTACACCCTCAGATTTTCTTAAGCAGAGTAAATGTTTCTTGAGTGCCTTGTGTTGGCATGCAGCCTCTCAGATGAGATTCCTCTGGTTAGAGGTGAGCTCTTGCAGCTCGCAGAACAGCTGCTGTATTTTCCCATATGGTAGTTCACCTAGGAGGCTTGCTGTTTTGTGCAGTGCTTAAGGACAGCTGAACAACGAAGGGCACTGTGTAAAATCAAATTATGTTCCCACTACATGGTCACTGCTGTCCTTTTTCTTACCTTTTTTTTTAGACATAGCATGAAAAGTTGTACCCATGTGAGAACCAAATATTGATTACAAATGCACCCGTGCTGAACTGTCAAGAGGGGCCATAAGTTATTTCATTTTTACGTCACGTAAATTTTAGTTGTATTCTTTAATTTCTAAGTATAGTTATGGAATGTGGTTATGAATTTCAGAAGCAAAAATAAATTTCTAAATCAGATAAGGCCTTGTGCAGGGAAATAACAAATAGTACTTGGGAAAACTGAAAACTGAAGTGATCAGAGATGCCTAATACTACCATAAATTTGAAAATGTTTAAGTATTTCTTTCATTGAATATAGAAGCAGATGACTGTCATGGTGAAAGTAGTTGGAAGAAAAGGCAAGTGTTCATGTTCGTTCTTTGAAGATTTTTCCCGGGTGGGATATAAAGATGTGCTGTTACACATAGCCTTGCTGAGAGAATGCACTGGATGCCACTGAAAATTTTCAGAAATTAAGTGTAATGAAGGAGCTGTAGAGAGACAGGACAGAGAAACTAGAATGTATTTTTCAGGTCCTAGGAAAAAAAGTCTGAAATAAGCATTTCTTTTGTTTTATTTTCTCTTTTTTCACCAGGTCTTCTGTTTGTGTTTATTTGCATATATTGTTCTATTTAAAATTGTTTTCATTTTAGCAGGAAGGTAAGTGTAGCAGTGTCCACTTTTCAATAGTTTTATGAAAGGAACTTTTTCATATCTGATACTAATATCTCCTGGAAATGAGGACATGAAGAGAAACATCTCTTTTTCACTTTTTTTCTCCTGGAAATAAATCCATCCTAACTGTATTTTTTTCTGTGTTGAATATATAATACTCACATGTACATACTTCTTTCAAGATACATTTTCGTCCTGATTTCCTCTTTGCAGAGAAAGGAGAGGTTACTTTTTTCTCCCCTTGCTGTTGTAACAGTGAGGGTTCTTTTTACTTACCTAAATCATTAGCTGCTGCTCAAAATAGTACCTTTCACTGGCATGGAGTTCACACATCTATGCCCGCAGTTGAAAGTGGGGTCTGAGTTTTACTTACGTGGAAATAATGTTCATTATTCTTTAAAGTGTGAAAATAAAAGGACTGTGGAAATAGAATGGTATTGTCCCTGTCAGGATGTTATTTTCATGCTGTTAGTAATAATGGATATACTCTGAAAACCTCTGGAAGAATAGGAAGTTATTCTGAGGTATGTTTGGGAGAATTGTTCATAGATGTTATGCAAGGAGATGTTGCTGCTTGCCATAACTTTTCTGTATTTAACACTTGTGAGCTACAGCATAAAGCAGTATTAAACTGATTGAAGTGTTTCATGCTTCCCTTTGCTTTTACTGGGACTGAATCTTTTTAATGGCTTGTATTTCAGTTTTTCTGGTGAAAAGGCAGACCCAGTGTTACATCAGTAGGGTGCAAAGTGTTTGTTTTTTCTGCCCTTGCTGTAAAGTGTAAGGTGATTTCCTATCAGGTTTGACAACCTGGGTTCCACTCCCTGTGGACTGGAGTTCTGGGATTTAGAGAACAAACAGGAAAAAAGCTCACTTTTGTGAAGAGAACAGAAAGAATCTAAGAGGTTCAGGTAAATAAAAATAATGAATAGAATTCTGAATAGGAATGACTGAAATGCTTTAAAACATGCCTAAAAAATAAGGGCAATACATAACAATGCTGATTTCATGCAACTGGAGAGGTCAATAGGATGCACTTGCCAAGGAAGGTTTACCTACCACACAAAAGTTGTAATTGAATCCCCTAAGTGCACAGAAGGAGTGCTTTAATCTTTAGCCATCTGAGTGGGGAAAGATAGTGGAAAGCAGCAGCTGTATATACTGTTGATTTCCTGGGAGTCTCTTGGGTTACGCAGATATGACCTGGGTGCTCAGCAGTGTTGACTAGCTGATACACCCACACAGAGTCTTTGATTTCTTACAGCTCCCTGCTATTTCTGCATTCTGTTCCTGAAGCTACAGATGGGGTCTAAAGAGTAAACCAAAAAAAGCCAAGCTCACTGCAGCAGATTATCACTTTGCAATTATTCGTCAGCTTTGGCTAATTCATTCTTCATCACTTGTTGTAGCAGAAGTTTTCAATTGCTCTGGGCAGAATTCAAGTAGTGCTGCATGTTTTTTTAAAATTTTCATTCTAGATCTGCTCAGTTACAACTGAGTCAATCTTGTCAGTGATTCAGAATGTTAAATCAGTATGTAAGATTTTTGTTGATGATATGCTCTACTTGCAAGGGTCAAAAAAAGGGTTTCTCTTTGTAAGGGAAAATGCAGAAGCCAGAGATAATTTCACTATTCTATGCACAAAGAGTATTTCTAATGTGCCAGAGCACTGCTGCCCTTTAGCTTTTTCCCTAAGAACATCCTCATAAAGTTTGTAGATCCTTTACAGATGTCACCAACTTTAAGACTAACTTTTTTGTTCATTATCTTTGGAAGAAAAATACTTGCATTACTCAGGTGTTAGAGCACATATGCAAATTTGTGTGTTCAGTTGCACACTTAGTTGTTTGCTTCTGTGTGTGTACTAATACTTGCCTGGAAACTAAGGGGTTTCTTTCAGACCTGAAAATCTGGTTTTCTGTGCAGTGTCCAGTTCTAAAAAAATCACTGGATGGTCTTGTAGGCTTCTCTTTTGGGATGAAGAGGGTAAGTGTAGTCACTGAAATGGCTGCACTTCATAGCTGTTATTAGTCCTGTGCTCATTTATTGGTGTGTGTGTGTGAGGATAGGGATATTGGAATGTTATGCAGCTGGTTGGCCTGCTATGTAATCTGCCAGCTGCTGTTGCACCAACTACAAGTTTGGGGATTCTCTCAAGCATTTTGTATTTCACAGTTTTAATTTGCTGAAGAGTAAACATCTACCTGTAATCAGAAGCTTTACATTGGACTACAAAGAATTAACTTTAAATTTTGCTTCTCCATAGTGGGCTTGAGCATACCTTGTGGGCTTGGCAGGCCAAGTCTTCTTTATTCTACCTGTAAAATGCATAGAAAAGTTTCTTTTATGAGTGGTCTGATTTTTAATAGAGACTTGCCCCAGCATTGAGAGGGGAGCTCCTTCCAGTGTCTCAGAAAACATAGGATTCATTCAACTTTGTTTACAGTGAGGAGTGGGCTATACTGACAGGCTTTTTGCAGGATTTGGCTGAAGATGCAGGCTTTGCCAGTCAGACTGATCTGCCCAAGGGTTGTCTGATGGCATAAGTATTTTAAGAGTGAAAAGAGCATCAGTGGTGATGAAAGTTCATGATGTAAATTAGCGTCTTGTCCTTGTGAGTTCTTAAGGAGGCTAGACTCAATTTTTAAGCAGGTCTTTAAGTCCCCTAATGGGCCTATTCATGGGGTTTTTTTGGAGTGCAGAAATGCCAAATTCAAAGCATAACTCCTGACCGCCTGGGATTTTTGAACATTTTAACTTTAAATCATAGGAGACCTAGGAATAAAGCTGGCTTAAGAGTTAAAGTGAAAATATCCTGCTACTTAAAAATTTACAGTGTAGTGAAAAATCACATCTGAGTGGAAACCTGCTTTCCTTGGAGAGCTGGGATGAGAGGGAAGGTACAGTCAGGTGAGGACAAAATTCCCCTGACAGCTGTTCACTGAAATTCGCTTTTTGCCTCATACTGCCTTGCTATAACTAGATTCCTTGTTATGTTATGATTTGGGAATCAAGAGCTTTCTGACTGACAAACCACACAAACCTCTCCCTCACTTATTGTGTCTATAAATAGGGATAGTATCTGTTTACATTACAGTAATGTCGTGGACATTAGTGGCTTAAAAACCTTAAAGATCGAAGAAGTCTGATTTCTAACTGATGTCTCTCCAGCCCTGTAGGTTGACAGCACAAAGCTTCTCAGTGTTCAGGAGTTTTGGGATCCTGTCAAAGAAAGTTTCTATTGCTGTGTGTACGTAGAAGGGAAATCCTGCAAAAGAAAATAGTCAGGATAAGCACTGTTGTGAAGTGCATATGAAAAAGTTGTAGCTAGTCATGCAACTGGGAGAACAAGAGGAGAGACCAAGGGGACTCAGATGTGGGAAAGCAAATGGCATCTCCCGTCCCAGTACAAGAAGAGATTGGAGATATGTTTTTGTGGACCTAAGTGTCACTGCAACCTATTTGTCCCTTATTTGCAAGCTCTGTAAAGGTGTTCTTCCCTGATTACTAATCTGCTTTGTAAAGTCTGCTCTTGGATTCACTTAGCACTTTATCTTGAGCTGGAATGGTTCAAGATAACCTCCAACTGAAATGCAAATTAGTCTTAGATGTCTCTCTTCAATTCACACTTCTTGGAAGAAGTGACACAGTTCTTGAAAATATCATAATGATATTTCTGTGACGTGGGGGCTCTTTGTTGCATACACAGTATAGCTAATCTGAATCATACCAATATCTTTCTGGTCTGCCTGAAAGTGTAATGTATGCAAGTTGCACAGCACGTGATATTTTTCACTGAGTATGTGATCTGGTGATCTCGCGTAAAAGAAATCTCTTCAAAGACGGGGAAGAAATAGGGACAAGGGGTGGGATGGGAGATATGTCCTTTCCCAAGAAGGGACCAAGCAAGCTGAAGCAGTTAGTGAACATATGCATGGCAGCTCCTAAAACTTTAGGATTTTTTCCTTTGAACTTAAAAGCCTAATCCATTTCTAAATATAAGTTTATTAAAATAAGTTTAGCAGAAATGGTTTCTTTATGATGATTAGTTGCATAGTGAATAGATGTAGCTGACTCATTCCCAGTTCTCTTTGGGTTTTGCTTTCTGAATTTTTAAATTATACATTTTCCTATTTAAAAATGCGTATTTTTAAATTACTCATTTCAAAACCATATTGCACTGAAGTATTCTGACCCGTCAAATGATACAGAGTATCCATAAAAATGCTTATTCTGTATAACATCTAGAAAACTGGTTTTTTCTGATTTTAAAGATGCTGCTTTCCAGAATATGAATAATGGAGAAACCTAATTTTGTAGCCATAACCATTTTCTGCATCTATTAGAACTAGTAATCATGATCAGAGAGATTGTAGTAGGTACATCAAAATATACATAGCACCTCAAAGAGCTAACCCTCATAAGAATAAGAAAAAGGTAAGATATGGTAGAAGAATTAAATGCTTTTCCCGTTGTGCCAAGGAGAGAACTTGAGGAGCAGGTGAACACCAGCTGGTTACTCAGGGGCAGTGGCTGGTATGTGAAAGAGGTGAGGTTTATACAGACCCTGACCCCTCACCTTCTATACTGCAATGTCATGGTGCTATTGTTTGACAGTTCTGTGTTATGTGGAGGAGAGTGGCTGCTTGTAACACAAAACAGCCATGTAAGCAGGATAAATTTAGCATACCCTACCTAGTAAAAATGTAGGCTATTGGGACCTTAAATGCATGGTGTTGTATCTTAATGTCTTGCTCACCTGCGTACCACATGTTGCAGAGGTCCAGTAAAGAAAGCCTTTTGTTCACAGAGGAGGTAAAAGTGTGACTACCTTGAGGAAGTTCCCTGGATTCCTTTTCCCTGGATCTAAACCCTGTCTGTTATGTCCTTTTATCAGCTGAATCCTGAGGCTTTCAGGAATGACACCAACCTTCATGTCTTTCTCTAACGCAACCAGACTGAAGAGTTTGTGAGTGAAGAGTCACTGCCTTCCAGGGGTTGAGCTACCATCATTTAAATTGTTTTTGCAAACCCTTTGAGCTGGCTTGGAGATTACTGACCTACCTAGCCTGTGTTACTGTAAAATATTTCTACAGCACTGACAGAGAACTCTCACCTCACACATGGTGGCAGGGGTGGGAAGCTAAAATCTTTTAATACATGAAGAAATTTCTGCACATAATGCAGACCTAATGTAGTCCTTCCTTTCTTCTTACTTCCAATCTTGTATGTTAATGAAAGTATAAACTAGAGGCAATTCCTTTGGCAGGGTGGCTGAAAATATTTGTATGATGAGACTGTAGTCATCCAAGCGGAACTATTCATAGAGTCCTAATAAGTAACTATATTTGTTAGCAGATTTCCATTAATAAGATGTTCTGGTGTAGGAGTCTGTGTATTTGGCTTTTTATTCAAGCTGATGATGTTTGTTTCAGTAGAAGTGTGGTGCTTCGACCATATGCTCAAATGTTAACATGTTTAATGCCAGTGGCAGATTATTTACATTAAAGGACATGGAGCCAAGTTAAACTCAGTTGCAACTTTATTAACTGAATTACAGTATTACTGGCAAAAAACAGCTGTGATAATCAATTGAGTATCTTTTGGGTTTTTTTCCTCTCTAATTTTTCAAATGGGCTGAGGCAGATCTGTTCTTGTTAGAAGTTGTGCTCTAATCACTACTTTAATCTCTTGTGCAGCAGTGTAGAGAGGGAGTGCCAAGAGGTTGTCTGCTTGAACCTGAAGCTCATGAGAGTGAGGGACAGGAGGATGAGTATATCCAGAATTTTATTCCATCCTCCCTCCCTCTTGTTAGGGGACTAGAAAATGTTACATGTCTTTCTTTTGACAATGCACAATTCAGCTATGTTAAATTAAGCAGTAGTTCTGGAAGAGAGATTTTATGGTAAGACTGATGCAGTTGAGTAGACTGTCCTCAAAAGGCTGTTGATGCACAATATCTGACTGTAGCAAATGCCTCATGAGCTTTCCACCTCTCAGATCAGGCTTTCAAAGTTTTATAGCTTTGATTATTTAAATGAAGCAAGGGCATTTTGATAGAAATATCTATCAGGAATAACCAGACTAAACAAGTCAGCAGATTTGAGGAAGTGGTAACTGAGCTAAGTATGACATGAACAGTTAGTGATGGACATCTCTGTTGCAGCCAGAGGAAATGGTCTGTTCATAGATTATGTCAGAAGTGGAACTGCAATGCAGGAATGAAATCTCTGTACTTTGTTTTAAACAGTAAGGAATAGGGCATTACTTGGTGGGGTCACAGCTAGTGGTAGGGTGACGTGTCCGTGAAGTGCAGAATTTGAAAGAGCATTCAGCCTTTAAAAAATCACTAAAACCCAACTCCTAACAACAGCCTGAAACCCTGGATGATCATTAAGCCAGTTTGGAAAGAGGATCAGAAAAGTCTCTCTTTATCCAGTTCCCCTTTCCATCTGAAAAAGAGAACCATCTGAGGAAGGCAGAAAGGAGAAGTTCAACGGAACTTTTATGGTTTGTTTGTTGGCAAACACTAGGCCAGTTTTTTTCTTCCTTTTTTCCTCCCTCTTTTCCCCTTCCAAAGTTGTTAATTCTAGTTAGGCCCATTTCAGATGTTCGTGGAGAGTGCTGACAAGGACTTAGCATCATAGCATGATCCAGCCACTAGTGATTTCTGCAAAAGATGGACTTCTGGCATCCCATGTGAAATACGTCTGCCTTCAGAGACATTCTGACTGTTTTTGAGAGAAGAAGGCAGCAGAAGAGCTGAACAGTGGAGAATGAAAAGCTGAGGAATTTACACAGAGGAAGAATTGATCTGCCATGTGGATTAGGCAGCAGTAGAGCCCTAGACAGTTTTCTCCTTGCTGAGCTGTTGCTTCTGAGACTGGGGATAGTGAGCATGCAGGCAAGGTGAGGGTTGTGTGCTCCTTTTTGGAGAACATAGGTTTGTAGGAAGTGTTGGAACTTGAGTTGTCTGGGTGCTGAAGGTGAAAAATGTGATATATATGAAAACAAGAGACTGTGAAGTTGAAAGAAGCAGATTTATGTGAGGGATCTTTTTTTCCCACCTTGTGCATTACAGTTCTGATTTTAAACTTGTGAGCAGGAGTGAATGAAAGAAGGCCCTTTTGCCTGAGTTTGTGTCTCAGAGCTCATCATCTTTTCTGTATCATTTGCAAAACCCTATGACACACACTGACCACAGCAGCTTGTTTCTCATTCTGAGAACATGGTCAGACTGTGGTGAGGGGTTAGAGAGGTGGTAGCCTCAACTTCCCCAGTTATTTTAGGCCCCAACCACTTCTGAAAGGAGCATGATCTTAGGAGGGAACAGTTGATTCATTCACTTAAAAGCTGTCAAGCTCTCAATCTATCTTGTGTTATTTTCCTTGTTACAGTGTCTTAAGAAAAGATCCTGTAGGATGCATGCACTGACCCAGGAAGAAAAACAGCAGTTGGAAATGTCAGGTGGAACAGAAGTAGTACTTCCACGTTTGCAGAAACCTTTGATCCATGCATTCACCATGTTTTTTCAAATTTTTGTTAATGGCTTTTTTTTACTGCCCTGTATCCAGTGACTGGTCCAATTCCTTGTATCAAGTTAGAATAGACAATGGTTTATTTCATTAAGGTGATCACTTATGGAGGTTGGTTGGAGAGCACAGTTCAGTGGTGCAGGCAAATGAAAAGAAATATGCTTGGAGGAAGTAGCCATGTAAATATTAGGTCAAATTTAAAACTGTCAAAAACAAATAGTGGGCTCAAGTCTGGTCTAATTTTCCTTCCTGAAGTACTTGGAAATTTGTCTCGCAATCCAGATCTCAAATTTGAAGCCTGGTCACGCTTTGTGAAACTGAAGACTTACTACAGATGTTGATTTCTACACGTGATTTAGTGGTTTCAGCAAGTGGCAGATTTACAACATCAGGACTTTCAAGTTTTATTGCAGACGGAGTCATTTAGTGACCTTTGGGTGACTCTCGGTTAAACACCTACACACAGGGAGCGTGGCCTTGGGCAGTGGGGAAGGGCAGCCGCCTCCCGGTGCTCCCGGCCGAGGGCAGAGCCGGCGCGCCCCGCACTTCTGCCCGCCAGCAGCAGGGGTAGCTCCGCCGCTGCTCCCCAGGGAGCCGCTCCCTGCCTGCTCCTGCTTCCCTGGCAGAAGGGGCCAAGGCAGCAACCACAGAGCTTCTCGCCCTCGCTGCCTGCGCTGGGACGGCGACAGGAAAGGGGAAGTGGTGCAGGGTGTCGGCTCAGAGGAGTGCTTTTCTGGGAGCGTGCTGCTGCCTGTGGAGGTGTGCATGGAGATGGGAGTTACTGCCGTTGCTTTTTCTTTCTCCCACTCCCCTGCAGGACTTGGTTATGAAGTTTGCTTTTTTGATGTTGAAATGAGTTTGTGGCAAATGCTGCAATACCCTGAGCTGAAAAAGCCATTTGAACCTATAGGAGGCTTTCATGAGGTATGGAAAGAAGGAAGGTGAGCTGAGGGAAAGCAAATGACAGCTTCATCCAGATTAGCTTCCAAGTTAATGCCACATGGCAGTCAGATGACTGAGCGCAGCTGCATGGCTGCATGGTCACATTATTCACATCCTCACTAAGTAATTTGTTGGTTACATCAGAAGGACAAGTCAGGGAAGAGGAAAGCAGAGGGACTGCTGGGACCCACTGTCATGTGGCATGGGAGAATCTCTGGTGCTGTACTTCATGCTGGGTAGTGAAAACAGTGAAATAAATATCCTTGTGCACAAAGCCTGCTTCTGTGAAAACCCAGGCCTAAAGGACAGCGAAAGAAGTTTTGTCCAAATAAGTAAACACTCACAGATTGTTGACTTCAGCACTAACTTTTTTCACATGAAGAGACATGGTGGCAGGTCTGGGACTGCTGGCAGGCACAAGAGGAAGAAGCATTGAGCTGCATGGGCAGTATTTACTGCTCCCATTTCCTCCACAGCAACAACTGTGGGCGGGTCTGGTTTTAGTGCATATCTCTCGAACTGGCTTTGCACATCATGCATGGTGTGGAAACCACAGGTTGGGAAACCTGACCTAGATGAAGGGAAGCTGGTGAATTACTGCTCTCAGCCTGTTTGAAACTCCAGTGCCACAAGGGAATGCTGCTTCTAAAAGGAGTTGTTACCATTTAGGTGCGGCCAGCCAGTGGTGGTGTTCCTTGTGTGATCATTAGCAGAACTGCTGAATCAGACAGAGTTTCTCTAAACTGAGTCCAACACTAAGTGCAGAAATTGGGTAGAGGAGGTAGAAGCAGACACGGTAGTGGCTAATTTAGTTCTGTTCCTGTAATCTTTGGTTTCACAGAACACATCAGAAAAGGATATGAGAGGCACCTATGGGTTGTGATGGAGCAGCTCCTGGAGAAAGTGTGTGAATTTGAAAGCCATGGAGTAGTTGAGACATCAGCTTCACCTCCTCTAATTACAAGGGGAGAGAAAACTGGAATAAGGGGTTAGACTCTGGCTAAAGGCAAGTCCTGTGAGGCAGAGGATATCCTCAAGTGGCTGTGGCCACTTCTGTGGAAGGGCAGGAGTGAGAGGCTCTTCACTACTGGCTGCATAATATTTCACTGCCATTCTGGAAATGCTCCAAATTTTCAGTACTTTTTGCTGAATTTATATATAAAACAGCCTTGTTTATTTCATGAGGCTGTTATGATACGTCTACTCTGCTGGTTTTTGTGAAAACTGCTATACTTTAGTAAAAGACGAGTGGGATTTTATGAATTTGAAAGATCTCAGACGAGTTGGTTGTGAGTTCTGCATTTTTTCTTGAAAAACACACACCAAACAAGCCTCCTCAAAACACAAAAGGCATTAAAAACAGAGGTTATTTTCTCATTGGGGAATTTTGAAATGTTCAAACCAAGCAGCTGTTTTTTCAGCTGTTGCAGGTATTAAACAACAGCAAGAAAATCCTCTGCTATGACCTGTCACAGGAAATAATCCTTTCTTGATCATGCTGAACAGCCGTGTTCATTGCTCCTCCCGCAGTAGTAATATTCAACTTCTCAACTTGTTACCTGCACAATGACTCGTCAAAATTTTAAGCTAATGGTATAAAATATGAAATAATGAAATTGCAGATGTTTAAGTGCATCTTTGGGATTCATAAATTGTGGGAGCTATAGTGAATTGGTAGGAATGAATTAGGTTTTTGGAAGTGAGTGACTGAAGATATTTTTGCTTTTTAAAAATGCTAAATGCTTTTGACCTTTCTCCCCATTGCAATGCAAGTGAACACCTAATAACACCACTTCAATTTTGTTGCTTTTTTGTGATAATAAATAACATTTACTTTCCATGGTGATACTTCAATTATGCAAATCAAATTCTCACTAATGGCTTTTTTTCAGACCCCATAAATGTGGAGTGTAATTTTTTTTTACTAAATAAGTCAGAGGAAATGCAGCACTGACAAAGGTGGTCAGATGCATTTTGGATCCTCTGTTTAACTACATCTATGCTGTGGAATCACTTAGGAAAAAAAAACCCAAAAGCCAGAAAGCTCCAAAAAACTAGTGGTCTCTATAAATGTTAAGAAATGGAAATCATTATTAGAATTACTGTGGTTTCTGTTGTTATTGTCAATAAGGGAACTGTTGCCAATTTATTTCACTTAACAAGTATCAGTGGAACCAATCCTGAAAAATATTACTTTGGGAATATCCTGTAAGCTTCCTTTACTTGGAGACCAATATTTATTTCTGGCTTCAATCTGCTTATTGTTTAGATTAAAATCTGCTTTGCATGGTCAACATAGTTAAAAGCAAGCAGATTGGCTTCTGACTCCTACATTATCAACATAAGAATAATTGCACTTACAAATAAAAAGGCAGGAAATAACTTGCATTACTTGAAAAAGAATACAAAGCTTTCATGTACACAGATTTTTAAGGTTAACAATTACTTTCCCTTCTCTTTCTCCTGTTTTCAAATCAAAACAGAATTCCTATCCCTAAAAAGCACCAAGAACTCAAGAACAAGCAAACCACCCCAAAAGCTGAGAAGGCAGTGATCAGTAATTGCTGGTACAAATAAAAATGGACTTCTGCTGTGTCATTTCTAGAATCATATTTAAGAATGGTACAGTGACTGAATGGCTGCTGCACTACAGAAATAAAAACACAGGAACATACCGAGGCAGAGATGCCTGAGACAGACAGACCAGAAACACAGTGCACTGCAGAGATGTTTAAAATCAGTATGTAGCAATATAAAGTAACTTCTGCACACCAGCTAAAGTCACTTCAGCTGGATGAGAGTCTAGAAGATAATATTAGAAATGCAGGGATGTGAGTAGGGGACTCAGGAGAAGTGCAGTGCTTAGGACCATCCTATGTGTGTTGAGGGTCCTGTGGTAGCCACAAAAGGTGCATTTGAACTGAGAAGATCAGATGTTCTCCATAATATACTTGTACTTTACCATGTTTTTGACATTCTAAGATTTTATAAAGAAAATTAGGGTGTAAGAGCATGAGACGCCTTAAAGAATCAGTAGGTGAATAGCAGTTCTTTGAAGATAAGCACGCTCTGGCTCAGAGGCCCTGTTGATTATCCAACAGCAATTTGATCTTATGCTCTGTTGGTTCAGTGATTTGACACATGGTGTTGGCATTGTTATTTCGGGTGTTTTATGTAAACTGGTAGGAGCTGGTTTATCCTGTTTGGAGTGTAAGCTAGTTCTCCCATTCTCCCAGCTGAACCTAACAATTCCATTACAGTGAGTGCTTTCCTTATTTGTTTCTGAACTGGGAACTGTGATCACAAAAAAAGCAGCTATGACCTCTGTCTTTGACATGAGGTTGTCAGACTTTTCTTAACACAAGATGAGATACTGCCTTGCCTGACTCTGGATAGTTGTTCCCCATTATCTTCAGAAATTAAATCTTTTTAGGAAAGGATGGTAGTATTTGAAGAACCATCATTGTCCAAGTGTTTCTCAGGCTGCAATCCTGGATTGCTGGTCGGCCATAAAACATGGGAAATTACAGGAAAATGATTAGCAGGTACACAGTTTTAGCATTGTTTCATTTTGGGAAACTGTGATAAGTAACAGGGAAGCAAGCATGGCCTTAGGTATGGTTTGTTTAATTTTCGGAATGAACAGATAGTCCTATGATTTAATTATGTCTGGGTGCTTGGGCTCTGTTTTGGTGGGCCTGATTATCATGGACATGAGATGCTGTTTATCCTACCTCTGATCTGGAGCATGGAAGTCACAATCCCTGATCTGCAGGAAGAACTAATACAGCTCCTCTTGCAACCTGCTTATGGCCATCTAAATTTGGAAACCATATGATCCTTGGTTTTCATACATAAATCCTTGGACTTTGACAGTCCTGCTGTTGCCATTGTCAGAAGCACTCCTGTTTTTTTCTTCATGGTTAAGTGCTGTGGCACATCTGTGTCACCTGAGCCATATACAGGCTGCTCTCCCTGCAGCACTCCATCCAAGCAGCTTCCAGACAGGTCATTTTACACAATGGTTCAGAGTGTTCAGTTCTCCAATTTCTGAGGAAATTCAGCCCTTGCAAAACTCAACAGATGGATCTGAGTTCCAGCATGTAGACACGGAACTATGTTTTATTCCCACATCCTGAATGAGTGCTGTAACCTCTAAGGAAGGGCAAGGAAACTGCTGCTTCCTCTGCTCATGCTGTGTAGCAGAGATGTTGCCCTTCCTCATGAGAGCAAAGGAGTAGGCAGGGCAGAGCTCAGCATGCTGAGCTGCAGAGGAAAAGCAGGGCCTCCTGTTGCCCTGGATGAACAGCCTGAGCCCCTGAAGAGGGGGATTTAAGGAGCTTCCCCTCCGTGGTGCTCCACGGTGCTGGTCGAACCAGCTCGTGCTGCAGGAGGCAGTTCACATGGACTGTGCTCTTTCCTGCACATTGCATGCAGAACTTACTTGCTGAAATCACAACTGTTGCTTCTGCTGCAAAATCTGGAGGCTGCAATAGTTTTATGTCCTTTTGTGCAGCCCTGCTGTGCCAAAAACCTAGGTCCACAAAAAGATTAACAGCTAGTTCCTTAAGGGACATTAACACCACAATATTCTGGAAGTATGTGCTTGTACAGAGGAAAGGCAGCGTTTTGCACTGCTTTCTTCCCAAACCTTCCGCCCAGCAGGCTGCATATAAAATATACATTAACTCCCCCACTAACTACACAATTATGATGGTTGAAATAGAATTAGAGGAGCTACCATAAAGCCCAGACCCCACGTCCCACCTTCACTGCAGGCTGCTGGCAGAGCACCTGTCAGTTGTGATTTGCATCTGTGCAATTGTTTCTTCCCTGAAAGAAAAAAAAACAAAAAAAGAGGCTTGCTTCCAGCCAGCTACCCTGAAAAGATTATCATTCACAGCAACAGCTATGAGACATAGCCAGGATAGCTTCTAATGTGTGCATCACCGTGCTCTTACAAGCATAGCCCTGACAATCAGTTCCTTGCATCCCATTGCACTTCAGCTGTTGGTGGCACATCTACCAGCTGTTACAAAAAAAAAATCCAGCTGTAGCATATCCAAAGTCTGCACTGATATTTTTGTCAATCAATTTCTTAGTCTTCTATTAAGAAAGATTGTACATAGAGTACACAATAGATACATATATATACAGTACACAACGTACTGTATATAGAGTACACAATAAAATAGTTCTACAAGAAAAAAACAGTCCACTTTCTCTAGAAAGCTCTAAGCTGCCCCGGATGGTCTAATACCCAGAGTCCTGTGATATTTGCATTAGGATCATTCAAGAATGGATGGCATCTTTCTCTTCAATAAGCAACATGCTTAGCAGGAGGAGTAAGAAAAACTGTCTTCCAAATACCTGGCGTAATGCATTGGCATTTTCAGAGGTTGATTTGGACTTTCAGCATTTGTTCTGGTAGCCCTAGCTCTGAAATGTCAGTATATTGTATTCATTGATTTAGGTGGATCCCTTATTACTAAGCTAAGGCCAAGCAAGAAGGCGGTTGCAGTTTAAAGACAATAATGTCTTTAGCTAAATAAGCCCAAGACTGCAATTTTTTAAAAATGTAGCTCTAACCCATTTGTTGCAAATTATGACTTTCTGTGTTTGCACTGCTGTGACTATGCTGGTTCCTGATGTGGGCTCATTAATAGATTATTTCCTTGTTAGCTGTAGGTAAAGCTTTGACCTAGAGCTGATTAGGGAAAAGAACTTCTGTATCTATTATCTTTTCTCTCTCTTAATTAGTATAATTATGCTTCTGTGCCCCAGACAGCAGTCTCAGACAGTCTGCTGTGGAGACACAGAAACTGTCTGGACTCCCAGAATGGGAGTTTGCTGTTAAGCAAGGCATAGCTGGGTTCTGTAGTGTCAGGGAAAAGCTGAATTACACCATTACATGGAAAGTAACCAAACCAGGGCAGAGAGATTTCCCTTCTTCCCCACCCAGTTAAATCCAATTAACTGTGAGGAATGCAAAGAGCAGGTTTTGTCATTTCCCCTTTTTTAAAGGTAAACTATGAGACAGAATCAGTCACAGGCACAGTACTTCAGTTTATAGGTGAAAATGACAGGCGTTGGTGAGGAGGAGAGCAGCCAGCTGAAACTGCTCAGGTTTTGACACAATACTACAGCTTTTTAGTAATGTGTCCACCTGCTCTCCTTTAGCTGATTGAGAGAGTATGCAGCTGGGCAGAGTGGGTGTGACTGGTACTTGTCCAGCACTGGGCTGGGGGCTACTCTCCTACAGTGAGGGTTTTCCCTTTCCAGGGTACACCTGCTGCCTCTTAAATGAGGTTACAAATAAGAGCAAAGGAGGAGTGGTCTCTTTCCCAGGTAGATCATGGCAGCTTTTAGGGGAAAACAAGTTAAGGAGGTGAGTTCAGTTTAATGCCTACTACTGGTGGGTGTGGAAGGCATTGAGCAGTGTAACTGGCAAGAAATCTTGAAGCTTAAAATAGGAAGGATTTTAAGAGTGTGTTGAAGAGCAGTACCAACTGTCTTTTCTGTTGCCTCTTACCCATCCCACCATGCTTGCACCCCAGAGTATGTGTTACTCTTCCTTGCAGTGTGTCTGCTCTGACAGGATTTAGCAAGACTTGTTCTTTACGGCCATCTCTGGTATCATTGCTCTGGTGCTGTTTAATTGTAATTCCCATCATGAAATGGTAGCTGTGGCTGAAATGCAAAGCTCAATAAAAGGGGAAAGAAGATTATGGTAGTAGATTATGCTGCCTCCTCACGATTGTGAGGAGGCAGCAATATAGCTCCTTCCTTGGGCTCAGGGCTTGGAGTTCTCACCTTCTACCTTACAGTTGAATTTTCCAGTAAGGTGGAAACAATTGGTTGTTCAGTGGGAGCAGCCTTCATCCAACTTTTTGAATTTATCTTGCAACCTGAGAGATTTGTAGTCTGAGTGCCTGCATCTGAAGTGAAGAGGGAGGCTTTAGTGTTTCCTGCTCTTCTCCATATGCATGAGCAGCTACTGGAAGAGTGGAGAAAGCTCAGGCTCTGGGATACTGTTAGCTTAAGTGTTAGGATGCTTTATTGGGAGCTAAGAATTATAAAATTGGATCTCCTCCCAGATGGAGAGGGTTTAAGGCCTAATCTACCACATCTCAGCTAAATGTCCAATTAGTCGTGGTCTAAAAGTAATGATTCCTGCCTTGAAAGTAGGACTAGAGGTGTTTTCTTTTAATCAGAGGATGTGCATCATAGACCTGTGATGCTGCTGCTTCATAAAGACCTGAAGGTCCCTGGGAGGCTGGGCTCTGCCCCTTGCCTGCATCTCCTGAGGAACCTGATTGTCTTTGGACTTTGGGTGAGCTCAGGATTCTGTTGGCACAGTCCCAGGTTCCACCCAATGCCTTGGATTTGGTTAGACCCTGCAATGCCACCTGTGGAGGTGCTCGAGCCCCACTGTGGCTGAATTCCTTGCTGTTAGCCCTCAGCACTGTCAGAAAAGAAATCACTGAAACATGTGAAAATACTTTGTGTAATAAAGCACCTGGTGACTGACAAGGGATAGTTGGATTGTATCTTTTTGGTTGATTGTTTTTACTATATGACTTCTAAAAAAAGAAATTTAAAAAACGCCATTAAATAAAAACATAACCCAGCTGGAAAATGATAAAACTGCTCTGGGTTGTGTTGTGGTGTATCCATGTTCCTTCTGTGCTCCACATGTGATAAAATAGGCTGGGAGAGGGTCTGTAATACTGTCCCAGGCTGCTTGCCTGGAGGGGTGAGCAAACCCAGGGATGGGCCTTGATGAGGGGTGTGGCAGCTACTTTGGTTTGATGGGTGAGGGAATGAGTGTGAGGCTGTGATTAAGGCTCTTCTGATGGGCCGTGAGAAAGTGAAAAGCTTGTCTGTGCTCTCACTGGAAATTGAAAAGGACTTTTGTGATTTATGGACAAGTCTGCTCCTGCATTTAACCTTTTTCAGGCTGTGATGAAATGCTCTTGAAACTAATGATTGTCTGGTTTGTTGGTTTGTTTGTTTTTAATACAGCATTGGTAAGACTATTTTGTTAGTGTAATAACACATTTTGGAAGTAAATACGTGATTGAGCACAAGAGCTTGTGTGTTTTAGTTAGGTTAGTGTCTTGGGGCCCAAGAAAACAGGTAAAACCTCCTGTCAAGGGGAATGATGCCATTGAATCCTGGGTTACCAAAGAGAAATCTGAGATGCTGCCTGCATGTGGGAACATTTCAGGTTTCAGCTAGATCTTTGCTAACTTTGGGACTGAGTTCCAGTTAAGAAGCATGAATTAGTTTATTAACTGGCTGCTACTGACCTTTCTCTCTATTTACTCACACAGTGAATGCTTTCTGTGCCTTACAGAAGGAACCACAGCTTAGGCTCTCTTCCTGTGGAGCTTGCAAGCATTTACTTTGCAGGCTGAAACCTCTCCCTTCAGCTGATAAGGAGCACCCTGTGTTAGCAGTGTAACTATTGGAACTGAGGCTGCTGCCAGCTGGGCAGGGTGGAGGCTTGGAGTGCTCATTAGCAGTGGAATGTCCCTGTTCCAATGGGGACAAGCCCAGCGTGAGCAAGGCTGGCACAGAGCAGGTGAAGGAACCTGGTGATCTTACACTGTTTACACAACCTACTGCCAGTTGACCAAATAAATAAACTTGCCTGCTGACTGTATCCAGAAAGAGTCAGGCCATTTTACAGGAGGTCTGTTTTGGCTACAGAAGTGTAGGTGCTTTCTTCCTGTGAAAGACATTGAAAAAGAGTGGGACTGACTTGCTTCTAATGTGTGAGGAAGTTCTAGCATTTGCTCCTTGGGTTTCCTTACCTCCTGTTTGCTAGTTACATTAGAGTGTATTACTTGTTTCCTAGACTTTCTGAATATAATTTATTTTTGTTAGTGATCCAGTCATCATGCCATCTTCCAGCCCAAGGGAATTAGTCATCCCCAGGTGCATTTTAAATTTCTCATTTTCAAAATGTCTTAAAATCAAACATTTTAAGTTTGGGTGTGGCTCCCATGTGAGAGTCCTTGTAGAGTGTTGTGCACTGACTTTTCCTTTCCAAGTATCTGAAGCAAGGGGCTTTATTGTTGGTATTTTTTGTTTCTCTTAAAGTGGAAGATGTGAAAGGGTCCCAATGCATATCAATGAATTTTGAGGTTTAGATCTTGGTTTGGATCCCATTCCTTGCCACTTTGCAAGATAAGCTTTTTATTAATTTTCTTATAGGTCACAAGTATTCTTTTTATGATGCTGTTTTCTGTAGGCATGGTAAACATGTTATTGAGTTGCTGTGAAAGGAAAGTAGAGTGGATTAAACAAAAAGAGAGGAGGGGAATGAAGAGAGCTCAAAGGTATGATTCTTCTGGAAACTATGACAAGCATTTTGGTGGCTGCAAAAGCTGCTATGATGCTCCTTTGTAGAGTCCTATGTGAGTGCCTCTTGATGGTTGAAGGCTTTTGTTAATTTCCTGGGATTAGTATCATGGCCACATTATTAAGGATCCACAGCAGGAAAATGTCATGAAAGCATAAGCAGGTTTGGGCTTTTTTTTTGACTGATGGAAGGTAGTGCACAAGCACACAATTCATTAAAATATTCCACTGTGAACAGAAATAGCACAATGGCAAGTAGAATTCACCTAATAGTTCCCAGAATGGCTTTTCATTTTTGCTCTTAAAATTTCTTTGCCAGTTGATGCTGTTGAGTCAGAGTGATGATCCTGATAGAAGAGGGAACAGCTCTGAAAGGCTCCTGCAAAGCTGCAGTCGCAGTGCAGTGAGGTTTAAAGGTCTGAGACTATTGAGGGATGAAGAAAGCAGGATTTCTTAGAAGATGTAAGAGGTCTTGTAACTGATGCATGAAAGTCTGGGTGTCCCAAGCAGAAGTAACAGCCTGGGAAATGGTGTTTGGTAAAGACCCTCCATCTCTGTTAGGAGAAATCTGTTTCCAACTTGTTGTGTGAATAGATCTCTTCAGCACCTGAAAATGGATGCAAAGAAGGAAATCTTCAAAATCCCTGAAGGAATTTGCAAGCTGCAGAAACTCCCAGAGCCCTGCACAGATTTGAGAGGTTTTTGTGGTTTTTATTGACATCCTCGTAGTCCTGTGCTGCAGCTCTGAAAACAATTCTGGCTGCTGGGATCAATTTCACTGCCATTCTCATGGATGCACCAAGCTTGGTTCCCAGGGGCTGCTCTGTAGGTAGTGCTGTCTGGTCATGGTTTGTGTTCAGGTCCCTGCTTATGAGGCCCATAGAGAAACTGGACACTCAGGAGGTTGGCCTTGGAGTGTGAATGATCCTCTTTGTCTCAGCCTGACTCCTGCAGCTTGTAACAGGCAATGGTGCAATCGCATCCACGGCAAAAAACAGTCACAGTTTCCTTCTCGGACTGTCCTCCCTCTCCTTCCTCTTTGTGTTGTGCTGGAATTGTGTTGTTTTTCACAACTTCTGGTTGTTTTTTTTTCCTTTTTCCATAAGGAGAATATGGAATGAGATGAAGCATTTTCCTTTTTCTTTCTTTCAAGTCAGCCTTTCCCCTGTCACGTATGATCCACTCAGAAATCCCCAGTCCGCATCTTACCGTTATTGGGAGCAGTTACCAGATGGTGCTTCTGGTTCTGTGTAGCTTGTGTGCATCTTGGAGTAAAAGCTGTGGTGAGCCTGGTTGGAGTTGTGCAAACTCTGCCCAATTGTTGTACTGCTGCCTGATGGGCGAGGGTGAGTGCTGTTCACTTGCTTCTCTGTCAGTTCTTACACTTTGTGGTTATTCTGCAGTACTCTGCAGAATGGCTGTGTTGTCTTGCCTTGAGCTTTCCCACAAGTCCCATATCCACTGTCATCTTAGTGCTTTCACACCTTATGAATTGCCTTTTGGGAAGGACCTTTGGAGAGCTAGGCTGTTGTGAGAGTTTCTTGGATCTTAAAAAGGCAAGAGGGTCAGAGCAGCACTGTCTGAAACAGCTCTCACTCTCTGAACTCAGCCTTGTAAAGCAAGGCTCTGAGAAAGCTTTGCATTTCATAACCAATTCCCAGAAACTCTACTACTTATATTCCAAAATTTAGGTTTTGCAGTGTATCTAGACTGTTTTGTGAGCAATCAAAAATTGTTTAAAGAAAGGTTTACTTTGTAAATTTATAGATTACAGATTTCTTTCCCCAATTACAATTGGGGGAAGAAAAAAATGTTTCAATAAATATGGAAATGGATGTTACTGTAGTCTGATCCACAGTTAGTCTGCACTCAAATACTTCTCAAAGTGGCCAGCTGAGTGTTGGCTAGTTAATGTGAGATGTTAAAAAGAAGTTGAAGTACCTGTTTATATTCCAATAATCAGGTGGCTTTCCAAGGTTTTCAGCATGCACAGCTTGAAACCTTTTAAGGTTCCAAGAGTTTGTAGTGTATTTGGCCATGTATTTTCTATGAACTTCAAGATTTGTTTCATTCTTTTGCAAAATGTTCTGAGTTGGAAGGGACCCACAGTGATCATCAAGTCCAGCTCTAAAGTTAATGGCCCTTCAGCCACAGTGGGGAGGGGGTTTGGTTTCTGCAGGCATGGATTTACATTCAAGGAAGAGAATTTCTGTGTCTTCACTTCTAATTATCTTACCCTAAAGAATGCATTTGAGTAGAAGACACCTTTTGCCCCAGAGCCATTTGCAGTCCCCATCAGCTCCTCGAGGTCACTGCTGATGAGTTGGGATAGGGGCTTTCCGCCTGTAGAGCTGTCAGCCAGTGGCAAGATGCACTTTTCAGCTTGTTATTTGGGGCAGTTCACTGCATGCTGGTAAAGTTTGCATGGGGGGGCTGCTTTGTTGAGTGTTTCATGCTGTTATTTTCACACAAAGGAATACAGTGTGCCTGTAGTGCTGAGAGCCAGTCCTGTTCCACTGCTCTGGCTGTTGAGGCAACTACAAGCCTGGTTGTTGAATTGTGTGGCACTTCTCCAGCTGAAAGTTGATTCTGGCCAAGGGGGTTTGGTTTTTTTCCCTCATCAGTACTTGATGTGATTAGAATTGGAAAGGAAACCATCTTGAATGGACTTTTACTGGAGAAAAAGCAATAAGTAAATCTGCATCTCTGTTTCTGGTTTTTTTTGGTGTTTTGGGTTGTTTTTCTTCTGTTCAGCATCTTTCCCATCTTTTGATGATGCGCATAGGATTTTATGGGTCATAGTGAAATATTTGATTGATCATATTATGAAAAATCAGCAAAAAAGCTGACAGTTTTGTGCTGCCTACTATGTATGCAGTGATGGGTTTGACTGCTTAGCATTGTGAGCAAGAAGAAAATACCTTGGGGTGCCCAATTATAGCAGCAGTGAGAGGAAATTCAGAAGAGTAATTTTGGCTTCCTTCATTGCCTTGATGTCGGCCTCTGAGCGAGTGGCCATTCCACTCCTTTCAGATTTCACAGCAGCAAGAGCACTAATGGCAGCTCTGTGCAATCCTGACTTCTCATGTCTGTGGGACTGAATCAACGCTTTGCCTTCCACATATGGTGAAACAATTTTACATGCACACTGAGCAGCTATTCTTGTCTATACCTGCTTTGAGGTGGACTAGATGAGCTGGAAGATTTTACGGAAAGCTGTCTCTTTCATTCATTTTCCCTAGGTTTTTTTTTTTTTTTAAAAACTGCTTGACAATAGAACAGTTCTCTAAAGGAGGTACTTTTAAAGCAAAGATGAGGAAAAGCCAAGTGTTTTAATGGGGCTTACCTCATAAGAGTGGAAGTTTAAAGCAGGAAAAAAGAAAGTTAACATTAACAGAAAAAAAAGCAGTTGAGCTTGCCCGGTTCAAGCATCCAAAAATCAGGTGCTGTTACCACAGTATCTGAACACTTAAATTGATAATATGTTTATTACTGTAACATTCCCTTGTGGTTTGGAGCAGAACCTTTTGGAAGTCAGCTGTGACCTAGAAACTGAGTTTAGGGGCTTGGATATCTAAAGTAGGTTCTAAGCAGAGTTTAGATGCTGAATTCCAGTCTGTCTATTCCCTGTTCAGTCCCTACTTACCCTTGGAGGTGAGGAACCTCCCTGACATTTATGACCAGCTGGATTTTCTGTTCATACCCATTTAGGAGTGCTTAAAATGGGAGTCCCACAGCACACCTCACAGGGAAATGTGACCTGACCCCAAAATGAAGAGTTTCTTTGCCTAAGTTGTGATCAAAGTAGACTCATTGCTCAGAGGAACCAAGCTCCTGACAAGCATCACACCTCTGTTTTGGCTGCTTTTAAATTGTAGCTGGGAAAGGAGAGAGCCTACTGGGGAAGGTGCTTGCCTGTGAAGAGGAAGGCAGGGGTCAAGTGCTATTTCTGAGCGCTGTCTTTTAATGTGCTATTTAATATTAACATCACATCCATAAGCAGAAATGAGAACAGGCAGCAAAGCTCTTCATTCCCATACTACAGAGTCATGCTTCCCCTTAGGCATAGTTCTTTCCCTCTGGCCCAGCACATACATTATTATAATTTGGGTTGAGTGGCAGGAGGAATCCCCTTCCTCGAGGAGGATCGTGTCTTGGACTAATGCTCTTTCACCTGCACTGAAGGCTTGAATCTCTTCTGGCAGTCATGTAAAAACTGTAACCATGCCTCCTAACAGGAACCTAGCTGCATTTTGGAAGATGTTTGTGTGTGTGATAGGCAAGAGATCTCTTTCCAGCCTTTGTGGCAAGAGGTGGTGTAATGTATAATTTCTCTTCTTAGCTGTAGTTGATTGATCGGTGTTAACTGAGCAGGCCAGTGCTTTGTTTGCTCTTTTGCAGGAGTTGTTTGTGAATACTTGCTAACAGCAGGACCTTCCATGGATCAAACAGTGTCTGCTCACTGCTTGGTCTGTGCTTTAGAGGCAAGCAGGCAGGCCCCACATATGCAGCAAACCTTTGGTTTGTTTATCAGCACGAGTATAATATTCCTAAAAGAGGGCACTGGTTTTCCTAGAGTGGCGATCCATGGCTTTCTCTGTAGAAAGATCTTCACAGTGTAACTTAACAGCCACATGTAACTTGTGACTATCAACTGTCAGCAGGCTGCTTTCTTAGGAAGAGGAAGAAAGTGGCTTCTAATATTCCCAACTAGTTAAATGTCAGCTGTACCTGACCATATGCATAGGGAGGAATAACCCCAGGCACCAGCACAGGCTAGGGGCTAGCCTGCTGGAAGCAGCTCTGTGGAGAAGGACCTGGGTGTGGTGGTGGAGAACAAGCCTTCCATGAGCCAGCAGTGTCCTTGTGGCCAAGAAGGCCAATGGCATCCTGGGGTGCATTAGAAAGAGCATTGCCAGCTGGTTGAGGGATGTGATCCTGCCCCTCTGCCCAGCCCTGGTGAGGCACATCTGGAGTACTGTGTCCAGTTCTGGGCTCCTAAACACAAGAGGGACATGGGGTGGGTCCAGCAGAGGCCGCAAGGGCAATGAGGGGACTGGAGCATCTCTTATGAGGAAAGGCTGAGGGAGCTGGGTCTGTTCAGCCTCGAGAAGAGATGACAGAGAGGGGACCTAAGTGTCTATGAGTATCTGAAGGGAGGGTGTGAAGGGGATGGAGGCAGGCCCTGCTCAGTGATGCCCAGCAATAGGACAACAGGCAGAAACCAATGCACAGAAAGTTCCACCTGAGCATGAGGAAGAACTTTACTGTGCAGGTGACTGAGCACTGGAACAGATTGCCCAGAGAGGCTCTGGAGTCTCCCTCACTGGAGATACTCAAGAACCATCTGGATGCAATCCTGTGCCATGTGTTTTAGGCTGACCCTGCTTGAGCAGGGAGGTTGGACCACATGAGCCACTGTGGTCCCTTCCAGCCTGACCCATCCTCTGTGACTTTGTGACATGTCTACTTAGCTGTGTATCTGGGTAGTTCCTTAGTGCCCAACTGCAAATGCATGAAGAGAGCACATAGAAATACTTGCTGGATTCATGGAAACTTGTTCTCTTCAGACTTTGTGAAGTTTTCTTCTTTCCCTTGAACTTAAAATGTGTTTTTCTGGGGTGAGTCTGAGATGTGTAACTAAGCTGTTTGCCTGGCTCTCCCAAGGAAGCAGCTGCTGCTGTGCAGCAACAGAGACTGTGGTGGAGGAGGAGGCAGCACTGCTTTCTTCATGTAACAGGCACAGCTGCAGGAGATCTGAAACCTTGTGGCTACACTTGACCTGGTTTCCTTGTCACAAGCACATCTGGTTTTCAATTTGATTTAACTTGGAATCTGTGTTCTGCCTCTGCTGGGGCTAGGACTCCTGAGATGCAAATCCTTCTGTAAAATGCCAGTGTATTACTGCTGGGAAAATTACCAAGAGAGCAGATCTAAATGTTGTTTTGATAGTCCTATGAGAGAGGTTCACCTTTGTCTTGTCACCTGATGTGGCTGGGATTTCTGCCTGGCAATATGAGTGCTCCGGGAAGTGTCAGACTCCCCACTCTTCCCTGTACTGCTTTGGTTTGGCTGGTATCACCTGGCATCCCCTCACAGCAGCATTGTCTTAGTACAGGTGACTTTCCTCTGTGCTAGTATTTCTTGCCTGGCACTGTGGACAGGAGGAGCCCAGACTGTCCTCTGTGGCACACGTGCACTGTGCCATGGACTTGGTCTCTGTCTTCCCTGGAGCAGCTCAGCTGAGGAGTTTCTGCAGCTTGCCTGAGGCTCCTGCAGGAGCTGGGTCAAGGTGGAAACAGGCTGCTCTTGGTTGCATCCTGTGCCAGAGGTACTGGAATTCTTCTGTGCAAATGAGCAATCATTTTCGTCTTAAGAGCTGGAAGAATAAACTGCAGCTTTCTGACAAAACCTTTGCTTGCTTCTGGTATGGAGAGCATTCACAGAAGAGACAAAGAGAGGGGAGATTTGCAAGGGTTACTCATTATAAGACTGTAAAAATTCCTGAAGAGCAGGCAAGCCTGAGGTTTTAAAATTCTGCTTTATACAGTCCCTTCCAGTGTCCTGGCTTAGGAGGGCTGTGTAAATGCTGCAAATGTTCAAATACAGACCCAATATTTGGAGTCTGCATGTTTTAAACCAGGGCCTGAACTGAAGGGCTGACATGCAAAACAAATGCTCTGGGGTGGCAGTGGAGGATGGAACAGCTAATAGATGTTTTCCCTTTGCTTGACATCTGCCACCTTCCCCCATGCCAACCCTTCCTCTGTTTATAGCAAACCATTTGCTCCCATTAATTATAACTGGATTGCTGCCATCTGACCAGCTTTGTGCCTGTACAAATGTCAACAGAGCCAGGACTACACAGGTGGGGAGAAGAGCCAGTCAGAGGAGATCTGGTACATCTGTTTGGGGAGGGATAGATGGGGGGGAAGGGGGGAAGTGCCACCCTCTCCTTTCCAAATCAGGCACATTGGCCTACAACAGTAATTGAAATGCAGACCGGGAGCCCCAGGATGCCACTTTACCCGGCCCTTTTCAGAGCAGACTGCACTTTAAGCCATCCCCTCCAGTTAAATCTCTTTACCAAAGTGGTCTGTATGAAGCCTTACATACAAGAAGATAATGGTGCTGTCATTTTTACAAATAATCACAATGGGAGCAGAAAAATAAGAGGAAGATGATTACACCTGAAAATGCAATGAGGCTCCAATTGCTAATGCAGTGAAAACTAAAAGGAAGCTGAACCACAGTACCAAGCTGTTCCTGCCAGGCTGGCTTTTCTGCTGTGATTTAGGAGTGTACAGCTGTGTTGCCATGACATTAGGAGGAAATGTACCTACCCTGGGATGGTTTTCCTTGTGTGAAATACTATGAAGACAAAGTATTTAGTGTGGTAGTTGAAGCAAATCTTGAGTGGGTTAACATAGCTTGTCTTGGCTAGGTTGTAAAAGAAAAATCCCCTCAAACCTTCCTGTGGCTGCCTCCAGCAGTGCTGTTCTGCTTCTGCTGGGAGCATGAAACAAGAGGGTGGCACTGGTTTTAACACTGAGGATTAAACCCCATTTTAAAATGAAGTAGAATAGCAGGCTTCCATCACTCCTTCATATAACGGTGGGAAGTGTTTCTTTGTGATGTGGGATGCAGGGGCTTGGTGGGATGTGCTTGTGTGTACCCCAGAGTACTTCAAGCCTTTTGGAATGATAATGATCTGAATCTGTTCAGACATGGAGGACCTGAGTGCCAAGGCTGTGAGTATTCCAAGAACAAACCTGAACCAATGGCAAAATGGTTTTGGGGGAGAAGGAAGGGATGGTGCCTTGTTCTCACAAGCTTACAAGGAAGGAGACCTTTTGAAGTCAACAGTAAAGAGATTTCTAAACAGAAAAGCCTTGGAAATGTTTTTACAGCATGTTGTAGGAGTATGTAATTCCCTTCTCCATGGCCTAGCAACTGGGGTCCCTCCTTCAGGGGCCTCTGGCCTCGACTCTGCTGCAGCGGTATTTTTCTGGGGCTTAAGTGCCTCCATGTTGCAACATCCAAGTCAAGTAAGCAGCATCCAGGTTCAGTGTTCTCCCATCAGAAAGGACAGCAGTAGATCTTTAACATACCTCATCCTTCTTTCTCACATTCCTGCCCCCAGTGCAAGATTTTTCTTCCCTCTAAGAATGAGCATTTTTTGTTTCTTTAAGCAGCACTTTCTGTGCTGATGGCAATACTCCCTTTGCTGGTTAGAGGTGAGGGAAATAAAACATAGAGCTGACTTATCTCCCAAATTCTGCAAGAATCTCTCCTAGCACAATATTTTGCCTAATTAAACTAACTTAGGGAATAATTTACAGGTCAAAGTAAATGGACTCACTTAATGTATAAACATAGTTGGAAAGCAGAGTGTCTCACAGAGTGATGCATAGAGAGCAGTCATTGTGGCTCATGGGTTGGTGGGGGTGGAACTGTCAATCCTCTGAGACAAAATGTGCCTCAAAACTATTACTTTTGTCTGCATTAGGTAAACAGAGTCAACTGTAACAGGAACTTGACCGATGCATCTTTTTCTGGAAAAAGAAATGTTACTGTGTCAAAGAGCAGAGTATTAATTTGCTGCTGAGATGATACGTACCAGTTTTAGTATCAGTGCTGCTGGATTACCTTTGCATTTTTGGGGTGGCATTTGTCACACAAGTGTAGAAGTAACAGAGAGCTCTGCTGGCAGGGCCTTGCTCTTGGGGACAGCCTAAAGGCAAGAGAATGTGCATTTCTATAGGCTCTGTTTTGCAGACAGGGTAAACCACAGGGTTCATGTTTAAATCCAAGGTCTTGTTCCTCTGCTTGGAGCTTTACTTGAGTGAAAAGATTCGAGCTTTTCTAAAACATTTCCTATTTGAAAGTGTGTTGAAAATGTGCATATAGCAAAACTACCATTGCCCACGACTTAACCCCGGCCTTCTGTAAGTTGTTTTGCTTCTCCAAGAGAAATCTGTTGTGCTTTTCCTCTCATCCTTTTTGTGTTGGACAATTTTCCATATCTCTGAGCATCATTACCTGTTACTCTTAATTTTTGCGTGGGTTTGTTCACCCTGGCTTGTCACCACAGACCTTCCAGTCGTTCTCATAAAAAAGCTGTATTGTCCTCTCTGTGAGATGTCAAAAAGTGGGAAATGACAGAAAAGAAAGGGAAGTGAAAAGAAAAGGTGTGGCAGAAGCTATTTGGATGCTCAGCTGGGCATTCCCAGTTGTAACCACTGTACGGGGGCTACAGCCAGTGGTTTGGGTGGTGATGGTGAGTGGTCATGGCCCCCTGAGGCACTGCAGCAAACTGCCCAAGTCTCAGGAAGAGACTGTGTTCCTGGGAGAAGTGTCCTGGGAAGGTCTGGTTTGACTTCTCTGGATCTTGGCTATGAGCACACTGTGCTTTGTTAGCACCTCTGGAATGAGAACTCTGGAAGTGCACTGAAGAAATTATGCTGAAAGGCATAAGTGGGGATGTTCATTAATGGCAAGATTCTTTGCCAAGGAAGGCTAAAGGGCTGAGAGAGCTCTGTTAAAGCCAATGCATCCATCTGTTCAGCTGGCTGATGCAGGAACATGCACCTGTGCACAGAAAAGGGCAGCACTTGTCTGCTGCAGGGCGCTAGCCTGCCTCAAGACATTCCCATCTGGAAATCCACTGAGACCTGGGGGAAACATTACAGACTGCAGAGTGTGAAATCACTGCGTTCCCGAGACACTGAGTGATCTGAATGTGCGTAGCAGGGGGGCTTTCCAAGACGTGTGGAATTGATGGATGGGGGAACCAGTGCTGATAACAAACTCAAGCTCTCAAAAAAGGAAGCTTGAGAATTCTTGTTATTGTCACAGAAATATTTTGCAACTGTGGAGAGAGCAATTTCTGTCTTCTCCCTCAGAATAGGCTATTTCAGAATTCAGTCCTGATATCCCCTGAAGTTAAAGAAAGGGGCCAGGAGAACAAGGCATTTTATCTGATGCCTCCAAGAATGTATGTCCGGGTATTGATTCAGATGCACTTTCTTACTGCTTCTGCTTTTCTCTAGATTGTGATTTAGATTATACCTGAGGTTTTTGGCTTTAATGGTTTTGGGGTTTTTCTTGGTCACAGAATAATTTAGGTTGGAGAAGTTGCTTAAGGTCTTTAAGTCCAACTGTAAACCTACACTGCCAAGTCCGCCACTAAACCATGTCCCCACGTGCCATATGTACAGGTCTTTTGAGTAGCTCCAGGGATGGTGACTCAACCACTTCCCTGGACAGCCTTTTCCAATCTTACAACTCTCTTGCTGACAAAATTTTTTCTAACATCCAATCTAGTCCTCCCTGGCACAATACTATTTGTTGGAGTCTCCCACCATTTGGGAGTGATTTCAAATAAAGTAGAAAAATGCTTAACCAGGTACAGCTGAATAGCCCAAACAAACAAATGAATGCTTAGAGTCTCCCCCTTGTCCTGCCTCTGCTAGGTGTGCTTTTGTGGCTGTTACTTGAGCAGTGAAGGCACTGGCACAGTGAATATGCCATATTCATTTGTGTACAAAAAGACCAATGGAAAAACAGCAGTGAAGCTTTACTGTCTATTCCTGCCCATAAAAACGCCTCCCTCCTTCCCTATAAACACAGATTTTATGGAGCAGTATCCTGGCCTCAGCAACTTGTGTCCCAACCTGTTGGAGGTAAGAGCCAAAGCAGAACTAGGAGTAAATGTGATGTCTAGGCTTCCTGTTCTGAAGTCCCTAGTGATGCACTTTGTTTGAGAGCGATGCCGGCTTTGTTGTTAGCTGGTAAAAATGACAACAAAAGACAAGTTTCTGCAAGACAGACTTAGAGTGCATTAAATAAATATAAATTTTATTAAAAACACCCACATCTCAGCGTTATCAGGAATGATATAATAATAAACAGCTTTCAAATAACCTGCATTACATTACAATACTTACAGTATTTATAACCATCCTTGGATTCTTTTTATAGACATACCAAACATCTCATGAAAATGAATGAAACTAAAGTAAAAAAAAAGTAGAACATAAGCATAGAAAATGCACACAGAAGTTCATTACCTTAGTGTCAAACTGCTAAAGTTTCCTACACAAGTTAACCACTAGCTTTAGAAGTGAACTTTATACTGCTGTGCGTCAATCAGGATGAAAAATTCATTCAAGTAAAGTTGACAACTCTCAGAAGCATCTTCAAGTATGGCTATAATCGACCTGATAATCCTATACAAGCAACTCTGTCTGCTTTGTCATTCGTTCCAACTGAGGCAGGGTTCTGTACACCAAAAATTACAGCTCAGGTATTTACAATACAAAACTGATTCTCCAACTAAGCTTCCTGCTCCTGCTGCCAGCAGTTTGGCAAATGACGGTGCACGGCATATTAACCAAACATCTACCATGGATTACATGAATTAGATAGGATTTAAAAAAAATCACCAAAAGATGAAGATATATAATGATTTACTTAATCTGACATATAACCATAATTTTTTTTCCCAAAAAGGTAAAAGTTTTGTTTCCACAAGTGGATAAAGTCACAGACTGAGAAAACCCAAAATTGCCATAAAAAATATTTGACCATTAAACCCAAAGGCCTCCTTTGATTTACTTGAGTTAGGTTGTGATTCTGTTGGATAGAATTTCTTTTGACCAAACATAATCTTACAGTATATTGCACAAGATATAGCTGGGACATGGAGGTTTGCATGTTTAGGGAAGCCCTTGTACTGACTGTACCTTCTTATATTTTATTTTATTCATTACAGTATCCAAGAAGCCTTGTTTAGAGAGTGACTTGAACAACTCTAGCAAACAGTCACTTGCCAAACCCCTGCCTTACATTTTTCCCTTTAATCAGCTCAGTGCATTCTACTTTCTTTTTGTTTAATCATTTGAAACAGTCAAAACATTCTAAATCTCTTTAAACACTTCTGTTACAATAAAAAGAGCTAACAAATTTACAAAATTAGTCTTAGTTACACAATACATATACAAGAAAAATAAGAGAAGGGATTCAAAAGAAAAACATTAAATCCCTGAAAAAAGAAACAAAACAAAAACAAAAAACCCAAGAATAATATATTTAACCTACAACAGCTTTACATACACACAGGTGACACGTTGGCATAGGAGAACATGAGCTGAAATATCCCTGAATTTTTAGAACCAAAAAAAAAAAAAAAAAGTTGAAGTTCAAGTTATACTTGCTAAAATGTCAAGTATTGAGAGTTTTTTGTTTAGGTTTTTTTTGTTTGTTTTTTTCAAAGGCTGTTGGGGGAAAAAGATGGTATGCAATATATAAACTTTCACACTCAGTTCAATATCCTATTGCCAAACTAGTGTTGAGGTATATGACAAGTAGGAACATCACTCAAACCTTTTAATGTATTTTTAGCTCACATTATGATATATTTGTAGCAGGCTGAGTAGCACCATGATGTGAATTCAGCTCAAAACCCAAATATATATAGATTTAATATTTTTTACAGTACTAAAATACTAAAGCATTGCGTTAAAAAAAGTTTTGTTTACAATTTAATTTACTATACAACTCTCCTGCTTTTTAAATTTTTTTAATAGAAATTAATGATTTAAAACCACCACAGCAAGCCAGCTGCCTATTTTTTTTCTATTAATCAACGGACTCGCACAGAACTAACCCTGTTTCATTCATCTTGTGTAGGCATTGGTCTGCTCAGTCTTTCTGGAAAAGAGGCCACTTGCACCGAGAAATGACTTGCACCACAATGTACATAATTATCAACACAAAAGCAGGTCTGCCATTCCATAGTGGGAGTGCACAGATCTCTAGAAACAGCAGAAGCCCAAGCTAACTAGGTGTAGTCTGTTGCATGCTGCTAATTATTACCTGTGATTAATATAAAACTCTTTCCTTAAAACTGTACATATTTGAGCAATGAACTTGTCATAATAATTGTAGAAAACAGTTTACAGTATAGCTGTGTGAGATGAGCACCAGAAAAAAATGTGTTTTGTGTACTAAAGTATTCCCTTATATCCAGTAAGCCCCATTTTTACCATAACTGACTGTATTAAAAATGGATATGTAGCCCACTAGCTGATGCATGGCTAAACCAAAAGTATTTAAAAGCTTTTTTAGTTTAAAAAAATTATCTTTGCATTTTAAAATCAAAGTAAACTCTTCTTTTTTTTTTCTTTTTTTTAATGTCTTAGTACCTTAGCATTGTTCAAGTTGCCAAGCTTAGGTAGACAAAGTGCTTTTGAAACACTATTTAAAAAAAAATATTTCTCTCTCTATTTTATTGTCCTTTTCTAGGACTTGACTGGATGAGTAAAATCCAGAGGTCTTTGTAATTCCCATTTGTTAAAAAGTAAGCTTATTTTAACACCAGGTAACTTCAATACATACATGAATGAAAAGGTCCTCCCTGTTGCTGAAGAACATTTGACTACATCATTGACATTTTATTATAAAGGCATTAACTGTTTCACTGATAAAATAAAGACACCATTCTCTTGGATAGCACCATGGTTTTAGAATATTCAAACAAATTCAGTGTTTTGCTGTCTACTTGTCTTATCTACTTTGTTAAATAAAATCAAAATACTATTAAGATTACAGTAAAAACTGCATGTTAAAAAGCCATAATTCCAGTATTTCAGTACATCATAGATTCAGCACCAGATGTTATTTTAAGATTCCTGCAGTTGTAATACTACAGTATTTTTTTAGGGTTGTTTTTGCTCCTGTTCCATGACTATGCAAACTTCATGACATTAAAAGTGGCCACAGATGTGAAAAACTGTAAGAAAAAAAAAAATCCATTTGCAGATTATCTCTTTCATTAATAGAGCCAGTGTTTTCCAATGTAAATTGTGAAACACTTTTATGTTGTGTTCTCCCCTTTTTTCTTTCCTTTTATTTTCTTCTTCTGTTTTTAAATTTTTTTTTGCATAGGATGCTTTGGTCTGTTTCCTATGTGCCATCTGTGACCACTTAAAAATCAGTAGAAAACAAGTGCTCTAGTGAGATTTACCTCTTTTTGCTGGTGTGCCGAGGCTTTTTCCACCGATGAGCTCCGTAAAAACGCTCTTTTCTTCTCCACCCTTGCCTTCCACAAAACCTAAAGCACTACTACCCTAGCGACAAGGTGTTTTTTCAAATGAGGTAACCAACCAAGGTGTGAAGTCAGATATATCGGTTGTAAGGCCCTGTAACCCGTGTAAAGGCATATGGAGATGTGGTGACGGTGGAGTCCGTGGTGACCGACAGTGTCCTTTGTGCCAGGGACTTGATGAAGCGCAGGTACGTTGGCTCAGAGGGCTCGTGGGGCTCCACGGGCTCCCGCTTGGCTTTTTTGCCGTAGGATTTCTGAGGCACGTAGTCTGGGCCGTACTTCTCGCATTCCTCCTCTTTCTCTCTTGCCTTCTCAGCCATCTTCGCCTCCCACAGAGCCAGGCCGTGTTTTGGCTCGTTCATGCTCTTGTGCTGGTAAAATACAAGGGATATTCTGGTGGGGTGGTTCCTGTTGGGATTTTTTAAGGGAGTCGTTGCGTGGAGCTCGCGTTTTGCACACTCTATGAGAATTGACCCATGAGATGGAGCAACTGCCACTCCTCCAATTTCTGGATCCAGAAAGTTCTGCTCACTATCTGACCAGACTTCATCGGGATCCTCTGCTTTTTCTGGATTCAGCACGTCAGTTTTATCTAAACCACCCTGGGGAGTAGTCCTGTCATGGTTTTGACCTGGAAGCATGTTAGACAAACCATTAACTGCATGCGAAATAATTTCATTATCCTTATTTTGGAGATGCAGTGAATTAGGGGGACCACTAAACATACTTGGAGCAGAATGGTAGTCATGTGATAAATGTGGAGGGGGTTGCATGTGATGATGTTCGCCTGTTTTACTCATGGAGGCATAATCCATGCTTGGATTATTCAGATTAGATTTTAACCTTGAGGCAACCTCCGTAAAATGGCCATTGGCCTCATGGGTTGAGTAAGAGGAAAATGACCCTACGTGGTGTAAATTTGGTCTAATGGTGCAATTACTGAAGGAGTCTACCTGCATATTTTGGTTTCCATAATTCAAGTACTTGGGACCAAAACTCTGGTTATTCCCAAACCTATGCTGGTATAATGTTTGAATGGGTGGTAGACTTAGTTTAGACATATGGTCTTGACTCTGGCAACTATACAAGTCCATGTGCTGATGCTGGGAAGAGTAGGAGCCCAAGTAAGAGGGGCAGTTGTCCATAGCTACGTTTCCATTGCATTGGTAGGGGGGATATTGGTTATTTTGACTTAAAGATCCTGAATAAGGGTTCATGGGACTGGAAGAATTCAAATAAGACCCCGCAGACTGTGATGAGGTTGGATAGAGGTTCACGGGATTGGACCCTCCATATGGATCTGAAGTGTACGAAGAGTTTGGATAAGCATTGGCTGGATTAGGCAACCTTCCATAGAGATTTGCAGAACCTGAACCCGAGTAAGAGTTAATGGGATTTGATTGAGGGTTGTTAGGGAGAGAGCGCTGTGGATGTTGCTGCTGCTGCTGCTGCTGTTGTTGTGTGGCTGGTCCTGAAAGACGTAAAAGATCTGTAGATGTAAAAAGGAAAAAACAAACAACCACACAACAAACAGGCTTTTTAAAAAAAGGCCCCAAACCAACCAACCACCCAACAGATTACATACTTCACATGAAATTTCTAAGAAAAGTAGATTCATTAACAGATGCTCCCTTTCTCATATCTCAAACACCATCCTTTAAGAAGCTGAATAAATACTAAGGCTACTCTTCCTTTTTGGCGTGTGCCCAATGAGATCAGATGCTAGTGGCAGTGGGGAAAAGAGGACAGTGCAGTCTTTTCAGAGTCACATGCACAAAATCCAAAGAGTTGAATCATCTTTTAAGTAGCCCATGAAATGGAGCATCAAAGTGCTCCCAAACAGCCGTGCACAAAGTGACTTTCTTTTCCCCAAGAATAAATAATTCTTCTCATCTACATGAATAGAACTGACTCCAAGAAATGTCCTTAGCAGTATGTTAAAACCAACATTCACTGGTAGACAGAGCAGTGCAGTAATAAGTGAGATTAACTGATGACATGAGAGCAAAAATAACATTCAATAAAGTGCAATGGCGTCATTTAATGGTCACAACCCTTGCCTGGGTCATGGGACAGCTGACTTCTATTCATAGGTATTTCAGTGACCTTCTGGGTGGCCCTGGATGTATCACTCTTTTCCTCTCTAGGAAAACTGCTGCAACAATAAAATAGTTCTGATAACTCCTTTGCTCTGGACTCTCAAATCTGCTTCTGAGAACTGCCATAAACTCTTACTCCACTCTGGAAAACCTGCTTTGCTTTTGGTCTTGAGGCAGAGAGCATAAATAATGGTTATGCTTGTATCTCCTGAATTTAGGAGGTGCTCTGTAACAGTGGCAGACATGGAGTCATGTGTAGGTCATTCTTTGGCAGCAGCACCACAACTTCTCTTCATGGCTTCTAGCACTACTAGTCCTTTAAAAATACTTTACAATAAACTGGATGACAAGCAGAGTTTATTTCTAGATTTCTACAAGTGTTAACTATCCAACAGTAAAGGATTTCTCATTGCAAATTTTTTTTTTTTTCTTCTCTGGAGTTGTACCAAATTTGGCAGTCTCGTATTTATATAATATTGATATTCGCTTTCAAGAAATTTCTTGCCTTTTTACTTCAATACATTCTTGGGCTGAAAGTAATGGTTTTCTTGAGGCTGATAGTAACTGGCCCTGATTTGTAGGATGCTTACCACTGCTGACCCCGCTCAGATTCCTGTATTTACCTGCCAGCTGCTTTGCATGACCCGCTGCTTCAGAGGTGCCTTGCTTGTTGCGTGCTGCAGCAGACTTCTCTCTCTCAGCTTTGCTAGACCCATTCTCCAAGGAGGAAAGCTTTTCTGCAGCTGCTTTCTTTGCTTCCAGCTTCCTTTGCCGACAGGTCTTAACGGGCTCTGCTAACATCCGTACTTTTCGTCGAAAGGAGGTAAGGACCTGGATGCTGCCATTCCTCTTCTTCTCCTCCTGGCCCTCAGTGCTTCCAAACTCATCCACATCAGAGACTTTGTATAATGGGAGCACGTGGAGCTGCTCATCTTCTGGTGTTTGGCCAATTTCACGATTGTCTTCTCTAGTCAGTGTGCAAACCTGTTAGAAAAGTGTATTAGAGATCTGAAACTCTACCTCTGCATTGTGCCCTGACACTGTCAGCACTGGCATCAGGCAGTCTCTTTGTAAACTGTAAGTTTCCATGCAATTTTTGCATATCACAACAAGCCTGCAAATGTAATTTCTTCCATTACTTTGTTGGACAGTGGTAAAAGAAACAGAAGGTGTATAGATATCTATTTCTTTTACTTGTGCTGAAATTCACAGTATAGTTAGGGATTACCCTCATGTGAAATAGACTGTGTGATCCATTGTACTGTGGCCAGAGAGCTAAAGCAGTGGAATCTGGGACTTTGAACTCACCTGAAGATTCTTTCACTACAATACGTGAGGTTAGAGACAGTGTTCAATATAGCACACTGGTCTTGTAGTTCACACCCTCTTTACAGTGCAACTGTAATGTTAATAACAAGGTTTAGGGGAGTTACTGTTGTCATGCAGCAAGCCTGTTGCTTTAGTTCTAGCTAGAACAGGCCTTGGGAGGATCTTTGTGGAAAAAGGTGCTGAGAGGGACATATTCTGCAGCAAAATCATTGTCCCAGCTTTGGGAAGAAAGCTCAGCTGGAAATGTACATTGGTGGTGATTAACTTGGGAGTTAAGTCAGACCCTGGAAACAGGAAAAATTCAGTTTGAGTTAAAAAGGCAGATACTCTCTTTGGTCATAATAAGAGCTGCACTGTGAATCCAGGGAGCTGCTTCTAACTACAGCCTTGAGAGTATTCTTTCCTATGTTTGGCCCAACTGTTTTGTCACAGAAATAATCCAATACACATTCAAAACCAGCTTGCTTTTCTAGTATCTTCTACAGACTTCTACTGTACCTGCCAGAAATCAGAGCTGAGGAGAGTCAAGGATACATGGACTTGCAGACTTTCTGCTTATCCAAAGAAGGAATAAAATCCAAATTTTCCAAAACTCTCTCAGAAAGAAGTTATTTGTTTCTACTTTTATTTTATTAGAAGATATAATCCAAAGTTGTTAGAAAAAGAAGGATTTCAGGAGGATAAATATGAACTGGTTTGTGCTAGGAACTCTGTAACAGGCATTTCAGTGCTGCTGGAACCTTCTTTCCATTGTCTCCACAGTTCCTTTTCTACCAGGTCTATGTTAAGCCTTTCTTTAATACACCGTAAGTCTCATTCATTTGAAAGAAAAATGTGTAGGGGGGAGAAACTTAGCTCAGTTACTGCCTAAAGGTTTTTTTTTACTGATCTGCGTTATACAGTATAAATTTGAACAGAGGGGAGATAATGAATGAAAGCCAGGAGCTGAGTGCTGGAGTGAGGAGGCTGTTACACATCCCAGACTTACCAGAGTACTCCCGTTCTGCATGTTGTGCAAGTCTCTGTGAGCATGAGCGCAGAAGTCGAGGCAGGCAGTGACCCCTGAGAATGGGCGACCTTCCTTCAGCCCCAGGCGGCACTCGGGGGCTCTGTGTTCGTACTCGATCTGCAGAGACAGGACAGGTTTCACTGGGTGCTCCAGGAGTGCACAAGGAATGCTCTGCTGTGACAAAGGGCAGGTCTCCCTCATGTCTTGGAGGTGACAACAAACACATCTTGAAAGCAAATAAACTACAGCAATTAGATGGCTGTTTTGTATCCATGCTTCATTCTTTGCTGCTTTGTTCCCTGGTACCTATGTCTCTGGTGTGATCGTGAAATTAGTCACTAATACTTTTCTTTGTGTATTACTCTGCCAGGAGTTGGTGTTTTTACATGACAAATGCAGTGCATGGTTTCCGTGACTGGCACTCTGAGAGTGATATGTTTGTGTAGACTGGAAGCATACCAAGCTATTAAGGGAAAATGGCTTTAGAAAACTGACTTCAGAATGACTTAATGAAAAATAATAATTTGCTTTTTGATTTGTAATATTTTGGCATGCTAAACATGTATTTCATTAGCTTAAGTACAAATCTAAACCCTGACTAAAAAGAGAGAGAATTCAGTCAAGACAGCACTTTGTACCATGCAATCATTATTAAGGAGCTTTACAAAGAACTCGAAATGCAATAACATACCTTACACAAAAAGAAAGGATTTTGTAATGGAAGATAAAGCCTTAAAAAAATGATGGTTTCATATTTTATTTCAAAAATTAAAAATGAAACCACATTTATAAAATGATTTGCTGAAATTCCTGAACCTTTCAAGTGAATGCACAGAACATCTACACTTAATGGAACTTAATGGATCCCTCTTTAAGTTAGGTCAAATTAGATGCTTTGCCAAGTCTTCATTCAGAATCACTAAAAATATGTCTAGTTTGCTCACAGACATTTATTTTTCAAAAATGAATTATTTACTTTCCTAGAATCTGAAAACAAGAGCAGAAAAAAACTTGAAAACTGTGTAAACTTCTTTGGAATTAAATGTGAGTAGTCTGAAATGTTTACCAGACTATAATTGTCTGATCAAACTACATGGGTTTAGCTGCTCTCTGAAATGTTCTGTTTGGTCCAGGTGGGAAACAGTCCCTTTCCAGTTTTTGGTTGTAATCCAGAAGTGGTCCAGATTTGGATTAGAATAAATCTGGGCATTTGAAATGTGGTTTTAGTGCTTTTTTGGTTTTAGAACCTTTTACAATATCATACAAATTAGAACTCAATCATCTCCTTTTAAAGCCACTGGCAGTAGCTCAAGTACAGTTTCCCCACAAATTCAAGGTCTGCATGAAACTCCTGAAATAAGCCAAACTATACACATGCCTTATTACATAAGGTAAAAATTGAAACTTGTAAAAGCATGTATTTTCAACAAATGTTGGGCAGCACCACAGCTTACTTGGAGAAAAGTTCTTAAGTGAATTTTTGTGGGAAAAGAAAAGCAGCCCAAGCAAAGAAACGATTTATTGTTCACTACCTCATTTTTTTTTCTTTCTCTTCTTATTTTCTCTTGCAGAATGTCTCTCAGATATTTTGACAGATAACCACAGCTAGTGAGCACATAGCCACAGTTTTCTCCATAATGAGTCTCCAAACATTATCAGATCAGGTAAGTGAAACTGGGTAAGTCTGCACTGAGTCTGCTTACCCTGTCTAGCTCTACTAAATACGCAGTAAAGGAGTGAATCTTACAGCAGATAATAATGGACAGTTTAGTGTTAATTTACTGTTTCTGTTAAAGCTGAGACTCTGTCTTGTGCTGGTTGTACAGCGCTGTCAATAGGAAAGCAGGGTGATGTCACAGTTTGCAGTAGATGCTGAAAGTTTGGGGACTGTAAGTTCTGTGAATGTTCCTAACAGTAGTAAACCTGAGCAACGAAAAGAAGGTCAACAGTTACATGTTTGCAAGTGGTGTGCTGTCAAATTTCGGTGTAACTATCTGAAAGACATTTTGTAATGAAATGTAGATGAGACACAGCCGCAGTGGGAAGCTCTTCAGAGCTCGGAAGGTGTCTGAGAACAGACCCCCACATGAAAGAAGGCTGGTGCAGGTACTTGAGTGCATACACAGGACTGAGTGTATTAAAATATAGAGCTTCACTTTAAAAGCATGTTCATAAAGGCTGTTTTGGTGAAAACTAAATTCATCTGCTGCTTGAGAGAGCAGAACTGAAACTGTGGCTTCAGGACTTGAGTGCAAACTGCTGCCAATTTCATGCCATGTATATGGCAGCTTTGTTGTTTTCAATGGTAATTCATGCTAAATCAAGAAATTTATATTTTGGAGCTGAAGAGTGAAATAATTTTATCATGTTGATGTAGCTGAAAATATTAATTCTATTTAGTAGACCAAATCTGGCTAGTTTTACTTGTGAGAGCATTTTAAGTGAAATTGTTCATTTCTATTTGTCTTCATGCTGATATCAGCAAAATGTTAGCACAAAATGTATATGATGGTTTGGTGCAAGGCTGAAGCACTGGGAAGTATGTTAAAAATCAGGCTATTGCCATGACTGCTCATATTCCTTTTTTCCCCCATCATACCTGGTTGTTATATGCATCGGGTGCAAGCTTCTTGTAGGTAGGTGCCATCAGGGTTGACAGATTCTGCAAATGGGATTCTAGTTTTTCTTCCTGTTAGAGATGAAATAGGGTTCAATGACATTTCCATACTGTACATCTGGGATCCAACAAGTTGGGGTCTTTACACAATTGTGTTTACACTGACAGTTGTGTAAAGGCATAAACCAGTATTATTGGTGTTTAGACAGTGACTGTTGTGAATCTCCTTTTAATTTCATTGTTCCAAGGCCTTTAATGGAGTGGAGCAGTTATAGCAGTGTAGTGGAAAACCTGCAATAGAACATCATCTACTATACCCTTAATTTGTTTTATATTAAGAAAAATCCCATTCTTCAACGTGGATATATTTTAGATCTAAGTGTGATAATCCTCATTATTTTCCTTTTTGGAGTTGTGGGAAAATAATACTCTTCAGAAAGCTTGAAAGAAATAACATCGGAGTAATCCAAGTAAATATGGCTAATTTAAGGATTTTGCACATTGCAATGACAACACTTTGACATTCTGAAACATTTTTATATGCAGAAATTTAAAAATATTTAAATATTGCAGCCTTCAAAACGTTTCCAATCGTTAAGCAATGAATGGGTGTGTCTAGTAATTGGTGATATGGACGTGGGAATGACAACACTTCCTTTTTTTCTCTAAATTGCACACTGTCAAAATAAAGCATTTTAAAAAAATAATCTAATAACATACTCCGTAGTTGTTCCCCATCATGTAAGGATGAGAATCCCAAATTCAAAACTTCACTTGTGAGAGTTTTATCATGGCTTTAATTTTAACTGCATACAGAATGGTGGCATACTGGAGTGGTGTACTTGTTTTTAGGAGTTTTTGTATTTAAGGAAGATGTGAAGAGCTGGAAGAAAAACAGGTTTCAGAGAGAAATGCAGTTGGTGTGTTGAAAGTTTGTGTTCCCTACTAAGGGACAATATCCTAGTTTGGTTTGACATGAAATTGTTAAAAAATATTTTGCTGTGACCTTGTGCCTGCTGCCAGAACGTGGAGGTTTTGTATGGCCTGTAGGTTAGCATTTGTTAGACTGTCTTCTAGTTTTTATTGGCGAGGATTCTGTTTGTGCTGCCTGTAAACTGTGTGTGTGCTATGGAACCCAACCCCTGGTCTGGATGCATGCTTTGGCTGCCCCTAACTTTGGGACCAGGACTGGAGGGTAAAGCCCTCTTTTCTGCATAAATCTAGCTTCCATAGGAAGCAAATCCAAGAATGTAAATTGAGAGAGGGCCCTGGTGAGCTCTGGCCAGGTATCCACCTTCGAAATGTAGGTAGTTTAGGATTGCAGGCTGTGATAAAGAAGTCTTTGTGCCGCAGCATGTATGGAGGAGAGCTATTCTGTAGTTCTTGGTGTTGTAGAAGAGCAGTGGGCAGGAAAACCTGTATGTTAGTTATGATGATATTCTGAACAGTGCACTCTTTTCAGCACAAGCTGTAGGATGTGGAATTATCTGTCTCTCTGATTATGACAGAGTAATGCTTGGATTTGTTTAAGACATCAGAATACAGTGAAACTAGCATGCCAGTACACAAGCAAGGGACTAAATCTGCACATCCTTGCCAGAAAGCAGACTGGGCCACTGGAGCTTCACATGACTTGCTGGAGATGTCCAGGAGTCACTGCAGTCATAACTTCAGGGTATCTTGTGTCCAGGCTAAGGTCAATGTTTATTACTCTGGCTCGTTTTAAACATTTGCCAGTTTGTTGTAACACAGAGCCTGGTCTGGAAACATTCAGTGAGGCAGGACTGTATGTAGAATGAGTCTTCCTATCCTCTTCCTATTGTCATCTCAGAGTTTCATCATGTTTGTCTCCACTGAACCAGTCTGCTCTGGTTCCCAGTTGCAGTGTTATGTGCCATTAGCTGGTAAACCTTCCATTGTGCCACTGGGGAATGCTCAATTGCAGGCCTAATACAGCCAGAATTATTCAGGCCATGCCTTCTCCTCTAATTGTGAAAGCCTGCAAACATGGTTTCAAGTCTCAGGGCTTTTACCAGCTGTCAGAATTTGGACAGTCGATTCAGTTGGCTCAGTGACTGGAATCAATTGGTTTTGACTGGCAGTTATTTAATTACCCTACATGTACAGCACTCAGGGAGGCCTCGGGCCCTGCTCTCTTGTCCTGTATCTCTATTTACAGATCGACAGAAAACATTTCTTTGCAAACGAAGCTCATTTCAGAAATGGACACCAACCTCTTTTGGGTCATCCCCCATCAGCTTAAACTTTCTTGGAATCTTGCTTCTGGCAAACTTACAACCATTGTAGTACATGCTCCAGGAGCAACCGAAGGAAAATGAAGCACCACAAGTTTCAGGGTCCAGCCCTTGGCATGCACAAGTCCGTCTAAAAGATAAGAGAGCACAGCTGTTAGCAGCAAGCAAGTCCCCCTGTGGTGCTCTGGCAGTGGCCATCAGTGTTCTGCCAGTGCTCCAGGGAATCAGCGGTGTGGATAATCTTCCACCAGTAAATAATGAAGAAATGCAAGAGGGAGATAGACACATCATAACAGAATTTATCAGAGTGAATAATTTCATGCTTACAAAGCAGGGTCTTTGGGGGTTCTACACTTGTGTGAGAAACACGGCTTTGCTTGGGTGAGGGTATGTGTGGTGCCTTGTTAGGTACTGATATTCATAGTGTTTCAGGGGCTTGTGCTGACAGCCCTGCAGGATGTCAGAGCCCTCTGTCAGGGGCCAAGCAATAATTCCTGAAATATGACTCTACCCATGAAGCTAAAGTAACATACAGTGATAGTTGTGGTAATTTTGGTCTAAATGTTCTTGTCTCTCAGAAAGGCATAGGAAAGACATACAGTGCAATTTCTTTAAATTGAGGCTAGTCTGTGTCAGCTTACACAAGTATGATTTAATGCATCCAGCTTTTATTTCAGTGTTAAGGTATCAGGTATCCTGGCCCCTGGTGAGATCTCTTCTTTTAAATATATTGAGTTGCTTTGCAACTCTGAGAAAATGTTTTTCCCTATTTATAAGAGTGTTTACTTTGGGTTTCCTGCAAAGTTTGTGGGTTTTCAAACCGCATGAAACAGCTGGGAAGGTTGTAGATGTTTCAGGGTATCAGCATGAGTAGAGGTGCTGGGTCTGAAGATGGAGCTGCAGGTTTGGTGAGCACAGCCCTTGCTCCACTTACTCTTCGTTCAGGGCGCAGCGCCGGTTGGTGAGCGTGCCGTACTTCCTCAGGGTGTCGGTGAGCTCCGAGTAGAGCCTGTCGGCCAGGCTGGTTGGGATTCCCTCCCAGACCAGGATGAGAATGACGATGACGGCCGTCTCACACGTGTGTCCTGCTCGCTCGCGCACCAGGCAGAGCAGCTTCTCCTCCTGACTGCTTCTGCGGACTACCTGCATGTACAGCAACACACACCCCAGAGCCCCAACACAAACGATGCCATTCTTAATGTGAAGAGCAAGAGAGTAGGAAACCTCAGCATTACTGTGCATCTGGGAGCTTACTTCTACTTGTATCCTTCTGGCAGTTCAGTCTGCTTCTGGCAGTTCAGTCTGTTTTCCTCACTGTGATACGGCAGGGCTACCCTTTGTGTTTAATGAAGCTGACTCTAAGAGGTTGACTGATGGCATGGAAAGCTGTGGCGGTGGAAAGCAGGTTTGTAAAAGCAGGATTCCTCTGCTGAATCTGTGTTAGGAGTGTGGCCCAGACTGATTGGTGAGCAAGAGGAAGTGAGCAGTGGGGTATCTCCCTGCACAGAGCTGGGTAGTGGACACCTATCTTAGGGCAGGAAGCATGCAGGCAAAGGCAGGCAGTAAGGAAGGGACTAAATAACTGGACATGGGAGCTCTCTCCCCTTCCCTTCCAAACTTAAGCAGCTCTACTCATAACCAGCCTCACAGTTTTGTGACCTCCTCTTATTACATACAAACATTACAGTGTTGGGAGGAAAGCAGCAGATGTTTTCTTAAATAAAAGCATCCTTCCAGTAGCATAAGCACTGAGAAGCTTTTCCTAAAAAGGGTGCAGTCTGGCATGCATAAAAACTATAATGCATTAGTTTTTCCTCATGCTGTCTTTCCCCAGCAATCCCAACCACTCAGTAATTTGTTCCAAAGTAAGACAGTGTTTGCTAAGAGGATGTCCTAACACCTCTCTCAAACTGGAAGAGTATTTTAAAGACATAACAGTGGTGCTGTTATTTACTAGACTTATTTGTAGGCTAAAATTAAACAGCAATGAAAATGTCAGGTGGTGCAAAACTTTAAGCAAATATGCTCTTCTTCTTAGGTTTTCATACCTTTGAATTAAATTTTATTCTTGCTATTCTCCATGCAACAAGTCAATGGAGTGAGAGAAGGGTGGGAGCAGGCTACAGGCACCCCATATTACTGCTGCTGAGCTATTTGAAGTTTCTTAGTGTCAGTTAACAGGACATGTCACTGCTGTCAGCTACATGAACCATCATACCAAACGGGATTAATTTGTTTACATCACTTACCCATTTAGCAATTGGACATCCTTGAGAACTTTTGCCTTCTTTCCCAGTATAGACAACCCTCTCAATCCTTATAGCTTTACCCTTCTGTCCAAATCTTAAACAAAACAAAGATATGTACAGTAAGCAGATTCATGTGGTTCTGTGTGAACACTGAAAAGATGGAGTACATTTGCCAGTCTTATCTTAGAAAAATAAACACTATGAATTACAGGGAAAGATGTGCAATGTGGTTAGTCTTAATGATTTTATTACAGTAGTGGAATGATATATTAAGAGAGGTAAATGTCTTTAATACATCTCAGATGGCTAAAAATTATCAGTATCAGATTAATATTACCAAATATTTTAGCCATTTCTTTAGAGCATTTGTAATAGATGACATTTTGAAAAGTGTTTTTTTTAAAAAAAAGAAGTCTCCTTATTTTGGTCAAGAATTTTATATTTTTATTTTAATTTCTGGGTTGAAGTTGTTTCTGCAAAATGCACATAATTAAATTGTCATGGAACAGCTGGCATGTAACAGTCACTTTATTAATTTTCTGTGCTTAGAGTGAATCAGTTTCTGGCTTAGTGTGAATCAGTTAAGTCAAGATTAATTTGCTTCATATCTATTTTTTTTAACTTTATAATCCTCTCATAAATTGTTACTTATTTACTTCTACTCGACTTCTATACTCCAGATAGGCTCACAAGGTGCCCTCAAATATCACAATTTGTGTGCCTTTTTGCAGGCAAGGTGGGCAAGCTCAGCTCTTGCTGAAGCGTTTAAACGAGGGAATAAGGCTCTCAAGGCAGGCTCTAGCTCCACACGCAAGCAGCGCTGTTGCCAGAGCAAAGAGGACCCACTTTCCAGGTGGAGATATGGGGCAAATGCCACATGAAGGATATCTTGACTCAATAAAAAGTGCTGGATGTGTTGAGCCAGTGCCAGGCATTTCTCTGGGATTGCCCACCTGCTGAGCCCAGGAGCACACCAGGGTTCAGGGGAGGCTGGGGCAGAACCCGCAGTGGCCGCCGTGTTACAGACTGAGCCACCCTGGCCACTTGGCTGCTCCCTGGGCACTGGGCAAACTGCACTTCCATCACCATCTCTGGAATTTTGCCGCTCTCACTGCTATTAACTTTTAAAACTCAAGTGTGGGGACTGACTAAATCAGTCTTCTTATTCTTTGCCTTTATCGACAGAGTAATCGAGGTATATTCCTGTTATGCAGCCATTTAGTGATGCCTTAAGGACTTTTGACCCTTTTTCCTCTTATTTTGGCACTAAAATCTTGGTGACATATTTAAGGGCCAGTATCTGTTTTTAAACTTTTGTCCTGTAAAGGAAATGAAAAATGCTTATTTTTAGATGTGATCTCGTTGTGAAGTTTCAGTGTCACAGGAAATTATAAAAACAAAATGAAGTTGTACTACACATGTTCTGCAGGCAACTGTTAGGTCACTTTTTCCTGCTTAGGCTTGGATATTAGTATTTATTTGTTTCTTTAATTAACCACATTCAAAAAACATTTTTAAATCTTAATATTTTCTGTCAGTTTTCTAATCTGGATTGCAGGACAATTGTGTGGATGACTCTATAGAAATATGTTGTACATTACACACTGGAAATTAAATGGACTTTGTCCCAAGTTTTTTCAACAGTCAGAAAGGAATTGGTGCCTGATGTTTGTCATGGTTGCTTTCAGGCCAAAGCTGATTGGCTTTAAAACTAGAGCAAATCTCACTGAACATAAAGTAGGAATTGGGAGAAGAGGTAAAATGTCTTTATCCGCTATGGATTCTGCAAGAAATTAGTTCTGGTATAACTAAAATATTAATTGTAAGTCTAAATCCAAATCCTGGCTTCTTTAGCAGTGCTGATACCTTAACAGTCAATCTATATGCATGGGAAGCCAGGTTAAAAGTGCTTGAGTTGTGATTAATGTCACCAACCGAACATGTATGCTTCAGTATCTTTATAGTGAAGGGTTTGAGGTTTTTTTACTTAGGGTTACAAAATTAACTAATGAGTTCTGGAGTTCTTCAGTCAGAGAATTTCATCGTTCATACCATACAGTTGAACACTAGCCATTGCTCAAGTGGCTGCTGCTATACTCTCCTGAACCTGGCTGATTAGTTGCACATTACCTATGATATCTCCTAATTTCCCTCTGCCAACATGAAATTAAATTAAATTCTCAGAAGAAAAGGAAAAAGGCTAGGTCAATATTAAGAATGAAAAATTACTTTCCAACGTAAAAAACCAGAAAAAATTTCATCTCTATAATTGACATTACAACATGAAAGACTTTCCTCTTTTATTTATTATTTGTAAATATTAAAGAACCAGGTGATGAGAGCTCTGGAGATAACAGATGGTAATGAATTTCTTCAGAGAATCAGTGCTCACTCTCCCTTCCCAGAAGGAAGCTGATTTATGTAGTTTACATTCACTCGAGCTGCTCTCAAAGCTGAAAATTACTGGGGCAAGACATGCACAAGAGTCGCAGGGAAAGAGGTGCTAAGAAAGAGAAAGCACCTTAGGATTTAATCTGAAGGGTGTAATAGGCTACAAGTGCCCCATGGCTGTGCAGTGATGAACACAAGCTAACAGACCTTGCTAAGAAATGGTGCTCCTTAGCTCAGACCCAGCGCTGCAATAATGCCCACTTGCTTTCAGTTCTGCAACTAGCTGGAGCTTCACTGCTGTTCTGGAGTCCAGATTTTTAAGGTACTAACAAACCAAATTCTCATCTGTGTCTGACTTAACTGAATAGTTTTTCTTTTGCTTCTTTGTTCAGGGGGAGCTGAATTCCCAGATACCTCTAAAAATCTGGTCATTATTGTCTACAAGTAATGCAGAATTCACAGTGCAGAAGTCACTTTTGTGACAGCTTTTAATTTGTGTATCTTAGGTAGGCTGGTGGGGTTTGTGCTTACTCATATTTTTAAACAGCACATATTATCTATCTTTTCTGTGCCTTTAAAAATTCCTGGTTTGGTTAGCATTGATGTAATAAATACACCACAGGATGCAACATGATGAGAGGGGATTGTCCATAATCAAGATAAGACTGGGTTTGTGCAATACTCCAAGGCAGGGGAATGTTTTCTCACAACACTACTTATCGATTCTTGGGCTGAAATCCCATCCAGCAATTTTGTGGCACTCCTCTGGACATGAATGAATGAGATTTAGACATTTAGTAATTTTGTGGGGGGAAACTAATGCTGAAATTTGGTATTCTGCTCTTCATCCCCCTTCTCTGCTGGCATTTTCCTAGCCAGAGGGAACACCAGCTCCATGGCTGCCTTTGCAGCCCCTGCCAGCCGCCTTGCTTGGCAGGCTGGTGAGAACTTGTTCCGGCTTGGGTTTGCTGGCATCTGTCTGCCAGGGCCCAGCCCGTGCCAGCCAGCAGACTATTAGCCCTGTCAAATATTGTGACTCTCTGCTGAATAGCAGGGTGCGTAATGTTGGCAACACTGGAGGAGCTGAGGCTACAAGTAATTACTTGATTTGCACTTGTTTATTTCTTTATGTGCAAAAGCTGGAAAAATTCTGACATCCACAAAAGGATAAAAGTTAATCTGCTCTGTGCCTTTGCACTAATTACCTTTCTTCCATGATTTCTCTAATAGCTGCCACATTAGGACCGGCTCCTAGATGGGTATAGAAGGGACCTTCATCTTTTTCAATAATTTGCTCTGTTTAAAACAAAATAAAGGTTATTATTTTGAAGCTTAATTCTTTCATGTAAAATGTCACATTGCAAAGTTTACCTCTAGCTTGTTAGAAGACTGCTGTATGGGCTGGGGTCAGTTTTCCAGCACTTATGTCTAAGGTATTTGCCCACACAGCTTGTACTAAACATGCAAAGCAATGGCTAATCCTGCAAACAGCTGCAATAGGGACTGTGTGCCTTTCCCTAGCACAAACACTTATTCCACATCTCAGGCTCTACACTGACATTCAAATTGGCATTTTCCTGTTATCAGGGAACAATTGTTTCTCCTTCTCCCACTTCCTCCTCTCCCAGTATATAGAAAGGAGGATAAATGGGATAACAGTGGTAAATATTGATGTTAGGGAGCTGTATTGTACTTGTTTTTTACAGCACAGGAACTTACAGCTTGAAAAACTGGCCACTAAGGTTACCCAGAGAATTCTTGCCACCCATGGAAAGACTGTGAAATGAACTCCCCCCCCACCAAGTTTGCTGAAAAAAATCATGCTCAAGGCCTGGTAAAAACCCTTGTATGCCAAGAATGTGGCCTCAGTTTTCTGTGTGTAGGTAGGACCATATCAGCAGCCACAATACATGCTGTATATTGGTTTTATACCAGGAAGCAGGCTCCAGCTGTGTAAAAGAAATGGCCAGGCCCTGCTTGGGTTCAGGAGATGGTGGAGCTGTGCTGGCTGATTTCTGAATGCTGACTTGATGCTTTCTGCCATGCTAACTCCACAGGCTGGATGGGTGGTGCTGCTCCTGACAGCCAGCCTCTGGAAGCACGATGAAGGCATGGTATAAATATGAAGTGGGAATGGCTTAATTTCATCTTCTTAAGGACAATATTGATAAGAAAGAGCAATAAACCTATAGATTATGCTGTGGCACGGGGTTCTTCAGAGAGAGTTTCATACCCTTGTATCTCCTACTGTCTGCTAGGACTGAAGAATTAAAATGTAAATGGAGGATAAGTTCTTAAGTTTGCTTTGTGGTTTCAGTATGAAAAAAAAAAGTGAGGATAAGGAAATAAGTGCCAGAAAAACTTGTGCTAACTATATGGAAGAAACAATATTAAAAAACCCCAAAAAATTACAACTGTGTTTTCGAAAAAAACTATCTTTTGAAGGTTGTTTCTTATCAAACAAGGAAGAGCAAGGAACTGGCTTGCAGAGTTCTTCCTGGGAGCTCTAGAAATACACTATTTCCTGGTTTTGTTCTCACATATCATCTCTGAGACACAGCCCCAACATTCAAAAAGGCAAAAAGGTCCGTTTTGCATTATGGAGGAGCATTGATTCAACTTTCCTTTTTTATAATTGATACAAAATCCTAGTAACTGAAACTGTAACAAGGATTTTTATTTTCTTCTTCTTTTTATTTTTGGTGCTGAACCTTTTGCCTCAGCCTGAATAGTTTATGCAGTAGTCTGAAAGTGCCTGTTACACTTGGCTATGTGCAGTGTCAGTACTGTATGAAAGCTTGTGCTAGGGGACCATGCCTGTCACTCTGCTTCCCTCTGCTCTATTTTTCCAGCTCTTGGAGACAGGGTTTGCCATCAAGCAACAACAAGGGTCTCCCCACTGCTATTTTTGGTGCTGCTTGTGTAGTTTCTCTATGAAACTGTGGATTTCTTTAGCCTTACAGTAGACAAATGCCTGAAAAGGAGGATAAACTCTTGCAACAAGTGAGGAATAATCTGACATCTGTTTTTTCTTAGGCTTTACTAAGGGAAACTTCAACAATTTCACTGTTAAAGCAAAAAATGGCCATAAGGCTCTAAAGTTTTGGACAGGGATAGTTTTTTTAAAAGCTGTATCTAACTTTGACAAATAAATTAGGTCATAAAGTTATGACCTATTTCTTATCAGTATGTTGTTGTTACATGTCTGCTGCTCAAGGAGAATGGATCTGAAGCCACAAGCATTCTGACTGAAAAATCAAATAGGTAATTGCTTTATGAAATTATGAGAAAGGGGCCTTGTGTAGGGTTGGTAAGTGGAGTAGGCATAAGTGTGTAAAATCCCAGTTTTATAAGTTTTCATTAATTACTGTTCTTTAAAAACCCCAAAAAATCTTCCAACAAAAACATCCAGCTAACCTTGTGATTCCCAACTTGAAGGCTCATTTCCTTCCCGTGAACTATTATGTTTTTAGTATATCTCAGCACTTACCAACACAGCTGCAAGATGGGAAATCATACTGGGTTTTGGCAGGTGTGTCCAATAAATTTTTTACAGGCGTATCCAATAACTTGGAAGGTGAGTCTAAAAAATTATTGAGAACAGTTCCAGCTGTTCTTTTGGTCGGGGTTTTCTCAGCAGACAAGTTTGCTTGCTGATCTAAGATTGGGGTTTGAGTGTCAAAATCTGCAGCACTGGTATTTCGTGAGAGGATGGTAATAGGGCCTGCTGTTTCAACCTTCACATGTTTGGGTGATTTGAGAGTAAAAGTCTTATGATCGAACAGTGATTTGACCTGTATCTGTTTTAGCTGCTGCTCCATTGTCTCAATGATGCTCTTTTGCTGCATGTTCTCGCAGCCAAAGTGCTGATTCTCTTGTTTAATTGTTTTTTTCCACACTTTGTTTTCCAGCTGTCCAGCTGATGGGCGCATGCAGACATTAGACTTTGTGCCAGCCTCAATTTTTATAGGCTTGCGTGCTGCACTAGGACCAATCTCAGTTTTGGGTTGCTGGTATGCTTGTTGCTCCTGTTTTTGCAAAAGATGCCACCTCAGAGCAGCATGTTTTTGAAAATCCTTAGGGGTCTGCGACTGCAAATGACAGCCTCTCTGGTCTTGGGCCTGGGGGGCAGTTTGGCCATGTGGTAAGTACTGCTGAGAGATCTGTGGAGCTTGTTTGCTCGGGAGGTCTTGGTTCAGACTAGCACCATAGCCCTGTGAGGGCTGGAGGGGTGGCAACTGCGGAACTGAGGCTTGTTGTGTCTGTTGATCTTGTTCTTGAAAACAATGATTCACATCTTGCTTTGCGGTCAAGTTATTTGAAAAATACTGCGCGTGCTGCAAGTCCTGCATTTTGTTGGCTCCAAAGTGTTCTGTATTTGCGGCGTTCCCTTTCTTCTCGGAAATCAGGTGTCTGTTGTTTGGGCAAGGGTGCTGGAGACTGACATTTGCCTTCTGAGTGTAAAGGGGAGCTTTGTTGTTCATGGTCTGTACCTGCTCCAGGCCTAGCTGAGGGTTAGGCAGTGGGAATGCAGCTGATTTAGTGTACTTACTCCCAGTTTGGAAACATTCATCTGCTTTGAGTTGATTGAAGGATGTCCTGTTTAAAGGCTGCTCAGCATTGCTTTGGGGGTGGGGTACAGCTTGGGACAGGCCTTTAGTTTTCGTTTGTGGAGCCTGCTGCTGGTTTGGGGTTTGCTGTGGACTGCATGGCAGTTGCACTGGACGTGCCTGTTTTTGCAGCATCTGTTGCAAGATGTGCGAATGCAGGAATTGCCCGTTTTCTCCTGGCTGGGGATTCAAGTGCTGCTGTTTCAAGGGGGCCCCTAAAGGCTGTTCAGCTTGTTCTGATCTTGGCTGGAAATGGAGCTGCTGTGAAGGGTGTTGCTGCACTTTGGACTTGAGAAGGGAATCCACCTTTGTGAGCTGCGGCTGTGGTGAGTGTTTCTGGAACGGCAGCTGCTGGTCAGCTGGGGGATGCGGCTGCAGCTGGGAGCTCTCACTTTTGTACAGCAGAGGAAATTGTTCCTGTTGCATTATCTTCTGGCTCTGGGCCTGTCCTGAAGGCCCCTTTAATGAGTCAGGACTTCCAGCATACTGTTTTGTATAAACTGTTTGGGCTGTGCTTGCCTGGTACTGAAGAATTGACCGCAGTAATGCTTCGCTGGGCTTCTGGGGAGGCTCTCCCTGGTGGAACTGGGTGGAAACCAGTTCTATCCAGGCTGGTTTTGAATAATGTTGAGCCTGTTGTACAGGCTCTTTCACTTGGTCCTTTTCTTTGTCACGAGTCTCAGGTTCTCTCTGTCCTGAGAAATGCTGATAGTGTTGTTGCAGCTCACCCTCACTTCTGTGTGTGTGCAGGTTTTGGAGGGGAGATTCTGACGCCAGCATCTCTCCTTCGGGGCGCTGCAGAATCGAGGCGGCCACAGCAGCTTGCGGGTTGCTTTCACTGACATCTTGTGACATTTGTGCCTGTTGCAGAAGGCTCTGCTGAGGTTGAAATTGTTGTTGGCTGAGGCTAGGACTTTCTAACATTGGTCCCTCCTGTTGCCCTTCATTTTTTATCTCCCCAGGAAGAGTTTCATCACACCTGTTGTCATAGGAGTGGTGTCCTTCTTGCACCGCGGCAGACAGTGCACTATTCATTTCTGGAGCAGGAGCAGTGGAGGAATCTTTGTGAAAAGTTGAGTTCTGTGTAAAGAAAGCACCATTATTTTCTGCTTGCTCAGAGTGCCTTTCCAGAGTAGTGCTCTGAGCTTGCAGGTTACTGCTGGAACTTAGAGAGAGGTCTTGGTTAGGAATCTGCCCTATGCTTCCATGAATATTACTGTTTCCTACAGGTAACTGGTGAGTATCATAGCCTGGAATCTGTTGCTGTAGCTGTAGATCTGGTTTCTGAAGTGAACAGCTACCTGGCAATACAGGTGGTTTACTGGAGTCTTTTGTGTTGTAGACCTCAGTAACCACTACAGCTGGCACTTGAGGCAGCTCAGAGTTTGAGGTCTGTGGGGAAGTGATCTTCCCTGAGGTATGGGATGAATGTGTTGCCTCATAGGACAACTCATTAGTAGCCTGACTGGTAATGGCATTGATATGAGATGTGTTCTTCTGCATTGCTATGGAAACATGTTCTGGATAATATTGAGACAGTGTTTTCTCCAGGAGTTCACCATGCATGCTTTCCATGGAAGAGGCAGAAACTGTAGCACCATTAGGCATTGGCACTGCCTTGTTCTTAAGTAGTAAGACAATGTCCCTGTTATGGCAATGAATATTTTCCTGTTCCTGCTCATTCTGAATCAGAAGGTCATGAGGGTTTTCTGAACCAACACTGTTGTATCTTGTAGACAGTATCAAATCTGAAGCTTCATTTTCTTGTCTTTTAAAACTCTCAGATTTCTTCTCACTGTAAGAATTGGAGACACTTGGTTTTTCACTATTGTCCTCTGGCTCAGCTTTTTCTCCATTTATCTCTTTATCTTGTTTCACTTTCTTGCTCTCATGAAGTCCATACAGAGAGGGTTCACTAAAAGTGCGTTTGATCCCACCATTTTGCATATATTTGGAATATACTTTCTTTTCTTGTAAAAGGTCTGGGCTAACACGATTGTTTGGACTTCCCTTCGGGTGGGGCACTCCAAAGTTGCTTTTATTGAAGAGTGGCTTATGGTCTCCATTTACTTCCACTTCAGACCTCTCTGTTGCTGGACTCCCGTTCTGTAGCTTCACTGCAGAAGGCTCTGCCTGGCAGACGTGAGAAGACTGTGGTATTAGAAATGGACTCAATCTATTGCCGTCAACATGGTTGGTTCTGTCCTGTTCCATCTGGCCTGCTCTGAGGCCATCCACAAGGCTACCCTCTGAACGTATCTGAAAGAGAAAAGAAACAGGAGAGAATCTGAGTCAGTTTTAGTTTCCATTGAAGGACAGCCAGTAACTGGCAATTCCTGCAGCACTCAAGCACCCCTTGCCCTGACCAGCTCCCACACACAGCGTGAGCCTGCAAGCGCACCTGAGAGGGGTTTCACTATCCTAGTGCTTCTTGCCACCCCCAGGTCTCCCTTTTTCTAAAAGGTTTGTTCTTCAAGATAAAAAGAGAGTAAAAATACAGAGTAACTTCCTTACCCCCATTTACCACACAAAAAGATATTTTACCAGAAGAAATCTCTCGCAGTGGTGCAAAAAGTATTCTCTGCTTTTGAATGATTTGCATAGACTCCTCTGTCATCACATTTTGCCCTTGGTAAGGCAGAAAGTCATGCTGAAACCGTGGTTCCCAGACTTGGTGCTAATCCTGTAATTTGATCAAGTGTGCCAGACCTCTTTTGTCTGACTTGAAGGAGTATTACCACCAAGTTTCCAATTAGAGGGGAAAACTTTTTTTTTTCTGTCCTCAGCTGTCTGAGAGGGTCTTTTAAAACTGGCATTCCTGAAGACCACGCAAGTGGCACAATACACAAGACAAAGCCATACTTGACTGCTGTCCACAGGAACTCTAACAGTTCATCAGCAGATCAGTTGAGTTGAGAGAAATAGAGTGATTTTGGAAAGGTTTGATGGAAATGCTTTTTTTTCAGGTATCAATATACTTTCAAATTTACATATAGACATCAAGCATGGCTTAAACCATGCTTTGGGTTTTGAATTGAGCTCTGCAGCTGTGGAGTTAGGATTTTTTCTTCTTTGTTGGAATGGGAAATCCCATTTTCTCATATACTCTTTACTTACAAAGTGAAGTTTTTAGCTGGATAAAAGTACTGACAATGTGCAGTAAGCAAATTCCATACAATGACAAGCTAATCCTGTTCACATGCATCTTCCCAGAATTCACAGACCCAGTTAACATAGATAAAGCCCTTGTTTGACTCTTGTCATAATTTATTCTTTGTTGGTTTATGGTTCTCAACCAGTTACAAATGACAGAAGGCAGACTGACAGTGGGTCTTACAGATTTGAAGTTGCACAGAGAAAATTTGGATATATGCATGTCTGTTCTGAAGCTTTTATTTTTGGTTTGCATAAAGGAGAATCTGAAGGGTTCTCCATTACCAGGTCAGCACTGCTTGGACTGCAGAGTCAGGAGAAGCATGACATGTGGCTGGTATTGCCACTACGCAGGAAGAGCAATTATACTGAAAAAATTCTCCCATCATGGTTGCTCTGCTTATGTATTTATCCTACATTAATATTTTAATATTATTAAAATGTAATTTTAAATGTTATTTAAATATAATTTATATAGTTTTCAGTACAGTATTGCCTTACTCAGTTTAGTAATGTGATTCTAAAATGCTTTTATAAGTAATATTAATTCATTAAATACATTGCATCCAGCAGAATTCTTTCTGCTTGCAGCTCTGATTTCAGTAGCAGGACAATTCAAATGCTCACTTTCACCAGCAAGCACCTATATGATAACTTATATTCATTTCCTCCAAATGCCAGACTTGTTTTTAGATTTACTTTTGACCACCTGAAGTTTGGTTTTTTTCTTCCTTTACTCAGTTAATGTTTTTTTTTAATGACAGAAGTAGAGAAGATCTCGCTGCAAGTAATGATACTTTAAAAAATAATTTTTGCAGGGAAAACTAAGAACAGGAAGATGGAAAAGTATTCTTGTCAATCTTGCCTGGGTTTTTTAACATGGTAGTGTAGGTTTATTCCCTTCTAGAGGTATTTCCCACCCTAGCTTTATAGTACCACCAGACACGAGCCTTTGCAGCTTTCCCAGGGAGATGATGTTCCATGCTTAGCAGAAAGCCGTGTGAAAAGGATTCCTCTGATGTGTCATTCTAGGCCAGGCAGTAGAACGATGCTCCCAGAGTGTCTCAAAAATAAAATGCCAGACTAATTTGGAAGCCATACTTTGCCTCCACACCTTTCATTCCTAAAAACTGCAGGTGAACCACAGACATGAGTGTATAGGCTGCTGCATTTTGCGAGTATGAAATGAAATAAAGAGCACCATAGTGATTAACACCATGCTGTCAAGCTGCTTCTAAAAGATTTATTTCTTTAAAAAAAGTTTTAGTCTGTGCGACTAAGCTGCGAGAAACTTTGTCTGGCCCCAAAATCTGCCTTGTGGCTTTTTTTCTGGTGTACCTTGTGGGTTGCAACCAAATTCCTTCTGGGAATTCCCAGGCAATCTTTCTTCTCAGCTCCTTACTATCTATCAGATAAACCCACCATTTTCTTTAGAAGTGGGGGCTCCCTGATTTCTTTAAACTTAGCTTACAAACCACTCAAAGGAGCATATCTGTGGTCAGAAAAGAGTCTTAGGTTCATGCTGTTCTCAAAACCCACAAGGTTATCTTGTGAGATGAATTACTGTTCATGGCATTCTCAAAGATCTCATGGTATGTTCCCCCAAATTCTGACCACTTTCAGTGCAAAAGGGACTGGTGTTAGACATTGCAAAACATATGAATATCATTTGGTTCTTCAAAATACAAAGTTAATTCATGCATTAAAAGTGCCAGATTTGCATTCTTTGAAATGCATCTAGGATTGGGGTAACTTTGCATTATACTTCTTTCTCTCACTGTCTACACTCAAGTTATTCACTATCCTCAAGTCACACCTGAGTAAAAATCTTCCTCAACCAACTACAAATCACAGCAAATGTAAAGTAATGTAATTGGTAATGCTGAACTAGCAAAAAATAAATATCTTTATTACTGGTTTTAACTGGGAACTATGAAGTAGTACTCCTACTTGCTTGCATCTTTAAAAGCCTTTGTGGTTGTCCTTACAATCATTGTGGGGTGAACTCTCTACCTCTCAAAGTAAATCTACCTTCCCCCAAGTGCAGCAGTTAGTCTTTTTAGTCTTTCCCATAGCTGTATTTTATCCAGACCATTTAGAAGCTCCACATATTTTTCTTCAGCTATAATTCATTAAAAATTCAAGTCACATCATCAGCATCTGTGAAACAATTACTGCATCTAGGACTGACTCTGCAGTCTAATCCATCATAATTATGACTGGCCTCTTTGAAGATGCCACGATGCATGACTTAAATATAGCACATTACTGTGCAAATGGATCAGCATCTCATCCCACCAATATGCATTCAAGATAGAATTCAGACTACCACTGTTTGACTTTTTCAGATGCAATCAATGTAAGTACATTTATTTCTTGCCGCACACAGGACACAAACTGGAAACTAGGCACTGAATGAGAGCCTGAGATTTTTTGTTGTTTGTTTTGTGGACAAATTTGGCATATTCCTGCCACTTCTTATCGGTGTACTGTGGAAGGTGTTGTTACAAGCAGAGCAGATATTTCTGCAGCAACAGAAGTTGTGTCATTTTCTTTCACAGAAAATCTTCAGTTTTAGCCAGTTCTGGAGGTTCATAGCTTATTTTCTATAGCACCTGTATCTGGGGAGTTTGTGAATGCAAAGCAGTTCAGTGAATGAATGAATAAATACACCCACTGCAGGGGAGTACAGTCGTCTGCAAAACTGGGCAAGATTCCCAGGAGAAAAAGTAGGTGGGGGAATAGCTGTGGTAGAGCACTCACAGACCCAAAAGGACCAAAAGGTGGGATGTCAGATGGGTTTTTTCCCCTTCTAGGGTTAGCCGAGATGGACTTTTATCTCCCCAGAGGTTTTTTTCCCCAGCAGAAATACACATCCTCAGATCAAAGCCTCAGCTGACTTGTGCTCAACTGATTATCGGTATGAGACTTGGGAAAGCAGAAGTCAGATACCCAGAAGCTTCTTGCTGGCTCTCTGGGTTGTTCCTGGGATGTTGCCACAGCCTCCATCCTGCTGGAACCCTTCTGCCACTGCCAGATGACACAGAGGTCTAAATTGCTCCCAGACAAGAAACCCCTCTAGCACTTTCTCAACAGGAGGTGAATTTGCCCATATGCCTTGCCAAACTCTAGTTTGGTAAGTTGTGCTTTTTTGCTTAGACTCTCCTGCTTCTCTTGTCTGTGTACGGTAGGTGGCTTCACTTGTGGCTGCGTATCCTTATGTGCTGTTGTGCAGTTGCATCTCTCCTCTGAAGCTCATGCATCTGGCAAAGAGTTCTAAATACTGAACTTCCAACATGTGAAAAAGCTCCTGAAGTTAGGGGTTTGGGTTTTTTCCTATTTCACTAACAAATGAAAATTTGAGAAGGGGCACGAGTGGTTATTACTTAGGTAAGGGCACTCATGCATGACATTGTCAGAAAGTTCAATTTCTGTTCTAAAACCTGAAACCTTCTGGACTTGCATTTTGCAAAATTGTTTCTGATTAACCTAAGACAAAGATTTCTCTTCTTTAACATTGGAACAAGATGTGTAAGCAGTTACAATGATGCTTAACACCAGGATTTGATATTATGGGATATGATTCCCTGGCCTAGCTAAAGACCAGTTGCTGCAGCTGTGCCTTCAGTTAACACCTGTAAGCAACTGCCAGTGTCCCAAGAGGAGAAAAGATGTGCAGGGGACTCAGATGGCAAAGGGGTGATGTAACACATCAAAGCTCCTTATTAATGAGACATTTCCATTATTGCTGGGATAAAAAGTTGAACACATGCGGTATAGTTAGGGATTTCTTATATGTTTTTGCACTTAAGGTACTGTAGTTTATACAGAGAGAAACTTAGAGGACAGGCAAGACCAGGACAGATTTGAGAGATTGCATTCATACCCAAGGTGAACTGAGGCTCAAAACCCCACCAACATCTCCTAAGGATTTGCTCTGCTTCTTACCAGCAGCACTGCTGTGCTGCCCCACTGCATATGTGTTGATGGAGGAAAACACAGTGAAACTTCAAGGCAGATGTAAAGGAAGCCCCAGAAGGACAAGGACACTCTGTTTTTAGCTGAGCTCTATGGCTTACAATAGAGTCCTTTTGCACTATATTCAACTGTCTCTTCATTTGGATAGTTTATTTATTTAGGGCATTAGCAATGCTTTGGAGAAAACTTGAGTAAGGATGCCATGCTTTGTCTGTCCCTTGAAGTTTTTTAGTTAAAGTTGTATTTTTTCCTAAAATATGCATGTTGCTTTTTTATTGTAGCTTTAAAGAGCAGTTAAGGGGTTAATCTAGAAACTCCTCAATGACACTGTGACTGTATTCTGCAGAAGGTCATATTACATGAATATAATTGTCTTCTCTGGCATTTAGATCTACGATAATCTGTGTCAAACAAAAGAAAATGTGGGATGGATAAAACTTGTTACCTAATTTATAGCTAATTTATCCTTAATTTACAGGGAAAATGGTGACTAGTGAATATACATATAAGCAGACATACAGGAATGAAGAGCATGGGATTTGTGACATATGAGGATTAATAATTCATTAAATCTTCTCCAAGCCAGACACTTCAAAATTCATGCATTTTTAAAATCAACCAGTGCTAAACCCCCCTCAATCTACTGACACCAGTTCCTGCATTTCAGTGATACAATGATCTAATTTCAAAGGCACTTGAATCAATTTGATTTTTCACCTTAATACAGAGGCCATGATAGTAAAGCTAAATGGTGATTTCCACTTGCTACATTACATAACCATCAACAAGACTGGATACTGTGTAATTTCTACCCAGATGTGAAAAATTGTACTATTCTAACAACTGCATAAAATCAAGGGAAGTAAAAATTAAATGCCTCTACAATATGGGTGGAAAAAACCCAAGTATGCAAAGGAAATGAATTCAGGATTATAAAATATGAGTAAACAGAAATTATAATTTTACATCCCACAGCTCTCCAGTTCCCATTTTTTGTGATTTGTGTTCCATACAAACTTTGTACCTAATTGTACTATGTAGCACTTCTAGGAAAACACCACAGCTCCTAAAGTAGTTGCTTTAAATTCCACCATGATATGACCAGATAAGAAATGTCTTCCTAAAGGTCAAACTTTAGAACCAGATTGAATTTAAGAAACAAAAGGACCCTCCCATTGCAATAACCAGATCATTCAAGGTGAGGTTGGCATCTCTGTCAGTTCTTGCCAGTTATGAGCTCTTTTCCTTAGTTTAGGTTTGGAGTATGGTGGATCCAGGTGGTTTGTATGGACAGGCCATTCCACAGAGCTGCAGTGCTCCCCAGGTCAGCTTTTTGGTACTACCTTGGGTGCTAGGATGCCAACATACTCTAAGACCACTATTGCTCAATTTCTTGAGCACCACCTTGACTAGTAGATGTCTTTAACAAATACAGGGAAGCTGAGCTAAAGCATCCTATCATCTTTGCTGGTTTTTTGAGAATCTTTGTATCTGACAGAAAGAGTTATAGCCTTAAGTCTCAGGGGTGCTCAAATAAGTGTGTGTAGAATGAGATGCTTTTGTGTAATGAGAAAATTCTCTGTGAAGTCTGGGCCAGCAAACTTATTTCAAATTGTGACCCACACAGGACAATTCCGTAATTCCACAGTGCCTGTGAATGAAACGTTGGCAGAGATGTTTGGGTTGAAAAACAGAACAGTCTCTTTTTCTTCATCTCAGTCCATTATGCTAGGCTAGGTGTGTTGAGCAGTGTTAATCAGGTGCACAGCTGGTGCTTTGACCCGTTTCTGATGTCTGGAGAAAGGATGTTATCTGAGGGATGATTTTCCTCTCAGAACTTCAGCTACTCCATGTGTCAAATGGCAATGGTGATATAGGCTGCTGATTAAAATCAGCTCCCTGAGAGCAACAGCTGACTTCTCTTGCTGTTCTGGCCAAGCTCTGCAGTGCAGCCTCTTGTGAGCACGCCAGGATAAGCAAGCGTTGGTGGCTGAACCGTTCCTCAAGGCACGCTTGATGTTATCAACCTGCTGTTTAGGGAGGGTTACCAAGAGGTCACTGTCATCATTATCTTCCACTTTCTGTGATCTTTGTCCATTTGGCTTCAGACCTGGATATAGCACGGATTTCTTGGGTTGATGACTTCCTAGCACCAGTCAAAGGTCATTTATCCATGATGATTTCATCACAGCTTTTGGCAGAGTGAAAAACCACTGGATGGAAAAAAAGAAGCACTGGCAAGCTAAAAATTTCAAGGTTTCATTGTGTTGTGTCAGTAACATTAGAAAATAGATGTATGAGCGGAAGAACTGATAGAAGACAATAAAACCTTGTGGGCAGCAGTGTCCTCAGAAAACCTATTTACACAGCTCTGGCTTCCATTATCCTTTGAACTTCAAGTAGGAAAACCTGTTGGTCTCACAGTTCTGTTGAAAACAGAAGTTTTTACAAAATTCAGTTTTCTTAAATTTTTTTTAAAAGTTGAAGATCATACTGAGAGGAGAGTGGGGGGAATGCAAAGAGAATGTTGATTGCTCCAAGGTGTACTCTGACTGGTGCTACTGCATGTCCAGATGGTAAAGCAGAGCTTTCAGCCCTTTTAGTGGCCTCACTACAGTAGCCTTTACACCCCTCTACACATTCTTCCTCTGTTTTTCTCATGGCTCTGCCACACCTAGGCTGGGATGTTGTAGTGAACTCAACTTTTGGCTGCTGTGTTTTGAGAAATGAGAGGCAGCCAAAGAGGCAGCTCCCACACTACAGAGTGTGCCATGTGTGTGCTGATATAGCCAAGGGGCAGGTTCTGGGGATCCCTGCCAGGGCCAGTGAGCCATGAGATGCCCTGGGTCCCTGTGAGAGATGCTGCCTGCCCCTGCATGTCCTGCTGGGGCTTCACTTCCACACTCCAGTGGAGCTGGAGGAGTTGAGCCAAAACAAGGGTACTTGTTTTAGAAACATCTTACGCTGTTTTAATTGTTGCATGATTTAATTTCAAAATGTGTTTTCATTCCCACCTGTGATTTAATTTTATTCATTCCAATTTGTGCCTTTCGCGACTTACAAATCAGACCAATTGCTCATAAATATATGGGAAAAATAGGTTTGTCAGTGCCCTGTTCCTTGGCTTCAGGGCAACACCAGCTAGACCTGTACCAGTCCACTCCAACCTGTTTTCAAAAGTCTCTGATGATGAGGGTTGCATAATAACACACAGTTACATGCAGTAATTAATCTAACGTATTAGAAAGCTTCTACCATTTAAAACATAACCTTAGATCAGCTCATCCCATCTGCCACAGACATGCAGAGCAGGTTTTTTTTCCTTCTGTGCTAGGGCTTGTTTCTCCCCATGTAACTGAAGACTATCATTAATGCTCCCCTCTTAGACAGAATAAACAACCCAGTTCATGACATCCAGTGTCCTCCCTGGGTGGATCTATATCCATACCATTTGTTCCCTGACCAAATGCATGGAGGTCACATAGCAAATCCACAGTCTGTTCTCTGGAGACATTATGCACATGCTACACTCTGCTAGATTTTCTCCAAATTCAGATGCTTGATATACGAGCAGTTATAACATGTATCTGTATAATCTTCCAAAAACCTGTATGAATTACCTTGACTTTCACCTCAGCAACTAAGCAGTTTTATTCCCTCACTGTATAAATCACACTGAAATCAGCAGAATAGGCTTGTTACTCTTAGCAGAGCTTTATAGAAAAGGTTTCCTTAAAACCTTTCAGTGTGCTCAAGTCTTTGAGCTATTCGCACAAACATCTTTTCTGACTTCCACTGTTGCTGAGGCACCACAGAAGATAAGAATCTAATGCATTTTTAGAGGTCTATGAGAAGATGCTCCCTGGAGCTATGGTTGCCATTCAGCTTTTCTGCATCTGTGTGTGGTCTTCAGGAGCAGTTTTCATGTGGGCTATTGCAATCTACACAGAACAATGGCATGGATTATTGGGCTGAAATCCAGATCTGAGAAAACAGTTATAGTTACCTCTCCAGATGTACCAGAGATGGAAGACAAGGTGGTTTTGATGACCAGAGCCAGCTGACAACCTAAGAACAGTTGAGGTCTAATCCTGATAAAAGCAAAACTCTGGGACAGAAACAAAACGTGAGCTAGTGCTGCCATACCACAGTTCCAAGCACACAAGAGAGCTTGGCATGGGTACTGTTGCTGATAGGTTTGAGATGAAGATGTGGGACTCTGTTTTCTTTTTGAATACTCAGTATATAAGCTTGGGAAGAGCTTGGTCATTGATCTTCTTAGATGAAAAGGCTCAGGACCCAAACAAATTGTCAGTCAAAAAACCCCAACTACACATCATGGCAGCATGTATTGAGGAGTTGCAGCCTAGCTTCTTAAGCCTGGCTTGAAAAACATAATTTCTGTAGTTACCATCTTGGTTACAGTATTTTTCTTCCCTTTCTGATTTTAGTTTTATATCCCTTTCCAAGAGAGTTTTTAGGTTTTTCTTTAGAAGACTGCTGTTAATCTTGTTCTGAGGATAAAGTAATAGGCTCCAGTTTGTACTTCTACAACTGAGGCTATTTATCAGTTACTTCTTATCTTGTTCTTTCCCCACTTACAAAGGATGTGGGTTTTATGTATAGCCATTTAAAACTTCTTAGTATTTAAGCATAAATGGGCAGTATATATATTTCTGATCACATCTCACAGCAGACACCAGAGAAGAAGCATTTTCATGGAGCACTGGCATTGCGCCAAGCTCAAACCATGACAGAAGTTCTATGTATTTTGTGACAAGAAACATTTAAGAAAACTACTTGAGAAAAAAGATTATTACAAGGATACAGGCTTTTTCCTTTCTGTGGAATATCACTTAGGTATTCCAAGGAAACTGGAAACCAGTCTAGATTTTTTGAATGGGATGATTGCTTAAAAACTCAGCTCTAGCATGAAAATTTCTCCCTTTAACTAAATTAAAAGACTCAGAATTGCTGTGCTGAGAAACAGTTGGGACCTGAGAACAAGCTGGCATTCCTGCTTTTCTTTAATTTCCAGTAATTCAAAGGAACATTGTTTCTCCTGTTTAAATTTTTCCCTTTGTGGCGGGATGCAACATGAAGAGGCAGAAAATTCACTGCTGCCAAGCTAAAAGGAGCCAGGGGAACTGGCAGATTGTGATTTAACTCTCACTAAGACTTTTAGACTCCCACAGCTGACACTTGGAAGAGCGGCATTTGAGCAGTCCTGAAGGGAAGTGCAACACTTCTCTCTCTGTCCTTCCTTTTCAAATATTTTCAAAGCTTTGAAAACAGTCGGTTGTTCTTCGTTCTGGCAGCTCGCCACTTGCTGCCGGCTCACATCAGTTCATGGTCTTCTGAGGTATCTAGTGGCCTGCATGGATTTGAGAGAGTCTGAAGCTCTAATGAAAGACCTTTGATATTTTGGGATATTTAAGAGACATACAGAAACGGGTGAGTTAAAAGAGCTGTTGTCAGCCTCTGCAAAGCCCACTTCGTATTCTCAGTCACGAGATACCATTTCCCTAATTGATTATTGTCTGTCCTCAACACAGCCATGCTCTTAGTGCACAAAGAAGCAGTGTGGATGAAAGGCTCACCATTGTAAAGTACACACTCAACTGGATTTAGAAAGCTGGGAACTACAGACAAATCTAAGATATGAGACTACTTTGAAGGAAACTCATAAATCATAGCTGAGACTTTTTTCAGCTTAAGTAAACATTTTTCTTACAGACGATGAAAGGTAATGGAAGCCTTTTAAATGCCTCTCTTTAGTCTTTCTAAGAGAACCTAAGCAGGGGAACTCTCCTCAAAAGGGTCAGGTGACTTTTCATTCTTTAAATCCACACCTCCAGCAATGAAGACTTGATCCCACAAGCCCTGCAGAACTGCTCCTACCTGGCAAGGTTATGCAGAGTGTTTGCCAGGCTAGTCCTTCAGCCAGCAGCCTCATAGCTGTGGTGGTCTTGAGCTCAGGAATGCAGGTGTAGGAGAGAACGCCCTGCATTGTGTGCGTGAGTTCCCATAAGCATGTGCGTGTCCTCATGCGCCAAGTGGAATGCACAGCACAGTCCCTGCTTTTCTTGCCAACACAAACCTGTGGTCTCTCTGTCACCCCTGTGCCCCCAAAACACAGCAGGAAGAGAACAGTTTCAGGGGTGAGCAAGGAGATGATAGGCAAGGATTAAGATCTGATTTATGCAACTGGTTTTACTCAGAAGAAATACAGCGCAGACTGTGACTGGTAGTGTTACTTCTATACAGCCTCTGGGGGCAATGAACAGCTGCTTTTTCTTAGGAAAAAAAAAGCATGGGGAGTTGGGAGAAGAGAAGAGACATCTATCAGGATACTCAATGTCTAATGCAGTCAGTTAAGCTAATATGAATGCCACTGTCAAATGCATATAAGGGTACTTTATCTTTGGTTGTTAACCTTTGAGGGTCAGCCAAGTTGATTATGAGAAAATAAGCTAATAATTTTACTGTGGGAAGGGTGGGGGACAAGGATGAATGGCAAAATTTATCTGCTTATTACACTCCACAGCAAACAAACCTTCCTAATAGCCTCATCTAGCTCACAAAAGCTTTCTGTGGAAACAGTGTTTAATAAATATGTCCCTCAGCTTCCCAAACCAAAATTGTCTTAAAAGTCTTTGATAGGTATTGGTGATTAAGCAGATGTTCTGAAAACTTAGTTGCACCTAAAATTAGAACTGAAAACAAAATGGGGAAAAAAATATCCTGGAGTACCTGCAGTTAACCTTTAAAAAGCATATGGAGGACTAAAGCAAATCAGGTGAATGCTAGAGATAGAATATGTCCCCATACTGCTGTGCATCAACTGTGCAGCATGACAGAGAGAAATTATTATGTCATGAAGCTGTTTGGACTCTATGTTCAGGGTGCTGATAGCTCCAAGCCCATCCTATTTCCTACCTTTTCCCTCTAGCACTTTTAAAGTCCTGTGACTGATAGATCCCAAGAAAACCATGCTCCTCTCTTCAAACAGAGGGGCCAGCTGAGCATGCAATGTATACAGGGCATGTGTCAGCATCACCCAGCAGAGCCCCAGTCCCATCCTGGAAATTGCTGGGGGTCCCAGCAGCTCCCAACCTCCCCCTGCCTGAGCTCCCTTCCCCAGCTCTTGGAGCTGTGGAGGCAGAGATATCTTCAGAGTTGTTAGATGTTTTCTCATACACTGCAATATAACCAGGCAGCACAAAAGTCTTAGTCTGCCCTCCAGTTTTTCTGTCTTCATTGAAAAAATTCAATGTCTTGAAAACAGCTGGTACTACTTAATGATCTTTTGGTAACTAAGGCTGAATCCTTTTGTTATGCTCTCTGAAGATTAAATTTTGCTCTGGACTCTATAGCCTGAAGGAGGCTATTGTAAAACAAGATACTCGGAAATCATCAAAAAGATGTTCGAGCTAAAACAGAACACCAAAACATTTTAACTCTAGTGGTGCTGCTGCCAATGAGTTAGAGTAAAGATCCTGAGATTATGCTAAAACCAGTCTGGTATTGTGGGCTAATGGCTGAGAACCTGCTTTGTAGAAATGTGCACAGCCTTGTAAATAAATCAAAACTCCATGATAAGGAAGATGCTTCTTTGAAGTTCGGTTTTAAATCCTGACTTGGTAAAATAGGCTATCATGGAAATAACTAGATGCTGGTATACACTGCTGTTGTTTTAAATTAAAGGAGGGAAATATAAAGCTCAAGAATTGCAGTCCCTTTTACAAGAGACACATTGGGAACAGCCTGTGTCTGCTGAATACTGAAAAGCTCAATCAGGATTCCAAAGGAAATTGCTATGAAAGATTAAATATGTGGTCAGCAGTAATAACTCTCCCTCTGTTTGTTGTGTCGGATTGTATTTGTGTTGGAGGAAAGATTGGTGTACTTCAGATAGCAACAAGGAAGAGAGTGAGAGATTTTCCATTACAAGGTTAACAAGAGGAAGTGGATGGGGTTGAGGGAATGTGCTCCACAGAACTGCAGGAAGCTGAAGCTGGAGGAAGGCTTTGCAGCAGCTAGAGACTGTGGCTAAAAGTTTTGATGACTAAAAACACTGACCATAGTCTTTAGAGATGAAATTACCAAGGACTGCCAACCAATAGTTTTCAAGTTTCCATTGTTGGTATGCGCCTGCAGCACCTGTGGGGGTTGGCTTGTGAATCCTGGAATCGACAGGCAGTGACTTTTGTTGGGTGGTAATTACAGAGGCTTCCCCTTGGATCTGGCTCACTAGGAACCTACTACAGAATTTGCACTGACTTATTTGAAGGTTTAAGCTCCTGATTTGCAGCTATGGCACTCATTTCCAAGTAACTGCAATAACTTTGATTCAAATCAGTCTTTATAGGAACTGGCCCGTGCAACCTTCTGACCCCTCCCAGTGCAGAGCAGCTCCATAGGCCTTCCTTGTTCTGTCAACTTGCACTGGAGTACCCTCCTCCTATCTAGCCTGGCACCAGCACTCACACTGAGGTCCCACCTGTGGGATGTGTGAAGCCACTTCTTTGAGGCTGTCTCTGCAGAGCCCTCCTGCTCCCCACAGAGTTACTGAATGTCCCTGGGGCTTGCACGTGACACCGCTTCCTTTCCGCTCCAGCTGGAACAGGGCAGCAGCCTTTGCCAATTGTTTTGCTCATATAGGTCACAACTACAGATACAGACTCTCAGGCAACTGCAGTAACCAATACATAACAATGCACAAAATGCAGGAAAAACATTTTACAAGCACTTTGAGCATCATTGTTGCCTCTTTCTGCTAAAGCTACAGACATGTATTTTGAATACACAGAACCAGGTTAATTAAGGCAAGTACTGCCAACATTATCTTTCAGGAGTAGATTTGCACTTCACACATGAAGACGTGAACAGTAACTAGTGAATGTTGTGCTGAGCATAACTGAGTAACGTTCCCTGAAGGATTCAGGGTGGCCAGACACTGTAAAGCAGTGGCCACAGGCCATGAACTGTGTACAGCGTGGCATGGCAAAACGTTGAGCACATAGGACAGGATATAGGGTGTTTTTTCCGACCAGAAGCTCAGGGATGAACTATTCATAGGCATTGTAAAATAAACAGCTACGCTTTTAAGTTTTAAGTGAACTTGCTTGAGTTGAGACTCACTGGGTTTTCAATAAGCTGACTGAAAAGAAGAGCAGCTGTAACCATCTGTTATTGACTTTTTTTTCTCATTTGTGACCTTATCATCATTTAGATTTAGTTTTAGGTACAACAATTTACATAACTGCAAAATTATTTGGTACTTTATTAATATTTTAATTTCTGTGGACTGTACATGGAAAAGAAGACCATAAACTTTTGCATCTACTACAATGGATAGAAAAACTGCTGTTGACTAGGCCAGATATCAGATTTTTATGCAGAAACGTTACAGATTTTAGTAACTTAAAGGCGCTGCCGTCGATTACAGGAAAAGAAGTGATGGTATTTTGTATATTGGTCATGCCCCAATAACTCCCACAGTGCTCTTCTGTTGTAACACTGAGTGTTTCATGGCTTGACAATGTTTATTTGCATTCTTTGTATTTTTTGCTTGAAGGGAAGCTCTTCTGTAAGCCTTTTAACAAAAAAAAACCTTTATTTTTTAACTCTAGTTTCTGTATTTCTCATCTTCTCATCTCATTCTAATCTTGTCTTTTCTTAAAGGGGAAAAAACAGATTTATAGTATCTGAATGAAGAAGACAGATGACATTAAGTACCTGACACCTCAAAAGAGCAAAGATCATCAGCTTTCTCTTTCAATGTTAGTTAGACAGTGCATTTGACAAAGTTAGGCTGTCAAATAGATCATCTGCTGGGAAGATTTACACAGTTCTCTCACTTGTTATCTCTACCCATGACAGAAAGCTTAGTTAAAATCAAGTCACCCAGATAAAAAATGAGAAACTGTGCTTCTTCACTTAAAATTGTTGGTGATTTTAAATGCACAAAGTAGATGCATTCGTTTCCTGCCCTACATGATGTTGATCCTGAATGTATATTTAGCATCTGAGCATTTGAGGCAGAGCCCTGAAAAGTCAAAATGACAGCACAAAGTCTTAGATAAGAGGGATATTCCTGAAAGATTCCCCGCACCCAGGAAGGTATGTAAATTAATGCCCCATCTGACTTTGGTCCATGTTTAGTGTCTGTCTTACAAGCAGAACTGAAAAATGCTTTGCAGAGGAAAACTGAATCAGTGTTGGATGGGCAGAAATCTTTCTTTCCTCAGTTCTACAGTCCTCACAGCTGGTTACTTTTATTGTCTTCATTTCAACTTTAGCTCTATTTGAGGGCTGCTGAGGAAGAAAGAAAATCTAGGAAAATCTTGTGCTTATACTTCTTGTCTCACAGAAAAAGTTCTATAATCCCTTTTCTTTTATTTCTTCCAATTGTAAAACAGAGCTAAAATTTTTCTTGGCTACCTTTAAGGGTAAAGGAAAGGGATTATTTCCTAGCTTTAAATGGCATTTTAGCAATTCAGAAAAACAAGCTTTTGTTTGAATAAAGAAGAACAGTACCATCACCTTGTAGCAGGTGATACAAGTGGTATAGCAAGATTTTTGGTTTTGCAAGGGTAAACCCTAGTTCTGTAGTTCAGACATAAAATAGGAATCTTTGTAGATAGGAGAAGGAGTTTCAGAAATGCATTATCCTTGTCACAGTTGACCTTTTCTCTCCTTGAGCTTATGGGTGTTTTCTCAAGAAGTAAAAATTCTTGTTCTTGTTCTTGCTGTGCATGGAGGAGATAAGGACAGTATCACAGAGGGAGGCAGTTGTGATTTCTTAAAAGGTAAATTACTATTTAAAGAAGGAGGGAAAGAACAGACAGAAACTGTTTGGGGAGGATATTTTGCCCAGGGGAAGAAGAAAATATGTAGTATCACAGCTGAGACTAATTACACTGAAAAGACTAAGAAAAAGAAACCGCAACAATGGAGAATCCAAAGCTTGTAGAAGTAAAATGCACTCACCAAGGGTAGAATGGCAGAGATTAGCATTCAGATTTGAAACTGAATTGATTTACTGACTTTCTAGAGAAAGAAAGAGGGGGGATGGGTTTTTTGGATTTGCTCTTGTTTTATTATTTTAAGTCATCATCTGATTAAATGCTTAGTTAATAGCCAAGAGAAGAAAAATCCAAATACAAGAAATCGTCCTGTGCCTTGGTAAAGAAAACCCTCAGTCACTAACACAGTGATTGAATCCTGTTTTAGGCAGGTAATGACTTGAAACTCCCTGCTGAAAACAAAGGTAGTTCACAATGATGCCTGACAGATGCAGAGGCAATGTGACTGTGAGATGGCACAGTTATTCAGGTTTCAGGGGCGACAGGAGTTTATCTAAGGATAAAGGAGGGAGGGGTTCCCTGTGCAAGGTCAGTGTAGGGGAGAGATCCAGGGGGAGACCAGCTGTCTGTGCTTACTAAGCTCTAATCCAGGAGGATGGCTTTGTTGTGCTGCTCCAATACAGAACAGGTTAGACTGAGTGCTGATGAGGTACCAGCCATCTAGGAAATCGTTTTCTGTTTCGCTGATTTTGGTTCTCGTTGTTTTGTTTTCCCTTCCCTTTGTATGTAAAAGAAGCGTTGAAGGAGTTCCTGAACAGAGGTCGCTCTGCTCCTCTCGAGGAGCGGCCTTGTGAGCAATGAGGCTCTGCTGGCCCAAGGGCTCGCCAGCATTTCACAAAGGGCCCTGATAGTACATAAATTCAGATCTTCACCAGATAGATAATTTTATGTGGTCTGCAGAAGAATAGGCCTTTGTCAGAAGGAGATGATAGCTGACTTTGTTTGGGAGGGGGTGGGGAGGGACGAGTTTTTTAATTTTCTGTGTATTTCTATTCAGCTGCTGCAGAAACATCCCCATCTGCTTTGAATCTACATTTTTATTCCAAACCCTAGCAAGAAATACAGCAAGCTGGCTTGGTCTGCCTGGCAAAGTAAATACACAGCAAGCTGCTGAGCTGAAAGCTGTTTCAAAATCTAGGAATATAACAAACTTAAAAGCCAAGTTACCTGCCTGGCCTTGTGTTCTGTTTAACCATACGATGATGATAATCAAAAATAGATTTAATTTGTCTGTCCTTTAAATGTTGATACTTACTCAAGAGTACATGCTTTCTTTCTGATCTGCTTAGTCAGAAAAAATTGGTTTAAGGATATGAAATGGGTTTGGGTTTTCATTTCTCTGGTAAAAACATGCAATGGGGCTTTGCCTGCTTTTCCTGCATGATGAAATGGGAGGTGCAAATTAAATTGTTGATTACCATAATTTATAACACCTATATCTGAATTCATGTAGTAAGACATGACTTTTGCTAGTAGCAGTGAAATCTTGCTTGGTGTATATATATACATATGTGTATGTGTGTGTGTGTGTGTGTGTGTGTATGAAAGCTCAAGGACACATCTTAGCTTTAGGATCTCCACACTTAGAGTTTCTGCTTTGTCCGTCCTAGTGCATAAAATGTTATCCCTAACTGTCAACAGGTGTCAGAAACAGAAGCAGCTGGAGCCAGAGTTGAACAACATTTCTGTTCTGATCTGATACACTTGCAAATTAGCCATGTGTAACTCCTGTTATGGACACCCAGCAAAAACTAATCATGATGCAGACCCTAAGTTAATTTCTGTGCCTGCTTCACAAACTACAACGGGATAGTGAGTGATATACAGACTAACTCACAGTCTGATAAGCAGAACTGCCTCTAAATTGTTCCTGGCTGAAAGGAATCATAGAAATGCAAGTTATTTGTGTGGCACTCTAGAGAGAGTACAATTTAAAGGATTTTTTTTTTTTTTTTGTGATGGAAAGAAAATGGACAAGCAAAACTGTTCAAGCAAACTTAAGCTGTTGTGAGAAAAGACAGAAAAGGAGAAGAGGGTTTACTGTGAGCTGAAAGGGAAAAAGAATTGAAAGATGCCCATTCAAATGCTTCATCTGCCTGCTAATTTTAATTAAGACTCCTCCTTTGTAACTATGCCACAGAGCCTGAGTCTTTAAAAAAAAAAAAAAAATTGTCACTAGGCAGATTTCTGAGTCTCCTGATTGAATCATCATTTTAATCTCTTCACTGCCACCCCCCTCTCCTGAGCAGAAGCTACCCGCTGCACTATGTGACAATTAACATGCTGAGAAATGCTACTGCACTGCTCAGGGAGTTTCAGTGATGCAAAACACCGTTCTGCTGTGTGACAAAAACACCAAACCCTTTAAAATAGCTCTCTGGTGAAATATCATGACTTTTTTAAGCCTGGATGCACACTTTGTTTTCAGTAGGAAAAAATATTCTTCATTAACTTTTTCTTAAGAAAAAAGTATTCCTTTCCTTCAATTCCAGCCGTCCCCAAAATCCTCTGCAAGTTTGGAGAACTTGATAAATACTTTGCAAAGAATTACCAACCAGTGACAAAACCTGCTCTCTGAGTTTGTGTGTCTTTGTTCAGTGTACTTTTACTTTCTCAAATCCTTCCTCATCCTTGCCTTACTGCTTCATGTTTCACCTCTCTTCCCTAATAAAGCACTAGATACAGCTTCTTGCTCTGTGCCTGGTGTGGTCCCAGCCTGCTCTTCTGCACTGTCTCACTCCAATCCCACAGAGCCAAGCCAGGTTTATTGAACTGGGTCACTGCTCCCAGTTAGACACCACCCACTGTACCAGTCTCCTCTCCTAGCAACAAAAAAGAGGGGGGTAATAAAAAAGCAAATTAATCCTTTCTGCATTTTCTCTCTGTCACCTTTGTAAGTCACAGATCAATCCAAGCAAGGTCTGCCCACAGGGACATGCTAATTGAGATGCTGTTTGGCAGCAGACTCCGTCCTTGCACAAATGTTCACGAAACGACTAATTAAAAACAAGCCTCTTGCCCTGCTTCCTTCCCTTGACAGCCTAACATAGGCATGTTTTTCCTTTCATTATTTTATGGACAACAATAATGAACACACCAGAGAAAGAACACTTCAGGAACAATTTTGTCTGAAGAAAATACCAAGGGTAGTTGTCCCTTTCTTCTCTCACACCCCGATGGCTGCCAGCATTGCTGAGAGGGAACAGGCCAGGAGGAAGTCGTCAAGAGGGGGTGTATGGGGAAAGGTGAGTCACTCCAGGCAATTCCTAATTATAGTGAAAGAGGAGGAAATATGCTTAAGCTGAAGAATTCTGTTTCTGTTATTCCAAAATATTTTGGATATTTGCAAGGAGAATAAACAGATTTTCCATGAAGCCAGGAAAGTTTGGTCTCAGTAAGGAACACTTCTGCTGCTCAGCTGAACGTCTGTCCTCCCATGGCCTTGCTTGGAAACCAGAAGGCCCAAGTAGAAGTGCAGAATGCTGCATTACTCCAGAAAGCACACACCATGCCAAATGGCAGAGCTCTTAATTACATCATAGATAAGCATAGAGTAATCATGGAAGCATGCAAGGAATGGGAGTAACTTTAATTCAGGAAAAATAGCTCAGTGGGTTGTGTAATGGGGAAAACCAGCAAATGCAGGAGGAGAATGCAGTGGCAAGGTGACTGCTGCAAAGCAGGCAACAGAATGATTCCCACAGCGATCAGAGATCATGAAGCAACAGGCTGGATTTTTATCTGGCTGCTGTGCGTGACTAACATCAGCTCTGTGTGTGCATGAAGCACTGAGAACTGCTTTCACTGCTTTACTGCATGTGTGTTCATTGTTGTCTAAACTTGGGAATAATTGCTGTGAAACTTTCAAGCACGTAAGAGTTTTCCTGTAGGCAGAATGGACAAACTCCTAAGGGAGAAACAAGCTGGCACCTTCTGAGGACCTTGATCTCAAGACTTGGAGAGGAACAGCTTTGCCGTGCTGGAAAAAGCTGCATGTGCATCCACGTGCTTTGGAGGCAGCCTCCTCGCTGGGTGTGAGCCAGCTGCTGAGGAAGCAGCTCTCCACGCACAGCCAGGCTGCTGGGGGAGTGCCCACAGTGCTCAGGGACACAGAGGGGAAGCCTGGTTATTCCTGCCGAGGCTACGAAGAGACGGCGGTGTGGCACTCGGCAAAACCTGAGTGCCAGACTGAAGAAATGAGCGAAAGATGGGCCAAAATCTGCAGTGGTGTTTGCATACATAGACATGCAGATGGACACCTCCTGGGGACTTACAAACATAAATAGAAACTCTGTGGAATTGCAGAAATACCAGTCTGACACTCCAAACATCTGAATGCTGCTGGAGAGATGGTCCTTAGGGCCTGTTTGACCAGAAGTCAGGTATGCAGGTTTGGTGACCGCAGAATGCGCAGGTCAGATCCTTGTGAGTGCAGCTGTCCTGCAGGATACCTGAGCTCTGCTGTGGACTGCTGGTGGTTTGGTAGCCCACTCTCCATAACCAGCCTGTGCCATTCAGTTAGCACTCCCATATGTAGTTTGTGGAACTGCTGCTGACCTCCACAACATCCTGACAATGTGTGGACAGTTGCCAGAATCAGCCTTATGAAGCTGAGGTCAAAGTGTTATGAAAAAAAAAAAAAGAAGTGCAGTAGCAATTTCACCTTGATACTGGACCTCCCGTGTTAAATAGGTATATAAACTTAATTACAAGGAAAAGCCAAATGCTCTAGGAAGTAGGATTCATATTTCCACGTGTAAATCCACGTGGAAATATGAATCCTTTTATGTGAGCTCCAAACTTTCCTTATGTGAAGAGCTTATCCCTTCCCTTTATGTGAGCTCCAAACTCTCAACACAGAAAGATGAAGTGGCCTGATTTGCAGGCAAAAAAATCAGTCTTCCTCTGAAAAAGTTAACTACATTTTTGTTCAAGTAAGGAAAAGGCAGGAACTGAAAAGAGTGAACTTTACAGGTCAGGTTTTTATTTATGTAAACTGTCCAGAACACCTTGACAATCTGGGGGATACACAGAGCTATATATAGAAGTATGAATAACTGTATAAGTGAGCATGACACTGTGTGCAAGCCAGAATACTCCTGAGTGTTTTCAGCCATATGTTTTCTTTCTTTTCTGTAGCCTTGCATAGGTTATTCTAAATCACTTTAGCACAATGTAAAAGAACTTTTTCTTGCCTTTTATGGTAGTTATTTCAATATTAATGCTATCTAGTGTGAGACTTCCTCAAAACGTCCTGGTTTGTCTTGAAGTTTCCCCTGAATAAAATATTCTATTAGGAGCCTGTAAAGCTGTACCTCTATTCCATTGATAGATCGTTCTGCAGTGAGCAGGTTATACAGAGACCTCATTGCTGAAGAAGTAGAAGTGTTGTAACATGAGGATTAGTAGATCAATAACCCAAACAGGCTGAATCCAACTCCAGAGTCAGTACATACCTGTCATTATCCTGAGTTACTTACAGAACTTTTTAGAACCCAATGCAAACCTAGGAGGTAAGGCCTTTTCCAGGGATTTTGGTACTCTTACTGGTACTTGTGTTCTGAGCATGAAGAACACATGCTGTAAACTAATATTTAGCATTTCTGAGCTGAAATGCAAATATTAAATTATTCTGACTGGAGTGGGAACTATTCCTGATTTGGGACCTGATTTGGCATGCTTTCCAAGCAGGTAGTTTCAGGAGCACCAAGCTCAGGAAGATTAAGATTCCTCTGGGTTTGCTTTTCTTGGGTGACTGAGAGTTTCAGCAGTGAAACTCTCCTGCTTCACAGGAAGCTTTTCTCAGGAAGCTTTTCATAGGAAGACACTCCCTGTTTGGGATCACAGAGAGAGGTGAGTAGGTAAGAAGTAAAACTGATCAGGTCTTTTTGAAGCAACAGACTTACTGTCAAATGACTGGCTAGAGGACAGTACTTTGGATTTACAGCTTTCTTGTCTTTTATGGAGAGAAGCTTGATAAGTAATGTTTTGGGGAAGATAAGTCAGAAATAAAGCCCAGAGCAATGCTTGAGAAGGGGGTAGGGCAGACAGGTGGTACAGTTTAGAAAAATTCTGTGCCATTTTAATGCATGCTAAGTCATGCAACTGCAGGGTAGGAAATTTGTGCCAGTAAACAAGTTTTCCCAAAGACCATTTCACATGCAGTAAAGCGACACACAGGTGAAAGGCTGGAGAGCTTCAGAACTAAAAGGGACAGAAAGCTGGGAATGTGCTAGAAGAAGTCCCTTCCTAATTTTTAATTTGGGAAGAGAACTGTTTTGGAAACAGTTGAAGATAGTTGCAAAGTTTGGCCACAGGAACTGTATAGAGAAGTTTGAAGGATGTGAAGGGAAGCAGGGTAGTCACCCAGGCAGAAAATGTGTAGGTGCTTTGGGAGCATGCAGCTGCCAAGAATTGAGCAAGGAGAGTGCTGTATATATCCAGATACAGATGCAGACCTTGCTTAGATTATTCAGATGTCTGGCCTTTTTTGGGAAAAACAGCAGTGAGATCAAAGGAAGTATCCTAAAGGAGGGCAAGAAGGGATGAGTGAGAATGTGAAATGGAGAAGGCTAGATATAAAAAAAGAGGTTCTGGATAGTGGAAGAAAAAGCTTACAAAAGCATGTTTTGAAATAAAGCAGTTATATTTTTCAACTTGCAGAAAGTGAACAGAGCAAGCGAGAGGTGAAAAAGAGTTTATAGAGGTAAGAAATGAGATAAGAAATAGGATTTTCTGTTTTCTTTTAAAAGTAATCTAACAAAATTGTGAACTTCAGCTTTCTGTGAATGACAGTTGTTGTTCTTTCCTTCTAAGAGCTAGTGTGGTGCAATCAAGTGGTAACAGTGATGGACATGATGAGGAAAAGGTCTCTGGTGTGGCAAAAATACAGGAGGATGAATTTACCCATCTAGTTAGTTCACAAGATGTGCTGTGAACACACGATTCAAAATGATCAAATGGTTTATACGATATCTTTTCTGTGGCACGTGGAACCGAATCTGTGTCCTGGAGTAAGGTCACTACACTGTCAGCTGGGTGACAAACCCAGTGTGAGCATTGACTCATGATTGCAGGCCACGGGCCTCAGGCCAAGGGATGTCGAGCGTGCCCCAGAGGTGACGCGCGCACTCCCGGCGGGCGGAAGGCTCCCAGTCCATCGGCACGCCGCCATGCCATCCCCACGCCAACTCGTGGGAAGGCAGCCGGGCTGCCTCCAAAGGGAGTGTGACTTGTCTGCCTGTCCAGATGGATGTGGCGTTGTGCTGGCAGCAGTGAAAACCTGGCAGAGAGGAGGAAGGGAGTCTGTTGGGTAGCCACTCACTGTTTGTGACGAGCTTTTTATGGAGACTGAACGCTTGCCGAGGATGCCTATTAGCTTTGCCCAAAAATATCTGGTATTTTGCAAGAAATAGCAGAAAGGAGGGCAGGTGTTGCACTGCTGTGGGTCAGGGTAGCTCCCCTGATTTCAGCAGAGTCGTGCTGGTTGAGTTTTGGCTCAAGGTCTGAGCAATGGCATTACACGGTGAGGCTGTTACTGCACTCCTGTAAAATGGTACCGTTCCAGATCTTCCTGCATAACGCAGATGTCAGCCTGCCCCTCAAGTGTTCCTGTTAAGATATGTTGCTACTGAGAATTTATTTGGGGTTTCTGCATCGGTTTGAAAGGTAGCAACCTCCTTGCTGCAGCTGAATGCTTCAGACAATGCCATGACAACTGTACCACATGGTGCCTGCCAGGTTCAGGCAAGGACATGGTGGAGCACACGTCAGCAGTGAAGCTGCAAATGAGGTAATGTGTTATCAGCAGACAGGTCAAGGCTCTGAGTATCAACTCCTGGAGCACAGTAACTAAAAATAGCTCTCTATTGCAAGTACCCATTTCCCAAAGAAGGAAATGCCCTCGATTAACACCTTCCACCCCAAACAAACCATGAATTACTTAATGTAGTTCCTGTACCCCTTTACATCCTGATGGTCTAATTGGATGCCTGGCTTAAGTGCTCTGCTTTCACCTCCAGAAGGTGACCATAAGTCTAAAGTCATATAAAGACCTGAGCAGTCCCAGCCACAACCCCATCACCTGACTGTCACCAAGGATAGTATTACAGTTATGCACCAGCCTCTCTCTGTCAGGAATGTGAGTGTCTGGAGCAAGTGTGAGATGAACTACTCCTCATGGCTTTTGAGGTACACATCATCAGGTCAGGATCTAGACTACTAAATTACCTCACACGTCAACTTCCTACTCGGGTCTGTACTGTGAACAGAGAAGCCTTTGGCTTCTGTTATGAAATCAGACTTTATACCCATACACAGGCACCAGAAAGATCCCAAGGAAATATTTATATTATTAAAAAAAATTAGTATTCATCTGCAGCTTCTAGAGTGCCCTAAGAAGTTTATTTTATCCACTAAACTGTAGTGGATATTTTGGTCCTTGCAATGTATGAAGAAGTCTATAGCACAACACTTGAGTGTGAAGGGTGTGAGTCTGTTCTCCCTAGCAGTGTAGAGCAGCATGGACCTGAGGCAAGGGTAGAAGTGAGTGAGGTCAGTTTATTAATATTGGAGGACAAAAAAAGAATCAAGCTTAGGTAGTCTAATTGTGGTTTTGCATCTTCATAAAAAAAGTTTATTTGATTTCAGCACGTTGTTTCTCAGTAGGTTTGTTACTCACTACCTTGTCCATCAGCTCTGATACTTTCACTCTGGCCAAGCAATTTCTATTCCTTCTACCATACTAATTATACTTTTCCATATATTTACATTATTAAGTCACGGAGTATGCTGATCCTGTCTAATGAGAGTGACAGGCTTACAGCTGTGCCACTACATGCCAATGCAGTCTTCTCCTGAAGATGCTACTGCTTTGAGAACATGCGATAGAGGGCAAAAATGAAAAAGCAAAAGCATTTTGAAAAGGCACCCACTAACAGATACACCAGAAAAAGGCATGTTAAATAATTCATGGCACATCTTCTAGTGACCACAGGTGTTTTAGTAACACACATAAGCAAGGAGCTTAAGCAGGTCCATTGGATCAGGCAAGCTGAACTCCTCTGCCTTTCCATTATTTAACTCAGGATTGGGCTTTCTTTTTTTTTTACCTCCTGACTACACACAGTGCAATGAGTATAAAAAGGACAATTAAGCACCACTGCTGAGCACGTCTCTTCTTCCCATGCTGCACACCCTGGCAACAAATCAATTTTGTCCTTTGCTGCAAGACTTTCTCTCTGCTGCCTCAAAATTATTCTCCCAGAATCCTCTAGAGTAACTTTTTTTTCCCCCTTCACAGTTCATTCTGCCAGTTGCCACTTCAGTAAAAAGCATATAGCTAGCAATAACTTTGTGTTTTCCATTCCCTCTAAAGGTTAACTATAGGTGAATGTTTTATTCTTTATAACAAGTAATTGACATGCATGAGCCAACTTTCTGTTCAGAACATAATTTGTATTCTTGAGAGATCTGTGCGTGTTCTTGTTCATATTGCTTCTTCCCTGCAGGGATCTGGGAGGGGGAGGAGAAGGAGAAGCTTTTAAAGTTTGGCTCACAAAAGTTACAGAGAAAGATCTAGGCTTCCAACTCCATCAGATAAATGCTAATGTAACTGCACCGTGTACAGTACAGTGGCACATACTGATAGGAGAAGAACAGAGTAAATAAGGGGGAGGGAGAAGGGGAGAAGTCAGCAGGCAAAAACCTCAGAATACTCAAGTGTTCAGGCAAGCTTGCTGCTAAAATATAAATCATCAGGAACTTTGATCCCAAAGGTTGGTGAGCTCATTAGAAATACAATTCAGTTTGATGGGAATTTCATGAAAGCTTTCTAATGAAAAGTTGATGTAGTTCTTCGTAGCCTTACACCTGGGAACTTGGTCAGTATTTGTTTAATTAAACTTAAAGATATGATCCCAAGATCACTGAAATTAGATTTGTTTCACTCACTTCAGTGAGTTTAGAATGAAGTTCAAAAAAGCACCATTTTAATGGGGGTGTGGCGGGGACTTTCACAGAGCATACCTTTTTCTTTTTTTTTTTAATAAATCAAGAGTCTTCTTATGTGGCTACATCTTCTTGTGAGAAGGTCTTTTTAGAATTTTGGTTTAAAAAGAGTGTCAGCACATATGCAACCCCTATAATTCAGAACATAGTTTGCGGGTTGTGGTCTCCTCCGTCAGGCTGGTAGGTGTGGTGGGTACAGCTGTGTAATCCTTATGATGCTGGCATCTGTCAGCTGCTACTTTAAATTTACCACACAATAGTGATTTTTTTATTTTGTAGTAAGGATCTTCAGCCCCTTTACATATGTTTTCTTCAAAATTAAACAGACCTAACATCCCCTCTGGCATACACAGAATATTTTGAAAAGCTAATGTAAAATCACATATAGAGACTTGATATTCATACTTTAACCCATGAAGGTATCTCCTGCTGACCAGCAGTAACCCCCTCCCTTAGTTTGTAACATTCACATTTGTGCATTTGAAAGAATGAACAATGTAGTTTTACTGAAGAAAATATAATTTACAGGCAGAACTGGGACAGGATTATGTATTAGTTGCACATGATCGTGGCCATTTATGAGACTTAGCCAGTGGAGTCTTCACGCTACTTAGGTTACAGTATCCTCTTGTAGCCTGCTCCTTGCAGTTTCCTGCTGCACCCACCACCAAGCATTCTCCACACACAGATCCTAGTTGTCTACTAAAAAATACTCTAAGTATTAACGAACTAAGACAACTCAGGCAGACAAAACCCACCTATCTTGTGCAATAAAAGCCTGAAAGAGCACCATGAGGTTATTCTTTCCACTCACACTTTATTTCAAACAGGTGTCAAAGGGAACATATCAGAGAGATTTAAATAGGTTAAGCAGACTGTGAATTTCCATCTATGCTTGGTCTAATTAAAGCTATGAACATACGTGAGACTGAGAATTTTGTTTAGAGTAAACGCCTTTTCAAAACTGTCATATGCCAGGAAATGTTAGAAGCAGAGTTGCTTATTCCCCGTGTTCTTGAGCTACTGTGTTTGCCATTTAAATATCAACATTTCTCAAGAGCTTTCAGTTTAACCCACAGAGGTTTTCCCACAGTAACTTCTGGCTGACTTGTGAGCCCCTTACTCATACCGATGATTAGTTAATTCCGCAAATGCAATTGGATCACATTTAATTATGACTGCATCAATGTAAAAGGTTTCCAGCCCTTTAGGACTAACCCAAATAGTGCTGTGAGATAATCTCCCAGAGGCTGTGATCACCAGACTTTTTTCTGCTTCTGCTTGTGTGAAAGATAAGCCACTGCCACCACAGACAAGTGACAGAATGTTTCTATTGCAAGCCATAGTAAGCATGGGTTTGTTGGGTTTTTTCCCTATTGTTATCTTCCTACAAAGAGCTTTCTGCCTCTTCTGACTCATATTCTACCATAAAAGCAAAACTTTAAGGCCTAGGGTGTAGGATTTTCCCAACTTCACACCATCTCACTCAATATACTTCCAAGCTTTGCACCTCTACCCAGTATTTGCACTTAAAAATAATCAAGAAATTATACAGAAAAAATATATATGTGCTATTTATGTACCACAGGCATGTCTTCATGCATCTGCTGAGCTAGGGGGCCTCCTGTTAGATACTGGAAGGATATAAGATGTCCTTTTGGCTTCCCTCATTGTTATATTGTTCTTCCCAAAGGACTATAGAGTTCTTCCATGGATGCAAGTTCTCACATGTGATCTCACTGCAGTCAGTGACATTATTTGTGAGATTAAATAATCACCACTGTGGAAAAGCACTCATGTTCTTTTTAATGAAAGGGGGGAAAAAGTTTTTCAGTACAGGGACTACAATCCTACATGGAGCAGCAGACAAAGGCCAGAACTGGAAACAGGTGATCATGGATCACTCAAGTCCTCCTGAGGCCACCAAATGGGTCCAGGGCTAAATCTACACACAGGCCACAGGGCTACCCATTCCCCTAGAGCTCCTTTTGTTGGTGTCTGAGGGACAAATTTCCCTGAGTTTTTGCCTGCTAGTTACAAAGCTTTCTTTTTTAAGAGCTGCAATGTAATAACCTAAAATAGCCTGCCCATCTATCCTGAGGGTAGCCGGGCAGAGTTCCTTCATAGTATCCGTCATGCCTAAAAATATTCCTGTTATGAAAATATAGACAGAGATCTCTGGTTTTGTGTGCTGTGCCTGTGTGTTTAATGTACCTGTAAGTGCACGTGGAGATAGTCTGAGGGTGAGCTTCATCATCCTCAGAGAGTGAATCTGTACTGAAGGATTATTTAAACAGTGGGCATCATGATAAGGGCTTGATACCTGTTTCTGAGTATCTGTCTGTAGCTCTACTGCTGCACTGTAAATACATCAAAACCAAAGCAGACAGTATGTAAAGTAGAGCAGGGAATACCTCTGACTTCTAGACTTGCTAAACTTGCAAAGATGTGGGCAGTGCTGCTCACAGTAATACTTCACAGGCATGAGAGAAATACAGAGCAATGAAGAGCAAAATACAGAGAAATAAAGAGCAATGAGGCAGGCTAAGCCTCATAAGTGAGATGGGGTATACAACGGGGATGTTTGGAAGGAAAGAAACTAAAGGACAGAGCAAAGTAGGTAAGATGTACCTTGACTGGTGTAGAGGATGACAGTGGCGAGGGTCACAGTGACAAGGCAGAAAAGTGAGAGGTGTTTTAGATCACATGTGGTTTTCCTTCTCTGAAAGTTTTAAGTCATAGAAAAAGCCCATAAAAGAATCAGATATGACCATACAGAAACAGGAACTGATGAAAGAATCTAAGTCTCAGGGTAGAGGAAAACCCTATTAGTTGAGTGTTTCTCACAGGGTTTTTTTCCCTTCTTGGTTTTAAAATGATGTTCAGCTCCCTAACAGAGGCAAACCCTGCAACTGAACCTGCCCAGTTGAGGTGCTTTAAGGTATGGATGGAAGCAATAAACATGCAAGCACAAATACCTGCTGAGTTTAGGAGAATAGAAAGAAACAAAAGAAAAGGCCTTGGTTGTTTCCAGTTCCCTCTGAACCTTGTCCAGGTCAGCACTGTTGCTGACTATAGTGCAAGACAGGAGTTTCTGCAGGATGTCCAGATTGTATGAAAGGATGTTTATTTCTCACAAGTGCTATCTTTACATCCAGTGTTGCTTTGAAACCTTCTTTGCTTCATAGTCTCTACAGTTCTCCAACCAATATCTCCATGTACTCACCCTCTGAGACTGCTGAAAACGACTTGTAAATTCCCTGGAGGGAAGGACACAATCAGATGAGGTAGCACTTTCCTGCTCAGTTCTGAATACAGAACCTGTAACCCTTCCAAAAGGACTGCCATTTGCATTCCCCTTGAATGTCCTGATTTAGTTCAAATCATATTCATATATATAATTACCATTTTAAAAGGATTTCTAAAGTCTGTGCCATAGCCTGTAAAATGCTTTGGCACACGCAGAAGAATTTAGGTACTTTCAGGTTAAAACAATTTTGGCAAAAGAAAGAAAACCAGAGGCAGTAATAAAAAGCCCAAATCCTTGAAAGCACATGATGTGTCCTTCCCCATGTATTAGGCTGCAACAAGTGTGCTGATAGGCAACATTAGGTATGCAAGGATGAACTAAACAAAAAACCCAAGGATTATGAAGTAAATATTTGGGTGTATTAGCTAGCTGTCTGGGGGTGTTTTGCATTTTTCAATTTGTTTGTATTAATGTTTGAGTCCAACATGCCTTCTAAAAAAAGATAACTGAAACGATCTGTCTCCTGCCCACAGTCATCTCCTCCATCAATATTTGTGCTTATCTCTCTTTGCATGTTTCATGTTGTTGCAAGCAGCTCTTTAGCAAGCCACAAAAATGTTAGCTATCCAGCTAAGTTTAAGTGGACCCCAGCTGAAGTAAATACTCCAGGCGTATTATCTCTCTTTTCCATTTCTTGGTTAGTATTCTTTGGGCCTGCTACATGTAGATCAGGAGTCTTTAAAATGTTTAGTGAGGGACCCGTGCATTACAGTAACTCTTGCTTTCACAGTGCTGTGTTTCTATAGTAACCACCTTATTAAAGCACTGCAGCCATCTGCTTTAAATACTAACTTCACAAGACATCAGGACTAGCTTAAAACGATATCACATGTTCATTAAATATTAAAACTAGAAACAAAAGGAAAGAACTAAAGGAGAGATATTTTTCCTGTTCCTTCAATCTAATCTTTGAAAAAACCCAACACTTATTTGCTCTTTTTAGATAATTTAACAGTTTGTGCCACCGCTTTACAAAGAACTGTGAAAGTGGCCACACTTGCTGCTGGTGACATAAACTACAACTTTCTGGGATGTTGCAAAAAAGAACAAATGAAGAAAATAGCTTCTTGGGGTAGGCGGACAGTCTGTACATGTTCCTGATAAGAGATTTTCTGGACCCTGTTTTTGCAGCAGTACTCTCAGGCATACTGTGGTGAAGTCTTTAGAGGAAGGAGCACACAGGGAAACAGCCAGCAGCAGCTGAGAAGTGCCACACTGAAGCAAACAACTGTCTGCTTTTATCACGGTCTGCTAAAGGGCAAATGCCTCAGAGAAATGTATAATCACTCAGTAATACATTCAGCCAACCTCCAGCTGATAGCCAAAACCATGAGACTTAAACTCCCTGTATCCTTAAGGAGCAGAAGCCTCGACATGGCCCTAATTCACAAAAATGTCTGCTACTTACAAAGGAACCTGCTTAAGTGACAGGCTGTGATGGCAAGGTCTTTAGATTAAGCACATCCACTGTCTTTGTTTCCTTTCAGCAACTTGAAATAAGCTGGCTGCTACCTTCTTTAAATACTGGCTTTCTTCAAATTGTGCTAGCAAGCCAAAGGTAGCACCTCAGAGCCCTTCTCTGTCTTGAGTGTATGTTATCTAGCTCATACTCCAGAGTTACTTTCACTGTGCTTTACTTCTTGCTCCCTCATTCTTGCTGCTTGTTTTGAGGCCCTGACCCAGCACAAGCTATTGTATTTGGAGTCAGAATACATGGGAACACTCATAATTTGCAAATTTCATCTGAAAATCCCATTGGAACAAGAAAGAGGAGGAGAAGTCAGATCTTCCCATTGTCAAACCATATACCTCTGGCACTATAGCTCAAGACAAATATTTAGCAGTGTTTTGCATCCTCTGAAACATGTTTCTGTCTTCATTTACTACAGCTTAACAAAGCCATTCATACTGCTAAGTTTAAGTACTGTGTTCATCTGTTTTTCCCACTTCTCTCTACTGCCACATTGAGCAAGTGCCTACACTTAAGCTGCTCATTGTATAGTCCAGATCTTCTTCTATGGCAGAGAACTCCTTACATCATGCGGAGAAAAGCAGCCGTGTGCTCAGATAACACAGGCATGGTCCTTGGCCAAGAAATGCACATTCTGATGGATCACCAGACCTTCACAAAAATGTGTAATTACTTAAGATCCCCCCACTGTGCAGTTCCTCCTCTTTGATGACACCAACTTCTCTGTTTCACACACTAGCTTTTTTTCTGAAGTTCTTAGGGTGTTTCTTGTATTGGTAGCTTGAGGGCAATGTCTCAAGGCAGGAACAATAATGAGCAAAAACACTGAATGAGGAACAGGAGTTCCTGGAGTTAGAGCGAACATCAAGCTGAGCAGTTATGTCAACATTTTTGAGAAAAAGGACAATTTATGCTCAGGCTCTTTTTTGTGGTTTTGTCAGACATTAGGTTACTTTTCTTCTTAAGCCTTGGCAGGGCTTCAGCTGGAATGTTTTATCTGTCCAAAAGGCAACCATGTTCATCAAAATGAGAAGACCTGGAAGAGTATAGAATCTCTAGTAGCAGCAGAATCTCTATTAGCAGAGGTCTTCTAGAGCAGATTATCCATCTATTTATCAAAAGTGCGAGTTTTATGATTTGGCTGACTTGGGAGAAGATGGATCAAATGGTCCTTCCATGACTATTTCATACAAGTTTTAGGAGCAGCTTGTCCATCTTTCTTACTGCTGTGCACTGGTACAGGGAAAGGCTGTTTAGTACATCCTGATGAGAATTATCCTGGATAAGTGTGCAAGCAAGTTTGGATAGGCCAAAAAGGAGTTCACAAAGAAAAGATACCAACCACTTTTCCCCTCAAAATTAAACTAACCCAAATTGTCCACATCAAAACTTTACACTGAAGCATGATATTCTTTTGCATGGAGTTTCATGAAATTGCTATTCTTGAGACAACCACACTCCACATTTGTGGACCTGCAGCAAGGATAAAAAATCAAAGATAAAAAAAATTAAAAGGCTGCAAGGATAGTGAAAGATGAGTATAAGAGAAGGTCTGATTTTGTTGCTTCTGGTGTATCTCTATTGAACTAATGAATCAGGGTTTCTGCAGCTTGGCTGTTAAATATATGCAGCCGCTTTGTTTCATTGATATATAACTTCCCTACTAGAAATAGGCTTTTGTCATATTTTGAAGCTTTGAAGGTTGGCCATGGCCAAAGTCAGGCTGGTGGGCAAAGCACAGTATTGTTTCTTGTAGGACTGAAAGACACGGGAAGAAACCTCAGCACCTCACTGGTTTAATCCTGTGAATATGCAGAAGAGCCATTGCTGGTTTGGCTCAGCCATCTTTTGTTTTTTTAAACTCACTTGTAAGGGGGTATTTTCTTGCTTTCCTAAGAACATCTCCAGGCATTCTTCCCCAGTACTATAAAAAATCTGAAATGCTCCTTGTTCCTTTCATTGGTTTTGTTCTCTTATTCACATAGTATAGTTCTTGTGACTCTTGAATTTACAGGACTTATTATGTTTTTAAGTAGGGTGATGGGAAACACTTTCTGCCAGTGGTTTATGCTGAAGATGTATTTAGGAGGCCCGTTGCATGTTTCCACCTTGCCTTTGAGTGCTGCAGGCAGTTGTTAGTGAAACTTAATGTGCTGTCCAGCAGGTATTCTGTACATTTTATTCTCTCTGCACAAAACCAATAAGCAGTTTGTCTGTTAAGGAACCATCTTCTGCTAAGATGGTTACTAATTATTCTTACTAATAAGAGAGACAGGAACAATTTGACCCATCTGTCTACCTCCTAGGTCAGGAAGTCCTCTCACTGCCTCATTCAGTGCTTCAACTTTTGGACCACAATTGATGTGCAATTCAGATCCTATCCAAAATTCCCAACTCCAAGAGACATTAATACAGAACCCTCAGGTAAATACCAGAAGCATCATTTCATTTCTTCTCCATCTTCCCCTGTTTTTCTTTTGTAGATTGGCTTTTCAGAGTGGTGGTGAAAGAGGAGTATTGACTGAAAAATATGAACTGGAAAATAAACTCTTTCTCTCTCCCACATACCTAGGTGGTAGAGAGAGCTGTGGCTGGGAATAGTTGTTTATTATTCCAAAGGATTTTCTTCCCCAAACTGTGCACTGTCACGACTATAGATCAATCCATCTAAGTATAAGAAAAATCAAAATTCCTAAGTCTGTTCTTTGGGAGTTGAGTAAAACTCTTTAGTAAGACTTGTACCTGTGCATCTGAGGATGTAATTAAACTTTAGGTGTGTCTTTTGCTGAACTTGTTAAACAAGATTTCCACTGCTTTTTTACCTAGAGGACAAACCCATGAGAGAGTCTGTATTTATTTTGAGATACTCATCTAAACTGACACAATGGCAGTATTCACCCTGTAGCATACAATGGTAATCTTACACTTTTCCATTACCTCCTGCCCCCTGCTAAAAGCATTCAATAAAATAAATTTCATCATAAGCAGCACTTCTTCCCTTATATTCTCTTCATTGGGTGACTAAAAGTTCTTCATATAGTGTAAGAAAATATTATAAACATTAAGAACATTCTCTGAGTAAGAGATTCACCAGACAGAATTTGTGTATCTGTATAGTCATTACACTGGTTAAATTAAATGTACTGGTAAAGCCCACAGACATCATAAATACCAATAATCCAGTCCTTGTAAACCTCAGTACCCTCTGATTCAGAACAATTTAAAAAGTGCTTTAGGGTTTCTGAAGAAAGGCTCCAGAGGATGTACAATGATGTACACAAGAGGAAAGCTATATACATTAAGGGATGACTTTACACTAAGGCTCTAATTCTCCATTCTCCCACTCTGCCCATACTTGTACCGTTTCACAGTAAGGTGGATTCCTCAGAGAGGAGAAATGCTGCAAAGAGCTCTTAAAATAGGAACACAGGAGTGACCTATTTTCAGTACTTCCATTCTTATTTCTAGGTCTATTATATATAGTGTAATGAACATTGTAATGAACATTCAGCAGTGAAAAGATAACAATAACTGACCGAATACATTTGCTCACATTCTAAATACAAGATTAAAAATAGTTAGGAGACTGGACAAAACTGACAATGGGTCAGGGGCTGACCTGCAGAGCAGCTCCCTAGCTCAGGTTAGAGCTATCAGAGACCACATTAAATGAGCTAGTGACCAAGCCAGAGTGAACACGTGTCACCCTCTCTTGTTTCATTTTGCTTACATAACAAAGAAACTTTGCAGGAATTTGGACAACTCTAATGTAGAGCTGACATGGGTATGGTTGGAAAAGATGACATCTATACCTAGAAAAATTTTATTCAGTCGTGGGATTGAACTGTATTGCAGAAGAGGCATGGAGAAGCTCATAGTGTGTCTTTCCTACAGGCTTTATCATGATGATATCTACAAACACTGTGACGTATTACAATAGAACTACCATCTTTTTACCATCTCATCTGCTTCTGAAAAGTCAAACTTTCTATTTGGGAGGAGGAAAAGAATTTTTCATCATTTAGGAGGCTTTTGCAAAGCTGAGATTAAATTCTTCAATTCCAAAAGTGAAAACTGGAAGTGATTTTTAACAAGGATGGGTTGTTTTTGCTCATTTCACAGCTTTTTCAAGAAAACTCTGATTATCTTCAGCAATCACTCACAGTTATAGTACCTGTCTTCCTCCACATACGTGTATTTCTGAGACAACTTCAAGAATTCTAGAATCTGTCAAAAATTAATTGTTGGATCATGTACTCCACTCTACTGTAAACTGCTAACTTCTAGAAAGCAAGCTGCTTTGCAGTACTTTGGCATACAATACAAACTTCTTTTAAGAGCTTCAACAATGAGGAAGGAATGCTTTCTTTTTTTTCAGTAGATGTGTACTGTAAAAAATATATGTGTGAAGATAGAACATGGACATTTGACAGGTGAACACTCAGTGCTTAGCTTGCTGAAGCAGCATTTCTGCTATGCTTTTTTTTCTTAAGGCCCATGTCAAAAAACCAAATCAGCCATATAGCGGTATTCACGTTTTGTAGATGGAAGTGTTTAATTTGAAATTACTAAGGCATCTTTTTCCTAAATGTATGGTCACAGCCTGACTACAAAGCATTCATTAGTGCCTGAGTGCAAGTGTTAATAAAAGAATAAAAAAGGAACTGTCAATCAGGAACTACATGATCGTGCAGTGTTCTTTTCTTTTAGCCAAAGTAATCCAGCTTTGCATTTCCTTCCCGTTGTGAGAATTTTACGTGCTGAGTTAGTTCACTGCAGAAACAGTTCAGTTAGCGTGCTGAAGAACACAGTCACTTCTATCCCTGAGCTGCTGAATCACTTACCCGCCGCTCCAGCTAGTTAATAGTAGCTATTTTTAGTTTATGGTGGAAAACGCTCTCATGGTGGCAATGACACTTCAAAACAGTTTGGGAGCAAAATCATCTGCTTTGAACGTCTCTCAGAGCCTTGTGTGGGTACGAGCGCCTCGCTATTCATTCCCAGCTCTGGCAATCTAGGTCAGCCTGGCGCGCGGGATATGGCATTTGCTGCCTCTTTCATAACTGCCTGTAAGAGTTCTGGGGTCATGTTTGTAAACACTGCTGCCATGTGCGCGTAAGCACGTGGCGAGACACCAGCATGACCTGGAGTGCCAAAGCCAAGAGGTAAAGCTTGGCGCCGGTGTGATGTCGCTAAGCCAACCAGCGCCAGCGCCCCGGCTGGCGCACACCCCGCGCAGCTCTGGGAGCCACCACGGCGGGGTGTTTGAAGGGCAAGTGGGAACCTTTTTCCTGTATGTGCCACACGTGGATGTGTGCTAGTGTTGATGGTGGCCCCGCAGGTTAGTCTGTCAGTGTAAGCAAATGGCAGTTCTGAATTGTTCTTAAGAAAAATGGGACTCCTTTCTGCCCTAAGTCTCTAAAATTGGAACCCACATGGTCCCAGAACACAATGCAAAAGTGTGACTCTTAGGGAGAAGAACTGTATAAGGGCACATTGCCAAAGTTTCCAAAATGACTTCAAAGACAAGTAACAGAGACTTCTGTGTCTGTAATAGCTTTTTGCTGGCTTTGCACTGATGAAATTAAGAGCATGTTTCAGGCATTTGAGGAAGTAGCTCCCAAATTATTTCTGTTTATCAGTAGAAGTTGCGTGATATGGCCAGTACAAACAAAAGTCACGAGTCTTTAATTTCCTCTTAATGAGAAATAAGCAGATTGAGCCACCCAAACCTATGCAAAGTTTCATCTCACGCTGGCCACACACTTTATATGCTTCAAGGAAAAAAAACCAAAACATGTGACAGGGGGAACAGTCTGTGGTCAACGTCCCTCTCCATTGTAGGGGCTCTGTTTCAAGCGCAGCTGTAAGTCTCATTTGCTTTGTCCTTTCCTGGGGGAGCTGAGAATAGGACAAAGAGTTAAAGTGTTACCAGTCTCTGCTGAGTCTGCACTTCTCGGCCAGGCAAGCTAGAGAGGCGGCTGGAAGAGGGTGTGCTCGCAGCAGAGGGTGAGCGGGAGGGGGTGCGGGGAGGGAGAGTAAAACAAAAGGAGAAAAATAAACTGTGCACACCCCGAAACAAAACAGGGGAACGAGTACAGAAAAAGTTCTCGTCTTTGAAGAATGGGAACTTTTCTGTTTGTTTCCCTCCATGTAGCTATATCTTGTTATCTGAACTCAAGGTACGGTAGATATATGAGTCCTTGAACTCTGAACTGGTGAGGAGAGTAGCAAAAGTAAGTGAATGCAATTTTAGCTGAGCAGCTGGAAAGAAACAGGCTTTGTCTTTTTGTTCCTTAGCTATAGGAGGCCATTTAACATTGCAACACACAGCTGTTCAAACCTCTTTCTTACTGTATGCCAGTGGCCTGCTAAAACAAAGCAGAACTAAGGCAGTCTTCTCTGAGTGACAATGCAACTCTGGGTTGAAATACTAGCTGCTCCAAATTATTTGTGGTTTTTTGAGCCCCATCTCTTAAACCTGGACAAGAATTGGTCCCTGGTTTGTTAGTGGGAAACGAAAAAACTGAAAGTGTCCATTAGTTTCCACGGGCTTTTTGAAATCCTGCCCTACTGTAAATGTTACCCAATTCCTTAGCAGTGTTTCTGGAAAGCAGAAAAGTACCTTCCTCACTGTTGTGTGTACATCTAGCTAGCGCTCTCCAGTGCTACTACGCTATCGAGCAATGATGTTTCTATTTTTGACTCACTGTGGACAACCTTGCTCTAAACCCCTGGCCTGAATATTGCTTAAATGTAAAATGAGTAAACCTGAACAAGCTAGCAGGCTTCACAGCCCATCACAGCCCTGCCTTCAGCCATGACTGCTACAAGCTGCCAAGACCGTGGGTGAAAACCAGGAGCTCTCACAAGCTGCAGTGTGGCACCCAGCGGTGCCTGGGGACACCCAGGAGGGTGTTTGTAAACAGCGTGGCCATGTGCACATGTGCCACGTGGGGCTGGGCTGGCTGAACCTCCAAACTGCTGTGGGGAGAGGAGCAGCTGCGGGAGGCAAGTCTGAATGCTCCGCTCCATCTTTTCCAACGTGTTTGCAGTGGTATTGTGTCTCTAAACATGGCAGGGAAAAATCCATCTGTCCTTCATGGTCAGCTGCATCTGCCAGCATCCAGAGATGCTGCATGAGCTAAATTACCTATTGGATTTTATTTCCAAAGGCAGTTCATCATGGATTGTATCACAAGTCCATGAATGTGCTGAAGTTAAATAGGGTGGTTGGTTAAATGCACTATGTAACCAGGCAGGCCGAGCTATGCCTATGATCCACAGCAAAGGAATTCTCAAAGGCCAGAGACATTAAAGATTACCATCTCCAATTCAGGTGGAGGAGAAGAAGGTGGACTCTTGAACAGAAAGCTATGAATGCTGCTATGGTTAATGTCAGGTCAATGCAGGCTTGTGCATCCCATCTCCAGCAGAGAGATTTCTAACAACAAATTAAAACTGTTTTTATTTTGGTATTTTTCCCTTCTTTGAGATCTGCTACCAAGTGTGATGGCAACATGAAGGATCTTGGCCCCTGACAAACCTTTAATTGATAAAACAGATCAAATGGGAATTGTGTGGTAGATTGGAGCTGATGTACATGAATGGCTTGCAGACTGTGGGAAATCCTGCCTGAATGAATAGGAGGATCAAGGGTATTAAAGGGAGTTAACTGGGGTACCTACTTATAGAAATGTCATAACTGTTTCACACACTGTGATTAACTGACACAACCTACTATTTTTAATTATTGTCATTTTAATTATTTGTTTGGAGGTACATAGAGACACCTACAGTGCCAGTAAAATGGAGATAACATTCTTCTCTGCATCCTTTCTCAATTGGAGTGGAGGGTTTAAACAGTGCCAAAAAGCAAAAAGTCATCCTTTTCCCTGAGGAGATTTATTTAATTTGCTGAGTTGTTTTGGATAAGCACTGCTGATTTAGAGGTCCGAAAGTTTGTGCAGCAAAACCAGAACATGTTGTCAGTCAACAGAAAATGCTACTGAAAACCAAATTCTAAAAAAAAGTGAAAAGCGTCTAGTTTCTGTTTCTTAAAATTGATACTTCTGTTATCTTAGTAAGCAGAGAAAACGATCAGTAAACTTCTGAATGAGCAGGAAGGAGGGTAAAGCACTGGGGTTTAGGAGATATGGGTTCAGTTCCCAGCTATACCACAGCTTTCCTGTAGGTCTTCTAGGGTTAAGAAAAAAAAGGCACAGAAATGAATGACTCCAGCAGGGTTTGTACCACATTGCATGATCTCTGTGTGCTTTGGCTCTCAGTTGTTGCTTATTAATTTTATACCCTTTATCTCCTTCTTTGCGTGTTTTGCCTGCTCATTAACATCAGCACCCTGGGGAAAAGGCTGCAGCAGTTCTGCTTAGGAACTTCTATCACACACACACACAGAGAAAGCAGGCACTAATAGCAGCTTTGCTTTATTTACTGCAAATATTTAGGTTTTTGAAAGGGAGCTACTAACACTCTGGACCCTTGTGTGCTGCCAGACCCCTTTTCTCTGCCTCTTTTACGGAATTAAATAGTAAGACAGAACAAAAATGGCTCATGTTTGTACAGCCCCAAGCACAGTGGGATTCTGTTTCATGGCTGGGATATGAGGTGCCTCCTAATGTGCAATAATTAATTTCACTCTATCCACTCTCCTTATGTTTAGAAGCATCAGAGTTGCCATCCTGAATTAGACTCATGCTCCAGCTTGTCCAACAAAGTATCTCTAACCAGCTCACTGTTTCAAGAAAAAGCAGCTATTCTGTTAGTAGCTAGACCCACTCTTCTAGAAGCAAAACTTCTTATTCATCAGCTAGAGTCTACATTTTATAGCAAAATACACGTTAACTTGCAACTGCTTTGAAAAGTTGGGGTTTCTCAGTAAAAATTTGTTTTTTAGCTTCTATACCTGTAGTCTTTCCATCCATCTCTTCTCCCTGACCCCACAAAAAACAGGAAAAAAAAAAACCAAAAAGACCTACTTTTCTTTTTCTTTTTTCAGTACTACAAAGTATATGACTGACTAGGTGCCTCACTGCTCCAGGTGTCTCTGGTATAGCTTGGCAAGCCCAAGAAAAATGAATAGGGCTTTGTGAAAATGGCAGTTTGCGGGATCATAAGTCAGCTGACACTGGGGAAAAAAAAGCCGCCTATACTTAATGTATTGTCAACTGTACAACATAGACACAGTGGAAAAATAGATGGAAATCTGTTTTTTCCTGCCTGGTTTCTCACTTCTCGGGCAGTACACAGAGTAATAGAAAGAAAACAGATCAGCAGAGTTCTTGGTTTTCTTACTGCTTTCTCACACCTACAGAAGCTTCTCTGCATTAAGGATTACAGGGAAGCAGAAAAGTACAGGTCTGAAGTTATTTAGGAAAAACAAATGTTCCACGTAAAGTATGGAAAGCACCATAGAAACAATAGTGAACTATAGGCTGCTGTGATTTTCTGCTTTGAGTGGTTTTCATCTTTATGAATATCAAGAGTGTTTTTCCCTATTTGGTCTGTATTTTCACTTGCTTCTAGGTATGTTATGTGTACATTTGCAACTACCTGTGCATGGAATAGGAAACATACTACCATACATTTTCCTTCCCACAAAATGTCTACTAGATACATAAAATGAAAGAAGTGTTAAATCTGACCCTTTCTGGTTGTGAAGCTTTCATGTTTTTGATTTTTAGTGGTGCCATTTAAGTAATACTTCAGAGCTCTTTTGGGCAGACAAACTTGAAATTAAATAGAAAAACAAGCAAAAGGAGTGCAGAGGGAACAGAAATTTGGTAAGCAGAAAGTATGTTAAAATCTGTAATATGTGCATACACATACCACCACTGCTCCATATCCCAGGAAGAGGTGAGTCCCATGTATTTGCCAGCTTTCATAAGTTCTCTTTTAGGGATAAATTGCATTTGTTTTATTAAGCTGTACATGCACTTGGAGCCTCCTGGAAATACCTCACTTCTATGGTCTTTAACTTTGGGAAAGCAGTAGAAACTCCTGTTTTACTGCAACAATTCCTTTTCTTCATTTTACCATGAGCAGGAGAGTCCAATGCTACTTGCACACAAGAGAAAGTATGCAATCATTCTTTTCTCCTTTTTGCTTACATAAGAGCTGAAAGAGTTTTGTGTCCTTTGGCAAGTATAAAAATTTTATAACTTCAAAGAATGTGACTTCAAACACAAGTGAAGTAGCACTGAAAGAACAAACAGATTAAACAAAGATGAAAAAAAGCATTGGGGGCATGAAATGGGGGTGAGTGTTGCATGAACAGTTGTCTTTCATTCGAAGGGACAAATCTGGAAAGATGCTAAAGGACACAGAAGATGAGGACAAAACTCCCCCTCCAGAATCAGGCCCAGGGTTAATGTTTACCCTTTGATCTCTCTAACAGCACTAGAAGTGGCAAGAGAAGGAACAGTCAGCACAAACTGAGAAATGCCTTTGTCACGTATTCTCTCACATGCTTTACTCTAGCTTGCTACCTTCTGCTGCCCAGACAGTGCAAGAGTAATGGGAATTGTGGGTCAAAAAAAAAACGGCCAGAAAAGAAAATGAAAAGTGGTAAAGAGCTTACTGAAACAGAAGCAGATTCAGGATATGACACAAATCATTTTATCCTGCAAATGAGAAGACACCACTGCAATGTAATTACAAAATTACAGTGTTGTAATAGACATCAACAGAAAATGGGAGCAACCAATGTGGACATACAACTGCTGGCAGAAGCCATGTGTATAACAAGATCTGTGATAGCCTTCCTACTCTGTTGCATTACAGTGAATACCATGACTCATCCAGACAAATTCAGAACATGGAAGAGGCATTTGTACCAACTGCTTCCTCGCTATGAGGAGAAAACAGAACTTAGGATTCATCTTGTTAAGTAAGTAATGTGCTTTGCACAATGTTCTGAGTGATTCCTGCAAAACTGCCTAAGAAAGTCTGAAAAATGTGCATGGGACCAGATAAGGAGCATTAGAACCTCTGATAATGAGGTCCTACATCACATGCAGGGCAGAGGCTTCAAGTGTCTTTGAAGACCAGAACTGGCCTGACAGGTTTGGTTTAGGTACACAGGCCAGAGCATGAAACATGCTGTCAGCTGGGTGCTTCTGAGCAGCTACAGTGCATTTTCACAGCATCACAAAATTTTTTATCTCTGCAAGGAATCCCCAATAACTAACACCAGTTCTCCCCCCTCCTTTTTTTTTTTTTTTTTTTTTTTGTGAGAAACAGATTGGTGGCATTATTCATTTGGTTGGGTAAATGCAGAAATTTCCACCAAACTTCTTACATCTAATGGAGATCTAAAACTTGCCTTGCAGAGGTATAAGCTTTCGTAATGGCAACGCCTCTTTGTGTCAACATGTCTCATTAAGTAATAAAGACTTCAGCTATTTGATTTTACTCATAAAGTTAGTGGGATTCACAATTTCTTTCTTGTTCTTTAAAAAGGGAATTGTTCTAGTATCCTAACAGGCAGTGAATCATGCTTAATTAAGGAAAAAATATATAACCATTTCCAGTGGGATTCTTATAATGTAAAGAGCTGCTTTGCCATAAAAGCTTTTGGGACTTGAATTAATTATACATTTTTAAAAGGGGAGGAGAGGCACAAAAATAATTTGAAACCTTTGCAATAATTCCCTTAACCCTCATCTCATACTTCGGGTCAGTCTGTTCCAGACAAACCCGTCAGCACAGCACAGACTGCGCTCAAGTGCAGAGGGAAAAAACAGCAGCATTCGGCAAAGGATCCAGTGGTCTAGAATGCAACACAGATGCAGAAAGCTCAGCCAAAACCCAAACTATGATATGAGTTCTTAAAACTCTGCATTTTTTTTATTTCTGTCCCCCTCCTCTGCTGTCCGTGAGGGCTAGGGACATTCCTAGAACTCTGTCCTCACTGGCTGCGTCAAGGCAGCTGCCGAGGATGCTGGGACACTGTTTGTAAACACTCAAACCACGTGCACGCAACCACATGGAGAGTCATCGTCCTGACCTAAACCTACCCACTTGGTAAGCCGGGGTTTCGCTGCAGTGGAGCCAAATCCTTTCCCAACACATTGTGACTGAGAGTAGCTCACGCCAGGACACTGGAACACACACTTGGACTGCTGATGCATTATTGGAAAGGAGATTAGGCAGAAGAGTTGTTTAAACTTTAGTCATTGAAATGTGAGTTTAAGGACAGGGTAGCTTATGTAGAGTGCTGAAGATGTTCTTTATACAGCTGTAAAAATTCATCTTAAACCTTTAAATCTTCCCTCCCCTGTGCATATACCTGGTAAAACCAATATTCCTATGTTGGGAAAACATGGGGAATATATTTGAGGTTAGAGGTAATGCTGTAGAACATGTGAAGATTATTTCATGTTGTCTAAATTGCATCATAGTATTTAATCAGAGTGCAGATGATACTGCCCTGTACCTGGAGAAGACATTTCCAAGGGGTATTTGGTTATTGAGCTATTCCTGGTTATCTTAGCCATCTAAACACTCACCTGCTCACTGTGACACTGGTATTTGGTTATTGAGCTATTCCTGGTTATCTTAGTTTCAAAGTGACAGGTGAGTGTTTAGATAGCTGTCTGTTGTGGTTTAACAAAACTTTGTACTTGCTTAGGCTTAAAATGCTGAATTTTCCTTTCTTGCTGAACTTGAGCATTGAACAAGCCTATTTCTTTCTGCACTGCAACAGAAATGCATCCTGTATTTAATGTTTTATTTTTGTTTTAGTAAGAGGAAAAACACACACACAAAGAATTAGGTCAAATACTGCGAGCCTTTATTTGTCTGTAAGCATAATCCTTCTGGGATTTCTTGCCATATGTATACTACAAAACAACAACACTCCAACTTGAAATCCCGACCTCCACAGAAAACTTTGCTTTTTAAAGACAGCCTCAATTTTGTTCAGGTTACTAAGATGATTCAGCATTCTGGAAGGTGTTTTACAGAGATGAACAAGCCTGCTTGAAAAGACAGACAGGAATCTAAATCTTTATGCCTTTTATTTGTTAAAGTGTTTTTCAAAGCATGGCAATTGTCTTTAAAGTGACCTCAGATTTAAAATTCTTTATTGGGAAAAACTAGTAGAAAACTCTTTCTGATCCACCTATAAGTTAGGATATATTTTTTCCTTCATTTCAAGAACAGTGTGAGATACATGAGTAAAATTAGTTAGCTGTTCTTTCTATTTCTCAGACCTTGTTTTTCCTCTACCTTCTTCCACCCTGCTATGTAATGCAAGGCACATTCCCAGTATTTTAATCCAAACAACCTTTTTGGGTCAGTCATCGGCTGTCCTTGGGATTAATCCAGCTGATGCTGGAGGGTCAGAATTTTATTCCTTAACCCCACCATCTCTGCATCCAGCCATTGAGCAGTTTCTTGGCAAAATGGGTGATTTTCCATATATATGTGTGTATATGTATATATACACACACATACAGATCTTTTTAAAAGCAAACTTATCTACCCTAAGGTAAGGCAGAAATGATTTCTTTTCAATGGGTGACTGAGAGGATGATTACTCACGGTACTTTCCATTTGTAAGGCTTTGTTATCTAGGATTATTGGGACAAGGTATGCAAATTGAACATGTAAGCAGTGATGATAAAGTAGCAACCGGAACTATGGCAACTTGTTAGTAGTTACTTGTTCAGTGTTCAAAGGCATATTTCTGCTGCAGAATGTCACTGAATGAGTAAGATGGTACTCACTGCCTTATGAAGTAAGGGATGGGAATAATGCTGCAAGTGTGATTGATTCATACAATTCTCTTTTTGGCTTTCAGCCATGATGCAGTCATATGCTTTATCTCTGTCAGACTACAGCTTTTTTTTTAAATAATGAATCATAGTACATCCCACTCCATTTCAGAACCAGCACATTGCCTTTCAAAATGATGTCACAACACTCAATGCTGCTGGCTGACTGCCTTAAAAGCAATCAGAGAGCTGGACTAAATAAATACTGTATATTATTTGCCAAAATAATTTGTGGTTGTGTTCTCCAGTGCAGTTTCCAAGATAACCACCAATTCTACTTGAAACTTGGCAACTTTGTTCTACCACTTTCAAGCTCCAGTTGTGAAGCTAGCTTGCAGATGCTGCTACCATGCCTAGAGCTACTGTGCAGCAGCCCAATGAAAGAGGTGGAGGGATCACTCCCTGTGACCAGCCAAATTTGACAGCTCTTCTGGAATTCTACCTTGACAACTGTCAGCTTTTTGAAAAGGACCTTACTTGGCTCCTGTTGAAACACGAAACACATCTTCCACTTGGAATTAAATGGAACAAGGGATTTAAAGTCACTGCTTAGGCACACTGATAAAAACACTACTGTCCATGCAACTTAGGAGTGAAGCACTCTCTGTGAACCTGACCAAGTCAGTGACATTAATCCAACCTAACCTTCATGTTTTTTCAAGCACCAGACTTGTTCCAAAATATGATGAGCATTTTTTCCCCCTTTTCTTTAGGGCTGTCTGGCTGTTGTTAATATTTAAGAGAACACTGTGGAGGACACAGGCCAGCAGCATCTGAAGTGCTTGGGCAAGAAGGAATAGTCCCATCCAACTTTGGCAGCTGAAATGTCCATTTCAGCAACTACAGATTCTCCCAATTCCACATGCAAAAGCAAAAACATTTACAACCTTGTATTTCTGCTGCCCAGTGCAGCACTGGTACCAACAAGAGACCTTGGAAATCTGTCCATCATAATAACTCAATAACTCCGCAACAAGTGCTCATTTCTTGTTCTTTAAACAATGCTGACATGCCAAATTCTAAGACCATGTGCACTATATAAAAACAATATCAGTTTTTCTGGCTAAAAGCCACCACAATGAATCACCACAATGACAAAGTTCTAATTAAAAACCTTACTACCAACAGTGATAGTTCTGTAGATTCAGGTCTCCTGTTCAGCCTTGTCTTCTTTTGAAGATTTGTTTGGAATGGGCAATACAAAACCACTTTCTGAAGTTCCCTGAATGCATTCACAAAGGGTTTTTTAATGCCACTTCCCAAAATGTAACAACTCTTTCCACTGAAAGATGACTTTTGAGTTCCTCATCTCACATTAACAGCAATTTAGTACTACCACCAAAACACTGTTGTTTTCCACAGCTTTGCATTCCCTTTTTTCCCTCCTCCCTTCACCCTGGCTTCTAGATTTAAATGTTTTCTGACTTCACTGGTAGGGGTCATTCTAAGCTTTCCAAGAGAGAGACAAAATACTGCCCGACAGAGATTTTTTTTTTTTTCCCATTGGTTTCAAATGGTGGTTTTTTGCGGGATAAAATCCAAGATGGGTACATTGTTTCAGAGAGTTAACAGCATCAGCCAGATCCCACTGTAACTCCAGTTTAGACATGACTATTGATCATTGACATCTCCCTGTTGAGTATCTTCGGCAACTACGTCCTGTTTTGCACTTTGCAGCCTCCTAAGTGCTACAGTGGAATACACACGCAGATACACAAGTGAATGTGTGACTGCTCTCACCCCCCGCTGCAGTAAGTCAGCCTGCCATTAACACGCGAATGGAACGGCCTCATTAGCCGACAAACAACACCCACTGACCTGCTTTCACTAGGGACAGTGTTATCTGCTCATCTCTGAAACTCTTAAACTTCACTTTGAAAGGAAGAAGAAGAATAGAAAATGCTGCTGCACATGTATTCGGAGCTGCCGATCACTGCTCAAAGCCTGCACATTGGCACGCCGCTCATCATGGAAAGCGAATCTTGTGATGAGATCTTAGGCTGCAGCGTTTCGATGAAAGCACGCTAGACCACATCACTTTTCCCTTCACCTCACTCCGAAAAGGAAAATTACTTAGCAGAAAAGAGTCTGCTGAATTTCCAACAGTCAGACCGCGAGCCGAAAAGCCCCCCTTTAACTCCAGGCAAGAGAATCAGTGCTGGTGTCTAAGGGGGTGATTTAACGCCGATAAACGCCGCGATGCGAGCGAGCGCTCGCTGCCGCGCGTCCGACTCAAGCGCGGTGAGGTTGTTGCTCTTGTCTGTCATCTGGCGGGGAACGAGCCTGACCTCGCCGAAAGCGTTCTTTTAGGGGAACACGCTCGGGAAAGTGATTCTCCTTTTCATCCCGTGGCCACATTGTGCCCCGACGGCGAGGTTTAGCAACGCGGGCGAAACACGCGTGTGGATTATTGCACGGAAAACGGGAGGCCTCGCTCCGAGCCCCCACCTCGCCCGCACGCACTTCTCCCTCCCGAGCCCCCCGGCACCGCGGTCCGCTCGCCACCCCCTCGCCCTCCCCAGGCCCCGCAAGCCCCCCTCCCTTCTCCCTTCTCCCCGGGCTGCGCCCGCCTTTGTGTCCGCCCGGGGCCGGGGAGCGGCACAAAGCCGGGGCGCCTCCGGCCGCCGTCCCCCGTCCGCAGACAAAGGCGCGGGGAGGGGCGGCGAGGCGAAGCCTGGGTCCGGCCCCGCGGGGAGGGGGCGGCGGCGCCCCCGCCGCCCCTGTCAATCAGCCATGTTGGGGGACCCACGGCGGCGCCCCCTCCTCGCCGACCCCCGGCGGCGCGGCGCGGCGCTGCCCCGCGACACCTCCCGGCGGTGCCGGGCGGGGAAGGCGGCCGGCGCGGTGATCCCGCTCTGACCTCTGCCGCGTCCCTCAGCCTCGCCGACATCCAGCACGCACAGCCCGGGCGCCGCGCTCCCCGCTCCTACAGCGCCGCCATCTTGCTTCCTTCTGCTCCTTGGCGAGCGCGGCCGGGCCCCCGCATCAATATGCGCGCGGCGCCCTGACGTCGGCGCCCGCCCCGCGCACCGCCCCGCGCGCGCGGCACGGCTCCCCCCCGGTCCCCCCCCAGCGCGCGGCGCGGGGGCGCCCCCAGCACCGTCACCGGCGCCGTCCCCGTTCCCGACCGCGCGGGGCTTTTTTCCCGGCTGCTGACGCTCTTTCGGCCTTTTGGGGATTCCCACCCCCGCCCTCTCGCACCCCTCCGCCTTTTCTGCTTTCGCCGGTGGGTTCGCGGGACGCGGCGGGGCGGAGGGTACCGCCCTCCATGCGCCAGCCCCCGCCACCCCCCGTGGGACACCCCCCACGCCGCATCCCTCCCGTTCCCGGGGGCCGGCGGCACTTTCCCACGGCCCCGGGAGCCCGTCTGCTGTGCGGCGGGCTGCTCTCCCTCGGCTGCTGCGCGAGGCTTGGGGGTACAGCTCTGTAGTGCGCGGTGGCCGGATGACAGAGTAAAAGAAAAGCCAAGATAGAAAAGTGTGTGTGGGGAGGGGGGAGAGGGGGTGAATTGACAAAATCTCCTCAGGCTTCCCCAAAATGAAGCCCTGTGCCCGCAGACACCGGGCTGCCAGCGGGGATTGCTCAGCGCGGGGTGAGCAGGACACTCGTTCCCGGGAGCGCCCGCAGCCCCGCGGCTCGGTGCGTGACGAGCGGGACTAGCGGCACCGTTCCCAAACTACGGGCTCGTGGCTCGCCGCAGGAGAAACGGTGTCGTGCCCGCGACAGCTGGAGCAGCAGAAGGAGGTCTGGCTGCCAGTCTCAGCCCCGGGAGCGGAGCTGGTGCCCCCCCAGCCTGCCAGCCCCCGCCGGCGGGGACAGCTCCCCGCTGCCATCCCCTCCGTGCGCCGCTCGCCGCCTTTCACCGGCGGAGCTGGAGCCCTTCCAGCTGGGCAGCTGCGGGGAGCAGAGGTAAAAGTATGCAAAATCGCCTCCCTGGGAACCGGCTCTGGGCTTTCACACCGCCGAAACACCGCCCGGAGTCCCGAGCGCCGGACGGACGCCGGGGCCGCCCCTCCAGCTGGTCCCTCCACTTACCACTGCGCCAAGTAGGGCAGCCTACAGGTTGCTTTCCTTCGGCTCGTCCGGGACGCGTGCGGGGCCCGGGAGGATTTTAGGAGAGCATTAGCTTTCCGGCCAGGCCCTCTCCCCCTCTCCGGTGTGTCTTTCACCCCAGGGGGTCCCAGGAGAAGGTCTGCAAGCGCTGCGTTCATCAGTAGTGCCCAAGAGATGCTGAATCCGCATCTGTCCCCTGCCTGGCAAAGGCAGGCTGGTGAAAAAGGGTCAGCAAGATGACAAATCCGGTGCATTTCATGCAGATCAAAGTGATTTCTAGGAAGTTCAGGTCATCACTGAGTAATTTGTTTTTCATATCACAGGTTGTACCCTGAGTTTTGGTTTTACTTTAATTTCTGTGAAACATTTCAGAAGTACACTAGAGATAAAAGTTTGCCCTTACAACTTGCTAAAACAGCTGGTGGCAGAGTGTCGCTTCGGTACCTTTGCGAGGCAGCTCGTTCTCCCCAGCCTTTGAAAAGGTGCTGGGCTGGCTAGCTCTATCCTGTAGGAAAGTGCCTGGGGTTTCTGACAAAGACCTTTGTGTTTACTTCTACAGAGCTGACTTCAGCAGCATTTCGTGCAGACTAAATCTATGCAAATAGACGCAGGTCTCTCTCTTCTTGAAAAAGTAAATGATGCAAAAAATGGTTAAGATCTGCCTAAATTGTGCCATTTTTTGTGCTTTCACAGCACTTGTTTGGTTTCCACAGGCTTTAATCAGCATTTAAAACTCTTTTAGGTTTGCCTGTTTTATTAAAGCCTGGGGTTGCTTTATCCCCTGGTGTGGCACATCCAGCTGACACAACAAGGAACGAACATGCTCAGCCTCTCAGTGGGTTCCAAGCTCTGTCTCGTCCCTAAGCTGCTCTAAGGGCGCTGCAGACACCTCCATCCTCTGCACTGTCTTGTTCTGCCCAGCCAGGGCTCGGCGTTGACAGGGTTTGGTGGGGCCTCTCTCTGTGCTTTTCTCCAGCAATTTTTATTGTGCTGGGAGAGGTGACCCTCCTTTGCACAGCTCAGATCCCTCCCATGCTCTTGAGCCCTTTGTGGCTGGAAAAGGCAGGTGGCTGGTTTTGGCAGGGCGCTGCTGCATCGGAGCAAAGACCTATCTTCCCTTTGCATGAGCAAGCAGCTGCAAACCTGTGTAACTGACTGGGTGGGTAAAATGAAAAAAAAAAATAAAGAAAAATCCTCTAACAACCACCAAACCCAAAAGCCACAAGCAGGAGTTTGACACTGAGCTAGGATTCTTTTGTTTTCTGCCTGTACTCCTCTGCTGAAGATAAGGGATCACTCATGCATGTTTTAGCTGCACATATGAATGTGAGAAATGCGTGCATTTTTTAAATGCTTCCTGACATAGGTGTGGTTCCCTTCCCTATTCTTTGCACTCTCTCACTCTCTCTCCCTTTCAACTTTACTGCCCTAATGACAGCCTGTTGTAATCACGAGGCTCCATAAACTCAGGAGCAGTCCTGCTGAACCAGCAGTACTGTCTTGCCTCCTGGAGCACAAGGCACATTTACCGAGCCTCCCCTGCACTGCCAGCTTGTGCTCAGCTATCTCGACCTACAAACCTCCTAAATGACCCAGTGCCATCCTGCTACGTCTTGGCAAACCAGGATCTTTTGGCTTCCAAGACTGAGGCTTTCTGTCGTGCATACTCCTGTCAAATGTAGCGTGCTCTACAAGACATGTTACTTGGTATCTGCTAGCAGCCTGATGGGAGGGAGATGAACCTAAATTCTGCCTTGGAGTAGTTCTGTTTGCTTCAATGTATTTATTGAATGAGACATTTTGACCCATTTTGCTTTGTCGTATCTATCAAACGGGGAGAAAAATGACTGACCATGACCACAGTGAGAAGTCACATAAAACCCCCCTACACTTTTTCACCCTTAAAGAGTTGGGGCAAGGCAAAAAGTCTTTCACATCTCAAACATGCTGTTCCCTGACTTAAGCTGTATTCATTCCTCAAAGTAAGTATCTGCTGTAAAAAACAGATATGCAGCTTCTTTGGAAACGTGCTGAAATGCACATTTAGCTCAAACAATGTTCTGGAGCTGTTTCTAGAACTATCCCAGCCACACCATTTTTCATGGGCAGAACCACAGGTGAAAAGCATCCTGCAATGAGAGCACTTGTGTGTACAGTGTGTAATTGCACACAATTAATCCAGCGGTTTCAAAGAGCGTGGGCCTTGCCCCTTTGCTAGAGGAAAACTTTCTCACTGTGAAGGATGTTGGGGGTTGCCAGGACAAGAGTTGCAGCCAGATTCCTGCTGCAGTGAGCAAACCTGACTGACTTACTGAGGGAATGTGCGTGGCTTCATCAAAGCCCCAAATGAAACATCCAGAGAGATGTACAGGGCAGACAATATTTCATCCTGCACCCCGCCTTGCAGAATAAGTGGGTTTGTATTAGCTACCCACTTCACATAGCTTGCAGGGACAAATTGAACTCTGACTTTGAATTTCTGTTCAATAACCAGTTCAGAGCCATAATTCAATTGTTTCTACTGAGACTTCAAATTTTCAGGTTGTTTTTATTCATGTTATCTTGCCCCCATAATAAAATGTGAACAGCTATATGGGGTGAGAGGAAAGAAATTTGCTAGATACCCCATTTCACCTCCTCGAGCAAACCTCTGGAGCCCAGAGAACTGTCTGCTGTAACGTGATGGGCCTGCAGAAAATCTCTTGTGTCCTTCCTCCACACAGACATTTGTGTCTGTCACAAGGGACACTGATTTCTCATGGGCCCATGTCTGGATCACAGCAGCATCCACCAGAAGCCCTAGAGGAACAAGGTGAGGGAAAAGCAACAGGACCAGTTCAGTGAGCTATTGTTTAGCTTTGGTTTATACTTTCAGCAGGGCTTTTTCAGGTCCTGAGACATCAGCTCATCCATGAGCTTGAGAGTCCAGCCTCAGAGCTGAGGGATCACACTGATGCTGGGGCTGCAGCTATGCCAGCAGGCAGCAGGAGGTGGCCCTGCCAGACTCCTGTTGATGACAGGATGCCACCTCACTTTTTTCCCCTGAATTCATCAAAGATCATTATTTGTCATGTCTTTACATTCCTACCCTAGACAGGAAGGGACTTTTCCAGGACTGCAGAGATGAGTTGTTGCAGAGGAAACACGTAGGAGTTTTGTTTGTCTGTTTGGGAGCGAGGTACCCAGTGGTTGGGATGCCTGCAGGGACACTGGGATGAGTTGTCTGCCCACTGCTGTCATTCTTTTGGTGGGAGATGTGTGTTTCCTAAGAGCTCAGCTTTAGATGGCTCAGCTTTTAAACCCTTGGCTTTTGCCAGTGGGTGTAGATATCCTTGTGCTGCTCTTCAGTGTTTATGGCTCTAAGGTGACTGTAGCCTTGTGGTTGCTAAAGCATTTATGGCTGGTAATCCTGAATTTTGGCACCCTAGACATCTGCTAGGGGCAATTCCTGCCCCCAGGATTGTGGTTGGGATTAATGCCCTGGGGGAAGGAAGCCCCTGGCAGAGGAGAAGGGATAAGGGAGGCTTAAACAGAGGTGAAGCAGGACGACCCTTTCTGAAGGTACAGCTTGTCCTTTTGGGATCCCAAGCTTGCTGTCTCATCATTGTAGGAGTAAAATCTTGAATCTTCTATGCAATAGAATCAGAGGCTCTGCTCAGGGGTTGTAGGGGAAAGTGTGGGCTGAGGGATGGACAACCAGGTGTGTGGTTACTCCTGAGTTGACTTTGTTGACTTCTGGTAATAGCCTTCCAAGAAAGGGCCAGAAGCTGACCTGCAAAGAAAGAGCACTCAGCAGTGTGATATAGATCCTAGATGCAGCTGAGTTGGTGACATTCAGGATCAAAATCAATTCTTCCTGCTCTGCTCATCCACCTCCCCAGTCTGCCAGCATTGCTCATTTGTGTTCACTCCTGGACTGCAGCACCTTTGGGAAAGGCAGCAAAGCTGGGAAAACAAATGCATCAACCCAGTACCATAGACCAACATACACAGGGGGACAGGAGCAGAGTGCATGGTTGCCCTTCTCCAAAACACCTCCCTGTGAGCAGAGACAGCAGCTGGTCTCACTCCATCAGTCAGGCTTGCTGTGGAATGTTCTCCCACAGGCAAATGCCTGTCACAGCAAAGTGTGGTGAGCTGTGCTGTTCCTGTCGAGTGCATTACGCAGCCATCAGGTGGCTCAAAGCTACACCATCAGTCAGTCCAGCTCTGGGGAGGAAAACTGTGCTTTTAACCCTCCTCAGAACCATTGAGCAATGATGTGCAACCAGGACTGCTGCACTGGTGTCAGGTTCTGTATGTGACAATGTGCATCTCTCACTCAATTTCTGGGCTAGAGCAACATTTGGTAGTTGTATCCATTCATTCTCTGATTGTTGGAGAATTAAAATCCTTTGATAACCCCTGAACTGTGAGCATTTTGCAGCTGCATGAATAGCTTAGGGCAAAAGTGGACTGGGAAGGAAAGGCATTCTACAGCTGCCAAATCCTTTACTGATTTTCCCCCTGCCTTCTTTACCGGTGTTTGGTTTTCTCCTTATCTTCAAAGCCTTCCACAGCCTTGTGGGTGGCATCCTGGTGTGGATCCTTACGTGCTGCCCATGGGGTCTGCTGCACTGCTCAGCATCACCCTGCCTGCTGGCAGCTCTTGCCCTGCAGCAGCGTTAAGGGAGCAGGCAGATGGAGGAGGCCATGGAGTCTCCTGTGTGCTCCTCCTGGTCTCTGCTGGTGACACTGATGGAAGGGCATCCCTTGCATATGATGAGCCCTGAGTAGCAGTGTGAGAAGAGCCTGTGTGAAGCAGGGTGCAGGAGGCTTTTGCAGGACTTTGGTGCTTCTGTTGCTGGAAATCAGTAGTGTTCATTCTGCCTTCTCAGCGTTACCAAAAAGTGTCCCAGTTTGAAGAGTGGCTTGTTTTCAAAGGCTTCTCTCTCATCTGTCTCTGTACATGACTTTTGCTTGACTGCAAATTGTACAGGCAGAATGGAAGGCTAAATTCCTACAGCTGCTGGGCCCTGAGAGGGGCTCAGTGTCTTTTCTCCCTGGAAACTGACTTCATATTCCTCAGAACATCAAGGTAGAAAATGAAGGAGTGACTGAGCACTGATCTCCTGAAACCACATTTTCAAATTAGGTGTCTGAAAACAGGCTCCCTGTGTCTGTAGCACTGAGGAAAGGTATCTCTGTTCCAGGTGAGCTTGATGTCCCCTGGTGACACTAGTGACAGTCTCAGTAATCAGTACTCGTCCCTTTCAGTTAGATATTTCCCAATGTATATATTTTAACATGCAGCTTTAGGTATCAGGAATTTGGTCATTTTCTACAGTTCATCTCTCAGTTAGGAAGGAAGAGGTTTTGCTATTAACTGAGAGAAGTCAAGGATATGTGCCACTTTTTGCAGTGCAGCCTGTGATTTCCTGGCATATAATGAAAGCAAGCTAAGAGAGTCTTGCAAAGGGAAAAGTGCCAAGGGAAAACTAGAAGGGACTGATGAAACAGTTAAATAGGCTGATATGCAGACACCTGGGATGTGATACAGCAAATGCCAGTCTTTGGAAGGAGCCTTAGTTGTGTGCCTGGGCAGGAGCTGGGAAAGGCAGGAGCTGCAAAGATGTATGACTCAAAGAGCTTTACTTTTTTCATTTTTAATCATTAGTCATTTTAACAAGCTCAGTAGGACTTTACTTGTTGGTTGCCTTTCTCCCAGTGCATCCAGATGAAAAACCCGAACCTTATAACGGGGTTGCCATTGCCCTGTGACTCAAAAATTCTCAGCCCTTGAGCAGAAGTGTCATGTTTGTTCATATCCTTGGTGCAGGCACAATTATATTGAGTTAAATTCTGTTTTAATCAATTTTACCCTGTAAATGAAAGCTATATGCAAAGCTAACTGCTTTGCAGCATGCATTTAAGCAGCTAAAAAGTGTTCAAAAGCAATGTAAATGCGTGCGTGCCGGTGATCTCTGTAGTGTGGATTTTCTAATCTAGAAGCAATGTATAAAGAAGATAAATATTGTAGCTGTCTTTGTCTCTTTTGATTTCCTTCTCTGGCAGAGCAGTTTGTCTGTGGTCCTAGCTGAGCTGTCAGCTTGCTTTGATTTTTTCTTACATGCCTGCTACTGATTTAGGCAGGGAGTCAGCACCATATCTGCTCAGGGGCAAGACACCCAAGGAACGCCTGTTTGGACACTAACTGGCAGTAGCCTAGGGTTTTGTAGCTCAAGGAAGGAGCTGTGCATTCCATCCTTTTTCTTCAGGTGAAAGTGGGGATGTTATATACAGTTGTCCTTCTGCCCTCCTTCCAAAAGCTTTTGAGAAGCTCTGCTGAAAGATGCAAACCCACATCAGAGTCACAGTCACTGCATTATGTTAAAAGGTACATTTTTATCTCCGGGTTTGAAGAGGGCGAAGAGTGGACTGTCAGAGCCCAGCAGCTGTGAGGCACCAGCAGAAGCCCTTGCCACCCTGAGCAGCTTAAAAACCCCACAAATTCTCTCTTCTTTCAGGAAAAGGCAGCCGCCTTTCTGGCTCATTGGGGCAGCTTTCACTATCACAAGGTCTCCTCTGCCATCCAAATGTAAAAATGTGTGCCCCTTTCTGGCTAGCAGTGGGGTGATGCAGGTGGGATTTGCTTTTTTGGCCCCTGGCATCAGCAGGTACTTTGGGCAAGGCTGAGGTCTGGAGTCCATAGCATGTTCAGTGGTCAGCCTTAAACTGGCAACATGCACCTTTGCATGCAGCCACTGCCTCCAATGTAGAATGCCACTGTCAAAATGAAAAATAGCTGTACTGCTTCCTGGGGGAGGCAACCTGCCCTGTCTTCTGCTTTCCTTAGTAAGGTGTTAAGAGACAAGGAAAAGAATGATTTTTTGAACCTGGTGATGTGTTAAAAAAAGGTAAATTATAGCTGTTGGGATGATGTCTTCTTTGCTAATTCCATCTCTGAAAAATTAGGAGATGTATTAAAAAATAATTGCTCTGATAGAAGAAGTCTGTCTGTGACCGAGGACTCTGACTGACGCATAGCCTGCAATGTACTTACCTTATTTCCTTCCACAAAAAACTGTGGATGAGCTCTCCACCTCTGTGGCAGAATCCTCAATTTTCTTCAGTACCAAGGGAGTGGGGATGCCACCGATTTGAGGTCCCTAAACTGAAGCACCTTAAGGGGCACAAATTGTAGGGGGTATTTTATCTGGCATTTTTAGAAAATTCAACTGCTGGATGTTTTCAGGACATCTCAAATTAGGGACTCACTTTATGAGATTTTTACTTCCAGTCCTACTTTGCCTTACTCTTCCATTTGTAAATAAAAACACTAATACCCTTATCAGCAGAGGGATTTAGCAAAGATAAACAGATTTGGTTTTAATTCCTTCAGAAATCATGCCAGAAGTACAGAAAATAAACAGGAAGTATTTGGATATTTAGCACAGAAGCAAACCAGGATTTAACAGGCACCACAGAGACTCTGGGGGACAGATTACAGCTTGGAAAGACAGATATGGAAGGGCGCAGCTGATTTAGGAAAACTAAGCAGAGAAAATGGGAGTTAAATTTTGCAACAAATACCAGGAAAGGCTGTTCTTCGTCTGACATTTGTGAGGAAGCAAGAGGAAGATTTATTGAATGACTTTGGAGACAGATAAAGAGGAAAGAGAGGAGGGTGTAAAGAGGAGAGTTGTTACAGCCCTCTTGGTGGGAAGGGAGATGTTTAGCAAGGTGCTGCACAAGCAGCTGCTGAGCAGTCACCCCCTGGCAGTGATGGGCACCTGCCCCCTGCCCACAGGTCCCAGGTGGGGCACGGGCGTGGCATCAGCAGAGCAGGCTGCTGTGGAGCCAGCAGCCCAGTGGTGCTGTGCAAGGGCAAAGTGTGCCCCACAGGGAAGTACCCTCTGGTATTCACAGCTTGGTGAAGCTTTGGATGGAGAAATGCAGCCAGCTGGAGAGCTTCCAGTAATATATTAGGTGAGGGAGTTCAGAGGTCATCTGCAGGAATGACAGCTTATACAGCAAAACTCTCCCCCAAGCAGAAGGGTTTGGAGTTGCTGAATTGGGATTTTGGGAGCTGTGAGGACCTGGTAAGTCATCTGCTCCATGTTAAATCCTGTTAAAATGCTGAGCATTAACTGCCCTTCACATCCTCTAAATAAAGCAAGGAAAACTGGGGCTAATTGGCAGCAAGGCACATCTATTGCCAGGACAGTAATTTCTGACTGTAAAGATTGTTCTGCACTTAAAGGAGTTGCCTGAAGAAGATATTACACCAGAGGCTCAGCAGGGTAAGGCCTGTCAGGAAACATCCACACAGGCCAAGGATGGACCAGAAACCACGTACAGTCCTTCAGAAACCCATGTTTGCATCATATCAAGAAAATTATGGACTTTTTTTAAGAGTCTTAAGAAGAGCAATAATGTCGTGGTTGGAGACCACACAGAAAATAAAATCTGGGTGTTTGGAGTAAGGTAGATAGCAGAGAGGTGCCATTTGCTAGGCTAGCCACACTGAGGGAGTTACAGAACACAAGTCACAAGTGAAGGAGGGGGCACATCTTACATTGCTCTTTGCTAGGATGCCAGGGGTGGGCTGAACCTGGAATCAGACAAAGACAAGACAAAACACAATAGATGAGGGCTAAAGCTAGAGAAATTCAGCCCGAAAGGTTCTCATTGTTAAGAGCAAGTGGCATTCTTAAATTGTGGAATAATTTAGCAGGGGAAGTGCCAGAGCCTTTCAATCAAGGATTTGTCTATAAGAAATGTCATGGTGCTTTAGCTGGTTACCTAAAGGCCGTGCTATGTGAGAAGTCAGAAAAGAGGATTGTGTGGTCCAGTTTAGTCAGTGGATCACACTTTTAAGCCATTTGTACTGTTACTGTGACACAAACTGTCACTGTGACACAAAAGCATGACGCAAACCTGAAGATGTCTGCCCTGTTGCTGGAGGACTATGCAGAGAGCAGGTGCCTGGCATTCCTAAGTGAACAGATAAAATCAAGATGTCCCATGCAAAAGAGTTGTAATGGTATTAATTTCACAGCCCTTCCAGGGCTTTTGAAACCAGGGATTGACAGAGGAGTCAAGAGAGGTGGCTGCTAGCCCACTAGGGAGCTAGTGAAGCTCCCACATGTGTCCAGATTGTCAAAGAAACTTTGTGGGCTGTTGCTGTAGAGCTCCTGTGGCTTTTTCTGTTTCAGCTGGCTGTGCTTCCCTGACAGAGCTTTTCTTAATTTTCAAGCAGCAAAAAAAAAAAACCGTTGCTCTATCTGGGGGAGGTCGAGAGAGCAGCAAGTTTATGGAAAGGGCAGGACTCAAATTAATAAATGTGGGTGGGATGGAGATGGCGAGGTGCAGTTGTCTTTCACATCTAGTCACCCATATTAATCTGTCCTAATTGCATTAGAGAGAACGAACAGGCAGCAGAGCTGATGTTTGCTGAGGCTGATGTTTGTAACAGCTCTGGGCATCTGCTGGGAGATTTCACCAGGTCAGCTGCACTGAGGGCAAAGATGCTGATCCCAAGTGAAGGTAGACACTGCCTGTACATGTGCACGTGTGTCTGTACTAGATTAGTGACAGAGATGTGAACATATGTATGAATGTATGCTCTCAGGAAAGATAGCTTAAAAGTTTGATGAATATAACCCCCCCTTCACTCCAAACTTAGGTGAGACCCACACTTTGCATGTTGAAAAACAAGCTCTGAATTTCTCATTTGCTCCTCTTGCATTTTGAACCTGATGTTTTCTTGGCAGATAATATTTATCCCCCACAGGGTGCTGGTTCTTCCAGACTGTTTTTCTCTGGCCAAGCTTTTGAGCAATGAATTGTGTCATTGAGGCCTCAGTGCAGGTCAGAGTCTGAGTCCCACTAAGGACAAACTTTCCTGAGGTAAGGAGAGCAAGATCTGGTCTGGAAACTGAACATCACCTAGAATTGGTGGTTTTGGCATTTCAGTCCATTTAAACTCATTGATATTTTTCTGCCAACTCCATGGTTTTGCTATGGGCAGGTTAAAATCCCCATCTGAAGCCTGCTCATGCCATTGCTGTACCTGACGTGCATCACCTGTGTATGGAGGTGACAGCCTGATTTAATGATGCCTCCAAGGCCTTTTGGCCCATGCACACCTGTGCTGGTTTCTGTGGGTGGGGAAGAGTGGAGAAGAGCAGCATGGGAGTGCAGAGACCTTGTGTACATATTCAGTTGATCAAGCAGCTGCACTGAATTTGCATTTTTAAGCAATGCCCTCATTACCTGTCCTCTGTCTTTCTTTCTTTGTTTGTTTTCTATGTTTAGGTATGGCAGTGGTGAAGGCAGGGAGCTGCCCCTCAGCAGAGCACTGAGCTGGGTATGAAATGGGACATGGAATGAAACCTGCCAGGTAAAGGGTTTGTACTGGGCTCATCTTCCTCTCATTCCTTTCCCCAGTCACCTTTCCAGTCCACCCTGTGGTCCCACAGGAAAGCAACAGCCTTTTCTTTCTGCAGGGAACTGGTTGGCATCCCCATCACTATGGCTGTGGCAGCATCCACAGAATGCAGCCATGTAAATCTTCTTTTTAAGGTACACCCTTCCTCTCCCCAGGGCAGTGGAGAAAGCAGGAGGCCTGTTCTCATCTTCTTTTCCTCATGCTGTAAAACCAGCCCTGTTTTAAGGTATTTTGGCTGGCCTAAGTGTGGGGAAAGCAGGATGCAGGATGCTGTCAGTGCTACTACCCAATGAAGGGGGAGCCAACCTTGGTTTGTTCTGGGTGGGATGTTGTAGGCTGCTGAGGGTTTGGGGCTATTCCCCCTAATAGATTAATTGGTTGTATGGCTTTCAAGGTTATTCAGGTTTAAAAAAAAAAAAAAATTCTCCCCACTTAACTGTTGGATATTCCTTCTGCCAGTGGATTTAGAAAAAACACTCATAGTATGCCAGGCCTCATCCCTGGAAGCACTAAATGAGATTTAATGATTAACATTTATTTCCAAGCCCCCCAAAAGGTGTTGACACTCTCCCTGCTGTTAGGTGCTCTAGGCACTGAGGTGTTTGCACGTGCTGATAGGTGTCACACGTGTGGCTGGGAGTCTCCTAGGTGGTGGCCATCCCCTCATGCCTGCTCTGTTTGGTGCCCCTTCCCCAGAGGTGAGGGCTTGGGACCTCTTTCCAAAGTACCTCTGTGCTGCTACAGGATGAACCTCAGGGCAAAGCATCCTGAGGAGGGATGGGCACCAACTGGTGCAGCTCAGTGAGCAGCATAAACTCACCTCCAAACATGGAGAAATATTTTTAATTTAAATGCACAGGCACTTTAAAGTCAGGGGAGCAATCTTAGTGACAGTGTGTCCCAGCCTGCCTGGGCTTTAACACACCAAATTGAGGAGAGTAGCACAGCTCCCAATTGCAACAGGGGCAATTTAGAGGTGGATTTCTCTAAAGAAAAGGGTAGCCCTAGGCAGCAGAAACCTCTTGTCTTCTTTTGGTGCTTTTTGCAGGATTTCAATGGCATTAAATCCCTCTGAATCCTGCAGGTGTGTTATTTCTCCTGAGGTAATGGTGTTGGTCGGAAAATTGCCTATAAAATGTCCATCCTTTGAGATTGCAATCTGGGGAGTTGACTTTTGTTTGTTAATTTTGTCGACGTATTTATTTTACATTAAAGTGTGGAAAAAATATATTTACAGGAGGGCAGTCACCATCATAGTCAGTCCATCAAGCCTTGATGGTCTCTCTCAGCTTTGAAGAGAAAGTGTTGTTCTCTGCACTGCAAAGCCAACCCAAATCAGCACAAGCAATCGTTAAGCATTAGCAAAGGCTGTGAATGCCAGTAGTGCTAATATTAAGCCTTCTGGTGCTCTCCCTGGAATTGTCTGACTCGATTGCATCCTGTCACACTTGCAATCTGCTTTCTGCTATCGGCTCATAGACTGGCAGACATTTAAATTGTCATTTAGAAAAATCTGAGAGCGCTTGGTTTGGGACATTTTGGGTTTTTCTCTGGCTTTTTTTCTTATTCTGACAAAATGTTATGGTTACCAGAGGGCAGCCTGGGGAAGGGCTTGATCTTCCTTGAGGCTGAACAGCAACATCTTGCTTTTGGGCTGGTATAGTCCACAGCAGGGACAGATGAGGGAAAGGGTGAGCCTTGTTAGGTGTGAGAGATGTCAGTGTGCTGCTCCCACCTCCATCCTCATCCTTTCTTCCTGTCCCTTATTGAATTTGTTTTCCGAAGAGGCATGGGAGAAGGAGATGCCAGCATTCCGCAGCCCAGAGACACACAGACCTTTTGTAGGGTTTTGTGGTGCAAGGAGACAGTATGAGGGACACAGGGGGAGCCAGGTCTCATGGAGCTGGGGCTTGGGCTTGGCACAAGGATAAACTTAAGTCTTCCTGGGAAGACTGAGGGGAAGAGAAGTTGTTGTTCTAACGTGAACAGGGAGGTTCTTCCTCCTCAAACTAATGCACTCCTCCTCCTGACAGAAAACACGGGGGACCAGGGAGAGCCCCCTCTAGCCATCATACCCTCCTGCAATCCCGGCCCTCGGGACTACATCCCACTGCCTGGGTGAACAGGGCTCCTCCCGAGCCTCCCACCCTCCTCCCCATCACCTCCGCCTTGCCCGGATGAAAGGCTCTTTGCTGGAGACACCTGGCAGCACTGGCGCCCGCAGCCGCCTCTCAGTCTCACGGAAGATTTCCCTGCGCAAGCCCTCCCGGCTGCCCGAGGTGAGAAGCTGCTGCTGCTGCCAGCGGCGCCGCTTGATGCCTGCCGGTGCGGCATCCGCAGGCGTGAGACACCACCGGGGATGCCAGCTACTGGCACAGCCTGCGGTGGCATTAAACACTAATTCATTTACTCCGTTTAGCTACGGGCAAGGCATTTCCAGAGGATTTAGAATGTGCAGGGACATGAATTCCCCCTCCTGAATGCTTATGTGTAAGGCTCTCATTTGCACAGCGGTGAAGGTGTCAGGAGGTTTCCTGTAGGATTTGGCTGGGATGCCGACCCTGAGGGCAGCTTTTGCATCCTTTGGTCTGCTTTGTGGGAAGGATCTTTCGATGTGGAAAACCTTCTTACAAATGCTATCTGCCTGGCTGGATTTGGGAGACTTTGTCCTGAGGGAGTATTTTCTAATTTTTGGTTGAGGCTCCATGAGATAATGAGCTGTAACCATGTCCTGGCATATCTATCTCTATATAAATCATTACCCTAGTGTGAGGAAAATAATTTGCCCAGCAAAGTTTAGCTCCTTGGTGGTGCTTTACACAACTAAATTCTATAAGCAAACAAAACTTGACAACCTCATTTTTGTCTGTAATGAACCACAGCTGTCCTGTTGCCTGCCTCCTGAGAGAGGGCTGCACACATCCCCAGTCTAGGAGCGCCATCACATGTGCCTAAGCTGTGCTAAGGGACTTGAGGGATGCTTTGGTGAGCATATTTCCTCCATGGAAGACATTTTTTTTTGGAGTGGGCTGTGAAGCCACAAGATGCAGACACATCCCAGCTGATGGCACATCCTTTGACCTGCTTTCCACCAACATGTGAAAACCATCCTTCCTCATTCCTTCAGTTCTGTGCACGGGAGTAGGATTGGCCTAAGGGCTGGTCCCCATGTGCATGGTGGGAAGGAGAACTGCTGGGTGCTTTGGGCAGTTTGGTTTAATTTGCCAAAAACAGTCTCAAGGGAGTCTGAGGAGAGAAATGAGTGCCAGGCTTGCCTAATGGATGCACTGCCAGGGAGAAACATGCTAAAAATCCTCAGGCAAATGTAGGAACCCTAGGAGAACCAAAAGATGTTTTGGTAGATGGTCTGAAGTGCTCCAGGAGCAAAGTTAGGACCACCAGTTGAACAGCAGGCTCATGACTCCAAAATCCAGCCTCAACATTCTCTTTTCAGCCTCAACATGCTCTTTTCAGGCTCTCTTGCTACCTCACCCAGCTGTGCGAGGACCAGACCAAAACACAGGAAAAGTGGCTGCTGTGCATCTCTCCCACCTCCCTTCCCATCTCCTCATGGCTTTTTTGGGAAAGAGGGCTGGTGGTGCTCTCCCTGCCACAGCTGAGCCTCCAGCTGCGTGGGCAGGTGTGGGGACTGCACACCTGCCACTGTACCTAGAGACCAAGTTTGTTCCTTGTAGCATCTGTTGAGGAGGAAATGGCTCCTGCCCAGAAAGAGGCTTCATAAGGGAGGGGCAAAGGGCCATTATGTCACTGCCATCTCCCCTCCAAGGAAGCAGAGATCTCAGAAGAACCACCAAACACTTCCAGGGAACTTAATCCCCTCCTCAGAGACCGTACAGGGGATGGTGACTGGACCAAACCCTGCTGGGAAGGCTGGGATAAGAAACTGCTTACATGCCCTGAAGAGAAACTCCTTTCCTTTTTCCAGGTGACAGGTTTATGACACGTGGCTGAAGGATGCTTTCTCAGAAGTCACAAACATCCCACAGTGCCAATAGCTGCCAAATTATCTGTACTGTCCCAGGGTGTACAAATGACTGCATAGGCAGTCATGCATGTATACGTGCATATATATGCAGATTTATATGCATGTGTACAGCACATGCACCCATAGCTTTCATCAGGGTCTGACTCAGTGGCACAGAGATTCACACCATGGCACACATTCCCCACCATCCCTGGCTCCCTCCCTCCCTCCTGGGGGCTTTAGGAGGGTCTCCTCCAGTGTGGGGGTGCAGGGGCTCAGCAGCACAGCCTTTGGCACCAGCTGCTTCCCATGGTGCTGCTCTGAGTCAGCACAGGTGGCAGATGATTCATCTCTTGCATCAGTATGATCCTCATCTGCAGTCTCAGGTTAGATTGTTTTTTTCTATATTTTTCCTTTTTTTTAAATGACAAGATGATTAATCTCCTTGTGCTGGTACTTCAAAAGCTTTAGTCCCTGGGGCACTGTCTTATGTGGTTGGTCTTCTAAAGAAAACTGTGCTACCACTTCCCTTTCTCTGTGCTAAGCTGCACTGTCTGGGTTTTTGCACTTTGCTCCTTCCTTTCATGTTAAACTTATGGTTGGCTTATTGTAACATCCAGATAGCATTACCTATCTAGGAGCGATAATTTTCCCTTCCACTTCATCCCTAATAATTTAGGAGGGCAGTGATTACCACAACATCCTCCAATCTCACTCCTGCAGGACTTGGTATAAAGGTGGTGAAATGGTTTGGCTGAAAATGTCTTACACTACCAAAAAAGTCTCTCCAACTGCCTCTCCCTGGACTGAGTGGGCATGTCCCTCCTGAAAGAAACCAGAATGCTCACCCAGTGTGGAAAAACACATATTCAGCTTTCAGCAGCACAGAGGTGAAACCCTTTAATTTGTCAGCAATGTTAGATATTGGTCCTCAGTTATAATTGCTGGCTCCTGAAGTGGAGAGAAAGAGCTGCTGGAGGTAATGAGAGTGGGGGGCCCAAGGGCTTTAAACTGGGTGTTTGCAAGCACCAGCTGGAGATGGACAAGAGGACATCAAAGAGCCACGAGGTTGGTCCAGACAGCAAGAGAGCTTTCAAAGTACAGATATGTCTGTCTAGAGGAAGGAAATAACCTTTCTTCCAGGAAGAAAATATCCCCATGGATGTGGAAAAGAGGGACAGGGAAGGAGAAGGGGGAAGGTCCAGTGTCTGGCATGGATGCAGCAGAGACCATGTGGGTTTCTAGCTTTGATTTTGATTTTAGTGTTTCTTGAAAAATAGTAATAGTTTCTCAGAATACTCTGGCAGGTGTGAAATCTGTCCTCACCATGGATATGTTTTCACTGCTTGTGTGTTCCCTCTGAAGTGGGCTGTAAAAAGCCTGCCTTTCTAATTGAAATTGTGTGTAGATGGAGAAGGTATAATCTAAGATAATTAATGCTAATTAATTATTGCATGGTCAAATGAGCAGGAAATGCATATAGAAGCTTGAAAAAAATTAATTATATGAAAATAGGATAATTGCTTGCGTGTTCAGATACACATTTATCTGAGCAAGCATATACTCAGCATTTTAAAAAGGGTTACTGTAGGACAAAATAAAAAGCTGTGAAGAGAATACATTTCCTAAAAGACTCCCTATTGCGTATTAAGAAAACCCCAAAGCTAGTAAAATACAGAAAATACAGATGAAGTTAAGAAGAGGCTAGTTTCACTATCACTTGCTTTTGAAAGGGAAAGCACTGACATCACACAGCCTCCTGCACTCTCACCATACAAATGTACCTGGCCTCTGAATGTAGCCATTGTTTAAAAAAAAAAAAAAAAAAAAAAAAAACAGAAAAGGCTACATTTTGGTAATATGTCTCAGAGTGTGCAGCACTTTGTTTTGTAAGGAACTGCAGTGAAGCTGGGGAGGGCAAGGTGAGAAGGCTGGGGGGTGAGTGGCTGAGACCCATGGGATGGGAGGGTGCAGAGGCAACTGATGGTTTTTACATCTGCCACAACTTGTTCCAAATACCCATTACAGCTGCTGCAGACAGAAGCTGGTTTCCTTACAAATACAAAAATACTTGCTTAGAAAGTCTCCAGAGCTATCAGGATCCAGGTTTTCTTCCCATATGTTTTTTCCCCTGTCAGCTCCCTGATTGTAGTGCATGATGAAATGCTCCTCCTTAGCAGCCAAGGCTGGGCTCAGAGCTGGTGGAGGCAGGAGGGGATGGTGGCTGCAGCCTGGGAAACTGGGGTTCCTTAAAGGGACCTGGGATGTTCACCTCCCAGTCTCCACAGCCTCTTGTGCTTAGGTGGTACAGCGCTGCATTGCTAAGCAGGTGTATCGCCTCCAGGGTTACTGGTGGGATGTGTGGGACAGTTTGTGATGGAAAATCTGTCCAGGGAGCATGATATGGACTCCTAGGAGAGAGAGATTTAAAGCACAAACCTTCATAGCCAAAATTTCTCACTTTCTTCCTCCTCCTTGTCCAAGGATTCTGATTTTAGATGGTTTATTGAAAAAGCGAGCTTGCCAAAGGTTTGCAAAAAGTTTGTTGGTGGGAAACCTGTTTTTTTTCCTGTAGGTGTGTTTTATTCAGAAATTCATCCTAACCCTTGTCTGAAGACCTGCAGTGCCCAGACACGTGTTTATCTGCTTACATCTTTCCTCTGAGAAGAAGGTGGTAGGAAGATGACCAGAGCTTGGACCTTTCTCCACAGAAGAGCACCACAGTTTGCTGTTTGTGCACCTTAGTACCAACTGTCTATCATCTTTGGAGAAAAAGAAAGAAAGATGGAGGAGCTGTCCTTGGAAATGGATAATGGGCTCAGCATTTTCTGGGACCTGCTCTTGTCCGGAGGGCTGGAGGAGGAGCTCAGTGCTGCACCTAAAGGGCACAAGTCCTCAAAAATATCTAACAGCTAAATTCAGGTCTCTAAAAAGCTGCAGCAACACTGGTTCAGGATTCATTGAATATTTTATCCAGGCACAGGCATCAGGTTAGCTTCCAGGAAGTGGGTGGATGAAAGTGTGAGGGGGAGTGTGTGATTTGTATTAAATTAGAAATAATCAGTTAAGCCAGTAGTGGTTCCAGGGAGCCCCAGCAGACCATTTCCAGTAATTGATTTTTTTGGGAGCCCCGCGGATAGAGCTTTTCTTTTTTTATTATGGATCTGTCCCCTGATGATTAACTAAGTAATTCCTCTAGCAATTACATCCTCTCTGAAATGACAGTTTCATGGCTTAGAAGTTACTCGGAGCTGCTCCGATCACCAAGCCTGTGCAGTTTACACCCCTGGGGCAGTCTCACCTCAACCCTCCAACATCCCTCTCAGCTTTGTCTGTCCCCACAGCTTGAGCCCCATGCTCTGTCCTCTGTGCTGCCCACTTGCACATGAGAACCTCCTGGCAACAGTGTGAATGTGACATAGAGATGGCAAACAGCTCCCTTCTGGCCCTGGCACAAGGGCTGTGCCTGGTCTCTCATTGGGCACTGAAGCCTGCTGGGCTGGAAGGGAGGTGTTGGAAGATGCAGGGGTGCAGGGATGCACAGGCATCTCATTTCTCACCTGGAACCTCGGCATTTGGTGCCACTGGGGACGCAGTGCTGCTGGGCAGTAGCTCAGGCAGGAGTGACTTGTCCTTCCTCAGCAGCCATAGGGTGGTGAGTGTTTGCAGCTGGAGGTGTGGCCGCTCACAGAGAACGGGTCTCCATCTGCCTGCAGGGCCAAACGTGACACAGATCGTCTGGATGTCAATGTTGTGCACTGAGATGCATTTTGGGCATCCCTAGGACATAACAGGCACATGTCTGATATTCTATTCTATTGTATTTAAAATTGCCTCCTGAACTCTAGTAGTTAGTAGGGCATGGTTAACCACTTTCACCCTTGAGTGGGAGCTACACAGGCACACCTTTTCCCAGAAGAAAGCTGTAAACTTGAGGGCGTGTGATGGAGACAAGTCCCTATGGCTACTGGCCAACAGCAAATGATTCCAAACCAGTAGGGCACTCACTTCCTTCAGCTTCATATAAACCGGATAATTATCCTTTGGCTTCGGTATCATCCGTGCAGTGTTGGCTTGTCAAGTTGGCAGGAGGCTGTTCAGTCTGAGCAACAGGAAGTTTCCTCTGTGAATACTTAAAACTTTAATTATTTATTGAATAAGTAGGATGAGCGCCAAGACATAGCAGAAATGTGAGGAGTTTCCCAGGTGACTTTCCAAAGTCTTTGAGGTACTAGCAGGTCCAGCTCTAAAGTTATTAAAAGGAAAGAAAATCCTCTCTAAAGAGCTTTTGGCTATTCTTCTTGCTCTCTTTCCCTCCCTTATTTATCTGGCCAAATCTCTTCAATCTGCCTTTATTTAGTTAAGTTGAGGAAACTTTTTTTTGTTTTTTGATAAACGGAGTCCTTCCTGAGCAATCTTGGTGGAAGAGATAGAAGAAGAGAATACAAATCACAGCACCATATTTATTCCTGACAATGGGAGTTGTTGCTTCTAGTCCCGAGACAAACAGATAAGTCCAGTAATTATAGATAAGTGCTTTTGTTTGATCTGTATAACAGTTTCTGCATTTTCAGGTAATTTCCCTTAGGTGTTCACAGGCAGGTGGGAAGCTCTTCTCATACAGTCTATATTTTAATCTATTTTCAATTGACTTGTTTATGAGCAGACAAACAACTTTCTCCCATTTTTAGGACTAAGCCTTTTCCTGAGACTGTGTATGAGCTGAAGTTATGACAGGATTTAATATTATACTTTCTGACTGCTGCCCTTTCCTCCAAGTAAGTCAGCAAATAAAATAAGATAAAATGCCCAGTTGCTTCACTCTTGATTTTTCCCAGTAGTGAGAACTTCAAAATTCCCTGTCTTGTTGCAAGGCCACCTTACAATACAGAAGCCAAAGTCCCAGGTGAAGATTTGTCCTAAGCCTGCTAGAAGTTATGAAAACTTCTCCAGAGAAGTGAGAGTGGTGTGTGAATAACTCAAAGCATTCATTTTCCTAGCCGTCAGATTCCTCTGAAAGCCCACTGGGATGTTTTCCAGAGGTATGAACAGACTCAGAGGCGCTTTGCTAAATCCCATTCGCAAGCTCACATGCAGTCAGGACTTCAGGGCTGCTTGCAGACACACTGCCCTGGCCAAGAGGTTCGAAAGTGGACATGAGCTAAGGCCAGCTCCATCAGGAAGGGATGAAGCCAAGCATTTGCTATCCCACCCTCAGCTCCCTGAAACAAAGCCAAAGTGAGGGGGCAGGCTGGGCTGTTAGCAGGATGGCTCATGCAGGTGTTTAGAAAGTGCTTGTCTGTCTGAAATTGCCCCACTCTGTTGGTGGCTTTAGGTGATTGTGAGAAGTTCCTGCTAAGGAAGGGTGAAGTTTTGGATGTCTGAAGTGAGTGCAATATTAGGTTGCTTGTCAGTTTGACTGGCAATTGTTCTTTTAGTGGTGAAAGAGCAGCAATTTGAGAAGACCTAAAGCAAACTCTGTATGTTGAGCTTTGACTCTTGCTCCTCCTCCTCTTCTCCACTCTTTCTGGTCCCAAGAGCAGTAGCCTTGCTCCAGTACAACAGCATTCTTTGCTCCTACTGCGAGGCTCAGTTTGACCCTAACAGCAACCCCAAAAGGAGTGGCCAGTGGGTCTGGCTTGAAGAAGAGAGTAGGTCCATGCTGAGTGGACCAAATGGCAGTGCAGAAAAGCAATGAGAGTGTGGCCCAAGAATCATAGAATGGTTTGGGTTGGAAGTGAATGTGAAGATCCCCCTGTTCCAACCCTGCTCTCTGCCATGGGCAGAGAGACCTTCCAGGTTGCTCAACACCTTGTCCAACATGAACTTGAGCGCTTCCAGGAATGGGGAAGAAATCTACTTGCTCTGAGCAGTACCTTGTGGCAGCTGCCTCCTGATGAAGGACAGTCATCCTTTGGCAGTGCAAGACCTCTTGTGGTCAAAGGAAACACCTCCCTTGGCAGTGCTGTGACCAAAAGCCACGTCTGAATGGATTTCAGCTGTTTCTTGCAATGAAGCTTCAAGGATGTTCCAATGAATTTTTTAGAGCCTGATGCACCTTAGAGTTTCTTAAGCATCTTGTCTGTATCTGAGTTACTGCCACCACATTAATAAAAAGGCTGATGTTCAACCAGATAAAGAAATGTCAGTATAAGGCACAAGGAGAATGAGGCTCCCATTTTGGACCAAGAAACATTTAATGGGCTCATTGAGTAATGTGATTGTGCCTGGCAGTGAGGGAGCATGGGTGTTTAATTGTGGGCTATGTAAGTGTCAGCTAGGTGTGGAGGGAATGAGTGTCTAGTAAGTATTTGACAGACCTCTCTGTCAGTCATGGTAGATTAAATAACAAGACATACATTAGCTCATTTAATAATTAGCTACCATCATATCAACTTGATAAAAGAGTACTATTAAGTTAGTCTGACATTGTGTTAATACAGTCTTTAATTTTTTACATAGAAGATTAAGTGACTGTCAAGGATTGCATTGCAACACCTTTTCCAGCTATGTTGGGGTAAATATCTCTTTGACAGCATTCGACATGTTAACCCCCATGTCTGGTATCTTTCTGAAACTTTGTATTTGTTTTAATTGTTCCCTAGCCTCCCTTTCCTTTGGGAAAGAGCAAACTTGTAATGGGTACCTACCACAACAGAGCCAGTTTCAGGGGAGGAAAGGTGAGGATGCGGAGCAGTGAGCATCCCATGCCAGGAACCACACAGAAAAAGAATGGATGAAGGACCTGGCTCGGGTTTGTCGTGGGGTTACCCATTCTACTCAAGGTCTCATTCACCTCTCTTTGCATTACTTTATCTGTGTAAAAATAGTAACATTGATATTTTTTTCCCATGTCACGTTGTTTGGTATGTCACTGCTGGTGTTGCCGTACCTCGTGTGGGGTTAACCACATTTCCTGGCGTGGTTCGGGAGGTAGTGAGAGCACGAGAGCTGCTGTCCTGTGTGTGCATTTCTGTTGACCACATGGAAAGTCTGGGTTTATGCTAATGTGGGAACAAAAGTGATATGTGGTTTGCAAGTGACTTAAGCTGGTTACACCTAGCAGATACTTTCCTCATAGTGAAATCAAGTAGGAGGTCTGATGAGAAGCAATCATTTGGGTTATGATCATGTGTATAAATTTGCTTTGTCTATATTTTGTCTTTCATTTTGCTTCCAGTGGTGCTGGGGTGTTTTGTGCTAGCAGTGCATTTCTGAGCCCTTCAGGTAGCATACTCTGACAGGATTTTTGATCCCTTGCCTTCACTTCTGGATTTAAAACCATCAGGGGAAGACTGATGGTGGGAGTCACACCCAGCAATAGGTGGGGTAAAGCAGCCTCTGGCTGTGCTTTGTCCTCTGGCCAAAGCCCTGGTGGACACCCAGGGGAAAGCAGAGAAACTTCCCCAGTAAAGGTGCTCCATAATGGTGCTGGAGGGATTTCTTTCATAGGAGCTCCTCTAAGCCTCTTTAAAACCTATGTAAGCTTTCAGCATTTTCAAAGGATGTGCTGCCAGGATTGGCCAACCACTGTGCAGATGAGTTTCTTTCCTATCTTCAACACACTGCCTGTTAGTTGTTTTCCATTCCTGCTTAGCTCCTATGTTAAAATGAGTGTGACCAATCCATGTCTGTTGATGCATAACAGCTCATTGCCTTTGCTATGGCACTGGGCAAGCCACTGCATATTAATGTGAAGGTTTTGGGGGGTTAATTTCAGTTTAAATTCAGAAACTAGAATTTTTTTTTTTTTCTCCCTGGTGAAAAACTGATAGAAGATGAGTATTTGGTCCACAAATAGATATTGACTAATTTGAATATTAATTTCTGTGTTTATTGCTGACATGAAAGACTAAGTGGCCAAACCATAGAGGGGTTGGAGAGATTCTTATGAAAGTGACTTGAATACTGTTATACCCGTGCATTCCTTGTTAAACACCACAGTGTTTAATGCCAGTGGCTGATACTAAAAAATAATGGCAGTCTCAGAAAAAAACCAGAAGTCAGCTTAAAATCCTAAGAAGGAAAGGAATATACACTCACACACGTCTGTGGAGAGGCCATTTTAGTTCTTATTTACCCTTTGGTTTTTGAGCTGCTGTTTATGTTGGTAAGCTCTTTTCCTACACTCATATGCTGTATCAATACTTTTTTATTACATTGAAAATGAAGCGCACGTGATATTACTCAGCTGGAGGGCCAAGGCTTTAAGAAAAGTAAATATGACAAGATTCTTGATAAAATTATGGGAGAAGACAAGCTACTGTAGCTGCTTAAAGTGTCTTTACTGGTGAAACATGTTGAATAGTCAGTTGGGAGTGGGTACAGGTAATGATTCTGAAAGATTACATTAACAGTGCTCATTCAAGAAAATGAGCTCTTGATGGGAGGTGCTAATTGTTATTAATTAAACGACTTACAGATTAAATGATTAGTATTGACCCACAATATTAATACAGTAAATTACTTACAGTGTGGGCAAGACTACAATATGGGAAATTGAATAAGTTAATAAATCAAAATTAATGGGTGTCTGGAACAATTATAGCCATTAGTGGAACTACAGTCACTTTAAATATGTAAAGAGAAGTCCATAAAAGCTATAGTCTTGCCCTGAAAAGGGGCTTCTTGGACCAAAACAGAGATACAGACTACCCCAGATCCCATGTCATAGGAGCATCTGTGATGAGGAGAGGCTTTTTCTTCCCTGTAGCTTTCTTAAAGGGGCTCAGAGAAACAGTTTAAGCTGTATGCAGTACACACCTCCCCAGTGAAGCCCATGAAAATTAATGACTGAAAATATCTCTCAAGACCAGGCTTTGATGTGAAGTCCTCCCAGAGATTTACAAAAAATAAATTGTGCTTAATTTAATAAGTCCAAATCCTGCTCTACACTCATAAGGGCTCTGCAACTTGGAGATCTCTAAGGGTTTAGAAGAAAAACTACTGCTTGTTGGCTGCTGCTGGGACACTGGGCTGCCAGTGATTCATGTTGCTTTTGCTTTCTCACCCAGCTGTGTTGGTACAGCTGCTTTGTTCCAGTTTGGAGCTGGAGCCTCCAGTCCCTAAACCTTCTCCTGCCCTGCTGAGTGCAATGGTGACCCCTTCACTGGCTGGAGTGGCATGACATGCTTGGTCTGAGACTCTGGAATCTCACATGCCCCTGTGAGGTTTCTGTCTGTGGAAGGGAGAGGGGCTTGTGGGATGAGCTGTTTCTGCCTCTGAGGGCAGAGGACCTTGTGTTCAAAGATGATCTTCTTGCCCTTCAACATGAAGCTGTGGGTCCTGGTCCTCTCTGGAATCCATCTCCACTGGCTCCTGGCCTGTGAGCACACACAGGGCTACTTTTGTGGAGAGAGGGATAGGAGCACACTCTGAGCACACATCAGGACAAAGGAAGTAGCATGCTATGGACCTGCTCTCCCTTGTGTGTGTTAACTTATGTGGAAATGCAGTGATGCCTTGACACCCAATCACCAGGAAACTGAATCTCTCCAGCCAAAGTTGTACTCTGTTACTGAGGCAGATTTAATCAACAGGAACCAGTGCTGGAGGGCAGTGACAGATAAGCAGAGAAATTAGTCCCAGAGTCATTGTAATGAAAAACATCTGGGTGATGTCAGCCTGCCTAGAAGGCCATTTTCATGAAGAGTTTGTGAGTACTCCTAAACCCCTTATACTAACTGGCAAGAGCGAGCCTGTGCATTACCTGCCACCCTTTTTTTTCCCCCGCTGTGTGCCTGTGTGCATGTCTGTGCAATATTTATTGGTTTGGATATTCCCAGAAATAAAATCTCACATTTTTCAATGTTGGAAAACCAATGCCACTTAAGAATTTAGAAGGACAAATTGATGGCCAGACTCAGCAGATGGAAATGTTTAACAAATTTCTACATCCACTGGAAAGACTTCCACAGATGTGTTTTACCCAGAGACTTCAGCCAAGTCTTTATTTGTACATAGGGAAATGTTCTTTTTTTTATATGAGAATTTTCTTTTCACTGACACCAAGCAGAAACAAAGAAGCAGAACCTCTCACCCCCACCTCCGAGGCAACAGAGTTAGCTCTAGTGGATACAATTCAGATGGAAAATGGGGAGAGTTCAGCTCTCCTTCCCGGGATGTATGGCAAGGCTTTCAACATCAGTGCCCTTCAATCAGAGAATATGTCCTTAGCCTTATTATTGAACAGGGAGAAGACAAATGGGTTACGTCAGGCCAACACTGGAGTAGGAGTTTTCCACTGGGACACTGGGAGAGTTGAGCTGAGTGCTGGGCATGGAGAGGGATGTTGAGCTGGGTGCTGCTCTGGTTTTCTCCAGCATGGGAAAACAAGGCCACAGAGAAGGAGTGGATGGGCAGGGGACATTCTCATCGAGGCACCAGAGCACAGAGGAAGCAGGGCTGACTGCAGACAGGCACCTGTGCTGCCTTTCTGGGAATGGGCAGCTTAGGGACATGCAGAGGATTTCCCTGCCAGGGAAATCAGGCAGGGCAGGTACAGCCACAGGATGTTTTCCCTTTCCCAAGGTCAGTAAGACTTTTTGATGAGACAGGACAAATATGCTTAATGTCTGAAAGGGATTCTTTTTTTTTTCTTGGTTTAATTGACAGCTGGCTGGGATTTTTATTGTTTGTAGGACATGCTTTGCCCCTGCTAAACCTCACATCTCACATTGGTTCAGTTTACAGTCTGAGCGAGAGTCATCCTCAATAATGGTAGCACGAGACTATCAAGTAAAAGAGAACTCAGGCCTTTCTCAGATGCTCTCCTTATTATTTTGTGGAATCCAAAGCAGGGGAATGGATGCTTCAATGCAAACTTGCTGCTGCTGCAAAGACTGGTGTGAGAAGGGGCGGTGAGGGTCACTGGGAGCTGTTGCAAGACATGCCAGTGAAGTGTCACTGACATCTCCATTAATGAGCTGCTGCAGGAAATTGTAATTGCACTAGAAAAAACCAGGGGTATTATTTAAGCATTTTAACAGACTGATCTAATCTGCTTTTCCAGGTATTTATAACATAACCATAGTTGGGGTATTTTTGCGTGCTACAAAACTTTCTTAAACTCTGTGAACATGTTATGTTAGAGATTGAGTTTTCTCTGTGTAAGCATCTTCCTGGGGCAGAGAGAGCTCTCCTTGTCTTTTTCTATACAGAAAAGTGGAGGGGTTTTTGTTTTGATGAGGCTGCTGTAATACATTCCAAGCTCGTTGTGACTTTATGGTCTCTGCAGCAGAGAACCTCCTCCCTTAGCCCCACACTTTGAGGAGCAACCTCTAACACAGTTCTGTGTGCATCAGGCCGCTTATTCTGGCACTGGCTCACTGAGATGTGGAGCTCTGGTTTCCCACAGGCCCTGGTGGGATCCTCTGCAACTCTGGAACACGCCCGTGGGCTGAGCACATCACAACGAGTGGGGGAGAAAAACAGCAGCTGCTTTTGTAGGTGTTTCAAACAAAAGGGAGGGAAAAGAGCCACATTCTCTGACCTCTTTGCTGCAATGTGCTCACCAAATTATTTCTCCTGGCCCACAGGAGGTCATGTTTCCTAAAGTGCACAGATAGTTGTCCCAGTAGCCAGGGCTATTTTGAAGACACCTTTCTGTTATTTTTTTCTCTGCCATGCAGTCTCTTGAACATACTTTAATTTCTGCTATATAGAAAGTAAGTTTTCTCGAGGAGATTTGTGTTGTAGAGGCACACACAGAATGAAACCCTGTCATGCATTAGGAATATCTAACTCAATTTGTATTAAAGTGTGTCATCAACCCCATGAGATGAATGGGCTACATCTGGGCAAGGTCAGACATGCTGTCTTTTAACCAAGCTTCAAGACAAGTCATGCGATGGCAAAGTCCACCCAAGCAAAGAAACAGTCCGTTGGAGGGAGACTTGTTGGCAGCCCTGCTGCCTCATCCTGCTCTTCTTTCCCTTGCAGCCCCCAAAAGCTCCCTCTGTGGAGGGGGTAAGAGTGTCCTGCCAGAAATGCTGCATAGCTGGGATGGAGTAGAATTATCATCTGCCCTGCCCTCCCAGAGCTAATTCCCACCATGTGTCCCCAGGTTGACCATAGTGCATTCTAAAACAAACTAAAGGACACCAAAGGTTGCCCATAGGATGGGCTGGGGGAGCTTGTCCAGCTGCATTTGTTGCTGCTCTACCTCCTGAGATGATGAGAGGTGCAGGCCCTAACTTTTGTCCAGCTCTAAAATCTTGTAAAACATAATAGAGCAGATCAAAGGCCTCTGCAGCTTAATAGCCACTTCCCTCCTTCCCTCCTAGCTTTTTGCTAAGGCAGTGCCAGGAGTACAAACCTGAACCAACAGGTTGAGACCAAAATCACCTGTTTTCACAGGGAATGACGTTTGTGCTTCAACCACCAGGAGTAAAAAGCCTGAGACCAACAATTTGCTGAGTGCCACAGCCTGCTAGCTACTAGGCATGTACAAACCTGAGGGAATGGCTGCTCCCACAGCCTTGTGCTCAGCTGGAAATGGGCAGGAGAGGTGGTGTTGCTTTTCCTGCCCTTTGCATCACTCATCAGCCTCAACCCTCCTTGCTCCAGCAGTGAAAACTGGTGGTACCTGCTCCATTGGGATCCAGGATCTGCCATTCTTAACAGCAAAGCACCGCAGGCACTGGTGGTGCTGCACTGAGGGAAAAGAGATGAAACTGCCCCTTCTTGTCACTTGGATTAAATAGAAGAGTCTGTGCTGCTGCAAGGGAGGCAGGGGTTCCCTAACAGGTGTCTTTTTGAGTGAAGTGCTGTCTTTACCCCACTGTGTGGCTCCTGGGAGTGAAATCTACTTCATGCCTTACTGTTTTCCTTACTCCCTTGCCCCAAAATGTTATTTCTAAACAACTCAGCCTGTTTACTGGGGAAGTTGATCATACCAGCTGGTGAAGATGGTATTGGAAATTGGGAGTTTTAAACTTTGGAACCTCACCAGTATTTCCAGTTTTCTTGTCAGGCTGGGCTGCACTGAAAACAGTAAGTGAAACTTCTAATAATTGCCTGATTCGTCCTGAAAACAAAGGCACAGGGCAGCTTAGTCCTTGTCACCTGCAGTGCAAGGTGACAGATCATCATCACAGGAATGAGATCAGGATTTACAGAATGGCTTGCTCTATAGCAAGTGGGTGAATGTAGTGTGTGGCTTCTTATGAATATTCATTCCCATTTTCAAAGTGACTTTACATCAGCCATTCTGAGCAGTTGGTGTCTCTGGAGATGATCACCCACTTAGGGGTACTGGCTAATTTGTTTGCCTTGAATTTTTTAAAAGCAAAGGTCCCTTGCAGTGTGTTTTCCGAGTGAGATGTTGTTTTTTACAGAGATGGGAGTAGTGAACACTGCCCCGTGGGGTCCTCTCCCCCAGCCTGCCTCAAGAACAAATCTTCCACATGCTGGGGGGTGGGGAAGGCTTTTTACCATCTTATCTTGATATCAGGTATTTTACAGCAAGCCTCAAACTTCCTCTGATTTTTTTTTTCAAATTTCATGCAACAAAGTTTTATTTCAAACACAGACATCAGAGTTTAGATTGGTAACAGGGCTGGGTTGGGGATGTGTCCAAATATTGTCTGAAGTGTAACACCACTTCACTAGGCAGCAGTTTTTCTCTTGGTGTCCAGGAGTGTGGCAGAAATGGGAACACGCAATACAGCTCTGTCTCTGGAGGGGGCTGGTTGCCAGCATGTAGGGTTGCAGGCTGCAGCATGCAGGCTGACCAAGCCCAGCCTGTGCAGGTTAGAGGAAAAGCAGCTCCATCACTACAGAAAAGCTGGAAATCTTTAAATTTAGAGGTGCTGACCACCCTCGGGAGCCCCACCTGGCTCCTTTCCCTGCTCCCCACAGCTGCCTGGCAGGCAGTGACAGCTCTGCCAGCCGCTGGGAATACATTTGCTCTAAACATTTCCGAGCTGCTGTTTAGATCGTTAAGAGCCTGTTTGCATTAGGAGAGGGGAAAAGGGGCCATGCAGGGAAAAAAAAAAAGCTCCTGCAAATCTTCCAGTATTCTCCTGCTTCAGGAGAACTGGTTACAGAAAACCTTTGTGTGACTAAAAGCAGAGGTGCCTGGGACATGAAGGGGATCCGTGGAAGTTGCCAGCCCTGCCAGCATCTCTCCTTGAACTGGTCCTGCCCCTGGCTACTGTGAGGCCAAGTGTGGGACCCAGAGGAAAGGATGCATGGAGAGGCAGCCCAGCAACCCCCACCAGTGTGTTCTTCTTGGGGTATCAGCGTAGGTTGGTTATTTGGGTTGCAATTTTTTTTTCTGTAAAACATTTACTGCATTAATAAAGAATGTTCCACTGGGCTCTGCTTTTAAAAGAAAAGCCAAAGTAACTTTGCAGGGTGTTGCCAGCCCTACCCACTCAACTACTTTTAGCTTTGAAAGACCTTATCAAGTTGAACACAACTGACGGGTCATATTTCGAGGAAGTGAGCCAAAAACGTTTTCACTATTTATTTGGGTAAATTCAAGTGCTGAGCAGTTTAACCCCAATGCACCCTCATCATCTGCTCCCTACAAGCATTTTAAAATTGGTTTTGTAAAGAAAAAATGTAGCTTGACTATTTATGTCCTGAAACATAAGTGTGTGTTTTCTGCAGTGTTATAAATATGTGGATGTTCATTTAGGAAAAGGTAACAGGGGGGGAAGGGGAAGAAAACCCCCAAAGGTGATTTCCATCAGTGCTTCCAGGCTTCACTTCCACTGTTATGCAATTAAATCCAATTCAGTTGATGCATTAGTTACCCAAAATGGAAAGACAGAAGGTTTCTATCTCTTTCCATTATTATGAGTATGATGAAAGCACCATAGGACCACATCCTGATAGGGACCGCTATTGTCTGAGACACAAAGCTGAGTAATAAACACAGTCCCCAGGGGAGATTCTCAGCTGGTGTAAATTATCACAGCAATTAATGTGCTATTTTGAAGTATGACAATTTACAACAGATGATAATCTTCCTCCTGGCCAGGAAGAATTACTGATTTTAGCACATGATTCTATAAAGCCAGCTACAATTGCAAACTGCCCTGATTTACATGCTTGGCTAAAAACCACCACCTCTGTCACATTCCTGTGAATTAAGTGCAACATTTAGGTTCTCCCTCTTCTTTACAACAGACACCTGTTGTGCACCCACCTTCCAGGTGCAGCCAGTAGTTTTTAGGCATTGCTCTTCTTGTGGAGAGTTGTCTCAGCCTCGTGAAGGCAGCCTGGACTTGCCCTGTTAATCTCACCCTGCCTGTGCTGTCTTCCTGCCTGGTGTTATCGAGGCTTGTTGCTCTAAAGGTGTGGGGTTTTGTAGCTGCTGCCTTAAGGAGTCTCTGAAATGATTTTTGGAAATGATATGGGAATGCAGGCTTTGAAAAGCAAAACAGCAGGCAAAGGTGGTGTATTTCTGCAGCTGTGTTGTGGCCTGCAGGATAAGCAATGATGAGGTTAGTGAGAAACCCTTGCAGAGCCTTTTCCTTGCCACAGTAGCTACCAGCTCTGGCTTCTCTTTGCCTTACAGGCTATACTCACCCAGCAGCTTTGGACACATGAGTGTTTATCTGCTATTGCTTTTGTTACCCTGTTTGGGCCTTGGTGTATGTAGGATACCAACATCGGGGAATGAGCTGAAGTGACCCACAGGGACCATTGATTCCAGCTCTTGTCTCTGCACAGGAACATCCCCAAGAGTCACACCATGGGCCTGAGTGTGTTGTCCAAATGCTTCTTAAATGGGCTCCATGCTGTGTGACCACCCTGGGGAGCCTGTTCTGATGCCCAGCCACCCTCTGGGTGAAGAACCTTTTCCTGATATCTATCCATGATCTCTGCCATGACTGAAATACCTCTGTCTCTCCAGAAGACCCTTCAGGAGCACTGCTTTTTTAAAGAGATGCATACAGACTTCCACAACATCTAAAGCAAAATTTTAGAGTCTGGCTGTGTGTTTAGGCATCTAAATTATCTAAATCCATCTCAAGCAAGGTTATTTTTAAATTTCCTTTTACTTTGTGGTGGTTGGATCTCTATTGTTTCTTCTGTACACATTTATTTCTAAACCTATGAATTACACTGAAAACTCACAAGAGTGAGGACCCCTCGGATGTACTTTATACCTAGCACAAATATACACTAGATGGAATCCTGGCTTGATTTGCTTTTTTTAGCCTGGAGATGTTCCAGATGCTAGTGCTGTTACATGTGTGCAATGAAAACAGGATTTCTTTATCTGGTTGAGCACTTTTGGATCCTGCAGGATGTAGACATTACTATTATAATAATGGTTACGGTAATTTCCAAGGTAGGTGATAAATCTATCACTTAATCTATCTCTTCTAATTAGACAGCAAGCATAACATCACTATCTGGGATAGAAGGAGTCTCAAGTGAGATCAGTGTTTAAAATCTAAAATTCAAAATTATCCTTTCCTTTCTGAAGATGGGGTAGAGGACACTGTTGAAAAATAACAGACTCCAGTGATTTATATGGTATCCCCTTGTCTTATAAAAAAACCTGCAGATTCAAATTGAAAAAGCTTTAGTGGCCCTAATGGAGAAAAGTCTCGAGTTTAATCCTACCAGGCATTTGAAAACCATGAGATGATACAGAGCACAGATTTTAAGAGGCAAAATGAAATACTTAATCTTCATAAGTTTAAGAAAAGCCACTTCAGTAACACAGAAGATTATGTAACTCTGAGGAGAGGGTTTAAGTGGTTACTACAGACTGAGTAAACTGGGATTGTGGGAGCTGGGAACAGGAGATGTGTGTGGGGGGGTTGGGTTTGACTCACTGCTGGGGGGCCAGTGCCTGTGAATTCTAGCCCTGTCTGTGTAAGTTGAGATCCTGGCTCACCCAGGGCCCCCCCTATGCAGGAGAAGTCCAAAATGTTTGAACAATTCCAAGGAGCAGGACCAGCTGTGCTTGTCCCTGTGATGCTGAAGCAAGGGCCAGAGCAGTGGCTTGGCTGCTACAGCTCATGTGGGAATGGACTGCTGGTCACAGTCTGTCTTGCATTTTACTGCCCTCGTTTTAATCTGCTAAAAATAGTTCTTTTGGGAGGGTTTTGCAGCCAATTTTACTGGTTCAAGAAGCCTTTCAGGTGCTGGCTTAGAGGTCTCCTGCTCATGAACTGGAGCTCTTGTAAAGAGCTCTGTGCTCCTGTGTATGGCTTCTGGATTAGGGCTGTAATTATTACAGTGCACTTGGCATCAAACCTACATGAGCTGCTTTCTCCAAAAAAGTGAGAATAAATTCCAGTTTTTGCAGGAAAAAAAGAAAAAGGCAAGTCAATCAGTTTTAATTTCACCCAGGTGGGATCTTTCAGGTGGTCTGCTAGTTCTGTGTATACTTTTTATTCCATGAACTTGTAGTGGGATGCATTTGAAACTGGACTGTGGCTGCAGTTGATCCTTTTCCCTCTTATTTTTTACTGCTCTAAACTTTTTCTTTCATTAAAAAAAAACAACATGCTTCCTACACACAAGTCAGAATGTTCTGAATGCCTCTGATGTAACAGGTGGTTTTAAGAAGAAAGATGTTTCTATTTAGGGTATTTTTAGCTGATTTGAAGCATAACAAGCGGCTTATGTCTGTGTCCCTAAACATGAGTGGCAGGGACTTGTCACTCATAAAGCTTTATCTGATGCAGAAGTTTTCCTCCATCTGGAGCTTCTCTGTTCTGCCAACTTATATCCTACTGTGGAGAAGCTATAAGGATTGGATCATTAATTAATAGTGGTATCCTAAGGATATTGTCTTAATCTAATGCAGTACGATAGAGCACTGATTTATTGAGCTGTTTCTTTCCCCTGCCTTAAAAGACTGAACAAACTCCCCCCTCCCAAAAAAATCCTCACCCAAAAAACCAAACCCCAGAAGTGGAGTTTTTTATAGTGGCAAAATCTAGACATAGTGAAACTGCCGCATGGGCTGGAGGATGGGGGAAGAGGGAGGAAAACCTAATTTTGTTTCCCCTTCTGTCAGAAACACAGTGTGTATAAAACAGCTAAAGCAGCTTATAAAGAAAAGCTCTGCAAACAAGGCTGAAAGCAGCATTCATCCCTGCTTTAACAACAGCCCCTGGGATGTTCTGTGTGGCCTTGCTGGCTGGGATGGACATGTCCACTCAGGGTCAGTCTCTGCAGAAGCACTGCTTTTGGAGGAGATGTGCAGATTAATACCAGCCATGAACCTTCCCCCACCAGCCATCAATTTTTTTTTTTAAATTTTAATTTATATCGGCTTAGCTTAGATCAAAATCAGGACCACTGTGCCAATAAACCCACGACCACTGTCCTGATGGGATATGAATTGGTGGCCTTTTACTTAGACCTGCTTTCATTGGTTTCATATACCAACATAATCATCTGGCATTAGCATCCAGATGAGGGTCTTAAAAAAGGAAAATTAACATGACATATTGGAGGTGACATTCAAATACAAAGTCCCCATCATTTTCTTGACTAGAATTCTGCAATTATGAAAAAATGAGCCCATTACGTGCTGGAGGTCCTTTCAGACTGCAGGAGAGCCTTGCAGGCAGGGAGTGCAGCAATAACACAAACCAGACTTTGTGTTCCAACAGCATTTGACAGCATTAAATATAACACAGGCTCATCTAACCTTCATGTCTCCATTCAGATGCCTGACAATAGCAGCAGTGTTGTTTTATTATGGATTGAAGTGCATCTTGACTGGCTTTTCTTTGCCCTTCAGAGCATGCTGGAGAGATCTAGATATCCTTTTTTTTTGGTGTATTGGGGGAACTGAGGTGATTCTCTTAACTCCTACATCTTTCCCATGGCATGGACAGCCAGCTGTGGGGGTCAGCATGCTTATAGCCCCCCTGTCAGGGGCCAAGCCTCCTGCTCCCAGTTCAAGGGCAGCCCTGAGTATTTGGTGAGTGGCAAGGAGCTGTGAGGAAGAGAAATGAAGGAGCAACAGTTGGGCCACACTGGTGCTGTTTGACTTTTCACACGATCAGCAGCAGCATGGAGGGGATGCAGGGGTCTGTGGCAGTGGGTTAATCTGCCCTGACAGCAGAGCTGGCAAGGTAGTGTTCCATAATGGGACCTAGGGATAATTAGATTTAGCACTCAGGGCCAAGCCATGAGCTTCTGGAGTGAAGGGGCTGGTAATTGGGATTATTCCCTGTGGTGGGCTCAGGGTGTCTGCCTGGCCAGGAGGTGGCTGGGGTGAAATATTTGCTAAAGTCCCCCTTGCTTTTTTGCTGAACTTGGCGTAATGAGCCAGAACCCACAGCTCCTTCCTCAGAGTCAAGCTTGTTTTGTTCCTCCTCATCTCAGATGACTTTCCTGCTCCACCACCACCCCCAATGATTAATCTCAAAGGAATATTTTGAGGAAAAAAAAAATTAATATTAAATAGTTTCTTTTTTTTTTTAATTGTGGTGTTATACAGCATTTCAAACCATCCTTAGGAAATAATAAAAGTTACAGAAGTCAGAGGGAAAAGAAAGATGAAACACAATTATGCCAAAACGTAATTTAAAATGCAAATTTGCCTGAGAAACGACAAACCCCTAATTGCGGTGCTCTCTCTTATCGTGCTTCAAAAGCTCTGTGTGCTCCCTCCCTCCCTCCCTCCGGGAAGGGCCTCAGCCGCGGCTGTGCTGCCACACTCTGACCTCTCTAGCGAAATACGGGTGACCCGAAATGAAACCAAGAGGGGAAGGGGGTGGCTGGGGCGCCTGCCCCACCCCGGGACTCAGGGATCTGCGGTGGGTGCCCCGCGGGGAGCAAAGGTTTAATGTGAGCATGTAGGTCTGGAGAACACCAACCTGCTGCCTGCACCTTCCAGTCTGTAATGCCAAAAAAACCCCTTAACTGCACTTGAAAAGAAGCTTAACTGAGAAATTTGAAAATACTGCAGCTATTGAGGTGCCTTTTCACAGAGGCTGGTAAGTGAAATAAAAAAAAAATACATAGTTAGTTGTTGAGCAAAATGTTTATAGCTTTTCAAAGTTGTCCTTGGTGGCTGAAATCCCTGGTTGGACTACGTAGCAGACAGCCTGATGGGCTGCATGCACCAGCACGGCCTCCAGGAGGGCACCTTTCACCTCTGTTTGGGTGGCCAGAGGCAGAGGAGCCTCTCCAGTGTCCTCTCCTGTGCCTTCATGGGCTGCCACTGCCCAGTGTTATGGTAGAGGTCCCAGTGTTGCACATGGACCTGTGGCCATGCTCTGGTCCAAAGATGTATCAAAGATGTCCTCAGGGACAACACAGAAGTAATTGCACCCCTTGGTCTAGGGCAGGCTGGCCTCCTGTGAATATCTCCAATCACTTTCTGGAGCTGTTTGTGTTTTAACCTTTGCCTTAAGAACCCCCCACAATTTTACCTCCCCATGATTTTACTCTGATTCCTTGGAGGATCTTTGCAGGCTTTGTGCGCAGCATCTCACAGTGAATCAGAAGAACTGGGCCTTTAAAACTTGTTCAGCCTTCCTGTGGCTTTTCTTTTGCTGTTGGTCTGTCTCACTTTCTCTTTAGTTATGCTTTATGAGATGCCCAGAGACTGATTGCTGACAGGCAGTGGAGTCATTGTGGAAGCTGTGGGAGGGGCTGATGCCTCCATCTCCCTTGCACAGGCTGCCCAGGGTGGTGACAGACACTGGGGTGTCACCCTGCCTGCCACAGAACTGTGAGGTTTATTCCAGCACAAGGGGAAACAGCAGTCAGATCTTCACTGAAAGGCACCAAGCATTTGGGGTCTCACAGAGCTACAGATGGGATTTGCTGGCCGTGTACTCACCATGGCTGCAGGACACGTTTCCCTTTCCAGTCCCCCCTGTGCTCTAGAGCACTGTGTTTTGCTTAAATTTTGGCAGTGCGCTGAGCTGAAGCACGCACTTTGTCATTTCACTGGCAAGGTTTCTCAGAGGCTGGGGCACATCTGGGGTGTAGGTAGGATGTCTCTCTGGTCTTTTCCAGAGCCCAAAACAGTGGTGGGTCTGAGGGTGCTGCAGTGGAAGGTTTTTCTTGTGCCTCTGACCCAGCAGGGTGCTAATGTGAGCAGGGCAAAATCCTTTACCTTTTTAACAGTCTTAGATGGCATTTGGGAAGAACTAGGTAAAAAAGAGGATAAAGGCAAATGTATGATGTATGACACTGTTTCTACTTGCACAAGGGGCTCAGGAAATAGTCAAATAGGTTGTGCTGGATCAAGCAGAGTCCTGCTTTCTGTTTTCCCTTTTTCCCATTGCAGCATGAGGTAGGAGAGCCAAATCAGCCCATTTGGAGACTCGTGTTTTAGTTTAAATCCACTTTCGTTGGTAATATGGACTCGGATCCTTGCACTGAAGTGTCTGCGCTGCATCCTGCCGGGCCAGTATCCAGGGTAGGAGCTGCAGGATGACAAGGACTTGTGGGCCCAGCTTCTGGGTAGCCACATGTAGGACCAGCTGCTGCTGTGGCTCCTCATTGCTGCTTAGTTTTGCTTATCATTGCTCCGCCTTTTTCAGACTCTGGCCTACTTTTTAGGGTTGCACCATGCACAGCTGCTCTTCAGCCATGGGGGGGCTGAGCTCCCTCTGGAATTCCCCATCAAAGGTATATCTGAGCTCATTGAGGATTTCACAGCCTCTATGCTGGCTCTTACGGGATAGAATGGTCATGGTAAGGCATTTGGGATGCTCTAAAACAGGGAGAAAAGGGTTTCTTGGCATGGTTGCTGGCCTCTCCTCTGGGCTTGCACTGTGGGACCTCTGTGGCACAGCCAGTCAGACGCTACTTTTGTCTGCCATGGAGAGGGGACAGGGCTTTGCAGACAGGCTGGCACGTGTGCTGCTATCCCAGCTGGTTTGGGTGGAATGACTATGGCTTGGCACATCCAGTGCCGTTTCACCGCGTGAGCAGCTTGCTGGCAGGTACAGCGCCAGCTGGAAGCTCACCTACCAATGTAAGCACGAGGAAGAGGCATTCACATCATCTGAGAATCAAACCCTGACTCTTAAAGGCCAGTGTGTTGTTTTTCCTGAGCTGGGATCTTGAATTATTAATGCAGCTTTATGCTGGAGATATGTATTAGATGTGGACATTTTTGGCATTGCCACTTGTTGGTGACATTTCTGAGCTGGCTTTTGCCAATGTCTTTGACTTGATCAGTACTTTATTGATTAATGTCCTGCATTTTCTCTGGAAATACTTGTGCAGTGCTACTTACTTTGTGGCCTAATGACATGGTTTAATTTGGCACATCATTAATGCTGCTACTGTTGGTGTGTCCTCAAAGCACCACAGCAGTGTCTCAAGCCCTCAGCGAGCCATGGCTGGGCAGGAGGGTGGCAGCAGCAGTGGCTGGCCTAAGGACCCTAAAGCAGCAAATTAAGTATCAAAATGAGCTTCCAAATGTTATTTCTGCCCCGAACCTGGGCTGGATGCTGTGCCCGTTCAAACACAGGCATCACCCCACTCCTGAAAGCTCCTAATGGCTTTCATTCCAAGAGTCTCAGAAATCTAACCACTTTTAATACATAAACACTAGTTGAAAAGATGTTTCTAAAACCAAAATGTGGGTCATCCTTAGTTCGTGTAGATGAGTGAAAGCAACAGGCACTTGCTCTCATGCTAACTGCAATGTGACTTTCAAATTTTGGAGCTGGGGGTTGGCTGCTTACACACAGTCCAGGGAGCTGCAGCCAATGGTTGTGGCTTGACGGCAGCAGAGCTGAGTGAAGATTATTCATTTCCACCTAGCAGAGCCATAATAAAAAACTTCTTGCCTCAGACAGGCACGGTGCTCACCTGGCTCCTTCTGTGCTGATGGATGAGAAAGCAAATGAGGTTTTACTTGCCTGTGGAAAAAATATTCTCAAAGAAAGCCAGCCTGAACTCAGCTTGTTGGAAAAGGTGCCAGGGACTTTTAAAGCCATTTTTGGGGATAGGGCAGTAGTGAAGTAATTATTGTCTGAACGCATACACACCATAAAATGGGTATGTTTTCTAAATGGTCTCTCTCTTAAAGCAAAACTGAGTAGTAAGTAGGAATGCTTCCCTGCAGGCTGGCAGAAGGACACAGTTGGTATCACGCATTTTAGCAGCTGGCATGTTAATGAGGCCATTTTTATTGAAATGAGCTAAATACTATTAACATTTGTGGACTCCCAACTGATTTCTGAAGCATTTATTGAACTTCAAAAACTGCCTCAAGAATCAATTAAAAATAATTTTTTTAGATTTGATAGAAAGAAGACGAAAGAAAATTGTGCCGTCACGTTTATGTTTATCTGAACAGATCTTACCTTTCTGTTGCTGACTTTAAAGAGTTTCCTCTCTTTTTTCCTTTTTGGTGCTTAAAATACCACAGAAAATATCTCTTTGGAGAAGGTGGTAAGGTAGTTTGTAGACAAAATTTTTGTTGGTGTGGGTTCTCTTCTGCACGGGAAGATGGTTGGTGAGTGGTTGAAAATGAACATGATGCTCTGTTATGGAGTGATTGCACTTGGTCACTTTTACCAGTGAACAAAAAGTGTATTTAAATTTTTAATTAAAATACTAAGCAGTTTTAGAAAGGAAGAAAGCAATGAAGAGCTGTCTGGCCTAGCATTGGAGGATTGGATGACAAGCAGTGCTTCCCATGTGTCCTTTCACCAGGCAGATCTGGGGGAAACCCTTGAGCTTTGATATGTTTTGGGAAGCCTGAGCAGTCAAGTCTGGGAGCAGTGATGAGGAGCTGCTTGTCCTTACCAGGGCATCAGGTGGTCCAGCACACCCAAACTCACCATGGCACAGGCAAGTGAGGTCTTGTCTCCTTGGCTTCTTCCCTTGGCTTTGGGAGAGCTGCAGCCCAATATTTAAAGCATTGTGACAAGCTCTAGGATCTTCAAGGCAGAGTCAATTATTCGGTGCTAAGGTGAGGGGCTTGTTGGTAAAGACAAATGTTAAAAAGAAAAATCAAGTCACATTCTTGAAAGTGACATTAATCTAAGTGGTGTGTCAGCCTGCAGATGCTGCTGGAGTCATTACCCTGAGCTGAAACAACAACCTATGCAATTTTATTTCCCTTGTTTTGTATTTTTTGTCACAGCGGGGATTCATTGCCTGAAAATACGTGTGGTGTTCATCAAAGACAGTCAAAGGTTGCTCCAAGCCTTGGCAGTGTGTTTGGGGTGGCAGGAGCCAGGCACAGTGTGGTGGCTGAGGGCACCCCCTGAGCCGTGGGCTTGGGGTGTCCTGTGCAGCTGCTTCAGGCAGGGGACATCTGACTGGTTTGTCGAAATAATCTGAGTAAGGGTGGCTGGGCCATCATTTGACTTCCCCCCAGGGACTGGAGGGCTGTAGGTCCTTCCTTGCTGTCAGATGTGCTTTATGGCTCGGGCAGAAATCTGCTCATCAGCAAGGCTCCCAGAAAAGCAAGTTTGTGCATTGAATGCTGCTGGAGGGACTGACATAAAAATGGGGAGTGGGAATTTTAGTCTTTATCCCAAGCACATCTTGCCCATTTACTGATGAGTCCAGTCTGTGGCAGAAAAATCCTCTTGGTTCCATTTAACAGCTCTGGAGAGGAAGCTAGAGCATTAGAGTATGATCTACAGTTGCATACCAGAAATACAGGCTGTTAGGTCTGTGTGCGGTCTGCGAGACCACAGCCTGCCACAAATGTGCAACTGTGCAGCAGCTGAAATGAGCAGCACTTGTGTTTCTGTACACCCTCCAAAAAGTTGTGTCATTGCTTCTAATTTTACCTCATATCTAACCTGAAAATTACTAGCCAGTAGGATGATTATTTTTTTTATTGTTTTCCTTTTAAAGAAAAAAAAAGACAAGAAAACAAACCCATAAAACAAGCAAAAAGATCCTATTATGAAAGCACAGCCTGTGCAAAAATTAACCAGTAGGAAAGGAAAAAGACTACTTGTTTTATAAATATGTGTAGAAGTGGTTGGGATTTTTTTTCTCATCTGACTTGAATCCTTTCCCAAACTTTAAAAATATCCTCATCTGAAGGAAGGATAATGAAACAAGAAGAAGCAGCCTTTCACCCCAGTGCCTTTAATAGTGTACCTGTGCTTCCCCAAGCTGCCAGGCCATTGCCCAGCCCACACTTAGGTGATGGGAGCATGACACGCAAGAAAGGAGACTAGAGCTCACCCTGAGCTGAAGTAAGGAGCTTCTCCCACCCTTAAGTGTTGGAGATGAGATGCAAGCCTGGCAGGCCAGGTGAGCATCTGTGTTGAGGCTGGAGCTGTGGCAGCAGCATGGGGAGCTGCAGGCTCATTGCAGCAGAGAGTAGCATCCCTCGCCTGCCTCCTTCACCCTTCCTTGCCAATGGCATCCCCTGTGGGCTCATGCTTCTGGCTGTCAGGGGAACAAGCTTGAAACACTCTGCATGGAGATTTCAGGGATCTGGAGCATGGCTAACAAAGTCAGCGCACAACAGCTGGAGAAATTACTCAATGTACATTTCTTTACTCTGAGTTCAGTTCTGTCATGTGAAAAAGAAACAGGGATGATGCTGTTGCCTAAGTTACTTGCTACACACTGATCTGTCGTTATTTAGCCCTATGGCAAAATCTGGTTTAGCTGCTTGGTGTCTCTGAGGCTGCACAGTCACTTCAAGCCTCATCCAGGAAGGACTTTGTCCTTTTGCTGTTATGGAAGTGGTGAACTGTTTCTCAGCATGCGAGACAGCCCCCTCAAGGCACTGGGGGGACTTAAATTCTGCTGGGCACAAACACCTGTGAGCACCCAAGATGAGCTTCAACTTCTCACCCTGTCGCTCTCTCTGTGAATGATTTCTGTACTTTTATATTGTATTTATTTAGAGTCCAGGGTTAGTGATCTGTCTGGCATAACTTAACCTCTTTTAAGACCACTTCCATTCTGTTGGTATAGTACACCTGTGGATCTTGCTCATTCTCTTGAACATGCAGATTCAAAATACTCTTAAAATGCTTTCTGATCACTTTTGAGTGACTAGAAAGCCTCTTTTGACTCCTTTGTACTGAAGTTCACATTATCCACTCAGTTTCCAGGAGAGGGGCAGTGTGCAGGTAATCCTGCTAAATGGAGGCCATGAGCATCAGTGTGACAGAAATCCAAGATGAGTTGTAGCTGTGCTGCAATTACAACACACAAGAAATTAACACATTTAAATAAAACCCCCAGCCAAGGTGTTGGCTGATAAAGGCAAAGTTCAAAAGCTCCATCAATTAATCCCTGGGAAGGGCTGGTGCTCCCCAAGCCCAAGGGCTGCAGTGGGGCTGGAGGCTGGGCTGGTGTAAGGGCTCCAGCCCTGGCATTTTGCAACCAGGCACAAATCCAGTGGGTTTTTGTTGGTTGGTTTTAACGTTGCTTAAACAATTTGTATAGGTCTCTTTAGATGCTGAGCAGTTTCATGGCAGCTGCTGCCTGGAAAACTTCATGTGCCAGGGCCCTGGTCCTGAAATAGTAATTTAGGCACTAACTCTTACTAAGATTAGTAGCTCTGTTTTACTTGGATGGGATTGTCTGGGGTCGGCTGTCTGTCTCTGCCCCCAGACACGCTTAGGATGGTTCTTGCACGCTGGGCTTCAAAGGATGAGACTGGACGCTAGGTTTTTTCGGTCTTCAGTTTGTTTATTATCTCTTATCTAAAAAGTCCTTTCCCTGCCTGAAGGATCTGACCAGCACGGCAGCCAAAGGCACTCTGCCCACCCCTAAGGCGGCCGCATCTTTTATAACAAAAACTACGTATATCATATTTACATTTTTGTCCCCAATACCTATCATCTTCGTCACTAAGTACACCCTCATCCCAGACCAATCCACAAGTGCCAACACCACCCCAGAAGATGGAAGACAGGAAGAAGAAGGAAAAGCTTGGTGGCGCACCCTGATTCCTCCATCTTGTCTCTACCACCCCCCTGTACCGAAACCCCAAAATTTGTAATTCACCCTATAATAATATCTTCCCTTCACTATTTACACCTGAGTGGTTCTCGCATGTTCCATTTCCTCATACATCGGTGGCACATCTCTAGATGGATCAAAATCAAGCCACCAAGTGCTTTTGGCAACATTCCAGGGCTCCCGAGCCCCCCAAGGGTTCTCTCGGTAGCTCTGGACATCAGGAGTGATGTGCTGAGCTCCCACAGGATTGTTCCCAGTAGTTAACCACGTGAGAGTTTGCTGAAAGATGAGCAGCTGAAGATCAGCAATCAGTAAGAGGATGTGATGACTGATAGGTGTTGAAGGAAGCAGAAAGGATAACTAAGGTGATGGCATTAGTGAGAAAGAATTTCAGCATAATTCTTCTTACTATTATACAGCTTTCCTTATATACTTTGTCCTGTTTCTGTTTGGTTTCAGGGGTTTTGTTTGGGGTATTTCTTGGTTGATTGGTTGGGGGAGTTTGTTTGCTTCTTTCTTTTTTGTTTTCTACAAGTTTCCATTTTGACCTGTTATTGTTCAGGGAAATCTACCTCATCCAGCCCCTGCCTGTCTCAGTGCCTTTGCTGCTGCAGGGAAGTTCCTGCTCCTCTGCCCAATTTGGCCAACGAGGAGCACTGGCAATGTGCCTCCTTGGGAAGCTTTGCAGTTTGGATGCTGTTTCACTTATATTTTCATTAAAAAAATTAAAAATGTACCAGCAGCAGGAACGTTGCCCACAGGACTACAGTATGCCAAAATGAGTGGAGCCAAATGGCACTGCTTGCAGCTCCCTGTTCACACTGTGCCACTGGATCCAAGCATCATTTGCTGAAGGTTCTGGGTGAGATTGCTGGTTCTTACACAACACAATGAGAAGTGTTGAAAAGTAGGGCTGGCTCTTGCCTACAGGGAAAGTAGGTGGCTGCTGAACAGCAGCAAGAAAATGCCCCTGAACATGATGGCCATTTATTGCCTATGGGGGCAAGTTGCTATTTTCCTTGCAAATGAGAGTTTAGAGTTAGCATGGGTAAAGACTGTCTTTCCCCCCTGCCTCCTGTGTGGGAGTGTGTCTGAGTGAAAGTCTAGGAGGGGAGGGTTTGCTGAGCAGGGAGTGACCTGTACAGGCACTTGACATGGGAAATCCCAAACAAATATCATGGTTAAACCTCTCTCCTCTGGGCTTAGCTTTGCCTCCCCATTTGGTGGGGAGGTATCTGCCTTTCTGGGACAGGCATTCCTCACCCAGCATGTGTGATGAGCAAGAGCTGGAAAGGATTACCAAGATGAGTGAGTTCCCTGAGTGCCAGAACAAAAAATGAGTTCAGATTGGAGCTGGCATCTCCTTTATTACTCACTGAGTGACAGCATCAGCCTCAGCTGCTGTACACAACCCAGAGGCTTTAACTCGAGGTGACTCATTCAGGAAATAACATTTTCCCTCCCTCCCCATCCAACCATTCCAACACTTCCAAAGCAATGATGCCCTCTCTGTCTGCTCAGCTCTTCCCCATCCCAGCACAAGGGGATACTGGCAGCCTGGAGCTCACCTCCCTGCCTGTGCCTGCTGGCAGCTTGCCCAGGGCAGCAGCAAGGAGCTGGGAGCTCCCCTGCAGACATGCAAGGGACACCACAATCATTTGGCAGAGACTTGTCCAAAACCAAGCAGACTTCTCTGTATGATGCTGCTGGAATCAGCATCACCCCACACCTGGACACGTGCACGGTGCTGAACTGAGCTCTTGATTTTCCAGCTGCACTTGGTTGTGTTCAGGAGGTGTCTCTCTGCCTCCCTAAAAACAAACAAGTAAAAATCCAACAGAAAAAAAAAACCAGTCCCACTTTCCCCCCTTCCCACCTCCAACCCCTGCTCTGTGAGCTAGAGAAAGGGTGTTGCAATGAAATGAATGAGATGAAAATGTTTTCTTCTGAGCTCTGTTCTCTAACATCAGAGTGGTCAAAGTGAAAAAATCAGAGGTGAGATGTTTTTAAGGCTTAAATAATTATTTTTTTAGTGCAAACAGGGCATAAGGGCTGACTGATTCCTGAGTAGCAGTAGGTGTGTAAAACCAGGGAAAATGGGGCTAGTTGAGAAGCTGGTACTGTCTGTTGATGGTAAAGCTGGACACAAAATTGGCATTCAGGCCAATATCAGTGCAATTAGTAAAAACAACTCTTCTTGAAAGCTCAACATTTTTGCAAACACTCACTGTATCATTGCCACCCACTCATTGTGACAAGTACAGGGGGCTGCCTTCTGAATTATCTATTTCATTTATATATAATCACCTTGAAGTCATGTGATGGTGCTGTAGTCTTCTCCAGAAAAATGCTGCTTTAAACAGAAATCTCTCTGCCTGTAGAACTATAAAAAATGTATGACTCTGTAAACACAAACTAAAAGGGCTGAATTTATCTTTCCTGTAACTTTGCTATAGCTGATGCTCTGATCTGTGTCTGTATGAATGAAATCAGCCTAAACAGCAAGGGAACCAACTTTATACCAGATTATTGCAAATGTTTGCAGATATTCCACTTTGCTGCCAGAAGTACATCACTGTCACACAGATTTTAAGCACAATGTATCACATAAAACCAGAAATAGGAAGCACTGTTTTGTTAAATGACTGAATATCAAGTATTTAGTTTAAACACTTCACATTGTGAGACATTGGGAAACTATTACTTATATTTTAAGAGCCCACTTGCAAACCAGCAGTCACTAGGAAAACACAGAGTTTGAACCTTGTTTTTGTAGTGGGGTGGCTTTAATGGTTAGATTTGGTGAATTTTTGCTGTCCTGGATTGTAAGCAAAATTATTGTTCTGCTGCTCTCTCTTTAGGAATCATGCTGGTTTTTTTCACTTCCCTGTGAATGGGAAAAACGTAAAGCAAGCTGGCATCAAGGACTGTGCTTTATAAGAAAGGAATGAGGAAAGATAAAATGGCTACATATGGCAATATGGACAGTTTCCAACTTAATGGAAATAAAAGAGTCCTATTTTTGCAGCATATAGTGAGAATGGAACTGTATTTTTATGCAAATGCTACAGAAAATGCAGCTCAGCAAAGGCTGTTTTCTGACTGTTGTCTGGAAAGCATTTTGAGTGCCTAAAGACTTGTATTTCCCACAAGAACTTGGTGAGAAAGAATATAAAGGGGTAATAGAGCATTTAAACCCATTATACCTACCAGAGGTTTCTTTTTTTAAAAAAATCTAAGAATCAGCTAGGAGGAGGAAACACTACTGAGCCCTTAACAAGTCTAAATAGTGATTCTTCCTTGTTTGTTTGTTTGTTTGTTGTTTAAAAATGCAGTCAAACCCAAATTTATTTATGGAGTAGAGCACCAAGAAAAGTGGTGTATGCTTGCCCAGCACAATCCATCCCTGAGGGCTGCCACAGGAGATACTTTAGGTGCAATGTAACTTTGATTGGGTGCAGCTTTATGTGTCCTAGAGGAAAGCCAAAGTAGAGCAGCAGTGCTGTGCAGTGTGGACCGAGCCTCATCCTGGCCCTTCTGCACTGAGTGATGCTGAAAACTCATTGCATGTGATGAATTAGATGGTATCACTATCAGAGGGAGCTCCACCATCTGGAAAAGCCTTTGGGAGAGGGTAGATGGGACAGGCCTTGGATGAGCATGGCTCAGAATGAGGGTGCTCCTTAGAGTAAAAGCTGAAGGGCCTGAACCCCTTTACTGGCATGGATGGGATGAGCTGACTTCCTGTGTATCCTGTTACTGTGAAAACAAACCATGTGGCTTTAAGTCTGGGAGGCCAGCAAATAAAAATTTCTTGAGTGAGTGTGAAGAGAATTCTTTCCCCTCAGAAAGGGGAAAGGAGTTTTAGGCTGTGGGGTTGTCACAGGAACTTCTCCGTGTACCTCTGTGCCCTTAGAGTTAACTGGGACTGAAGGAGACGGCCTCCTGCCCATAGGCAGAAAGTGACAGTGCACTGAAGTGTAAACCAGAGCAGAGAGCAGCACACTGGAGACTTGCCAGGGAGAGGGAGCCAAGAGTTAAAATGCAGAGCTTTATGTAAGGCAGACATTTGTTTCCTGAGTGGCACAAAGGAAGGCTGGAGGAGCTGGTGATGCCATTTCTCACTTGCTGTGGGTGAAACTGGTGCCATTTGTGTAGGAGTGGGAGGCTGCAGAGTGGTGGGAAAGATCAGAGGAGCAGTGGGATGGATGGCAGAGACTGGTGTAATTTCACCTGCAGATTCCAGGGCAGCAGCTCCACCAGCCATACATGCTCCCAAGACTGGATAAGGATTTGTGGAAACTATAAAGTCACTGTGAATTCTCATTTTTGAATGGGTCTGTACCCAATTCCTATATTGTAAGATTCTTTCACAGCAGTTTTGAGAAGGGGGGAATTCACATCTTCCAGCTGGTCATGGGTCTTCCAAAATGATTTGATGGTGCGGATACCCACGGGGCCATTTACAAACATGTCAGTAACCCTCAGAGTGGCTAATCTGTATGCCACAGGATGAGGTGTGGGAGTTACCTGGGCTTTTTGGAAAGTGTTTTAATGAAGGGGATGGGTTCAGAGGAACAGTTCTAAAAGTCAGAGGAAGCACTAAAGAGTCTGCAAATCTGGCTATATTATTAAGAGAAGTAGGCTCATTTCACTTCACCAGAGTTATTTGCAGTCTATAAGAGCAGGAGCAATCTGCTTATTAAAAGGGAAAACAAAAATAATTAAGAATGTACTGGTACCACAGAATACTTTTTCTGGTCACATTAAGCTGAATAGTTTAAAAGTTTTATTCAAATATATTAACTTTGATCAGCTTGATGTCTGGCTTGTTTAAAAACTGAAAGAAAAGCTTCATTCAGAAGAGTGGAATTAGATATTTTGGTGATCAAATAGCTTGAGTCATTTGATGCATTTTATTCTTTAGCATTAACATTAGTACATGTACTGGAAGGACTGGTTCCTGAAATTTCAAACATCTATTAAGAGAAGAGTAAAAAACCCCCTGTATCATTATCTTACTGGACATCTCAAAACTGGCCATCATTCATCTTAAATAATGCTGCTTTGCTGTGCTTCTTTCACTACAAAACCCTTTTGTTCATCATTTGCAGATAAATGCTAGAATGACTTGTTGGGGTGAAAATAATGTCCTCACCACCAATCCAAAGCTATGTCTGGAAGCACTGAGGCTGAGAATATACATTTTTCCACTGGTAGAGGCCAGAGAGCAGGCACTGAGTTTTGTTGGGTAAGCATTTTACCAAAATACCTTTTAGAATAGACCCTCAAAAATGTTGTCTTGTACTCATGGAGGAGGGGAAAAAAAAAAAAAGAAAAGTGGTTCTGTGTACATTTTCTATTCTACAGACCTTTCTTAGCAGTGCTAAAGAAATTGTTCTGGAAACAAGAAATGACTTCATTTTGGTTATAGTTGTACACTCTGGACTTCAGGGATGGCCACATTACATCACTGGCGGCCAGCTTGAGCCAGAGTGCTTTTAGGAAATTGATGTTTTCCTTAGTTCTTTGCTAGGGGGAATACTAGGGACAATAAAAAAAAGCTTACAAAGAGGCACACTGGTATAATTACCTGAGTAGTACCAAGAGACTGTTAAATTGAAAAGGAAGAAAAACCTCATTTCGTGTGCCTGCTGCTTTCCTGCAGAGCAGACACAGGCAGCAGTTTGTGCCCTCACAGCAGATCATGGCCCTTGCAGAGGCTGGGAGTGTTGTTACCTGGGGATGTGTGCTGTGCCACCACGTGTTAATTTTGCAGGGGGGAGAAAACCTGCTGCCTTCACTGCTGGTTGGGGCACATTAGTGGTGCAGAACAGGATATGAGGGATTGGAACATGTGCTGTAGAACAGCCCTGGTGCTTCATGAAACTAAATTTGCTGAATCCAGAGCCAGACGATCCCTGTGCTGACCCCAGTCCTGGGATGCCCACCCTGCCAACCAGGCCAAGTGCTTCAGGAGGGAGTGGGACAGAGCTGCTTTGGTGCACTGCTACAGCTTCCCTTGGCTTGCACAGGTTGTCTGCACAGAAAGTCTCACCAAGTACCCCTGACATAAAGCAATCCCTGTGCTTAAATCAAGCAGACTCGAAACACCTGGCAGTGGAAAATTCTCTGTTCCCTTTTGCCCCTGTGTGATGCCCTAAGTGTCTGCTCGGAGGTAATGGTGCCAGTATGCAATTGGATGGGACAGGGAAGTTTGGGAGAAGGCATGGTAAAACAGATTTTGTTGCCAGTGACTTACTAACCAGAGTTAAAGGGGGTGTGATGAAGAGATGTGCTGATTAAGGGGGTGTGATAAGAGATGAGCTAGGAGTGGATCTAATATGTAGCTCCAGAAGTCAATAAAAATGGCTTCAGTTTTACAGATTTTTGTTGTTCCAGAAAATAATACACAAGGAAAGGAAAGAATGGAAAGGTATGTGGGTCAGCAAAAGGAAAAGGCAAGAGAAAAATCAGATGCTTTTGTTCCCTCCTTAATGCCCTGCAATGACCATTGAATTCAGAGTGCTTCCCCAGGCTTGTGATTTATTTTTCTGTGGGAGATGTCATTGGGGTAATGTACAAGGGAGAAACTTGTTGTATTGACAAGCTGTGCTTTAAAGCTTATGGGGCTGCTGATTTCTCGTTCACTGGGTAAAAAGCATCTAAGATTTTGTTCTGTTTCAATCATAATTATTTCACAGTGGGATTTGATAGACCTTCTGTGTCCACTTCCTCTCAAGAGTTACTGATTTTTAACTTCTTTGTGTATATCAGCCACCTAACTGGAAACAGCTTATAGAAATGAATATGAAAGATAACAGCAGCAATCTAAAAGAACTGTGGCAAAAATAATTGAAAAAGCAAATTATAATAACCTCATTTAGATTTTGGCAGTGGGCAGCACAAATTACTTACAGCTGATACTGTTCCTCATCAGATGGACTGTACCCACTCACTTGAAAGACAAACACCCACAAGCCTTTAAGAGTCAGGTCCCTGACAGACTGGGAGGACCCATCCTTCCCTGTGGTGTGACTGCTCACTTGGGCATGAGCCAAGATTTGGCCCTGGTAAAGGAGTACTACCCAGGTGATGGCCTGGAGGGAACTTTGTTGGTTTGTTGATCCCAAGCAATGGGAAGGCAAGGCCTGGAAGATACTGATTTTGTTGGTTTGTTGATCCCCAGCAAAAGCAGGAGAGGAGCTGTGTTAGGACCTCTGTGTGCCAGGTTTGGTGCATGAGGCTGAGGGTAGCCCTTCCCCTAAGGCAGAAGGGTGGCCCTGGACAGCCCTTTGCCTCTTTCTTTAAGGGCTAAGCCTTGCAAGATGTGCATACTCCACCTGCCTGCTTTTACAGTCTGCCTCATTTTTCTACTACATGATTTGGAAAAAAAAAAAAAAAAAAAAAGAAAAAAAAAAGAGTTAGATTGTACTTCTCAGCTTGCTCTTCTTAGAGCAATGAAAATTTGCTCCTATGGACCCCATTAGTATTGCCAAAGATTGCTTATTAAATGCTTACCTCTTATGGACTGTCCCTGTAAGTCTCAGAACTGTCTGGCTATACCTTTAGCACTGCCAAATCACAAGCTGAAAGGGAAAGAACTTTCCTTGAAGCTTTAGCTCTGGGATTTTTGTGATTAAACTGGATTCTCATTTTCCATTGTAAAAACGTACGTTTCCAGCTGCTGTGATTGCAAAGAAAAGGTTGAAAGTCTAAGCCCAAAGTATGCAAAGCAAGAGAAGCAAATAAAAAGAATATGAGGAGGTTTTTTAATTTTGCCCTATGTTTTGAGCTACTCCTTTCTCAGGGAGGCTGATTCATTCTTTTGAATGGATTGCACTGTTTACACTGTAATTTTTTTGTTCCCATAAGGGATAACTTCAGAGCTTTTCTTCCAAAACTTCTCTGCCCAATTTAGACATCTCTTAGAAAAACTAAATGAGAAGGAATTTGTAAGAAAAAATAATTACCTACTACATAAATTTTTCACAACTTTGTACATGGATGGAGTACGTTTGTAGAATTACAGAATTGCAGTGACTAATAATAGTAATAAAGTATCTGATTGTACTATGTAGTTAAAGATAGTCATAATAGTCTCATTGTCTTGTCTTCCTACTCCTTGCTGTGACATCAGCCCATCCCAGACCATCACATCCTGCTCATGGCTGTGTCTTTGTTGATAAATAGTGAGTCATTATATGCTCTGCTCTATGACTCTTACAGCTGTATTGCCCAATTTTCTTCTCCCCAGAAAAAAATCCCTTTTTGCAAGGATTTAGTATGCCCTTAAAACAGCCAAGTTTGTCTTGTGACAAATGTGCACTTCAGCAGAAGTAGGAATGACTGAAATAAGGGGCTTTTTTTTCTGTCTGATACCTGAAGTAGGTTCACCTACTGTAAATGATATATTTTTATTAATGACAGAATTTTACCACCACTATGTACTGATGACACAATCTACCACATGCTGAATGCATCATTTCCATGCCTTGTCCCTGCAGGACACGTTTGACCTGTAGAGCCCTGCTGCCTCACAGGCATTAAACACTGCTCAGAATATTTGGATGCTTACATGTAAACAGAGACGTGGAAGTTACACCTTTTTACCACAAATACCAAACTGATTTAGTAATACTGAGTTCAAAACTTCTTGCTCTCCAGCATGCTGCTACCTACATAGCATACTCAGGAAGCTCTTCAGAAACGAAAAGGATAGCAAATTTTTGTTTTAAGTACAAGAAATAATCTAGATGTTTTCCAAAAAGAAAAAAGTATGCACTAGCGCTGAGAAGATACCATGATCATTCTGGCACTCTAAATAGCTGATTTGCATAGTTAGGAGATACTTTTAAATTTAAATTGAAAGAAAACAACTATGATCCAGCATGTGGCATAGCAAACTTTGAGTTCTGCAGACCTACTGAATTAATGTTAATTTCTTAACTGCTCAAGAACCAATGAGCAGTTCAGTATGCCTACCTCGTGCAGATGAATTGAGGAGAAAGATCCAAAGGTGTAACAGATCCTCAGTGAGGCAAGATACACCGTGTGTTTGTTTTAACTTGCTGCATTTTATTTGGTTATTTTGTAACTCACTCTTGCAAAGTCTGAGAGGCCAGACCGCCCTGGGTGTTGCACAGTTTATGGATAAAGGAGGGTTAATGGAAACCAGGACAAAACATGTGGTCCCTGGAGTGGACAGATGGATGGATGATGGGTGGATGGATTGTCTTCAACTCCCACTCTCATTGCTGTTGCCTTGCCCTCTCTTTGCCTTCCCTAGGCTGAGGATCCCAAGCCCCAGCCCATCAGCTGCCAAACAGGCTGCGCGTAGTCTGTGGTCTGGTGTAGACTAGAGCATTGGCCAAAACCTTGGCTGTAAATCTTGCTCTGCTGGTGACCTCCCGTGGGGCTGCACCTGTGTGCCTCAACAGCCTTCCACCACCCTTCCACCTTCCCTGTGTGGAAGCACAGAGCTGGAATGCCTGTGCCAGGAGCAGAGTGAGGTGGTCAGGTGGGTGTTCTGCTATGGAGCAACACCTGCACTTGGGGAATGTTGCAAGCGCGTGTTCAGAGATTGCCCTATGGAAAACCGTCACCACTCTGGCACAGCCTGTCTTGCACGGAGCCTGGAGAGCCTCTTTTCCACTAGACCTAAAGGGATCCAGGAAAAGTCCTGTTCTGACTCTCTCCCAGAAGGATTCACCTGAGTTTCACTCAGGTGAAACTTTCTCACCCCGCCTGCTCGCCATGAGCTGGCCTGGGGCAGGTGTGAGAATGCTGCTCTTACCTTGCCAACAACCCTCCTACAGAAATGAAAATGTTTTCACTGCACAAAGCAGTGTATTTCTTTGCAAAACAACTCTCCTGACTGCTTGCACATCTGTTCCTCTCTTTCCTGTATCACAGTCTCCTCCTTTGGGTTTCTGAGTGCTGGGGGCACCATAAAGTACTGCTCGTGGTGCACCAGACCTGCACAAGGCATCCCTTGTTCCCCAGCCCCAATTAAAGAACCATTCTTGTGCACAGGAGGGACTGGCTTTGGATAAACAGAGTAGAGCCCCTGAAGCCCTGCATGGGAGATAATTCAACTGCCCATTTGCTGCCTCTTTCTTTCTCTGTTCCTTCTGTTGTATTTTTGGGTGGAGGGATTGAAAATTTGATTTGTTAAATAGGTTTAAGAAAATGTAAATGATAATTATAAAATTCCCTGAGTCTTTTTTTTCATGATAGATTTTATGTAGCTGGCAGTTAAAATAAGTGATTACCTCATAAATATCATTTTAATAGCCTACTCAATGGTGTAGCCTCTGCTGTTCTGAGATTTTTATCTCAGAAAAGGGAGGGAAAAAATCTTTTCCTGTGGATTTATATTGCTGTAGTGGCTGCTGCTGCCGCTCATTACTTGCTGAGTAATTTGAGGGGATTTTATTCTTCTCATGCAGGCAGACACAGAGTGAGTGAGCATGGATGCTGCTGGGGACTGGCCACCCTGTGCCCACACAACCAGCTGTGCCCTGGCCAATGGTGGCCCTGGCCAGCGTGTCAAGTGCTCCAGCTGAAGCTTTTGGGGTAACAACCTCATGTTTTCCAAAGCCAGTCATTCCTGCATATGAGCACAATTATTCGTTGGACAGGGAATTGGCTGGATGGCTGCCTCTCAGTAATTTTGCTGTCAATGGCTCAATGTCCAGTGGACATTGGTTACAAGGAATCTCAGGGGTCTGTATTGGGACTGAGACTGGAACTGATCAATACCTTTTTTATTGCTACAGACAGTGGTGGCCAGTGCTGCCTTGGCAGGTTTGTGGATGACAGCAAGCAGAGGGTACAGTGGATTTGCCTGGGGAAAGGGAAGGACCTGGACAGGCATGGAGGGCTTGCCCTGTGTGAACCTCATGGAGTTCAACAAGACCAAGGGACACCTTTTCAACTCCTTTCAATATATATAAAGGAGCTTGTAAGAAGGATGGAAAAAGACTTATTACCAAGACTGACAGTGACAGGGCAAAGCGCAACAGTTTTAAACTGAAAGAGGATAGGTTTAGGTTAGATGTGAGTAAGAAGTACTTCACTCTGTGGGCGATGAGGCACTGGAACAGGTTGCCCAGAGAGGCTGTGGGTACCCCATCCCTGGAAACGTTCGAGGCCAGGCTGGATGTGGCTTTGACCAACTTAATGTAATGAGAGATGTCCTTTGCCCATAGCGGGGATTGGAGCGCAGCTGATCGATAAGCTGCCTTCCTACCCAAACCATTCCGTGAGGGGGGGCCTGGGTAGGCTGACATTCCAGTTTGAAAGTCGCTGAACCCCGAACCGAGCCGGCCCGCTCCCTGCGTGCCCGCGATTGTCCCCGCGATTGTCCCCGCGGGAGCGGCGGGTGGCGGGGCGGCGGCAGGGGGCGCTGCGGCCCCGCCGTTGCGGCGGCGGCGCGGGGGCGGCGGGCGCGTTGATCCTAATTGGAGCCGACGCGCGGCTCCTCCATAATCCTCCGACATCCCCCCGCCGGCTCGTAATTCCTGGGCGGGCGCTGCCGCCGGCTCAGCGGGGGAGCCGCCGCCGCGGCCGGGCAGGTGTTGCCGCCGGGCGGGCCGTGCCGCGCCGCCCCTGCCCGCCTCCCGCCTCAGGGGGCGCGGCCGCCATGTTGTCCCCGGCGTGAGGGAGCGGGAGGGTGCGGGAGCGGCGCCCGCCGCCCCCGGGTTAATAATAGAGCGGTAAAAGCTCCTTTGTGGCGGTAATTGGCGCACGTAGCCCTGGCGCTGCCGCGTGCGAGCGCTGGCGTCATTCCCGCAGAGGCGAGGGATGCCTCGGCTCACCGCGGTTCTCCGGAGGGCAGGATGGGGATCCCTGGGATGCGGCGGGCCGGCGGCCGGGCTCGGGGCGCCTCCGGAGCCTGCCCTAAGTAAGCGCAAGGTCGGTCGTGTCTCGGCCGCCACTTCGCAGACCGTGTGTGTTCCTGTGCCGAGCTCAAGGCGGTGTTTTGCTGCAGATGCTGCTTGTGGCCGGGTGGTATTTGAGGGAAGAACTGGAGCAACTGGGTCCGGCTCCAAGCCCGTGTATGTGTTGATACCGGTGCTGCCAGTAACAATACCAGTGACTGTCCAGGTTGTATTGGCACTCTTGGCATGGCTGAGGAGAAGAGTTGAGGGGTTCAGCATGGCTGCTGGTCAGCAGGAGAAGCTGCCAAGAGCTATCTCTTCCCTCCTGTAGCATCTACCTGGGTTCTAGAGTTCCTTTGCTCTATGGACTCTCTGAGCAAAGGGTACACATTGATTTTGCTCCTGGGCTGTGCAGGGCCCCTGGACACCTTGAGTGCCAGAGTCATTGCAACGTGTGTATGTGTTTGGGAGAACGGGGCAGAGATACCAGGGTTTGCCTGCTGGCTCCAAGCCCTGCTCTCGGGCTGGCTTATCAGATGGCCGCTATCTGTCTCTGTCTTCACATAGGCACTCATTTTTTTCTCTCCCTGTGAGCACACAAATTCGTCCTGCTAGGGATGGTGTGCTTCTGCAGGTTTGCCAGAAGTAGAAAGATGAATTGTTCAACCTCAGCTTTAAAGGTTTGGACTCTATGGGTGTTTCCACATTCATTTTAAACAGATGTAAATCTAGAGTTAACTCTGCTGAAAGAAGAGTTGTGTGGCACAAAACCATTGTGCGTTTCTGTGAGCAGATATAGCTGACTGTCAGAGAAATGAAAATAATGAAGTGGTGGTGAATAAGGCAGGCACCTTGCTTTCAGCTGTAATACGCAGAGTTTCTGAGGAGCAGATGTTCTTCCTCTTGCAACTGCTGCTCTCTAGCTGAACATGGCTGAGGAGGCAGCGAGGTCCCCCAAGCCTCTGTGAGGTGTGAATGTATGTAAAGGTTTTAATGATGTCTTAAAGGCGGAGTCCCCACAATCTGATCCTTAGATGTAGAATTACAATATTAGATGCACTGACAGACGTGCTATAGACATGGACTGGCCTGCCTTTGCATGTCTCTTGGTATATGCAGTAAGCTACTGAAGCAAGAATAATGGACGTGCTCTTTGGCAGTTCTGTGCCTTCGGGACAGATTTATATCTCTAGGTGGGTCCTGTAGTCACTGATGCCTTGTATTACACCTTCTGCTGATTGCTTGTGCCATAGTGTAATGTAAGGACTCTTTCAGTCCTTTGCAACAGGTAGTTGTGCCGTTCCTGGCAGGACAGCTCTTCCACTGCCTGGGCTCTTGTGGTGTGTTAGTGGGATCGATGAAGGTTTCTCCCATCCATTCACTTTAACGTGCTCCCTGATCCCAGCAAATAGCTGTGTACTGAACTGGGTCAAGGAATCTTTGCCCTTACATGAGCCTGGAACAGGCATGAGGAGAAACTACACTAGTCTGCTCCTCTGTTTCTGCATTTGGACTTGAGGTGAATTTGTCATCCAAGAGTATTCCATTCTCAAATACTTCTGTTTGTCTTCTAGTGGCCACCGAGAGAGGATTGTATATCATACACCTTAAGGAGGTTTGCTTGACAGAATTTTCTGACTATTTTCTGTATTTAAATAGCTTTTCTCTTTCTTTGCATTGACCCTGATATAGTCAACAGCTGCTTAATAAAGTCTGGGGGACTGGACTGTATTGATTTGGGATTGACTTAACACTTCTGAATCTTTCCCACTTCTGTCATTTTGAGCAAATTTTGCTTCAATTTTTGTGCATATCCACTTCCATATCTGTTTCCTCTAGTGACTGTTATTGCTTGTTTTTACTTGCGGCAGGTTCTAGTGCTGAATGCAGAAGACTGAGGACTTAGGAACTTTTTTCTCTTTTTTCCTCCTGAGCAAATTTAATTCTAATTTTGGTGTATGAATTAGAGAGTATCTCTTGGTATTTAGTAAAGTCAGTTTGGCTGCAGAAGCTCTTGAATCCAATTTAGCTGATTCTATGGAAGGAAAGGAGCCAGCTACCAACCCTACCAGTCCTCATAGAGCAGTAGGATAACTGAGACACACAGGGGTTTCTGAGTGTGCTTTCTGCCAGCCACACATGCAGCAAGCTACTGAAACTTGTGGAAATGTGCCTGTGGTATCTCATGGACTTTACTGCCACCAGTGGAATCCATCTGTACCTTTCATTTCCCATAGGTACTGCAGCAGGAGCTTACAGGAGACCTAAACAAAGGGGTCACTACTTATGATAAGTGAGGCTGCTTGTCTGTCCTTCAAAGGACGGTATTTGGTCTTCTTTCTGGGGAAAAAAACCCTCCATCAATCACATTTTTGTTTCATACTGATGGAACTGGTGAGTTTTCTTGCTTGAAAACTCGGTTCTTCTTAGACAAAACTGTCCCTAGATTTCTGTAGTTTGGCCTCTACAGTTCTTCCTGTAGCTAGAGCTCAGCAAAGTGTTCTAAGTAGTAGGGTAGTAGGTTTTCTCTCAGGGAGGGAAGATCTGCTTTGGTATGACATGAAATTTGGTGATGTTTCTTACAAAAAAATCTCCCCCAAATCAAAGGAAAGAATAAAAGGAAATATTTTTTAAAAAATTAATTTTGTGGGCATTTTTGTTCCTTTTCAGGTAAAAAATAAGGAGCAGAGTAAATAATAGGGAGCAGTAAATGTTTGCTATTTTAAAGGCAAACATTTCCTCCTCTGTTGTATTTTTTGGTTTGGTGTTTTTATTTGGTGTGCTTTTCCCCTTAGCCAAACCACCCTCTTAGCTTTTATTTCAGGTAGATTCGACTGAAAATTTTTCTGCCCATGATTGTTTTTTGTTTGGCCATTGAACCAGATAATCCAATATTTGCACAGCACTCCCTGGAGCTGCATGAAGAGGTAATGTTGTCATTATGACAGGTAGACCTCAGGAGATTACGTGAAAGCATGGGGTCTCCTAGCAGAAGCTCATTGGCCTTTAAATGTTCACTCTCAGATCCTTAGGATTTCCCTGCATATCTCTGGACTTTGTTATATTAGAGGGGGTTGAAGTGTAGAGGGGGTAGTTGGCTTCCTAAAGGAGGAGCAATAAAGGTACTCAGCAACAGGGCATGGAGTTTCTGGACTGTTCACGGGTATTTTTCTCTTAAGGGAAAGCTATGGCTTCTAAGGCTAAATGTTAGGATTTACTCGTATGAATATTTGAAATTTATTTTCTTTTTAGTGTGTGGCTTTTTATAGTTCTGAAAATATGGCGATATATAAATCTATTGATCTATATCTATCTATATATATATATAAATTTCTTTTCTGCTGTGGGTTCTTGCTTAGGTCAGTGTACCTTCTTCTGTTTGTACAAAAATATTTGTTCCTAATTAAAATCACCTTCTTCTGTTTGTACCAAAACATCCTGGCCTCATGAAAACTGCCTGATATCTGAAGCTGTCTGCTTGGACAAGGATTTTGCAGATCACTCTGCAGACTGAAATCCAAAATTTCTCCTACCTGGCTTAGATGGTCAATAGTATAAATTTTTTAAGAAAATGCCCAGTGTTACAAGCAGCTGCAGGTTTTGTGCTTGTGAAACTTATTTGCACAAATATTAAAAGCCACCAGTCTCCACCCAAATCTGCCACAATTGCTCAGATCTCCAAACAATTACAATCTAATTAGAGCCGGCATTCGAAGTTGCCTCCAGCATTTGAAACAAAAGTAATTTAGCGGTAATAAAAGTGGAGATTGGCAGTTCTGGAGGCTGAACTCTGCAAAATGTACCCAGGGTGGGAAAGAACTACAAGAATCACCACAATGACTGAAGGGCCTGACCCCCTGCCTTGAGATGACAACCCCCAAGGGATGAACAAATGGGCAATTTTCTACAGGTCTCTTTACTGCCACTGCCAAGAATGCTGCTAATTACTGACAATAATTAGTATGTTGTCTATGGCATGAATACTTTTCTGCTAGGAAAAACACCTGATTTGTTGTATGATAACAATCAAATGCCCATCATGTAGTGATGGTGTTTATGAAGTTAAGGATTATGCTGAATTTGAACCATGGCCTTTGAGGTGAAAGGCTTTATCCTGTTACCAGTCTGCCATGCGTGAGGCACAGGGCTGTGATTACCAATTCATTTCATAAAGGCCAAACGTTTAAAATTCTCTCAAACTAGCAGCTGCTGGAGGAATGAAAAAGCAACTGGGTCTGGACAAATATCTTTTTTTTCTCTGTGTTAATTTGAAAAGAAACACTGCAATTCTTCCCCGCTGATGAATGAGACTTTCAATCAGTGTTGAGCTATCACTGCTGAATGATAGCTTGTCCGTGCTTGCTTGATATAAGGAATTCTTCCAGTTCTAGAGGTGGAAGTCATGTTTAGGCTGAAGAGCATCTGAGAAAATAAGCTGCTTCATGTTACCAGTCAGTAGGAGGAGTCATACGGATTTGATGTGGAGGTGGGTTCTAGATGAACCTGCTTGAGCAGGGGTGTTGCATTTGATGATCTTCAGAGGAGCTTTCCAACCACAACCATTCTGTGAAAAGAACCCACTTGCCTCAGTTTCTTGTGGTGCTACTGGATTCTTTTACTGCTGTCAGATATAACAAAAGGCAGAGGAAAGAATCCCCTTCCCTTCCCCTTCCCTTCCCTTCCCTTCCCTTCCCTTCCCTTCCCTTCCCTTCCCTTCCCTTCCCTTCCCTTCCCTTCCCTTCCCTTCCCTTCCCTTCCCTTCCCTTCCCTTCCCTTCCCTTCCCTTCCCGAACCTTCCCTTCCCGAACCTTCCCTTCCCGAACCTTCCCGAACCTTCCCTTCCCTTCCATGAACCTTCCCGGAACCTTCCCTTCCCTTTCCCTTGTTTTTATACTCTAAAATACTGAGTTATAATATAGAAAGGTTCACCAGTGACTTCTGACAAGTCTTAGCTTTCCTCCAGCCAAGTTAGCATACACCTTTCTGCAGCAGGCAAACCTTAATTCAGTTGGCAGTAGCATTACAGCAGGTATATTTACCCTCAAGAACACTCATTTTCCATTTATAATTATCTTCTCTGCTGAGTCAGGAGGAAAATCAAAATTATCCTGGTTTAGGTTATGTTTTCCTTGGACTGATTTGAAAATTCTGGGTGACATTGTCAAAAGCATCCAATTTATGTCGGATCAAAAGACTGAGGCTTTCAAGATCATCTGCTCCTCAGATGTATAAGGGACATTAGAAAACAGTTCCTTTGGTTTCTAATGTTGAAGATGGAGACAAAGATAGAAGGTTGCTGCTTCTATTGCTGTTATAATGGGATAAGATCATATTTTATGTTTTCAGATGAGGCTTTGAATATGATGATCTTATGTGTTCTAACTAGAAGCCGAGTTGCCCCTTGGGCAGGTTTCAAAAGTGTAGGAATATGCACTAATAGTTCCACTAATTTTTTTTTTCTTTGTCCCTCTGCAATATGTATTTCTAGCAGCCACAATCCACTCCAGAGGATGAAGAAGGTAGGAGGCTTTGTGGATGCATATGAGAAATTTTTTTTTTTCTGGGGGAAGATGTGGTTTGGGTTTCTGGGTTTTGTTTTTTGTCTGTAACCTTCTCATCTACAAATTACTACTTCCTGTTTGAAAACTGTGTGTAAGCAAGATGCTTTTATTCCTCCTTCATCATTGTGTTCCACCTCCCCTACAAGCAGATTCAGAGGATGTCCCTCATTCCAAGGAGTTTATATGCCACCAATATCCATGCCTCAGTGACCTAGAAATATTATGCTAACCCACTCAAAAGCCAAAGCTGTTCAGAGCAGTTGTACCTATAGACATGCAGTACAGGTCCTTTTCTTTTCCAGCTTTGTTCCCTCATCCCTATTTAAGAAAAGCAGATCTCTGTGAACAACTATGACAGCCAGCAACCTGTCTCCTCATCTGACTGCAGGAAGTTATATCAGCAATTTGGCCCAGCATCTAACCCAACACCTCATGAATCTCACCAAAATACAAGATAACAATACAGATGGAGTAAGATAACAATACAGATGGAAGCATTTAAGTTAGTATATGTATGCAGAGTAATTTGGGTTGACAAATGCTGCAGAAGTTTGAAGCACTATTTAGTCTCACGCTCACATAAACGTACATTCCTTGGCTTTGCATTTTTTTGTGTGGATTAAGTTATTGCAGATCTGTCTGGAACACCTGTTGAGACTTAACAGTGGTGCTTCATTGTTTAATATCAGCTGCTTTATTATGGGAATTCAAATAAAATTTGACCTAAACAAGGCAGGCCTTCCCACTATTTTTAGAATGTTATGCCATATCCCATGTCCGTGTTTCACAGGCCAGTGTGTAATTAATGATGTATGTCCTTCCTTCTCTCATTAATTGATGCACAAGCTTTTGGGAGGTTTAAAATTATGAAGAAATGTGAAAAGTGGAAAAGAAAAGAAAAGGAAAAAAAAAAATCTGCATGCCTTGATACCACAGTTGCAGTGGGAGTGGGGGTGGGTTGCTCTAGGCAAGTTCAAAACTGCACTGCCTCACAGCATTGCTGGGATCCATGAGCTTTGAACATTGTCTGGCTCCAATGCCTCCATGATCCCGTTCAGAGAAGTTGCTTCAAATGTGTCTTTTCCTTCTGTTGCCCCTTGCCCTGGCATCTGGCAAGAGGGCAGAGGAGCCTCTCCTTCAATTTTCTCCTGAGTGATCTCCATCTCACCGTTCGCTTTCAGGTTGGAGGCAGGTGTGCAGGAGACCATAGGTTCCTTTAATCCCTATTAAGAACAGCAGATCACAGTTGCCCCTCTGGCCTTGTTCCCTATGACTATGAAACTAGCTTTAGCAGCAGAGAGATTTAATCTTTCTAGTGGAAATGTAGTGCTGGTCAAAGGTCTGCACTGCATCTTTTAGGACAGTTTCTTAGCTGTGTGAAGTTAATTGTGAGGCAGTGTCCATTCCAAGGCACAGATTTTGGCAGAAGGCTTGTGCTACACTCTTGCCTTTCTGCAGCTCTGCTCCCTTCCCTGGGAGACATCTCAAAGAGTAAAGCCACAAACTATGCCAGACGTGCAAAGTGGCCTCCAGCTCCTCTTAGAGGTTCCTTTATTTGCCTGCCTCCTCTTCCCATTACCTATCTGGTGACCAGAGGGAGGGAACAACCAGTTCTGGGATGCACCGCAAGCTGCGTGGGGATGATAAGCAGCTCTGTTTTTCTTTGTTATCTCTAAAACCTATCTGGTGCAGTCTGTCAGCTGCTTCAGGTGCTCTCTGCGAGCACGGACGAGGATGAGCCAAGGTGTCTATGCTATGTAGTACTCTGGCTGTACCCTTGCTGGTGCCTGCAGCAGGTAGGACAGGCTGATACATAGCAGCCAGTCACTCCTTGAGCAGTTGCTGCCCAGTTTTGTTCCGCCATCTCCAGTTAATTTAGATCATACCTTAAGTGTGTCCACAACTACGTTTAAGCAAAAGCTGTTACCATAGTAACACTGGAGATTTTCTAAATGCAGTCTATGATGTAAACAACTAAAATGACTGTCACCCCAAATAGTTTATTTCTTCTGTGTAGTTTATTGAGTATTTAAATATGTTTTGGCACACACAGATTTACCACTTCTAAGTATAACTTGGAGGAGTAGCACATCTTTTCTTACTGCTTCCATTTCAGCAGATCTGTTTCCATGTCAACAGCTCACATTGATAAAGAATTGACATTCTGACTGCATTTGGCAGTGTAGGATAGAAGGTGACAATTAAAATAAATCAATGTTTCTAATGAAGCTGATGTTAAAACCATGCCAAAATACTGGGATTCCCATGCACAGTAGGCAGAGATTGCTTCTTTTAATCTGCAGAGAGCGAGGCAGGAATTCTCATGGGAACAGACTTTCTTTGCAAGGTTTTTAAGCCTTCCTGCTTACAGATGCAGAAAGACTGGAATAGCAAACTCTCTCTGTCTCACACAGAAAAATGCACCTAGCACTCTGTGTGTGTGTGCACATGTGTTTGCTTTGGCTCATCCACTTCTAATCTAGGTGAGGTCTAGGAATGCATAAAGCATTATAAATAAAAAAATAGAATGCAATTCTTGGATTAAAACCTGTTTCGAGCCAAGTTTCTTGCAAAAACTCTGGAGCAGGTGCCCCTTCTTTCCACTCCTGATTTCCTTGTAGTGAATATATGTGTTGAGATTACAGAGGGACAAGAAGAATGGGGGCCCAGAGGGGCATTTTTTTAAGCTTGCAAGCCTGTTCAACAGACTGGCACTTCAAATTGTGTATTTTGGGGAGGCTTTTCTTTGTCTCCATGAGCAGCATGTAGATACACAGTAGTCACAGTTGAGGTGTCCTCATTGTGCTTGTTCTCCCTTAGTTCATAAGGGCTGAGATTAGTGTCCCAATGCATTAAACACCGCAATTATACATGATATGAGAGACAGGAACATGACCCCCCTTTTACAGAGAAGGCTTGAAAGAAGTTTTTCAAAACTGCATTGGATTGGATGTTTAAAGGTGGTGCAAGCTCCCTACCTTGGTTGGGATGCCAGAAAATCCTTTGTCTGGCATTGGCTTGGGGTCATACTGAAGTCTTGTGGCAGACCTGGAAATCCAGCTTAGCTCTCCTGATTTATAATGTACTCACCTTCAAGGGTGTGCAAAATTTGGGAAAATATTTCTATGGAGGCATTCAACTTTTCTGAAGGTACTCTGTCTAGTTTGAAGTAGGTTTAAATCTATGATTTCTGTTTCACCTTGGGACTATGAATGCCTTCTAATGTCAGGCATGTAGGTCTTGTGCCTAGTGATCTTAGTTGCTGTGGATTCTCCTGCAATCCAATGAAAAGAAATAGTTGTGTCCAAGCAACAATATCACCTTCAGCGTGTATATAGCAGTGCCTGATACTGCTTTGTGAATTCACTTGTTACATCTTTCATATTATGGAATTATATAATTTTTGTGGGTTTGACAAGTGCACAATTTACTTTCCCTAGTGAGACTTCTATTTTTGAATGAAATTCTTAGGTGTTGTTTTAGACAAAAGAATATAAAGCAGAAATATGGGCAAGAGTAATGTGGTTCCTGGTACCACTGAGGTATACCAAAATCTGATGAGATTTGCTCTCATACACAGAATCAGTCATTTGTGTAATGGAGAGTGGAGATTAATATAATACATCTCTCACATGTACTAATGATGATTTTATTTTCAAATTGCATTCTTTGGAGGATCTCTGGGCACTTCAGAAGAATTAGTGGATTATGTCTCACAGCAGCCCATAAGATGGTAAGTATTATTACTGTATTTGTAAATGTGAAAGAATGTGTTTTATTAATAAACAGAGAACTTGCAAAATTAGTCAAGTCCATGGCAAATAACTTTTCCTTATAGAAAAATCCCATTCTTTCGAATACAAGACGTGCAACTTTTATATTTCAGCAAACGAGCCATTGCTGAAGGACTTTAATTTGATTGTGCAGGAGTGAGACACTTTTAGGACATATCCTGTGAATGTCACTGAAGTGCTGTAGCATAAAAAATAGAATGCAACCGAGACAGGATGTGTAATCTCTGTTCTTTGGTCTTTACTATTGGCTGGGGCTGACAGCAGAATAGCAGCTGGTTAGATGGGGCTGCACAATAATTAGAGCTAAGAAGATCCAGCACTCTCTGTTGAACTGCTGTTGGCCTTCCTTACTGTATGACCTCATCTCCTGGCTGCAGGGATTGGCAATCCTTCAAGGAGGTGTGCACAATATTGTTTTCCCCCCACCTTGAGTTAGAGGCATAAAAGTAGCACGGACTGTATGTGCTTCTTCTCAGAGATTGGGCTGAGTGAGGGGTCCTGTGAGGGGGTTACCCTCAGCACCTGTGGCATTTGGTTTTGAAGGGCACCAGGGTCAAGCAGGTGTCCCTCCTAGTGCCACAGCTTTCAGTACCTGGCTCTGGCTCTGCCTGAGTTCTGGTGTCTCTAGACACTGGAATATTTTACCACACTCTTGTGGCTGTTCGTTCTCAAGTGAAGTTTCAGTACCTATAGCCATTGTTCCATGGAGACATGACTAGCCATATGGTAGTGCTGCTTCTACCCATTTTATTAGCTAAATTTAATTAACAGGCAATTATGATATCTAGACAGACAAATATAATAACATACTGCCATGCTTCATTGTAAATAATGTCTGTAGTAGCCAAAGCAATTTTATTTGACTTAATATTAAGTGTGCTTGACATATGCCATCTAGAGTGAGATAAACATGATGCCTAAAACAAACTCTGTAATAACATGTGGTCTCTATTGTTCAAAAGCTCTGGAAACCCGTCCATAATCAATAACATTAAAGTTCTAAAGAATGAAAGGGTGGTCATAATCATTTATATATGAGTTAATGCATACCAGAAGAAATGCATAACCAAACACAGACTGGAATTGAAGAACAGCTATAACTTAGTCCAAGAAATTCTGTACTAAAGACCCTGACTTTAACAAGATTGTAATGCCTAAGACACAGCTGAGAAACCTTTGTGCAAAACAGAAGGAATATATGAATGAAGGATATTAAATGGTGCTTGCCTATAATTTGATACAGCACAAATGCCCTGAAAATGTTAACCTAATTCTGTCCAAATCTGAAAATAAAGTTTGTTCTTTCCACCCAAAATTTCTTTTAATTTTGCAGAGGTGCACTTGTGGACCACTAATAAAAATACCCCTATAATTCTAATAACTGAGCAAACCCTGTTCCAATCCAACACTAGGAAGTGGAGGAGGAAAGAAATTAGTTACAACACCTCATGTAGGAAAAAAAAAGGTGGGAAATAATATAGAAAATTCGTTTTCCTAATAAATCAAATATATTGCACTTTTGGCTTCTGCCCTTCTAAAATAAAAGAAAGCAAGAGGCTGTCAGTGGCAAAATACTACATTGTTGGATTTTAATAGAATTGTAAAACCCATTCCTCAGCCTTTGTGAGGATGTAGTGGAAATGCAAGATGCTACTTACAGTTCTGCTTGGTTTCATTCAGTGTCAGAGTTGCCTTTTGTTGTCAGTGGGGTGCAGTTCCTATGGAGTGAAACAGTGCATACAGCATGGACTAAAGTGCCTCAAAACAGCTGTGTGCTGCCTTAGGCAGTACCTCAGTGGTTAACAGGGATAATGAATGTGCACACTAACAACAGTGAGCACAGCCAGTTTAAGGATCAAGACCAAAGGTTATTTTTGGGTAAAAGAGAGAAGAAGGTGAAAATACAGAGATGTGCAGGAATACTGTGTTGTAAGCAGATTTAGAGCCTTGGCAAAAAACAAAGACTTCTTCCTCTGCTGTTTCTTTGCAACAAAGGTTTTAACCTGAAACACAGGTAGCTAAAATATTGCTTCAAGCTGCCTTAAACTTCGCAGAGGCTCTCTTCTGCTGAGGGCTGGGCAGAGCATAAGGAAGGGTAGTAACTAGGGCTTACTTGAGACCTAGTGGGGCTTTCTGCTGGGGCACACATTCCTGAGTAGTCACTTTGCTACCTTTTGAAAGGATAAGGCTACTCCTAGACTCTTCATGCTGGTGCAGGTAGCTGTGCAGGCACAGAAACCTCATACCAAGAGAGAATGCTGCAGTTTCAGTAGTAATAGAGTTTTGGCCAAAAAGAGAGTGAAAGAGCATGCAGTGACACATGCAGCACCCCTGTCATCTTCTGCTGTCCTGCCCAAGTCTTCCTGCTCTTTTTCTAGTCCACAGCAGAGGAGCAATACAGCAAATTGCCTGCTTGCTCCATTCTCTCTCCTGTAGCTGTAAGATGACAAGCTACCACTGGAAGAGTGGCACTGGGTCTCTGGTGACAAAGTAAGCAGGTACCAGTGACTGGCAAGTGCACACTGCAGCAAAAGGGAGATTCTAGGGTGTCAGAAATATCTCACCTTGGTTCTGTGTTTGGATGTTTAAATGCTGAGTCAGCATCCCAGTGCACTGAGTTATTCTGGAAGAAAGTTACTCCATTTACTCCTCAAGTTCCTAATTGCTGGGGTCAGAGACTGGCCTATAATTGCAGCTGTCAGCTCACTGTTAAATAGAGAGATGTAAAATACCTCCTTGCACATCATTTATTAACATTTAAAACCCATCAGGGGACATATAAAACATTCCCTTTTTTGTAACATTTATAAACTACTGAGGAGCGCAGAAATATTCCGCTATATTAATTACGGTAATTTAGGCAATGTCCATGGAGGGCTGGTGAGCACAGCAGCTATGATTCTCCCCCACAGTTCTTTTATTTCCAAGCACTGAGGTTCCCCTGAGCCCCTTCCAGCTGCAAATTCTCCTGGCATGAAGCAGGGTAATGCTGGAGAGTGAATGTATTTCAGCCCATGTATACATGAGGGAGTTGCACGAAGATTACTGGTAAGCCTGCTTAGTTAAACCAATGGAAAATGTGGCATGGACAGTCTTATTTCATCTGGTCACTTCTTTTAGATTTGGATTAGGTTTGAAATCAAGTAAACTCCCATTTAACATCTTTAAATAAAGATGTATGAAGGCATTCACATCAGTTTAACTTGAATTGTTTCAGTCAGATTTAAATGAAACCGGTGAAGCTTTCTTGTACTGAGGTGACCTCAGTAAATACAAATTTCTGTCTCTATTCTACAGACCAAAGGAGCTGCAGCTCTGCTGGGTTTTCTCAAAGCATGATTTTAGTCACCTATGCCAGTAGCCAGTGGGAATTATAAGCTTTGCTGGATGAGGGTAAATCAAGTGAGGGACATTTAGTGGTCAGGAAAGGAACATGAAGGAAGGCAGCTTTACTTGTCACTCAATGAAAATGAGCACAGCAGCTTATTTGAACTTCTCCAGGTCTAGTGCTGTGAATGGTTTGGCCTGGCATAGTCCTCTGTGTCCTATTATTGTTGGAGTATCTGGTGGGGCTAGCACAGGCACACATGGGGGAGTCCAAGTGATGCATCTGACTGGGGAAGGGCCAGCCTCTAACATGTGTAGATGGCAAATTCCTTTTAGACCATTCACTCCTCTGCTGGGACAATACAGAGCTCTTGGTACCTGTGTGGGAGAGCAAGAGAATGGGCAGGTACCTATTCCCATTGGGTTATTTCAGCCAGCTGATGCAAAGTAAGAAATGCAGCTACTTTCAGCTTATGAAACCTTGGTGGCGGGCATGTTCTCCTGCAGTAGTGTGACATTTGGAGAATAGAGTATGTTATGCTGAATGTCATCTTGAGTTTCCCCCACGAAATAATTTGAAGAATGTTCCCCAGCTGCACATGCTGAGCTGTGAGAATTGTTGCTGAAAGCACGTAATGTGGTGTATTCTTAATTTTAAATGACTCCATCATGGAGAAGCATTAGAGAATTGCTGTGGTTTTGAACGGTACATATATGTGGTTTTCTTCATCAGAGGGGAAGCCATATAAACACTGCTTGTCACTTTCTTGTTATGCACTTGCTGTGTCACCTGTGTTTCAGTGAGTGTCCCAAGACAGTGATGGAAAAGCGCTGGATCTAAAATAGTAGGGTTCTTGAGCCAGAGGGAAGCTGATTAGATTCAGTGTCTGAAGGAGAATTCTTCTGCAGAGGTTTTCTTCTCATTACTGTTCTGCTAGGCCATATATCATTGGAGGGCTGAAATTTGTTTTTATCAATTCAGGAACAAGATCCTACATCTGTTCCTAATTACAGGTAGGGGTCTCAGAGGAGGTCTGAGTTACCGTGTATGGGGATATCAAAATGCCTAGCCCTCATTACTTGAATAGGTAAATAATTTTATTCATCATCTGTGCAGGGACATAGGAAGCGTAGCCCAGGAGATGATAACAATTAACAGCAATCTCATCTGCATTACTGGCTATCAATATCTTTGGCTCTTCTGCTCAGTAGTTTAATATTGACTGTGTAAACCCTCTGAAAGGGGATAATTTTCTTTTTTTCATGTGAATTGGACATTTACGAATATATTTCTGGCTTTTTTCAGATTGAATTTACATTGTATTTTTCTACAGAGGATATGATTTATGGTTTTTTCTCTCTGTGGGGGAATGAGGGACCAAATGTCTTCTGTAAAATGTATGCTACCACAGCTTGTGACTGGCTTCCATTCTGGTCAAAGTGCTAACTGTTGTGCAGGACTGTTTCCTGTGCCTGAAGTGGGTAATTTCTCTGGACCCAAAATTTTACTTTTGACAGAGCTTGTATTGTTGCTTTTCATTTTGAGGTCATCTGCCCTGTTCCATACAGTGTACAGTTTTACTTTCCAGTAAATTCAAGCATTTGCTGTAAGTTTTAAAAGGCCTTGCCCTCACTGTACAGTTACTCTAGTTGATTATAAAAAAGTCACACGTAAGAAATGCACCAGTATTGATACAATTTATTGCTATAGATTCAAACAGACATGAGAGAAAAATAACAAAGTGTAGCTGCTTGCAAGTAAATACACTACATTATTTTTAACTTGAGCTACACTACACTACAATATTTTTAACTTGAGCTGGCTTACCTGAAGCACACTGGTGCCTTTTACTGAAGTCATCTGCATAGCCAGAGAGTATGGGCAAGAAATAGAGCTAGTACCACATACCAGATGCTGATATGACTCCTCTGTATAGTTTTACCATGACTCTACAAGGTCCTCTTCCCTGTAGAAACTGTAACTCAAGGGTTGTTAGCACAACCCCCTGGTAAACTGTAACTGCTGGGAAACTTTTTTTTCTCTGTTAGAAATTCAACTGTATTCCAGGCAGTAGAAAATACTGCTGACAGATTTGTTCTGCCCACTGCTAATTGTGGTAGCAAAAATGCTTTGATGGTTTCTATGTATGAGGCTGGGAAATCCCTCTGAGGAACTTAGCACATGCAGTAATGTAAAATACACTGATGCTGTTACTTGAATTTTTCAGTTTGTTGAGGTGAACAGCAGTTACCTGCCAATGGGAACAGGAGACAATCTGGTGATTTCAAGTCAGTGCATTTAATTTGAATTCAGTACCAAGCACATTGCTGGAGTTATTAGTAAAGCAATTAGTTTGGAAGCAACTACAGCAATGTGGGTGGTAAATAGATGGCAGCATGGATTCATTAAAAGTAAGTCATACAAACTAATTTCTTTCTCTGATATGATAAAAAGCTTAATGAATAAGGTAAATCCATCAGAATTATATATCTCTGTTTCATGGACATTTTTCTTACAGTTCCATATGACAGTCTCATAAGAAAATTAGAAGTGTGGATAAGATACAATATTTTGTAAAATATGACGGATTGTGAGTAATTTTGAGTGACAGTAAATATATATGTCAAGGTGTATCTGAAGTTGTTGTCACATTGGTACTTATATATGTATTAATAACTCAGTTTTGAGAGAGGAGAGTGCTATCTTCTAGGAATCAATTCTGACTGAAATACGAAGTTAATGTGCTCTATTTTCATTAATTGCTTTGATGGTAGGATTAAGACTTCATTGTTTCTATGTGTGAATGATATTAGTCTTGGGACTGCAAATACCATGCAAAGAGTAGTCATTAAAATATCTCCTTCTCTGTCTGTGTTCCTGGCATACACACTAGAATCTTGGACAGGGAGTATGTACATAGTTGCTACTTTAGAATTTTGTCTATAAAGAAAAACTTCTGTCCTACCTGGGATCAAGAAATTGACTTCCTATCTGCAATTACTCTAAAAAACTCCAACCCCAAAAAATCCTCACAATGAAAACTTACATTAAAAGAACATTGAGGTTGTAAAGGCAACCACTGAGTAATTAGGAAATAATAGAATTCAAGTGGCCTGTATAATTTTATTTCAGCTTCCTAATGCATATTTATTATGAAGCAGTCTTTAATTCCAGGAATTCACACTATTTTTGACTCAGGATTCTCCTATGGTAGCTGTCTGCAAAGGGAGGAATTTCATCTAGACAGCTTTTGGCTTCATCTAATTTCATGAAAAATTCCTCAGAACTTCATTGCAGGCCAGTTTGCAGCCCACCATTCTTAATTATATTCTTGCAAAATGGAGATGTGCAGGCAGAGACACTGAAGCACTTCAGAAAAATGTTTCAGAAGCACTACAAAGAAACATGTAGTTCCGAAGTGCAAAAATGATTTAAGAAATTGGTGAAATCTGACTTTAAAAAAAATAAATAAAACTTTAAAAATCCTTCCAATTTGAAGTTCCAGTGCAGATATTTTGTAAGGTCTGCAATTAAAGTCATAATATGATCTCTACGTACACTGAATCTTTGTGTCTGAAGGTTTGCACTGTTGCCTTAGATGCATGACAAGTAGGCATTTTTTGTTGGATGCTCTGGATAATACCATTAGATGCACAATAATTAGGTGTTTTCATCTCATTAATATTCATTTTCATACATTTAAATGCCTCTCTTATAGAGTTTGTTAATTAACATACATTTACAATGGTATATTCCTCTTCCCCATTCACCCATTCTGACTAATTTAATGAGCTGACATATCAGATGACTTCTCATACAGGATTCTGCTGTTGTATCTTTGGTGGGAACAAAGGAGTGGTTATTGTGCTGTTTGCAAGCTGTATTAGCACAGCTATTTTGTTCTCATAAGGAATCTGGGCCATGGAGAGTTTGTTCTCAGTGATGCTATTGCAAAATAGAGAGCTCCTTACTGTCTATTTCCTTTTATTCATATTGTTAAAACCTGCATTGCAGAAGCAAAATTTGTGCCGTAATGTATTATTCAAATTGAAAACAAATACAGTTTGTACTCTTAAAAGTTTGTGTTTTGTGCATCTCAGAGAGTAGAGTGCAGCCTGTGAGACTGTAGTGAGGGACACATCAACATTAACAGAAGAAAACCCTTTAAACATTCTTGTAAATAGGGCTAATTTAAAAGGTAAACTAAAACATTCAGGGAGTTGAAGGAAATCCCCATTTCCTGATAATGTCTGCAAGGAGGTGAAATAGTAACTGAAATGTTGCTGTATAATTACACCTGCTGGGGATATTCATTATGATTCTTTGGTTTCTCTGGAGTCTGACTATTAGTAGTAGGTTAGACAGCTTGCCTGTGTATCGTACGAATATTTTAACAGACCATGCACAGCACCTCCCACGATAAAGTCTGTGGTTTCAGTTCCTGTGTTGCTGCTGAAGGACAATAATAATAATAATAGCAGCAAAACACATACAGAAAATAAACATAGTTCCTTGTGTAGGTTTAGCAGACAAAGTTTCTGTGCCACTACAGTTTTTCGAGTCTTGTTTCACAAAAAATTAAGGTGAAAAACTCCTGTAAAATTCTTCATACTGATATATCAAAAAGCAATCTCAGCAGTTAACTGACTATTCAAATTCAAAGGGAGAAAACACACCTGGAGGGGAATTTTCAAAGAGGCTCAATGTCAACTTAATTCTGTTCCCACTGAAGTCAATGGGAGTTAAGCCAGTACAGAGCGTTTTTCAAAATCTTAACCCTGGGATCTGCATACCCATCTAAGTTCGATGAGGTTTACTCTTTAGGAGATTCCAGGTTATTAAGAGAGAGATTTTCAGTAGCACCTGAGGGATTTAGAAGCACAGTTCAATTAGTCTTTCAGTGCAATTTGTGCTTCTAAATACCTGAGACAGGTTTGAAAATCTCACGCTAAAACCCTGTCTCAGCTGTTGGTTAAAGCCTCAGTGCACATGTCTATTCTGATAAAAATAGGATTGCAGTGTGAGGCACATGCGGAATTTTGCGTGTGGTTGGATGGTACGCCAGGAGAATAGGCTGTCACATCCTCGTTAACTATAAATGAAGGGCACTGTCAAGTGAAGAGCGTTTGAACAACACTGCAAACACTGCTGCTGCCGTCCTGTGCTGGGCTCTGCTAATGCTGAGGAGTCACGTTCCGTGACCTGTGTTAAACTGAGAGGCACACAACTCCCTGAAGATGCAAGGAGGGTAAGTTAGTATTCATTTTGAGCACGGTGGAAGGATCTGGTGCCCCACTTTTTGGATTGGCATATCACTTAGGAGTGATGGATGCAGTTATACGTCAGTGAACATGATTTACATGGGTTTAAATGGCTCCTTTTGACGTGGTTTTTATACTGCAGCCACCCAACAAAACCTTACCCTGCTAGTGCACTTGAAGATGATCACATTTAGGTGTCTTGACAGCCCTTGCTTTTTCTGCTGGCAAGAAGAGACATATCCCTCCTTTCCCAAATTTCATGGAAGAGAAAACACACTTCCTTTTAAATGTCTGAAAGAGAAAAGAGTAGACAATTCTGTCAGTGTGTTAGAAGCTGGGAGATTCAACTGTGGCTCTTAGGAGAAAGGTTTCAAAATCCAGCGTTCCTTCATTTAAGAGCAGCTTGGCTGGCAATGCCAAGTTAACTCCCTCACTGTTTGGAAGCTCCAGGTATGAGATTACAGAGGTTCAAAGGTTAGTCTGCCTTCTTTGCTCATAGGATACAGCATGTGTTTCACACAGAAATGGGCAGTATGCCTCTTTCTGAGGTCAGATTCTCTTTGAGATACATCTAAGTACTCCCACTGATGGGAGGTAGTTGGATTGCTGCTGAACAACATTACTGCCAGAATGATGTTTTGAACCATATGGTCCTCCTCAAGACCTCTTGTGAAGGTGCCTTGCTTTACATTTTAAGTCTGCTGTGGTGTACTTGAACGGGAATTTGGGGATCAAGAAGAAAAAAATGGGAGTAAGAAGCTGATAAAGAAGTTGTTTTCCTTTAAAAAGGATGGCTAAAAAAAGGATGCTAAATTTGAATTAGTTCAGTGTGCAGTACACCACACAAAAATGAAGAGGAAGCTTGTAATTTATTCCAGAGGCTGTCCTAGTGACTCTGAAAGTAAGCCTAACAGGAAAAAATCAGTCTTGGTCTTTACTTGGGTAGGCAGATGGGTGAAAGAAAGTAAGTCTGTTTTTGTACCATCTCTTCTTCTCAGCAAGCCTTGTACTCATGTCACAGGGAGGAGCAGCAGGAACATTACAGCAGCAGACCTAGAGAAATGCCAGATGCTCTTCTGTGAGCAAAGGGGGATGAAGCAGCAGGAAATGAAAGGAGCCTCATCCTGATGAGTGCATAGAGGTAACAAGCTCTGCAAAGCAGGGTGAAATAGCTCCCCACTCTGTAAAAGGAAGGAGTCTGGGAGGTGAAGTAGTGGTAATTCACACAACCCATGCCAGTCTATTTAAGGGACTACTGTGTAATTCAATACAGAGTGAAGAATTACCATCTTTATACACTATTGAACCTATATCAAGCCCACAGCCAAACTGTTTCAAGGGAAAGCATTTGCACTTGTACTGGATATAACAGTTAATGAATGGCTCTAGAAGCTTCAGATTACATTAAGAGTTGAGATTTACTGTCTGAGTAGGATATCTCTTATGACAGTACTTTTGTTTAAATATAGCCCTTTGGAGCTGCTTGATAAAGGAAAATATGACCAACAATGTTATGGAGCTCACATTTCAGGGAGAAGAACTCTGCAGAGAACTGCTGCTTCTGAGGCCTTCTGAGTACACCAAAGTAGGAAAGTTCTGAGTGTCAGAAGGGTGGAAAAGGATTTCTAATAGGCAGTTCCTAAACTGAATAAGGCAAGGCAGTGTGTGGCTGGCTTATCATCAGGACAAAAAAATGGTTGCATTATGGGGAGACTAATGTCATGGAACCTAGGATAGGTCAGGAGGCAACTGAATTAGAGCTGAGAAAAATGAATCACAGAATGTTTTGGATTGGAAGGGACCTTAGAAGGCCATATAGATCAACCCTCCTGTAATAAGCAGGCACATCTTCAACTATATCAAGTTGCTCAGAGCCCTGTCTAACTAGACCTTGAATGTTTTCAATGGGTGAGGGATCTACAGCTTCTCTGGGCAACCTGTTCCAGTGTTTCACCACCCTCACAGTGAAAAAGTTCTTATCTAGTCTGAATCACCCTTTTTTGGTTTAAACCCATTCCTCTTGGTCTTTTCACTACAGGCTCTATTATGAATTCTGTCCCCATCTTTCTTATAAGACCCTTTTGTGCACTCTAAGGCTGCTGTAAGGTCTCCCCAGAGCCTTTTCTTTTCCAAGCTGAACAACCCCAAGTCTCTCAGCAAGTATTCGTAGGGTAGGTGCTCCAGCCCTCTGATCATTTTGATGGCCCTACTCCAGATCCACAACATCAGGGGTGTGTCTTTCCTGTACTCAGCTGGATGCAGCACTTCAGGTGGGGTCTCACCAGAGAGAGTAGACGGGGAGAATCAGCCCCCTTGACCTGCTGGCCATGCTCCTTTTGGTGCAGCCCGGGATATGGTTGTCTTCCTGGGCTGCCCGCACTCATTCCCATGTCGAGGTTCTCATCAACCAACACTCTCAAGTCTTTTTCCTCAGGGCTGCTCTCAATCCATTCTCTGCCCCATCTGTGTTTTTGTTTGGTATCACTTGAAACCACACGCAGGATCTTACTCTAGGCCTTGTTAAGCTGTATGACATTCCTATGGGCCCATTTCTCAAGCTTGTCCAGGTCCCTCTGGATGTCATCCCATCCCTCAGGTGTTTCAGCTGCACCACATAGCTTGGGTGTTGCATGCAAATTTTCTGAGAGTGCCCTCAGTCTCTTTTTCTTTGTCATTGGTGAAGGTGTTAAACAGTACCGGTCCCAGTACAGACCCCCTGAGGGACACGACTTTTCACCAGTCTCCATTCGGACACCAAATAGTTGGTTGCAACTCTTTAAGTGTGACCCTTCAGCTAATTCCTTATCCATAGAATAGTCCATCCATCAAATCTGTATGTCTCCAATTTAGAGAGGAGGATATTGTGGGGGACTGTCACAGGCCTTGCAGAGTTCCAGATGGATGACATCTGTAGTTCTTGCCTTGTCCACTGAATGGATGAGCTGTTGGAGTAGTCACAGGAAAATGTAGCATGAAGAGAAGGATGTAAAGAAGTGAGGAGAAGACAAAAGCATCCCCTCAACCCAGATAAAAGACTGAAGACCTCTGGGTGACTTTTTTGATTTAGGCTGCGAAAGTGTTTGATGCACAGAAACTCCTATGTGGTGGTCAGTCTCTGAAGAGGCACTTAATGCAGTCTTATTTTAGTTTCAATTTTGTGAAAAACTGCAGCTCCTGATAATCAAACACTGGAGATATCCTTTTGATTCTGCATGGTTTGCCTGGCCTGGAGGCTAGACCCAGAGAGATGGGTAATGGGAGCTTTGACAGGAGTGCTGCACAGATTGGTGATTTGGAGAGCAGCATTTTCTTCACTTGTGGTCTAATCTTGGAGGAAGTGAGTCGCTGCTATTCTTTTTTCATTTGCTTGGAAGTTGTGCTGGTAGCAAGAACACATTATAGAAGAGTCAGATTTGCTACCCTTCCTTCCTATACTTGTGTGTCTCTTGTGCTAACTTATCCCACTTAATGCAGAAGAAACCACTGATCTTGAAATAGGGCCCATAAACAACTGGCTCTAAAAGGGACAGGCGAGCTAATTAATTAATGGCTTCTGTTCATCCCTTCCACCCAGCCTAGCTACTCCTGCCTTTACCTGGCTCAGGGGGAACAGATGACAGGGCAGTAATGCTGCAGTGTTCCCTTCCTTGCAGAGCCTGGGACCTGTTCAGCTTCATGGAGAAGCAGTGACTCTGCAGCAGCAAACCGTCTGCGAGATGTTAATCCTGCTGTGAGGATGACAGTGGGGCAAAGCTGTCTTAATGTCAGCATTAGCAGGATGGACAGGTGAGGTAGAAATAGCTGATAAAAGAATTTTGGGAGATTCCTTGAGGCCATCTGTAATATTGTCCTAATCCACGTCCTCTAAAGATGCTTCTCCTCCCTAACCCCCAGATGAGCTGTTCTCATGGTGATGAGGCCAAAGGCTGGGACAGAGTGCATATCCCTAGGGTGAAGTGGAAATAGAAACGTATACCACAGTTTGTGCTGTGCTCCTTCCTGACGTAATCAAGTACTGTAAATTTTACACACCAGTGCACAGATTACTGGCATTTACTAGGAAGAATGAGGAGCAGGCTGGCAACTGCTTGGAGGCACATGGAATATACAGGCAATTGCTCTGGAGCATGGGGAACACACAGGCAATTCAATTCCCAACTGGTTTCTAGGCAGGAGCTACCAATTAAAATTAAAAGAATAAAAGACCGCAAGCTTGGGACTGATGATACGCTCTGGAGAGAGGAGTTGCCAACAGCTTGTGCTACAAAGATGCCTCTCTTTCAGTGGATTTCAAATGGTGAAAGAAACTCAGGTAACAGATCATTCTTTTCTTCTGGCTTCCCTGATTTTCATGTACTCAGTCGTACAGCCAAAATTCCTACAAAGACAGACGGGGCTGCTCCCCATGAATTCCAAACAGCGAGCCAGCCGTTTGAGAGCTGATGCAGCGAATATGCCAGCAGTCAGCTAGACCTAGGAAGTGAGATTTTAAAACCAGGCATCAGGTACCTGAGCAGAGAATGCTGAATGATGGGGATCAGATAATCCACTAATGAGAGCATTATATATATATATATATATATATATATATATATATATATATATATATATATATATATATGGAATTATTTAGGAATTTTTAAAAAAATTATCCATCTGACATGTCTTTCACATTAATTGTTTATGAGTCTCTAGAGCAAGCCTCCCCCTCTGATGAAGAAAACTGAAGCCTGACTAGGTGAGGTTATTAGACATATGTGGGATCTGCAAAGCTGGAATTTATGCTGTGTCCATCACAGTGGTCTCTGAGGATCTTGTGGAAAGTGTGTAAGTTTTAACTGTAATTACCAAACCACAGCTATCATGGGGCAGATGAAGTTGTGAATCATAATCTGTCGTTGGTTATGAAGTCAAAACATGCTTTCCTTGCCTCTGAGAAATCATGTGAATGTTGATTAACTAGTCAGGTAGAGGCTTCTGGATAGGAGAATTTTCACAAAAAGCAGTCAGTTTACTCAAATTTTAAAATGTTTTGCATGAAAGACAATAACACAAAGACTCTTAGTGCTTCGGGATATGGAAGTCCTAATGGTGGTGCAAGGCAAGAACTGTGCTCTTACCTGAACTCCCTGCCAGCCAGAGAAAAAGCTGTGCCCACCAGCCACTGAAAAATGGTGCAACTAATCCAGTCAAAATGTCTGGAGGAAGTGTATGCATTAAGATGCATTTTGTCACAGGCGGCCTTTGCTTGGGAATCAGTAAGAAATTGAAAACCTTTCTGGCACTTCACCTCTGATGGGTAACTTAGGAATGACCAGACTCCACACCCCAGTACTTCAAAGTCATTGTGGTTCCTCATGTCAACACAGTTCTGCTACAATGAGGTTTGCTTTGAGAAGGATAAACTCTGTTGCTTTTGGATTTCTCTTTCAGAGAGCTTAACTCAGAAACTGATCCACCAGCAGGTGCAGGATGGAATCATTAATTATTGCTTAGCTTAACAAACTGCATCTTAAATTATGATATCGATTACAATGCTGAATGAAAAGGCTGAGCTGGCACTACAGTATTTGACACAAGCAGCATTTCAAAGTGTTCACACTGATTGCATGATGCACCAGTATTGTTTTTGGGAAGCAATAGACTTAAAATACAGCATTGCACAAAGTGCTAGGTGCTTCTGAATTCATTTACTTAAACTTTGATTAAAAAATTTTGTATGGCAAAAGGTGCTCACCCAGAGTTCTTGTTCTCCTTAACAAGTACAAGCCAATGTTTGCTATATCAGTTCACCAAATAAATGACATTAAAGCACAGCAAAAATACATTTGCAGCATCCCTAGTAAGTTCTGTAGGATCTCCTGACGGGATAAACATGTCTTTTCTGCCCTCCTTTTTTTCCCTCCCCCCCAAACGAGCAATAAAAACATTTTGCATAAACAAATTCCAAATTACAACTAATCATAGGAAAGCTGACAAATGTATGCTATGCTAGTCTGTGAAAATACTAATCAAAGCAGTCTGTCAATTGTTAAAGTTAATGATTTAGATATGCAAAACTCTGACTAAATTTTTGTGGATAATTACATAATTACGCCTGGGTTAACACAATCAGAAATAGCAATTGCATGCTCCATCTTGAAGCCACCACAGCAGTTCCCTACTATCTTTTAAAGGCCTCTCTACCCTTGTTTCCCCTGCACACAAAGTGCAGTAGGAAAATAAAATACTGGGAATCACCTGGGAAGGAAAAGCAACTGCGGTAGGTGTCTCCTGCCTATTCCAGTCACTCTTTGCCCTCTGCAAAAACAATCCCCTGGAGAACAAAGAGCCTCCTAGCGTGGGTGGAGGTGTGGGAAAAGACAGGCAGATAATGGAGGATTGGAAACAGGAGAGTTATCTGTAACAAGCTGAAAGAGCAGCACCTCCACCCATGGATTAAAATGTGTGCGACAGTGAGCTTTTCCTGTGGAAGGCATTGCAGATTGAAGGCGATGGAGTTTATACTTTGTTTTGAAGGTTTTGTGGTCATACAGAAGCCTAGGACTGGCAAAGCTTACCTAGGTCATTCATTTTTTAATTTAATTATCAAATCACTCAAAGATTCCTTTTGAACCCAGAGAGTCCCCTGAGAGGTGTTTGCCCTAGAAGGTGCTATCAAGCTCTTCCATCCAAACCCCACCCCCTTGAGCTATGAAATGACCCCTCCACCTGGGCACATGTTTAAAGTCTTTGCTGAGGTGCTAGAGGAAGGGAGACTTTTGGTGAAGGGGAATAAAAAGGGGGTAAGCAGACCGGGTCCTTGTGGGCACTGGTCTTTTTTCATCTCCTTTAAAAACAGCTCTGAATTTATTCTGGGCACCTTTGAAAAGCCTAGTCCTTGGAAATCTTTAAATTCTCTTGCACCACTGTTTCTTTTTCCTTCTTATGTTAGCTTTGTGCTCTCTTTTTATACTAGGTCTAACTGATACTGTATAGAGATCCCAGTTGTCTGGAATCTCAGGAAGGTGACAGAGTATAAATAAAATGAATATGGGGCTCTTTGCTGAATGTCACATTGGCTGGGATGGGGTAATGGTAGTGATGGGCATTTAAAAAGTAATCTATCTCTTGTGTAATTTTTTATCATAATTTTTCTATAGACTTTCCATTAAAGAGATGAATGACCTAAATGACAAAGAGAAATAAAGTGAAAGTATAAAATCGGTCCCTGTCAAGAGCTACATAAAAAGAGCCAGCCTTCTGAAACTGGCTACCTAAACTCCAGAATCTGCAAATGGATGTTCAGGTGAATTGAATGGCTTTTTACTAGGGCTTATTACTAACAGGGATCCAGCATGTAAAGGAAACAAATGCTTTTTGACACAGATGTATTCACAACACCAGCCCTCTGCCCAGAATATGCTGTCAAAATCAGCTTTAGCTCATTGATGTTATGGAGCCCATTACTGCTTTTGCTATGTTTTCAAGTGCAACTATTAGAAAAGCACTCAGTGAGTTGCTCAGTCTGTATTAAGGGTGTGAAGTCAAATAGTAGTGCAATTAGATGTCTGAATGAAACCCAAAATGTTGTTTTGGAAACCTGGCAAGCACCTGGAGCAATATCAGAACTCTGAGGCACTATTCACCAGTCTTACACTGCTTACTTCTGCTGCACTGATGAAGCAAAAATAAACTTCCTGTACTTAGACAGATTTTAAACATTTTTCTACAAGACAGAAAGCAGATGGAATATTTTCACAGCTGACACCAAAATTCACAGCTTTCGTGACTTCTGTAATATTGTGATTTATACAGGGGCTTTCTGTATCAGCAGCCCTGAGCAGACAGCGTCTTGCCATTCAAGCTTTTAAACGCTATTTGGATTGGTAGGTCAAAGGATTGTATTAGCTGTGTGAATCATGAAGTATCAGTGGATTTAAATGATAGTTCTGTGAGCTGTTCTGTTTTCACATCTTGCCTATAAGTCATAATAATAAAATATGTTAAAAGTACACCGCTCCAAAATGGATAGCGAACCCTTAAGTCATTTCTAGAAGCAAACGAGAAATTCTTATGTCAGGGCACGAGCACTAGGCAGGCAATTGCTTGAAGCATTTGTTAGATCTTTTGAAGGGGGGACATGAGAGGCAGAAGGTTTTCTGCGTGGGGCTGCATGTTTCACAGGCAATATTTTCAGATAAACCTGACAAAAAAGTGTTGAACGTTGTTTTGGCATTTTGAAGAGGTGGATTTTTTGTTTGATTGATTGTTTTCCCTGCTTGGAATTAGGAAGCCAAGTCAAAATTGCTGGTAGACCAATTGGAAGGAACTGGTGGTTTATATGCCAGAGCTTAATGCAGGCAAGGATTTTTCTCCATGTCCTATTTCATCTGCTCTCCATTTGTGCTGGATTGGCTTGTTGTTCTTTGCAGTTGAGATTTTTCCCTTCTTTATGGGAATTTATGGTTTCATGGGAAACTTCTCTTGACCTGTACCTGAAAAAAAATTCAGGAATGCATTGGTTTTTCTGGTTTTACAAGACTTTACACATGAGAGCAGTAGTTTGGCAACCCTGGTGGCTTCCTGCCTGTTTCCAGATGCAGTTCCAGATTTTTTGTTTTCCTTTCACAGTTGTAGCTGATATGATTTTTGGCTGTGTGGTATCCTTCCTAATCTGGAGCAGCATGTTGGTGGTTTTGGTTTTAATCGCGCTCGAAGAGTTCAGTCTGCTGAAGGAGGCAGTACTTATTATAGGATCCCATACTCTGAAATTCCGCTTACCCACTTTCCTCCCAGTGCAATAGGGCTGGTTTGCATAGGGCTCCAGAAGTCAGAGAATTGTCTTTTCTTTAATCAGGTGTTTGTTTAGGAAGGGTTGTGTTATTGCTAGGGAATGTAATTTCATAGATTCATAGAATGTCTTGGGTTGGAAGGGACCTTAAAGACAATCTTATTCCAACCCCTCACTATGGACTGGGACACCTCCAACTAGACCAGGTTACTCAAAGCCCCATCCATCCTGGCCTTGAACACGTCTAGGAATGAGGCATCCACAGCTTCTCTGGGCAACCTGTTCCAGTGCCTCACCACCGTCATTGTGAACAATTTCTTCCAATGTCTACTCTAAACCTGCCCTCCCTGGCCTCATGACCAGTTTGAGGCCATTCCTCCTTGTCCTATCCCTACATGGCTGGGAGCCTCAGAGCTGGATGCAGGGGTCTCATGAGAGTAGAAGGGCAGGACCTCCTCCCTTGCCTTGCAGGCTGCACTGCTTTTGATGCAGCCCAAGATGGAGCTGGCTTTCTCATCAACCAATATCCTCAAGCCTTTCTCCTCAAGGCTGCTCTCAATTCATTCTCCACCCAGCCTGTATTGACAGTGGGTGTTGCACTGACCCTGAGGCAGGACATGGCACTTGGCCTTGTTGAACTTCATCAGGTCTGCCCAGGTCACCTCTAAAGCCTGTCCAGGTCCCTCTGGATGGCATCCCTTCCCAGTGATTCCAAACAGCACTGCTCACAGTACCAACCCCTGAGGAGCACTGCTCATCACTGCTCTCCACTTGGACATCAAATCATTGACCACAACTCTTTGAGTGTGACCATCCATCCAGTTCCTCATCCATCGAGTAGCCCATCCATCAAATCCATGTCTTTACAGTTTAGAGACAAGGATATTGAGCAGGCCAGCACCAAGTTTTGTACAAGTTGAAATAGATGATGTAAGTCCCTCTTCTGTCATCTAGCAATGCTGTAATCCTATTATAGAAGGTGGCCAAATTTGTCAGCCATGATTTACCCTTAGTGAAGCCTTGTTGGTTGTCACTAGTCGCCTCCTTATTTTCTATGTGCCTTAGCATAGTTTCCAGAAGGATCTGCTCCATGATGTTGTTGGGCACAGTTGTGAAACTGACCAGCCTGTAGGTCCCCAGGTCTTTCTTTCCTGTTTAATAATGGGGGTTATGTTTCCCTTTTTCCATTTTCTAGTTTCTTGACAGCTCTGAGAAAGACAGAGGTACATATAATTGTAGGTGCTTCTAATATGTGCACCTTATCTTTATAGAAGGATTTATTGTGTAAATCAAGGACAAAATAAATTGTTAGCAGGTAATATGCAGCAAGGGCAAGGCTAAGGCTCAGTCTCCAATGTGTTTTTCCTGCCCAACCAGTTCTTAAGGCATGCCAAAGTGTCCTTTAGTCTTCTGGAATGTATGTGCCAGTCTCAACTCCAATGCAGGGGTCAAATGAAGTGGCATTGAACCACACTTACCTTCTATGGTGAAATGGCACTTGATGTTGTTGGATTCCCACACACCATCCTCCCCCCTAGAAAAAAGATACAAACATGGTAGAGACAGAGGGAGAGGATGGTTAATATCTACAGCAGATCTAACTGAATTTTGTGCAAAGTAAATATTGTTTCCAATGATGTCTGCTGAAAATTGGCATACAATAAAACATTTGGTGATAACATATGGAAGGAGGTGTGAGAGACAGTTAAAGAAGATTTCCTCTTTTCTGTACATGTTTATAATCTAGTGTCCTCAACATTATAGATACTACATATTGAAACTGTCAGTATGCAACCTGGTTTAAAAAAAAAAAAAAAGTGCTGTTATGAGCAGAAAATACTGGCATTCTCAATGTTATTTCCCTGTTTGGACCTTTTATGCCTGTTTCTTTCCTTTTTATTTTCTCACCACCAGCCATCTTCAATGAATGTGGACACTGTTTTACAAGGTTCATGCTAATGAACAATTGTTTAAAAGGCTGCAGCACAAATTCATGGTTTTCTTCTATAGACAGTCTGTGAAATCCAGGAAACCACATTTTAAATATAATGCTGATATATATCTAGGGCAGTTTAAACAAATGCAGTCACTTTCGCGAGATACTTCCCTTGGCTACACTGATCTGGAAGGTTATGCACACACACACACACACACACACACACACACACACATATATATATATATATATATATATATATATATATATATGCTTAAATCCCATGTGTACTTGCTTTGAAGTCCATGGGATTACTTGTGTGTTTATATACTCTGGTGGTTTGAGGCTTTAAAACATAGGAGGACATTTGACATTTAGAAAAGTAGGGCTGGAAGGGGCCTCAAGAAGTACCCCCTTCTGCAAAATTGGTTCTATTTATATAATTCCTTAAAGAATTGATTTTTTTTTCTAGGCTGTTCTTAAAAACATCTGGTGATAGAGATTCCAGATTTCATAGTTTTCCCAGGCTTCATCCCAGTACTTCACTATCTTTGTTATTATAAATGTTTTCCTCTAATGTCTGACCTGCATCTGTCTTGCTGTAAATTAAAGCTGTTATTCGTCAAACTTTGTAACATGCAAGACCCCTGTGTGTGACAAACTCTTGCACATTCAAAGTCTTAAAATGGCATTCCCAAAAATTCTCTTCTCTGAAGACTCTAGAATTTTCAAATCTTTTTGCCTGGACACATTTTCTGGACCCCTGGTTGCTTCCACTGCTTTTCTTCTGGGGCTCTCCAATTAGACCATCTCTGCCTTGCAGACTCTTCCTTTCCATCCCCCATTAAGTGTTACCACTTTCCTTGACACCGCAGTTATTCCTCAGCATCTCTTCAAACTCTGAGCCCCTGCACTTGTAGTTGTCCTGTGCATGATGTTTGTGTAGTCTGCAAGCACAGTAAGTGTGCTGTGTCATGGGCAGATGATTTATGGAAGTACTAAAACACAATCATATCCACAACAGAGTGTTTTAATCCTCCTGTCCCCCGAGATGGCTTCGACTATGGGCAAATGATAACTTTCTCTATGCATTATGCCCAACCACTTTCATACCTGTCTTGCAATTTTGTTCAGACCTGTTTGTCTCAGTGTATGTGAGAGTGACATTTGAGACAGCAGTGCAAGCTTTACTAAATCAGGAAACGTGACATCTCCTGCTCTGCTTCTGCCACAAGGCTTGTTCCCATATGGCAGAAGGAAATTACATTGATTTGACAGGATTTATGCTCTAGAAATCCATACTAGCTGCTATTCATTTCCATGTTATCTTCTAGGCACTTCTAAGTAGTCTGAATACTTGTTCTGATGTTTTTCTGAGGATTGAAGACAAATTGGCAGGCTTGTAACTCCTTATTTCTGCTTCCCTTGCTTTGCAGAGCTGGATATTCTGTTTACTTTTTTCCAGTCTTTCAGTACCTCATCTTGTATTCTTGCATTCCGAAAGATGACTGTCCAGTGATTCAGAGAGCTCTTAAAGTGGCCATGTAAGATTCCTGAGTTGAAATACATTGTGCCAAATCAGTTTGAAGATCTCTGATTTATTTAAGGGCATATTAATTTGCTCTTTTTAGGCTATTATCTTCCTGCTACTACATCTTCTGTTCCTTGTCTTCATTGGCATCTGTGTCCTGCAGAAGTTTCTCAGCAGCACTATGAATTCTCCTAAACTGTTTATTTTGCCTTGCATGAAATCTCCTGAGTTTAGATCGACTGCCAGGGTTAAATCCTGCTGGTATCAATGACTGTGTTGCTTTTGGATCAAAGCTTAATTGTAGACCATGGAAAGAACCTTGATTTTTGGATCCTTCTTGGACAGTAGTGTTGCTGAAGAGTGAGTGGAACTAACTGCAATAATGGGACCTGAAGGAAGACTGTGATTTGGGATGCTTGCTCACCAACTTGTGTGCAGGAGGGTTTGAGCTGTTGTATTGATTTGATTTCAACCAGAACAAATGGCTCAGCTGTCACTCTGGGAGCTTAACGAACACTGATGCTAGAGTGCCTGCTCCTCTTTGTTAGATCTGAGAATTTATTTAAACAAATATATAGCATGTTTAGAGAATAAATTAACCACATTGTATTTACCTCCTGAAGTTTCTTGATTGTGGGGGCACTTCCTCATTTGCTATTCTTTGCTGTTGTTGGTCAGGTACCAGAATGGTCATTTCATTCTTTATCTGTTTCCCTACAAAAAGTAAAGTAGGGAGCACCCTACTTTAGTTAGAAACTTGAGTACATTTTTGTACATAACAGTTTCTGTAATGTCAATTTTTCCATAGTCAAAAGAGGAATGTTCAGTTGAGGTTGCTCTTGAGCTGGTAAGAATTCACTGTATATAGATTAAAACTTTCAGTGCTAATTATAATACATTTATGAGGGCTTCTGGTTTCCTTCCTATAGGAGAGTGTTTTCATGCCTATTATATTTTGGCATAATCTATTTTTCTGAAAGGAAGAAATGTAAAAATTCAGTAGCTAAGGTTGTGATTTTAAGAGGTGCAATGAGAGACTAGGCTAAAAGAAACTGCAATATTCTATATAAATTCATGGAGTGTTCTAAGAAAATGTGTCAATTTTATGAGGGCTCTTATGGAAAAATTCTTATTTTGTGTGGATTCAGGTGAAAAGGTAAATTTCATGGGATTTCTGAAAATGGCTGGATTTCACTGGTTCCATGAAATCTATGACAGCCATGGAAAAATGCACAGTTCTTGTCACGGAGGAAATTTTTATTGCAGTTTGCAGAACTTTTATTTTCTGTGTACATCTGTTCCTCTGACACATATTATGCATTCTGGACCTCTTCCTCATCTTGTAGTCTCTTCCTGTGAATATTTTACCCTTCTTGATGGATGCATAGTGCTCTGATCCTCAGATGATAGAAATCCATGACTGCCTACAAAGGAGGTTCAGTGTGCGAATGTGGGTGGGGGAAGGGCATGAAAAGTAAGAAATACTAAATACAGTCCTGGGCATTTTGTATTTTATGGTAATGCCAGCTTATTTCTTGCAATATAGGAGGGAAAATAATCAAGACTAAGGAGTAGGAATGATTTATCATATTCAACATGAGATCTAAGCAATGTAGCATCAAAAACCACCTACCTGCAATCTGTAAAATCTGGGCTTGTGTGGAGGGTCCAGCACAAGAACACCCGAGGAGCATATAAAGCTTCAGAGGAGAACAAGTGTATTGTGGCATCTCAATTTATCCTCTAAGCAATACCCTCATTGGCTAGGACACAAGTGTGACTCCAGCATGCTCACATTGTTCCCTGTCTTCATAGAGGCAGCAGAGCTGAAATAGATCTTGCTTTTCAAGGAGAGAAATTAAGACACAGAGGAGAAAAGGAGTGCATCCTCAGACAGGGCTTGAAAATCAATGGTGAGATGAGGTGAAAACTTACACGAAGGCTGTGTCAGAAGGGCATGGGAAATGACAAAGTAAAAGCGATATTAGATAAGTAGAGGAATTAGAAAGGAAAGAGTTGTGAAGCAGATAGAGCTGAATCTATGAAAAGTTTTAAATGAAGAAGTCTGAACAGTTTCTTGAGACAAACAGGGAGCCATCTGATTAGCTTTGATTTAATGATATTTTTTAACATCTTTGTGTGCCTGAGCAGCCAGAACTGAGAAAATTCTTGAGAGAAGCCTCTTCTGGGGAATGCCTTCCCCTTAGCTGAGGGAAGATGTGGAGTGTCCTGGTTTTGGCTGGGATAGACCTCATTTTCTTCTTAGTAGCTGTTGCAGTGCTGTGTTTTGGATTTTGTGTGAGAATATTTAGTGTGCTGATGAAAACAGGCATGTTTTTGTTACTGCTGAGCAGTGCTTACATAGAGTCTCAAGGCCTTTTCTGTGCCTCAACCTACCCCACCAGCGAGGAGGCTGGGGATGCACAAGGAGTTGGGAAGGGACACAGCCAGGATAGCTGACCCCAACTGACCCAAGGGATATCCCACACCCAAGGGTGTCATCATGGTCAGCATATAGAGCTGCGGGAAGGAGAAGGAAGGCAGGGTCATTTGGAGTGATGATGTTTGTCTTCCCCAGTAGCTGCCATGTGTGAAGGAGCCCTGCTCTCCTGGGGTGGCTGAACACCTGCCTGCACAATGGAAGTGATGAATGAATTCCTTGCTTTGCTTTCTGACACACAGCTTTTGCTTTGGCTATTAAACATCATCACCTTCTGCTATATTCTTTTGAAGGAGATTTTGGCCTGCTGAGACCTAGAGCAGCTTTTCCCACTTGACCATGAAAAATCCTACAGTTCAGCTCTTCTTTGCATTTGTGCTGCATGTTCAAGTCCAGGTTGGATGGAGCTTTGAGCAGCCTGGTCTAGTGGAAGATGTCCTTACCCATGTCCTTGCAGTGGGGTTGGAACTAGGTGATACTTAAGGTTCCTTCCAACACAAAGCATTCCATAAATCGCTGAATACTCCATGCATTTTCTCACTTTTACAATTTGATTCTCTTCCCCCATTCCCACCGGTGGGGAGACAGCAGTTGTCTGCATGGGGCTTAGTTGCCATGACAGGGAGGAACATCACAAAGTACAGCAGAGGTGATGGTACTGTGGGTTATTACTCATGCAGGAAATGGAGAGGACATGAATATTAGGGTCCTGGATGATGTCACATACCACTCCCACTGCCATGAGAAATGGGAAGCAGAAAGCTGACCCTAGTGTTGGCTATTGATGCACAAGAAGGCTTATCTATATTTAGCGAAGCCAAGGGGAGGTTCTGAGGGGCAAAAGGAACAAATGTAAAGCAATGGCTGAGGTATGAGAGAGTTGTTTGTATTGACAGTTTGTATAACTGCAGTGGACACAGGTATTTGTGCTGCATGTTACACTGTTGATTATTGACTCCTATCCACTGTCTTCACTGAACCTAATAAATTCCTAGGACCTGTATTCCCTTTTTCTCAGTTTCTGTGAATGCTAAATAGATTTTTGCCATGTATAATGCTTTCCAGAGAAAACATCATCACCCTTTGTTATAATATTTTGAAGGAGTTTTTGGTCTGTTGGGACCGAGAACTGCTTTTCCTGCTTCCCCATCAAACAACTTGCAATCCAGCTCTCCTTTGCATAATCCTATTTCAAATACGAATAATATGAATCCTCCAGTTTATAGTAGCAAGGAAATTTGAGTGGTTATATTTCATCATCGCCTTAGAGAAGAAGGGCAGGGCAGCTGCCAGGCTGTCTGTACAGATTTTCTCTGCTGAAATCTAGTGAAGAAACTGTAGTTGTCTTGATAACATATTCAAGATGTTTTTCCCCTCTTTTGCTAGCTCACAATAGCAGCAAGTTGTGGCTGTGCACTTTTCACTTGCAGTAGATAACAGCCTGCCCACCTCATCCTCAAAGTGTACAGGTCAAACAAGATCCTACTGTCTCTTTCTCTAGCTGCAGCATCTTGATATATCTGGCTCTGTCTTGGTGACACTCAGATCTCTCTAGTGATGCCTAAGTCATCTCTAGTTTTAAGGAGCTTTTCAACATAAAAAAGGGGTGTTCAGCTCAAGGACAGCAAAGCCTGGAAGCAGATGTCTGTAATAGTACTGACCAAGTCAAGCCTGTAGTTCAGGGAGTCTGCACAAGGAGCTGTGGAAGGTTGGAGTAAGTGGTCTGCATCAAGCCTGTGTTGTGGTGACCTCTCTTCTGTCAGGAGCTAACACATGCTCTGCAGGGCTGATTACCAGCAGAGCTTCTCCACTTCCACTCTTAGTGTATGGCAGAGCAGGGTTGGAGTTTGTATCTCACTGGGGCTCCCGTGCTGCACCCCGTCCCTGTGGTGCAGGAATCAAAGCCCAGCATGATGTCTTGTGGGGTCAGAACAAGATGTTTTGGTACTTCGAGTCAAGAACATAAATCAGTTTTGTTCTCTGAAATTTCCCAGTTGCTCCTTTTCCTTACATCTAGTGTATGCTTGTGTGTTTTGTCAAGTCAGGTAGGAAGAAAATGTCCACTTGGTATATTACGTTTTGGCACACTTTTTTCCCCAGAAGCAACTTATGCCAATATTCTATCTGTTCTATCAACTAAATATACATGGCTAGCGTCTACAAATTTATTCATGCTGATGGGCCCCATTTGTTAAAAATGTACTTTTCACACCAGATGCTGCAGCCTTGACCATACATTTGTGGATTGGCACGCTTGATTAATATGAGTACAGAACTGGAGGTCACAGTGCAAGGCCATGGGCTATCTCAGCCTTTAATCTCAAATGTACCCCATGGGTAAGGTAGATTGATTAGCACCATCACGGGTGGTCATATAATTTTACCTCTCAACCTCATTGGTTGTCTCCACCTTGGGATTCTCCAAAGACCCGTGGAGAGATGTGACACCTGGGTTCACATTAGCAGAGATCCACGTTACCTGTTGTGGTGGTTTCTTTCCACCAAGGAAGAGCTGTGTGACAACCCAGATATTTCCTTTTGAGTGTTTCCTTTCAAAACAACCAGAGGCAGTGGAACTTGGAGTGCCTGACACCCTGGTTTTTGCATGTATCTGATTTCGTCATTTCTTCCCCAGAGTAAGCTGGCTAAATTGATTTGATTTTAAAGGAGTGAAGCACTGAGACTGTGCCTGACATTTTCAGAATTCCAGGACGCTGTGTTCCCAAATCAATATGCTGATTTAGTAACATAACTTATGCTCAGGAAGGCCATGTGACTCTCTCAGACCCATCTATCTTAGTTGAGCATTTCTATTAGAGCTGTGCAAATTTTTTCCAGGACTGCAAGTGAGATTTTACAAGTTTCTCAGTAGAAGGAGGCTGTGTGGAATTACAAATGCCCTGCTATCCCCTGCACCAAATACCAGATTTGAATATACCCCTTTTCTTGTTTGAGTCTCAAGCAGGCCCTGACACAGGGCCATCTCTGCATTGCTAGCAAGCAGTCAAATACATCTATGGGTGCACACACCCATAGATGTGCAGATATAGCAGTAATAGCCTACTGCCCATAAAATATGCACTTCCATATGCAGATAAAGATCCATTTTTAAGCAGGCACTTTAGGGAATCAAAAGATGCACTTGAAAAGGTAAAAGGGTACTGCAAGAGACATTAAAGTTTTTCACAGATCTAAATAGAATCAGAATAGTGTACAAATGTAGTCTGTGTCTGTCTATGTGAAAACAAACCCAATACCATTTGGCCATGTAGCTTATTTAATATATATCAAAAGTGTTTGGCTGTAGGCCATTCAAGTTTATTATACCCATGGAAACAACATGTTGGAGGCAGCAATGGCTGAGTCACTCAAACAAAAAGTGACTTTAGGACACAGAGTGAGTGAGTTTCTTATTCTGGCAAAAGTGTTGATAAAAGTATATCAGAAAAAATGCTGCTTTCCTTTTCTTTGTTAAAAATCAGATGGTGCTGCCTTCTTACATGGCACAGTGTTTTAAGTTTAAATTTCCTTTTACTTATAAGGTACTGGCAGCTGAATCTCCTAATAGTGCTAGAAAAATCTTTGAGTGTTATTTCAAGGTGCACAGAAACTCTGTGTTTTAAATAGTGAGATTGTAGCAGTGAAGTTGCCTACCTTCTAAACTGATACCACTTGTTTCTGTGTAGGCCCAGCTTTGACTGAGGGTATTTCAGTACCATCCTGTTTACCTGCAGGGACATTTGCCTGAGTACAACTTTTAAGAAAAGGCTTTTTAAAGCATTAAAAAATTAATGCTAGAAAGTGTCTGCACCTTACCAAAAGACAAAAATTTTCTTCTCAGTGTCAAGCACTCCTGAAAGCATCACATCTTTTATGCCCAATGCAGTGGCTGGCAGAAGCAGAGCACATCAGAATCCTTTGTGCTCAGCAAGGAACCAGGATTTGAGGGATCACTAAACTTAGCCATTTTGTATATCAATCCACGAGGCAGCACTTTAATCATGTATTTTCAAGGTTAGAGTGTTCATTTTGGCCTCATACTTGCTAAGTGGCACAGAGATGTTATGCACAGTACATGGTAATGCTATAATTTATTGCTTTCTAAAAGCCACCCAAAGTACTGCACTGTAATCAAATAGCACTTCTTGATGACATTGTGTGCTCCAGATACAGCCTGAAACAGACTGACACAAATAAGTCATTTAAAGGTGCACAGCCAATCAGAAATTCTTGCCAAATGGAAGATTTGTGAATAAGCAGTTTTCTGGTTTTAAATTATGGCTTTGTCTTAATGAGACATTTGCAAACAATGGAACTATGTAAATGCATTTGGTCTGTCCCTGCTATTCTAAACAAGGTAACTGACATGGCCATATTCTGATCTACAATGTGGGACCAAACTGATCTTAGTTTGTCTTTATGAGAAGAAAATATTTCTGTTGCTCCTATTCCTTACTTGACTTTGGTTACTGACCAAAAAAACAGGGTTTTTATACTGGGGAAAAAAATTCAGAAGACTTAGACAGAAGATGAAAGTTGCACTCAAAGTGACTGTTTCTAAGTAGGCTTTTTTTCCCCTTTTTTTCTTTCTTTTTTTTTTTTTAACTGTAAAACTGTGAATCTCCCACAATCTAATTTCTGCCTCAGCTGGCTCTTACCAATATTATCAGGTTACTTTAGGTAATATGGAAGGCATTAGTTTTTATCAGGCTTGTATAATTTAAAATCTCTGACTTTCGTTACACTTTGAAAGTCCCTGTAGACAGTCTTCCTCCCGAATTCCCCTTTTTTTTGTGAGGACCCTCCAGTGACCACTTCCTACCTTCCAAGCTCACAGTTTGTAATGCTCCACCTGTTACCTTTGCCGAGGTGCTTCTGACTCCTGAGTGGCCATGCTTCTGCCTGTGCTACTTTCTTGGCTCTACCAGGCATCTGTGCTCAGTGTCTGCGTGTTTACTGGGCTGTTGTAGAGCCCAGTCCAGGCAGAATTTCTGCCACACTCTCATGCTGTCGTTTGCCCACCAGGACCTGCTCTTCCATGCCTCAGGGTACCTTGTCCAGCACGTTCAGGTACAGAAAACAGCCTCAATTTCTCGTGACTGGGGGAGCTGGGTAAATCTTAGCACACCTGTTTGCGGTATTTCTGAGACTACTGAAGAGGTATTTGTAGGAGTAGATCAGCCACCACATCTGTGTGAGGCCAGATAACATTACTAAGTGCTGGATTTTTAGAGCTCTCAGGGACAGGCATCATTACTTCATTACCAATCATTATTGACAACAAGCAAACAAAGTTCATAATATATTCAATATTAAACCTAATTCTCAGTTTAATACTGCTCTGTATCTTTGTAGAAAATGTAACCTGTATCCCGGGAAACAATGGACCACATTTGACATTGGGAGTATGTGTAACAACATAAATACAATTTTGGCACCTTAATTTGTAGAAACTTAATATTTAGCTACGTCTGGTATATTTTAAAATGCTTTTCAGCACAAGTCACCTGAAGATAATTTGTTCTGTAAGACAACTTGGTCAACCCTACAGTTCTTGGAGTTCTGTGTTCTGTAGCTGAAAGAGAAGCTGGCGTTTTTTTGTCTTGTGAAGCCAGTGGAAGTCTGTCTGTTGACTTTCATGGGGCTCTGGATTAGATCTTTAATGAACATCTCCTGATATCATTAAGGGAGCAAATATTGGAGCAGCACCATGAAAACTTCAGATTTAGCTGATAGGAAGAATTTATTAAATTTTTTTCAAACAAACAGTAGTTTGAAAATTGCTTCTTGAAAATTGTTTCTTCAGCTGGTGCTCTGTTCATGCTTATCCCACAGTGACCTGAGCCACCCAAAAGATTTTTTATTTTGTCAGAAAGAAGCTAAGGCCAAGATTAGGGCAAATGAAGAAACCATGCAAAATTAAGGCAACGGGTTGTTTTGAAACAAATAGACAAGGTGCAAATCCAAAAATCAAATCTGAATGCACCTAGAGAGATGTGGGGAGAACTTTTTGAACCTGTTAATTTCAGAAGTGTGGCGTGTTGGGTTGCAAAGAACCTAGTAGTTTTGAAATGTAAACACATGGTATGTAAAACATAAACCACAGAATTAATGAATCATGTTAATTTCACACTGCCCCCACTTTGGACTAATTAGTGCAAATTAAATGTTGCACTTGTCAAGCAGAGCAGTTTGTGCACCATGTATTGCACTAAGAATTATTTTTGGATCCATTTGCACAATGTGAAAATAGTGTGAAAATATTTTTATTTCAATGAGTGGTTTTACAGTCATTAGAAGATTTCTTTAATAGGCTTAGACTCCCATGGCCTCACAGCTGCATGAGGTCTGGTTTGCATTTAAAGGTGGGAAAAGATGCAGTGGGAAGGAGGACATTTAGCTGACTGGATTTACTTAATTACCCCCCACCCCATTCTAAAATGCCAGACGAGGCTGGTCAATTATCTATCCCTTCGTCAGAGGCCAATTGCCTAATTGCAAATTATCCATAATAATTACACAGCCAAATAACTACTGGATTTATTTTTAATGAATGTGGAAGCCCTTAACAAGGATTTAAATGTACCCACCAGGATTAGTCAAAATCGACAGCTATCAAAGGGCTGGAATCTGCCACTCTCACTTCTGTGGAGGAGAGCATGGCTCTGCTTATTTTCTGTTCATTTTCTGTGAGACTCAGAGAAGTGAGGATGCTGTGTCCATGCTCTGTAATGTTTTCAGGGTCTAATATTTCCATTGTTTCACTGAGACAGACTGAAAAAGAGGGATTACTGAAAATGGAAAAGGCTGTCAGGACGTAGGATGCTGTGAAGCCGGGGCAGAATATAGGACAGAGTGGAAATACTGCCTTTGCTGAAATGAGATGGAGCTCTGCCAGGCAGCAAAAAAAGGGATTGTCAAAACAGCAGCGCACTCCCCCTCGGAGGCATTCCTGGCGCGGGAGAGGAGGGTCTGCCCACTGCAGGGAGATGGAGGCCTTCCCTCTCGCTAGGATGCAGCGCTCGAACTGGCCGGCAGCAGCAGGGATGTAATTAGCGCTGACACAGAACACAAGGCAAGGCTTTTGACGCTTGTTTTTCAGTTTTGACAGAGAGGAAAATCATAAGAAACGTGGCTTTTTTTTTTTTTTTTTTTTTTTTTTGGTTTGGTTTGGTTTTTTTTGCCTTTTGCTTTTTCCTTTCTCCTCTCTCCTTCTCCCCCCTTAAATAGCTTTTTCTCTTCAAATTATCTGAAATCACTGGGTGCGTGGCCACGTTCCATGGTGCTGCCCACTCCTCCACACTTAGCCTGAGAAAAAAAAGGTGTACTTTATTGAAATACTAAATGAAATGAGAACAGGAATTTAAATATAATGTTCTGTCTGCTCACAGGCAGATGAAGAAGATTCAGTAGTTGGAGACGTAGCAGAAAATTTGGAGTGTGAAGGAGGAAATGAACCGAATGCAAAGGAGCATGCAGAGGGGAACTAAACTATATAACGTGGTGCAGGTAAATTAAAGTGGCTGAACTGTTTTTGAAATGGAAACTTGGCATCTGTCTGTTCTCCATCTTGCCTATATTGGTGTCCAGAGGTCCAGTTCAGAAATCTGTGTCCCACTGTGCTAACCTCAGTAAAAACACTGTAACTCAGTGTCTCTCACCACTCTTGCCCAGCATCTAAGCAAAAGCATTCTCTCAGTTCTAATTTGCTTTTTCACTTTTATGTTGCCTGCTCTTTGTAGGTCATGTGTAAGCAATTTTTTCTGCTGCTTTTTCTAGGAGGTTAAGTAATTAACTTGGAGGAGAATGGGAAGCTGTGATCTTGCCTCACTTTGAAAGGCCATTTCCTGAGATTTCTGCAGCATGCTTCTTCCTCCTCTGAAATTTCTTACCCTGAATTTTTGCATGGGGAGTTGATATTCTTGACATAAAAGCCCCAGCTGGGATCTCTTTTTGATTTTGAAGCATCCTATGGAATATTATACTCCTAAAGGGATTTAACAATGATAGAGTGAGGCATGATAAAATATTGGACTGTTTTGTTTCAAGGCTTGGTTTTTTCTAATGACTGAGCCCTGTCTACTTGTACCCTGCTGTGACGGGTGTCAAAGTTTGCTAATGCAAACACAGCCTGAAAATTTCAGATTCTGCTTAATGGCTCGGTGGTTAGAGGACACAGTCCTGAAGTTCCTGAAACGTGTCTGGATATTCTGGATGTCACCATATGAAATACTGACCCCGTAACTAGTAGAAACTTGACTTTTCATCTAAAATCTGGATTTATTTAAGATGAAGTTGATCTCCCAAATATAAATTCAGTACCATTCATCATTTTCATCTATGACTTTGAATAGCTTCTCTAGTCTGTCTCTGCTGTTGTCGGTCTGACAGGTTTGTTCCTTACAGGGTTAATTAAAGATATACTCTAGTTCCTACACATGGAATCTGCACATTAAAATCAGTGTGGGTTTCTGCTTACACTTCTTGTTCACAGAAAGGAAACGAAGACCCTACACTATGAAAACAGTTGCTGCATTTATTCTCTGAACCAGATGCCGGTAATGAGCAGGGGAGGAAGAATCATCCATCCATTCTTTGAAATTGAGCAGATATTTTCTTTCCTATTTTTCTAATACCTTGCCCTTCAATGTTTTTATTATCATTTTCTCATTCCATCCTCCTTGGTTGCTTTTTCTCTTAAATATGCATCCCAGTCTGTACTGCTGTTTGTTCTTCTTAAGTCATGGTGTATTTTTTTTTACTTTTAGTCACATGAAGATTATCTGTTTCCAGTATTTCCAGCCCTGAAATAAATGCCTGTAATCGTTAGGGGTGAGCGCCAGAAAATTCCAGCGCTGTTGTTTTTTCTTATATTTTTATTTTTAATCTGGAACCAGTGCATCTTGCAGCCTTCTCAATTCCTTTGTAATTTGTTTAGCATGAGCAATTTTCTGAGAGCAATGCTAGGTACAGGAATCTTTTTTTTTTTTTTTTTTTTTTTTAGATTTCTCTTTTCCATCTTTAATGTGGATTTTTATGCCCCAGAAATGATTGCAAAGCAACCTTTTCCTCAGCCCGTTTTTCTCAATGAATCTTCCCTCCCCATGTTCTTTGTCTTGTCACAATAAACAATCAACAGTTCCAAATAATGTTGTAATTAAAATTTCCTCAAGGAGCAGTTGTTACGGGTACTGTGAGGTGTACTGAGAAGGGCCGGGGGGTTACCGGGAAAGAGGAAATAGAGGAATTAGAAGCAATAGACGGTAATAACGAGGCCCGCCGCCCCCGGGAGGGCGGGTCCTGGTGATGCGCCCGGGGGAGCGCTGCCATGGGCTCCGCCCGCAGCATCCCCGCAGCATCCCGGGAGGAGCGCGGCTCCGCGGGGCTCCCCGTGCGCGGGACACTGCCCGCTCTCACCGTCTGCATCCCTTCGTGCTCCAGCCTGCCAGTGCCGCCGGGCCGAGCTCCTTGGCTTGCCGGGTGGCAGTCTGTGTGTGCTGGGGTGTTCTCTGCTTGCTCTGCCTGGCAGCCTCCTAGGGGACTGGCAGATCAGATAGGAATTCCCACTTCCCTTCCCTTCCCTTCCCTTCCCTTCCCTTCCCTTCCCTTCCCTTCCCTTCCCTTCCCTTCCCTTCCCTTCCCTTCCCTTCCCTTCCCTTCCCTTCCCTTCCCTTCCCTTCCCTTCCCTTCCCTTCCCTTCCCTTCCCTTCCCTTCCCTTCCCTTCCCTTCCCTTCCCTTCCCTTCCCTTCCCTTCCCTTCCCTTCCCTTCCCTTCCCTTCCCTTCCCTTCCCTTCCCTTCCCTTCCCTTCCCTTCCCTTCCCTTCCCTTCCCTTCCCTTCCCTTCCCTTCCCTTCCCTTCCCTTCCCTTCCCTTCCCTTCCCTTCCCTTCCCTTCCCTTCCCTTCCCTTCCCGAAACCTTCCCTTCCCGAAACCTTCCCTTCCCGAAACCTTCCCTTCCCGAAACCTTCCCTTCCCGAAACCTTCCCTTCCCGAAACCTTCCCGAAACCTTCCCGAAACCTTCCCGAAACCTTCCCGAAACCTTCCCGAAACCTTCCCGAAACCTTCCCTTCCCGAAACCTTCCCTTCCCTTCCCGAAACCTTCCCTTCCCTTCCCGAAACCTTCCCTTCCCTTCCCTTCCCTTCCCTTCCCTTCCCTTCCCTTCCCTTCCCTTCCCTTCCCTTCCCTTCCCTTCCCGAACCTTCCCGAACCTTCCCGAACCTTCCCGAACCTTCCCGAACCTTCCCGAACCTTCCCGAACCTTCCCGAACCTTCCCTTCCCTTCCCGAACCTTCCCTTCCCTTCCCGAACCTTCCCTTCCCGAACCTTCCCGAACCTTCCCTTCCCTTCCCGAACCTTCCCGAACCTTCCCTTCCCTTCCCGAACCTTCCCTTCCCTTCCCTTCCCGAACCTTCCCGAACCTTCCCGAACCTTCCCGAACCTTCCCCTCCCCACAGCCTGAGTTTTAACTGCTATTGCCTGTGCTAAAGTAAGGCACTGCAGGCACTCTTAGCTGTATACACATATAAATTTCCTTTATAGCTTGTTTGTTTTTTGAAAAAAGTAATGAAAATTTAATAAAAAATAATGTAATTTTTTCTGCTCAGCCCTTCAACTCCTTAACACCTCAGTTTGTTTTTTTTTTAAATATAATTTAATCCAACCCATCCACTTCATTAATTTGGCCTGGTACCCTGTGTTTTTGCACCTCCTAAATGAAAAGTAAAGCCTGGTGGAGCAGCAGTCTCTGTTGTGAGTATACATTCAGGGAGTTCAGAGAATCTCTTTGGAAAATAGATGCTAGCTCACCCAAGATAGAAACTGTGGCTTTGCTTCAACACCCTATTGCAACAACATCAGTGCTGCTGGCATTGCCTGCTAGGAAGGGCAGTGGTCTGCCTAAGAACTCTTTAACATGCATAAAATCAGATTGGAGGGAAAAGAGGAAATTACCCTTGGGCATCCTGGCAAGGCCTGGAAAGTCCTACAAACAAAAGTAAGGAGCATCTAGAATGAGATAAAGGAAAGATGAAGACTAAGAAACTTTTATAACAGGGAAAGGACAGAATAGCCTCTCAAGTGATGGGAAGTCCTCCTGTATTTGAATACCTCATTAGGAAGCTGCATGGGAACAAGGCACCTAAATATCTTAAAATACGGTCCCAAAGTATGAAGATTTTAAGCTGTCTGAATAGGGAAGTGATCTTCTGTTCCAGGATATGAAAATGTGGGATGAACAGTTTCCACTCCATGTGTTTAAGATTTGTCTCATCAATCACAAACCTAGGACATAATAGTAAAGATTTATATTCTGTACAGCTCTGTACTGGTTTGTTCTGAGAAATACAGAACGAGAAGGGATGTTAGAGGTCCTACTTTATGAATTAAATGTCTTGTAAGTGGAAGTTATCCTATAAAGTGATTGACTCTGACCATGTGTAGTGCTCTGTGGAGGTGCCCCCAGTGCTTCATTGAGTGGGTATTTGTGTGTCCCTTGTGAAATCAAGGCACATCCTAGTTCAGGCTGGAAGAGCTCAGTGGCTGGGGCAGAAGCATTCAAGGTATACAGAAATACTCTTTCCTGGTGCAGATATTTCGATCTTTTGTTCCTTTAAAAAGACAAACCCAAGCTTTTTCATTCAATCTTAGGCATGACAAATAGGAAGTTTTAGAAGAAAACGGCTTTTGATTTATGATGCTGAGCTAAATATTAAAATGATGGGGAAGAAAAAAAGGCATTCCAAAGGTAAAATTCGGGGTTAAAGCGAAAAACATTCAGTATCTAGACAAAATTATAAGTAGCTAAGAATAGGAATTCAAAAACTACTCTGCCCTCTCAGTACGTTGCTACCATGACACTACAGTAATTTATTGCTGCAGAACATTCCCTTCTAGAACTCTCTAAATATTTTAAGGAATTTCAATTACGTATTGCACGGGAACATCTTTAAAAGCATTCAGGTTTGCTAGCTTTAAGGACCTTAGAGGAATCCATATGCAGAAAAGCAAACAAACCCAGTGAGAAATGTACACTGTTTAATTAAAATACTAGGGTTTGGCACATTCTTTTTCTTACTATGACTTATTAAGGAAAAAATCCCTGCATAAAATCCCTTAAGTGTACAGATAGATTTTTTTTTTCTTTTGAGCTTTGTACAAATGGCTTGTGTTGTCACCAAAAAAGTCATAGACTTGGGTGTATATTTTGTTCTTTTCATATGTTAATGATTTATGGACTGTGTTGCACCATTTATACGACCAACAGTTAGTTAAATGCTCATTGTCCTGAGAAATGTTGAATTCATTATGAGGGAGACGAGTAATAGATTCCCTATCTGCATCTCAGTAATCAGTTGTTATGATAGATGCTCAGTTGCTGTGGATGCAGGCAGACACGAGAGCTGCTTGTGAAGAGAATTGCCACCCTCAGTGCCAGTCACAACTCTCTGGCTCTCAAGTTTCATATGGAAACACACATTTTTGCTACACAAGTGTATGTAACTAGGAGATGTAGTTTCCCGGCTGTTACAATTACACAGTAGGTATTTTCAACCAAAACCAGCTCTCCTCCTTGGTCTTCATGCAAATCTTTAATGATTTCAAAGAGTATGATTAAGAAGGGGAGGAAGGCTTGGATGTTTCAGTAACTTGGTGAGGGCTCAGTTATAGCTATCAGTCCTGTACTGCCTGTTTCTGTAGTGCAATGTATGGTACCTCACAGCTATGTAAAGCTATGTAAAGCATAGCATTCAAAATTTTAGTTTGGGAGGCAGTAAATAGTGTTTCTAACTGGCATTTACCTGGGAGCTGGACTTTCCTGTGATGCTCTTCACTTCACTTTGATGCTGGACTCTCCTTTTGCCTGTTTTGAGAAGCTGCATAATATAAGTAGGATCAGATATTTTATTCCTTTCAAAGTTTAAACTGAGCCTACTGCTGGTAGATTAAGGTTGAAAGGCGTTGTGGGAGGGTTAAGCCTCTACCATGATGATAAGTAGCACAGCCCTTTTTTGAGAATAATGCAGAAATCTTGGTGCATCAGGAAGACGTGCCCATTCCTTGTTGATTTCTCTCATATCAGGAATCAGCACTGTAAAGGAAGGAAGATCCTGGGCATGATTCTGAGCCTTGTGGACTAGGCTTGGCTGTACAGCTCAGTGAAGTACTCTATCTCTGCTTGAACCAACCTAGCTTCTCCCAGTGAGGACAGCGAGGGATATGCACTGCAGGAGCTGATGAGGAGCTGTGCCTCTCTCTTACATAGGTATGATCACTTTTTAAAATTTGTTCCAAGTTTTGATCTTGGCATCAGTGCTCTTCTAAAATTAACCAGCAAAGAAAATGTAACTGAGAGCAGTGTGACTATTTATTTTTACAATCTCTTGTATTTGTGGTCTCAGTGGTGGGACCTGATGGTATCAGTGCCCTAACTCAGAACATCTCTCAGCAAGCACTCAGCTTACCAGCCCAGCCTGGGCTGTATAGTACTAATTAATTCTACAGAAGGCTAGGTGGATTTCAGATATGAAATTATTGGAGCTGAGGTAACTGAGTGACATACCAAAATAATTTCAAATTGCTACCTCACCTGTGAGCATAAAGGACTCTGGCTTGTTCCTGCTTAAATGCACTCTTTCTATATTCCCTTGGCTGCAACTAAACAGCAGAATATTTACCTGCTTGATTGCTGTTTGTAAATCTAGGCTCTTCCCTCCCCCCATCCCCTAAATCTTCCTTAGATGCCGAGAGGAAAAAATAGCATACAAGAAAGTGGCTGTAAAGCATTTCTTTTCTGTTCTGCCGCTCTGTGTAGAGCTTTTTGTGGCACTCAGGGGTGCAGTAGGGCTTGAACAGTCCAGACAGTGTGCCAAGGTATATTCCTGTAGGACATTGCTAGAGATCCCTGCTCGTAAACCCTGCCTGCAGAGCTGTAACTGGAGAGAGAGAGAGTGAGAGGGGGAAGGAAAAAGGGAAAGAGGTGAAACAGGAAGGACACAGAGGTGTGATTAAGGACTTACAGAAAAGACAGAGAGAGAAAACTGAGAGGGAAAACATAGTGAACAGATTGGTAAATGGAGAACAACCACCCAGGGCCAGGCTGAAGACAAAAGGGCTGATACAGAGAGTAAAGATAAATACAATTTTGGGATATTATATTAAGATGAAAAGCTGGGCCAGTCCCAACCAGCCTGTGTGGAGAGTCCAAGAGCTGGCTGGAAATCAGGAGGCAGAGGCTGTGAAAAAAATGGAAAACTGGTAGAAAGGAAGGTTGGCCTTGAGAGCAATAAAATGTGCTGTGCTTTGTGCAGGATTGAAAATTGTTCAGCTGGGAAGGTGCATTTGGTTGTGGACAAAACGCTTGGAAATCTACAGGGAGAGATGGAAAAGGCCTTTTGCAAAGAGGCAGTGTGAAAATTATCCCTTTGCATAGGGATAATTTTTAACAAAGTAAAAAGGGTGGTGACTTCATTGAAAAGTGCCTGATGCATACCACAGTTTAATCTCAGGCCACTTGTCTGGGTATCTAAACACAGATTTAGGGGCACAATTTTGCGTGTGTAAAAGAAAAAGAAGTGGAGTGGGGGCTTGGTCTACCTTCTTTGCTGCTAAATGTCTGGAAATCAGACTTACCTGGATGTCAGAAGGCACAGATTACTGCTGTTATAGCAGATTGTTACTAACTCAGGTTTTCACTCTTAAAACCAGGAGAGTCTGAGGTAATGGAAAGGAAAGTCAGTGGAGCTCTTGCAAGCCTGGCTAGTGCAGAATCTTCCTGAATGCTTTTAGTTATCAATCAGCTTCATCTTGGTTTCTAATGAGTGATTTGGAAGCTGGTGCCCTTTTGTGAGAAGCACTTTTATACCGATCATATTGTCATGTGTTGCTAGTCTCAGAATTTATTTCTGTGTTTGGCTAGCTATTCTCAAGCATGTACGGTCTAAAATTGAACATAAATTCCATACCACCTATAGTGTTAAATACCAATTTTAATGCAGATTTTTATTGTATTTGGCTGTGACTGAACAGAAACTAAAGAATACAGGCAACATTAAGAGACTCTTTAGAATTTCAGCCGGTCCCCTCATTCTGACTAGGGACATCATGAGTAACTGGAATTGGGATAAGTGAATGGGGCTGGTTAGGGGAGTTTGAGGGGTCCTTTTCTTCCCTTCTTCAATTCCTTGAAATTTTCATTAAATTATGGATAAACTCTCAATAAGAACAAAAGAGTAAAAGAATGACAGCTGAATTTTTAGACTCTGATGACCTAAAAAATTGCTTTGCAGACATAAAGAAACATTAAGGATTGAAATGTATGACTGTAAACATCCAGATATTATACTGTCTTTTTTCAGATTCAGCTTCTGATATTCACGTTCATGAATAGCCCATTTCAGTGACATTACTGGGACAAATTCCCTGTGGGTGTAATTCCTGTTACTTCACTAACATCAGTTAAAGCCAGCATCTCTACAGATTTGAACATGCTCGATGAATTTGGTGAGGTTTGTGTTATACATGCAGCAAGATGTGTCTGCTGTCACTGTTTGGGTGTATATTGGGATCTGGCAGCAAGTCCATCAGCTGTGTGGGGAGAAGGCTGCAAAGGGCAAACAGAGTAGAGCTGCACCAAGAGCAAAGGACTCAAGGAGGTGTCCTCTGTGGGGAGCAGTGGGGAGGGAGTTTGTGAGTAGAGAGTGTTGCAGAACAGCAGCTAAGAACTCCCAAGGAAGGAACAGGTACTTTGAAAAACATGGGATGCCTAAACACAGTTCAGCAAATAGCCTTCTATGAATTTGAAAGGGACTGTAAACACAGACAAGTAGCTTTATTTAATATGGCTTGTTCAGCAAGCTAACATTAATTTAAGTGAGGGAGTAAGAAACAGTTACAAACCACTGCAAAAATTAGAGGTTTATTACAGTTGGAAAGCATGAAGCTCTGCAACTACAGTATTAGTTTTCTATTTAAAATGCAAAGATTAAAAATTTTAATATTTAAAATTTCGGAGTTCCACAGGTAATTTGGAATCATTCCTTCAGAACCAGATTGTAATGGGCATCAGAGGTCCAAACTGTGAACAGAGATGTTTTAATATCCTGGGTTGACCTTAGAAAAACAGTAAGGATGGAGGAGGCCACAGCCCAGAGGCAGACCAGACTGCAGATGCTGGAAGGAAAACCAAGGCGATGATCCCTGATTCAGGGCCACAACCTATCACAAGCTTGTGGGAGCACAGGAGACAGAGCAAAACCGATGACTCCAAGGGGAAATGTGCCAGCATGCACAGAGCTCTCTTTAAATGCTGCCCCAGCACAGCGTGCTATCTGCATGTGATGGCTTTCAGCAGGCTGTGAGAAATGATTTGGTAGCCTTAGCTGAGTCCCACCACAGAAATGCCAAGCTTCTTAAGCTGCTTAACAGGCTTGGCGAAGAGGATAATGATTAACCGTTTATTAAAGTCAGCCCCTCCAGGTCAGAATGAGGGATATTGGTAGTGAGAAAGCTCGTGCTGCTCCTGCCTTCCCAGTGCCTTTTATGCAGATAGAGGACTTTAGCCTTTGGGGATACAGTCAGTGGTATTAAATTTACTTAAAAGTATGAAGTGCCTTCATTTCAGTGCTGAATACCACTGTGGGCCATTGTAAACTTCCCCTGTGCAGTCTGAATCTCCTTAGAGGCAGACATGCACTGGTTTCTCAGGAAAGCTCTGCCGAGAGCATGCAGTGTACATGTCAACTTAATTAAATGAATTTGTTTAAAATATGATCAATGGTGTGTGAAATTATATAATTATTCCATAAATACACGTTGTTAATTAATTAATATTTTAATTAAAGGGTAATTGGAAAGTCATTGCATTGCTACCTTTTTTGAAGGACACGAATGTGTCTTTACCTAATATTCACTGATTAGACCAAAACCCCCTTTTTTTTAAAGAAAGTCTTGAACTAGAAGCCCTGTAGATTAAAAAAAAAAATAAGAAAGAAAAAAAAATGGCACACTGTGACAGCTATGTCCCAGTTTGCCATAGGAAGGAATTTGGCTGCCCTTTAAAATCTTCGCTTTCAATCAGCCTTCAGTTTTTCTAATATCCTTCATGTCTCTTATTCAGGGAGAGTGATTGTCTCTCTGGGAGTTTTGCCTTGAAATGTCTCTCTGGAAAAAGAACTTGGAACAAAGTGCTGTGGACTAGTTGTTGGTTGAAAGAGGTTGGTATTAGCAGTTTGTCAGAGCTAGACATAAATCCCTCTTTTCCCCTCCTAATAATTTTCCTCCTTCAGTTTACCTGTTTATTTTGAAGACTATCCATATTAACAAACCCAGACTCCCTATTACTCACTGCCAGAACAGCACACCAATCCCCAGACCACTTTTTGTAACTGCTGGTGTGGAATAAATGAAAAGAAATGACTGGAAACCAAGAGAGAAATGACTGTGGCCCTTATCTTGCCCCTGGAAATTCATATATAATTCACACTGAAACCAATAGGCTAGGAAGGACAAATTTGAGGCCTGCCTGTGAAAAATTATCAAGGGCTCACAAATTAAGGCCCTAATTTTGCAAACTTGCACAATTAAATGTGAATGCCTTCTGTGAAGGCAGTGGAAAGGGTGCTGCTTACGGGTCTAAACTGAGCTCATGCTCTTGTTTGAAGCTTTGGGATGTAGACAAATATGAACCAGGGAATTCTGAGCAGTAGGTAGTTATTCTACATGTTTTGGTTGTCTGTTTACCTGGCAAAATTAAACTGGTTAGTTTCTGCAGCTGTTAACCACTCTGCAGCTGCCTTCTGCTCCTGGACACATCAAGAGCTAGTAAGTGTTGTTTGGCTGTGACTGGCCTAAAGTGTTGGTGGTTTTTGATTTCTAACCTGTCCTGCAGTACCATACCCACTGTAGACATAGATGGTCCTAAGAGAAATCATAAATTCATCACAGTGACAGCACTTTAGTGTGTGACATAAGATTATATGAGGCTAGCATAGAAAGAATGAGGAATACCATAACTAGCAGAGGGATGAGTAAAATCTATGTCACTCAGGAGTAGCTTACAGCACATTGAGGAATGGCAAAGGACCCAGTGTGCATCTGTTTGCACAGGAAAATTTACACAGCTTTTCAGTGAGTCACAGAATTTTTAAAACAAAATCTGAGATTTGAAATATTTTTTGAATTCCTAATTGCAAAACTGAGCTCCCTGTGTTGTATTCTCACAGAAAAGCTACCCTTATTTGTCTTTAAACCCAACAGTGAATCACAAGGCATGCCTGACTTATTCATGTGTGACATGTCAGGTGCATGAGAGCTTACATCACATGCTATGCCGATGCATAAAAATTTTAAGCCTGTCCTTGACAACTGAACAATTCAGCAACCTGGACACAAGCTGCAAGGATCAAAAAGTAGGACAAAATTACAACTGTTTATACAGCTTTGCACAATGCCATGGCAATGTGTTTTGCAGGAAGAAATATTTACTGAGAGCAAACACAGTTTAGAATGAGATTTAGTGTCTGTGTCTTCTCTGTGGAGATCCACACACAGAATGCTGGGTTTAACGCTGCTTGAAGGGGCTGAGCTTTTTCCTTGGTGAATCCTCTGTTTTTTGAAGGTACAGGAACATTTGGGGTAAGAGAAAGTTTCCATGACATGAAGAAATACTTGCATAAGCAAAAGGGAAATTGAATGTAAGTTCTACTTCTTTTTTTGCCATACTGCAGATTGTTTGACAAGAGTGATACCAATTAGTGCCAACAATAGCGTACTTTATGATACTGACATCTGTCCAGAGAAACTGGCCCAAAAACATCCAACTTATTTTGCAGATGTCACTGAATAATCATTAGGTGGTGATAATTTTCAGTTGCCCAGTGGGGAAAGGTTCCAGCATATTAAATGGTTGAAGTTTCTGAATTTCAAAAATATTGCAGTGAGAATTTTCACTTGAGACAGCAGGCTGAGGGTTTGCAATCTATCTTTCGCTGCCTTGCAAAGCATAGGAGCAGGGGGAATGGTCTTTTCAGCAAGGCTGAAGAAAGTCTGAAATATTTGTAGGGTTCTGTGTTCTGACTGGATTTACAGTCCAAATTTTTCTTGGGGCTAGTTGCACTGGCATCTCTGAAGTTGTGTTTGCTTTATCTCCGCGCTGAATTTGCATCAACAAAAAATGGTCATTGAGTAATGGACATTTTATTATATTCAGGAGCTAGGTAAATGTTGGGGTGATTTTAGCTGTTACCTGTTTCACATATTTTTATACCATCTTCAAACATTCAAACTTGCAAAACTGAAAATACAAGCATCCATTTATAAGGAGTCACCTAAATAAATAGCTTGATTTTTTTTTCTGCTCCCAGGAGTGTTGTCAACAGACAGGACTCAGTGGAAGCTGTAGCCACACAGCAGCTCTGGTCATTGAGCTTCCCATTTAAGTGGATAAAAATGAAGTTAGGTGTCACTGGACATTCATGTGGCTTGCATTTAGAGATCTAAGGATATCCTAAGTTATACTGAGGGCTGTATATCTTTACATATCCTTTTGGGTTTTTTGTTTAACTCCAGAATTATTTCCCTAAGAGAGAAATCTCTCACAATTTCCAGACAAAGCCTTAAATTTGGAAGGGACAAGTCTGTGCAATACTCATATCAGACTCAAACTAAGAAATGAGCCTGAATAAATCTAATCTGCTATTTTGTGTATTTCTAGATTCCTCAGCCTTTTCCTACAATGATAAAGGGATTGGGATTCCTTTCTGTGTAAATCCAGGAGGAGGACAAAGCCTTGAGGGAAAATCTTGTCCCTTGTCACACCCCAGTGTAGAATTTACACCTTCTTACACATCCATTCTGAAATTAATCCTCTTGGTCTAACTGAATCTGAAATAGTCTAGCATGGAATAATTTACATGGATCTGAAAAGAGATGGTAGCAAGAAAGACAGCAATCAGAAAGATATAAGAAGATAGAAACTAAAGTAAGGGGTAGCTTATTTATAATTCAGATTCACTTAGATTCATATGTGAATTTGGCCCTTACTCTGTGAGGGAGAAAGCAAGAGACCTCATTGTTATTTCCTGTTGCTAGATGAGACAGTTGTAACAATATCAATAGTATTAAATTCATATGTACCTGGTTTTGGAAGGGAATTATGAAATAGATATGATTCTTCTTTTATTTTTGAGTTGCATGCTGGGAAAACAATGCACTCATGTAGCTATGAACAGAAATCATTGCTGCCTGTTAAAACAAATTAGGAAACATGCTTTCAAATCTTAATGTAATTTCTAGAGGAAGGAGCCTCTTGACTTGAATGGTAAAGGTCTGAAAATGGTCAGAAAGAGTCATAGAGCTAAGTGGGGATCCCAATTACAGATTAGCAGTAATGCAAATGTTGCTGCAGAGGGACCACTCAGCTTCTGCAGCTCAGGAGCTGTGTCTGTGCCTAGAGCTCAGGCACAGAAAACCTCCCTTTCATTATTGTTTTTAATTATCTGCACACTGACAGAGCTGGAATACCTGCTGCACACTGAGGCCCTTTGTGCAAACCCATCAGCAGAGACTATGCAGCCAAAGCCCATAATTTTTGCCTTCTGCAGGTCTTTCAGCTGAATTTTGCTTTCATGCAGATGCCTTTCTTTCCCATTTACTCCTTATCTTCACTGGCTATTTCCCCTGCTCCACTGAACATGCACAACGCATGCAGCTTTATGTGATGACACCAGGTTTTGGCTATCCAGCCGTGATCCTGAAGTTCTCATGTGCAACTATAAGACTCTTGTGTTACTGTGAGGAAGCAAGGGTGCACAAGGGTGGCCCTAGGGCACAGATGCCTTCGTGATGAGGAGTGTGTGTCTTGCTCCCTCCCCCTTCACAAAGGAGCTTGCTGGTTTGGACAAAAAACAAGAAGCTGACAAACTCTTCATTAAACTCAGGAATGAGGTGCTAGTCTGTTCTTTTGGTCTTCTCCTATGTTAGGCTTTTGTTCAGCGTCCCCTTGTTCTTGTTGCATATCCCTGTGTTTTTGCTGTGTACTTAGCAGCAAAATATCAAGGTATATCCCTTGATATACCTTCAAGGGAGGGCAAAGCAGCCAGGAAAAAAAAAGAGGGAGAGTTGGCAAAGGGCAGTTCACTTTCTTGTAGACAGTCACTGAAACTAATCCCCTCTGAGGAAATACTGCCAAAATTATATTTCAAGTTGTGTTTCCAAGTAGAGGCTGCATAGTTTGAGACCATGTGAAAACATAAAATGCTGCTGGTGTACCTTTGATTTGGACCTGCTTGGTCATGTGTGGGACATGCTGTAGCAGTGGGAGAATAAATCAACTGGCTGAGCAATCTGTGTGTTCTGGGGCAGAAGAATCCAGGCCAAAGCATCGGGACAGGTGAGCACAGGTGAAATGAATACCCACTGAGCAACAGTAAGGAGTGATAACTGGAACTAGTCAGAAACAGGGAAGTGCAAGGAAACTTTGCTCAGGTTTTTGGCCTCTTGGCAGTGCTGAGCTGTTCTAACAAAACAGGAAAGAGGCAAAACAAGGTAGCTCAGCCCCTCTTCACATGAGCAACTTTTACCCATTGCAAAGCCCTTGCATCCAACTCAGCCTCATTGTGAGGAGTCTGAGGAATGATTAATAGCAAAGGATGCAGGCAACATCTGATGGATGCTCTTGAGGTATCAGGGCTTGTGATAATGCAGATCTTCCTTGTTCACCTCACCTGCTTTTCTGATGGCTCTGTGCCAAAGATTCATGTGGCAGCAAATTTCTACCTGTTTTAGACACATGAAGGATGACTTCTGTATATGAGGGCATTAGGTACCCTTTTGTCAACAGAGAAGCAGGCAGATGAAAGCCAGAGTACAGTCTGGAAAAAGCCATGTGGGTGAGGATGGGGGGAAGCAGCAAAGTTGGTTAAAGCTGGTCTGGGGAATGAGAACTGACTGCACAAATGCATCAGCAGGAAGATAGATGCTTACAAAGAGCATGTCCATTAATAAGTGAGGGGGAGGAGGAAAGGAGTGATGAGGAAAGTCATAGCAACACTAGACTTTTAAAATAAAGGAAGATTGGGAAGTAATACAGATCTCAGGAAGACAGCTCTTTGAAAGCATTGAGGGGATAGCGGGAATAAATGCAAACCAGCTGGCCTGCTTCGTGTGTATCCATGTGAAGGCATGTGGACACATCCAGTTCAGCGTCATAAAGTCACTCTAGGACAGCAATAAAGGCACAAAATTAGTGAATTGCTAATCTCTGCTCCCCAGAAATCACCGAGAGCTGTGGCAGCTCCGGAGGGCAAGGGAGGGGGAGAGGAGAAGGTGAAATTCCACCCTGAGCCTGGCAGGGCTGAGCAATTAAAGCCCAGTCAATCCAGGAGCAGTCCTCTGGGAAATAACGCAGCAAGTGAACGGAGCAAAGAAAAATCTTTCAGAAAAAAGGAAATGATGAATGGTGGCAGGTGGCCTGGTGCAGCTCTTCTCAAGGTGATAGGAGCAGTGCAAAGTGAATTCCTGAAAGTTAAGCTTTGAACCCTGTGTTGTGATTTGAGTCTCCATGTTGTTCTCTGGGCAATTCAGAAGGGCAGTGTAGGGGGAAGCTTTACATGGATATATCTGCAAGGCACTTCTAGTTTTTGTTGTGGGAAGGCAAATTCTATTTGGGAGTTAATAAGATGTTTAAACGTTAATAGTACTAAATACCATAATGATATGTACTGTGTAAACTCATACCAGTAGCACTTTTAGGATCTAAATTAATACAGGAAAAAAAGGAACACAGAATTCAGGGGACAAAACAAGTGGTAAGAGTTTGAAATGTACTTTAATTTCCTACTACAGTTAGCCCATTTTTCAAATGTTTGCCTGATGTTGCTTCATCCCAAATCATCTGCTTTACAGGGGCTATGTTTTCAATTGGAGTCTTCCTCTAAGTAACCTAAGATTTCTCCCCGGAACCCCAGAAACCTTACCGGCTTAAACACTGCCAAAATCTGGGATGTCTCTGCAGGGCATTTCAGCTTTCTCAAGGTTTTGCCAGAAGGTTTTTACCGAAATGCCAATTTCTGGTTATCTATGACTGAGAATACATTCGTGGTTAGACCTATACCACAGTAAGAATTGAATTATAGCTGGAAATAGGTGGCAGGCTTGGTTTTAGTTGGGTTTGGTTTTAAGCTGAATCCAGTTTTGGAGCAGGATTTGGGCTTGTTTGTACCATTGCATGCATGCTGGTCCCAGGAAGAGGGATCAAAAAGACACCTTGGAGGGGACAGGGTGTTATTGCTCCAATGGCAGCAGCAAGGACCCCCAGTTACCACTGTGTGAAGTGCTTTCAGTGCTCATCATGTTGATGAGTCAGACAGGCTAGACAACAATTTCAGTTTGCTTGTCTTTCACTTTTTGCTCTTGCAGGGTTTTAGCATTTTATTTTTTCTGGCAAGCAAGGGGATGTAGGGAAAAAGGAAGGAGAACTGGGATTTTTTAGGCATTTTTAAATTTTTTGTCCATCAGTGAGGCTCTGAGTGGCTGTCATTCAAATGCAGTGATACAGCAAACATAACAAAGAAAGAGATACCAGGAAAGCTGGATAGCTGGAAAATAAGAGTGGGGAAAGTAATAAAAATGAGGATCAGATTGAAAAAAGAATGCAAAATACTTGATGTGAGGACAGAGTGCTTGGAAAGGGTGGAAAGGCACAGAGAGCTCAGAGATTTCTAGCAGGTGTTGAGCCTGATGCACACATCCTTTACACAACAGCGAGTGGCTAAGCAGGGAGAATACAAAGAAGCATGACTGACATAAGCACAGTCACCATGCCAATGAGCACAAGTGGCTGTATATATTAATAGGCCAGAGGGAAGATGTGAATGCAACAGGAGTGCAAGCTACTGAAGGTGAGCCTTATCGTCAGCAATATGTGGAAGTAGGGTGAGAAATTGACATCTGGTTGCACTGCCCGCTCTCTCTAGGGAAAGAGGTCTGTACATTTGGAAATGTGCCTCCCAAAGACAGCCCAGGTATTCTGAGGTTGGAGCAGGGGATGGTGATGGTGGGACTAGGTAACATGCAGCTAACAGTGCCAAATTACCCAGCAGAGCTGAGCCTCTGCAGCCATTGGGGACAGATATTATAACATCAGGATGGCCTTTGTTAGTTGGGGTTAGAGAGCAGCCTGCAGCCAATGACTCTAGGGCTCCAGCTGCTCTCCAGGGCACCATAGCAGGGAGCTACCCCCACCCCTGGTGAACAAACTGCTGTGGCCCCTGGAGGGGCTGAGCCCAGGCAGCCAGTCTCAGCTCATATGACACAGCTCAGGCTTCCAGAATTTAAACTCCCTGTTTTGTGCTTTTCCTTATTTCTAAAGCATAGGGACAGACAGGAAAGCACTCAATATTTCCAGTCCCAATCTGAATGCCTTGGTACCCTTCCCCATCTCTCTGGCAGTGTAGCTGTTCCCTTTCTGTGGATTATCCTGGCTCTGTCACCCTCTCCGTGTGTTAATCACTGAGCACAGTAAACATGCAAATGGCCTGGGATGTTTGAGCTCTGGGGACAACGATTCTCTTTGCTGATTGACAGCCAGGCCTCCACTGGCACGTGTGGTTTTGTGGTATGAGGGTGAATGGATATGTCAGTGGATATGTCAGATAAACAGTGGAGCTTTCCTAAATGTTTCAGGGGCTGTTGTGTGTCTCTGTGCATGTACCCACACATGGACTTCTTGCTGCACACGGGAGACCACTTTGCTCTCTGAATGCAGACAGTTTCTGCTTCCACCATGGCTCTTCATTTTTTGCTGTGGCTTCTCATCACTTCCCTCCAGCATTAGAGCCACCTTCCACAGAATTTGCTCTTGCTCAGTAAGCAGATCCCCACTTTTGTGCTCCACACCTGTGCCATTTCTTTGCTTTGTGGAATATTGAAGCATCTCACCTAATTTCATCTTTTTTATTCAGTTCTTCTACCTGCCAGGGGCTGCTCCTGGTTGAGAAACATCTGCCTCGTAGGTTTTTTCCCCCCAGTCAGGTTTCTAGCCCTTTTATTTCTTTGCAAAAGGCTCCCTGTTGTGTTTGCACACACATTTCATAGCACCTGATGGTTGTAGTAAATCTAACAGGTGCAAATGTGCAAACAAAATAGTTTCTGAGGTATTCAAGAGCAAACCCAGTAATTTTATCCACTTTTAATATTTGTGTTTCTTTTCAGGAATTCCTTTCTTTTGTTACAAACACCTGAAGATATCCTTGGCTGAATTTTTAGTTAATTTTTTAGCAGGTTTCTACAGGTCTTTTTGATTTCTGCCTTCATTCTCTTTTCCATGTAGAGGTAGATAAGGAAAACTTGCAGGAATGTGCTAAAATGCATGCATGCCCAAAAAAAAAATAGAAGTTGTGATATATGCTAGCATAATAGCAAGTAGTGAAGAGGGAATTTAGTAGGCTGGAGGAGTTTTCTAAAGCTCTACTCCATATTTAATTTTATGATTCTTAATGACAAATGGTGATTGTGAATATTCATGAATTTTTCCCTGGGTTAATGTCATAACCTTTGCAGTAAAAAGGCTGTTTTCACCGGTAATAACTACCTTTCAATTTATTTATGCTTGTTTTTTCTTTTTTTACAGAAATAGACCCCAAATTAACATTCAAAATGCAGGAAAGTAATTTTGCATGTTTGTTTGCTGGGGGGAGGGGACAATGTATCTTATAAGTCTTATCATGTTGCATCTTTATTGAGACGATGCAGTTCTTTACTTTCAAACTCTTGAATTTTTGTTTCAGCCTTATTAGAGTGCTGGAAAAGATGTCTTAATTCAGCTTTACTGAAGAGACAACTCAGTGTGCAGTATGAAGAATTTGTTTGTCTTTTTAAGCATGAAGAATTTGCCTTTGTTTTTTTCTCAGTTATTCTAAGCATTCATTTAGTATTTGATCAGTAATTACCTTATATCCTTTCCCCTGGACAGTATTCCCTCTTCTCCTTCCTTTTTCCTGCCTATGATTATATTTGGTGCCTTGCAGTCATTATGTCTTACTCTGCTGCACTGAACTGGATGTGCCCTTTATCTGTCCATAAGCCTAATTTATTCAAATCATTTTATATTTGCTTGCTCTGTGCACGATTTTACACTTACGTGCTATCAGCAAAAAATTCCACTTTAAAAATTATATCCCCTGCGGGCCATTTATATAAAAGTTGAATAAAAATGGGTAGGGTGCTTAAATTTGGGAGTACTGCCTTGTTCCTGTCCCTCTAGTCACCCTGAACTGTGCTGTTTTGCTGACACCTTGCTTCTTGTCCCACAGATAATTTGGAAGGCATTTGCTGCTGTGCTTTTTCGGTGCTGTGCTTTACTGATTCTACAGAACAAGCTATGTCGGGTGCAGCACCAAATGAATCTCTTCCATCTGGGTAAATTATGCCCAGCACTTCACTTTTGACTCTCTGTTGAGAAATGTATTGAGAGAGCTTGCTGCACATTTGACAGACATGCCGTGAATCCGGCTGCCTCTCCTTCCCCGGCTGGCCATTTCTACATGTTGCATAACCCCATCCAGTATTAATGTTTCCAATATCCTTCTGTGGCTGCAGCTGGGATTACTGGTGAATGGACTCCTAAATCCTCCCTTGACTTAAAAAAGGAAAAAAAATTGTTTTGTTTTGGTTTTGGATACTATTATTTTTAAAAGGTAAAGTTAGTGTAGTTACTTTCTAGGCACCTCCAGATACACCATCCTCAGGAAGCTATCAAGCAGTATTACTAAAGGTTTGCCAATTTCCCTTGCTATTTCCTTCCAAATTCAGAGATGCAGTTAATCTAAGTCTCAGGTCCTGTCAACTTTTAATAGTTCTAATTAACTAACTACCTGTCCAGACTGGATGATAAAGCCTTTTAACATTTCATTTTTCCCCTCATGAAAATGGATCCCTGTTTCCGGGATGTGACCTTCAGCTTCTTCTGTAAATACTCAGGCAAAGGATATTAATTCAGCCTCAGTGCAGCATCAGTCTCATCTGTCACTGACTTCTCACTCATTCCCTTTCATGGCCTCGCTGATTCCACCCCTGGTCATCTGCTTTTCATATATCAGATGAAAAGATCTCCATTGAGTTTCTTCACATCCTTGCCATTTTTTAAAAAGCATTTGCTACTCCAGCGTTTCCTGCCAGTGTTTATAATTATTCCATTTTGAATGCAATGTCGTTGGCAGACCTGCTAAGTAATATAATAACAGTGCAATAGAGGAAACTGAAACCATGGCTGGGGCCTGGGTGGCAAACTTCTCTGGATCTGGCTATACTGAAGTGGAAGTGGTGCTACTTTTGCAGAGTGTGCTGCAAGACTAGATTCTGGCCTTGGACATGAAAGAGCTCATAAATTACCCAAGCATTTTAGCACAGCACAATAGTGATGCTGCCTCGTGTTAAGGGCTCTAGCCAATGTTTTCTAGGGTAATCACATAGAAACATGAAACTTGCCAGAACACCTTTTGGAAGAAAACTTCTATTTCCTCGTGAAGAAAAATATCTGGCCAGGTCTGAAGTAAATCCCATTTTCTTCCTAGAAGATTATAACTGCTGTGTGTCTATGCTAGTTTTTTTTTGGTGACACCTCTGTATGTTTTTGTGTTTGATTACATGGCTGTGTTCTATTTACTGTGTTGTGTTCCATCCCACTGTCATTCCAAGCTCAAGTCCCCTTCTGATAAACTTCTTCCTTTCACACATCAATATGTTACACACCAGAGACCTGCTGGGAGGTTCCCCATATGCAGGGAGGGCAAGGAGGAAGTTGCCTTGGGAGGGAGATTTCTGGTGTGCAACTGGGGTGACTCCTGACAGCTCTGTGACCTTTGAGAGGCAGCTAAAACACAAACAGGCCCCCAAGCCTGCAGGCATTTCTCATCCACTTTTGCAGATTATTCAGCAGACCAAGAGAGGGTAGAGGTAATGTAAAATAGTTTATCTAGGAGGTCTCTGTAGCCTGCTTGAGAGACCAGGTTTGCCAGTGGGCTGGGAGGGCATGCTGCTTGTACCAGCACTTTGCACAGGAGCAGAGCTGTGTCGTGGGGTGAGGGGGTTTTTTGTAGGACCTATTTAGTTGCAATAGCAACTATTGCTCCAGCAAGGATGTGTAGCCACAGCAGCCTGTACCTCTGCCCTCCATTTTGGAGGGTACATACACCTTGTAGCTGGTGTAGAGAATGCTGCTGCAGAAGCTCTTTTAGCTTAGCAATCACTGCACCTTCTACCTTTCTTTTTCTGGTTTTGTACCTTAATGTCCTAAATCATATTCCCTGTGTTGCTTAATACCACATCTGGCATTCTTCCCTTCCTTGTCGGTTTATGTACACATTAAATTAGAAAGCAGGCCTCTACCAGATCAAGCTTTGCTTCCTCCCTTTAATCTACTCTGAGGTCTAGATAATTAAACTCTCCCACTATCGCTGCCACGGTCTTTCACATGTTTTGCTTTTTATATGCTATGCTTCCCACCTCCTTCCCAGTCAAGCTGTGCACAACACATTCATTTTAGTACATCTCCAGTGTAGGTATAATCCTTAGTACTCTGCTACAACCTAGTTTATCCCAGGCTTCAGTTTTCAAAATGGGCCAGATTCTTTTTTGGAAACATTAGAAGCCTCTAGAGATGAAAAAGGAAGGGAGGGAAAATCAGAAATATTTCTCTGATTCTTGTGCACAAGGCATGGCCAGCTCTAGCCAAGCCTTGAGTAATTTAAATTTGAAATTGTTCCAACTTTTTTTTCAAAATAAAAATAAGGTGTTGTACTTCTGTACATGGTTGTTTTCCCAGTTAAACTTTTTCAGTCAGAAAAAGCAGAAATAATGTAAAATGTGATGCCATTGGAGGAAAAAAATTCTTGTGCTCTTTGTTATGTTCTGTAGTGGGAATACCACTGGACAACATTATAGATTTAAATAAGTTGGTCTATCTCAGGATATGACCTGCTTCCAACTTTTTCTGAAGAAGATATACAGAAATTCTCATTTCAGTTGTTTTCATTTTGCTGTCTGTATTTTTCTCTGATTTGATATGTGATCATCAAAAGTCTTTCTGCCAACCAGTGTAGGTATTTTTTAGTGCCTACAGGGCACTAAAAAATAAATAACAAAAAACCATAAATATTGGTATTTATGTTAAAGTTCAAGCAGTACATGGTTGTACTTTAGCACAGCACTTGCTGTTTCTTTCCACATGGGAAAATATACCAACTTCATTGGTAGCTTGGTTTCATGAAGGTGGGTAAGGGGCCTGTGTAAGCAATAGCAGTGTTTTGCCTTCAGATGTGATAGTATTTAGAGGCCAAAATAGCACAACAAATTCCCTAACACCTGAGCATATTGTGTTTGGTCAGAATTAACAAGGAAGGCAGTACTTTGAATGTTTGTGTAGAAATGACATTGGAAATTTCCACGTGGCCAGCTCACACTGAAATCCTCGGTAGAGGAGAGATCCACACCACAGCCTGCCCATGTACCTGCAATCACCACAGCCAGAAAGACTCCTGAGGGTCCTGGATGTCTTTTACTACTCAGCTCCACACCAAGGTTGGAAGAGTTGACTTTTCCTTTTTTTATTTCCAGCTGAAGGGCCTTCTCAAGGCCCTTTGTTGTTCTCCAGCAGCAGCCAGCACATCAAATCCCAGCCTGCATCTTTCCACCCCTCTTTTGTTGCAGAAGAGGGCCAGCAGCCTCCATACCCTTTCCTCCCTGAGCAGGGAAGTGTTGCTGTTACATTTGCCAATCCCCCTGGGAGACTGACGAATGAGGCTGAGCTCCTGAGACCTGAACATGTAATTTGCAAGACGCAATTTATGTCAGATCGTACCTAGCTGGAGTTCTAGTGCCTGGAGTACCCGAAATACCTCTACAAATAGATCATGTCATGTCAAAAATGAAATGGAAGGTGATAGTAATTGTGGACTATATAATTAGAAAGCAAGAATGTCTAACTAATGGCAACACCTGGAATATCTGCACAAAAAGCTAATCAAAAGTCAACTTGAAATCCAGGGAAAGCCTTTATATGGCTGTTTCTGCCCCTTAAAAAAAACTGCTCAGAACATTGAAAATTACACTCTAATCACACTTCTGCTGGTGTGAACCACATAGAAATAAAGCCTTAAACAATAATCTGACTTTTCAGGAAGGTTACATCCACATAAATGTAGAAGCTGGACATGGTAGGTTTTTCTAAATGTAGAATCTATCTAGAAAATCATGGTGATTCCAAATCTAATAAAGTTTTCTTGATGTTATGGAGTGTAAAAGTCTGTTAGAAGTACAGGGTAGGAGGAGAAGGAGGAGGGAGAAGCAGCTTTAGGGCCATGTGAAAACAAAGCCTTTCTTCTCCTTTTAAATATTTCTGCTGAGCCTGATTGAACACAGGATGAAAAGCTGCTATCTTGAGATTTGAGGAAAAAAAAAGGATTTCTGTTTCCACTATTACATTGAAAAGTTCTTTACTGCATGAAAGGTCATCCCTTCTAAACGTCCTCAGACTTGTGGCTTAAGTTTTGGGGGAACAGAGCTGCTGATGTCACGGAAATCTATTATCAGTAGGATGTGGTATCTCTGAGTGGTCCATGTGGTCAGGAACATTAGCTCTCTATTCTTTATATTAATTTTACATTGAACCTTACCTTGGTACTTTGAGAATGAGGTTTTTACTAGTAAAAGTGGCATAGAGGGGTGGTGTGTTTTGACAAAAACTCTCTGTTGTTACATGGTAAGAATGGCAGAGTAGTGATCTGAGGTGTTGTACTGAGACTGACAGTCACAGCAGTGGGGTCTTAGAATTGGGCCTAAATATTTGATGTTGTATTTGAGCTGATGCTTCTCTCTGTAATCTGGACTGTCAAAACCACACCTAGAATGCATTAGAGCCTTGTCATGACAATTGTTTGGAAAAAAACATAACAAAACCCTTCTAGAAATCATTCTTTTGTCAAAATACAGCATTTTACAAAAATAGAAAATGTTTCATGGAAGTGTTTGTTTCAATGAAAATTTCTTGGGGAAAACTTTCCAGGGCTAAGCTGGAATTCTTAAGAAAAAAGAAAAGAGAAGAGAAAATTGCTCCCTGGAAAATAGTGTGACTACCCAGGGCAGTGATGACCCCATATATGTTCAGCCTGGGTGCAGAGGTGATTTGTACTGCATGTCTGCCTATTTATCTGCCTCTCCAATTTCTCTGAGCCTTGTCAGAGGTATTTTGTGGTGTGAATGGTTCACCATTCTCTGGTCCAAAGAGTTACTCTGAAAGTCAGGGGTTAGATTCCTGGTATCCACCACAGAGGCCAGAGTTCCTGTAGGGATAAAGCAGGACATTAATTTAAACTCACCTTTTCCACTTCTAAGCAAGTTGGTCACCTTGTTATTACTCCTGTGGTGGATATGGGTCCAAATGTCCCTATTAACTTTTTCACTTTTAAAAACGTTTTCCTTCAAAGCTGGAATAAAAGTCAGCTCTGAAACTGACCTTTCCCTCCTGTCCCTGAAATAAATTTGTTATATTCCTGGTTGCTTCTCAAGTGCATTGTCCATCAGGTAAACCCACCATGAAACAGGCTGTAGTCCAGTAGATGCTAGACCCTGTCATGCATGGTTGATATGCAGGCCTTACCAGTAGTCAGGGGGAAGGTTTTATGTGTTTGGGTGAGCAGAAGGAGAAATCCTGCCTACCAACAAGTCTTCATCTGTGCTCATGTAATCTCCACAGTTTGAAGATGGTGGTAGAACCTCTTCTACGAGGAGTAGCTGCTATTGTGATGTTTGTAGTACAAGCCAAAAGTTAGCTTCACTTTGAAGAGAGGAGAGGGTTGAAGTCAGGTTCTGGTTGCTGCTATGTATTGAGTTGTGTAGTATGCTAATGAAAATAGTGTTGGCATGAACAATGCACAGTTGTGCTTTCAGCTGTATTTTCAGGTCAAGAGCACCCTCTTGCATTCTCAATCAGTTATGTATCAAAGTGGAGGGAAGCAGGACTGTAGTCTGCTTCCTTACTGCCTCATTTCATGTTATTTGTTGTTTGAAGCAGGTGGGAAGAGGCAAGCAGGCTCATCTTGGACCCTGCTGTTGTAAGAGACTGGTCTGGGTACAGCTCATCCAAGAGCTATGATCTCGTCTCTTTCTTCTTCTTCCTTGCTTCATGACCAACCACAGCCTATCCCACAGGAAGTATTTCCAAGAGAATAGTGTATCACTGACATCTCATCATAAACCACTTAAACACAGAATCAAAGACTCACCTTTAGACATTTCCATTGAAGTTGTTTTCAAAGAAAAATATGAAGAGGAAAACTCTGCTCTCCCTGATATGCTTATAAATCTGGTGCAACTCTACTGAAATCAAGAGCTAAAACTGAAGTAAGGCCTGGAAATTTTATCTTCTGGCTCAGAAAGCAGGACTCTACAACGGGCCTGATTCATTGTGGAGGAAAGCCAAGTCCACACCAAATGTTCATATTAATTGGATAATTTGATTTAGGACTTGACTGGTGAGGCAAGGTGACCCCCTAAAGCATTGAGTTCGGTCAACTTGAGCTATTCTTAAAATGTTGTAAGAAATTATTGAAGACAGGCACTGCTCTAACTGCAGAAGGGCACAGATTTGAAATGTATTATTATTGAGTGACTGTGCAGCCTAGTCCCAGACTGTGATGCAAGTATGATGGGTACTGAAAAAAATGGACATTAAGGACAGTAAGTCCCACATACTTTTCCAGGTGCAGGAGAGACATGTAATATTCAGGTATTAGTTCACTACCATAATACTTGTAGGAGATCTTTGTTCCGTGTCCTGTTGTCCAAGCCCAGTAATATGCAGACACCTTCCAAGTGTCTTGTCTTGGAAAGCTGAGCCATCAAAAAAAAAGCACTCTTCCAAATGTCCTGCTGTGAATGGCAGCCTAGCCCCAAACCCAGTTCATCTGATCCATATAAGGAAGTGGATGGAATTATTTGCACAGGTAAGTTGCTTGAATGGCTTTGGAATAGAAGTGAAAACTTCAGTTTTGCACATTGTGTGCTGTAAGCTACAGGTGAACTAATGTCACATTTCCTATTATAACTTCACATTGCAGATATAGCTTTAATTGTAGGAATAATATGGGAGATACTGTTTTTTATTTACAAATTATTTCTTTGTAGTAATTGTATGAACTTGAACACAATGATATAGGGATTTTATTTATTTGAAATTAAAAAAAGAATTAATAGAATTGGTGTGTTCCATCCAACTAAAAATCTCCAATAATCTATTATTAAATCATTAAAATATTTTAAACTAAATTGGCAGTAATATTTTTACAAGCAGTTAGCTTATGAAGGTGGTAGTTTCCTTCCATATGCAATAAAAAGCATTTCACATGCATGAAAAACTAGTGCACCAAATTCCACGCTATAAATAAGGCAATTGTAAAATGTAAATGCTTAGAAACACTGGCAAACTTCAGCCAACAAAGCTGGGATCAGAAATTTATACCCTCGTTACTGGTAATTACAGTCACATTCTTTACTGATCTGTATTCCCAGCCAAAACATAAAAGTGTCCTGGTGCATTACCTGCTTGGAACTAAGTCACCCCGAGCACACATGTTCCAGAGAGCCAGTCTGTGGCCATGCTAGCACATGGAGCTCTGTGTGCTGCTGTAAATGTACCTGTCTACCTTTTAAGCAAAGTAACTGAAAGCCCCTCAGGGTGTTCTTACGAAATGTAAATTCACTGACTTGGAGACCTCAGCATAAAATCGCTGCTTTTAGTGGATGGCAGTTTAACCCCCTCCTTCCCCTAACAAAATGAGGAAAAAGAAATTCAGTCCCATGGTTTTTTTACCTACTTGCAGCATTTGTCTTTTTTATTCTTCTTTGAAAAAATAACTAATTTAGGCATCTAAAAATAGCTGCTTTTTTTTTTTAACAGCAATCAGCAATAAATTCTTAGTGCTCTTGTGACAGATTAATCTCAACCTGTCAATAATTCATATTTGAAGCTTCCGCTGTTCAAGAATGAATTGTGAGGAAAGATGAGCCTTCTTTTGGGTTCACACTGACGCCTCCTGCCAAATATTATTAATATGCTTAAGAAAAAAAACACATGGGAACTTAAATTCATTAGCAGTCATCTTGTAAATATTTTGACAATGCTGCATGAATCACATAGTTTTCTTTGAATGATGTGCAAACACACATGATTAATGTGTCTTAAACAGTCCAACTAACTAGTCTTGGTTACGTAAAATTACCCATCCAGAGTGGCAGGTACCAACATATTTGATTTAAGGGGAAATGTTGGCAGTTCCTTCATATCTGATATCTGGGCCCTTTTCCATGTGGAGTGGGGTGCCAAGCACTGCCTGTCCAGTTCCAAGGCCACTAAACTGTAGCCATGAAGCAACAGCAAAATACAAGTGCCCTAGGGATGAGAGCTTGTTGCCTGGAAGGCTGCTGTGACTTGAGCACCTTCAAGAGTCAGTCATTCAAGTCTAAAAGTAATTTTGTAGTGAGATGGCTTTCTTGACAGGACAGAAATTTCAGGACATGTTAGAGAAGTCCTCAGTACTGTTAGCCAAATTCTGATCCTCTCAATTTGAAAAAGGGAGATCTAAGAAATTATGGAAGTCATAACCAAAGTTTCTCACTGAATACTAGAATGGTTTGGGTGGAAGGATCATGTAGTTCCAATACCAGATCCCCATCCAGCCTGGCCATGAACACTTCCAGGGATGGGACATCCACAGCCTCTTCGAGCAATCTTTTCTAGTGCCTTGCCACCCTCACAGTAAGGAATTTCTTCCTACTATCTAATCTAAACCTACTGTCTTTCAGTTGGAAAATTCCCCGTTGTCATCTCACTACATGCCCCTGTAAATAGTCTCTCCCATCTTTCTTGTAGACTCCCTAATTCTTGTGGCCTCCTAATTAGAAGGCCTCAATGAGGCTTCCCTGTAGCCTTCCCTTCTCTAGGCTAAACAGACCCAATTGTCTCATCCTTTCCATGTAGGAGAGGTTCTCCATCCATCTCATCATATTGGTGACCTCCTCTGGACTCGCTCCAACAGGTCCTTGTCCTTCCTGTGCTGGGCACCCCAGGGCTGGATGCAGCCCTGCAGGTGGGGCCTCTCCAGAGCAGAGAAGAGGGACAGAATCCCCTCCCTGCCCACGCTGCTCTGGATGCAGCCCAGGACAGGTTTGGCTCCCTGGGCTGTGAGTGCTCATTGCTCTCATCCACCAGCACCCCCAAGTCCTTCTTGGCAGGGCTGCTCTCGGTCTGTTCATCTCCCAGCCTGTATTGATAAGGTGTAAACTTCCTCACAAAAGGCTTCCTTTTTTCTGTTACTTTTTCATCCCATTGAAAGCAGTTAATGGAAAGTCACCAGTCTTAATGCATTTCAATAAGCTGATTCTCTTTGGGATCTTTCAAAGGCAATGATAAAACAACCTTGAGTTTTAAAGCATAGTGACACTTTATGTAAAAATGTTCTCCAGAAGTTTTTCTGTATGTTGCTAATGATGTAAACAATAAGCTTTCCTCCATTTAAAAGTCAGAATGCTACTTTTCTTTGTCCAGTTCTCCAAATATGTTTAGCTCTAGTCATCATGTCTCTGTTCTTTTGTTTTCATCACCCCCTTTTTTTTTCTTCTTTTTCAGATGAAGTAAACTTATTTCAAAGACTTGCAAATTAATAGTGGTTGTCTCCTGTCCTAAGTGCTATGCAAACATAGAGAAAGAAACGGTCCCTTCCCTGAAGGTCTTCCCTGATGATCTAAAACAAGGAGAAGCTGATGGAGATGTTCTAAAATTGGCCTTGCAGGTCAGCGATGTTGGCCGGTAAGCTTGATTGAACAAGCTAGAAAAAAATGTCATTGGCAGTACACAAGTTGCAAAGTTCTTTTTGGTGCCAGATAAGAGCCAGATCAGAGGTGTGTGCAGAAGCCAGGGAGACCTTTCTCACGATATACTAAGGGAACAGGTCTCACTCATTCTATTCTCAGGACTGTGCTTGAGCTGCTAGACAAAGCCTAAAGGGTACCTCATAGGGACTACAAGAAAGGGTGCAGGCAGGACTGCACCCCAGGGAATAAGTAAGAGGAAAGCCACCTGAGCCCTCCTGTTATATCATGCATTGTTCCTGATGTGCTTAATTTATTTCTCTGAGCCAGGGTGGTTCTGCCACTGTCTCTGAATTAATCACAGCTGATTTCTCAACCCAAGCAAATTCTTACAGAAACTTGTTTCTCTCTCCTGTGCATGCATGCAAGAAAGAAAGTGCTATTGTTTAAATGTAGTCACATTTTAGATTAGAACTCGATGATATAAGCACAAGACACATCATTAACTACAGGAATCTGTTAATACTCATAATCAATAAATGGCTACAGGACTGTTTCTTGTATTACAGACACAAAGCGATGCATAGTGTTGCTAACTGCTGTTCACTTCTAAATACTGCATGTTACTCACTCATTAATTACTGACACAATTTTCAGGAATTATTCCATAATTAATTGGCCTCTAAAATACTCTATCTCTTTCACGTTTGGGAAGTGCTATTCAACATCTGATTTTTCATACAAGTTTTCCGTACAAGCTTTGCTAAAGCTCTTTGAACATGTCATCTTGGCAGATAAAAACATGACATGGGAATGGCTGCAAGAAATGGGAATGACTACAAGAAATGAGATAGTGTGAAAAGTTTTGGAAGCAGTGAAATATCACCATTAAATGTAAAATTAATGTGGCATTCCTACATCGTAAAATTCTTCCTTCAAACTATGAACCAGGCAATTCTGTAAAAAGTTTGAATGCTGACTACTTAATAATTCAGGAATTGGTTCAAATTTTAGAAAGACTAATTTATTTGAATGTATTTGAGCACTATGACTGACATAATGACATAAATAATAACCTATACAGACTCGGCATCCTTCATCAGCATGGATCCCAAAGTAAAGCATCAGTTGTGGAAATGAAGCCACTGCTTCAAGCACCTCTGCCAGCTGTGTTATAGATCCAGTCTTCCCCACTGCCTCTGGTGAGTCATTTATGAATTGCAGGGATTCAGCATCACAGATGAGTGAGCCAGTCTGTTAGGAAAGAAGTATCTTCTGTACGGAGAGTTGCAGAGAGAAAGGGGCAGGCAGAGATGTAATTATTTACGTGTCACATAGCTCCTTATGAGCTCTGATGACTGAAAATACTGGGAATGATTTTAAGTCTCATTTTAAAAAGCACCACAAATAGTAAGTAGCACAATCCCCACTTCACAGGACTCTTCAAAGAACCGATCTCATAATGCCAGTCCACACAGCACTGAACATGTAGAGCTCTGGGAAAATCTTGACATTTATTTAGGTGCTTACAAGGGAGAAGAAATCTTCTGAAAATTTAGTCCCAGCTGCAGGGGGTGCAAGGCCTTTGGTAAATTCCTATCAATAGCTGGATTGTAAAGCTGGAGATCACACAACAGCCTTGGAGTAAATCAGTATTATGCACTGTTAATCCACACCCACTCTCCAGCCAAAACAAATACAGTAAAAGCTCTTAGAGCATTACAGTAATGCAAAGCCTAAGATAATGCAGGGAGCGTTCTCCCATGAGCCAGAATGTTCAGCTGAGGTTCTGAGCACTGGTGATCACAGCATGGCCAAGCACACCCAGGAAGAAGTGTTGGGGACAGAAAGTGAGGCAGAACAGGAAAAGTACCCTACCAGGGGCTGGAGGATAGTGTCACTCCATCTGTCACACCACATTGCCAAAACCTGATAACTTCTGCCTGCTCTGTACTGGTCTCAGCAGTCACAGTAACCTGCCCATTGACTGCTCTGGCATTACAGTCTCATCTAGTCAAAACAACTAAATGCCATTTCATCTTCCTGTGCTGCTCTCCCTAAAAGCCTTTATCATGAAGCTTTTGGACTGCTCCTCTTTGACTCTGGTTAGATCAAATGGCAAGATGAGATATTTGCTGTTCTATTAAACCCTTTTGAATTTATCACCTCTGATTCCTTATCACAGTCTGTTTTGTCTGTGCACTGAAACTTAAATAGAAATTTGTAGAAATTTGTGCCTAGGAACCTAAATAGAAATTTGTAGAAATGTGTGCCTAGGAAGATTTTGTTCTCCTTTAAATTTGTGCAGACAAACTTAAAGGAGAACAAAATCTTCCTAGGCACAGATTTCTACAGTGCATGTTGAGTAGAGCTGCAAAATGCTTCAGAGAAAATGACACCTTAAACTATGTAGTAGTTGAAATGGTGAGTTTTTATTATAGAAAAATTATTCTGTTCTATATATAATTTAAAAAGCAGATGGTGGTTATGAAGATGGAGGAGGTCAATATTGTGGTGGCTCCCTTTAGTAGTAACTAGAGATTGATACAGTTTGGTTTGGTTTGGGTGCATTTATAAGGGTTGAAGATGAATAAGGATATAGAAAATGAAACAAAATTATAACCATAGCTAGCACATGATCTGCTCTCTGGACTCAAAAGGACTAAATGGGTACTGGCACTGAAGGACTGACCTGCAAAAGAGGGCTTCCAGAATAAAAAGTTCTACACATTACACAGCTAAATATGGCCAAAGATTGTACGGTTTCATGTTCAGCTCCTGTAAATACATTAGTGTACTTTGATCTCCAAGGCTGCCAAGCCAGCTTCCACTTTTGTTAAATCAGATGGGCTTTTTGATGAATCTGCAGTGGATGTGGTGGTTTGCTGAGTATTACACGGAGCTAAAACAACTCATACAAGCAATTGTGGACCATCTAAGATGAAGAGCATTAGCAATTAAGCTTTGGTGGCAGTATTTGATAAAAGAAAGATACATTACCTTAAATTTGGTTCCTTAACAGCTGACAGCACTGCTAATGTTGTGAAGCGTTGGACACGACGATGAGGAGAGTATGAATGTGAACTTGGACTAAATGAGTAAAATGTGAAGAAGGTGAGTTTTGAATTGAGTATGAAAATGGTTCAACTGTAGATTTAGCCTGAAAGTTACTTAGAAAGCTTAGCCTGAATTTTTTGCATAGTAACAGAAATGTTACCAGCTATTTGATGGATGTATCATTGCATATGAAAATGTTTGATTAGAAACCAGTGACCAGCAATGATACAGAGCACGAGAGATTACACAGAAATGTACTGAGGAATGCAGAAACAACTGGCTCGTATTAATACTGTGACAGCAAATACAGCTAAGCTATCAAGATAGTAGAAAGGCTTTCTAGCTTTAATACAAATTCCCAAATTGTTTTGGCACTGAACTCAGAATTGCAAAGGCAGACACATAGGATGACTCTGAACATCATAGGAACGCAAATAGCTGCTTTTGCTGAAACATGGAAATGCTAACCTTAGTACTAAATGGAAAAAAACATGATTTGGGGAGACATCAGTAAAAAAGCCGAGTGTTGTCAGGTGAGAAAATGAGGTCAAAGAAAAAGAAATGTACTTTCTTCTAATGTTTAAGGAGGCAGAACCAAAGCTGAGTTTCAAACTGGCAGAAAAAAATTGAGGGAGATAAAATGATGCAGGAATCTGACTGAGAGGGCAGCTAAATCAAAGAGGTAAGAATTAATGATCTACCCTGAGGTATAATACACATGGCACAGTTTAGGTGGCCCAACAGAAGCAGCAAATCAAGCTTAGCAAGAGGTTTGGAATCAGAAAAACTGAAAAGAAAAAAAAAAAGAATCAATTTATTGCAGAGGGAGAGAAATTTCTAATAAATGGGAAGCAAGGTATAATGCAAAGTGAATATGTGGGATTAGCTAGATGTATTGTTTTCTTCTTGCGCAATGTGACTGAACATTAATATAGCTTCTATATGTGGAAAAAGTAGCTAGGCTTTGCAGGGAAAGCTTTAATATCTTATTAAGATATGGTTCTCAACTTAGAACTCAAGGAGGAACACTGCATTTGTCACCCCTCTCACCAGAATGATACCAGGGAGACTGAGTTAGATGGGCTGATAGACTGTACACACAACACACAAACACCTAAATCAAAACCTTTATCAGTCTAATTATCTGCTATGGCTGGTCTAAATGGTACCCCAAACCACAGCTGTACAATAGTGTCACCAGATCCTCCTAGTCCTTAGTCTGCCATATGCATATGGCACTTGAGGGCAAAAATGAGTTTGGGTTGAATGTGGAAGCAATCCTTTCCCTTTACTGATGTGTGCTAAGGCTGTTAGAGCATACCCAGAGGATACCATATTCTGCTTATCTACCTGACTTTATCTCAAGTGCTTTAAAGGGTGGTCAGAGTGAAGGGAAGCATCAAACAAGAAGCTTTAACTGAGATGAGAGTATGACTGAAGGGAAAAATGCAGGTTACAATTGTTGGTACTTTTTACAAATTACAGCATCTGAATCATTGATTCCCTTTCCTACTACTGCCAAGTCAAACAATGTACAACTGGAACTGAGAGAACTGTCCTTGTGAGAGAAACAGCTTGTGATCATTAATACATAGCTTATGTTTTCTATACCATGTCAAGCCTTATATCCCCTTTTCCTGGGTCATAACCAGCCACAGCCAGGAGACAGATAGCTTCCTAATGAAATGGAAGCATTATGATATCTAACTTTTATCACTGTTATGGAGCCAGCAGACTTCCCTGCTTGCTAGGTCTGTTTCACAGCCTACAAGAGAAATCCTTTTGGGTAAAAATGACCAGAGGTATTAGTGTTATTAGAGACATGTGTGTATATGCATATTCCTGTGTATTCTAGGACTCTTCCTAGCAATTTTAAAAGCCCTTTTAAAAGATACACCCAGTGTACAACAATGTTCTTCATAAATCCCTTATTGGACAGTCTTTAATAGTACCTCCTAAGGCAATTCCTCTTCCAAGATGGAAACTACCCTGGGGGTTCAAAACTTGGTTGTCTTTGACTTAGATGTGTTTGGACTTCCCAGCAATGCAAGAGGTAACACTCTTTCCCTCATACAACACACATACAGTACTAGGTGCTTCTGTTCTGAGAGTTCTGAATAGATTATCCTTAACAAAGAGAGAAAAGGTGAGAGTTTCAGTCCTTTTGCTCCTTCACACCAGATAAAAGGGAAAGAGTAAATTAGAGCCACCCTCAGTATCCTTTGTCCAGCTAACAAAGATTGCTGGGAGCACAGCAGAAACCATCTGTGAGGGTTCCATTTCCCTGTGGCATGTATGGGCAAGTACAGGGCTTGGAGTGGAAAGGCAAGGAAAAAACCACCAGTCTGGGGAGAATAACCTTGGAATGTTTATGAAGACTTCAGAACTTTTTTAATTATATCATTGACTTCTCCAGCACCTCAAATCAGGGTAATGTAAAGCTTTAGGACAGCTTCTCACTCTGGAATAATTGTGATTTTGGTCTTTTTAATTACAGTACTGGCAAAATATATAATCAATTAGAATCACATAAAACAGGGAGGAAATATCCTGTCATTTAAGTTACTTGGAGACAAGAGAGATTTCCTAAATATAATGGTATATATGAAATTTAAAGTATAATTTTTTTTTTAAATTCAGTAAGTGGAAACATAGTAAGGAGGAACTCTTGACTTGTTGAACGACCTGAACTGCAAAAACTGAAAAGCTACAGAGAAAATAAACAGCAAACAGAAAAAATCCAATTGAACCAGAGGAAACTGTTGCAATAGGAAAACTAGCTCTTTGGGTTATTTTTCTGGAGCTTGTCTGCTTTTTATGACCAACATATATTTCTGCATGTTCCCTCTTTCCCTTTCTTTTGTCCTCCTAAATATTGTGAGTGAGGAACATGTGAGGGTTGATGTAAAGTACAACACACTGTGGCTGTCCATGAATGGATTGTGAAAGTTCCTGAAGTGTCCAGGCTAGGCTGGAGTACTTGCAATAACTATACTTTATATTACTATATATTGTATTACTAGAATAACTATACTATACATTACTCTTAATATATTTATTCGTGTTGGTGGCAAGATTTACTTTGAGGGAAATGTTAACAGGTGTTTGATGGAGGAAGAGAGTAAGATTGCAAACTAGAAATTCCTGGAAATGGCTAATATGGTCAAATCTCACAACTGGAGCAGGCTCTTCTAAAGTGACTGGTGTGATGTCTCCACTAGACAGAAGGAAAACCAGTGAGTCAAATCATGTCCACCTTTGCCATGACAAGATTCATTTTCTTTCTCTTTCTATAAGGATCTCTAATCCATGCCAGCTGCATCTGCCTTTTAAATCCCTCTTCAAAACAAACTTTTCACTGCAATGCCTGAAGGAAACACCTTGCCAAAGGAACTTAGCTTGATAGGTAATTGGAGAGATGACCTTATTTATAGTTAAAGGGATCATACATGAACCAGACCTAGTAATAACCAAAACCACTACTGCCCCACTGAGCATAGTTGCTGTTAACATATGACTAATCCTTCTAAAGCTCATATCTTCTTCTCTCTTCCCCTTTTCATTGCTTACCACTTTAATAACTGTATTGCTTCTTAAATTAAATCTGCCAAAAATCTGATCAGTATTTCAGTTTGGGGTCTTCTCTGGATCAGTCTTAGATTGTACTTCGGAAACCTTGTTTCCCTGCACATCCTACAGCACTTGATGGATCAGCCTTCCTATTGCAAATGGACATTTCAGCAGTATGGGTTGGACTCATCTCACCTGTCTTCACCTCCTAACATATAACTCTGAGTCAAGAGAGAGAGATAAGAATCATTAAGATGTCAGTCAGACTTATCTGTGACCTGTACTCTAAAGTAGGTTACATTATTGACAGCTCAGGTTTGGTCTCCCCAAGGATCACAGCACAAGCAAATGGTCACTGTATAAATGTAAATGTGCATATGTACATACAGATATTTGTTGGAAGCAAAAATCATTCATAAACTTCCAGTGTTTTGCTAGGAAAAATGGATGGGTTTGTTTAGTTGAATCAAAAGCAGAGGAAATTTAGGTGAACTGATGATGCTGAAGGGATTGCTGTGGGGTGCAGTGGTCAAGGAAGAATATCAGACAAAGAGAACAGTAAACTCAATTCTGGAGCTTCTATGGGTTTAAGCATGGGATGCATATATTATCTGTAAATTCATACATCACACTGGAATGAGCAGGATGCAGACAGATATTTGAAATACAGATTTGATAACAGAAATGAAAGATGAATGACCCTAAAATTCCTAAATATAAAAGGACATTTGTCATGACTGCAGCAGGAAGTGAACCACAGGAAGGTAGATAGAAGTATACACAGTGACAAATTTCATAAGGTAGGAAAACATGGGAGTTTAGTACCCCTGTCAATGTGTGAAAGCATGCATTTCTTAAGGATTCATTTCTTTTATATACTCTGTGTCTATGCTGCAACTGCATTGTTTTACAGTCACAGCATGGCACAAACAGAAAGCTCGAGTGTTCCTGTTTCATTGAACTTTCTCTTTTGTCCACAGTTTGCAGCAGATTTGGCAGGGGTGGGTTTTAGCAGCTGAGAATCTCCAGAAAGGAGAAGGAATTATGTGGGGGAGGGTGAGCAACAGAAAGCTAATTCTAAGGCTTTAACAAAAAGAAAGGCTAAAATGCTCCAGTCATTAAAGTCAAGATAATTAGAATGATACTTTTAATTCCTGATTCAGAACAAGACTATTCTACCATTTAACCTACAGGTTTACATGAGACTTAAAAGATGCACAGTATGTCCAAAGAGTTACAACTTGCACTGTGCATTGCATGGTGCATAAAGACATTAATATTTCTGAGATAAACAGATAATTGGCTTTCTCAGTATCTTGCTTTTATGGATGCAAAATCAATACCTATTTTAGGCATACTACTACTTTTACAATAACAGACATTTAAAGAATCATAAGATAATACTTGCAGTATGCCTAGAAGAACTAAAGGAAAATAATGTATTGTTAAACAAAATCATCAATGTTTGAGACATTTGACAACTGTAAAAACAACACTCTTTCACAGGCAGCACTATTAAATAATTTTAACTTGCAATAATAGTGGGGTTCAGGTTCTCTAAAGTGAAACATTAGAGACCTGTTAAAACATCTTCAAAAATATTGAGAGAACATTTATTTTGTGGCAGTACTAATCCTAGGTGACAGACAGAGTTCTCAGGACTTTTTTGATGACAAAGACAGCAATAATGCTTCTTCATAAATAGCTGTATAATGACAACAATCTGAAAAATCCAAAGTCATTTTGAAAAAATCTACATTCAGAGAACACAGTCCTCACCTTTTTTGAAAGATAGTTTCTTTATTGTGACTTCTTCTGTTTTGATTGAGCCAGATGCCAACAAATATTTTTTTGGATCTATTCTTTAAAACCCGAGAACATATTATTAGCAGAAGCCAGCAGCAAAATCACAACAGTGTACAGTTTGCAATAACAAACTTGAGAAACAATTACCAGACCCTTTATGCATCTTTACTTTCTCCATGGTTTTTTCTCCTGAAGAGCAGGATCATCACTTCCATGTAGATGCCAGGGCACAGCTCCTTTCTCATAGCAGGACTTGGTTCAGCACAGCTGCACTAGAGAACATGGATTTACACTGTCTTAATGGGCCAACTGGCAATCCCTGGCACAGGAGAAGACCAGCACAGCCTCTATATTAATCTTGAATAGCATCATCTTGCCCTCAGGACATCAAATACTGCTGACCTCTCATAAGTCTGACCCACAGCTTGTGATCAGGCCAAGAAATACACATCAGTCTCAGATTAGCATTCTTCAGTGTCACAACCCCATTAGAATTGGCATAAACAAAAGCAAGAAGCACTACTTTCCTCTTCCCACCTCCTGGCTTCCTCCTAGGACGGCTGTGGGCATAAAATGAAGATCATTAAAGAGGACTTTTGTATTAATGATTGAGTGTATGTTACAGTAATCAGATAATGGCTATATCAGCTTTCATTAGAAGTCTCAAGAAACCCATCTTTGCTATGCATGATAAACTAATTTCTTCTAGATCCTTTGACAACACTGTTGATTAAAGCCTTAATGTTCACTTAATATCTATAAGGCCAATTGTTTTTTGGTCAATTTATTGCTTTGTGTAAAAGCAAACCTGAATAGTAAATGGGCTTGAGAAGTGTTAAGGAAAACTCCACATCCCAACTATGTGGAGTTCTACCCTAAAGTATTTGCATGGGTGTTATAGATAGATCGATAGACAGACAGACTTACATACAAAAATATGGAGAGAACATTTATTTTGCTGCAAAATACAGTCCAGGTATAAAAGAAATAACCCTGTTACTTGATCTCAATTATCACCTAAAACGTCTTGGGCCATTAAGAACCAAGAGTAATAAAATAATAAAATTAATTAACAATGGGCATTCCTGTCATCTGCCTAGAGTAATGCTTTTGCAACTTGGAATCAAGCAGATTCAGCAGAGCAGTGATAACAAACAAATGTTCAAGAGTGCAGGTATATTGGTTCTTGTTCAATTGGCTGATAAAATCTCCTGGTCTGCCTATAGCATGTTTTAACAAGATTTCTGCGCTCAGGGCTTTGTTTCTTCTGTTCTGCAGATGCAGTGTAAAGCAGGTATGTGACTCCTCAAGGGGGCTAAAGTTACACCCAGGAAGGCTTGGAGCACTCCGTGAAACGTGCCCGCCATTCCGAGCTCGTGGGCCGGTGTGCCGGGAGGCGCAGGGAATCACACCGGCACTGTGAGAGGCACTGGGCTTTCTCTGGGGGCTCATCTCGGCAGCACGGCACTGGCTGCCATGATAACAGCTCCTGCTGGCAGGAGAGAGCAGCTTAAAATATTTGTGTGACAGCACATTTGGACAGGCTTGCACATGCGTGAGAAAGGATAGCTATCTTGTTGAAACATGAAAGTTTGCTCATGTCCCTTGTGGTGCCTTCTGTGTCTTGTTCTGCCCTGATTTTCCTGTTAAATTATCACAGTTTGTGGGGGGGGTTTGTGTTTACTTTTCACTGTGTTCATTCTTGCTCACATTTTGCTGCCATTTTTGGCATCGTAGTGTATTCTTCTGACCACACATTGACATCTGGAATATCATTTCCCTTTCCCAGCATCCTCTTTCTTGAACCTCTGGGTCCACAGCTCTAAGTAGGTGAATATTGAAAAGCACTCGGGGAACTGTGGTAACAGTGGTGAAATGATGGAAACTGGTATTATCTAAACCTCAGCAATTATCTTCTCCGTGAGACAATGCCTGCTGCTGAATGTCCTGCCTTACAAAGGAGGTGCTTACTTGTGGTCATCTAAATGCCAGACACTGTGCTGTCAGCATCCAGCTACTTGTAGCACCTTCTAAACCACCTGATGTGTGGAGAAGCCAGCTGGCCTCTGCACCCCTATTCATCTGTAGAATACCTCTGAAATCAGAGAAAAAAGCAGGTTCTGGGGACATCAGCAACGCATGAACAGTACTCCTCTGGGGTCATCTGTCAGTCATGTACTGTGCAGCAGTGGAGTCCCATTTTTATGCCTTCTGACAGTAAAGCTGAAGGATGATTACCATGACCTCAGGGAACAGTAAGGGAAATGGCCATCCACTGCCTGCTGGTGCTTATTGTAAGTCAGGATGATGGCCTGTAGAAGGATACAAAGTGCTTCTGGCACTGAGACCATCTTTGAGTCATGAGTGATTGTCATTCTTCCCAAGGAAGCCTTAACCATAAATAGTAGCAGTATGTGAAATCAAGTATTTAAAAACATAAGCTTATTTCAGACTAGTCTTAACAGTGAAAGTGTGACAACAGATGAGGGGAGCAAAGCATTAACAAAACTGGATAGTAAAATATACATGTCTTTTGTCAGAGTGTGAGAACTGAGATGAAAGCCGAATCTCAGGCTATTTCAATGAGAAGGTAGCCAAAGCTATGGAACATCACAACTACAGAGAAAATACTTTTCTCTAGAGAAAAACCCCACTAAAATTTTCATTCCTATAGAAACTACCTGAAATTACACTGCTTTTTCTTTTGTTGTTTTATGAGGTACTGAAAAAGTTTAATGTACTTACTACTTTGCTTTCAGATGCTCTTCCAGACCAACAGAACCTGGAATAGTTTGATGTAGCTGTCCTGGGCATCCCAGGGCCAAAGCCACAGCTCAGGAGTATGAGCCTGATTTTTCATTGCTGAATTTTACCAGAGGTGTTTGATCACAGTGATATGAAAACCTGGCATGAGACAGCTGTCATCCATCTGAAGATGGTGTTAAATTGACAAAACTCTGCTTTTTGCTTAAGTCTTTACTCTCCCCAGTTTACTAAATGTGAAAGTGGAACTAGCTCATCCAAAAATTACATACAGGGGTAAAGCAAAACCTGTCACTTCCGAGACAAGTACCAAAATTTAAAAGGCAACCAAGCCAAGGAGGTAGAACCTCCAGAATGTTTGCAAACGTCACAGACTAAAGTGCTGGAAATCTACAAGATGCCTGAGTTGAGCTTGTCCATTAAATCCTTACTGCACCAGTTCTGTACATGTGTCTGATTGCATTCTAGTCTCCCCCCAGGATTGTCTCCTCATTTAATCTCTCATCCATTCTCAGCGTCAGTCTTTTCTTCATTCACACAGTTGCCCCAACTCCACACAACCATATTCCAAAACTGGAATTTCAAATTCCCTATTGGTACAGGTTCTCTCTGTGATATCTATGTGCTTCTCAAGCATCAATGAGTTGGTCTCCATTCTGTGGGATATCTTCCTTGCTTTGATAATCTGATAAAAGAGATCACAAAATTTGAATACTCTATGGGTGATGCTGACCTTTTGCTACTGTCACACCACTTAGCAGTTCCAGTGCAGGTAATGTATCTATAGAAGAAATCTTATTCAAAGATCAGCCAGAATTGGACACTTCAGAGAATTTTTCCCTATTGCAATTCTAGCAATTCTCTTGTGTGTGAACTAGGATTTCTTTCTTATAACTCAGAAATATGTGTAATTTGGCCAAATGAGGTATGTTCATGATCACCAAATTTCAAACTTTTTGCTTCTAAGTGCAAAGGCATTACAGCTCCTTAGAAAAGTAGTTCTCAGATAGTTATTATTTTAGCACAGAAAATGTGTTAGTTAAAAATGAACTCTGGAAACCAGGTAAATGGTTTTATGGACTGCATGCTTCTCAAATAGGGAACTATTCAATCAAAGAGGTAAAACTTGACGAATGCAGAAGTATCTGAAAATAGGACCCAAAAGGAAAGAAAAACTATCAGGCATCCTGAACTAGCTGCAGTGATTCAAATCTTTCTCACAGGTTTTTTGGGTTTTTTTTTTTTGGTGGGGGGGGGGGGGGGGTCAAGCAAGCCCTGAAGGAGCAAATACCCTTTCTGAGTAGCTGCCCCAGAAGAGTGTTGGTGCAATGCCATTTGAAAAAAGCAGAATGCAGCCTTAGCACTAAGGAGCCCAAAAGCTGATTAGGTGAATGAGCCCATGCTTACTGTGTACAGGCCCGGGAATGCTTATTCTAAAGCCCCTTGTTAGTTGCTGGCATGACATCTCTGGCTTGACATTTAGATTCATACAGCATTCACAGGGTAAAAGCCACTCAAGTCCCCTTCCAGTAATGGTGGTTTTTAAGAACCATAAAGAAATGAAACTGTAGGACTGACATGGGCTATCAGTCACAGGAGAGAGACACCTGGAGGTCCTGAGTTGATCTAAGCAAATCCAGGTGGTTCTAGTAGCCAGCTCTTTGGACCCAGGCTTCAGAGCTCTCCATCTCTGTCCTGTCAGAGTCCCAATATCGAGACAATAAGGATCCCTGTGTGCTTTGTTTTTCCTGGGCACTGCTGTTTCTCATCTGGCAGCATCCTATCAAATGCAGAGCTGCATTGTTGACTTGCATCAGTGATGGATCAAGCCCTCTGGGAGTCGGCATAATTGGGGATCAGCTATCTGGATTCCTGCCTAGGAAGCATCAGGAAAGCGTCTGTACCTGAAGCAGAATCAAACCATATTCAAAGTAATGGGAATGTTTAAGCTGTGATAACTTTCAAAAAAATCCCTCTGCTACATTATTTTAGTAAATATTTGTAGGTGTCTATAATAGGGGGTAATCACTGCATTTCCTTTCAAACTAAAGGAGAGTAGTTTTCAGTAATATTGGATGAAAGCAAGGAATTCTAATGGATGGGTTTAGCCTGATTTTTGCTGACAGATAGCACTTTTCAGCAGTTCTCAGGTGTCTTTTCTTGCAGCACACAAAATCTAGTTGTGCCTGGTCTTTCCCTCTACTGATACGAGAATTCCAAGGTAGGTGGCAAGCAGTGAAGCATCCCCCTTTGCCAGGGAGCTCGGGTGGGTTGCTGGAAATCAAGAGGGGCAGGTATGAGGGAGGTGAATAGGACGTGTCTGGCTGCAGCTATGAGAAGGAGGAATGGTATGGTGCCGGAAGGAAGGTGAGAAGGAAGGAAGGAAGTGGTGGAAGGAAGGAAGTGGCAGAAGGAAGTGGCGGAAGGAAGTGGCGGAAGGAAGGAAGGAAGTGGCAGAAGGAAGGAAGGAAGTGGCGGAAGGAAGGAAGGAAGGAAGGAAGGAAGGAAGGAAGGAAGGAAGGAAGGAAGGAAGGAAGGAAGGAAGGAAGGAAGGAAGGAAGGAAGGAAGGAAGGAAGGAAGGAAGGAAGGAAGGAAGGAAGGAAGGAAGGAAGGAAGGAAGGAAGGAAGGAAGGAAGGAAGGAGCCTAACACTGCTGTAATCACAGAGGTGAACTGCAGCTCAAGAGGAGCTGTGTTTGGTATCATAGCAGTGCAAACAGACAGCTTTCAGGTTAGTTTGGAGCCCAGGTCCCTGAGAGTCCATTAAATATTTTGTAGCTCAAAGGATGTTAAACAGTTATGAGGGATTGCAGGCATTGGGGTGCAGGTCTGCTGTTTTGGCTGTGTATGGTGTACAAGACATTTCCAGGTGTTTCTTGCACCAATGAAGTAAAAAACAATTCAGTTTGGGAATTTTGAGAAAACTTCTGCATCTCTTTTTTAATTTCCCCTCATCTAAGAAGGAAAGGATCATACATTCAGAGTGCCCACAAGACTGGTACTAGAAAACAGGCTGTGCCAGAAATGTGTTTCTTCCTGAGAGTGGAAAACAGCTGAGACACTATTTCCATTTTCATCAAGGTGTGTGGTACAGAGCTGCAGGCAGGTGAAAGGACATGGTCCTGAATGAAAACGTACCATTTCCATTTCAAGGCAGGAGATTTCCTCATGAGAAAGGGAGGGGAGCAGAGGCAGCTACTTGTCCAGTCTCCCTCCAAAATTCTTCTGTAACAAAAGCCCACACCCCAAGGTTAGCCTGCTCAGGATGTGTGCCACGTGGACCATCCAGAGGAGAACCAGAGTTGCAGCATGTCCGGTTTAGAGCTCTTGGACCCAGCAGAAGGGAACCCAAACACAGCAACAGGGTCAGAGTCAACCCCTGACACTGGATCCATGAGCTTTACGAGGCCTAGGAAAAGAGCACAAGAAAGGAAAGAGTAATTATATTAGGAAAAAAAACCCAAAACTCCAGCTCACAGTCTAATGAATTGCTGAATTCCTCAAGGGCTTGCTTCACCTCCTTTTTCTATTTCTAGTACAATGCTTGTAATACTTGATGGATCTGGGTAGGTTTACAGTGGTCACTTTGAAGATATGCACTAGAGTCAGTAACAGAATGAAGAAGAACTGAACGTGAATTTAGGTTTGTTTCTCTTTTTTTGAAACTTTCTTTCAAAACGACATCGATATTTACAAAGGCAGGGCAGCTCCCATGTTTCCATGTCACAACATACTGCTCTAGCTGCATTCCTGCAAAAAAGGAAATAGGAATGGTTTCTGAACAAAAATCAGTGCCTGTGATTTTCAACTTTCTGTCTCTCCCATGGAAGCACAGATTATGGTGAAAAGTATAATCTAGAATTGCTTTCTTAGGACTCCATCATGAGTTGTAGCTACCTCACTGATAGACTCCTGAACATAACAGTCCTCCTCAGCTCTCAGGCTGAGGGCAGGATGCAGGATGAAACAAATTTGTATCTAAAAACAAAACAAAACCCAGAAATTCTCCTCTTCCCCCACCCCCCCCCAAAAAAAAAACAAACCTCAAACAAACAAACAAAAGTCCCCAAACTCTACTAAACAAAAGGTGTCAGAAAAAAACCCCCGAAAACATCTGAACTGGATAGCACATGTCTTCCCCAGCACAAAAAATGTGTACAACTTTACAAGCTGGAGTAGAAAGGTTATATATAGCACTGCAATTTAATTCACATGACAATTAAAAAATACATGAAATGGTCTTCCTTATGCATGAGAAAAGATTATCAGAGTTTTCCCCTTTTCCTCTTCTAGCTTATTAAAAATGTAACTCCTTCAAGAGTAATAAATTAACTCGGAAAGGATTGCTTAAGTGAGACACAGGTTGTGATTAAAGGAAGTTTGGAGTTCAGGAGAAGTCTGTGTTTGAAAAACGCCCTCAGCGTTTGGAGTATTGCATATGGCTTTTGACAACTAATTTGGGAGAAGAGTGGTAGGGAATGAACCTCAACAGGAAAAGCTCTTGTTTTTTGTCACTTTGTGACATTACTGAAACACCGTTTCCCCTCATTTGTATTCCCCCCTCCCCTCCACCCCCCGCCCCATAAGTTTGTGTTAAAATGTATCAAAACAGAAAACAGACTTTGAAAAAGGAAGCAGAACTGTCATAGAGGATGATGCTAGCTTGTTGGGAGGTTATGCTTTATTATGTAAATCCATGTTCGGGGGTATTTTAAAATGCATATCGTATGGTTAGAAGCAGCTAATTAGCTAGATAAACTATACTGCTTCCAAATGAAGCGTACAAATCCGTAACATAAATGCCAGGGGCACGACTTCTTGCAGATCTGCAACCTACCTGATTGACCAAAACTGTCTCTCATCTGTACTAGTCAGTCTCGCTCGATGGAGCATTGGCCACAAGGTTGCTGGTCCTTGCCAAACCCTGCTGCTCAAATCCACCTTGTCTTGCTGCTCCTGAGAAGAGGTTCCTGCAGTGCTCTCCCTTGGGTAATGCCGTAGAATTGAGTACCCTGAGCTTGAATTCAGCTTGGAGCAGAAGGAAATAAAACTTCAGTCTGCACATAAATCCTTCATTTACTTACATATAAAACCAATGAAACAGTGCAATTTTCCCTTCTTTTTCTGTAATTTACAAACAGTTAAAATTATTTTCTTGGCAGAAACATCCATTTCTTAACTGCTTAATGCCCACGCTGGCAGCACCAGGCTGCAGCAATGGCTCTGTAAGTACCAGTGCTCGCTTTGGAAGTACCAAGAGGGGTTGGATGAAGAACTTGAGATGCATAATTTATTCAGTGAATATGGGCCTTTTCTGTGCTTGCAAGAACTCCGGGGAAGGCAGGTGGGCTTGGTTGGTGTTTTTTTTAATAGTTTGCTGAAATTCTTTAAGGAACTGTAGTGTGTTTGCATGCAGTACCTGTATGTCAGGTACAAACACACGGCTTGTTAAGAAATGCGTTTTAATGTTGGCAGTTCAGGTGTGGAGTTCGCGTGGCCTGCCTGGACAGGTGCCTGGACAGGTGCATGGCATCTCTGCGGCTCTGGCACCTGCAAAGTGCAAATGTTGGGAAAGAACTTCTAGTCGGCGCCGAGACACTTGTCTAACATCCACAGTTCAGCTGGCTCTATTTCGCCTGAATGTGCCTGAAATCTGCAGCACCTCACGCGTCTGGAAAAAAATCATAGCGTACGCGGGGGTTGGCAGTCATTAGAGATCTGCGAAAGCGCGTGAAAAATGACATGCTGCGTGCCCGTGCGCTGACCGGGGCACCGGCCTGCCGCTCCAGCCCGCCGGGCCGGGCCGGGCGGGGGGACCGCCGTTCCCCTCCGCAAACTTCCCGGGGCACAAAGTTTGCCGGCAGTTCGCCGCCCGCCAGCGGGGAGGGTGACAGGGCGCAGCGCGGGGGGCGCGCCCTCCCCGCCGCCCCCTCCCCTCCCCTCTGCGGCGCGGCGCGGCCCCGCCCCGCCGGCAGCCCCGCACCGGGCGGCCGCGGCCGCAGCGCCCCCGCCGCGGGAGGGGAGCGCAGGGGGCGGCGGCGGGGGCGGCCCCCGCGCTGCGCCGCGGCCCGTGCGCGCCGCTCGGCGGCGGCCCCGCCAGCGCTCGGCGGCGGGTGTCCGCATCCCTGCGTCCTCCCGGCGCGCTCCCTCACCTCGGCGGCGATCGCCTCCCGCCCGCCCCCGCCCTCCCCTCCCCCGCACCGCCACACGCACACGCACTCCCGGCGCTGTGTGCGAGGGCGGGCGCCGGGAGACGGGCGGCGAGCAGCGCGCCGGCAGAGGAGACCACCGCGCACACGCACACACACACACACTCCCTCCCGCCCGCCCTCCCTCTGTGCCTGCTCCTTCCTCGCCCCCCGCCGCCTCCCCTGCTCCCCCCTCCTCCTCCTTTCTCTGCAACGAGCTAGAAAGAGAGAGAGGGGAAAAAAAGCCACTTACAGGTATTTGTTTAGTGGATCGGCGGCTTAATTTATCCCCCCCGCCCCCCCCCCACCTTCCCCACCGCCCCTCGCAGTTTGTTTACAAGTATCAAAGTTGTAATTGAGGAGCTGCCAAGGCACATCTGGATATTTTTCTTCTTCTTCTTCTTCTTTGTGTTAGGGACTGATGTGCAACTAATTAAAGGCAGACAGGCTGGTAGCGTCTGCACACTCAAGCCCCCCCAAATAAAGAGCCTGGTAAGTGACTGGTTTGCTTTCCCCCCTCATCTTTTCCCCCCTTATTCTTCGCGGGGTTTTTTTCTTTTGTTTTGTGGTTTTTGTGTGTGTGTGGTTTCGGGTTTTAGTTGTGGGGTCTTTTTAGAGGGATGGGTTGTTTTGTTTGTTGTTTTTTTTTTTTTTAATTTTGTGGGATGTGGGGGTGCTCTTTTTTTTCTGTTGTTCTTGTTATCTGGGATCGTAAAAGTAGATTAATGCTAGACTTGGGCAATAAAAGGCGTAGCTATATTAATTTATTAATTAATCTGCACCCGCCCCTCCTCCTGAATCTTAAATATGACCTTTGATCTCTCTGTCTTTGGCAGAGCAGACATGCAATATTGAACATGTACGGTCACATTTAGCTTAAGCAGGGACAGAATCGCAAAGCCCGGCTAGCAATTTCTATTTATTTATTTCATTCGTGGAAAAGAGGGCGATAGTTAGAGGGGGAGGGAAATCAATAACTGCGTCTCGGGTACCCTTTTCATGCTCCGGAGATGCATCGATTAAACAATAATGACCCGGTTGGTGGGCACCATCATTTTCTCGCTGCTGGTGGCAATAAAGCCTGAGAGGGGATCACGGGGAGAGAAAAGGTAGCCAGCGAGGGAAGGTTTTGTGGAGAGAAGCCAGTTTAACGCAGGGGGAAATAGGGCAAGAAAATGCATATGACTTCTGGCATAAAGGGCTGAACGCTAACATTTTATTCCTTACCAGATGCGTGGCTTTCGTTCACATGGCTGGCAAAACTAGTTTTATTGAGTAGTTGTTATCGAGGACATGCAGCTAGGTTTTCCTTTCTGGAAACGGGAGAGGTTTGTGGGGTTTTTTGGGTTTTTTTGGGTTTTTTTGGGGTTTTTTTTGCTGTAAGCAAATCCTTCGCATCCCTCCACAAGACGACGCTTAGCCTCGAGCTTTCCGGGGCAGCCTTTGTATTGCCACTAGACCTCTGAAGGCAGCGAGAGTCTGGGTTTTTCCCTGACGTGGAAACACAGAGGTGGCTCCTGCGAGCTCGGGGTCCTTTTTTTTTTTTTTTTTTTTTTTTTTTTCCGACGGAAGGACGCCCGCCAGTCCCCAGTGCAGCCGGGGGTGAGGTTCCTTCTGTAGATTTACGCTCCCTTCATCTGGATTTGTTTACATAAAGCCCGCTTTCAGTGCACGACGTTGGGAGAAGACGAAGTTTTTGCACTCGGTAGGTTGGGCTGCAAACGGTTCATTAATCTAATTATGATAGTAATTACCGTAATTGATAACCATTTTGAACTAAACATACCAGAGTCTGGAAACTAGACGTAGCCCCACGAGTGCCTCACGAGTGAGCGTTTCTGATAGCCCTCCATCAGAAAAGATGCTGGAAATATCTGAACTATTCAGGTAGAGCATCTGGAAAACAAAGAGGCAGTGTTCATAAACTGAGGGCTTTTTAAGTTATGCTTATGTTTTGCTTTAGTTCGCGCAGGCTGCCGTAATTTACCTTCCTCATTGCCATGAACTAAAAAACCCCCCTTCACCTCCCTGGGGGAGAAAGGGGACGGCAGGAAATAAAATGGGCGCCGTGTCCTTAGCCCCCTCCTAAACTTTCCTAGCCTGGAGCAGAAAGCCATCTTTCCCCGATGAGGGCTAGTTCAGCAGGTACAGCGACGTGCCCTCCCGATCGTTCCCGGGCTGTCTCTCGGCGAAGCCCCCTGTCCCGCGGCGCCCACGGAGGGGCTGTCCCCGTCTCTGTGTGTGTCCCCAACCCTCCCTGCTCAGCCCCCGGCGGCGGTGACGGGGAATCCTCCCCGAGAGGCTGGGATAAATACTCCGTCGTTAGTACAGCTGCAGGCGCCGGGATCACAAGCTGTGAAATTGCTTAAGTATTTTTTTTTTAAGCTAGCCCCGTGCCCCCCGCGGCCCACAGGCAGCCCCCCCGTACCCGGAGGTGGCGGGGGGGTCGGGGAAGCCGGTGCCGCCGCAACCAGCGCCCGGCGGAGCCAGCTGTGCCGGCAGGCAGCTAATGACCGCCGGGCTCAGAAGGACACCGTGGCAGCTGGCGGCTCCCTCCCCCACCTCCCTCTTTCTTCTTTTTTTTTACTAATTCCTTTTATTTATTCCCCCCCCCGCTCTTTCTCCCTGCCTTTTCATTTTTCCCGGTGCTGGTAGGTGGGCAGCTCCCGGCCCCCGTGTCGTGTCCCCCGCCCCCCACCTTGTCCCGGGACCGGGTTTGCTCCGCCCGGGCCGGCGCTGCGAGCCCTCTGCCCGCGGGTACGGCGACGTGTGTCCCCCACCCGCGTGTGCTCCCCCTCCCCCGGGGTGGCCGTGGGCGGCCGTCAGCGCCCCCCGCGCGCACACCCCCTCGGAAATGACTTTTTGTGTTTCAGCTGCGGCAGCTCCCGTGAGGATGCCGGAGGAGCGGCTGCCCGGCCGAGCACCGACCGCGGGGATGCGTCCGGAGGAGGATTAAGCGACCTCCCCCCCCCCGGCCCCGTCCCTCTCCCCCCTGCCCCCAGCCCTCCCCGTCCCGTCCCTTCCCGCCGCCCCCCCCCCGCCCCGGCCACCATGAACACCAACGTGTGCGTGGAGAGCGGCCCCAACCCCGAGGCGCCGGGGCTGCCCAAGGACAGCCACCTGCCCGAGGGGGCCCTCAACAGCCTTGTGGATTACAACTCGGAGATGGAGAGGTACCGCTCCTTCGCCACCTTCTACAAGACTAACGGCGGCGCCTTCCCGCAGGCGGCCAAGATCGCCCGCATCACCACCCCCATCTTCCCCAGCGCGGCCGCCGCCGCCGCCGCCCGCATCGGCATGTCCCCCTGGAACTGCGACACCGCCACGGCCGCCGCCGCCACCGCCATGCTCTGGGGCAGCGGCGGCGGCGGCGGCGCGGCGGGCGGCGCGAGGAAACCCTCCTCCTCCTCCTCCTCCGCCGCCGCCGCCGCCGCCTCCGCGGCCGCCGCCGCCGCCTCCTCGCTGCACGCCGGCAGGGGCGGCATGCACCACCGGAGCGACTCGCAGCGGCTGGGCAAGCCCGGCTGCCCGCAGGCCGAGCAGCCCGCCCTGCCCATGGCCAACGGCAACTTCCTCTCCACCCTCGCCCCCGAGCACTGCCGGCCGCTGGCCGGCGAGTGCATGAACAAGCTCAAGTGCGGCGCCGCCGAAGCCGAGATCATGAACCTCCCCGACCGCGTCGGCACCTTCTCTGCCATCCCGGCGCTGGGCGGCCTCTCCCTTCCCCCCGGGGTCATCGTCATGACGGCCCTACACTCCCCCGCCGCGGCCTCGGCCGCCGTCACAGACAGCGCCTTCCAGATCGCCAACCTGGCGGACTGCCCGCAGAGCCACGCCTCGGCCTCGCCCGCCTCCGCCCTGGGCGCCGCCGCCGGCGCGGGGGGCGGCGGAGGTGGCGGCGGTGGCGGCGGAGGCGGAGGGGGGGCCGGCGGCACCGGCGGCGGGGCCGGGGCCGGGGCGGGCAACCCCGCCAAGAAGAAGCGGAAACGCTGCGGGGTGTGCGTGCCCTGCAAGCGGCTCATCAACTGTGGAGTCTGCAGCAGTTGCAGGAACCGCAAAACGGGACACCAGATCTGCAAATTTAGGAAATGTGAAGAGCTTAAGAAAAAACCGGGCACTTCGTTAGAGGTCAGAGGAGATGATTTCTTTTTCCCCAGCCTCCCGCCGTCCCTCCTCAACCCCCTGCCCCCGCCCCTTCAGTGCTTCTTGTCTAGCTTCAAGATGCAGCATCCCTTCTCCGAGGCCTCCTTCAGGCTCTGAGGGAGCCCCCGCCGCGGGCGCGGCTCCCCGCGGCGCGGCCCCGCCGCCCGCCCCTCTCCGCCCCGCAGGGAAGAGAAACGCCGCCTCCCGCGGCGCCCCGCCGAGCCGGCCGCTGGCCCCCGGCCCCGGGCCGAGGAGGGACGGCCGGGGGGCGCCGGCCCCCGCCCCGCCAGCTCGTGGCCGTTACGGAACGATGCTAACCTGGTTTACCTGCCGTGCTGTTTCCATAAGACTGCTGGCTCTCTGGTTCCTTTTTGGTTTTCTTCCATTTTTTTTTTTTAAATTTCTCTCTCTCCCTTTTTTTTTTCTCTCTTTTTTTTAATTAACGGCAATCATGACGAGTCGGGGCGGTTTGTAGGACCGGGGAGGTGGGAAAGGGAAAGTTTTAGCTGAACACCAGGTTCTCGCTGTCAGAAGTTCAGGGAAAGCATTGGCAAGTTCTTCTCCAGGTTGGCTGGTAGCAATGTGTCCCAGCCAGACGACGGGCCGCGGAGCCCAGTAGTAGGTGAAACGCACCCAAGTGATCTCTTTGGCAATGTCTTTTATGAAATAACCTGCTCGTGGTGTATTAAACACAACTGGAAGAATAGCACAGGTATGACTGAACTGCTTTCGGGCTGAACCGTATGTGCGGTTATTTTTACAACGTTTCCTCGGAACTGACAATGTATTGTGTTCTCCAAAGCTGTAACAACAGGTTTTCAGATTTGCTAGACGTACGAGAGACAGGCAGATCCCGTGTCGCAGACATTTCGCTTATTGTATTGGGTACGACAGACAATGGGAACCAAAATACACAACCGTGAGGAAAATGGCAATTGGATGGTATCGTTAGGGGAAGGGAACAAGTGAGAGGAAAGACTAGTAATCATACTTAATTCCTTGTCATTATAAAAATTATAGTGTTGCTGGTTCGACACACATCTCAGATGCGTCTGAAGGTGTCGAGGATGATGGATTTAGTACAGAGGAGTAGTGTGTGGTGGGTGACACCAAGATTTATAGTCGCAGAAATCAGCAACTAAGTGAGAAATTGCAACTTCCCTCTCTCTGTGTGTGTGTGTGCCTGTGTGTTTGCATAGCGGTTTATTCCCTTGCTCATTGCTCGCAGTAGCTCTCTTCAAGAAGAGATGGGATGAGGGATTCCAGGGAAAAAGCAACACTTAGAGCCAATTAATTTGTTCTGTGTTAAATAAATTGAGATAATAATGTTGGTATTGACACTGCCATGGGACAAAAGCAACATTTGGGGGTTCACTGACATTTGGCTGACAGCATTAACTCTTTCCTAACCAGCCTCATCAAAACAACTAATTAATTCCTTCTTGCAAGAGTGAAATGTCCTTGCTGAAAGTTTAATTCATAGCTCTGCATCCTTTTAGCTCTTTTTTTGTGAAAGGTGACCCAGCATCGCTAACACAAAAACCAGAATGGGCTTCTCAGGGGATAGAAACTAGACTGGGTTTTCAACTCTTGTTTTTCTCAATAATATGCCTTTGGTTTTGTAGCAAGTTTGCAAAAAGGATAGCTAACACCCTGGTCTGTTAATGCTGAGTATAGCCTAAAAGACTCCCTAAACCAGAGGCATGGAGAATTCCCCCAACACTACCCAGCTCTGAGAGTGTCTTTGTGTGCCCTCATTAGGCTTGCAAACCAGGGTGCTGCTGGGATTTAATGTTTGTGATAAATGATGGGTTCTGATGGTTTATCGATTTGTGCAGAAAGTGAGCTATCTCTGGAAGAAACGAATTTGTACATTATCAGATCTTCCTATGGGTTTGTGTGCATCTCTGAGCACTCTTCCAGAAGTTCCTTGCTCCTGACAAAGGTGTTTGGTAGTGTTCAAAACTTTTCAGGCGTGCTATGAGAATGCCTCCCGTTTAAATTTTTTAACCACTGTGACTAGTAAAACCCATGGTTTAATTAGCCACTTGTGTGTTCTCATAACCACCTGCCTTCACTTGTTTTCTTCATTCTCTCTTTCCCCCACTTGCTCTCTCCTGTTTGTGCTCCATCAGATACATAAACACAAAAGTTCCTCTGCTGCTGTACTGTGACTCGAAGGAAACAGATTTCTCTTTCCAGCTGTGGAGATGTCAGAAAGGCATCACTTCTCTGCAGGTCATGGCCCATCACAAAGTTTTGTCACAGGATGTGGCTAATTTCTTTACAGAGGTGTGGTTTGTCAGTAGGAGAGGAAGAATAACTTATTTACATGGTGTTTTCCTTATGCTTTCTTTCTTCTTTATAAAGAATTAAAATTAATAAAGTGACAGAAGGGCTGCCTACAGCCCAGGTGCAGCAGCAGTGCTCTGGCTGTATGGCCGCCAGCTGGAAGGGTGTCAGAGGGTGACAGAGCCTCCACGAGGGCCCTGCAGCAGCGGTGTTGGTGTTGGGGATGGGCAAGGGCATCCTCTCTGCAGAGTGAGTGCCTGGAGCGACTCTTGGCCTGTGCTCCCACGGAATCCATCACTCTGCGTGGATGGTCCCCTGGCACCTCGGTTGGCACACTCCCATGGATATGTGTCAGGGATTGAGGGGCTCACATTCCACTACACACTTAGGTGATTCGTGAATTGTGCTCGACAGTGGCTGCAAAGTGCAGGGGTGATTTACAGCAGGGGGTGGAACCATGTTTAAAAACAAATGAAAAATTAGAAAAATACCAATAAACCGTAAACTGGCTGACCCCACAGAAACCATTTCTCTCTTTTTCCTTTAAATCTCTTCTACTGGTGCAATGAAGGCATAGGATTCAACTCTCAAAGATAGTATATGGAGGTGAAGACAGATTCACGTGAATGCTTTCCTGTTCCTGACCCTTGCATTTTTCATGGAATGCTTCTTGCCCAGCATTTTTTTTTAAACACTTGAATTATTTTTTTCCTACTTTTCTTGTACTGTTTTCACATTAAAAGTGTCCCAATGCTCTAGTATTTTTCATAGAATGTTACTATTACTAGGAAATTTTATGTACGGCAATAATAAATCTATAAAAATCAGATTGACGTCACGTTGCACGCTGCCTACTTGTGTATGTATATTCTGTGTTCATTCAGATTTACAATCGGTTTAAAGAGACATAATCTTTATTTACCCATAGAGACTACTTATTTTCCTCTGATTGGTGCACATGTCTGTAACTTCTACTGCAGGTTATAAAGATTAGGTGCCTAGTGGTAATTCACGTCCTTCTCTCTTTTAAGCGAACCCCATTCAGTGTGTGAATCTCAGTTGCCCCAGTGCTCATTTTCATTAGCGTGACAGCAAGGTCAGGCAGAGAGGCTGACTTTCGTTGGCAGGGGCTGAAGGCTCCTGCCAAATGTGAAATATCAGCTGTTTAGGTATGCTGTCATCGTAGCGGGCACCACTTGCTCCCTTTGTAACAGCCCAGCTAATTGATATGTGCGCTATTAAAGTGAGCGTTTGCATACCAACCTGATTGAGTCAATACCAGCCTCCAAATCCGAGGCACTTGGCTGAGCTGCGCTTCAAGCCAGTGGGATTTTGAGATGGCCTTCTCCAGGGATAGGTTGTGATGATTGATTTCAGCAGGAACGGCGTCTGATCCTGAAAGTCTTAACACCATATGGCATTGCCACGGGGGAGAGAGGCTGCGTTGGCAACCTCCGAACTTGCACTTCGTGTTGCGGTAGCGCGTGCGAGCGCTGTTAAGGGAAGACTGCTGAGCTCTGTGGATAGGGGTCAATTAGTAGGGGCCTCAGAGGAAGCAATTTCCCCGCTGTCTATCTGGCTTTAAATTACATGCACAAGTTAAGTGACGGCATGATGGAATTGAGCAGTGGTGAGGGGGAACTGTAAAGTCTGATAAGAAGCAGGCGGCTAACACGATCCAGCGGGCTAACTGGAAGGTGGAAAGAAAGACCACCTTGGAGCTCGCGTTGCCGTTCATCCCTAAACATCAGCAGCACTGCTGTATGACAGGCTGTCTCTCCTGCCTGCCACTGTCTCGTAGCCCTCCATCTGGCTGAGGCTCCCTGTGTGCATGTGTTAAACACTTTGTAAAAGGGCAAAAAAGCAGTCCTTGTTCCCGGGCGTTTACAGCTGGAGCAAGAACTGCCATCTGCCCCAAGCGCAATTTACATTGGCGTTGGCCGCAAAGCCCTGATCAGCCCTGAGAGCTGTTTTTTTCCTTCTTTCCTCCTTGTTTGTGACCCTGGTGCTCTGCCAGGGTTCTCTTGTTCTTCTGTTTCCAGGCCTGAGCCTGCAGGGAGTGTGCCTGGTGCTGGAACTGGCTGCGGGTGCCATAAGAGAGCCCTCACTGGGTGACTGTGATGCTCATGCTTGGGGCTTCCAACACGGTGCATGATCCTGCTGTGACAGTGTGAGCAGGGAGGGGAGGAAGTGAGAGGCAGGGCTAGATCTGACCTTTGCTGGACACTTTGCCATGAAGTTTTGTCACTTTCATTCAGATACTGCTACAGAATTTCATCAGATGTCTGGGACAAACATGCGTTCTATGTTGAGTTTTCCTTTTGACCTCTGGAGGTTCTTGGGGACAGCACCAGGCGCCTCCAGCAGAGACCAGAGCTGCTACATCTTTGCTCACCAGGGCCTGATCTCTGCTGCTCAGAAATCTCTTTGCAGGGAGTTAACCTTCTGCATTAGGTGCACTTCTTGCAGGGCAGGAATGTGCTGCAGTTGGTGGGAATCGTGGGGTGGAGGAATATATTTAGAGCCCAGAGGAGACAAACTTTTAGTCTCCTTGCAGTTCTGGCAGATGACTGAGTGCAAGTAATTTCCTCTGAAATGTGGTTGGATGGTGCCTAGTTTACCGTTTCATATGTTGTTGTTTCCTTTTCCTCGTGTGATACTTGCAAAGCAGAGAAAGTGCCCAAACCCCATGACATTACTGTACAGTTTAGAGTATAAATGGCTGCTTGATACACTGTGCATACTGTTGTTAGGGGGGGCAAAAATGAAGTTACTCCTGCCTAAGAAAATCTCTTAGTGGTGGGATTTGGTACTGAACTGAGCAGCATTTGAAGAAATTCTGCAAAATTGTAGGCTAGTCAGGGACTTAACAGCTTCCTTCATACAAACACTGCTTTCTACTTGCATTGAAAATGGCTTACTTTAAATCATTGAACTATGATTGTTTGCTAGAGAAATTGTCTGTATGGTAAGAGAGGTTAACTGGTTGCAGTGGTTCTGAATTTTGATTGCAGTCAGTAGTTCTTTGCATGATTTTCGAAGTACTGGTGTAAGTTATACACTTGGAACATCAAGATTCTGTGCCAAACTCTGGATTTCAGTGTTGTGACTGTTTAATCTATTTTTTTAAGCTGACATAATGAAATCTCTATGCACTGTTTAGGCTGGTCAAGCTTCATGTGTCATGAGAAGGATGATGAATGAGGGTGGTTTGGGATTTTTTTGAGCAGTAATTAGCATAATAAGTGTCTTTTTTTTTTCTTGTCTTTTTTTCCCCCCCAAATCATCGCAGTCACTTTGAACTAGATATTTCAGTTAGAAGTACATAAAACCATCATGACTTGGAGTCCTCTGCCAGCTACAGGATGTTTGGAAAATCTTTTTCAATTCTGTGTTTGTACAAATTGTTGTAGACTATACACATCATGCCTGATTCATAGAAGGAGACTTTGTTTAAGTTGGTAGATATGTGAATGTCATGCTTCATGCCACTGATTAGGGGTGGGTAACAGTAAGGAACAGTCTCAGTTTTTTGTCTGCTTATTCATGTATGTTTGTATTATCATATCTTGGGGTCACTTTCCATGCAATTCTGTTTGCTAAGTGCACACCTAACACCTTTACTGAAGTCAGGGAAGACCTTGCTCACTTGGAGAATGGATTAGGGTGTCAGCAAGCAATCCCTTAGTACTGGGGAAAGAAAAGGAACAGAAACTTTTTTTTTTTTTTTTTGGTCAGGAAACAACATCCTGGTATTGCTTTTTGGGTTTAAAAAAAGTGCCCTAAAGAGTTGAAAAAAAGGTTGATATTACTTTCTGTATACTATGTCATGCATTTATGTATGGCAATGACTAACAACAGGTCTTTTTCAAATATCCTACAAATTTGTATTGTTAAAAAGAAAACTAGTAGTCTTCCAACTCTTAACATGCATATATTTTAAGGGTTAGACTTGGTGAAATAATTCTAAGCAGGCAAACGTAGAATGTACGCCTTAAAGACTCATCAAATACAGCATAATCCTTTTGATCACTGGTTGCAATGGGAAATGGCTGCTGCTTGCATAGGGATAAGCTTTTTGGATGTACCCAAGCGAGTTGGGAGCAGTAAGTAAATTGTGTTACTGTAGCCTTGTTACTGGTTGCTAATAATTCCTAAGCCACCAACTATGTGCTTAAAAACTGGCAGCAGACACCATGTCTCCTGAGGAGTGCCACCACCCAGGGAAAGCATTTCTGTGCTTCTGTAGTGTCTGTGGTTTTGATAGCTCATCTGCTTGGATGATTGTACTGAACCCCAATGTCTTGAAGCATGCAGCTTCCTTTGACGCCTTTTCTGCTATTTGAGAGCCCTGACTGCATGTCTGCCTTCTCTCTTCTTTTGGGTACTTCAATTGTTTTCCACAGTCATATCTTGTTCAGTCGCATGCAAACACCTGTCCTGAAATTGAATTACTCTGCAGTGTAATCTAAAATCATCCCCCATTTCAGCATCCTGTGCTTTCTGTTGTGTGTTGAGTTATGTTGCACTGTACTTTAGATGCGACAGCCATTTAATAATGTTGAAGCCTTAGCTCTGCAGGGGCTAAAAAGATCCCAGCAGGCTTGTTAACTTCTACTCTCAGACATTATGGGAAATATTTTCTCCTCCCTGGAACTCTTCGGCATCCTCTTAATTAACACTATAAAAATCCATAGCCAGGTATGCGTGAAGCCTGTTTAATTCTTTTGCAGTTTTCCAGAGTTTCTCTGTTCCTTCCTCTTTATCCAGACAGTGATGCCAAGTGAGATATGAGAACATAAAAGGAATAAAGGCAGCCTGGGTCATGCTGGATACTGTGTTCTTGTCAGGCAGCATACTCATCAAGTGCCTTTCCCATACTCACCATAGGATCTTATTTTTTCCCTGCTCTACTCAGTATTTCTCTTTATCTCAATCTCTGAAGTGTTGGACATTTTAGAACTTTGCACCTCTCCTTTCTCAGGACAGTATTCTTTTCTGCTTCAGACTGCTGTGGTCATGGTGTCTGTTGTACTTCTACGTAGGATCCCCACTAGCTGGTATCAGAGTTCATTTGACTGGAAGTTATCTTTCTATATATTTGACTAAGAAGCTATCTGTAACCAAGATGAGAGAGATTATTCACTGGTTTAGGAGGTGGAGAAGCAGTATTAAAATTTGAGGAGGATAGAAGAAGCTCATAAATACTGGAAAATGGGAGTTCAGGATGGATATCACCAAGGGAGTTCAGGATGGATATCACTTAAGATGAGGGCAGAGGAGGAGGAAATTAGAGCTGTAGAGTGCTCAAATAGAGGAAAATTCCTCTGCTGAAGGTAAGCAGGGCTTTCCCCATGTCCTTGTGGATATCATAAACCAGTTTTTAAAATTAATTTTAACAAATTGACTGGAGTTTGTGGAGAGATTTTTTATATCAAGGTGAGCTTTTGGTGTGGGTGGAGTGTTGTCTTCCAAACAAGTTGTTCAAGGGGTAAGAAAATGAGAAAATGCATACACACAGAAAAGCCAACAGATATGAAAGAGAGAGGGCAAGCTTGAAAGGAGAGGCTGAAAATGATGATTTCTTGCATGAGGACTTCTTGGTCCTAAAGGTTTCTTTGGTGGTGCGTACTGTGTTTCCTAGGAAAGCTGGAGCATGCTGGCAGCATATCAGTTTGGCCCAATGTTAACACAAAGAAATTGCCCCATTGTCATGAAAAAAATACCCCACAACAAGTGCAGTTCAGTGACATCTGTCCTACACATCCTAACTGATGGGAGATTGGAGACTGGGTGCAGCAGCCTTGGCAGTTACAGGCTTGGAAGAGAGCTGAAGAGCTCTCAGAGTCTGTGTAGAGGCTACAAGGAAGGCAGAGTGAGAGTAATTAAAGATGCTGGAAACAGAAAAGGAGAGGCAAGGAATATACAGAGGATATACATTTTTAAATATGTGATCTCCTAAGCGAGTAGCAGTAAAAAAAGGCTTTTAGTTTTAAAGCAAACAAAACAGGAGAAAAATACATTTGGAAGGGTTGTATGGCCCACATGGCAGGGGGTGAGGGAGGACTCAGTTACACCATCTTAGTAATGATGTAAAACCCATTCCCTCTACATCACCAGTTCATCTGAGCTCTGGGAGGTGGTGAGATGGTTGGCTGGTTGCTTGGAAGCTGATGTAGGGTAAATTGGAGGTCAAAGTCCAGTGGAAGTCACAGTGTCATGAAAATAATTACTGAGATGGGTCTTAATTGTCATCCTTGCAAATTTCAGAAGACACACTCGGGAAAGAAGGGGATTCAAAACCATTTATAATGCATTAATGTTTCCCTCACCAGTCAGGAATTGTGGTGACCTGTTGTATGAGAGTGTTGCTGCTCCTCTTCCTGCATCGAGTCAGACAATGCATGGTGCTCACCTTGATGCTTGGCTACAAGAGAGCCAAAGTGGCACCTATGATGGGTCTTAGGCATTGGCTGGTTATACTCCCTCAGCTGAGATATCAAGTGCTGCATTTGAGTAGTGTATTTCTGTATTTCTCTTTCCTTTTTTTTTTTTCCCCCATTTTTTTCTTTCTTTTTTTTTTTTTTTGCAAGCTTTGCAGAAAAAAAAAACAACAAAATAAGCAAGCATAGACCAAGAATTTAATGGATATATTTTTCACTGGCTCTTTTATCAACAGCATATGAAAAATCCCAAAGGACAGAAGCAGTTAGCTAACCAATGAGGCATCATAGCTGATTTTAGGTTCCATGAAGGAGAAAAAGATACTGAAGCCTTAGCAGCTCAAAGGGAAAGAGATTTAAATTTAGGTTGGGTACTAAGAAACGTGCCTCCTCTCTGCTTGGAGACCAGTCTGTAAGAGATTACTGTACCCCAGGGCAGCAGTTTGGAGGATGATAGAGATGTCAGCCTGTGAGTGCAAAGACTTGTACCACTGGATGATGAACCAGCAGGGATTTCTCATTAATGGAATGAATGTTAACAAGAATAATTCTGTTTTGTGAGCTGGTGTGTGTGAGAAGGATAAATGATAGGGGCTGATGGATGGTCTTCACAGAGATTTGATTAGGGAGAAGGTGAATGGCAGTGTGTGTGTGTGAGAGAGGGGGAGGTGTGTGCACGTGGTACATCCATCACAGTAGGCAGGCACACTTCTAGTTGATAATGTCTGCCAGAGAAGTCAGCAGAAGTAACCAGCCAGGTCCTAGGCAAAAGCAGAAGCTGAGCGCTGGTGTGGATATTTCATTTTTAGTGTCCTGTGCATTGCAGAGTCTTGAGTTTTATGTTCCATTGTGGTAACAAACCTGTATCCAAGAATTTCTCTCTAAAACTTTTGTCAGTGACAGAGCTTTCTGCTAATAAAGCATTTGACTATTGATATTAATTCCCACAGTCAGTGTGGGAGCACTAAATGACACCTTTTCTAACCTGCTTAGCATCATCTTTGGCTCTGAAGTAACGCAGGAGACAGGCCAGAACTCCTGGTTGAGAGGCCAGGCAGGCAGAACCAGCAGAAACAATCCCTCATCCTTGCCTGAGGCCTTCATGTGCTGCTGGAATGCAAATAATAATTGAAAAAAGGCAAAATAGTCACATAAGCTGAGTAGGGACTGCAGCAGACTTAGCAGCTCCAGCCTCAGGTACAGGGCTAGCTGAAAAAGTGAAGGAACTGCATGAACTGCTCGAGAGAGAACGTGAATCCCTTTGACAGCGAGGTGTCTAACCCTAACCCACACCCGAAAAGCCAAACCTCTGACACGTTCCCCGCTGCCTTTGGCAGGAAGCCATGAGGAGCCCGGCCGAGCCGGAGTGTGGCCAGCTGGAGCTCAGGGCAGGCTGGCAGGTGGCAGGAGGAGTTCCGGCCCGCTGGCCCCGCTGCCAGCCCGCCTGCGGCATGCCAGGCTCGGGGAAGCCCGCGGCCAAGCCTGCTCCCCTCGGGAGCGAGCGAGACGGCGGAGGTGGAGACTTGGCTTCGTCCCTCGGCTCTCTGGCCAAAAGGGCTGCGCTGGCACAAGGGAGGGAGCGCGCTGGAAGGCGTCCACTGCCAGCTACTCCCAGCCTGGGAGGGGATGGGCAGAGGAGGTGTGCTCCTTCCCAGGGCTCTGCCTGCATCCGTGTGCCGTGTGCCGGTACCCTCTGCGCTCCGCTGCCGTGCGTTAGGGAGTCGGGCTGGCCCCCGGGGGTGCTGAGGCCGATGGTGGAGCGTGGGAGCTGCTCCCCTTAGAGCTGAAGGTGATGCTCACCGGCACAGAGGGGGGCTCTGTCTCTAGCATTTCCCGGGACTGAGCTGTTTTTTCTTTGATAGCATTAGTCTGGATTCCTTACGATTTCTGATCTGTGGTTGCCGTCTGTTTTCCCCAATGGCATTACGAATTTTTTCAGATCAGGACCCCATTCCTCCAAATGTGATCTCATCTATATAGTGAAAAAAAAGTTAATATATAAAATAAACTGTGGTGTGCAGTGAATGTAAAAGAGGGATACTTTTGCTCATTTTTTCTCCTGTGGAGAAACACATTACTTCTCTGACTAATCCTATTGATTTGGCTGGGGAGCTATGGCCTGCTGCTGATGTCAAGTCCCAGTGGCAGGATCTGGCTGTACAGTGGCAGGTCTCCGTGGCCGTTGGCACAAATGCTTTATTCCCCAGCTGACTCCACTGGAATCTCCTGAGGTTACCTCTGAGCTATTTGAGAAGAGCTGGGTTTTCAAACCATGACCCTGACTTAGGAGTACATTTTAAAAATTTCTACTTGCAATGTCCTGTAGCAAAGGTTTACTTTTCACTCAGTGGAGCTGGCGGCAGAGAAAGTCAAATGAGTTTTCCTAATCTGGTATGTTCTAAATCTGGTTTGTCTCAAATACAGCCTGAGAGATATGCAGTGCAAGTGGAAAAATAACTGCCAGCACGCAGATGCGTGTCCTCTCAGAGCAAATAAAGCTTACTTTTAAAATGAATGTTAAATCTCATCCTTGGGTTGAAGGGAGACAGGCCTGTAGCTCAGGTATGGGGAGAGATGTTTTAAGGTGGGCTGTGGAAGAAAAGCTCACCACCAAACTTCTGGCCCAGCGTACATGTCCCTTTTTATCTGCTAAGTCCAATAATAAGCTTGTTATTAGAGGACATCTGTTACTGCCTGATAACTCGTACATGAGCAGGAGCACAGCGTTGGTGGGCAGCCAGGGATTTTGGCAGCTGTGGGGAGCAGCAGCTTTGTGGACTGTTTCACACCTCGTCCAGAGCTGGGGCAGCACATCCCTCCCGTGGGCCTGTGGCTGGGTGGGAGGATGCCAGGAGCGTGAGGCGAGGGTTATTCCTGCACGGAGCTGGTGTGCATGTGTGCCAAAGCCTCATCCACTCATCCTCCTGCAGCCACAGCTGGCCCCTGGGTGCCAGGTGAGTGTGGTGGGTCTCCTGGCATACCTCCAGGACAGGCAGCGCAGCAGCTGGGAGAAACGGGCCACACGCTGGGTTCTGCGTTTTCCTTCTGCGTTTCCAGGGGATGCAGTTCACACACTAGTTTCTTGCCCCTAAGCCTCCTTGCCTGAAGAAAAACATTCAAGGAGACTGTGTGAGCTGAATCTGAGCGTCATGAGGTTTTCCCCAAAGTCATTGCTGTAGGTAATGTATATTTATGAGCGGAACAAAGTGGGCTGCAGATACTTTGAAAGGCTGCTTTCCTCTCAGGGTGGCTTAGCATTTAGGCAAATAAGGAGTAGAGGTGCTGTCCAGACTGCATTTGCCACTGGCAGAACAGGCTGGTGCAGGACAGATGGCATCTTCCACCTGCCTTCCTGTGTGTCAGGAGATGCTGATGCTCTGTGGTTCAGGAGATGATTATCTTTCCAGTACCTAGAGGGAGCCTTCAAGAAAACTGGAGAGAGACTTTCTACAGAGGTGTGTAGTGGTAGGAAAAGGAGAAATGGCTTTAGACTGAAAGAAGGTAGGTTTAGATTACATATTAGGAAGAAATGCCTCATGCTGAGGGTGGTGAGGCACTGGAACAGGCTGCCAGGGAAGCTGTGGATGCCTAATCCCAGGCAGTGTTCAAAGCTGAGCTGGATGGGGATCTGAGCAACCTGGTGCAGTGAGTGGTGGAGTGGTGTCCCTGCCCATGGCAGGTGAGTTGGAGGTGGTCTATAAGGGCCCTTCTGATCCAAATCATTCTGTGATCTTCCAGTGCTCTGCAGGTCAGGAGACTGCATCCCTCTGCTGGGCTTTAGCCCATCACAGTGTAAGACAGCTCCATTGCAGCAGTGGGACTGTGCCTGTACCACCCTGTGTGCCCTAAGCCCCACCCTTGTCTGGGGAAGGGTCTTTCCAGAGAGGGAAATCAGGGATGGAAAGTGAGTTTTGAATTTGCACCAGAGTCTGTATTGTTTATGTATGAGCAATGCTGATGTCATTTCCAGGGTGACCATTGGACACCTGAATTATCTTGTAGCACTAGAAATACAAGGTGTGACATGAAATAAAGGCCAGTTTGCTTTCCTGCTGGCAGTCATGTGGGCTTTGTGAGACCGATGAGGTGCATAGCCTGCATTCACACAGTGTAAGGAAAGAATACAGGCACTGGTTTATGGCCAGTTGTGGTCAGTGTTTGCTTGGCCAGGCTGCTGATTGATTCAAATTGTATTTCATGCAAGGGCCAGGACTTTCCAGCTGAATTGTTTTGGCCACCATAGAGCACCAGATTTCTCTTTATCTGACCATATATCTCTTTCTCAATATATAAAGATATATTGAGATATACACAGATACACACACACATATACATGTATATATGTTACCGGGCCCAACTGCTCCTCTTGCGCAAGGCATTTCAAGGAGGGATTGTTCTCCAACTTGAGAAGCTCATGTTGGGTTATCTGCAGATCTTGGTAAGCTCAGTTTTCCCACTGTTGCTAGCACCAACAGTGCTAGCTTTGCGAAATCCACCAGTTTCACATCACTTGCCATGTGAATTTCAGATTCATTAACGTGCTGCGTATTCCTGTGTTGGATAGGTCTCTGTAAAGACCACCAGGTAGCCCAGATTTTGTTGGACATAGCTCAGTTGCCATATACTTCCTAAAGAACCTCTGTTGAGCTGGATTGTTTCCAGGGCTTCTCAAGAGGAGTGAGGAGTGCCACATCTGGCTAATAATTTGCTGCAGCCAACATTTGAGTTTACTTCAATGAGAGCAGGATTTTTGCTCATGGATCAAACATCAAAGATTCTTACATAATGCAATATCTTTTAACATTGGTAAAGTATTAGGTCATAATCATGTAGTGCTCTGATATATTTTATTATTCTATTTTATTTCTGAATGCAGTTCACCTCAAATGATTCCCTAGCCTTGTAGAAAATAGTAATACAGGTGACTTACAGTGAGTGTTGGTTGGATAGCTCTGAATTTTTCCTGCACCCTAGCAGCAGCAGCATCCAAAGCAGGTGCAGCCAACTTTCCTGATTCCTTGTATCTGTATCACACCTTTCAGGTGGGTGTGAGACTCAGAGAGCTGAGGACAGAGGATTCTCTGGCAGGTGGGGCAGGCTTGAACTCGCCAAGGGCTGGGCTGGGCAAGCAGGCGGGCCTTGGATGAGCAAATCCCACTGTCTGGCATCCCATGCCTCCTTCAGTCGGTCACTGCAGAGGGCAGTGGGAGGCATCATTCTTTACTGAGAGCCGTTGCTGTGAAAATGCAAGTGTTGAAACAGACTTTGGTGAGGAATTTACAGCTCCTGCCAGCATGCCGTTTTTTATGTGTTGTGTACAGCAAGGGTCTGCTTTTATATTTCCCTGTGGAGCATCCAGACAGATACATAGGTATCATTTTTCTGCTTAATTGAGGATATTTTCTGTTGGCTTCCATTGCCTGTTTTTTGCCTCTTTTCTCCAAAAATGTTGCATGCTTGGTTCCCAATATGAAACTCATTTTTCTAGGCAATTATTAGATTTTCAGATTTCAGATATTCAAGCTACTTCTTCTGCTGTGAAAGCTGGCACATAGGGAGCAGAATAGAAAGTTTGAAAGTGTGGGGGACATTTCATCCCAGGTTTATGTAGGGATCAATCCTCTCCAGCACCATGCTTTATGGTATTACCCGCTTGGAGAAGCCAGGGCTGCAGGTTTCTGAGCATCCTCCTGAGAGCAAGGCTGCCATTTGTCAGCATTTGCACCAGCATGAGCAGTGAAGGCTTTTACAGCAAAACCACGCTGATCAACTCTGCTTCTGCTCCTCACCACCCCTCCCTAGGCTTCCAGGGGGATCTGTCTTTCCTGTCACTCAGGATAATCATTCCCACCGGCAGCACAGAGATCCAGAAATGCGCTGTAATCTCACTGAGAGTTTGATTCCCCAGCTGGGAGTGTTGGGTTTATACAGCCAAGCAGTAGATGGTCATTGCGCTTAAACTTCTGTGTTGGTGTGCTGAACCTCTAAATGGGCTGAAGGGTCTCTCTGTCTGGAAATAACCTTGATTTTTGGAGCAGTGAAATCTATGGATTTCATTGCATATACTGGTTAAGATTTAACTTGATCTAGCTGTTCAGTTTTAAAAGATTTCTTTTTATTTTCTTTTGTTTAAGGGTGGATTAATAATTCATTCCCAAATTGGTAGATAGCACAATGGATATTTAATTGTAAATGTATATCTTTAATTAGAACTTGGTACACAGATACAAAAATTCCTTATCTTGCAGTTTTTCAAAAGCACACATATTAAACCACAGCCTTGCCCTTCAAAAATACTGTTCTGTGTATTTAAAGGTCTGAATGACCTTTTAATCAGACATTACCCCTTTACTTCCAGCTGATATGACAACATCTGACAGTAACTCAACCTGATGTGGCAAGAAAATAAATAAAAGCCACCTCAGTCACTATGTCTTTAAATCTCTCTGTCTAGCTGTGGTTTTGTGCTCAGGCAGATGGACCCACAGCAGAATATTACATTTAGTTTTCAAGTGAAGACAATGTATTGAGTTTAATATGCTTGCATGTTTGACTGTTCTTTTGAGGTCAATTTAGTCATACGATTGTTTCCTGCCATTCCGAACTCCAGCCTCTTCTGCAGCCAAGCTCTTTATAAATTATAAATCTGTAAACCTCGCTCTCAGCAGCCATCTTACAGCCCACACAGACCGCTGTGGATGGTCTAGAAATTGCATTAGCTCTCCTCAGCGTGCCTGGGTGCGAGGGCTGCCGTGCTCTGTCACTACTTGTGCTCATGCTCACCTCATGTAAACGGGCAGAGCAGGGACTGGTAAAGATGGATATGAGCAATTCCTACTTATGCACCACCAACACAAAGAGAACTCACACTAGTCAAGGTGATTGTATTCAACACACCAGCTCATTGTCCTTGGAAGTTAATTTTCAGATGATTTATTGAAGTGTAACATTAGTGGAGAGGGAGTGGATATTGAATTGACAACAGGTCAGAGTTCTGATAATACAGCAGAATTATTTTGATCTCTGGTATTTCCAAGTGCTGAAGCAATAAACATAACAATAACAGCTCCCCTTTCATATAGCTTTTACAAAAAGAGAAGCTGTGTACTGCTTGAGCCTGTTTATCACAAACTGGGCTAATTATTCAACAAAAAATACATGCCATACTAATGAGCAGTTCCCTGGAATTCAGGAAGTAATATTGTGACACCAAGTACAATGCATGTGTACACTGCAGGATCCATGGTCTGTTGGATTTTTATGGAAAAACTAGGAAAACATTAAAAAGGTCTTCCCTGAAACGAAAAAGATAGAATTCTTTCAAAAAGAGACCTGTACTTAAATGTGGCACCAGCAACATCCATGAGAACTTCTTTGTTACAAATACTCATGTGCAAATTTCAAGAGTTTTGCTTTTAGGAGATTTTTTTTCAGATATAACACTACTGTTTTGGAGAAGCTAGGGCCGCAGGTTTCTGAGCATCCTCCTGAGAGCATCCTCCTGTTTTGTGGGTAGCTCTCAATTAAACAAGTACTTGTAAACTGGGACAGACTGATAGAGTGTCATGTTAGGGTTAGTGTCACTCTCCCCTCCCTGGACAATGCCGTCATTAATTCTGGAGGAGAGACATGTGGGTCCAGATGCATGGGTTCAAGGGTGCTTTCATCACCTTTTCACTCAAGGAAATTGAGGACGAGAAGTTCCTCACAGAAATGACACAGCCTTCACAGGCTCAGTCCCTTCAGCCTCTCATGCAGGTGTACTTTAAAGCTGTGAAGGGAATTTACTGCTACTCAAATGTGTATGGAGGCACCTGGGTGCAAGTGGGTATAATTTTCAGGGTGCAGCAGGTGGGAGAAGGAAGGGGGCAGTAGCTCTGTTTACACAGGACTGTTTCTGTGTAAGCCAAGGTCCCGCACATGTGTGAAAGAAAGGACAGGGGCAGTCCTGGGCAGCATCCCTAAGTCAGTACAGTGATTCCCTCACTGGAATGAAGTCATGGATGTTTTTCAGTTCCTTCTGCATTGCAACCTAAATGTGGAACAAGGTGAGGTTTGAAAATGCCAACCTCTCCTCCTGAGGTGTCTGAAGACACAGTGGCACACTTTCCGAGTGACAGAGCAGAGCCTTTGCTACTCCCCTGTCTTGAGCATGGTCCTGCCAAAGCGTCTGTTTAACCCACAAACCCACCCAGCCATAACTGCATGCCCACTATGCTGGCTCAAGGCAGGAACCATTGTACAACCCTGTGGTTATTTTAAAGCACTGTCTGTTTTCCAGATATTTTTTCTAGCAATGTTTACATTTTCATGACTACCTTGCTAACAAACTAAGGAGAAGTCAGTGTGTTAGGTGTGTTACATACTGAGTATAATGTATTGCGTGTGATCCTAAAATGGTGTGTGTTTGGAGAAGGATGTTTCTATTAATTGTCGCGCAATGGGAGGCATCGTGTTGTTCCTAGATAACTGAAAGTATGCCTAAAATGTAAAGGAAAAGAACAACTAGAACTCGAATATGCCAATGCCACAAAAGAAAGCTTAACTTGTTTTCTTGCTTTTTTTTTAGAGAACACCTGTTCCCAGCGCTGAAGCATTCCGATGGTTCTTTTAAGCAGTAGTGTATCTTATTTTCGAGGCAGTCCGAAGTGAATGGCAAGCTAAAGTCTTGTTTTAAGAAACTGCTTAGTCCACCATTGAAGAATATACTCAGATATTATTTTCATTTATGTATAGGGGTTTCCTCAAAAACAAAAGACAAAAACCTGTGAGCCTGGGGAATTGGCCAGCTTCTTCACATTCAGTACACCGATTCTTTCTTTGATGTAACTTAGCTATACTAGTGAAGTTGTTGTCTATTTTTAAAGTGGCTGTAAAAAAAAAAAAAAATTTGGGTAAACCCCTGCTATAAAGTCATGTATCTTTGAAAAGTAACATATCTATACTTCATTTTCAAATATATGTGTTTCAGTACTGTAAACTGTACAGATAGCCGCTTGTATATTGTGTGTTTAGACACAAGGAGACAATCATGTCTGAGCATCAATGGAGATAAACGGTTTGTACACAACAGTGTGGTTCTGCAAATTAAATCCGGAGCAATAAATTCTAGCTTTAACTATTATTTTGCTAGTTGTTTAGCAGCAGCAGCAACAGCAGCACTGTTTTACCATGCATCCTTCCATAGAGACTTGATGCCAAGTTTTCCAAGATAAAAAGATTGTGACGCATCTAGCAATTACCTTCTGTTGTGGTGTTGTGAGAGGGGAAGACGTAACACTCAAAATTAATCCTTCAAGCACTATATTAGAATAGTGGTTTGTGCACTTGCATTGCTTCCAAAGGAGCTTTACAGAGGGGTATCTCTCCAAAAATGCTGTCTGGTGTCTGACTAATTTTTCACTGTGCCGAGCATTGGCAAATGTGCAAAACTAGTCATTTAAATAAAGGTTGTTCTAGGATACAAACCAGAGTATGGGACCTTAGGAAAAATGATGACTCAGCTTAATTAACCTTCACCTACAAGATCTTATGTAACATTTTCAGTCAGTGGAGTAAATATTTTATAAAGTGGAATGCCATATTTTTGGTTCAGGTGGAGCTCTTCACAGTTAAGTGAGTTTTGACAGTTGGACTGGTCTCACTTGCACTTGTGCTTATTTGAGAGCCTGGATATTTTTGTGGTATAAAAAACATTTTTTTTTAAATTGCTTTTAAAAAAAGACCACTTCTCCCCACACGTTTCTTGGTCCACTGAGCTCGGCTTTGCTGAATGACTGGTCCCTTAAGCCCTTACAAAAATGCTTTGCTGTTCTTCTTCCTGTTCTGGCTGTATGGAAGAAATGTCTACTCCATGGAAAGGCAGCACACAGAGGGATATAGCTGACATGCCATAAAAAATATGGAGGATTCTTTACTTAGGGATACCTACTGTTAGTCTATCATCACTTTTTATCGCTTGGCTTTGTCATACCACTCATGAGTGAGAAGGCCATGCCACCAAAGTAAGTGAATGCTGTTGTGCCATGTATTTGATAGATTTATAATTTTGTACAAGATAGGCCCACCATTAGTTTCACAAACAAGGTGCTGGGCATGGAAATAACCAGGTAATGTTGCACAGCACATGTAAATCTCGTACTGTTTCAGCACTTTCTTCTGGTTTTTGCCAAGTACTTCAGCCTTTGGCCCCTGGTCACACTTACTTGGTAAAGCACAAGGGATGGGTTGGGAATGCTCCAGTGTGGGACCTGTGCAGGCAGGGAAGACACCAGCTTTGGCAAGTGAGGGCTGGCAGGCGTCGGGAACAGCCCAGAAAGTGAAGACCAAGGGATGGAGGCAGAGAAACCTCCTGAAGTGACATGTGTGTGTCAGCAGGACCGGGCAGAGCGTGGGTGACCCAGGGTAACTGGAGGGCACAGTTGGGCTGGGCTGACACCTGCATCCTCAGCTTAGGGTCAGTGCATGTGTCTGTGTCCTTGCGTCGTATGACGTCATGTACATGCCTTCAGAGGTGGAATGTCACGCTTAAAATGCTTCTATCGTGGTGCCCCTCTTACAGTTTGTGAGATCCTCAGTTGAATACTCATCCAATGCCCATTCAGTGAGCTTTGTGTCTGTTTGTAGGACAGCCGTGTATGGATTTTTTTTGTGTTGGAGACTTTTTGGTTAGGGGCCTCTGTTACTGATCACTAGACCAATACGAGCTCTGCAAGGTCTTCTCTACCAAAGTGCTGATTGACTTACAAACTGAAGCCTTATTTGCACATCTGGCTGGTAAGCTTGCCTTGCTCTATGAAAAACTCTCATTGCTCTTACAGAAGCAGAGGCAAAGTTGAGTTCAGGCTACATTAGGTGTACAAAGATACTCATAGCAATGTACTTACTGTCTAATACCCTAATGTTGCATGTCTTGTTGTGGTTCCTTTTTTTGTTTTGTTTTGTTTTAAAGAACTGCTGGATCTGTATATTGTAATTGTGGTGTTTTACATGTCAATCCAAAATTGTTAAACACACAAACAAGCATACCTGTTAATTATTGAAAATGAACCAGAGGTGATTTTTCTTTGATTTACCCTTACAGTTTTCATTTCAGATGTTGTTCCTTTGCACCATCAGGTTTTTAGATTCCGCTGAAATAGTATTTAATATGATGTAGTGTGCATAGAGCATTTTAATTAGTGATGTTTGAAGAAGGAAATCCATTTTCTGGCCTGTCTCTCCCCACCCCTCCCCATTTATATACATATTTGTCAATCAGATTATTGTCAAGTTCTAATTACCAAATTTGTGCTTTTCACAAGGTCCAATACCATTTTCCAGTGTGAAAATTTGTACTCTTTTCCATTTTTCATTCTCACAGTGAAAAGTACAAAAAAATAAAGGGTGTGGGCAAAAAAAAAAGCAGAACTGTTTCTGTCTTCTAGGTGTGAGTGCTAAGCCTAGTGGAAGCATTTTTGGCATACCCCAGATAAACTTATGAAAAATGGTAAGCTTGAAAGGGAGCCACACGTACCCATTCTGTCAATTAATAACAGACCCTCCCTACGAGGGAAAATACTCCCTTTTGTACAGACCCCCTGGTATGTAAGTCCTACAATTAATGTTGAAGAATGTAAAGTCTTTAAACGGGCTATATCTGTAATCAAATAATGAAGAAAGAAAGTAGCTAAATGAACATACCATTCAGGGTCGAATGCATTCAGCAAAAAGCAGTAGTGGGTCTTTGATCATGGTTAGATGCATAGTGATATCAAACAGTGGGTTCTCATGTAGCAGCTAAATGTTTCAGATTTTGTTTTTATTAAATTTGGCAGTTTCACGCTGAGCTCTACTGTATTCTTAGTGAACAAAAGACAGCTCCTATGTTAGAAAGTACTCAATTTTCACAATTGCAGGGAACTAGGAGGGTATTTTCAGAAACATGGGCCACAGAAATGTACTCCTTTCACAGTGTTCTCCTATTTCTGAACTGTGCAGTTATCTATTAAATTTTCTAATAGATATTTGTGTAAGGTGTATGTATGCTTGTGCAATTATGGAAAAAAACAGTTTTGGAAAACAGTGTATTTATGAAAAAATAATCACTTATGGGGCATGTACAAAACTGTATAAAAACATTCAATTTGCCCAGTAAAGTTGTTTTTTGTGATATTTCTGTGTTGTTGAATAAAGGACTTTAGTATTCAAAATATCTCTCTTTTTCCATAAACAGGTCCTGTTTGTGGGATCTTAAACAGAGAAAACCTCTTTTACAAAAGAACCCTCAAAATGAGCCAGAAGGTCCAAATGCTGACCTCAGTCTTGCGTGTGGGAATGAATGCTTATGAAGTGATGGTACAGTAGCCACAGAGCTTATCCCTTCTCAATTGGCAATTGATGGAAACCCCATAAGTTGTATAACTGAAGGTAACATCGTACTCTGGATTTTTTAAAATAGCAGAAAAAAATACTGCCTTTTCTTCGACTGGGAATGTTACTTTGAGATTTTGAGGCTATGAAAGGTTAGTGAAGTAAGAGCAAGACTGATTACAGAAAGCCTTAAACCCATTAATGCAGACCTGTGTTGTATAAAAAGAGTGGACTAGTGAGGGTGGTGTGATAAATTAGCAGTTAGCTTTGTATGGAGAGGCATGCAAAGGTGGAATCTCATCTGTAGCTCTTGCAACAAACAGTAGTCCTGAGGATAGATCATCCCATTGCTGTTGAAGTACTTGGAATTACAAATATGGTTTGTGAGGGAATGACAACATTATCTTCCTTTCTGTTTTACTGCTTCTCAGTTCAAAGTTCAGCTCTCTACCTGTCTCAAAAACTATACATAGCTAAGGAAATGTTTTCCTCTTGACATTTTGTTTCCCCATACTACTTGCCGGCATTGAAGCAACTTCAGATAGGTGGGAAGGTTTGTGACAGGCACATCATCTGATTTTGGTGAAATTTGGGACGTCATTTTTCTGCGAATATTCCTTTAATCAACAGAAAGTCTGCTCTTAGGTGCCAAAACAGAATTTTGAACGAGTTTGAAAAATGAGGTAGGTCCTTTAGTCCGTGAGATGCTTTCAATGCCAGCTGATTTTCCAGGGGGAGCCTTGGTGTATCCTTTTGTTTTTCAAGAAAGCAACAAAAGAAAAAGGAACAGAAGTGGATTTTCCACTGATCCTGTCTGCTCTCATCGAAATCCGTAAGGATATATGTTCTTGGGAGACGTAGACTGCTCATTAGACGAGAGTGAATCTTGAGGTCTGTTTGAAGAGGAGGAAAAGGGCTGCCAGGTTGTTCAGGCATACTCAGTGATCTCTCTGGATTAAATATAGAATTCACAGGGAGGAAATACACTCATTTCATGAGACGGTCGATTTGGAAGCAGGAAGAGGTCTCTGAGTTCCTATTCTTTTAATGCTTTCTCTTTCAACATTTTTTCCCCTCAAGTATTGTTTTTTACTGGTCTGAATGAAAAACGTCCCTCAGCTCTGAAGAAATACTCGCCCCAGATATGAACCTTGCAGTTTAAAACTACCTCTAGTTTTTTATAGCTTATATTTTTTAATTAAAAAAAAACAAACAAAAAACCCCAAAACAACAACAAAACTAAACAACTAAAAGTAAAAACCCAGTCAAGAAGCAGGTAATTCTTCAAAGCCAAAGCTGACAAACTTATTACTGAGCCTATTAAAGGAAGGAAAATACCCTTTTGTATGGAAACTCAGTTTTTGCAGGCTGTGTTGGGCTCAATCTGGTTTTGCCACTAGCCATGTCAATGCTCTCTTATATATTTCCAAGGAACAAGTCTGAAATTATGAACAGTCTAGTGATACAGGGCAGTGTGCCTGCTGGGAGGCTCCAGTCTTCCCCATGTTCCCATGGGCTTTACCAGATAGCTTGTGGAATTGGAGGATATTACATAGGAGGCTTGGTTATAAGTTTGATCTTACTTCACTGTAAGGATCTACTCAGTTACCAGTGTGCGCTGAGCATGGATAGATGGCCCCAAAATCTATAAAGGAAAGAAATTATTCTTCTTCTCAGTAATAACTGCAGAACAGACAATGATCTTTGAAACCACTGTACCTATCTGAGGAAAGAAAGGTGAAGTGCTGCAGGATCTACTCTCCCTGTAGGTTTGTCTTGGTTTGCTGTTTGGTTTTTAGGGTGGGTACACGCAGCTGGGTCGCTGGATGCTTCAGCAGAGCCGTTTTGCCCAAGGCAGGCAGAATAAAGGAAATGCAGGTAGCAAAATGTTATTCTTCCAAGACAGGGATCTAGGTTGCCTAAAGAAGGTGTGATGCTCTAGAAGATTTTCTCGGCTCTTCTAAGTTCTCAGATGATATTAAAGGATTGTCACATTATCAGTAATGTAATAATCAGGAAGAATCATTCTACCGCCCATTCCTGAAAAACCAGTTTTAGAAGTCAGCCTTAATGGGTTAATTTCCCAACCAACTCTGAAGGTGCTTCTTAGTGTAATATTACTTCCCTATAACAGAAGATGCTGTGACAGTGGATTGATTGGCCTGTATAGGGCCTTGACTTGCAGAGTCAAGGATCTTTGATAGAAAATAATTCAGAATTCTGGTAGAAGGATCTGCGCATGTCATGTTGTCAGCCAGAGGCTGGATTAATTCTTCAGTGCAGTTCTCCCCAGCTTTGTTTATGATGTGTATAAACATCCTACATTTGAGAAGAAACCACCTTTCTTCCCTTGCTCCTTTAAGTCTGCTCTCTTTACGGAGTTAATAAGACTAACCCTCTGCACTTCTTCAGGAAAGGCCAAAGCATTAGAAGAAATACATCTCTTTTTGGCTGGACATTTTCCTTTGGGAAGAGACAGAAGAGTTAGTCTAGGTCAGAAACTCCTGGTGCTTCCTAACAAGGGTTTCTCTCCTTTGGATGTAGCTTGTGAGCAGAGTCCATACATCAGCTTGGCAATTGGTCACAATCCTACAGAACATCAGCACTAAAGCAGACAGGAGCCATGGGGGGTGTTCCCACTGCCCTCTCCCTGGTACGTGTGACACACACAAGTTTATGGCAGGTGTCCAACACCCTTCCCATGCAGAAGGGCAGGCTTGCTATGCCCAGCAGAGAGGTGAACTTCCCCCGAACTGAGCAGCCTGTAGCATGCTGGAGGCTTTTAAGAAGAGAGGTTTTTACATGTCCAGAAAGGGACTAGAACATCTCAACCCACTTGTTAGCTTTTGATTTGTAGCTGTGAGTGTTGGTGGCCACCAGGCTGTAGGAGAAGGAGCTGGGCTATTGAGTATACCTAGTCTCTCACATGCCTACATTTTAATGGTCATACCTAGAGATTGATAGTGAATTTGAGCAGCTGATATGTTGACCGAGATTAATGCAAAATTATTACAACTGGTTTTCAACCTTTTGTTGGAGAATTAATGAGTAAATAACCTGATCTAGCAAAATCTGTCACCCACATTAGGAACTGTGAACTAATTATTGCTTTCTGATACTCTGCTCTTACTTGTTTTGCCTTTTTATCCTGATTGTTTGCATTCCTAGGACTGATTTGCCTTTCTGATGCAATGCCACGTGATCTGCTGATTAATTTTTGTGAGCAATCATAAACTCCAACCTATGGCTGACTCCATATATTTTTATGCTACGCTCCATAAACATTCATTCATTTATTATGATTACTGTGTGGAAACAGACTTTTACAGGCTAATAAACTTGGATTTGAACTGGTTGAAGCGTTTCCTGGTGTCACTTCTTTCTCTTTTTTAAGAAAAAAACCCCAAAACTACACACAACAAAAAAGAAGAAATAAAGGTGCAAACCTTGACTTGATTTACCCAGGTCTCTCTAACTATCTCCACAAATGCTGTCAGTACTAGACTTGGAAATACCAACAGCAAAACCTTCTTCTCAAGTTGATTTCATTTACAGTGAGAAACACTCCTTCTTAAAAATAAAACAAACTTCCAGGGCTTAGGGCTGGGAAAGAGGGAGAAGGGAAATCGGTTTTTTTTTCTTTAATTGGTTACTCTGGTGTCTTCTCTCCCGTAGACCTGCTTTCTTAAACATGCTGACATGCACAGGGCAGCTTCCAGCTGAGACCAATTAAGCAGAGCATTTGCCTCCAGTGTGGCTCTCTGGCTGTGGCCGGGTGATGCTCATCGCGGGCTGTGTGTCGGCGCGGGCACAGCTGGAGCACGCGCGGGCAGGCGACCTCTCAGCACACACGGGTCCAGGGACAGCATCTTCTCACGCTCCTGGGCTCTGATGCTCCCTGACCTGCTGTGCCTGGCAAATGTCTGGTCAGAAATGACTCTGCAGGTGGTGGAGTATTTTCTTTTTTCAGTGGTTAGTTCAAGCTCAAACAGCTTGGCAATACTAAGTGTAGTACACAGAAGGAACATGGATTCTCATGTTGTAGCTGTTTAAAGACATCTCAGTAGATGAGGAAGCTGGCAGTAATTGATAACCCTCTACATGGGCTCTGCAAGGAGGCCATTGGGATGGAATGGCACTTAGTGCAGAGAGAGGCAGCAAAGGTAAAATAGGTTGGCCTGATGTCTGCATACAACTACATGTCGTCCTCTATGTAAAGAAGTTGTCATCCTTTCCATGTGTTCATCTGAAGTGTGTCACAAACATTATGCATAAAAATTGTATTTTCAGTCTGCTGGAGGCCCAGTCACACAGGTAATCTTAATCTCGCCAAAGAGCAAATGGGAATTTAGGAGCAGGAGGAGGGCTCCTGTTTTGTCAGCTTTCAGGCCTTGAATGCAAGCAGTGAGATCAAGTGTCACTGAATGGCGCAGCTGGACTGGACAGAACCCAGCCTCCATGTACAGTGACCCTGCCAGTGGCACAGCTGTCCTAGACAGGGATCTTTGGAGACCGCTGCTCTGGTCCCTGCCTTTCCTAGTTCTGCTGGAAAGAGTGACTTTTAGAAGATGGGGATGATCCTGAGGCAGTCTCACCACAGAGATGAAGCACAAGCAGGATTAGCTGATGATTTTCTTTTTCCTGTTGTGACCCAGCACATCTTACTTCAATGACATAAGCTAGAATTGCAGCAGCCAGAGAAAATTGCAGCTCCCCAGCAAGGCAGAGGAAAAAGCACATTTGCTCACTCTTTCTTTCCTATTCTTTGTCCCCCTTTCCCCTGTATTTCCTTCCTTTAACCCCTCTCTTCCCTAGAGGAAGGCAGATATGGCAGATGCTGTGGCTCCTGCCAGCAGTTTCCAGCTCCATGCTTTGTGTCCTGGGAAGGTGATGTGGCTGCAGCTGCACAGAGGTTTGAGTTCCTGGAGGCTGGAGCACCTGCAAGGTAGGTGCTTGCTGTGTGGAGTGGTGCCCCAGCAAGTGTGTGGGCTGCTGCTCTTCTGCTTGTGCCACTGGGTTTCACTGGCAGATACCAGGCTGAAGCAGTCAGTGTTGGACTTTTTACATCCCCAGTGTGGCAGGGTCAGGAAGCTGATGCAGATTGCAATGACAGCAGTGAATGTGTAGGTTACATGTGCCCTAAAATGCTGGGGCTGAGAAAATCTAGGGGGACTTCTGAGGGGCAGAGAGTAAGACATGTGCTTGATCCATCACTGGCATGTCCCAAACTTTCTCTGGCGACAGCAAAGGTTCTGGAAAAGAGGTTATAGAAAGCCAGATCTTAGCTTTTTTTTTTTTTTTTTTTTTTTTTCCCTAATTATTTTCTTGGAAACAGCTGAGTTGGTTTTGCTAGGAATTTGAAAGCACACCTAGCTCAAGGCAGGCACTGAGCTGGAGGCAGATGTCTTGCCTGAAAGGTTTCAGCCTGTAGGATTAAAGGTCTGAGTAAAGCTATGAACCACCAAAAATGGGACCTTGCAATAGGCACTTCAGGTGATGTAAACTGCAGATGTTGCCACCAGCTTTGCTAGGGGTAAAGGAGGGACTGAGAAGGGCATTCATTCTGCTGTGCTGTGTGGGGAGACTCAGTCTGGTTTTCTGCCAGCAAGGCTGGAAGCAGTTGGGGTGGATCGGGGATTTTTGGGTGGGCATCCCCTTAGCATAAAATACCATTTGTACGATGGCAAGGAAAAGCTGGGCAAGGGAAGCGGAGGGCTGTGGCACTGCCAGCCAGAATGCTTCCCAGAGAAGTCAAACTGTGCCCCAAGGAGCAGGCAGAAGAGATGCTCTCCTGGCACTTGCACTGTGAGGGCTGCAATTTCTGTCTCTGGCTCCACTGAAAAGAACCAGCAACCCAGTTTGTCATCCTCCTGGCCTAGTGTGCTGAGCACAGAGGCAGGTTATATCCCAGGTGGTTGTTCATAGCAATGTGCTGGGAGTGGTGGTGATGCCCTGGCAGTGCCACTCCGGGGGTGGGGTGGGGTGTCCCCCTCCCCGCTCCCTGCTGACAGGGGGTGAGCCTCCGTTGTGTTTTGATCCAACGCTCCACGCTGCTGCTCTGACACTTCGCCGCTCCCACTGCGATTGCTGCATTTCTCTTCTGCTTTATGTTAAAACAAGGGAGGTGTTTAAATATTTATTATCCCTAGAAACTCCAGAAGCCAACATTCATTTGTATAAGCCCCTGGGATTTTTTTCCGATTGTCAGTAATAATTCATTAATTATTATTTTAAAGTTTTTGTTCTGCCTGGGATGTGTCACTTTCCCACCAATTTGGCAGCAATCTGCACAAGATGTGGGATGTACAGCACCGTGGTTCTTCCTCCTGTGGGTTGTTGCTGCTCCTTCAAATATCTTCCCCTTAAACAAAGTGGGCGTTGGAGTTCCTGGTGTCTGTTCAACTAAAGGGAGAATTTTTTCCTTGCTCTTCCTCCACGTTGTTTTTTGGGGGGTCCAGTGCCTTCTGCTGCCATTGCCGCACCTGTGGAACTGGGGTCTGCTCCTGCCCCTCTGCAGGTATAGGGGAGACAAAACTCATGGCTTTTGGCACCTGAGGATGCTGTGTTTGGCTGTTGCTGCTGGACAAGCATCTCCTCTTGCTGCAGTGGCTGCACCGAGCTGTGCCCAGCCTCAGTGGTCCTTCAGGCTCTGAGCATCAAATTGGCACAGTCTGGAACCCAGAGCCATGAAAAAGCAATCTTGTCTGGCCGTGGCAGGTTGGCATTTTTCTTAGATTACTCTAAATGCAGAGTGTTTCTTGCTTTCCCCTACTTCTGCCTGCAAATGAGTGGGGATGTGCCTGGGAAGTGGCAGACTTCATCTGCAGAGAGATGGGAATGGGGAACTTGCACTGGGAAATGCTTTTTGTTTGGCCCAGAACGCGTTATTTGTCTTCTGCATTCCCTTTTTGCAATGCCTTTCCCTCGAATGCTTTTGTTACCACCTGTGTGTTTGCCGCTTATGCAGGAGAGGACAGTCTCAGGTAGCAAAGGCATTCCTCATCTGAGCCTACCAGGGACATGCCTGTGCCTAATGCCACCACTGCCACATTCCCATAGGTCACGGCTGAGCTGGGTACCAGGGCTGCCAATAGCCATGGAAAACAGTAGCAGGCTGCTCAAGGCTGTGCCCTAACTGGGCTGCCCAAAACCTCTTACGGGAACTGGGGAGAAGATGGGAAAAGCCACTGGGGTTGGAAATTTTGCTTTTGCTTGAGGTAACCACAGGAGATGAGCATCCCTGGTGCAGCCCAGGGACTGAAAGGAGAAATTGCCCCTCTGGGCTGAAGCATGCCCAGGAGGACTGCCTTATGGGGCCACCAAATCCAGCTCCTGGCTGGCTCCTGGCGTGCCTGGGAAGGGCGGGAGCTGCTCTGCTGGGCTGCTCTGGTCTGTACAGACGGGGCTTCTCTGCTCCTGGAGCCTGGGGCCGGGGACACCTCCAGGCAGAGGAGCAGAGGTGGAACTGTGGGCATGTGTTGCTGCACAGGACTGCAGGTACGCCTGCAGCTGCCTCTGTGTCCCAGCCAGCCCAGGCACACCAGGCACAGCCCAAAGACCATCTCTGCTGTTGCACCTAGGCAGTGCTGGGCTGGAGATTAGGTTTGTTAGTCCAACTCTGCTTCTTGCTCTTTTAAAGATGTGCCATGCAATTTGGCTCTGTCCAGTCCTCTTTCTCTCCCCTCCTTCCCCTTCCCTTCCTGCCCTTGCCACTGAAAGGCTCTATAACCCCCATTTCTTTATGAGGAGAAAAAGAGGGAAAACAGACCTTGATTTGTGCAGCTGAGCAACTCCATGACATCTGGCCTCGCTCGGGTCAGGATCTCCCTGGAAACCCACGCACCAATAGGGCAGCAATGCAGGAAGCCCCTTCCTGGGATATTTCAGCTGGCACCTCCTGCTTGCAGCTGGAGCAGCTGGGAGTGAATGCAAGTGTGACAGCACCTGGGCTTATCATTTTTTGGGGCAGTTGGGAGATGTAAAACTTTTCCTGCTTTCCACTGGATGGAGTTTTGCCTTTGCCACAGTAGCAGCTCCTGGGAGCTGCCTTCTGGGAGGCAAGGCGAGCTGCGGGAGCGCGGCTGCGATGCCAGGCTCAGCGGGATTCGCCGTCTGGATAATGCACGGCCAGGGTTCAGCCTGAATGGCCGGCTCGCGTTGTGTGGTCACAGGAGTAATTTGCCGAGGAAGGCTGAGATGAATTGCTTTGGCTCCCGAGAGGCCCAGGAGCAGGGGGAGCCCAGCCCCGGCGCGGCGGTGCCTGCGGCTCCCTCCAGGGCTCTGGTCCCAGGAGGTTTTTAATGGGAAACCCAGGCTCGGGTCAGGATCGCCAGCGCTGCCGGAGCTGTGGAAGGGACCGAGAGCTTTTGGTGAGGATGCTTTAGCCGGAGAAGGAGTGCTGAAACACTGCTTAAAACGTGCACTTCCACAAATAAAGGTGCTACAGCTCTGAAGGGGTAGACAGATATTAAAGAGAACAACCCTGAGAGCATCCCTTATCAAACGCAAGCATCACTTGCTGTGCTGGGAAATGTGCTGTCAGCCAGTCCCCACCCCTTCGTCGGAGGGAGTTGGCAGCGCTGCAAGGAGAGGAAACAGGAGAGGGGAGAAGCCCAGCAGGTCCTGCCTGGGTGTGTGCAGTGGGAACGAGCATGGCCGTGACTCCGCAGGGGCACCCGGGCCCTTGGCCCTGCCCGCGGCTCCTGCTGGTCTCTCCTCCCATGCTGTATCAGAGCATTTGCCTGTCCCTGGCCCCTCAGGAGAGGAACCTGCTCCTCACAGCCCTTCCCAGTGTCTGAGGAGTCTGGCAGTGTAAGGCACGTGGCCACAGTTCCAGGAAATGCCCTGCAGGGACGCCCTGCTCTGTCCATGGGCTGGCATAGGACAGGAGCGGTGTGACACAATGCCTGCGCTGACCCCAGGGCTCTGCACTGTCCGGAGCTGCTCTGGGCTCTTTGTTTCAGCCTTGGATGACATTTCGCTTCATTCATACTCTGGTGGACGCCTGTCACAAGCAGCTTTTAAGCCCGTTTTTACTCTAGCTTTACTTGGCCCACAGAGGCATGGACAGAACCTCCTCGGTGGGACACCAGAGGAGGAATTCAGGGAACTGCCACGGTGTTCAAGTGGTGTGGTGGGAACTCTCTGGAACAGGGTGGAAAAAAGGATCTCAACATCCACCAGGAAGTGGTAGCTTTATTTCCCCAGGACATGCAAGAAAAGCCCAAAGCTGTGCCACTATAAACCGACACTATAAACCGGCTCTGGATAGTGGCTGCCTCCTACACTGTTGCCTCATCTACAACATGGGCTTGACTTCCAGCTTCATTGCCAGATCAGGATCCAAACAGGAATTGCTGTCTTTGCACAGGGCACAGTCACAGACCAGCACCCCTCTCCCAGTCCCTTCCCAGACCCTTGGGCACTGGTTGCTGTGGTTGCCAGCAGAGCTGCAGGTGGCAGTGTGCCTGTGCCCCTCCATGCAGTGGAAGGGGCCATAAACCCTCCCAGTGTGGAACTATCAACCTGTGTGCAGAGAGAGCACCAGTGGGCTGGTCTGCCTGCACTGGTGTGACTTTCCTTACCAGCTGGTTTCTACCAAGCTGATTTAGCTGTGTTTCCCTTCACAGCGTGGCTGTGGAATGCCCAATGCTTCAAAAAGGTCGTGCTTGCTGCAGAAGTGATTTCTTTACTTGGGTGCTGATGGTGTATCTACATCACATATGAGTACTGCAGGGTGGGCCTGTAGTGGGGGATCACTGCTGGTTCTGCCTTTATCCAGGAGTGTCTCCAAACCAGCTGCATTTCCGATGCTGGCAGCAGGCAGGGTAGGAGTAATTTGCTGGGCTGGGGTGTCACTCAGCCGTGAGTGGCGTGTGACAGCCATGATCGAAAGGGACATTTATTTGCCTTTAGGATGGAAGAGACGTGACACTTCTTGTCAACTCCCATCTTTGCAGATGTGGTTTGTGAGGCAATAAGGCAGAGGTCATGGCAAAAGGTCAGAGAAAGCAGCGCTCTGCCTCGGCGGGCGTTTGTCCTGGTGCTGCATGGTGTGAGCACAGCACAGGATAGTGGCAAGCTGAGGAGCAGCTGGCCCACCTTCTGCAGGCTGCTGCCCCTAACAGCTCCAGTGGTTTTGTCAGTAATGGCTCACACGCTGTTTTGATACCTGCACACGTGATTTTACACCTTGGTGATATTTTACACCATGAGAGTTACTCAAAAGACCAAGGGGTGCTTCATGTGTCACTCGCTGGCTTTAAAAATTAACTGAAGGAATCCTTTCATTTAAATATGGACTCAGGTCTGTAGTTGAGCTCTGGTGGTCAGCATGGACTAAAGCAAAGTGAACTAAAAGCAAACCATCAGCTGTGCACCATAATGGACTCCCATGGCTTACTCTGCTGCCATGAATATGAGACAGGAGACTGAATGGATCAGGAAAACAGAGATGAGGGATTTCCACACTCAGGGAGGGGAATTTTTCTGGGCTACAGCCTGACTCTTGCCACATCTGGGGCATCAGGGTTAGGTTCTGGATCTCATCCCACCACTCCTGCTGTTGGCAACACCATGGCCACTGTGCAAACTGTAGCATGCATGCAATCCCTGCCTTTTCCTTCTCCAGCACTGCCTATGCTGCTGAAAGCTGCTCTTTTGCAGCATTCATGGAAAAACCAAACCTGCTGTTTGCAAAGACCCACTCTGCTCCCCTCTTCCCGTTAGTAAACACACATAACCAGCACTTTGCACCATTACACCTCCTTAGAGATGCAGAAAACACATAGGTTGTTTGTTTTCACATATACCTACCTAATTGATGGGTTGGGAAAGGGGAGGCGGGAAGGGAACTTCAGCCCTATTAACTGTTGGGAATTGCGTTCCTTAGATTAGGAGTGTTTGTATTATAAATACTGTGAGAAGCTGAGGCAGAGTGAGCTGGATCTCAGCATCTGGGATATAACCACCAGCCATGGTGGAGCCCTTTATCAACATTGGCATTTTCCCAGATGCAAGGGGTAGTTAATCCAAACTATACACCTGGAATTCAGTTCCTGTGGACTTCAACACTGTTGTGTCCGTGCTGGACCAGGACCTTATGCAGAAGAGCTGAGATGTGCACACATCCCTGCCTGGTCCTGTTTTCCAGAGGAGCGGCTGGAAAGCCACTCCCTGGGTGTAAATACCTGCAATCTTTGCAGGTAGATTTTTTTAAATCTAGAATTGAGATTTGCTGCTCTGATCTATTTATATACAGTGCGTGGGGCAGGAGTATATTCAGGTGAAATTTTTCAGGGACTAGAGAGATTTGTGGTGTATTTATGGCTGAGCATAAGAAAAGAAAACAAACAAAACAATAAGCTCCAAAAGCCACCCTGAGTATTTTTTTTGTTTGGGTTTTTTTATTTTTTGGGTTTTTTTTTACTTTATGTCTGTGCACCACACTAATGCTTAACCAGAAACCGAAGCAGAAAAGTGTCAAAAAAGCCATGTTCATATTTCTCAGGTAACACTGATGGTTTTCTCTTTCTGGGAGCAGGGCTGCATCCTGCAGGGTCATGGCACCTGTGGAGAAAAGCACAGTTATTACGTAAAACAGAACGAAACGGATCCAATTCCATCTTCCTCTCTTTTCGAGGGGTTGCTGTGAAATTCGAATGCGTAAAACCTCCTTTTGGGCCCTTTTGCTTTTATCCTGATGGACAGGCCTGACACGGTGTGAGCACTCCTAGGTTAGAGATTTCTCCCTGTGCTTCTCCCCAGACCCACATCCTTAACGGTGGGCTGCTGCCCTGCCCCCACTGCCTCCAGCTCAAGCCAGACAAGCAGCCGAGGGCACTTTGGAGAGTTGTCAGGTGGATTGGGCCATGCTAAGTGAAGTGTGCAAGGAGGAGAGAGGGGGAAAGAAAAATACCAGAAAAATACCAGGGCTGTGCACCGGTTCTTCAACCTCTGGTAGGGTGACAACCTCGCAAGGGCAGCAGAGCTAAACGTGACTAAAACGGAGCCTCTAGGGTGGTGACTCTCCACTTGTCATCTCCAGCACAGGGCTGAACTCAGCCTGGCCGCCTGTAAAGCCGGGGGAGCAGATGCATGGATTAGTGATTACCTTTCCCCTAATAAAAAGGGAAAAAAAAGGGAGAGCGAGCGGTCCTTTAGCCAGTTATTGCTTTTATAGCCGCACACCTCTGTGCACCGAGCTGAGACAGCTTCCTCTGTGCATTCAACTGAAAACAAAGAGCGAGAGGGAGAATGAAGGAGCAGGATGCAGCCTTCCCTCAGCTGGCTCCCAGACCTGAGCCTCGCCCTGCTGCCCGCCTGCCTGCATGGGGGGACAGCCTGCCCTGGGGGTGGGGGCTGGGGGGGCACCCCTCAACCTGTGCACTCCTGCCCACCTTCAGCACCCTCGGAAGAGTCAGGTTACGCCACAGCCAGTGGCAAGAATGCAAATAACTGAGAAAGGCTGCCCCCATCACCGAGAAAACCATACAACCCCCCCAAAAACCCACGCAGGATCACTCAGGCAACAACTCCACGGTGCAGAAACCCGTCTAAAATGGAGAGCATTGCAGAGGCACAGCCTGGTGTCGCTGAGGTAAAATGGGTGCATTATCTGCAGCAGCACAGCGCTCTCGCTCCTTCACCTCCGCGGCTCCGCCGGCATGGAGGCGATTGCACAGACAATGTGCCATCCCTCATTCCCTCCACTTTTAATTCCTCCCCCCTCCTCCCGTGAATCCATGCAATTTTCCGTTAATAAAAAAAATAAGAAAGAAACTAAAGCTCTTCCTCAGAAATCTAGACATTAGCATACTCTTCCTAATACTTTAATCCCCATCATTGTTTATAATCGGGCTACACACAAGGTTATGCACAATGCTGACTGATTTATCTATCTATCTATCTATCTATATATATATTGTTTTAATTGAAACGGCAACATTTAGGTTCCACCTTAACAGTGCACCTTAAAAGATTATCTCGGTTATTTCACAGGCACCGAGCCGGCACTAATAGTCCAAGGCAGATATTGAAAAGCAGCGCAGGGCCAGGCAGATCTATTAGAAATTCCCATCCACGCGCCTCATACATATTGATTTCTGACACCAAGCAGCAGTGAAAGCCCCCGTGGGAATAATATATTTAGCAGGGTTCGCTGCGAGGAGGTCACAGAGTGCATACAGATTAGCTACAGAGGACCAAGGCACTAGTGTTGGAGCCAAATGCTAGATTTTATATCATTTTAATCTGAACTTTTATAATCCTTTTAGTTCTTCTTTCTCTGGATGGCAGAGGAAAGGCTCCTCTGCATGTATCATGCATCTTTTTTCTTTTCCTTCTTTATTCCTCCTATAAATGTGCAAATGCTGTTGTAATGGGGAGGAATGTACCCTTAGCATTAGCAGGAATAGGCACAAACAGATTTGGGGTTTATATGTAGGTATGTGTGCATGTGTATATATGCACTGGTGTGTGTGTGTGTGTGTGTGTGTGTGTGTGTGTGTGTGTGTGTGCCTGCTTGTGGATAATAATGGTCATTTTGGCTGGAGACATCTCTATTTGAAGATTTATTTGAAGGTTTCCTTCAATGAGGGTGGTGGGAGGGGGTCTCAGTAAATCTCAGGCTCCAGTTCTAATGTGCAGAAATAAAGAACTGCTCTAAGACCTTCTTTCCTTTTATTTTTATCCCAGAGCTTAATTGAGCAGAAGTCACATTTACGCTGTTGAGCCTCAGAAAGCAACAGCAACAACAACAACAAAAATACCTAAACAGTTTTAATTACCTTTCTGCCTGTGCTGAGGGGAGGAGGTGCCTGCTGGCCGTGCAGGGGTGTTGTGGCTGGCTGAGGCAGCGGGTCGGGGGGCTGGAGGGGTGCCAGCATTGCAGAGGGAAAGGTTAGAGTTGACACACTTTGACACGAGAGTGAAATGCGCTCCGACAACAAAGAAACCAGGAGATTGCAGCCAAACAGACACAAAAGCTCAGGGGCATCTTGCAGGCAAGAGAAACACACCGACTCAATTTTTTTTCCCTTTTTTTTTTCCCAATTTATTTAAAGAAAATTTCTCAATTCTTCCCAATAAGCAGTATTCCCATACTGATCAAACCCACCTGTCCCTGGCAGGAAAGTCATTCCTAAAAGCTGTGTGACATGCAGACCCACTGCTTTCAGTGTTTCCCATCCTGGCATGGGGCAATGACAGTCACCCTACCACCCAGAGCCCAACCTGCCAGTTCTAGATGCTGCAGGATGAGTATGGGTCACTTCCTGCCTGGGAGGCAAAAAATAATTTGAGTATTGTTTTCTAATTTTGAAAATGAAAGGGAGGAGCAGCTTTTGACACTTCTGTTGTCCCTCAAGACAATGAGGTGCTCAACTTTGGGCTAGGAGAGGCTTTGAGAAGTGCTTGAGAGACATGAGTTGTCTTTTTTTCACTTTTTAGCTCTCTGAATGATGGTTTCTCTGCCAGAGGTGCCCCCCTGTACCTCAGACAATGAAGCAGCAGTCGAGTTGTCAGGAGAGAGGAAACCCATAAGCCTGCTAGAGGTGCTGGGGAAAGGAGAGGAGGAAGCTGGCTCACCGTGCTTGGGGGTGGGGTCCCTGCTGTCCTTGTCCACCCTGGGGCAGGGTGGGGTGGCCCTGTGTGGCCCCAGGCTCTCAGTTACCTGTGGGGCACTCTGGGGGCTGCCTGGCTGGGCCCCAGACCTCCACTGGGGCACAGTCACAGTGTCCTCGGGACACCCCAGGTAAGGGGAGAGGTGTAAGGGGTGGGTTTGCGGCAGGGTCAGCTCCACCTCCCAGCTCGTGTGCTGTCCCCATGGCTTCTGCTGGTGTCCATTGTGCCCAGCCATCCTGTTGTGGCACCAGTGCCAATGGCAGGAGCTGGCTGGGCATCCTCCCCAGCTGCAGCACAAAGAGCAGCTCAGTCTTTCCCACCCATAACCTGAACTTACATGCTCTTCAGTCCTTCACATGAATTTGGATGCTGTTTGCAAAGCATTTCTGATTTGAAGAACAAGCAGCAGTACAGTCCTACCTACCTTCCAAGCTGACTGCTCGAACATAGGAGTTCTTTCCAAGACCTGTCTGCTCTATTCTTGATGGGTGACACTATTCACCCCTTTGCTGCCCTCCTGCAATCTCCATAGGCACCCAGCTGCAAACTCTTTGGCAACGAGTGCTCCTGATTCCAGTGGGTGCTCACTGTAGACTCCTTGCAGCTCTCTTACTGTTGGTCTTGTCTTTGGGTGCCTCCTGAGAGCAAAGACAAATCTGCTTCTTCCTTCATTTCTGCAGTCAGAAGAGTCACACTCTACAAGGAACGTGCAGGGTCACTAGAGAGAGCAAGGCTCTTCTTTGCTTGCTTTTCAAAAGTGCCATGGTCTTGAGCATCACAGCATCATGCTTTTGTCTTCTTCCCTGCCAAACCTCCTCATGCATCAGCCTTGTCACCCTCCCAGGGACTGATGGCTATCACCTGTCTCTGTTGGCACAAACACCCATTCCAAAGTGGGGGCTGTGCTGAGCCTGGCTTTCACCAGAGGTCTGAAACTACCGTGGCACACATCTCCCAGCTTACACAGGTGCGCTCTCTTGGAAAAACCCTTTCCATCACCCTTGTGCTTTCCAGGGGCACAAATCCTGTCACAAACTCTGTGGCAATGGGTCCTCCCAGTCCCCAGGCTGCTGTGGTGCAGTTTATGCACCTAGCTGTCCTAAAGGTGAGCCTTAAAATATTACACCAATGGTCAGGCCAAGAAGGTTGTCCACTTATTCATCAGGTTATGAACTTGGGGCTGCCTTCCCAAGGCTCTGGATAATGTGTCACATCAGTGTTGCTCCTGATCCCAGACCAGGGCTTGGGCTGATGCCAATGTTTCTTAGGGAATATGGGGCACATCTTCCCACCAATGCCCTTCATGGGCTGCTGGTGGAGGTCACTTGCAGTTCACCACCTTCTTGTGAGAGCTTTGGGGGCATTAATCATTGCTTTGCTGTGGCTCTAGTAAAACACTGAAGTGCTGCACAGAAAATAGGTCTCTTCATAATGTTCAGCCTCCCATTCCATAAAACTCAGTATTTCTCATGACTTGTGCTGGTTGGGCCAAGTGCTGGCATTTTGCAGAAGGGTTTGGTGGGAGCTGTCCAGCCCAGTCCTCTGACATTTGAGAAATGGTAGGTTCATGTTACATCTGCACTGCTGGTGAGGTTATTCAATTGAGCAGCTGCCTGGAGCCAAGTCCCACCCACAAATTCTTTGTCTGAGTTGGAATTCAGTGCTTGGGCACAATGCAGGTCTTGCTAAGGACCTCACTTGTCAACTAAACTATTTACAACTCCCTTATTATTCTGCCAAGATAAGTTTGGTGTTTATCCTCTGTTGTTCACTACTTTATACTTTAAATTCAATTAGTTATAGGTGAAAAAACCTCACGTTTCTTGACCTTAAAAGTACAGGGTAAAGGTTGCAAAGTTCAACAGCAACCAGAGCTTAATCCATATCAATAATGACACCAAACAGAGAACCATATTTTAGGTTTATATGCCACCTCAAGTACCTGGCTGGACTTCTTGTTTCACCCAGGATTCCAGTCCAACATTCACCACTCAAACAAAGTTGCTGCTGAGAGCATGGGACCGACCTCCTCAGATTTGGGTTTTTTTCCTTCGTTCATATTTGAAGATCTCCATCTCAGTGTTAAAAAACCCAATATGCTGAGGTGAGGTCATTGCTGGCCCTTGGCCAGTCTCTTCCACACAAATCCCCAGTGTCCTTCTATGTCTGGAGGAAATGGCTTTGTTCCTATGTTTTGGTTGACAGACTCCATGCTTTATCCTCCTGCCTTGGTGCTGCCCTGGAGCACTCTGTGGCTCCTCAGAAAGAACCATGCCAATCCTTGAGGGTGGCAGCTGCAAACTTTCTGCCTCTCTGATGGCACAAGTCCTGTGCAATACTTCCCTGAGGCTGCTCTTGAACTAGCAGCACACCTGGAGAGGTGCCTCAGGAAGGAAGGTGGGAGGTGAAGGCTCATGGTGGTGGGTATGGTCAGGAAGCCCCTGCTACTGTGGCTGGAAATGGGTCCTTGTCAGTAGTGAGAAAATCTGTATGCAGACCTATTATCAGATTTGGGAATTGAAGCCTGTCAAAGAAAAGAGGCTGCTGGGGTCTAAGCAGGGTGGGAAGGCTGGGTGCAGGAAGGGTTTTTGGAGAGCAAATGGGCAACTTGGGTGATGTTTGTTCTTGTTGTGTCACTGTGGGCTGCACAGCCGGTGGGTCAGAGGCAGGCACTGGCTTTGGTGTGTGTTCTGCAGCAGGGAGTCAAGTCACCACAAGAGTCAGAACTGCTGGGCTCAAGGCCAGGTTGGACGGGGCTTTGAGCAACCTGGTCAAGTGGAAGGTGTCTCTGACTATTCCAGGGCAGGAGGTGAGGTCTTTGAGGTCCTGTCTTTGAGATCCTGTCTGATCCAAACCATTCTCTGATTCTATGAGCTGGAGTGTGTGGTTTTGAGGTAATTTCTGTCAGCAGCCTTCACACAGCTGTGCCACGTGCTTGGGAGGTCTTGTTTCCCCCAGAAGCTGACTGCCAGCAGCAGACCCAGGACCAGAACACGTGGTTTTGAGGTACCTTCTGTTGGAGCAGCTCATGGGACACCTGATGGCAGGGTGTGAGCTGTGAAGTTGGGAAGCCACTCTTCCCCAAGTCTTCTTCCCTGGCACAAGCCTGGAGTTCATGACCTTACTGGTGACAGCAGCAGCAGTGGGCTGGCCAGCTGCAGCACTGTAGGTCCCAGGGCCTGCCCCGGCTGCCTGCAGTTGTAGAGGGTCATTTCTGGCACTGAAGTGGCTCTTGGCCACTTTGGGATGGATGTCTGTCCTCGTCCTGCCAGGCCCTCCTGGGGCTGTGCTGCCAGTGCCTCTCTGTGAACCCAGACGTGCCAGGGGCAGAGGTCACTCCGAAATGCAGCTTTTTGATGCTGCTGAGCTTGGGGTGTGTCCACAGGCTGCAATACATCTCTCTTCCCTCTCTCCTGTTCTCTTCTCCTTCCCCTCAGTTGTTGGAGCCCGGAGGTCTGTGGGCTGCACCGAGTCACAGGTGGATGTGAGACACTCCAGGATGTACCCAGGCCCTGGTGATGCAGAACAGGGACCAGATGTGGCACTGCCCTTTGGAGAGCAAGGCCAAGAAAAAAATGGCAATAATTGGCAGATGCAAACTATGGGAGCTCAGCACATCACTCCTGATGTCCAGAGCTACCGAGAGAACCCTTGGGGGGGGGGGGGGGGGGGGGGGGGGCCTCGGGAGTCTTGGAATGTTGCCAAAAGCACGTGGTAGCTTGATTTTGATCCATCTAGAGATGTGCCACCGATGTATGAGGAAATGGAACCTGCGAGAATCACTCGAGTGTAAATGGTGAAGGGAAGATACCATTATAGGGTGAATCACAAATTTTGGGGTTTTGGTACAGGGGGGTTGTAGAGACAAGATGGAGGAATCAGGGTGTGCCACCAGGCTCTTCTTTCTTCTTCCTGTCTTCCATCTTCTGGAGTGGTGATGGCATTTGGGGATTGGTCTGGGATGAGAGTGTAGTTAGTGACGAAGATGATAAGTATTAGAGACAAAAGGTAAATATGATATACGTAGTTTTTGTTATAAAAGATGCGACCGCCTTGGGGGTGGGCAGAGTGCCTTTGGCTGCCGTGCTGGTCAGATCCTTCGGGCAGAGAAAGGACTTTTTAGATAAGAAATAATAAACAATTCTGAAGACCGAAAAAACCTAGTGTCCAGACTCATCTTTGAAGCCCAGCGTGCAAGAGCCATCCTGAGCGTGTGTGGGGGCAGAGACAGACAGCCGACCCCACAGCAAACTAACCTTATGCTCTCAGAGGTCTTTTCCCAGTAAGGCAAGAATTAACAAATCCTTCTTCATCTTTTATGACATGGCAGAAGTTTAATGGCCACTTCCTTAGACCAGTTTTTGGGGGACTGGTTTCAACTAAGATGGACAAAATTCCCTCCACACTTGCACCAAGGCAACATTTATTTCCTATCCAGTACTGTAATTGATCTCAGACACAGAGGCCTAAGCTTTTCTGACACATAGATAGGATCTTCTAAGCACCACATTCCTGAAAGATGCTTTTAATTATCCGGGATATCCAATATTATCTCACAAAACCAGTCAGGTCACAGCTCAGGTCTTTGAGGGGCTGCATGCTTTTTGTTGGAGTTTTATTTTTGGTTTTTTTTTTTTTTTTGAGGGTTTTATTTTTGTATTTTTGATTTTTATACTGCAGAATACTGCTTGTATTATTTCTAATTAAACAGAATATTTTTATTTTTCTAAGAAGTAGTCTCCACTTGCAATTTCCCCCTCTTGGAGAGAGAGTCCCCAGCAAATACCATCAAAGTCCGTCAGACTGATTTTTAATTTCAAAGTCTTAGGATAATGTAGAGATGCTCCTTCTTAATGCGGAGCAGTGTTGGTTGACAGGAACACAGCAGCCTGAGTTTCTGTGTTGAGGAGGGGAGCAGGGCAGGCAGGGCTGTGTAAGTCCCTGCTCCTGAGACCCTGGCTTTGGAAGGGATGCACCTCAGCTGGATTCACATCTGGCTTACACTTAAAAGACTGCTCACACACCAGCTTCCTCCTGTTTATACAGCTGAGTTTTAAGACACTAAGTCTGTTCTGGGCTTTTGTTCCATCATGTGGTAAAAAGCTGCAGCTTGGTGGTATTTCTTTTGGCAAGCCACCTCACAGGCGGGGATATTTGAAAATGAGCAGAGTTGGTGCTGGGGGAACGCCCTGTCCACATGGCCATCCTGCCCCTTCTGGTATCAAAGCACCAGCTTGTTTTATACCCTTTTATCTTTGTTATGTATTTATATACAACCATACATTTTTATACATCTATATATATGTATATATATTCTAAGAGAGCACAAGGAAGCATCTCATTCTAATGCAGCTATGTTCCACAGGTATCTCAGTTAGTTCTCTTGATGACCAGGAAAGGGTGGCCCACTCTTAAATGAGGTGGGGAAGCCAGCAATAGGTGATGTCAGGAAGACAAAAGCACTCCATACCTTTCTTATTTTTCCTCCAGCTTTACCCATTTATTCACCAATGAACATTTTTAGTGTTCATCTCAGCAGCAAGGAGGTAGAATTTAGGGTGGAAGAAGAATACAGCAGGATATTTTCCACAAGAATAGATTCAAGGGAGCTCAAAGAAAGATTCATTTAGCAGTTGGCAATTTTATTTTTTTAGAACTGCTGGCAACCAGGGGAGATTTCAGAAGCCCGGGAGACGGTAACAGGAATGTCCATCTTGGAAAAATGGCAAAGCAAGGAGACTAAGGAGCCATAGACCAGTCAGCCTACTTAGTACTTGGAAAAGTGCTGGAAGAAATAATCAAACAAATTATTTATGAGCCTCTAGAATATAGCATGGAGATAAGTAACAGCCAACAGGGATTTGTCAGGAACAAATCATGTCAAACTCACCTTATTTCCTCCTATGACAGGGCAATAAGCCATGAGGAGAGGCAATGAATATCATATATCTTCACCCAGCAAGGCTTCTGATGTCTCAAGCCACACTCTCCTGTAGATGCCACAGGGATGCAGACCACGGAGTGGGAATAAGCCAGTGACAATGAACCATCACCTCTGTGCCCCATGCCTATGGTGGGATGCATGGCATGGACAGGGACAGCTGGAGAAAAGGTGAGGTGCTTCAATAAGGACAAATGCAAAGGAATGGTTTTAGGTAAGATTAAATGGTGTACATCCCTGGTCAGGAACGTTTAGCAAAACAGCAGATCAGCAGGCAGAAAGGATCTGCTGGGGCTGGAGAGCATCACAAGCTGAACATGAAGCACAGCAGTGGAAAAGCAGATACCTCACTGGGTGAAACAAGGGGTGAATCTCAGGTGAGAGAGACTTTCTGCACCCACTGCTAGCAAGGGCTCAGGTGGCATTGTCTGCCCCAGTTTGAGCACTGCTGTTGGAGAAAAATATGGATTAATTGGCAGGAGTTCACCTGAGAGCACTGAGGATGGTATGTGGCCCTGGGAGCACGTCCTGCACAGGAGAGTGGAAAGAGCAGGATTTATTTATGCTGAGGCTAAATGGTAGGTGCAAGAAGGTGGGGAGTGAGGTGGACAGGACCAGAAGCCCAGACTGTGTTGCAGGAAGGGATCAGGAGGTTGGAAACGAGTGAGACTGGTGGTACAGGTGGAAAGCAATGGGAAGAAAGTGTGTGACCTGGAGGGTGGTGGGTTTGCCACGGCAGGGAAAACTTTGGGCGCAGCTGATCCCACAAGTGAGCAAACAGGGTGGTCCCTGGCTCCTTCCAGCCCTCATTTCAGAGGGAGGGAGCTAGGGAGGGGTGTGACTTTGTTTTCCTGGGCTTTGTGCCCGCACGGGGATGCTCTCCTGAAATCAGAGCAGGCTACTGCTGCCTCGTCAGCATTCGGGGTATTCGCCGGAACGAGACCTGCGCTAATCAGCACAACGGCGACATAATTAATTATTCTCAGCACCTTCTCAATGGAAATGTTAGAAAGAGGGCTAAGCTGTCCCCGCTGCCCCCCTGTAATCCTGTGCCACGGCTGGCTTTATTGGCTCTGAGGGGAAAGGAGGCACATTTGCTTTCCTGCTGATACGGCGTTAAGCATGCTCACTTCACAGGCGCGTGCAGATGAAAGTGTAATTGCATGGAAGGTGAATTGATTGCAATTAACCTCAGGACTTGGCCTCGGGCTGGGGTGTCCCACCTTCCTCCCTGGGAAAGTGCCATCAGGGGCACAGCACACGGCTGATGAATACGCATATCATGGCACGAAACACACGCGGTACAGGTGAGAGTGCATAAATCATCCAGGAAAACACGTATTATGCCGAAATGATCAAATTATAAATGAAGCACATAAATCATGAGATTACACCATTGGATTTTACCAGGGACCATAAATTATATGGTGAAGCCCGAGGTTCACCGAGAGGTTCGCGGAATAATGAAATGGGACTCGTATAACTTAAGGACAATATCGTTATCTCCATGAAATGGAAACGCAAATATCCAGCCCGACCTCCATGTATTTTTACAACATCTTCTATCAGGAAGGCTCACAACAATAGGGCCAGTTAAGCACAATAAGCCCCAAGGAAGCCTCCCCTGCCGAAGCAAACAACGATTACACATTAAAAAGCATGTTGGAAAGATAAGTTTGTAAGGAAGATAAAAAGTCTCCAGCAGGGCTGATAGTTGGGCGGCAAAGCTGCTCCGAAGGTTGGTGACACGCGAGCAGGCTGAAAAAGCTCCGCTGCTAAGTGTGAAAAGTAGGAAGAGTTATTCTGTGAGCAGCCGCTTGATTTCCTATTGATGGAGAGCGCGGGGTGCTGGGGATGGTGGGGAGCTCGGGATGGCGGCTGGAAATGGGCTCAGCAAGGCACTGCCTGGCAGCTGCAGCAAGGCAATTAAAAGTTAACATGAAAAAAATTCAAATCGATATGCTCTACAATTGGAAACCAATGTGTTCAGGGGAAGAAAGGGGGAAAGGATATTGAGTGCAGTCATTTCATACCTGATCTTCTGCCGGTTTTTGCTTTTATTGGTCTATTTTTCCTTCCTTGCTCCCTCCAAAAAGCAATTTGCTTTTTTGCCCCCCTCCCCTAGGTTGGTTTTTCAAACAGATACAATTCAGCGGAGGAAACGCCAGTCCAATAAAATAGAAACCCCTCATATTTTTCAAAACACAGCTTTGTTGTTAATCAAGCCATTGAGAAAGTCCGGCTGTCCTTTGGCTGCTGCCAGGATTCCATGTAACAGAATGGGTCAGGGCACTGGGTTCTTTCCCCAGTCGGTCAGCGTGTCAGTGGTGCCAGTGCCACAGCATCACTGGGATTTACATCCCTTCCCAGCATTGCTGAGCTGGAGATACGGGTGGCACATGTATACCGGGGGATTCCTTAGTCGTAAACAAAGTGTTTGACCTGTTTCATTCCTCGGGGCAGGAGTGGAGCCAGCTGAATTTATGTACTGGGAATGGCTGCTTGATGGCTGACCCTGCAGGGGCACTGACTCAACCTATTTCTGGCTGAAGATGTTAATAAGGATGCAGAGATGTCTCAAGTGGGCAGCAAAACTAACATTTAAGGGAGAATGCCTAAAATGTTTTGTAGTACACAGACATAATTTTTAATTAGCAGGCACACCAGATATAGTATCCACTAATACTCAGTAGTAAAATCCATCTTCAACAGCAAAACTGTCTTCAGCTTGGATGCTCAGCTCCCGTAAGAGAGGGCTCCACTCTAATTTATTTTTCAGTGAGATTGGGATGGAAACCTGGTCTGGCATGATGGGAAAATAAATACACTTTTGAAGAAAAAAATGGGGTTTGGGCTGCTAATCCCTGGGAGGGGGAGGGCCACGCTCAGCCTCCTAACCAAAATAAGTTGGTTAAAAATAAATAAATGGTTGAGCCTGCTAGGTGTGAGCATAATCATTTTACTATATGATCTATGCGTTTCATTAGTTGAGGTACACATTTCGCTATAATAAATGTGCTTCAGCAAATGATCTATGCATTTCTTTCTGGAATGTATGTGTTTCACTGGGAAAGGTATGTGTTCATCAGCTATGAGTAATGCTCCTGATGGCCCTGCATTATGTTGCTCAGCTGGTATCAGCCCAGCTCAGCACATCCATTCCCCCACAGCTGCAGATCCAGCAGGACGGCACCGGCCGGGCCCTGCCGCTCCGGGGCTGGAGGGTGCCGGCGCCGGGGAGATGGAGCAGAGCAGGGAAGCAGGAGGGTCTGTGTGCGATGCCTGCCTGCTGGGCACACGTTAGAGGTGTGAAAAGCAGGAGAGGGTGTTGGTGAGGGCAGGCCAGGCCTTGGCAGTGCACGCAAGGGCCCATTGGGAATGCAGCGGGGGATGCAGCCAGAGGTTTGCCCATCCACTCTGTCCTCAGGTCCTCAGTGGTCCTCTCTAGTCACCCAGCTGAGAGTAGGGCGATTTCTTTTGCTTCCAAAGATCACCCAATGTGGGTGATTTCCTCCCGAGATTTCGGGGGGCCAGCCCTCCAGAGGCACCGCCATCACTGCTCCAAATTTTGAATTTCCTCCTTGTCTTCCTTGACATTGCCACTGTGTTTTGGAAATTGCCCCTGCCAGCACCTGAGGCGACTAAAGCTAGATTAGCGATTGAGAAAAGGTTTCCTAACTGCTTGATGATCAGTCCCCTCCCCCAGCAAGGCTCCTTGCCCATTACAGCATTGTTATTCACTTGTAATGACATCGCTTATTACCGCAGAATACATATTAGTCTTGGCCATGGGACTAATGATTTGTATCTGAGCCTTCATTTTAAAATCACTTTTCATCAATACATCCATTTTTATAGATACAGCTTTATATAATTCATTACACATATTTCCCTTTACTGACCTATTTTGCTGTACCCTGCATCTATCACTGTAGATGCTATTCTGCTCTTCTGAAAAAATCCTGCCTTTTCTACATTTCTCTTCATTAATATGCTCAGGAGCTGTGGTCACATGTATTTTTGTATTATCTTATAGTTTCCTCCCCTCTGTCGGAACAAAAATGGTGATTCTGAAAAGGGCTGTAAAATCTGAATGAACCTGAATTAATTAGGAGCTCTATTGATGTTACATAATGCCCATTTCAGTTTACCCAGTATATATTTTCTGATTAGTTCCACTTGCTTTCTCTTTCTCTCTTTCTCAAAAAAAACCCAAAACCAAACATTTTCAGAGTGTGTCATTTGGCGGAGGCAGTTTTAAAGGAAACCATTTCTGAAGGAACTAGTTCAGTGCTGAAATACGGCTGAGTGTAGCTCAGGCTCCAAACTGGGTCAGCCAGGAACATTGGAGACCATTAGGAGACCCGAAGTATCTGTTTTCCACGAGGGAATAAATATTTTGGGTCAGGTCCTCAGCAAGTCTAAGTTGGAACAGGTCACGGATTTATAAGCAGCTCTGGCTGTGTGTTGTTATATGCACCTGTCGGTAATGCGCCAGTCACCGAGCAACAGGATCATTATTAAGGGCTCGTTAAGAGTGGATAATGATAGTCCCTTTTGCCTGTGAGTTTGAGAAGTGGAAATGTCATGGATGAGCCTGCTCCTCGGGATGCTTTCATCACTCCTTGGTGTCTGTGTTGGTGTAGTGCCGGCAGGCTCGTGGGAGGGAAAGAATCCCCTGTGCTGGGCTCTGTGTGCGTGGTTCTGAAGGACCCAAACCAGCCATCCTTCAGCGCTTCCAGGGGGCTGGGAACGTGTGCCCAGGGCTGGAGCAATGAGCTGGGAGCCACAGTGGGGCGTCCCACAGGGTGTCCCATCGCTTTTGCCCACCAGCTGATGCTGATGCAGCTGCCCCAGCAGGAATTTCTCCATGCTCTGCAGGTCTGTGCTGGTCTCCCTGGTGGAGCAGAGCAGGCTTCCTCCGTGCCAGTGTAGTCTCTGAATGGTGCCTGAGGGTAGGACATGGCCATGCCTGAGGCTGTCCTCAGGTGCCACACAACAGCTTTGGGCCCGTGGCTGCAGAGCTCACTTTGGGTGTGAGGGGAGAGCGGGGCTGGAGGTGCTGCTGCTGAACACTGCAGTGATGGACACACCACAGGATGCTGCTGGTCCGCAGCACTCACCTTCCCTCTCGAAAAAATGGTGCACAATGCCCTTGCTTCTTCCCCAACACCACAACTCCTGTCTTATCTCCTCCCTCAGCTTTTTCCTCTGTCCTATTTTATTCTGGGTTTGTGGGGCACATCAGGATACCTGCCAAATATTTGCTGAATCAAGGCTATGATTAGTCTGTGATTCTCCATACTCATTTGCTGACTGTAAATTTTTGCTTAGACTCTGGGACACACTTTTTTAATTTGCTGTGAATTGCTGTATCCTTCTCAGATGTTTTTGCTACCATAGCATTATGGTTATGAAATGAAGTTCAAAGAATGCTGGTGGCAAGAAGATAGACTGAAGCATTACTTTGGCTTGTAAAATAAGGTGGGGGGAAGGAATCAGTTTATACAGACAACCACAAATCTTAAATTACTCTGATGTTTTGGTCATCACTGGCAACCCCGGTGGGGAGATAAATCAATTTTTGGCAGCTGCAGACATCAATCTTACTCAGGACCAGAACAGCCTGACTGGAGAGACACAGCACAAGTCAAGGGGCTGCTATCACAGGAGGTTTCCTGAAGGTGCAGAGGGATGGGGAAGGACAGGGAGGAAATTAATCCATAAAACAATATTCCAGGTTAGCCTGTCATTTTCATGAATTCAAACATATATGCAGAGCCTGACATTTGCAAACTTGGTGTGCTCCTGCCTGTTTCTGATCTCTAAAATAAACATAGCATGAAGGAGGTTGGAGTTGTCCACATCCACTTTGTTTGTTGCAGTCAACTGCTTTTTATTAGAACATGATTTAATGTGCATGGCAGCAGTAAAAACTACTAGTTTTATGTTCTTTTAATCTCAAATGGAAGCTAAACTCGGTTTTCTAAAATGCTAAAAGCAGCTGTGGTCTAATACAAGATTCTTGAAGGCTGCAGTGTTGGGCTCTTGTCGGGGTAGAAAATCTTTGGTAATGGCATCCCAGATTGTCAAGCTAAAGTGTTTATAATGAGAATTTATTTTGCTTTTTAAACCATTGTAAAAATATTGTGCAAACTATAGCTCACCTGCTTCTTTCTGCAGTTTCTTTTTTACCTTATATACAGTTAATTTTGGAACATTTCTTCAGTGATTCTCAAAATAGCCTGAATTACTAGTGCGTTGCTCTTGCCTTTGTTTCTTGAATCTGCAAGGAACTGCCTCAAATGGTGAATGATTATATAATATTTGTCCCAGGCCATCTTTCCTGCAAATCCATTTTCCATGTGGGATAATCACAGCCAGTCGCAGACCTACAGCCGCAGAAGTGTTGAACAACATCCTCGACACATCCATGTAATGGGGGATATTCTCATGCCAAACCATTTCGGAGCCCTGTCAGTGCCAAATATATTCCTGGCCTCAAATGCTGTTTCCCCCCTTGTTGCACATATAATCTCTGCTTTCCCTGCCATAACTCAGTGCTTGGAGTGGCTTATGGCAGCTGATGATGGTGATGATGCATTTTAATACGTTTGCCAGGCCAGTACATGTATAAGATCCTGCCTGCTTCCTATTCTTTCCCCTACATCAAACAGAGGGTAGGCAAAGGCAGTGCTGAATTTTCATTTTTTTTTTTAAATCTCAGGATCAGTGACACAATATCAGACATTGGTGGGGTTAATGCAGTAAACCCATTGGGAGAATTTGTTTCTTGTGGAAATGTCTGTGGAGCTCCTTTCCAGATACCTATTCCAGGCATTCCCAGTGGGTTGATGTCTCTCAGCAGAGTTTCAGATTTTGGATCCTGTAAAACAAAAACCAAGTGAAAATCTTGGAAATGGCATCAGCTGCAGGGCAGTTTCCATGTGGTATTTTTGGAACACAAGTACAGGCTGACCACCCTGTACTTCAGTCATATGGGGTTGAGTGGATGGAGAAAGGGAGATGAAGAGATCAGGACTGTTCACTGATCAAATCAACCATTTCACTGCTGATATCACTGGTTTCTCTATTTTTTTTTACACTTAATATTATGGAAAATATGAGATATCTCAGACCTCCTTTGTGAACTACTCTAACATGTCATTTATAAGGAGTGCTCAGAAAAACTTTATTGATTGCACCTCAGATTTTGATAGACTAATATCACAGCTGAAAACTGTGATTTATGAAAAATTTTGAGCAGTAAGTAATCCTAAAAGGATAGGGGGTTGGAGGAACAAGCCCAAGAGGAATAGGAAAAGCCCCTAATTTTTTGGCCTGAATCAAGAGTATGTAGGAAAAACATGTGGATGTGATCTTTGTCACCAGAAGAGATTTGACAGAGATTTGACAAGCACACATCTTGGGCTATTACCAGTGCTCATTTGGGCTTCTCCACCACTACAGAAAAAGCCTCCTTGTACAAAACTCTCCACTTGCTGTTAGAGCACAACAGTGTCTGAACAAGGAAGCACCTGTGAGGGGGAACTGCACCCTTTTGAACTCCAGAGAGGGGTCCTGTTGGGAAACCAGTCTGTGCCCTCTCCTCCTAATCTGCTGGATGGCTTCCCAAAGGAAAAATTGCTGGCAGATCACACAGGGGCAAATGTCAGGAAACAGGTCATCCTGACAAAGAGCATTCTAGAAGTTCACATTTTCTTGAGGGCAATAATGATTCCAGAGGGCTGAATTGGGGGAGCTAAAGGGATTCAGAGAGCTGCAGTTATGTCTTCTCAGCTTAAGTTTCACCATTATCCTAATTATCATCACTAAGGGATTACTCAAGTGAAACTTTATTATTATTATCATCATCATCATTAATTTTGAGGCAGGAATTGTAGACATTACGTGTGTGTACCCCACAATTAGGATTTTTATAAGATTTAAGCCCTCATCAAGAGGACAAAGCAGAAAAATTTACTGGGTTGCTAATCCATAAAGCCTTTGGGACCTCGTATTGAAAGTTCTCTTGCATGTGATAACCAATAGTCTTTAATTTTACAGAGTTTTGTAACATTAGAAAAAAATCCCAACATTCCACAGAGTCTGGTCAAAACCTTCAGGCTGCCTATTCATGCCAGCACAGGACAGCTCTTACAACACCCCACTTGGTGTCTGAACTACTCTTTGGAGCATGGAGCTGCTCCAAAACCATACGGTTACGTCACAGTAATCAAGTACAATCAAACCCAAGCTTCCACCTGCAGTTTGCCACTGCATTTGGGTGGGTTTTGTATAAGCAATTGTGTCATACCAGTAACGTGGATTGATTAATGCAGGGAACAACATGATGCTCCCTTAGCCTCACAGCACTGCTGCTGCCTGGATTTGCTCCAAGAGGAACCCCACATAATTAACATGAGTCTCACCCTTTCACTTTTAACATGCTTCCTAATTAAGCTCTCCAGGATCTGAACTTCACTTTCTGGCTGCAGTGGCTGCAAAATGATTTATCCCCCCATGATGGTCACTAGCGCCAACCTTGCTGTCAGGAAAGCATGCCGAAGCATTTAACACTTTGAATTATTTTATTCCTTCTCCTCTCCTGTTTAAGTAGGGAGGGCTGGTGCAAAACCTTGCATTTCAAAGGCAGCTCATCAATGTGCAAATGTATCCACAGGCCATCTCCTACCCGTTTGTGTATAATGGACATGCACACGTAAGGGATGATAAGGGTGCATATAAAAAGCCTTTGACCTGTAATTAGCCTATCTTGCTTTTTAAAAAAAAATCTTTATGTCACTCCATTTGCAGATTAATTAAACCTAACAGATGTAATGAAACGCAAAGGGAGCCGATCGCTTTGTAGAGATTTAATATCGATTTGTACGCTAAACCGGCTTTAGTGTATTTTAAACAATTATTGCCAATAGATAAATTTCTGCAACAACTCTGTCATGTAGAAACAGGTCCTGTTGAGGTACAAAGTCTACCTATGCTTATAGTTGATATCTAACCCCCTCCACCCCCATTTGTATTTGCACAGCACCTCCAGCTCCTTAGCTAAAAGGTGCTGTTTACACAATATTATTTTAATTTCACATGACAAATGTGCTACCGTGAAGCTAAACATTCATCATTACCCAGGCGCGCTGTCCCCCTCTGTGGGGAGAAGCAGTGTCAACTGCTGGCACAGCCTCTCAGCAGATAACACCAGCTGGGGAATAGCAGTCGTGCTCCACAGAAATCCCATTGCTGAAAAACAATTCACAGTGGATGTGCCCAGGGGCCAAAGGGACCTCAGGTACCATAGCTCCTGAATTGGGCTGGGATTCTGCCTTCCAAAGCCGCGATTCCCTGACTGGTTCAAATCTCCATCGCGGTGCCAAAACGGGAAGGACGTGGAGTCGGCAGTGATGATGAGAGCTCACGCGAATCCCCCGGGCCTGCAAGCAGGGTTTCCTAATTGTCAGCTGTGCTGCGCCAGGCTTGTTTAAAATAATTAGAGTGCAGCGGCTTAAACAGACCGGGGAGGGTCGGGGTGGGCTTTTTTTTTTTTTTTTAATCCCTCCATATGGGTTTTTATCAGTTGCTATCAGCTCCCTGCTCATTTCTGACACCATCACTCTGCCAGGCAGGGGGATGGGGAGGGGGGAGGGGGAAGCAAGGTATTATATTTTAAGTACATGAACGCATTCAGAAAGAAAGAGGACGAGCCAGCCCCAGTGTATGCGATGGATGGAAACAATACAGCCAGCACACCCAAACTATATTATTAAAAAAAAATGGGGGGGGGGGAAAGAAGAAAAATCTGCCTGCTCCTCTTCCTCCTCTCTTTCCTCCAAGAGGGCTAGCTGAAATCTTTCTTAATTACCGCTTATTTCAATGACAGAATTGTAATTTATCATTTAGTCGTAATTTGACATATGTTCACACCTTTGCCATTTCCAATTTCCTCCTTCACTCTAATTGTCTGCCTGGCTCGCCTGTCACGCGCGCCTCCTGGGATTAATTCGAGCTGTCTGTCTGCGGCGGGCTGGCGGCGCGCTCGGGGCTGGCGGCGCGGTGACAGTGCCACCGTGTCACAGCGTGTCACTGCGCGCACCGCTTAGCCCGGCCGCGGCCCGCCCGCCACGCTCCCGCCCCGCCCCAGCCCGCCGTGTTTATTGTTTAGCCCGCTCCCGCATTCCTGACTTTTCGGGGTTTTATTAGACGCTAATTACGCTCCCCGGCTGTCAGCTGAAAGGAGAGGAAAGCGCGCCGTAATTAGTGGGAGGGGGCCCCGGCGGCGGGGATGCGGGAGCCGGTGGATGTCTCTCGCTCTGCCTCGAAAATGCGCACCGGCTTTAAATGCTCTGCCTTCGTTTCCCTCCGCGCTGTTTATGCTCCCCTGTCTCGCTGACGTGGCCTCAACAGAGCAATTGCAGCCTCCCTCCCCGGCTTTTGGGCTCCCCGACCCTGCTCTTCCCCTTGAACACGCAGCATTCAGCACCAGCATCCTCTTGGAGTGACCTTTCCAGGCCAGGTGCTGCTCCTCCCGGGATGGATTCGGCGCAGGGGGTGTTTGCTTGCCGAGGCTGGCAAATAGCGGGAAGGGCCCCGTGTGCCCAACACGAGTGTACACCGTGGCTAACAATTAACCTGCCAGAGGCTGCTTCGGCCACCAAGGAGATGTTTGGGCTCCTTTCCCCATGGCTGGTGCCGCTGTGCTCATGCTGACTCTGCCCCCTTGTCCATGTACATCCATAACCATGAGGCTGCCACTGCCAGGCCAGAGAGGCTGCTTCTTTTCACCAAGAGAAGAGATATTTTCACCAGTGTTGCAAAGTAACACCTAGAATTAGATTCTCAGCCATGCTTTTCATGGGCAGCAGCTGAATTCACACTGAGACTTGTTACCTGGCCCCCTTTTCTCTGTCCCACCCAGATTCCTCCCAGAGGCTGTCCTGTAGGCCTCCAAAGCACATATGGATGCTATATGCATCCATACATGGATGCTATATGCATCTTGCTCCGGCAGAGAATCTGACACAGCAGCAGCACCTGAAGGGGACCACCCTCAGAGCTCCTCTCATAGATAAAAATGACTGGAAAAAGCTGTTCAGTGTACTGCTGCTATGGGGTTTTTTAAAATTCTTTCAGCCTTTGCCTGAAGGGACAGAAAACATCCATTCTTTTCCCCATTTTCCTAGGAGATTTTTTCCTTTCTTCCCTGTCTCTTCCTATTTTTTCCTAGAAGAAGCATAGGTGCACGGTGTGTTTTTGCAGATGTTTCACCTACTCCTGACCCCTGTCAGGATCAGCTGGAGAATTGGATGGGTAAAAGCGAGACAGCTCGTGGGCTGGGATAAAGACAGTTTAATAGGGAAAGCAAATGCTGTGCATGCAAGGAAGGCAAAACAGGGAACTCATTCACCACTTCCCACTGGAAGTTCAGCCATGCCCAGGAAATCAGGGCTCCATCACATGTATTGCTTACTTGGGTGGACAAATGTCATCACTCTAAAAGTCCCCCTACACTTCTTCTTCCCTCTGCTTTAGGTGCCAGCACTGACACCATTTGGTGTGGGATATCCCTTGGGTCACTTGGGATGTCCCAGCTGCGTCCCCTCCCAGATCCTTGTGCACCCCTCGCCTCCTTGCTGGTGGGATGGAGTGAGGAGCAGAAAAGAGCTTAACTCTGTGCAAGCTCTGCTCAGAATATCAAAAGCATTCCTGTGCTACCAGGACTCTTTCCAGCACTAACCCAAAATGCAGCCCCATATCAGCTACTGTGAAGACAACTAACTCCCAGCCAAAACCAGGATGCTGTCCGCTGTTTCCTCTGCATTTCCTTTTCCTCTACATGAAACCCAAGTAAAGATCAATAAATCAAGGCAAAGAGATAAACTGCCTATTCCAGCTGTTAGGTGAAGCCTGAAAATGCTGAACAAAACAGTTTCAGACAGAAAAAAACCCCCCTCACATATGTATTAATGCATCCATTTTCCAATTATTTTAAACATCCCACCCATTAGTATCTGCATGAAAGAGAAACCCACAGAAACAAGAGTAAGTTGGCCACCATTGTCTCTGCATTGGAAGTGTGGATGCTGGTGGAGGTGAATTTTGGAGCAGGCTCCTCTGCACTGCATCCTGCATGCCCTGTCCCCACACATAGCCTCTAAGAATGGTGAGCTCCATCACAACCTTTATTTCTATCTGCTCCTGTCAATGGTGTAGCCTCAGGTAAGAGCTTTCAGCCCAGTCTTGTTGGTTCAGGTGCCTTAACAGATCCTTTAAGTGTTTAAAATTAAGCTAATGCCCTGAAAACACGGATACAATTCCCCCCTCCCTAAAATTAGCCCGAACCCCTTGCTCTGGGCTATCCTGAGCCTTTCCAGGCATCACCTTGGCAACACCACAAAACCAACTCCAGCGGAGAGTACAAGCTAGAGGTCAGTGCATCTTGGCACTTTCATATCCCAAAGGAATTAATTTCAGAGCCAAGGGACACTGGGAAAAAAACCCAACCTAAACCAACTCCAGTTTAGCTGGGGGCAAAAAAGCAGTGGTTGGCAGCACTGTGAGAGGCTGGCAAGATGCTGCTGTTTGGAAATCCCTGGCTCAGGGCCATTTGCCTTCCCACAGTGTGTGAGCGGGCAGAAATGCGCCTCCAAGCCCAAGTACACAGAGCAGCTAGCACAGCACTGCTAGGAAATATTTAATGACTTGTAGGAGGCAAGACTGAATGGATTTACATTTATTTAGATTTTTTTTCTCCCTTTCGATGTCTGCTTCCAACACCACTGACCTTTTAAAATTATTTCACTACTTACCGACTTTGTTTTCTGTGTGTTACCATTTTTACCTCCCAGCTTCCTGCCTTTTGCCATCTAGGATGGCCAGCATTCTCAGGCAGTTTTGTTTGAACACCAGGATTTTTCTTATGTGCCTGCAAACTTTTAAGAACCAACAATTCTGGCTCCCTTAGCTGCCAAATCGTGAGAAAACACAAAGTGCCTCAAGCTGAATCCTAAAAAAGATTTTCAAAATACTTACTCACATGCTCCAGCCTTGGTCTAAACACTGGGGTATGAGGTACTTATGATTTAGTATTAGAACTTCTCTATATTTATGGCCTATTTCATATATCAGAGCTATTTAACTGGAAATAGTGTTGGAAATCAATGTACTCATTAGAAGTCAATGCTAAGTGCTTTTGAAAATTCACTTTCTTTTGCATTTCTCCTAGCTATCAATTTTGCTGTTGTTTTAAACCTGACTTCCCGAGGCCTTATTCATCAATAGATAAGCAGTCATAAGTAGATTATGAGCATACAGAGGCTCATCCTTCACACTGGCATACCCAGTGCACTTCCCACCCAGAAATACTTCTGGTTTTTCAAAGGTGGCCATCTCCTTCAGCTCACAGAGGGTCTCTGGAATCAGCACACTTTTGCTGTACCAGTGGTGAGAATGTCAGAGTCCAAGAGGAGAAGAAGGAGTCAGTGCAGATCCCAGCTGGAAAACAACCTTACAAGTAGCTGTCCTCTCCAGTACAGGCTGCAGTGCTCTGTACTGTCAGTGGGGAGGGCAAAGGGGATGAAACAGACAGGCTGAAACACAAAGTCTGGGGGAGCAGAAGGAGTTGCTGACTTTTGTAGTGGGATTTTTTTTCTTTTTTAATGATTACCCTGCTTTTTGGGCATGCATTGTCTCAGCAGTGCTAGTCACTGCCTTGTGTCACAGAAACCCACGGATGCTGCAGCACTGGTTGGTCCTACACGCTCTGTGCCACACAGTCACTGCTAACTCAGGCCCCAAACCTTGCTGGTCATTTACAGCTCCTGTATGGCTGAGAGTGTATTACACCCACCACACCCCATAAACATCCCCAGAGCTGGCAGGAGCAGGCTCTGCTCGAGCAGTGCTCCCCAGGCGGCACCAGGGTGGCACCAGGGTGGCACCAGGGTGGCACCAGGGTGGCACCAGGTCCCCCGGCCTCTCGGGAGCAGTTCAGGTGCCATCTGAAGGACTTCCCCAGAACCATGCAGGAAGTTTAGCAGCAGTGGAGGGCTACTGAACCAGTAGTGGCTGGCTTTCCTCTGGTGCTCCCTCAAGCCTCTCTTTAGATTTCAACAAAAACCTCTGTAAATCCTGATACTACTAATGAAACAAAAGAAAGAGGAGGAGACCCCAGTAATGCTTGCCTGAGAGGCCTTACAAGCCCTTTGCTGTGCCCTTCCTGAGCTGGTGGTAATTTAGTGTTGCTCCAGCTCCTACTTGAACACGGTGTAGTGCTCTTCTTATAGATGCTTGATCAAGAAGAGATGAGGAAACTCCTTGTCTGGCCTCAGTATGCAGGTTTAACTTGTTGCATCCCTAAAAATCAAATCTGCTTTTGTTAAAAAATAAAATCTCCAACTCAAGCAAACAGTAGCTGTCTGCAAAAGTATGAAATACTTGCAAATAATAGAGAGAAAAGCTTATTCATTCATGTACGGAAAAAGAGATCAATTAATTTTCCTTTGAAGAAAGCACTCTTGTCTATCCCTTAATTTTCATATAGAGAACATACATCAATATCTTAACCCTTAGATATAATGCTCTGGGAAACTATAACTAGGAAAAATCAAGGTGGTGTCCTCATGTAAGTTTTTTTGTGCACTAAAATACAGTGGCCACCACTGGTGCCCACTATAATATTTTTATATGTAGAAAGTGGCAGGCTATGACACTTTTAATATATGCATATATAGAAGTGACAGGCAAAGGAACAGGATGTCTGAAGGTGTAAGATATGAGTGTCATAGGCCAGAATCCTTTTATTTTTATTTTTTTATCTCAGTGGGGAAAGTTTTCTGATATTAGCTTAAAAATGCAATACAAATGTTCTCTTGAGGCCTGAACACACAGAGAAAGCTTTCTGCTTTCACACCCAGGTATTTAGCACTGCTGCTCTGCTTGGTAGCATTTCAGGGGGAGTTATGGCAAGCTGTGGGTCTGGTTCTGGCTGCTGGGGCCACATGTTCCTGCTGTACTGCTCAAGCACCACAGGCAGGAGGGTGGCCACAAGAACCTGCCAGTTAAAGCTTTGCAGAATTTGGGAGCTGCTGGAATGCTGTTTCTAGCTTTGTAGTTTCTGTTCCTTGGTGTCTTTCAAGACTTTGAGCAGGAATGAAGAAATAGAGGAGGTAAAAAGAAGCCATACCCTGAGGGATGCAGAAGCAACACCAGCTGTCCTTCTTGTCCAGAGCATTATCTGTCTCTGGCAGCAGCAGCAGCATTGGAGGCTTTGGGAGAATGAATGGAAATGCCTCACATAGGGAAACCAGCTGTAGGAGCTCACCACCCACCTTCAAAGACAGCCATATTCCCAGCCACCTTAAATCCAGCCTTTGCCCATGGCTAGTGTGATTGTTGACATTTCTGTGCTATCCAGTCCTGGTCTCCAGAAGGTCTTTGCTCCTGTTCACCTTAGAGCTTGCAAGTGACTGTGGCTGTTACAATCATAAAATCATTTATGTTGGAAGAGACTTCTAAGACCACCAAGTCCAACCACAAACCTAACCCTGCCAAGCCCACCACTAAACCTCATCCCTCAGTGCCACATCTACACCATCCTAGAAATAGCTCCAGGGCTGGGGACCCCACCACTTCCCTGGGCAGCCTGTCAGTGTGCTGCAACACGTTTCCCTGGTGGGGCAGAGAGGGACTGCCATGTGCTGTCAGGGTTCCATGCCACAGGGAGAAGGAGGCATTTCCAGATTCAGAGCTACTGAGCTTTGTCAGGTTTGTCCTTGGACCTGGAAATTATATCTGCATGGAAGTTGAGTATTGCAGGCCAGGGGGAAAGGGGTTTAGGTTAGGGGAGACATCCCAGGGGTCCCACAGCACAGCTGCAGACATGTTACTGATGTTTCTGGGATGTGCTGGACTTGCCTTTGTGTGTTGAGCATGCATTTCCTTGTCTGGGATACCCTAGTTAGAAATATGGGAGGTCTGCACGTGTGCTCCTGTCTGAGAGCATGGAAATAAATATCCCTTTACACACACACTCCAGTTGAAATGGTTTCCAGCCACCCTCACATGCTGTGAGCTGCAGCCTCACATCCCACCTCAGACAGCAGCTCATGAGCTGCATCAGTGCATCCCCTGCCTGACAGGACCCTGCCCTGGAGCCCACCATGGGGCAGGTTCTGCTGGGTGGGAAAAGCCTGCCAGGTCAATGAAGGAAAGAAATGTCTGGGAGGCAAACAAGGAAAGAAACTCTGGAGGATCTGTAGGAGCATTCAGTTCCTCTGACATCTGTCACTGTAAGTGCTGGATTTACACCTTGAAATTTGTTTGGGGGAAAAAAAGTTAGGGAGCAATAAAGTAATAACCTGAGCAGAAAGAGAATTGTTATCAGAAAATTTTCTGTAATGCTGCCCTTAAAATAAATATCACAGCTATTCCTGTGCTTTACAGTGTTACTTCTAACTCTAAAAAGTCAGTGTGTAAATCTAATGGAGTAGCTATTTGTAAAAGTTCAGCTTGAGTAATAAAAGTAACAATTTTCTGTAATGATATTTTATAGATTTGAATAAGATGTAGAAAATATTTTTGCTTTTACAGCATATGTAAAGAGAGTAAGGATACCATGCCTATAAAACAGGGATTACTTTTAAATTCTTAAAATATTTCTAGAACAAAGTAAATAATACTCATAAGTTTTTCCTGAAAGACTGGTAAAAAGCCACATAGTAAACTTTTCAAATATTTTATATGAAAACAATTCTCCTGCAGCTTCAGAGAAGACATAGCACACTTACCTCTCATCTTTTAATAAAAGAAATTCACAGGCGCTTTCCCCTTCCTATTGCATATCCTTCCCTCTGAGCCCTTCAGCCCAGTTCTTTGCCAGAGTGAGGGTGTTACACGTGGAGAGGAGCTGGGATTTTATCCCCTTTGGTGTAGTTTTCAAATGCCAACTGAATGTTGCAAAAAAAGAGATATTTCATTAAGTGTGGAGGGGGAGGGAAAACACAAATGTGAAAGTTAGGAGACCTGAACTTCTGATTTACTTTGTACTGAGTCTGGGGGGAAAAATGCCAGGCTTTGATGTAGTGCTGTGGATTTTTGATGTGGTACTGTGGATTTTTGATGTGGTACTGTGGATTGTGCATGAAGGTAGGTGAGATCAGAGCTTACTCCTCAGACCTGACGGCTCGTCAGAGCAGGGCAGTGCTCGATGCCACCCTCCAGGTCAGAGGGACAGCGGTGGGTGTTACCATCCTGCATCCTCCAGGATCCAGGCAGGCACAGGCACCTGGTGGCAGTGTCCCAAGGCAGGTCTGTTACGTTCAGTGGTGGGGCCATGGAGCACCGCGTGGGCAGTGCTGGGTCAAGCCACACGTCCCTCAGGGTGGGGCACTGGGAGGATGGGGTTTGCAGAGTGAGGGTGCCCCTGCAAGGGGAATGGGTGGGCAGCTGGGCACACCACTGCTTGATGGCCACAGGGGAGTCATACCAGGCACGGAGCTGAAAGTGTAACCTGTAATCCTGGGAAAATGCAAAGCCTAGCTAATGCAAATATCTCTCGTTTGAAAAGCCTTATGAAAGAGACCAGAAAATGTGTGGCATGCATGTGAGTATTTCTAAACCTACTTCTACTGGGCTTCTCTCAATAAAATATGTTCCAAATTGCTTTGTCTAAATGTGATTTGGGCTACCTTCACTGAAAAGCCCAGGAGTGCAATTTGATTAAGTGGTAAAATAAGCCACAAAAGGATGGCCCCGTGTGGGGCTGCAGCCTCATGCCTGGGTTGATGCTGGCTCCCAGGTGCTGCCTGGCACACCGGGGCACAGCCAGCCACATCCCCTGCAGCTCCAGCTTGGGGAACCGTGTCCTGTGTGCTTTCAATCCCAGCCCAGCAGGAGCTGAACAAGGCAGCCAGCAGGCTTGGCCTCGCCACCCACCAGTGCTGACCCCGACAGCCTCTCTGCTGCATTGATTTGTCCATTCCCTGCCCAGCCACTGCCTGTGGAGCCAGCAGCTCTGGGCACGGCTCAGAATGGCACCTAGCTGCATGGAAACACCCTCACTGTTACCATCCAGAATGTGGAATTGTGTGTGTGCTGCTACCCTGCTCTGACATCCCTGTGTGCACACTGCTGGGTGTGCCAGCAGGAACACACAGACACCCTGTGGCCTCACACACACACACACACACACACACACACACACACACACACACAGACACACTCACTCTCACACACAGACTTTCAGATCTATTTGCTTCCTTCAAGTCCTTGTAGACCATGTTAAAAACTAACACATATATCTTTTCATTCATGTGCTAACATAGATATGACCACTAGAGATGGTGTGCATCTGAGTCCACTTGTGCACACATCCACTTGAGAGCAAATCCTTGGGTGCAAGGCACATGGTACAGCCATAAATACTTCTATCTGTAGGAAAATGAAACCCAATATGACTCACCACAGAGAGTTTACACATATTGACTTGTCAATGTATCTGCATCTATAGCTTGGCTCCTGTCCCAGCTCAGAAGGAGTTGCTACCACTTCACGTTCACGCAAGCACAAAATACAGAGTCCTTCCTGCTGGATGTCTCTATACATATGGCCAGGTCATTATACAACCAAAGCTATGATTTTTGAAGGCTTTTTGAATAGGAGAACCTATAGTCCTTATACAGGACCCATTCAAGGACTGCTGGAGTGTGTCAGCAGTAGGATGGCAACAGATAAGAACAATAAGCAAACTGTCTTTTGGGTTAAACACCAGGTCGTATTTTTGGGGTAAATTGCAAACAATAAATTGTAGCAAGCTTCTGTGATGTGACAAAGGCTCCAGTTCAGAGTTGGTGCTATTGAAGACTTCACGGCTTAAATATTGTCTAGGTCTGATTTTTAATTTTATTTTTTATTTGACAGTTGGCATATTTCTAAAAAGTCAGTGCACATTTTTGAAATTTCATTGCACATCCATGCATCATTACCTGTTTTCTTAGAGCTCGAGGGAGACGATATTGTTGGGGGTTTTCTCTCATGTGGGGAGGCGAGGCAACGAGGCAGAACAGAAGTGAAGGATGGCCTTTGGGAGAGTAGCATTGCTTTTCTGAAGCACAAGTCTTTGGTCCAACTGAAAATTCAAAACAAAGGAGAATCTCTGTCTCTCTCCTTCTTTCCAGCTCTACCTTGGTAATGAAAAGAAAACAGCAAGGAAAGGCGGAAAAAAGGCTAAAAAAAAGTTAAAAAAAAAAGTAAAAATAAAAGTAGAAGCTTACTATTTTTAAAACCTGGTCCAAGGTTGAAGATTCTGCTGAACTGAAGCATATACTCTTCAGAAATTCCTGACTGCAGAGCCAGGCTGAAATGTTCCAGGAAAACAAGATAGAGGAATATTTTTACCAGTAAATATTGGAGTTAAATGAGACTGGCTCATCTCAAAGAAAATGATGGACAAATGCTGCAGGGCATGCTGAAGAAAATAAAATGCTTATCCTTTTTCCCAAACCCATTCAGCTAGGGACCATTTTGTGAGCTGATGGCAGTTCTCTGAGGTTTTTCCTTTGCCCTTGTTCTTTTTTCTTTTCAATGGCAAACCAAAAACATGCTAGTGTCTCTGTTGATGGCTCTTTCTTGCACTGAGAACTGCAGGTCTGGAAGACAGCAGCTTTTCTCCTGAAGGCTGGGCTTTATTATGTCAAGGGGTGAAGATGGTACCAAGCTTGAAGGTTACACTTGAGCCTTCATCAGTGGTGGGCCTTAAAAGGTCATCATCGACTGGGCCTAAAGGTGAGGAGACAGAGGAAAGCCCACTAAGCTGGGACCTGCAGGCAACTCTTGCATTTTCTCCTCCCAAGGCAGCTATTGCCAAAAACTGGTTCTAGTTTAGTTGATATTTTGGCAGTATTCTTTCTCTTTAGGCAAGACTGAGTTAGGTGTGGAAGGTCTGGGTACAGGTTCAGACTTTAATCCTGGATGGTGTTTTGAGGGAGCAAGGGAGTGTCATGTTAGCCAGCTTTTCTCTAACCTGTTTTCTTATTCTGTGGTCTGGCCCCACATCCTCTACTCCTGACCAGGACAAAAGGCACAGTGGTAGAAGATAAAAGACATCCCACAGTATTTTACAACGGGGAAATACTAAATACTTTTGCCACATTCTTCTGAGTTCTCCAGACTTTAGGAAAGCTTAGCAAGTTTCTGTTAGCATACCTTTTTTGTTTTTTTCATTTTCGTACATCTGGGCTGAGAAGACACCATTAACCCTTTGCGATCTCCCCTTGCTGCCAATCAAGGGGAAAACAAACGATTCCTTCCCACCTGCTCCTGCGGCCAGGTGTTTCCACTCGTGCGTGGCAGGCAGAAAGCGGAGCAGGCATCGGCTGGGGCGTTTCTCACCTGCTCCTAGCGGCTTTCCCGAGGACATGGCACACAGGTGGCAGATGCCACTAGCAGCTCGGGAAGCTGCTGCCGCCCTGCTCCGCTGAGAGAGACTCAGGGAGCGCAGGCTCCACGCGAAGGTTCGCGCCACGCCGCGAGGTGCCCGATCACATCTGGCCCTGGTGCGCGCACATCTGTCCTGCCAGCCTCCCACTTCCCTGCCGGGGGCAGGAGCAGCCGCCCCGCCGCGCCCGCGCTCCCCGGGGCACGGGGGTGCTGCAGGAGCCGTGTCGCGCACATGCCGAAAGCCATTAATTAAATTAGAGCGCTCCGACAGGGGCTGCAGAAGCAGCTGTGTCATCAATCACCGCGCCGCGGGCTGACAGACGCGCAGCATCTCATGGAGGGACATTTCTTCTTTCTAAAGGCAGCTGAGGGCTGTAACCAGGGGTCCCGTGCAGGAAGGTGGCACCGTGGGGACCAGAGACCCCCCTCACGGCCCCCCACCAGCGGCCCTGATAGCGTGCTATGAAATGGATGTTGGTGGATCCCAAGCGCGTGCAGAAGAAGCAAATTCCTGTTATTTACAGACTCTGGGCCACCCAATAAGGAACTGCCCGCCTGCCCCCAAAGAACTGGCTTTTAGACAGTTAATCAAATGAGAATGGCTAAGGGTAGTCACTGCACCCTTTGCAAATAGCAGTCCAGACACAAGAGCAAATAATTTGTGTCAGCATGACAAGAGAAAATGGAATGTAAACTTGCTAAACAGCCAACATATACTGGCTTTTATTTCTATATGTACACACACACACACACACACACACACACACACACACACACACACACGTATGTTCTTCTGTCTCAGACCAAAAAAAGAACTCCAGCAGGCTTAAATTTGGGATCCATTTATAACAACAAGTGCTCCCCCCTTTCTTGCCCCGTACTGGTGGGGAGAAACAGCCTTGCAATATCAATATTCCCCATGCCAGCTTTTCCACATCCACCTCTCAGAATGCTACCTATAGAGGAAAGACAAAGCTTCAGCAATTTTATTCAGGGCTGTTTCACAGTGTAGGTCATCTCAGCAGAGTGTGGAAACAATAGCACGTGCCAATCTCACAGCACAAATACTGACCCACGAATAATGAACGCTCCTAGCAACCGTGTACAGAATCAGCAAAACTTTTAACAAATTTTTGTAAAAAATAATAATAAAAAGAATTAGTTTGGCCCCAGTGAATGTGTCCTGCATGTAGATTATCTGCAAAGAGAAAATCGTTAGATAAATTATTTGTATTGAGTAATTTGATCAGCTCTCCTTGGAAGCCTAATGAATAGGTTATTTTCTGCAACAACTGCTGTTCAAACTCTCAAGCTTGAGCCCACGTGGTCTGGGTGTTCAAAGGGAATTACTGTGCTGGCTTTTTTAAAGTAACTTTTAAAAAAGCAAAGCCAGGCACAATCTATTTGTTGACAGGGAGGAAAGATGGACAGGAGAATATTTAAGCAGGTGGTAAAATTATTGTGAAGGCCTGAAAATTATTATCAGAAAGGATAATTGTGTGAAGCCACAAATAACTCGCCTGTCACTGGGACTGTGAGAGACCAAACTTTCATGGCTGTAATTCAGACACATCATCTGCATTTCACATATGCTGCCGAGGAGAGGAAATGCTTCCCAGATGGACTGTGAGGCTGGATAGCCCCAGGAACTCTGCTGCTGGGTGGGCTATGGCCATGTAGGCACCTTGGTCTGGGGATACTCCTCTCTGGTTGCCTACTTCATTTACACAAGGCCAAGCACCACATGCAGACATGCCAGGGCAGGAGTCTAGGAAAAGTAAAAGATCTTGGAATGGCTTTTGGGGGTGTTTGGAAAGGGTTAAATGCATTCCACACTCGTGCAGCAATTTGCCAGGCATGACATTTATTCCATGGTTTGCATTTGTCCAGAGGGAGCCAGATTTCCTTCTGCATTTGTTAGTGCATACTTGTCTACAGTAGGCAAAGGCTGACCTGAACTTCTAATATGGGTGATATTTGCTTGTGCTTTCCTCTGACTAGGTCTAAGCAGGGTACAGTGTGATCTGCCAACCATTAAACCTGAATTCTTCCACCAGTGGAGTGAAATAAAGGCAGAGCTCTGTGTGCCTCCCTTGCTCCTTTGCCCTGTCCTTGTCTTGCCTGCGCCTGCCTTGCCCCATTCCTTTGGGGCAGTTTGCTGGGATCATTTTGCAGTTCAGCACTCAGCTTCCACACACTGCACCTTTTTACACCGTAAAGTTAGACTGGAGTTTATTTCATTGTTCTCTGAATAATGTATTCAGAAACTCAGTGATTTGCTCTTTTTTCCCCTCTTCTTGCCAATGTAATCAAGAGGAGACTCATTAGACATGATGTTAACAATGTTAAGTATGGAGCACATGTTGAGGTGAAGCAAATGGTGCCTCAGGTAGGATTTGAGTTGTCTTTGCCTTGTGCTCTGTACAAGTATATTTAAGCAAGCTGCTGCAATTGAAGACACTGAGGGCGGATGCATGCAGGCATGCATGGTTAAGGGAAAGAAATCTACAACGAAAAACCAGAGGAAGCAGCCCAGGACACATTTTATAATGAAGGATTTGCTAGCCAGCTCTCAGAGAGGTGCTCAGCGCTGTGAGGACCAGCTCAGTTAGGATGCTTCAGCACTGAGTCCAAGGCGGATGCTGCCCCTTTGCCAGGTCATCTCAATTTCCGCAGGTGGTTGAAGGAGCCGGCAGGGTTAGGAGTGCAGGGAGGGAGCCTGTTGGAACAATGAAGTCCTCCCTCGTGTCCCAGGCTGTAATCCTAGACTGTGGTGTCACCTTTCTTTTGGGCCAGAGGGCAGGTCCCTGGCTCTGTGCAAACAGAGGTGAACACGCCGGCTTTGTACCTGCTGCCGCTGAGCGCCAGCTCTGACCCCTCGTGGCCCAGTCTGCTTAGATAATAACTGCTGTTCTCTGGGATGTGACATGTCCATCCCTCTTCTCACCTGCCTTGTGGGGACAAGCCCCCAAACAGCTGCCAAATGGAGCTTACATGTATTTTGCTTTTGTGGCTTCTTGTATTGTTTGGGCTGAGCTGTGGGGAAAGCCGTGTGTTTCCCAACTAAGTGGCTGCAAAGTGAAACCCTGTAATTTTGGGGGCAGAATCTACTTTGTTTCTCATGAAGGTAATTTGGCATTTTGCAGGAGTGTACAGCATAGTTCATGTTTCATCTGAATTAATGAAGCGTGCCCATTGATTTCATGTATATTTCTACTGAAACCTTTCTTAATTATGAAAAACCCTAAATCTTTCATTTTTCTAAAAAGACATGAATGCTAAGGGGTTTTAATGATGAATTTTGAGAACCTTAATCTCAAGAAAAATGCAGCTTTTGATGTCACTTGCAATTGTCTTCCTGCCAGTATCAGTGAGTACATTTTGGTTGAGCACAGCCTGCCATTAGCAGCCGAGGCACTCCAAGGTCAGCGAGAAGCACAAGTCCTGCCTTACCTTCCCACTACATTATTTCCAGAAATTATATTTTTGAAAAAACAACCTCCCATCCCATTTTTTTGTGCTCCTTCTGTTAAGTTGCTGCAGAAAGATAGAGAGGAAGGGCTTTGGGGCCAGCAAACTACCGAGTCTTGCTGCCACCCCACCAGTCTGTGCAGGTTAAACACGAACCACAAGACAGAAAATACTGCAGCAGTGTCTTGGCTTGTTAATGAGGCTAATACAAGCTCAGAAACCATCCTTAAAGATGCTCCATGCTCAGATGGCTCTGCTGTGACATGCTGCCAATCCAGGGATAGGTAAACCTAAAGGCTGAAGGCACAGGTGCTTAACATTTGGAGCAGGGCAGCATTGTGTCACTTGAGGGCAGATGTTGGCACAGGTAGAGTGGTCCTTGTCACCACCACCAATTGATGTATCCAGCCATGAAAAGGTGAGCTTCTGGGCAGTAGGTTAGGACAGGCAGCTGTAATCAATGTCAGGACTTTGAACCAAACAGGATGCATGAGGTACCCTCACAGATGGTGTATTTAAATGGATATTCATAAACAGGCTTCAGCATGGATTTTGGAGCTGCTGTCCCTATTTGCTATCCACTAATAGCTGCCCTCCAACTGACTGGAAGTGTAATGTGCTGAGCTTGAGATCCACATGACTGAGTCACCAGTTGTAGGTTGAAACAATATTCATATCCAGAGGTCATTTATCCAAAATGAACACCTGGATATTAAAGAATCATATGCATGTTATATTTATCATCACTGTTGGCACATGTGTGTGACACATCATAATAGCAAAAGCAGGTTGCAACAGCAGGTGGCACCTGGCATACTCGTCACATCAGTCGCTTTTTTGTTTTTTCTGTGAATTTGGATTGATAGATATATTTTCTAGATAACTGGCATACTCTTTTTCAGAGAGGAAGCAATTTTTGTAATACCTTTCCTAGCCTGGTCTCTCTACAGTTCCCCTTTTTATCTGGGATGATTAAAATTCCTGTTTCCTTCTTCTAAAAGTGCTTCCTAAGGTCCCTATTCACACACGATACAAGATCACTGGGCTAATAATTAAGGCAGTGGTGTGATGCTATTGCAGGTCTGTTGCCTATTTATTTGAAGCAGCTGTCTACCAATGTGGGATGCATGGTACAGAGGTTGCCATGGTTAAAAACCATGTTTACTGATTGCTCAGTAAATAGTTACACAACTTTCTGTGCAAATGCCAGATAGCACACCAGAATTTCCTTGAGCAGTTTCACTTAGGCACGAGCCTTTCTCCCCAATTCCTGCAACTGCACTGATGCTGTTTGCTTGCACACACCTTTGTGGAGTGAGGCGAGAAGAGAAGGAAATGTGCCACCAAGAAAGGACTGAGTTTGTGTTTAGCCTGAGAGATGAGGACTGGGAGGAGGTGTGAAGCCAGACTCTGCAGAGATGAAAGGCCACCACAAGGCAGCTGGGAATAATCTCCTTGTCTCTGGTGGCTAGGAGAGGAGCACGGGTCTTCAATCGCTGCCAGGAAGAATCGAGTTAGGCGTCAAGGAGAGACTTTGTAATGGTAATGATAGTGAGGCAGCAGCCTTCAGAGGCTGTCAAATCTCCATTGCTGAAGATCTTGAAGAGCAGATTAGATCTAGCTTTGGCAGGAATGATATACTGTAACTAATCCAGCCTTAAATCAAGGAAATGGGCTGGATGACCTCTTGAAGTACTTTGTAGCCCATAAGTCTCTTTATGCCATTAATACTTGGAGGCAGAGTCTGATTAAACTGTGGTATACACCAAATGCTGGAGCAGCTGCTGTTTCTTCCACTCCTAGCATGGTGAGAGGACCTAGCAGGGCTCTGTGGGAAGCAGGTTGCTCTGAAGGAGGGTGGTACTAATGTGCCTGTGCTATGCAAGTCTCAGATGGCCATAAAGTCAGCAAAGAGCGGCTGGGCTTTCCCAAAGCTGTATCCAAGTGACCACTGGAAAATCCCTCTCCTGTCATCTACAGCAAGTCTACACTTCTTTGCAGAGCACTGGGTACCTTCAGCATACTCATATCTTCGTCCTCCCCAGGGGAATGCAGGTGCCCTGCATCCTGCTTTGTGTTCTCCTGTCCTGTACATCTCATCAAGGAGCAGGGAGAGTCTGGTCCTTAGCACGGCCACTCTTTGTTTTCCATGAACCCACTGAATAATTTATTTAAAAATGTAAAAATGTTAACGTGAAAAAAGGTGTCTTTTTTCCACCTTCTTCCAAATGACACACGCTTCCATTTTCAGACGTGTCTGATTTGCGTTTGGTTCCCCAGATGTAAAACAGACCCATGGGGTCAGGCAGGACAGGTTTTCCATTTTTCACATCACTGCACCCACAGAAGGACAGAATTTGGTATCACTCACATTATGTGGGGGAAGAGCCTTCCTATTCACACTGTTTGCAAGAATGTAGACTTTTCTTGCAGGAATACTAAGAAGCCCCTCTCATTTTCTGCTGCAAGCTGGGGTAGAGCCGCAGACTGTGAATGGACACACTTCCCCTTAACATGTTCTCTTTAAAATGGGAAAGCTGTGAAAAGCAAAAGTAACCAGCCAAGATTGCACACTGTAAAATGAATTAGCAGATAGCTGACTTCTTGAAATGGAAAGGGCTTGCTTTTCACAGGGCCTGGATTTACTTATCTGCCATGCAAGTACTTGCATAATAATAGCCAATCTGCATATGATAAATGAATAAAATGCATCTAAGTGTTGAGGGTGCAAAGAAAAACACTAAGCAATAGATATTTGGCTCTCTTTTTTTTATCTCAACTGAAAACACCAGTGGAGGATCTGTGAGGAAATTAGTAACACTGGAAAAGAAGTTTTTGCATGTGTGATGGCTTCCCAGATCCTTCCTGTGGCAGCCACATTCTAGCCATACATTTCCTGAAATGAGAGCCTGTCCTGCTCCCAGTGCTTTGCAGAGCTGGCTTTATATGCAGTCACCTTCCTTTCAAAATAACAATCCAAAGCTTACAGAGTTGCAAATAAAACGGCAACCTGTGTAAACCAGCATAGAACTTTTTCCTGAGTCCACAGATGATCAAAATGATATTGTTGGAGAGCATTATTGAAGCTCTTTCCTGTCAGCAGTTACTGTAATGCTCAATAGCTGTGGTGTAAAATCATTTGGGCAGATGTGTGGGCCATGGCACTGATGAGCTCATTTGTGTGGCATGGGGAGAAGGGCAGTAGGGCAGCCAGGCGAGGCTGGGGAAAAATCCATGCCCATTCCTATCTCTGTGTTTCCCAGCTTCCCACAGCAACAGATTTTGATATTGCAGTCAGTGCTGGGCTACCAGATCTGACATCTCAGCTGGCTATTTTTGCAGTTGCACTGATTATGGCAGTAAATAGAGGCTTGTGGTTGGTTTTTCCTAAGTCTCTGTTGGATTTTGGAATCTTTTTTTAAGTCCTTGCTGCAAAGTGTGGCTGAGCTGCTCTCTGCATCACAGCCACGTAGCTTGGATGGATCCATCTCTAACACTGCAGCCACTGCAGAGAACGCCGAGCAGGAAAACACTGGGTCTTTGTTTCTGTCGTGGTAAGAGCCTCACCACCGGCTGGCTGCCCATTTCTAATCAAGCAGTAGACATGACAGCATGACCTTTTTTGCCTTTCTTAGCTCCAGCTCTCATTCCACTCAGAAAACACCTCAAAATGTAGATTATTCATACACTGGTCTTGAAAGATGCAGCAATAATTACACAAACTTCACATCAGCTGTACACGGTGTTGACTTCATTGCAAAACAAAAGCAGAAAGGAGGTGGTTGTTTTGTGGGATTCTTTCCCCTCATGTCACTAGCCAATATCCCAGGCTGGTCTGATAGCCCTAACTGAGGATGGTGTTTGGTTTTGAGAGGCTACAAAATTCAGCCTCTGAAGATCAGAGACTAGAAAGAAGAGCTGATAGAGAAGAAAATCTTAGCAATTAACTCTTGTAAATATCGTACCTGAAAAAGCTGTGCTCTCCCAGTCAGGGAACTGACAAACCAGATGAGCTATTGGCCCAAGGAAAAACCGTTCAATATTTAATACCAAATACTTGAAGGAGTAAATGAATAGCATACCAGCAACTCAGACTGGAATATGTTTGCATTGCCTTATAGATAATTTTGAACTGTGGATGTATTAATGGAAGTTGTGATCTGTTTCAGGACAATTTGCAAGCAGGCAAAAAGACTAAATTCAACAAATTGATTCTTCACTACAAATAGTCCAACCAGAACTAGTTCTTCAAGATAAGGTTTTGAGCATTTCTCATTTCTGACTCAAATAAATGTGCTAGTGCGCTATCACATTGTTTATCACCAGAAAGTTTGACCTCATAAATATTGAACCATAAAATTGAGATTGCATAAAATCTTATGCATGTGCAAAAGAGAGTCATGCATCACCTGGACCCCCTCCTTAACTGCTCTTCCAGGGTGCCACACTCTTCTTTGGAAAGGGGACAAAACTAGGTGAGCTTATTATAACTGAAGCTATATCCTCTTCCACTTGGACTCCTTGCCAATGAGGTAAATGCTGACATTCGTTGTATGCCCCTTGCTATAATACTATGACAAAATGCTTTTTTCAAATTCTGATTGCTTTGAGAAGATTGGGGGGGTTGGATTTTTGCCCTACATGCACACTGACCCCTGCTGCACCACTGCTGGCACCCAAGTGGTAATAGATTACCCAAATGCTTATTCATGGTTCATTGTCTCACAAGTCTGTAAGGACAGATGGGTTTTGCAGAATGGGTTCCATGTGTGGTGCCACTCACCTAGTCTATGGTGACTTGCACTATACTGAACCCATTGGTTTTTTTCTGCTCAGCAGGCAGTTTTGCCTTAAAGCTTTAAGGAGTAAGATCATTTACTGGAGGGCAGTTGAATAGCATTTGCTTGAGATGAAAGCCTGGTAAATGTAGCTGGTTTGGTCAAAAGTGTGAAGAATTGTTCTTGCCAGTAATGTCCTTCCCTGCAGCGGAGAGAAATGAGCATTTAGAGCCTGAAGGGGACAAAAGGTGTAGCCACTGAAGCCATGCATTTGTGCATCTAGGAAAGTCACAAAGTCACAGATTCAGCTTCCAAGTTCAGGAATCAAAACATGGATGGTATGCCCATGACACATTCTTTTTTATCTTATAATGTCAAAATTTCAAACCCCTAGGACAATTTCAGCTTGATGGCAACATACTGTCTGACTTCTGTTGAACTGGATTTTAGTCAAGGAACATTATGTTTAGATAGAACACTGACAATAATTGTCTTGGCTGGGTTAGTGGTTACGTATAAATGCATTCTCTCACGCCCCTGTAATATTTGCTTGTCTCTGTTTGCACTGCTGGCTGTGTTCAAAGAGACCTTAGGGCTGCAGTATTGTGGGGGGGAATAGACCAGCCAGTTCTTACTCAAAGGTCAAGCTTAAGTCATGAAGGACTATGATTTTCACTAACTTTTACCCCACTTGCTGTTCCCTTTTAAAAGCCTATGCCCAGAACCAAGCTTGCTGATGTTCTGTGGGCCTGCTCTCAGCCCCAGCATCAGTTTTGGAAACAGTTCACCTCCCTACAGAATTGTCACTTGGTGTTGGTTTGGGGTTTTTTTCCCCTAGGCTCTCCAAACTTACTAAAGTGTCATTAAGACAAATGGCAAACATTTCTTCTTTTCTCACATCTGTCAAAACTTCAAAATCTACTTTCATGACATTTCACATAGCATTTTTTTACATACCACTCAAAGGACATGGAATCCTAATGAGCCTTGCTTCCATCATTTTCATCTGCCACGTTCTTCTGTCCCAGTATATAAATTAACAAAAGCAGGGGGGTTACTTAACAAGTGATATAAACAGTTCTGGAATGGAAGGAGAGGGAAAGAGAATTAGGCTGGTACCCACACAGGGTTTGAAGACACTTTTTGAAGGAAGTAACTATACATTCCTACCAGGAGGGCATGGTCCTGAGCCCCTGAGCAGAATGTTTCCTCAGCCCACCACTGAGGAGGGTGAGTTGCTCAATAGTAGAGAAACTATGTAAGACTGAGGAGAAGCTTTGCATTTCCAGTGTTAGGAATTGAAAGGGGACTTTCTTTTTGGACATTATTTAAAAAATATTTTGTTGTTTCTGCAGTTATAGACTTGGCTTGCAAATGTTAACTGATGCACTTGCTTTCATATTCATAAATGTGTTAATGGCAGATTGAGGGTACTGCTTTTTCACATAAACACAAAAGGAAAAATATACCAAAATTAGCTTAAGTGCCTCCTTTATGGAGGAAAAAAAAAAAGTGGACAGTCATCTTTCTAAATTCAAAGTTACAAAGTCAGCAGTGCTGGCAGCTCAGGTTCTTTCCTGTTAACCACTACAATGCAACAAACAGTAATCACCTCCTCCCCCATCTTCTGGACTGGGGAAGGACATCTTCAGATGGACTGGCTGACCTGAAATAGCCTGGATAACAGCAATGTAGTTAATGAGATTCTGAGCAAATCTCTATCAGTTTGTTAAAAGCCACTCATGAGCAAAAGACTGACTTTCAATATGAGGCTCTCTTAGCAGCATTCTGAAAGCACTCAAGAATTTTGTGGGACTTCTATTGCCAGGAATTTTGTCTTGGTTACAGGACACCAGCAGCTATAGTTGTTGTAGGATGGTTGTGTTTCCATCTTCAGGATACTAACTGCTCTGGATACAGACTGCATTGGTAATTGTGCAGAAAACATGGAACTTAGGGTTGGTACTACCCAAATTAACATAAATAAACTGATAGCATTTGGATTCAGGATAGGACACACAATCACTGAAATGCCCAGGGTATGGCCTTTAGGCTCTGGTCACTCATGTAGTGTTTCTGCTTTTGACCAGAAGCATTATCAGAAAAAATCAGGACTGTCCCTACTGTCCATGCTACCAAACCAGCCAATAAAGAAGACTACACACATACACACACACACACACACACACACACACACACACACACACACACTTCTATACACTCATTTGTTATAGTTCTAATGCACCACGTCCACCAGAGCAGTGCAATGTGCTGGGTGGCAACACGGCACTTCCCCTTTGTGCTCCTTCACAGTAGGGCAGGAGGCCATCACCTCCAGGTGACTTCCAGCCTTGTGGGACTGCTGCTGCCTCACAGTCCCTGCCTGAACCACCACAGCCATTGCAGATGGCCTCACAGGTCTGCTTTATATGAGACCTGCAGCCTTCTTCCTTGCTGAGATGTGATACATAGACCAAATTACCTTTCACTGCCTACCCTGAAGTCAAAGTTCAGCTTTCTCCCGCAGCATCAGCCAGCGGGAAGCCTGGATAATAGTTTGACATGGTAGGTGTCAGCACAGAGAAATGTGCTTCTGCCTCAGTACAGAGCCTTATACAGGTTTTCTAATATATTTTCAGAAAGTTTCCAGATGAAGCAGATATGGCAAAAACTGATGAAAATTTGATTTCACTTGCAGCAGGGGAACAGGAAGAGGAAGATGGGTTAATGTGCTTCAGAGAAGAAGATCATCCAGGAGGAATGCTGATGGGTGCTCACCTGCCCTACTTTTACCTTTCATGTTGGATGCTGTCTTTCACTAGATTGCCAAAATCTTCATTCATGAAGATTCAGAGCTTCAGAGCACTCAGACTTCAGCAAATCAGTGCGTATTTGGGGAGCCTAAATCTGAACTAAGAATAATTTTGTGCTTTTCATACCACTGGCAAAATGTAAATTTCATTGGTGCAACGCTCACTCATTATCGCTGAATCAAAGAGCAGTCTCAGTTCCTGCTGGCATCCTATTTAGCAGAAAAATAAAAGTCTCTTCTGTTGCAGACATACATTGCTGTGTGAATGGATGATGCCGCCTCAATCTTCACGTCTCACGTTCGTGTTGATTAGCTGCCCTATTTTAGGACTGTTTGCATTATGCAATAGGCTAGTAAAATCATTAGTGTGCAAATAAAAGTAGGTCTTTACCTTAAGAATTAAACACGTAAAACACACGATTAAAATGACAAGAGGTTTACAGGAATAGGGAAAACTGCATGAACCAGGTGAGACACCAGGGTTTGAGGCAGATGAGCTACACTGGCGATAAATGACAGGCTGAAGCACACAAATGAAAATAATCAGAGCTCCTGTGTAAAGTGATGCTGATATATTCTGAATGTCACATTGCACTGCACAGTGCTACGCTCGCTCCAAAAAGGCTCTTTAATTATAGTTGCTCGAGCCTTAAAATCACAAATTTCAAAGTGTAGAGGTGGGCACCATTTAAGCTACATAAATCTCGTTACTGAAGATGCAAATGGGAAGTTCAGCTCCGAGATAATTAGCAAGACTCACCTCTGGTATTTAATTATCTATGCATCTATGTAAGGCTAACAGTTTATTAAAACCATTATCCTTTTAAAATACTATTTTCTGTTTGTTTCTTGCCTTTCCAATGCTTGTAATATTAAATTACTCTTGGGGGTATTTTCTGCTTATGAGCCAGTTACCTGTTCTTCCCATGTTGCTGTCAAGGGTGGAAACCTGTTCTAGAAATCTCCTCCTAATTATCAGCCCTTCCCAAGGATCTGCAAATGAGGGCAATGCCTGCTAACTGAGTTCAGCAGTCCCAGTGGAGCAGGAGCACCTCACATGGGGTGGAGGAGTCAGGAATGAGGGCACTCTGGAGGTTTTGCCACAGGGGTTGGGATGGAGGCGTATCAGCTGTCCATTGTAATTTGGCTGGCAAAAATGACTTTGGCAGCTTCGTCCTCTCCTTCCCGTTGCCTGTCAGAAAGGGGACCCATCCCCTCAGGCATCACTAGAGAAATTCCTTACTTGGATATGGATAAACAGGGGAAATGTTCAAGCCAAAACTCCGTTCCTGAATTAAATGAGGGAACTCTGCCATGGTAGTTCGAGTGTCCTGGAGAGTGCAACCTGGGCCTTTGTTGGCTTTGTAAACTGCTGGCCTAGCCTCTTAAGCTAAAAATAAATCTTTCCTTGAGAGCCTTTCTCCCACACCTTTCTTTTCAGGAGCTGGCACTGAACAAAAAAGGAAAACAAACCAAAATGGGGCAGAGTTTCAAGCGGAAAAACTGAAAAGCCCTCTTGAGCTGTGGCCACACACAGTCACACGCTCTCAGCTGTCCTGGGATCCTGCCCCTGCCAAGTCTGCTGCCCGCTTTGCTGTGGATGTTTTCTTTATTTTAGACAATACTGATGCATTCATTAGTAGACCCCCGAAGAATGATTTTTAGATCTGATATCACTTCAGTTGCCAGCTTTCTTTCACACCCTCCTATGCTTTTTCTATGCCAGGCATTCCCAAAGGAAATGGGTTAGCTGGTGTAGGGCTGCAGAGGCTTTGCTGTGCTGCCAAAAGTGCTTTGGTACTTTGCAGACAGAATCTCCAGGATCATCTGTCTAGGCTGCTCTCCCAGGATGCAGACCTCCTTGGTCATTCTGCAATTCCCTTTTTTTCCACCGTTCTTCAAAAGGCAGCTCACCTATATGCAGCCGAGTTCTAAAAATTCCTTGCCATTTTGAGGAATGGCCAAATTACTGTTGTCTTCGGCAAAACTCATCATCTGCTTAGCAAAGTTCAAGGGATGAGTATGTTGATTTAGAGGCATTGTGGCTTTACAAGACATGTTTTGCAGTTGTGAAGAAATTAATAGCTGTCACAAGTGATGATTTGGCCAACAAAAAGGTCCAATTTCCTTAAATAAACTATTAGCAACAAAAATCTGTGCCTGGCTCAATTCTGTGGTTTCCCTTAATATTTATTGAGGGAAAAGCACAAATTAAAAATGAAAATAATTAAGTGCTGGATGAAACTGAACTAAACTGGTTTTGTGGCTGACTGACGTGAACAGATTAAAAAAAATGTAATGGCAAAAATTGAGTAGCAACTTGGCATTAGGAATTAGTAATTTTTCCTAAACATAATAAGATATTGAAAAGTATGTGAAATATGAGGAAAGAAATGCTTTTTTAGTATTATGGTACCCTACCACATTCCTCAGAAAGAGAGGACGGGGTTGTCAAAGTCCTTTAGACTTACATTCTCAAGAACAGCTTAATGTGAATGCTATAATTTACTATTAATGAGCAAGAATGTGGTATTTCAAATCTATTATGTTACAAAGAGGTAGATGTTTCGAAAAATGTGTGGTAGCTGTTCAAAAGTGGATGGCTGTCCACCCTGCACAAGGTAGAGTAACTGAACTGCTTGCTCCCATATTCCTTTACTGTGACACCAACTTCTTTGTGGCTTCTGACTTTTAGATGAGACAGTTCTTTCATGGAGAGGGAAAAAAAACAAAATTCTTCCCTGAATGTCTGCTTTGGTAAAGCATTGGCTTTACTTGCCATCACTGATAGGTGTGAAAAACTCAGGAGAATCATTTGGGATGATCAGCATCCCAGGATTCATCCACATCTCTGGCTCTGTGACCAATGCATGGTATTTTTTAGAAATTATTTTTATCTAATTTTATTTAGCTAAAAACCTTCTCTGCACCCACACTTGGAGTACTGTGCAGCAGAGTAACACAAGAAATGGCTTCTTTCCTGGACAGCCAACAATTCCTTTTAGTTGAAAAACCAGCAGCCATGAATAAGCTTATGCTCTCTCCGTCTCACTTCCTCTTTTTAAAATTTAAATATCTTTCTTCTCTTATAGTGCCAAAAGAAAAATTCAGTCAGAGCTGAGTCTCCACACAAAATACAAGAGGTTTGCTGGAGTCTCCTGCTGTGCAGGGAAGAAGCATCAGCTGATTGATCCGCCACGTCATTTTACCTTCTCCCAAGATTTCACAGCCTTAAATGTCTTTTGTCTGTAAAGATCCTAAAGCAGGGGTAAATATGATTGAGGTTTTACACTGGAAGAGAAAAAAAAAAGTAAGCTTTAAGAAAAAGCTGTGTGAGTGTGAAAGAAGCATTAGTTGGATTCATAGGCATCATTTTTGGATTTGAGAACACACTAGCAATTTTGGAGGCCTGGGGGTGAGAGGCTTTGCATGTCTTCCCCCTTCTTTCCAATGGGTCTCAATTTACCACGTTTATATCCCTTTTATTTGGAAAATGCTTGCTGCTGTGTGTGTTGCACATGCCACGCTGCATCCTTGCAGCCACGGTTCTTTGTGCTCGGCGTTTGCAGATGGATGGCTTTTTCCATCATACATCATGGCTGTGACAGCAGACTGATGATCTACAACTCCAAGCGCTGTAGCTCTGATGATGTGGCTGTGGCTGTAGTAATAATGTGGGCCCACTCCTGGGACAGCAATGCTGCTGGTTTTTTTAAAAGGTGAGGCAAAAGGCTTAAATTCCTTCTTGTTTCCTATCTGTCTCCCTCCCCAAAGCTGTTTCAAGTCCCAGATCAATGGGAAAAAAATAAAATTAATCCGTCTTCCGCGGAAATATCATCGCTAGTATGAGAGAGCTCCCTGATTTAGATGCTGGAGAGGATATCACAAAAGCAAGCATTGTAAATACAGATTTGGGCAGAAACGCAAAGGAAAGCCTGACTTTCGGATCTCTTACCATGGCAGGTAAATATTGTCATATTGGAAGCAGTACAAACTCTTCTTTTGTGTAGCTGCAGTTTGATTGACCCTTGCAGTTTTTCCATAGGCTCATATCTCTAGTGTTCATTAAAACTCCAGCTCCTGGAAGCAAGTGAGCTCCACATCTTTCCTAAGTAAATAAACATTACTTTCTTTGAAAGGAAAAGCAAATTCTTCAAATTGTGACATCAGTTACTCACAGAGGTTCAGAAATAAAAAGGTCACAGAAAAAAAGCACATTTTATTATTACAATATTTCATGGATTTTAAATAATTCTGCTGATTTAGGTTTGAGTCATGATGCTTGATCACTTGGGGGTAGCAATAAAACTGAATTTAGCTTCTCACCTGGCACTGACTCTGTCTCATTGTGGGCTGGCACCTGGTAATGCCAAGCTGAAAGCCAAACTCCTTTCTCACCATCTCCCAAGTGCATTAACCTGTTTTTAGCAGGCTGGATGGCCCCAGCTCTGGGATTGCCAGAGTGCATACAGACCCCTATCCCCACTGCTCTCCCTGCCAGCCAGGCTACATGAAAGAAGACACATATTGACTTCAGCAAGGTTCAATTCAAGCCTAATATTCATCCATCACACAAAAGTTGCGAGCAATACCTGTGCACATATAGAAACAGTGCAATGTGCTTTTTTTGCTTAGTTGTTATTATTATAGGTTTTTTATTATTATTTCTGCTTTATAAAGCATAGATTTCAGCTATCACTGAAGGGTTTTAAAAAGTGAATTCATAATTGATCCCTGAATCAGTAAAGTAATTTCATCTTTTCCCTAGGATATGAAACAAGAACTGCACTGGTAGACATATCTGCTAGTGTTAATCAAGTGACAACTGTTTGCAGAGGACCTTATGCACATGTGGCACCAAAAAGGAAAATCATCACAGGTGATCTGACCCCCAGCTCTGGCTGAAGGAGAAAGGAACTCCTTGCATGTCCTGCACACAAGCTCCTTCCTTTGGTTTCCTGTTCTAATACCATAGCAGGAGAATAGAAAAGGTAAAAGATGGAGTTTATTTGCCAATGAAGCAAACTTCATCTTGTGGTAACTTACTTAAATGAACAGGTGTTCAACTGAACACCCCTGCACTGGTTGCCTACGGTCAAGATGAAACCTGCTGTGTCGTGCATCAGCTCCAGAGGAGTCAGATTTCTTCTGATTTATCTGGTTTACAGCCCCAAGGCTACTTCCTTGTTGCACACACCTGGTGCAGGTCAAGCCTTGTCCAAAATGTCCATGGACAACCTCAGAGAGCAATTTGGGATGTGTAGCAGCCATATTATTTCCATGTGTCATCTGAGGACTGGACAGAAATTCCAGAAACTGCCCAAGTGCATGGCACAGCTGGGCATGAGGGGGACCAGCTGCAAGGCTGTCACTTCCCATCCCTGCTGAGAAAATGCAGTTGGGAACTAAGGACAGGGTGCTTGGTAATACCCATCAATACTGACTCTGCTGCAGCAAAAACTCTGCCCTGTCACTGAGATACTCATGCCTGAATAGCTTCTACCCCACCATGTAGGCTGTTCTTTCTGGGGTGCCCTGTTTTACCCATGAACCTTTCAGGAGAGAGGCGATTCCCAGTGGGTTATCCATGGTCTCTAGCCTGACTACCAGAGGAGTTCTTGGGTGGTTTCTCCACTGCCTCTGGGGGCCTGGTCCCTCCTGGCATCTCTGCAGTGGTGGCTACTCTCTGTGCTTCTTTGGCAGATTGCTCCATTTGCTGTTTTATCCTGGTGAGTTTTCCTTAATATTTGATCTAATTTTTGCCTACTAGATTTAAAATATTCCATTCCTTACCATTCTGTCCTCTCTGACTAATGAGAATTGTTCCCAGTCTTCTTTATAATGCCCTTTAACATGATTCTGGACAGTTATGTGTCCCCTCAGCCCTCTCTTCTGCATCCTGGACATGCCTTTCTCTCACAGGTCTTATTTTCTAAATCCTTTATCACCTCTGTTACTTTCCTCTGAGCTCTTTTGGATTATTCTTTAAAAATAAAATGCTCCCTGCAGCAAAGGCAGTGCTCTAATGCTGTGTGCCATTGCCTCTGTTGCTGAAGGAGAGCAGCAAAAGCAGAATTACCATCTCACCTGGTTTTCCCACAGCTCTACTATTAACCATTTTATTGCTGGGGCACTTTGTCCAGCTGGCAGCTTGTCCCACATGCAGGTTCATGCAGGGTTTGACTGGCTGGCTGTTCAGCCAGGAGTCATATTTATGAGTTCTTGCAAGGCAGATACTGCTTTGCAGGCAGAGCCCAATCCCTGCCTTCAGGCTTTGGAGAGCACTGGAGAAAGTATTGCAATCTAGGAAAAACACTGCCCCAAAGAGGCTCAAGGCAGCAGGTGGCTCCAGGAGTTGGTGGCCCTGCTCCTGCAGGGGGGACGCTGGCCACATTGGATGCCAGCCAGGGCAAACATGGCAGCTGTGCCAATGCCTCCCTGGCATGTCCCCAGGGTGGCAGGGCTGCAAGGCATGACAAAACTTTCTGCCTGTGGCTGCTGGCTGGGAAGTTGGCTCCAAAAAAGCAGCACCTGCAAGAAGAGTTCCCATGCTTCACAAAGCACTGCCACCCAGTCGCGGCCGTGGTGCCCAGCAAAGCCCATCTGGGCTGGCTGGATGTTGTGTCTGTCACAGAGCAGTGCTGCTGGCACCTCTCTCAGGGGCTTACTGGTGACCTCTGGATACCACAGCAAAACAACACTCTTCCCAGAGTTTTCTATTGCCATGCTACAGTAGTTCATTTCATTATTCCCTGTGCAGAACATTGACTTTGTTGACTCTCAGTGTATTTCTTCAATTTATCTCCTAAACACCATTGTGATACTTTAATCTGGTCCTCCTTGGTATTTGCATATCCTCCTTGGTTTGAAGGATACCTAAATGGGGGCTTGCTCTCAAAACCACAGACAGATTTGCATGTCTGACTATGCCAAGAGCTGCTAATGAAAATACCAGCGAGCATGGGGGAATAAACTTGCCACCTGTGGAGTCTTGTTTGGCATCCTCATTCAGCCTAATAAAGAATCATTCATGTTTAATTGCTACATTTGATTGTTTAATTACAGTTATTTTACATGCCATCTTGTAGTTTTGTCTTGGCTTTAGACACTATCTGCCACCTTACTCTTTTTAAATAGCGAATTATACTATAATAGAAAATTATTTTGGTCAAATAATTAGAACTAGGACTTTAAATTTTAATCAGGATGCTTTAAAAAAATATGGTCATAAAATTCTTTCTGGTTGATGTTGCTGTATAGATTCAAATCCAGGCCTTTTTTTATGTAAACAGGAATTGTATTAATAACTCTCTCAAATGCTCTTGCATGGCCGCAATATGAGTAGTCTCATCTTCTCACTGAAGTTTTATCAAATTATGTTTACTTTGTTTAAATGCCAATTCATTTTAACCTCTGCAAGATGTTTTTGTACAGGCTTAACTTGGCATAAAACTAGTTTATTGCAGGTTCACTTAGCTGGACAAAGTTCTGACTTCAAATCAATACAAATCTGTCCGAAACTTCAATAAGATGTTCTACTTGCAAACCTGTCACCTGTATAACTAAATGAATGGAAAGAAAACCAGGAAAGCTCTTCTGCTTCTTCAGCTGTGCCTTTTTGATGCTCTTATCCTGTAATTGCACCCAGTACCTCCCAATGCAGAACCCCAGGGCAGACCCTCGCCTTGGTGGCTGGTGGGTTTCTCTCTGCAAGACAGCCTCCCTGAACTTTGCTGCCAGAGTTGATGACTTTTTCAGGTTAATGATGGACTCCTGGGCAAACCTTCTTCATGAACTCCCCAAAGGCAGTCAGGCTTCAAACCACCTACCCTCTTACCTTTGAATAGGCTGAGCTCAATTTTAACTAATGTGCTTAAGGACTTTTTTCAGGAGCAAACACCTCCAAGTAATTTCTTTTGTTTCTGTAAACTGTACTGTGTTCCCCACAGGGCAGATATGACCAAATGGTGAGCAGTCCCCAGCTCCCCTCTTTGTTATTCAAGCAGGGCATGGTGTCACTACCCTGCCCTGAGCTCCTTGGGTTTTCTTTCTGATCTTGTGCCTTGGCACATTTAGGCTCTCTGCTCCCAGACTGTCCCCCTGTTCTTCTAAAGCTCTTCTAAGCCTTCTGATGTTTACATTTTTGTAACGGAGTTTCTCACTCTCTTTTCACATAAATAACGTTTGTTTTGCATTCCTTTCTGAATGAGGGGAGAATTGATGGACTGTTGGTTTGACCAGTGTGCTTGGAGAGGTGGCAATTTCACCCTCCAATCCATGGTCACCTCTGGAATTCTATAAATATCAAGGTCAGGAAATAAACGCGCTCTTTTTTGCCTTGAAAATCTCAGCATGTGAGTGTCATTCATTTTGTGTCATATTCGACACCAGACCACCATCCATCTTGCTGGCACACGCACAGTTGTCCTTTTTGGTCTTTTTATGCTAAACTGGCATTTAGTCAGTCACCCCTCCCACTGGTCTCTGAAAAAATTCTGTAGGAGCAGCTGAAGATATGTCCAGACCATTTGAAGGTCTATGCCTTTGCCTTGAACTTTATGCTCTTTCCAAATCTTCACCCCAGCAGCTGACATCCTCAGATTTTCCAGACCCTCTTCCCTTGGGCAGCAGCATTCCTCAGTGTGGCACCATCTTGTGTGCCACTGAACATAACCACACAGTGCTCCTCCCCTCCCACATTAAAAAATAAAAGACCAGGTGACTACAAGTACCACACATTGCATCTTTACCAGACAGCAATTTCCTCAATGCTTAAGCTCCCCTCTTGCCCAAGTAAACACAAGTTGCTCTTTGTATGCTCAAGCAGAAGCAATGGCAAAGGCTGCACCGATCCCTCTTGGACTGGGCTGCAATGAAACACGGCAGCTTGGGGAAAGCTGCCCATTACAGTACTCTGCCTTTTGATGCTCATGTCTCTTAATTTTAGGCACCAGAGTGATTTTTTTACCTGGGCCATATCTGTGTGAACAATATAGGCATAAGAGGAGGGAGGTCTCCATTTTACCCTACTTTTATTCCTGCTTTTCTGTGGCCTGAATCTGTTTTGGTGCTGGTTGCCCAGGTGCTATGCCCATAAAGAAGGGAGACAACTTTCTCAGAATGGTTTTTGAATGTATTGTTTAATACGAGAATACTTTAGAATGACAGCATTGCTGCCCAGAACTTAGCAAAAAAAAAAAAAAAAAAGAAAGAAAAAAGGGAAGTCAACTATCAAAACATATAAAGAATGAATAAATTCAGGGCACTGCATGGTGTGAGGGTTCTCCACAAAAAGGAAAGAAAATAAAAAAAGGCAGGTAAGGGAGCCAAAGAGCTGCAGGATGGTTTAATGATAGTTGTTTACCTCCTTGGAGGCCCTAAGGGATTTCCCTTTGGACGCATCTTGAGCTTGTTCCCAAGAAATTCTTCCCCTGCCTTTTTTTACTGCTGTCTTGCCTTTCCCCTTCTCACCTCATACAGTTAAGAAATGATGAGCCACCTGAGTGCCTTTTTTCAGGATAATTTCAGCTACTTCTTTCTCAGTTAAGATTTTTGAAAAGATCAGGCTCATGTACTCAAATCAGTTTGAAGTGCTTTGCAAGGATGTGGCACAGGAATACTAAATCATTATTCAACATTTGACCAGACATGAAAATAATCCGCATTTATAACTAGTTTTCTAAAATGGCCAGCGTAATTGCTGAAATACAGAATAAGAAGGTAGGAAACAACTACTATTTCCACAGACAAGGAGCATCTTACTGAGACAAAGCTACACTGAAACAGGCAATTTTCAGTGTTCTTTTCAGCAAGCTTTCTACATCCTTTCTTGCCTTTGCACACACAGAAAGCCAATTTTCCATGTCCCTACCACAGGCAAAATGGGGCAAGATTTTAAAGATACAGCTCCACTCCATTTGACTGCAGCAGACTAAAAGAAAAATGAAGTTCAGCACTTAACTGATCCCTCCGCAATATTTCAGAGTAAATTAAAAATCAAAATGTCAAGAGGTTCAATATGTCAGTGGGCCTTTTGACAGAGCAGGCACTTTGAAGCCTAAATGGGAAATGTGCTCTTTTTGAAAACTAAAACCAAATGTGTGCAGCTGCTGCTCTGTTTCAAAATTTGGGCCCTTCATCTTTGTATTTCTTTTACACTAAAATTAGCAAAGTATTCTGGCTGCTGTTTTACTTATCCTTCAAGCAGAAAGACTCCATTTCAAAGAACTGCTGTTTATTAGGATGGCTATTCTTCATTATCTGCATTAAGGTATAATCTGGGAATCTCACAGTCTGCCTTCTTTCACTGAGCAACACTGTATTTACTGCCCAAGACGTGTTTATCTCTGCCTGGCCATCAGCAAATCATTTTTTGTTTTGCCATCTTGGCATGTATTTGTAGAACAGGAAAGATAATAAATGATAATACTTACCTTCTTCACAAAAATGTGGTGAAGATTAATTAGCTCTTGTTCATACAAAGATTGGCAATAGTGATCTGCAGGTTTGCAAAACCTGGAGTGATTGCTATCACTGCTGTGCTTGACAAAGAAACACAGTCAAGGACAGGAGCTGGTGCCACTGCAATCATTTACAGGACAGATGATATATGTGGCCTTGAAGAAAACCCCCCAAAAACATCTGCATCTGTACCTTAAACTGGAAGGAAATGCATATGAGGACACGCAGAAGTTGGGTTTGTATCACGACGCTTGCAGGATAGCGACGTAGCAGCCCTGTTCCTTGGCATCACAACAAAAGCAGTGTTCCCATCTAGTTGTAAGGTCTCCTTGGAGCCTGCAAGTGCAGTTAGCTGACACTAGCAAGGGTGTCTGGGTGTCACGAAGGCATCTGTCACACCTCAGGGCTCCCAGCTCCATCATTGAGGGCACAGACATGGGGCTCAGTTCAGCATTAGGCTGGTGCTCTGCCTTGAGGCAGATATTGGTGAATCTCAGAACTTGCTCAGAACAATGCTGGGAGCAAAAAGCTGGATTTGAGGACGCTTCCTCCTGCCCAACAGTCTGCGCCTCACCTGGCCACATGCCCTCTGCTCTTAGCCAGGCAGCGTGGGCTGACATGGACCTCACACTGGAACCCACCTCAAGCAAGGTGTTCCTTTGCCACTTTGACCATGGCACTCCATGCTGGGTCTCCATTACCCAGGAGCAGGAGCCCACTGCCCCTCACTGCAAACACTTCAGTCTGCTGGAAAAGGCATGTGGATAAGCAGTCCAAATTGCACATTCAGTAACCTCCTGGAGTGCGTTAAACTTCTCCTCCCTGAACTTTGCATTGGAGGCAGTGATGGACTCAACTTCTCCCACTCATGTGCATCTTCCCTGCTGGTCTCTGCGTACACGTGTACTCTGTGCTCTGATAAATTGACACCTTTGTTGCTCAGCCTGCTGCATCAGTGAGATCCCTGCAGGCTGTCCAGTCAGCAGGTTGAGCTATTTTCATAGTGATGCATCTGCTGTGGAATGCATTTTCCCCCACAGCTGCCCAATTTGTTCTTTAGGTGCTTTGGAGCATGGCTGGCTTTCAGTCTGAGCTTGCTGCAGATGGGGCTGTCTCTGTATGAAGTGGCTGAAGGCTGTGCCAGCCTTGTCCTACACCATTCCCCTGTTCCCTACAGCTTTCCAAAGGCTCCAGCTGTCTCATTTTGCTTTCCTCAGCCATTCCTTGCCACCCTGATAGCTGCCTCTGCCCTCCTGGGTCACTGCACTACCTGTGGCACAGAGGAGACGTGTCCAAAATGCAATGAGATAATGCAGAAAATCTGGAACTCCCCCTGGTCAAAGCTTTGGCTGTGGCTGCTGATGGCAGTGACCAGCAGCTAGTGATGACCAGTTTCAGGCACTGCAGGTTTCTGAAAATCCCAGCAGATGGGATTTCTGTGGCTGAAGCTTCATTCCTCCTGCAGCCAAAGTGGCATAAACCATCAGTGGGATATGGCTGTGGAAGATGCTGGTCTTTGCATAACTGGTCACTGCTTTTATCAAGTCATCTGGTGACACCTGGGTAAGTTTTGGAGGGTAATGTTTCTGATTTGCTGAGATCAAAGCATTCTGTTGAGGACAGGTGAATTTAGCAGAACATGTGTGGGATCTGGGATAATGATACCACAGCTACCAGTGCTGACCAACAGGTCCCCAGAGCAGATAGCTGGCCCATCCCTGAACAACTGGGTATTACAAACCCCAAGACTTTGCTCTGTGCTTCTTTACTTACAGCTCTTACTGCCTAGCTGTGCCAGCAGTGCACTTGCTCCTTTGTCAGCCCTGCACAGACTACAGCCATCTGAAAAAGAAATGTAGCCAACACTGACTGGTTAGCAACTCCTTCCAGATTGTAACAAAAGCAGCACTGATAAAACTTACATAGTCTGTAAATACATAACTCCTAGCAAGGTTTTCTCAACAGCAGAGATTCAGTTACTATGGTGGACTTGAGGTCAAAGTCTATAGATTAGATTGTGCTAAGCCAAAAATTCAAGCTGTGGGATTTCACCTCCATTTAGTGGTGTGGGCTGAAAGGAAGGATGTGTTTTTGGATAATTGCATTGCAAAGTATAGGCAGGTGCCAGTGCAATATGTTATTACTGAAATTAGAATTTACACTTATATCCCAAATTGAGATTGTATTTGTCTGAGAAATGATGGTACCCTGGAAAAAAAAAAGCTAAACATCTGCTAATTTAATATAGACTGTGTCCAGTAAATATCCTTTTGGTTTTCTATTTTCAGCTAAGATTAATTTTCTCATCAAAGAAAATTTGATCAGAACTGCATAGACAGTGCAATAGCACTGATATTACATGGCTTGAGGATATGTGTTGTACCTTTGAATCTCTACAGGAAAGGCAGCCAGGAGGGGATGATGATGGCTTGTGGTAGAAGCTCTGCAAGAAATAATAACTCCTCTTTGGTTTTGGAAAGGAGTTATTTTTATGTATTTCTTGCCTGCTGTCAATCAGATAAATCCTTTCCTCACTTTGAAAGGACAGTTTTATGCCTGTAAAACTCTTGGGATGCCTTGGTTGAACCCTGTGCTAGTTACAATTATTACTGTTTTGGTTTCTTTTATAAAGTCCAATAGAGATGAACAGTACCACACCATCATTTTGGCATTATAAACTAGGTTAACAAGACTAATCTCCATTCTCCCATGTTTCTGCCAAAGGCTAGTCTCCTTCTCCTTCCCCTGCCACTTCCACCTATTCCTGATAGATCAGCTTTTGCCATCACAGGTAGCATCCCAACCACACAAGTTCTGAGTGGTTTCTGGTTAGCCTTTACCAGTCATTTTGCAATATGGCTTTCCTCGCTCTTCTACTACCATACATTAAATATTCACTGCTCCACAATGCTTGTAAACTCCATGGTTTGCTACTAATATCTGGGTCTGAATGGAGACATCTTATTCTGAGTATTCCCAGCACCATCTGCTACCTTTCTTTATTTCCATTTCTAGAAAGGGTTTTTGCTGATATCTGAGAAGCAGAGGAGGAATCTGGATATGGTTGACACAAATCCCAGAAAACATTTGTCTGTTTGTCTTATGCACTAATTAGCGCAGACTTGGTCAAAAGTGTTCTGAACTTTCTAAAATTTATTTTACTCATTTCTATGGCATCTATCACCATGACAGCAATGTGCTTCAATGGCAGGAAATTAAAACACATAATGCAGGCAGCTAATCAAATGCAGAAGCAAACAGAAGAATTTTGCACAGAGTCCTCAGTGTCGCTACGGTCCCGCTTTGACAGACAGTTTCTCTTTCTGCAGGGTAAAAAAAGATGTTTTGTTTGTTTCAAATTCCCTTTTCCCTTGCAAGCGTAAACGTGAAATTATCTTCCTCTGCTGGGATGTCTTATTTATTTTCCTGCTGGTGGCTGCTAAAGCAGATGATGTTTAATTATTTGGAGGTTTCCATTCACGGCTTGGACAGTTCAGCATAGGGATTATGGGAGGACTGGTGCAGACTGACCTGTGCTGTTGAGGTGTAGCCTGATCTTAGTAGCTCAGTGCCCCCATGGCAGTACTCTGCCCCCCCCACAGCTGCCCAGGCTCTGCCAGATCTCCCTTCCGTGCCGTGTCAACAGCGTCTTGATTCTCCTCGTCCTCTTGGGCAGTGCTGGAGTTAGGAGGTCTCTGCACATGGGCAAGGGGCAGAATGCCATCTCAAGGCTCCAGGGGTGCAGCATGTTTCTCTGGCAGGAGCAGCTCAAAGGGCAGCTGTCCAGCTTGTTCCTACACACCAGGCTGCCTGCTCAGCCAGGCAGTAGGGCTGGTAAGAGGTTTCAGCAGCCAGGAAAACCTGCTGAGCAGAGAAGAGAGGCTAAACCTGCCCAGTTAAAGGGGGCACCGAGCTGGCAAGGCTGTGCTTTATCGCTTTGCCTTTGGGGCAGCAGGTACCAGCAGGGAAGGACTGGGAGCTTGTTTTGCTGGACAGGAGTCACTGAGCTAGTGACCTCTTAAGATTAAATCATTCACTTAAAGAGGGAAGACTGAGGGACTGAGCCAGGACAAAAACAGGAGGGTTGTGCAATGGGACCCACCTGAATGGATGGATGGCAAAACTTGTGGGGTGAGGACAGGTGCAAGGGGAAGTCCAGTAGGAAAACAATTCCATGCAAATCTCTCAAATCTTGGAAAACTGGTTTTTTTTTCAGGATCCCAACTAAATCTCTTGTCTGAGCTTCATGAAGCTTTTTTATTTTAGCAGTGTTTGAACACGAGTGTTACTGTAGTTCAGAGCATTCCACTTCTCCCTTTCCAGGCTGCAGCCAGTTCATGACTCTGCATGTTGCAACCCTCTGCCATGGGCATCGTTCACATGCAAACCTAAATCCCTCCAACCCAAGCTTGTGGCAGTAATGAGTCTGGAATCATCAGCTCAGCTGGTCAATGGCAACATGTGAGTAGCAGAATTAGGGATAAAACTCTGTTCATCGGATGCCCTTCGTTCTGGACACTGGGCTGTGTGGTGTGATGCTCACCACTCTTCAGCACATGAGGTTTTCCTGGTGTGAAGTGGCTAGCCTGTAGTTAGGGCATATGTTTACGGCTATCTACATGCCGGGGTGAGAAGCACAGTTGTGATGGGAGCAGTGTTTTGGGCTTCAGGTGTTCAGATAATGGCTATTTTGTTTAAAAAGGAAGCTTTTTAAGAAAAACATGAAAAATAATGTATTTCAAGTAAGTGTAACATGGCTTGTTTGTAGTAACAAATAAAATTATTTTGGGCTGTTTTTAACTTTGACAGGAACCCTTTGAATTGTTCACATAAGGTGTTGCATGTGTCAATCACAGCCTGGCTTCTGGTGGAGACTTCAATTTGAATTCTGCTAACTTCTCTTTTATACTTTCATCACATCATCATCTATACTGTAGTTATCAGATTATTTCTTTTGGGGGCAACAGAATTTTAGCAAAACCAATATCTGCATTATTCCCATTGAACCTAAATTAGTTTTTCTTGTATTCTTTTGAGTCAAAAGTTCAAACAGCTACCACACCTACGAAGGAGCATCCTAATGGAAAGCTTTCCTAATAAGCTTTCTTTAGTGTTAAAAATTGAAATGCATTTTTTTTTCTTGAGCAGCACCGATAAAATGTCTGCCACATAATTTGCATGAATCATGCAAAGCTTGAGTTCTTCCCTGAACCCAGTTTTTTTTTTTGTTTTGCTCCTGCAAGCTAAGTCTAGATTTCATGGAGCCATTGAGAAACTAATTTTTTAAATCCAAACACTAGCATAAGCAGTGTAACTTGTCTCAAAATAATTACACTGTTTCTACCTCAGGTTGTAAACTTGGGTGTGTTGTTAAACAGCTGTTGGGTTTCATTGTCCAAATTAACAGAATGATGCAATGTGCACAGCAATCAGGTCTTTTCCTTGGTGTGAGATGCTCCACAAATCTGAGACTCATTATGTACCTATCCATTAAGATACATATAGAAGAAAGTAATTTACCATACTAATGAATAAATTAGTCTCTTTTTAGTTCTCCAATCAGCTTTTTTGGGTTATTTACTTGATACTAATTACTGGGAAACACTCACAATTTTGTGGAGCTGTTTTACCCAAGTAGCATTATTTCCTGCTGTAAAGGGCACAGCAAGGTTAAATACCAAATGCCACTTGATGTGATTTTTGCAGAGACTTTGGGCATATGGAGCCACAAAAGTGCCTGAGGCCATCATCAGCTCCTCTTGGCATCCATAATCAGGAGGAGTGGGCTGATTGTCTTTCCTTTCCATAACCCTGTGTTTGAGTAGGAACTATCCAAACTGTTTTATGCGATAATGTCTTGGTGAAACTTTCATTTTGTGTACATAGCCAGGCAGTCTCTCCTTGCTTTGAAAATTGATTTTATATCATAGGATTCTTCTTTTGTCTCTGTTTCACAATTCAGGTGTCAGTCTAGAGGCTGCTATTTTAGAGTTTTTTCTTTTCCTTGCATGCTTGGATTAAAACAATTTGTGGATACTGAGTGTTAGGTATATTAAATGGCTAAAACACAGGACATTGATGTAGATTCAACAGAAATGGATTTGAGACTGCAGGAACCAGGGCAGCTTCACATGCTAACGTTGGAAGGTATCATGGTTTCTGAAGTAGGCAATGTTAGCACCTAAGTAGTACTCACTATCGGTCAGGCTCAGACTAAAGTCTGCTTCAACTTTTTTCTTAATTCTCTTGGCTGCAGATACTTAGTTTTCTGTTCTTGGAAACAAATCAAAGTTTGTCTTCCAGTCATCCAAGGAGAATGGCTTTATGAACCCGACAGTTAACCTGTATGAACATAATCATACTGCACTTTTCAAAAGTTAAAGCAATCCCAAAAGTCAAAGCTTCCCCGAAAGCTTTTTGCTTCGTAGGGAATGGGTGGAGCTCACAAGTGCCTACTAAGGGTAATAGGCTCTAAATTTCATCTCTATTCTTTGATCCACAGGGGCAATTCCTCTCAACCTGATCCCAAACTCTGCAGCAAACTGTTGTATTTAAAAGCCCTTGGGAAAGTATTTCATGGAATGGAGATTAGAAAGCAAGAACTGAAAACTGGAAAGTGCCTCGTGTTGTCTCTTTAACAGCTTAGGATTGATTCATTTTAGCATTTGTGTCTGGGTTGTATTCACTGCTGCCTCATAGATCAATGGCACAGCGAAGTCCCAGCTCTTGTTGATGCAGCATATGGGAATGGGATCCATTATCTTTAGTTCCCAAGACTATAAAATGTCTAATAAACTCAGCAGCAAGAGTGCCAGATTTGTGCAGCACTGCCAGCTGCTCTAGCCTTGTTGTCTATTAAACTATGTTTTTGGTTTCATTATTGATGGAGAATGCTGATTTTCAAGCAAATTATGTAATTTGCAGATTTGAGGCACTCCACTAATGCATCAATGATATTGGAGGGTTGAACAAGGTTAAAAGTAAGGGAAAACCAGTCAGAAGAGAGTCCCTGTCACCTACAGGGTGAATGCATGGTTCACCTGGCTTACTTCTCCTTTGGAAACTAGGAGGCCTCCAAAGTTGTGCCCGTGGGAATTTTAAATTAATGCTTGTTGCAGCAGAGAGGGGAAAACGAAAATTGTGCATATCAAAGCAAGAAGGAGAGCCAGCTGTGATAGATTAGGGCTCATAGGAGCAGCAAAGCCGTTTGGTGGAATCTCATACACCCTAGTGCTCTCCAACCCTATCTCAGTCCTGCCTCCTTCTTTCTCTTCTGCTAGCCAGGATCTGGAGCAGAAAAGAGGAGAAAAACTCAGTTCATTGCTAATTAAAAAATATTTGCTCATTATCCCATAAGCCTCTTTCTTGCATTTAGCTTCCTTCTCCCATGTCAGTATGACTTGTAAAGGTGACTTCAGCTGCTGTGCTTTCTCTTGCAGGGAGGGAGGGAAGGAGGGAGGGATTCATGCTGCAATGAGAAATCAATTTAAATTCACATGGGCACAGTCAATCCTTAATCAAATCAGCAAACTCAGGCTGGCTGCAGGAATCTGAGTAGGAAGTTCAAACATCTCAGTCCCAAATGTTCATTCTCTATCACAGAACTCACGTCAGGGTGTCCCTGAGCATTAATCTGCTGCTCCAGCACTTTTCTCAGCCTCTTCCCTAGCTACATTATAATTTGTTCCCTAGCTTACATTATAATTTGTCTCTCCCCTATTTTTCACATTCACCATTCCATAGCTCCTGCTATACCTTTAGAATAAATTCTATAGTCACCCTAAAAATGGTGCAAAACATGATCTTGCACATGAACATGGTGAGTGGGGCAACAGCTTCCTACTCTGCTTTTCCTGCTCCCTGTGCATTGTCACCAGGGGCATGCTGCAGCTCCTGACAGTATTAGTTTTTATTGGTTTCTTTACTCCTCTGGGACATGGAGATCAAGCACAGCTAGGCTACATTTTCAGTCTCTAGTGTCTTTAGTTTAGGCACTTCAAAATCAGCAGCAGACACTCAATTGGAAGCTAATACAAGCCAGCATCCACAGCTCCCATTTAATCCACTGACTATGGATGCCTTTGATCATTGTCTAGATATTATTTCTTGAAAAGAGAATCCTGTATCCCACGGGCAGGATCAGTTCCTGTATCTTGGATATCTTGGACAAGGGAAACCAAAATTTGTAGAATTAATGCTGGAATAAAAGCAGAAGGAAATGTTCCCTTGAGTCTTACCTGAGCTAAGGTCTGTAGGAGTGGTGATTAGAGTAGCTATCACACAAGCTGGTAGGGAGGCTGCTCTTGGCTTGCAAGTCTGCTGTCACTGCCCGATGCCTGCTGGCTCCTGACAGCCTTCCTAGGGCATTTCCGAAGCTTCAGTCTTTGCCATCAAGAGCTGCAGCACTGGGAAAAACCTGCTAAATGCTGTTGTGTTCCTGCCAATGATTCTGCAAGAAGCAGAGAGAAAGAAGCCAGGAATTGTGAGCCAGGAATTTCTTTTAAAGAATGCAGAGCAGAGGTTTGGTGCAAACTATTCTCTTCAATTATTTAATACTTCCTGTAATTACTGAGTACTTAAAAATATTCTGGGGAATAATTTCTGGGGCCTTCTGTTATTCCCTTCTATTTATTGCCACAAAAGGTCTCAGCCATTAGAAATGCTAAAGGATGACTTTCATAAAAATGAGGAAGATAGCAATGGCGTGTTTGACAAAAACACAAATTAGGCTTGAAGTGCAGCTGTATGTCCTGATCAGAAGACACTAGGAGCTGGAGGATTCGTTACTTCTATTGATACCTTGATCAGAGCTTTAGACCCTTTTTCTTAAAAATGTATTCTTATCCTGTCAATTGTCTTTCTTGAGATTCCAGTTACTGGGTGTTGCTACCTCCCATGCTAAAACCCTTCATGGTTCCCAATGTTTCACAAAGGTAGTATCTTGTAATCAAGTCACCTTTCAATTTTTTTTTTTTTTGATAGGCTAAATGCTCTGGTTTTTACTTTAGAGCACTTTCTTCAGATCTTAAACCATTTTTGTGGCACTTGCTGTGGTGTTTGGTTTTTTTTTTTTCTCTGTGCAGTTACCAATCTTGCTACACCCTTACTAAAAAACTCTGGAGATGAGTGCTATCAGGAACTGGCCTCATCTCAACTATATACAACCTAAGAAGTCCATGCCTGAATCTGCTCACATTCCTTTCTTTTTCTATAGAAATTATTTTACCTCCTTTTAGTGCAGCTTTGCCCTTACAATTCGTCTTCAGCTGCTTCTGCATTATGACCTTAAAGCCTCTGCTGTTATTGTGGGATTACCCTGCTTGCCCATTTCCAGCAGTGGCTTCCACTCTGCATCCCTACCCTTTTCACAGGCCTCTATTTAGATACAATTTGAGTGAGCCTACCTTACCAAATGTTGCATCATCTTCTACATCATTTACAGTTTCTCTGAGGCACTTTTTTTCACTATTACCAAATAGAAGATGCTGATCTAGTGCCTCTTGTTCCAGCTCCACAGCAGATCCTCCCTGGGAAGGGACTGTAGCACATGGGAGAGATCATAGAGTGAATCCCCAGGGCCTGTCTCTTTCAGGCCCTGGGGGGGCCCGAAAAGAGACAGGGGGAATGGGGGAAAATAACTCCTCGGCTTCATCAGCATATTTGGCTTGCCCCATCCTTGAGGCAGACCTGTTGCTACTTGTCACATCATTTAGGTGCAGCTTGGGTAGAAAATGCTTTCAATGTCTTGGTCACTTCTGACCTGCAGTGGAAACTTCTCTGTTTGAATTCCAGTAAAAACACCTCACTTCTTCATTTAATGCAATTTTACTGATATTGTGGAGTGCTTATTTTTTAACTACCTCACTGTACAGTATTAAGTGAAGCACCTGACAAGGCAAGGAAGATTGCTGTATCACCAAATCCATCATCAAAAAAAGGAATATTTTTTGAGACAGGATTTCTATTTATAAGAATGCTGACTGACATTAATTATCACTTAAAATCTGTATCAGCATTTTCATTTGGCATAAGAATTATGCCAGACATCTCCTTCAGCAGTAAGAAAAATGCCCTGTAACCTCCATGTTAGCTCCCCAGTGGTTGCTCAAGTGTTATCCACAACCACACGTGGGTGTTGCCCTGTGACAGAAATGGAAGGTATTGCCCTTTGCTTTCAGAATCCCTTGATTTTCCAATTGGGTTTGCATGCTCAGGCCTTTGCTTTGCTGCTCAACTCCACTTTAGGAGCAGGGCAGGATGATTTATTAAGGACTTCAAGAGGGAGACACAAGGGTCACAAGCTGCTGTACTCATGCAGGGCTGGCCAAGCCCCCTCCCTGGCTGCTCAGAAGCCACGAAGCTGCAATTTGTACAACACGTGGTGGTGGTGGTGCAGGAAGGCACTCACCCATTAAAATGCTTTCAGTGCTTGTCCCTGTGACTTAAATACAGGCTTTTGGTTTTCCAGGCAAGGGGTTCAGAGATGTCCATCTCTTCCTCTGTTGGTTTGGTTTGGTTTTTCTTCCTTTGCGCATTGTTATTCCTTGCATTTCTTAAAGCTCCACAAATTGTAAGCGTACGGTGAAGGCATGCTGGTAAATGATTTATAGAGGGTCCTACAAATCATGTCACAGAGAGTGCAACCCCTTCCCCCACAGCAACAGTCATCATTTCAGAGCAGCACAGTCTTCAAGGGAGCTAAGCTGTCCTTTCCCTGCTGAGATTTAGGAAGCCAAACAGTAAAATGCAGCTAGAAGTGAGAGTAAACAAGCCACAATAACAACCTGGCATTTAGGTTTCAGCAGGGTTTAAGGTGGCCTCACAGAAGCTCTTGCTTATCACTGAGATTCTATTATAGCATTAACAGCCATCTGTATGTTGTTTTACTGCTTTTACAGATACATAAATATATAAATCCCTAATATGGAGCTATGTCAGCAAGGAGTTAAAATTACTTCAAGGATTAAAAGGCAAGAAGAAATTTCTACCAGTTAAATGAACTGCAAAAAATCCTCATTTTTAATTGTGGTCTTGACTATTCCCACCCAGTCAAACCTCAGAGTAGTTGGAGCAGACCTGAGAGAACAGTTTGGCTCTGTGACACCAACCTCAGGACTTTTCAGCCAGAGAGCTCTCAGCATCACTCCACAAAGACATCACATATGAGGCTCCAAAGGGCATGTGGCAATGCCCACAGGTACAAAAAATGTTTAAAAAACCCTCAGCCCCCCAGGCTCCCAAACATGGAGAAAGAATGTTCTTACCCTGCTGCCCCCTTCAGCAGCTGATGTAGCTCCCAGGCATCCACATGTACTTTGATAGAGGCCATCAGCATAGGAAGTTTGGGGATCTAGCTTGGTCTTCTCTGGCTCTGGAGTGTGGTGAATATTAAACACTTGTAAAATTGCCTATGCTGCTGTCTCCTTTCCTGTGTTCTCTGTGTTGATGACAAAATCACAGAATAATTCAGGCTGGGAGGGACTCAAGGATCACCTGCACAAAGCAGCACCAATTAAATGAGGTTGTGCTGAGCCTTGACCATATGGAGTCCTTACACTGCTGAGGATGGACACCACAGGTGCTGTGAGCTCTTGATCCAGTGTCTTGACTTCCCTTCCTGTGAAAAAAATAATTCAAATATCTAATCCAAATTTCCTGCATGCCAACTTGTATCCATTGTTGTTTCTCCTGTCCTCCTGCACCTCTCAGAAGAGTCCAGTTCAGATTTTATTATGGCCAACCCTCAGACAGTGCTCCAGGTCAAAAAAAGCAAAGATCCATACTTTGACAGCTCTGTTGATTTTAGGGCTCCCAAAGAGTTAATGCAATAAAGCCTCACAAGGAAACCAGTTCTGGTGCCTAGAATGGAACAATTTTTGTGCACTGAAACAACTGGATTAACATTGCAATTTAAACAAAATATTTTACCAAGGCAATTGTCAAACAGTAGAAATGAAAGGGTTTTTTTTTTTTAGTACTAAATTAAAAGTTCCTCTGGGGCTGGGAGGGTGAATGTTTGTCACCAAGCTCTGCCCTCTTTAAAAAATCAAAACATTGCTGAGCTATAGACTAATGTCCTAGCAAGATGCATGATTTCCTTAATGGAAAAGTGAATTCTAGCCACTGTGATGCTCCATCTGATGAGGATACTTAGCTGTGATGGTGTGGAATAAAGTGCTTTATTATACTACAGTGAACCACAGTGCTAGTGCTGGGGATATGGTTAATGCAAGTACAGAGAAATTACATAGTGTCTGTTTTGACTTTGTGATTTCCTCTAATGGACACACAGTCTCCAGGCCAAGCGCCTGGAGAGTTTTGTGGCATGCCATTTTCTCCAGTTGCTAGCTAGGCTTTTCCTCCAAAGTACCTGGTGGCAGTGGCTCATTCACAAACACAGCATTTACAGCAAGGAATTCAAGGGGCTTGCCTCCCCCATCCAGAATCCTTCATTTCAATCCCATTTTCCTTTAATGACACACTAGCCATTCGAACACATTAACTGCTGTCACCTGCAAATGCAGGAAACAGCAAAGTCAACTCCTCCCGGCGTGGGATTGCCTCTGGGTTTTGTTAGCTCAGCCTTCATCCTCCAGCCGTGGCTCCTGTTCCCTGGTGAAGGTCCTCCTTAGCTCCCTGTGCAGAGCTTTGCCGGGGAAGGCAGGGCATGATGCTGCTGGGGGCAGGACAGGGCGGGCAGGGCCGGCTGCTCCTGCAGGAGAACTGCTCTCCCCGTGTCAAAGGCTGCTGCGGGAGGGACCCGCAGAGGTAAATTCCCCCGGGAAGCACACAGCGCAGCCCCATGCATTTAATTACAGCGCCCTTGAATGGCAGTTTAGAAGAAAGCCTTGCTGTTTCTGTACTGCTGATGCTGGCTTGGGGTTGGTTTGCCTTTTTCTTTGTTTTTCCAGTGGGACTGCCCGGGACAAAGGTATCTGAGGGAGCAGAGGGACTGTCAGAGGTAAAGTCTTGGATTCCAGTTACACATCTGTGCATTTTACACACTGAATGAGGGTAATCTAAATATTCAACACACATTCATATATACATACACACATGCCTATAGAAAGGGGCTGCTTTGCACCACAGCCTCTCCTCCTGCTCTGTTGAAAACCCACTGAAGTCCCCAACAGAGTATGATGCTCTATTTCACTGTTTAAGTCTCTCTTCCTATCAATCCACAGTCTGTTTGTTTTCCCCACCCCTACTGAACCTGGCTTGTTATGTGGAGCTGAGTTATTGCAACGATCTGGCTTCAAATCTGTCTTGGTTTTGTCCAGGCAATGAGGAAATGCATGCAAAAATAGTCTCCTAGGAAAACTGACCGTGGAAAATTCAGCTTAAGGAGCATTAAAAGAATTTACTGCTGTCACGTGGAAACCAACAGGAGAAATTACATCTCCCACAGCAAGCTCCTTCTGGAGGCATTTCCATTCTGGTGAAGGGAGGGAATGTCCACCCAAGTGAGGCCACCTTGGAAGCTCCCTGCAGCATGTGGCCATCCTTGCCCATCCATCCACTCTTTGTGGAGTCCACTGAAGCACTGTGGAAATCCAGTTGAGGCAATCCATCTTTGGGAGGAAACTCAGCAGCTGCTCTTTGCTAGCAGCTGTCATCTCCCAGCTGGTGTGAGGGACCTTTCCCTGGAAGGCAGGGTGCTTCACCCTGACCCCTCCCCTGTGTCTCCTGCAGCCACAAGCACTCTGCATCCAGGGCCTTCTCAGTGTCCCCTCTGTCTCCCGGTAGTTTTCTGGTTGTTGCCTTTTGTCAGGCAGAACGCAGGACTTGCACTCCTCATTGACCCAGAGTAGGTCTTGGAGGGCTATCTTGTCTTCTTTCATCCAGGCACTTCTGTTTCCTAGCTCCCAGCCCAAAACTCAAGGGTAGACCAGCAGTCAGGACCAGTGCCCTTGAGAACTGCCTGCAAGACCTGAGCTGGCCTGCTCTGTGTGGGCAAGGGGTTTGGGCAGCATGGTGGGCAGGCAGCCTCTGCCAGCTGCAGCCTCTCATAGCCGTGTCCATGTTCTTTCAGCTGAGGTGGGGGAAGACAGATAGATTGGTATTCCTGCAAGGGGTTTTTATGGCAGGGTTTTTTAAAGAAGGTTATTCCGGTATGCGTGGCTCCGGGACTGTGCACTGCTCCTTGCAGAGCTGGCTGTGGTACACAGCCCTGAACACTTACTGTTGCCTCTGGCTGGCATATAGGTACCCTGAAGACTTGACAAGTTTGGATGCAGCCATCTTTTCCTGCTCCCTATTACTTCAAAGTCGCTGTAATTTTCATTTTGACTTTTTTCAGTCTCAAGCTCTTTTCCCAGCTTTACGTCATGCTTTCCATTTTGGAGATGTCAGATGATCTGTGATAAACTGACAGTATGTGCAGGAGCAGTGAGGAGACGAGGTCCATTTTAATGAGACTAACTCTACTGGGTAGTGAAAACAGTGCCTCAACAAGCCACCAGATCTTGTTTCTCTTTGCAAAGCATCTTAATGGTACAAAAGGATTTTTACACAAGTAAGGAAAGGCAATTCCCAAAACAGATTTATTTCAGTAGCCATTGAAATGGAAAGTTACCACAGAGATTTGTGTGCTCCCCTTTAAGAGGTTAGCACAATCAGAAATCAGTATTCTTTTGGCTCCTGCAAAGAGCCTGGAATATTTCTGAATAAACAGTGTGTTTGCTTGGGATGCACCATTCACCCAGCACATCCTGCATGCACTCTCCATTTCCTCTGTGGTCATCTGTAAGAGTCTGAACCACCAAACCCAGGTGGGTGAGAAGGGAGCAAAAATAGACAGAGCTGGTGAGGGAGGACTAAACAGTGGCTGGACTTCAGTAAACAGAACACTGATAATAAAAACAGAATGAAGTTCTCAATATTATCATGCAGGTTCCCTGACTTAGTTACTGTGGCTTTTACCATCTCTTGAGAAAGCTACAGCAGTACAAACCCTGCCCACTGGCACTGAGATTTAATCCCATGAGCAATTCTCTGGTGGCAAGGGCAGAGTTTGGATGCTCTTGAAGCAGGATGTGTGGAGACACAGCACGGCTCAAGGCAAAGGTTGAGCACCACAGTGCTTTCCACCCCACTGTCATTTCATGAAAGGACTAAGGTGCTTTTCATCACCTGTGTAGCATCATTATTCCCCAAAGATGAAGAAGTCAAGTCAAAACAAAAATTTTGGTACTGTTACTATCTTGTATCTAGCACATAGGTAGGCAACTAAGTGCAAAGGCAATTTGGTGTGCATTTCAGGGCTGTATTAATTTTCTGACTCCCTGTGGAAATTACTGCTCATTTTCAACTTCAAGAGAGACTCGATTAACACGGCACATGAAGCCAATCCTCATGGCTAAGTTATTAGTCTTTAGGACAGACTGGGCTCATACTTCATACTGGTTGCCAATACAATCTGGCTGAATTCTGGAGAAGTAATCACAGTTCAAACAGGGTCAGCTGTACAAGGCCAAGGCTATTGATGGCTATTTTCTGAGGCTTGCTGTGGTCAGGAATGCCAGTGATACCTATTTCAGTTCCGAATCCTGCAGAAATCAGAAGGACATCTTCACTTAGGTCTTCACTTAAGGAATTTCTTACCATAAGATAGAATAATGAAACACAAAATGATTATGTACAAACATATACTGGCTAAATGCAAAAAGGCAGCTAGTTCTGCTCCAAGTGGCAGATAAAAGCACTCTTTCAATGGTTTATTTTTGACCTAGACATCACTGACTTAATATGTTCTGCAGCATCCTCGGAGAAAAATTTTTATGGAATATTTTTTAAATCTTGCTTTCCAGGGAGGTACCTTTTTTTTTTTTTTTTTAATCTAGTACTCTTTCCTAAGCTATTTTTGGACCCTAATGCATGAATTCTAAGATATCTGAGCAACATTGGGAAGGAGTGAATAGAGGAATAGGAGATGTAAAATGTCCCAGCCTGCATAAGAGTTATCCAGTCCAGTTTTCCTTTTCTCTATTGAAATGTGGATTTGGTGATGATTTGTTCAAGCCTGCAGGAAAGCTTATTTAGTTATGTATTAAAAAAACAATCAAATGTTCTAATCTTAACTCATATTTCTGACTACAAATGACTCCTGTATTTTTTCAGCTTGATCTGGAATATCTCTCCAAGGTAACTATGATCTGTTGTTGAGTTTGCTTTTTATTTGTATAAGTCTGATTTGTTTAAATAGCTGTAGAAAATTCCATGTAATTAGTGGTGAGATGATATTCACTAAGTTTTAAAGGCCTGATCAGAACAACAGCAGGAAAATGGTCAACATAACTTGATGGTCATTCCAAGTATTAATTTTGACTTCAGCAGTACTAGATACTGCCAGAAAAAACTGTAAATCTTGCATTTAAGAAAAAGAAAGTGTGATTCTTGAAAACAGATTTCTCCACATCTCTGCGAGTGTCCAATGTTTACACATCTGATTGATAGCTTTAGCAGCAGCACATATGCATGATTTATTCACTTTAAGATCTTTAGGTAAGACAACAAAACAACACCAAAATCTCCTGTTTCTCACCAGCGAGTCGGTGGTATCCATCATAGTGAGGCTGGCCTGCAAAGGCACAGACAGCTGTAAGGATAGGTACCTTTCCAGACTGAGGTGAATGGAGTAAGGTGACAACAAAAGCTTTGATTTCCATCCATCTGGACAGCAAACAAACAAACAGAGCAGCTGGGCACACACAATGATACCACCACAGGCCAGGGGAGTATCAGATCAGGGCCTCACCAAAGCAATCACAGGGTAGCAGTGGTGGGATGGAGGTGTTCCTTCAGCACTCAGAGCCGACAGAGCTCGCACTCCTCTCCAGACAGCTCACACAGAAAGCTACAACAAGGGCTTCTTCTGCACTATGGAGCCCCCTTGTTGCTCCTTTAAGAACCCTAACTGTTGCTAGTAGCAGCTTGAGGGCAAAATGCCCAGGGCCTTTGGGTGCTGTAGATCTTCTCTACATCCGTGAAACAGACAGAAAATGCTAGAGGCCACATGGAGTACAGCCAGTGAGAGCTACTGCCCAGGCCCCTAAAAACAGCTGTGTAAATGTGTTAACAGCATCACAGCAAACACCTGCTTGTGCTTTCTGTGCCTCAGTGTGGGCACTGCAGCTACGTTTGTGCCACCTTGTACAATCAGGCACCAGAGACTGCAGTATAACCAGCTATTTGCCATCCCTTCCGAGGCAGGTGCTGGCCTCACCAAAGCAGCAGAGCAGCCTGGACTGGTTCCCAAGCCCCTACTTCCAGGGGGGAGCCTCTGCCATTTGCCCCTACACCAACAGCCAACAATATATGCAAAAAGCACCAGCAGCACAGGGATTAGAAAGATGTGTCAAAAAAAGCTTCCCTGTCTGTCTCCCACACAGTGGACCCGGCAGATCTTTGCTGGGTTTGAAGCCCTAAAAGGAGTTCTCTGTGTTCTGGTACTGCTTGAGCCTCTACAAAGGAGATGAAAAGGAGGAATAAAACATCTGAACAGCCCAATCTGGTCTGAACTGCATGCATTCATTACAGCAAAGATGGATTTCTTCTGGTTCCTCCTCCGTATCCTCCTCCCCAGTGGTGGCAGCGAGAAGCTTGACACTCCAGTTACAGGATATTCACATTAAACAGAGAAGAGGGACAGCAAGTTGGTGGCAGGCATTTAAGATATGGCATCCAAGGCTCCATGCAGCCAGCAGAAACCTGAAGGAACAGATTGAAACTACTCTAATGCCCCAGCTCCTCGCAATGCTTTGTTATAGACTTGAATGAGCTCCGAGCCATCCGTGTTACCCATGACTTAAATCAGGGTCCAAATGTACTCACTTCACCAAAGCTACTGCAAAAGTGGGCCAGTGTTCTGGAGGCTGGAAGGGGCCTTGTTGTGTGGGGTTGCTGTTGCAGTGTAGCATTGGGAAAAGCTTTTTCCATGCTTTTTTTTCCCTCCAGGTTTGCCATTTGGCTGTACCTCATCTCTGAGTCCCTCAGCACAGGCCAGGAGTGGATGCTCACTCTACTCATTTACAAAACCATGTGGATGAAATCCATTCAAAGGCTTGTGCAAAAGCATTTGATGTTTGTGGTTCAGAGACCGCTTTTTCCTTTCAAACTTGAGAAAAGTTTTTGTCTTTTTTCTCCTCCAATGGAAATGGTAATGCGGGCTAAGAAAAATGTCATTAATAATACAAACTGGGGGCCTTTGGGAGGAAATTTTAGTTTTGAAAAGTGACTACTCTGCATGAATATGTCATGCCATCAGAAGTTTATCTGCATTGTCTTGACTCTTCACATATGTATATATTTCTCTTCTGCCAGACATGGTCCATATCCGTAATTAAATAGGGTATAATTATACCTGCCTACTTAAATTACAAGAAATAAATAGAAATTCATCTATTCAATAGGCATTTTCCTAGGAAAAAAATGTTTTCCTTCAGATATTGGTTTTCTTCAGGGTTTTTTTCTCTCTCTTTTTAATTTAAAGCTACCCCTCTTATGTTTTATTCACTTGTTTTCATTAGGTAAAGGAATGCCTTGGCATGAAAACCTGTCCTGAATCCACTGCCTGCTTGACAGATAGATATAAAGACTTGAAACATGAGAGGAAAAGCAGATGGTTGCAAGGGGGGGAAAAAACCCTTAAACAAAAGAAAGGAATTAAACCTAGCATAGGCACACGTATTCGTACTTTGTGAGTGCCATTGCATATGCTGGTAAGACTGACAGACCTCGACAATGGATCTCTACCACCTTCTAAAAAGGCAGAACCCTCCTTTTTATCTCCAGATTGATCCTGACCAGTTTGTTGCAAGTAGCTACTGCTTGAATTTCATATATTGAGTGCTGGTATTTGTGATTGGTCCTGCAGTGTAAATCACATGCTAATGTTTCTCTGTCTTGACTGGATGAGAATAAACATAATAATCAGGAAGAGGCCTTGAAGAAGCCACTGTGGCTTTAAATTTCTCAGGGAGCAGCAGCAGTTTAGGAAGAAGCGACTGATAAAGAGGATTAGGGAGTTCTAGAAAATTTAAAGCCCGTTCCTTTCTGGCCCACACAGGCTCTGCCCAAGGCATCATTGCTAGGAAAATTAGGCTGCTGTGAAATTTATTGCCAGGGTGCAGAATTTACATTTCAATTTCTCCTGTCACTGCTTGGGCTGCGGTCAGATCCCCTCTGCCTGCCTCCCCTGCTGCTGCACCCTGCACTCCTCACCCTGGCACAGGCCCTGGCCCCCCACTTACTCCACAGTCTTTGCAGGGACTGGAGACAACTGCAAAGCCCTTTTCCAAAAGTTTGAGGAGAACAAGGCTGGCCAGGGGGCATTGCAGAGGATGGCTGCTGTTGTTTTCTCCATATTGTTGCCCTTGTGGCCAAGCAAGGGCTTATTTTCTCTCCCCTACAGAAATTCAATGGAGTTGAATGTTTGTATTGTCAATAATCTCAGGGATTACCTGTGAAGAGGCAGTCACAAGCCAAGGCAGGCGATGACTGTCTCTAGGTTTGTGGGAAAGGACCCAAAATCCTCTTCCAAGTGTCTGTGGGGCTCTGCTGGGCTCCACAGTGAAGTATGGCTCAGGTGATACCAAAACGCTTCCATCCTGTGGGGAGAGACAGGGGGCACAGCAAATCCTGAAGGCATCATCTGAGAAACTGAAGAAGAAAAAGAAATGGAAATAAAACACTTGGAGGGAGAAAAGAAATCATGAGAAATGGCAGAGTGCAAAATAATAAGATTGCTGAAGATAAATCAATTCTGGAGAGTATTTGGTTGAACTTTTTAACAGGGTGCTCACTGCCCCTTTGTGGTCTACGTTATTCTCCTTGTCAAAGAGGTCACTAGCTGGAAGGTTTGCAGAAATGATGATCATTATCTGGATATTCATCAACATCCAGTACACTGCCAATCACAGGACAGAAACAGGCTGCATCACCTCTGGGTCTGAATGAAATTAGCCAAGAAAGCTTGAAATTAGCAATGTGTTCCTTTGTGGCAAAGTCTAAGTCCTAACACTGATGTCATGACTAGCTGAAATTATGTCTAAATTAGACAGGAAAAAAAAGCTCAACTTCCTCAGAGCTGTTTTGCAACTGTAAATGAGGCATAATTGTATCACCTAGGAACAATGATCAACTGTTATTAGCATTTGAGTTGTGTTTCCCCGTAGAAATCCAGGAGGGCTTTTTACCCTGGATGAAGGGTCCCTCCTGACACTTGAATAGGAAGTGCATATGGAAATGGAGTTGTCCAGGGTGTCACCACCTTGAGCTGAAGGATAGCCTGAGGTGCAAGGGTGGAGAATAAATGTTACTGCAAGAAAAGCTGCTGAATTTCCTTTTGAGAGACTGATAATCCCACAGGCTTCTGCAGAAGCAGCTTTTGATTATCATTGCTGATGATATTAGAGGACATCTCTGGAGTCTGTCCTTTAAAAAATATTTCCCCAGTGCTACTTGAAAACATATGGGTTGGGAACTGAAGTGAAAAACTGATGTTTTACTAACTCTCTTGGCATGATGGAGGCTTAGAAAATTATGTGCCTGATACTGGGGGATGCATTTTTAACAGTAAATGAAACCAAACTGCATAAAATTTCAAAATACTAGACCGATAAATGTAGATGAGAAAAGAAACTGGAACAAGAAAAAGGGACTGGTTAAAGAACCAAATGAGAAAAGATGGATCAGATCTAGAGCTGGGGTGAACTGAAGCAGCTCCACTGGCTTTAGTGGGTGTATTCTGAGCTGCAAGGACTCAGAGAAGATCTAGATATACACTAGCAGTTTATATACAGGGTTGGAGTAAACCAGGCCATTTTCAAGTGCAGCAACATCCTGAGTGCTTTATCAAGTAATAAGATGGGCAAGCAATTTGTAAGGTAACAAATCTGAGGGGAAAAGAGCAGAGAGATGGAGTCAGTGCCAGTGTCTTTTCTAACTCCAGTTACTGCACCAGCAATGCCTGCCTTCAAAGGAGGCACATCTCCATGGGTTTCTGTTAGCTATCAGGAAAGGAAAAAAGGGCAAAGAGAGGAAAGAGGAAGGCTTCATGTCCTAGCTGACCAGGCTTTATCAGTCTGGTATCTTGGGAAACTGGACTAGAGTTACATTATTTAAGACAGAACAGAACACCTAGAGAGAAGTTCATGCGCTTGTTCCAGTGGCTCTTCTCTGGACAACTTAAGTTTCTTTCCAAACAACATGCACTAACCTCCAGAAGATGTTTTACACCAGAACAAGTGTGCTCTGTGCTTGAGAAAGATTAGGTTACTTTTGCTGGTTTAGCAGGGTATTTGAAAAAATAAAATTAAAAAGTGTTACTCTGCTACTGCTTCAGAGGATACATTAGGCAAACTGCTGGCCTTAAACAAGTTAGAAAACTTCACCCCTTCAGCTCCACAATCTGTAAAAAAACTAATACATTTTGATTGCTGCAGAAGAGCTTTTGAGAAAAAAACTGCTTTGGTAAAGTGTAGAATCTCTTGACTGGGCTTGTGGATTTGAGCTCCCCCCAGAAATTACTGATTTTGTAAATTTACTGAAGTAAAAAAGCATCCCCTTTCAGTGCCTTTCCCCTCTACTTCTCTGTCTCTTTTAGTCATCACACACCTACCCACAGGAAAAGTCAGATGATCAGCAGATTTCTTGCCAGACAGGTGCTACAAAATTCCTGGTGAACTTCAGGAGGTTTTGGTGTGCTCTTAAGAAAAAAGTAAACTCTGCTGAGGTTGGCATCCTTCTGCACCAGTACAGGCAAGCTCTCAATCTGCTCCTTTTCTGTAAATAGGTCAGATATCTTGACCCCTGGAAAAGATTTTTTTTAAATGTCAGAACTTATATTTTTGCTGTATGGTGGCTACAGTGTCTGTTGAAGCTGTGAGGTTCTGCAGCACCCTAAAGAAATATTAAATCCTAAAGACAGCTTTCATCCGTAGCCACAATCAGTTAACACAATCTATTTTTCAGTTTTCCTGGACCCTCTTTACACTCTCTAGCTAGTAGCTTAACCTCTTTTCCAAAAACCAACACAGCTAAAAAACACTTAATATCACTCTCAGTTCTTATAGAAACCAGGATAGGTTTTGCATTTTTCTACACAAAGAAGTTTTATTTCAGTGATTTGAGGTGCTAGGGTTTTTCCGGATATGACTCAAGCCATGATTTCCCATTGAAATAAGCTTTTATCTTTTTTCCAAGAGAAAGATGGTGTTATGAGAAAATTCAAATTATTTTATTCTAGAAGCTGTCTAATTAAATTGAACAATAAAAATTGTTATCCTTTATGACTGCCAAGCAATTAGGTGACCTGGTGATAGGGAATTAAGTCAGTCTTCTTCCTTTGAAATGACAGCTGAAATAGGAGAGGCGCTGCTCTTTGTCTACCGCCTGCGTGCTGGAGAGGAGGCAGAGGGGGAAGGATGGAATGGAATAATACACAATCAGAAAAATCCTATCCCTGTTGCAACTGCAGAATTGCTTCCCATTAACTTTCCTCAGGGCAGAATTTTCCTCATTGTGTCTCATCTTCTAGGACAACCTCATAAACAACAAACAAACAAGAAAAAGACCCAACAGACCTCCTTGTATCTACCACAATTTATATTATTCCCCGAACTATTAATCTAAAATGGTCATTTTGTGTATATTGTGGTGCCTTTCTCTTTCTTTTTTCTTTGACATCACTTGGTGTAAATGACAGTACAGCAGGAAGAGTCCATGCTGTCTTATTGAAGGTGTGTGCCAAAGAACTTGGAATTCCAAAATTACACAGTGGGAAGTGGATTGGGGACACTGGGTTTAAAAACAGAAGCATCTAAAGTACCAGAGCTGTGGCAAATTCACCAGCATTATAGACAACAGCCTCTCCATCAAAGACATGAGATACAGCTTCGGGGCCTGGTGACAATGTGGCAGAATAGAAAGTTTTCCCTTTTACATCACTACAATTATCTTAATTATAGGAACTTAATTCAACTGGCATACAGTTGCTTTCATTCCCTGATAAAAGCATCCAAGGTGACACAATCCAATATGAAAAAGGGACACGCATAGGGAAATTAGTGATTCTGTTAGGGACATTACATTGGCGTGACTATTTTTTAGAAGAATTGTGCCCCATCTAATGCTTTTTCCAGGTCATCCAATCCTTGGGTGGCTGTTTGTTATACAGCACTGTGTGATAGGACCATTGTGCATTAAGCATCAGTGAGTGCTTGCATATCTGATAAAAGTATATGCAAAAATCAATTCTATACAAATTATCTCAATAAATTGGCTGAAAGCTTGTAAGATGTAACAAAAGGATTTCTAAGAAAGCATTTTTTTTGGTGTCACTTACCAGTTAGGGTAAAATATTTCTCACAGGATATCTCATTGCATAGCGGTTTTGTTTCCTTCTCTCCAGACTGCCATAACTGTGATCTTCCACTGGATGCCCTTTGGTAAGGAAAAAAGTCTTTACCAACTGCCCCTTGTTACATGGCAGTGTCCATCTGGAGCAAAGGTCCTGTCAGCCTGCATAAATTTGGTCCAACTATTAATTACTGCAATTAATTACCCTCTACAAGTGAAAAAAATATGAAAACAAGCTAAAGAACAAGACAGTTTCATTGCAAAGATGTTTCTACAGCAGCTGAATATTGTGCTTTCACACCACAGTTGTAAAAGTTCCTGGGTTTGTAGTTTTCCTTGTTGATGGTGGCATTAATAATTTCCAATAGTGACAGATTTCAGAGTGTCAAAAGAATTAGGGCTGTAGTGTCAGAAAATAGGAACATAAGCCACGCAGCGCAAATGCAGAGCTTTTTAAATGTGTTTAGATTTCAAATCCTTTTAAGGGATAGCATTGCAGGCTTCAAGTGCACTAGCAAATCATTAATGATAATACAAAATCCCAGCAGAATTATAGCAGCTATTTCACCATGAACTTGGCCATCCAACCATGTAAAAAGAGTCCTTTCCACCTCTGAGTCATTACTCAGTACAAAAAAAGCCCATCATCTTTCCACCAATCTATCAGGGTAGCTGGAGAGAGTAAAACTAGAAGAGTGACCAATATTAGCCGTATATCTTAACAAAAAGAAAGACTGGACAAATTCACACAAGAAAAATTCTTCAAGTACTATTAAATGCCTCAAGAAGTTGGTGAGATGCAAGTAGCTGCAATCTGGAAAAGTCCTGGGAGGGAGGATCTCTGTGTGTTTCATAGGCATCCATTGTTGGCTGCCCTCAATTACTTCTGGAATTGTGTTCAAGACAGCAACTCTGGAGGAATACTGAAATTACTGGTCTATTATTAGATACTGTAATTTTGCCAGAAGGCCAAAAGTTCCAATAAATCAGCTTTAGTGCTATCTGTTGTCTCCAAACATGGAAAAGGGCCATGAATTCAGTAGAGGGACAGGTAATATAGTTATATTAGAATACATTATTATCCAAAGTGTTGCCTATTGACAGTTTAATTTTTATTGCATGGCAAAGGTTAACATCTTTAGGTAGTTCAAAGGACCCAAAGGGTAAAAAATTACTAAGAATTCATCTCTTCAGCATAGATATGAAACTATCAGAAAATACCATCAGTATGGTGCTAGCACCCTCTGATCTAGATGATAGATTTGATTTGGCAAAAATTTGGCTGTCATTAACGGTGGACAGACACTGAGGGCTGAAAAAAGGTGCCAGCTTATTATTCTGCAGCTGAAATGTAGCTCTTGGTAACAAGATTCACGAGTCTCAGATTCCTGCTGGAAACTGAGCTGTGATTCATTTTGGGAAACTGCAAGAATATTTTTATTTCAGGTTTTCTTACTGTTTTACCTAGAAATAATCCACTCAGACTTCTTTTCAATTAAGCAGAGGAAGAAAATTGATTGAAAATAACAATCTATATGGAGAAAAAAATGGGATATTCTTCCACAGCTTTTTCTTACAGGCACAGATCGCTCTTATGGGCATCAGACTTGACAGTCTATGCTGGATCCTTCAGGACAATTTAATCTCAGAGGAGAGTGCACCTACCCACTTAGTTATGCTTAAGTGAGCAAACTATTTCACTAGTACTGCAGTATATTTGCTTTTGATTGGTCTCCAGGATTAATTAAAGCACTCTGGGTATGTTTTAGACCACCCTCATGTTCTAGATCAGAGATAATCTTGGTGTCTGTCACATTATAGGAAAAGAGGAAAAGATACACCACACATGACAAACAGTTCCAATACTGTGAGTTTTCAGATAAGGGTGCTCTGTCATTTTGGCCCTAAATTTTTATTCTGACTAGGCTGATGTTCTATCATGTCATCACTATTTAGTGTTTTATTCTTCATAAGGTTCAGTGATATTCCATCACTGCCCATTCCCCAGCTTGGTTTTGCACCTTGCAGAAGAGTGTTTAAAGTCCACCACCATTTAAATATATTGAAGCTTCCTCTTCTTGTGAGATGAGAAGTGGTGGCTAGAAATGTCCAGCTGACCTTCTCTCTTGCCTCTCTCACTTCTCATCCAACTCCCTTTCTGCATTGGTCTGACAGAGCCCGAGATAGTGGCACTTCGGGCCACATTGCAAGACCCGTCTATTATTATGCCTTCCACCAAAGAAGCTGATTTGAAGGGGCATGAAGTTTTGTGAGGCTTCTGAAGTGTTGAATTGACTTTTCTGTCACTTTTGCTTTAAAACATTTTAGTTTCCATGAGTTACAGCACTGATGGAAATATCCTTATAGTCTATGATAGGCAGATTCTATAAATAGCATGGTAAAGAAATATTTTTAAAAATTAACGATCATTCAAAAGTTTTTAAAAAACAGACAATGTATGTAATAACAAAAAAAAAAGCCTACTGCAGTTTTCTTTTTAGTGAAAGATATGTAGTAAGAAGGGAAATGCAGTTTAATTTTCTCCTTGGTATTAGCTCTGATAGTATTTGCCAGTAATGGCAACATTATAATTTGTAGAATTAATTAATGATCTGGCATCTGATTTTGATTCATTACTGCTTAAGCCAGCTAAGTCTCAATTATCCTCTGGACTATTTATTCCTTAACAAGCTTTTAGCTAATGTGATTTTAAAAATATGAAAATAGGTTTTAACTTGCCTTTAAGATGCGGCAATATTTTAACACTCCTCTATAAAATAAAGGAACCTTCATATTCTTATTCTATTATAGTTATATTCAAAATTAGACTAGGGGATTTGCAATGTATTCACTAAATATATATTATATTCATATGTACCTGGAACCTGACTTCAATTTAGTCTTGATTAAAAAATGTACTGAATTGGAAACTGTGTAATAAAGGATGCCTAAATCATACTGACCCAGAATATCTCACTCAGTCAGACAGTTAGCAAATAAGTGCACAAGCAAGCAGATGATACAAGAATTCAAAATTAATTCTATTCTCAGAGGATGCATAGACTAGGAGATAGTATCTGATCCTATCTGCAGAGGTGTAAATCCAGAGTAACACCTTGGCTAAAGTCTCCTTACCCTGAACTTCATCGCTTATCCTGCAAATGATCAGAATTGGAATCTCCTGTGCCCAAGGCCAGGTTAAAGTAGCTGAAATACCCAGTTCTACTTCATGACATTTTTGTGATGTATCCAAACGTATCTACCAATTTCCAGGTATTTATTATTTATAAGTATTTCATTTACCAGATGTAAGGACTCCTGGTATTTTGTGCAAATGACTATTTTTTAAAGTTCAATCACCACATCGTTTAGGAAATCTGCCCAGTGCAGTTGTGACTTGTGTTGCAATTGTGTTATGATAGGGGGCATTCAGAAACTGCATACCTTTGATTTGGAATTGTCAGGCACCAGTTCAGAGCTGAGTTGAACTGATCTTGAGAAGATGCTTCTGTTGCTGGGCTCTGACCTGATGGTCCTGCCTGTCATCACTGCACCTTGTCCTTGCTCAAATCAAAGCTGAAATGCTTAATTACAAAGTTGGGTAAATAAACGAATTATGGGTTTTAACCAAATAATCAGTTTTAATTACTTTATTACTGAGATTTTTTTCAAACTACCTTCTGAAAAATTTCAGGCATTATGTAAAAAGTTGAAAATACCATTTTTCTAAGCTATCAGTGCTGCAGTACATGAAAAAAAAAAACCCATCTCCCCCTGAAACTGTGCTTCCTTCTCCTAAGAAGTCATTCAGTGGCTTCCCAATACCAGCATGTCAATGTAATACCATTGGTGTCAATGTGTTTTTTCTCAGTTCATACTGCTGTGACATACTGCTAGAGCCTTCCCCACACTTCTCATCAAAAAACACCTGAGATAAGCATCCAGGAGTATCTTCCTTCCCATTTTCAGATCAGTAAGTCTGGCTCCTTTCAGCCCAAGATGGGAAGTCAGTCCCCACTTTCAATGCATGAGCTGCAATGCCAGCTCCCTTGAAACCCAAGGAGCCCTCAGCTCAGCCAGTTCCAACATGGCTATCCCAAAACTATTGAGCAGAGGGACTGCTGTCTGTGGGTTTAAAAATCAAAAGCCATTTACTGAGTCAGATCCTTTGGCCCACTGAATCCATCCTGCAATGCTCCAGGGACAGAAGGCAGCTTATAAAAAATAAATCCAGCTTATGTGGCCAGCCCAGAACTCCTGGGTGGTCACAAAACCAGTTACCAGAGTCATACGGGAGGCAACAAACAAAGGAATCAATCTCCAGTTACTGTTGCACGAGGAAAAGTCCAAGGTACCTGCGTTGTTATGGCAAGAGTTCGTTTGGGCTAAGAGGTAAACAGAGACGGCTGAGCTTGATCTCTAAAGCTGGGGCTGGACGGCTGGAAGCACCAGCTCTCTCAATTGCTTAGACTACAGGATTGAGTTGATAAATCAGAGCAGCCCTGATCGCTTTTAATCAACTGAATGAGGAGGAAGGAGGGGAGACGGAGGCTTGGGAAGAAAAATATGTAAAGCTTAAAAAGTTCCAGCTGCTGTTCTCTAATGGAGTCTCGTTCCTCATCAACGGTGGAATGGTTAGGCCACCTGGTGGCAAATAGCAAACCAGCAACCTTTGCAATTTCCAAGCTACAATAAATGTCCCAAGGATCAGAGAGCTCTGGGAACTGTCAAAGGCCGGGAGCTTCTCACACCCAGGCGGCTGCTATGCAGCCACTGCTGGGAGACAGCAGCCAGCAAAGTTTGCCATCAGCCCCTTCGCAGGTGCAACACAGAACTGCTGACCTGGTGTCTGGCCAATTTCTGCCAGACAGCTGCCTCCATCTCCAAATTTTCCACCATACCCAGCCTCTCCCTCACCTCAGGATGGAGAAAAAGGAGAAAGCAGCCCAGGAGCAAGGAGCTGAACTTAGCTTGTAGCTTGTGAAGTAGTCAATGGCTCAGTGTTCCAGCACACACTGGTGAAAAGTGGTGTCCTTCAAGGGTCCACACTAGGACCAGTACTGTTCAATGGCTTCATCAGCAACATTGACAGGGGGGTTCAGTGCACCCTCAGCAAATCTGCAGATGACAGCACACTGAGTGCTGTGGTTGACACACCTGAAGGACAAGATGCCATCCACATGGATCTCAACAAGTTTGAGAAGTGAACACATGGGAATCTCACATGATTTAGCAAGACCAAGTGCAAGGTTCTGCACTTAGATCAGGGCAACTCCTGCTATCAACACAGACTGGGGGAGCAACAGATCAGAGCAGCCCTGCTGAGAAGGACTTGGTGCTGTTGGATGAAAAGCTGAACATAACCCAGCAATGTGCACTCTCAGGCCAGAAAGCCAAATGTGTCCTGGGCTGCATTCAGAGCAGCACGGCCAGCAGGTTGAGGCAGGAGATTCTGCTGCTCTGTTCTGCTCTGGTGAGACCCCACCTGCAGGGCTGTGTTCAGCTCTGGAGTAAAGACATGGACCTGCTGGAGTGAGTTCAGCCAAGGGACAAAAAAATTATCAGAATGCTGGAGCACCTCTCATATGAGGAAAGGCTGAGAGTTGGGGTTGCTTAGCCTGGAGAAGGGAAGGCTCTGTGGAGACCTTGTTGTGGCCCTTGAGTACTTAAAGTGGCCTTATAAAAGACTGGGGATAAACTTCTTACCAAGGTCTGTTGTGAAAGGATAAGGGGTAACATTTTTAAACTAAAAGACAGTAGAATTATACTATCTATAAGGAAGAAGTGTTTTACAATGAGGGTGGTAAAACACTGGAACAGGTTGCCCAGAGAAGTGGTGGATGCTCCTTTCCTGGAAATACTTAAGCTCAGGTTGGACCAGGCTTTGAGCAACCTGATCTAGAAGAACATGTCCTTACTCATTGTAAGAGAGTTGGCTTAGATGACCTTTAAAGATGACCTTCCAACACAAACCATTCAATGATTCTATGATTCTAAGTAGGAGCCTGACATGATGTTTGTTAAGAGTCTGTCCCTATGTGTAGCATCAGGTCTGTGCAGGTAAATTGAGTGAGGCTCATGTGAAAGGCTGTGATTATACATTTCAGAGGGCTGTGCAGCCCTTCAGAAGGACCTTGACAACTTGGAGAGATGAACAGAGAAGAAGCATCTGAAATTCAACACAGGCAAATGCAGGGTCCTGCACTTGGAAAAGAATAACCCCATATACCAGAACGGGCTGGGAGTTGGTCTGTTGGAAAGCAGCTCTGCAGGGAAAGACCTGAGTGTCCTGGTGGAGAACAAACTGTCCGTGAGCCTGTGGTGTCCTTGTGGCCAAGAAGGCCAATGGCATCCTGGGGTGCATTGGGGAAGAGCATTGCCAGCTGGTCGAGGGATGTGATCCTGCCCCTCTGCCCAGCCCTGGTGAGGCACATCTGGAGTGCTGTGTCCAGTTCTGGGCTCCTCAGCACAAGAGAGACATGGAGCTCCTGGGGTGGGTCCAGCAGAGGCCACAAGGGCGATGAGGGGACTGGAGCATCTCTTATGAGGAAAGGCTGAGGGAGCTGGGTCTGTTCAGCCTCGAGAAGAGATGACAGAGAAGGAAACTCATCAGTGTCTATGAGTATCTGAAGGGAGGGTGTGAAGGGGATGGAGGCAGGCTCTGCTCAGTGATGCCCAGCAATAGGACAACAGGCAACAGGCAGAAACCAATGCACAGATAGTTCCACCTGAGCATGAGGAAGAACTTCTTTACTGTGCAGGTGACTGAGCACTGGAACAGATTGCCCAGAGAGGCTCTGGAATCTCCCTCATTGGAGATAGTCAAGAACTGTCTGGATGCAAGCCCTGTGATGCTTGCTCTAGGATGACCCTGCTTGAGCAGGGAGGCTGGACCAGATGAGCCCCTGTGGTCCCTTCCAGCCTGACCCATTCAGTGATTCTGTTATCTGGAATTCATATTTTAACAAATATGCTATAATATAGTTCTAATTTCTGTGTTTGCAAATTGTTTCTTCCAGCAAATCTACTCACTGGAAGTATTGCAAAGCATCAAACATAAAAAGGGAGTACATGCAAGATGCCAAACCTGTTGAAGGTTTCTTCTCCAGAAGCACTTCTAAGTACTCACCTTTAATATCCAAGAATTTAGCTGAGCTGGACAGTGGTTTACTGCTAGAGGGCATTCATAGATGGGTCCAGTACAGGCAAAAAAATAGGAATTAAAATCTGTTTCAAAATGTAATAATTCTTAAATAAAGAACTGTCAGTTGTTTTCTCCAGTTTAGTCCACTGTACTTTTAATATAAGCCTAGTGAAAACAAGCATGCAAATCCAGCAGCTGCTGCTCTGAGCATTGCTTCTAGCTGCTCTCTCCTTGCTGTTCTTCCCTCATTCCTTCACTGCATTCCCTGACAGTTGAAAACTCACCAGACTTGTGACTCACATTTTAATCTTATCCAAGTCACAATGTTTATTTCACAGGATGTCCAATTAAACGTCAATTCAATCTGCTCTGGAGTTGTTTCCTTCCCCTCTGGTGATTAGTATAACCTGAATAACGTAGGAAATACAGAAAAAAAAGGGCAGTAAACAACTCCAGTGACATCAAGAAACCAAGCTGAAACTTTTCCCACAGAAGACAAAGGAGGAAGGTGATGCATAAGAATGTTAATATGGGTCATACTTTCTAATGTTCTGACTGTGAAGAATGGAAGGGAAAATTATGCTACCTTAGGGTGAGTTATGGGCCCCCTTTGAGCCTGGGGAAACATGAGTAGGTGTGGGGCTGTGCAAGCCACACAAAGTGAGAAAAAATCTCTGTCCACATTTTCCCTATGCTTTGAAGTGCTCGCTGTTGCCCTTCATTGAAGCCAGTGTGAGTAGACCACTTCCTTGCATCCTGCCTCCAATGCAGGTACTGAAGCTCTGTGGTCTCAAAGTGAAGAAGCAGACCCCCACCTACCAGGTGCACACTATGGCCCAGAAGCCCTAAAAAACTACCATCCATCAGCTCACTGACTGGCTGAAGGGGTATCTTATGACAGAGATTTGCATACTTTCTTGGGGCTTTCTTCATCATCTTCATTCAGGCATGTCAAGTGCCACATGATGCACGTAAATGTAATTCCACTTGTTGTTTGCTCCAGAAGTAGCCTTCTGCAGCATACCAGGCTTACACTGGAGGCTTGGAAATGGAGGTAGGGTTCTGCATAAAACAAGGGGCTGCTTTTCAAAATAAGAGAGAAAATTGAACTAAACTTTCAAATGTTACCTGGTCTTTGAAAAGCCACCAATGGAAAACCTCTTGGGAAACACCAAATTTTGCTGAAGCTGTGCAAGAATGGAGCTCAGAGTCATCTTTCTTCCCAACTTGTCCAGTTTCTAAGTCAATGCCAGCTGGGAGTTTAATATCACTCAAGGGAAATACCCTGGTTTCAGGATGAAACTTTGCTCCCTGGAGGACACTCAACATTAATACAAGCATGGGCAACTCTATGGGAGAGATCTCCTCTCAAGACAAGTGCTCTAAACAAAAAGTGGCACTGGTTCCTCACTCTACAGAAGCTTCCTGTGTTCATTCCCGAGGAGAGGCCACGCTGTGTGTCTGGATTTTCTGTGTGTGCACAAGGACAAACTGTGAGCAGAAACTCACAGGGGTAGCTGAGGGGTGCTGGGGATCTGCAGAGCTAAGCAAAACTGTGCCAAGAACCCCAAGTCCATGGGCACATTGCAGGGCAGCTCTCTCAAGAAGCCAGATGTTCTCTCCAGTTTGCAAAGGGAGCAGTTTTGTGACTTAGGGAGAAATATTTCCATTTGAGCTCCTGCTGTGACAGTGCTCATTACTCTGAGCTGTGTCTAAGTAGCAATACAAGTTGCTCCTCACAAAACATGCTCTGTGCCTGCCCACTTTTTTTTTTTTAACCTATGAGAGGTTTGGTACTTGACTTTTTTTGGCAATAACATTGTAAAATTCTTTCCAAAGAAATTTTCAGTCTGCCTCGCTGGGACTTTCTAAAAAATATAGATTAATTGTGATAATTAAATTTTCCTCTGAGTGATTTCTTTGATAAATGGGTCTAGTTAGGACTTTCAATTAAGCACCAAGCCCTGCTGTGAAGTCAGACTGAGCTTCATGTTGCAGGCATTTATTGCCTCATTTACACAGAGACAATCTGAATTATTTTACATTACACTGTTTTCTTTATCTGTCTTTTTCTACACAGGTATTAGAATTCCTATTAACCCTTCTATCAGGGAGCCAGTTAAAAAGGTATGGTCAAGCAACTTTTAATTATTTTGTTATAGTTTAAATAAGCCTCCTGGAAGCAGGGCACTTAAAATCTTTCTCTTGCCCATGCTGCAATGCATAAACCTATTGATTTGTTACTGTGCAGATTCTCACAGTCTCCCAGTGATAAAAAAAAAATGAAAATAATATAAAGTGAGGAAGAATAGACAACTACCACAAATGTTTTGATGAATGGTGGTAATATGCAACAATTCTGGGAACAGAAGCTTTTATGTTTTTGCATTGTCCAAAATTGTGAGTAAACGGTAACCACAGCTTGGAGAATTTCAGTTACCAGGTGTGCACTCCACCTTTAAGGTCTGTGTTTCAAGTTGTACCCATGCACTCAAGCAGCATTGCATGGTCATTTTGAAAATGGATTGATGTATTTTAGATACACAATTTCTATTTTTTATTATGCAGTTGGGACTATTCACTTGTTTTTCTAGTCACTGGTACTGATGGCTACAGAAAAAACATTCATGTATTGTCAATCACTGCTGTTAACCATGAAGAATAAAAGGTCCACTGATTTAACAAAATCAAACCCCCAAACTGAATGAAAAGAAGGTGTATTTAAAAAAAAATGCAAAATGCACATCCAAACACAGGATTCATTGCCATTGATAACAAAGAAGACATCTACCAGCCTTAGAAAATGGTTTAAAATTTTTATGAGTTTTCTGTAAAGCCATCCACAGCTGTGCTAGCTAAGATGAAATTGCAAGGTTTAACAACTGGTGTGCTTTAAGATATAAATCAGAAACTAATTGTCTGACATTAAGAAAAAATATGCTTCCTCTTCTCCCACACTACCCAACAAAATAATATTTCTGTTTCTTTTATACTATGTAGCATGTTGAAATCTGTGCAATGAGAGTATATACATTTCTGAATATACTTTTGAGTTTGATTTTGATACAAACAGGGAATTGGTATGCTTCTCAAATGACAGTTAGTCACAGGCACATTTTAATTTATATCAAACTGAACTTTTTCCGGGAGGCAGAAGGATTTCCGGAGAATCTCCACAATCTACAGAAATCATTCTGTCTGTCCATATATGAATTTAATCACAGTCAGATCTCATATTATCTATAAGAAGCAATAAATGAGTTGTGATTACTCAGAGTTTAAATATTTGACAGAAATTTCAATGCAATTAATGTAAACAAAGGAAACAGACTCACTGATGAGAAATTAGGGTTTGTAGATTATTGAGGGCTGACAGTAAATCCAAATGTCAGCCCCCACCCCCTTTCTTTTCTCCAACATAAACCACCAAACCCCATGCTTCTAATGTGGATTTGTTATGCTCTGGCATATCTAATTTCTTAAACTGGGAAGACAAAGATGAATGATACCAAATAATATAAGTGTACATTTTAAAAATCCAAATGCTATTTTAAATGCAAGTTTAAATGAGAACACTATGTGGTTAATATTTATCTAGCATCCTCTGTCTTTGAGGCACGTTTCGTCATATAAGACTGTGCTGTTAAAGCAGTTCATGGGAATGATGTGCATGACTCCTTTTGCTAATGGGAGCTGGTTGCACAGAACAATCTAGCTGTTAGTGCTCTGAGGAGAAGGGAACTTGAATAGCAGGGGCTTGGAGAGCAAAATAAAAAGAAAGCTGCTAAGGGCATTTGAAAATACACTCGCTATTCTTTTCCCTCCTAAGCATTGCTGCAGTAAACAACAGCTTCAAGACTCCTCTTTAAATAAGTGACATGAAAATGAAAAGAGCACGACTTTGTATCAACAGCCATTCAAAATGCATCCAGGATTCCAAACTAACCTTGGGGATAGGAAAGGCTTGCAGGGGGAGGGAGGGTGCTGCTAAGGATGGTTGATTTGGCTTGTTTCTTTCTTCGCCAGCCAGTTGTTTAAAGAAATTATCCCTGGTGGGATCATTCTGCCCCAAAAACAGGGATGCTGTATTTACTACTGGCAGTGTATTTAGGCACCTATTTTAAAAATACAACTGCCTAAAATTCGACTCCCAAATCGATGTGAAGTGTTAAAGAAATGCCCTGGTTTTCAAATGAATCAAACATCCACAGTCTCCAGGTCAAGGTCCTGACCCAGGAAAGCAGATGAATATTCTCCCCAACCCCCCACCCCGAGGCAACGTGATTGCTCAAGCATTTAAGGCTGAAGTGCTTAAGTGCTCCCGTAGGCAGGGGTTAGAGAACTTAAACATGGGAGGAGAATCGACTGGGCACTATCCACCCTTTTAGATCTTGGCTGGAGGGAAGTTTTTTCATTTGATTGGTTTTTTATCACTTTGTCTGTGTAGAATTTTCCCAACCAAGCCATAGGCAGCAAAGTGCTTTTTAAACACATTGCAAACCTTGGTCCCAAACCATGCCAGGACAATCTCCTTCAGGAGGTGGGCTACAAATACACAAATTGTTGTAGGGTTGTGTACAACCCCTAAAGTCAGAATAAATGTACACCATGCTGGAGAGCAGCTTCTTTCAGAAGTTAAGCTAAGAGCAAACTCTTTCTGATGATTAGTCAGGACTAGAAGGACCTGGGATTTTAAAAAAGGCCAATGAGCGCTGGGCATCACACAGCCCTTTCCTAAGTGCTGTGATGCAGATCTGTTAGTGGGTGAAAAGATGGCTCAAGGTATTGGACCATGACACAGAAAATGTGACTCAAGCCCCACTTCCAGAAGAAATAAAAATGACCTTAGGCAAGTCCCTGACTATTCACTTCTTAAACTGTAAAGGGCAATGTACTTTTCTGCCTTTGGAGTGAAGGGAGACTAAAATCCATTAGTGATTGTGAGGTGCTCAGATACTAAATTTTTAAGTGCTGAGAAACATCAGGAGAGGAATTTTCCAAAGAGATATTATTGAACAGATCTGTGCATGCTTTTTGGTACTATCTGTCATAATGTGTTGTTGTATGTCTTTATTCCTGATGTTTTATTTATCACAAAGTATTAAAGGCTGGGTTTTTTTACCAAAGAGGATTGACTTGGAAGAGCTCCATAGGGAAAGGAAATGTTTTCCATGTTGTAAGACTAATAACATAAGGGGGAAAAGAAGAACCTTATGTTGCCATTTGATTGAGACAATAAATAAATGCTTTCACTTTGGCCCATACCATCTAACTACTATGTTCTTATGCCTGCTCAGTCTCATTAACCACTCTGCTCTTCACCTATTGTGTTTCCTTCTCCTTCCTGGAACAGTTTTACTAGATATTGAAAAAAAAAAAAAAAACAAAACCCAACCAATACAACAAAATACCTTCCAAAATCATTCAGGTCATAACAAAAATAATTTCATGCTTCCCAAATTGAATGCCTCTGTAGGATGTTCCCATGACATCAACAGAAATGCCCTGACTAAGTCTGTGTGTGAGTGACAATAATAAGGACCAAAAATAGAGCCAGCTTGCAGACACCAGGATCAGTTTAAGGCTGAGGAAAGATGGGCACAGAACAGGAAAAAGAATTTTAAGAGTGACTTAAAGGAAAGTGAATGTTCTTCATCTAAGTCTGTATCTAAATTTTACACTTAAGATCTCACAGAAAGATGATTTTTCTCTATTTTCTGTTTTCTCATGCATTTGTGTTCTTTCAGGTATGTAACTTTTAATCATACTTTGGCAATCAACACAAACCTAATGATCCTCTTAAGCTTTAGCTCAGACTAGGTGACAGAAGCTGCATTGCTTTCAGGTCTTTAAAAATTTGGGTCCTAGTTCTAAGTATGACACCTTCCTTGGACTGCTGGCTCTGCAGGGATCGGTGCCATTAAGTAAAGCATTCCCACTGAGGACAAACATGACTTTGCAACCCAGCATCTTGTGCTACAGCTGTCTACTGCATCGTACTGTATGTCCCATTACACAGCCTGGCTTCTCTTATGTTCGTCACTGGTTGTTCCCTGTGGTCTTCTTTTGGGGTTCTTTTTGTCTACAACAGAATATCTTAGTTTTCTCAATCAGTACCCTGAAAATGTATGGTGAACTTCCAGATCAAAAGACATCAAACATTTGGGTCTACTACCACCCTAAGCATAGCTCAGACTAAAATTTCACATTTCTGTGGGTTTCATACAGTTCCTTTATACCCCACTTGATACTTGTCCTTTTTATCCAATACTTTGATACAGAATTAGCACTGAACTCTGATTTATTACACCAAGTAATTCTTTTTTGTCTGCTCTTGGCTGGCATTATAAACCACATGGGCTGGGGTCCTGTGCTGTACTGGTATTGAGAAGATACTTTAACTCTCTTTTGCACCATTTGGATTCAGATCTTATCCCAAAGATTGCTCACTTTATGATTTGTATCAGCCTAAAGAGAGCTCTCTATCGCTAACTTTGCACTTCAGAGCCATAGAGAATTCTTTTTGAATGTTTTCCAATACAACCATATCCCCTGCCCTCTCTAGCAAGCCCTGGGCATTTCTGGAGGTTGGCAGAGCTCCAGAGCAGGCAGTAGAATAAAATAGTATTTAAACCAATATTTCTAATAAAACCAAATTCAAGTTATCATAGAATAATAACAATTCATTATATCTCCCTATCAATCATAAAAAAGACTAACAAAAATAGGGTTATGGCCCCTATGTTAATTAAAGCAAGAGATGCTCAATTTAAAACTAAGAAACTCAGGCAAAGACACAGTTTACTACTGGTTATGAAAATAGTTGAGGATTAGAATTTTGAAGTAGTTTTACAGCAAGTAAAAAGGGCAAAAGGTGAGGTCTAAAGATTTTTAAATGTCTAGGGTTTTTTTCTTTCTCCTGATGTTTATAGCCATTATGTTTTATTTGTCGAAACAAAAGCCTGTAAATTTTGCCTTCTCTTCCCCTGCCCTTTTCTAGAAAGAAATGAAGCTAAATGGTTGTCCCTGGATCTGGTCTACATTGCTCTGGTGAAAAAAAAAAAAAAAAAAAAAGGGAGGGGAAGGAGTTTGATTTGAGGCATTTTGACCAACATTTAGAATGGAACACACAGCACTGTTCTGTTTCTGCCCTTTTCTCAGTTACCCACAAGACCTAAGCCACATTCATGCAATTTGCTCAGCCCACAGCCTGAAATCAATGAGGTCTATGCAAGTAGAGAGTACCTGCCACAGGCTGTTACTGTTTTTATTTATTTTCTGTACTATTGGACCACACAGGAACCCCAACAACAAATATTGTCTGGAGCACTGTGTAAACATCAACCAAAATGATGGCCCTGTCCCAAAGTGGTTACAAACTAAACAGAGAACAAGAGACCACAAATGGATATAAACAGACAGAGGGAGAATAAAGGAAATGAATGCTCAGGGACAGCAGTATTACCTCACTAGCAGTTTAAGGGCTGTCAAACCTTTCACAGACCTCATGGCCCAAGAGACTTTTAAGGAGATTCTAGAGAGCTACCAACAGAAATCTGAGAGTGTGTATGTAGGGTACTCTCCAAGTATGACAGATAACACAGAGGAGAAAACAAGAATGGGCTTGCTTGGAGATGAACACGGGAGGATGGTAACTCCAAACAAAAGGTTACTAACCATTTTAAGGTTTTAACGGCATTTAAACATGGGAGTTGTCTTCATTCCTGACTGTCTTTAATAGTCACCCCCTTTTATTGCCCCATGCCAATTGTATTCATCCTCCAAAAAGGAATGTAAGGACCAAGCATGGCAGAGCTGAAGTCTGCTCACACAGGGCAGTTCCTGCCTCCTGACAATGAGAGATGATAGGTGGAGTCCCAGGGGACCTTGGAAATAAAGACAGGCAGCTTATGTTGATGTGAGATAGGGGAGGGGAGAGGTAGCACAGTGCTGCCAAGAGAAAAGTGACATGTTCAAAGAGACAGGCCAGGGAAATGATCTTTGAAGCAAGAGCAGCCACATACAGTATGATTAGGGCAAAGGCAAACCTGCATGTGTCAAGGCCAGAGAAAAGGAGGCTGCACCAACTCAGAGGCTAAATAATGTGAACTTATGCAAGAATTTAGCTGCATGAAGAGTGAAAAAGATGCACCTTAAAAGATTTAGGAATCAGAGGTGGTATAAGCAGCTGAAAGGCTTTACCTGCATGTGAGAGAAGTCAGAGCCGATGCTCGCACACAGCTGTGAGTGACAGACAGCACGGCACACTGTGCACAAGCACAAGTGCAGGCAATGGCAGCAAGCAAGAAGTCGAGGCATTTCCTCCCTCTCACCTCCTGTTCCACTCTTTTCTCTGCAACTATTAAATACAGGCAACTACAGAGTAGATGACTAGGATAAGCCAACAGCTCAGCAAATAATTTCAGTCCCATCAATAATTCTTTTCTCATGTGGCCCAGATCCTGTTCAATATACCCATGAGGTTGTGTCTCTCATCTAACTCAGAAAAAATATGATGCCTTTCCTCCATGCTCAGTAATAAACTGCACAAGGGCTGTGTGTGCTGTACTCCTGGAATAAGATTACCAGCAAGATTAAGGCCTCTGGTTGTGAGAAGGGAGATTTCACAGGATTAAATGTTATCCAGTCTACTTCTGAAACAGAGGATAAAATACAAGAAAGGACTATGAATTATATTACTGAAAATATAACAGACCAGGGTGGTGGTAAAAGGGATAATGAAAGATCGAAATTTTAAATTATATTCATAAATAAAAAGCAACCGGGGAAAGTACTGCAGGGACTACAGTTGTCATCTGTTGCCAGAAGAGGGCACTCCCAGCTCTTTTTTTTTTTTTAATGACTTGAGAGCTTTAAATCAAGATTTCCCTTGGTAGCATTTCCCAGGCATAAATCAAGCACAAATGAATAACCTTTGATTTATTATTCCTAATGGAGATGTACATCATATTGGCGTGTCATCACATTTCAACATTGGCCATTATGATGCCAATCATATAGTAATTTTCTTCCGTGTCATAAGCAGTGATGAAGATGTACGTTTCCATTCAGTACAATTAGATTTTCATGTTTCTTAATGGTAGCTGAGGGCATTAGGCAGAATACCTGCTTTTGCTCTAACTCTTTTGTACTTATTTTTTTCTGAAATTGTATCCAAACCATTACCCAATCACCACTCTTCACTAGTTAAATGCCACCCCTGCTCATATGGGAAAAGCTGAGAAAGATTTAAACTATTATTCCAAGCTGCAGAGAAATAACCATTAAAATCCTGGGCAAATACATGGTGTTGAAAAATACCTGGTCTTAATTATTTGAGAGTTTCTAGCATACTCCATGACATCAGCTTGGGCTTCTCACTAGTGACCTAACCCAGACCACAAACCTCAGTGAAGGTGTTCAGCTGGGCCTGATGTCCAGCTGGCCATGTCCATTGGTATTGCTGGTATAACTTCTCCGGGAAAACCCAAGCTACAGCTGTTGGCACTGAAACTCTTCCGTGAGCAAAGGCATCCTACTGGTTGGCTGGATGAATAGATAGATGGACCGATACGATGTGTTACTGCCATTTGGAACAACTCCTGGCTCTCCTGTAAGGGACCAGTGTATCATGGGTCGGTACAACCTAAACAGAAGAAACAGAAACCACAGCATTTCCATAAGCACCTGAGCCTGTCTAAAAAATTCCCATTATACATCTATAGTGGATATTTTGCCGGTCAAAGATTTTACTAAAAGGATGCTTTAGTTTTTGTCACCTTCGCTGTCTGCCCAGCAGCAGAGGGGTGACGCTTGATAGCGGGGCAGAGCGATGCGCTGGGGCTGAGCGCGGGGAAACCGAGCGGCATCGCTCCGGCCTTGTCACTACACCGCCACATTGCCAAGCTCGCGAAGTGAGCAAGCACAGCACAGCCCACGAGAAGGACTCCCCTGCCTCAGAGCCGGGCGCTGCCGGCGCCCCAGCGCGGAGCCCGGGCGGGACGTGGCACCGAGGCCCGCCGGTGCCCGCGGAGCGCTCGGATCTGCAGCATCCCCAGGGAGGGCTCCAATGACACCTGCCGCCGCCTCCTGCTGCCGGCTGTACACGCAGGGGGCCCCGCTGCCCCGCACGCCCCGGGAAGGCGGAACGGAGCGCCCGGGGAAGATGGCTTCGGCGGGCTGCAGGGGCACTGCGACAGGAGACGAGCGCTCCCCGCGGCGCCGCCGGCACGGGCAGGGATGAGGCGCCTCGGGGGACCACCCCTCCCACGGGAGCCGGAGTCGCGCCGCCCCCGCCTGTCGCGCCGCCTTCCCCCTCCCATCGGCAGCGCACTCGGCCCCCCGGGCCCTGCCGCGGGGCGTTTGCGGCCGCCGGAGCTGCTCGGAGCGGAGGGATGAGCGCCGGGAGCCAGGGATGAGCGCCGGGAGCCAGGGATGAGCGCCGGGCCGGTGCGCCCTCTTGCGGCCAAGGCCGGGACAGCCGCGGGGCCTGCCCGGGGCCCTCAGCAGGGAGGGCGAGGCTGAGGGGCCGCCGGGGTCGGGCGCTCCCACACAGCCGTGGCGCCGAGCCGCAGCTGCTCATTTCTCCTCCACAGGAAAGCCCTGCCGCTGGCCCTCTGGCGCTGAGCTGTCTCCATACCGACAGAAATTCTGTGACAAACCTGACCTTGCACCTAGCCGAACATGAGCCATGTGCCCCGGTGGCCAAAAAGGCCGACGGCATCCTGGCCTGTGTCAGCAATGGTGTGGCCAGCAGGACCAGGGCAGTGACTGTCCCCCTGTACTGGGCACTGCTGAGGCCACACCTTGAGTCCTTTGTCCAATTCTAGCCCTCACTGTAAGAAAGGCATTGCAATGCTGGAGGGTGTCCAGAGAAGGACAGCAGAGCTGGAGATCTGATGTGGCACTTGTAATTGCCCATGTGCTCTGGCTGGCTGCAGAGTCACATTGGACCTGTTTGTGGATGAAAAAAGCTTTATTTAGTGAACTTAAAAATGTGCCCAATTTCAAACTGAATCACAGCAATGTCTAAAAGTTCTGATAGTAATCCCATTTCATTTCCTAATAAAAAATGTTCTACAAAACCAAATGCCTTACAATGGTAAATATAAACCAGAAAACGTACTCAGTAACCAAAAACCCAGTCCTCATTGACGATGACTTAGGCAAATAATTATTTTAGGATAAAGCTTGGGAAGAAATAAAAAATACCTTTCTTTCAAAGAACAGAGTGCAAATTAAAATTAATACTGTCTACATAAGGCCATATTGGTTCCCCTTTTGAATATGGAACCTTTTTCCACTTATATGGGGGTGAGTTAGGGATAACTCCACTGAAATTAGTACTCATAATAATGCAGAACTGAGGGAAAAATGAGGTTCTTTTAATGTCTACTTAAGTGTTACTAATGGGTAGCAGTAGCTGCAAATATCACTCTTAGCTTCCTATTTTCACTTTCAAATTTGTCAGTAGTTTCCTGGTTAAAATTGTACAGTTCTGTAGCTGAGGTTTGGATTAAGTTAAAATTATTAGGATTAGAAATGGTGCAAAACCAGAACCTCAGATCTGATCCTCTTTGAATTTTTATGGAAAGGAGTTTGGATTTAAATCCCCAGATGTGAACCCGCTTGCATGTTTAATTCTGGGTCAGTAGGAGTCTAAATTCCTTGTCTGGTTTTGTGTGGGTGTAATCCTGCAGGAGCATTTGATTGTGGGATTTTGTGGGGTTTATGAATGAAAGTGAGAGAAAAGAGACATTTCATGACTGGTGATGAGACTAGTTTCCTATTCAAAGAAATTAGGACATAAAAGACAATTACTACACTGGTTTTTATAATTTGTTGGGAATACAAGACACGGGAGGAAAAGTGGAATAAGGGTTCTGTAAGGTCAGCACAACGGAACTTCATTTTTGGTCAGTTTCAGTCATTATTATGACAAACATGAAAACATATTGAAATTGAAAATTGGATTTTTGAGGGTTAACTGCTTTAGTTGTCACCATTCAAATCTAAACAAAATATCAACATGAATTAATTTCAATTCTGTCACTTTACCCAAGTCCAGAATTTGGCCTACTATGGAATGGTGCATTTAATTCAGCTGGAGAAGATAAAGAGTCCAGGCTCTTTAATTAGTTCACACTGGAAAAAGCGTCTGGTCTGCTGACCTAGGAGGAGTATTCTGGGCACAAAAGTATTACCTTGTGTAAGATACAGTTACTATGCTCAGCATGTCAGCTGCTCCTAAATTACTAAACCCTTATTCAGCTTTTCCTTTGTGCATGTAGAATTGCTTTTTCAAGAAGTGAAGTTGGAGATTGCTTAGTCGATACCGTAATTAATTTGTGTGATTCTGCAAGAACATCTCTGTTGTGTGGTGGGTAAAATTATTGTGCTTTCTCTTTTTCTTTTTCACAATTTTGGAAATGTGTGTTTTCTCCTTGGTGCGCTAAAGCACATCTAGAAGCATTCCTTTCCCTCACTACATCTCCCATCACTGACTAAAAACATTGCCATTATCCTGGAGCAGGAAGAATATTGGGTTGGATCAGCCATTTCACTGCCTGTGTGTGTCTGTGAGATAAGGACACAGCATTCAGCCTTTGAAAAGATGTTCTTCCAAGTAGCTTCTGTCTGTGTTTCTGGGCCTTTCATTTATTAACTCGCACATGTGACACGTATGTCTAAAAGCCAACGTGCTGTATTAGGGCTCAGTCCCACACCACTGACGTCAGGGAGAGTTTTATCAATTACTTTAATGAGCATAGGATTAGGCCTTTGTGATTACACAAAGAACCAATTATTGGATTTTTCTATGAACCTACATTAAAACCTCCTTACAAAAGTGACTTGCAGGGTGGGAATCAGAGAAAACATTACTTTTCTGTTTCAGTTTAAGCTCTACTTCAGTACTAAGCATAAAGTATTTAGGTTTGCAATGCAGTGCATTGGCAGAAACAGACACATTTTGCCCTCTACTCCATCTCCCAGTAATAAGCCACTGCATGGTTTAATCTCTTCCTAGGCATGTCTTGCCTAAGGATCCAGTATTTTTAGTCTGTCTTAAAAAAGACTTCTAGCATCTTGTAGAGTGAGACACTCCCCCCAATTTATTTTGTTTGACAGATGATCTTCCCATCATTCCATTGTCAAACAAGAAAGCAAACAATTAAAAACAACAACAAAAACAAACAACCAAAACCAGACAAAACCTCAAACCAAACAAAAAAAGTTAACCAAATCTAAGCTAGAAAAAGGCCTGAGCCTGTGATTTATTTCTCTTGGTTTCATTCACAGTCTTGCAAGTATGCCAGCTGTGCTGTAATGACCTGGCTTACATTTTGCTGCAGATCTGTCTATTCTCCTTTTGTTCCTAACCATTATTTATTGTCTGAAATTATTATCAATCACTTCTTGTACAACCCCAAAGAGAGCAAGCACATCCTCCAAGCCTCATGATCTTTTGTATCTGAAGCTCAAAGAGTGCCTGACTTCATTTTAACTTTCTGAAATCCATTAATCCAGAGTGCAGGTGAATGCAATTTTCATATAACTATGGTCTCTGCATCAGTAATTTATGCTTAAGTTCAGAAACACTGAAAGTGAACATCTGCCTCTCAGGCACAACTTGTGATGGAGTTGATGCAGAGGTAATGCTTTTTCCTTTACTCCACTATAAATTCACCCTGGCATTTCACTATGTTCTTGCACATCCACATAAAAAGATGGTTATAATAATTATTACTTTTGTCTTGTCTTTGGAAGTGGTCTGCACAAGGTAGATAAAAGCTGCGTCATGTTTTCTTGGAATAAATGTTTATAGTATTATTATGCTGGAGTGATTGGAACGGAACCTTCCTGGGGCAGGTTATTTTTTGTTTATTGGGATGATAAGAAAATACTATTTACAAGTTATAAAAATCACTAAAAGATGCAGTAACAGAATCTTACTGTATGACACATGCAAACTAGAAATAGTGTTGTGTTCAGCCTGGCAAAATACTGTTTCCTAGAGCATCCATTCTGTACTTGTGCAGGAACATACAGATCTTATTTTAAGCTGAGGAAACGTTAAATAAAAAGCGCTTTATATCTGGGGTCATTAGGATTCAGTGCAAAGCTCCAGAGTAATCTCATGAAAGTAGTGGTATGATCTAGGGGAGACACACTGGCTTAGGAATCAGGAAGCTTGTGTTTCATTCCTAGCTATCTGTCTCGCTTGATAGTTCTGGCCTCTTCATCTCAGCTCTTAGTAATGCCATTTTTCACTTGTTGGCTGTCTTCACTATTTAAACTGTAAAATTGCTGTGACTGGCATTATTCTTTGGTGGGCATTTTTAAGGCGTTTACTGCAGTGGAGTTCTGTGGAGTAGATCAGGCATTTTTAGATCTGTTCTACCATAAAAATAAAAGAGTCTCCTCTTTAACTGGACAAAAGGAACAACATGATGATGTCAGAAAAATACAGGAAGGAAACTCATACCTGAACTTCTGATACATATCTCAAATAGTACAAAGTTTTCTTTATTAAACTAGGTCGTTCTAATGGAGGAATTAGACAGAAATTATTCATTAAGTGAATTAAGCCAATTTATCATAGCTCTCATTAAGCCAATTTATCATAGACTCATATCTGTAAGTCTATTTGTGCTTTTCTCTAGCTGCTGAAATATGTTACTTAGGTTTACACCTCTTTTTCATCTATGGGTTAATGACAAATTAGCCCAAATGAAAAATAAACCCAAATAATTTGATTTGCCTGCAAGAGATCAGACAGGATTCCTGATACCACCTCAGTTCTTTTCTCCAGCAAGCCCACCAGCCCCTCTGGTGTCAGTATGCTGTCCTTCACAAACAAAATCTGGTGCCCTGAAACACTTCAAGTTGCAATTGAAGAATTACTTTAGTATTTCTTTTCCAAAAGTAGTTTCATGTAGCAAAATTTGGATCGCATATGAAAATGAGGCAGAAATGTAGCTGAACATGATTGACTTGGGACTGTAACTATTCAAATAAAAGCCTTATTCATTGTTTTGATACCTCTAGATTTAAAGTTGACAATGTCACAAAATGCTGGCTGAAGAACTTCTTCTGTTGACAAATGAGTAGAGTTACATGTGTCCTCCTGTGCTTTAATGTTTTCTTCTTCCTTCTCTTTAATTTTCAACTTTTTGTTTATTTGTTTGTTTTCTTTTTCCTTTGATTATTTCAGTTTATTTTTGTTTTGGTATACTTGCAATTTCCCTCATAACATCTATTTGTGAATTTATAAATTTCAGCATTAATCTCTGGTCTAAAGACATCATTGTTTTCCAGAAGGAGGGCTAGATCTACATGTGCTTTTAGCTACTTTGTGCTGTTCAGCTGCTACAAAGCATCTATAAAGCCATCTTAATCAGTTAAACCCGATTTATGATAATGAGAAGTTGACCTCTATGCTTCTTTTCTTGTTTCCCTTCTTTTTTAGTATTCTTTTTTCTGTTTTTCTTTAGAAGATTATCCTATTCTTCCATAAAATGTAGCCAAGTAATTAAAGAGTATTCATGAGCTGGAAATAATTTCTACAGTTAATCAATAATGTATTCAATTAATGTTTCTCCTCATTACTCAAACATACCAATTACTACTGTATTCTTTTCTCTAAGGTTCTCTTGTCATATTCCACAAATCATTTTCTTACCTTCTTTCACAAAAATCTTACTCTTTAAAACCACTAATGTAGAAGCAAAAACTATCCCAATAATCCCAGTAAGTCAATAGAGATACTCTATTTGCCAAATTAACAACTGATTTCTTACTCTTTGCAGTATAAAAATACTTAGGGCAGAAATCTTTGCTTCCTATTTAAAAGCCAGTGCTAGCTAAATGCAGATCTTCAGAGCCCAAAGAGCTCACACAAAGTCTTGGAAGTTCCTGAACCTGGTCTCAGATTTCCGTCAGTGAGATCCTGCCGGGGTGAGTGTCTGTGTGTGCATTCTGTGGGCACTCAAGCCACGAGGCACTCTCAAAGTCCCACTGGATGCCAGGCAGTGCACCTCTGGTGGAGATGCCACCACCAGCAGCTGATGCCACCTCAGTGATGCCTTCATTCCCAGCCCACAGAGCATTTACCAACACCTGGGATACCTCCATGCTGTGCTCTTCAGAGGATCTCAACCACTGCAAGGACTGTGTAAGAGTACTAATGTGCAAAGCATATGGGCATAAAGGAGAAGGGATGATCTTCTTCAAAAGGTTCTTAGGCTTCAGAACAATTACACAGAAACACTGATGACAGTAAAAGCCTAATGGATTGAATACATAGCTGAGACAGCAACGTGAGCTTCTAGCTCTGCTCCACTGTGTATTTTTTATATTAGATTTTCAGCAGAGCAAGGAAAACTAAATCTTCCCTCTTCAACCAAGCACTCTAACTTTTCATTTTATCTTAGTTCTTGTTCTACATTTATACTCAGCCCATGAGAGGTGGGATACCTTCAAAAGGCATGTTAAAAATGGTTCTTTTCTAAACCTGGAAAAACACACAATCTTATAGGAGAAGTATTCCTGTGCAAACCATAGGATTCAGCATACATCTGGTGAATCTAGCCTTAATTCTCTTAATTTTCAGTGGTATTTGGTTTTAAGAATCACCAAGTTTAAAGAAGAAAGGAGCCTAGCTCTAGACTATTCTGTGGGTATAGGAACATCAAGAAGGAATCACCTTCACAGATCATGAAGACTACTGGTGTCCTTATCTAGAGACCAGTACAATGAACATTAGTGGTTCTGAATTACTACTTCAAGGATGTTTTCCTTAGTGGGCAAGGTTGGATTCAGTAAAAATTTATTTCTTAGTGACTTTTTGAAAATAGGAATCTTTTCCAAAGTGCACTGATAAACATTCTTCTCTGTATGGATAACAGATGCCATTATAGAGACAATGATTCCATTATACTTATTTTTCTGCAATACCATCAGCTCTGATACCTTTTTTCAGACACAGTTTATCAGCCTCTTTATTCCAAGCCAGTGATCTATATCTGGAGCTATCTGAATGTTTCTTTTTATATTGTTTCTTTCTCATCATGACACATAAAAATCAACATTACCATTTCTTTCATTATCCACCTATGCTGTGCAGCTTGCACACAAGATTTTGATGTACAATGCAACCTTTTCTCATTTTTTTTCTCTTTGTCCTTTCTGCACAGATTGCATCCATCAATATTAACATTTCATGTCTCTGATTTATCTCATTACAGTTCCACATTACCAGCTAAGCCATAATTTCCTTCCTGTAATGTCACTTCCAGCTCATTTCCTATACACTTTGCATGTGTATATAGACAATTACAGGGTTTATTGCTTCCTTCCTACTGGTCTTGGCTTTTCTCCTCTGTCTTCATCTTCCAGCATTCAATATTTATAGAAAGAACTCTGCACTGTGTTGTAACATCCCAGTCCAAGTTCATGGCTGCCTGAAATAGCATGGCAGCACTAGTGTCCTGTGTTTTCTTGTTATCAGGTGAATGTTTTTAAAATATGAACTGAACTGAACTGCTCACCTTTTCCACAAATCTCATGATGTGGCCATGCTTCCAGTCACACTGAGTCCTAAACGTGAGTGAAAACTATAGCCCACCAATTTAAGGCTCACTCATTTTGCAAAGCAGGAGCAAGGGGGTTTGCACTGACTTTGCACTGATAGTTTGTGAGCAGAAATTCCTCATAAACAGTGACTTCCCAGTGGTTTGAAAGGAAATACGTTGCAAGAAGGGCTCTTTTTACCAAGGACAGCAAACCTTTGTCTTTCACAAACCACATGCCCCACTGAGGCTTCCTGTGAGAAAACCACTCTCAGCACTTTATGACTAGAAGGGCAGATGTGGCCCAGCACCAGCTGGAGGCAGTGCCTAAAGGAATGAACAGCTCTGTCATTCCTGGAGGCCTGGCACAGATGGACACACACAAGAGAGACCAGGTTATACTGGAGGACTCCATTTCTCTCCTACCTGGAGGCAATTCCAGCCATGCAGCTGGAGTAACACACGTGTCCAGGTTGCCCTGACAAGGATGGCCTTTTAAACCTTGGCTTTATACTTATCTGTGTAAAACCTGGGGCCTTTACATAGTCCCCACCTTCAGCCCCTCGCAAACTGCACTGCCGTAGCTCCACTCAATGAAAGCAGAAGCTGAAAACTCTTGCAGACCCTCTCTTTTACAAAATGTAGAGGAGTTTGTATGTATTTATTTGTCCGCTGGAGGGCAACATTGGCTTAAAAAAAGCAAAGTTTCTCTCGGTTACACGGTGAAAGAGGTGACACACACACACACACACACACCAAAAACCCATAAGAAATTCCCAGGATGCTGCTTCACGAACATAAAAAATAAAACGTCTACTGCAACGCTAAGGAAACACCTCAGACTGCAACAGAAATCAGTGACTATGGAACGGAGATGACAAGTGAAAAAAAGTTTGTAGAAACTTTCATACTCATTCACAGAGAGATTTAAATATGCTTTATTCATCTGAAGCAGGGCAATAGCTCTCTTGTCCTCAATCAGACTAGACCTTATATAGACAGCATTTTAGATATATAGTATTAAAACTTTGCTGAAGGCTAAGGACTCAGAAATGGTTCCATCCCTGGGACAAGCCATTTAAATCAAAGGGAAATTGTAGACGGGCTGCTACTATTCTTGGGAGGACCCAGAGGGAAAGGAGGGATGTGTGGCGGGCCCTGAAGAGGCAGACTCTCAGGATAGGAACCTTAAAAATGGAAAAGAGAGACTGTAGAAAATCTAGTGGCAAGAAGAACTAAGCAAGAGTTTCTTGCTAAGAAGAAATTTGCAGGTGTGATTAGAGCCAGCAGTGGTCAAGAGTCCTCCTTGGACTGATGCAACAACTAGCACAGAAGGGAATTTCTTCTGCTTTTGTCTGTCGGTTTTTTCTTACCTTTTATCCGTGCTGAGGGAGACGGCTTCTCTCGTTTATTACCTCTGCTGCCACAGTAGGATTGTTACCCCTCTCCCTCCTGACGGCGATGTAATTATGTCCCCAGAGAGCCGTGCCTGCAGGCAGCAGTGTGAGCCTGCTGAGCTTCTCCCGGTCGGGCTGTGCGCTCCGGTGGCTGCAAACTGTGCTGCTGCCCACTCGGTACCTATTTCAGATATTCCTGCTGGGACCCACAGGGGAAACAACAGGATGCATGCCCACTTAGCAGCTGCATGCTGGTAAATGTATTGGTGTTAGAAGCACCTGAAGATTTCTGCTAACAGTAACGTGGCTTGTCAGAGGTTTATAATACGGTTTTATAATTGGACTTGAAAGAAGAGGCTGGATTCACACTGTGCTCTGTGGCGAGCATCCCTTTGTGCTAGTCTGGGCTGCTGAGGAGGAGTGGGATGTGTGTGCACACTGGTTCAGGTGGCAGTGGTTAGATAAGCAGCAGTTGTGCCTCATCTGCAGCCTCATTGATCTTGCTGCAGGGCTGTGCTGGCTGTGATGAGCACTGCCTAGGAGCCCAGAGACAAGGCAAGTATGTCAAGTCTCACATATCCTGTGTGAAAATCCATACTTGGCCTCTACCTCCCTGTGCCTCGTCTCACATCAGTTATCTTGCCTGCTACAACCTGCAAGGCTCAGAGCTGCTCAGAGCCTTCCCAGAGGTGTGATGCTCTGCCTGCTCTGTGAGGGCTGTGCATGCAGGGACCTGCTGCTGCTCCCTGCTGCATGGCCCCGTGCATGCCCCGTCTGCAGCACTGCATTGCAAAATGCCTCTAACACTTCCCTGCATAGCCCCTGGCACTCGGAAATGGCAATATTTGGGGTAGAATGAAACTATAAACATTTCTGAGTGCGATGCTGGCTTAGCTGCTAAGCTAAAATTCCCATTCACTTTGTCTAAAGAGCCCCTAATATCAGAAGTGCCCAAACATTTTAAATCTGGAAAAGCCACTCTCTTTCCTTAAGAATATCTAGCCATGTATCCTTCCACAAACAGCTCAGAAATTCTGTATTGGCAAGTATTTTGCACAGTCAAAGCATGCCTTTTCCCATGTAGAAACCAGAAAAGCCCCCCAAGATAATATAACTAGATTTATCAAAATCTGACTATGCCCTGTATTGACTATCAACTCCACCTGAACTCCCTTGCATTCTTTATCTTTCATTTTGTAGACTGGAAAATGTAGAAATATATATCTTAAAGCTAAAGCTCATGGTTTTCCCACCAAAAAGAGAAAAGATCAATACACAAATTGAGGAAAGTTCAATACACATACCTAACGACTACCCTGCTGGTTTTGTTGTTCTGGAAATGCAAAGTGAGGGAATTGCTCCATTCTGCCAAGAGAGCTGTCAGGACTCAAGTCTGTGGGAACTCAGGAGTTCCCAACATCCAGGAGTAGCATATTTGATAGAAAAAAAGTAGCAAAGAAACTGCTTTTGGGACAAACAGATTTGGTACTTGAAAGGCTGAGTTCCCATTTGCTTGCCTGTTAGCAATTTACAACCTTTATAGGAACACTAAGTACCTGCTTATCATCTCAGGACTGCCAGCAAGATTTTCAGTCAATAAACACATCTGAATGCAGACTTTTAGGACAGATCTTCCCAGGGCAGAAAGCTCATGGGGGGTTGCTGCTTGCTACAGGTGCCCACAGCCTTGTGCTCTGCAGAAATGTCATTGAAAGGGGCATCCTCAAAGGCAGGTTTGGCTTCTCCCACTGCCACTGGGGACTGAAGGTGCAAATGGTGCTGCCACAGAAGTGTGACTGCTGTTGCACTTCATTAAAAGCCCAGAGTCTGAGCAGCCAGTAACACTGTTTTCAAAGGAACCCTGAGAAAAATAACATTTGCTCTGAGGCTTTTTTTAGAAGGAGGAAGTAGTGAAGCAACCCAAGGAGTTCCCCATGCTCTGCTTGTAAGCAGTGTGGGAATGGCACGACATATACAGCTGATTTATGCTATCTGCTGCCAAACTGTTGTGGCTAATATTGAGCACTTCCAGAGTATAATTTATGGGTCATTTATGGTCAGGCTGTTTAATAGCCTATCCATAATGTTTGATCATGTCATCACTGCTTAGAGAGACTAATGCATAGAGATTTTGCTTCTGGAGCCAATACACTGGGCTCTTCAGATTTGCATGCATAATAATTCTCTGGGCTAATAGCTGCCAATGTACATTTACTCCAATAATACTGCCTGCTTACTGTTCTGCAGTTCCATAGCAATACAAAGATTGATTGACCTGTTCAACTACTGTGGTGATTTCTTCAAAAATCAGAAGCCTAAAAACATAAATGTTACCATAAACACGGCCACGATTTTTAGTTAATAGTAGACTACTATGAAATGGCACCTTAATTTATTATACTTCTTAATTTCTTCTTACTCATATTCTTTTGCTTATGGCTGAAGTAAAACCATACCATCAGGAGCCTGAAATCTGCTCTTTTGCTCCCCTCAAAGGCCAGTGCACATCACATAGTACAAGTGCCCATGAAGAGTTCCTAGAAGCTAACGGAAAATAAGATCATGGGGTGTCAGGGCCAGGATTCATCTGGGGAGGAGGGAGCAGCTGGTGAGAAGCTCCCTCTACATCCCTCTTCCTCCTCACCTCCATCTCTTCTCTCCAGCATAAGCTTCTTGTTATCTGCCTTGGATGTGGCAAAGCTTTGTAGTTTCAGTCAACTCTTTCAAGGGGGCTCAGGGAGACAGAAACCAGTGAAGCCAGAAAGGGGGCATCACCTATGGCAAGCAAAGTGACAGCTGCCGCAGCCTTTCATGTCACAGTTTTACAGACTCCAGAGGGGAAACGTCTCATAAAAGATAACCATGCATGTATATGTCCAGAAGGTTTGGGGGTGTTTGTGTTCCAGGCAAGATATTCTCATCTTCTTTAGTAACAGATGAAAACAGAATGAATTTACAGAAGCTGTAACAAACAGAAAGTCACCTCATGCTTTGCTCTGGTGCCAAAATGCATGACAAGGCCAGTAAGGGACAGAGACACACACCCCTCTTCCTGAACAGTCACTTTCAATTAACACTGGTTCTTATTTCAGGTCTGCACAGATGCCCCATGAAATTATATGCAATTCCTTTGAAATGTAGAACTTACACTGCATATGATCAAAAAAGTAATTTAAAAATGCTGTGTGTACTCTGGGAGGAATTCCTCACTTTCTGTTTGAAACTTACTTCTGTCCAGTTCAGATATGGTGGATGCATGTCCCTTACAGAACAAAACCTTTTTCATTTTTAGTTTTCACTGGAAAAAATGACAAGGTTTTTTTAAGAGGACTCAGAGTTATTTTTTGTGTTAATTTTACACAGAACAAATCTGTTTGCCATAATGCCTACTTCTTTTCCATATCATTCATTACACAGTGGGACAACAATGACTGAAGTGTTCCCTGCCTCAGGCAGAGACTGACAAGGCATATATCTGCTGAAGCCAAGCAAAGAGTGATTTTCAAAAGTCCTCACTTGTACAAACACTAGTGCTATTTGCAATACAATCAATTACTGTACTTAAAACTAGACTCATACATTTTGTCAAATACCACACTGGAGGTGTCTTTGGCAGTTTTGTCTGTAAACCTCAGTTTCTAAGTGTGCCTTAGTCTGGGTGGTGCATTTAAACTTTTTTTTTTCCCCCTTTTAACCAGTTGTTAGGTATTCAAGGTAAAAATTATTAAGAGGATAAACTGATTTTATCTTTCCTAACATCCTGTGGCTGTCACCAGTGACCAAATGCTGAATCAGAGGGCTTTGAGTCAATTCTGCACAACAGACCACTGTGTGCCCAACACCTATAGCAGGGGTACCTATGTTGGGATATGATATCAATTCAAATATTTTTACATTTCCAAGTGCACAGTCTTTTACAGATAATTTAACATTGGCATTTCATCCCCAAGACTATGTGCAGGCAGAGGGAAAGCTTTGTAGGCAGCAAGGTACTGGCAAGGACACACTGTGTGCCCTCCAAGGCTTTCCCATTTGCTTGCCTTGGAGTTCCTTTTGTGGGACCTTTTCCTTTATGACTGAAATGAAACAAAAAGTATTGGTGAAGTAACCAGGTTTTGGAAGAAGCATACCTTTCAAACATACATTTTTCCAACAGCATCAGAGGAAAAGTGAAACATAAAAGCTGATTTCTTTTTCTGAAATTTCATTTTGCTCCGAAAGCCTCTATTTAAAAAGTCAGTGCTAGGCTACATTCATGGAGCAGCGAGGAGAGATTGAACATACTGTTTTCTGCTCCCTCTAATAGCCTCTTTTTCTGTGATATAGTGAGTAGGGTGATGGCTTTACAGAAGGTTTCTAGCTGCTCCTGCACTCCCCTCTGTCTGAGCCTAGTCTGTTTCTTGGAGGAACCACAACTGTGCCCCAAGTGACCTTTCAGGCTCCACGCTCTCACTGCCACCCTGGCTTTGGCACAGTCCGAAAAACACAACCCTTCCCAGCCACCACGGGGATGTCTCTGAACCTCCACCCCACTCAGAGTGCCATCTCTCCCATGGCCTAAAAGGCAGGGTAACAGACCTGATGTATTTTGAAGCATGGTTATTAGGACCTCTGATCTTTACAAAATACCTTTGAAAATGCACCAGAGGATCTAAAATCTATAGGACAAAGTCAGGAATTTCCTTGATGTTTGCTGTTCCCAGGCAAACACGGGCTGTTGAACCTTCCTCTCAACAGTGGCTTTAGTGGAGCAATGACTGTGATGGGTTATTACAGAGTAATGGGGTTGTACTGCCCCTGCAGAGAGCTCATTCTCACCTTTGCTGCTGATTTGGAACAAGTGAAACAAGATCTTCCTGGGCTGCAGCTCACTCAGCATGAAATCACCCACCAAGTTCAACAAGCAACAGCCAGCAACACTTTCTGCACCCTCATCAAAGCTCTTTCTGGTACTTCATTACCCAACAGCTTCTCCATGTAGAATACAGTTTGTATTTTTTGGAATTAATTTTATTAATTTAAGAACACTTACAAAATACATTCACATACAAAACAAAACCCACCACACTGACCTATGCCAAATTATGATGCCTGCTTTGTAAAAAGAAAACCCCAAAAAGTAGATGCTTTCCTCTTTGTCTCATTATTTATCTAAGCAAATGTTTAGTTAGAATAAAAATAAACATAACAAAAATGAGTTAAATATAGTTTGGGGAAATACACTGGTGTTTATCACTACTAAGAGTTTTCTGGATGCTGTGTGGGGAGTTTGTATGAAATTACCATTATCTTCCCCTCCCAAGACTAAAATTTTGAGTAACTTATTTTTTGGATCACAGAGGAATGAAGAACACTCAGGCAGAAGTAGTCATGAAGCAGATTAATTCTATTCCCTCAATGAGTAATACACTCAGTTTTGAAATTACTGCTGATATTTTGTATTTCCAAGATTTGTGTTTCCCTCCCAAAAGAGATCATTACTAGATTTAACAACATAAATATCTTCTCTTCAGCTATCATTGTAGCAACTTTTAAAAAAAGTTGCATTTAGTCATCAGCTGAATTCAGTTAGCAATATTAATTGGAAGTGTCACTGATTTTTCTCACTTACACAGGCAAATGACTGGAGTGAAAAAACACCCAGGAGGCATTGCAAAACTGAAGGTGACATTTCAGACCAGAAACGATGGAAACACAACATTGGGATTTAAGTTTCACTGGGCAAATGTTTGATGTACACTAAATCTTGCTCAAAGCAAGACATCTAAGAGAAATAGTGGTAATAACTAAAGCAAAATATCTTCTGCAAATGCTTGTGCCAAAGTTTTGCACTGACTCTCAGAGCTGGTTTACCAAGGGTACAGGGTGAGCCAGTCTTGGTTTGATGGTTCCAATTCTCTGTGGGAGTCAACTACAGGATGCAGAGCAGAACATGAAATGAGTTCCCTGAAGTGGGGAGGGCTGCGTGATGCCAAACACCCCCTCGTGTTCTGTCAGTGTGAGAAATTCTCTTCCCCACACCAGGATGGCTCCCCCACTGCTCCTGCCACTCCCTGCTCGGGAATCGAGGCAGCACACCTTCGGCTAATGACAGCCACAGCCTCCACTGAGGGCAGAGATGCTGGAAACGAGGCAGGAATGAGTAAATGGCTGAAGTTCAAGGGAACACAAACACTGTGCTTTCCTTGCTGCTTGCAATAACTGCCCTGGCTGTTCCTGATGGGCACCAGGCTGCCAGCTCTGCAGAGCTGCTGAGCAGCCTAGCCAGAGCCCTGCCTCGGGGCAATGGCCACACAGCCCTGACACAGGCCATTTCCTAAACCCTCCCTGTTTTCCCTGCTGCTCTGGTGCCATGTGAGTGGGCTCAGGGTAAGCACATGCAGCAATGTCTCTGTCTTCTCCTGCCCAAAGCAGTGAGGAGGAGGCCCAGCTTGATGGGGACAGCCAGTGCCAGTGTTCCCCTGCCTACAGGACTGGGGTTTTTAAAATCAGCCACAGTGAAGGCAAAGCAGGGGTCTAAACCAAAGTGTTTGCTCTCTGTCTGCAGATTCCAGAAATAATTTAGGGCAATAAACCAGAAGCTACAGAAGTTGCTGTTTCTGAATATAATTTTTAAAAAATATTCATGGCTCTATTAACAATGTATTCATACACCCACACATCATGAGCAGTACCAGAACAGGATTTTACTTTGCTTGTCATGTTCATTCAGACATGCAAGCAGATAAAAAGCAAAAGGAGACTAAGCTGTCAGTAAATGACCAGCTCTGTTTATCTTTTCTGTTACTCAGAATTATAGGGAAATATCTTGCATTTAGAATGCTTTCACTACTTTTAGTTAGCAGAAAACAAAGGTAGGAGACTTTAACTGCTTTGAAAGGCAAAAAGCAAGCCTTTAAGCACTGGGCTAAATTTGCCAAGAAACTGTTTTGCCTGCTTTGAAATTATACACTCCTGCGCTGTTTTCTTAGTTTTAGTCATAACATTAAGAAACATTTTTCCCAGATCTTATTAAATACATATCAGTAACTCCCTGCACATATTTGACAAGCATATTAGAAGATTACATTTACAGGACTTCACTCTCACTGTATTTATATGTCTCTTACTCCACTCCTCGCACTAAATTCCTCAGGCATTTATTTCCTTAGGGCTCAGGCAGTACACACAGGACAATAATTCCTTCAACAAGTGCTGGGGTAAGGGTAGATGTCCTGTGCAAATGCCCAGTTGCACAGGGCTGCAAAGTCCTTGTACTAAAGGAATTGTGGTCACTTAGTTTAGCTTGAAGCATTCAAGTGAGCGTATGCTGAATCCCTGCACTGTGGGGGCCCTTGCTCTGACCCAGCAGCTCTGTCTCTGCTGAGCTGCAGAAACAGATCCTATCCCATAGAATCAATGGTTAAAGTCCCAGCAGAGGATTTTCAGGAAGAGCCTTCCCTATCCTGTTTATTTATACCACAACTACTTCCACTGACCGCCTGTAGCCAGGTGAGCGCGAACAGAACCCAACCCTTTAACAGCTTTTGTTACCATCAGCAAAGCAAGTAAACAAGAAGTGTTTTCTTGTCAACAAGAGTTGCCAAATGACTCTTCCTATCTTAACGTCACCCGAGATTAATTAAATTAGAACTAACCCTCTTCTACACAAGCTCCTAAAGACAAAAAGTACTGAATTTGTTCCTGCTCTGTTGACTGTGAAGGAAGGAAAGACTTTCAAGAGAGTTAAATACATGGTATGGAGCAGTGACCCATTGTTATGATAGATGAGATCTGTGACGTGTTCATGAACAGGTTCAAATGACACATGCATTATAGAAATGGAATATACAAAATAAGTGTATGTTTGACTGTCTTGACTCTTTGAAAATAGTGCTTGTTTTTATTTTTGGAGTTTTTTTCTTCATTTACATTAATTTGGTTCTTTTTTACAAATTCAATTCTTGAAAGTTTGAAAACTGTGGGAAACCTGTCAGAGACCATATGGAACTACCCAGAAGGCTGGAGGACAAAAAAGAAAGGAAAAGCTTCCAAGGTATATAATCAAAATATATTGTTTTAAGCATTTTTTTTAATACCAACAAATAACAGACAATAGAAATAGAGTAAAACTTCAGTACATCAGTTAGGACATCATAATGCACATGCTCAGTGGCATCCAAATGGTCTTCCAGAAAGAAACTGGAAATTACCAGTAGAGATATTTTAATGTCCAATTGGACAATCAGGGGCAACAAATCCCTTTTTTAAGATACTTTTTACACACTGTGAAGCAACTAATACAGTGACAGGTTCAATTAATCAGAATCAACTCACATTATACTTCTGTGTTCATGCTATTTGTTCAATCATGTCACAAAACAATTAGGACAAGTAGAATAGAAAAAGTCCAGGCTTAGCCTCCTTTACTACACCTTATGCATTTTTAATTTTCCTTGGAAAGGAAAAAAATAAAATTGAATTGGTGGGCTTAAAAATATCAGAAAGAAGAATATGGATATAAAGTGACCAGAAATACATTTAAACTGGGAGATCATATAATTTCTAACTACAAGAACTGTGAAGTTATGGAGCAGTGTTCCAAGTAGAGAGGGTAAAGAGCCAAATTGTCTTAAGGTGGTGTTTAGCCAAATTGTCTTAAGGTGGTGTTTAGCCAAATTGTCTTAAGGTGGTTTGTGAAGAGGATGATGTGTCAGGCTTGCCTGTTAGGGACAGGACTTGATAATTCAGGAGATTCCTGCAGTGAGTGATTATTGTCTTTCTGTCTGTCAGCCAGCTGTTCAGTCTGCTATCACCACATGGCAACTACTGCCAGAAACAGCCAGCTTCTTTTGGTGAGCAGAGGGGTGGGAAACATGGCAAGAGAGAGGACTTCATATGCTGGCCAGGTCCAGAAGAGCCCAGCTGAGCTTTGTCACGAGAAACAATGTCAGGCTTGTCACAGAGTGAAGTGCCCAACACCAGGGAAGAAATGGAAAACATTCTCTGCTTAATTTGGCCACGTAACACTCCAAGACACCCAGAAAGGTTTGGAAAGCACTCAGTATCAGTTCTTATTCCAATAAACAGACTTTTCTTTCTGTAGGCCTGATACTTTCATTTTTCTTCATGCTGAATGACTCCTTAGAGTTAGCTCTTCACCTTTTTACTGTATCTGAATATTACTTCCCTGCAGAAGCAGCCTTACCACATCACCACGCCTGCTTCTGCCTTCTCTGCAGAGAGACTGAGGGAACACACATACTAATGTCCAACTCAAAGGCAAGTGTCAGAACAACCCTCTCATATTTAATCTGTTTGACCAAGGACCAAAATCTGCCAAAGTAAATGCAACCATACCAGTTTGTCCCAGAGGGAACAGAATCAAGCAAGCCTCTGAACTACAACAAAATTAATCTCAGAGTACTGTGCAAAGAGCAGGAGCAAGAGATAACACTGAAATACATTCCCTATACTGTGAAATACTTCAGGATCAAGTACTAAACAGTCTACTAAACTAGAATACACTACAATTTTGCTTGAGACTGATTCATCTGCCAGATGTATTAGATTGCCAAAGTCTGGTTTACCTCACAACCAGCCCTGGGCAGGTATTCAGCCATGAAAGCAGTGATTAAAAAAGAGTCAGATATTATAAACATGAATTTTTCAGGCCAGAAACAATAATATACACAAATTCCTTAATATCACTTAGTTAGGGCCTTAGTCTTCCTGATTCCCAAAGAAGTTCATGTAATTACTTCAGTCCAAGATTATCTCCTGGGATCCTCAGTTACCAGAGATGATGCAAAGGGACCGTCAATCCTGATGGCTTGGGCCTGGCTAATTTACAAGCTTGGCTTCTGTTCATGAGGCTTTGTTTATAAGACCTGGATGCTAAAATGTCATTTTTCCTCTCCTGCCTCCTTAATTCATGGTGAAATTTGAACACTTGAGAACTCAAGTTAGGGAAAGCTAATTACAAAGCTTGAGTGCTCAACTTTATTTAGAGTTTGGTTTGGATCATAGTCCACATGTACACTTCTCCAAAGGCACATTCTATATTCTAGTTCTGTAATTCAGAGTTTAGAGCTAGAAAGTTTCTTTAGTATTATCCAGTTAGGCTTTAAGTCTAATAATGTCTCAGCTATGGATATTTACCATAACATCCCACACTTCCATTCCAGCTCTTTTTAATTAGAAACAGATTATTTCTTTCAGTGGAGCTACTGAGAGAAATCTGTTTTCACTTAGCACTTAGGTATTGCAACTTCTGTTGTAATTGTCTGCTAGCCTTTATTAGTTTGTATCGATCTGAGATTTTTGGATGTTTTCTAAATCTTTCTGTTCGAATTCAGCCTAATGTGAAGCAAATGAAATAGATTTTACCCCATCTATTTTTCCTCCAGTACACTTCTGAACCATATAAAAATAGCTTCAGCTCTCTTACAGTTCAGATTTCTCACTTTGACAGACTTAATATCAGCTCACTGCCACACACCTCCAGAGCCAAGCCCCTGCAGCACAGCTCAAAAGAATAATAAATACTGGGGGAATGAAAAATAATCATAGTACAGTTATAACTGCTCATTACAAATTTATCTCTGGTGCTGTTTATCTACTGGTTCCAGCCTTCTGCCACATCCCAGCCAAAACTTCTGCATGCATAGCAACAGAAATCACCCCAAACCCTTGGCTGCTGTGACTGCTGTGACGAGCTCTGAACCACACGCTCCTACATCACGCCTCAGAAGTCAGTGGCTGCCTTGCTTTTCAGACTGCTTGCTTTCCTCCCCAGTAGTCTTCAAGGGGATAAACAGGCAACTGGCAAACTACAGGGCAGATTGAGGCTGTGCTCAGTTATCAAACTCCCTTAGGCTTTTGACTACTGCTGCTTTACTATTCCTTTCAGAAGTGTCAGTGGCATTCATCTGCAGGCACAGCACAAGGCTGGAAATCAGGAGACATCAGCTTTGCCAGCAGTCTGCTGCACAACCTTGGGGAGCCACTTCAGCTTATTCGACTTTTATTTCTACTTCTGCCCTTTGTTGGTTCTGTTTTTGATGAGAATATAAATCTGGGACAGACACAGTCTCCTACTATACTGATAAATGGCATCAAGTACAACATGACCAGCTCTTTCTTGTGTTTCTAGATGTTAATAGAAAAAAGGAGCAACTAAATTAATCTTCTGTCCTGTCAGTACCATTAGCTCCCTTAAATCAAGAAATGGTTGGTGGCCTGATGATGATGGGGTGTTCGATATCCAGCCTAAAGTAATTATCCTCGGAATAGGCTAAACTGCACAGAATCATCTGAACTCAGAAGTACTTTTAACTTCTGGGGGCTTGATCCAACAGAACTGGAAACCTCTAAGGGCTTCTCAAGAGACCTTCAATGCTATTCAATGACTGGTTCTCTCAAGAAGCATTACTAGACAAGAAGAAAATGACTTCTGGCCTACTAGGAGAGAGGTATAGTTGAGTTTTCTGGAACCATTTCATAGGACAGTATCTCAGAGCCATCTGGGCTTCGACAGTGATGGATCAAACATGACTGTTCTGCCTTGCACAGCATTTCCCTTTCTCAGTTCCTCACAGGGACCATGGATTGCCAAGCCCATCTCTGAGGCAAGCTGGCTTCTTTGGCTGACCCAGAAAACAAGGGGAGAGCATGCTTGTCTACATAGGTTTTTATGGAAAACATGTCGTAATTTGTTTCTCTTAACCCTCTAAGCCCCAAATGCTGAGGCCATCCACTCTGTAGGACTCAGTGGGTAACCCTGGGCAAACTGAAGGCCGTTAAATCATTTCCAGCTGAAAGACTTTCCAGCCAGTCAGGAAAGAAGCAGTACATGCTAATTTCTACCAGCAGGCTCCTGGTATAGTTAATTCAACCACCTGTGTGTTTGCCCAGGGCTCACACATGCCATGCTGTCTGTATGACTTCATATGGGCTTGGTTTTGTGCACATATGAGGTTGACAATTATGTTATGTCTTGGTTTTTGGGGTTTGGGTTGTTTGGGGGTTTTTTTGCCTGAAAACCTACTTGTTTTATTTTGTATTTTTTTCTGTTCTATCTAAACCACCTTTGCTAATTGCAAGTGCACAATATTTGGGCTCATTTAGTTATAGGCTTAACTTTGATTCTTCATTCAGAAGCTTGTCTCTGAATCTATCTATTTATGAAGGAGGCCAAGGACCACTGGCACACCCCTGTCAATGCCCAAATTGCCTAAAAAATACATTTTTCTTTTTAAAAGGAAATCTCTCTCTACGTGGTAACATTTAAGGATGTGTATTATCAAGTGTAAAAGCTCATTCTTTCTATAGAAAGGCCACTCAGCCACAAGCACATCAATGACAAAAATGCTTTATGAAGCTATTCCCCAGAAAAACTGGCTCATAAAGCCTCCATGCCAGTCTCCTGCCATCAGCAGGTTCCCAGCCTGAGTAGGGCTGATTTGCTCATTTTATGTGAGTTCTCCCCCTGGCCTCTCACATCCTGTTTCAATGCTGGTGCACGAACGCAAAGCAGAAGGCAGCACTCCCTGCCTGTTTCTCCCAGCCTAATAGCAGTGAGCTGCTGGACACAGCTGTGGGAGTGGAGCTGGGAGTTCCCGCTGTACCTGGGAGCTGGCAGATGGTCCAGCCAAGCTTTAATCCAAAAGCAGCTGGGTACATATTTCACTGAAAGAAAGTTATTCTAAGAGAAAGCATCAGAGGTAATACTGAAGTGAGGTTCCTCATTCAGATTTAAGTTTTGCATTTGCCTGGGGGCCTTTTGTGTCAGAGAAGCACAACTCTTCCAAAAAGCAACAACATATATAGAAGGTATTTTCAGCTATTATGGCTTTACCATTGTAAAGGTGTCTTAGCAACATGCAACAAGTTCTGAGCAAAAATGTTGTGTTGATCTCTCTCTGCCTTCTTCTGCTGTATTTGCAGCTTAGTGGCTGAACTGCAATGTTCAGGCTCAGAAACAAGGCTGCTTTAGTTTTTCTGCCTGTTGAATGAGGGTAAAGACTTGCGCTTTTTCTGTGCACATTTTCTCCACATAGCATTATGTAAAAATATTGGCATAATTTGTGTCATGTATGTCATACACCAGAAAGGTTGATAAGACACAGTGAGAGAGCACATAGTCACTTGGTGTATTGAACTTGACAGTGTCAAGTTCACTAATGGACTCCAGGGGCCATTAGCCCTCATTGACCTGACACAAAAAATATTACTAATGCCCACTTCCACCCCTGAACTATGCTGGGCTCAGCAGCAGAAATATGAGCACTTCATGTTCAAGTCAACCGAAGCTGAGACAGAGGTTTTGCCAAATGAACTTACAGAGCACAACAGAAAATGCACACTGGCTGTGAGCTAGGAGCAGACACAGTCACCAAAAATGAGAGAAGAAAATTAAGAATGGATTCCTGACAACAGAGCTGGACATAGTGCTCTGAGAGCTTTGCAAGTGTAATTGCTTGTGTGCCATTTGGACCACGGCATCCCTGTTTAAAGAGGTTGTATGTACACTGTGTACACATTATCCTAGATATGTGCTGGGTCATCTCTCAGGCCAGTGGCAAAAAGAGCCATCTGCCAAATGTATTTCTGCTTTACAAAGGAGGGATTTGTTTCTGCTACAGGTGCTAATGCATTACCCACAGTATTATTACACAGTAATTAGGAATCCAGAAACAGCAGCTGAGATGGAGCCCTATTGTGCTAGCTGTTTTCCAAAGCACAAACCAAGAGAAAGTCACCCTTTTGATGACTTTACATTAACAAGTGCATCCTTGTGTTTGTAAAAAAAACCCCACAAAAAAACAAAACAGAAAACCCCAAGCAACAACAAAACAAAACAAACCCCTAAGCAAACAATTAAAAAAAAAAAATCAACCCACACCAAACCTCAAAGCAAGAGAGGTTCAAGCTGCATTTGAAAAAACAACACCTCAAATAGAAAAGCATCTAATCAACTTGCTCAGAGGTACCCAGGCAAAGCAGTTAGAACTGGAGACAGTCCTATTCCAGTTCTTAACCCAAGGTCGTATTTCCACACTTTTTTTGATAAATATTTGACTTCATTTGTACAAATGAAATCTTTTACTGCCTCAGCTCTATGGACAAGGCCATTTATAACCACATGCTATCTGCTGCTGTGCCTTCTGTTGGCTGTCAGGAGCAGAGCTGGCACCTTGTTCTAGATTTTTACCCTCTCTGGGTATCACAGCAATTAAGTGCTGCCTGTGGAACAAGCAGACTAACTGCAAACTCTGTTTCAAGCTACTGTCCTTTAATTTAACTTGAATCGTGTATCTGGAGCTACAGGAAAGGTTTCCAATAAAGCAGCTAGCAAAATTCACTCTCCAGGAATCAGCTGGTTTTTCTATATTGTTTTTGCTGACACAAATGCTGAACTCTGTACAGTTTATTTCTAAACCCATGTTTTCATGAGTCATTTGTTAGGAGTAACAGTCTCACATAACCATTTCTACTTATATTCTTAATGTAGATGTCAAAATTATTGATCATTTTATGATTATTTGATTAAAAGTTTTTGCCTTTCAAAACTTCTGAATTTTTATACAGTAAGTGTGATCTACACTTAAAAGCTGAAATAGAATAACATAGGGTGCAAGTGTAAAATACAACAGCTATTCCTAAAGTAATCCATTTGGATTGTCCAGTTTGGAAATTTTATTGCAGGATATCTTATTCTGGTATTAGGAAGCAAGTTGGACTAAGTCAAACTGACATGAAGAGCAAAAATTATGAAGTAGAAGTGTGTGAGTTATTCAGGAACTTCTGAGCAATTCCAAATTACTTCCAATGTCCCTAGCTCATGTCTAAATGAGGGGCCAAACACTGACTGGGGCCAAAGAACACAGCTAATTAACCCATCTGAGCAGCAGAGCACTGCATTAACACAGCAGTGCTGCTTTTAGAACCAAAACAAGCTCGGGTATTTCTGTTTCCAGACATTAGTCCATGAAGGGAAACACTTCACAGACTATGAACAAAGATAAACCTGAGCATCAAAGCAGTGAAAAGCCTGAGCTGGGAGATCACTGTATCCTTGAGTCAGGCAAGGGAAGTGGCTTCACCTGCACCTCTCATCTCTACAGGGCTAAGTCAGACAGGTGAGTACAGCCACCATCACTCCAAAGAAAAGTTGTGTTGCTGCTGTTCGTGTGGTCCACCCTACATAAAGCTCCAGATGTCAAGGATCCTGCAACCTAACACCAGACTTTCCTGACATGGCTTTTGCAAATCATCTTCTGTCACAGCCAGCGGTCGGTCAATGGTGTGAATCCATTCTATTTTGCATTGCAACAGATTAGGTTGTGCTCACACAGAGCGAGCTCAATTCCCCAGAGGGATCGACAGCAGGATAATGAATTGCTAAATTACCACAAGGAACTCCCTAGTGCTTAATAACCGTGGCATATCTATGCTGTGGATCCAAATACTTGGCAGAGGTTTTATATCAGAAATGAGCAACTTAAGTGGCTTCTAAAGAAAGGCATTTCCAGGTACTATTTCAAGGGGAATTTTAAACACCTGCCAGTTTCTGGTGTTAATTGTCCTGCTTAAATCTTCCTAATTAGCAGTTAGTTTCAAAATATCAGACTGGGTGATAGAATTATATAGTGCTTAGATTCTGAGCACTGACTAAGCAGTGCTAGAATAAAATGTACTGATTTCTTTTGAATTATAAATCCATAAAAAAGATTGTCATACAAAGGAACAAGAGGAGGAGTTTGGGAATGGGCAGGGGGTGTGGTGTATTAACCAGAACCCAGAAGAACGGAACATTTAGTGACTGGTTCTCAGTGGTTACTGAGCAACATCCATCTCAGATTTTGACTCTGTGAACTTCGCCCTGGGAAGCCCAGAAATTGTAACCCACAAACAACAGTGGAAGAAAGACAGGAAACTAAATATATCCCATCTAAATTTTAATATCAGTAACAGCCCACTGGATAAAAGGATGAGCTGTGAGAGTTATGACACATCATCTCCAATCAGTGCTAACTCTGCTGGTTTCTGCAACATCAGCTGTTAACAGACCAATCTAATTTTGCCCCAGAGCTGACCAAAATTTGGAACATCAACTAGTGTTTTGAAGTATGAAAAATGCTTTAGTACCCAATAGTTAGTGCTAGAAATAATTTGTTCCTGTACAAAAGCTTAAAATTATTTGAGCCCAGTTTCTCTCCAGTTACTGGAAGATTCAAGCACAGCTTAAATTCCTGCTTAAAAAATTTATTAACAGCTGCTCTCTAATTATATTTATTTCCTTTTGGAACTAACAGCCTGTGGGCATTGATGAATTGGTATTAGTTAATCACACCTCATGAAAATCCCATGCAACACAGAATTTCCTCCTGATGTTTGGTTGGTGATAAATTAGACCAAGGTTGCCATCAATAAATTAATTTTGTGTCATCATCCAAATTTCATAACAACAAATAAGTACTCTATGAGTTACAATTCAGTACCTTTAGAGAAAAACTTGTAAGTAGAAATGCTAATTTAGAAATTAGCCTTTTATAAATTAACCTTCTTTATTAGCATAGAAATGGGTTTTCTGGTGGAAAAAGTGCATAGGCTATAACACTATCTATGAAAAGTAAAGGACCTTACAGACACAACTAATGTTTTTTCAGATTCACAATTAATTCAATAGATTCTTGGTAAACAGACTGCTGGTTACTCATACATTCAAAAGGCTTTAATGGGACCCAGAAATAAAGATTAACTTTATTAAACTTATGAAGCAAACCAAAATTTTGGGCTAAGATGCTTCCCTTTCAAGTAGTATAAAGTAGCTCCTACAACTTTGAAAACTCTTTTCCTCATATCATGAAAAAAACCAGAAAACATCCAATGCTATTAGACAGACAAACTAGCAATTTAACACCCCAAAACACACAAGCACTGGGCTGGGCTCACAACAACATGTCACATACAACATGTCCTGCTCTGCCTCCTCCACTGTCACAGCACTTTGCAAAGGCTCAGGAAAAACAGCCCAGGCAAGGCAGAAAAATGCTGCTCACTGTAGTGAAAAACTGTAGTTACAGACTATCCACTTGTACAAAGGATGAACAACAGGTAGATGCATTTCCATACCTCCATGTGCTGGGTAAAGAATGAAAGGTTTTCATTCTCACAAAACAAAACCATTCAGCTGATTAGAAAGTAATGTTACAGTGGGAGCTTTTAGTGTAGGCATATCTTTCCTCAGTGACTTTCCTAGACCTTTGCATCACGGTGTTTTCCTCTTTGAGTCCCATTTTGTCTGGCAGAAGGGGAGGCCATTTCTATAAACCCTGTAATTGAGATGACAGAAAAAAGCACTTGGGTATTTTCTCCCTGATTGTAGATAACCGATGCACACTACCAAGAGCTGCTTGTCCTCTGTCTTCTGAAGCTATAAATCAGCTAATGAGATAACCCAGAAAACCTACCTGTAAGGTTTAAGTAGGACAATAAATTTTCTCAGCTGCATTATTGCAGAACATTCACCAAACCCAAGTGTTTGCTTTAGGACAGCGTTCTGCCTTTAAGAGCAGAATTACTCTAGACACACACATAATTGCACTGACAATTGATAATTACAGTGTAATTACTCTTTTGGCTTTTCAAATTACATTCAATTCTCATCAAGTGAGAAAATATTAGCTACCTAGTCCTATCTGATCTGGTTTCTACTGACACAAAATTCACCTCAGCATTGTGTCTGTCGTGGTTTAACCCCAGCCCTCAACTAAGCACCGCACAGCCACTTCCTCACTCCTCACTGCCAGTGGCTGGGCAGAAGAAGCAGATAAAAGGTGAAACCCCTGGGTTGAGATAAGAACAATTTAATTATTGAAGTAAAGTAATAAATAAGCAATATTAGTAAGGGGAAAAAAGAGAAAGAAAACCCAAGAAACACTAGTGATGCCCAGTACAGTTGCTCACCACCCACTGACAATGGCCAGCTTGTTCCTGAGCCACAATCAGCACCTCCTGGCCAACTCCCTCCAGTTTATACACCAACCAGGATGTTCCATGGCATGGAATATCCCTTTGGGCAGTTCAGGCCAGCTGTCCTGATCATACTTCCTCCCAGCTTCTTGGGCAGCTGCTCCCTGCCAGAGCACTGGGAACTGTGAAGTCCTTGACTTGTGTGACTTACTATTGAGTAACAGCCAAAACATTAGTGTGGTATCTACATTACTCTCATACTAAACTCAAAACACAGCTCTAGGAAGGAAATTAATTCTATCCCAGGTGAAACCACGAGAGTGACCAACCAAAAGAAAGGCCCATCTCATCACAAAATACAGCATCATTCAAAACTAATTTTCCCATTTAGTAAAATCTCTTCCACCTATTGACATAGACTACAAAACAAAAAACCAGTGCTGTGGCATATTCAAAATAACTGGGTACATAACATAATGCAAAAGAAATCAAATTGTTAAGTGTCTCACAAAAAAACTCCCTGTATCTGGTCTTGCACAGGATATCTTCAGTAGAGTTTATACATCTGTAACTTCCTAGGCATTTCTACCTCCATGATTGCATGTGTTTCATCATTTGGAAAGCTCTAGGACTGGTAGATCTTATAAGCTCTCAACGTTGTTAGCAAGGAAAACAGTTTTCCATGTGATGAATTTAGGACTAAGGCAATTTCATTTATACCTGAAGATGCTCTGCTGTTGCCTCTCCTGTTCACCTGTCTCACCCAACTCATGCTCCTTTACCCTGCACATTTGAAATTGGTTCTTTGGGGTCTCTGACATGTTTGTTGCTCCTCAAGGCAGATAAGTCCTTTCCTCACTGCTCCTTGAGCTCATAGCTTCAGGTGGACAGTCAGCTTTTGGCCCTACTGGGGCTGCATGAACTGTCAGGCAGCCACTGGCAGCAAGCAGGAGTACTTTGGATATTGTGGCCTGTGACAGCATAGGAAAAACAAAAAATGTAAGGCCAAGCAAAAATACCTTTGAAGATACCATGCATGTAAAGAGTCAAAAGGAAGCTGGCAAAGGGCAGCCAGCTCTTTGCTACTGCAGTCAATCACACCAGGAAATCCAGTTCTGCCTCTGTTCTAAATCTACTGCAAATTGTTGCTGTATTCACCTTGGGCGTCAAATCAAACTGCTTTAATGTGAGAGGGCAGCTCCTGACTGAATGTAGCCAATTTATGCATATTTGTTGTGGTGACAGTATTATCTTTAATACAGAGTGTTGCTCTTGCACTCCAGCAGTCATACAGGTCTCCTTGCAGCCACAGCGACAGACTCATACATCATTTCCAACAGATGGCACTTTTTAGCCTCTTCATGTGTGCAGGTGAGTGCATGTGTACAAACATGTTTCCATAGTAACTGGAAACTGCTTTTACAGAGCACTGCCTACCATAAAGCAGAGAAATTATAGTTAGGCTGAAATTACATCATCTTGTATTTTAAAGACACTTTTTTTTTTTAAGCCACAGTGAAAATAACATGATCATTTCCTTTTCTTTATTACCTTGTGGTAAGAAATGCATCCTCATGCAGAAAGAAAAACAGTTAAGGGTAAATCTAAAACCCACCAGGTATAGGGGGCTTGGGGGAGAAAAAAAATCAATACAACCTTTCTGATAGAATTCTATAGGAAGCTTTTATCATAGATGAATATAGCCTTCCTACAAGTACAAATTGAAGTTATCAAAAGTTAATTCCTGGTTTCTTGGAAGGTACTGTAAAGGGCATATAGCCACAGCTCTCAGGGGACAGGCAGGGCAGTGCAGCAAGGCTGTGCAGTCCTTCCTCACAGCCTCCAAGATGAAAAGACTGAGACCTTTGCTTCTCTAATAAAGCTTCTGGAATGGAAAGGCTGTAAATTCAAGCCACTGGGTAATCAAGGTCTAAAATTCTCCTCCTGGCCCTGCGTTCCAAAACATTTACTTCAGTTTCTTTTTCTGTCATGAAATTGCTGTCTCATCTTTGTGGATAATTTTGAGATTTTTTTTTGCAGTCCTCTTGTATCTATATTAAGCTTTTTGTTTTTTTCTAAGGAAACAATCTGCTACATAATTAGGGGATTTGGGTTGCTGTATGTTATTCAGTAGTCCCCTTTGGTTCGTTATGGAGTTCTCCAGGTCTTCTCCATGCTCTAGGCATCAATTTTATGGCAGTTCCACTTATGTAGGCATAAAAAGGGACAGAATGTAATTTCTCTGTTATTTTTGCTCGCATTTTCTGCTGATAATATTCCTCAGCTGCCCCTACCTCAACTTTGTCATTATCCTTGGTTTCTCCCTCTCACTCAGCTCCAAGCCAATGTATCTTGTCTTCTAGTCTTTCCTGCTCTTGCTTTATTCCCTCTCTCACCCTGCCATTGCCAAGATTTCCTTGGGGGAAATTAAAGAGTGCTAAGAACATAAAGAAAATATGAATTTGTATTTATTTCTGATGTCATGGCAACAGCAATGGCTATTCCTCGGGTAGTCTTTCCTCCCTGATTCTAAGGAGGGAGTACTGAAAGTGGAGAGGTTGCCCTTTACTTCTGTGAGCAATATGCAGTGTGTGCTGTGCTTCAGGAATTAATATTCAGTCACCATTACCCCAGTATTTTAGATTTCCAAAGTCAGCAACTTTTGAGTTGCTTCACCTGAAGTGATGCATTGTACTTGGGGTTGATAGAATGAAGTGCAGCTGCTGCCTACTACAAAACATCTCTGCTCCTAATGAAGAAAACAAACATTGCAGAGAGGCAGTCACTGTTCACTCAGCAGAGCTCAGTCTGACATGGTGCAGGGGGACCAGCCCAGCCCTGTGCAAGAATGGGGAAGCTGCTTAGGTGCAGGGAAGGGGAGGAGCACACAGTATTCTGCTACAGACTGCCCACAGCTCAATCCTGAAAAGCTGGAATGCAGCAACACTAAAATCTGATTTATGAAAATCAACATGTCATCACTGCTTCTTTATTCTCCACTGAAAATTTTGGTTGGCAGGTTCTGTCAGAGGACAACCTCCGCGCCTCTTATCTCTGTTATTTCAGCACACGTGCCGAGATAACGCAGACCTTGGTGTCTTCTGGCCAAAATACATCACTAAATAATGCTTGCCAACGTGTTTTAAATTGTATGCTGTACAATGTGCAAAGAAAGGAGCAGCCAGATTTGTTAAATTACTGTTATACTGTAATCAACTACTTACTTAGGGTCTTCATGACTCAACTCTCCACCATATGGGCGACTTCTAGAATATTTTACAATCAGTGTTTTTTTTAAAGATCTAAAAGAAAATGGTCAAGTAATCAAACTGAAGAACAGGATGCAAGCTTCAAGTTCTGAACCAGAAATGAAACAGTCTTGAAGATGAGAAATAAGACAGACTGACAGAATGGTTTGTGTTGGAAGGGACCTTAAAGGTCATCTACTTTCAACCCTCCACCTTGGGCAGGGACACCTTCCACTAGACCAGTTTGCTCAAAGCCCCATCCAACCTGGCCTTGAACACTTCCAGAGATGGGGCAGCCAGAGCTTCTCTGGGCAACTGTTCCAGTACCTCACCACCCTCATAGCAAAGAATTTCTTCCTAATATCTGAGCCCTTTTTCCATTTAAAGCCATTCCTCCTGGCCCTGTCACTACATGCCCTAGTGAAGAAATCCCTCTCCAGCTTTCTTGCTGGCCCCCTTTAGGTACTGGAAGGCTGCCAGTATGACCCTAATAGGACTCTATTTAAGTGGGAAAGACAGCTATTAACAGGAGGAGGTCAAAAGAGGAGATACCAGACTAAGTGCTGTACTTCCTATTGTCAAAAGAGTTAGCCTCATCTTTTCAGTGGTTCTTGCAGTTGTTAAGGCAGTATGTAAGTGTTTTTCCTTCTTAAATGTCATGAATTTCACATCCTTAGGATTTCTCTAATAATTTGGAAGCTTTTATCTAACCATTGTACTAGGTCTCATCCTTACACATTCCAACACTTTTCAGAGAAACCCTGAGATATTCCACCTCTTCAAATTTATTATTTTCTTCTTCAAACAAGTCTCACAAATACAGCAGTTTGGCTCAGGCTGGTATTAGCAAAGTGTCTTATGGAAGTTATTGCCAAGGAATTAGGGTGCACCACCACCACACCTCTCCAAAATAACTTTTCATAGAAAATTAATTCACAAATACAGACATTTATGTAAATTTATATAAACATTCAATACAAACATTACATGCTGTTGAGAACTTATTTTCATACATTTATAACCTCTGTTTAGACTCATATGTTAAAAAATACCCAGTGGTCAGTGGCAGTATTTTCCTGCTGTGCTGTAGGATAGCACAGTATTTTGCTCTCTACCAGCCAAAATTACCCCATACAACTGCAACTAAGGACTCTTTTCAGAGAATCTCCATTGTATCCAATTTGCTAAAATACCTGGAACCCTTTTTACAACAAACTAGAAGAATGCCTAGGTGCACCACACTGTCATCTCTCTTAAGGTAAATGATGGTCCTTCTTCTCTCCTGCTTTTTATAAACCCCCTTGGAGCCAGAAATTCCATATGGTCCTAAAGAAAACTGCCTGAAGACTCTTGACCTCTGAACAGCAGTACAGGTGCTTGCAATAGCCTCTCAAAATCTCTCAACACAACTGCATTTTAAATGAACAAGAAACGCTCAGAAACAAAGTACATTTCAAGAATATTTGGTGAGTGAAACCAGGTGCTATCCAAATAATAATGGTGTTCCTCAAGTCCTGAAACCTTTCTGGAATAAGTGTCCAAGCTCTGGCTGGCTCCCAAAAGGCAAGTGCCCTCGTGCCTGGGCAGTACTCCCAGTTTCAGAGAAGTTGTGCTGTCAGCAAAGAAGAATCAAATCTTTAAATATTTCATGCAGTCATAAGATCTGCCATCTTCACAGGAGACTTATACACAATATCATATTCCCAAGAGATCTGATTCAAGTTTAAATTCACTGATTTTGGCTTTGCCACTTCCACAACCTAGCAAACTCTGAAAGCATAATTACAGCTTTTTCCTCCGTCATTAAAAATCTCATGTTCTAAGCATGACCTGTCAGTATTACTGTGTTTGCAAGGAGATACACCAGGTCTATTTATCTACATGCCTACCTGAATGTAGAAACCCTATAATATTCTTCCTGAAACAGTACTTCAATGAAAGCATCATATCCTAAATATTAAAGGTAGTTTTTTGGTTTTTTTACTGTCTAAATGTACCATATATCCTTTCACTATTCCTAAGGAATGTGAGAGAGGAAAAGAATGTTCAAGGCAAAACCATGAAGTGAACACTACTAGTTCAGCAATCAAAAAGGAGCTGCCAAGAGCATTAATAACCATCTCTATTAAGTGCTGTCCAAAATGCAACCTATGGAAGTGGGGAAATTAAAGGCCCTGAATAAAACACGTTGATGAACCTGAACAACAGAAGTTCTGCATTACAGAACTCTAAATTAAGTGCTGTTGAGGTGTGGGGTAAATCATTATCACAGATGTTAAATCTGTCTGAACATGGCTTTTTTTTTTTTTTTAATTTACCATATTACAAATCTCTATGATAGATTTCCACAAAACAGAGGATCAAGCTCTAAAAAGTTACCATAGATGTCACTTCAGCAGTAAGATATTACACATCATCTCTGTTATGCTAGTTTGTAAGCAAGTTCATACAGTTTTTTTAAATGGTTTGGGTTTTTTTTTCCATTAATTTTAATGACAGCACTGCTTCATTCCTTGCTCTAAGGAGGTGGCTGCTGGTAGACTGAGAGTGAAGAGGACAGAGCACTATGAGTTCTAGCATATCTCTAGCATCTGTTATGTCACAAGCTGCCTCACAATATTTCATAGGAGTTTCTATTGGCTTTAAATATCAGGGGGAAAAAAAAAGTGGAACAAAGGTGATCCTTCACCCAGCAATCTTTCAGACTACATAAGGATGTCCTTGTCAGTGATGCCAACACAGGATTCTCAATGGACCCCAGGTTTAAGAGACCTATCTGTAAAAAAAAGCACAGTTAGGCAGATAAAAGCCAGGCATCTTTCTATAACCATCCAGGTGTGGAGACAAAAAATTGGAAGGGTCAAAACACTTAGTCAACAGGTTTTGAATGACAACAAAGGGGTTGTTTCCACAGTAAAAGGGCTGTGGAAAGCCCATAGGCTGAGCTGCCAAGTTCCATCTGTCCTGAGAGAGAGGAAGGCAACAGCAGTGCTGCAACTGAACTCTCCTGGCAGGAACCTGAGCTAGTTTCTGCCTCTGCAGGATATGAGTTTTTTGCTTCAGTAGCATTGCAACTATACCTGTGCAGCTTTGTGTTTCCCTGCAATTCCCATGGCATGATGCAAAGGGCAAATGGCTTCAGCTACCAATTATTTCCCTTAATTTGCCAAGCATAAGGGTACATCAAATTGTAATTGGGGCACTGAGGGGGCATAAATTCTAGGAAGGTGTACTCAACCCCCTTGTCCAAACTAGCAATGGTGTGGAACAGGCTCTAAAGGAGATACAGCCTGAGCTGTAGCTGGGCCAAGAACTCCTCCAGAAAACTCACAAAGGGCAGAGTAACCCATGAGCATCAGTGCACATGAGCTTGGAACACCAGTCATTGATTAATACATGAATAATGTCTTTTCCAGGACTGTTTTTCATGGAACCGAATGTGGTCAGGATGGAAATTTATGGATGAATAAACCAAATCATCCTGTGATGTTATAAACAATGGTCCTAAGTGAGGCCCTTTGAGCTCTCCTGGACTGCAGAGGGCTGTGCCAGCACCTCCCTGTGAGCAGGATATCTCTCACCATTCGTGCTCTATTCCCAAAACCTCACAAATTCTCACATTTACAAAGTTAAAGGGACCATTGCCAAAATCTGACAATGGAGCTTGGCCTGTGACATTTAGTCATTATACTCTAGATATTTCAAGCTTAAAAGAGTAAGTTTTGGGACAATTCCTCTTCAGTCACTCATCTCAAATTAGATGTGCTGCTTTGACCTTTGATGTAGGGTCTCATAAGGAATTAAGACCTACAGCATCTTCTGAGAGACCTGCTAATACAACTGGCAAGGAGAATTGACTACCTGGTAAATGTCTTCTGATGACATTACAGAAATATTAATATTTGTCCAGTTCTTCCTACATGGAAGCTTCATATTTTTTGGAAGCCTTCCTTTGGCTCAAGTCATCCCAGTGAGTACATTTCCTGTGGAAATGCTGAAAATTTTTGCTCAAATATAGACAGCTCATCACGACTTCTGTTTCAATGCTTTATCTCTGCGTTGGACTAGAGAAGTTATTTTACATCAAAAAAGATCTGCAGGAAAAGCAGATAGTGGAAGGAAAATACCACTTAGCCCTTATAAGAAGGAATCCAAGTACATACAGTACAATGGAAAATTATCATTTTTTAGATCACTCTGCTTGAGAAGCAACTGGAGAGATCATTAAAATCACCTCTGTAGTTCTTTGAACACCACTGTTATTTGCATTTCAAAGGAGCAAGTTTGAGAGAGTTTATGGAAATTCTCTACTCCAACCTTGTAGCAGTCTGGTTCCCTGTTATCACACTGCCTCCCTCCTGATCCTTCCCAAAGCCACAGATTTCTCCTTTTGGACAATAAAATTTAACCTCCAGACATGAAGTACATTTATAATTCAGGACTGCTTAAGAGCAAGCTGGCATGAGTTGGCTCAGTAAAAAGACACCTCAGCATCAGGCCCTTGTTGTTGCCCATGCTCTATTTCAGTGCTGCCATTGTGCTCTCCTAGATTGAGCTGACCAACCCTTAATATAGAGTTCAAAACGAGATCACGATGTGTAACTTGATAGTCCACGTGCATCTTCCCCTCTCCCATACACACCAGAATTTATTCCTAGGGCAGAAAGCAAGAGTTTAAATTGGTCTGCTCACATTTCTACCTCTCAGGTTCTCCTGTTCTATTATTAAAAAAAAAAAAAAATCCCAACAATCCAGTACTTTGACTGCAAGTTCAAATAATTCTTGCATTTATTCCACTGAATTTCATCAACAGGTGGGGGCAGTTTGTTGACAGCATTATGTTTCCTTCTCATTCCTCTTGTTTCTCCTCTAGTGTCTTAATGAAGCACTGCTGCAGGCACTTTGTGAAAGAGTCTTAGCACAGAAATGGGACAGAAGGAAGGTGCTCACACAAAGATTCATGTCTGCTGTGGTTCTCAGTCTCTGCTTCAGGATGCAATATTTCCTAGTAAAGGAAAGGATCAAGAGGGCTGACCAAGGCTAGAGTGACAGAGTGACAGCCACTGTTAGCTGGACTCTTACAAGGAGATAAGCTAATGGGATCAAAGAGAACAGGAGGTGGTGACTTATGGGGAACAAGAGTGGGAGGGGAAGGAGTTTTGAACTATGAGTTAAACTGGGACCCAGAGCAGACAGATCTGGAATATCTGAGAGCTGCTACCAACATGGTCCTTTCCCAAAACTCCAATAGCTTTCCGAGTTACAAGAGCACCTGAATCATTCATCTTATCACATATAAGACTCTTGGTTTTTTAGGGCTGCTCTAGCTAAGTGGAAGAGGGAGGGAAAAAAAGCTGCAGCAAGCTGGTTAAGCTTAAATCCAAGTAAAATGGTGGATTTAAAATTAATGTGCACTGTGTAGCTAAATTCCTTTATTAATAAAACTGCAGGTTTTCTTGAAATCTGCCACTCAATGCCCTTAACTTTCAGCACTGTATTTCCATGGGGGCTCCTCCTGTCTAGCATGACATTTAAAGGACCTCAGTATAAGTGGTTTTTCTTGCTAATTTACTGACAGTTTACATCAAACTGTCAGTGCTCTTCAGTACAAGTAAACCTTATCCCTGGGGGTCCTGTAGATTCATTCCTAGTGATTCTGCAGAGCTCTGAGGTGCCCAGATCAAGTTCTCCAATCTGACCATAGCAGAATTTTCAAGACACACAGCTACTTCAGCCAAATTCTTAGCAGCATTTTCAGACATGTGGACACATTTTACACATTTTACTAGAAGGATGTGAATGGAGAAGTGTCAGAAAGTTGAGAGATTTGCCCAAGTTCAGAGGACAACCTGGGCACCGAGCTGATCTGCAGACTGCCTACACAAATGAATCCCTGGCAAGGCTGCATTCCCATGGAAAGGAGTGCTGCCCAAAGTGGCACTGCTCACATATATGAGGCCTCTCCTGCACAAAGACTGGAGAGGCAGGAAAGCTGGTGGCAGGATGTTAAACTGTTTGGGTCCTGGCCTGCCACAATGCTAAGCTGTGATTACCCCAGCAGCATAAGCAGAGCCAAGCCTCTTTCCTCAGCAAAACCCACAGAGAAGAAAGGAGCAGCCCTCCTAGTGCCAGCCTGGCCAAGAAGACAAATGGCCCTGTGCCTGGGGAAGGAGCTTGCCAGGCTGTTGCAAAGGACTCCTCTTCAGAAAAAGCCCTGGCAGCCTGAGAAGGTGTTTCCTCTTCCTCTCACAGAACAGTCCAAACCAGCTTTTTTAAAAATGCCAACTCCATAATAAATTCCCATCCAGAAGCCAAGTTCTTTTTCCTGAGTGCCTCATTGATAGTGAGCAACAGCACAGCAGCAGACAGAGGCCATTAGAGAGCTATTATATTTTACTGCTAGGCAATCACTGATTGCACACAGGAAAAACTAATATCAAAAAAGTTCCTACCAACAGCTGTTGGAAGGAAACATCACAGTCATGGTGTCTAGACATTGTCAGGATGCCCTAAATCAGATTGCAAATGCTGGTCAGCACTTCATTAACAAAAGTCTTACCAAAGTGGCTAGAATGTTGGCTTGCCAATAAAGGGGCTTCAGCAACAGCCAGTCTGCCAACACTCTAAGCACAGCTCAGGTCACATGGCTTTGGGGATTGCCACCAGAAAGGCAGATTGAAAAACTCAGGAGCAGAACAGGAGATCCACAACTTTAGTGGTAGGCATCTTCCTCTGGCCTTGGCATGGGCACAAAGAGGGTCATCTGAATGGCTGAGAGTTTGCCTCCTTCTTGTCCCTGTGAAAGAAGGGCCTCCTCTGCAAGGGATCCTCGTGGAGGGGAACTACTGCCATCACTGCACCTCCAAGCAGGTTTCCACCCTTCCTCCCCATGGGCCCCAAAGCCAGCCCAGGTACACTGTTAAAAGGAGGGCACAGCCCTGGCAACAGGTGCTGCTGAGAGTGGGTAAGAGCCACCAAGCTGCCTCCATGCCTGCTTCCTGCTGGAGTCATCCTGACCCACTGCTCCCCTTCACTCAGTCTGACAAAGGGTATTGGAAAGAGGCAAGGTGGCATTGGGACAACACAAGTGAGAACAAGCTGCCGTAACAGGCATGGATAAAGACAGAGGTTTCAAAGGTTTCCTGAGCTGATTAACAGTGCACACAGCTCCCTTGCTCTCCTGCTGTGCCACCTGTGGGGCTGCCAGCCAAACAGTGGTTCCCCAGGGGCTGGGAGCAAAGCTCAGTGTGGCATGAGGATGGCTGCTGGCACCACATGGCTCAGCAGAGACCAGCCATCTGCACACAGCCAGGCAGCAACTGCAAGTTTGTGATAGCTACCTGCAGGGAGGGATTTTCCTCCAGGGAATTTGTCTTGCAGTCTGCTTTACAAGCCTTACCTGCAGTAGGAAGCAAACATACTGAAAGATTTCAGACAGCTGTAGGGAATGAATAGGTGTCAGAGTTTGAAAAGTCTTTGCTTATTACAGGGTCAGCAGTGAGCTCCTCCCTCTGCCAGCTGAAAGCAGAGTGATGCTGAGCACTAGTGATGCTCAGAAAGCACACCTACATGTCAGCCCAGAGCCACACAAAGCCCTTTCACAGGCTTTGCAGGTTCCACAGGACCTATGGACTCACTTCCTGCTTAATTCATTTTTCAACCACTGTAACCATGTAAAACTGCACCTCAGTGCACAGCAAAAGTCATCCTGAGCACACTATGTCTTTTTCTAAAATGCAGCACTTGAGCACCATCCTGTTGTGCTTGGTGGGCTACATAAACACAGACTAGAAGAAGCTGAAGGAAAACAGTGGCCTTTGACAAAGAAGCTTTATGAATTATAAGCTCCTTTTCACACGTTACACAAACGTTATAAAGAAAAGGACAGCACTTCTAATATCTGAACTTCAATTGCAACAGCAATACTTAAAAAACTGTTTCTGCCAGCTAAAACTTCTACAGCAGCTATGAAAACCATCAGCTGCGGCAGCTGCATTTCCAGAACACTCAAGCCCACAGCTTCCTCATAAATGAAATGTCACAAAGTAATGAATATCATTATAATCAACTCTGCTGGCCCTGTTGCTTATTCGTGTGCTTTAGTTTAGTTAGCACACAACACATAATAAGCTGGTTTTCTCTGCTGTGGACCCACATAATTTCTGCCTAGAAGTCAAAGTTCCAGCATTAGCATAGACTCCTATTTTCTACACCTATGGAATCAGCCATTAAGAATTTCATTTATTTAGTCTCCCAGCACATCAACATGACTTCCTTCAATAACTTCTCCATGGAAGTACCACCCACAGCAATGATTAAAACCTACTGAACACAGAAGTTTTGGAAAAACCTGGGTTGCAGGAAGCAGATACCAAGGACTGGTGTGTTTTTTTACCATTCAGAGAGGGGAAGGAAGAATAAATTTTAACAGGAAGAATTGCAAGAGGACATTACAGGCCATGAGAATTGAAAAAGTTTGCCTCCCATGCCCATCAAGTCACCTGAATATCTGGCTTCTTTTTGTAATACAAACTTCTGTCAGCAGAATGTTGCTGTTCTGGGAAGTCAACCTCACACTCAGCTATGCCAGAAAGACTGACAATTTGTCACAGAGTTGATGATCACTTGAACAGAAAGCAGGGTTTGGGGTTTTTTCCTCTTTCTGAAAGGTAGCAAGAGAGTACAGTTCAAAGACCTTTCTGATGTTTTATCATCTTCTGTTGGTGAGGAAATTATCTAATATCCTGGAATAACACTTTAATAAGAAGAAATGCAGTCAAATGTCAGAGGGAGTAGTGAACTGTGCTCTCTCTAAAGACATTCCAGAATCTGAAACCATCTCTAAATACCTTGAAAATAGAGGTACTTTAGTCTTACCTTTGGATTGCCAGGTGAGTTGAGGAAATTTAAACCCTTATTAATGAAAGAGAATAAAAGAGGGTTTTAATGCTGTTTCATTAAATAAAATTCAATTATCTAGAGGCTATCTGGTTACTTTTGAATAAGCAGTCACATGTAATTGTAATTAAAGACTATACACAAGTGGGGTTGATTAAGGTCAAGGATCACTACCATTTCCTAACTTCTGAGAATGTGATTTTTCACACTTAGTCATCTTTTATTTTGGGACATTTTGTATATATATATATATGTATGCACACAGACATATCATTATTTCCTCAGAGCTTTCTTGTAGTTTCCCTATGTGAACAACAATAACAAAAAAACCCTTAGAAGGCCAGAGTCAGTAGTAGGTAAATAATAGTTTCCCTTATTTTCTAAGCACTTTGTTCCATTCTCTATGCTCTCCCGTACTTTTATTTTCTGTTCACATTTTTATCCTCTTCTTCTCTCTTGCTTTCTAATAATAGCTTCTTATTTCTCTTTCTATATATCCTATTTTCCTTTCCCCATTCAGTCAAGATTTCACACTCCCATTCTGAAACATGCAGACTTCTTCGCCTTTTCCACCAAGCCAGATACCCACCTTTATGCAGCAATTTAGGATTGCTCAAAACATGGTTTCTGTCTGGTGGTATCACTGGACATCAGATTGTATTGTGTGCCTATTATATGCACAGTAAACTCTATGAATTCACACTCAATTTAATTTGTGGCATATACTGCTAAGGTCACTTGTACAGCCATGACATTGGCAGTATCAAGTTATTAGGATTGAGATGTTTACACAAAGAATCCCAGTAAAGAAAAAAAAATAGAAGTGTTTCTGCAGTAATACATAATTATAACTGATACAAAACACCAACCCCATTAATTAGAGCATTAGTTACACTGCACAATGAAAGACCAATTATTTCTTTGCTAGCTATACCTCCTCCTAACACAACTCCAAAATCCTCTACAAAGGTCATTTCAGCAGAAGTGGGAATTACACTTAAACATGAAGGCCCCAAAACAGCAACCTCTGATCACTCACATACACAGACTGTTAAATTAGCCATGGAATTTAGAAAAATTTCTACTCCATGAATATAATTCATTAGATTAATGACAAAGGAGCTAGGCTGTGCAAGAGGGGATTACACAGCTGAAGACACAATGTTCAACAATACTGAAAATATTATTACAAAATTATTACAATACCAATAGGTTGAATCAACAGTACAGAAATACATGACATCTTGACACAGTTTAACCGTAAAGTCACTTTGTATACCAGAGGAAAATGACAAGCAATGATTACAAAAGCAGTTAGAGACTAGCATTATGCTATTTAAAACTTAAAAAAAAAAAACCAAAAAAACCCGAAAAAACAAAACACCCAAAAAACCACTTTTACTTTCAAAGCCTAGTCCATTATAAGATTCAGAGAGCTTTTGTGAAATAGATAGGCAACATGAAACTTGCATCTAGTAAAATCATGAATCATTTGACACATGTGTTTGAGTTCAGACTTTAAAAATAGCTATTGAGCAAAAAGACTTGGGGGAGATCAATAGCAAAGGACTAGTCTCAATTTGCCCTTTTTTCCCCCCACTAGCTGCAAGGACTTTAAATGAGAATAAAGTTGGAGAACTAAGCAAGCATTCTCACTTAGGAAAGCTGCTTCTGAAAATAGATGGTGCATTTTTATTTACTTATTTTTAAAAGGATTGCTCAGTGTCTTGGTATGCATTTTCACTGGATCATCCCTGTATAACAACACAGCTGAGCACAGTCCTGGGAACAAAGTCCTGATGAATAATCTCAGTTCTCTGCTGATTTCCCCTGTAGGAAGACATTTCTTCTGCAATGATTTTCTCATCCACAAAAAGCAGACATAACACACAGATCCATGGGCAGTCAAATCCTTTTCCAGTGATTCTTTAATTAGTATATGTGAAGGCAAACTCTCAGAGAGAAAACAGCAGCAGTAGCATCTTTGATGTGGCATGCTCATTTAGTTCACTAGAAATTCCAGAACTGCACTGTTGCAGCTGACCCCAAAGGCAGGGCTAAAGGTGGATGCTCCTCAGCCCACCTATGTTTCTCTCAGTTTAATTAATTGCCATCTGGTCTGATCTCAGTCAAGAGCCAGCAAGGAGCTACTTGCACTAATCACAGTTCATATAATCATACCTGCATGATTAGAAAGTTAAAACCAGTACAAAGAAAAACAAGATTTATCTTGTAAAGAGGCTTTATTGTGCATTTTAAGTGTCAAGCAGCCTGATCAGAAACAATGCAATGCCCACAGTGAGTCAACAGTGTACATAGCAGCCAGGCACAGTTCTGGCCAGGGTTCATTGCTTAGCAGCTCTCTGTAGTCTGTGTTTATGTTTGTTTACAGTACAGAGAGGCAGCAGCAGTTAACAGCTTGGCAGGAGCAATGCTTCACACTTTTCACATTTGTATTTGGGCTGCTGAGGAGGCACGAAGTGCTGAACACCACAAGGAACTGTGATACCCCAAGACCCTGTGGAACACTGTGAATAAAACCTGGAAGTGCAGCATGAGGTAATGACTGATTCTTCTGCCAAGAAACCCAGAAACTTGCATCGATTGGTACTAATGAGCCAAACATGTGAGTAACACAAATTCAGATGTGTACCACTCTCCTCCCCAATCTCTCCTTGCTTTTGCATTGGAAGAGAGACCTTATGCAGTTTGTACCTTCCCAACTTTTCTTTTCCATGCTCAGACAACAGATACTTTGTTAAAACACTTCCTGATGTTTGCTCTCATTAAGTTACCAGCAGAAGGGCTGACCAAAATGTAGCACTACAAGGTAACACCTCTAAGAACACTCCACAGGTTGTGAAAGAAGTGAAACAAGTATGCAGTGAAGTTTAAAAAACACTTTAACGCTTTTCCCCACACTTTTTTTGCAGCATCCCCTGCATGATCAAATATACTTTGAGCCTGAAGAAGGCTCTCACACAGCTCTGAGAGCTCCCATATATGATTGCCTGTGATCATAATTTCATCTAGGTGTACAATGGCAACTTGTCATTGCTACATTACTTGTAAGAATTTCTGTTAATTACTACACAACCCCTGAGTAAATAAAAAGAACAAAACCAAAAAATAAATGAAGCTTGTGAACTTAATTATCACATAATCCCATAGCTACAGTAATAATTAGTACAACTGAAGAGTAAACCACTTGATAGCTATTGTTACCATCTTTATAATTGAAGCTAGCCAGAAAAGGGAAAAAAAAGTCTTAAACTCTTCTATTTTCTAATCATACAGTGACTGCTTCAGAGCCCAATCACGCTCACTACTAGGAAACAATTGCTGTTGGCTGATGAGAAGTTATGGCAGGTGGATACATGGTGTTTGCATGGGACACAAAATGCCATTACAACAGTAGGAAAACAAAACTTTTAACATTTAGAAGAGAGCAAGAAGAGAGCATAGTTGGGCTTTCACTTGGACCAAGATTTTTTTTTTTTTTTTTTTTTTTTTAAAGTATCCATGCCATGTCCCTCATATCTTCCCCTCCAAGTTGTGTCTTTCTCCTTGTTTTTTCCCCCTGCTTTTGCAACATCCATGAGGTTTGTTTTGGCCTCTTTTGGTCCTTTGCACTGCATCTCATCTCCTTCCAGACCACTTTCTTGTAGTCACTAAATCTCCAGATTTTCTGGGTTTTTGGGTAAAGAAGGATTTACTCAACTTCTCTAACTGCTTGTTATCAGGAATAGCTTTCCATCTGGTAGGACAGTCCTGTTCAGCATGTATAGCCTTCTTCTAGATCCTCTCTCAGTGGCAGAAGAAGTGGCAGTCAGTTTTAATGTGTTTTGACTGTGGAGGAAATGAGTGTCTAGGTTCATGCACTAATCTGTCCCAGCATCCACCCTAGGAAGCAGGAAATTCTGTTCCTGTCATCAGATCTGTTCCACAGCAGCTGTTCTCACCTCTGTGCACAGCCCATATGAAACAGGGCTGTCAGTCCCATTTGCCTCCTGCAGCATCTCACTCGACTCTGTTCCTGTCCCTCTGGCCACCTCCTCCTCCTTCCACTGCCCAGAAGCTGGAGAGTTCTTTGTAGCTCTCATTGGACAGGAGGGAGAAACTTTTCCTGAGAAAGACAGGCAGAGGTTGTCTCCAGGAAATAACAAGGTGCAACACCTCATTAGTCAATGGAATGGCAAATAGAAGGGATGGCAGAGCCCATTCAGGGGACAGGCCTTGCCTAGCTGATAAGTACTTAATTTATTTGCATATACATTGACTTTATTATTTTTATACTAATATTACTGATATCTTCTTAATGAAAAAATACTAGAATTTTACTTGAACTAGGAATTCAGGAATTGAGAGATTTCAATAGTTTGTTTTGAGAGCTCTTTTATTAATATTGTAATAATCCTAACAATGTTACAAATTCTATAGCTTCTATCAATGCTGATTATTATGATTCTTTGATAAAATATATGAACTGAAATAATAAAATCGAAGCATGGGATTTAGCTTCTTTTTTTTCTTGCTTGCAAATGAAGCAAGAAACAGAAGTGTTCCACTACAGGTTACAGCAAAACAAGGAAAAAACTCCAGACCCTGAGATAAGCTGCCTCCCCTCTTGTGCTCCTTATTTAGACTGGTAAATTTTCAATCAAGCTCTCTGTTTTAAGCTAACCACAAACATTCACCAAGTTGAGTGGGAGTAGAATCCATTTCAGCTTCCCTGAAAAGGTGACCCTTTTTACAGTATCCTGTACTTGGGACCTGCAGGCACTATTGGAAAACACACTGAAAAAAAATGGGTGAATATATTTTTATCCATAATGGGGGGCCAAGACATAAAAGAAACTTAAGCAGCTACCAAAGAACATCTTTAATTGAGACACCAGTCAGCAACAAGGACAGCTTTTCAAAACTCCTGTTAGTCAGTGGTCCATTTTCCTTCATAGTTACATAAACCATAGTGATTTAATCCCATGCAATCAAGTAAAAACCTTTTTATATTTTAGGAATATAAAATATTCCTAAAATGGAATATTTTAGGAATATATGGAAGAGGTTAAAATTAATCTATTTTGGCAGATGTCCAAGAGCAACTAAAAAGTACACAATCTTATTTTTTCATCATCAAAATGTGATGATAGCTATTATTACTAATGGTCAATATTTGAGATAGAAAACTGTTTTATCCCCACTATATTCCCATTTACATTCAGGAACTTTACAGAAAAATGCTAGCATTCCCTAGCAATTTAAGCTCTCATTCTTGTGCTTGGGGGAGCAATTGCCATAGGTTTCACTGGTGATGTCAGTATTTCTGAGGTCAAAGATGTTAAGCAACATTCTATTTTTACACTTCAATGTTTTTTTCCTTATGCCATTTTACTTTAAGTAAAAAACCAAGTTGCCCCTCAAGGAGGAGCTGTAAAGCTACTTCTATACCTTGTAAGTATGGTAAAAATCTTTTTTCTTTAGGAATGGTACATCTTGCTCTCACTAACATACTTGTTGAATAAGTAATTTTCAGCTCAAGGAGAACAAGTAAAAGCAATTTAAACTAAGGCAGCTACCCTGTGGTAAAATACACTCATGTGGCTAGACTGTTACAAGAACTGAAAAGATTACAGCTGTTTCTGACTAGTTAGGAGACTTGGATATCAGTTTGGACTTGTCTGTCTGAGACATTTAGAGTATATTTGGGATTTTTTTAATTGAATGGGGGGTAGTGCAGGGAAAAGCTGCAGAGGAGCCTCATCTCTTGCTACTTGCAAATTAAATTTCTCTAGAAAACATTGCAGGGCAGGATTGGACCTCAGAGAATTTGTACCAAAAAATAAACAGGAAAATCCTGAGCTGAATGTAACCTTACTTCTTTTCAGAACAGTTCAAACAGTTGTGTAGTTGGGCTCTGCTTTCCCACACACAGAGAAAAACCCACAAGGATTTCTGTTTGCCCTCCTCTTGCGTTTGCAATGGACAATTTAATATAAGCTGTAAATAAAAGCATGTGAGATTGTGAAAAACTATCTTACAACACCTTTATCATTATATATCAGAAATCTAATAGAGTACATATTTTAAAAGGACATTTACTTTAGACATTAAAGGAAGAAAATATAGTGGGGAATGTATAACATATTGATTGAAAAAGCTGACTGGTGATGTTAACCAAATTTCAATTAAACAGGCATTTAAAATACAGCACTCCACATATAAATAGAAAATGCTGGAGTCATTAGGTATTATCCACTGTTTTGTAAGCAGTACTCAAAGCTGTTTTACCACATGTGGTGAGGGATGAAGCAGGATTTGACAACTGTATTTATATTCTGAGACAACATTATTAATAATAGATAAGACTGGTACATTACATATCTTCACAAGAAAAGGACAAGGAAAAATATTAGAAATATAAGTGAGGGAAATTCTGCCTGCATAAATAGAAAAACAAGATTCAATTTTATAATGATCAGGCTCTGAATTAGAGCCCAGAGAAACTGCATTCAAAACTCTACTAGACATAGCCCTGAGCACTTCCCTTGTAATTTAAAGTTTGCCCTGGATTGCACAGGGGGTTAGACTAGATGCTTAAAAAATTCTATTCTACCACAGTACGTCATAGTGCTAAATATTAATTTTTATATTCTGAATAATAACTGAGTGTTTCTTACATGTACACCCACACTCACAATTTCTCAGTCCTATCCCAGAGACTGACAAGTTAAATTAAATTATAAATGCAAAGAAAAACTTTTATATTCAGAAACAAATCCTTACAATTTTAAAAGCAGGACAAAGATAAGTGTGGCAAAAACTACACAAGATTAATTAGTTCTGTCTTTACATAACTATTTGGATTAAATCCAGTGGTTTTCTTCCCAGACTAACAAAAATACAGACCTGAGGAAACATGAAACAGCACATTTCAGTATTTTTCTCTGTCTTTTCTAATTCACAATTATTATTATTATTACAAAAGTCACAGAAGAAGATATAAGAACTACAGGCAAGAAAAAGATTTTCCACTATCTCTGAATATTTCTAAGTAAAGCAAAACAAACCAGGAGAGAACACAAAAAAGGCATTTGCAAATAAGTCAGTTACAGTGGTTTTTGGATCTTTCCAGAGGACATTTTTAGAATGGGGTATCTCTGAGATAATGTCAGCTGGGCAGAAGCACTCCTTTCTAGACAGCTTTACACTAAAATTTATTACTTCCTAAACCATCTAAAACAGTGAAACGGAACTTCCCCCCTCATTGGAACTTGATAAATCCTGCTGCCTAGATGTAAGCAAGTTTTTTTGGGAGTAACAGATGCTCGACTAAGGATGTGGCCATGCTTTAGTCTCTCATGTAAAGCACAGTAAAGATTTATTGCTTTTGTAGTTAGAGGTGTTAAAAAAATCAGCACAAGCAACAAAATCTAGTTTAGAAAGCATATGACATGTAAAAAATCATTCCTCCCAGGGTAAACAAGAGTAGAAGGATTACATTATACGAGGCAGAATGGATCAACACAGGGGAAGGAGGAAAGAAAGAAAGAAGTAGCTGCAAATTAAAGCTGTGTCACACATAAAATTAATCTCCTTTTTTCTTAAAAGCATCTTTCATATTTACAGATACAGATGCAAAATGAAAGAAGATAATACTAAAGCAAACCATTTCTAGCAAATTAAATAGCCAACATGAAAACAGCCCACAAGTATTTATGAATGTTTACATAAATAATACATGAAAATGGCAAAGCAAGCAGTAAGAATGATTAATAGCACAATCAACTTTTTTAAAAATCACCTGGAATTTTGGTCCTCTCAGTTACTTTCATCATTAAAACAACTTATATTACATTGCTTTCAAAAAATAATGCAAGAATATAGACTGAATGAGAATATAGTCTGAATTATCTCTGAATGAGGTATGTTTCTTATTATTTTCAAATTTCCATCATGTACATGGTATACAAATCACTTGAGTTATTAGTAAAAAAAAAAAAAAAGGGACGTATTATACTTTTTCAATAAAGGATTGTTCTCATATTCTATATTGCCCAGAATGCATAATCTTGCTAATAGGTCTTGCTACCATACACCTCTCCATTCATTTAAAGCACCTCAATAAAAAAACCCACCCCTTGGTATTATCTAAAAAAGTATTGTGCACATGGCTGAGTTATTCCAAGACTAGGACAATACCACAAACTTGAGCAATGAGGTAGAAGATTCCCTTCTGTCAGAGGAATACCAACAGCACCATGTATTTGAGTACAGTTCATTAAGTCCCCACCTGACTGTAGCTATTTCCAAAGACGCTCATTGAAACTCTCTGGAATCAGACTGGAGCAACAGGATCCTCTTGAGGATGATTCAGCTTCACTGAAGCACTGCAGCCTGGAAGAGCTAACTCTGATTTGGCTGCACAGTGAGCTTAGACAAGCAGCTTAGATGTAGAAATCCACCTTTCAGGTATCTGAAATCAAATGAGATTGTCTTTGCTGGCCACAGCTACATAAATGAGGGGGATATCTGTTTACATCTGTCCTACATTGCAAGGCAATATGTACTCTATTTGCCATCTGTTAGAGGTGTGGCAGTTATCTTCTGTTAATTGGGCAGTTTTCTTTATCTCTTCCACAAACCAATCCTCCCTCTGCAGAGACATCTGCTGTTAATGGGCTATTGAGTGTCACTGCATGACTGATAAAAATTACAGCATCCCATTGTGGGATGCTCCTCCCAGAGGGAGGAGCCAAGCATTCCTAACTGGATATAATCTCAGATTTTGGGACGCCAGAACAGCCTTTCCACTGGATTCCCAGAGGAACAACTGCCTTTTCCACTGGACCATCAGAGGACTACACCCTTCAGAAAGAACCGTGTCTCTCGGGCTGTTGTTTGAGTCCACTCTGGCTAGCTATGGAGCCTGGCCCACACGGTCTTACATGGACAAAAGCAAAAGACGAGAAGCGCCTTCTCCACGTGGGGACAAGTGTTCTTTTTATTGGCTCAGGAGGGGACACCTCAGACTCTGGCGACCCCCCAGGTAGAAAAGAGGGCATTCCCTTCTTGCAGGGGACTTTGAGGAATGAGAAATGGGGCAGGGGAAGAGGACTGTAGCCAATGGGATACCATTGAGGAGGGGCAAGGGGGGGGGGTCACCAGGGGACAGACCACCAGGGGGTATAGGGCAGAGGGGTGCATGAGGGAGAGACCATGTGATGGGAGAAGGGAATAACAATCCACGTGACATAACATAGACTATTTTGTGCAATATAAGGACTACTCAGTGCAAATTTCAAATCACCCAGTGCAAAACAACAACTAAATAAACTATTTAGTACAATACAACACCCTTCTACAAGAGCACTGCTCCAACAGAACCACACCTGCAGGAGGACTGCAGCCACCATTCCAATTGGATTGCTACCAACACCCGGACCAACAGGGTATCAGATTGTATTCTGACTCTGTCAGTGGATTTTTTCTTTTGTATTATTGCATGTATTTTGGTTTTTTTTTTCCTTTTCCTAATAAATTGTATTTCTGACATAGAGTGTCTCACTGGTTTTGCTTTCAAACCAGAACACCTTATTCTGTAACAGGTAATTATGTCTTTTACCATGCATATCTAAGATTGCACATGAGTAATGTATGTCCTCTCTCCTGTGCTACATGATCTGCCATTAGGCAAGCATTCCTGAGAGACATTTCTGCCACCAGCTCTGTGATAGTTTTATTTTTGATTGAAAATTGGGTATTGGTATTGACACCTGGTACCACTTGACTTATGCCTAATAAGTTCCAGAGAAAACATAAGGAAAGCATTAAAGTTTAGCACCTGAATCACTGACAGCACTCAAGATATCACTCTGTTGAAGTGTTAAGAACCAGCTAAGTGCAGCCTAAGGCTCTGATCAGATCAATTCTTTTACTCCCACCACACAGAATCTAATCAGTCATTCCGTACTGCACCACATTTTCAAACAAGACCTAAAGGAAAAGCACGAAGAAACCACCAGAAGAAAAAAAATACAGCCAGTATCAAAAGTCTCCAATTTTGCTTTCCTGCTAAACTCCCTTAATGCCCCTCCTCAGGTTATCTATTTGCTGTTGCACAGGTGAATTGCACTGCAGAGCTGATGAGGAGGACAAAAGGTTTAATATGGCATTCTGTACAGTTTGTCCCCTACAGTTTTCAAGGAGCTGGAAAGGACTGACCAGAGAGTTTATGCATGACTGGTAAACTACTTTCATCTCAATGTGTGTTTAAATGTTTGCAAAAACATTTTACCGTTCAAAAGCAGAGGAAGGTGAGCCCCTCCCCAGCCTGAGCACAGTTGTGTTTGCACATTTATTTTCAATCGTGTATTTCACAAGATCATTAGCAGGCTGTAGTATTCCCATACTCTTTGAACAGAGAGCAACATAATTCTCTCTCCCAGGATTTTTCCCAGGGAAGGCAGTGGGAAAGCTAAGAGAGAGAGGAGAAAACAGTTATTATCTCTACTTGCTGCTCCTGTTGTGTGGCACATGTGGAATGTGTTTGGGAGATTGTTTACCGAAGAGTGATTTGTTATTGGACTCTGGGGATCGTTGTTTGGACTGATTCACCCATCAGGTCCAAGCTGTGTCCTGACTGTCTGGTAAGGGTCACAGGTTATTCTTTAATAGTATAGTTTAGTATTAGTATGTAATATAATATAGTATAGCTTAACAAAGCAATTGTTCAGCCTTCTGAATCACGGGTCGAGCACATTATTCCCTGGCTGGGGATCATCCTGCATCAGATAGCAGGCAATGCACAGAAACAATTAATGAAGTTATTCTGAAATTCAGTTTTAGTAAAAAAGTTCATAACAAAAATTTTACTTTTGTAAAGGAATTAGACATATATTATTTCTGTTTGAATTGGATAAAGGCATGGCTGGAGCTGGACAATCTTTGAGGTCTCTTCCAACCCAAACCATTCTGTGACTATGAAATGATTCAACAGCAGAAAAATTTCACAGTATTTTCATTTTTTTCCTTTTAGGAAATTAAAATGCTATAAACATTTGAAATTAATTCCCCTCATTGGATGCAGAATACAGGACATCATCCTGTAAGTTTTAAAATAAAAGCCACTTTTGAGTAGATTGTAGCACAACTGTGCTCATTTCATTCTTTATTGAATAGTGGTTCATATAATAGTATATGTAACTAAGAGATTACTTCTTTTTAGTATCCAGTTGATCTAGAGATACTACAAATGGATTAAGTTGTTTTAGATTTACACCAAAATAATAAAGTACCTTACATGAATTCAGTATTATAAAAGCTCCAGCCAAATCTTCTGGTGTTAATTAGACACAATCAGTTAAATACATCTTTGTAATTACATCTAAAATTAGCTCAGAGCCTGCAGGGAGTCTTGTACACTTGTCACTGTGTCAAGTAGAAAATATTTATAGCGTTCAGAATTTCATTCAAGTCTTCTGTGATTATTTTAGGAATGTGAGATTTGAACACAAAAGCAGAATGGAATCAATCTGAACACCTGCCAAACTTCAATTCTCAAGATGTTAATCAATAAAAAAAATATTTTAGAAAAATAGTTCAGAATATCAAGCAGACCGGATGTTTGCTCCTTCTAATAACTCTGCAGTGGACCCAATTTCAAACTGAGATACCTACTGGAGACCATTATACTGAAATAATATAACAATTCAGTTTATCTGTTTGGAAGGTACACAGGCATTGTTAGAAATCACTGCAAACTACTCCTGTAAGCTGGCAAGAAAAGAGAGAACACTTTTGATTAGACCATGCAAAACCTTGTTCAATTCACCCTTAAACTTTGGTTTTTTTTGAAGTACAGATGCTAGAGACTGCCAGCACAGTAGGGAAAAGCATTTAAAAGGAGTTCTCTTAGCAATAACTGCACAGTTATTCATACATGAGTTTACATGAACAGGTAAAAAGAGTGCATTTGCAACAGCAGCTTCAACCTTAAGAAAGAAATAAAAGGTGTGTGCAGAAGAACTGCTAACTGATTTTATTACTACTTATTCATATTACAGTATGTTCTTCTTCATGCCTAATGCCAAGGTTAACTGTATAATTGAAATGTGTGCACCATTTTAATAACTGTTTACATCTGTAGGTCCAAGATAGCCAGAACAGTCTCCTGGGACAGAATATAAATATGACTTTAGTTAGACAACTTTCCCTTTCTCTCCTAGAAAATTAAGAGAGCACTCTTTCATTTTTCTAATGGAGATGAATAGTGGTGAATAACTGAAATGTTCTTAACAACACTGTAGTATATATTAAAGGAGAAAAAAAAAGAAATAATTTAATCTGAATTTTAACACAGATTTCTTGAGGAAATTACAAAATTTGTATCTACGATATAAATGAAAAAGAGAGGGGTTACATATATCTGAAAAATGGTTTCATGAAGTGCTCTGTACTTGCAAAGCACAAATGGCCTCTGGCATTAGTGGAAATCAAATGCAGAGATCTCAGTTTCTCTTCCCTTTTTCACTGCACCATCACTTTTGTAGCAAGCCAGCCCTGCAGATGGGTTTCATACTGCAGGCATGACTGCACATAACTGTCAGACATGGGCTGTGACATACATTTTACAGGAGGTAACAGAAAAGGAGAGGGGTAAGATAAGCTATTTAGAGGTCATAGGCATGACCAAAATTTGTGTGACAAATGTTCATCTGAGTTCTCTAATTCATTCCACCATGCTAGTTGAAGAAATGTATCTTTACTTGATATGAACATATGCAAGGCAGTTTGAAATCAAACAATTTCATGTACTTTTGCACAGAAATGAAAACAGAAGGGAAAACTTCCTAATTCAAAGCTAGCAAGTGCTCTCTGCATTGCAACATAGCCAAGTTTAGAAGAAAGGTAACTCCTACATTATCAACAGAACTTCTGAGGCACAGGTGGTAAGCAATTTTTCTAATAGGAAGAAAAGTAGCAATCAATACAGCAGAAATCAAAATCAAATTTCTCCAATAATTAGCTGGAAAGCTGATGTGTGTCTGAATGTGGTTTATTACTTTGTAACCTGGGACACTGCATGTCTAATAAATGTATACTGAATTAAAAGTTCATCACAATATTTGTCTATCTTAAAACAGAATATGCCAGCCATGGAGGCTTTAGACAGAAATTTTACTGGCAGCTTTCTAGAATCTTGACACAAGTGAATGAAGTCAAACCAGAGGAAAAAGCAACAGCTGAACTTTCTGTTTAAGCAGCAGCAAGCTTACTGACCTAGCAAAATGTCAGTAAGTGCAGAGATTACTTCATGCACTAGTAGTCCCATAATTTTGTTTTCACTCCCTCCTTGCTAAAGTTCACATCTCCTCTTCATGCCCTCCCAAGATCCCATGTGCATGATCTGCAGTCACAGACGTGCCAGGACAGAACCACAGCTACAGCCATGTCAAAGATCATGGCAACCACAGTGAATATTCTCATTGCATTTGTTACTGAGTTCACCATAAGAAATCTGTATCAGAGAAGGGCTTAGCTTGCACAGTGACAGCCTCATCCAACTGTCTTGACAGCAGGCAACAGCAAATGCCTGAGAAAGACTCTAAGAAAACAAAGGTGTTTATCCTTCCCCATACCGTCATCTGATCACACAAATCTCTTGTGGTGCAAGAAATTCATACAGTCACAGAAAGACTTGGGTTGGAAGGGACCTGAAAGATCATCTAGTGAACTTCATTCATAAATTCTGGGGTTTGAGGTAATATCTCTGTCACTTATCAGCTCAACAGGTCAACAGCTCTTTTTCATCTATGAAGGTTTCTAGTTGCTTTCCTGCATCCATGTAAATACTGGTCTTCACAACACATTGCAGCAGAGCTCCCCAGTTTCACTATATAAGGCACAAAAACTCTGCTTTTTTAAATCTATCACTTTATAGTTTCATTTTATAACCCTGATTTCTTGGAAAAAAACCTAATACTTGAATGACAAATCATAAAGGAATTATTCTTCTTCATCTTTTCCATGCATTCTTATCACTTTTCCCTTCCGTCTTCCCTTTTCCAGACAGAAAATTCCTGGCCTTTTGCTCTTCTTTTCATTCCCATGGTACTTAAATGGTCTTTGTATCCCAGACACATGGAGTGAGGAGGTCCTATCTGTATTGTAGCACAGGATTCTTAGTTAAGATGGTAAGTTCAGAGGAAATCAGGCACAATTTCACTAGCACCCCATGTCCTTTTGTTGGAAGTATCCCTAGGGCATAACCATTGGTGGTTTGCTCAAATAAAAGTTTTCTGATTAAGCAAACACTGGGCCTGCAGCACCTTCAGGGCTGTACAGTGTCTTTACCTGCTGTGCAGGGTAAATTTTAACTTCTCAGCACAGACAGAACAAACATGAACGACAGGTGACCATGCAATAACAATGCTGCTTGTTAACTTTCCATGATTGTTTGTTTCATGAAGCCATCATCCTGAGACCAGTGGTGAAGAAAATGCTTGGGATGATGTTTGTTCCTAAGCACAAAGGAACTAGGCAGTCTTCATTTTCCCTCTTACACATTCAGCTCCGTCCTTTGGCAAATCAGTGCACAGTTCACTCCACATGGAGGAATGCACTCCTCTGTGCTCAGCAGGACCTACCTCTGGGGTCACTCACAGCAGGCATTAATAAGCAGTTACCTTGGCAAGGCACAGAGGAAAGATTCTGACAACAAACAGAAAGAATCATTTCCTCTAGCAGCTCAGCTTTTGACAGTTTTCTTATCACTATCAAATTTCCACTAAATATACAACTCACAGTGCATATTCTGGACTGACTGCTGCTACTGACTAGATTGAAAAGCTACAGACAGAATGTACCCACCACATTCAGGTGGATCTCTTGGCTGTCTGACTGGAGCACACTGTCCTTGAAAAATCAATTGGGTCTTTAGGGATTTGATTCCAATCTCCCCGTGGATCTTTAATGGACACTTGAGATATCTTTAGGGATTTGGACTCCATTAGAGAAACATTTCTCCCCTCTTTCCCCTACACCCAATCTTTGTTTGAAACACCTGACTGTAGAGACTTATTTTTGCAGTGTTTCAAAGGATTGGATTGTCACAAACCCTGCTCCAGTACACAGCAATAAGGAGGTGGGAGTGTGGAATGCCAGATCAGAATATTGATCCCTCTAAAGCTCTGCTCTTTCTCTGATTAACATCAGATTTCTGTTTGTCTATGTGAAAACTTCCCTCCCTGGATTTCTATGGGTTTTTTAATCCACTAACTGGAAAGTGAGGTATATCCTAATCAATTGCTGCCTACAGCAAACAAAAAATGTTTTCACCCTCAACTCTTTCAACCCTCTCACTACTGGACTGATTTTTAAATACACATTCTTTTATATTTGACACTAGTATTCATCAATTTTCTGTACACATACTTCATTCTAGATTTTATTTATATTTAATTGCAGAATATCATATAAAAGGAGAATACCGTTTTTTCCTGATGATTCTGGAAGTAAACCTACCACTAAGCTATTAAAAATTAGTGAATCTCCTATTATAAATAAAAGATAAAAGTCAGCCTCATAATAGAAAATGGTGAAATTTGTCTCTTAAACCAAATGTATACTGAGGCAATCACTGTTTCAGCAACATATTTCTTTTCAGGAAATTCAATCTGATTATCAATGAAAATATAGCAGATCACACCCTTTTTATCCACCCCCATAAAGCCTTTTCATTCTTTCCATTTTAGAAAGAAAAAGAAGCTTTGCAAATACACAACAGTTTAGGCTAAGAAATTTGAGAAAACACACACACCAAAGGACACGAAATTTTAACACAGAATTTACATTATATCATTTGCACCACTGGTGTGCCATTTCTATCAGATGAGTCACCACGAAGTGTTCAGTTCAGTTCACTTTAGTACAGTTAATTTTTGTAAATTAAGATCATATTATATTAAGAAATCTGGAAGGCAGGTCACTGGTAAGATCATATACAATAATATTTCACATCATTTCAGGAAGGACTACCAGAGTTAACCTGAAGTTAACAAGCTTTATTTTTTGTTTTGAAAATCCTGGGGACATATTGCCACAAGCTTTTCTCACTGTAGCAATACAGATGGAATTAGTGAAAAATAAGCTTATGAACTGCAACAAAGTAAGTACTGTCTATGCAATAATTCTGCCAGAGATCAAAGGATACTTGTGCTGTACCACAGGACTAAAAAGAAATTAGTTTTCCTGGGAAATTGTCTACATCAGATGCTTTTAAATTCATCCGGAAAAGCAGAACGTTCTTTGCATGACAAGAATTCATAGGCATTCATCATAGCTATGTTATTTTATTCAAAATAAAGCATACTATTTCTCAAGGAATATTAAGGTCCTATAAACCTGGAGATTTTTTCTAAGTTTAATAATTCATAGAATCACAGAACCACACAGAATCACAGAATCTCTTGGTTGGAAGAGATCTTCAAGATCATAGAGTCCACCCCATGCCCTAAAACCTCAATTAAACCCTGGCACCAAGTGCCACATTCAGTCTCTTGGTAAACACATCCAGGGATGGTGACTCCACCACTTCCCCAGGCAGACCATTCCAGTACTTTATCACTCTTTCTGTAAAAACTTTTTCCTAATATCCAACCTGTATTTCCCTTCATGCAGCTTAAGGCTGTGTCCTCTCGTTCCGTCAGTGCTGCCTGGACAAAGAGACCAACCCCCACCTGACCACAGCCACCTTTCAGGGAGTTGCAGAGTGATAAGGTCACCCCTGAGTCTCCTTCTCTCCAGGCTAAACACCCCCAGCTCCCTCAGTCATCCCTCACAGGGTTTGTGCTCCAAGCCCCTCTCCAGCCTCGTTGCCTTCTCTGGACACGCTCCAGCATCTCAACATCCTTCCCAAACTGAGGGGCCAGAACTGGACACAGCACTCAGGGTGTGGCCTCACCAGTGCTGAGTGCAGGGGAAGAATGACCTCCCTGCTCCTGCTGGCCACACTATTCCTGACACAGGCCAGGATGCCATTGGCCTTCTTGGCCACCAGGACACTCTGCTGGCTCATGTTCAGCTGGCTGTCAGCCAGCACCCCCAGGTCCCTTTCTGCCTGGGCCCTGTCCAGCCACACCATCCCCAGCCTGTAATGCTGCAGGGGTTATTGGGGCCAAAATGCAGGACTCGGCACTTGCACCTATTAAACTCCATCCTATTGGATTCCACCCATCCCATCCAACCATTCCAGGTCTCTCTGCAGAGCCCTCCTACCTTCCAACAGATCGACACACGCTCCCAGCTCAGTGTCAGCCCCAAATTTACTAATGAAAGACTCGATCCCTCATCCATGTCATCAATGAAGATATTGAACAGAGCAGGTCCCAGCACAGACCCCTGAGGACACCACTGGTGACTGGCCCCAGCTGGATGCAGCACTGTTCACCACCACTCTCCGGGCCCGGCCACCAGCCAGATCTGAACCCAGCAGGGATACTTCTGTCCAAGCCAGGGGCTGCCAGCTTTTCCAGGAGTGTGCTGTGGGAGACAGTGCCAAAGGCCCTGCTGAAATCCAAACAGACCACATCCACAGCCTTTCTGCATCCACCAGGCAGTCACTTGGTCATAGAAGGAGACCAAGTTGGTCAAACACGACCTACCCCTCCTAAAGCCCTGCTGGCTGGGCCTGACACCCTGGCTATCTTCTAAGTGCTGTGTGATGGCACTCAGCATAAACTGCTCCATCACCTTACCTGGTACTGAGGTCAGGCTGACTGGTCTATGATTACCAGGATCCTCCTTCCCACCCTTTTTGTGAACAGGCATCACACTGGCCAGCTTCCAGTCCTCTGGAACCTCCCCAGTGAGCCAGGACTGCTGGTAAATTATGTGGAGCAGTTTTGCAAGCTCATCTGCCACTTCTCATCACCCTGGGATGGATCCCATCTGGTTGCATGGATTTATGAACATCCAAGTGACTCAGCAGTTCTCTAACTGCCTCCTCCTGGATAACAGGGGGACCATTCTGCTCCCTGACACCATCTGCTAGCCCAGGAGGACAGTTGTCCTGAGGACAAGCCATCTTCCCACTAAAGATTGATGCAAAGAAGGTGTTAAGCACTTCAGCCTTCACCTCATCTGCAGTTCCCAGAGCTAGGTCCAGTACATCACTTTATGTCAATTTTTAAGAGATCAGGAGCATAGGAAAACAGAAACTTGCAAGAAAGGGATGTGTGACATATAAGAATAATAATTTTTTTCCCAATTGTTGCAAAAAAAAGGCATATTAAATTAAGGCTATTTCTGATTATTTACAGTCACTGTCTTCCTTTTAAATCCATTAGTGAAAAACTAATTTAGTTTTAGACCATTTAGTGAAAAACTGGTGTCTCATTGTTTTATGGACCACATGGACTCAGTAACCCCTTCAATGAGCCCTGGGAGGTAAAATGCAATGGTAAGGATCACTTACTGAGTTTAGATAAAGTACAGCTTTAGGTTTAAGAAGATTTTGTGAGAAAATGGAACCAACCACAAAATGTCAGATGAACGGACTGTCCAGGTCAGTATATTGTATTCAGTAACACCAGTAGAGAATTCCTAAGGAAAAGTAGAAAGAAAATGACAAATGTATTTCCCAAGAATTGACACCTAGCTTTTAGGTTTTTATTCTAAAATTTCCTGACCGCAGTTGACATCTTTCTTTCAATAGCCTAGATCATTTTTTTCTTCTCTTAATGTATCCAATCAGTTCTGAACACCAGAAAACTTTTAATATCTGCAATAGCCTGTAGCAAGGAATTACAAAGCTTAGCTCTGTGGATGGCTTTTTTTTTCTTTGTTTATTTTCAACCTGCCATAAGCAATTTCAACACATGTACATCAGTATTAGAGTAGCTATGGGGGACAGTCTTGAAGAATTAAATTTTTTTTGCTTTTTTTGGCCAAAACTTACCTCTATTTTATGCACTCTTGAATTTACCAGCTCAGAATGGAGTAGCACAGGATGGTTTCCAGAGTCATTGAAATGTCTATGTTTTGTTATTTCTCTGATAATAAATTGTTCTGAATTGTCACATCAGTGCCATACAAAGAGTTTCCTACCTTAGATGCTGTTGGATGGCAAGTCAGCTTTTGGTGGGTTATCTTTGCAGCACCAGTACAAGCCATCGTTTCCTACCATGCTTTTGTCACCTGAGATCTCCTTTGCTGAACTGCTTTTCATGTGCGTCTCTTCTGACTTGTGTACGTGAGTTTTTGTAAGGCATTGCTGAGATCCTCCTCAGCTATATAAATTACCTTCTCTTTTGTTTGTTTTTTTGCCAACATTCACCTTTTATATTTTCTTATATTATAAATTTGTATTTTCCAAAAATTAACATTTTATTATCTGTTTCAACTACTGTGAGCACCTCTTTCATCACTTCGGTACTACCTTCAGATTTCATTAAACTATTATCAATACCCTCTCTGAGCGCTTACATAAAGAGACATCTAATAAAACTGTTTCTAATACTAATTTCCAGACAGACTGATGTTACTTGTTGCCTGTTATATTAACTGTTCTGGCTAGCTTATTACCGTACCCCTATTCAAGCTAGTTCATACTCAGATTCAGCTAGAATTTTATAGAAATTTCAATAAAATATGTAGCAGCGATTTTTTTTTTTATCCCTACCTTCTCACTATCTTTTATATTTTTAATCAAGAAATAATAGAATTTCTATTGGCAAGGTACAATCCTATTTATGAAAAGATGCAAAACAATGGTTTTTTCTAGTTTACAGAAGAACTCTTGGATCAGACACAGACCAGATGCCTGATGTCCATTCATCTGAATTCTCTTCTTTCCTGGCAGATTGATTCAGTCATCCTGTTTAGTGGAAGGGAACCCACTACCCCTCATAAATCAATTAATTTTCTTGCCAGTTTTGATCCCATATACCAGATTCCACTGTCTTCCAATACCTGATTCCTCATTTGTACATAGTCATAGAAAACCTCTTTCTACCTTCAGAGTGGATGTTCACACAAAGGAGAATTATCTATAGGGAAACTTGTGTAAAAAGTTCCACTCACTGTTGATAGCTCAGAAGTTCTCAGGTCCCTACAGAGCATCAAATTGATGATTCAGTATATGAAAAAAAAATCATGGGGATTTGAGTCATCAGGGCAGTAAAGTGAGATGGTGATTGCAGACCACTTCAGTTAGGTTTCAACCCTTATCTCTAACCCAATCCTCCACACTAGTCCCTCAATCCAATTCTTTTCACTAATCCCTAAAGCAAGCCCCCTACATCATGGAACTCTTAAACCATATTCCCACACACTAACCTCCTAGCTCTGACCCAATTCTGACCCAGTAGCTCTAACTCCAGCCTGTTTGACCATTGGGAGGCAGAAGATGTACAGGGATTTCGAGGTCATGGGGAAATTCCTGCTGCTCAATTAATTTTTACACAAAATGGCCTTATTCTCTTTGGATGTGTGATGTAGGGTTCAGGTCACTTTTCTTACAATGCAGAAGAAGTGGGATCCCAGAACATAATTTCTCAAACTGAAGTGAATGTTTCCAGATCCCTTAGCTTTCAGTCTGTCACACGGGACTATACTATCTCTGCTCACTCACTGCTGATGGAAAAGAAGGAATGACTGAGTTCAGTGTTACAGAAAAAGCACTATGTTTGGGAAATAGCTGCTAATCCCTCTATAATACACTCAGCTTGCAGTCAGTGATTAACACAGATGTGGATGAAGTGATCTCTAATGTTATCTATTAAATTCATACAGCTTCTTTTTAAATTTTTTTATACCCATATATGGTCTGACTTGTGATGTGAAATTATTAGAAAGAAATAGTTGTTCTTTCCACACCCCTGCATCTACTTCAATGCCAAAAAATATTCTTTTCCCTTTCTAAGGGATTTGAACTTCAAAGCATAATTTCAAAATATAACTAAGTTAATGGACAATGGTCTTAATATAGTGAGCTACCTAAGTCAAGAAATAGCTCAGTCATGGGAGATCTGTCAAGAGACTAAGTCAAGGGTCCTCATAGAAAGTTGACATTCTTGTTATTAAAAGTAATAAGCAAACTTTTCTTCTTTTTTTTTTTTCAATCCACTGGATCATTAATCCAAGCATAATTTCTAATACTGGTCCTGTAACTCTATGTTCTTTCAGCGGCTACAGCTTTAAAAGACAAGAAAAATCTGAAGGGGCATATAGGAGATATGGTGCTTAGGGACATGGTTTAGTGGTGAAACTGAAAGGTCTGGTTAAAGGGTTAGATTCAATGATCTTACAGGTATTTTTTCAACCTAAACAATTCCATGTTCCCACCAGCAAAGTTAGATTATTGTCATAGTAACTTTCATACTGATTTTGAGAGTTGCAGGGCTCACAGGGGAAATTTTCAGATGTTCTGCAGAAGATGGCTTTGGAAAATATGTCATTTTGTCTAAGCTGCTTACTAAAAATCTCTAGCATGTCATGTTGCAGAACAATGCTGTGAAATTCAGCAGCATTTGTGGCTTGCTCCTTCTCCTCAGGGTCATAGGTCTCACATGCTCCTTAAACACTTGACTGAATTTGACCACAAATGTATCCAAATATTGTCCCAGAACTTTTCAGAACTTCTGGTTGCATCAAATTCTTGAGAGTAATGATACAATAAATGAGAAGAAAGCTCTCATTTCTCATACAGGAAACAACATAATGCAAATGTAAATGAGCCATACAATTAGAAGAGGCAAGCAGACAGATGGAAATCAGGCTACAAGTCAGACAAGAATCAAAGACTTCAGTCTGAAAGGACTAAAGTCACTAAAATGTTTGAAAAACTGTGCATAGGCGTCGCAGTGAGGGAGGCTCGGTGACACCTCAATGTGAGAATCAGCAAGCTTCGTTTATTGATTAGAGCATCAGACATTTAAGCACAACATGTAATAAGCTCATGCATATTCTCTAAGCTAAGCAGTCTATTGGTTATTCTTACTTCTTCATTCTTTACAACTTACATCTCCTTTTTCTCATGCTCTGCTCTCGGCTACATCATCTTGTTATCAGACTACAGCTATACCCCAGGCCACTGTGGCCTTGCAAGTGCAGGGGCTCAGATTAGATGGGCCAGTAGTTTTCTAATTCTCAGCTATCCAGAGCATGTCTACGCGACCTTTGTCATGTAACCAATTCCCAACAATAGGCTTTGAGAATGGTAATAAAAGAGGGAACAGTCTGATCAGGCAGGGAACATACCAAAGACAAAATGAGGGTCATTAAGAGGGATCTTGTGGATTTAACAATGTCACAGATGACTGTTGGTATAGGATACTGCAAATTGCAATCCTGAGTGGAAGAGAGGAACAGACTTTTTTGAGAGGGTATACCTAGGTAATGGGACCACCAAAAGGAGTGGTCAAGGAAACAAATATTTGTAATAGGTTACCTGAGAATGCAGTTGGACTTGTAGTTATTGGAGTGAAACTGAATATTTTTCAAAAACACGTGGTCCTATCTTGGAGGGAGCTCATCTCCTTTCTTGAGTGAATTCATGGGTAGAACCCAGTCATTTGAGATATTCTGAAAAAGAACAGACAAGTTAATCACAACTCTTCCATCTGGCCTATTGGTTATTAGGAAGAAAAAGAAAAACTGAGTGAATAGTGCCAGTATGAATTTAGGCAATTTTTTCAAAGCATTACAAGGAACAGCAAAAGGCTGAAACATATTTAGAAAGCAAAAAAATCTTCTAAATGGCTCATTGGGAACATCACTTAACAGCACCCTTTGAACATGCTTTTGGCTTTATTCATAAAAGCACCACCAATTAGATTTTAATAGCCACATGGAGTACTACCAAAATATTACCATCTAATAAATACTGATCACAGCAGGAATTTTCTATTGCCATAATTACTCAAGTAAAGACTATTAGCACTGCTTCCTCTCAGCTAAAATATCAAACATCTTTTACTTAATTTCATTTGCTTCAGACAGCAGTAAGTGTCAGCATCTTAATTAATCCTTTTCTTTGTCCAATTTCAAATTGTTCTTTCTTCCCACAAATTAATGCCATATCATCCTAACTACACTTGTTGTGAAATCTCAGAACAGCAATGCATGCAGCTATGGAGTGCTAAAAACAGAAAGTGTGGGAGAACACTCAAAAAAGTACAAACACCAAAATGTCATTATTTCACAGTCTCTCTGGGCCACCTGTCAGCCACTGTCAATTTTTCCCCTTATATCAGGTCAGTTTTATATCCAAAAGATTTTGTTGGTTCTTGAGGTCTTAAAGGCACAAATATGAAGTTAGTATCATGGACTGAAGATAGAATTGAAATTGTAGTTTATCTGAACTCTGGGTGAGGCCAAAAATTATTTTGTTGAAAACCTTTTTTTCACTCTGTTGAAGATGGTGGTGTTAGTTTACTTCAGGAACAACCATGTAAATGTGTTTTGAGCTTTTCAGCAAGTGACATCTTTGGAGGAATTATTCTGTGCATGAAATGCCCCAGTCTTGACACTTGCAAGGGTTCAGTTGTATGCTTACTTAAAAGAAAGAAAAATCCCTAGTGCTGCTACAGACCAGGCCTGAAGCAGGGGGAAAAATGGATTACTGAGTAATGGCACTCATTTTTTCCTTCCTATTCTAACATAAACTCATTTCTTTAAAAAAAAAAAAATTGTTTAAAATCTGTTATCAAACCTAAATACCTGGAAATGCATGAAACATCAGAAATTTTTCATAGAACATGCCGGTGATATGTTCTATGAAAAATTAAGAAGAGATTAGCAGAAATTGCTGCTAGTCTTTCAGGGATTGTCAAGGGTGGTAAAGACTTGCTCCTCTCAATGGTCATGTACAAAGAATTACTGTCTGCAGTTGGGATTACACAGAATAAAACAAGACAACTAACTAAGCTAACTTTCTTGATTTGAAAGAAATTTCTAACAACAAACTAGTTCTCACATGTAGGCAGCATGGCAAATAGAAGGTGAGCAGTGTCATTTATGAATGGGAATATACAAATTCTTCAAAATCCTTTTTGTCTTCAAGGTAGTGATCATGCACAGTAACTTGTTGAGAACACACATAAGGCACAAGAACAAGAAAGCGTCAAAAGAAACGAGGTGCATCTTTCATGTACTTTGCATAGCTTTCTGTGCATCCACATCACTTTCTAGAACACCAGTCCTCAATTTTGCATAGAAATATGTATGTAACTAGGTGTTTTATCAAATCTTATCACATGTTTTCCTTCCTGCTCAGTCATGTTCAAGTCCTAGGGTGCAAACACTTCCAAAGGTGTATTCCCCAACCACCAAAATATATACTCGATACATCCAGGGCTGACTATTCTCTTCCATGACCTCAGTGTATACTGAGACACTAACTTGTTGCATTGCAATCTCTTCCATCCCAAGCCACACTTGTTTCTGTGATACATATTAAATTGAGCATTTAATGAAATACAGAGATGAACACTGAGGTGTCTGGCACAGATCATTCAAACAAGTGCTCTTATCTCTGGGCCACAAGCCCACCCTGTTCCAGCTTGGCTTTTTCTTCAGTCCCTTAGTGGACACTGGCCCAGTTTCAACAGAAGAGCAGAAGTCCATATCGCCGGCCGGGGGCTATGTACAAATCACGAATGGGACGAGACTGCTGTGGAACGTGCCTTGAGCTGTTTTACTTTTCAGCATCAGTCTCATTACATGGTTATGACAATGGGAAGATGCCAGCAGCTCACATCCCAAGCAGCAGACAAAGAACTTAATGTTACAACTTACTTTATAACTTTTTTGACCAATCACACAAAGCAGAAGCATATTGACAGTGATTCCATCCAACCGCTATAAGCACATGTACCCGTGGTTAAAACAATGCTTGCATATTTCGAATACAATGCCTGCTTGTAAGCCTTAAAACACAATGCACAGAGCTCCATTATGAAACTTCAAACTTCCTAATATCTTGCTAGATAAACTTTTCTGCAGCTTAGGAAGTTATCTTAGACAAGCATTAATACACAGACCATTGTTCTGTTCATCCTTGCTTTTCTACTTTTTAAATAATTTTTCTGCTGACCTATCTCATGGCTACTGCTAAGCTCTAATCCCAGTTCTGCTGTCTCTGAGGCCTGCCTTTTGCAGCTTTCCCAAAACCCTCTGATTTTATGGATTCTCACAGTCCAGAGCAGCATCGTGATCCAGACTTTTAGGAAGCTGGAGACAGGCTCAATTCACTACAGCTCCCAGCAAGATACTGGATTTCACAGCAATTGCACACTGTGTAGATTAGGACTCAGCTGGCTGGCTAGTACCTGATCAGCATTAACAGCAATGAGAATGACTGAAAAGCATAAATTCTGTTACAGAATTAGAAATTAGAAACATTGTTTATCATACACTAGCTCTTAGGGTAGTATTTTAGGTTGTAGATCCAAGTAGAAAAGGTTATTTCTCTGATGCTATAAAGCACTTGTATAATTCCTACAGAGACACAGTTCCACACATTCCCTACTTACAGCTCTTAGAATTACTTTTATGCCCTCCCTGCTCTTATTACCAGTTTTCTAGACCTACTTGTATTTTTAACCACAAATCACACTTGCATTTGATGCAAATGATATTTGCATCATGTGGCTGCTTTCGTTGACCCTTGTGATAGTGTCATTGAAATGCACAAGAAATCTTTAACATCACATTGGCAGTAATTTTGGATTAGTCACAGTAGGAGTCTCCTACTGTGGGTAAGGTGGTTATTTCTGCTACTTCTCAACTGAAGAAGTAGCAGAAATAACCACCTTATCTTTACTAGTATAAAGAGCATTACAAATACAATACCTTTTGTTACTGAAACTACTTCTAAATCTAGTCAATCCACTATTCAAACATTGTAGAAATTACCAGACACACTCACTTTAAAAAGCTCATCATCTATTGCCTTTGACCCTTCAAAATGAGCAAATAAAACTGAGACACAGATGCAGATATAAATTAAGAGACCAATTAAATTTTTACAGCACCCAAAAGGTGAGAAGGGATCAATTGAATTCAGATACCCTCTGAATGGAAAATAAAAATGTTCCCATTCAGGGAATATCTACATTCAATATCTTTTAAGAATAAAACCCATAACTAATCATCATAAATAGAATAATAAGACATTATCAAGTAAACTGAACAGAAAGGTCTCAGCATCAGAAAGGTGACACTTCTGGTGCAATTTTTGCAGAAAAATCTGTAGAATAAGAAAGGATTCAGTTAATAAATTATATTTAAATTTCACTTCATTTTTCCCTTTAAGAGACAAAAATGCAAGCACTGTGTAGCCATCAGACAAAACCAGCTAGTGCATGTGAGCATTCAGTTCATGCAGAGACTGACTTTTGTCTGCAGCAGGCATGGCAGTACAGTGCACATCACACTCTATTTTAGGAACTGCTACAATAGAGCCTCCACGCTCTCCCTCGAAAGGAAACCAAGACACACAAAGAGATGGTGCTGATGTAACTCTTTTAACAGAACACATCAGGAATAGTGGATTTTTTGTTGGTTTTTGGTTTTGGTAGTCCAGCTTTGATATTGAGCATAGACAAAGAAAAGTGTCAAAGAGAAGTAGTAAATGGAAGTTTTCAGTACTACACTCAGCTCCCAGCTCTGCCTAGTCAACAAATTTGGGGCCACTCTGTTCTTACATACTTGCTTAATGTGGATTGTTCACACTCTTGCCCCTCTTCTTGAGCACCGAATTGCTCAGCTGAGCTCAGCATCAGCTGATGCTCATTTACTTCCCTGGCAGCTCTTACACTGCTCACCCTTTTCCATGGGGGTCATTACTACTGCTTACCTCCAGAGCAGAGCTAAGGACCTATCAAGACTTCTGCTAACAAAAGCAGCAAAACTCATCCTGATCTTTGTGAGAATCAGAGCTGGATGCAAATTACAGACAGTTATTGTGCTGTAGTTCATTCCAAAGGAACTACATGAAAAATGGTACTGAACAGAAAAGAAACTAGGTCTTATAATAATGGTGTACTCTCAAGAGCTTAGGGCACTCAGGAATCAGAAGACCGCTGATTGCAGCTATTTTTCTTTTCGCTTATCCCTCACAACCATCTTCTATCCATCCTTAGAGCTGTTCAGAAGGCTGTGGTGTAGAGTGTGGATTGGTGCCAAGGGTTAAGCAGGACACATAAAGTAGCACCTCTGAATTATCTCCAGGCTGTGATTCTTTAACTCCTTAGCAGCACCGACAGCTGTCTTGTGCTGTGCTTCAAGTTCCCCTGTTCCTTTTTCAAGTTCTTATTTACTGGGAACTTCTCAGCCAATCAACTTAAGGAAGGAAAGCTGTGAAAAGCCCATCACTTCAGCCCACTGTGTTGTTTCCATTGGCCAACAATGACAGGGATGGAAATCAATTTAAATTCCATTTATTTCTTAAATTGTAAAGAGGTATTTTATTGTCAGTTCCACTTTCATTCAAAGTTTCCAAATCCTGCCTTGGTATTTGCTGTTAGCTGTGTTTCATGTCTTACAAGAATTTCTGCAAGTAGTTGTGTAAGATGTGTTTGCAGAGATCCCCACTGTCGTGGTTTGAGGGGAAATGGTTTTTTTTGGGATGGTGTGGTCATGCCAATCGGTGTCCAGATTTTAATATTGGCACCTGGTTTGTCCACTGAGGGCATGGATATGCCTCTGAGAACACAGGGGTTAAAAGCTGTGAACTCTCACTGGAAGCTCCTTTTGAGTTCCGGTCTTGGACTAGAGGAGATCTCTCCCCTGTCCAGCTCGGAGCTGGGCAGGGGGGAGGGGAGCCATGCGGCTGTAGGGAGGTAGGCCAGGCCTGGGCCGAAGGGTGGAGGAGCATTGCACTGAGAGGGCTTCGGGCAGCCATCCCCCATTCCGCCCCTGGAGGGAGAGAGAGAGAGCAGCCTGTGCCTGTGATAGCGCGGCTGGAGTGAAGGAGGGGGGGGGGGGGGGGGTGCCCAGCAGGGCAGCCAGCCGTGGGAGTTCATGAACCAAACCAGCAGAGCCTGGGACTTTTAACCCTTCCTGGGACAACGGAAACCTTGCAAATGCTGATTCCTCCTGGAGTTGGTGAGATTGAGAGAAGTTGAGAAGAATTCTAGGTGGGAGGAGATGATGGAGTGGCTTTTGGCTGGACTTTTCTTGGATAGCTATGGACAGAACCCTTGAGTTCCTGTGACACAGAGACTGCATTCTAGGGGGAGGCAATGGCTCAGAGCCAGGAGAGTGCGGTGATGTGAAGGTGTGTGAACAGAGACGACGGGTGAGGAGGGTGGTGGTGGTGCCCTCCGTCTTCGATGAAGAAGAAGAGGAAGATGATCTCTGTTCGAGAGACCCCTCAGCCCCAGGGGGTGAAACATGGGGGGGACAGGTGTCCCAAAAGGAGAGGGACTGTGCTCTTTTTTGGAACTGGACAAAGCATCCTTAAAGGGAAAAACCCTAGAAGCAGCTCTGGTCCATGTGCAGTGGTGAGAGCACTGGACATGGAAGGAAGAGGTCACGATGGCAAAATGTTCTCCGGGCGGTGCCACACGTGACACAGAAACATGAGAAGTTTCGACTGTTTCCTGGGTGAAGTCTGTAGTGCAAGAGGGACTCCTCTCTTCTCAAAGAATTGAGAATTGATTATCCAAAGGGTGGTAACAGAATTAGGAAATCAGTGGACAAACCAGGTGCCAATTTGGTGGGGGGAGGAAGAGGAAATTTGGAAGGTTTTCATCCCGTGTTCTGTGTGTTTTTTCCCTGTAGTTTTAGGTTAATAAAGTTTTTTTCCTTTCAATCGTAAGTTGGAGCCTGCTCTGCTCTGTCTCTGATCACATCTCACAGTAGATACCAGGAAAAGAGGTTTTCTCATGGAAGCACTGGCATTTCGCCAGGCTCAGACCATGACACCCACCCAACCAACTAAACACAAGCAATCATCTTTGGTGCTGAAATAAGGGCCAATTCTAACAATGCATTTGATAACTTATAACCATAGCATGGCAGAAGCAAGGTGAACAGCTACCATTATTTCATCCCCCTTGAAGAAAAAGAGCTTCATACATTATTCTTCAACTCCTATCTTCAAATCAGGAAATTTTATTAATAATTTATACAGTTATGTATGGTTGCCATAATTGGCAGTTCAGCATGACTTCATTTACATTATTTATCAAATATTAAATATAATTTTTTCTGTCCAATAGTTTAATTCATTGCTTTTCTGCAGTGCCCTCTATTCCTCCATAATTGTGTATCTGTGGAGACAGAAATGCAGCTGCCATTTGATCCTGTGATATCCTGTGTTTGGTCTGTAATATGTGGCTCCAAATGCAAGACACAAGCTCTTTTGTTTTTAAATACAAATATATCTTCTGAAATTTTTTATCTTGAACATGAAAGGGAGCACAATCACTGCCCAAGCAATCAATGACTGCTAAAAGACTACAGTCCTGTTATTTTGACTGGGCACATACACGGATAGGTGCTATTCCAGAAAAGATACTTCTTTCCAAAATTGTTGAAAGATTCTGTATTCTAAAAATTTGTAAAAATTCTTTACATGCAAGTATTTTTAGTCTATAAGAAATTATTATAACTTTTAAAAAATCCACATTTAAAAGAGGTTTTACTTTAATTTCCTACCATTTTCATTTAAGAAAATGTAAAGCCCTACATATTCAGTGTCAAGCTTTTTATGGTCCAGAAATTAAGGGGGTTTAGTGTTCTTCCATGATCTTTGTTTAGAGCAAACTAAAGTAAAAGCTAGGCTTCATAAGCCATAGAAATAGAAGTGGATTCAGATACCATATGGATCTAATAATTGGAATTTTATGCCCTTCATGTCATGTACAGATATGTGAAGACAGGCCTGAGGAGAGATAAATGAATTGTACAATAAAAATTAAAATAAAATTTCTATCACCATTGCCACCAGCCTAGTTCTCAGTTTTCCAAGCCAATGATTCTGTACGGTCTCCCCATTGTTTCTAACATGGGACTGTTCCAGACAACAATGGTACAAGAAATGTGAGGAAGGGAGAGACTTCAACACTCTACATGACAAAACATGTCAGATAAGTAACTTCAGACAAGCAAGGCAAATGTTCCCATGTGCACACAAAGATTCTCTGCTCAGCCCACAGCTCTCTGTGCCACACACCCGAATCTCCTGTTCAGTCTCACAAGTTTCACAAAAAGGCTCCAGGTGCTCATTGATATTGTTGTGCTTGAGTAAAACAGGCAGCTGAGTATTCTTAATACTTTTGTAAGGTAACACCATGAGGGCAAAAGACACCTCATGCTCTTGAAGCACACATCTAGGTCACAACCCTTTTGCATGGCTTTGACATAGGGCTGAATTAACACTATTAAACTTCCTGTATATGAATAATAAAAATGCTGGAACTAAGAGACAGTTGACTGATGGCATATCTATACAGGAAAAATAATGTCTGCCAAGAAAATTACAGAGGATACGCAGCACATCACATAGCACAGTGATATCTAGCCTCAATAAAAAGTTGCTACACATAACAGACTGGTAAAGTCAGAGAGGCACTCTGCTGGCTTTGGTAGAACAAACACAACGAATGTCAGTGCAGCCAGAATGCAACACCTTAAAAGGGTTGTTTAAAGCAGCGGTTTTTAAATCAAACCTTAAATGTGGGATGATAAAAATTTTCATTCTAAAATGAAATGATTAGGATGAAATGAGGAGCAGTGAAATGGACTGAACCTTGCCAAACTGATCCTCACTGAAATCTTAAAATGCATCCTATCAAACCCAGCGTGAGAGGGATTGGCTCCATGCCTGAGACAAGTCATTACTTTCGTTAATGCAATGATTCATGTGTAATAATAACAGTGAGCACTTGCACACTGTTTATATTCATATTTTCCAAAAAGCTTTATAAACATTAGGCATTTATGTTGCAAAACAAGCATCCAAAGGAAGTGATTATTAGATAAATGCCTGAAGAACACAACCTAGAGGTATTTTCTTTAACCTTTTCTCATGCTTTGACTTCCACATATTTCTAACATAAATCTCTGCTGGAAAACCATTCAGATAATTACTGTGAATCACTGTTTACAAGTTTATTTTTCTACTTCAGCTGCAGAAGTGTACCATTTAAAGGACAGTCTGTCTTATCCCTTTTCAAAAAATCTTCCTATGAACCTGAGTCATTGCATTTAAACAGCATCAAAGGACAAACAATGGTGACTTTGTGAAAGGTGGCTTCATTCAGAATGCTGTTGCTGTCCTAAATGGCCTATATATGTTCAAGCACAGCCATTTAGACACCATGGTAAACTTCATTAACAACAAAATAGGATGTGTCTGCTCTATGTTTCTCACTGCTCTCAGGCAGCTATTTTCCAAATACTCATATTTAGAGAAAAAAAAATACTGCCAGTTTTACAAAAGAGAATAATTAGCTTGACTAACATTTAATAAAAGTTTGACTATTATTAACAAGAACTTGGTGGTGGAAAGTCCTTCTTTGAAATGAATTCTGTTACTTTTCTAGAGTTTTCAGTACTACACTCATCTCCCAGCTCTGCCTAGTCAACAAATTTGGGGCCTTTGTGCTCCTACATATCCATCAGCTGCTTCTTCCTCAAGGATAGCACCTTTGCATTTCCTCAGCTCTCCTTCTCTCTCATTAGCACCAATCTTAGAGGTGTCTGGAAGGAGCTGGAAGTGCTGCCTTCAGCAAGGAAGTGCCACACACAAGTCACTGAGAGCAATGGGGAACCCTCCCAGGCTGCACGATTTATTCACAAATGTCCATATCAGAGACTTGGAATGGAATTACTAGGGTGTGTTTTCCCAAGGTGTAAAAACACACTAACAAAAGCAGAACATTTCATCAACTGCCAAAAATGCAGCACTCTCTTCCAAGAAGACCCTGTACCTCAATTTAGATGCTTTTGAGATTATCTGAATAACTGCTAATGATTTTTTTAATTCCAGGCTCATATACAAACAAGAACTCCTGAGCAGTTTCTTACAGAGTTTTGTTAGCTTCCACTGGACAAGCTGGGCTGATAAAGGGCTCACTTCAGCTGTTCTAAATCAAAATTCAGATCCAAAGGCCTGAAATGAATGTCATTACTGAACTGCAAATACTGTCACTCTCCTGAAAATATCACTAACTCTTATTAATGTTTGAAAATACATAATTTCCCCCTCTTCAGTGTTTTCCATTGACTCCCCCAACATCTCTTGCAAAATGTCAGCATTCTTCTCCAATGACAGCATATATTTTTTACAGTGTTTGATGTCTTATTGCTGCATTACTTAATTGTTTTCTTAAAAAGAAACTGTATTGACCTTTAAGAATTAGGTATGACAGACATAAATGTAAACAGCCTCCTGCCCTTCTGAAGCAAATGCTATTTTTTCCCCTTGTCATTTAGTCTCTCTTCAGTTTTCTCTAGTCAGTGTAATTCTTAGATTCTTATCCCAAGAGAGTAACAGCTATGCAGTCAAGGTGTTTCTGGCACAGACTTTGTTTTTCAGATACAAGGCAGAATAAAAGACAAAATTAATCAACCAGCCTGATTATCATAGAATCATTAAGTTGGAAAATACCTCCAATATCAAGTCCAGCTGTTAACTGAGCACCACTAAGGAGCAATATTTTCCTTATGGAGGAATTATGCATTTTACTCATGATGATCATTCTCCGGAAAGTTTAAACTACCAACAAAAGGCTGGGATTGTTCATCCTGGAGAAGGCTCCAAGCCTTCAAGTACTTAAAAGGGGTTTACAGGAAAGCTCGAGAGAGGCTTCTAACAAGAGCATGCAGTGACAGGATAAGAGGGAATGCCTTCAAACTAAGAGGGTTGGTTTAGATTGGGTATTAGGAAGAAACCTTTCAAAGTGAGGGTGATGAACTGGAGTAGGTTGCCCAAAAAAGCTGCAGATACCCCACCCCTGGCTGTGTTCAAGGCCAGGCTGGATGGGGCTTTGAGCAACCTGGTCAAGTAGAAGGCGTCCCTGCCCATGGTGGGAGGTCAGTACTGGATGACCTTGAAGATCCCTTCCAACCCAAGCCATTCTGTGATTATTCAGCAGTTTTCTTCTACATTTTGTGCTTTCTATAATTCTGACAGGCACTGCTAAATTCACTAGCTAAAGCCTACTAAGAATCCAATTTAAAAATTTATCCCAACTAGAAAAATCTTACAGGATTTAGAAGAAATCATCTTATTTTTACACATTGTAAAAAACTAGTAGACTGTATTAGGAAGTAATATTTTTACAGGTTTTGACAATCTATTGATGTTCCCTTTTTTTTAAGTCTTACAGGAACGCCTATATCTTCTCTTAATAATCCAAGAAAATACAAATAGGTGAAGTCATGTTACTGCCTCAGTTATAAATGACCAACTCCTCATACAACAAAAACTTGCCCTTTCCTATCTCATTAGCTAATACATAGATAATTTTAAAAGCAATTCATTGACAGGCGCCCCAGCCTTCTTCTACAAGGGCAATTCCTGTCTCTCATTTATCCTAATCTATGAATTCTCCCAAGGGATGGCTGCTTCAAAGATTTCTACAGCCAGACTCCTATGCTCTCTCTCTCTTTCTATGGCCACCCATCCTTTGCAATTCCCTAACACAAGAACAATCATACCAAGAATCCAGAAGTTAGGATTCTGATCTTGGAAGGCAAAGGTGGTCCGATGAAAATCCTTCTGATTTGGCTTCTGGTTTCTCAGGCTATGTTTGCAGTTCTTCAAACTGCCTTCTGCAAGACTTTTTTCAATATTATTTTAATGGAAGAAATTTTAAATCCTGTAAATAACAACACAGCATGTCTAGAGCGAGCCTTTACTACCAAAGAGGCAATAAAAACTTTCATAGAATAAAGAGTTTTTCCCCGTGGCTATGGGATCTAGTACATCAAATACATCTTAAGAGGGTTCAGAGAATATAAAGAATGCTTATTTCTTGAGTTTTTTTAAACAACAGCATTAGAAAGAGTCCAAAGAAATTATCAGGCCACACATTTAAGAGACAAAATGCAATATGTTTTTGGGGCTGGATATTATTTACTTTTGGATCTACCAAAAGTATAAATAAAACCACTTTTGCTAGGTCTCATCATGACTATTAAGAATGGTACCCCAAATCTGAGCTCCTCAGTAAGTTCCCAGGACACCACAGAACAAAATCAGACTGGCAGACTGGGGGAAGACCGTAATACACTTCTTCAGTTCTTTATACCTCTGCCATAGAAAGCTACAGCTGATCATTGTCATGTAGAGGGTCCAGCTTTATCCATCTTTGTACTGGAAAAGACCTGGTGGCCAGCTCTTCACCCGGAAGCCCACCTTTCAAGAGTCTGATCTGTACTTATCTGGAACTATTGAGGCCTCTTTTATTGGATAAAAAAAACAGCAGCAGCATCACTCTATTTGAAACCCTCTGTGGCTATTGAATAGCATTTTCATTGCAGCAGAAATTCAGGAGAGTAATTTACTTCACTGAGCTTCCTTTCTTTTAAAAATTGAAGGTTTTTATCTCTAAATCTAGTATCATACATTCTGTGCCAACCAGGAAATACTATGTATAGATTTTAGAATTATCTAAACATGTGCTTTTCAAGACTTAACATCATAGAATTGAAGGAGAGATTTCCACTTGACCAATTGCTTAGTGAAGCCAATGGTAAAGACAGAAAAACTTATATACATACATACACATATATATATATATATATAAATGTACTACATAAAATATATGTGTGTATATATATATAGTAGCACCTTTGCATGGGATTTGGAGCTAGGGCTGGTAACTATCATGATAAAATACATTGTAGATGTAGCTAAGATTCCACCATAGACAAAAGATGCAGAGTGCATACAGCAGAAAAGATGATGTCAGTTTTCCATGCCGGGAGACGATTTCCTGGATTAGATGATTAATTGCATTAGCAAAGCATCTTGCAAAGAAAAAACAAAGCCTGTGGGACAAAGAGCCATTGTGACAGGAAAGAGCTCGGCACAAAGGTGACAACACACATTGATTAGCATATCAATATGAATTTGTCAGTCATACAAACCTGCACTGCCAGGTTGCACTTTACTTTACAAAAAGAACAGTTTGTTCTTTTCAAACAAGAGGTGACAGCAGTGAAAAACACAGTTGATTGCTGCACATTATGGCAGTTGTGGTGAGGGAGTTGCAACTGGATAAAGAAAATCCTTTTTTAATGCCCATATTATCAAAACACAATTTCCTGACATTATGACTTTGGGCTGCTGGTAAAGAGATGCCACGAACTGGATAGTATGCAAAAAAAAAAAATAGACTCCAGTGTACAGCCATGAGAAATTCCCATATGTACTTTGGCCTGAATCAAAACAAAAATATCAGCACAGAACTGGAGATTTTTTTTTTTCCCCAAGTGGAAAGTCTCATAAGTTTAGATTTAAATAAAAAATAAAAACCAAACAATAAAAAAACCCACCGCCATGCAGAATGCTTTGCAGTATTTCACAAAAGAAACAATTTCCACTGTCTGCAAGTCAAATGCTTTCATTTCAAGTCTGGAGACATGAGAAGCATCTGGACTCTGTGTTACTGGAGGATGAATAAAATTCTGCTGCTGAAAGACAGGGGCCTAAACAAGGCTGCTCTGAGTTGACAGATAAAACTGCATCCATTACTGTGGATGCCTGTCGAAATTCATCATTATACAAGCCTTAATATAACCACAGACTAAAGCAGTGTTTCAGTCTTTCCTCCTCTCCCTCATCCCCCAAACAATTTGGTTCAGTTTCCAATTATCTTCAATGCTTTCTTTCCAATCACCTATTCCAATCTGCTATTCAGTGATTTTTCTTTTACCCTTTAGTCCTTTCTTTGGATTCCCTCTCTCCAGTTTTCTCTCCTTTCATAGTGAATGTAAATTGGTTTTAGTAGCTGTCACTGTCTCCTTCCACAGGTTCACACTCCAATTGCCCCTTGCTTTTCCTTCTTGGGTATCCCACACACTCACTCAGGAAGGAAGAAGAACATGCAGGAAAAACGCTGCTTTGCAGCAGGGAACATTAGTTCATCTTTCTAAGACAGCAGTATTTCATTAGGGCAATGCTGGAATTTTTCTGTCAGCCCAAGATTTCCCTATCTTTATCATCCATAAAAGAAAATGTGTGCTCTGCAGCAGGAGAGATGGAGGGCCCTTTCTCCACCAGATAAACATGGAAATAAATCCATTAGATAAAACCCTGAATACATGAAGTCAGATACAAGAAATTAGTTTCTCCACCCTACAAATGCTACCTCTACACATAATTCCTACCACTACAAATTCTACCCGATAAAATTAGATTATATGAACAATTTAGGGAGACAACAAACATTTTATCAACCCCCACCATCTGGTTTTAAAAGAGCAAGATTTATAAAATAGCTTCAATCCCCAGTGCTTGCTACATGAGAACAAATTATTTTCAGACAATAGCCTGAAGGGAATGTAAGGGATTTAATCAAAAGATTTTTTTTTTTCTGTCTGCCTCAGGAAAGGTAAGGAAGACTTACATTTTAATTTTTACAATTCCAGTTCCCAGACCTCCTTTTATAGTCTTTTTATCAGCTATTCACCTGTGAGAGACATTGCATGAGGCAAGGGTAGTTGCATGTGTTTTTCTACAGTGAGGCTTATTTTATACATTTATAATTCCATAGAATTCGTTTTCATTCGTCACTTGTTGGAGTCAAAAATCTTATTCAACCATAAGACACAGAAATTATCTTCAAAACATCCTTGTCTGTATTTGTTTATGTGAACAGTGTGAAAAATTCAGGCTGTGAGCCTCCTCCTTTGCAGTTTACCTAGACAGGAAAGGCTGTTCATCTTTCTCTTAAAAGAAATCCAGTAAAGCCAGAAAGCATTTTTAGCAAGATATTGCTACCTGTTGCCAACCCTAAAAGAATTTTAATCATTTCCACTTAAAAGTTGTGGTTTTGTTCTAAAACCAGGAATAAGGATCAGAAGTGGCCTGTTACTTGCAAATTAATAAAAAATAATCTTAAAAAACATTACGACAAAAATCTAAGTACCTTTTCTGATGTTCAAAAGTTATTAGTCACCAAATCTGAATGTTAATTCTTGGAGCCAAAATAATAAGATGCATTCTTTACAAATTATGTTTAGTTACTACATTTTGCTTTCATGCCTGTCCCTCCCTCTTTGCTGCTGCTTCTTCAAAACTCATCTAGTGATATATGTCATCCACAAAAAATAAATTAGCCTAAGTCATTTCACCTCAGAAAATTAATTGCTTTCCTTTCTGTTGCCTTACAATACCTCTGGAACTTGCTGAATTATTGAGAAAGGTTAGGTCACTTGAACTCTTGTTCTCACTTAAATAATCTCTTTCAACATGAATATAGAAAATCAAATTAATAGGAACTCCTTTGTAAATATAGGTCATAGCAGAAATAAGATAGTGCAGTGGTTTGCAGAAAAGGTGCAAGAGACTGACTTCTTGAAGCCACAAATTGAATTTCACTGATATGGAAGTAGTTGCTTTTCCTTTCATTCCGATTCCAAAGGAAGAAGAAAGGTCACACAACAGAGAAACAACCTTAATATTAGGGAGAGGAAAAAAAAATACATTTGGCAACAAATAAACTTCCAGTAAAATATACTAGTTCTGAAGACACAATAATTTCAGTAATAGGCTCCATAAAATTTTACATAAGCAATTCATATGGGATTTTGGACAAATAAATGAAACATTTCACTGAATACCAACCAACTAGCAGAACTTTTGGCTTAAGAAACTCTAAGTTTAGAAATAGAAGGTGTGTGATAAAATGTCATAACAATAACATAATCCTTGTGCATCAGTTTAGACAGTAATTTCTTTTCCACTGACAGTCACACAGGCAAATGCACAAGATATGACAAGACATTGTCACCATTTAGGCCACAACAGTGGTTTAAAATGTGGAAAAGCCAAGTCCAGATCTCCTTTCCACTTTCATCTCAGATGAAAAACCTGGATTCTAAAAAAGGCAGGGCACAAATCAGATTACAAAATGTAGAATAGAACACAAGTGGTATTGCACATTTGAGAGAATAGCTGAGAATATTTTCATTTTATCCTGTACTTCCCATGCAAAATAGATATATTTCAAGACAAAGGTTCCCTCCTGTATTTATTACACATTGGCAGACACAGCTTTTCTAAATTATCATATGCCTACTACACAAGCAATTAAGAATTCCCTTAACTCTGATCCTGCTCTAGCACTCAGAATGTAAAATAATTTTGGGTCAAAAGTCATAAAAACATAGTAAGACCATGTGTAAATTTGTGCTTTTTTTTTCCTTTTTTTTTCTTGTACAACAAAGAGCAACCAAATATTTCTATGATGACAGAACACAGTTTCATACAAACATTCCAATTAGTTTTCTAAAGTAGATGAATTGATATTTTATTTTTCAGAAATACTGTCTACATAGTATTTTAAATCTGTGGATTTCCTGTAGTGCTTTATATAAAGATCAATCCATAAAAAATTTATTTTAGTTAAGGAAAAAAATATAGAATATTCTCTTGATACCACAATGATAAGATGATATCTCCTGTTATTAAAAAACCAAGTCAAAAAGCCTTTCCATTTTAATTTTCAGGTAACAGAGAAACACACATGCCACTGATGCTCTATAAATAACACGGGTAAAGCTATCAGAAAATCTTATTTCCTATTTTACTCAGCACTGAATTTCTGCAGTTCCATTTGTGCCTTTTCAATTTGCTCCAGACCTTAAAATATGCATTTTATTGTGTAAGAGTTTGTGTGTAAATTATATGCAATATGTGTGTTTATTATATGCAATATATTTATGTAACTGAGTAAGCAGCTTCAAGAGTCAGAAAAGTCACCAGTAAAATCCCCCTAATTTGGATGTTTGTAAGGAAACAAATTGCTGGAAAGAGCCCTGTAGGAGACAGAGGAAATGGGTTTTTTTGCCAGTAGGTGTCTTTTCAACTGACTTCAGTGGACTTGCAATTTCAGGTGGCTACAGCAGCTACCCATTAATTTCAAGGCTGTAGGTTCTGAAGCTACAGGATCCAATCCAACATGTTCTGACTTATGTATAATTCTGTCATTAAATGTAACTTTTTAAAAAGTTATTAAAGCAATTTAAAAGAAGAATACAGCAAAGATGTACTCAGGGCACACACAGAAGTCAGTTCATCTCACCTATGACATTAGACAGACACTTGAGAGGTTGCAGAAAGAAGAGGAAGAGGTGCCTGGATTTACAATTGCAAATAAATTGTATCCCACTAGAGAAAATAGAGTATGTACAGCCGCTGGGGGGGAAAAAAGTATCAGTGAAGGCTCCCCACTAATTTGTGTCAAGGACTGTCACAAAGAACGTAAAGAGGGAAACAATAATAGCAGGAAAGAAGACTAATCACAATAACCTGAGAAAATGTTAATTACACCATGGTCCATTTCACTTGGCCTTTACCTCCTCTCCAGATATACTGCTGTCAGGTAGAAGAACCACTTGAACCAATCCTCTTCATTTCTTCCAAAAAACTGCTAGTATCACACCCTGTAAAACGTATTTTCATCTCAAAGCCCTAGTTGACCAGGAAAGCAAATGAATAAGAATTACTTTTCACAGAACAACTGTGCCCTACAAATTACATTTTGGCACAGGCAAAGCCACCAATTTAGCACCTTCAGTCATGTCCTATGTGTAGCAGCTAAAGAACAGAGAGACAGGTTATGCTGATGACAATGGAAAACACATATATTTAGCCTTTCAGGAGAAACAGAAGATCTAACTCTCAATGGCTAAAGAAATCTTTCATTGAGGAAGAAAAAAGTTTTCTCATACAAAATAATTTGCGAATATTATCTGAAATTCAAAATAGTCTTCATACTGTTTTTCATAACTCACCTCTAGACATATTGAGTTGTACTTTATTCTAAAAATAGTCAGCAAAGTTGCATCTCAGCATCATATTCCAGAAGAAAACTTGTCTCTAATCAGTTCTTTGGCTCTGATTTTCCTGGCCCTTTGGCCCCCTCTAGCCATGATGAAGAGCCACACACTATATTTCTGGTTTTGGCCTTTCTCCTTTGCTCCAACATCCTTACTTGCATGCTTGTGAAGCTGCTAAATATCTTACTGAGTCACTTGTAGTTGGTGACAGGAATAACACTTTTGCATTCATAAACAATTATCAGAAGTTCTCAAGTTTTATCACAGAATTATATTTTCCAGAAGTGTTTTAAGCTTCACAAATAAAAGCAAACTGTTCAAAATCTAGGTGGTTTGGCACTGCCATGACAGCAGCACAATGCAAGTATATAGCCATGATAAATAGGACAGTGCTGAGCATCCTGAAATTGCATAAATTCTGCTGCCCTTTTCATGACTGACTGATGAACAGGAGCTATCAAATCTGAAGAATAAATAAAGCTCCTGCTGAAGGATCATTTCTTCCAGCAGAGCACTGGAGGAAGGAGGCAGGGAAAGAGGTTATTAGGCTAAGCCTAATCAAGGAAGCAAATCCAAAACCAAAAGCAAACTTCACAATGCCCTCTGTTCTATGTACAAAAGAAGGGACAGAGGACAGGCCTTGTGAAACATCTTAATGATGCAGAAATTGCTTATGCTAAATAGACATACTATGCAGGCTGCTGTTTTACCACAAATCCCTACTTGTGCAATAGTGATGATATTCTCTGTCACTCATTCTCATAGCACACAGAAAAATTTAGTGGAAGAACAAT